>NC_090303.1:16865610-19809360 GCF_039906515.1 Pseudorca crassidens | reverse complement strand
CCCCAGCTCACAGCTTGAGAGAACCAGGTCCAGATCAACCATATTTCTGCACATGTTTTGAACACAGACGTCGATGGCCTTTGTGAAGAGCCTTAAGAGTTGTGCAAGATGTACAAGTTTAGACTTTCATCCTTATTTGTGAAAAGAAATTTAACAAGACAGTATATCCTTAGTAGATCTCCCTTCCTCTTACGACCAGATGAGGAAAAGTGAACTAATAATCTAAACATAATATCATACCACATAAAGACACTGCCAAGAGAATTGTATAGTTGAAAAATTATATTTTTATTACACTGCAAAACTAAAATGTGTAGTACTTAAGGCAAGCTGGTAAGAAGGATATCGAGCTGTGAAAATATCTGTAAGATGCTGAACTCAGCAATCACAGGATCCACAAACATTTAAGAGGTTAAAGTACACTAACAGCTCCATACGTTTACAAAGTTGGAATCTGATTCTAGACAGTATCAAATAAAATTAAGGATTTCTTCTGCCTTTATGATCAGTAATCTAGATTTCTTCTCATTTTAGTACTGCAATTTTAGAGCTATAAGCAAAATTTTTCTAAAATACATTGATACTGACAGAAAAGACCTTCAAGGATGACAGAGCCCACAGTGGAAATGCAATTCACATTCTGGGGGGCAAGCCAGAATCTAAAAGCCTAATCTCTACATTCTACAGTCTAGAAGATTCCTGGATCATTTCTTAATCCAGTGAAAAGGTTCAGAACACAGTGTTAAATGAACTTTGGGGGTTGGCAGGAGTCCTTAAAATGCACAAGGAGTTACCATCAAATCATAAATGGCTAGTGGCTGTTTTCAAGAGGCCAAATCTACAGATGTAGTTGATGCTGTACTTTGGGTCACGAACTTTCTTCATCAAACATACACATATAACTAAGTGTTCAGTTTCACTGAAAGTATTTTGAGCATATAAATATTCTACAAATCCACAATGAAAGATAGTTAATGGACACACTTTGTATCCACTGACAACACTTTCTATCGTCTTAAGTACACAGTGCCAGTCACTGCCATTTGTCTCTTCAGTATATCCTTGACAGAAAACTCTGAACCACTGCTCCATTAAAGGTATTATAAAATTTACCTTTAAATTAAAAAATACAGTCTATGGAAACTAAGTACAGATTATTTAAAGTCCAATTGGGTGTCTGGTTAATGCACTTCCTTAACAGCAGGCTGTAAGGTAAGTACTCCAGAGGACTGATACAGGCTTAATTTTTCAAGGGTAATCTTGTCTTTTTTTGAACTCTGTCTTTATGTCTATACCACTCCATTGATTTGGGCTGTTTAAAGACTTTTTTTTTTTTTTTTAATTAGATTCCTCAGAGGGCTCATGAGAAAAATATTACCCCAGGGCTAACATATATACTGTGTATAACATTTTATATGGGACCTTTATAAATGAAGGGCAGTTTGACAGGTACAAAATCTTCGGCTCTTTCTTTCCTTGAGTGTATCAAATGTATTGCTCTACTGTCTTCTTGCCCAAAGTACTGCTGTACAAAAGCTTGGTAACAATCTGATTTTCCCCCCGATAAGACATGCGGTCTGTTTGCCTAAAAAAGTTTACCACCACATCAAGCAGGATAAGGTTGCTGGGATGTTTACTGGGATTTTACTATGATTTTCATAGTTTTAATGTCTTCCTTCTTGCTCTTAGCCTTCTCCTTACTTGCTTTGTAGGCAGAGGAAGAGTAAACAAATATTATTTGAGATCTTAAAAGGGGAACTTGGATGAACTTGGATACTCGAAGATTTTGGGCTTGTTTCTTAGCTCTTAATTATGTTCTGGATAAGCAAAAATACAATATATTGAATTATGAACTGGGGAAACAACCGATCTTGTAATGAGAAAGTCTTGTTAGGTGAAAGTATAGAGTTCAGAAATCAGAAGACACCTGAGAAACACTGAATTTCTTTCACAGCTAAAAAAAAAAAAATTCTTTTAGTAACCAAAAAAACTTTTAAAATAAAAGAACTCTGACAACAATTCCCTGGCCATTTAAAACCAAAGGCCATAATTATACACACTCAGACATCAAAGTATAACTGAAAGACTAAGTTCCTTCAGTAAGTCAAGACCTATTGTTATTTCACACTTCCATTGTTCATGAATGTGCAAGGGTGCATCACAGCACATAGCAACGTCTGACTCAACCACACAACTACAGGCATGTTCCCAGGTGTACATTACACCTCTTGTAAAAAATAATTCATTGTGAATAATCCAAATTCTCATTATTTCTAAAGGAATTCAAAAAATGGGAAGAGGACATAGGTCTTGGAGATGAATGACTACAAATGCAGTAAGTAAAAAGCTCTTTGACACATATATGGAAAACAGAACTGACTTCTGAGCCTCATTCTAAAGCCCCACCTGGTTTTACAATCCAAGAGTAATTAACGTCTTCTAGTTCAGTCATCATCAGAAAGCCTAACTCAGGAACCAACTTGAGCATACCCCCATGGTACGCACCCAACATAGCAAGTTAGATAACAGTCAGCGGACTTTAGGCTTAGGTCTTATAGCCTGTGCCAGACAAAAAGAAGATTAGATAAATTTATGTCTTTGGAAAAATGGTTAAATGATTATACCACAATATAACTATACATACTTCAGAGTTCACAACATCCTTTTATTAACTTCTTGTGGCATTCTGGCAGACTATATTCTCCAAAGGCCACAACAGCATCTCCCAAACCACTTGCTCTCCTAGAACCCTGAAGTTCTACTACAAGAAATGGACTCTAATCCTCCTCCTTGTAGATCTGGATGAGCTTCTGATGTGCATCTAACAAACGAAAGGTAGTGGAAGTGGCTGTGTGATTTTTTCGAGGCTAAGTCATAAAGCAACACAGCTTCCACTCTGTAAGGTGCACGCTCGCTTTTGGAACTCCGGGTTCCAGGTAACGACTGGCCACCCCCGCCACCGCCCCGGAAGCCGCAATGCTGTAAGGAAGCCAAGCCACACAGAAAGCATGCAGACAGGCACACCTGTCTGCAGTCCCAGTCTTCCAATACTTGTAGCCTGGGGGGCCAGACATGTGAAAAATGCGCTTTCAGATGATTCCTGTGTCTCCACCCTTTGAGATGTCTCAAAAGACACCCGTAACAGACACCCCAGATATCATGAAGCAGAGGCGAACCCCCTCATCTTTTCCCTTTTTAAATTCCTGATCCATAAAACCATAAGCAACATTAAAAGTTGGCTCAACATGCTAAGTTTTGGAGTAATTCATTACACAACAATAACCAGAGCAGTCCTTATTCTACTCACTGTAACAGTTATACAAAACCTCCTCCCCACTGTTCTACAAGAAAGATGTGCCCTCAATCTTTCCAAGATTAACCCACTACCTCCAAAAATTACTCATCTAATTCCTTTCCTGTTGACTCTCCAACCTTTCCTCAGATTTCTTCTCTTCTGCCTAGAAATAGGCTCAGGTATCCTGTCTTAAAATCAACATTCTCCTGTGCATATCTGACCTCACCCGCTACAAGCTACAGTCTTCTCTTCACTTCATGGCTAAATTTCACCAAAGTATCTGTTATGCTCTCTCCAGTGCATCCTCACCTTGACATGTGCATGATCCATCACTGGCCCCAGCCAACAGGGACCCTCCCCACAAGTAGCTCACTAACCTTTTTCTCAGCCTTCATCTTCAAACTGTGGCTTAACCGAATACTGCTATTATTAAATCCTTCCTTCTTGAAAACACTCTTCCTTTTATGCCTCAGACTTAACAGTCTTGGAAAGAACACCACCATCTTATTAGTGTGTTACCAAAAAAGGAAAAATTACTATTGTCCTAGGGAAGAATTTTGGTAGCCTGATGAGATATTCAGTTTAAAGGTCACAGTGAATTTGGGTGGTATAGTAAATAAAGCCTAGTAGGATGCTCACAGGATCAATAAAAGGAAAAGAGGTAAAATCATTTTAATTAACATAAAAGTACAAAGAAGAGTAAAGTACAATCAAGACATGAAGAAATTATAATCAAAGAACTAAAACCTCTTTTAAAAAGCCAAATACAAGATCACATGACACAAAAAGAATAAAGGCAAGTTTTAAAAACCCAATGGTCAAAAATAATATGGACACAATTTTTCAAAAATACTAAATACAAATGGCCAGTCTTACTAATAATCAAATGAGTAAAATAAAAACAAGAGATTATTGGTGATATCGTGTAAAGACAGTGGTGCTGCGTGGAACCACACTGACGTACTTCTGGTAAGTGTGTAAATCAGTATAGTCTTTTTGGAGGGCAACTGGTGACATGTTTTAAAATGAAAATGCACTATGCTTCAAACTAGCTAATCTCACCTACAAATTTATGCTTAGGACAAACCCATAACTGAATATACAAGGAGTTCCCAGTGGCATTATTTACAATAATGAAAGGTGAGAACACATAAATGTCTAATCACTACAAAGCTACTTAATCAAAGCAAACACAAAGAACAGAGTATTATGCAGAAAACAATGATGCAGAACTATATGTAGGTTCATGAAAATACATCCACAAATATTACTGAAATAGCATAGCATAGTAAGGGAAAGCACGCAGATCAATCTCTTTTATGGAAGTTATAAATATATGGATATGCATAGACACACATTAATTTCTGGGAGGATACCTCTGAAACTTGAAACCCCTTTAATTCACCTTGGAGAAGCTGACTGTGGAACAGAGTGTCAAATACAAAAACTGAGAATTTTAATTTTTTGCTTCCTATTTTGTTTGAATTTTTTTAACACTACCATATACCACTTTCATAATAATTTTTTGAACTAGCAAATAAGAGTTTAAATAAATAGCTATAGTAGTATATACTTAAGATCACTCAGAACTGAAGGTATAAACCTCACTTCACACAGTACTTCCTAACACTGAAAGCCAACAAGGAAACAGGGGCAGCACAACAGTCATGGTATTAAAAACATCAACAACATATTGTGACACGGTAATGGTACAGCTTTTCCAGGTACTGAGAGTAAAGGAAAACTCTCATGCATCCTCATAAATAGAACAACATGTGTACTCATGGGCCACAACCTTAGCAATAACACATGTGTGCGCACGCTTGCACATGTGCATGCACACACGCACATACTTAACGCAGCAACTCCAAAGAAGATATATAAATGGCCAATAGGGACATGAAAAGATGCTCAACATCAACAGTCATTTGGTAAATCAACATCAAAATGACAGTGAGAGACCACCTAAAACCCACTAGGATGGACAAAATAAAAAAGAGTAACAAATGCTGGTGAGGATGCGGGGAAACTGTAACCCTCGTACAACATGCTGGCAGGAATACACAGTGATGTAGCTGCTTTGGAAAAACAATCTGGCAGTTCCTGAAGAAGTTAAACATGGAGTTATAATATTACCGAACAATTCTACTCCTAGGTATATATCTGAGAGAAATGGAAAACATATGTCCACTCAAAAACTCATATATACAAATGTTCAAAGTAGCATATTCAAAATAGCTCCAAAGTGAAACAACCCAAATGCACATCAAATGATGAACAGATAAACAAAATGTGATATACCCAGACTACAGAACATATTATTCAGAATAAAAAAGTATAAAGTACTAATAATATGATACAACATGAATAAAACTTGAACACATGCTTTAAAAAAAAAAAAAAAAAAAAGGCCGGCCACAAGAAGGCCACAGGCTATATGATTCTGTTTATATGAAATGTCCAGAATAAGAAAATCCACAGAGACAGGAAGTAGATGAGTAGCTGCCATGGACTCTGGGACGAGGGAGGAATGGGGACTGACTGCTCCTGAACCGTGTCTCTTTTTGGTGTGATAAAAATGTTCTGGAATTAGTGGTAGTAGTTGCACAGTTCTGTGAATATATTAAAAACCACTAAAGTGTACCCTTTAGAGGGGTGTACCTTATGTAATCAATAAAAAAAATTGTATGTGGGAAAAAATAGCAAATTTTCAATTACTCCTTCCTAGTCAATATAAAATAGACCAAAAAACTCCAACAAAATCTGAAACTTCTTTATTTCATTATAATCTTTTAAATTCCAGGTTGAAACAAGATCCAATACAGAGAGATAGAAAAATCAGAGATAGAAAAATGATCATGAAAAACCTGGGTAAGGTACCTAAGAATACACTCCTTTTTTATACTAGCCTCAGATGGGAAACTAAGGAGAAAATATAGACAACAATGATGTATTATAAACGTCAATGCTGCTAAGAGACAAGATCTTAACTGTTCCCACCACAAAAAAGAAATAATAATTATGTGATATGACAGAGGTGTATGGGTGGCAGTCATCTTGCAATATGTAACGTATCAAATAAAAACCTTGACCTACACAACGTACACCTTAAAACTTAAATACATCAATTATATCTCAGTAAAAATAAATTTTAAGAAAGAGACCAAATAAATTACTCCAAAACTTGCCCCATTACCAGGTTCTGTCCGTAATATTTAGAATTGTACCTTAGATGTCAAATAAGGATCAAACATGCCTGGGCCTGCCCAGGGAATTAGTGAACAGCCCCAAGGGGGCAAAGTGCAAGAATGTTTCTGTTTGGAGCTAGGAAAAGGAAGGGATTTTATGCTCCAGTGAGCCCACAAGGGGGTGAGGGACGACGGGACAGAGAAAGACGAGAAGCAAAGCCGTCATGTTGACTGTGCACTCTTCCTGAAACCAGACTCCAGGGACCAGCGGTGCAGCCCAGCGGAGAGAAGGGCCGTGGGACAGCTGGAGGACCCACAAAGGGCAGGGTGCAGGGGCACAGGCATGGGGGCATCTGGGCTGGGCCCTCTCACTACCTATGCCACACAATCCTGCTCTGGTTCTGAGTACAGTGGGGAGAGCCCCCATGGTACGGACGAGAGCACCTCACGGCGCATGCACAAGGCGTGGGAAAGATCACGACAAACATCACATGGTGACTCTGGCCCAGATCCTGCGGCGCCTCTTCTGGGATCTCCAGATCCAAAGGGGCAGACTATGCAGGGGGCTGACAGGTGGGGACAAGAACCACTGACATTTAGAATGAGCGCAAGCAGGACTCCATCTACACTCAAAAAATGAAAACTTCAGTTTACACAACGGAATGTGCCGAAGAATTTTTCATTGAGAGTAACAGAACTGTACCTTCGCAGCTCCACCATCTGCGCCGTCAAGGTGAACACACCCCTTTGGTTGCTCTCCTGCCTGCCTGCCTGCTCTGTTCTTCCACTTGTTCTTTCTCCTCTTGTGCCCCATGGAATTTCTCAAAGGATTCTCACTGAACCATCTCCCTGCATCTTTTTTATTCACTTAACACTCCTTATACAATTTGTTTTCCTAGCAAATCTATATACTTGTGTAAGGTCTGGAACAGTCCACAAGACCTCGCTCATTTCTGACAGAACTGTAGGGTCTAGGGGTCCCAAAGGCCACCCTCACTATTGACACCAGCTGCAGGTTTGGAGCGTCCGAACACCGTGCTCAGTTCCAGGAATTAATATGTGACAAGAACTCACGGAAGACACTGAAGGCAGTTAAACTCATGGTTACAGTTTATTATAGCATAAGGGCTATCACTTAATGTCAGTCTGCCTGGGGCAGAATCAAGGAGGGCCCCAAATTCAGAGCTTCCAGGTGTCCCTCTCCCAAAGGTCACTGTCGATTCCTCCAGTTAATGACACATGACAATGCACACATAGTACTGCCAACCAGAGCAGTTCACCCAAGCCTTGGGGCCCAGAGTGTTTATTAGGGCTCCGTTATGTAGACATGGTGGACTGGCAACATGGCAAACCTCAGGGCCCACAAGTGCCAAAAGCCCCCACCCAGCACCAATCACTATAATATTACTTTGTGTGGCCCAAGGCCCAGGTAAAGAAGACACTAACCAGGCAGACATTCCAAGGGCTTAGAGACTATCACCTAGGAGTTTAGGGCAAAAACCAGACTTCTCTTTCAGCAATGTTAAATTCTTTACTACACCGTCTGCTCGCCCTCTCTTCTGAGCCCCAGGTTCGTATCTCCAGCTGCCTTCTTGATTTCTCCACCAGTTTCGTTAAATTCAAATGAATAAAGTCAAACTCATCCATATCTCCCCAGACCAACTGTGATTCCACTGTTCCTGTTAATAGTACCAAATCCACTTCTTTTCAATAAAGAATTGAGGCAGTTTATAAAACCACAATACAAGATATAAAATTAGAAGGAAACTAGGGTGAAGAAAAAATAGCCCAGAAAAAATAAAATAGAATAATGCTGCAGTGAAGTTAGGACACAGAATGCATGCTGTAAATCCCTGTTCAGCTGTTAAGAGATGGACTGCACATTTGGCTCTGGGCTTGGGAACAGCCAAATGATATCTGAAACTAAGAAGAAAAGACAAGCAGTTTCAAAATTCAGAGTCCTTTCCCCCCCCCCCCCCCCCCATGATGCCCAGGAAGTACTATTCTTCTTCCACTCACTCCAGAATTGAAGACTTGGAATTTTTCTCATTGTTGTCCTCTACGTGCCATAGTTTATCAAATGATAAAGATGCTATCTCTGTGATGTTGTTTGCTTTTGTCTTCTCCTTATATACAAATTCTCTCTCTCCAACTCCAGTCATTTAAGATTTCAAATTATTCTTCCTTAAGAACAGCACTTCCCTGTTCAAAACCTCAAATGGTTCCTCACTGCTAAGTTCTTCTTTAAACATTTTTTTCTATCTACAAAGAAATATATGCTCAATGCAGAAAACAAATAAAAGACAAAGTTAAAAAAAAAGAGAGAGAAATCCAATCCTGCAGTCTAGATATACAATTCCCTAATATTTGACAAATGTATATGCCCTAATTAATACAAAGAACATTTCTCCAAAATCTCAGTTTCCTGATGTAGTCTCTGATTCATGGTCTTTGTCAACTATATATTTTGCAATTATTTTCTCCTACTCTGAAGCTGGTCATTTCATTTTTCAAAATGTTTCTTAATCAGCAAAGGACTTTTTATTTGGATGAAATGCAATTTTTAATTTTTTCAACCTTGATACCTTTTGTATTCTCTCTAAAAAATCTTCCCCTACTCCAAGGCCGTGAAGACTTCTACTTTTTTTCTTTTTGTAAGGCTTATGCTTTTCATTTTACTTTTAAGTCTACGGGATCTATCACAACCTAAGAAACAGATCTTTTTGAAAATCTACACATTTGCTGTAAGATCAGAAACAAGACACAGATGTCCTCTCCTACCACTTTTATTCAATCTTGTGCATGGATGGAGCAATGAAGCAAGAAAGAAACATAAAGAATGCTAAGGGAAAGAAAACTATTTGCAGTGAAATGATAAATGCTTGTGCAGAAAATCCAAAAACTCTACACAGAACACACACACACAAATAAAATTAGCAAACAAATTTAGCATAGTTACAGGACACATGGTCAATGAATTAATTATATTTCTACATATCATCAAAAAACAAAAACAAAAGAGAGGAAAAAATTTAAATATGTGCAAGACCTCCACACTAAAAAAACATAAAACATTGCTGAGAGAAATTAAAGACCTAAATAAATGTGTTACCAAGGCTGTGGTCCCAGAATCATACCCCAAGCCCCTCTCTCAAATAGAAACCAATTACTTTTTTTTTTCTTTTTAGAAATCTTTTTCTAGAAACCAATTACCCTAAGTTTCAGGGGGACGCTGCAAACAGAAAAAAAAAAAGAACTGGTTAGAACCAACAAGGCCCAAGATGGCGGAAGATCTGACTTCCAGCAGACCATAAGCCTCATTATACACTCACTGCAATACATTAGCATGCTAAATGACACACCCCTCAGTGCCCTGACAGTTATGACTGCCACGACAACAACCAGAAAAGCCCAAACAAGGACTAAAGAGGAGAGCTGCACCAGTTCCAGGTCCAAACTACAATCCTGAATCTGGATCTCAGTTCTCTGATAACTCATGAATATTCCTCTCCCTCTATCCAAATCCCTCCATTTTACCTCGACCCGCCTATAGATTTGGTGTCTCCACCCGGATTGGCTTGAGAAGTTAATTTGTGAACTAAGTTCCTGCTTCTCCTTTCTTTGGCCACTGAATAAAGTGTGTGCTGTTCCAGTCTCAGCAAGGGTTTCATTACGGCTGCATGAATCTGATGGAAAAAGAACCTCTCTGGGCGAGACCAGGGGTCTCAGTCTGGGCTAGAACCCTGGCGTGAGTCCAGTTGATCAATTTGGTAATAAATGGACACAGAGATGTTAGTGGTGTCTGGGAGGAAGAAATTTCCTCTACCTTTCTAGGTTGTTCTAGCTGGTCTAAGAATTAAGTTGACAGATTAAAAGGAGAAAATCAAACAACAGTTTAATGACCTGTATACACGGGAGAGGCCCAGGAAAACTGAGTAACTCTCCAAAAACAACCAAAGCCCTCATCTTAAATACCATCTTCAGGATGTTGGGGGTAGTGATTTGGGACTTCAAAGGGAACGAAGGCCATTCACATGGAGATGGAAAAGCAAATACTTGGTAAATGGCTGTGACACAAACACAGAGTGGACTCCCCCATCACACCTGGCCCACATTCTTTGCAGACACCTCCGATGACAGCTCTATTCCTGTCAGGGAACATGCAATCTATCTAAGTTCTTTTAGGCATTTGGGGGAAAGTCAAAAGTTTCTTCCTGAGTCTTTTGGGCCTTTTCAGCTGGAAATAATCCACATGCCAAAGAGACTTCAGGGATGGCAAATTTTGCTCCTCTACGATGGATTAGAAGATCAATACTACTAAAGACATGTCTAAAATATTTGTATTTATAAGCTGAGGCTGACATTATACATAAATACAAAGGAACTAGACAAGTCAAAACCCATTCTGGAAGAGAAGCACAAAGTCAGAGGGCATCCACTACCCAGTTCAAGACTTACTACATAAAGCTACACAAATCAATAAGCGCACAGACAGACCAAAAGTGGAATGGAACAGAAAAGAGTCCATAAATAGACCCTAATACATACGGTGAAGTTATTTACAAAGGCACCAGGCAATTCCATAGGGAAAGAAGTGTCTTTCCAACAACAACTAGACATACAAGTATATAGAAAAGAAGAAACCTCCACACCAACTTCACACCTTTCTGCTGACATTCTGGTACAGCTCTTTCACCCTAAATACATTTTTAAAAAGAGAGCTGATCATACCAGAAAGGTTCTTTTGCCCTTTTTTTTGGCCACACGGCTTGTGGGATCTCAGTTCCCTGACCAGGGATTGAACCTGCACCCTGGGCAGTGAAAGCGCCAAATCGTACCCACTAGCCTGGGGACTCCCAAGGGTTCTTTTTCCATTCTGCCTTCCTTCGGGTTTTTAAAAAATGTCTTTCTAGATGATGTTTTAATTTACTTCATGTATAAATTTCTCATCCTCGTATTTATCCTCTACATGATGCTCCCACATTACTCTTCAACCTAATCTGTATGTTGCCCATTTGGCAGGAAAACAAAAGCTTCTCAGAGACACCTCTCCCAGGCTCCAGGATTTGGCCAGAGAAACGCCCACCCCCATCAACAAAGTCCAATTCTTCTTACCTGGCAAGGCCCCCTTTACATTTTCTATAAAGTCTTTTCTTTTACCTCTAACCAAATACAACTTCATTCCTTTCGCATCCTCACAAATTTCCCTTTTTCTCCTCTTATAATTAGTCAACCACACAAAAAAGGTGAAGAAAGGCACTTAAGTAGCTTCTTAATCTAGTCCATTCATTCATTCATCCCACAGTCAACAGGCCACAGGTTGTTCCATCTTGGTTCTAGTGAGAAGCAGGAAGCAACAAGACAGGCAAGGCTCTGCTGTGAAGGAGCTTATATTCTACTGGCAGAGTCTGCGAGGCCATGAACGCCTAGAAAATACAGACTGTTTCTCATTTATCTTTACAAACCCTGTAGTAAAATACAACACTTTACATATAGGAAAGCCTCAAAGAATTCAATTGTCAGGCTAACTAAAGCTTAGTAATCAATAAATACCCATGTCAGTAGTGATTCACAGCAAGGAGCCTGACAGGTGTTGGAATAGCCTCAGTCTCCACGAAAGGAATGCAATGAAGCCTCGTAATAAATCCAAGGGCATATTACCTTCTTCATATAGATAAGCAGAGTCTCTTCTCAAGGCTTCAAGTAAGCCAATTTAAGCCTACTAATTTTTAAAAACGCATACAACCCGTGGTGAATTAAGTATTCATGCAGCATTAGTGGTTTTAAGGAAAAGAACTGTGAATGAATAAAGATTATCTTTTACTTATCTCAAGAAGAACAGGGCTTCCCTGGTGGTGCGGTGGTTGAGAGTCCGCCTGCCGATGCAGGGGACACGGGTTCGTGCCCCGGTTCGGGAAGATCCCACATGCCGCGGAGCGGCTGGGCCCGTGAGCCATGGCCGCTGGGCCTGCGCGTCCGGAGCCTGTGCTCCGCAACGGGAGAGGCCACAACGGTGAGAGGCCCGCGTACCGCAAAAAAAAAAAAGAACAGAAACTAAAGACTACATTTCTGGATGGACCTGGAGATTATCATACTAAGTGATGTAAGTCAGACGGAGAAAGACAAATAAATGATGTCGCTTATATGTGGAATCTAAAAAAAAAAAGATGCAAATGAACTTATTTTCAAAACAGAAACAGACCCACAGACTTAGAAAATGAATTTATGGTTACCAGGGGAGAAGGGGGGCGGTGGGGATAGATTGGGAGTTTGGGATTGTCACGTACACACTGCTATATTTAAAATAGACAACCAAGAACTTCCCGGGCAGTCCAGTGGTTAACACTTCGCCTTCCAATGCAGGGGATGCAGGTTCAATCGCCGGTCAGGGAACTAAGATCCCACATGCCTCGGGGCCAAAAAACCAAAACATAAAGCAGAAGCAATACTGTAACAAATTCAATAAAGACTTTAAAAATGGTCCACATAAAAAAATATATATATAATAAATAAATAAATAAAACAGACAACCAACAGGGACCTACTGTAAAAAAAAAAAAACAAAATTAAAAAGGCTACATTGTCATAAAATACTTGAGCTACATGACACCATTTCTAAGGCAACTTCGTGTAATGTATATTGCTTTTTTTTCTTAAAAAAACAAAAAACAAAAAACCTGAAGCTATAAAATAGTCGTTAAGTCATAGATTCTGGGGAGAGAAACAAGACCAATAAGAAATTATAACCACCAACATTAAATTCTGAGATGTAGTGAAATTCAACCTGTGTAAATTTTTCACAAATGGAAAGTGAACACACATGGGTAAAGGCAATTTGCGTATAAGGAAGCCATCTGACATTTTTCTAGTGTGCAAGTATTCATATTGTTTATCCTATGTTTTGAAGGAGATATTCCCAAATTCCCACAGAAGAGCTCGGGGGCACTGTGGATGATTTTAAGAAAATTTAAAGCAGAAATGAAGCGTCTGTACTCTGATTTGTGTGTCCTTCATGGCCTGTCAACCTCCTCACCCTGACACGCCTTTTCAGATACGCAGGTAACAACAGTGCTATCCTGCCCTTAGTTGAAGCTTAACACCAGAGACAATTTCCTCACCCAAACAGAAATACTTACTGCACAGTAGATGGTTCCAATGCAGTGGGATTAACAAAACATACAGCCCTTGACCACAAGAAATCTTTCAGACTGAGGAGAAGGAGCTCAGAAACAAACACAAAAATAAATATATAATCACACATCATAATGAGTGCTGCGGGGGTGGGGAGTGGAGACTACTGTGGGTGATAAAGGAAGAGGCCTAAATAAGATGTGATAGGGATTCAAAGAAGGCATAAGGAAATGACACGCTTCACTACCAAGTCAGAGCACAACTATGTTGAAATCGATGTCTCCAGAAACGATGCAAGTGATAAACTGTATACAAGGTGCCAACTTATCTAACAATGATTTAGCAGAGCCACAAAACAGGATCTCTGAGGAGTCAGTCAGTGCAGGCAAGCATGATACATGAAAGCGATGTTCCTACTTCCACCATTTACTCGTCCTTGGAGTAAATACGTGCTGAGAGTTCTGGGGAAATTTTAGAACACAGGTAGTTCAAAGCAGTAATTCCCCTTACACAGCAAATCAGTCACACAGTGTGAAGTGACGGGAAGGGTCACTTCTCTTAGTCACAAATTTGGAGTTTTAGAGGAATGGTACATGCCTCAGGTGAGCCATCCTTACTTTCAATGTGCAGAAAAATCACTGGATGAACCTGTTAAATACTTGGGAGTCCGGGTTCTACTCCCAAGGATTCAAATTCAAGACTTAGAGTCTAGCCTAGAAACGTTCTGATGCAGGTGGTACAGGTCACACTCTGAAAACCCACATTAGACTAAAATCTCCCCAGAGGAGGAGGTTTTGCCCTGATGAAGAGGCTTTCAGCTTAAAAAAGCAAGCAAGTACAATATTACACAAGGGCCTCCTAGAACTGTTTGTTTACAGGCTGACCCTGTGCCTGACCCTTGTTATACTCTGGGCTTGGAAGAAAAAGTCGGAATAAACCACACAGCCTGCTGCTACAGTTCCTGTCCCAGACAACTGACCAGAGGTAACATAGAAAAACAAGGAGAGAGAGAAGCAGTGCTGACCACTCTGTCTGCAGAGGCCAGAGAAACAAGCACACCACAAGCGAGGCAGCTAAGACCGCTAAGGGGGTCAGCACAAAAGTACAGACGGGGACACACCCGAGAAGAGAATGATGGAACAAAAACAGAACTAAGGAAAATAAAATTCGTATTTCTTAAGAATCTTCTTTGTATCAGGTAGTATGCCCTACTTCACATATTTATCTCATTTTATTCCTCAAAAAATCATCAGTGATAGGTGCTGTTACATATTCTATTATATGGAGAGATGATATTATAGATGAAGAAACTAATAAAGCCTACAGCAAAGGTAACTTGTCCGAGGATACAGAAATGGAAAGCAACAGGGTCAGATTTTGAACCCAGCTCTTTCAGACTCCAAAGTCTATACTCCCCCTCTGGACTCGTGGGTAGGAACATGCTAGCTATGAAGAAAGGAAAAGAAGACTCCCAGGCCACAGAGACTGCCAGGTACAATAGAAAGGAGCAAAGAATAATGCATTAGCAATATCAGAACTTTAAATAGTGGCCTTTTTGTTAAAAAGGCGGTAAGTTTCACAAGCTTTGAATAAGGAAAGACTTGAAAAGGTAAAGAGGTAAAAAGAAGGTAAAAAGTTAAGATACAATTTGGTTCGTCATGAATGATTCAGAATTGCAGGAACCCAAATGCTTACTGCAGCTAAAGGTAGGTGATGGGATTCCAGGTGACCTTCCACACTCCGACCCCCAAAATACCTATAACTCCTAGGATGAACGAAAATGTCTTTTGTAAAGAGAGAGAAAAGATGTGGTATATTTTGTGTCTGTTAATGTTTTATTTTATTTCAGGACTATTAAGAACTGTCTGGTGGTGTAGAGGTTCTCCAAGAATGAAGTCAGAGGAAACAAGAAGAGATGTGAAGTGACAGAAGAGAGACAAGCCACCTCCACAGACTAAGCAAAACATACCCTTAGACTGTGAAAGGCATCCCTCCTCTTCCCTCTTCCTGAGCTCTCACTCCACAGCCCTTAGGTAGTGCCAAGCGACAAAGGACGTCTAAGGACAGGCTAGGTGTTGAGGAGAGGGGAGACATGTCCAAAACGGCAGTGACATACAAGGAAATTAATCTAGTCAGTAAACAAAATGAGGATAATGACAGCCTAGTCTCTTACTGCCAAAGAAAGAAACTATAGACATGGTAAGGATAAAACTGAGCTGAATCCTCCAGCATTACAGTGGAAATGAGATATATTAAACTCATGGATTGTAATATATGTATAAATAAAAACAGAAATAAATATTTAGAAATATATACATAAAGGAAGTATGTACTTAGCTCTGTGCTAAGAGACCTAGAAGCAGTGACACCTCAATAGTAATGATCTCATCTAATGCCCAGATCTTGTTTTCTAAATACTGTTCCTAACTAAAAGAAACCAGGGGTCCTTGTGGAGAGAGCTGATTCCAGGGCTGGCGTACAGATAATACAAGATGAACCAGGAACATCTTTCTTTTTTTTTCTTTTTTGATTAATTTTTATTGGAGTATAGTTGCTATGCAATGTTGTGTTAGTTTCTACTATACAGCAAAATGAATCAGCTATACATATATCTCCTCTTTTTTGATTTCCTTTCCATTTAGGTCACCACAGTGCATTAAGTAGAGTTCCCTGTGCTATACAGCAGGGGTCCCCAACCCCTAAGCCTCTGACTGGTACCGGACCACAGCCTGTTAGGAACCGGGCCACACAGCAGGAGGTGAGTGGTGGGCGGGCGAGCTAAGCTTCACCTGCCGCTGACCATCGCTCGCATTACTGCCGAACCATCCCTCCACCCCACCCCCGGTCCGCGGAAAAATTATCTTCAATGAAACTGGTCCCTGGTGCCAAAAGGTTGGGGACCGCTGCTATATAGTACGTTCTCGTTAGTAATCTACTTTATACATAGTATCAATAGTGTATATGAGGAACATCTTATTTGAAAGTAAGAAAGGATTTAAGGAATGATAGGGACTTTTCCCATCAACAGAAGAATGGATAAAGAAGACAAGGTATAAACACACACACACACAGACACACACACACAGACACACACACAGTGGAATACTAGCCAGCCATTAAAAAGAATGAAATTTTGCCATTTGCAACAACATGGATGGACTTGTAGGGCACTGTGCTAAGTGAAATAAGTCAGAGAAAGAGAAATACTGTATGATATCACTTATATGAGGAATCTAAAAAATACAACAAACTAAACAAACTAGTGAATAAAACAAAAAAGAAGCAGACTCACAGATACAGAGAACAAACTAATGGTTACAACCAGTGGGGAGGGGGGTAAGGGCAATACAGGGGTGGAGGAGTGGGAGGTATAAACTACTGGGTGTAAGACAGGCTCGAGGATATACTGTACATAACATGGGGGATAGAGCCAATATTTTGTAATAACTGTAAATGGAGAGTAACCTTTAAAATTGTAAAAAAAAAATTTAATTAAATTAAAAAATAAAGGTTTACATTTATGCTAAACTAAAAAAATAATAAATAAAACAAATGACACAGCTTTATACGTACTGATGCAGAGTGACTTCTAATATATACTAAGTGAAAAAATAATGTGTAGAACAAAAAAGAATGATATGAACTTTTCAAAAGGACAGAGAATCAACCTGAAGGGGCTCCTAATGGCCAGTTTGGGAAAATCTAAGCATTAAAACTTATAAGGAGAGTAAATGATTATAACCCACTGAGTAAAAAGGAAATCTATGAATGAGTACATCTGAGATACACAGACAGATGGATGGGAGGGAGGGATAGGTAGAATACAGGGAGAGAAAGAAAGAAGAGGAAGAAGGAAGTAAATTTCTTGAAAAAAGAATATTTACAAAGGTTCAAAGTAACTCTCAACAAAATGTTTATTAATTACCAGGAGGTAAAGAGTAACTTTACAGTAGAGCTATCTGGCAGACACCAACCTGAACAAGTGATTGACATCAACTGTATTGGTATAAATCAAAACCATGTAGTATCTGATAGGATTCAATGAGAAGAACACTTCTCACAGAACAACACTTTTTTGGTATTCCAAAATGAGAAAACATTATACAGAACAATTGGCCTACATCTTCAAAAATGTCAAAGCCATAAAAGCCCAGAAAAGACTAAGGAACTGTTCCAGACTAAGGGAAGAAGAAAACAAAATGCAATGTG
Organism: Pseudorca crassidens; assembly: GCF_039906515.1. Classification (NCBI taxonomy): domain Eukaryota; kingdom Metazoa; phylum Chordata; class Mammalia; order Artiodactyla; family Delphinidae; genus Pseudorca; species Pseudorca crassidens. Next base: position 19,791,537 of record NC_090303.1, on the reverse strand, counting down.
ATTCTTCAGTGGATCGGTTTCACAAAAGTAACAATACTGGGCAACTGACAAAACCTGAATGGAGTCCAAGGACTGAATGGTAGAAGTATATCAACATTAACTTCCTGATCTTGATAGTTGTATTGTGGTTAACAAAGGAGAATGTACTTGATTGTAGGCAAAACATACTAAAGTACTCAGGGATGATAAAGCATCGTGTTGGTAACTTAAATTCAACCGTTTCCAGAATAGATAGAAAGTTATCTATTCTATTGGGGGGTGGGGGCAGTTATTTTCCCGGACATTCCCAATCAACTCCATGGGCCCCTTGAAAGCATTTGTCAGTTATCTTAAACACCTGTTATGGTCTATACCACAAAAGAGCCACCTGTGAGGCAAATATTCTCATTCCAGCAGTGGGGAACCTATGACCTGAAGAGAACAGTTCCTTCACACCAACCTAATGTTTTGGCCTAAGCAGCAAAATCAAGACAGTTGTCCGCATTTCCTCTTCAAATAACTTCATTTTCAAACGAAGAAATGCAGATTAAGAGGGAGGATGGAAAACATCTTCTTTTCCATATTAAAAGGCATAGATCTTTACCTTTGGGGTCATAATCACTACTCGTACAAATGCTAAAGATCAACATTCCATTTTCTAAGGAAAACATGATTCTATGTGTAGAAATCTACACCTACGGAAAAATCACGTTAGAGCGGAAGATTCCTTCTTAAACTTTTCAGAGCAGAATATTAACTTTTGCTTTCTCGTATCTAACGTTAACCAACACACAAAGGGCCTGCAATCACTAGATAAACTGACACTAAGATATAATAGAGCCGAAGAGTCATTAATGCTTTATGGCCTGAACATGTGTGCATCTCCTGCCATCTATTCTTAAGCCGTATAGAATCTTTTCCTTAATTTGTAGCAGATAAATGTCTCATCAACTGTTCAGAAGCTAAGAATTCAGATTGTGATAATTTTCCATTAGAGGGAATTAAAGTCCAAGTGAGTAAGAAGAGGCAGCAAATGCACTGCCTTTCCTTTAGCCTTGATTCCTGGGATCCAGTCTACACAGAGTATGGGGTCTGGATCAAACTGTTTTCAATACTCATCACACAACATGCTTGCCTTCTAGGAGTTTAGCTATATGCTCTTGGGCTTCACGAAACATCAATACAAGAATACTCCACTTGAATAACTTGTACGTATCCGTGAAATCATAGCTGAAAACATAATCCACTACGTCACAATGGCAGAACCCACAAACTGTCTTTCTCGTTGAGTACAACGCCAGGAAACAAATGGACCGACTTTCATTCCACACACAATGAATACTATGTAACTCAGTGCTGCGCAGAGAAAGGAACAGTTCCTTATTAGTCTTAGCAGCCCAGAAGCTCAAATCCAATGCAGAGAACAGCAGTTTAACTGGCTCCTCCCGTAGGGCCTTCGTACCCTCTACTTTCTGTGCTCTTCTCTTCGCAGATGGTTTACTCTGTGTTTATCTTTAATAGTCCTGCTTTATACCACCTTTTTAATCCTACCAGCAGATTTAAATCCTCTTGAAAGTACTCAGCATATGTACGCACACATGTATTTATTTTCTTTCCCTTACAAATTTTCCTCCTGATATCTCTTATATTTTCAGGTAGCATTCTACTCTTAATGATCTAGAAGTTTTCAACGATACGGACAGCAAGAGGCTAACTTAACAACGACCAGGGAGCTGGCATCACCAAGCCCCCGTGCTCTGCCCGCGGGCGCGCGGGCTCGTCACCTTTGCAGTAGTCTGCGGGGTCCTCCTGCTCCTCATCGTCTGACCCCAGGATCTCCTCCTCTGGCTCCGGGGGCGCAGGGTCTGCCAGAGGCGGCGGTGGTGGAGGGGGCGGGGGTGGAGGAACCAAGGGAGCTTTCTGCTGAGGCTCCGGCCTGAAACAGAGGAAGGACAATTCCTGTTTACTCAGAAGTAAATCCTGCATTATGAATACACTTGAGAGTTTCTTAATATGGGAAAAAATAAAACTTGTCACACACTAAGAAGAGATGCTGATTAACGTCACTTCAGCCACTTTAGCTGAATTCAAGTACTGCTTCAAAACACAAGTGGGGGGCGGGGGGGTGACTACCCTTATTAACCAAGGAATATTTCTGCAGGCCCGTTTTCACTCCAAGCGTAATTATTTCTTAAGTCTTGATAATATTATGAATTGTAAGTGAAAAAGAGTTATCCTCTCATGATACACAGCCTTAGTAGTTAGAACACATCCCCCAGAGATTAGAAAAAGAGGAAAGCAACCCTAGACTTTAAAAAAAGGGCTTATTTTCCATCATTTTAAAATCAGAATTCCTTTCCCCATAGAAACAGCAGGAATGTGGTTAGGTTTCCTGGATAACTCATAAAAGCCAACTAATGTATACTGTAATGTACACCTTGCTTAGCAAGACAAGAACACTGTCCCAAACTGGAAATTAAACAAAGAAAACATCCACTGCAGTCGAATACAAATACAATCCATACATCAATGCAAGACTTCCAATGGTTATTTCTAATTGTTACAAAAAGGCTAAATGTTTAGTACACTCTTTTACAAAAGACAGGAAAACCTATAATACTAAAAACAAATAAACAACTTAAGAAGTTACAGATGTAAATCTTTCAGATATCTAGAATAACTCAGGATATATTAAATACATTTGCTTAGAAGTAAAGCATTCATAATGCAATTCTGTAAAATCAAGCTTTCACTTATAAAATGTAACTGCTCCTTCTAGCCATATCCCAATGGGGAATCTTGAACCAACAGTCTCAACTGGATGCAGAACCTCTCTTGAGCTGCAAGCTGCCCTAACAACAGGACCACCACTGCTCTCCCTGAGCTGGCCACAGCTCTACAGATAAAAAGTGGGGAGGGAAAAGATACCGAGTGGTAGGGGCAAGGGGGTTCGGCTGATGGACTGTTCCCCAGAGGCAGTTTCAGTGGGATGAACAGAGGGCCTCTAGTCTGGGGAGCAAGGGGAACCTCACAGACACTGATGTGGTAGATAATCGCCATTTTTTTGGCCTGCCCAGTACTGATGCTCCCTTTCTAAAAGCACGTTTTGGAACACTGCTACTCCCTGCACAATGAAAGGCTGGCTCCAGTCCTCTCTCCTCATTGTGGTACAGCCTAGGGCACAGAGCCGTGGAACCTTGCTTGAGAAGGTCAGCCATCACAGGGTACAAACTCATCCTAGCTGCTAGTAAAAGGCAGGGTCAAAGGACTTGCCCCTTTCTAAGCTGAACCTCTAAATTCTTGCCAAATCTAGGAGCCCCCAAATAGCCTTTAGCACACTGCCTTCAGCCTAAGGTAGTTACAGCTCATTTATGTGGGTTGCCACCAAAAACTCCAAGTGCCACAGCAAACGAAGGAAGGCAGTAGAAACACCAGCAGTCATGAGGATGGGGTGGGGATCACATCTCACAGGTAACCTTAAAGGTCAACCCTGGCAAGTATGATTACCTTTGGCAGGACAACTAAAGAATGTTTATAATCTGAAAATCACTTGTACTGATTTCTACTTGCTACAATTTATGGAGACTCAAAGTTACAGCTCCTTAGGTAACAGACATTAGGACAATGGTGGTGATAACATTCTCAATTAACCATGCCTCATGATGGAGTACTGAAAGGGAGTCATCACAACCAAACACCAACACCACTGCCAGGACCTCCAAAGAAATCCCAAGAGACCTTATGCAAAAAGAGGCCTGAGGAAGGGGAGGTAGGAGAGGAACTGCACCAGTTTCAATGCTTCCCCAAAGGGAAGAGGTTAGAGAAAAGATTTACATGACCCATTCTTGGGGGTGGAATCTATCTATTTGACAAATTTGCTCAACCAAAAATACTTTCAATGTTGACTATTTCTTCCTAAGAAATTTCATATGAAAAAATAAAGAGATTCTCTAAATTAAAAAAAAAAAACCCAAAAAACAACAACACATATTCCCTGTGGAGACTATGTAACAACTAATGAAAAGGGAAGGACTAGAAGATCTTGTTCCACTGCTGCAGGGTGCTGCTACGATCGACACCACTGATACTTGGGCCAGGAAACTCACAGCTGTGGGTGCTGTTTTGTACACTGGAGAACGCTGTCAGCCTGGCCTCCAGCCACTACATGTCAGTTGTGATCATCACATGTCCAGAGACAAAGCAACCTAAATGTCCATCAACAGAGGAATGGATAAAGAAGATGTGGTACATATATACAATGGAATATTACTCAGCCATAAAAAAGAATGAAGTAATGCCATTTGCAGCAACATGGGTGGACCTAGAGATTCTCATACTAAGTGAAGTAAGTCAGACAGAGAAAGACAAATACATGATATCATTTATATGTGGAATCTAAAAAAAACAGAGTACAAATGAACTTATTTACAAAATAGAAGTAGACTCACAAATGTAGAAAACAAACTTATGGTTACCAGGGGATGAGCAGGGTGGGGGATAAATCGGGAGACTGGGATTGACAATATACATACTACTATACATAAAATAGATAACTAATAAGGACCTGCTGTATAGCACAGGGAACTCTACTCAATACTCTGTAATGGCCTACATGGGACAAGAATCTTAAAAAAAACCAACACTGGATATATGTATATGTATAAATGATTCACTCTGCTGTACACCTGAAACTAACACAACATTGTAAATCAACTATACTCCAATAAAAAATTTTTTAATCACCACCAAAAAAAACCTATGTCCAGACACTGACAAATGGGTGGGGAGGAGGGGGAGGGAGGGAGGGGAGGGGAGTGGTGGCAAAATGATGCCCATGTGAGCACCACTTCATCGGTGGCATTTGCTACATATACCTTTACCTCAATGGAATAGACTGTATCTATAAGGGAGAAGAGACTCTAATTTTCACATGCCCATTTTCTCTAGTTTGAGAGGCTTGGGTATCTTTATCATAATGTATGTCTCTTGGTGAGCTGCCACGTCACTTGCTTAACAAAATTCTCAGACCCTCTGGGGTCAGGGAGGGCCATGCTGAACAGGCAGGCAGATAGTTCCCGCAAAGCCAGTTCTATCAAGATAAAGGGATGAGTCAGGGTACCTTGAAATACAGAGGAAGTTGAGTAATGTTGATGTAATATCTTGACTATCATATCAAAACACCTAGAACTCTGCTATCCTCTGGCCCCATGTGAGTGCTGAGCACTGAAAATGTACCTTGTCCTTATTGAGATGTGTTCTAAGTGTAAAATACGTACAGAATTGCCAAGATTTGGTACAAAAAAATGTAAAGTATTTTATTAATAATTTTATATTGGGGCTTCCCTGGTGGCACAGTGATTGGTAGTCCGCCTGCCGATACAGGGGACACGGGTTCGTGCCCCGGTCCGGGAAGATCCCACATGCCGTGAAGCGGCTGGGCCCGTGAGCCATGGCCGCTGAGCCTGCGCGTCCGCAGCCTGTGCTCCGCAACGGGAGAGGCCACAACAGTGAGAGGCCCACGTACTGGAAAAACAACAACAACACACACACACACACACACACACACATATATATATATATATATATATATATATATATATGAATGATAATTTCATATTTATTACATGTTAAAATAATAATGTTTTGGATATAATAAATTATTAAAATTAAATTCATCTTTTTTTTTTAAATGTGGCTACTAGAACACTTTAAATTACAAATGAGGCTCACATTACATTTCTATTAGATGGCATCACTCTAAACCCTCAGGTTCAACAATAGCAGAGGACTGTCTTGGCAGAGATTCCTGGTCATATCAGTGAATATTTTTTTCTGAGGCTTCTCCCAGTAACCTGCTTCACACCAATTATCACCAACTCTCAAATTACCCAGTTCATCATAGTAAGATAAGTACACTGTAACTACCAAATGTTACAGTCCAATCACTGACTCCTTTTCATCCCATCCAGCCTTGTTACTGCCTACTGCACAGGAAAAACACAGTAAATTTGTCTTAGGGCAGACGGACGTAAGAGAGAATGATGCCACACTGTCTTTAAAGGCTGCCTTCTTCAAACTGGTCTCTGGTGGCTTCTACAGCACCTCAAAGCCTGGTTAAATCTCAACTGTTTAAAAGATCAAGAGGTGATCTCACCAAGTGTATACTCATGAAATACATCAAGCGATTAAAAAAAAAAAAAGACAACTTTCACTAATCCTATTGAAAACCATCAAGAAGTTATTTCAAAAGACAAACCAAAAAAGTTATTACATATAAGAATTAATAGGGAGTTCCCTGGTGGTCCAGTGGTTAGGACTTGGCGCTGTCACTGCTGTGGCCTGGGTTCAATCCCTGGTCAGGGAACTAAGATCCAGCAAGCCATGCGGCATGGCCAGAAAAAAAAAAAAAAAAAGAATTACTAGAAGCACATAAGCTGTGGGGGGGAAAACTCATAAATATTTTCAACAACAATGCCAACACTACTAAATGGTGAAAGAATAGTCTTTCAACAAATGTAACTGGGACAAATGGCTATCTGCATACAAAACAATGTTGTAACCCTACCTCACATAAATACATAAATATTAACTCAAAATTAATAACTTGGGACTTCCCTTGGTGGTCCAGTGGTTAAGACTTCACACTCCCAAGGCAGGGGCCCAGGTTCGATCCCTGGTCAGGGAACTAGATCCCACATGCATGTCGCAACTAAAAGATCCCGCATGCCACAACGAAAAGATCCCGCGTGACGCAACTAAGACCCGGTGCAGCCAAATAAATAAATTAAAATATTTTTTAAAAAAATAATAACTTGCAGGAGGGCTTCCCTGGTGGCACAGCGGTTGAGAATCCGCCTGCTGATGCGGGGGACACGGGTTCGTGCCCCAGTCCGGGAGGATCCCACATGCCGTGGAGCGGCTGGGCCCGTGAGCCATGGCTGCTGAGCCTGCGCGTCCAGAGCCTGTGCTCCGTAACGGAAGAGGCCACAACAGTGAGAGGCCCGCACGCCACAAAAAAAAAAAAAAAAAAAAATTAATAACTTGCAGGAAAAAATATGAGTAAATCTTGATTACCTTAGGCTTGGCAATGTTTCTTAGATATGATACTAAAAGCATAAGCAATAGAAGAAAAAAAGATAAAACTGGACTTGAACAAAATTGAGAACGTTTGCGTTTCAAAGGGCACCATCAAGAAAGTAAAGACAACCCAGAGAATGGAAGAATATATTTATAAATCATACAGCTTTAAACAAACTTGTATCTAGAATATAAAAAGAAATTTGTAACACGACGATAAAGAAACAAATTTTAAAAATTAAAGAAAAGAAGTAGAACAGACATTTCTCCAAAGAAGATATACAAATGACCAATAAGCACATGAAAAGATGTTCAGCATCATTAGTCAATTGGAAGAGGGAAGTCAAAACCACAATGAGATACTACTTCACGTCCAATAGAATGGTTATATTAAAAAAAACACCAGGCAACAACAAGTATTGTCAAGAATGAAGACACTGGAACCATCATACTACTGTAGCAGGAGTATAATATAGCACAGCTGTTCTGGAATATCTGGTAGTTCCGAAAAGGTTGAATTTAGAGTTACCATGAAACCCAGCAATTCCAATCCTAGGTATATACCCAAGAGAAATGAAAACATCTGACCCCACAAAATCTTGTGTAAAAATGTTCATAGCGGTGCTATTCAGAATAGATAAAACGCAGCAACAACCCAAATGTGCATCAACTGATAGATGGGTAAGTAAAATGTGGTATATTCTTACAATGTAATATTATTCAGCAATAGAAACAAATGAAGTACTGATAATACATGTTACAGTAAGGATGACCCTTGAAAACATTACGCTAAATGAAAAACACGAGTCAGAAAAGAACACACGTTGAATGATGCCATTTTACATCAAAACGTCCAGAATAGGGAAATTTGTAGAGTGTATTAATGGTTGCTTGGAGTTGGGAGCAGGGGAAGAGAGAAGTGGAAATTGACTGTTAATAGATACGGGGGATTCTTCAGGAGGCATGAAAACGTTCTCATGTGGTGATGGTTATACAACCATGTGAATATACTTAAAAAATACTGAACTGCATACTTTAAAAATCTAAGTTGTATGGTATTTGAATTATACCTCAAAAAGCTGTTTTTTAAAAAGCAAAAGCCTATACGACTATATAATACCTTTTAATATCCACCTTATACCTTAATAAAGTATATGCTTCCAAGAAAAATCATAAATATCTACATTTAGATTTAAGCAATCTATATGCATGGTCTCTTTTACAAATGCCTAATACATTCACAGTGAAAAATAACATGTAGTTCTGTAAAAAGTAGAGAGTCTATCTAATCATCTGAAGTTTCTATAAGGCACTAGTAATTTCAGAACGTGTATGTATACATAAGAAAATGTACCAACTCAGTGACTGGAATAAAAAATTTAGAAAGCAAAATTCCAACTAGTCATTCATATTTTTCACAAAGAACTATATTTATTTTGCCCTACATAAAACATAACTAAATATTCTAATCATTACTCCAAATAGGGCTATCAGGCCCTTGTGACATATTAAAAGTAGTCTCGGGCTTCCCTGGTGTCACAGTGGTTGAGAATCTGCCTGCTAATGCAGGGGACACAGGTTCGAGCCCTGGTCTGGGAGGATCCCACATGCCGTGGAGCAACTAGGCCCGTGAACCACAACTACTGAGCCTGCGCGTCTGGAGCCTGTGCTCCGCAACAAGAGAGGCCGTGACAGTGAGAGGCCCGCGCACCGCGATGAAGAGTGGCCCCCGCTCGCCACAACTAGAGAAAGCCCTCGCACAGAAACGAAGACCCAACACAGCAAAAATAAATAAAATAAAATAATAAACTCCTACCCCCAACATCTTCTTAAAAACAAAATATTTTTCTTTAAATATTACATTAGAATACTAAGATTATTTTATCATGCTTATCGACTTCATATTATATTTTTCATGTACATTTGCTCTATTAGTAAAGTGAGAAAAAACTGAACAACCCTTGCAAAATGCATACATCATCTGCTCTAAGTTGCCACAGCAACCAGATGGGAGTTCTCTGATTTCCTTCCAGCTGCTATTTCTTTTCCATTCCAGCAGAGAAAAAGAAGTAAACCTCACATTTGGCAGAAAAAGAAGTACTTTCCTTTGTTATCAGCTTAAATGGCAACTGACACCATTTAAGAAATTAATTCAGTTAATCTTTAACCAAAACATAAAGAAAAGGAATCCCAAACCAATTTCTTCAGGTAGTATTCTAGGGACATTCACATAAAGTCAAATTTCTTTTTCTTTCCTCGTATGTCGACAGCCTAAATCTAAAACTCACTCTCTTCCTCCCACCCTCCTTCTCACTCTTCCTCTCTTGGTGGTAATTGTCAGCCTGAGAAACATGCAATCTGGCATTTCTACTTAAGGACAGAATCAATCAGTATACACTTTCTCTCAAAATAGCTTATCTAAAAAGGCTAGCTGCTGTAGCACTGGGTAAAGTCACACAGCTAGGGAGGAAAAAGCCACAATGATTTCATGTATTCCTCTCCAATGAAAAGAGAATTTCTAAACTTTGTATAAATCAAACCTAAATGTGAAGTGTCTGCTGTGGTAGGCAGAATTCTAAATTGAGCCCCAATGACCCTTGCCCTGTGTAATTCCCTGTTCCTCTGAGTGTGGGTAGCCCTGTGAATATGATATCACTCTTGTAATTATGTTATGTTATATGGCAAAAGGGCAGATACACTGGGTGGGCCTAACCTAACCACATGAGCCTTTTTACAGGTGAGGGTTTTTCTCTGACTGGTCAAAGAAAAAGTCAGGGGCGTGCTTGAGCTAACCTGCAAAAAAGCAAACATTCATGTCAGGAACTGCCCATTAGGGCCAACAGAGCAAGGAATTACGGGTGGCCTCTAGGAGTGAGAGTGGTCCCCAGCCAACAGCTAGAAGGATAACAACAACTTCAGTGCAAGGAAGAGTTCTGCCAATAACTAGTCATCTTAAAAGAGGACTCCAATCCCCAAATGAGAACTGCAGCCTTGGCAAGCAGTTTGGTTTCAGTCCAGTGAGAAATCAGCCACCTGTGCAGCCCTAACTTCTGACCTACAGAACTGTGAGCTAATAAACAGGTATTGTTTTCACCTGCTAAGTGTGGTAATTTGTGCAGCAATAGAAAATGAATAGAGCTGCCAAGTTCTCAATAAGTAATAGAGTAGTTCATTTTAAATTATCAGATTTTGGCCTCAACCAAATCTGGGGTTTTTTAAATAATTGAAATGATCAGAGGAATTAAGAAGCTGGGTAATAAGAATGTGACAGCCAATTCTCTTTGGGGCACAGGCAAGTTAAAAAAAAAAAAGAAAGGAAAACAAAAACTTATTCCCCAAATTCTAACAGAAACAATCATAATTCCAAGCCAGACACTTTACATGGTCTTACTAAGACTGTGTCGTCTTCTAGAACACTGAACATAGTTAGTGAAGATGTAAGTAAATCACACCTGCTTCCCAACTAAACTACACCTTAGACAGCAAACGAGTTGACTACTTGACCACCTAACAACATATGTATGACGGAGCTATAGACTTCTCATCCACCTGTATTATTAATATTTCATAAAACAGTGTGGGGCCTGGCAGTACACGTTATTACTACTGAAGAAGAGAAAGGCAGACAGAAAAGTTTAATCCAGAGCCCAAAAGCGTGTAAAAATGGTATCCACTGATTCCACAAATACTCAGAATAGCATATAACAACGGTCCCCAGCCTTTTTGACACCAGGGACCAGCTTCGTGGAAGACAGTTTTTCCATGGGATGGGGTGGGGGGATGGTTTCGGGATGATTCAAGCACATTACGTTTATTGTGCACTTTCCTTCTTATTATTGTTACATTGTACTACATAATGAAATGATTATACAGCTCACCATAATGCAGAATCCGTGGGAGCCCTGAGCTTGTTTTCCTGCAACTAGATGGTCCCACCTGGGGGTGACAGGAGACAGTTGACACCTGAAGTGTGTGCCTTAGGTCCAGTCTACTCCGTAAGATGCAGCTTGTCACTTGCCACTCACTGATAGGGTTTTGATATGACTCTGTAGGCAGCTGATTTATCAGGGTCTCTGTGCAGTCAAACCCCTCTGCTAATGATAATCTCTGTTTGCAGTCGCTCCCCAGCGCTAGCATCGCCTCAGCTGCACCTCAGATCATCAGGCACTAGATTCTCATAAGGAGCACGCAGCCTAGATCCCTCGCACGCACAGTTCACAGTAGGGTTTGCGCTCCTATGAGAATCTGATGCTGCCACTGATCTGACAAGAGGTGGAGCTCAGGTGGCAATGCGAGTGACGGGGAGCAGCTGCAAATACAGATGAGGCTTCACTCGCCTGCCACTCACCTCCTGCTGTGCGGCCCGGTTCCTAACAGGTCACCAACCGATATCGGTCCGTGGCCCGGGGGTTGGGGATCCCTGGCGTATAGCATGCACCATGACGTGTACCGGGGTACAAAGGAGCCCGGCACTGAGGGATGCATGGTCTAGCAAGAGGGCTCTAGAGAAATGCCTGTAAACACAAGAATATAGGAACATAACTGCTCCAAGTGTTGTTATAGAGGAGGAGGTGGCAGAGGGCTGAGCCAGAAACATCTACATGCTGGGAGTGATCTTAGAGACAGAACAGAATGCGGCACAGGGGGTGGAGGAGGGTGGCCAAGGCCCAGGAACAGGGTGATGAGAGGCACAAAGGCCTAAAGTAGTCCAGTGTGGCTGGAGACAGGGAAGAGGTTCAGCAGCAGCCAGTTGACAGAGGAACGACCCACAGTTCTAAGGGATTCGCGCTCTATCCTTAAGGCAAGTAGGAGCCACTGAAACACAATTTTAGGACCAGAGAGTTGCTCTCTGCAAAAAACATATGAAATTGGTATACAGAATGGGTGGAAAGGATAAAAGACAGAAGCAGGGAAACTAGTGAGGTGTCGCAGGAGGAAATGATGAAAACCTGAACTCAGAACTCAGTAATTCATTTGCTGGAGGTGGGTGTCTGTCTCCTAGGTTTCTGACAGTAAGATAGTGTTACCATTAATTTGGAGAGAGAACACCGCAGCAGGAGGAGGAGTGGTTTGCAGTGAAAGCTTACTTCTGTTTCAGCTCATCAGAGTTTGAGGGGCATGTGGGATGTCCAGCATTGTGGACATCCTTGGTGGACTGCTTGGTATATAGAATCTATAGTTAAAAAATAAAGGTTTAGGCTGCCAATAGAAACAGAGGTCATAGTAAACAGCTGGTAAACAATGCCTCTCCAAGCATGTGAGAGTGCCAAAGACAACTGAGGGGTTGAAGAGACAAGAGCAACGCCTAGTTAAGAGCTAACATACCAAGGTTAGTCAAACCACCAACAGATTCTAGCCTTCCTGGTTCATGATCTGCAAGCAGTGACCCAGAGCATAATCACCAAGATAAATCCATAAATTTCAAAGACAGATTTTGGAGAATATATAAGTTTTACCTCATATAAGCCTACCTTTTTACATTAGGACGAGATCATATAAAAACTAGCAAACTAAGAACCCATGTGTTTCTATCTAAAAGGCTCTGTTTGTAGGCAATCTGAAGCCAGCTGGGTACAGGGTAAACCGCCACTACAAAAAAAAAACGGCGGGGGGTGGGGGGAGAATTGTTTACTAAGACCTGTATGTTGATGAAACTTAACTAGAACAACTTCCTCCTGCTACTCAGGAAATAACGCAAGATGTACCACTTTGAACATGGCTTCTGCACACCTCCGCAAGATTTAAATCAAAAAGCAACTATAATTATATGACACAATAGCCACTAGCCAAATTAAACAGAGTAAAATTTAAGATTCAGTTCTTCCGTCACCCTAGCCTCATTTTAAGGGCTCAAGCAGCCAGAACCACATACAGCTGGTGACTTATGGTACTGAACAGTGCAGATAATAGAACATTTCTATCATCACAGAAAGTTCTACTGGACAGTGCTGCTCTAGGCAACATTTTAGCAACGTGAACCTCCTCTAGCATATCATTACTTTTAATAAGTAAACAAAATTAACTGAAAAGAGTTTGGAACATTTTTTTATACAGCCCACCATTGGAAATTTTAGCTGTAAAATTATAAACAGGAAGAGTATATTCATTTTTAATTTGACAGATGATTCCAATATTTGAATATCCTTTAGCTCAGCACACCTCCTTACTGGAATTCACCTGATACTCACAGTGACAATGTCCGTAAATAGCAATATATTGGGGTCTAAATGTCCATCAATGGGAGACTTGTTAATAACATGATGATAGATTATGGCACATGCATACAACATAACTCTTCTATAAAAAATGAGGCAAATGAAATTAAGGAAATTCCATCCACAATAGCATCAAAAAGAATAAAACACAGAGCTCCGGTGGCAACCATGGCATATACCGGCCTCACGGTGCCTCTCATTATGATGAGCATGTTCTGTGGCTTCATCAGCTTCCTGGTGCCCTGGTTCATCTGTAAGGGTCCCAACTGGGGAGTTATCATCACCATATTGGTGACCTGTTCAGTTTGCCACTATCTCTTTTGGCTGATTGCAATTCTGGCCCAACTCAACCCTCTCTTTGGACCACAGTTGAAAAATGAAACCATCTGGTACCTCAAGCATCACTGGCCTTGAGGAAGAAGACCTGCTCGCCCGTGCTCAGTCACTGAGGCCACAAAGAGAACTCCTCTGGATGCAAAGTCACCTCCACACCCAGACCACCTTCCTTAACTCAACCCTTTTAGCCATCAACTGCCTTAAATGTTCCCACCACATTTGAATGCCTTATTCTACAATGCAGTATTTTTTCTGGTCACCTTTCTTATTACACTTTGATGAATGATGTACCTATTTAACCTAAAGTATGCTGCCTCCATAAAATGTTTATGTACTCTTCTGAGATAGAAAGTGCTGTTCTTCGGAGAAATAATGTTACTCTCTCCTTGGAACCTGTGGATTTGAAGATGGCTCCTGCCTGCTCTCAACATGGGAATCAGCGAAATGTTTAAGAACTGTTACAAGGCAATAAGACTCCAGTGGGGCAGTCAGTAGGAGAACATGTTCAGAGGGAAAAATCTGCCTCACCAGAATTATACCAAAGTATATTAACAGGATGAATTTCTTATTTCTGCTATCTTTTAGAATAAATCATTTTTCTGCTTTCCATGGAAAAAGAAAGAATAAGATACAGTTGAACACTGAACAATTAGAGGGTTGGGGCATGGCTGAAAATCGAAGTACAACTTAATAGTTGGCCTTCTGTGTATGTGGTTCCTCCATATACACAGAGTCAACTATCTGTGGACTGTGTAGTACTGTAGTACATACTATTAAAAAAAATCCACGTATAAGTGGACCCAAGCAGTTCAAACCCGTGTTAAGGGTCAACTGTACGTAGGAATAAATTTAACAAAAGAAGTTCAAAATATATACTATCAAAGCTAGAAAATATTACTGAAAGAAATTAAAGAAGATCTAAATAAACAGAAACACATCCCACGTTAATGGACTGAAGACTTAATTCTGTTAAGATGACAGTATGCCCCAAACTGATCTACAGATTCAATTCAATGCCTATCAAAATACCAGTTGGCTTCTTTGCAGAAATTGGTAAGCCATTCCTAAAATTCATATGGAAATGAAATGACCCAGAATAGCCAAACCAATATTGAGAAAGAACAATACTGGAAGACTCATGCTTCTTGATTTCAAAACTTACTAAAAGGTACAGTAATCAACAGAGTGTGGCACTGAGAGTCCAGAAATAAACCCTCACATTACCATCAAATGATTTTTCAACAAAGGTGCCAAGACCATTCAATAAGGAAAGAACGGTGTCTTTAAACAAAAGGTGATGAGATAAATGAACACCCACATGCAAAAGAATAAAGCAGGACTCCTATCTCACACTACACGCAAAAATTAACTCACAGTAGATCAAAGACCCAGATGTTAAGACCTAAAACTATTTAAAACTCCTAGAAAAGATGTTCATCTTTAGCCATCAGAAAAACAAAAATCAAAACCACAATGAACCACGAATCCACACGTACTAGGATGGCAATAATCAAAAAGACAGATACTAACAAGTGATGGCAAAAATATGCAAATATTAGAACCCTCACAGACTGTTTATAAGAAAGGAAAATGATGTACGCATTTTGAAAAACATTTGAAAAACTAGAAGCAGTTTCTCAAAAGATTAAACAGTTACCATATGACTCAGCAGTTCCACTCCTAGGTATATACACAAGAGAAGCTAAAACATACATCAAAAATAAAAACTTGCGCATAAATGTTCTTAGCCTCATTATTTGTACTACCCCAAAGCAGAAACAATCTAATGTCCATTAACTGATGAATGGATAAATAAAACAAAATAGTAATATAATAGAATATTACTCAACAATAAAAAGTAATGGAAGTACTGATAGATGCTACAGTGGCCGCTTATGGCTGAGGGGGTGGGAAGAAATGGAGGTAACTACTCAAGTGTACAGAATTTATTTTGGGGGTGATGAAAATGTTCTAAAATTAGGTGGTTGGTGATGGTTACAAAATTCTGTGAGTAGACTGAAACATCTTTGAATTGCACATTTTAAATTTTATGGTACATAAATTATCTTTCAATAAAGTTGTTACACGAAAATAAAGAGGCTGTCCTCTATGTACTAATATGGAAGATATGTCGATAAACACAAAGGCGCAGCGCATTTGTGTATGGCGCGTACCATTCGTTTTACAGATATAATACAATGCATGCACCTCATGTTAACGGACTGTTTCTGGTGGGAGCAACAAGAAACTGACAATAATGGCTCTCCTCCAGGAAAAGGAGCTCAATGACTGATGGTCAGGGAGAGGAATTAACTTTTCAAAAATTCCTTATACTCCTTTCATACTTTTTCAGTTGGGCACCATGCGCACGGCTACTGAAACTAATTATTAATTTATAAAGACAAGAAAGAAAAATAAGGAAAGGCAAAGTGGATGCTGGGAAAGTGGTTCCTATCTCTGACCCCACCACCCCTCCCCCCCTCCCTCACCCTTGGCATCTCGGGAGAATTTACTAAAGAACAACAAAATGAACTGTCTAGGGCTGGAAAGCTAGGATAAAAGTCCAGCTCCAAACGACATGCAGTTTTCTGGTAGAAAGCCTGTGGGTTAGTGTGAATACCGGTTCCATCACTTAAAAATCCACGAGAATTCAAGTCAGTGACAACTTCCCTGAGCCTCTCAAGAAAGTCAGAGGTTTATGGTAATTTAAAAGGGATGATACATAAATTCCTTGGTATGGTAACTGTGCACGTGGTAGGCAGTCAATAAAGGTTAATCCTCACGTCCTATTCTCACCTTTCTGGTGTGTGGTTACCATGAACTTGTTTCCTCAGGGCTCCAGCTGTGAATAATAAGGAGGTACACCCTGATATATTATGCATGACAGCGCTATCAGACCTCTGGCCCTTTCTGCTCATCCGTAACTGTGCTAATGCAAAGGTCAGCATCAATCTACCTCTTAACCTCTCTGCTTCTAAACTCATGTATTTTATAATCATGATTGGTTATGAGATTTAAGAAAGTTTCAGAAGCATCTCTATTGTTAATTATCACATATTTCTACAAGGCAATATGACAAAATGGGTTGTACTGCTGCTATAACCATCTTTGGGGGGAAAAAAAAAGATGTCTAACATAGATTTTAAAAAGTTAACACGTAAGCAAACTGCTTAATAAACATTCTCCAGTAACACATGACTTGTTCTAACTAGGTCTTTTTTGACAAGTACAAAGTTAAGCCTAATCCTCAAAGACTTTCTTGTGAACTAGGTTTCAATGGACTTTACACAACAGAAGAGTTCCCATCTTAAAAACTGTTTCCCCTAGGTGGAAGACAAAATTTACAATTGCTGGCAGAGAGTTTTGGTCATCTGAAGAGTTATTAGTCCACTGCAATACGTTCTGCCTCTTTCAAACTTTATAATTTCAGCCATACACATTCTTCAATATTAGATAAATGGCTTTATTTTTTAAGACTGTTGTTTCAATTAGCACTAATACCAACCTTACTATAGGAATTGTGTTTATAGTTCTTCAAAAATGCTGAAGCACATTAATATTATTCCTGTAGGAATGGCCGTTTTCAGAGACTGGTGGATACCTAAAGAAGCTATCAGAAAAACATTTTCCAGAGAAACGGGAGATTCTGCAAGCACCAAATCCAAACCCAATGGGAGAGGCTCAAGAATAAGGTTAGGATTCCAGCTACAATTGCTATCCAAAGACAGGTTCTAGGAAGAGATAGGACTAGAGAAACAAGAACTAGGATCAACCAGTGAGTCGAATTTCGGATACCCAAACTCTCTCGACGAAAGAGGTAGGGGAAATCTCTCCTATTAATCTGCAATCTCAAGCTTCTCCTTGGGCAGAGTTAGCATTTGAATTTATTATTATACCTTGCTAGTTCTGAAACCTCCAAGCCAAGAATTAACTTAGAGTGCTTCCGGGTCACTGCCATCCCTGGGCACCTGGAAGAAGTTAAAAACAAATCCTCTTGGGAGAAATGCATCCTCAATCAGGGCTAACTGGGACTCCAAGCAGTTAAGATTGGGTTGGGCAGGTGTGATTTAATAATTTTTTTTCAAATCACCAAATAAATAAGGAAACAATACCCAATGAGCAAGCCAAAAGAAATAATAAACAGCAAAAGTAACTTCAGATACTAGTACTATGAAATACAGAATATACAATAAATATAATACTGATAGAAATAAAGGAAGGAAATGAAAGCACAAGCAGGAAATTAAAGCATGAGACTTAAAATTCATTGATTGATTAGACAACAAACAAGAGACTGGAAGATGGATCTGAAGAAATCATCTAGGATGTACTAGGTTGGCCAGAAAGTTTCCTTGGGTTCTACTGTAAAACAGGAAAAACCTGAGTGAACTTTTTGGCGAACCCAGTATCACAGAAAGAGAAAGAGATCGAAAACATGACGGAAGGTTGAGAAGTAGAGTAGAGAATGAGAAGATCTAACCAATCTACTCTTTGGGCTTCTTGAAGAAGGGAGAAGAAAGAAGAGCTAAGAATTGTCCAGAATTGATAAGGAACATACATCTCAAATTCAGAAAGCACAAAGTGTTCCAGACAAGGAGAAATCTCCAGAACAATAAAACTGAAGCACTCCAAAGCCAAGAGAAAAAAACGGGGGAAAAACGGCCAGATTTTCTACATAGAAATGACAATTACACCGTCACTAGTGGTCACAAAAGAAAGAAGTCAAACAACAGTGGTGTAAGATCATCAAAGTGCTAAGAGCCAAATGACTGTCATTTTCAGTTATATAACTGGCTAAAGAAAACACGTAGGGACTTCCCTCGTGGCGCAGCAGTTAACAATCTGTCTGCCAATGCAGGGGACACGGGTTCGATCCCTGGTCTCGGAAGATCTCACATGCCTCAGAGCAACGAAGCCCGTGCACCACAAGTACTGAAGCCCGCGCGCCTAGAGCCCGTGGTCCGCAACAAAGAGAGGCCACCGCAACGAGAAGCCCACCCACTGCAACTAGAGAAAGCCCCCGCGCAGCAACGAAGACCCAACACAGCCAAGGGAGGAAGGGAGGGAGGAAGGAAGGAAAACATGTATACATAAAACAAATAAAGGTATTTTCAAATCAACAAAAACTGAGTTTATCATTTACAGACTTCTTCTAAAGAAACTTCTAAAGAATAGATTTCAGGAAGACATGAAACGATGAGGAAGGAAGGTCTAAATTACAAGAAAAAATGGTGATTGATAAACTGGTAAACATGAGTTAAAACAAATAATGAATGTATATTTTCAGGGTGGCAATAAAAATATTACTCAAAATAACAATATTTTAAAAATCAAACTCTTAAATAATAGAACTATTCTGAGTACTTTACTCATATACTTAACTCAATGCTCAAACAACTCTGAAGTACTATTATTCACCCCATCTTCACAGATGAGGATAATAAGGCACAGGGGGTAAGTTCAAGGTCATACAACTAGTGACTGGAGAGCCAGGAAGGAAGCTTGCCCTACTAGGCAGCAGCTGGAAGCAGTGAAATATTTCCAGACCCAACTTTCTAGTAGAACGAGATCTGCTGCTGTGCCAGTGGACTCGGTAGAAGGAAGGGTAGGTGGTAAATAACTGACACCGGTGAGAGGCTTGAACAGGAAACATTGAAGGACACTCACTGGGATGAGATGAATCCTCTGTAGTACTGATATCCACTTACAGCACTCAGACTTCTCCACTCACAGACTGACTCACTAAGACTGAGAGAAGGCCCAGGAATTGGCATGCTTGGTAAGCACCCCAGGAAACTGATGCAGGTGGTTTAAGGGCCACACTTGAAGAAACATTACCAGATTCATATGTAACCACTATAACCACTACATTCAAGTCCTTTAGTCTAAGATTCTATTTGACTTTAATGAGCTTCTAAACAAGAAAAATCATACTCATGTGTAGTTTGGATACCAGATGTCAACTAAACCCTTAAACAAATAATGTGCAGTTTCAAGCTCACCAAAAGATGACACTAGAAAGGATAAACTGTGGTTAAACAATGGAATAACTACTCAGCAATACAAGACAATGAACAAATACAAGAACATGAATGAACTCAAAAGAACTGTGCTAAGTGAAGGAAGTCAGACTACAGAGTATATGATTCCATTTTAAAAAGGCGAAACTTCAGTGATGGAAAGCAGATCAATGGTTGCCAGAGACTAAGGAGTGGGGGAAGGGTACTAACTGTAAAAGGGCTCAAGGGAACTTCTGGTGTTGATGAAATGTTACCTCACAACTGCGGTTGTGGTTATACCATGTATATGTACAACAGTCACAACTCCATGAATTGTACACCTAAAACTGGTGACTCTTTATTTAATGTAAATCATACCTTAATAAAGCTGACTCAAAAAAAAACCGATCATCATAAACACCAGTGAGTTCTCCCCTGTACACTGCTCTTAACACATACTCTCATCACCCTCCAGTTGGTTCAGATCAAATACTCTTCACCACCAAATATGAAATTCTGCAAACCCCCCAGTCATGTATATTAACACATAGAAACTCACTGCCTAGTTTTAAACCACTCACTAACCTGCAAGGGCAGTACTGAACAGGTAAGAAAATAAAAGCTTTAGTGTTCAACATAAGAGCCTTACCTAAGGTGGAACAGAAATTCAAAACATAAGGTGCTGCTGAGACTAGCACCCATGAAACCAAATGCTACAAATACTCCCCCTTGTATGCACACATGACACAGTACCATCTCAGTTCAGATTTATCTCACAACTGAGGACTGTCTTGAAAAACATCAAACTGGTATCTCTGATGGGGCAGGAGCTATAAAGTACTCCACCAGTCTGATCATCCCACCGACTCAGATCAGAGAGAACTCAGGGACTGTGATATTCTCTCCTACCGTTGTGCTCATAAATTTTGTGATTCTACCCTATAGTCCCAAATTCTGCTTGACTACCCACGTACAGAGAAGATACCTCACATTTGTTCAAGAAATATTTATCAAACTATCTTATTGTTAAAAATGAGTAAAAGCTGTCTTCGTGCATGGAACCAGGTGTCTGACAGACTAGAGCAGACAAGTATACAAATAACAATATAAAACAAGGCAGACCATGGTTCAGAAAGATTATTACCTTAATCACCTCAATATAGTCAAGGTTCCAAGGTCCAGGGAATACAATGAGAACAAAACAAAATACCCAGAAAGGCAGAAATGTTTTCTCTGGCTCGTTTAGTCCCCACGGAATCCATAGAGAAAGTAGTGACAACTGAGGCTGAACTGTGAGGAAGGGCTCTGGAGGCAAGGGGAACCTCAGGAATAAGCACAGGCATGGCAACAGGAAAAGTCCAGTTTTGCTGATATACAAGGTACCCACAGGAGAATACTGGCAGAAATGCTAGAATGAAAGACTGGAACCAGATTCTGACACCCTTGAATGAAGAATATGGAGTTTATTTCTGGTAAGATATAAAACGTCATGCAAAATTTAATCTATATTTATTTTAGGATCTGTAACACAACAGTTCTTAAGACTATACACCATGATCATGTAGAAGCTTTTTCAAAAGACAAAAGCCTACAAGCAGGAGATTCTGACTCAGCAGGTCTGGAATGTGGCCTGGGCACATGTCACTAGGAGTCTGACACACACCCACAGTTAAGAATCTCCGCTGTAAGGAGCCATTACCATGTCTTACAGATGTCTACCGGTAATACACTCAAGTGTGCTTATGACTGAAATACAAGCAAGGAAAGCAAATACTACTAGGCACAGGCAAAGAAAGGCAGATTTCAAATAAGAACTTCTGATGCTCCAAAAGATTTCAGGAATAGGACATTCCACTCTAATAAATGTATGTCTCTTAAAAAGTTATTACACTAATCAGTCTGTTTTAATCACCTACTTCATTCAAGTAAAACCAAATTTTAGTTAATTCCATCAAAATATAAATAATTATATCATTAAGTATTCAGAGTTTAAACTCAGAAAACCATAGCTAAAGGACTTCTAATTTAAACATGACTGATTAACACCATACATTTTTCTTCTCTCCTTCCCGTAGTAAAAAACAAACAAAAAAAAAAACCCAAGAAAATCCAAAAGAACAAAGACAATAGAATAGTAAAAATCAAGGAACAAGAAATTCAACAATGTTTTTAGAAAACAAAGTCGATGCAGGAGGTAACAAATAGGAAGAACGAAGCACTACAACCGGCAGTGCCAGACACGGACCAGAGACTAGTCCACCCCGGAACCACAGAGCCTCGGCATGAAAACCAAGGACTGGGGAGATGTCAGGTTGTTGGGGGGATGCTACTGAATACACAGAGCTCAGCTGGACAGAGCCATGGCTCCTTCCCCACTCACCCCTACCCCCAGTGTAGGCAGATTACAACCTTTCCTGAAGCAAGGACTGGATATTTTGGAGAAAGTCTTTGCTTCAGGAAAGACTGTGATCTGGCTACAATCTTTTGGAGAAGGTATGGTAAGGTACTGTGATGAGAAACCATTTTGATAATTAATAGAATCTCAGATTCCTTACTCCACTCTGCCCCGCTGAACAGGAGTAAAGAGAATTCCTTATTGGAGAAAGGGAATAGCCACACCCAGGCCAGGCCCATATACAGTTACAACAGAATTCATTTTTAAAAAATCCTTCTCTTAAAAACTAATAAGCAGGCTTCCCTGGTGGCGCAGTGGTTGACAGTCCGCCTGCTGATGAAGGGGACATGGGTTCGTGCCCCGGTCCGGGAGGATCCCACATGCCGCGGAGCGGCTGGGCCCGTGAGCCATGGCCGCTGAGCCTGTGCGTGTCCGGAGCCTGTGCTCCGCAACGGGAGAGGCCACAGCAGTGAGAGGCCCGCGTACCGCAAAAAAACAAAACAAAACAAAACAAAAAAACTAATGAGCATTTAACATATCACACACTGGGTTCTCTCTACACCTTGATAAGGGTCAACCAGCTCCGATAACTCAGGTTCGTTTCAGGCTTTCCAGCGCTGGCGGTTGATGACTCTTTACTAGGTATGATGCTGAGTAGCTGACTGAGGACAAGAGCTAAGCTTTAGTGCCTACGTGCTTATTAGCACGGGTGCTTACTCAGGCAGACATTAAATAATATAAGCTGAATAAAAAACCAAAATAGAAAAGGTGTATGCCTGCTACTTTCTAAATCATTAAGCCTATAATCTAAAACTTTGATTTCACTATCTTACATTGATTCTGAACTTCAGTGAAGTCAAAAAAATTTTCTATATTAAAGAATACATTTCCTAGTCCTTTCTTCCTCCCAAATATGCAGTAAATAATAAGGTGTCATTTGAAAGTATAAGAAATTCTGTTGACTAGAGATGCTATTTCTACGTGTTAGGAATTCATGAATAAAGAATCTTACTAAGGACTTAGTTACAAACTGGTGGCAAGAACAGGCAAAAATTCCCAACTGGTGCACACGTGACCTAGAGGCATACAAGTTAGACAGTCTATTCATCACTACTTATTCGGGAGAATTTTAGGAACTCAAATAATATATGACTTAAATCCTGAAAAAGTGAAATAAGGTTTCATTTAAATGGTTGTTTTAAAATCAGCAGACAGGGACTTCCCTGGTGGCACAGTGGTTAAGAATCTGCCTGCCAATGTAGGGGACACGGGTTCAAGCCCTGGTCCGGGAAGATCCCACATGCCGTGGAGCAGCTAAGCCCGTGCGCCACAACTACTGAGCCTGTGCTCTAGAGCCCGTGAGCCACAACTACTGAAGCCTGTGTGCCGAGAGCCTGTGCTCCGCAACAAGAGAAGCCACCACAATGAGAAGCCCACGCACCGCAAAAAAGAGTAGCCCCTGCTCGCCGCAACTAGAGAAAACCCGCACACACCAACGAGGACCCAACGCAACCAAAAACAAACAAATAATAAAAATAAATAAATTAATTAAAAGATTTGTTTAAAAAAACAGCAGACAGGGCTTCCCTGGTGGTGCAGTGGTTGAGAGTCCGCCTGCCGTTGCAGGGGACACGGGTTCGTGCCCTGGTCCAGGAAGATCCCACATGCCACGGAGCGGCTGGGCCCGTGAGCCATGGCCACTGAGCCTGCGCGTCTTGAGCCTGTGCTCTGCAACGGGAGAGGCCACAACAGTGAGAGGCCTGCATACCGCAAGAAAAAAAAAACAGCCAACAAAAACTACATACAGCTCCCCCCCAAAACAGGTGGAGCTTAAATGTGGCAATAAAATTAATGTTTTATATACTGAATGCTTTAAAGTCAATTTGTTTCTCCTCATTCTTGGATCCATTATACTACAGTCTGACTTGTGATACCAAGCTAAAATAAAAACTCTTTCAATAGTTTGCTATTTTCTTGGAACACAGTCTCAGGAGTAACTTACCAGGTCAAAGACTTTCCACATTTAAAAATCAAACAGGGGCTTCCCTGGTGGCGCAGTGGTTGAGAGTCCACCTGCCGATGCAGGGGATGCGGGTTCGTGCCCCGGTCCGGGAAGATCCCGCATGCCGCAGAGCGGCTGGGCCCGTGGGCCATGGCCAATGAGCCTGCACGTCCGGAGCCTGTGCTCCGCGGTAGGAGAGGCCACGACAGTGAGAGGCCCGCGTACCACCAAAAAAAAAAAAAAAAAAATCAAACATACTGAGAAACTGCTATACAAAAAGCTGTACAAGTGACACCCTCATCATCAGAGAACATCTTTATTGGTAGTTTAACTGCTTAAGATGAGCTCCTGCACATATTCCACTAAAGACATCCCAACAAAGAAAAAACTGTTTCCTTACAATGGCTCATTAACTTTTCTAATAAGTAATAATCCATGCTATAAAAACAAAAAATGCACTATACTCAATAAAGTTTGAAACTTAAAATCTGAAGTAAAATTTGATCAAACAGTAACTGAAAACAATATTCCTAACAATTCAATAAGCATTTTAAGCAGAAAATAGTTTTTAACAGCAAAATTACTGTTAAGTTTTAAGACTTCTATTTTCTTACCTACTTCAGTATCTATTCTGAGTACTGCTAACTCTTTAAACACTATTATTCCACAGTATTCCTTATGTGTTTTCCATCATAAATTACATTCTTGAGAAAGAGCATTCTGGTGTAAATACAGCAGCTGAATGGATAATAACATGAATTTTAAAACACACTTCCAATAGACTTGCACTTACATGCAACTGTAACCTTACTGACCATTTACTACATCATTCTGTGTTTGCTTCATCATGAACAAGAGTGATATGGCTGCAGACCTCACAGAGTATTTTGTTGGAACTACACTGGAATCAGAAAAGGGAAGTTTATAATTTTTTTGATGGAAAAAGCCATCTAAACTCTAGTTCCTGCTATGAGCCAGGCATTATCCAAATGCTTTCACATTTATTCAAATAATCTTTAAAAAGACACAAAGGGCACAGAATAAAATTTCACTACTGATGCAATTACTCTTTGTGCAAAATGACTCAGGTATAAAAGGGGCCAGACCCACCTTGACCCAGGGCCTCTCAGTCCAGAAAAAAGCATGTTGAGACCACATGATTTCACAACCTTAACTCTATCTGCCCAGAATGGGCCCAATGGCAATAATTCCACGAATGATCTCTTCAGCCTAAATAAAAAAAAAAAAAAAAAAAAAACAACTGTAACAACTATTTTTTGCCTAATGTCGGCAAAAAGGAAAAAGCCTCTTCTGGAGAGATTCCTAAAGTGCTGACCAGCCACAGGCTTTCTTTCCACATTTTAATAATCCAGGCAGAATGCAGAATTGAAGGCCACTCCTTCCCCATCTGTCTCTGCCATCCTGCCATACCTCCCTACCCAAGTTGATCTCCTATCTGGATCCAACCCTGTCTCTTCTGCCTTATAAAAGCCATGCTTCCCTACTCCATCTCAGCAGTTACACTCTTCCTTCAACAGTCAGGTCTGTGGACCATCCGTCCTCCACAGAACTCGGCCCTCTTGTAGTTTGGTGACCTGCACACGCATTTTCCTCTCCCAAGCCCAGGTTTCACCACCTTCGCCAAACCACCCAATTTCTGGTTTGGTGTCTTGCACATCACAAAATTTCAAAACTCTGTACTTTTTCTCTCACCTGTGTCTTAGATGGTTGCGATGGAGAAGAAAAGAACCCTGGATAACTGAGTTCTTGCTATACAGATATTTAATCTGTTAGGTCAAGAAGACAGCTAATGTTCAAACATTTAACTTCTTTCTTTAATTTAAAAATATGAAACTACTTCCAAATCCTAAAATAATCTAATCCTTTTCTAAAATAAATTCAATGTCCAAACACAATAAAATTATTTACTTTATAATTCTGAATAATATATGTGTGAATTTAAACAAACAAAAAAGCCTTATCTGGAATTCCCACAGGTCCTTTATAAAACAGCCTGACCAGGGAAGGGGTCAGCACAAACAAGGCTCGTGCTACTATGAACTACATTACAGGAACACCTCAAACCAATAATTTAATCCTGCTCACTGTGAACCACTGTCTGTGTTCTTATTCTAAGTAAAAATATGCTTCCAGAAGTGATGTTTTATCTTCACAAAGTAGTAACTGGACTTCAAAGGCACACTGTAAAAGACTCAAATATTCAATATGTTGGTCATGTACTTTTGTTCAACAAGTATTTATTAAAGACCAACTACGTGCCATGCACTGTGCTAGGCAATACACTGATTTACAAACAAAGGGACACAATCTTTGATGATGAAACACGCAACAGACTATCATCTCTGAAGATTTTTAATAACAGCTCCAACATATAAAGATGGATGTAGGGCTTCCCTGGTGGCACAGTGGTTGAGAGTCCGCCTGCCAATGCAGGGGACACGGGTTCGTGCCCTGGTCCGGGAAGATCCCACATGCCACGGAGCGGCTGGGCCCGTGAGCCATGGCCGCTGAACCTGCATGTCCGGAGCCTGTGCTCTGCAATGGGAGAGGCCACAACAGTGAGAGGCCCACGTAACCACAAAAAAATAGATGGATGGAGAGAAGCAAAGTAAGTTTCCATTCCACCAGCACGTGCATTCCATCATGCTCCCAACAGAAAAACGGTTTCTATTTATGGGGTCAGTTGGAATTGCCAACTCTGGGTTTTATCAAATTTCTTTCACGTGAAAAGGAAGACAATAAAGTAATAAAAGAATAAGCACAAAGCTGGCTTCCTGAACCAGCTGCAACTGAAACAGAAGTTAAAATTATAGACCTAGGAAACAGTGGTATTACTTTAAAAATTCTTGTAATGTTTAAGAATGCTAAAGCATAAAAAAAAGAACAGATTAACCCAATACCCACTGGTATGTGTGAAAGTTCTATAAACATATATAAATTGTATCATGATGCAAACCCAATTCTCTGTTATCATTTCAAGTATCTCCATTAGTATTCAAACAGGTACTTTGTCAAACAATCTTAGCACCTTTTTCTTCCAACTTTTTTTTGGCCTCTCTGCGTGGCTTGCGGGATCTTAGTTCCCCAACCAGGGATTGAACCCGGGCCACTGGACTGCCAGGAAATCCCCCTCTTCCATCTTTAATGAGAAAATTACCTGCTTGGGCTTCCTTGCTGGTGCAGTGGTTAAGAACCCGCCTGCCAACACAGGGGACACGGGTTCGAGCCCTGGTCCGGGAAGATCCCACATGTCGCAGAGCAACTAAGCCCGTGTGCCACAACTACTGAACCTGCACTCTAGAGCCCGTGTGCCACAACTACTGAGCCTGCATGCCACAACTACTGAAGCCCACACGTCTAGAGCCCATGCTCTGCAACAAGAGAAGCCACCGCAATGAGAAGCCCCACACCACAACGAAGAGCAGCCCCCACTCGCCGCAACTTGAGAAAGCCCGTGCAAGCAATGAAGACCCAATGCAGCCAAATTAATTAATTAATTAATTAATTAATTAATTAAATCTATTTAAAAAAGAGAAAATTACCTTCTTAATCAAAACAAACAAAAAAACAAAAAAAACCCTCAAAAAACTCTTAAGTGAACATAAAAACAGTAATTATAAAATTTAAGTTCTAGTTCTTTCAAAAATCAAGCTGAAAATGATTAGCATAATCATCTTCCTATGGATAACTTTGACTTACCATTTAGTTCTCTCTGTATGTGCACCTATAATCTAATCCAGCTCTTCTGTTTCTCCTTCCAGGGACCACCACCACCATTTATACACCTCAGTAGTGAACAGAGAGCCTGGGAGTTATCCTCAACTTCAGTCCCGGCCCCTAAATATGACCAGCCACCAATGAATTGGCCTCCTTGATGTCTACAGACCCTCCCCGCTTCCCACCACCCTGTTGTACTCAGACCACAAATGCCCCTCAACTGAATTATTACCACACGTTACCCTTAGCCTCCACCCACCCAATTTATGTCCCACACTGTAGTGAAAGTAACCCTTCAAAAACACAAATCTGATCTCATTTCTTTCTTAAATCCTTTTGCCCTTGAGATAAAGCAAAATATTCTTAACATGATAAATACAACTCTGATGATCTGGGCCCTGCTTAAGGGTCCAGCCTCATCTAACCCCTTTGCTCTTTTTTTCTCTCCCTCTTGTTTATTATATTATATTCCATTATTTCAAACATACAAAACCGGTATGCCCACTTGCAATATTAACAAACCTTGATATTTCATCATAACTGCTTCGCATCTTTTAAATGAAGGACTCAGTTATTACAGGCAGAGCTGAAGCCCCCAGATTCATTCCCCTCCTTCGACAGTTAAAAGCTATCCTGAAATTAAAGACTCATCATTCCTGTCCATGAGTCTACGCATGCATGTTTATACATGGTTTATACTTTAACCATACGGCTTGTACCAATAAACATGTACAGTCTGTGCATGGTTTATACTTTAACCATACAGCTTGTACCAATAAACAATATGTGGTATTATACTGTATGTCATTTTACAATTTTTTTTTCCACTCAGTTTGTTTTCTGAGATTTACCCATGTTGACGGAGGTAACTCCAGTTCTCACTGTAACTGTCGTATAGTATTACATCATCTGAATATTCACCAGTATATTGAGCCCTTTTCTCAATGAACGTCTGGGATGTATCACCTTATATTATCACAAACACGCTGACATTTTCACACACATCTCCTTGTGCAGGCATACAAGGGTTTCTCAAAGGCAGACTCTGTCAAGCTACACTCAGCAACTCGTGAAACCAATATTCTTGGTTACAGACCATGTTTTATTAAAAATGAAAGTAGAAAATGTGTGTTTCATATATAAGAGTACTGCTTCTTTAAACATATTTCAGTTATACACAGACAGGTCAATGTACGCACTGGGTCACAAAAGAATAAAATATGGAACCCCCTTGCTTGAAAGTGTGTATCTAGAAGTAAAACTCTAATGAGCAGGCTATGCACACCTTCAACTCTGATGCAGTGATGATTCACAGAATTACCCACCTGGAGTTTTTCTTTAATGTGTGAGGTAGGGCTCTAGTACTGGCTTATTCCATATGGATGACCAATTGTCCCAGCAATTATTTATTTTAGATCAGATTACAAGTTACACATGTTCAGTGAATTTACAGATTACTTCAGAAGAAATGGCTTCTGCACAATATTAAATCCTTCCATCCTATGTTCACCTTATGTTCAAGAGGGCTTTTACGTCCTCAGTAATATTTTGTCATTTTCTCCATAAGGGCCATGCATAGCTTTGAAAAGAGTTACTTCTAGGAATTCAGAATCTCTGTCCTTTGTTCAAAAAAGATCTTAACACATTGTAACTACCCAGTAAATACTGGGTTGGCCAAAAAGGTCGTTTGGGTTTTTCTGAACAAACTTATCATTTGGTTAATGTCGTCTCAAGTTTCAGTTTGCCACCATCTTACATTTGGGAACACTTAGAATGCCAAGTCAAACTGCAAGCTGTCTGAAAATTTACCTTGCCATTATACCTGATTTTATTTCATGAATTTTGTATGTTGAGCTACTATTTAAAGTGAACTTAAACATCCTCCGTGGCCAAAAAAGTTTCAAATGTTTACTTGCTATATCAAAGTTAATTTTTTTCATGAGAAAAAGCCCTAATCTCAAGACACACATGAGCTTAAATATAAAAAGGGTGTTAAAATATCAAATCAACAGATCTCCTTTCCTAGAATGTTGCCATCATCCAAAAACTGTCAGTAAAATTTGGCTTGCTTTTTTGCCTATAAAGTCCATGGACAATGGATTTTATTTAACACTAGCAACTGGCCTCTCCCCATTTGCACTGGAGAATGACTGCTGCTACTATCCCTGGAGCAGGCTACAGACAGCTGCCAACCAGCACTTAAGCTCATCTGCCCTGGTAACTTTCTATTTAAGACTCACACTTGAAGCCATGAGTTGTTGCCATGTGTGTTACGTCCTGGATGAAGTGCGGCAGGGCTTCCAAATCATCCACCGGCCCCCCTCTCACAGATGATGGCCACCTTACTCCCAAAGCCACTCAAAGTATGACCCCATAGCCTATATTTTCACTCAGAACATCTCAAATCTTCTAAATTTGGTGAAAAACTACCCAGCCATTTTTTACACTGTTAATTAGACACAAAAAAAGAAATCTTATGTATAAAGTTTAATAGGCTGCATCTAGAAAACAAGCACTCTTAAGACTGTGGAGGGTACTTCCCTGATGGTCCAGTGGCTAAGACTCCAAGCTCCCAATGCAGGAGGTCTGGGTTCGATCCCCGGTCAGGGAACTAGATCCCACATGCCGCAAATGAGAGTTTGAATGCTACAACTAAAGATCCTGCATGTAGGAACAAAGATCCTGCGTGCCGCAACTAAGACCCAGCACAGCCAAATAAATACATAAATAAATATTGAGAGAGAGAGAGAGAGATGTACAGTCCTTTTTTCTTGTTTTTCCTCCTCTGGGTTCCAAGTTCATACTGTGACTTTAGAGATTAAAAAGGTTTTCAGAAACACATGTTTATGAATTTGGAAGAATGCAGAATCACTCTCAGATACCTCAATACCCCCACCAAAAATCCTACGGCTCCCTCCCAGTGTTTAAAAATGCTCATCTCTTTCAACGATGCAACTATTCCTATTCTTGCAACTTCAAAAGCCAAATTAACTGTGCCTCAAAATCCAGATTTCTTTTCACGACTCAGTACTCATCACATCACACATCACAGATGTTCTTCACCTTCCATTCAGACTCACTTTACTGCATCCTCAGGAGTCCTCAAGAAATTTACCTATTTGCCTACCACTAAATTCATAGACATCGACAAGAAAAAAACCAGGCTCACCTATTTCTCCACTTCCTATTCCAGGCAGGTAAGAGAAAGAATATGAACCTCTGTGGCCAAACTACCAGTATAAAAAAATAGCAAAAGTTATTTTGTTATAGGATAAAGTACAGTCTTGTTAAAGGACAGTCTCTTCAACAAATGGTCTTGAGAAAACTGGATATCCACAGGCAAAAGAATGAAATTGAACCCTTATATTACACCATACACAAATATCAATTCAAAATGGTTTAAAGATTTAAATGTAAGGCATAAAACCATAAAACTCCTAGAAGAAAACACAGGGGAAAAGTTTCATAACACTGGTCCTGGCAATGACACTAGAAGCTCAGGCAATGAAAGCAAAAATAGGCAAGTGGGATTACATCAAACTAAAAAGTTTCCATATAGGAAACAATCAATTAAAAAAAGTATTAAATGTAATAATAACAAGGGAGATTTAAATGAGTGCTAGGCACTGTCTTAAGCACTTTACCTATGTTCACTTATTCAATCCTCCTTACAACTCTATGATGGATATTATTACTATCCTCCATTTTACAGAATAGAAAACTGAGGCTTATTTGATTTATCCCTGGTAACTCGGGAAGTCAGAATTATATCAAGGAAAAGAATGAAAAAAAAAAAAAAATCCAACAAGACCATTTAACAAGCCTTAAATTATAGCTAATTCTCCCTACCCCACCCTCCTACTTTTGAATTCATTTTTATACCCTTACCTCATTTGCTGCCAAACAAACTAACACCATATGCCACAGACCACAGGAAATCCATTTACCAGTTAAAGGAAAATCTGTATCTAGAACAAATGCCGTTTATTGAAACAGTAACTCTAAACAGAACTTTTTAAAGTACAGAATGTATTGTTAAGGAAGAACATTTTAGATTTTAATGTATTTATTTTGTCATATTTCTTCTGTCAATGAGGTAGATGTATTAAAGGCACTAAAAATATAGTAATTCAATTCCCTCTACCATGTTTTGTATTCAGTGGGAGAGATGATGTAAAAACTGAGTTGCGGGCTTCACTGGTGTCGCAGTGGTTAGGAATCCGCCCGCCAATGCTGGGGACACGGGTTCAAGCCCTGGTCCGGGAAGATCCCACATGCCGCAGAGCAACTAAGCCCGTGCACCACAACTGCTGAGCCTGTGCTCTAGAGCTTGCGAGCCACAACTACTGAGCCCGTGCGCCACAACTACCAAAGCCCGCACACCTAGAGCCAGTGCTCCGCAACAAGAGAAGCCACCGCAGTGAGAAGCCTGCGCACCACAAGAGTAGCCCTGGGTCACTGCAACTAGAGAAAGCCCGCACACAGCAACAAAGACCCAACACAGCCAAAAATAAATAAATAAAATAAATAAATTTTAAAAAAAAACTGAGTTACTATAGAATACTTTACTGTACTCAATTATACAGAAAATGTAATGTTCTACTAATACAAAGCAGTTCTGAGCGGCCAAAGAAATATTTTTTCCTTTCTCTTTCATTAATAACTATTATTAACAAAATAGGAGAAAAAAGCACAGCAAACGTCTCACAACCTACCTTGACCCTCAGAGAAATGAGGGAGGGGGAAATAAGTGACAAGGGTAAACATCCATATCCACAAGCTATTTTTAATCTACTATTCTTAAAATAGGAAGATTTTAGTAACAAAAATATGAATGGTTGCCAAAACCAATATCCTAAGTTGATATGGGAGAAATAATAAAAAGAAATGGATAAAGTTCACTATTAAGTGTGAACTGACTAGATGTTACTAGAAAAGTACAGTGTCTGGATTTAGATCTTTCGAATACCATTTTTAAATTTTCCATCTGAAGCTGCAAAAGCACATCAACTTTCTGACAATATCTCTCTTCAAAAACGTTACAAACAAAAATTTTTGACAATCCAATATTTGGATACTAAAGGGAATTATGAAAGATGCAATAAAAGTTCTTTAGATGTACAACGGGCACAAAGTAAAAATGTAGAAATAATAACAACATCACTTTTATTCTTTTACTTTGGAATGAAACTAATACATGCTGTCATACAGCACTTTCTTATATATAACATTGTAGTTTACAAAGAAACACTTTAGTTTCTGCTATATTAACTTTTACTACTGCTCACAGAAATAACAGTCTCTTTGCTGCCATGTCACTGTGGAAATGAAGCTGGAATGTCGCTAGCCCACCAACAGTTATTTAAAAAGCAGATACCCAAGAGAGCAAGAAAGCTGCCACAAGTTCAGCTCAACAAAGCAAGCATATATAAACACCTCAAAATTTTAAGAGACATTGTTGCTTTAAAGAGCCATTCTTTTTGTGCTAACATACAAAAATCCAGATATCTAAATATCTCATCATTATTATATCAAACATATAGCCCTAATCTCTGTGACAGAGATATTTCTCTCCCTCCCTCTCATTCAGGGATAAAATTCTAGAGTCAGGTTCCATGATCACAGAATAGGAATACGGCCTGGTAGGATGACTGAGGTTAAGTACCAAGGCCAAGAGCTGAGAAATATCAGGCAAGCACATACAGGGCAAAACACTGAATACACTGTCAAGTAAGAGTGGTAACAAAAAAGAAAAATCAAAGCAGAGTCAGTGTCCCAGGGATGTAGCCCAGGAGCCAAGACAAAAATTGCACAATAGCTTTTAATTTAAGAACAAAGTGGTTCCGATGAAAATGATGAGGACTTAGTGATCCAGGAAGGTTTCAAGGGGATGTAGGATTGAACTGGTCCTGACCTGAAGGTAGAATACAGGCACGCTTGGGGAGGACATTTTACAACAAGAGACTCAGTCCCTCTACCAGCCTTAATAAATTAGAGCAGGGGGCTTCCCTGCTGGCGCAGTGGTTGAGAGTCCGCCTGCCGATGCAGGGGACACGGGTTCGTGCCCCGGCCCGGGAGGATCCCACATGCCGCGGAGCGGCTGGGCCCGTGAGCCATGGCCGCTGAGCCTGCGCGTCAGAGCCTGTGCTCCACAAAGGGAGAGGCCACAACAGTGAGAGGCCCGCGTACCGCAAAAAAAAAAAAAAAAAAAAAGTCACCTATCCTGTGACCCTGCCTTAGGAATTTATTCATAGAAAACAATCCAACCATTTTTCAGTTAAAAAGAGTGCATAACAATTATAAAGAATCACTGTTTATAGTAGCAAACAATATTACAGGACCTTATGAATCCAATATGCTTGAATTCATTAAAAAATAAATTTTTTAAATGAAATTTACAGTCAGTAGTACATTAAAGCAAAAATGGCCATATTAAAAACTGTATTTAGTAAATTGTCATTAATCACAAACTTGCAATGAGTTTGCAAAAGAAAGTAAACACAAAAATATTCACAAATGAAGTGACCAGTCATAAAATTAAAGTATCTCTCCCTACTTAAACAAAAAAGAGACACAGATCTATTTAATGGAGGCACAGATTAGTCAGTTTTTCTCTGAAACTCAGCATTTGATAACAGAATGCAGATATCAATACAATTCAATGAAACTAAAAATCTTGAAAATATACAAGACTTCAAGGGGACAATAAAATAGATATAAATAGTAGCAAAGTTCCTGACAAATGAGAACCTAGCCAACCAACTAACAACTGCAGACGACAAGATCAACAAAGATAATGCATTAAGAGGCTCTTCAAATGAGGACAATATATACATATAAGAATTACGGGAGGGCTTCCCTGGTGGCACAGTGGTTGGGAGTCCACCTGCCAAGGCAGGAGACACGGGTTCGAGCCCTGGTCTGGGAGGATCCCACATGCCGTGGAGCAGCTCAGCCTGCGAGCCACAACTATTGAGCCCGTGTGCCCCAACTACTGAAGCCTGCGTGCCTAGAGCCCGTGCTCCGCAACAAGAGAAGCCACCGCAATGAGAAGCCCGCGCACCACAATGAAGAGTAGACCCGCTTGCCGCAACTAGAGAAAGCCCGGGCGCAGCAACAAACACCCAACACAGCCCCAAATAAAAAAAATAAATAAATTTATTTAAAAAAAAAAAAAAGAATTAGGGGAGATCACTGTTAAAAGAGATGAAGCTCTCAACTATTTGACAAAATAAGACCCTCTTAGTAATTCCTGTAAAATTCAAACAGGAAGTGAAAAATATATTGGAGGGAGGGGAATGGGGATATTACAACAGAAGTAATATTTGAGTCATTGTTTATTCTATGAACCAGCCTACAGATGCAACAATGATATTATATTTTGTTAAGTATAAGGTAAAATTAATTTAATTTTAATAGTTTATAGTTATTCTTATACCAAGATAAGGCCCAGATAAACCCTTTTCACCATTTATGTGAAATTTATGTCCCTAATTAAAATAGATTCACATTAAGAAGACTTTTCCTATTCCAGTTATAATCAGGTAAATGAGACTGTATTTTAGTAAATTCATTTATGTAAAAATAAACAAGAAAAGGACTACAAACATATATACCAATAGTTGCCACTGGAAGGTAAGGTTGTGGGTGACTTTTTTTCTAAGGGATAGAATTAAACAAATACTGTCCGAAACGATGCAAATAATATTAGTTAATAAATAAAAATTTGAAACATATGCTAATATTATATCTATGGATTACTACTGCTTTTGATCTATCCATAGAGAGTGAGGTCTAAATTAGAAAAAAGTCCCTCTTTCTCATTTAAGAAATATATCCTGAGCCATGGGCATTCAATCCTTACTATAATTCAACAAACTAATTATTATCTTCAATATCTGGAGACTAAAATTAAATAAATTTCTCCAGGTTATAAAACTAAACAGCGGATAAGCCATCCTTCAAACCACGACTGTCTACAAAGCCCATGCTCATTACATTTAGTTATGCATTACTCTATGGAGACAGCCTTAAAATAACTTACAAATTAATAGAAGATATAATGAAGCTACAGAAAGCACCAAGCAATGAAGCTAGGTGCACTGATGCTACAGTATGTGCCACATGCTACAGGAAGCAGGAGAAGGGTACTCTTAACCTCAGGGTGGGAAAGAAAAAAGGCACAGCAGATATGGGCAGAGGAGGGCAAGAGAGCTTCAAAGAACACAAGAACCGCAAAATGAGAAAGATGTGATAGACCATTCCAAGCAGTGAGAACGATGTAGTTTTGGAAACTACAATTACTATTATTTGGCAATTGCTCCCTGAAATTTTTTTAGCTAGAGAGATGGAACAGTCAAATATTCACTTACAATATCTAATATTTAATTTAAATATATTTAACTATTTAATTGTTTTTAATTCACATGACTATTACTCAAAAAGATTGTTTTTCTCACTCTCATGAAGCAAGTTTATTCAAATGCTTCACATGCATCTTTGTCATGACTGTATTTCCATTAATAAAGCCACTTCATAAACTCAGTTTTCCAAAAGATAGCATCTCCTTTTTTTTTTTTTTTTGCGGTACGTGGGCCTCTCACTGTTGTGGCCTCTCTAGTTGCAGTTGCGGAGCACAGGCTCCGGACACGTAGGCTTAGCGCGTGGCTCACGGGCCCAGCCACTCCGCGGCATGGGGGATCTTCCTGGACCAGGGCACGAACCCGTGTCCCCTGCATTAGCAGGCAGACTCTCAACCGCTGCACCACCAGGAAAGCCCCAGCATCTCCATTTTTAAGATTCTTGAGATAAATTGTTGTTGCTTTTTTTACTGAAGTATATAAGATATGGCCACTGAACTGTTATTCCCCAGTCAGATATAACTATTTCATTCAGGTCAGTTAATTTCCCCATTTTATACACATACCATCTCCACATTACAGTCAATTATTATTTTATTTTTTATGTGATCTTTAAAAGGCCTTAGAAAGACAGTCAATATTGGCAACTGTGAGAAATAATTATAAAATTGGTGTTAAATGCCTTTGTCTTTTTTTTTTAACTACTTCCACTACTGAAATCTAAAAATATCTGAAACGAAGCACTGATTAAAATAATTTTGATTCATGATGTCGTTACAAAGAATTCTATTCAACATAGTCGCTGAGATAGTTCCCCCTCATATAAGAGATGCGATGCAGTGCTCTTTTCTGGGAGATAACTTCTTGAGCAGAGTACTCACCTGACACTCTAGCAGTCACAGTACTTGTATATTAACTTCTACATGCACAATAGAGGAAGGGGAAAAATGAAATTTAAAATGTTTGACCTAGATCAGTGGTTCTCAAAGTGTGGTACATATCAGAAGCTCCTGAAGAGCTTGTTAAAGCACAGATTTCTGGGGTCTGTCTTGGAGTTTCTGATTCCGTAGGAATGGAGTACAGTCTAAGAGCTTGCATTTCTTAAAAGTTCCCGGGTGGTGCCAATGCTGCTGTTCTGGACACCACGCTTTGATCCAGATTTTGCCAGACCTTTTTCATCATGTTAAGGGTCTGGATTTTATCCTGAGGCTATAGCTGTCACTGAGGAATTTCAAGCAGGGAAATGACAGCATAAGATTTGTGGTTTTAAAAATATCACTCTTACAGCAATATGGAGAATGGAGCTTTCACATGTAACATATTTCATTGATTCTAATGCACATTATTTTTTACATTTATAATTTCTGCAAGTAGGATGCATTTCTGCAATCAATGGTGTATCATAGTTTAATAGGCAGTGAATTTTCTTTCTTAGTAACACATAAAATAATGGTGTATTATAATTTGTAAGTTCCTGATTCTCTGAAAAACAATGTCGTTTCTTCTCATACGGTGGTGCTATAAAAGAGAAAGCAGGTTTTATTCCCATTCTACAGATGAAGAAACAGATTTTAGGACACTGTAAGTGACCCATTCCAGAACACACAGCTAGTAAACAACAGGTGCAAGATTAGGAAATCCAAAATTTTTGACATACTAAACCAAGCACCTTTCCCCTAATATGATACTGCTTACAATAATGGCCTGTAGTTTGCCTGCCAGAGAGAGGGAAAGGAGGTGAGGGCAAACCAGTGCACCATAACATATCACCAGGAGCCAAGTAAGATTTTATGGGCACCAGGTGTGAAATACCAAATTAAAGCAACCAAGATAAATAGCGTCAAGACTTTTATTAAGAAACTATAAATAAATGAAAACAGCCAAATGAACCACCTCCAAAAATATACAGATGGAATCAAACAGAAGTTTGGGAACACAGTTTCTTTCACACAGTGGTGCAAGATGCAGAATATGACATAACGTCTCTGAAGAGACAGACACTGGTTTGAGCATTCACTTTAAAATATAGTAGGTGATACCACGAAGTCAGGTTTCTGACAAAACGGGTCCTGCGCCTGAAGAGCCACCAGAACACTGTGCATCATCAGCTTTCTAAGAGATGCCAGAAAGCTATTTCAGCAGCAAATAAAAATGACTCCCCAAAAAACCACAGACTGTATGCTTTTGATCAAATTTGGTTTGAAAAGGTGTGACTTTCAGAAATACTGTTCTGGAGGCTGCCAAATGATTTTTCAATTCTAAGACTTAAAGAAAGGAGAAAATTAGAATAGAAAATCTAACAAATACTATTTGTCATAACATCCTATGTATTCCCACTCCCTACTGCAGGTCTACTAATAAAAAGATTCACTAAATTCTGCAATCTCAGCACACTTGAATACCATGACTCTGATAAGTGATGAACTGTCACACAGATGGTGCCTACCACTTTGGTGCTCTATTAAAACTGTAAGCCAAATTTTAAGAACCCGAAGAAAGGACTTCCCTGGTGGTGCAGTGGTTAAGAATCTGCCTGCCAATGCAGGGGACACGGTTTCGAGCCCTGGTCTGGGAAGATCCCACATGCCACAGAGCAACTATGCCCCTGCACCACAACTACTGAGCCTGTGCTCTAGAGCCCGCGCACCACAACTACTGAGCCTGCGAGCCACAACTACTGAAGCCTGTGCACCTAGAGCCCGTGCTCCGCAACGAGAAGCCACCTCAATGAGAAGCCTGTGCACTGCAACGAAGAATAGCCCCTGCTCACCGCAACTAGAGAGCCCGCGCTCAGCAACGAAGACCCAACGCAGCCAAAAATAAATAAATAAATTTATTACCACCAAAAAAAAAAAAAGAACCCAAGGAAACAGGTCCAGAGCAATTAACAGAAGATATTTCTATTTTTCATCCTTGGTTTTAGGTTCATTATAAGCATTTAAGTCTTGGACTGATTTACAGAAAATCATTTAAATGTTTATCAACAGCCAATAACAGGGGTGGTACATTCTGAAAATTAAAGCTCTAAAAAAGCTACAGTATTATTAGGCTTCACACAACTCATGAGCAAAATAACCCAGAGTTAAAGGCAAAGCATATATCTAAGTCAACCCCTCTGTCAAAATAACTAGTATTCCATACTCTGCCAACCAGACAAAGAAATGACAAGAGGTTCTAAGTAAGGGCTGAATCATGCAGGGTAAACAACAGCAAAGCAACATTACTTGAGACTCCAACTAGTGGCAATTAACAATCATTTTCAAGTCAAAGCAGATTTCCTTTAAAGGCACTGTGTGCCTCATTCAAATTCCTAATAAATGAATATCAAGATAACTAGATCATCATTATTATTTTTATCAACATCATCATCCCTTGGGTGTAAACTGATGGTAAAAAAATGCTCAAATGGAAGTCACCAAAAAGCATTGCCTCCCGTCCTGGAGTGGGAGATGTGGTCTGTTCCTGCTCTCTGGAGGCCCAGGCTCAGCTTGGAACACTCTCACTCTGAAAGAGTCACTCAAGGGCACAGGCAGCAAAATCAAAGTCGGACGGGTCCAGCTACGGGTCCACGCCAGTGGTGGCGTGTCCAGTAGCCACGCGATCCCAAGACTGAGCCAGTGGCATGAGGGTATCTGCTGCCTCTCTTAGCTGTCCCTTAGCTTTTCTGTTGTTCCATCACCTTCTTCAACCATTCCCATATCTTCTATTTGTATTTAAAACAGCCAGTCAGTTTGTACTGCTTGGCATGCAGAAGCTTGACTGATAGGCTTTACCATTACACGGCCTCCCTTTTATTGCTGTTAAAATTAAACGATTTTTGAAAACATGTTTAGTTGTTCTGCTTTGGTTTTAATAACAGAATCATTTCATGTTAGTAGAAAGTTAGAAATGAGAGATCAAGACAGTGAAGAAAGTAACATTATTTATAATTCCACCACCCAGACAGAAACAACCACAACCATTCTGGAGCACACCTTTCCAAGCTTTCAGTGGAAGTGGACATCTTGACCCTAGAGAAGAAAGCGCAGACACTGTGACCACACTGGAGATCTATGAAGTCATTAAGCCAGGGCATGGCGACCACATAATTCATCACCCAATACACTCTGAGAGTGAAAGGGCTTCTTTCCCTCCTTCCCCTATTAATAAGTCAGCCAAGAAAACAAACATAAATTGGGGTAATCCCTGGCAAATCCAATTGTACAATTCCCCTACATATCAGAATAGCTGAGCCTACTATTTAGGAACCCCTACTTAAGAAAGAGTCCCATTTGTCCTAAGAGGATATGAATTACAAATTCTTCTTACTTATTTAGCACAACTTATTTTTACCACTTGGCAAAAAGAGAAACCTTTAATAAAGGAGGAGGGGGGGGAAGGGGGAGGAGAAGAAGAAAAACCGAAGTCCTAGCAAATTGACAAAAATTTTTTTCATATGCACTGGGGAACCAAAATATTCAAGTAACTCCGTTTATTTTGATATTTGCTTTACCGCAATGGTCTGGAAGCAAACCCACAACATCTCCAAAGTATGCCTGTACAGGTAAAATTATTCCATGGTGTTTGAAGTCAGAATAAGGGTTTTGTTTGGTGCCTAGGGTCCAGGATTGGCTAGGAAAAGGCACTAAGGAACTTTCCTGGGTAAACCTGTACCCATATGTACATATTTAAATGTGCATATGTAAATATTCATTGAGCTGTATACTGAAATTAATACATTTTACTCAGTTTATTGCATGCTTGTTATATATCACAGAATGTTTTAAAAAGAAAACATCAACAAGAACATCATGTTCATTAAATTACATTGTATGTGTAAAAAAAAGAAAATTTTAACAAAAAGCTTTTTAAACAAAAACCTACAATATAATTAGCATCAGAAAGTACAAAATATAAATAACACACCTTCCTTAAGTTAGAAAAAAAGGTTGATACAATTTATCTTTGCACAGGAAGTCACTCAATAAAAAATACATACAGAACAAAAGACTTTTTCCCTGAATTATC
This sequence comes from Pseudorca crassidens, assembly GCF_039906515.1. Lineage (NCBI taxonomy): Eukaryota > Metazoa > Chordata > Mammalia > Artiodactyla > Delphinidae > Pseudorca > Pseudorca crassidens. Next base: position 19,750,429 of record NC_090303.1, on the reverse strand, counting down.
AGGGCACCACTGAAGCAATACATCCAGTTTCTCACACCCAAAATAAAGAAACACATCTTTTTGGTTTTCCTGCCTGTAAGTGGGTCAGAGCCCTTAAGAAGGCTAGAGGGGGAAAATAGCCTGAACATCAAAATATACTGTTTCAAACATACTCCTAGAAGCTGATAAGATGTAATGGGATGAGAGCAGAAAATAAAACATAATTAACAAAATCTAGTTAGACAGAACCAGATATAGGAATAGTACTACTCTATAATATACAGCAAGAGAAAAATATGAAAGTATGAAAACTTTGAAGACAGATTTAAATACAGTGATAAATGGTTGATAAGAATAAGAAAGCCAGAGCCCCTGAGCTTTTAATCCCTCCCACCCACCCCTTTTAAGCCTGGATCTTGCTTTGTAGCAGCTTCACTGTTCTTCACTTTTGGCTTCCCGCCCTAGTCAGCAATGGCTCCCTACCTACAGGCTACTTCCTTACCTCTTTTCTCAAAGTATTCTCTTTTGAAGATGAACCCTGCTCACATTCCCTATCACCACTGATCATATTTTACCTACAGTAAATTCAACCTCTAGATCAAATACATTGGGCACAAACTAAAAGGTCAAAAGTAAATTTTCTATAAACTTATTTTTAGCCTTTTATGGAGCAATAGTGAAATAATCATTTTATCTGGAAGCACTATGGAATGAACTACTTTAAAACATTTTTTCAAACTGAGTCCCAAGAATATAGAAGAGGTACAAAAAACACGCAAGGCAGCATACATTATGCCTGGTTTACAGAGTTATCTCCATATAAATCCTGGCCAGAAATTACAGTCAGGGACAAATGGAGGGAGAAGAAAAAAAAAAATTTAACTTTAAAAGCCTAAACATAGATTGTAGTTTCAGAAAGTACAGGGTGAGCTAAGAGCTGACCTTTGAACCTTACTAGTCTCCAAAAATGCAAAGATTTCTGGGCGATGAGAAAGAATATTGCTTTGAAACGGCAATGTCTAAAATACATTTTCTCCATGTTTTATTTTAAATATGCTCTTGATTTACTGTAGGACTTTACCTACTACTACTTGATATTTATCAAAATGTTTATTTATCAAATATTTCTATCTGATATATTTATTTACTGAATATTTACCTAAGTGTTTAAGGTACTTAAATAAAAGTAACCTTTGGCAGCACTGCTCCAGTTCACAGTCTGTAATCTTTATTTTTATTATCATTTTGTTTCAGTTTTTAAAAATGTTCAATAATCATTTTGTCAAATTGGAGTGAAGAGCTGAAAGGCAAGAAGATGGAAGAACTCTAAGTGAAAACAGAGAAATGATGTTAGAATACAAAATAAATTAACTTTTTTAAAGAAGATTGTGTTGTAAGAATGGGGTGTATATTTCTTTTTGTAATTTTGCTTCTGAAGAATTCTAATCCTGATACCAAAATTAGATGGTGGCAAACTGAGGTATATAACAGGGCTGATGGGCTAAATTTAGACGTTCCTTCTCTGCAGCATCTACCAGCTCCTAGACCATTTACTGAATTGTTATCTTGTCCTGAAAACTTCATACACATTATCTTCATGTACATTATCTCAGTTAAATTTCATGAGTACCCAACTGCTATGCATTCTTATATTTGCTTTATACAGATACAGAAACTGGGGCCCAAAGAAGGTTAACTACTTGCCCAAGGTAAACAAAGTCAGTCAGTGATCCGAGCTCAATCAAAAATCTGGCCTAATTCCAAAACATCACTATTTTTCTATGCCACATTCTCTCTCCTAAAACAATACCACCCACTGCCTCTCAAGCCTCTATTTTATATATATTATCTCCTTAAATCCTTACAATTCCATGTGAGGTGGGCATTATCATCTTTATTTTAAAAATCAGGAAAACTAAGACAAAGAAGTTAGGTAGCTAGCTAGGATTTAGTTTCTGGTTCATAGCTCCAAAGGCCATATAAGATACTCTTTCCAATGCATCATGATATTTCACACTGTCACTTCCATCTTGTGCCATTATCAACCTGGTTAATGACAGACATTTCTAAGTATGCTACTTCATCTGTAAAATGAACAACATGATATCAAGTGACCCTTCCATTTTAGGGCTCTAAGTTATATGATATACATCCCCTCTTCCTTTGCCTGCCTGTGAAGAAGAGACTGGAAATGTGGGGGGGAGGGGATGTAGATAAAACCCCACAGCAGTAAGTAAAGCAAAGTAACCATTATTAGGTTCTAATGTATACACAAAGATCTACTCATAGGCACACAAAGTCCGATCTGAAACAAGCAACAAAAAACAATCCAGAGCTTGTGCTTTGCCAACCCAAAATGAATCATCTATTTTTAGCTTAAACCCACTCAAGAGATGGCCTAGGCTGGTCTGCAGCAGCCAACTGAACAGTTGAACAGTCAACTGGGCTCACCAGTGAATCTTTAAGGCAAGTCGGAGCTCCAATCCTTAAGAGTAACCTTTGGCTTGACTGCAGCTATAAAGCAAATATAAGAACAGAAAGCTAGAAAGATTTTCAGTTTGCCAAGAAAGTAGCATTTCAAATATACAAATCTATTTCATTATGTTGTTTACTCTGCTAGAAGGTGTGGCAAAGATTCAAAAAGCCTGGACATTTTTACATTCCAATCAATCCTCCAAGTCTAGATGAGTCACTTTACAGTTGGGGGATGTGAGAAGGAGCAAAGGTGGCAAGATTAAAATTAAAACCCTAAAATCACTTGCAAAACACCTTTAAATAATAAATGGTGAATTTAGGGCTGTGAACAAAGGTGAGAATTTTAATAAACTCTGAACTTGAGAAACGGTATAAAACTTTATATTTCAGTTATACAGATTATTTTATCTATAAATTAGAGCATACTATATTAATACATATATGCAGTTCAGCAGATCACCTAAATTTAAATGTGAGAACTGGCATAAATAAAATTTTCTCAATCCAATCTAGGGAGCTTTGCCTAGTATTCTGGATGCTGCCTTCAGTCTGACATTAATTGCCGAGTATGCTGCCAAGGCTCATGGCTCACAGGCAATTCTACGACAGGCAGGTGTTTCCAGAAGTAAAGGGTATACCCGAGAGAAGGCGCTGGAGACCCCACTGACAGCACGGCAGTCTTTTAAGGTCTCTGAGCCCAGGGAGGTGGGGTAAAACAGCTACAGAAAGAAACACTTAGCAAGGCTTTTCAGAAGAGAGTAAAACAAGAAGATACTGCCCAGCATTTTCTCATAAAAAAAACAAAAATAACTTTTTCTTAGCGAAAATTTGCTTACTAATTGGGAAAGAAATTTTAAAACCTTTATTCAAATAAACATTTATGTTGACTATATGGGCCAAAAGATGCTCTCGGTAACAGGAACATAAAGATAGGTAAAACTCCTTGTCTCTCGCATCTAGTACAGCAGTGTAAATGGCATACTAGGAGACAGAAACCTCAGGGTGTGAGAGGAGCAGCTCGAAGCAGTGACACCTGAGCAGTCGAGAGGTCAAGACAAGTCTGTTAGGAAGATAAAAGGGTGAAAGCACCAACGACGGCAGGTCAGTAAGAACTCCAAATGAGGGGCACCAGATTGTGAAAGACCTACTTAAGCTACACCGAAGAGTCTCTTAAGGAATGTGATCCTGGAGGTGGGGCAAAGGGCAAAGGGGAGAGGCCAGCAGCGGTCAGAAAGAGACAGCAGTATCTGAGGCCAGAGCCAAGGAATGGCTGAGTAAAAGCAGTATGACAAAGTCACAGGGGAGCAGACGAATTTGGCAAGGACTTCTGCAAAGGAATCAACAGGACCTAGTGACCAACTAGATGTAAACTGTAAGGAAAATGAGATACATTAACGCTGAGGCTTTTGAGTCTATAGACAGTTATAAATATTCACTTTTTTAATTAAAATAAGCAGAGTGACAAAACTTTAGAGCCAGAAGGGCCGTTCCCAGTCACGGTGGGCCCCAACGCTGTAGAGCCTGGCAGTTAAGAAGTAACATGAGCAAGAAGCCTGGCAGAGAGGTGACAGTGGCTCCAGCAGCTGCTACAAAGAACAGCTTGAAAATTATATATACATCTCAGCAAACTGCTCACTATCTGCTGGGATAAGATTGGGGGGCTTCCTTTTATCCTTGTATAGACCTCACAAAGTTTCCTGTTGCCTTCTGCTTTCTTTCAAAGATACTTATGATGTACTTTTAAACGCGCAGAGGCGGTTACGCACAGGGTAATTTTTGTCATTGACCCAAGAGCACATAAGGGCAGCCATAAACCAGAAGGATTATTTATTCTCTTTCCCTCCCCCTACAAATACATCTTACAAGGCAGAAAACTGAAGCACAGACTGGCCATATAACCTATCTACCCGCACAGTGAGGAAGGATTAACAAGATAATGAGTTTGGTTTAGGGCGCATTAAATTTTGACGTTCCAGCAGACATTTAGGTAATGGTGTAAAGTAGGCAGCTGGATATGTATGTCTGTAGCTCAGAATGGAGAGCTGGAGGTATAAATTCGGCAGTCAGCTCACAGATGGTACTCAACACCATGGCAACGTGAGAAATGAAACATGAAAGGTGAGACCATCTTCGGAGAGAATGCATGAGAAGAGAAACAGACCTCAGGCTGAAACCCTGAGGAAGGGCCAACGTATGCAATAAAGAAGAAATCAAAAGAGAAACTGAGAAGGATCACTTTTACCTCATCTTCTATTCCAATTTCTACGCTAACAAAGAAACCTTCTGTATTTAGCATATCTATCTATTTTAGTGCCAGATATTTTGAATACTGAAGACAATCAACTATAAATTTTACCAATTTTGAAAGGTGGCCAGTTAGTGACAACAACCTTTCATTTGCCCAGAACTGTCAGGAGAAAAGGGATTGCCTAAGAGTGAAATCTGCTGATGAGTGGCATTTCCAGAAAAGGGAAGCTTTCCCTTTATGTGAATGCTTCACAGAATCAGGTAGCTGAGTGTGAAGCACTGAGATACACAACGGTTAACCAGGATGAGCAATAGGGTAGAAGACAGCAAAAGTGTGAATTCTGTCCATGTGTGCTAGTTATACCTGCTCTGTTTCATGGCAAAGGTTGGCACTCCTAATCTCTTTCCTTTTTGGTACTTACATGTTGAAGTTACTGGAGAAAGAAATGAAGAGTATGAACTCTTATTAAATGCATGCAACCTGACTCAGGACACCTGCTACATAAAAATACTCAAAATCTCTGTTTTCAGACAATGCCCTGAGCACAGGGGTTGGAGCTGCAAAACATGGCTCTGAGGGTACTTTTACCACTAACTGAGGTGTGACATTGTTAAGTCGTAAACATACTGGTTTTCTTACCTACAAAGTGGGAATAGAACCATCTACAGTATGCTTCTACAAGCATTTCTTAAAGAATTAAGAGTGAATAGGAAAATGTGCTGTAAAACGAAAGGCATTTAACATTATTTCTTCCATGCTCTGGTTAGAGCAGATATAAAAAAACAGTACTAGTATAATTTAAAATAATCATTCTTGGTTCTTAAAGAAGAGAAAGGGAACTGGGCAAACCAACTGCATTATGCAATGTTCCAAGACTCCAAATTTAAATACTGCAAGTTACTGGTTTACAAGAATCCTCTGGAATCTTAGATGCATCACTTCACTGTTTCAGGCATCACTTTTTCTTATGCAGAAAACAAGGGTGGAGGATACAATGGATCTCCAATTTCCCTTCTTGCTATGATAATTTTCATCATTACATTCATCTATATATGCCTGGTCAAAAGAACGAGTTAAATGCTTTTGATTAGTTAATGAAAATGAATCGTTATAACTGAGCCGCATCGTTCATAAATGCACTTTTACCTGCATCATCTCAACTATATTAAAGTTAGAGGGAAAATAATAATGTTGATAATGTGGCGATTGCTCCAAACATTTCTTTCAATAAGCCTATGACTTGGAACGACACGAGACATGACGATAAATCTTCAATTCCTTCACATGAGTTCTTGTTGCCCATGTGCTTCTCAAAACATGATTCTATCATGGAGCTGAATGTTATTCTAATGTTTAAATTTAAATACATTATTTTGCACCACATACCCTCAAACTCAAACAGTGCAAGAAAAGAAAAACTTATGTGTTGTATCACTGGAGAAAAGGCTGCTGTCATGATGTCAGTCATTACATAATTTCACATTTGCAGACATACAGCTTTTAACTTACATACATGCAAGGAGTGATGCCACTGAACCCTTAATGGGAATTTAAAAGTTCAGAGTTACATAAAGTACCAAGTCACATCAGGTAACTAGAGAGTGCCTCAACTTTAGAAAAATTAACGTCTGTGGATCCACTTTTAAAATATTAAATTTGAAGAAATTTCTTGGAAAATGCTTGATCTGCATTTATCTAAAAGTATTTCTACAAACAGATACTTCATAACATCTAGTCCTAAGAAACAGAAGGCCTTTAATGTTCTCCATAAAAATCTGTGATTCCATTAAACAATCAGATGGGTGATTAGCGGTAAGTTTTACTACTATGAAATTCAGTTCCATCTTTGCCATAAGCCATTAAATATTTTATAGTAACACTGAGAGAAGCGGGGGATAATAACTATTTTTCCTCAGGGGACCACAAAATAGGGCCTAAGCTGCTGCTGGGAACATGGCTGACTTCAGGGCAGCAACAGCAGCAGAAACTTCTAAGGGGGATGTGACCATGGAGGAACAAAGCGAGGGTGAACTGGACACTGCACAGCTCATAACACACAAGTTCTTGATTTGTTCACTGTGAAACAGATATTTGCATCTACAGTGAAAGAGAAGTATACAAAGATACCACAACAGCAATAAATCCATCAATACACTCGCCCTTCACCTACAAAAGCTCAGAAAAAAATGACAGTCCTAAACTGAAAAGAAAATCACATACGACAAACCAAGGTGTTTATGTATTGTATCACAGGCAGCCAAGCATTCCTCTAGAGAAGTCTTTCCTTTATTCAAACAGACTGTCAAATTAAAACTAATAAGATATGCAAAAAGCAAGCAAGCATTGAATCTCTTTTTCTTAAAAAGACTGAGCTGAGCAACAAAATAAAAATCTTTCTTCCACAATTCTATGTTTAATCCCATCAGACTTGCTTTTCCATAAATGAATATAACTTTGTAGTCAACGTAACTGTAAACCTTCTTCAGCCCAGCATTAAACAGAGGCTCCTCCTGCAAGCTAAGGATTATCCTGACCCTCAAAACAGGATGTCCCTTTTCATCCGGAGTTCAAAGAATACTATCATAAATCACTACTAAACTGTTAAGGGGGGTTGGGGGGAGGCTAGTGAGGGGAAAAGGCTAGTGAGGGGGACAAGAACTGATTTTCAAAATCAAATTTTGTTTTCTGTTTTTGGCCGTGCCATGGGTCATGCAGGACCACCAGGGAAGTCCTTGGTTTTTTTTTTTAAGCTCTGGCTAAAACAATATCAAGAAGAACAAACTGAGAATAATCTGTGTATGTGTATATGTGTTGAATACCTTAAACCACGAATTCATCAGATAACACAGACTTGGAAATTTGTCTATCTCATTTTATCTTTCTCTTTAAAACCGAACATTTAGGAAACTAAGTTATTGCTTTTCCTATTAATAAGACACTGTTAAGTTAGTAGAACATTAAAAAGAAGACTTAAAATTTAGTTAAGTGGGGGCTTCCCTGGTGGTGCAGTGGTTAAGGATCCACCTACTAATTCAGGAGACACAGGTTCGATCCCTGGTCCTGGAATATCCCACATGCCGCGAAGCAACTAAACCCATGCGCCACAACTACGGAGCCTGTGCTCTAGAGCCCGCGAGCCACAACTACTGAAGTCCACGCGCCTAGAGCCGGTGCTCCACAACTAGAGAAGCCACTGCAGTGAGAAGACCACGAACCGCAACCAAGAGTCACCCGTGCTCCCCGCAACTAGAGAAAGCCCGTGTGCAGCAATGAAGACCCAAAACAGCCAAAACTAAAACAAATAAATAAATTTATAAAAAATATATATAATTATTTTCTAAATGAAAAAAGAAAGATTAAAACAACAGAGGTCACGGGCATTCTCATCTGAAAATATTATTCAGTGCTTTAAATTTTAAATTAAAGTCAAATAAAATTTAAAATTTATTCTTTGGTCATGAGAGCCACTTATCTGATGCTCTGTAAGGCATGCCTATATTATAGAACCTTCCATCACTACAGAAAGTCTATTGTACAGCACTGGCCTAGAATGTTTTAAATAATTTACAGAAGTAATGCTTTATATATCCACCGGGAAAAGACTTCTGTCACAAATTGTTGATAGAACATTTTGAGACGAACATTTCGTATTTTTAATATTTCATATTCATGATTATCAGGAATCTTGCAATCATGATTAACCATATATAACATAGAAAAAATACTTAAGGTTCAGCAGGCCAACTATCTGTCTTTAGAGTATCTCTACCCATCCAAACAAATAAGGAACCACCCTCTTTTTAAAGCCTTGAAGAAAAACATATTTCATAGCCTCTCTTGGTAATCCTCCCAGAATCAAGGAATTCATCTGCCCTCTCTCACTCAAATGGTAAATACTGCTATAATTTTTCTACCCATTTCCAGAACAGAAGAACAACATTTGGCCACCAACTCTACAGGATATACTGCAACCTTCAATCCTAGAAGAAAAAAAATGCATTTCTTTGAACTTCCTTAAAAGACCTTACTTTATGCCCTAAGGAGCATGTACCTGTTCTCAACATAGGCAGAACACGTCCCTTACTGAAACCTTTCAATGATCCTTGTAAACAACAGCACAGGATTCAAAAACCTTACCACTGCATAGAAGAGTCCTTGCCACCAGAGTACATCATCTCTCTCTCACCTATCTTCCAATCTTTTCCTCCACCTCCTTCCCAGCCTTATGGAATTATTTAGAGCTCCCAGACGGTGCCTCGACATTTCATTTCACTATGACTTCTGCCGTGCTGCTTCCTCCGCCTGCAAGGCTAACCTGAGGACTTGGACTTTAGATTCTGGTCCTCCTGCTCTACACTCCCTAGCCCTACTCTCCCCAAAAGATTCAAACTCCAGCATTTTGTCAAAAGGAAGATCTTGACGAAAAAGGTGATTAAATTTTGCAATGGTCAGTGAATACTTACTGAACATCCACAAGGCTCTGGTTTAACAAGGAAGGTTTGAGAATCTTAATTCCTGTATCTTAAAAAAAATAATAAAACAAAAAGGGAAAACCAACCATCTGTGTTGAATGTTATGTCATCTGTCTGGAGTGAGAAGCTTAGATCATTTAACTTCTTGAAATCTCTTAAAAATTAAGATTCATCAGCATGAACACTAACTACACCCAAGGCATTTATCAATAATAAATGCCTAAGTGAATACAACAGTTGAATGTGTCTTATATCTTGTTAAAGTGGATCGTACTGACCTCACTTCCACTTATGAACAACCCGATGGAAACACCAAAGGGACCACAACAACATTTGGCTTTACTAGAGGGAAGAGGCAAGGAGCAGAGGGACTGATAAGTCGACGCCGCCTGGCATATTGCTCAGAGTCATCTATACAACACTCAAAAAGAGACTAATGTAAGAATCCCAAATCAGCGTGTAAACAAAAAGGTTCATTATACACTGCCAGTGAGAGTGTAAAGCTGCACTTTCTGGAGGCAATTTAACACTCTCTATCGAGAACCTTACAAGTTGGCTTTGTAAGTGATTCCATTTCTAAGGTCAAGACTCAATAAATAAAATTATGGTACATCCATCCATATCATGGAATCAGTCCTGTGCAGCCTTTCAAAATTACAGCATTTAAAAAAAATGATGCTATTGAAGATTACTTAATAACATCAGGAAAACTGCATAAGTGTAAAAAGCTAATTCCAAAATAATTTGTCAGTATGATACTGGGTTTCTTGTTGGTGATGGTGTTATTAATGTTTAAGTAAATCTGCTTAAATTTTATAGGTATACGTTACACTAAGACAAAAATTAAACTTAAATTAATAACCGTGACTTACCTTTAATGATAAAAGCATGGTGCTTTTTGTTTTCTTTTTAATCTGAATTTTCTAAAATGAATAAATGTTATCTTCTGAGATATGTGGGAAAGATTATGTTAAATAATAATAATCGTAATTACGGAAAGTTTGGTTCTCCTGAATAAACTAGTATATTTTCTCCTTACAGATAATAAGAGCAATGTAACGTTTTTTTTTCTTTAGTTTGGCTGTCGGAAAACATAAAGTCAGATTTGTCAGTCACCTTCAGGAGCTGCACAGCAAACACCACATATCGGGGTGTGCATCTGACTGTCCTCCCTCGAAACCTTCTACCCTGACCTGAATTTTCTCTGATCCTTTTTCTACTGCATTGTAGATATTATTCTAGCTAGCCTAAAATCTTTTTTGTGGAAAGGGATGGAGGCAAAGAGGAAAAAGAAGGAAAGGGGGAAAGGAGAAAAAGGATGAGGTGGCAGTTGTACAAGCAGAACACTGTTCTACCTCTGTAATTTTCAGATTATTTACTAAAGTTTAAGTTCCACCATAATGGGTATGTAATAAATATTTGTAGAATAAATAATGAAGATAACAACTCCCCAATTTGAGAAATGCATCTCTTTTGGGGGTTCTTCCTACTCTAAACAGTTGATATCTTACTGAATTTTTGGTATCTTAGTATGTGGTTATTAGAGGAGTAGTCACCAGTGCTTCTGCACGTTTGAAATGTCAGAGAAACCCATAAACACATCGCTTAACAAGACAGTTGTTTGACTTGTATTCTATAGATAATGCTTAGTACTCACAGGATTTGAAACTCAGCAAATCTGCGCAGGTCTGTGGTTCACAAATTGTAAATCAATGTGCTACAGTACAGTAGAAGAATGTTTATCATGAACAGAATTTAGATAAGATGCTTTTTTTTTTTAAATGACTGGTACAAGTTTGTTTTGTTTTTTAATCTGCACCATCATTTAAAATAAGAGATGTTACAAGAAAAGCAAATTTTCAACTTTTCCTAAAAATCACAAGAACTGGCACAACTTGGTCTGTATTTCAACATGGCAGTTATCAGCAGAAGCTGTCACCTCTTTAGATGGGGTTGTGGTCTCCAGGTTGCCAGAGTCCCCAAGAGGCCCTCATCGCTCATTTATACTGGCCGTCGGGAGACAACTGTGTTTTTAACTCTGCACACCACAGCACTAGTCTTAATATAAGTTCCCCCAAAATGCAATTACTGGTTATTTGTAATTCTTTCAAAGAGTGCCAATGGCCTCCCACCATAGAGTCGTCCATGATACAGTAACTCAGCACTGCACACCCAAGAAAACGACCAAGGTATGTCAGGGTTAAAGCCACCCACCAAAGCCTCTTCTGCTTTTGTGCTGCCGTTGCTGCTCCCTGATTTCCCAATAACTGAGTGGCTAGTACACAGCAGCTGCTGATAAATGTTGGATGGATGAATGGAGGATGGATAGATGACAAATGTAATCTATACTAAAATTAGTCTTAATTTCTTCCAACTACTGGCACATAAAGAATTCTGCCTCAAAGGGAATCTGCAATATGATTATTTAGAGCTATTTTTTATTGGTGCCATTGTTATTCTTATAATAGCTGCTCACATTTGTTCAAAACTTCCCTGAACAACCATTTTGGGGGAAGGGGGTTCCCAAAGTGAAGAAGTGCCACTGCTGGTATATAAAATAATCTTAGGTGATACTTTGGACTAGGTATTGAATCACATACTGAGAAAACTACTCCTTTCCCAAGTTTCTTTAAATCCTTCTAAGTATATCAAAGAGCAAGTCTCACTTTGGTGCTAACACATAACTTAAGTGCTTTTATGACACTGGCCAATTTAATTTCCCTTGTAAACAGAGGGAGCATATGGCTCAGGCCTGAAGCCTTTATCAGACAACAGAATCTAGACAGGATTTAACCATAACTGTTTTTAAAGGCAAATGATACGTTTCTCCCGTTCTGGTAGTGATAGAAAGATTCCCTTTTAAAGAAAATTAACATTTAAAGAGCATTATAAAATTTTATGTCGTATGTATTTTATCACAGTAAAAAAATAAACAAAAAAAGATATTAAGTAAATAACAGTAGAGGGTGGAGTGCAACCATGACAAAGCACCAAGATGATATTCAAAATACTGACATTTGGGAAATAAAAGGCTATATCGTTTGATGTTACCAGTATGGCGCAAAGATGGAAAGTGTTCAGATTTACTTTACTTTCTATTTTACATTAAAACAAATGTAAAAAAAAAGAAAAAATATATATATATATAAAATAAACTGTGCATTTTTATGGTGATAGAAAAACCTAAGATTTGTAATCTTGACAGTTCGTAAGAGTTAAATTAGCTTATGACTATACTTGACCATATGATTATATATATATAATTGACTATCTATAACAATATATGGCTATAATTTATTAATCTATGCCAATACCGTAGAAATAGATATCTCCCTATAACGTAAAAAGTCTTCCCACAAAGTTCATAATTTATAAGCTGCAAATGATGACATAAAATAAAAATATTTTGTGCTGAGAGCACTTCTATATTTAAGATCATAAGTTGGGGCGAATAGTAAGTAAACCAGTAAGAAGACCAAATGTCACCAATACTCCCCACTGTCAAACAGCAGCTGTGACAAATGCTGCAAAGGAGAGATGCATGATTCTGTAACGGTTATAACAGGTGTAATTTGACCTAGGCAGGGCTTCCTTGAGATGAGAAGGCTGGGAGCAGCAAAACAGCAAGGCAGGGGGAACATGACCAAAGTCAAGGAGTCTGAGTCTAGGCTGGAGAGTATAGGTGCTCAATGGCCCAGGTATGGAGTTTACCTTTATGCCAAGAACAATGGGAAGACAGCAGAAGAGTTTGTAAAGTGGAGTTACCTACCTGAGCAGATCTGCATTCTGAAAGGTTTGCTCTGGCTGTAACGTGGCAAGCCTCCCAAGAGGCATCAGGAAACAGAATCAAAGTTTAAACAGGTTACAAACTAACAAAATAATTTAGGAACTGCATCTAGACCAAAACATACCAAAATGTCATAATTTCTTCGTCAGATCTGTGTGGCCTACCTGCATCAAGAGTTTTAAAGGAGAGAGGACTGAAGCTCCAGGGAGGGGTTCTCAGGGTGGGGTGGCTGAGTACCAACAACTGCTAGGTTCTGGTCACTTCCCTGCTTCCCAGTCCAAGCTTGTCTTTTGTATGTTTTACCCGAGAGGTTTCTAACAAGGGTCAACTGAAGAAATGGTTTTGTTACTGAAACCAAATCTGAAAACTGATGTTAACACCCGTGGCCTCTAAGACCCAGGTAAAAGACTAGACTAGAAGCAGTCTGTGGGAGAGCAGTACCTCAGATGACTACACCCTATGGTTCCTGTTTGGTCTAAACTTCTCATTGTGATCTTCTTCATAAGAGATGGTACTCGGAAATAGTCCCCTATTTGCTTCTAATCCTCCTCCAAAAGGTTCAAACTCTGGGTCACCCTGGCACACCAACCAGAATGCTACAAGAGAAAGGAGGAAAGGAGTGAAGGGAAAAGGAAAGGGGAGGGAAGAGAGAAAGAATACACAGTACCAGGTGGCAAGGCCTTGGAGCACAGCTGGTGAGGGTGCAGACTGGCACGTTCACTTTGTAAAGCTGGCAATACCCACCGAAGCTCAGCAATGGCGCTCCCAGGAACGACATGCAACAGAAATGGTATGCAAAGGTTCATTCGCCAAAAGACATGTATACAAAGGCTCGCAGAAGCACTATTCCTAAAAGCCACCACCTGCAAACATCCCACATGCTCATCAACAGAATGGATTATCTACTACTGTGAGGTATATTCCTATGGTGAATACTGTACAGCAATGAGACTGAGTCAATTACAGCTACACATGAAAACACGGATGAATCTCACATAGGTAACATCAGGAGAAGATGGACCAAAAGACTACACAGAGGGTTTCTGTTTATATATAATACTCAAAAACAGATAAAACAACTGACTAGGGGCTTCCCAGGTGGCGCAGTGGTTGAGAGTCCGCCTGCCGATGCAGGGGACACGGGTTTGTGCCCCGGTCCGGGAGGATCCTGCATGCCGCGGAGCGGCTGGGCCCGTGAGCCGTGGCCGCTGGGCCTTCACGTCCAGAGCCTGTGCTCCGCGGCGGGAGAGACCGCAGCAGTGAGAGGCCCGCGTACCGGAGGAAAAAAAAAAAAAAAAAAACTGACTAGTCATGTGCAGAAATAATCTCAATTTCTACCTTAATACTAAAGCCCAAAATTAATTACAGACTTAAATATGAAGAGCTGAAAACTTCTAGAAGTAAGCATAGCAAAAATCTTAGTGACCTTGGGCTTGGCAAAGATTTCTTAAATACAACACATAAACCACAAACTACACAAGAAAAAAAATCAATAAACTGAATTTTATAATGATCTGTGATCTATGCACTTTCCCATCTACAATTTAAATATTACAAAATATTAAATAAAAGCAGAAGAAAGCATAAAGAGTGAATAGATGGAAGACAACCCAGTCAGCCACTGTCAACTCAGCTCACCACTCAAGAAAGACTACATCTCAAATACTTCTATCCTGCAAATACAGAAACAAAGCCAAGAGTGGCAGAGTTGAGGGGTGGAAAAGGAAAAAACAGTTATCATTAGCTGCCCGTCCTACCCTTTGCGTTGGAATGGGAAGGGGACAGGTCCAATGAAAAAAGCATCTGTTATAAAATTTGGCTCTCCTCCCACGACTACTCTTAATTCACCACAGAGACATGGAGGAAAATATACTCAACATAAGAGCAAATAAAAGACACCTTGATCCTGGATCATTTTCCACTGAACATCCTTTACTTTCTTCTCTCTTCATCTGGTCCCATCCTTATTTATTTATTCTCTCCCTTCTGTTCTCCTGATTCTTCCAGACTTCTCTTTTTGCTTTCTGCAACCATGCATTACTATCATATGTCTTTTTCTCTTCACTGAAGAGGCTCCAAATTAAGAAAAGGAATTAAAATATATACACAAAAATAGCACAGGTTCTTTATGTTATTTCAAATGCCCTTATACTGGGGGAGGGGCAACATACCAATCTCATCACTTCTCACCAATTCTGTTTATATAGCATTGGTAGAATATAAGCCACAGCATAATTATTTTTATGATACTTTCTCCCTCTCCCTTTTTCTCTTCTTTAAAAGGTAGCTAGCAACTTGTCAAGTCAACTATGTGCTAGCTATGTGGGATGCTAAAGATATAGGATACTACTTCATATCTATTCCAGTATAAGGACCCCTTTTAACACCAAAAAATGTCAAAAACACATACACAACAAGAGATGATCCTTTTAGTATCCGTTCCCTGAGAAAATGCAATCCTACAAAGGCACCGATATTTCATTAACTTTTGACTAATTGTGAACCTTATTAATCACAACATCCATTCACATTTTACAATAGCAGATGTGAGCAATGCTTAGTGTGAATGCAGATTCTCAGCTTCTCAAGCCCCTTATCTCAGGACCTCCTCAACCCTCCATGGACTCAGCCTAGATGGACTGGGAAGCATAGCTCTCAGCACTCTGGGCTCAACTCTTCTGTATTAAGTATTGTCTGATTTTGTTCATGATTCACTGAAGAAGCAGTAATAGAGTTTGAAAAAATTTGAGGCAGAGTGAAGTGTTTTCTGTTCACTCAGGACCTTTCTGGGAATGATTTAATCAGAGTCTCCCTACAGCACACTCCGCTTTCTCCTCTCTTAGAACTAGTATCTGAAAATGTTTAATAAATGATTACTACCTTTCTTCCAGCTCTTACCATTATTACTATACGCCTCTTCCCCACCTACTCTAACCCCATAAATTTCCACATCCCTGGAGTGTTCTAGCTAGGAAAAGGTAAGAGGAAACAAAAACTTGAAAAACCTAACTAATTTTTGCATCAAATAAATTTTTACGGCTTTTTTTTTACATTAAGTAGCGGCAGATGAAGAACTAAAATTATGCTCGACCCTTGTCTCTACCATGGTTTAAGCTGAATATAATCCGTCTATCCAACAGCAGCTCAATTAAAAGGAAAATATTCACTGTAGGGTTTATTCCTAAAATCTGCAGAAGGGCACTCTCTTGCAACAGATATGTCTTCCTCTTAACTGGCAATAACATACAAATCAGGCTCATTTTTTTTTTTATTCATTCAATAATGTTCTCTGTCCTTAATTTTAAAAATGGGTAAGTTGACATTTTTCTCTCTCTCCAAAATATAAAACCAAAAACTAAATTACAACTTTTGTCACCCCACTGTTTTTTGTCTTATGAGTCAGCCATTCGGAAAAGAAGTGCTCCACACCTCCCCTGCTAAATGATATTCAATGGACACCCCTCCATTCTGTTAAAGGTTAAAAAAAAAAAAAAAAAGAATTTATATTTCAAGGTGGTATTGTAATTTGTTAAGATAACATATTTTTGGGGCTTCCCTGGTGGTGCAGTGGTTGGGAGTCCACCTGCCGATGCAGGGGACACGGGTTTGTGCCTCGGTCCGGGAGGATCCCACATGCCGCGGAGCGGCTGGGCCCGTGAGCCATGGCCGCTGAGCCTGCGCGTCCGGAGCTTGTGCTCCGCAACGGGAGAGGCCACAACAGTGAGAGGCCCGCATACCGGGGGGAAAAAAAAAAACATATTTTCTAACTCAGGTCACAAAAAAACTTCAAAACTCCATTACAATATAACTTAAATCATATTTGTATGTATTCTCAATGAATGATCCTTAAGAGTCTACAAAAATAAAGTCTGTTTTGCTTTTCCCATTTTATAATATTGTCTGAAAAAAAATAATTCAACCACTACCAGCTGTCACAGGACTAGCAATTCTCATTAAGCGGGTGAAAAATATGAGATGGAAAGACTATTATGAACATCACATCACTGTTTATATATCACATTTTGTACTTAAAAACATCGTTCCTCCACTCGGTTCTCTGAGATATCATATCAAACGATCACTCTAGGGGACTTCCCTGGTGGTGCAGTGGTTAAGAATTCACCTGCCAATGCAGGGGGAGACGGGTTCGAGCCCTGGTCCGGGAAGATCCCACATGCTACGGAGCAGCTGCGCCCGTGCGCCACAACTGTTGAGCCTGTGCTCTAGAACCTGCGAGCCACAACTACTGAAGCCGGTGTGCCTGGAGCCCGTGCTCTGCAACAAGAGAAGCCACCGCAATGAGAAGCCCGCGCACCGCAATGAAGAGCAGCCCCCGCTCACTGCAACTAGAGAATGCCCGCGCACAGCAATGAAGACCCGACACAGTCGTACATACATACATACAAACATAAGATCATGCTATACTGCAGACAGTGAACAAAAATCAATCGTGACAAATGATAACTTGGTTTCTCACAAGTAGCTTCTCCCCTCTTTAAAGAAAAACAGGGTCTCTTCATCCTTTTTACCAAAAAATACGTGGGAATACTGACTATAGGTAAATGCCAGATATCTTTAAGACTCATGCCATGCTTCAAATAACTATTTAAAATAAAACAAAGACTTTAAAAATTTAGGTGATTAGAGAACAAGGAATTGCAGAATGTGGTGGTAATGTTACATGATACTATAAAACTATTAAATTGCTGGGGCAAATATAGTCTTCCTAAGCCATGAATGTTTTTTTTAAATTCAGATTCTTGTTTTTCAAGTTCTTCCAAATAAAATAAAAAGACAAATGACCATGATTGTATAATTTATTTAAAGGAGGGGGAGAAAAGAGTAATTTCTATTTTTAATATTTCTACATTAATAAAACAACTTCTATGTTGGCAAAGTGTTGGCTTAGCCATAAGCTACATTTATACCCATTAAGTCAGCATATCACAATTGCCAAATATATGTGTAAGCATCCCCCAAAAGAGTAACAAACAAAGCAAGCAAGCTCTGGTAAAATGTGTATAGAGTTGTCATAAGCACAGTGGCAGATTTCTAAACTTTAACATCATGTCTGCATTCATCCTCCCTTTTCATCAAATTTAACCACAGGAGCTTAGGTGAAACAATAATAATAATTTTTAAATAAATATATGTAATCACCAATTATTTTAGAATCTTTCCTTATAAGAGTGTATTTTAACTACAAAAACCTCACCCATTCCTAACTTGTTTCTCAATAATATTCACCCATTCTGTTTAACCTTCAATTTCTCAATAGAGAACACATGCTACTCAAAAAGCCAACGTAATTATTGTTGTAATGCCATTAAGAATGCTCTTCCTAGTAACAAAACTCTAATATTACAGTTGGTACCCGGTACGTTCACTATTTACACCACCATCCTCTCCCCTTCCCATCACCACCATTTTACTGGCAGAATATTCACAAGGCTGAAGATTGTTTTTCATCTCAGCAAAGAGAATGCTTAAAATGGGATGGCTAGCCACAAACCAGAAGTTAGAAGCTACATAAAAATAAACACAAATGTGTCTAAATTTTTCTATGTTCAACCTCTAAAGAAAGCAGTAACATCCTTCCTTATTCATAATTCCCTAAATTAAAGCCAGGAGCCTTTCACCCAATTATACTAATAAATTGATTTAATGTCATCATTTTGCCATCACATCATGTTCTCCATACACTAGTGTACTATAATTAAATTCATTTTACCATGCTGGGTTCTTCACCTCCTATTTTCTTTCCAGGGTTTTTCCTATATCATTCTTTAACTACCAAAGCATTTCTCCATAATATTTTCCTAAATATTAAATCTATGAACAAAAAGACAACCCTGAAGACTAACCAGGGAAAAGATAAATCAACACACCTTAATACAAAATACCAACATTACGTATAAACTATTAGGCAACCAACAGAATGGTAAGCATCAACTGTATGCCCAAGAACCTCAATTTAAAATATTATGTAGTAGAAACAATTTTGGTAAACAGAAGTGAACACACATTTACATATCAAAATAGGCAACTATAGACCCATTTCTGACTTGAGAGAAACATATCTTAATTCTGTTTATTAAGTAAAATAGGCATTTTATGAAAATATCTCCTTAGAGGTATAATCATTCGATTGACAGATAAAATAATTGCTTTAAAAATACTTCTGAGTCATTTTGTCCTTACCTGCAGGCATGAACCATTACTGCATGCAGTGACTGTTCCATTTCCTAGCACAGACTTGAAGAAGCATCATATCTCTCTTTCAGAATGTGACTAATATGTGGGTTTGCAATTCCTAAGCTATTTACAAATGGCACTCCCTTTCCACATAAGAAAATATTTAATACAACCGAAAGCTAAGTATTTTTAACCTAGATCTTACAAACAATATTGGTAATTTTGTGTAGCAACAACCTCAAAATACAGGAAACAAACCTAGTACTAGTATTTCCTTAAAGAATGCAAGATTTCTGTTTATTTTTTAGCTAAGTATATTATTTTTTAAAGCCTTCAACAGCTGTCACACACGAACCACCAGTCTGCTGTGTTATGGTGTGCATGCTGCAGCTGATTAGGCTTCACTATTTTTTTTTAAATCAATTAGCCTTTGTAAAAGCAGAACAGCTTACCGAAATACACGTCTTCAAAACAGCACAATGACCAGCATGCAATACGATACGTTATACAGCAAACTTGACAAGAAAAAAAATACACCCTGATTTGTTTCTTAGCAATGCTACACCATTAATTGTTCATGCAAGAGATGTAGCTGTACCTTTCTGAAGAGGACGACTTCTCAGAGTTAACTGACATCAGCAGCTCAATCTTCTGCTTGATTTCTGGAAAAATCAGAAAATATTCACAACCAAGATTGCCTGCCCTTGCTTTCAAGCCTTATATCAAGAGATTTTTCTTCCCTAATCCCTTTTGTTCAAAATGAGGCCACAAGATTCGCAGTACTTCTGTTAGGACTGGGATTCAATGGTGCTCTAAAGGGAAAAAGCTCCAGAGGCATCAGGCCTTGCTAAACTATGCACATGACTGTTTATGAAAGCAGGAAGTACCATTTCTTTCAAGCAGAGGGGTGTTTTCTTTTTTTTAAGGTAGAACTAGCATGGCTCTACAGGAAGATTTTTAAATGCATCAAATTAAAATACAAACCAAAAATGCTAACAACTAGATTGAACATACCAGATAATTTAAGAAGTCTTGGTAATAAAGTTACAGACTGTAATTAACAGATAGGCAACCCTTGGCTACTTCTATTTCATCAGCCCTGAAAAATATGGCTCAGTGAATCATTTTTATCACTTAAGAATGAAATATTAAACCAGAATCCCAATTTTTAGACTAAAAATATTTTAATCTGCTATAATTTATTGATTGTCTTTAAAGATACATTTATATCTACTCCCTAACTCCTTTAGAAAAACACTTCTGTTTTACACCTTAATTTTCCCCTCCTCCTTCGCAGTACAGCACAAGTGAACAGCAACACCCAGTTACCAAGCAGATAATATACTTGTCCTTTTAGGAGAGGACTGACAACGCTATCTACAACAGAAATGTAAGCGCCAATTCAATTTAATTAAAAGATCATTGCCGATACTGATTCGGAAAAAAAAAGATTATAGACAAAAAGGGAAGGTGAGGTAAAAATAAGAGAGGAAAAAGAGAAGGAAAAAAAACCTAACACATTTCCTTTAAAATATTAACCATTAATATAAAGCACATAATTTTACATGAATAAAACTGATGTGGTCCTATTATCTAGACTATTTCACATATAAAGCTGTTTTCCTATTTGTAAATGTGTTCTCCTATTCAAAATCTTAAGAATTCACATAACAAATATAAAGCACAATCCCACTAAATCTATAGGCAGTTTCAGGATTTCAAAGTAGACCTCAATAGTTTGGGGTTTTTTTTTTAAATGGTAAAACAAATTTTAATTTTTAAGAATCTTGATTCTAGAAATCCAAGGAATATGAAATGTTAAGGGAAAAAAAGGAAAATAATTAGTTGCATAAAATACAATGGGCCTGTACAGAAATAATATCCTCTCAGTGTTGTTAAAATAAGAGTTTTTCCAAATTTTTTAAGCTAACAACTTCATCCAACGGGCATTATAAAGCTGGCATGAATATCTAATGAGAGCATGGACTCTACCACAGGCTACAGCCAAACTACCACTGGGGAGAGCATATAGCACAGTGGTGAAATTGAGATGATGATAATGAAACTTACCTTGAGGAGTCTTACGTGGATTACAGAGCCTGGCACCTGGTGCCGTAGTGAATGCTCAGTAACGCCCCGTTTAAAAAGACCATGGCATTTGAGAACTCAGGCTCCAGGATCCGCCGCCAAGCAGCCTAGGATTTGAAAGCAGGCTTCTCTATCATTTTTAACAGCCATATGACCTTGGGGAAATAAACTCTCTAAGCCTCTATCTCCTCTCCTATAAAATGGGGATAATAATTCTACATGAAGGGCTGTTGTAAGGACTTAATGACATAACCCATGAAAGGCATGTAGTGTTGTACTTGGCACGTAGTAATAAGCCCTCACTGCCTAGCAAAGGATGGGATCCTAAATAAATATTTGTTGAATGACCTAATGAGGTATACTAGGTCTGTCCCATTTTAAAGAGCTTTTCTATAGTTTTAATCCACCTTCTCCTTCTTACTACCAACCTTAACATTCACCTTTTTATCACCGTAGTATTGATATTATTGTATGTGGAAATTAAACTTTAACCTGTGTCTCAGCCTTCCTTTCCAGAGGAATTATTCTCGGTTTATCAACTAGCCACCGCAGGAATGAGGTGACACTTGAATTCTTCTTCACTGTGGCAATTTTTCATTCCAAAAAGACAGAAAGTTCACACTTCAGGGTATCTCTATAATATCTGTGCACTTAAGCTGAAAGTCCCCAAGATTAAACTGCATAGCTCTAATGAAGTATATGCCCATCCTACACATATTAGAAAGAAAAGTTAAAGCTCTAAACCATTTTCTGGCTGGTGACTTTGGAAGCTACAAACCAAAAAGGTTTCAAATAATTCATGGAAAGGTTTCCAACATGATTTTCACATTTTTTTTTTCAAACCTTCAGATCTGTTTATAGCTCCAGAAGGACTGAAAGGTTCAGGAATGTTCACAAATACCACATTAACATTGTATCCACTGAGGGCCATGCATTCCCTCTACACTCCTATCTAATCCTTATCAATACCAGCCAAGGGTCTGAATACTCCCCATGTTCATTCTACCACAATAAACGCCACAGTCCTGGGGGGCTTTGATGTTCATGTCAATATGGTTCCAAACACCCTTGGTTAAGGGCCTTGGGCTCCTCAATAGTGTCCTGAACCTCTGATCACCTGAGTCATCTACTACCATGACCACACGTAGGATGCTCTCCTACACACACTGCAAATACGTCCCCCAAATTAGTTGTTTTTCTGTATCTATACTGGATATTTCACAGTATCCAGGGCCCTATACTTTATTTTTCTGCAATTAATCCCACCAGTCTTTTCCTTTACGCATTACGGTTATCCTGTTAAACTCACATTTCCTTATTTCACAAATAAATAAGCAAGTAGTACCTATATCTCTAATACTTCATTTTCTACTCAATAACATGAGTTTGAAGACTCCTGGAACACTTAGGGTCCACAGTTGAACCAATCCCTAAGAACCCTGACAAGGAATAGCAGTGAACAATAACTACTACCAAAACATAGTCCAGTAAAGGAGGTGCTTCAAAGATTCAGACCCTAGAAGAGAAACTGGGCAGTCCTGAATCCACCTAGAATCCTAAGAGCATTAGCAAAATAAGCGTAACACAGGGCTCCCATGGAGAGGATCCGCTACCGTGTCCTTTAAGATCACTAAACACCGAGCATGAGCTCACAAAGGACGCTTATTTTTATGACATGGAAATTAAATAAGACATCATAATTGGGCAAACAGTTCTACCTAAACTCGTAGACCTACGTCCTTTTAACATCGGTGTTATTCTAACAGATTTACTAAATTTCCTCTCACTTGGCAAATTTGGAGCCATTTCAGGCTACAAGAAACAGGTACGTGCTCAGGTTACTTCTGGTGACAGGATAATACAGCAAGAATACATCTAGAAGTTAAGAGGAGGAAAAAAAATGCCTCAGTAGGCCTCAGAACCAGAATCCTGTTCAGAAGACAGGGCAGCTCTTGAAACCCAGTTACAATACCAAGTGCTCTGAGGGACTGTTCTCCACCTTAACCTTTCCCCATCCTGGCGGTCAAAACCTCTGACCCTAATTCCATCTCCCTTCGCTACCAACTCGTAACTACTTCTCTTTACTTCACATGTTCACAGATTCTACTGCCTTGGAATGCATACTTATGGCCTTCTCTCACCTTAAGCGAGTATCTTTAAGGGGCTCCTGCTTAAGCTCGCAAGAAGGCCTGCAGACACTTTTCCTGCTCAGGTGTCAATCCATGATACTACCATCTGGGACCAAGTATTGAGGTCCTGACTCAAAATTCAAGAGACTGACACAAAAGAGACTCTTCATAAAGGGACAGGAGTAAAGCAAGCTCTCTGAGACATCTAGGAAGATCAATGATTAACTGCTCCCAACATCCTGAAGATCAGTCTAGCCTAAAAAGGAGTCCCTGTTATCCCAGAATTCATTATTCAAGTTTTCTTTGTGATGAGAATGCACAGAAAAGCAAAAATTGTGCAAAAAATGACCACTGATAAACTGACCATTCAAACAACTGTCCCTGATATTCACCAGCCTCTACCCCCAACCATCAAATGCCTTCTCTGTTCAGTCTCTCACTGATGGTCATACAGCCCAACAATTCAAACAAAATGCAAGGCCAGAGCAAAGTGAACACTGAAAATCTGAAACAAAGGATGGAACTTTAGACAAAGATGACGGACAATACTAAAGAAATGTTAGAATCCCAGGCAAACCCACTGACAAATGACAATATAGAAAGGAGTTAAGAAGGTTAGTAATTGTTAAGAGTAATCAACAAGGACAATAATATGCTAAGTGTCTCAGGAATGATAGTGGGGGAAAATAATAATACTCTTAAATAGTCTGCAAAAATATCCAACATTACAATTGCATTACTACTTAAAAGATATCCAGTCACATTATTACAGTCACCCCCTGGTATTCATGGGGTAGGGGGGGCTGATTGGTTCCAGGACTCCCACCCCCACCCCCTACCCACTGCTGATAACAAAATCCACAAATGCTCAAGTCCCTTATATAAATGAGGTAGTACAGGCAGCCCTCAGTATCCATGGATTCAGAACCCACAGGGATCAACTGTATATAAAACTTAATACGAATATGTATGTCAGAAACAATCAGCACTTGATACACTCTTCCTTCTAAAACTCAGTGAAACTCAATACATATTTTTCAACTACAGCTTGAACTTTTGTTAAATAAAATAAGCTTACTTCTAAAACCTGATTTTATTTTTCAAAATAAAGTCTCAATTTCACCCGCCTTCCTTAAAAGCAGTCTTTTTCTGGTATAAATTTCCTCCTGCTATAGTTCCAAAACAGTATTACTTTATGTTCCTGAATATAGTACAATGCCAACCAACAACAATATGTATGCTCCAAACTCTACAATGGGGCGGGCTGGGGTGGGGGTGGGGGGGAATTGGTGGGGGATTGGAGGAGGAGGAGAAGAAGGTGGTCTCAGGCTGGTTAGGTTTCCGGCTTAAAACTTTCAAGGTAGCTAATGCTGCCACTTACAAGAAACTTCACTTCCTAAAGAAAATGTTTTCCTCTGTCAGTTTTAAAATTATTATTCTGAGTGCAACTTATAACCCAAAAGAAATGCTAGTTTAAAAGGAAAGACTTGTTATTGATTTCCAAATCCTAGTAAGGAAAGTGGGTCAATCCCCTAAAATTGGGATTCCCCTTCTCACCCACCCCCTGGAAGCCACCAAGCAAGAAGGCAGACAAAAGAGACCAATGCTAGGGTTGTGTCTGCACCAGGCCAAGACCCCAGATCATCCATCCTAACACTGTATGGAGCACCATAAAACTTTAAGTTCATCACACAGTACTTGTTACCGATGCTTCGTTATTTTTATGTTGAGGAATTTCAGAAACAAATACAAAACTGCATTAAAGTGTGAAAATATGAATGTTGAAATAAATTCCTATTTCTATTAGCCTCACCATCAATGACTTCTATTAGCAATGAAATGTAATGAAATTAATCCCTGAAAACTGTCTACAGGTTTCTCACCACAGCAGAGTATCATTAATAGTTAATCTAGCCACTAAACAGAACAAAGGCACTCTTAATCCTCGCTCTGTTGGGGAGACAGAAGAAGTAACACAAGTTCTTAGATAACTGAGCTGTTACACTCAGGGTGAGATCCAATGCTCTATTCACCATGAAATCAAGTTTTAAAACATTCTCTATTTTATACTTACAAAATAATTATCACCTGTACATTTTACTGGTATAATATATGAATTTTAGAAATTATATCAGAGAATAGTAATCAGAAAAAGGAAGTATTTTTATAATGCTAACCTAAAGATAGTTTTTCTTACTAGATATTAATATACAACTGAAACTACTCGGTTCTCTAAAATTATGACTTACAATGTCCTAAATTAAGACTGTTTAATTTCATTTACAATTTTGGCACATAAAGAACTCTGGGTTCACCAAAGAAGTCAAGGCCCACTCAACCATCTTAAAAAGAAAATTCACTATCTTAAGAGGTGACAAAATTATTGTGCAAGGTTTATTTATATGTGTAAGAAAACAAGCCATATCAAAATGTGTGCGTATAAGGAGGAATTAGTGTCCCCAACTCCTAACCAACATTAACTTTCAAACTTAGGAACTGAAATTTATGTGATATAGTCCAATTTTTCCACCTTTCTATACTCCTTCAGTAAGAACAGGTACTGAGCTAGGTGTTACCTGAGCAGGGGGAAGAAAAAATATGTCACAAAAATATGTAAGGCAAAATTCCTTCCCTTAGAGAGTTTACAGTCTAATATTTAACATTTAGCTTGAACCAAATAGCTTATTTAAGCCCCTTATATGAATTAACTCATTTAATCCCCACAACAACTGGAGAAGGTACGTACTCAATATTTCCATTTTACATGCATAGAAACTGAAGCTTTGCAAGTTTAAGAAATTTTCTCAAGATTCCAGGGCTAAACAACTCCACTTAGAATAGCATCAAAAATAAAATATTTAGGAATAAATTCAACCAAGGTGAGAGACTTGTACAATGAAAACTACAAAACACTGTTGAAAAATGTTAAAGACCCAAATAATTGGAAAGACATCCTGTGTTCATGGATTGGAAGATTTACTATTGTTAAGATGGCAGTATTCCTCAAATTGACCTACAGAGTCATACAATCCCTAACAAAATTCCAACTGCCTTTTTTTGCAGAAATCGACAAGCTGACCCTAAAATTCATATGGAAATGTCAAGGGACCCTGAATAGGCAAAACAATCCTTAAAAACAAAGTTGCAAGGCTCACACATAAATTTCAAAACTTACTACAAAGCTACAGTAATCAAAACAGTGGGGAACTGGCATAAAGATAGACATATAGATCAATGCAATGGAATTAGAGTGCAGAAATAAACCCTCACATTACAGTCAACTGATTTTTGACAAGCGTGCCAAGGCCATTCAATGGGGAAAGACAGTCTCTTCCAAAGATGGTGCTCAAAACTGGATGTCCACATGCAAAAGAATAAAGCTGGACTCTGTCTCACACCATATACAAAATATTAATTCAAACTGGACCAAAGACCTAAATATAAAGGCTGAAAGTATAAAATTTTTAAAAGGAAACATAGGTGTAAACCTTTATTTTCGATTAGGTTAAAGTTTCTTAAATATAACACCAAAGAACAGAAGAATAAATAGATGCATTGAACGTAAGAATTAAAAACTTTTGTGCTCACTTCAGCAGCACATATACTAAAATTGGAATGATACAGAGAAGATTAGCATGGCCCCTGCGCAAGGTTGACATGCAAATTCGTGAAGCAGTCTATATTTTTTCACAGCAAAGGAAACCATAAACAAGACGAAAAGACAGTCCTCAGAATGGGAGAAAAGATTTGCAAACGGAGCAACTGACAAAGGATTAATCTCCAAAATATACAAACAGCTCATGCAGCTCAATATCAAAAAACCAAACAACCCAATCCCAAAATGGGCAGAAGACCTAAACAGACATTTCTCCAAAGAAGATATACAGATTGCCAACAAACACATGAAAGGATGCTCAACATCACTAATCATTAGAGAAATGCAAATCAAAACTACAATGAGGGGGCTTCCCTGGTGGCACAGCGGTTGAGAGTCTGCCTGCCGATGCGGGGAACACGGGTTCGTGCCCGGGTCCGGGAAGACCCTACATGCGGCGCAGCGGCTGGGCCCGTGAGCCATGGCCGCTGAGCCTGCGCATCTGGACCCTGTGCTCTGCAACGGGAGAGGCCACAACAGTGAGACGCCCGCGTACCGCAAAAAAAAAAAAAAAAGTACAATGAGGTATCACCTCACTCTGGTCAGAATGGCCAACATCAAAAAATCTACAAACAACAAATGCTGGAGAGGGTGTGGAGAAAAGGGAACCCTCCTGCACTGTTGGTGGGAATGTAAATTGATACACCACTATGGAGAACAGTGTGGAGGTTCCTTAAAAAAATAAAAATAGAATTACCATATGATCCAGCAATCCCACTACTGGGCATATACCCAGAGAAAACCATAATTCAAAAAGACACATGCACCCCAAGGTTCATTGCAGCGCTATTTACAATAGCCAGGTCATGGAAGCAACCTAAATGCCCATCGACAGATAAATGGATAAAGATGTGGTACATATATACAATGGAATATTACTCAGCCATAAAAAGGAACGAAATTGGGTCATTTGTTGAGACGTGGATGGATCTAGAGACTGTCATACAGAGTGAAGTAAGTCAGAAAGAGAAAAACTAATACCATATGCTAACACATATATATGGAATCTAAAAAAAAAAATGGTTCTGAAGAACCTAGGGGCAGGACAGGAATAAGGACACAGACGTAGAGAATGGACTTGAGGACACAGGGAGGGGGAAGGGTAAGTTGGGACGAAGTGAGAGAGTGGCATGGACATATATACACTACCAAATGTAAAATAGATAGCTAGTGGGAAGCAGCCGCATAGCACAGGGAGATCGACTCGGTGCTTTGTGACCACCTAGAGGGGTGGGATAGGGAGGGTGGGAGGGAGACGCAAGAGGGAGGAGATAGGAGGATATATGTATGCAAACAGCTGATTCACTTTGTTATACAGCAGAAACTAACACAACATTGTAAAGCAATTATTCTCCAATAAAGATGTTTAAAAAAAGAAAAACATTTCATAAGACTATAGCTGCCATAGACAGTGATTCCTCCAATGGATCTCGACAAAGTAAACTGTAAACCTCTGGAAAGGACTCACCATTCTAAATGCCATTAAGAACATTCATGATTTTCCAGGGAAGAGGTCAAAATATTAACATTAACAGGAGTTTAGAAGAAATGGACTCCAACCCTTACAAATGACTTTGAGGGGTTCAAGATTTCAATGAAGAATCAACTGCAGGTGTGGTAGAAACAGCAGGAGAACGAGAGTTAGAAGTGGAGCCTGAAGATGTGACTGAATGGCTGCCATCTCATGAGAAGATTTCACGGATAAGGAGTTGCTTCTTATGAATGAGGAGAGAAAGTTGTTCCCTGAGATGGAATCTACTCCTGGTGAAGATGCTGTATAAGATTGTTGAAATGACAACAAAGGATTTAGAATATGGCATAAACTTAGTTGATTAAGCAGCACCAGGATTTGAAAGGACTGACTCCAATTTTGAAAACAGTTCCACTATGGGTAAAATGCATGCTACAGAGAAATCATTCGTGAATGGAAGAGTCAATCATTGTGGCAAACTTCACTGTTGTCTTATTTTAAGAAACTGCCATAGCCTTCCCAACCTTCAGCAGCCACCACCCTGAACAGTCAGCAGCCATCAACCCTGATGCAGAGTCTTCTACTAGAAAAAAGATTGGGGCTTCCCTGGTGGCGCAGTGGTTAAGAATCTGCCTGCCAATGCAGGGGACACGGGTTCAAGCCCTAGTCCGGGAAGATCCCACGTGTCGCAGAGCAACTAAGCCCACATGCCACAACTACTGAGCCTGCACTGTAGAGCCCATGTGCCACAACTACTGAGCCCACATGCCACACCTACTGAAGTCCGCACGCCTAGAGCCCGTGCTCCGCAACAAGAGAAGCCACCGCAATGAGAAGCCTGTGCACCACAGCAGAGAGTAGCCCCCGCTAGAGGCAACTAATGAAAGCCCACGTGCAGCAACAAAGACCTAATGCAGCCAAAAATAAATAAATAAATAAATTTATTAAAAAGAAAAAAGATTATGACTTGCTGAAGGCTCGGATGATGGTTGGTATTTTTAGCAATAAAGCATTTTTTAATTAAGGTATACACATTTGTTTAGACATAATGCTGTTGCATACTTAATAGACTACAGTATAGTATAAATATAACTTTTATATGCACTGGGAACCCCCCCCAAAAAAAGAATTAAAAACTTTTGTGCATCAAAGAATACTATCAAGAAAACAAAAGGACAATCCACAGAATGGGAGTAAATATTTTCAAGTCATGTAACTGATAAGGGACTAGCATCCAGAATATATAAACAACTCTTACAACTTGGCAATTAAAAAAAAACAACAACCCAATTTAAAACTGGGCCAAGGATTTAAATAGACATTTTTTGAAAGAAGAAATACAAATGGCCAAATAAGCACATGAAAAGATGCTCACCATTATTTGTCATTAGGGAAATGCAAATAGAAACAACAATGAAATACCACTTTATAGCCACCAGGATGGCTATAATCAAAAAAACAAGTGTTAGCGAGGATGTGGAGAATTTGGCACCTTCGTGCACGGCTGGTGAGAATGTAAAATGGTACCTTTGCTTTGGAAAACAATCTGGCAGTCCTTCAGAAAGTTAAACCAAGAGTTACCATATGACCCAACAATTCCACTCCT
Organism: Pseudorca crassidens; assembly: GCF_039906515.1. Lineage (NCBI taxonomy): Eukaryota > Metazoa > Chordata > Mammalia > Artiodactyla > Delphinidae > Pseudorca > Pseudorca crassidens. The sequence continues at coordinate 19,720,324 of NC_090303.1, read as the reverse complement.
CGTTATAAACCCAAGAGAAAACGTGTTTATACTGTTCACATAAAACCTGTACACAAATGTTGGTAATGGCGTTATCCATAATATCCAAGAAGTGGAAACAACCCAAATGTCCATTAATTGATGAATGGATAAACAAAATGTGGTGTATCCATACATAAAGAAAATGAAGTACCGATACATGCTACCTCATGGATGAATCTTTAAAACATTACAAAGGGGCTTCCCCGGTGGCACAGTGCTTAAGAATCCGCCTGCCAATGCAGGGGATATGCGTTCAAGCCCCGGTCCGGGAAGATCCCACATGCTGCAGAGCAACTAAGCCCATGTGCCACAACTACTGAGCCTTGTGCTCTAGAGCCCGCGAGCCACAACTACTGAAGCCTGTGCGCCTAGAGCCCGTGCTCCTCAACAAGAGAAACCAACGCAAGGAGAAGCCCGTGCACCTCGACAAAGAGTAGCCCCCGCTCACCGCAACTAGAGGAAGCCCGCGCGCAGCAATGAAGACCCAATGCAGCCAAAAAAAAAAAAGTTCTTCCTCACTTCTGGAGATGGGACGTGGAATGAGGAATGGCAGTCGGGGGGATTTTACCATTACCTGCAGTTGGATTTTTTATAGGTATTACCTGCGTAATTAAAAATAATTTTCTTAAATAATGTTAACTGTTACCAAAGGATATCCATTTAAAATAAATCCCTTTTGGTACCTTCCTGGTGGTCCACTGGGTAAGACCCTGCGCCCCCAATGCAGGGAGCCGGGTTCAATCCCTGGTTGGGGAAATAGATCCCGCATGCATGCCACAACTAAGAGTCTGCATGCCGCAACTAAGACCCAGCGCAGCCAATAATTAATTAATATTTTAAAAATAATGTCAGGTGGACTTCAGATCTAAATTTAAAGGCAAAACAGTAAAACTTTAAAATAATACAAAGGAGAACATTTTAAAAATTAAATAAAATAGACCCCTTTTGTAGTTACATGGCTCTCAAACGGAGAGTCTACAAAAAGCCTGCCATCAGACCATTATAAAGAGCCTCCAAAAAGCCAATTTTCACTTTCAAATAAAATTCACAGTTTAATCAAGGTCAAAGCAGTGTTCTGTTGGAATTGTGAGAGTGTTATACTGAAGGGGAAAAAACAGAACAGCTGAATTATTCTGACACTGTTCTATCATAAGAAAGGGAATCTCATGGAGGTTGTACAAAATTGGTCATTTAAAACTAGCTTTAAAAACTAAATTCAGTCTGCTCCTTCTAATTTTATCACGAACAGGCTCTTAAAACAAAATAAAAGTGCTGAAATAAACTGGTAAACTAAAAAAACAACCTATCTAGGGCTTCCCTGGTGGCGCAGTGGTTGAGAGTCCGCCTGCTGATGCAGGGGACATGGGTTTGTGCCCCGGTCTGGGAAAATCCCACATGCTGTGGAGCAGCTGGGCCCGTGAGCCATGGCCGCTGAGCCTGCGCGTCCAGAGCCTGTGCTCCGTAGTGGGAGAGGCCACAACAGTGAGAGGCCCGCCTACCGCAAAAAACAAACAAACAAACAAAAACAGCCTATCTAAAAATATAGGTAATTAATTTAGCAAGCCCCAAATGAGCAAGTCTCAACAAACGGAGAAGGTACGCTTATGAAAGATACACTACTGCTGTAGAAAAACAGAATCCCATACATGACAGTTTAAGATAAAAACAAAAAATTTTAACTAGAGCCATCTGAATCATTAGGTGCTTTTGTTAGACCATGCAAAGGAGGAAGGCATGTGGTCAAAGTGCCAGTGCAATTACAAAGCAAGAAGCACTTTCCACAAAAGAACCACAGCAATACAGAGGTCAGTGTAAAATGGCTCAAAAACAAAGTTAAGAAATTCTACTCCTGCTTTTTTCTTTGAAAAATAACTTCCTTCCAGTCACGTAATTATCCATTTTAATAACAAAATAGTTCCTCAGTTTCCACTGAAATATACCTACCAAAGTTTTTTTTTTTTTCCCCTACTGAAGTATTTTAACTTGTCTGTTTACCCACCTTTTTCTAAGTCTAACTCAGTCTGAAATTTGGACTGAGACTACAAGGTGTGACAGCAGGGGGTACTATTTGGACTGACAGTATTCTATTTCTTGAGTTAAGGTGTGGGTATACAGGTGCCTATTTTACTGTTCCCTAAACTTACATTCACAATTCATGTAACACATGCATGAAAGATATCACAACTTTAAAAAATGTTTTTAACCAGAATAATTAATGAAAGATGTGCCAGGGCAAAAGTGGAACACTGTGCATCTTAAAATTACTACCTAGTCACCTCTTAGTTTTTTCCATTGCTCTCATCACGTATTCTCTTATTTACTCCCCTGAAATACAGGTAAACCTCAGCTACCAGGGCTTCGAGGAATAAGTGATTTTTTTTAAGATTTATTATTATTATTCTTTTTTTTTTTTTTTTTTTTGCTGTACGCGGGCCTCTCACTGTTGTGGCCTCTCCCATTGCGGAGCACAGGCTCCGGACGCGCAGGCTCAGCGGCCATGGCTCACGGGCCCAGCCGCTCTGCGGCATGTGGGATCTTCCCGGACCGGGGCACGAGCCCGTGTCCCCTGCATCGGCAGGCGGACTCTCAACCACTGCGCCACCAGGGAAGCCCTATTTATTTATTTTATTTAATTTTGGCTGTGCTGGGTCTTAGATGCGGCATGAGGGCTCTTCACTGTGGTGCGTGAGCGTCTCTCCGGTTGTGGCATGAGCGTTTTCTCTTCTCCGGTTGTGGCACACAGGCTCCAGGGCACGTGGGCTCTGTATTGTGGTGCAGGGGTTCCAGAGTGCGTGGGCTCTGTAGTTTGTGGTACGCCGGCTCTACTTGAGGCACACAAGCTCAGTAGTTGTGGCACTCGGGCTTAGTCGCCCCCCGGCATGTGGGACCTTAGTTCCCTGACCAGGGATCGAACCCACGTCCCCTGCATTGCAAGGTGGATTCTTTACCACTGAACCACCAGGGAAGTCCCGGAATGAGTGATTCTTGACAGCCATGTGTTCACAGTTGAAAGATTCCTTACCTCATTTAAACCATTCTGGACTGAAACATTCACACTGAGGATAATACAAAGTTTCTTGGCTACCTTAAAGCCTTTCATTTTAGGCACTACACCCATATTCTCAGGGCCTCTGAAAGGTAGCTGAAGGTCTGCTTCTGCACTGAGGGCTCCAGATTAAGACAGTGCTTTTTACTTATTGCTCTTCTGTGTTGTCCCATACAGTCCACCATATGTCACTATAGATGCACCCTTCTAACTAGCTCATTCTAAACTGCTGAGAAAACTATCGGTAGGTGGTTTCTCACAATGTACATAAAGTTTTCCTTGAACTATCTGTAACAACTGAATGTCTGAATCCTACATCAATGCTCATGAAGAGTGCCGGTCCTGCTCTCTTCCAAGGGTCCCACTGCCACAGTACATCTGCTTCTCTTTGAACATATGCTTTGTACTTTCCCAAGTGGTAAGCTCTATAACTGTGGCTTGCACACGGAATATAAAAGTATGCCAGGTGGGCTTCCCTGGTGGTGCAGTAGTTGAGAGTCCGCCTGCCGATGCAGGGGACACGGGCTCGTGCCCCGGTCCGGGAAGATCCCACATGCCGCAGAGCGGCTGGGCCCGTGAGCCATGGCCGCTGAGCCTGCGCGTCCGGAGCCTGTGCTCCGCAGTGGGAGAGGCCACAACAGTGAGAGGCCCGCGTACCGCAAAAAAAAAAAAAAAAAAGTATGCCAGGCTCCTCTGTATTACAATGGCAACATTAACCCCTGCTTTTTATTATGTTGGCAATTTGACAGGGATTACGTATGCATCTTCATAAAAACACTATGAGGTAGATACAAACATCAGCTCGATTTTATAGATGAGTAAAGGAGGGTAAAAGCCTAAAATATAAGGTAACATGTTTAAAGTCACCCAGCTATTAAGTGGCTGACACAGAACTTGGCCCTAGGTCTATAAAACTCTGAACTCAATGCTATTATTATCTACAGTAATATACTGACACTCCCAAACTGACCTAATCTCTCAGTTTCAGAAATCCAAATTCCTGAGGTAGGGATTACACTATTCCAATTCATCTTTTTCTAGCCAGGCTACCCCATCCACAAGATGCTAGACCACCTGCACTGGGGTCACGATGCACACCTAATCCAATCCCTTCAGGGGACATAGCACACAACAGAGCCACATCCAACAGGGCTGCCGGGGGGCACCTCCAGTCTTCACGTGTGCTCCGACTTCCTGACAACCCAAGAAGTTGGAAGAGTGCGTGACTGACATACATCAGGCCCAAACCCCAGAGTTCAAAGAATGGGAATGCAAACGTAAAATTCCAGTTTGGGTAAGAGTTTTCATCAAGCCCTAAGGCACCCACTGCAAATTTCTGTTCCAGTTCACCTCATTATTCAAATTTTTCTACTCAAAATGTTAATTACCTAATGTTTACCAGCACTGTATTTAGGACGGTGCGAATCAAATAAAAAATCCTGTCAAGAGTTCCTTAGGTTTTCTCACCAGAGGTTCTGGTGAAAAAAAAATTCACAGTGAAATATTTCTTCCTCTAAAGGTTCCTATGTTGTGTGAGATCTGAAACAAAGGAAGAGCTATGCCTGGACCTCCATCATTTTTGTAAAACCCTTTTTTCCTACAGCTGATGACTAAAATCTCTAATACTGTGTTTCAGCAAATATTCTTCTTTAAAAAAAAGTTTCTGCTGCTTAACAATCTTAAGTAATCCTTCCCTTATCTAGACTTACAAGCTGCCCAGTGCAGCAGTCACTAGCAACCGTTAGCTACCAAGCACTTGAAATGCGGCAAACCTGAACAGATGCTTAGCACAAAACAGAATGAAAAGTATTTCATTAATACTTTTATGCAGATTACATGTTGATATGATACTATTTTGGATATGCTGGGTTAAACATATTATTAAATTATATTATTGGATTCATGGAATACTATTCAGCTATAAAAAAGAATGAAATTTGGACACATGCTACACATGCATGAACCTTCAAAACATGCTAAATGAAGCAAGCCAGACACATTAGGACAAATACTGTATAATTCCACTTACATGAAATACCTAGAATAAGCAAATTAAGAGACACAGAAAATAGAGCAGAGATTACCAGGCGCTGGGAAGGAGAAATGGAGAGTTATGGTTCAGGGTCCACGGGGAAAGCGCCTCACTCAAGGTAGTAAGAGGGACTGCAAGAGTTACCTCAAATCCTCAGTACAGAGGACATAAACGCTGCTAGCAAATCAGTTCAGGGTTTTTTAAAGTGCCTCTAATGAACCCTACTGAATTTAACCCCACAAATAGAAAAGTCTGGTAAACTGGTTTACTACCATCAAGCTTAAAAGACAAGTCTTATTTTTTCCTACTGAAGAATGAATTTGAAGAGCACGAGAACACTCTGAAACCTCATAGCCATTTCCACAAACCATTCCACAACTGCTTCCTAACAAACGTCTTCAAAATACTCTGACAAACAGAGCTTTGTGCGGAGAGCACTTCTCTATATAAAAGACACAATTTTACAGAGGTGACACAGTACACACAGAAGCAAACAGGTTGATGTTCTTCTAATTTACAGTATTCAGTCTTCTAAATTTAACAAGGTTTCCAAATCTCAATTTAAAACCACATTCCCTGGCTTCTAACTTAAGAGATACATTTACTTTTGTCTCATACTTCTTAAGGCAATGAACTAGTGTTGTACCTCTAAACACAGAAGAGGGTATGTTGTAAGAAATTATTTCCAATTAGTTTATATAAGAGTACTTAGGAGGCAGATCCCAAATGTATAAAGCATGTTTCCTAAAAATCCAATATGCAATGAACTATAAGATAGAGGAATTTCAGTGAAATAAGAACAAAAAGTAGGATTTAAGTCAGCTGACTTTACCAGAACTAAATCTACTCTCAGGAAGCCAAAGGAGAAACAGCATCATAGTCGCTCTCGTATTTCAACATTTAAGGAATGCTTATGCGGCTACTCACTGACACAGAATAAAAATAATAACAACTACAACAATAATAACAGCAGCTAACACTGATATCAAGCTCCCTGCCTGCTACCTGTTGTGAGGACTTTCCCTTTATTAGCTCATTTCATCCACACAAACCTTCCATGGAGTCAGTATTGTAATTATCACCCTTGTTTACTGATGAGGAAACAGAGGCGTTAAGAGAAGGTAGATAACTTTGCCTGAGGTCACCCAGCTAGTAAACAAATGGCAGAGACAAACCCAGGCAACCTGGCTCCAGAAGCCACTACTACATACTGCTTCTCATAATAGTTACAGGGGGGTCACAATAACATTTATGGTGGGTTGGGTCTCAAGTGTCATAAACTAACTTAAAAAATGTACAGACTAAGAATACTTATTGAGCCCCTCCCTCATCCACTGGGCAAACTCTAGGGAAACTTCAGGAACAATAACTCACTAGTGTGACAAAACTATCAAAAGGAAATAAACCCATTTTATTTTAGAAATAAAGAAAACCAATGGACTGTTAGAAATAGCAAACCAACTGCCAATCACAGATCTTTAGTTTTACAGAGTTCAGTAACATACTGGCAGAGACCACACACCGTGGTAACAACTGCTGGAAACACAAGGTAGGGTGCAGAGCAACACATTTATGTCTTGCTGCACTTTCTTCAATAAACTTCACTAAATGTCGTCCTATTCAACATTTGTGGATTTTTCAAAAGACCCTGGCTTCCCCTGACAGAGGGACCATCTCATTCCACAAGCTGTGCCAACACCCTCTGGCCTGCGGCTCCAGCTGTAGAAGATTTGGTACACAGAGGACCTCGCCAGCAGTCACCTGAAGGGCCTTCAGAGATTATCACATTCTGGCAAACTGTTGTTACCTCCAAGCCAGCAAAGTTTTATCAAGCTTCAATAGAGTCAACAAAACCTTTACTAAATCATCTATACAATTCCTTTTCGTTTTTAATTAAGTTAAAATTTACATACAGTAAAATCCACCCTTTAGTGTTCAGTGCTGTAGGCTGTGAGAAACAGACAGTTGTTGGAGCCAGCCCCACAACAAGATACAGAAGAGTTCCACGGCCCAGAGCAATTCCCCCAGGCCGCTCTAAGTCCAGCCTCCCCTCCCCCAGCTCCCAGCATCTTGCCCTCTCCAATACACACACACAGACTGTACAGTCTGGGTGCTTCTGTATCTGGCTTCTTTCACTAAGCATAATACATGTTAGATCCATCCATTTGTTGCAACAGTTTTATTTATTTTTAGTAGCTCATTTATTTTTATTGCTCAGCAATATTCCACTGCATGGAATGTGTCACAGTTGGTTTATCCATTTACCAGTTGAGAGAAATCTGAACAGTTCCCGTCTTTGGCACTTGTAAACAAAACCAAAAACAAACTAACAAAAAAGCTGCTATAAAACTCAAGCGCATGTTTCTGTATGAACATATAAGTTTTTACTTCGTTTGGGTAAAACGCAGGAGTGGGTCACACGGTCTGGCACATGAAGGGTGGAACGTCTCCTCGTCCTCTCCAGCACTTGGCACAGTTTCTCTTTATGTTAAGAACCACTACGAACCTGGGGAGAAGTACCTCCTGGTAATTTACATTTCCCTAATGACTGATAAAATGGACCATCTTTTATGTGCTTGTCTAAATACCTTCTTTAGTAAAATGTCAGATCTTTCATCCACCTTTTCATTGGGGTCTTTTTCTTTTGCCCATTCTTTAACTGAGTTTGCAAAGTTCTATATATATTCTGGATAAAAGCCCTTTATCAGATATGTGATTTGCAAGTATTTTCTGTCAGTTTGTGACTTCTCTTTTTGTTATCTTAAGAGCATCTTTTAAAAAGCAGAAGACTTTGATGGAAGTCCAATTTTTTTTTAATAAATCTTGCTTTTCGTATCCTATATAAGAAATTTTTGCCTAATTCAAGTCACAAAGATTTTTTTTCCTGTTTTCTTCTAGTAGTCTGTAGTTTTACATTTAAGCCTATAATCCATTTTGAGTTAATTTTTGTGTATTGTGCACCAAAGTATCAATTACTTTTTTATTTTTATAGCTTGATCCAAAGTTCTGGCCCTTATCACAGTATTTATTTGACAAGTGTTTTCTAAGCACCTATATTTGGCCTAGGGATGTAAGAGTAAATAAGAGAACACAACATAATCAACTCACTAAAATACATAGTTAGCAGTATGAAAACAGAGTAAGTCCACGCACAGTGGCAGGAGAAGGGACTCAGCACCTAACAGCTAGGAGGGGTGGTATTTATACTGAGCGGCAGTTCACCAGGCAGAGAACAACATTCTAGGAAGAAGAAATAACACAAGCAATATACAAAGATGTTAAAGAATAAGGGCTGTTCAGGGGGAGGGAATTCTTCTTGACCATTTTTTATTCATAGCAGACACTACCGCATGCTAGCATTTTGGGCAGGATGTTTTAAGGGACTAAAAAGCTAAAAACCCCATTAAACACGAAAGCAACAAAACTCAACCCAATCACTACTACAGTATAATAATCTTTCTGCACCTATAAAAGCAAACAAAATTACCAAATAAACAGGCCTTCAGAATAAGCTGACAACCCCCAGCCTAGGAGTCGCCCTAGCCCCTCCCCCAGCTGACTCTCCACCAGCCCAGCTGAAGAGAGAGGAGACAAAGGCACCCAACAGAGCCTGCCTCCCTCAGGGGGCCTTCACTTGGCCCTCCATCACACCCTTCATCACCACCAAGGAACCAGCAACAGCACCTGTTCAGCTTAGAACTGCCACCTTCGCAGACCCTGTTCAGCCCACTGAGATGGGGTTATTCACATCACCAGCACCACTAATCTGCCCTATTTTCCCAGCCCCTGGCCCAACCCTCGGGGACCCCTCCTCAATGCCCACTGGAACTTAAGAATCCTCAGCAATTCTCTACATCCTCTGCCAACTCTCTAAAAGAATTGTTTCTTGCCCTAACAGGACTGGCTGCCCCTGAGGACTTTTCCTGCAGGCCCCGGGAATGGAGGCCCTTGTTCCTCCAACGTCCCTCTTCTGCAGGGACAGGTGGAGGTCGGGCTACTATTCTCACTGTCCCCAGAGGTTGACTTTCCCATTCTTAAGAGTGACTACTGGGTTCAGATGGGAGAGCACCATACTACCAAGTAAAGTGCAAATTTCGCATAAGCCCCTTCAACTAAAGGCTTCGTCCCATCTCAACATTTTGAACAGCATTACATAATTTTTTTGGTAACATCTTTATTGGAGTATAATTGCTTTACAATGGTGTGTTAGTTTCTGCTGTATAACAAAGTGAACCAGCTATACATATACATATATCCCCATATCTCCTCCCTCTTGCATCTCCCTCCCACCCTCCCTATCCCACCCCTCTAGGTGGTCACAAAGCACCGAGCTGATCTCCCTGTGCTACATGGCTGTTTCCCGCTAGCTATTTTACATTTGGTAGTGTATGTATGTCCATGCCACTCTCTCATAAATTTTTTACAAAAGCAAAAGAAATATATGTGTGTGATAAAAATACACTTAAAAATCAAGCAAACATTAAACAAATTAAAAGACACGTTTCCACTTCACCTACATAATTTTTTGAATGAAATCTTTTCCATATACCCCATAAGTAGGATGATGGATAAAACTCCTGTTTTAAGAATTTCACATTTTATTAACCATTTTGAAAAAGATATTGGGGGATTTCCCTGATGGCGCACTGGTTAAGAATCTGCCTGCCAATGCAGGAGACACGGGTTCGAGCCCTGATCCAGGAAGATCCCACATGCCGCGGAGCAATTAAGCCCGTGTGCCACAACTACTGAGTCCACACACCTCAACTACTGAAGCCTGCGCACCTAAGCCCGTGCTCTGCAACAAGAGAAGCCACCGCAATGAGAAGCCCGCACACCGCAATGACGTGCAGGCTCCGCTTGCCACAGCTAGAGAAAGCCCACGCGCAGAAACGAGGACCCAACGCAGCCCCCAAGAAACAAAAAAAAGATTTTGGTAAAATAACTTTTCAGAAATTAAGAATAAAGAAAAGTAATAAACCTTGTAAATATAAAGTCAACTGCTGACTGGATAAAACTGCATCTATAGTCATTACTGTGAAGCTTTACATTTATTATTCGCAGGACAAATAAAACTTTCTTTAACTGAAACCCTAGCACTTTCTTCTATCATACCTCACACTTTGAAGAAAACCTCACCTATCCCACATGCCAAAACACACTCCCACAGTTTCTACCCTGAGAGAGTAGTCCAGAGACTGGCATCTTGCAAAACAATCACAGATTCTTAGGAAATTCCCTGGTGGTCCAGTGGTTATGACTCCACATTTTCACTGCCAGGGCCCAGGTTCAAACCCTGGTTGGGGAACTAAGATCTCGCAAACTGCGTGGTGAGGCCAAAAAAAAGAAAAGAAATAATAATAATAATAATCACAGATTCTTAGAGGTGAAGGACACCTGAGAGGTCATCTGATCATGCCTATCACTTCTAATTTTTGCAAAGGTTCATCTTCCCTTCTCTCTCCCATTGGCCACAAGTCCTTGATGGCAAGGTCTTCCTCTCTCTACTCCTAAGAACTGAAACACAAGGCCCCTGACACAGCAGGCATGCAATAAAAGCTGCTGATAACAATACCAGATTAAGAGGTAGCTCTCAACCATCATTCTTCCCAACTCCTGTACCATCTGACAAAGGGTACACCCTTCTCTTCTAGCTTACTCCTCCTTCCACAACCTAAGTATCAAGCATCTTCTCTCCGTAATTTCAGTAATAATCTCAGGACTGAACCTGGAGCCATAAAACCTGGGTTGAATCCCAAGCCCTTGTTAGTTTTGGAGAAAGATGCTGAAACTTGTTAGGCTTCAGTTTTCTGATCTTTAAAATATGAGATTCAGTGCTCTGATGTTCTATAATTTCTTCTATTTAACTAAATCTTAATGATTTCTTTGTGATATTACCCTTTACCCTGTCATTTTTTAAGGCCTACCAAAAAAATCAGAACCTAAAAGAACACTAGAGCTAACCTATCTATTTCTAGTTAAGGAAAATCAGTACACTATAATTACCTTAAAGAGGAACTTTTAAAAATTAGAAATATTAACCTTTTCTTATGTTGTACCATGGACCAGGAGAGATGTAATGGCCCCTTCATCCCACAAGAAGCATAACCCATTTTGATACAATGCCTTTCAGGAATGCGGGTCACCAAAATGGCTTAGTTTAATACAATCATAAAATTTAGAATATGACAGAATGGATGCGCAGCCAACACACAACCCTTCATATAAATATTCCCACTGAGCTTTTGAGCATTTGTGTGTGGCAGAGAGTTTAATGGGACACTTGCTTATAAGAACTTGGAGCACAGCTATTAAACTCTTTCTTATCAGCAGGCAGTGACAGGTCACAGGAAACTCCTGGTAAAAACCAGCCCCCTTTCCCACAAGTATTCTAATTTTTATATGGGGACCTACTGCTCTCCAACACTCACTCTTTCCAATGAAACTGCCACCAACAGAGGCATCGAGGTGACCGTCCATATCACATTCCCCTGGGAACGAATTCAGTGGCAGGTGACCTAAGCACCTCCAATCCAAACTTAGAATACAACACAAACATTTATACAGGTCTAAAACATTTCCAAAATAAAAATGATCACTTCTTCAACTCACAAGCACATGACGATACCATCATACATGAAATATAATATTTAACAAACTCTTTATGTTTCAACCTAATTTTAATGTACAAATTAATTTAAAAGACAAACTATTAGAACACTAAATACTTTTACGTAGTAAACTTTTTTTCTTAATTTATTTATTTTTGGCTGCGTTGGGTCTTTGTTGCTGAGCGCAGGCTTTCTCTAGTTGCAGTGAGCAGGGGCTACTCTTCATTGCGGTGCATGGACTTCTCACTGCGGTGACTTCTCTTGTTGTGGAGCACAGGCTATAGGCCCGCAGGCTGCAGTAGTTGGGACTCGGCGGCTCTAGAGTGCAGGCTCAGTAGTTGTGGTGCACGGGCTTAGTTGCTCCGCGGCACGTGGGATCTTCCCAGACCAGGGTTCGAACCCGTGTTCCTTGCACTGGCAGGCAGATTCTTAACCACTGCGCCACCGGGAAAGCCCCTTACATAGTAAACTTTTAAGTGTGACTTTTACAGCTACATTATGATCATCATGACTAACATTGTTAACAAAATAATGTTTCAATACAAACACAAAATATGACTATAAAATATAATTAATTTTCTGGCAAACAACAAAGGCACAGGCACAGGAGGAATGTATTGTTACTTTTTCATATGCAACAGTTATTTTCAAGTCCAAAACACAATCGGTTGAGATGAATATATGTATAAGCTCCATGTCAATATAAAATTTAAAACTACCTCATTGAGAAAAAAATTAACATTTAATTTTGTGTGGCATTAAATCCAAAAATAAAATATATGGAAATAAAGGGGAGAAACTCATAATTTTCACATTACTATAAGAAAATTAAAGAAAGTATAGCCGATTCCATCATGACAGCGTTATGTACTGAAGAAATCCTCAGTCAGAAAATTCAGATTTGAATTTTGACTCCTTAGTATCTGCGATTCCTCAAATTTAAGTAAGTCTCATCTTTCATTAAGTCTGTTTCCTCATCTATAAAATGCTGTCAAAGTAATAATCTGATTCATCCAACTGAATGATTACACAGGAAAATCAGAAGACAGGAAAAGTTGGCATGGGGGGAGGGGTGGTGGTGGTGAGCAGACAGTGGCAAATAAATAAATATAAAGTTGGTGAAGACTGTTCCAAACATTTTCACTAAGTGACAAAGCTACAAGCTGTTCTCTACTTTGGATCTTTCACGAATAGCTTTTAAAAATGACATTTTAAGAAAATTACTAGAGCTAACAATAAAAGTTTTCATTATAACCTGAAAACATGAAATTTGCAATTGAAAACTTTGTTACAGTCCAAACCCAAGAAAACATTCATATCAAAATCACAAGTGAGGACAATGTTAACTTGTTTATTTGATCTCAATGGCACTGCTAACGTAGGAGCATCCCACAAAGACCAAGAGTCAATCGGACCCATTGTTCAAGGCTGCTGGATATAACCAGGAGTTAACTGTGGCTCAGAAACCGTGCTGGCTCACAGTTCATGAGTCAAAAACAATAAACCAAAAGCTCTAACAACCCAGACTGCCTATCCAGGTTATTCACCAGGCTTCGCACTCAATGACTTTTAGCCAAGGCCAAAAATTGATTTTAACATCAAAGGATAAAGATTTATGACCAGTGAGCATATTCAAACCCTAAAGGTGTAACAAGACCTTGTGGTACAGTGGCAGGATTGCTGGAGTAAGTACATACCATTTGGAAGCCAGATTCATTTCAACTTGAGACTGCTAAGTGTATGTTTAAGTAAGTCTTACTCAGACCATAAAAAATACAGAAAATTAAATTCTTTTTGGAACAAGGCAGGATATGCATGTATGCATACTAAAGTAAATAGAAATGTGTTACTCAAAGACTTGAAGCTGACTTTTGTCTTTACCCTTCATTTCCCATTAGGTAATATCCTAATATGACTAATGGTAAGAAAAACTGATAAACCGAAAAACCAAAATATTTGGTCTACCTTTTCTTTTTACTATTGTGACTCTAGGAATCTAGAGAAGAGTGATACATAGAGCAATCTATTCTGGGCACCTCAGGACTGCCCTAGCCTCAACTTGCTATTAGCAATTGCTATGTGAGGCCTACAGATGTCCGCAGACTAGGAACACAAACCTCCTTGCTAAAAGAAAAACTAAAAGCCTTCCTAGAATGATTTTTTTTTTTTTTTGCGGTATGCGGGCCTCTCACTGTTGTGGTCTCTCCCATTACGGAGCACAGGCTTCGGACGCGCAGGCTCAGCAGCCATGGCTCACGGGCCCAGCTGCTCCACGGCATATGGGATCTTCCCGGACCGGGGCACGAACCCGTGTCCCCTGCATCGGCAGGTGGACTCTCAACCACTGTGCCACCAGGGAAGTCCCCTAGAATGATTTTAAAACCAAACTACCACACAGCTAAAAAAAATCCCTGACCTAAATGAAAAATATAAACTATCACTCCAGTCTATTTCCCAGAAGCATCTACACTGTGGCAATAAATAACTATTGTTCAAAATGCTTTAGCTCAAGTACCTATTTTAATAAATTTCTATGTTCTCTGGGATTTTAAAGCCTTGGAGAGGATATGGACATTTACTTAACAAAAATCCTGTTGCCTGTTACTTTATCACAGTAGTATACAGAAGACCATGAAAAGGAATTAATATTTAGTTCATTTTAGAGAAGTAACATTTAAAAACAAAAAGTTTCTTCCAGATAAAATATGCTCTCTTGCTCATTCTTGTGTTATTCTAGTTGTCTTTTATACAATTTATGGGAGAGTGAGTGCTGAATTACCCAAAAGGAAGAAGATGAAGCACATGTTAAGGAGGAAAAAAAAAAAACCTTCCGCTACCCTCTTAGATTCAGTGAATGGGATATGCAACTCAAACTGATAAAAGACAGATTAATAGGAGAAAAAAGTTTATTTACCCACAGAATGAGAATACATGCTGAAAAACTCACTGATGAGTAACTCAAAAAGATGGATAGAATTTGGGGCTTATATATCATCTTAACAAAAGGTGATAAAGTATGAAAAGGCTAAACAAAGGAAAGGGGGTTTGGGGCTTCTGGGTGGGGAGGAAGGAGTTGTGAGAGGGTGACTAGGAGATATAGTAAATAAGGATTGTTCAGTAAGGTTTGTTATGCAGATAAGAGTCATTCTCCTCTTCCAGGTAGGGGAAAAGGAAATGCTTTTATAAATGGAAATTTATGTACTGCTTTTAGACAGAAAGTAGGAACGCAGAGAGCTGACCGCCTTTAGCTCAAAACAATCTTTCTGCCAGAGTGGCATATTTTGGGGCGACTTATACTCTCCCCTATGCTCCCCTTCAACAGTAAAACAGGGGTACCAAAAAATAAGAATACTTCTCTCTTTAAGATTGATACTTTATTTCCTTTTTAAAGCCACGGGTAACAGTGAGAATTGTGCTGGACTTCTTCTCTTTAGTTTGCATTTCAGTATTGTCATATTTCATTTTTCAGGGAGAGAACAGAGGCAGCGCTTTCGGCTTTTAAAAGACGTAATCAGGCCCTGGAGGGTCATCTATCTCTGTACTCTCACTCTGTGTCTTTAAATATATTTACCAAAAATACCATACATAGTTTCAAAATATTAATGCAAGTCGTAACAACTATGAATTATTACTGCAAAGGACATACAGCTAGAACCAAACTGTTTGAGTAGAAATTTTTAAGCTCAAAGTACCACACCACAGTCATCTTCTGGTCAACTCTTTAAAACCAAGCAAACAACATTCTTTTAAAAACTCATCTACCCTTAAAGTAGAAGGATATTACTCTGCCTAAACAAAGGAAAAAAGTCATGTAGAAAGACATGCTGGCTAACTGCCGCCCTCTGGCTGGCAAGATGCCACCTTCAGTTGGAAAAGCGTTTAACCAAAACACTCATTTACAAATGTCTCTATCTGCAATCCATTTTAATGCTATATACATCTATAACTTAAGTAGAAAATAACTTTTAGGAAGAAAATGAGGAACAAAGTCATAAATTTCTCAGAATTAGAACTAAAACACTATCACAGGAACATTTATGTAAAAGAAAATAATACCAAGAAGGGGAAGATGTAGTTACAATACTGAAAAAAGAAATGTTTGGACACAAACGCCGTGATTATGGAAATGCAAATGTACATTTATGGTCAGGTATCAAATCATCACACCATCCTAGTTCTGAAAAAGGAATACAATCCTTTCCCTCTCTGCTTACCGGAGAGAAAGATCTGAATATCAGGCAGGTGCAACTCAACAAGGCCTGGAAACACAAAGGCCTCAGCTCAAAAGGAGGTTTTAGTGTAAGGGCTGGAATGTATAATGTAGAAGGGATCACTGAACTATTTTGGAGGAAGACTTAACCGTGACTTCCCCAGTAGAGAAAAGGGAGGATCAACTAAAGCAATTAATTTTAGTGCTACTTTAGTAGTCTTACTACTGAAAAATTTAGAAGTAGAAATGCCATTCCATCTGCCATGGTGGATACAAAGAGGCTTTTCTTCATGCAAGAAAGCCTTATTGTTATATATAAAAAAAAATTCCATGATCTTTTAAAAAGGATAAACAAATGATAAACCAAAACCAAGCATATAGAATCAAACAATTTCCAATGTGTAATAAGTAAATAGTTTACTTTATTTTTTGGTTGTGTTGGGTTTTTGTTGCTGCACACGGGCTTTCTCTAGTTGCAGTGAGCGAAGGCTACTCTTCGTTGTGGTTCGCGGGCTTCTCACTGTGGTGGCTTCTCTTGTTGCGGAGCACGGGCTCTAGGCACACAGGCTCAGTGGTTGTGGCTTGCAGGCTTTAGAGCTCAGGCTCAGTAGTTGTGGCGCACGGGCTTAGTTGCTCCGCGGCATGTGGGATCTTTCCGGACCAGGGATCGAACCTGTGTCCGCTGCACTAGGAGGCAGATTCTTACCACCGCGCCACTAGGGAAGTCCCAGTAAATAGTTTACTTTAGAACTTAGTCTGTTAAGTTGGTGACCTAGGACTCCTACAAATATGAACAAGGATAGACAGGTGAGAAAAGCCTCCTACCCCCTTGCAGCACTCACAGGCAGTGCCATCCACGGGGCAACAGACTGTGATTTTTTATTCTCTCCTGTTGTTTCAAAGTATTATTTAAATTTTACTTTTTACTTTTACACTTAAAAAGACTCCTTGAGGGGGCTTCCCTGGTGGCGCAGTGGTTGAGAGTCTCCCTGCCGATGCAGGGGACATGGGCTCGTGCCCCGGTTCGGGAAGATACCACATGCCGCGGAGCGGCTGGGCCCGTGAGCCATGGCCGCTGAGCCTGCGCGTCCGGAGCCTGTGCTCCGCAACGGGAGAGCCCACAACAGTGACAGGCCCGCGTATCGCAAAAAAAAAAAAAAGACTCCTTGAGAAAAAGTATCAAAGATATACCTGTATGATGCCACAACACAGTGTCTTGCAGAAGTCTTTAATATCAGTAAATATGAGGCAATACAGAATCCAGATGAATTTATATTCAAAGTGATTGTATAAGTGGTAAGACTATGAGATTTTTTCTACATTTCTAAATTTCCTACATTTAACTATAAATATATATTAAGTATAAATTTATTTAAGCATAAATACATACTTCATTTTTTATAATCATGATAATAATTTAACAATGAAGTGGTATATACCATGGTGATTAAGAGTATGAGCCAACTGCCTGGACTTAAATGACCACTCCTAAAATTTAAATTACTTACTATCCCTAACCATCATCTACAAAAACAGAATATAGTAAGAATATGCACCTCAGGACTTCCTGGTGGTCCAGTGGTTAAGACTCTGTGCTCCCAATGCAGGGGGCCAGGGGGTTCCCCTGGTCAGGGAATTACATTCCACATGCTGCAACTAAGAGCCCGCATGCTGCAACTAAAGATCCTACGTGCCGCAACTAAAGATCCCGAGTGCTGCAACTGTAAGATCTCGCATGCCGCAACTAAGACCTGGTGCAGCCAAATTAATAAATATTAAAAGAAAAAAGAAAAAACCAAAGAAAGAATACCCACTTCAAAATTGTTGTGAGGATGACACAAGATAATACAAGCAAAAGTGCATGGCAAAGTAGAAGGCCTTAATACCTATTAGCCAACAGCTTCACTACTAAAGTCGTGGGCTTATCACCTGAATATGTCCCAATGTTACAAGTTTGGGGTTAGAGTTTTTGCTGCGCAACCTGGAGGTCATAACACTTTATATACTGTTTTCATAAAAAATTAATTCTGCATCAAGGGGAATTAAAAAATACACAGGAAAGAAGCCCTGTCCTTTCACCATCAACCAGCTGTGAAAAAGACTGCAACGGCACCTCAACACTCCTTCTGCTCCCCTCCTGAGCACGCACAGGGCTATGTTCTCACACGGCTCTGGAAAACCCATTCTGGGGCATGCTGGCTGCTTCCACATGTAAAACGTTCATACAGTTTGTATGGAAAGTACTGTATTACTAGAACTTCTATTCAAGAGCAATCAACAGGGGTGGTTACCTTAAGGGATGGTGGACATGTACAGACTTCTAATTGTATGGACTTTAATCTTCATTCTGATGGCCAACAAAAAGGCTACAATGCAAGCCAAAGAGTATTCTTTTTTTTTTTTTTTTTTTTTTTTTTTTTTGCGGTACGCGGGCCTCTCACTGTTGTGGCCTCTCCCGTTGCGGAGCACAGGCTCCGGACGCGCAGGCTCAGCGGCCATGGCTCACGGGCCCAGTTGCTCCCCGGCATGCGGGATCTTCCTGGACCGGGGCACGAACCCATGTCCCCTGCATTGGCAGGCAGACTCCCAACCACTGCGCCACCAGGGAAGCCCTACTGTTCTATTTTTGAACAGCATTTCTATGACAATATTTCTACTTACAATAACTACACATAATGTAATAGAAATTTCACTCCAAAGAACTCTTATTTGGGAATCTCTCCATTAATAAAAACAGTAACAGCAATAGTAGAAGCAGTGTATACTAAGTACTTACTGAATACCAGACACTGTTGTAAACATTTTACATGCAGTACTTTAGTTTTTGCAACAACGCTTTGAGGTAGATACTTTTAGGGTTCCCAGGTACAACTGAGGGAACAGAAGCACAGAGAGGGAAAGTGGTGAATCTCATGACTGAAACCCAGACAGTATCTCTTCTCTTAAACTGTCAGACTAATCTCAGTTTAGTGGCTGGTACCACTGACTACTTCCTACTGGCAGGACCACATCTGTGGTGCCTAAAGCACCTGACACCTACACCTTGAATGCATCACAGGGCAGAAAGGTGTAATCATGAGCATCTGCTTATTCAACTAATAGATTCTTTTCCTACAGAGAGCTATGAGATGATCTTAGCCCTTCCTTTATTCAATCTGCATAGGAGCTTATTAAGAGGATACTGTCAGGCACAGTACTCCCAATATTCACTCATCTTTATCTGAAAAGGAGTTTCAAAATTAACCTAAGTACTTATAACTTCATCAAAAATAAACAGGTGGAATTTCTCCCTCCCTAACCGTTCATCCTAGTTGAAGCCCTCACTATTTCTTCCCCCGTCAGAATCCCTGCCCCTGATGTCTCACACCTCTCTAACCCTCAACCCACACTGCTGCAGTCAAGTTTCAAAAACAGCAAACTGATCCCACTACTGCCCTGCTTAAAGCCCTTCAGCACTGCCCCATTTCCTACGGCCACAGTACTTTGCTTTGGGGTTTGTGACCAGTCTCTTATAAAAATATAATGGGAATTATGGGCCACATGTCTCCCCAAAAGGCGCACACAAATTTTGCATACAGTCACATCAAGAAAACAATTTATTTAATGCCTTAAAATTCCAAACATAAGTAACAAAATTCCATCTCTAATTTCACAGAGAAATTAAAGGTTTCTCCAGGCAGGTCCACAACTATTTCCTGAAGGTTAGCAAAGTTTATTTTAACCAAAAAGCCATACATCAACATACAGATTATATATCCAAAAATATTTTAAGGAATTTAGGAACTTCAGAATGATAAACTTTCCCAGTAACTAAACATTTCATTTTATTCAAGCTTGTGCCATTAGCACAGTCATTCTGCTAATGTTCTTGGAAATTCAATTCATCAGCGCTTTGTATATGTTTTAGTTGTATATGTATGTATCAAAGTTTTTTAGGCTGTATCCTTAACCAGTCTCGTAGAAATATAAAATTGCAGAAACATGCCAGAAGCCAAAACCTCAAACTGTCTGCTGTCCACCTTCTACCAAAAGGCCAATCAGAGACAGATGTAGAGAGAACGGGGCGAGGCAGCACGCAGTCCATCCTTCCACTAAATCGGGGTTCTAATCCCAGGTGTCTCAAGGGGATAGCAGGCCTCCTGTAAGATGAGTGGGGTGGGAACAGCCATCACAAAAGAATGCTGACACAGGGTGGCCAGAGAGTCTCATTTTTTCAGAATACAGAAATAAGGAATTTTGGGCTTCCCTGGTGGCGCAGTGGTTGAGAGTCCGCCTGCCGATGCAGGGGACATGGGTTCGTGCCCCGGTCCGGGAAGATCCCACATGCCGTGCAGCGGCTGGGCCTGTGAGCCATGGCCGCTGAGCCTGCGCGTCCGGAGCCTGTGCTCCGCAACGGGATAGGCCAAAGCAGTGAGAGGCCGTGTACCGCAAAAAAAAAAAAAAGAAAGAAGGAATTTTATGTGAAACGTTCCAAGTTTCCAAGCATCATGAGGCACACAAACACATCCACAGGTGTGATCCGACCCACATGCACCATTTTGCACCTCATGATAGTGTAGGTCTTATTTATTCACTTAACAGACAGGTATGGCACCATGGTGCCAACACTGCACCACCCTTTCTTTGCTAGGCATGGGGACAAACAATGAAGAAGTCTCAGTCTACGTCCTCAACCAGTGGAGGAGAAAAGCACACAGACATACATAATGCCATAAACACTGTGGTCAGTGTAATTACAGAACAGGTAGAGGCCAGGAAGCAGTGAGTAAAGAATCCTGAATCAGCAGAGAAAGAGTGAAAGAGGTCAGGGCAGTCTTCTCCCGAGGGGACATTTGGCTAGTAGGACTGAGCCAAACAGCAAAAAAGTAGAGAGGCCAGGCTGCAGCTTTACATTTCTGATATAAAGAAATGTAAAGTGTGAGGCTAGGGAGGTGAGGCTGGAAGGTGCCCTGCTGGGTCCATGACCCGGATAGGACTGTGGGGGGGGATGCCAGCTGAATCACCTGAAGTTCAGGGCAGAGGGATGGACTGAACACAAACACAGAAAGCAGATCAAACCCTGAGGACGGATCATGTATCAACGTAGAGAAAGTGTATCAGCAAGTCTGAAAAATGCACTCAGAATTTTAATAATGTAGTAAAATTTTCTCCTTACTAAAGTAATGCATGTTAAATGGAAAAAACAGAAACCATCACATAAAAGAAGAAAATTTTACATCACCCATAATCCTACACCAACTGCTATGCATTTTCTTGCCATCTAGAAATATCCAATGACATTCTTCTGCCCAGTCTTTAATCTACTTATTTTTCCCTTGATTCTCATTTTTATCTGCTTAGACTTCTGTTTTGTCACATCCATTATAAGCTTCCTCAAACCTTTTGAGGAATGAAATGGAGCATAAAAAAACTAAGTTATGTCTCAGTTTAGAAAGCCAAACCCACCTTGCCACAAATAAGCAATATTTATGTCAACTGCTTCAGCCTTTTCACATAGCACAGGCCAAAAAGAGAGATATCTTTTATTCTTTTCCATCAGAGAACCCATGCACTAGGAGAGGCTTGGCTCTGCACGTAGTATGACCCTGCTTAACTGCCTTAGTTGACAAAAAAAACTTCAACAGAGGGCTTCCCTGGTGGCGCAGTGGTTGGGAGTCCACCTGCCGATGCAGGGGACACGGGTTCGTGCCCCGGTCCAGGGGGATCCCACATGCCGCGGAGCGGCTGGGCCCGAGAGCCATGGCCGCTGAGCCTGCGCGTCCGGAGCCTGTGCTCCACAGCAGGAGAGGCCACAACAGTGAGAGGCCCGCATACCGCCAAAAAAAAAAAAAAAAAAAACAAAAAAAAACTTCAACAGAAGTGAAGAGCTTTTTTGTGCATCAAAGAACATTATCAAGAGAGTGAAAAGACAATCTATAGAATGGGAAAAAATATTTGCAAATCATATATCTGATAAGGGTCTACTGCCCCAAATATATAAAGAACTCCTACAACTCAACAAAAAGACAACCCAATTAAAAGATGAGCAACAGACATTTCTGAAAAAAAGATAGAAATACGGCCAATGAGCATATGAAAAGAAGTTTAACATCACTAGTCATTAGGATAATGCTAATAAAAACTACAAATACTCCTTCACACCTATTAAGCTATCATCAAAAATATGGAAAATACGTGTTATAAAACAGCGGTCCCCAACCTTTTTGGCACCAGGGACCGGTTTCGTGGAAGACAGTTTCTCCACGACCGGGGCCAGGGGAGCGGGGGTGGTTCCAGTGGTAATGCCAGCAATGGGGGAGCAGCAGATGCAGCTTCGCTCGCTCACCTGCTGCTCACCTCCTGCTGTGTGGTCCGGTTCCTCGCCCACGGCCCAGTACCGGTCCCCGGCCGGCGGGTTGGGGACCCCTGTTATAAAAGATGTGGAGACACTGGAACTCTTGTATATGGCTGGTGGGAATGTAAAATGGTTTAGTCACTGTGAAAAGCGGTGTGGCCATTCCTCAAAAAGTTAAACACAGAATTCTCCCATGACCCAGAAATTCCATTCCATTCCTATATTCCATTCCATATACCCTCAAAGACCTCACAAGAGCTACTCAAACAAATCTTTGTACATACACGAATGTTCACAGTAGCCCTATTCTCAACAGCCAACAAGTGGAAACAACCCAAGTGTGCATCAACAGATGAATAAACAAACTGTGGTGTGTATATATGCAGTGGAATATTATTCAGCCGTAAAAAGGAATGAAGTCTGACACATGCTACAAATGGAACCTTGAGGACATTTTGCTAAGTGAAATAAGCCAGTCACAAAAAGTCAAATACTGTATGATTCTACCTACGTCAGGTAATTTGATTTGTTTCAAATTCATAGAAACAAAAAGTAGAAGGGTGGCTGCCAGAGACTGTGGGAAGAGGGGAATGAGGAATTGTTGTTTAATGGGTACAGAATTTCAGTTTTGCAACATGAAGAGTTCTGGAGACTGGTTACAGAAGAAAGTGAACGTATTTAACTGCACACTTAAAAATGGTTAAGATGACAAATCTTATGTGCATTTTGCCAATTTTTAAAAAAAATTTTTAAAGGAATGAAGTACTGATACATGCTACAAAGTGGGTAAACCTTAAAAACATTATCCTAAGTCAAAGAAGCCAGACACAAAGGTCACACATTGTATGCAATGTCCAAAACAGGCAAATCCACAGAGACAGACCGCAGACTGGTGGCTGCCAGAAGCTGAGGGGAGCAACCGCTAATGGGTGTGGGTTTCTTTACGGGGTGATGAAAATGTGCTGGGATTAGATCACAGCGATGCTGGCCCAACTGTGTGAGATCCTAAAAGCCATGAATTTTACAGTATGTGAATTATACCTAAATAAAAAAAGTGGGTTGGTTGGTTGGTTTTTTTAATGTAAGAAGCTGTTCTTGTGAATCTCGATGCCATATAAGACAATGAAATCAAAACTCTACTGGTCAAATGATATTACCAGACATTTCCACCTCTGTGAGTAACTGGCAGGTATCAGTTTTCTTAACACATAGTCTTTACCTTTTACTAAAGGAAACAGCAAAATGAGGTGGTGTGGAAGCAGCTTTGCTGCATGTGCACCCTGGCGCTCCCTGACACTCCCGGGGACCACGTGTGTGTGCGTGTGTCCACGCACCTGGGATCCACCCTCACTGCCCACACAGCTGCTCTACTTTGCCTCGTCCAACACCACAGACCTACCTCACCGCTGCGCCTCATCTCTGCTATGTTCTTCCGCCCTGCTGTCAACTTTCCTTTTATATCTCTGCAGCCAGGGCCCTATATATCAGGGCCCAGATACAATCTCTGCCTTTTTATTTCCAATGGTGCTTGTTCTCAGGAGTTGCTCTAGTTACTGACAAGTTTTATGACCTGTGATACTAGAAGAAGGGGTTAAAAAAGAAAGAAAAAACAAAGGAGGCAGTGAAAGAAAGACAAGGAAGGGATAGGAAGAAGAAACTGTTTCAAGTCACCACAAAAATAGAATCAAAGTCCAAAGATTAGGGGACACTCTGTTCAGCCAGCCAAAACAAAGCAAGAATACTCTAAGTGACTAAGGAATATAAAAGGCCAGCTACTGGGTGTCAGAGTCAGGCAGCTCAAAGAGAAGCAACAAGAAACAGAAAAAAGGGGGAAGCAAAAAAAGGCCTGGGGAAAGGCAACCCTCAAGGAAGCAAGTTCTCACGGTCAGAACAAATTCTACCCTGTGCCTACACCAGGGGACTTAGTCACAATGACAACTCAGCAGAGGCAGAGTATCACCCAAGACAAGCGGGAGTCAGGAAGAAAAATCTCAAGTGGTAGAGAAGCACACAGGGTAGTTCAGAGAGCTTCGAATCACTGAAAATGTAACATTCTGATGTTCCAAGGAGGACTACTTGTGTTACTCTAGACAAGTCGAAGCCTTGCTGCAGCTACGCCACTGGGACTATCAAAGCACCTTATATTTGTATGGTCCTTTCCAGTTTGCAAAGTATGTCTAATGTGCTCCTCACAATTACTCCAGGCAAAAGAGAATATCACCACCTTCAACTTCCAGATGGAAGGTCTTCTGACTGTACTAACCTCTCCATTACGTAATACTGTGTGACTCATCCTCTGACTGATGTCAGAGGAAGTATGCAGAGTAGGTCCACAAACTATGAATAAATAGGAAAAAAAAAAAAACTGGAGTGGAAGGCAGGAGAAACCAATGAAGAATGAACGTGGAGAGTATAAACAAAGAGCTTACGCTCTAAAAAATATGTAATATCTGCTATATACAAAAGAATATGTGTGTGTATATATATACACACACACAAACACACACACATACATATGCAAGTTAAACAGCACAATCGTAAAGCTAAAAATACTGGACCCCCAATATAAGAACTAAAACATTATTACTACTGTAAAAGGTATCCATCAGATTATCCTTGCCAAGACAATGAAGGGAGGGAGAGTAATAACTGTGGGACCAGACAGGAAGGAAAGAAGGTCTTGAGTTTTGTTTTTCTTTTAAATGAGGAAAGTATGAACAGAAAAAAAAGACAGTGAAAAGGGAAAGACTAAAGGTGTGAACTTCATCATCTACTGTAGCATGGTTAAAGTAATTTCCTTAAAATAGTTATTGAGCTCTTGACCATCCATTCAGGTATATCCATGATACTGATGATGATCTTACTATGTCTCTCTATCTTGGAGAGTGAAATCCTCATTAGAAGTAGCATGGACCCAGGTTCCAGACCGTGAATTATGGTATGGATTTTTAAAAGCTCAATGAGCAATGCTTCCACCAAAATGATAACTTGTCCAAATTTGTAATAGAGGTATTTTTCTTTCCCAAAAGAAGGTAGTACCTTGCCCCTCTCCATGCCCCCAGTAAAATTCTAACAACCATCACCTCAGGGAAGAATGCCAGAGAAGGTGCTTCTTCAAAGACCACAAAGCTTAGATTGAAAATTTGGGGCCTTTTACTTCAGAGCCAAGAGATTTCTTTCCTGCAGGTTTCACTGTAGGATAGGTTGAGATTTTAACCACAGAATTACTTTTATCATATGTAATTAGAGGAATTAGAAGTACACAGTCTCCCAAATCTTCATAAACTTAATTCCACCTTAAAGCTTTAAACACACAATCCTGAGCTCCATTTTCAACTGCTCTTTTAGGAGATGGTTCCTTCCCTACCCACAAAGTCATGTAACACAGCTCTACTCAATGACTCCATGCTTTGTTTGGGGGCCATAAAAGGCAAGATTTTTATCTTACAGACTCCAGGTACACAACAGCTAAAAACTATTCTGTTCACTGATGTCTAAACTAGTACATTCACTCACTATCATATCACCCTGTTTCATATTCTCAGAGCATTTACCTGAAATTAATTATTCATGGTCACTACTATATCCCTGGCATGTATTTGTTGTGCTGATCAATAACAAGTTAACTCTATTCCCCAGGAGTCTTCAGTGAGCCTCCCCTCTCTTCTAGACATCTCAGAATACGTGGCTCAATTCTACAGAGTGCACGTGGGTTCTGAAAGCAAGAGCTGAGGTCAGAACAGATGAACTCAGCCCTGTCACTTAAGAGCTGTGCTGAAGGAGCTCCTGCTGGCCATAGATGGAACAATTTATGCATCAATAAATATAATAATACACAAACATGTTTAAATCCGTAATTAATTCTTTTAGTCCTTTTGGAAGAAGCTAGTAAAATCAACTATTTCAAAAACGTTAAATAAAATTAGAGAATCAAGCATGTATACTAACTTGCCTATATGAACTGCACCTGATGTATCCAAACAGTTGAAATGGGGACCCTTTTCTATAAAATATTCCAGGAAAATAAAGAAAGAACGACAAAGTTACAACATCAGCATTTTGGAACACCTAATGAATTAATGGATGTGGCAATGGTCATCAGTGGCTGATAACATCACAAAAGAAGAGATAATCAGATATTACACGCCTTGAAAATTTTTAAAATTAAAACTTCTTTTTGCCAAAAATTAATAATTTTTTCTAAACCTGAGTAAAAAAACGGCAACAGACATGACAGGGATTGTGGGCATGGGGAGGCACAGAGTAGTGAGTCATAAGAATATGTGTTTCTTGAACTCTTATTTTTTTATATAAATTTATTTATTTGTTTATTTTTGGCTGTGTTGGGTCTTCGTGGCTGCGCCCAGGCTTCCTCTAGTTGCAGCGAGCGGGGGCTACTCTTTGTTGCGGTGTGCGGGCTTTTCATTGCGGCGGCTTCTCTTGTTGTGCAGCACAGGCTCTAGGTGTGCAGGCTCAGCAGTTGTGGCACGCGGGCTCAGTAGTTGCAGCACGTGGGCTCAGTAGTTGTGGCTTGTGGGCTCTAGAGCACAGGCTCAGTAGTTGTGGCCCACCGGCGTAGTTGCACTGCGGCATGTGGGATCTTCCTGGACCAGGGTTTGAACCCATGTCCCCTGCATTGGCAGGCGGATTCTTAACCACTGTGCCACCAGGGAAGTCTGAACTCTTACTTTTTAAAAGAGAAAAAACATCCAAATAGAAAGACAAAGTAAAAATACAGGAATTTACAAATAAAAAAAGAGAAACCACTAATAAATATAAAGGAGGAAAGTTTGACCTCATTTATAATCAAAGAAATGCAGATTTAAATAATGGCTTATTTGTTTCAATGGCATTGTCCAGAACTCAAGAATTTAATTGTATGACTTGACTTGTGAAAGTATAAGCTAGCAAGATGTTCCAAAGATCAATATGGAAACATGTTTCAAGATATATTTTTTAAATGATCCACTAACTTGAAATCTAGAAGTTTATGTTCCAGAAATGTTATGCTCATTACAGCATTAAATAAAATACCGGGGGGGGGGGGGACACATCATAAATGTCCAACAATAGGAACAATTAATAAACTGTTCAACTTTAGTAAAATTTCATTAAATAATCATTCTCACAAAGAATATTTAGAAAAAATACGCTTTAGAATATATTGTAAGACTCATAACAAAATGGCGTGACGGGTATATTAATTTTCTAATAAAGAAACAATTTATAAAGGAGACTAGAAAGATCAATACCAAAATATAATTAATCCCTATATACTGAAGTTAAGTATTTTTTTTTCCCTTTTACACTCCTTTGTAAGTCCAATTTTTTTTTTTTTGCAATGAACACGTATTACTTTCACATCTGGGAAAATAACACACCACACACACATACCATTAGCTAAAATGACTAAAAGGATTTTAATAACACTAACTCTACTATAAACTAGTTTCAGACCCTGGGC
This sequence comes from Pseudorca crassidens, assembly GCF_039906515.1. Lineage (NCBI taxonomy): Eukaryota > Metazoa > Chordata > Mammalia > Artiodactyla > Delphinidae > Pseudorca > Pseudorca crassidens. Next base: position 19,692,606 of record NC_090303.1, on the reverse strand, counting down.
AATTCATTTAAGTTCTAGGGGCCTGCTTCTTCAGAGATAAAATTCAGAAACTTAACTAGGTGAATGGTTTTTCAACTGTGAAATCATGCATGTCAAGTGTTTCAGTACTTGGCCCAGAATGAACACTCAGTACATGTAATGCTGTCTATTACTATTAACCAAGGGCTCTCAGCAGTGGCAAACAGAACCTGCCAAGCAAGTCTGAGAATTCCAGACCCACGACTCTCATTTCAATCATTTGCCTTTTATGCTTTAAAAATTAGACTCCTGGATACGATTTCAATTCAAGAAAAGGTTTTACTGTTCTAAAACCTGACCAGATGATCCTTACAGTTTCTTGCAGTATTATGTCATTCTAAATATTACACAACTGTATTCTCATCCCTACAGAAAGCCTAGAAATATTCTTGATGAACACACAAATAAAAATCCAGTTTAACTGTATTTGGCATGATTTTAATATACTGTACCGTACTGTAATTCTGAGATTCTTTGATCATTTTCCTCCAACCTGTGTTCAAATTACAGACATTAGTTACTAAAACGTGTCTGAAATTACTTCCTAGTTGATATCCTGTAACTCCCAGCCTTTTTACACAGAGCAAACTGGTGTACGCTAAATAAAAAGGTATCTTTTAGGTAATCTTTAAAAGTGTGTCTCTTAACTTGACAGGAAAGCATTCTTTAAGCAGTGGAAACTACCTCTCAAATAACTATTCAGAAAGGACTGGAAAGCAGCATTAACTTGAGTAGTCTATCTGCTACTCAATCGAGACACTCTCAAGGACTAGGTAAAACACAATTATTTATTCACTTGTACAACGTTCCCTCCGTGTTAAGTCAGTCCTTCAGTACAAACTAGTACAAATAACTCTAAAAACCAGACAGCCCACCAGAGAAACTATGTTTCTGACTTCTCGTTTTGACAATATTTTATTCCTTGACCTTATTCCAATTTTACAAATGAGATCAAAGATCAAGTAAATATCAGTTGTTTCCATGGGCATCTTTCTAATTAAGATCCCTATTATTCTTAATATCAAAATGTTAATGATGAGAAACAAGGATAGGGCAACAGTTAACCTGACCTTTGGATTAGACTTCCTCATTCCAGGATCCATTACATCCATTTGGAGACACGTTTGGCTCACGGAAGAGCATATGGACTTTGATTTCACCCAGGGTTTAATTCCAGCCCATTGGCCACTATTTACTAGTTCTATGACATTAGGCAAGCTATTTAACCTCTCAGGATCTGGTTACCTAATACTCAAATAAGGGAAAACAATAGAATTACAGGGCAGTCAAGAGTCTTAAATGAGAATAAATAATAGTAAAGTCGTAAGTATTTGTTCCCTCCCCTTATCCATTATAGTTGAAAATTCGACTCGGATTTGACTCTCTCTTTTTTCTGGGGGGAGGAAGAGCTACCACAGCAATTCAATAGTGGGGGAGTCCATCCCTCCCAGCAATTCTCAAAGTACGGTTCACAAATCCGAAGAAATCCACGAGATCAAACCACTTTCATAATGATACCAAGATACTGCCTTTTTCACTGCTGACATGTGCACTGACAATGTAAAAGCAACAGCAAGTAAAAGCGGTGATACCGTAGCACCAGTCAAGGCAGTGGCCCCGAACTGCACTAGGAGTCACTGTATTCTTCACTGACAAGGACTTGCAGTTAAGGCAATGCCAGTTTCACTTAGGAGTGTTCTTAATAAAGGAGTAAAACATATTAATTTTTATTAAATCTCAACCCTGTATACATAGTCTCTTATAAAATAGGAAGCACTTGTACTGCATCAATGGATGTTTTAAGGAAAAACACTTGGCAGTTGTTTTAGATTTGAGTAGAACTAGTCCCTTTTTCCAGGGAACACCTTCCTTACTTGACTGACAGACAAGCAATGATTATTCAAACTTGGGTACCTGGCAGACACATCCTCAAAAATGAATGAAATGAAGCTGTCGCTTTAAAGAACACAACTGACACAAGGACACAGCATGGGCTTAAGAATTTTTGCATATATTTTAGCCAAAGTAACATATTCCAACAGACTAAAGGCAGAAGTGTAAGAATCTGGCTTTTAGTAAGCCAAACATTAAAGAAATTTTTAAAATGTAAAACAATGTCATTCTAATTTTTGTTTTGAAAAACTTCTATTTCTTCATTTAAAAGTACGCTATTTGGGGCTTCCCTGGTGGCACAGTGGTTAAGAATCCGCCTGCCAATGCAGGAGACACGGGGGTTTGAGCCCTTGTCCAGGAAGATCCCACATGCCATGGAGCAACTAAGCCTGTGCGCCACAACTACTGAGCGTGCGCTCTAGAACCCCCGAGCCACAATTAATGAAGCCCGTGTGCCTAGAGCCTGTGCTCCGCTACAAGAGAAGCCACCGCAGTGAGAAGCCCGCGCACCGCAATGAAGAGTAGTCCCCGCTCGCTGCAACTAGAGAAAGCCCGTGCACAGCAACAAAGATCCAATGCAGCCAAAAATAAAAAATAAATTTAAATAAATTTTTTTAAAGTATGCTATTTATGTTAACATGGAATGGGTTTACTATTTATTCTTTTAAATGAATTAATTTTTCTCAATTTTAATTTCTAATACAGTAACTATAATAGATATAAACCAAATCAAAAGCTCTCTGATATCAATCTTTAAGAGTCTAAAAGAGTCCTGAGAGCAAAATGTTTAAGAATAACTGTAAAGTTCCTTAATTCAAGCTATTTAAGTAATCAAAAATGTCACTTAACACTTTAGCCTTTTATATTCTTTCTGTCACATCCTTAATAAAAAGAACTTTACTAACTTTACGTTTAGTTTACCCTTCAGCTGTCAATATGCTCTAGCTTAATGAACCTTTTTATTGGAGATATGCTTCCCCATCTCTTTTGAGAACGTAAGTAAAGCTCTGACTCTAGAAAACAGAACTCGAGCACTACAGAATGCATGCAATTTCTGGGCTCAAGGATAATGTCCTTCAGGCTCTGCCACTAGACCTTGGTATAAAATCCTGGCACTGGACAGCTGTGAGGTATCAGTATTTCACATGTCCAGTTTTTAACTACTGTACTCCAAAGAGAGTCACAAATCAAACGATTGCTAGCCAATTTATAAAAGATTAATTTACATGCATGAGTCAAATTCATGTTTTAAAACAAAACCCAGGCAATATTTTCAAGTAGACCAGGAGTCAAATCTCAACTAAAATAAAACACAAATCCAAAAGAGTGAAAATGAAATGTGTCATATATAAAAGACTAATTCACAGTATTTCAAAACTGACTGAATGCCACAGTCAAGAAAAATGTTCACAGTATCACCTTTACATATCTCTAATTTCTGGGAAAATGCAACTAATATATTATTTAAAAATTCTACACATGTGAATCTAAGACAAAATTTTTCATCACTGCAAACGTCCTTTTCAATATAGCAAAGAGTTACAATCAAAATAGAATTACCTACTATTAAACACTAGGCACTCAGAATACAGGGATTTAAGTACAACAGCCTCCAGGTATTTGTGGCTTTATGAAAAATTTTTAATATTCATTAGCAATATTATTAAGGTTTAAAATTACCTTCTGTCTTTTCTACATTCTTAGAAACTTTTTAAGAAACATATTAATGATTAACTTTAACAAGCTTTGGTTTTGACTTTCAACATGCACTCCCCCCCCCCACCACCACCCCCCACGCCACGAGGCATGTAGGATCTTAGTTCCCTGACGAGGGATGGAACCCGTGCGCTCTGGAGTGGAAGCATGGAGTCTTAACCACTGGACCACCAGGAAAGTCCCTCAATATGCACTCAAATTTAATCCAAGAAGGGGAGAAACATAAGCTGCTTTTTACACTTTTTCCAGTTTTTTCCCCCCAAATAATCAACGTCTTTTTCTAGTAATCCAGTTCATCAAATCTTTACATAGTTATATATTTTTTTATTTGCAATGTTGTCTGCTGCTTGATTTTGCTGTTTAAGACAAATTATTTTTCAAAAGAGTAAAGCAACATCTATGCTTTAAAACACACACACACACACACATTCACTCTCTCTCACAATCACACAAACACCCACACACATCCCTAACAAGGTACAAGAATAAACCTTTTAAGCCAATATTCGTATTTTGCTCAGCACCTCTCTCCTTAATTCCTTAAATTCCGCCAACACAAAAATTTTGCGAACTTAATTATTTGGAAGACAAAAATGGAGGAGCTACATATGCAAAATGTTTGTTAAACAAAACATAAAGCAAATGTATCAGTATAATTTCTTTACTGTTTCTCACTTTAAAAAGCACATTAATTACCCTGAGAATAAATTACAGAATAAACTATAAGTTTTCAGAAAAGGGAGCCAGTAAGCCCACTTCCACATTACTCATCTACAAAAGGCATACTAAATAGAGCTTATAAGAGGACTCAATGGTCAAAATAAAGTCAGAACTAATTTAACTATCTAATTTAAAATAGTTATAGTTAAAGCTAATTTTTTAATTTATTTATTTATTTATTTATATTTTTGGCTGTGTTGGGTCTTCGTTGCTGCACACGGGCTTTCTCTAGTTGCGGGGAGCGGGGGTTACTCTTCGTTGCGGTGTGCGGGCTTCTCATTGTGGTGGCTTCTCTTGTTGCAGAGCATGGGCTCTAGAGCGCAGGCTCAGTAGTTGTGGCACACAGGCTTAGTTGCTCCGCATCATGTGGGATCTTCCCAGACCAGGGATCGAACACGTGTCCCCTGCATTGGCAGTCGGATTCTTTTTTTTTTTTTGCGGTACGAGGGCCTCTCACTGTTGTGGCCTCTCCCGTTGCTGAGCACAGGCTCCAGACGCGCAGGCTCGGCGGCCATGGCTCACGGGCCTAGCTGCTCCGCGACATGTGGGATCCTCCCGGACAGGGGCACAAACCCGTGTCCCCTGCATCGGCAGGCGGACTCTCAACCACTGTGCCACCAGGGAAGCCCCGGCAGGCGGAATCTTAAGCACTGCGCCACCAGGGAAGTAGGGAAGTCCCTAAAGCTAATTTTACTTTCAAGTGAGAAATCCCCATTTATCACCCAAAATGAGACTGTCCCCCTCCCCAAAACCTTCTCACATACAGCTCCTAGTTGGAAGTAAATTCTAGATAAGCCTATACACATACACACAGAAGTAAAAGTTTGCACCCAAGCCCATTCAATGGAGAAAGAAGTCTCTTCAATAAATGGTACCTGGGCAACTGGATATACACATTCCAAAAAAACTTAAGCTGGACTCCAACCTTACACCATAAACATAAATTAACACAAAATGGATCAACAACCTAAATATAAGAATTAAAACCATAAAACTCATAGAAGAAAACGTGGTGGGGGGGGGCAGGGTAGACACTCAGGACCTTGATTCTGGCAACAGATTCTGAGATTATAAAAACAAAAGCATGTTCCAGAAAGGAAAAATAGATCAACTGGACTTTATCAAAATTTAAAACTTTTCTGCATCAAAGGAAATTATCAAAAAAGTGGAAGACAACATACAGAAAAGAAAATATTAACAAACCTCATATGTGATAAGGGTCTGATACCTAGAATATATAACAAACACAACCACCAAAAGACAATCCAGTTAAAAACTGGGTAAAGGACTTGAAGAGACATTTCTCCCAAGAAGTACAAGTGATCAACAAGCACAGGAAAAGATGCTCAACATCATTAATCATTAAGAGACTGCAAATAAAAACCACAATGAGGTATCACTTCATACCCACAAAGATGGCTATAAATTAAAAAAAAAAAAGAAAAAGGAAAAGGAAACCAACAAGTGTTGGTAAATGTGTAGAGAAAACCCTCACACATTGCTGGGAGGAATACCAAATGGCACAGCCTCTGGGGAAAAGTTTGTGATTCCTCAAAAAATTAAACACAGAATTACAACAGGACCCCAGCAGTTCCACTCTTAGGTATATAACCCAAAGAAGTGAAAACTGGTACTCAAATACATATACATATGTTCATAGCAGCACTATTCATAACAGCCAAAAGGTGGAAACAACCCAAATATACATCAATGGATGAATGGATAAACTCTGGCATATACAAATAATGGAATATTATTCAGTAATAAAAAGGAATAAAGTACTGATTCATGCTACAATGGGACAACGCTCAGAAACATTAAGCAACGTGAAAGCAGCCAGACACAGATGGTCGCATATTTTATGATTCTACCATATAAAACATCCAGAATAGGTAGACCCAGAGAGACAAAATGCAGACGAGCGGCAGCCATGGGTTGGGCGGCGGCGGGTGAGGGGTGGGAGCACCTGCTTAATGCATACAGGATTTCTCTTGAGGTTGATGAGACGTTTGGGAACTAGAAAGAACTGGTGGCTGCACAACACTGTGAATGTACCAACTGCCACGGTTCACCTTAAAATGGTTACTTTAATGTTTTGTGATGTTCACCTCAATTTTTCTAAAGTTTGCACAGATATCTCACTTGTTAGTCACATATCTCCACCTCAGCCAGGAATGCTTTCCCCAGCTCCGTGGTCTCCTCTCAACGCCTTCGGAGACCCTGGCGCATAGCATGGATGCAGCTGGAGAAAAAAACTCAGTCAAAAAGACCTATGAAAAGAAATAGTAAGAATGTACATTTACACAAAGATTGAAATTTTATGCCAGGGAAAACACTAGAGAAACACTAGAGAAAAGTATACACTAAAACTTCCTTAATAAAATTCAAAAACAAACGAAGGTGAAGCCTCTGTGAGCGCAGGCAGTGACAACTGTTCAAGTCTGCATTACCAGCAAAACATTAGAAACTGCAGGCAGCAAAGGACTTCCTCCTAACTTCTCAACTTCAAACCACAAGGCAGAACTGCCCATATCTCATATTTGAGACATTGCAGGCAGTCTATTACTTTTTGAAAGGGCTGATCTTTGAGGCAAACAAAACATTACTGGCACTGTTCAGAATGTTAAGAACAATGAAGTCCTTCTTCTCATTTACTTACTATGTAACTTACTGAGCACCAAAGTGTACAAGATGCTACACACTAATACAACGGAGGGGAACAGTGTTTCTTGCCTTTAGAGTGAATATTTTAAGAAGAACAAAATAGAATAATAGTACATTAATTTCCAAGTGGTGAAAATACCTCTATATTATGCGTAGTATTATATATCTATATCTTTATACTACAGTAGTGATTTGAGGACACATCACTTCACTCACACCTTTCCATAGTGGAGCCAAGCTAACTGGCTGAAAATTTCACCTAAGAAAGCTTTTCTCAAGAAAGCCAACTCAAGTATGCACAATAGAAACAAATTTTTGAAAGGATTCAAACTGTCTTTCCTTAAAAGCACTCTGACTAAATGATTCGTAACCGAAAAACTAATGAATGTACAGTATGAAAAGCAAGGCTGTTACACCCCCTTGGACTGGGGAGGAATGTTACTGACGTTTAACAGGTGTGTGGATCAGGCATCATGCCTTGAGTTTTCCCATCTATTACCATTTAATATCCTGTAATCCCATTATGCCTATTGTAAAGGCTACCATGTACACTGAAGTAGGTACCTCAGGAAGTTAACTGAAGGTATTCATCAGTAATAATTACTCGGTGGTGGTTTCATTCAAGCAAGACTTTTATGAATCCCAACTGTATCCTCTCCAAAAGGGCAGCTCTCAAGATCCCTACGTATACTAATTTAATAATCAGGTTATCTAGGTCTTCATCCAAGTCAATGATAAAAATATTTAACAAAATAGTTCCAAAGTATTTCACCTCACCACTAACAAGCTCTTTGGAAGTTAGTACTTAATTCATTAATTACTAATTTTGGAGAACAGGTGTTCTATTATATAAACCACATCTAGCTCTTCAGCAAAGTTTCATGAGAGAAGATCATATGCCTTGTTGAAATCAAGACCTCCCATGGCTAAAGTAGCCTACTGGGCCCACGGTAAACATTCTATACCATGCTACCCACAAATGTCAAGGCAGAAGTTAAGTTCACACACCATCTCAATGGGTGAGCTAAGACAAGAAACCAGTTCTTTTCACAAACCCTATTATTTTTTAAATGAATTCATACATTATTTAATGGCATCATCTTTCCCTACTTCCTCAAGCCTTAAAAAAACTAAGAAACTATCTTGACTCTTATCTCATACCTCATCAGCAAATCCAGTCAGCTCCACCTTCAGAATAAACCTGCAATCTGACAATTCTCACCTCCTCCACTAAGACCACCTGCCCACTCCATCATCACAACCCGCCCAGACCAGACTGCAGCAGCCTCCTCCCTGGTCTTCATACTTTCACTCCTGCCACTCTACAGTCCATTCCCCATACAGTGGCCAGAGGGACATTGTTGGGTTTTCTTTTTCTCAGTTTTGAAACAACAGAATTACAGTAAAGTGCAGTACAAAGAAATGTTTGTTTTCCCCAAACCACCTGAGAGTTAGCTGCCAACATGATGTTCCATCATCTTCAAATGCTAAAAACAAGGATGGTCTAGATAACTACAAGAAAATGATCAAGATCAGAAAATTGAGCCTGACAGATTACTATGGCTCAATCCTCACACTCCACCTGCACCACCCCCTACACATGGTGGAGACAACGGGCGACTCCCCATGCAGTCTGCTCCCCCCTTGGCACACTCACCTAACTGACTGAGCTGCAGCATCCCGCACCAGGCCACCAGGTCAAAGAGATCCCCTCTCCACCCTGCTTGGGCTCTGACTCTTCCAGGCCCTCACAACATGGACACTCTGTCCCAGGCCACCCTTCTCATCCCACCTGGGTCCAAATAAGCTGCTCGGGGCCAACAGCTCCCCACACCCCCTCCTCACACTGTGAGTATCCACCTTGTTATGCATCACATAATGGCTTTAGGTCATAATTGTCGAGGAGGAAGGAGAAAAGATTTATCACTTTTAAATGGACTTTGGTTATTTCAATCCTTTGCTCAAAATCTTCCAAGAGCCTTTTAATCTTTCTCAGAATAAAATCCAAACTCAACTCCATGGTCTACTAGGTCCTATAAATCTGTCCCCTACCTCCTTACATCACTTGGTCTCATATATGCGTGCTGGCCTTTATTCTGTTTTCAAGTACACTAAACCCTTTCTTACCTCAGGATCTTTGCACTGTATGTTCTCCTTGAAAGCTCCTCCACTCCCCAAATTTTCAAGGTCTTGGTTCACACCTCATTTCTAGAGGTTTTCTCCCAGTTCCCTCCTCATCCACCATCCCCACACTCCCTACCTATCCCCTTGCCTTTATTTTCAATAAAGCACTTATGACTGGTATGATATATCTATTTATTTATAACCCACAAGAACAGAACAATTTCTGTTTATTGTGTATCCCCATACCTAGAACAATACCTGAACATCTGCATGATGCCTGAATTCTTCAAGAACACATCTTGGTGACACGAAGTAATCAATCATAATGCCATCTTACATCTAAATGTTATATGTGAAGATGCCAGAAATGGCTGTGTAATTTTAAGATATTAATGTTGACACTGCATGGTGCTTTGAAGTATACTATTATTTGCAGTAATACTGAGCAGTATCTATGTTGTTTATTTTCTCTCTTTCACAAACGAGGCACAGAAAAGTGCAATGATCTGCCCAACACTGAAGAGCCAATGATTGACAAGATCACGACTAGAATTTGAGCCCTCCAAGTTTACTATTAATTGCACCAGGCAAGCCCCTCTGCGTGTACACCCTCATAATCCCCAACATCCTTTACTTTCACCTTCCAGAATTACGGGAATATTTCAAAAGAACAGCTAGAGGTGCAGAAATACTATAATTTTCAACCCTACCTACAAATGTGTGTCTTACTAAAAGCATAATACATGCACTGACTACAGGTCTATTACACAACAGCTTCATTTTTATGAAGAGTTGATAATGGGATTTTTAGCACCATATCCTAGGACTCAGGAAACTACAGCCCACCACCTGCTTTTCTTATATGTAAGCTAAAAATGGTTTTTATATTTTTAAATGGTTGCAGGAGGAAAAAAAAAATCAAAAGAATAATATTTCATGACACCTGAAAATTATATGTAATGCAAACTTCAGTGTCCATAAATAAAGCCTGATTCTAACACCACCACACTCATTCATTTATTTACTGTCCATGGCTGCTTTTGCACTACAATCACAGGGTTAAGTAGTTGCAACAGAGATGTGGCCAGAAAAACCAAAAGTACTATCTGGTACTTCACAGAAAAAGTTTGTCAACCACTGCCACAGTCTCCTGATTTTTCATCCCTCCCCAGCATCCTGACCTTCAAGAAATGTTCCTTTTCCCTGCCAAATCCGGGTAAAGTTTTTCCCATCACACCTGATGCTTCTCCCATCACTCTGCATTCATTCTGACATGTATAATTGTCTGTTATATATCTGACTCCCCCACTAGATTACAAAATGCTAGAGGAAGAGGCCCACATCTGCTTGTTCATTACTGTATCCCTGGTGTTCAGCAATGCCCATTTATACTAGGTGCCCAATACTTGCTGAATGAATGGAAGACAGAGGCACTAAATTTGAATGAGCGAATTTAAGGAACTCTCAAACATACAAGTTTCTTCTAGAAGATACCAGAAATACAGATTGCCTGACTTTCCAAAGGAGCCACACAAATGACTCTATCTACCCCTGGCTCATTCCAGTCATAAACCACAACATCATACAAAATGGGCTGGGATCATATAGGGGATTGGGTGTGAGGAGTGGGGAGCTTTAAATTAACCTGCAGTCCAGCAGTAAAAGGTATTAACAGCAACAACAACAAAGGATGACACAGGGCCCCAAGCTCAGATATGAGCTTACATGATACTGATCACAGAACGGGCTGCTTCCCAGTTTCAACCACCCCCTCCAAAGTTTTCTTTACTCCCACACTGCCTGAATCTTTATATATTTCACCATGTCATACCGCCTGTTAGTCATCTAATTTATTCACTCACCTTACAAGAAATCTCTTCTTAAAATACAAATAGATTTGAAAAGCTAAAAAAATAGCAAAACTTCATGCATTAACAAAAAAAACCCCAAAACTAGATTTTTCTGGTTTCAACAGAAAAGACGTTAATCAATGGACTAAAACAGTATCTCTACAGATTTACACTTTAAATCCTTAGTAACCACAAATAACAATAAGAAATGCACAATAAATGTAGTTTAAGGCAAACGGATATTACACAATTACTTTGGATCATACTTCACATGATATTACACAATAAATTTCAGATGTGTCAAAAAGTTAAATATAAAGAATAATCCGTAAAAACAAAACCTTTTTTTTTGCACTTAATTTTGTTTTGTTTTATTTTGTTTGCGGTACGCGGGCCTCTCACTGTTGTGGCCTCTCCCGTTGTGGAGCACAGGCTCCGGACGCGCAGGCCATGGCTCACGGGCCCAGCCGCTCCGCGGCATGTGGGATCTTCCCGGACCGGGGCACGAACCCGTGTCCCCTGCATCGGCAGGCAGACTCTCAACCACTGCGCCACCAGGGAAGCCCCAAAACCTTTTTTTTAAATACATCTTCACTGGAGTATAACTGCTTCACAATACTTTGTTAGTTTCCGTTGCACAACAAAGAGAATCAGCCATATGCATACACATGTTCCCATATACCCTCCCTCTTGAGCCTCCCTCCCATCCTCCCTAGCCCACCCTTCCAGGTCATCACAAAGCACCCAGCCCTGTGCTATGCTGCTGCTTCCCACCAGCCAACTATTTTACATTCAGTAGTATATATATGTCAATGCTACTCTTACTTCGCCCCAGCTTCGCCCTCCCACCCCATGTCCTCAAGTCCATTTTCTATGTGTACTTCTTTATTCCTCCCTGCCACTAAGTACATCATGACAATTTTTTTTTTAGATTCCATATATACGCATTAACATACAGTATTTGTTTTTCTCTTTCTGACTTCACTCTGTATGACAGACTCTAGGTCCATCCACCTCACTACAAGTTAACTCAATTTCATTTCTTTTTATGGCTGAGTAATGTTCCATCGTATATATGTGACACATCTTCTTTATCCATTCGTCTGTCGATGGACACTTAGGTTGTTTCCATGTCCTGGCTATTGTAAATAGTGCTGCAGTGAACACTGTGCTACATGTCTCTTTCTGAATTATGGTTTTCTCAGGGTATATGCCCAGTAGTGGGATTGCTGAGTCTTATGGTAGTTCTATTTTTAGTTTTTTAAGGAACCTCCATACTGTTTCTCCATAGTTGTTCAATTTACATTCCCACCAACAGTGCAGGAGGGGTTCCCTTTTCACCATACCCTTTCCAGTATTTATTGTTTCTAGATTTTTTGATGATGGCCATTCTGAACAGCATGAGGTGATAACCTCATTGTAGTTTTGATTTGCATTTCTCTAATAATTAGTGATGTTGAGCATCTTTTCATGTGCCTCTTGGCCATCTGTGTGTCTTGGTGAAATGTCTAGGTCTTCTGCCCATTTTTTAACTGGATTGTTTGTTTTGATATTGAGCTCCATATATTTTCGTATATTTTGGAGATGAATCCTTTGTCTGTTGTTTTATTTGCAAATATTTTCTCCCATTCTGAGGGTTGTCTTTTTGTCTTGTTTACTGTTTCCTTTGCTGTGCAAAAGCTTTTAAGTTTAATTAAGTCCCATTTGTTTATTTTTGTTTTTATTTCCATTACTCTAGGAGGTGGGTCACAAAAGATCTTGCTGTGGTTTATGTCAAAGAGTGTTCTTCCTATGTTTTCCTCTAAGAGTTTTATACTATCTGGTCTTACATTTAAGTCTTTAATCCATTTGGAGTTTATTTTTGTGTATGGTGTTGGGTAGTGTTCCAATTTCATTCTTTTACATGTAGCTGTCCAGTTTTCCCAGCACCACTTACTAAAGAGGCTGCCTTTTCTCCATCGTACGTTCTTGCCTCCTCTGTCATAAATTAAGTGCCCATATGTGTGTGGGTTTATCTCTGGGCATTCTATCCTGTACCATTGATCTATCTTTCTGTTTTTGTGCCAGTACCACACTGTCCTGATTACTGTCGCTTTATGGTATAGTTTGAAGTCAGGGAGCTTGATTCCTCCAACTCCGTTTTTCTTTCTCAAGATTGCTTTGGCTATTCGGGGTCTTTTGTGTTTCCATACGAATTGTAAAATTTTTTGTTCTAATTCTGTGAAGAATGCCATTGGTAGTTTGATAGGGATTGTACTGAATCTATAGATATCTTTGGGTAGTACAGTCATTTTCACAATATTGATTCTTCCAATCCAAGAAAACAAAATCTTGATCCAGAAAGCATACTCTAGCTTTGGAGAGAAAAATTCATTACTACAGAACGAACAGAAGAAAGTTAAATGAGTTCTGACATGTAAAACTTAAGTCTTTAAATTTAGAGTTCAACAACTATTTAAAATGCACATAACATTCTAAGCACTGATGTAGGCCCTGAATTTTCAGAATGTTTGAATAGAGCACACAAGGCCCCTGATCTCACAGAGCTAAAGTCTAGTAGGGAGATGAGCAAAAAGCACAAAAGGCAATGGAAACTTCCTGTAAGCACTAAAGAGGAAAAGACACACTGCTCCAAGAGAACACAACCGAGGAGGCACTGTAGATGGGATGGTCATGAAAAAATTCTCTGAGGCACAACATCAAAGCCGATGGCTTAAGGAAGAACAAGAAACCAGCCAAATGAAGAGTAGGGAAAACAGCAGCACAAGGCCACAGGCAGCCAAGAGTCCAGGGCCACCGTGAATAAGAAAATGAAACAAGGGCAAGTGATGAAAGATGGTATTTTAAAGTACTAAGAAGCACACGTATTCCTACACAATACATCATTACATGGGAAAAGTACGTTCTTCACAGCCACCTACGTTTATCCACCTAACAAAACTAAATCAAACATGAAGCCAAAAGTTGCCAGGGAGGAGGAAGGGGAAGTACATACATACTATCAACAGAACTGTACATTAGTTTGCTCTTTTTAAAGACAATCTAAATGTAAGCTTTTATGTACAGAATGGATAAACAAGGACCTACTTATAACACAGAGAATTACATTCAACATCCTATGATCAACTGTAAAGGAAAAGAATATTTTAAAAAGGATGTATAGGGCTTCCCTGGTGGCGCAGTGGTTAAGAATCCACCTGCCAATGCAGGGGACACGCGTTCGAGCCCTGGTCTGGGAAGATCCCACGTGCCACAGAGCAACTAAGCCCATGCGCCACAACTACTGAGCCTGTGCTCCAGAGCCTGTGAGCCACAACTACTGCGCCTGCAAGCCACGACTCCTGAAGCCTGGGCGCCTAGAGCCCATGCTCTGCAACAAGAGATGCTACCGCAATGAGAAGCCCACACACAGCAACAAAGACCCAACACAGCCAAAAATAAACAAATAAATAAAAATAAATTTTAAATAAACAAATAAAAAGGATGTATACATATGTAAGTGAATAACTTTGCTGGACAGCAGAAATTAACAGAACATTGTACATCAACTAAACTGCAATTTTATTTTTGTAAAGATTAAAAAAAAGTCTTCTATTGAATTTTTAAAGACTTCTTAAAGTCTTTTATTGAATTTTTGTTACAATATTGCTGCTTTTTTTTAATGTTTTTGGGGGGTTTTTTTGGCCATGACGCAGGTAGGATCCCAGCTACCCGACCAGGGATTGAACTCACAACCCCCTGCCCTGCCCCCTCCCCGACATTGGAAGGCAAAGTCTTAACCACTGGACCGCCGGGGAACTCCCAAAGTTCAATTAAAAAAGAAAAACCCGATAAAAATAAAGACAATCTAAAAATAAATAATAGAAACTATAGCATTGCTCTTACCTTTAGACTCAATAGACTCTTATTTACCAAAAATTAACTCTTCCTCCTCTCAGAACTAACTGCACAAAAGGTATCTGCCGAAGGGACGTTTATAAAATAAAAAATAAGAAACCACCAAAAGGCCTACAAATATGTAACTATATGAATTGTGATGCATTAAGTTTACATCAGAAAGATGAGTATAGATTAAATAATACCTAAAATGTTTACTTTATCAAGTAATAAATAATGACATTTAGTTTGTATATATGGACAAAATGCAAAATGTATATATTGTTAAATTTTTTAACTTGAAGTCACAAATAATTAACATTTTGTAATCACTAGCTGCTCTGCTCAGGATTATTTATGTTCAGTTGTGTCTATTTTAATTCAAAAGATACAGAAAAGAACAAAAAGTATTGTTAACAAAGATTCATTACGGCTTTTCAGAATTAACAACTGCTAATATTACAAAAAATAGCTAAATTAACCCTTTAAAACAAACTCAAGTCCCATTTTCTTCTGCTACTTCCAATCAGCAGTAACTTTCTGATGTAACCCTGCCAGTCCATTTTCATAAAGTTTTATAAGAGACAGAGAAACAGAGAGAGAATATACACATATCCATCAACAATATATAGTACTGAGCTGTTGGAAAACTTCACAAAGGTGCTACACTTTTGTGTCAGGTATCAAACTTTCTGATGCAATGCTGTGTGTATAGCTGATAAAAATACCAACAGATCTACAGCATTTACACAGCATTACAATAATCATGGAAATATAACCCATACTGATAAACAGAGATTTTTCCCAATTTTTTCTATCACACAGTTCTACAGTTTGTTTTCTTAAAAAGTATAAACTTATTTTTATTAAGTTAAATAACATTACTTACTAACTAGATGATTATTAAACTTCTAATAAAGCAAGGCAAATAAAAATAATTCCCACTCTTCCACCTCCTCGCTTCCAAGATGACCAAGAAAATAAGGAACAATGGTCGTGCCAAAAAGGGCCGCGGCCATGTGCAGCCTATTCGCTGTACCAACTATACCCGTTGCATGCCCAAGGATAAGGCCATTAAGAAGTTCGTCATTCGGAACATCGTAGAGGCCGCAGCCGTCAGGGACATTTCCGAAGCGAGTGTTTTTGACGCCTATGTGCTTCCCAAGCTGTATGTGAAAGTGCATTACTGCGTGAGTTGGGCCATTCACAGCAAGGTAGTCAAGCATCGTTCTCGGGAAGCCCGGAAGGACCGAACACCTCCACCCCGATTTAGACCTGCTGGTGCTGTCCCACGACCTCCACCAAAGCTAAGGAGCTAAGTTCTTAAAGACTAAAGAAATACTGTCCCCTGGAAAGACAATAAAATGGAAATTATACTTTAAAAAATAAATAAATAAATAATTCCCCAAATCACCACTGATTACTAGCTTCTACCAACTAATAAACCAAATAACTGCAGTAATGCTCAGTTTCTAAATACAACTATAAACTAATCATCCAACTATCAAAAATCAATCACAGCTTTAAAATAAACAATGCATATCACATAAAAAGAAAATCTATATTAATTTTTCTAATTAAAAAGCAAATATTGGGGGCTTCCCTGGTGGTGCAGTGGTTGAGAGTCCGCCTGCCGATGCAGGGGACACAGGTTCGTGCCCAGGCCTGGGAAGATCCCACATGCCGCGGAGCGGCTGGGCCCGTAAGCCATGGCCGCTGAGCCTGCACGTCCAGAGCCTGTGCTCCGCAACGGGAGAGGCCACGGCGGTGAGAGGCCCGCGTACTGCAAAAAAAAGAAGAAAAGAAAATTCCACCTGTTAATGCAGGGGACACGGTTCGATCCCTGGTCCGGGAAGATCCCACATGCCACAGAGCAACTAGCCCATGTGCCACAACTACTGAGCCTGCGCTCTAGAGACCATCAGCCACAACTACTGAGCCCATGTGCCACAACTATTGAAGCCCGCGCACCTAGAGCCTGTGCTTCGCAACAAGATAAGTCACCACAATGAGAAGCCTGCTCACCGCAACAAAGAGTAGCCCCCGCTCACCACAGCTAGAGAAGCCCGCACGCAGCAACTAAGACCCAATGCAGCAATAAATAAATAAATAAATAAGCAAGCAAGCAAGCATATATTAAAGACATAAGCACAAAACGTTTATTTGTGGAAAAAAATCTAATGTACCTTGTTGATGACTTATACTTTTTCTCCTGCAATTTTCTTAAAACTACATTCAGATATTGATTTGTTGCCATCTACTGGTTAAAATCATATTTCAATAATGTTATTTCACCTCAAATATTCACTACAGTCAAAAATATCTTAGCAGGGACTTCCCTGGTGGTCCAGTGGTTAAGAATCTGCCTTCCGGGCTTCCTTGGTCACGCAGTGGTTGAGAGTCCGCCTGCCGATGCAGGGGACACGGGTTCGTGCCCCAGTCTGGGAAGATCCTACATGCTGCGGAGCGGCTAGGCCCGTGAGCCACGGCCACTGAGCCTGCGCGTCCAGAGCCTGTGCTCCACAACGGGAGAGGCCACAACAGTGAGAGGCCCGCATATCGCAAAAAAAATAAATAAATAAAAAAGAAAGAATCTGCCTTCCAATGCAGGGGACATAGGTTTGATTGCTGGTAGGGGAACTAAGATCCCACATGCTGCAGGGCAACTAAGCCCATGCACCACAACTACTGAGCCCACGTGCCACAACTAGAGAAGCCCTCTTGCCACAACGAAAGATCCTGCATGCTGCAACGAAAGATCCCACGTGCTGCAACTAAGACCCAATGCAGCCAAATAAATAAATTTAAAAAATTTTTTTAAATCTTAGTAGTGTTCTTTGCAAACTTTTATAAAACTACTGTGATGAATTCAGCTTTGGAGAAGTTTTTAAAGCTGTATCATGAGTTAATTCTATCTTGAGTTCTAACAATATCCTCACATAAAATTTTCATTCATGTGTTAAGACTTTTTTTTTTTTTTTTTTTTTTTTTTTTTTTGCGGTACGCGGGCCTCTCACTGTTGTGGCCTCTCCCGTTGCGGAGCACAGGCTCCGGACGCACAGGCTCAGCAGCCATGGCTCACGGGCCCAGCCGCTCCGCGGCATGTGGGATCCTCCCGGACCGAGGCACGAACCCGCGTCCCCTGCATTGGCAGGTGGACTCTCAATCACTGCGCCACCAGGGAAGCCCTCATGTGTTAAGACTTTTAAAACTAAAATACGATGGTAATTTGTGAGAACTATAAAAATCTTATTTAATTAAAATACTTTCGGAATTCTTTTTCTTTAAAATTCAAATGTTTACCCACCCCTATTTTCTAGAATATTGGAGCTAAAGAATTTAGGATATTTCCACCTTTTTACCGCTGAGTTGTTAGAATAAGGATCCAAAAAAAAAAAATCCATATACCACATTTGTTTATTTTGCACTTTCAGTTACTTTTACTCTACAGCAGTCCCTCCCCTCTCCTTCTTCCCTTTTTTTCTTTGTTATTATTTTTTTTCTCCTTCACTTTTTTTTTACACAATTATTGTTGAAAGAAAAAGCCAGTTGTCCCACTGCACTGCTTTTTAAAACCACCCTTTTAGCTACCCAGCTTTAAAAAGCATAACAAACAAATGTAACACATGGACTTATTTTTGGATCCCAATTCTAACAAATCAACTGTAAAATGACTAAGTACCTGTGGAAATGTGTATATAGATTGGGTTTTAGATGACAACAAAGAATTTTATTAATTCTGTTGGATATAATATGGCACTGTGATTATGCACAAGAAGATGTACAAATCTTGTAGACACTGCTATGAACTGAATTGTATCCCCTCTCCCCAGCCCAAAATTCATACACTGAAGTCTTAAACCAACAATGTGATAGTATTTGGAGATGGGGCCTTTGGTAAGTAATTAGGTTTAGATGACATTATGAGGGTAGGGCCCTTATGATGGGATTAGTGCCCTTATAAGAAGATATATCAGAGAATTTAATTTACTCTCTCTCCAAGTGAGAACTCTGCCAGAAAGCTGTCTGCAAACCAGGAGGATGGCCCTCACAAGAACCCGACCTTGCTGGCAACATGATCTCAGACTTCTAGCCTCTGGAACTGTGAGAAAATAAATTTCTGTTGTTCATGCCACCCAGTCTATGGTATTTTCTTATGGCAGCCCATGCTGAAACAGTCATGCATATGGAAGTATGTAGAAGTGAAATAATGTATCCTATATATGCTTTAAAACGTATTCACAAAAAGGGAAAAAAATAGAAGAAATGGAGCAAAACTAATAATTTTTTAGTTTAGGTGACAGGTGCTGGGGATTTAATATGCTATTGGCTCAACTTCTAAGTTTCAAATTTCTCATAACTAAAAAAAAAAAACTTTAAAAAAGAAATAAGAAAATGCTTTTCAATGTAATTCCTACAACTGAAACCTGAAAATGCTTTAAGATAAACACAGTACTCATCTGAAATTATTATGAGGCAAAAATAAAAGTTGACTTGAAACTTTATCTTTGAATAAATTTGGGGAAAATTGTTACAGGATATTTTTAAATAATCTGTCTCACCTAAGAGTCACAAGTTAAAAGCACTGACCTTAACTGTTCATGTTCTAATTATGTAACTTGTCCAAATTATTTACCTGCTTAAATGTCAATTACAAAAGAGAAATCATAATTTTGGTATTCTTTTGTAAACAGAGGTTTTCATTATTGTTTAAATACTTTTAAATTACTGATTTTTTTGTTTAGAAGTTAACTTTAACTCTTATTGATTATAATTTTCAAAATACATATTATTCTCAGATTTCAAGTAGACAACATAGTAATCTGAAAATAATAACCTTTGCTTCTAATTTGTATACGTTTTGTTTAGTTTTTATATCTGACTGCACCAACATTTACAGAATTAACACCAAGCAACAATGAGGGAGAACTGTCAACCAATCTAGTTCCTGATTTTAATGGAAATGGTAATATACATAACATTTACCATGATCAAGACTATCATTAAGACTGATTTTTTTTTTTTTTTTTTTTGCGGTACGCGGGCCTCTCACTGTTGTGGCCTCTCCCATTGCGGAGCACAGGCTCCGGACGCACAGGCTCAGCGGCCATGGCTCACGGGCCCAGCCACTTCGAGGCATGTGGGATCTTCTCGGACCGGGGCACGAACCCGCATCCCCTGCATCGACAGATGGACTCTCAACCACTGCGCCACCAGGGAAGCCCTGATTTTTTTTTTTTTTTAATGATTTTAAGGAAAGGTCTTTCTATTCCTATTTCCTATTTTACAAAGGGTTTTCAACAAAGACAGACATTCAAACTTGCTCCTTTGATCCATTTTTGCATTAATTAGTCATGGAAATCCTGTTCTCACACAAAGACCAATAAGTATAATTTTATCTTTTATGATAACTCTGGGTCATCATTATAAATAATATTTAATGTTCTGTGCTCAAAAAACATTCCCTCAGGAATTTTAAATACAGGTATACAGGGCCATTTTTTCTTTTAGTAAAGATCCCAGGCTAGGTTTGGCGTTGTTAGATGTCTGTTTCAATCACCTCCTTCATTCCACAAGCATTTACTGGTCATGTACTGTGATCTAGGTACTATGCATCAAGAATAGGAGAATATGATGAGATTAATAGACAGTTCTCATCTTCAAGAAGCTCACACCATCACATTGTTCTAAATACTGTAACAAAATGCTGAAGGAAGAAATATCATCAAACTGAGATTTCCAGAAAAATTCAGTAATAACTGAGTCTTGAATGCTGAGTGACACTGTTCATTCAAAGCAGGGCCCAAATAAAACATACACAAATTAGAAAGAAGCAAAGCTGATTATGTTCAGATGGTATATTTTCAAGGACTTCTGTGGCCCCTGAGAATACTACTAAAATACTGTTTGCTTTCTTCCACTGATGGTGCAATAATAATGGTGGGTAAAAGTGCTGGTGCCTTAGCAGGAATCAAAGCAATGATCCCTACCTGTACCAGTCAGTGTATACTTCACCACTATCTTAAAAAAAAAGGGGGGGGGAGCTTTTCACTTAAGAAGGTCCTTAATGAGGAAGTAAAATTTATTTTTACTAATCTCCATGCTTATACTTTAAAAATTCTGTGTAACAAAATGCACATAAAAACTACTGCTGCCCACCAAAATATGATACCTCTCTCAAGAAAAAGCACTCGGACAACTGAGTTGTGAGCTGAACGAGCCACTTTTTTCATGAAACATCATTTTTACTTGAAAGAACAAATATACAAATTATGCTTACTCAGACTTGGGTATATGGCAGACATTTTCTTAAAAATGAGTGAAGAGAACCTATCAATTAAAGAAAAACAGATGAAAGTATTTGTTGCTGATGATAAAATTTAAGGTTGCAAGAGAATACTAGAAATCTATAAAATTTATACCTGCCACCCTAAGTGTGACCGGTCTCAATAATTAAACACTTTCTGATAAGATGTTAACAAGTGTTAATTTTGATTACTGTATGTGTCAACATTTGGAAGATCTGCATAACTCGGTAAGCTAATATTTTCCAAATGATATTACATAATCATGTATGGAGGGAAAAGTCATTTAAATTGCAAGAAAATCAACAGATTTTAAAGCAACAGTTATGTTAAAGTCCATCAATATGGGTTCAGATTCCACAATACAACCTTTCTTCTACCAACCTTTCTTCTAACATTTGCCAAGTTTTAGTAGAGTAATAAAAAATATCCACAATTATGTGAAAAGGCTATAAAAACACTGTTCTCCTAACAGTAAACCTATCCAAGGCCAGATTTCCTTCATATATACTTCAACGCAGCGGTCCCCAACCTTTTTGGCACCAAAGACGGTGCCTTCATGGAAGACAATTTTTCCACGGACGGGGTGGGGGGAGGGGGATGGTTCGGTCGGTAATGTGAGCAATGGTTCAGGAGGTAATGCAAGCAATGGGGAGCGCGATGGGGAACGGCAGATGCAGCTTTGTTCACTCCCCCGCCGCTCACCTCCTGCTGTGCCGCCAGGTTCCTAAAAGGCCGAGGACCGGTAGTAGTCCTCAGCCCGGGGGTTGGGGACCCCTGCTTCAATGCAAACAGTACATCACAATAGACAGAACAAAGAAATAAATATGTGAATCCAACTGTCTTCTGTTAAGTCAGACATTTAAAGAATCTTACAAAAAATGTAAAGCAATGCCATTTTCTCAGTAAATGTTTGTTTTGGAAAAGTTATTTTTCATTTAAAAAATATGTTATTTATGTGACCATAATGTGATCATTTTAAATAACAATAAATTTACTTACAAATAATTTTTAACTTAAGTTAAATTTCTAATAAATATTGATAAATCTAATATAGTAAATATTGATAAGATATAACCCACATAAACAAAAGCTATTTGGTAGTCCTCCATGATTTTTAAGTGCATAAAGCGGTCCTGAGAGAAAAATGTTTGAGAACTGCTGATACATAAGTTGAAGAAAAGAGTAATAAGAACATTTCAAATACAAGCTACAACATATAGAGAGCAGTTTTATCTTTCACTATAAATGGCATATGTACCTCCAGCCATCCCAGCCTACTCTACATTTTCCCACAATCTAATGTATAGCTACTAATCTATTATAAACTATGAAGAAAACAACCATGACAGTGTTTTTCCAGTGGCTTTCCTGTGATTAAAGGATATGAATTTTTATCAACAATTTTTAACAGCACAGGGGGTTTCTACTGAGATCACCTGCTAAACTTCTTTGAAATTCCAGATACTGTGATCCGCAAACAAGCAAAGCACAACCACTGCCCTCCTTTAAAAGGGCATAACAGATATTTTCAGAACTCATGTTATATTTTCAATACTAATTTCCCAACCATAAAACAAATCAAACAAACAAAACACCTTGATGTTAGTTAAAACTTTCTGGGAGGTGTTATAAAATATTGAATAAACATTCACACTGTGAACAGTACAAAGATAGTTATGTCTAAAAGAACAAAGTTAAAACTGTACTATATAATCTTAATAGACTAAATACTAACACTTTAAATACCAGTTTCCTACCAATGATGGAACTCCTTCCTAAAATGGAAGCTTCAAGTCTATCTTTTAAAACAAGATCCTTTAAGCACAGTAATTTACTTCTAATCTAAGTAAAGTTAAATAGTAAACGAAGCCTAACAAATGCCTTCTGCTTTAATTTCCCAAGAAATGTTAAACTGCCATTGAAAGGGATGCCCTGGAAGCTGGCACTGGCCATCTTTCTATTTTAATTAACAAGCTTACCAACTTCTACCTAACCTCATCCACTTTCCAAGACTGCAATTCCTCAAACTATATCTTGGCCTAAAACTCATCAGGCAATCACAAGATTAGCCATGTCCTAATCAATCTCCTTCTAAATATCCAGAAAGGCCATCTGCATCCAAGACAAGAGACAGGAAAGACAACAAATGTCAGTTTTCATCATTCCCTCCATAGGATGAACCATGGACTTCTACAACCTCTGCCTGGTATTCAGTCTGAGACAGAGATGTTCATCCCTGCAATTAAACATACTAAAACTATTCCAACCTATGAAGGAATAAGTCTTTTAAAAATGGGAAATGAGAGGCTTTCTTGAATGTAAAACATTTCCTGCTCTCTGGCTTACTAGTGTTAAAATTACTTCACTGTGTCAGTCATAGAAGTCTATAGCACCAAACACAGACCTAAGAAAATTTATTCAAAAGGGTTGGACAGGGCTTCCCTGGTGACGCAGTGGTTGAGAGTCCGCCTGCTGATGCAGGGGACATGGGTTCGTGCCCCGGTCCAGGAAGATCCCACATGCCGCAGAGGGGCTGGGCCCGTGAGCCATGGCCACTGAGCTTGCGCGTGCGGAGCATGTCCTCCACAACGGGAGAGGCCACAACAGCGAGAGGTCTGCATATCGCAAAAAAAAAAGGTTGGACATTCTCAGATGACATTTTTTTTTTCCGATGACATTTTTTTGTAGATCAGATTTATTCTCACAAAACAGCCCTCCACTGGTAGGAAAATCAAAGAAATGAAGACAAAGAAATATCATGTTAAAATCAGATAAGATAATATGTATGAAAAGTACATACTTATATATCAGTTTTCAAAGCAATTCTGGGCCCTTTGCAGATTTTATCTATGCTATTTGAGAGAAGGGGTAAACATCAATTTGTTATAACCAACTCCATTCAGAAAAAAGGGGAAGGAGAGTTGTTAGAAAGTTACAGGGAACCTCACAGGGTCTCCAGTCACTGGGCACAGGATGCAAATTCCAGGGAGGAAACTCCAGGTCTAGACTGCATCCAGTGCCTATCTCTTGGCTAAGGCAAGATCCCCCCAGCTGCACTTCCACTAACACTCTCAATACTGTACGATTTTGCAAAATGAAATTAGGGTGCTCTTTTCATAGATGATGAAATGAATGATGAACAGCAAAGAAACAACACATGCCCATCAGGCAAGGTGAAGCTAACGGCATTTTGAAACACACTTGATTTTTATAACTGATATTCTGGAGAGCCACAACCTTTGACATAATATAATAAAACCACACCAGGAAGATGTGACACAAGAGAAAGTAGACATCAGTTTAATTTCTTAATGATTCTCCATTTCTTCATTTCTTTCTGACTGCCATGCAGACATGTAATTAGATATACCATCTCAAACTAGTATAAAACACCCACACCAAATTATTTCTTTATCAAATTTTCCCTGGGGACTTCCCTGGTAGTCCAATGGTTAAGAATCCATCTTGCAATGCAGAGGACGCCAGTTGGATCCCTGGTTGGGGAACTAAGATCCCATACACAGGGCAAATGAGCCCGCGCAGCACAGCCAGAGAGCCCACGCACCACAACTACTGAGCCCGCCCACTCCGGAGCCCACACACCCGCTGCAACTAATGAGCCTGCACGCTCTGGAGCCCGTGCACCACAACTAGAGAGAAGCCTCGTTCCTTAACAGAAGATCCCGCATGCCGCAACTAAGATCCAAAGCAGCAAATAAATAAATAAATAAATAAATATTTTTCTTAAAAATGTTCCCTAGGACTTCCCTGGTGGTGCAATGGATAAGACTCTATGCTCCCAACGCAGGGGGCCCGGGTTCAATGCCTGGTCAGGGAACCAGATCCCACATGAATGCCGCAACTAAGACCCAGTGAAACCAAATAAATAAAATCAGTAAATAAATTTTGGGGCTTCCCTGGTGGCGCAGTGGTTGAGAGTCCGCCTGCCGATGCAGGGGACATGGGTTCGTGCCCAGGTACGGGAGGATTCCACATGCCGGGGAGTGGCTAGGCCCGTGGCCGCTGAGCCTGCGCCTCCAGAGCCTGTGCTCCGCAACGGGAGAGGCCGCAACAGTGAGAGGCCCGCGTACCGCAAAAAAAAAAAAAGGTCCCTGGACTCTAAGACATAATTAAATAATTTCTTTCCAGAGACTGTCTATTCTGAGCTTATTTAGAGTAAACAAAATACCTTAAGTTGCCAAAACAACTTGAAGAATGTGTGATATAGTATCACTCAATCACCGCCTGCCATAGATAAGTCCTCTAAACTTTCCATACATATCAAGTTAACCCTCACAGTAATCTCATGAAGTTAGAACAACCAATGGTTCTCAATCAGGGGTGATTTTTATATCCTGTCCGTCTCACCCGTACCCAGGGACATCTGGCAATGTCTGAAGACATTTTTCATTTGTCAGTCTGAGCAGCTGTGACTGGAATCTACACTGTCAAGGTTAAGAAACCCCATCTATAAGCATTCTCCATTTTACTGATGAAAACAAGTACAGAGAGACTGAATGACTTTTGCTTAATTCATGTCACACAAGAAGTGGCAGGGACTTCCCTGGTGGTCCAACAGTTAAGACTTCGCGCTCCCAATGCAGGGGGCCCTGGTTCGATCCCTGATCGGGGAACTAAGATCCCACATACTGCAACTAAACAGGCGCACCTCAGCTACTGAGCCCACACGCTGTAGAGCCCGCGCACCGCAACTAGAGAGCCCGCGCACCGCACTAGAGAAGCCCGTATGCCACAACAAAGACGGAGCACAGCTAAAATAAATAAATAAATAAAATGAAATAAATTAAAAAAAATAAAGTTAGTTAAAAAAAAAAGTGGCAGGGACTTCCCTGGTAGTCCAGTGGTGAAGAATCTGCCTTACGATGCAGGGAACGCAGATTCGATCCCTGGTCAGGGAACTAAGATCCAACATGCCGTGGGGCAACTAAGCCTGCGTGCCACAACTACTGAGCTCATGCACTTCAACTAGAGATCCTGGGTGCCGCACACTACAGAGCCCACGGGCCCTGGAACCTGTGCGCCATAACTAGAGAAGAGAAAACCTACACGCCACAACTAGAGAGAAGCCTGTGAGCCACAACAAACAGCCCTCACACCTCAACGAAGATTCCATGTGCCGCAACTAAGACCCAATGCAGCCAAAAATAAATAAAATAAATAATAAATAAATCTTTTAAAAAAACGTGGCAAAGCTGCATTTTAAATCCAAGTCTAATTCCAGAATCCATAATCATAAACATGATTTACGTAAGTACTAACTATAATAAAGTAAAATTCTGAAATTTAAAAATATATACCACTAGTGATAGCATCAAAAATATTAAATTCTTAGGGATAAATCTGACAAAAGATGTGCAAGACCAACACACTGAAAACTATAAAATGTTGCTGAAAGAAATTAAAGACAACCTAAATGAACACAGAATTATCAGGCTCATGGAGCAAACACTCAATATCATTAAAATGTCATTTGTCACAAATTTATTTATAGATTCAATGCAATCCCAATCAAAATAGGCATTTTTTGGTAGAAACTGACAAGGTGATCCTACAATTCATATAAAAATACAAAGGACTGGGCTTCCCTGGTGGCGCAGTGGTTGAGAGTCTGCCTGCCGATGCAGGGGACACGGGTTCATGCTCCGGGCCGGGAAGATCCCACATGCCGCAGAGCGGCTGGGCCCGTGAGCCATGGCCAAAGGACTTAGAATAACCAAAAGAACTTAGAAAAACAACAAATTTTGAGGACTTACACCACCTGACTTCAAGTCATTATTAAATCTACAGTAATCAAGACAGTGTGACAAGACAGACAAATCAATAGAGTCCAAAAATAGAAACAGTCCACATATATGGTCAACTAATTTTCGACAAAGGTGCAAAAGCAATTCAGTGGAGAAAGAATAATCTTTTCTACAAAAAGTGCTGGAAAAACTGGATAGTCATTTGTTTAAAAAAAAAAAAAGAACTTTGATCCACAAAATTTATGTATTTGATGCACAAAAATTAGCTCAAAATGGAAAAAGTAAAAACTATAAAACATCTAGAAAAAAACATAAGGCGATCTTTGTGAAACAGCATGTATATAAAAAGGAAATTTTGGGGCTCCCCTGGTGGCGCAGTGGTTGAGAGTCCGCCTGCTGATGCAGGGGACACGGGTTTGTGCCCTGGTCCGGGAAGATCCCACATGCCGCGTAGCGGCTGGGCCCGTGAGCCATGGCCGCTGAGCCTGCGTGTCCAGAGCCTGTGCTCCGCAATGGGAGAGGCCACAACAGTGAGAGCCCCGCGTACCACAAAAAAAAAAAAAAAAAAAGGAAATTTTGGTAAACTGGACTTGATCAAAATTAAGAACTTCTGTTCTTCAAAACATGTCAGAAAATGGGGACTTCCCTGGTGGTACCGTGGTTAAGAATCTGCCTGCCAATGCAGGGGACACAGGTTCAAATCCCTAGTCCAGGAAGATCTCACATGCTGCAGAGCAACTAACCCCATGCACCACAACTACTGAGCCTGCGCTCTAGAGCCCACAAGCCACGACTCCTGAAGCCCGCGCACCTAGAGCCCGTGCTCCGCAACAAGAGAAGCCACCACAAGGAGAAGCCTGCACACCGCAATGAAAAGTAGCCCCCACTCGGCGCAACTAGAGAAAGCCCGTGCGCAGCAACGAAGACCCAACGCAGCCAAAAATAAATTTAAAAAAAAAAAATTACATAAAAAAAAATGTCAGGGCTTCCCTGGTGGCGCAGTGGTTGAGAGTCCGCCTGCCAATGCAGGGGACACGGGTTCGTGCCCCGGTCCGGGAGGATCCCACATGCTGCGGAGCGGCTGGGCCCGTGAGCCATGGCCGCTGAGCCTGTGCTTCCGGAGCCTGTGCTCCACAACGGGAGGCCACAACAGTGAGAGGCCCGCGTACCGCAACAAAAAGAAGGCAGAAAATGAAAAGACAAGCCACAGAATGGGAGAAAATATTTGTAAACCACATAACTGATTAAGGACTTGTACCCAGAACATATAAAAGAAGTCTCAAAGCTCAATAATAAGCAAACAACCCAATATATTTTTTTAATTGTTAGAAGATTTAACCAGACACTTCACCAAACAGGGAATTCTCTGGCGGTCCAGTGATTAGGACTCTGCGCTTTCACTGATGAGGGCCCAGGTTCAATCCCTGGTGGGGGAACTAAGATCCTGCAAACTGCACATCGCATCCCCCCCCACTCCCAAAAGACAGACACTTCACCAAAGACAATCTAGGGATGAAAAATAAGAACATGAAAAGATGTTCAACAGCATTAGTCACCAGAAAATGAAAATTAACACCATGAGATGTCACCACATACCTGTTAGAATGCCAAAATATTAAAAGAGACTGGCCATGCCAAGTATTCACAGGTATATGGAGGAACTGGATGTCTTAAATAAGCTGGTGGGAAAAAACGGTAAAGGCTCTTGGGGAAATACTTGGCACTTTCTTAAAAACCTAAAGATACACCTATTATATGATCCAGTCATCACACATTTACCCAAGAGAAATGAAAGCATATGCCCACAGAAAGACCTATACACAAATGTTCACCACAGGTTCTTTATAAAAGCAAAAACTGAAAATAAATATCCATCAACAAATAACAAATATAAACAAACTGTGGTATATCCATACAATGGGATCCTACTCAGCAATAAAAAGGAATGAAATACGGATACACTCAACAAGATGGACAAATCTCAAAATAGGTATGCTGACTGAAAGAAACAAGACACAGCAGGATACATGCTGTATGGCTCCATTTATATAAATTTAGAAAATGCAAACTAATCTACATGATAGAAGATCAACAGGGACAGAAGGGAAGGATTACAACTTGGCAGAAAGAAACTTCTGCGGGGTATGGATATGTTTATAATTAAGACTGTAATGATGGTTTCACAGGTGTATACATACATCAAAAACCTAACAAA
The DNA here is from genome assembly GCF_039906515.1 of Pseudorca crassidens. Classification (NCBI taxonomy): domain Eukaryota; kingdom Metazoa; phylum Chordata; class Mammalia; order Artiodactyla; family Delphinidae; genus Pseudorca; species Pseudorca crassidens. The sequence continues at coordinate 19,663,457 of NC_090303.1, read as the reverse complement.
TGGGGACTTTCCTGGTGGTCCAGCGGGTTAGGCTCTGAACTCCCAAAGCAGGAGGCCCGGGTTCAATCCCTGGTCGGGGAAGCAGATCCCACATGCATGCTGCAACTCAGAGTCGGCATGCCGCGACTAGGAAGTCCCCATACTGCAACTAAAAAGATCCTGCATGCCACAATGAAGATTCCATGTGCTGCAACTAAGACCTGGCACAGTCAAAATAAAATAAATAACTTAAAAAAAAATGTTTTAAAACCTATCAAATGTGTGCAGTTTATTGTATGTCCATTATACCTCAATAAAGTTGGCAAAAATCCTAAACAAAAAAAGAATGCAAATGGAAATACATACAGAAATCAAAATAGTACTGGGAGTAAGGGTTCATTTTCAATATCTTCATTTTTGAAATATGCCAACTAAAGAAAACATGTATCATTTTTTATCTCATGTCATTCCAAAAGGGTCTGCAGTAGTATATAATAAAAGTAGAATAATAAAACCATTAAGCAAGACAGTAAAACCGTAATCAGTAAGATTTTAAGAGGTAACTGCAAAAGGAAAGCGAAGTCTTCTGTGAAACTTACTCCTTTCCTGAAGTAAAGCTAATCTTAATTTCGTTCATCAAAACATCAGGTAATATCACTCTGTATTCTCCAAAATCTAAGACAACTTATTTTATATTCTCTCATTTTTCATCCTCTTTATCCCATGTATCAGATTTGTTTCCAATTTCAAATTCTCTTTCAAATTCTTTCTTTTTCTGCTGCTGTTGCCTTAAGTCTGAAGTCTCACCAATTCAAATCATTTCTGGAATGAGAATGAATGCATATTAATTGCTATAACAGCCCCCTAGCTTACCTCACTGCCTCGAATTCCTCCTCATTCCAATGCATTCTGAATAATTCTTTTGGAAACTGCTTTCCCAGGGTCACTTTCCTGATGAAGAATCTCAAAGTATTAGCTACCTTACTAACAAAAGTCGAAGCTCAAACAAGACCTCAAGACCTTCCACAACCTGCTCTCACCCCAGCCATGCTTGTATCCCACCTGTCATCACCTACCCTGGATTCCATGCAGTTGAGACTCAGGATCTCCGGGGGTGGGGTCAGGGAAGTGGTAGCCTGGATGAATCTCACACTAAGATTTGAAAACCTACTGGTGTAAGAGAGGGTCGTTCCATAATAAATTCTCCCTCCCTCCCTGGCTGCACCTCCCAACACTTCCCCAGAAAGATGTTAAATCCTAGACATACCAAATTATCTGTGGAATCCATCTTGTTCCCTTCCCGCCTCCCTGCCTCCTCTCTAAGGGGAGTATCATTCTCCTCCCACACAGTTCCCACAAACCCTAACTATGGATCTGACCCGGATGGGTAAAAGCAGGTAAGCTTCAAGTAAACAAAGGGGAAAGGAGGGATAATGAGATGAAATACAGAAAAGTAGAGCATGGAGAAAGTGCAGACAGAGCCAAAAAGAAGCAAGGGAACAAACTGCCGGGCTGGGGCCCAAATACAAATGACCTTAAAAAAAAAAAAAGTGTAACAAGTCAGCCTTTGCTAAGGAGCTGAAAAATAATTTCTCTAAGCTCAAACTTACTCTCAGGGAGTCTCGAGGGCAGGATGTGTTCACAAGTTCATAAACAAAAGACTGTAGGAAAAAGTAAGAGGGACGCTTACAGTAGGTGGGTAGAAGCCTGTGAGGAGGCCTTGGACGCCAGATATGCCTCCAAGGAGCTACTGCAAAATAGCAAACATGCATAAAATTTGTTATTATTAGGAAGAACACAATATTTTAGCAGTACCAGAGTCCAGAAAATCTGCAGAAATTTGCCTTCAGCTGTCAAGTTCACTACCAGAGCTTAGGCTCTCTGAAGGAAAAAACCCGTATTTATCTCTCATTTCATACACATTTCTTGACTCACCATAATGAGCGTATTTCCACTTTAGCCCTTAAGCACTGGTTATGAGTTTCCTACTTTTCAAAAAACTATACTTCTTAGCTTACAATGTCATATTCCTCCATCTTTCAGTAACATTCTCACCAGAGGCTGGCTAACTTTTTCTGCCTAAAGCCAGATAAATATTTCAGACTTTGTAAGCAAATGGTCTCTGTTGTAGCACAAAAGCACACAGATATGTAAACAAATGAATGTGACTGCTTCAATAAAACTTTACTTGTGGACACTGAAATGTGAATTTCATATAATTTCCATATGTCACAAAATTTTCTTTTGAATTTTTTTCAATCATTTAAAAACATAAAAACCATCTTACATGACAGGCCATGCAAACACAGGTGGCAGGGCTGTATTTGGCCAGCCTGCTACAGTTTGCAGACTCCTGCTTACACCCTCTTAAAGGTTCCACAGTACAACCATTCCATTATTCCTTATTTCTACAGCACAACAATTAACTTTATTTGCAAGTCTTTTTGCTAAGCCCCAACTGTGTGATGGCCTCTAGGTAATGAACAATTAAGCATTCTTCTGACCTGAACACATTCCGTTTCACCCAAATTCGCACTTTGGAAGAAATAAAAACAACTTGCTTATCTAGTTTCTGATTTAAAACACTGAAGGAAGGAAAAGGGGATTTTAAGTAATTGTGTAAATGGAACAAAGAACAATGACAACACTTATATTGATGTCAAGTGTTAAAAAGAGAGTCCATTATGATGAATCTCAATTGTCAGTCTTAATTTCTCTCCCACAGTTTCAAAGCTAAAAACTAAAATGTAGCTTTTGAGTTTGCTAATGAGATATTCTAAACTCATCTCACATTTTAAAGAAATGCACAAGACCAGACTAAAGAAATGAATAATATGACCAAGTATATTGCAACAAATGAGAAAATACTATATATAAGAAAAAGACATTCTATTGTTTAACAATTAGAAGTTATAATGGAAATAAGGTAGAAAATATCTGAAACAACATATCTTTTGAAGGATGAAAACTTTTCTCACATTCATTCATACATATTTATTTTATGCATGAAGAAACTAATGTGTTTGGAACACAAAGTCAGGTAAGAAACAGGTGTCCAAAACAGAAATGGCCTGTGACCACATGGGCCTAAGTTCTCTATCTGCTCTGGCCAATAACACAGCCACTAGCTGCATGTGACTATTGACATTTTAATTAACTAATATTAAACAAAATTAAAACTTCAGTTCCTCAATCAAACTAGCCACACTTCAAGTGCTCAAGAGATTTCTTGTGGCTACCATATTGGACAAGACAGATAAAGAACATCTCCACCATCACCCACCACACAAAGTTTTGTTGGACAGAGTTGGTTTACAATACGTTACATACTTCCCTTTCTCCACTGACTGAAACATAAAAATGAAACTTAACTTCGCCCTTTCATCAAAAGGAAAGTGTAAAATGTTTACCACCTGCCACCTACCACATGGGAAGTACCATGTAAGTCTTTCTGTACAAGTATTTACTATATTAAGAGCTGAAAAAAACTTCTTCCTAGGATAACTCATACAGCAAAGTCATCATCTTGAATGCTTCTACCAGGGTTCTAAAACTTTTACAGCATTCTGGAAATGAGTATTTCATCAATAACTATTTCAACCTCCTCATTAGCTTTAAACCACCCTCAACTGTAACTTTAATATCCTCAACTACAGTATTCTCATTGTCCCGTAAAGTGAAGAATTCTCAACATCACTCTGATTATCAAATGATTCTCTTTCAAGTGGAAAACAGCTCTTCCTTGTCACCTCTGACCTATGCCTAGAATACAGAAATCACTCCAATAATTGTTGCATGAAAGGTCAAAGAACTCTAAGTCTTTCTGGTACTGACAAAAACAACACAAAAGCCAGATTCCATTTCATAACTACTGGTATTCAAGAAGCTTTAAGTCTTTTTAAAAAAATTTTATTGGAGTATGGTTTATTTACAATGTTGTATTAGTCTCTGCTGTACAGCAAAGTGAATCATGCATACGTGTGTGTGTGTGTGTGTATCCACTTATTTAGATTCTTTTCCAATAAAGGTCATTACAGAGTATTGAGTAGCGTTCCCTGTGCTAAACAGTAGGTCCTTATTAGTTATCTATTATATATATAGTAGTGTGTATATGTCAATCCCAATCTCCCAATTTATCTCTCCCTCCTCCTCCCCCCTGGTAACGTTAAGTTTGTTTTCTACATCTGTGAGTCTATTTCTGTTTGTAAATAAGTTCATTTGTACCATTTTTTTAGATTCCACATACAAGCAATTTCATATGCTGTCTTTCTCTGACTTTCTTCACTCAGTATGATAATCTCTAGGTCCATCCATGTTGCTGCAAATGGCATTATTTCATTCTTTTGTATGGCTGAGTAATACTCCATTGTATATATGTACTACACCTTCTTAATCCATTCCTTTGTCGATGGACATTTAGGTTGTTTCCATGTCTTGGCTACTGTAAACAGTGCAGCAATGAACATCAGGGTGCATGTATCCTTTCAGATTATGGTTTTCTCTGGATATATTCCCTGGAGTGGGACTGCTGGATCATATGGCAGTTCTATTTTTAGTTCTTTAAGGAACCTCCATACTGTTCTCCGTAGTGATTATACCAATCAAGCAGCTTTAAGTCTTTGCTGCTCCTTATTTTTTATGGCACTTAGTTGACTGTAGGATTTAAGTGGCACCACACATTGGTGGACACAAATTTTCTGGTTCCTAAAAATCAAGGACTTAGGGGCTTCCCTGGTGGTGCAGTGGTTAAGAATCTGCCTGCCAATGCATGGGACACAGGTTCAGGCCCTGGTCCAGGAAGATCCCACATGCCGTGGAGCAACTAAGCCCATGTGCCACAACTACTGAAGCCCGTGCACCTAGAGCCCATGCTCCACAACAGAGCACAAGAGAAGCCACTGCAATGAGAAGCCCATGCACCGCAACGAATAAGTAGCCCCTGCTCGCCGCAACTAGAGAAAGCCCGCGCCCAGCAACAAAGACCCAACACAGCCAAAAATAGGTAAATAAAACTAATTAATTAAAAAAAATCAAGGACTTACTAAAAAGTGAAGTCTACAAGGGGAAAGAAAGTATTACACACCACCCCAGAACTATAAAATTAATCTAAAATTTTCAGTTACTTAGCTATGAAATAGAGTAGATTTAAAATAAATATATGTAAATACAATGGAATATTATTCAAACTTAATAAAGAAGGAAATCTTGTCACATGCTACAACGTGGATGAACCTTGAGGACATTATGCTAAGTGAAATAAGCCAGTCACAAAAAGACAAATATTGCATGATTCCATTTATATAAAGTAGCTAAAGTTGTCAAACTCTTAGAAACAGAAAGTCAATGGTGATTGGTAAGGGTAGGGTGAGGAGGAGCTGCTGTTTAATGAGTAGAGAATTTCAGTTTTCTAAAATGAAAAAAAAGTTCTAGAGTTGTATTACACGTGCTATAGTTATTAACACTACTGGACTGTACACATAAAAAGGTTAAGATAGGGCTTCCCTGGTGGTGCAGTTGTTGAGAGTCCACCTGCCGATGCTGGGGACACGGGTTCGTGCCCCGGTCCGGGAAGATCCCACATGCCGCGGAGCGGCTGGGCCCGTGAGCCATGGCTGCTGAGCCTGCGCATCTGGAGCCTGTGCTCCGCAACATGAGAGGCCACAACAGTGAGAGGCCCGCGTACAGGAAAAAAAAAAAAAAAAAAGGTTAAGACAATAAATTTTTTATGCTGTGTTTTTTTACCACAATAAAAAAGTGAACATGTATGAACCACAGTTAACCCTGAACAACGCAGGGGTTAGGGGCGCAGAGCCCTCCAAGTCTCGGCTACTGTAAATATGTAGTGCTGCTATAAACACTAGAGCACATGTATCTTCTTGAATTAATAGTTTTCATCTTTTCCAGATATATACCCAGGAGAGGGACTGCTGGATCATGTGGTAGCTCTGTTTTTAGTTTTTTAAGGAATCTCCATACTGTTTTCCTTAGCAGCTACACCAATTTACATTCCCACCAACAGCACAGGAGGGTTCTCTTTCCTCCACACCCTCTCCAGCATTTATTATTTGTAGACTTTTTGATGATGGCCATTCTGACTAGTGTGAGGTGATAACTCATTGTGGTTTTGAGTTTCATTTCTCTAATAATTAGCAATGTTGAGCATCCTTTCATATGCCTACTGGCCATCTGTATGTCTTCTTGGGAGAAATGTCTATTTAAGTCTTTTGCCTATTTATTTTATTTTTTTATTTGGATATTGAGTTGTAGGAGCTGTCTGTATATTTTGGTCACACCAGTTGCAAATATTTTCCCCCTTTCTGTAGGTTATCTTTTTGTTTTGTTGATGGTTTCCTTTGCTGTTTTTAAGTTTTATAAGGTCCCATTTAGTATTGCTTTTATTTCTTTTGCTTGGGAGATTGACCTAAGAAAACATTGCTATGATTTATGTCAGAGAATGCTTTGCCTATATTCTCTTCTTCGAGTTTTATAGTGTCATGTCCTATACTTAGGGCTTTAAACCATTTTGAGTTTATTTTTGTGTATGGAGTGAGGGAGTGTTCTAATTTCACTGATTTACATGTAGCTGTCCAGCTTTCCCAACACCACTGGTCGAAGAGACTGTCTTTTCTCCATTGTATATTCTTGCCTCCTCTTCCAAGATTAACTGGACCACAGCAGTGAGGCTGGGTTTATTTCTGGGCTCTCTATTCTGTTCCATTGATCTATATTGTCTGTTTTTGTGCCAATACCACATTGTTTTGATTACTGCAGCTTTGGAGTGTAGTCTGAAGTCTGGAAGGATTATGCCTCCAGGTTTGATCTTTTCCCTCAGAATTCCTTTGGCAATTCTGGGTCTTTTGTGGTTTCATATAAATTTTAGGATTTTCCTTGTTCTATAAAAAATGTTATGGGTAATCTGATAGGGATTGCGTTAAACCTGTAGATTGCTTTGGGTGATATGGCCATTTTTAACAATATTAATTCCTCCAATCCAAGAACATGGGCTATCTTTCCATTTCTTTGAATCATCTTCAATTTCCTTTATCAATGATTTATAGCTTTCAACATATAGGTCTTTCACCTCCTTGGTTAAGTTTATTCCTAGGTTTTGGGGTTTTGTTTGTTTTTTTTTTTCTTTCTGGCATGATTTTAAACAAGTTTGTTTGTTTGTTTGTTTTACTTTCTCTTTCTGGTATTTCATTGTTAGTGTACAAAAACACAACAGATTTCTGTACATTAATCTTATATCCTGCTATCTTGCTGAATTCATTTATTAGTTCTAATTTTTGTGTGGAGATTTTAGGGTTCTCTATATAGAGTAACTGTCACTTGCAAATAGTGACAGTCTGACCCATTCCCTTCCAATTTGAATACCTTTTGTTTCTTTTTCTTGTCTGACTGCTGTCGATAGGACTTCCAATATGACATTAAATAGAAGTAGTGAGAGGGACTTCCCTGGTGGCACAGTGGTTGAGAGTCTGCCTGCCGATGCAGGGGACGCGGGTTCGTGCCCCGGTCCGGGAAGATCCCACATGCCGCGGAGCAGCTGGGCCCGTGAGCCATGGCCGCTGAGCCTGCGCGTCCAGAGCCTGTGCTCCGCAACGGGAGAGGCCACAACAGCGAGAGGCCCGTGTACCACAAAAAAAATAATAATAAAATAAAGAATCCGCCTGCCAAGGCAGGAGACATGGGTTCGAGCCCTGGTCCAGGAAGATCCCACATGTCGCGGAGCAACTAAGCCCGTGTGCCACAACTACTGAGCCTGAGGTCTAGAGCCCGTGAGCCACAACTGCTGAAGCCCGTGGCACCCTAGAGCCTGCACTCCGCAACAAGAGAAGCCACCACAATGAGAAGCCCGCCACACCACAACGAAGAGTAGCCCCCACTCACCGCAACTAGAGGAAGCCCGTGCACAGCAACGAAGACCCAACCCAGCCAATAAATAAATATTAAAAAAAAAAAAAAAAGAAGTGGTGAGAGTGGGGATACTTGTCTTGTTCCTGAATTTCGCAGAAAGGCTTTCAGCTTTTCATCTCAACCATATTTCTTACACATGACAGAAAACTGGCTCTAGAGCAAACGTGATATAAATCTTTCTAAAGAGAACATAAAACAAAACTGTTATGTATTAAATTATTTACAATCATCTCCAAAGACATAACCATAATATTTTGCTGCTATTGAAACTTTCTTTTAACTCTTATATAAAATAAGCTATCTAAGACCTTCACAAAGACATTTTACTACAAATATACTTTAACAATACTGTATGTAGGTAGTGTCCATTTGTATTTTTCTACTAAAGCAAACAGCAGTGCAATAAATCTTGTCTCAGTCATTTTATCTTATTCATTTATTTATTTTTCAAAGTCAGTTTTTGGTTTTTTTTTTTAATATTTATTTATTTTTGGCTGTGTTACACGCTCAGGGCATGTGGGATCTTCCTTGCAGCGCGGGCTTAGTTGCTCCGCAGGATGTGGGATCCTAGTTCCTCGACCAGGGATTGAACCCGCGTCCCCTGCACTGGAAGGCGGATTCTTAACCACTGGACCACCAGGTAAACCCCTCTCAGTCATTTTAAAAATTAAAAAATCAAATGGTTTTCATAATAGCACCTAGTAAAAAAAAATGAAAATCCTAGTTTCTAATGAGTACAATGTTTCAATTTGGGATAATGAAAAAGTTCTGGAGATGGATGGTGGTGATGATTGCACAACAATGCGAATGTACTTAATGCCACTGAACTGTATGTACAATTAAAAATGGTTACAATGGTTTATGATATATATATTTTACCATAATAAAATCTCAGGTTTCAATAAGAAGAGGTTATATGTATGTCATCTGCAATAGTTTATGAACCACTATTAAGAAAAGTCGTATGTGATGATTTGCACATTTAATCCTAACCCACCACTAACAAAGATATCTCAGAGGTCTCAATTATTCACTAAAGATAGAATTACATCACAACTGGAAATTTCCCTTGAAAAAGAAAGCTGAGAAAACCAAAACAGTTTCAAATTGGTCCATACAAATGACATATATTAATGAGACTATAATCACTTGGCAAACTTACTTATTAGTAAGTCACACTATGTGGTACAGAATAGTTTGAAATATTTTCTAACCAAACTAGTTCCTTACAATCAGGTGATCTATTTTTCAAGAGTTTTATTTAAAGAAATATACTTGAGCTTGCCAAAAACACATGATATAACATGTGAAACAGGGAGTAATAATAGCAGCATTAAACTATAATCATACTTTAATACCTTATATAATCGGGGATTCTTCATAAATATCCATGTGAAAGTCCTAGGGCCAAGTACTGGGTAAAGGCCAAGAAAGAGATAACAGAATGGACACAAGCAGAAAGAGAAGAGTATTAAAGTCACTATTTATTAAGTTAACACCTGGCTTAGTATGTGCAAGCATCACGCTAAATATGTCACATGAATTCTCAATTAATGCTCACAGTAACCTTGTGGGATACTTTCATTAATCCTGTTCCACAAATGAGAAAACTGAGGCACCAATGGGTTAAATTAGGGGTCCCCTACCCCCCGGGCCACAGACTGGTACCAGTCCGTGGCCTGCTAGGAACCAGGCTGCACAGCTGGAGGTGAGCGGCGGGCGAGGGAGCGAAGCTTCATCTGCATTTACAACCGCTCCCCAATGCTTGCATTACTGCCTAAGCTCAGCCTCCTGTCAGATCAGCGGTGGCAGAGCACGAACTCTACTGTGAACTGCGCATGCGAGGGATCTAGGTTGCTCACTCCTTATGAGAATCTATCTAATGCCTGATGATCTGAGGTGGAGCTGAGGTGATGCTAGCTCTGCGGAGCGGCTGCAAACACAGATTATCATTAGCAGAGAGGTCTGACTGCACAGAGACCATAATAAATCAACTGCTTGCAGACTCATAATCAAAGCCCTATCAGTGAGTAGCAAGTGAAAACAAGCTCAGGGCTCCCAATGATTCTTCATTATGGTGAGTTGTATAATTATTTCATTACATATTACAATGCAATAATAACAGAAAATAAAGTGCACAATAAATGTAATGCACTTCTATCATCGCAAAACCATCCCCCCACCCCCCTACACAGTTCCGCGGAAAAACTGTCTTCCATGAAACCAGTCCCTGGTGCCAAAAAGGTGGGGGACCACTGGGTTAAACAACATGCTCAAGATCACACAGTCACTAAGCAGCAGGACTGGGACACGAAGCCCACACCACTCTGAAGTGCACAGAGCCCATCTCAGGTGCTGTCTACTTGCTATCACCTTTAAGACACACTGTGCAGTAGACCGCAGTGTTATGACTCCTTGTTCCCTAGAGAGAACAAACATTCAGGAAAGATAAACCACGTTCTCAGCGGACACGGCAGCAAGCTGGCTGGAACCCAAGTCTTCTGACTTCTCAGCCAGGGCCTTTCCTCTTCAGTGTACCTGACACGTGTGATAGTTTTAAAAATATGTTCATCACAAATTATTTAATACAACTCTCTTCAAAGGGCAGAACCTAACACTCCCCTCAGTAACTCACTTTTTTTTTCTGATACATTTTATTTATTTTTAACTGTGTCCCAGTTTCAAGTACCTCACTTCTAACAAATACAATGTGGCAGAAGTGACAGGTGTGAGACTTGCCAGAGTAGGTCATAAAAAGCACTGCAGCGTCCTCCTTGTTCTCTTGGCTCCTCACTCTGGATGAAGCCAGCTGACATGTTGTGAGGACACTCAAGGAGAGGTGCACACGGCGAGGAAGCAAGGCCTCCTGCCGCCAGCCACGTAAGCAAGCCCGCGTGGAAGCGGCTCCTGCAGCCCCAGCCCAGCCTTCGAGTGACTGAAACCTGAGCCAGAGCCGCCCAGCTACGCTGCTTCTGAATGCCCAACCCTCAGCACAACTACGTGGCAATAAATGTTCATTTTATTAAGGCACCGTGGTTTGTCGGGGTTTCTTTTTCAGCTTTAAGTATAACTGACAAAACTGTAAGATATTTAATGTGTACATCCCGGTAATTAAGCCACTATGTTTTAAGGCAATTTGTTACACAGTAATAATACAACCAGGAAGGAAAACAAGTATCTCACACGTGACCCACACCTTGCCATCAAAATAACAGTGAAACTCAACTATACTTCAATTTAAAAGAAACCTAACAGAAAAAAGTGTAGGTTCAGCAGGTCGCCTGTCAAAAGAAGTTGTGGACTAAGGGGCAATTTCTCAGATTCAGTTTTGCCCTGTGTAATATGGTAGATGATAATTTTTTTCTTATTTTAAAATCCTCCCCATTTTACAATAATCTTTCCATTACCTTACCTCTTAGAGTCACTATGAGGATTACATGGAAGAATGTGTCCAGCACTTGGCATGATGCCCAATATGCAGTGAAAGTTCAGTAAATACTCACTGTAACTAATCTTATTTCTTTAATCTGCCCTTCACTAGCAGCTTCCCTTAGACTTCTTAAAAATTCCCAATTCTCAGTAGGGAGCACCTCCATTACAAACCTAAGTTGTCCAAGAGTCTTTTTCACTGGTCTTCATTTACTTCACTTACTCCCCTGCTTTATCTAAAACTCATCCACAACTGTCCCCTCCTTTGGCTCCCAGAGAATGAACTAATAATAATAACAGGGTCTCTTCTGGCCTCTACTGCTGCTGCTGCTCTCCCTGCCCCTTCGAAATGCAGGTTATCCTCAGAGGTCTCTCCTTGGTCCTCTCCTCTTCATTCTCATACCCTCAATGATGACTTTTGCAGATGCTCTCTGACTCCGAAACATATCACAGCCTCTACTTCTCATCTGAGTCACAGATCCCAATTTCCCCAGCTCAAGAGCCCCACGTGAATGTCTCACAAAAACCTCAAACTCAACAAAATCTGATTTTTTTCATCTCCCCTTACTCCTCACTTTTTCCCCCTTCTTCCCATGCCCAGCCCTGCTTCTCCTCCTGTGTTAACAGACCAAAATCTGTGAAGTCAGAGGATGAGATGTCCAAAGTGTTATTAAAATCTTCCCCCTTCTGCTTTCAATAAATGTATGAGGCACTGTGTTAGGTGCCAGGGATACATGGCAAGCTGGACACACCGCCCACCAAGAGCTCACAGGCTAGCATGCTTCCAGTCAGCTGCTAAGCCCTAACGATTCCTCTGTGCAGACTTTTGTGTCCATCCCTGCCTTTCCATTCCTACCGCAGCCACCCCTCCTCTGGCACCTGGACCACCGTGATAATGTGGCCATGTTTCTCCCTTCAGTCTCTGCCCCCACCTCAACCCATCCTTCACAGAGCTGCCCATTCTCTTTCTCAAGCATGTGATCCTGCTATTCAGACCCTCAAAAGTCTGCAGTGGTTCCCACTGCTTACAGCCTAAGTCAGAATTCCCTCACATTACCTCGATGGCACTCCATGATTATTCCACTCAAATCACCTTCTGCACCCTGCTATACACTCCACGGGTACACTGACATTTAGGACATCTCATTCTCTCCCTAACACTCGCGCCTGTTTACTAGCTATTCCCTCAGAATGTCATGGCGTCTATGAAAATTCCCTTGTGTAGCCATCCGAATTAACTGATCCTTCCCTTATTTTACACAGCACAATGCCTGTACCTCTATTTGCTATCAACCTCTTCCACTTTCTATCACTGTTAGTTGTTTACTTGCCTGTCTCTTTGAGTACGTCATAAATCCGACTGCCACTAATTAACTTGGCAATCCTGATGAATCATTGCATTATCTAAGGTTTAACTTTCTCATCAGTAAAATGAAGGGTTAGATTAACTAATTGCTAAGTAACTCCCAACTCCAAAGTTCCATAAGGATGAGTCTTATTTATCTTTGAAAAAGGCAGAATAGCACAGCTCTAAGCTTGGTCTTGGTAGTCAGACTGGTGGTTCCGAATCCCAGCTCTACAACCTACCAGCTCTCAACAATGGGCCTGCTACTTAACATTTCTGGGCCTGTTTCTCATCTGTAAAATAGAGAATAATTAGAATTCTTACAGTTTAAAAATTTTTTTTACTAACTGCTTTAGTCAGATATAATTCGCAGATCACACAATTCACCCGTTTAAAATACACGACACAACGACTTTTGGTACATTCACATAGTTGTACAACCATCACCACAATCAATTTTAGAATATTTTCACTACCCCAAAAAGAAACTCATATCCATCAACAATCACTCCCCGTTCCCCCCAGCCCTAGGCAATCACTATTTTACTTTCCATCTCTATGGATTTGCCTCTTCTAGGTATTTCATATCAATGGAATAATATAATGTGGTCGTTTATCACTGGCTTCTTTCATTTAGCAAAATGTTTTCAAGGTAAACGTATGTTGTAGTAAGAGAACTTCAATTTATTGCTAAATAATATTCCATTGTGTGGATATACTACATTTTTTAAAATTTTATTTATCTATTTATGGCTGTGTTGGGTCTTGGTTGCTGTGCGAGGGCTTTCTCCAGCTGTGGTAAGCAGGGGCCACTCTTCATCGCGGTGCGCGGGCCTCTCACTATCGCGGCCTCTCTTGTTGCGGAGCACAGGCTCCAGACGCGCAGGCTCAGTAATTGTGGCTCACGGGCCTAGTTGCTCCGCGGCATGTGGGATCTTCCCAGACCAGGGCTCAAACCTGTGTCCCCTGCATTGGCGGGCAGATTCTCAACCACTGCGCCACCAGGGAAGCCCAGGATATACTACATTTTTTTTATCCCTTCAGATGGACATTCAGTTGTTTCCACCTGGCCATTAAGAATAATGCTGCTCTTTCAGTTTTAAGTAATAAGAAAATGCAACTCCACCTGGCTGAAGCAAAAAACTAAAAGTCCAGCAGGCAGCCCTTGCTTCAACACAGGTTTAAACATCATCATTAGGACTGACTTTTTCTCCATTTCTTGGCTAGGCTCTGTTCTCTGCTCAGTTTTGGTGACAAAATGGCTTCAATAACTCCATTTCACATCCTCTCACAGTCATGCCAACAGGAGAAAGCAAAAGCCCTGGGGTTAGCTCTGTGTGGGCTGCCTCGCTGTGGCCCGAGAGTATAAAACACTAAGTGAAATAGGCTGTGATCTATCCTTGGGAAATGGGGAAGGGACACAAAGGATGTGAACCAAAAACAGATAAGAGATAAACACCACACAAAATTGAGGCCTCTTTCTGGGAGGATAAATGGATTCTGAACAGCTGAAAAATTTTAAAGCCCAATTTTTAAAAACAAAAAAATAAATAAATTTTAAATAATAAAAACCCAACTTAAGGTTGTGGTGAAAATGAAAAATAAATGCATATTAAGCATTTAGGAGAATGCTTAACACACAGTAAGTACTTAATAAATGTTAGCTGTTATATTAGCTATTATCTGTATTACATGAACCACATGAAATTTGATGGAATTTGACATTTAAGAAAAAAAGCCAATTTCATATAGCCCCGTGTCACATATACTCAGCTTAAAATTAAGTCATGTTCAGCCTGCTCTTCCATAATGAAATGTAAAACTGCATCTCAACAGAAGGAATGAGGCTTATTTTCAAAATTTTTTAAACTTCAGTTTATAGAGTCAGAGGAATTTCTCTGCTCTTGTGGAAAATATGAGAGGCAAAGTATGGGAAAGAGAAGTCTCTGAGAACAGTAGTCTGTAAAGCATTTCCTACACTAACAACAATACATACTGTGGTTCAGGCCTGACAGCCACCTTAATCCTTTATTAGCCAAAGCTCTCAACTCAGTCTATTAAGAATTCTTTTCATAGGAAAACATCACTTTGATTTCTTAATATAAGTTAACAGGAAACTAGCACTCCTTTAATAAAATGTAATTTTTCAATCTTGCTCAAAATACATTTATCTCATAAAACAAGGGTTACCAAATGGTTACTTCCCTCTTGGACAGTCTAAACATGATTAAAAAATAATTTTTAAAACTACTACCAGGATCACCTATTCCTTTTATCACCTCTTAGTCTCCTCCCTGTCCCCTTGGTCTAGTTTCAAATTATAGACCTAGATAGAGATCACCTGTTATGAACAATGAATACTTTCTTCATGATTTCTATATCTGATGGTAATTTTGTTGCTCTAATTCACTGTGAGGGCCTATGCTTACACAACATTATCTCCTATCAATATTAGAGCATAAGCCCTTCCTTTCTTATTCCTGATCAACAGTAAAGTCTCTGCTCTGCCCCAAGAAATAAATAAATAAATAACTACAGCAGTTATTACTGAGAAAAATAAAGATTTAAGCTGGCTAAAATAACTGAAAACATATTCATGTTCAGATGCTTAAGAAAATTTTATAATAATTCCAGTTTTCCTTTTTGCCTATTATAAAAATTCCTAAAATACAACTGAAGCACCATAAAATAACTAATAGCTGGCACTTACCATTTACTATGTACCACACACATATTACTTTATTTAATCCTTACATTTATTCTCTGAGAGGTATGATCAGCTCTATTTTAAGGAAAAAAAATTGAGACTTAGAAAAATTAAATAATTTATCCAACCCCACTGAGAAAAGTGATGCCTTCAAAACTTGAACCCTGGTCAGCTGCCTCTGACAACAATATCAGCCTCAGCAAAGAATATTCAAAGACTGATCAAACTTTAGGAAAAGGGGAAACTATTACTTCTTCTCAGCGAAGTTGGGGAAGTGAGATAGCCTTTGCCTACACCAAGTAAGAGGATTCAAACGTTAAGAGTAAAATTATACAGCTCAGGATCCTCTGAAAGGTAAATGTATCCTCGAGTGTCCCTCAACTTGATCGCAATGACACTGCAGGTAGTGAGCATCAGTGGAGCCAAGGGGAAGAGAAGAACAGTTCTACTATTACGGTTATACCTACAGGGTGCTGATGACTACAAAAGGATATGGAAAGCCTCAGCCTTGTAGCTACTGAAAAACAAAAACGAGTTTTTAAAGCTAAGATAGAAAACACAGTTAAACCTTTTTTTAAAAAACTGTCTTACTGTATACTAAAAGTGCCTACATAAAGCAACTTCTATCTCACTCCTACCATACATGCACATGATAAAACAGTCCAGGCCCTTGTGACATATTAAAAGTAGTCTCGGGCTTCCCTGGTGGCACAGTGGTTGAGAACCTGCCTGCTAATGCAGGGGACATGGGTTTGAGCCCTGGTCTGGGAAGATTCCCACATGCCGTGGAGCAACTAGGCCTGTGAGCCACAACTACTGAGCCTGCGCGTCTGGAGCCTGTGCTCCGCAACAAGAGAGGCCGCGACAGTGAGAGGCCCGCGCACCGTGATGAAGAGTGGCCCCTGCTTGCCACAACTAGAGAAAGCCCTCGCACAGAAACGAAGACCCAACACAGCCAAAAATTAATTAATTAATTAATTAATTAAAGAAAAAAGTAACAAATGTTCAAGTACAATTGGTGTCTTAAAAAGAAAAAGCAGTCTCCATTCAGAGAAAGAGAATATATTTTCTTTCTTTTCTTTTTTTTAAATTTATTTTTATTTTTGGCTGCATTGGGTCTTCGTTGCTGTGTGGGCTTTCACTAGTTGCAGTGAGCGGGGGCTTCTCACTGCGGTGGCTTCTCTTGTTGCAGAGCATGGGCTCCAGGTATGCGGGCTTCAGTAGTTGTGGCACGTAGGCTCAGCAGTTGTGGCTCACAGGCTTAGCTGCTCTGAGGCATGGGGGATCTTCCCAGACCAGGGATCGAACCCACGTCCCCTGCACTGGCAGGCAGATTCTTAACCACTGCGCCACCAGGGAAGTCCCAAGAGAATATATTTTCGCCTGTCTTTTTCTGACAGTAAAGGGAGGAATTTAAAAATAAAAATTTAAAAGTAAGGTTCTTGGCTTCCCTGGTGGCACAGTGGTTAAGAATCTGCCTGCCAATGCAGAGGACACGGGTTCGAGCCCTGGTCCGGGAAGATCCCACATGCCGCGAAGCAACTAAGCCCGTGCGCCGCAACTACTGAGCCCGCAAGCCACAACTAGTGAAGCCCACATGCCTAGGGCCCGTGCTCCGCAACAAGAGAAGTCACTGCAATGAGAAGCCCATGCACCACAATGAGTAGTCGTCCCCGCTCGCAACGACTAGAGAAAGCTCATGTGCAGCAACAAAGACCCAACGCAGCCAAAAATAAAATAAATGAAATAAATAAAATTATTTTTTAAATTAAATAAATAAAATAAAAATAAGGTTCTTGGGAATTTCCTGGCGGTCCAGTGATTAGGATTCCGTGCTTCCACTGCAGGGGGCCGAGTGGCAAGGTCAAAAAATTAAAATTAAAAATTAAAAACAAATGAACAAAAAAACCCCACAACTCAAGAATGACCTTTGGCTCCCACTGAATTGCCTTCTTCCCACTTTCTGGACAAATCCTGAGTTTCCCTACTGACTTCTCTCAACCAATCCCAGTCAGGCAGTCCCCCAACCTAAGAGACGGTTGATAAAACAAAAAGTGCCTCAAGTGCTTTGAAACCCCACACATTCATGCGTAATCTGCTTTAACAAATCTGTAAAGTCATGTATTTTCTGCCTCTAGGAAGGTATGAAACAAAGGAACTTTGGATCACAAAATGTTCATCACCTTCTGTGGTGATAAAACTTCCAGATGACCCCACAGTTGAAACACTGCCATAGCATTTAAGAAACTAATAAACAAAAACAAAACAAAAAAAGGTTCTTGCAATAATCTCTTTAGGGGCTAAAAACTTTACCTTCTGTTTAGTCCCAGAATGGCTTGCTTTCTGCAGACTAAATGGTAGTTTCAAAAGCCAGTGAATCAGAATCCAGGACTCTAAACCAGCACTGTAAACTGGCTCAGGAACTAAAAGATAATTGACTGTAATCAAGTAACTGCTTCTTCAGTCACCCTCACTGCTCCTTCACTGAAACTTCTCCACTGAGAGAGAAAAAGAGAAATAAAGGCCTGAAGAATTTTAAGCTCTGTTCCAAGAAGCTGCCTTGGGAAGCACTACAGTGGATGAGGGAAAGACCAGGTGGTTAGGACCAAGCCCTCACCTGCCAATTCTCCCAGAATAGAGCCACTTTTTCCTCTTTACATATAATAGAGTTCTATGTAAAATTTTATTTAAAAAGCATTCTGCAGGAATTCCCTGGTGGTCCAGTGATTAGGCCTCTGTGCTTTCACTGCCAAGGGCCCAGGTTCAATCCCTGGTGGGGGTGGGAATAAAAGCATTTTGCTACTACAAAGCAAGAGTGAAAAACACTTGTTCAGGTGCTCTCTAAAGTCCTGGCTACTTCACTGCATTCTCAGATTCACAGCCTTATGCAATAAATTTCAGGTGTGAAAGACACAGTCAATTTTATATCAGTGCTGCAATTAATGTTCAGTTACATCCCATTTTAGGATAAAACACATCACGCATGCACCCCCCACCAAAAAAAACTTTCAACGGGATATTCTAAAAATAAAAATAATCAATAGGATAAGATTCCCTGTGTAAGTGGTGGCAACAGCTGACTGACAGCAGAAACAATAGCAGCAAGCTGTGTTCCGTGGATGTCAGAAGCAACGACAGCACCTGCCAACCAATGCAAGCAGCCAGGCACAGGAGTCCCAAGAGCCAGGCAGTGCTTTTCAGTGCACTGTCTGTCTTATCTCTTCCACATCTCAAACTTCTGTTTCCTGGGGTTACAGAGGTATCCCTGGGCTGCAGTCTGTCTTTACTCCTTCTCCCACCCTGCCTAGTTCACACAATCATCTCGGGGCACATCTACTACACTGAGGTACCACAGGGGACGTGACACCCACACACCACGCTCAGCTAAGGTGAGTAACAGTCTTGTGTGTCACAACCAAATTTAAAGCCATCAATAATCTCATCCACATGTTCCCTTTTGTCCCTATCCTTTTAGGCTCCACATTCTAAGACCCTAACTAGAGAATTCTAATGCCTAAAAATACTTACATTAAGAATATGTCCAAGAATTAGCTGAAATAAATGCACTCTGGAATTGATAGGCCAATTATTAATTTTAAACTTATCAGCAAAGCAGTTTGACTATAAAGATATTCAATGTGGAAGTGAATTCAAACACCAGGAACAAAACATTACATTTTGTAGGATTTATCCAGTAAGGCTAAGAACTCAGCATAAAGTATCATATATGCTCAAGTATAAACCATGGTCTTTTCCCAAAAATTATCCCGCAAAAAAGAAGTAGTTCCCCTAGATTCTAGTCCTTATAAAGCCTTTATAATGATAGACTGCTCTCTCAAGTACCTTATTTTTAACATAATAAGGCAAAAAAAAAATCTTCAAAAGGAAATGAACAATCAGGATTACAGTAATGCTAGGCTTGATGGCAGAGGGTAATAGAATGACCATTCCTAGAGGACCCTGACTCGGAGGAGTCTTGGTGAGACCTAGAAGAGAGGGGAGGAGGGATGAAACACTCTTCACTGACTGACGATTGATTAGGGAACTGTCCGAAATCACTTTAATCAATACTAATTTAGGAGACATCAACCCAATAAAATTAATTTTAAAAGAGGCAAATAGGGCTTCCCTGGTGGCGCAGTGGTTGAGAGTCCGCCTGCCGATGCAGGGGACAAGGGTTCGTGCCCTGGTCCGGGAAGATCCCACATGCCACGGAGTGGCTGGGCCCATGAGCCATGGTTGCTGAGCCTGCGCGTCCGGAGCCAGTGCTCCGCAACGGGAGAGGCCACAACAGTAAGAGGCCCGCGTACCGCAAAAAAAAAAAGAGGCAAATAATTTCAACACATTTTTGGAATTATTCCTCCTCATTAATGCTGTACACAGCCTTTTAAAAAGCAAGTCAAGGGCTTCCCTGGTGGCGCAGTGGTTGAGAATCCGTCTGTCAATGCAGGGGACATGGATTCGAGCCCTGGTCCGGGAAGATCCCACATGCCGCGGAGCAACTAAGCCCCTGTGCCACAACTACTGAAGCCTGCGCTCTATAGCCCGTGAGCCACAACTACTGAAGCGGGCGTGCCTGGAGCCCGTGCTCCACAACGAGAAGCCACCGCAATGAGAAGCCCGCGCACCGCAACGAAGAGTGGCCCCCCTCGCCGCAACTAGAGAAAGCCCGCGTGCAGCAACGAAGACCCCATGCAGCCAAAAATAAATAAATAAATTTATAAAAAAAGAAACTAAATATCATAACTAAACATTTGACTACTCCATCTATATCTCTAAAATTTATACTTTCAAGTTGTATAGAATTTTAAACTTTTCATTGGGGAGTTAGGGGACTTACAACCAAGGCTATCTTATATTCGGGTACATAAAGTATCTGATAATACAAACTCAATGTGAAATGTTCCCCTGGAGACATACACAACGGAATAGAGCACGCCCGCCAAAACAAAGGAAAGAAAGAAAAAAGACCTGCTAATAGCCAGCCACACAAATCACTCTAAGGCCACCAGCCTAGATTAGACCGTACCACCTTTAACCTTGGCTGACAGCGCTCCTGGAATCAAGGCAGGGTACAAGCTTAAAAACCTGGCAACTGCAGGTAATAACTTTTCTTTCTTTGAAAACAGAACACAAGATTTGGTGGTAAAAATCTGGGGACCTGTTAGACCTTTGATACAAACAGAGCAAGACAAAAATCTCTTTAATTCTTAGTCATCAACACAAAAAATACTTTATCTACCTGGACCAGATGATGAGACAAAGATAGGTAATTTCTTTACAAACTGTCAAGTTTAAAAAAAGAAAGAGGGAGGGAGGGAAGAAATACTAACCCCTGAAATATAAAGGCCATCAATGATGAACTAAATTTAAAACTCTAATGAACTCTTCTCAAATCTTATTCTCCTTAAACTTCCCTATCCCATATATTGCTATTTACCCTCTTTAAGCTGATCTTTAGCTTCCCTTCTCTTATTCTGTCCAATGGCACTCTCCAAGTTTCAGGCTCCAGCCCTCTTCTCTCCTCCCCCTTCTCTTCAGTAAGCTGATCTTGCCGTCCTAATTGTCCTCAAAGGTGTATTCTAATCCCAGCCTCCCACCTCCAAACCAACTCTCCTTATCCTCCTTTAGGATATCTGTCACTTCAAATACAGTGTGCCTAAAACAAAATCTCTATCCCATCTCCAACCAACTTCTCCCAACTTTCTTAGTCTTCATTAAGTGTAACATTTTCAGTAAAACTGCCATTGTTTTTATTGCTTTCCTGTTCATGTCCCATAATTAGTTAGTTCTAGCCCTCCTGACTCTTCTTTAAAAGAACTTTTCAAAATTGGAAGTCTTAAACAGGTTCACTGTCTTTGACTCAATATTTCCATTTCTAAGATTCCACATAATCTGAGAAAATCTGAAATGCAGACAAAGATATTCGCTGAAGTATTATAATGCCTGAAACAGTCAACATGTTTCCAGCAATAAAGAAATATTTAAACAAATTAAAAAGTTAAGTAAATTAGAATATTACTCAGTCACTAATAATTGGTTATGAGAAAAAAATTTTTAACTTCTTTTTAAAAAATATTTATTTATTTGCCGCACCACACGGCATGTGGGATCTTACCTCCCGGACCAGGGATCGAACCCAAGACCCCTGCATTGGAAGCCCAAAATCTTAACCACTGGACCACTAGGGAAGTCCCGGTTATGAGAAAATTTTAAGGACATTAAAAATGTTAATGACAAAATGTTAAATAAGGAAAGCAGCATACAAAATCATACATGAGATGATTAAGTAACAAAAAACACAGGGATGAAAAAAAGACTAGAAGGAAAAATAACAAAATATTAATAATGTCCCATTTGTATCATGCTGGATGGTGACAATGTGAGTCATTTTTGTTTTCTTCTTCTTTTTTTTTTTTTGGCCTGGCCACAAGGGATCTTAGTTCCCCAACCAGGGATTGAACCCAGGGCCCAGGTACTGAAAACACCAAGTCATACCCACTGGACCACCAGGAAATCCGTTTGTTTTCTTCTTTACATATTTCTATAGTTTCCAGATATGGTACATAATATTTTAAAAATCAGGAAAAAAGGGGACTTCCCTGGTGGTGCAGTGGTTGAGACTCTGCGCTTCCAATGCAGGGGGCCTGGGTTTGATCCCTAGTCAGGGAACTAGATCCCACATGCTGCAACTAAGAGTTCACATGCCACAAGTGAGGAGCACGCTGGCTGCAACTAAGGAGCTGGCAACCCATAAGTAAGGAGCCGGCCTGCTGCAACTAAGACCCAGCGCAAATAAATAAATAAATCTACATTAAAAAAATAAATAAAATCAGAAAAAAGGTAATTTTTTAAATGTGTTTCCAATTCAAGACTTGTCAGGTCTCCCTAAATTAATCCTCAAAGTATATATTATTTTAAACTAAATAGCAAAAATAAACTGGAGAAGGAACTCAGAAATATAATCTTAATGTATGTAAGAAATGCCCAAAAAATTCTGAAAACAAGAGTGACAAGGTGGGGGGGGGGGAAAAAGAGTGACAAGGTGTATATAGGAGATGTGGGAGAGCCCTTGCCCTACCAAAACCTAAAACGTACTCAGAACTACAGTAAATAAAAAAATAGGGAACTAAAGCAGAAACAGAGTAATCAACACCTCAATACTCATACATGGAGAGATGCAATAGCGTTGAGGTGACCAGCCAAATCATTTAGAAAAAAATAAGACAGCAATAACCACAGCCTAATAACCACAGCCAACCTTTACTGCACACTTACCACGGGTCCAAAACCTTGGGGCCAGATGTCACTGCATTTCAGTTTCTTGGGTTTTCCAAAGACAGTATGATATTGGTGCCTATTTCATGTACTATGTAAGACTGCAGCAAGGTCTAGGAGCATGTTTTTAAAACATGCAGCCTACAGCCTTCCTGTTCTCAGAGGAAGAAGAGATCCCCCTTCCGTACAATACAAACCTGTGCTCTGATCACATCCCCTCCTGTCAACTCAGGGCGTTTGCTCCAAATTCCCCTTCTTGTCAGTATTTTCAACCTCTCCCTTTCTACTAGCTCCTTGCCATTCGCTTACATTTGAGAGGGAAAAAAACACTCCTCAGGAACCACTCCCTTGCTACCTTTTCTCCTTTACACAAAGAAAGCTTATTCAATTAGTAACCTTTTAAAAAGAAAAAACAAAAAGACTACAGTGTCATCCCATTCACTCATAGGGCTGCAGGCTCCCTGTGGCCAAAAGCACTGTGCTGAGACTACTCCAGGTGTGGGCTCTAATGATTTCCTAACTGCCAAAGTCAAAGGCCACCATCAGGGTTCATCTCACTTGAATTATTTTGCAGACTGTGCTCTTCCCTTCTTGAAATGCCCTTGGTTTCTGTGATTCAACTTTCTCCTGATTCTCCTATCCCTCTGGCTCTTCCTTTACCCTACCTATGGCTTTCTTCTCTTCACATTCAACACCTTCAGCCAGCTGCCACCAACACTATACCCAACAACTCCCATTTGCATTTCTAACCAGAGCTCTTCCCAGCGCTCTAGCGGTTAACACTCACCAATGTCTCTAACTGGAAGTGAATCACACACCTGTAACTGCCTAACAAAAGCCATCATTAGCTTTTCCCAAAGCTGCTGTGCATTCTTTACCTTGAGGAATGGCAACACCATCCACAAATTTAGCTAATTCAGAAACCTGGGATTCATCCTAGACCCCTCCCACTCTCCTCCCACATTAAATTGGACACCAAATGCAGTGAATTCTACCCCCTTAATACCCATCAGTCACCTGAAGCTGGATCTCTTTCCTCTAAGCCATTCTCTACACAGCAGATAGAGTAACCTTTCTAAACATCTCAATCTGTACCCACAGCAATGAGCCCCACTCAATGCTCACCACATCCTGCACCCCAGCCACACTTCCCTGCTTGACATTCCGAGAACACAATCATGCCACTTACACCTCCACATGTTTACGCCAACTGCAGCGCTGCTTTTGCTTGGAAGGCCCTCACCCTGCCACCTATTTACTTGGGAAATTATTATTGGCTCTTCAAGATCCAGTTTAACACAACTCTGTGAATCTACTAAAACCTATTGAACTGTACACTTTAAGTAGATGAACTGTATGGTATGTAAATTATATCTCAACAAAACTCATAATTTTCTGTGAGAAAAAAGACTTACCATCCGATTTTTTAAAAATAGGCAAAAGACAAAACAGGTACTTCACAAAATAAAAAATTTCAAATGACCAATAGACATACGAAAAGATCTTCGAAACCATCACTCAGGCAAATGCAAATTAAAACCACAGGAAGGTATCAGTACATATCCAGAAGAGCTAAAATTAAAAAGAATGACATGATCAAGTATTACAAAGATGCGGAACAATCGAAACTTCATACACTGCAGGTGGGAGTGTAAAGCAGTTCAATCAAAACTATTTCATAATATAACTGGGAAAAAAATCTCTGCAATTACTACTAAGACTAAGCATACACCTCTTCTATAACCTAGCAATCCCACTGCTAGAGTATATGCCCAAGAGAAATAAGTGCTAATGTCCACAAAAGGACATGTACAAGAATGCTAACAGGGGGCTTCCCTGGTGGCGCAGTGGTTGAGAGTCCGCCTGCCGATGCAGGGGACACGAGTTCGTGCCCCGGTCCGGGAAGATCTCACATGCCGCGGAGTGGCTGCACCCGTGAGCCATGGCCGCTGAGTCTGCGCGTCCGGAGCCTGTGCTCCACAACAGGAGAGACCACAGCAGTGAGAGGCCCACGTACCGCAAAAGCAAAACAAACAAACAAACAAACAAAAACAAAAAAAAAGAATGCTAACAGGGACTTCCCCGGTGGTGCAGTGGTTAAGAATCCACCTGCCAAGGCAGGGGACACGGGTTAGAGCCCTGGTCCCAGAAGATCCCACACGCCGCGGAGAAACAAAGCCCGTGCGCCACAACTACTGAAGCCCACGCGCCTAGAGCCCGCGAGCCACAACCACTGAAGCCCGCGCACCTAGAGCTCGTGCTTCGCAACAACAGAAGCCACCGCACCACAACGAAGTGTAGCTTCCGCTAGCCGCAACTAGAAAAAGCCCGCGCACAGCAACAAAGACCCAATGCAGCCAAAAATAAAGTAAAATAAATTTTAAAAAAGTTTTTTTTAAAAAAAAGGTGTTAAAAAAGTAATTTATAACCAAAAAGTGTAAAGAACCCAAATGTCCATCAATGAATGGATAACTACAACACAGTAATATCAACACAATGAAATGTTACTTGCAATATAAAGGAATGAAGTACCAATACATACTACAACATGGATGAACCTTGAAAGCATTATGCTAAGAGAAAGAAACCAGACAGAAGATCATATGCTGTATGATTCCATTTATATGAAACATCCAGAATAGATAAGTTTATAGAAAGAGAAAATAAATTAATGAATGCTGGGGTCAAGGGAGAATGGGGAATGACAAACAAGTACAGTGTTTTTTTGGGGGGGTGATGAAAATATTCTGGAATTAGATAACAGTTGCACAACTTTGTGAATATACTAAAAAAACAGCAAGTTACACACTTTAAAAACTAAATTCTTAAAAAACCAATTTTACAGTATGTGAATTATGTTTCAAGAAAAAAGTTACATGTGAGGGAAAAAATCAATAAAAACCAAAAAAATTCTTTAAAACATTTTATACATATGCACAGGCCCCAAAGCAAAAATCCATCCCAAGCCATGTGATTTAGCTAATTCTTAAGAATTAGGTCTTCCCTGCTAGTTCTTCCCTGCTGCCTGTTACAAAGCAGCACAATTAATAATTAGCAAACTAAACTCACTGGAACAATCTGACAAGCTAACAATCTCAGTTCAGAAATCATAATCTTATTTCTGACAACTACAAATTCTAGTGTTCTAAAAAAGCTGCCTATAGGAACTGGCGCAATTCACAAAAGCTCACAGAATTGAACTGAATTAAAATGAATGAAGTGCCACTTGCACATACAAGCATATGACAAAAGTAGATCATATTACATCAAGCCAGGCCCATGTAGTCACATAATGCAAGTCTGCCAGTCGTTATATTAATATAGTTTAAAATTAGATTTATTACTCTCTTTCCTCCTCTGGAGAATTAATCAAAAAGCAAAAACACTGGGCATCAGGAGACCTGAATTCTGGTCCAAACTAAGCTAGTTGTGTGACCTTACCCTCTATTAGAGCTGTCTGTAAAATGAGGAATACCTCCGAGGCTACGAGTCTCCTGAAGTCCCTCTACCATCACCTCTCCCCCGTGCTACTCTGTGCACCCAGAGTCAAGTCATCATGGTTTCCCCACGTACTATGGAAGGCCAGCTCTCGGTTTCTACTTCTCCCCACCCGCTATAATCCATTCTCTACATTGACAGCCAGTACTCTTTTCAAAACAGGAATCAGATCCTGCCACTCCCATCCATATGCCTCCCAGGTGCCTACAAGGCCAGGCCCTACCCATTCTGACTCCTCCCCCCTCACCATCCTCTTGGGTAGCACTCTAGCCACTCTGACCTTTGGGTTCCCCCAACATTCCTAGCCCATTCCTCCCCAGGGCCTTTGCCACACTCCCATCTCCTCCGCCTTATTCTAACTTCCGTTCAAATGTCACCTCCTCAGAGAACTGAGTGTGGATTCTGGTCCCAGCCTGCTTAGATTCAACTTAATAGCTGGACATGTTACTCACTCATGCTGTACCCCAATTTCATCTGTAAAGTGGTAATAACAGTGCCTACCTCACAGAATTATCAAAAGGGATAAACGCATGTAAAGCAAGCAGCAAATAGACTGGCACGGTTTTCAAATGTCATCTATCACTATACTTAAGGCACCCCATCTTCATTTTCTCCCTCTCCCTGAGCACTGTCTGGAACTGCCTTCTTTGTCATTCGCTTTAGGGTTCCAAGACCCCCATAGAATGTAAGCTTCGTGAGGCGCTTGCCTTGCCTTGTTCAAAGCTCTACCACCATTTCCCAGGAAAGGCATGCACACACTTGTTGAATATATGAATAAATCAATCACATCAAGGATTCCTTTAAAATAATACTGGCTTGATTCAAAGAATTAAGTAAAAAACTGCCTCAAACAGTTATGTAATGGGGCTGGTCTCCTCCTGGTCCTTGCAGACTGACCAGTTCATTGTCACTGGCTGAGGCGTTTCTGTCAAATCTAGTCACATAACTACAACAGACAACGAAAAAAGCTAATAGATTAACCTGTGAGAGTAGAAGTTGAATATCGTGGATATATGCTAATTCTCTGTAAACATACCACATAAATCCAAACTGCAGCACACCAAAAAAGGCTCTGGCCATTAGGAAAGTCATACCCTGAAATATGAAAATATGAAACAGTGACTTTAACTAAAACTGTTTTTCTACATGTACATATATATATAAAAAACATACAGTTATATATATCCACCTACACACACACACACACACACACACAGAGCCATCCCCAAAACTAGGGGGATGCTTTTTTCAACTCCTTTTAACTTTTCTTAACAAAATGGGCTATGTGGGAATAAATGTTTTGAACTGAAAGTTGTGACCCAACTCAGGAGCCTAAACATTACAGTTCTCCTTACTTATGGACTAAATTTCCATCATTCACCAAAGGAAATCCCAAATATAAGGTTCTGATTACTAGTATTAATTTTTAAAGCATCTAAAACTAACAAATATCCATTGAGATTTAACATCTTAAGACTCCAACATCTAATTTTTACCCACCAGGTCAAGCCCTTAATAAATATTTTTCCCTCGTTCTAGTAGTTTTTTTTTAATTGTTTTTTTAAGAAAGGCTTTATTATGTCGGTATCTACATTTTGTGAAATCCTTAACATAGTTTCAAGTTATATTCCGGTTTGAATGAACACAAATCCTGTCATGATACATCACATTAGTAATGACTTAGGCAGTTTTCATAGACGCCACCAACGGTTATGAAATTCGCCAGGCTGAGACCAAAGCGAATAAGGGAAAAAGCCTAGGAATGCTGCAGGCTAGTCCCCCAAAGAAAACAAACCAACCAAAAATGCTTCGTGATTTTATTTAAAGATGATCACGGACGATCCCCATAATACCAAATATATACCACAGAGTTACTTCTTTCTCAAATGGAAGAGTGAAGCCACAAATCTAGGAGGAGGAGTAATCTACGCTGGTAGATTCTTCAAAATTAGGAAAGAAAGGGAAAGGAGACGCGGCGGCGCTCTGCGGTCTCGGAGCCGCTCTCCAGGAAAGGCTTCCCGGGCGCCGGCCGCTCCCACTCCGGTCCGCGGCCAGGCTGGAGGTGGCTGGCGGCTGGCATGTTTGAAATATCACCACCCTATTCATCGCCTCCCGGCACAATGAGGCGCTGGGCAGCCGCGCCGAGGACCGCCCGCGCACACGCCCACCCGCCCCGCGCAGCCCGAGACCCGGGCGCAGCCGCGTCGCAGCGAAGTCACGCTCGGCCCGGGCAGAAAGTTTCGGAAAAAAAATCAAGCGCCGAAACGCACAGGTTTCAGAGCTGAACTCGTGCCAGGAACACGCCCGAGGCAAACCACTTGACAACCAGCTCCGGTTTTCAGCAGAAAGGCCGAGAGGCGGGGGCCGGAGAGGAAGAGGAGGCAACACACACACACATACACACTCTCTCTCTCTCTCTCTCTCTCTTTCTCTCTCTCACACACACTCGGCTCCTCTTCCTCTAGGGCCCCGGCGCCCAGGTGGGAGCGATACCGCAGCCTCACGCCCGCACGCGGCGCCGGGGCCCGGGCAGCGGGCGCCAGCTCCTCTCCCAGGAAGGCCCGGGACCCCCGGGCCACCTCGGCGCGCAGGAGAGGGTGCGCACGCCCGGCGCTTCCTTCCCCGTTCGCCCCCAACGACCGCGGAGACTGGGGGCCCCAGGGGCCCGGGGTCAGGGGATGCTCGGCGGGCCGGCCGCGGGCTCGCGCGTGCCCCTCCCCCCGCCCCTCCCCCCGGGCCGCCCGCGGGGCGCGCAGGAGGCGAGAGCCGGCGTCCCGGGGGATCAGCTCGCCCGCCCGCCCGCCCCGGGAATCCGGGCAACTTTCCCCTGCGCGGTCTCGGGCTAACCCCGACCGGGCGGAGGCTGGGGTCCGGGGGCTAGCGCGGCGTGGACTCACTTTTTCGGATGTTTCTCTCTTTTCGGCCTCCGCTTTCGGGCCTGAATGGCCAGCACTGAGGAAAGAAGACACACATTAACGGTCGGGCAGGCCGGCGCGGGGCCGCGTGGCGGGGAGAAGGGGACGCCGCGGGCCACTCACCTTTCCGGGAGCTCATCCCGACGCGGGGGAAGTGGGGCGGGGGGCTTCGCGGCGGCGGCGGCGGCGGCGGCGGCAGCGGCAGCGGCAGTGGCAGCAGCTGCACCGGCAGCAGCGTCGCGGGAGCCGAGCCGAGCCGAGCCGAGCCGCAGCCTCCACTCACTCCGCCGGCCGGGAAGAGGCGGGAACCGCGCCTGCGCCGCCGCCGCAGCCGCCGCTCCCGCGGGGGGCCCAGCAAAACCCGCCCCCGGCCGGCCCCGCCCCCGCCTCGCCCCGCCCGCCAACCCGCAACCCCCCCGCCCGGTGGGGTCGAGACCCCCGTGCCGGCCCCGCCCGCGCGCCCGCACCCACCCGCCTAGCCCACCTGTGCGGAAGTGACCCCCCCCACGACCACTGCCACTCCCTCCCATGCCTCCTCCACCCCAGTCCGCAGCCCGGGCCTCCGCCTCCTGCGCCCCTGCGGCTGGCCCAGGCCTCCCGTCCCTCCTGGGCACGCGGCCTGCGCGACCCTCCCTCTCCAACCACAGCCTCTCTCCTACCCACCCCGGCGGGTCGCGCCGCCCGCTTCTCCATGCGCCCTTCCTTGGCCGAAACCTCCGCGGGTCTCACACCACCTCTCCTCACGCGGCCTCTTCTCCCCCTTTGCTCCTCTACATCCTTGCATCCCCATGAGCGCCGCTTCCTCCTCTCTGGCGGGTGTGGAAAGGGCACAGGACCAAGAGCTGGGAAACCTGGGTCTTTCACTAGCTGTGTGACCTTGGAAAAGTCATCTTATCTCTCACCTTTATCTACCCCACAGGATTGCTTGAGTGTAATGAAGGAAAAGATGCAAATAGCACAGATAGTAGGATTAAGCTTTTGCACATGAATTAAGGTCCAGTTCAATAAATTCCATGTGTCTAACAATTCAGCACAACAACCCACCAAGGAGTTATTTCTTACAAAGAGGAAACTGAGTCCTGAAGAGGTTAAACAGTTTACCCAGCAATGATTCAAATTTAGGCCTACCTGACTCTAATCAAGTTGATTGGGGGATAAAATAACTGCAGTGATCCGTTGTTTATTTAAATAATTATAATAGTTTTGAAAAATATTCATCCTGACCATTTACCCTCTCAACTATATTCTTAACTGATCAGAGTAGCTAACCTTACTATAAAGATCCTAAACCCACTAGAACAGCGCTGCTTGAACTTGAAGAGCTTTTTACTTTCTCGATTTTTTTATTTTCAAACATATCAAACGTACAGAAAAGTTATGAGAAAAATACAGTGGACACCCATATTACCCCATATTCACCAATTTTGAATATTTCACCACATTTGCCTTCCCCGTGTGTACGGGTTTTTGGTTTTGTTTTGTTTATGATCAATCATTTGAGTTTTTTGCAGGCTTTTACCCTTTACCCCTAAGTACTTCTATAAGTATCTACTAAGAACAAAGATACTCTCCTATATAATCAGAATTCCATTATCCAAGAAAATTTCATATCATTTTACTATTATCTGTAACATACAGCGGCCATATTCAAATTTTCGAAATGTCCTTTTTAGCTGACGTTTTTCTCAATCCGGAATACAATCAAGGATCATGCATTGCATTTAATTGTCATGTCTTTTTAAGCTCCTTTACTCTAAAATAACCCGTTTTTTTTCT
Source organism: Pseudorca crassidens (assembly GCF_039906515.1). Taxonomy (NCBI): domain Eukaryota; kingdom Metazoa; phylum Chordata; class Mammalia; order Artiodactyla; family Delphinidae; genus Pseudorca; species Pseudorca crassidens. Next base: position 19,632,613 of record NC_090303.1, on the reverse strand, counting down.
TGTTTTTTTTTCTTTTGTAACATTCATTTTTTTGAAGAATTCAATTCTGTTTGCAGAATGTTCCTCAGTTTGTATTCATCTGTTCCCTATTAGATTCAAGTTAAATAATTTTGTCATGTACACTGTATAGATGAGGTTGTGTTCATCATAGTATGCTGCATCAAGAGGGATACGATGTCAGTTTGTACTATTATTGGCGATGTTATATGTAATCATTTCTCCATGGTAAAGGTACCTTTTTTCCTTTGTATTTAAAAAGTAGTCTGTGTAAAAAATGGGCAAAAGACTTGAACAGACATTTCTCCAAAGAAGATATACAAATGGCCAACAGGTACATGAAAAGATGCCCAGCATCATTAGAGAAATGCAAAGCAAAACCAAAATGAGATATCACTTCACACTTACTAGGATGGCTATAATTTTTTTTTTAATGAAAAATAAGAGTTAGTGAGGATTTAGAGACATTGGAATACTCATACATTACTGCTGGGAATGTAAAATGGTGCAATCACTGTGGAAAACAGTTCCACAATTCCTCCAAAACCTAAACATGGAATTATCAGCAGTTCCACTCCTAGGTGTATATCCAAAAGAATTGAAAACAGGTACTCAAATCCTTGTACCCAAATGTTCATAGCATCACTAATCATACTAGCCAAAAGTTTAGAAACAAATATCCACCAATGTATGAACAAACTGTGGTATAGACATACAAAGAAGTATTTTTCAGCCATAAAAAGAAATGAAGTACTGGTAGGTGCTACGATATGGATGAACCTCAAAAACCTTATGCGAAGTGAAAGAAGCCAGACACAAAAGGTCATCTATTGTTCTATTCCATTTATATGAAACATCCAGAATAAGCCAATCCACAGAAAGCAGATTAGTGGTGGCCCATGGCTGGGGGGAGGGGAGATAAGGAGCAACTGCTTAATGGATAAGGGGTTCTATTTTGTACCAATGAAAATGTTTTGGAGCTCGGTGGAGCTGGTGGTGGCACAACACTGGAGATGTACTAAATGCTACTGAATTCTTCTCTCTAAAATGATTAACATGTTAGATGAATTTCACCTTAATTTTTTAAAAAAGTAACCTGTGGGGTAATACTTTGAGATTGTCTGAGTATCCTCCCCCAAGAATCCTTCACTCCATGGGCTAGCATCCATCCATGATGTTTGCTTGAATCAAGTATTACTATAGTGGTTGGAGAATAATGACAATATAATCCTATCCTTCCATCTCTTCCAACTATGTTAATTAGGTGAGCTTTCATTTCTCCTGCCACCCCTTTGTTTTCTGCTTATTTGGGGCTTGATTTTTGTGGGGTTTTTTGTCTTTAGTATCAATATTGACAGTAAACACTGTCACTTTGAGTTTTGATTCTTGAATTGTCCCATATTTGACCAGGGAAGATGCTTTCAACTTGCAGTGTCTTTGGACATGTCCCAATCCATTTTTGAGCACCTCTTTACTTCCTGGCACAAAATATTCCAGGAAACCTTGTGCTTTCCCTAACTGAGTCTTAGAACAAGCCATTTCTCCCGTTTTTGCTCCTTCTAAAAGTTGATCAGAAGCTTTGAAGCCAAAGAAATCTGAGTTTGAAACCATTTTCCTTTACTATTTTTAACAGCTTAAGATATAACTCACACACCACACAATTCACCCATTTGAAGTACAAAATTCAATGGTTTTTAATATATTCACATGGCTCTGAAACCACCACCACAATCTAATTTCAAAACATTTTTGTCACCCCTAAAAGAATCTCCATACCCATTAGTTGTCACCCCCCATTTCCCCCAACCTCCCTTTGCCTAAGCCCTGGCCAACCATCTCCCTTCTGTCTCTATAGACTTGCCTATTCTGGACAGATCATAAAAATGCAATCCTACCATTGTGGCCTTGTGACTGGCTTCTTTCTCAGCTTAATGTTGAAACCAATTTCTGCTGCTTAGTGGCTTTTTTTTTTTTTTTGGTCGCGCTTGGTCTTACTTGAGGCAGGCAGGCTCCTTAGTTGCGGCTTGCCAGCTCCTTAGTTGTGGCATGCAAACTCTTAGTTGGGGCATGCATGTGGGATCTAGTTCCCTGACCAGGGATCCAACCCAGGCCCAAGGCAGTGAGAGCAAGGAGTCCTGACCACTGGACCACCAGCGAATTCCCCACCTTAAGGTGATCTTGCCAGGCTTTTTACTTCTATAAATTAGGAGAGAACTATATTTGCCACCTAGAATATTTGTGAATTTATTGAATTAAAATACACCAACCTAATTATTAATGAACAACTTTACACATACTATATTAGATGCTTAAAGAATGATAAATTATAAACCCAGTCCCTGCTGATTTGGAAATTAAAAATTTCTTTGAGATGCATCAAAACGTAAAATGACATTTTGAAGGAAATAAAAAAAGAAGAAACACAATAACAGGAGTTTAATTTTTTCTACCATCATTTATTTATACATATATTAATTATGTGACTATTATAATTAAGAAGGGAAAGTATTAAAACTAGATGTAGGTTTCTGTAGCAGTCCAAAATAAATGAAAAGGGCAGTACGTATGCATTTTCCCCAACCTCGCACAATGGAATTCAAGATGAACACATCATATTAATTTTTATCAAATATAAAATAAAATTAAAGAATGCTATAAATCCAACTGCACTCCAATATTTCCAAGTAGAGTTACTAAATCATGTTGTATCTTAGAAGGTATATTTATTATGTCATAGAATTGGAATCGGACTTGAGAGGTCATATAATGCATCTTGGGGCCTTTAGCCTCCTTCTAATGGTCCCCCAACACTTTTAAATTTTTAGAAAAGTTTCTTTATATCTTATGTACACCTTCTATTATGAAAATTAAGCCTGTTGCTTGTAATTTCATTATAGTGTGTTTCTCAGTGACACTAGCACCATTATAACAGTTATAACATTATAACATTATAACACAGAAGTCAGTGCACAGAATAGTAGAGCCAAACGGTCAGAGTTCAAATCCTAGTTCTGTCATTAGCTGGCTAACCTTGGACAAGTTTCTCAGTTTCTTTGTGCCTCGGTTTCCTGATCTGCAAAATGCAGAGTAATATTACCTACCTTATACGTTTGTTGTGAGGATTAAATGAGTTATTTCACATAGAACGCTTAGAGAAGGATCTAAGTGTTCCCCCCCAAAATTAGGTATTCATATTTATATGCATATTAAGACAGGTATTACTTATCTATTGCTGCACACCAAACCTCTCCCAAATTTAGCAACTTAAAACGACAAGAATTTATTATCTCACAATTTCTGTGGTCCAGGAACTTGGGAGCAGTCTAGCTGGAAAATGATGCTGTCTGGGGCTGCAGTCATCTGAAGGCTTGCAGAAGGCTGAGAGATCTGTCACCAAGATGGTTCACTCACATGGCTGTCAGCAGGGGTCCTCAGGTCCTTGCTGGCTGTTTCAGAGAGGCCTTACTCGCCCTCCTGGATCTTTCCATAGGGCTACTGGAGTGTCTGGCTCCCCCAGAGTGAGTGGCCCCAGAGAGAGCAAGGAAGAAACTGCAATGCCTTCTATGACCTACTCTCAGAAGTCACAATCCACCATTTCCACCACATTCTATCCATTAGAAACAAGTAGAGCACACGCTCCAAGGAGGGGAATGAAGCCACTTCTTATAGGGAGAATTATCAGCGAGTGTGTGGACACATTTTTAAACCACCACAAGGGCTCATTCCTTCTTTCCTTTGGTGCCTCTGATTTGCAAGTGAGGAACCTTCGAGACCTCTCATTCATACTGTCTAAATACTAGACATGAAAGGGAATTTTCAGTCTAACATTCAGACTGAAGAAAAAGGAATGTAGATTAGAAAGATTATCTAGAGAAAATCATCAATAGTAATAAATTTATTATAAATAAAATGCCTTCTCTATGTGACTCTTACATAAACCAGCTAAAAAATGACTCCTGGGACTTCCCTGGTGGCGCAGTGGTTAAGAATCCACCTGCCAATGCAGGGGACATGGGTTTGAGCCCTGGTCTGGGAAGATCCCACGTGCCGCGGAGAAACTAAGCCCATGCACCACAGCTACTGAGCCTGTGCTCTAGAGCCCACGAACCACAACTACTGAGCCCGCATGCCTAGAGCCCGTGCTCCGCAACAAGAAGCCACCGCAATGAGAAGCCTGTGCACCCCAACAAAGAGTAGCCCCCGCTCGCCGCAACTAGAGAAAGCCCGCCGCCCACAGCAACGAAGAACCAACGCAGCCAAAAATAAATAAATAAATTTTTTTAAAAAAATGACTCCTGAAGATGTGACCAGGGCTGGATTAGGATGGATTTAGAATACCGACTAATATGTCCACACATATCTAAATAGATGAAATGGTCTGGCCATAATGACTATGTTGAAATTCCCCACCCTGGGCTCCATTTCTTTCAAGCTTTTTGACATGGATAAAGCCATGACAGAATACTCATTTCTCAAATATTTGAACTCTCTGAGTATAAGAATTTGCTTTTCCATTTTACTGTAACTGGTTTAAAAATCCAATATAAAATCTAATATGAAAAAAAATCTAATAGAAACTGAAGATGATCTTGCTCACAGTTAAACACATATTCTGTTCAAGCATAATTCATAATCAGTTCTTCAACATGTGTATTTGTCACCTTCAGGTAGGTTTAGGCATTGTATCTGGAAATAAGATATACTTTTACCATTAAAAGGCAGCTTTAAAAAAAAAAGTAGCTTTATAATCCTCATTATTATAGTGTTTAATTGAACTTGCTTTTTAAACTTTTTTATTGTTACATAATATACATACAGAAACATGCATAAATCACAAGGGTACAATAGAGCAAAGACACCTATGTTTAAAAATATTGAAGGTTACCAGTACCTTGAAAGCCCCCTTTGTCTCTCCTTAGTAACTGCTCCCACCAAGGTTACCTCTGTTCTAACTTCTAACACTGCTGATTAACGCTAACTGGTTTTTAGTTTTATGGGAAATGGAATCATACACCAGGTACTCTTTTGCATCTGGTCTCTTTTGCTCAATATTATATTGTGAGACTGAGCCATGTGTTGTGTTTAATAATCTTTTCACTGTTGTATAGTATTCCATTTTATGCATACACCGCTTTTTTAATTCACTGTTGCTATTTATTAAACTACTGTCTCAACCCCAAACTCACCCTTCTACTCTCAGCTTTGTAATGAGGGAGCTGTGACTCAGCTAACATTTCTCCGTTGCCAGCGGATGCCCATTAATTCTGCCAGATGGGGGAGCTAGAGGGAAACTGGAAGGCTGGAAAAGAGAGAAGGGACTTGCTCCCTCCTGTTCGCTGGCTGTTCCTGTCACTATCATCTTGGCACAGGCCCTTTACAGAAGCAGTTGGCTGCAGTCTCAAGTTTCAGTGGTGCTCCTCAAACCGGCTTCATTGTCTCTCCTTAGAACGACAATCAAGGCCAGGCCATACCGCCTCCTGACATTTGGGTCCCAGCTCCCTCCTCTAAGCTTCTGAGGTCTACTAACCTACCTCTGCACTTTGTTCCCCAGCCCTAGGAGTGGACGCTGATTCCTGCATTATCACTGTATTATTTGTGTCCCCTTTACTCTTTTTCAGTTCTCCAGTACCTCTTCAACCAATCAATACCTTATATTTTTTGTGTTTATTAAAACAATCTAACTGCCATACAAAAGTAAATAGTTCCTGCTTTCTCTCTAATGGCTACAATAGATGATTGGGTTGTCTCCAGTTTGGACTACTATGAATAGTGCTGCTATGCATATTCTCCTACCTGTCTTTTGGTGAAATGTGTATATACCTGAAATGGAATTGCTAGGTCATAGGGGAGGTGTGTGCTCACTTTCAGCAGGCACTGCCTGAAAGTTTTCCAAAGTGGTTGTACCAATAATTGCATTGATTCTAAGACACTCCCAGGAGCTCATACCTGATCCTCAGAACTTTTAAAAGTTAGAGAGCTGGGCTTCCCTGGTGGCACAGTGGTTGAGAGTCCGCCTGCCGATGCAGGGGACGGGGGTTCGTGCCCCAGACCAGGAAGATCCCACGTGCCGCGGAGCGGCTGGGCCCGTGAGCCATGGCCGCTGAGCCTGTGCGTCCAGAGCCTGTGCTCCGCAACGGGAGAGGCCACAACGGTGAGAGGCCTGCATACCACAAAAAAAAAAAAAAAAAAAAGTTAGAGAGCCAATAAACTCCACACTATTGTAATTTAATCTCAGCTTCAGAATTTTTATGTTGCAGTGCTAAAGAAAACGAGACTCTGTTGCTTGAGGACAGACTTTGTGTCCTTAATTCCTCTATCAGTGCCTGGTACATAGTAGGTGATGTTGAATAGATAATAAGGGGAAGTTTAAATCTCTTCTTCTGTACAGTTGAACTAATGTGAAACAGCAATGTAAATTGAGGTCAGTCCCATCTAGGGGATACTGTCACCCCAGCACATATTCCACTGGGCAGCTGTGTCCCATCTAGGGGATACTCAGTCACCCCAGCACATATTCCTCCGGGCAGCTGGAGATAAACAGCCCTCTGTTTCCCCAGGTTGCTTCTATTGCCCTGCAAGACCCATTTCTCCCCTCACCATAGGTTTAAATGACTTGATTCAGGAACAGACGCAACACAACACTGGCTGCTTATGGACTAGGGCAGCCTCATATCCGGCACATCAACCTCATCATTCCAACCCTCTCTCAAGAATCTTTGGTGGAGATCCCAAACCGAATTAAATCCCTTTGAGATTTATTCTTAGAGTGACTCAAACTTCAGGGTGCTCCTGTCTAACCTCTGGGATGTCTTAAGAATCACCTACACAAAACGCAAGGCAAACAACCCGCTTCTTCACACCCTACCTGAACCTTTCACAAGCCGAACTCTCAAGAACGAATGGGTTACTAGCACCTGCTGGGAACTCAGGGTTCCTGACGTGAGCACACCATGGAGAAAAAGTAGCAGCTTGCTAGATGTTAATATAGGAAGCTGACTGCCATGGAGTGCTCTGAAATCCACTCAACAAAAATTAGGGTCGGGGGAGGAGGAGAAGGAGTGAAGGCAACACATACACTTGTTAATAAAATATATTCATGCTTTCTGCAACAACACAGTTTCCAATTGCATAAGTCTGCTTTTCTTTTTTCTTTTTTCTGTGGTACGCGGGCCTCTCACTGTTGTGGCTTCTCCCTTAGCGGAGCACAGGCTCCGGATGCGCAGGCTCAGCGGCCGTGGCTCACGGGCCCAGCCGCTCCGCGGCACGTGGGATCTTCCCGGACCGGGGCATGAACCCGTGTCCCCTGCATCGGCAGGCGGACTCTCAACCACTGCGCCACCAGGGAAGCCCCATAAGTCTGCTTTTATATGATACAGATTGTTAACGTGACATAATTCTGATTTTACAAGTAATACAACCTGACTGACAAAATGGTGAGGAAGCAGATATACCTAATTATGAATTATAGACAATTATATTTTTTAATCTCTGGGTATGTAAGGCATGTTTTTCTGACTCATCACAGGCAGTGACATAACAAATTGATGTCTCTTCTCATGCACTGTTTGTTACCAAAGAGGAAGCCCGCATGTTCTGATGTCATCATACAAGGTGATATAAGTACCTCCTGTCTCTGACTCCTCAGACATTTCTTTAGTTCTCATCCTTTCCCTCTCCAATCCCCCTCCTAACGCTACATTCATCATCACCTAACATCTAAAGAATCTGGTCATCACAAGCTGGGTGTTGCCTCAGTTGCCTATGCTGTAAAACAACCCAAAATTAGTAGCTTAAAACAATGGTTTATTATTTCTCACACTTCTGTGGGTTCTTCTGATCTCACCTGGGTCATTCATGCTGCTGCATTCATCCGCTGGGTCAGTTAGAGCTGGAGGCCCGAGGTGACCATATCTGTATATCTGGGGCCTTGAAGGGACTAGAGGGCTAGGACTTCTCTCTCCTTATGTTATCTTTCATCATTAACTAATTTATCCAAGCTTCTTTACACAGCAAGTCCCAGGAGAGTGAAGGCACAAGCTGTGTAGACTCCAGAACTCACACAATGTCATTTCAACAATATTCTATTGCTTTAGGCAAATCCTAAGGCCAGATTCATTGTGAAAAGCAACCACACAAGGGCATGAATTCAGGGAGACAGTATTCATCAGGGTCATTTTACAACAATCTACCATATGTGTATAGCTATATAATCCTGTCACACTTCATTTTAGGCATGCTTCCCAATGCACCTAAGCCTCTGCAAGGTCAGTCAGTCAACAATTTTTTTTTGAGCAACCACGAGGAAAAGTAATAGGCTAGGAATATATATTTATCATACAATTTCTGGCTAAAAGAGTGCTTTCAAGACCATTAAAAAATTTTTTCTCGGGGCTTTTCTGGTGGCGCAGTGGTTGAGAGTCTGCCTGCTGATGCAGGGGACATGGGTTCGTGCCCTGGTCCGGGAAGATCCCACATGCCGCGGAGCAGCTGGGCCCATGAGCCATGGCCGCTGAGCCTGCACGTCCGAAGCCTGTGCTCCGCAACGGGAGAGGCCACGACAGTGAGAGGCCCGTGTACTGCAAAAAAAAAAAAATTTTTTTTCTCAATCCCACCCTGTGAAATAGGTAAGGGTGTATGTGCTGGTGATATAGTAAATATATTTGGTCTTTGATCCCCATCCCTGGCACAGAACTTCTAAAACCTTTGGGATTTCCTGAGTAATAGGAACGTCCTTTGTTGTTCATAATAAGCGCCCCCCATCCCTTGGGCTTCCCTGGTGGCGCAGTGGTTGAGAGTCCGCGTGCCGATGCAGGGGACATGGGTTCGTGCCCTGGTCCGGGAAGATCCCACATGCCGCGGAGTAGCTGGGCCCGTGAGTCATGGCTGCTGAGCCTGCGCATCCGGAGCCTGTGCTCCACAACGGGAGAGGCCACAATAGTGAGAGGCCCGCGTACCGCAAAAAAAAAAAATAATAATAAGTGCCCCCCTTTTAAATTTTATGTATGTATGTATGTATGTATGTGTGCATTGAGTCTTCGTTGCTGCGCGCATACTTTCTCTAGTTGCAGCGACCGGGGGCTACTACTCTTCTTTGCTGTGCGTGGGCTTCTCATTGCAGTGGCTTCTCTTGTTGCGGAGCACGGGCTCTAGGTGGGTGGGCTTCAGTAGTTGTGGCTCGCGGGCTCTAGAGTGCAGGCTCAGTAGTTGTGGCGCACAGGCTTAGTTGCCCTGCGACATGTGGGATCTTCCCGGACCGGGGCTCCAACCCGTGTCCCCTGCATTGGCAGGCGGATTCTTAACCACTGCGCCACAAAGGAAGTCCCAGTAAGCCCCTTTAGATGACACCTGGCCAACTTAGGTAGGGCCCCTAAGGCTGGTCACCAGAACGACCAAATGATGAGAAAGTTGGAACTTTCAACCCCACGCCTGACCTTCCGGGAGGGGAGGAGAGCTGGAAACTGAACTGTTCTATAAAAACTCTCAAAGGAGATTTGAGCTCCCAGGTAATGAAGCCTCAAGGTGCTGGGAGGTGGGGAGCCCAGAGAGGGCATGGAAACTGCACCCCACCACCCCACCACCCAGTACCATGTCCTACACATGTCTTCTATTTGGCTGTTCTTGAGTTGTATCCTTTATAATAAATCAGTAAAATGCCTTCCTGAGTTCTGTGAGCTGTTCTGAGGAGGGGTTGTGGGAAGCCCTCGTTTAGAGCCAATCAGTCAGAAGCATGGGTGGCCTCTCCAGGACATGCAACTGGTGTCTGAAGCTGGGAGAGGGGCAGTCTTGTGGGACTGAGCCCTAAACTTTGGGGTGTGCACTAACTCTGGATAACTGGTATCAAGACTGAATTGAACTGCTGAATATTCAGTTGGTGTCCTAAGAATCAGAGAATTGATTGTTGGCTTTGGAAAACACTCCAGAGTCCCCACTGTGCAGTAGATAGGAGAGCTAGGACACACACTCATTTGTACCAACATACACTTCTTTCTCCACATTGGTTGCTCCTCTCAAAAAAAAATTGTTTTTCATGAATCATAAGACATTGCGCCTGCCCTCTTTGTATGTGTGAAAGAACTAGAGAACATTAAACCTAAAGCCAAAGAGAGAAATTGGAGAGTAAGAGTTCCTGTGATAGCTACATCAGTAGGCAGACTCTCCAGCTGCAGCAAAACTTTCTGGAGGGAATCAAAGCTCTTATAACCCAATCCAAAGTTCCAAGGAGAAAATTGAGTTGACAGTCACATATTTATGTATATGCACATACAGCACCACTAGAAATGAGGCATCTAAGCTGTCTGAAAACAAATAAACTGAATATCACAACAGCAAACTTATCTGCCAATAGTTCCTGGCAAGCATTAAAATCAATTTAGAGGAGATAGTGATGCTGGAAGTGTCCAGGAAATGAGTTATGCTGAGATATTTAAAACAAACAAAACAATGCTTACTATGAATATTATCAGCGGGATAAGGTCTGCAAATAGACCAATGTCTTCTAAAAGTACAAAAAAATTCTATAATGGCAAGCTGTGATTACAGAGTATCATCCTGCACGTTAACGTCTAAGGCAGTTTGGGAGCCCCTCTTCCCTGTCCCTTGCAGCACCTTGGACAGGGGATACGGTGGTTTCTGTTAGCCTCAGCAGTTTTCCGGGGCTCTTGTTTAGGATTCCATCTTAGAGCCTCCAAGGTCTACGAACACACTCCCCCACTTCTTCTTGGAGTGCAAATGTCTTCTAAACAGTTTTCCCCATGGATTGTTCTGTTTGACTATATAAAATTGTGGTTTTAAAAAATGTAAATGTGGTACTTCCCTGGTGGTGCAGTGGTTAAGAATCCGCCTGCCAATGCAGGGGACACGGGTTCGAGCCCTGGTCCTGAAAGATCCCACATGCCGTGGAGCAACTAAGCCCGTGCGCCACAACTACTGAGCCTAAACTCTAGAGCCCGTGAGCCACAGCTACTGAAGCCCACGTGCCTAAAGCCCGCGCTTGGCAACAAGAGAAGCCACCGCAATGAGAAGCCCGTGACCACAACAAAGAGTAGCCCCCGTTCGCCTCAACTAGAGAAAGCCCGCGCGCAGCAACGAAGACCCGACGTAGCCAAAAATAAAAATAAAATAAATAAATTTATTAAATAAAAATAAACTTTATAAAGACTTTAGCACATATTTAGTGCTCAACAAATATTTACTAAGTGATTTAAATAACAATAATGTTTTGATACCTTGCAAATTTAGTGATTTTTTAAAAATAGGTCTAGTTAAACTTACACTTAGAACTTTACTGGAATTGAATTATTGTGGAAGAGTAGCCCCCGCTCTCTACAACTAGAGAAAGCCCACGCACAGCAACAAAGACCCAATGCAGCCAAAAATAAATAAATAAATTAGAAAAAAAAAAGTTCTCTTTCATGCCGGAGAGGATGTGGAGAAAAGGGAACCCTCCTATACTGTTGGTGAGAATGTAAATTGGTACAGTCACTATGGAGAACAGTATGGAGGTTCCTCAAAAAATTAAAAATAGAACTACCATATGATCCAGCAATCCTACTCCTGGGTATATACCTGGAAAAAACAAAAACTAATTTAAGAAGATACACGCACCCCAATGTTCACAGTAGCACTATTTACAATAGCTAAGACATGGAAACAACCTAAATGTCCATCGACAGATGAATGGATAAAGAAAATGTGGTATATACGTACAATGGAATATTACTCAGGCATAAAAAGAATGAAATATTGCTATTTGCAGCAACATGGATGGGCCTAGAAAATGTTATACTTAATGAAGGAAATCAGACAGAGAAAGACAAACACAATATGCTATCACTTATATGCAGAATCTAAAAAATAATACAAATGAATGTATATACAAAACAGAAACAGACTCATGAACACAGAAAACAAACTTAAGGTAACCAAAGGGGAGAAGGAGGGAGGAGGGAACAAATTAGGAGTATGGGATTTAACAGATACAAACTACTATACATAAAATAAATAAGGAACAAGGATTTACTATATGGCACAGGGAATCGTATTCAATACCTTATAAAAACCTATAATATAATATAATCTAAAAAAAAACTGAATCACTTTGCTTTATACCTGAAACTAACACAATATTACAAATCAATTATACTTCAATTAAAAAGTTCTTTTATGCTGAATATGTGTTAATTTAATATTTCTCATCAATAGATTTGAGTAGAAGCACTTTGCAACTGATAAGAATCTTTACCTATTACGTTTTTTGCTTACGGTATTTCAAAATGGCTTAAATGGTATAAATCACTTCATTGTTTATATCATATCTGGCATTTTCTGAATGAAATAAAGTGTTTAAACAAGTTTCATTACTATTACAGCCCAAAACACAAAGACTTGTTCTTTTCTCCTACTTTTATATATGTAATCTGAAGACATTAAATTAATTGTTCAAAAGAGGTTTTTAAGAACGAAGTGCCAAACCTCTGATGATTTTTGCGTGTGTGTGAGTTAAGCCTAAACTGGTTACCAGAAAGGGCAAGTAAATTCAGACAAGTTCCTGTAAATAGTTGTGGCTGTATTCATTTTTAAGTCTGTGCTACATTAAATATTTATTTAATAAGTTCATAGCCTAAGTATATTTATAATAAAATGGTAGTGGGAATTAAAACTAGGAAGAATGTGTCATTTAAATAATCATACTGAATTCAACACTGTGTCCGAATCCTGGCCAGTAGAAAGCAACCTGATTTCCCATCCCAGCTCTGCCACTCCCTAGCCATGACTGTGAACAAGTAATTCAATCTTTCTAGGTCTTAGAGTCTCCTCTGTAACATGAGATTGACAATACTTGCCTCATGGGGTTTTTGTGGTTTTGTAAAGAATGGAGTCAACATGCGACAGGCACCTAGTGCAGTGCCTAACACATAGCAAGTGTCCATGATAGAACGTTACTAATAACAATATTAATTTAACTAGAAGTAACATTCCAAGACAAGATGTGAAATTCTTAAAGTGCCACACGACTTGAGAACAATGACTGATTTGGCTAGTGACGATATTTCTCCTAACACTGCAACAAGGACATTACATACAACACTTGCCAGGCCTTTCCCTCAAAAGGTTAACCACATTTACAGTTTGGGGATCTCTTATAATTAACTTTCTTGAGTTTTTCACCCATTTATATGGACTCCTGATCATAATACTATCCCTAGTAGTAATATGCTCCATAAATGTACCTGCTTTGTAAAGTAGCACTGTTTTTTTATCCTTAAACAAATCCTTTCAAGTTTTGAAATTTTTCTTTCTTATTCTGCCACTGAAATAATTATAAAATGATGTACTGAAGCAAAAAGAAAAGCAAGTTCAAAAGAAGAAATAAAGTAAGCTCAGATTAATAATATACGAACTGTCTTCCATTAAAATTATTATTATACATAAGAATAACAAAATGACCTCTTGAATGTTTACTTGAATAGTGGTCTTTGGTTTGAAATAGAAGTGTTTGTAATTTTTAAAGGAATGTACATTTTATAGTATACAATGCATATATATACATAGGTACGTGTAGGCATATATAATAATACACATAATATGTAACTCTTAGAGGCAGAAAACATTTTAACCAGAATGAGGTGGTAGTCTTTATTACTTAAACTTATAACAAAAACAACCTGTAAATGCAGAATATTTGAATGAATGATGTTAAAAGATAAACTGTGGTATACTAACACTCGGAAGAGTTCATCTGATCAAACATGAGTTTGACTTAGTACCAGAACAAGAATGGTTAGGAGCTCTCTGTTGACAGTAGCTAGGGGAAAGACTTTGACAGAGCAGGCCTGGAAGCAAAGCAAGGAACTTACCTGAATGGCTACGCAGTTGCCTTATTTAGGAAAGCCTAGTTGGCTTTGTAATTGCTTGTTCTTAGGTTTTGATTTCTTATGCTTGAGACATTTAAGGAATTTACTCTGGCTTAGGTTTGCTTAAGAAGGCCACCAAGACATTAGAGCCACCTCAGTCTAATGGCAGACTTGTTTGATTACATAAAATATCTAAAAATCAGCTGTTCTTCTTTAACCAAAGGAACATTTATAATGAGAAGTAATTTGGATGGAACAAAATTACATTTTCTTCTGACACCTGAAATTGAAGTTCCTCATAATCCTTGAGAACGAATAAAACAGTGAAAATGGATTTAGTAGGCCTTTATTAGCTGGTAGCTTGGCGTAAAGTTTGTGAACATTTTAAAAGTATAATGACTATAAAAAATGGCAGCTTCAAAAGTATTATATCATCAAAGGTGGGTTACCCCTTAATTTGGGGCAAGCTATGATAGGACCATATTCTACACTGAGTTCTGAATTGAGAAGCTGCTTAAAGACCAGTATTATTCAGATGAGGAATTACTTAAACAAAATAGCATGAGAGTTTTTTGAAAATATGGTGGTTAGGGCAGAAGGAATGCAAATTAGTTCATTATAGTTTTAGTTCTAATTGTTAAAAAATATTGTCCAAAACACAGAAATAAGGCAGAGAGAGAGCAGCATGTCTTGCCAATGTCACATCCAAGCATTGTTTAACAGGCCCATCAAAGCATTATTTAATTATCTACAATCTAATGGTCAGCTAACCTTTTCTGTAAAGATACAGATAGTAAGTTTTCAGGTTTTGTTTTTTTCCGTTTTTTTTTTTTAATCAAAGACTGGTTTTATTTCAGTAATGGAGAGAATTTTAGAGGTTCTCTACAGATGGAGAGAACTTTTTAAAAAATTTTTATTTATTTATTTTTGGCTGCATTGGTCTTTGTTGCTGCACACAGGCTTTCTCTAGTTGCAGCAAGCAGGGGCTACTCTTCTTTGTGGTGCGAGGGCTTCTCATTGCGGTGGCTTCTCTTGTCGCGGAGCATTGGCTCTAGGTGCATAGGCTGAGTAGTTGTGGCTCACAGGCTCTAGAGCGCAGGCTCAGTAGTTGTGGTGCACGGACTTACTTGCTCCTTGACATGTGGGATCTTCCCAGACCAGGGCTTGAACCCGTGTTCCCTGCATTGGCAGGCGGATTCTTAACCACTGCGCCACCAGGGAAGTCCTTCTGTTTCTGTTTTTTTTACAATCCTTTAAAAATGTAAGAGTCATTCTTAATTCGTGGATTACACCAAAACAGACCAGCAGCTAAATGTGGCCTGCTGACCCTATTCTAGAAGAAGTCCCTTTGTCTGTCTCACTATTCACTATTGATTAAAGGCCTAGATTTTATGAATTCACATGTTAACTTGCAGATTTTTGTCCAGTAAAGGCAAAATTAATTTGGTAAAAACACCAAAGTTATTGTTTTATTGTCATATGATATTAACTAGTTTTGTATCTAACAGAACAATCTTTTCTTCATTAAACTTTTAATTTTGAGATTATTTTAGATTAACATTCAGTTGAAAGAATACAGAGAGATGCTGTGTACCCTTTACCCAACCTCCCCATTGGTTACATCTTGCAAAACTATTAATACAGTATCACAGCCAGGATATTGACACGGATGGAGTCAAGATGCAGAGCATTTCCATCATTACCGGTTTCCTCATGTAGCCATTTTATAACAGTCACACCACTTTTCTCAAGCCCCCCACCACACCTCCTTCTCAACCCCTGGCAACTGTTAATCTATTCTCCATTTCCGTAAATTTGTCATCTCAAGAATATTGTATAAAGGCATCATATAGTATGTAACCTTTTGGGATTGGCTTTTTTCACACAGCACAATTTTCTGGAGATTCATCCAGGTGAAAGATGAACAATCTTACTTAAAATTTCCTTTCTGAAAGGGCTATCAATACCCCACTCCTCAAACACTCTTTGAATCAGCCTTATCATTCTGTTTGTTCCTTCACTGAGTTGAAAAAAATATTTTCCAAGTGTTCATTCTGTTTGTATGAGTCATACTTCAAACTTTTTGAAAATGATACTTTGATATAATTGATTAGCTTGTTTGTCCCCAAGAGATAGTTTCCAGTTGGCTCAGTTTTTTATTTAGAAAACTTGTATGTAGTCAGAAAAGATCAGACCACATGTATTCTCCTCCAGTCACAATAAAAATGTAATTTGCTTTGTTTGAGTTTCAAAGAATGATAAGAATGATAAGATGTTCTCTCTCCAGTGATAGGTTATTTCTGTGAGATTTTGGGGGTGAGTTAAGAAGAAATAAGTTTTAAAATAGCATTTTTATCCTATGCCACTGGATCTTTCTTTCATCTCTTAAGCAATGCTTCCAACAGTAGATCAGCATAGAGATTTATGAGTAATTGGTCAAAAAACCCCATGGGTCCTTCAGACTTCAATTTTCTGCTTCTAGTGAGAAGTATATAGTTTTATGATAGAGATTATCACTTAATAGAAAAGGTATGTTTTCTCAGATGGGAAGATCAGATGCCACTTAGACCACTCCACTGTTTTGGAGCATGAGTAAAGTAAACTTTTCTTTTAAAAAAACAAACAACAAATTAACAGGGAAAATCTCAAACATACACATATGTAGAAAGAATAGTATAACAAACCCCCACATAACCATCATTTAAATTCAGTATTAGTAATATTTGGATAATCTTGCTTCATACATACCCATCCTTTCCCCCAATTCAGCAGATCGCAGACACCATATAATTTCATCCGTAAATACTTCAATATATATCTGTGAGAGATAAGGCAGTTTTTCATATAACAACTCCATTATCACACCAAAAAATATTAATAATTCCTTAACATAATCTAATACCCAGTCAGTATTCAAATGTTTCCCATTGTCTCAAGCATTTTTTACAAATGATTTGAAACAGGATCTGAACAAGACCTGTGTATATATCTGGTTGATTCATTTTTTAAAACATTATTTATTTATTTATTACAGCTTTACTATGGTAAAATTGACTTACAATAAACTGTACATGTTAAAGTGTACAATTTGATAACTTTTGACATATTATCCACCTGAAAAATTATTACCACAACCCAGGTGATGAACATATCCATCACCCCTAAAAGTCTTCTCATGCCCCTTGGTAATCCCTCCTTCCCAATCTCCCCACACACTCCCCTTCCTAAGGAATCGCTGATCTTCTTTCTACAGATTAGTTTGCATTTTCTAAAACTTCTTAAAAATGGAATCATACAGTATGCATACTTTTTGGGTCTGGCTTCTTTCCCTCAGTATAACTATTTTGAGATACATAATATTGTTGCATGTACCAACAGTTTATTCCTGAATACAACCGCCCGTTGTATGGATGTATCACAATTTGTATATCCGTTCACTTGCAGATGGATATTTGGGTTGTTTCTAGTTTTTGGCTATTACAAATAAAGCTGTTATGAACATTCGTGTAAAATATTTTGTATATACTGTGCTTTCAATTCTTTTTGGTGAATACACAGGAATAGGATCACTGGGTCATATGGTAGGTATATGTTTACCTTTTAAGAAACCAACTTGTTTTCCAAACCGGTTGTACCAATTTACAATCTCTCCAATAAACTATGAAGCTCCACATCTCACCAACGTTTGGTCATTCTTCTAAATTTTAAATATTCAAATTTTAAACATTCTACAGATGAACTCCCACTTTTCCAACTACATTTCTGTTTAAGGCCAGATACTCTTCAACCAAAACAACATAATGCAACAGATTGAATGTAAAAGCAGATATGAAATCCAACTGTTTTCTATTAGACCAGACATCAAAGAGACTTGCCAAAATGTAAAACAATGCCCTTCTCACTATCCTTTTATCTTGGAAAATATAGTTGTTTCCATTAAAGTATAACATGTAATGGGTTTGTTTTTATTATTAAAAAATTTTAAAGGTAAAATTCACGTAAAATAAAATTCACCATTTTAACCCTTTTGAAGTGCACAACTCAGTGGTTTTTTTATTATATTCACAGTGTTGTGTAACTATCAAACACCAGAACATTTCTATCAACCCAAAAAAAGCTCCCATAACTTCCAACTCTCCCTTCTCCCATCTCCTGGAAACCACTACTATACTTTCTGTCTCTACGGATTTGCCTAGACTGGACATTTCATATAAATGAAATCATATAATATGTGGCATTTTATACCCCAAATCTTTCACTCAGCATTGTTTTCGAGGTTTATCCATATGGTAACATGTATCAGTACTTCATCCCCTTTTCGTTTATCCATTCATCAGCTTATGGAAACTTAGGTTGTTTCCATTTTTTTGCTGTTATAATAAGTAATGCTTCTATTAAATTCATGTACAAGTTTTTGTGTGAAATGTTTTCATTTCTCGTGGGTATATAGCTAGAAATAGAATTTCTGGGTCATGTGGTAACTCTTGTGTTTAACAGTCTGAGAAATGTCAAATTGTTTATCAAAGCAGCTGTGCCATTTTACCTTCCCCCCCAGCGATATATGACGGTTCAAATTTCTTCACAACTGTGCCAGCACTTGTTGTTGTTGTTGTTATAACTATAGCCATCCCAGGGGGTGTAAAGTGTTATCACACTGTGGATTCGCTTTGCATTTTCTGGATGGCTAATGATGTTGCGCATCTTTTCATGCGCGTTTTGGTAATTTGTATTTCTTTGGAAAAATGTCTATTCGAATCCTTTGCCCATTTTTCAATTGTCTTTGTTGTTCAGTTGTGAGAGTTCTTTATATGTTCTGGATACCAGACCCTTATCAGATATATGATTTACAAGTATTTTCTCCCATTCTGTGGGTTTTCTTTTGACAATCTTGATGGTGCCCTATAACACACCAAAGTTTGAAAAACTGGACAAAGTCCAATTTATCTTTTTCTTTTATTCTTGTGCTTTTGGTGTCCTATCTAGGAAACTGTTGCCTAATGCAAGTTAATAGAAATCTACACATATGCTTTCTTCTAAGAGTTTTTACTCTTACATTTATATCTTTAATCCATTTTGAGTTAATTTTTGTATATGGTGTGAGGTAGGGGTCCAAATACATGCTTTTGCATGTCGATACTATCAAAGAAAAAATTATTCTGAAACTTGTTAAAGATGATAAGGAAGACTTTAGTCAAGAGACTACTGGAATAGGGTTTTGCAACAGGGGAGAGAGATTGGGCTCAACTCCAAATAAAATATGGAAAAGTGGGGATTTAGAGCCAAGGAGCAGGGTGTGAGGGGAGGGTCACTGGATAAAAAAATTACTAAAATGAAACATCAGGGTTAAAGGGGGGATTCTGCCTAAGCTGACTTGACAGGATTCTTGCTAAAGCCAGGCGAGGGTGATCACATATATCACCTGTGGGATCAATGGGGCGTGAGGAATTTAATTCGACAAGGAGTGTCAGGGTTCCTTCTAAACTGAATTAAAAGATTCTTGCTGACAGTGGGTGATGCAGACCCAACAAGGACAGACACTGAAAGCTGAGGCCTAGAGGACTTAGAAGAGACTGCCTAGAATTAGATCAAGCAGAGGGTCTTTGTCAATATCTAGTTGTCTCAGCGTTATTTGTTGAAAAGATTCTTCTTTTTCCATTATATAAGCTTTGAACCTTGCCAAAAAAGTAACTGACCATAGATGTATAGATTTATTTCTGGACTCTTGATTCTATGCCATTGATCTATATGTCTGACATGATGCCAACACCACACTGTTAACTGTAGCTTTGTAGTAGGTTTTGATATCAGCAAGTATGAGTCCTCCAACTTTTTCTTTTGCAAGATCGTTTTGGCCATTTGGAGTCACTTGCATGTCTACCTGAATTTTAAGAAGAGCCTGTCCCTTCTACAAAAAAAGTCAATGGGAGTTTTGTTAGGGATTGCACTGAACCTGTAAATCAACTTGGGGATTACTGCCAAAAGTTACTATTATGAGTATTTTGTAATGCCCTTTTAATTACTCTATACATAAGTGAAATTCACCGATCATATAATATCTCCTCAAATACAATTCCATAAAGGATCAATATAATGAATGCTCCAACTATATTATAAAGGAATAGGCATTTCCATTTCAGACACTATTACACAAGAAGGCTTAATGAAATAATCAGACAATTGCATTTCAATGCAGAATCAAAGTAAATGTGACCAGTTACAAGGGCAGAGAAATACAAGTGTGTTGCATGGTGAACTGAATATCCTTCACGGTGCTGACATAGGTGATACGGTGTTCTGAAATGGCGAAAAACTCTTGCTAAGGAACAGTACATAACACAGTCACATCGCCCTTTCACATTCATGATACCTGTTTTCTTGGAAAATTCAGGGTATATTATAAAACGTGTAAAAAAATACTTGTGCTTATTTGTAAAATGAAGTTTTTTTCTAGGGTCAGATAATTATAAACAGGTTTTCAACCTACATCTGATAGGACATTTGAAAAACAGGGGTGGATGACAAGATTCATTAGGCGTGAATAAATATCCCTGTATGGCAGACATCTTATATCTTTGGTCTCCATGTGGTAAAATGCCAGTAAAGCCACCCAGTTATTGTGACAATCAACAATACCTTCACACATTTTCAATATGTTGAGAGGGCACTACTGCCCCCTTTGAGAATACAGGGTAAAGGAAAGAGCACAGGTGTTGGAGATCAGAGGGGTGCTCACTATGACCCAAGTCAATATGTTGCTCTGGGTCTCATTTTCCTCATCTGGAAAATGGTCTCCAAGATCTTTCTGATGATTCCTTGTAGACTGATATCACCTTTCTTATTGCTAGCTGAAGAGTATAATGTAAAAGAATGAAATTAGAACATTTCTCTAACACCATGCACAAAAATAAGCTCAAAATGGGGCTTCCCTGGTGGCACCGTGGTTGAGAGTCCGCCTGCCGATGCAGGGGACGCAGGTTCGTGCCGCGGTCTGGGAAGATCCCACATGCCGCTGAGCGGCTGGGCCCGTGAGCCATGGCCGCTGAGCCTGCACCTCCAGAGCCTGTGCTCCGCAACAGGAGAGGCCACAACAGTGAGAGGCCCACGTACAGCAAACAAACAAACAAACAAAAAAAGCTGAAAATGGATTAAAGACCTAAATGTAAGACTGGATACTATAAAACTCCTAGAGGAAAACATAGGCAAACACTTTTTGACATAAATTGCAGTATTATCTTTTTGGATCCATTTCCTAGAATAACAGAAATAAGAACAAAAATAAACAACTGGGAACTAATTAAACTTAAAAGCTTTTGCACAGCAAAGGAAACCATAAATAAAATGAAAAGACCTACAGAATGGGAGAAAATATTTGCAAACGATACAACAAACAAGGGATTAATCTCCAAAATATACAAACAGCTCATACAGCTCAATAACAAAAAAACAAACCCAATTAAAAAATGGGCAGAAGATCTAAATAGACACTTCTCCAAAGAAGACATACAGATGGCCAAAAGGCACATGAAAAGATGCTCAACATCACTAATTATTAGAGAAATGCAAATCAAAACTACAATGAGGTATCACCTCATACCAGTCAGAATGGCCATCATCCAAAAGTCTACAAATAATAAATGCTGGAAAGGGTGTGAAGGAAAGGGAACCCTCCTACACTGTTGGTGGGAATGTAAATGGGTACAGCCACTATGGAGAACAGTATGGAGGTTCCTTAAATAACTAAAAATAGAGCTACCATATGACCCAGCAATCCCACTCCTGGGCACACATCCGGAGGAAAGCCAAAATTTGAAAAGATACATGCACCTCTATGTTCACAGCAGCACTATTTACAATAGCCAAGACATGGAAGCAACCTAAATGTCCGGTGACAGATGAATGGAAAAAGAAGATGTGTTATATATATACAACAGAATATTACTCAGCCATAAAAAAGAATGAAATAATGCTATGTGCAGCAACATGGATCGACCCAGAGATTACCATACTGAGTGAAGTAAGCCAGACAGAGAAAAACAAATATCATATGATATTGCTTATATGTGGAATCTAAAAAAAATGATACAAATGAACTTATTTATAAAACAGAAAGAGACTCACAAACAGAAAACAAACTTACAGTTACCAAAGGGGAAATGGGAGTGGAGGGAGGGATAAATTAGGAGGTTGGGACTAACATATACACACTACTATATATAAAATAGATAACCAACAAGGACCTACTATATAGCACAGGGAAATATACTCAATATTTTGTAATAACCTATAAGGGAAAAGAATATGAAAAGGAATATATATATTTGTGTGTGTGTGTATACACACACACATATAATCACTGTGCTGTACAACTGAAACTAACATGATATTGTAAATCAATTATACTTCAATTAAAACAAAAAGGAAAGAAGGAAAAAGAAGTGTAGCTGCTAAAACCTGTATAGCCTTGTCTCCCTCTGCTGGCTGAGTAACATGTCATAAATGTCAAAGAAACATTTTTGTTCTTTTCAGTGCTGAAGTTATCATCTTTCAGAATTTATAAACCACACACAAAATGCTGACCAACCAAAAAAGACAGACAGCATTCAAATCTTGGTTACCATCTTCAGTTTTCTAGGTCCTTTATAAATATATGTATCACAACAAAGTCTCTATCTTCTCATCAGGTAATTAAATTTAGAAAAGCAGGTCAGATTTCAAATAAAACTGATATATTGTGTTGGTCAAGGATTTCTGGCTGGAATAATTTGGCTTATTCCCTCAGATGTCTCCAGTGGATCATTATCTACAAAGAGGGGATTTTCTGTTGGAGTTAACAGAACTCCGAGAAATATTCAGCAGAGCATTAATCTTTTTCTCTTTTTTTTTTGCAGTACGCGGGCCTCTCACTGTTGTGGCCTCTCCCGTTGTGGAGCACAGGCTGTGGACGCGCAGGCTCAGCGGCCATGGCTCACGGGCCCAGCTGCTCCACGGCATGTGGGATCTTCCCAGACCAGGGCACGAACCCGTGTCCCCTGCATCGGCAGGCGGACCCTCAACCACTGCGCCACCAGGGAAACCTGCATTAATCTTTTAATGGCTAAGCCATGAGAACTCTGTCACATATATTTTTATTTTTTTAAAAAAATTATTTATTTATTTATTTTTGGCTGCCTTGGGTCTTCGTCACTGTGCGCGGGCTTTCTCTAGTTGCGGAGAGCAGGAGCTACTCTTTGTTGCGGTGCGCGGGCTTCTCGTTACGGTGGCTTCTCTTTTTGCAGAGCAGAGGCTCTAGGCACACGGGCTTCAGTAGTTGTGGTACGTGGGCTCGGTACTTGTGGCTCGTGGGCTCTAGAGCGCAGGCTCAGTAGTTGTGCTGCACGGGCTTTGTTGCTCCATGGCATGTGGGACCTTCCCTGACCAGGGCTCGAACCCGTGCCCCCTGCATTAGCGGGCGGATTTCTTAACCACTGCGCCACCAGGGAAGCTCTACCTTTTTGTCTTTATTATATGAAGTCATGTATTTCTTCTTTATTTTTTAATATTTATTTATTTGTCTGTGCTGGGCCTTAGTTGCGGCATGTGGGATCATCGTTGAGGCGTGCAGGATCTTTTACCTGTGGCATGTGTGCTGTTAGTTGAGGCATACCCGGGCCCCCTGCATTGGAAGCATGGAGTCTTAACGACTGGACCAACAGGGAAGTCCCGAAGTCATCTATTTCTTAAATAAGCAATGTCGTATTCATTGATCTCTCTCTGAAAAGCAGTAACTTAATGCTTTTGTTTTTAATTTCCTCTCTTTTCGTTATATTATCTTACTTTGTTGACATAATTTTATAGTTTATCTACTTAAACCTAAAGCTAGGGACTTCCCTGGAATTTCTGGATTTCTGAAATGTCATCAGAATGTGTGCACCTTTCTAATTAGTCCTGCTTGATACTTGGTGAGTCATACTTTTCTTCAGTTAGGGAATATGTTCTATGAGTTATTTCTCCACTCTCCTGTCTTCGTTCTCTCCTTTACATTGACATATCCTCCATCTGCTGTCTTTTTTATTTCTATTCTGAGAGGCTTCCTCTACTTTGTCCTCCCAATTACTTGGCCTTCAGCTTTCCACTTTATCATTTTTCTAATCCAGTATGTCGTCTTGGCAATCACTCTTTCAGTTGTCTGATTAATTCCCTTTCATTGCAGACTTTTTGTTTGATAGATGCACTATCCTCTGAGTATGCTAATCAGGACAATTTGAAAGCCTCTTCTGTTTTTAGAGTTATCTATGTCTCCGATGGGGTTTGTTATTCAGTTTGTTCATCTGGGTCCTTCTCTTCCATGTTACTGCTGCCTTTCCTCTTGTCTGGTAAGCCCTGACATTCACTCAGATGTAGGAACAAAGGCCTCCATCGGTTAGTCTAGGCAGTGGTGGGTGTGGGTTTCTTCAGTAGTGAAGTTCTCTGTTCCCCAGCTGGCCTCCCCAAGGGGAAAACGGGTTGCTTGTAAGTGGCAGAGCTTGCCTGCCAGCATGCCTCACCAGATGTGTGGGTACAGAGCCAGCAGACAGGCTGGGGAACCCCACAATCGCTTAGTTAAGGAGGGCTGTACTTCGCATGGAACAGGTTTAGCGTGTTTCTCTCCTAGGCAGAGCTGCCTTTCCCTCCTCCCCACCCACGGCTGCTGTGGACTTCCGAAGTAGGCTCAGGCTCTGCTCTCCTTCGCCCAGGCTTGAAGCACTTCACTGGGTGCCCTCCTTAGGCCACCTGCCCACTTTCTTTAGGAAAAAGCACTTGGAACAGGGCCTAGTGCTTTGCAATGCGCTCAACAAATATTTGTTGAATAAATGATGGAAGAGAAGTGGGGAGGGACCCAAACGTCCCTGCAACTCCAAACATGCTTCGGTAATGAATTATCCTAAAGAGGGCTTCCTGGTCCAGCCCTGCTCTTTGTATTGAGCTCAAACTAGCCGACTGCCAGCGCCAGGATTTCCTTCATTACATACGGTGTGTTGGACTAAGTGCAATTCCCTCCTCTTTTTCTCTATCAATGTGACCCCACCTGCTCACTCTCTTCTATAATTCCATAATTCAATGAGACCTTGGGAGAGAAAGAAGATAGATGTGTGTGTTCTGTCTGCCATATTAAACCAGAAATATATGTGAAAGTAAAGCTACAGAAAAAAATTTATTTTCAAACTTTTGTTGAACCCTCACAAGATGGAAAATAGAAAAACTTATTTCAGCTTTTTCTATTTATTATATGTTGATGTTTTATTTGGCAATTAGGAAATAATTATATAATTGAATACTTGCGTAAAAAGTAGTGGGAAATGAATTAAAATTTTCTGGCCTGTTTTTAATAGAATCACAACATTTTAATATAGTATGAATACAGTGTATATGCTATATATAATATATACCATATTAATAATATAAATGAAATTTCAGGACTCCTGAGGAAAAGTACAGTTTCATCAGTTGAATATAAATCTCATCTGAAATAAATTTAGCTTTTAAAGAAAACGAAGTACAGAGAATATTAAGAGGAAAAAGAAGTTACAGCATAGTATGATACATACATTACAGCCACATTAAAAATGTGTGTATATATGTATATTATATATATATATGTAGTATATAGAGGTGTATAGATATACACACACATAGAGACACAGATATATACACACATATAAACGGAAAAACAATTAGAAATCACAGCAAAGTGTTAAGTTATTTTAGGAGGTTTGGGGTTAATACAATGGTGATTGAGAAGCACTAGTGTCATGTAATTTATTCCAAGTAAGAGGGATTAATTACATATACATTAATTAATTAAAAAATACACACTGGGAGACTTCCAGAGTCAGTTCTGATATATAAAGAGTTTGGAAGTTGTTTCTCATGTCGAGTCAGTTCTGATATATAAAGAGTTTGGAAGTTGTTTCTCATGTCCTTAAAAGAAAAAGGCTAGGGCTTCCCTGGTGGCGCAGTGGTTGAGAGTCCGCCTGCCGATGCAGGGGAACACGGGTTTGTGCCCCGGTCTGGGAAGATCCCACGTGCCGCGGAGCGGCTGGGCCCGTGAGCCATGGCCGCTGAGCCTGCACGTCCGTAGCCTGTGCTCCGCAACGGGAGAGGCCACAACAGTGAGAGGCCCGTGTACCACAAAAAAAAAAAAAAGAAAGAAAACTGCTAAACAAACTGAAAAATCAATGACTTTAATGGCTTTTCTCGGAGCAATAGTAGAATTGAGGTTGCAGGACAAACTGTCACATCAGAATCTAGAGACAGGAGAACACAGAGTCACAGGTGAGATCAGCTTACCTGAAACAGAAGTTTCTGGAGCCATAAAGCAGTAGGAAGTTACATGGTAATTTCGATGAACTGCTAAAGACTGGGTGTGGACTAGCATTAGAGAGAGAAACTCTGAGGGGCTGCAGTCTAACTGAGGTCTCCATACTTCAGTGGGTTTTACTTCCAGGAACCCCACTAGGTTCTCATTATGAAGAGCCAAGACAGAACACTTGTGTTTCTGGCAGAGGGAGGGGAAAAGTAACCATTTTGAAATATGCCCAGTGTTCTCCTTAACAAAGACCTATTCAGTAGAGAGAAGAGACTTCACCAGAGCCTTAGTTCATTTGGGGGAAGGGAAATTACCCAAACCAGACCTCTCTAGCTTTATTCTCTCACCTAAGGGGGAAAAATACTGAGAAACACTTGTGAAAGTTCAGGGACACAGGCCTATTAAAAGACTGAGATTTACACATAGGATTATAGAACATCTCCTCTCTCCCCAATACATTACCACATCAACAGGGCCACAGTATAACAGTGGATTACAGCTGAAGGAACTGCAAGGTGCAGATTCTATTCAACCACAAAGCCAACAAGGGAGACAGAAACAAGGACACTAGAGGAAATGAAAGTCTCTGACACCTACAGCTACAGCAAATATGAAACACGGTCCAACTCCTAGCCAGATTAACATAAGACCGCACACGGAACACCTACTGATCTCAGTCTCTATTACCTAATATACCTTAGTACGGCTAAAACAAGACATACTAAGTTTTAAGGCAAGAGACAAAGCAAGCATCAGAATCAGATTCAGACATGGCATAGACTTTGGAATTTAAAATAACTACGATTACTGTTAAAGGTTCTAACGAAAAAAGTAGGTAACATGCAAGAACAGATGGGTAATGTAAACAGAGATGGAAACAATAAGAAAGAATTAAAAAAATTCGAGAAATTAAAAACCCAGTGTAACAGAAATGAAGAATGCCTTTGATGGGCTCATCAATAGACTGGACATAATCAAGGAAACAATCAGTGAGCTTGAAAATATTACCGTATAGTAAATATGCCTATATCCCACGAGCTCCTGGGATATAGTAAATGTCTTCTCAAGCTCACAAGGAACATTCACCAAGACAAACCACATTCTGGGCCATAAAACACACTTGAAGGAACTGAAGAAAAAAATAAACCAAAGTATATTCTCAGACCACAATGAATTAAACTAGAAATCAAGAACAGAAAGATAGCTGGAAAACCCCAATATATTTTTATTTATTTATTTTGCGGTATGCAGGCCTCTCACTATTGTGGCCTCTCCCGTCGCGGAGCACAGGCTCCGGATGCGCAGGCTCAGTGGCCATGGCTCACGGGCCCAGCCGCTCCGCAGCACGTGGGATCCTCCCGGACCGGGGCACGAACCCGCGTCCCCTGCATCAGCAGGCGGACCCCCAACCACTGTGCCACCAGGGAAGCCCCAATATATATATATATATATTTTTTTTCCAATATATTTTTAAATTGAAGTATAGTTGATTTACAATATTGTGTTAGTTTCTGGTGTAAAGTGATTCAGTTTTACATATATATGTATACATATATATATACTTTTCCATATTCTTTTCCATTATGGTTTATTACAGGATATTGAATATAGCTCCCAGTGCTACACAGTAGGATCTTGTTGTTTATCCATTCTATATCTAATAGTTTGCACCTGCTAGTCCCAAACCCCCAGTCCATTCCTCTCCTGACCCCCTCCCTTGGCAACCACAAGTCTGTTCAATGTCTTTGAGTCTGTTTCTGTTTTGTAAATAAGATGGTTTGTGTCTTATTTTAGATTCCACATATAAGTGATATCATATGGTATTTGTCTTTCTCTTTCTGACTTACTTCACTTAGTATGATAATCTCTACTTGCATCCATATTGCTGTAAATGGCATTATTTCCTTCTTTTTGTATGGCTGAGTGATATTCCATTGTATATATGTAGCACATCTTTATCCATTCATCTGTCAATGGACACTGAGGTTGTTTCCATGTGTTGGCTATTGTGAATAGTGCTGCCATGAACATAGGGATGCATGTATCTTCTAATAGTTTTGTCTAAATATATGCCCAGGAGTGGGACTGCTGGATCATATGGCAACTCTACTTTTAGTTTAGTTTTTTTTTGTGTGTGTGGTACGCGGGCCTCTCACTGTTGTGGCCTCTCCCATTGTGGAGCACAGGCTCCAGACGCGCAGGCTCAGCGGCCATGGCTCACGGGCCCAGTCGCTCCACGGCATGTGGGATCTTCCCGGACAGGGGCACAAACCTGCGTCCCCTGCATCGGCAGGCGGACTCTCAACCACTGCGCCACCAGGGAAGCCCTATTTTTAGTTTTTTGAGGAACTTCCACACTGTTCTCCATAGTGTCTATACCAATTTACTTTCCCACCAACAGTGTAGGAGGATTCTCTTTTCTCCATACTCTCTCCAGCATTTGTCATTTGTAGACTTTTTTTTTTTTGGCTGCACAGTGTGGCTTCCTGGATCTTAGTTCCCCAAACAGGGATCGAACCCACACCCTCTGCAATGAACGCAGAGTCCTAACCACTGGACCACTAGGGAATTCCCATGTAGACTTTTTAATGATGGTCACTCTGACCAGTGTGAGGTGGTACCTCATTGTAGTTTTGATTTGCATTTCTCTATTAGCGATGTTGAGCATCTTTTCATGTACCTCTTCGCCATCTGTATGTCTGCTTTGGAGAAATGTCCATTTAGGTTTTCTGCCTATTTTTTTTTTTTTTGGCTGTATTGGGTCTTCATCACGGTGTGCAGGCTTCTCATTGTGGTGGCGTCTCTTGTTGCGGAGCACAGGCTCTAGGCACGTGGGCTTCGGTAGTTGTGGCGCACGGGCTTAGCTGCTCTGCGGCATGTGGGATCTTCCTGGCCCAGGGCTTGAACCTGTGTCCCCTGCATTGGCAGGCGGATTCTTAACCACTGTGCCACTAGGGAAGCCCCTCTGCCTATTTTTTGATTGGGTTGTTGCTTCTTTGTTATTGAGTTATATGAGCTGTTTGTATACTTTGGAAATTAAGCCCTTGTCAGTTGCATCATTTGCAAATATTTTCTCCCAGTCCATAGGCTGTCTTTTCATTTTGTTTATGAAAATCCCCAAATATTTGGAGATTAAACAAGACTCTCTAAATAAAATACCAGTCAAAAAAGAAGTCACAAGAAAAAACTTTAATATTTTGAACTTAAATGAAAGTGAAAATACAACTTATCAAAATTTGTAGGATGCAGCAAAATCAGTGCTTTAGCAGAAAATTTATAACATTAAATGTGAATTTCAGAAAAGATCTGAAGTCAATAATCTAAGCTTCCATCAAAAAATAGAGAAAGAAGAGCAACTTATGCCTAGAGCAAGCAGAGAAAAACAATTTAAAAATTAGAGCAGAGGGCTTCCCTGGTGGCACAGTGGTTGAGAGTCCACCTGACGATGCAGGGGACACAGGTTCGTGCCCCGGTCCGGGAGGATCCCACATGCCGCGGAGCGGCTGGGCCTGTGAGCCATGGCCGCTGGGCCTGCGTGTCCGGAGCCTGTGCTCCACAACGGGAGAGGTCACAACAGTGAGAGGCCCGCATACCAAGAAAAAAAAAAAATTAGAGCAGAAATCAGTGAAATCAAAAACAGAAAAATAGAGAAAAGCAATGAAATCAGGCCTTCCCTGGTGGCGCAGGGGTTAAGAATCGGCCTGCCAATGCAGGGGACACGGGTTCGAGCCCTGGTCCGGGAAGATCCCACATGCCGCGGAGTAACTAAGCCCGTGCACTGCAACTACTGAGCCTGCGAGCCTACAGCCCATGCTCTGCAACAAGAGAAGCCACTGCAATGAGAAGCCCACACACCACAACAAAGAGCAGCCCCTGCTAGCCACAACTAGAGAAAGCCTGCAAGCAGCAACAAAGACCCAGCACAGCGAAAAATAAATAAATAAAATAAATAATGAAAAAGAAAAGTTTGCCATGAAAAAGCAATGATATCAAAAGCTTGTTCTTTTAAAAGAAATAAAATACATTGTGAGGGGGTGGGATAGGGAGGGTGGGGTATGGGGCTATATGTATACATGTAGCTGATTCACTTTGTTGTACAGCAGAAACTAACACAACACTGTAAAGCTATTATATTCCAATAAAGATGTAATAAAATAAAATAAAATGCACTCTGAATTTTTAAAGATTAGCTTTGGTGATTTTTGTTAGAAATATGTATCAGAAAATCCCTTAGAAGATAAGATGTGAGAAAAAAAATCATTTGCAGTTTTTCGCATTAACATTAATTTTGCCATTAATATTTTATGGGACCATAAATTCTCTGGTTTTGTTAGTATAGCTGGTCAGTGTAGTTATGTCTTTATAATTACCTGTCTTTGTTGAGTATAAAATTAGGAAATTGTACATCTAAAGAGAAATATATTCTTTTACTCATTAATTTTTTAATTCTATAAAAATTGAAATATAGTTTATTTACAATATTGTGTTAGTTTCAGGTGTACAGCATAGTGATTCAGTATCATTGCAGATTATATTTCATTACAGGTTATTTCAAAATAATTGATATAATTCCTTGTGCTATGCAGTATATCCTTGTTTCTTATCTATTTATATACAGTAGTTTGTGGAAGAAATATATTCTTAATCTGTCTAGTGTTAAAAACTTTACGTTCAAAATTTTCTGAAAAGTAACTATCTCCAGTTTTGTGACTATCCATTATAAAGAATTTTCCATTTTCTGATTTATTTCCAGTTTTATTAGGCAGCCAGGCTTCCCTTTCTAGCATGCTTTTGGACTGTTTTTCTCCTGCCATCAGTTGGTATATGTACAGGAAGGAAGTACTGGACAAACTAATTTCAAGAGCTCCCTGAGGGCAAGGTCTACTTAAGGATATATCAACACAGTGCTTTCTGTATACAGGCATACTTCACAGATATTGTGGGTTCGAGTCAGACCACCACAATAAGTGCGTATTGCAATAAAGCGAGTCACATGAATGTTTTGGGTTCCCAGTGCATATAAAAGTGTTTTACGTTATATTATCTGTGAAGTGTGCAATAGCATTATATATATAAGAAAACAATGGAAATACCTTAATTAGAAAAATGGTTTATTGCTAAAAACTGCTAACCATCATCTGAGCCTTCAGCAAGTCATAATTTTTTTGCTGGTGGAGGGTCTCGCCTCGATGTTGATGGCTGCTGACTGTTCAGGGAAGTGGCTGCTGAAGGTTGGGAAGGCTATGGCAATTGCTTAAAATAAGACAACGATGAAGTTTGCCACATCAATTGACTCTTCCTTTAATGAACAATTTCTCATTGGTGTCTGACGGTATTTTACCCACAGAACTTCATTCAAAATTGGAGTCATTCCTCTCAAACCTTGCCACTGCTTTACCATCTATTTATTATTTAGAATGTTTATGTAATATTCTAAATCCATTGTTGTCATTTCAACAGTCTTCTCGGTATCCTCGCCAGGAGTAGATTCCATCTCAAGAAACCACTTTCTTTGCTCATCCATAAGAAGCAATTCCTCAACTGTTAAGTTTTATGAGATTACAGGAATTCAGTCACATCTTTCAGCTCCACTTCTAATTCTAGCTCTCTTGCTGTTTCCACCACATCTGCAGTTACTTCCTCCACTGAAGTCTTGAATGCTCTCAAAAGTCACCCATGAGGGTTGGAATCAATTTCTTCCAAACTCCTGTGAACGTTGATATTTTGACCTCTCCCCATGAATCATGAATGTTCTCAATGGCATCTAGAATGGTGAATCCAGGTGTTCAATTCATTTTGCCCAGATGCATCAGAGGAATCACAACCTGTATTAGTTATAGCCTTACAAAATGTATTTCTTAAATAAGACTTTAAAGTTGAAATTATTCCTTGAACCATGGGCTACAGAATGGATGTTCTGTTAGCAGGCACAAAAACATTTAATTTTGCTGCACATCTCCAACAGGGCTCTTGGATGACCAAGTGTATTGTAAATGAGCAGTAATATTTTGAAAGGAATCTTTTTTCTCTGAGCAGTAGGACTCCACAGTGAGCTTAAAATATCCAGTAAACTATGCTGTAAACAGAAGTGCTGCTATCCAGGCTTTGTTGTTCCATTTATAAAGCACAGGCAAAGTAGACTGAGCATAATTCTTAAGGGCCCTAGGATTTCTGGAGTGGTATATGAGCATTGGCTTCAAATTAAAGACACCAGCTGCATTAGCCCCTAATAAGAGTCTTAGCCTGTCCTTTGAAGCCAGGCAATGACTTCTCCTCTTTAGCTATGACAGTTCCAGATGGCATCTTCTTTCAATAAAAGGCTGTTTTTGTCTACACTGAATATCTGTTGTTTAGTGTAGCCATCTTCATTAATTACCTCAGCTAGATCTTCTGGAAAACTTCCTCGAGCTTCTACATTAGCACTAGCTGCTTCGCCTTGAACTTCTATGGTATGGAGATGGGTTTTTTCCTTAAACCTCATGAACCAACCTCTGCTAGCTTCAAGTTTTTCTTCTGAAGCTTCCTCACCTCTCACAGCCTTCAAAGAATTGGAGAGAGTTAGGACCTTGCTCTGGATTAGACTTGGCTTAAGGGAATGCTGGGGCTGGCCTGATCTTCCATCCGCACCTCTAAAACTTTCTCCATATCAGCAATAAGGCTGTTTCGCTTTCTTATCATTCATGTGTTCACTGGAGGAGCACTTTTAATTTCCTTCGAGAACTTTTCCTTTGTGTTCACAACTTGGCTAACTTGCCTCTTGGCACAAGAGGCATAGCTTTCAGCCCACCTTGGCTTTCAACATACTTTCCTCACTAGGTGCAACATTTCTAGCTTTTGATTTAAAGTGAGACATATGACTCTTCCTTTCACTTGAACACTTAGAAGCCAATGCGGGGTTATTAATTGGCCAATTTTCAATTTTGTTGTGTCTCAGGGAATAGGGAGGCTGAGGAGAGGGAGAGAGACTGGGGAACAGCTGGTCAGTGGAGCAGTCAGAATACATACAGCATTTATTATGTTCACCGTCTTACATGGTTGCGGTTTGTGGTGCCCCAAAACAATTACAAGAGTAACATCAGAGGTTACAGATCACCATAACAAATAATGAAAAAATTTGAAATACTGTAAGAATTACCAAAATGTGACAGAGGCGTGAAACGAGCAGATGCTGTAGGAAAAATGATGCCAATAGACTTGCTCAACCCAGGGTTGCCACACACCTTTAATTTGTAAAAATCACAGTATCTGTGAAGTGCAGGAAAATGAGGTATGCTTGTACCAGGAATGCAATAAACATTTGTGGAATGAATGATGTATATTTTTTCTTTGCAGAATTACAGATATCAATAAGCTGTGCTGTATTTAAAGTACACTAAATCTAGGGCTTCCCTGGAGCAGTGGTTAACAATCTGCCTGCCAATGCAGGGGACACCGGTTTGAGCCCTGGTCCGGGAAGATCCCACATGCTGCAGAGCAACTAAGCCTCTGCACCACAACTACGGAGCCTGCGTGCCACCACTACTGAGCCTGCGTGCCACCACTACCGAAGCCCGCACACCTAGAGCCCGTGCTCTGCAACAAGAGAAGCCACCCAATGAGAGGCCCGCGCACTGCAACGAAGAGCAGCCCCCACTCGCCGCAACCAGAGAAAGCCCGTTTCAAAAATAAATAAATAAATAAATTTATTTTTTAAAAGTAAACTATATCTAATTTTGGATTTTCACTTTTTGGAGTTATCTACATCATGACTTCCTCCTAATTAAAGCACAAGGGCCCAGCCCTAAGTAGCCAGGGTGGCTCAGGAAAGAAACAGACTTTAACTCCACATTATTAGAGAGTGGTATTAGGATCAACTAAGACAATATCATCTTTCCAAAGGGTCGAGTCAATGGAAGATGGCTTCCTTGTCAAATGAAGCGACTGAGTCCTCGAGACCAGGGTTTTTAAGAGTGAAACCTTTTGTCTTGGTCAAAACAGGCATCAGATCTTCCACAGCGAAAACTATTTTTGTAAACAGAAAAAAAACGTAGAAACAGGATGAATGTGGCCAATAAAGAGCAGCCGTGGGTTGGGGGCATCTAAAGAGAGTAGCAGGGGTGCTTTTACCCACATGCTATTTGTGCCAACACAGATCTCAGAGGCTGCAAGCGGAGTTGATCAGAGTTGAAAGAGAAGTGCTCCCAGGTGTGCCTAAGTGCCTTTCATTCCAGAGAGTTAAGGTTGAGGAATTCTTGCACTTAACCTCGAGCCCTCCCTGTCATGAAAATCTATTTTGGGGTTACTGTGGACTAGTTTACAAACAAAATCTCAACAAAGAATATCTCCTGCAACCTTTAAAACCCAGTCCCCAAGAAAGTGATAAAACACAGGGACTGGGAGAAAATATACGCCAATTGTATATCTGATAATGTATCTAGAAAATATAAAAGAGGTCTTAAAACTCAACCACAAAAAGATGAATAACTCAATTTTAAAATGGACCAAGGATCTGAATAGACATTTCTCCAAAAAACATAGAAAAAAGACCAATAAGCACACAAAAAGATGTTCAACATAATTAGTCATTAGGGAAATGCAAGTCAAAACCACAATGAGATACAACTTCACAACCACTAGGGTGGCTATAATCAGACAGATATCAAGTGTTGGTGAGGATGTGGAGAAACTGGAACCTTCATACACTCCTGGTAAGAATGTAAAATGGTGCAGATGCTTTGAAAAACATTCTGGCAGTTCCTCAGAAGATTAAACACAGAGTTAAAAACATTCTGGCAGTTCCTCAGAAGATTAAACACAGAGTTATGACCCAGCAATTCCACTCCTAGTTATATGCCCCAAAGAAATAACACATATCCACACGGAAACCTGAACAAAACTGTTTCTAGGAGCATTATTCACGACAGCCAAAAGGTGGAAACAACCCAAACATCCGTCAAATGGACGACTGGATAAACAAAATGTGGTATATTCATACATGGAATATTATGTGGCAATAGAAAGGAATGAAGCACTGACACCTACTACACCATGGATGAAACTTGAAAACATTATGCTAAATGAAAGAAGTCACAAAAGACCACATCTTGTATAACTGCATTTATACGAATGATGAGAATAGACAAATCTATAGAGACTGAAAGTAGTTTTTGCCAGGGGCTGGGCATGGAAAGTGACTGCTGATGGGTAAGGGGTTTCTTTTTTGGGGTGATAAAGGTGGTGTAAAATTGACTGTGGTGATGGTTGCACAGCTCTGAATACACTAAAAAACCTCTGAATTACATACTTTAAATAAGTGAATTGTACAACATATGAAATTTATCTCAACAAAGCTATTAATAAAAAAAACAAGGCAGAAACTTCAGCCCTGCTTCAATCGCCTTACCCCGCCTGCACAAACAACTTGGGTTCCCAGCTTTGGGTGCTAACCGGTCACAAAATCCTCACTATCACCCCTAATACCTCAATTTATATTCCATGAATTTGGAATCTAAAATCTAAACAGAAGCTGCACTAAAGATCAGCTCTGCATTATTTAGAGGAGAGAAAATTGCAGAGCGTCATCGGAACAGCTTAAGGAAAATTTCAGCATCCTGAAATATTTCCCATCTATTAACAGCCATGTTTACTATGTGCTCCCATAGTAAAAACATTTAGTCCCAATAACCATAAAATATAATAATCAATTAAGCATTTCAAAATCACATTTAACTAGCCTTACTCCCAACTTACATATTCACAGTATGACAAATTAAACCTTAATACTGAAGGCATATTTACCATTATACCAATGACATGCAATAAAGAAATGCTCTTTCAAAACCTTACGGTCGGGCTCCCCTGGTGGCGCAGTGGTTGAGAGTCCGCCTGCCGATGCAGGGGACACGGGTTCGTGCCCCGGTCCGGGAGGATCCCACATGCCGCGGAGCCGCTAGGCCCGTGAGCCATGGCCGCTGAGCCTGCGCGTCTGGAGCTTGTGCTCCACAATGGGAGAGGCCACAACAGCGAGAGGCCCGCGTACCGGAAAAAAAAAAAAACCTTACTGTCCAACACAGTAGCCACTGGCCACATGTGGCTACTGAACAGTGGAAATGTGACTAGTCCAAACTGAGATGTGTTGTAAGTGTAAAACACACACTGTATTTTAAAGACTTACTACAAAAAGGAGACTGAAAAATATTTAGCTTTGCATATTACATGTTGAAATGATCTTTTAGATATATTGGTTTAAATAAAATACATACTATTAATCCCACCTGTTTCTTTTTAAACAGACTCAATCACCAGGACTAGAACATTTCAAATTACATACGCAGCTCACATGATATTTCTATTGGAAAGAGTTGCTCTAGAAAAACATTTAGAGCTTTTGAGGGGAAGGTAAGTATGCATCAGAAGACAGGGCTCTGAATGACTTCTATTATGGTTCCCTGTCGCCATCTCTTTTATATACCGGTCACTTTGCAGGAGTCTTTAG
This sequence comes from Pseudorca crassidens, assembly GCF_039906515.1. Classification (NCBI taxonomy): domain Eukaryota; kingdom Metazoa; phylum Chordata; class Mammalia; order Artiodactyla; family Delphinidae; genus Pseudorca; species Pseudorca crassidens. The sequence continues at coordinate 19,595,964 of NC_090303.1, read as the reverse complement.
TATGGGTGGAAAAGCTGTAACACAAAGTCATCACCGTACTCCTGCGAGACAACACAATCATACGGACCCTCCAACCATGCTTGCCTTCTGCAGCTGTGGCTTTCATAAGAAGCTACAGCATGTGCCAGCCAAGAAGGAAAGTTTTAAATGACATCAGTTAAGGATAATTGTAATTATCCAGCAGTTCTGGATAATTTCCCCCTGTGGAGCAAAAAGGCCTCAGAGCTTTAAGTATGGTTTGATTGAACCTTTGGACAAGGTATCTAGATGAAAGCAAGGGCAGAAAAAAGGATCACAGGTGATCCAGGAGGAAACCAGAACGTGAGAAGCATTGAACTGAGTTTAAGGAAGACCCCTAGGGTGATCTACTTCAAGTGGGAACTCTTAAGCCATCAGTGTGCGCCCTGGATCTAATCGCAATGTAACCCCACCTGCACCTGTGGAATGCGTGTTACCTGAGCATTTGACTTTAATCATTAGCATCGCTGGATGTCACACCTCCTGTGTACTGGAATATTTCTGGTGACGGATTTGTTATCCAGAGCAGTGCTGTCCAATACAGCAGCCACTAACCACACAGATGGCTATGGGGCTGTTGAACTGTGGCTAGTGTGACTGGGAAGCTCAACTTCATTTTAGTTAACTTAAATTTAAATTAACACACGTGGCTAGGGCTGCTGTACTGGCTGGCAAAGGTCTAGAGCCTTGCTCCCCCAAGTGTGGTGTGCAGACCAGCAGCACAAGTACCTCTGGGAGTTTGTTAGAAACACAAGGTATTTCTGACTCCATCTGAACTTCCTGAAATACATCCTGCAGTAACAGCATCTCCAGGTGATTCCTATGCACATTAACGTCTGGAAAGCACTGACCCAGAGTAGGGGGTCTTAGCTGAATACTACACTGTATAAAAAGTTAGCACATATGTGTATGTATAGGTGTACGTATGTGTATATACATGCTTTACCCCTTTCCTTCCCCTGAAGACAATGTCCACACTTTTTCCTTAGATTTTCCAAGGAGTTTGTGATCCAAAACAGAAGTTTTATCCTATAGAAATGTAGCCCCATAAAGTAGGAAAGCAGATTTCATTGAACAAAGAAAAACTTTTAAATTACCCTTTGTTATGCAGGCACACTCTTCAATTCATGAAGGGCAAAACCTGGCCATCCACGGCTTTGAGGTTCTTCTGCTGTGTTCTCACTTCTTCACCCATGCTACCCACACAGTTCATTCTCCTAGACTGTTTTTATGTTTCAAAATACCACATGTACACGCATTAGCACAGATAAGTAGTATAACATTTATATATATTCTATGTTGTATTATACACCCATACCCACACCCTGATGTTTTAGTGCAAAATTGGCCACAAAATGCACTTCAGTGCAAATACATACCGGTTTGTGCTAATTTGTACAGCCTGGAACAACTGGTGGAGTTTTAAGTACTGATGTGCTGTTGCAGCTGCTACCAATTTTTCGGTTGATTCAGGAATCAACCAGGAAAAAAAAAATTTTTATTAGTATCACAGAAGTCTAGTTGTTATCTACAACATGTAACCATGAAGATTCGGGAATCAACCAGGTATCTTTTTAATTAGTATAATGGCAGTCTAGTTATAATCTACTACATGAAACCATGAACAAAAACAGTTGATGGTCAGCCGGTGGTTATTTAGCTTACTTTTCCATCAGTAGATAGCGCTGGTTTTATATTATAATAAAAAACACTCATCCGTCTGGCAAAAATTTAGGAAACAAAGATTTCTTTTTTCAAAGATACTTTTATGTTGAGGATGCGGCTGCCGTCAGGCTTCGTAAACTTGCCTCACGGGAATCCTGCCCCCCACCCCGCACACCTCCACTTTGTTAACAAGATGCTACGGCAATGATTTATTCCCAGTTGACTAAGTCCCTAGCATTAGATATGTCCCCAAGTCTCAAAATGGCTCTAAGAGTCTGCCTTGAATCATTATCCTCCACTGCTGTTTAAGAGGAGACATGCACAAACTGGTAGTCAGTTAATGCAGCCAGGAAAATTAACTCGTCACAAAGAGCCACAAGTAACAATACTTCAAAAATGAAGAAAACATAAGTTTAGCCTCACTTTTTTTTTTGTAATATAAATTTATAAATGCAGAAGTACGGAATGCACTTGCAACATGAAGAGTTAGGTTCCCTCAATAAATACTTTCTCACTCATCAGTCTGGTGAAGAATAACTTGCTAGCACTGGAAAGTACAAATAGACAAATCATACATTTAATACATTTGGCCCCGGTGGGGGCAAAAGATTCTTTAGAAATTAGCCAGCTGAAAGGGTAATTTACCAGGAGGGTTCTAATCTTTTTTTAACCTCTGCAATGTGACAGACATCATTAAAATACCAGGGCTAAAATACAATTTTCCACCTTGTTTCCACTGCCAGATACAGGACGAATGTCATCCACATTCCCGTGGTGGAGTAGGGTGGCTTTTCTCTATCCCGTTCTTTTCCATCCAGAAAGCACGCTGGAAGGCAAGTGAGTGGTGCTACTGTAAGAATAACCTTGATGCCAGTCTAACATGGTCAGTCAGTCATACAATTGGACACGCCATCATATTATCTCACGCCCAGTCACGACACACCTTTTCTGAGGATCTCTCATTCACTTAGTTTCTCACCTTCAGCAGGGCCAACATTCTCATTTGCATTCAGTTTAAGTATTTATTTCATTTATTAACATAACCAGTAGAACTGAGTGTTTTAAAATATTTATTGTATTTCGTTCTAGAAATGATGGTACAATTACGTCACACACCTTTGGGAAGGCATATTTATGCTTTCACACCAGAGCAAAGTTTTATGCATGGCCAGAACTGGAAATACCTAAGCCGTGAATAACAAAGGATAATGCTGTTGATAGGAGGAGCCCTTGTAAGTTTTCAAAAGCTTTCTTCTCTATCATTTATTTTCGGGCAGATATCAATCAGTCCAGTGGAAGGAGTTCTGAACATAAAAGGCACCTAGAATAAAAATTAGACCTTAACTAACAAAAAGAGGTGCACATGTTTACATCAAGAAACAAAAAGCCCTATTGATGCAACTCTCCTGCAAGCCAATGATAATAATAAATGCAAAAGCTATTGCAACTGAAGTCTATAAACACTTACCTGAACCTGGTTCGTGAGCTGGATAATGACAATCACTTGGTGTTTTTAAACTTGTGGATGTTTTATCACCATTTAAACAAACATGAGTACTGTTATTTATATTCACAGGTTCTAGGGGGAAGGCTCACTCTAATTATTTATCCATAGCCAAGATTTGTTTTGCTTTCTCTTAAAATCCACTGCTATGTACTCCATTGATGGATGCGTTAAAAATCACTGTTGTCAAAAAAAAAAAAATTACTGTTGTCCTTCGAAGAATGTAGCAAAACCTAACACTGCTACTTTAAACCAAATTCCTTTAAATGATTATAAAGCCAGTAAAGCTGACGTTTTACTATGATTTAAGCACCTGAAATATATTCTAACCAACTGATATTCTCTGAGCTAGAATCAGGATCCTCAAAATTTGTATGTATGTACAAATACTGCAAATTAAGCTAATAAAAACTTGGAAAAATACAAACAGCTTTTTTAGTACAAAGATCCAAAATCCACATAGGGGTCTGTACTAAGAGGAAAATGAACAGGAAGCCAGCAAACGTGTCTGCATTTTCTAATCTGGAGACAAAGGCCTCAGCGGAGCCAGGTGGTATTCAGCTGGGTCTGGTTCTTGATGCTGGTATCCATTTTTAGCACTTCGCGAATGGCCATGGTCGCGTAGGTAGAAGGAGGGAGAGAAAAATCCATCTTCAGAGCTCTGTATTTGCCTTCTGCCAGGCAAGAAAGAACAGTCAGAAAGTAAGGCAGCTGCAGACAGACTGGGGCGAGTCACATAATCTCTATACAGATAAAAGAACTGTGCTCCTTTCTTCAGCCTACTTCCCATGGGGCCTCAGAAAATGAGGCATGGAAGTAAGAGGTCTGTGAGTGAAGGATCCAGCTGAATCCCTATAGTAATTCTACCTGGAACCTTCATAGAAAGGGTAGGTGACAGAAGAGCACAGGAGAGAAACACACGTAAAATGAAAAAAAAAAAAAAAATTTACAGTACAGGGTGAAAACAGACAAAGGAATGGCAACAAGAATTTGACAATGAAAAGGCATTTTTAGACTCTCTTGCTGGGTTTTCACTTAACTTTGTTAACTCTCTATGGGAGTGGGGAGGATATTCAATCACCTAATATCACAATCTTCTATAATGTTCATTCATTTTCAGTAGGAAATACTCTTTTAATCACTGACCTCCAACTGTAATCATAAAACTAAGATGACAAACATAAAATAGAAATCATAGAATGGGTTGTGAGATGGTGGTGATTATAAGATTTTTTTTTAAAATATGTTTTTGTATGAGAAAACATTTCAAAGTTGACACAGAACTGATGGCTGAGTAAACTTACCAGAAGCAAACACTGGTGGTGGTTTCCCTTCTAGGTTGTCCACATCTGTGTTGAAGAGTGGAATTTTAGGATCATCATATGCAACGACTTCCCTTTGAAACACATAAAGAAAAGTGTGAATGTGAATTTCCATAACAGGCACTAAGTTACTCATCACCATTTGTTCAGCAAGGAAAACACACACGCCTAGTGTAAATAATTCTAGGTGGGAGTATTCAGTAACAGAATACGGCCATATTTTATAGAGAAATACTATATAGCAAGGTGACAGATGATGCCAGCCTATGGTAAAAATAAAAAATGTTTCCCTAGGATGGAAATTCCTTTTGTATGTAGTTGGTAAGTAGTAAACTTCACTTGGCAGAGATGCAACTGAATTAATCACAGCATCTGTACTTTCTCCAGGGCGGTTATCACCACTAACACCACCATGTTGCTGTGAGAAACTGCTCTCTGGCAAGATGGAGGCCAACTCTGTCAGCCTCTTCCCACAATCCAGAGAAGAGGAGGGAAAAGGAAAAGGGAGAAGAGATGGAGAGAAGGAAGAGAACTTCCTGACAGTGGGCAACTAGTCCAGGGTTTAATTGTTTAAATTATCAAATAAAGCTTTACATAATACTAGGTATTTAAAGTATTTTAAAATGGGTAATACAAGTATCTTTTTCTCTCTAGAAACATGATAATGAAACAACCATATCAGTGTGCAACTCAGAGCTAATTCTGAGTAAGGTAACTTGAAAATCTCAGTTTTTTAGGAATAGGGAAAAAGTTCATTCTCTGCACATCTCTTCAATAATTTAGCAATGTCAGTAAGATGTAAACTTAGCCACTTTCACTATATATTTGAATTCATTTATCTCCTGATAATTTGAAAAATACCAGGTAGTAGCAGTAATGAGAATAGTATTCAATAACAGCAATAACACTTTTATGCCAGGCTGTAAGCAATGAAAAATATTTATATAATGAAAAAGGTTAAAATCTAGTAGTTCAGTTCTATTTCATTCCAGACTATTACTCACCAGCTGACATTCTGCGGACGAATAATGATCTTTCGGTAGGCCCCTGATAAGGAATAATCTCTAATTTTGTGTCTCATGTTGTCAATATCAAGATTGTCCGCTGTGAGCATTTCCCTGTAGGCTTCACTAACTAATATAAAACAAAATCAGTTGGAATGCAGCATGTCAGCAAGCTACCTTGAACTATAGAGAGTAACATAAATTGTCACCTTAACAAAATTAATCATCTCAATTTAACAATCCAATCTGTTCTCTGGAATTAAAACGTACTGACTTACTAACTAGTACTAGGTGTCTCCCATTTAGGTTTGGTCGACTTGTAGGTTATTTTTGCAACCAGGCACAGTATCTGGGGCTAAGGGTCCCAAGATGGCTACAAAAGGCCATTTCATCAGAAGTTACTCAACTACAATGTGTATGTACTCAGAGTTGGAAGAGACCATATACAGAGCCTCTAACTCCTTCAGGAAGAAGGTAGTTATAAATAAATGTATAAAAATAAGAGACCTGGGAACATCATCTGGCTCACCCTCGCACCTGATGTAGAAACTTTTTTACAACACCAGAGAGAGACAGTCATCCAGCCTTTGCTTTCACGTTGCCATTTACAGGGAGCTACCACTTTGTGAGGCACGCAATTATTGGAAAATTTTTTCTGTGCCATGCTGAAATATGTCTTCGTGTGACTCCTGTCAACTGCTTTGGAACACAGATTAATTGCTTTCTTCCACATGTGTTCGTAAGTACTGGGCCTTTAAGCCATGATCTCCTCTAGACCAACAAGTTCCTCCAACCGTCCCTCCTTTGATATTTCTGTACTCCCCACTGACCCCGCATCTGCCTTGGGTAACAGGCTTACGTTAATAGTAACACCGGATACTTTTCATGTAGACTACCACCAAACTGGCCTTTTCCATCTGTACACTTGATCTTTGAACGTAAACATGAGAATTTACATTTAACCCTATTAAATGCCCTCTGCAGTTCTTTTTAAATACTTATTTTCCATATAATTAATATTAACTATTTTGGGTTATACTACTTGCAAATATGATAAGCAGATTTCTTTACTCACGTCATTCGTAAAAAACGTTGGTTAGACCAGGGTCAAGGAAAGACTCCCTCACGACCCACTTGTGAGGACAGCAGGGATCCCTAACTGAGCACTGCTGACACCAAGTGTGCCTACGTCATGGATCCACATGCCTGAACCACCACCCAGCCAGTCTGTGAGCCCCTGTCTTGGCCACGAGGTCTCCACAATCGGCTCTGTCAAAGGCTAAGCTGAATGTATGTTTTAACTGATACTAACTAGCCCAAAGTTTCTGACCTTGAGAGGTACCAGAAAGAAGAAAAGAATGCTTTCTTTTTCTCTCCTGGAAAGAGGGCAAGTGTGGCTCCAAGCATCTCAGTGCCTTCCTTCTCTACCTCCTGGTACTGGTCTCCGGTTCCTCGCTGCACCACCTGTGCCATCCACGCAGCGCAGGCAGGCCACCCCACCCTTGTCTACCGCCCTTATTCATTCTCCCTGCTCTTGTCTAATCCTTTTCCCTCCAGGAGGCCAACCTCACACAGCAGTCTGATTAGTCAACATGTAAATGGCAGACTACCACTCAACTCTTTTATAAGTATTTGCCTTATCAAAGAAGGGTGTTAATCCTAATCATTCTGTAATTTCAAGGAATATAACGTTGATAAGTAAACTAATTCTGGGCTCTTGAGAGAAAAGATGTTTTAACAGGAAAACACCTCCGACAGACCAGCCCTGGTGAGGAGTAAACTTCCAGGGTCAGTTCCACCAGGGTAGTCCCACGCTCAGGGCTGTTTTCTTTTTTACAATTTCTGAATCCTTCAACAGTAAAAGTTCCAATTCCCCTGTCAAAATGGCATCCATGAAGGTACAGAAGTAATTCTTATCAGCCTCTGGGGAATGGGAAATAAGGGTAGGGAATACTAAGATTCCAGTTTGTAAACTTCTGAGCCCACTGACTCTTGAAACACAATGAACAGGTATTAACTTAACACGGTTTAAAAAAAAAAAAAAAGGTTAAAAAAAGCAACGTTAAAGTATAATTATCCATTCTCTTTCTCAATGACTCTTTCCAAACCCTTCCATCCTTAGTAAGAATTAGTGAATTTCAGAAATTTTAAATAACAGTGCCAATAATAACAGCCACAACAATAAGGATACCAACACTATCACCATCACCACCACCTCCACCACCTGGTTTCTTAATTTAAATCATCCATCTGAATGCATCTATTTCAGGGAGACTTTTATAAGCAAACACGGCTTATGTATGTTTGAAATCTAAACATTTTTTTTCAAGTCGGATGGAAATTAAGGTTCTAAAATCATATTTAAAATACGGATTTTTTTTCCCCTCTCTCGACTCTTGGCTGCCAGTGGCTTAATTATGTCCGACTTTAACTATCTTCCCCGGAGGGAACTTACTTTTATGCTGGGGGTAGATAACATCAAAACCAGGCAAGGGCATTACCACATCATGGATGGAGTAATTATTAACATCGTCTTCCTCAATACAGGTAACTGCAGCTGAAAATATACCAATGGATAAATTAAGAAGAATTAAGAAAACAGGCAGTATTTCCACAAGCCCAACCTTCTAAAATTACACATCTAAGCAATCAGAAATGCAAGCGTGCCCAGGTTCACTGCCCCATGAAGCTTAGAGAAATTAATTTGGAATATATACCTTTCTGTCTTTTCTATTCTACCCGAAAAATAAATATCGTGGATTCAGAAAAAGTAGAAAACTAAAAATAATCTATTTCTCAGCTGCACCCTCACGTTTTAGGACTCCTGGCTTTTAGCTTCTTTTTCCTCATCAGACAACACTACAAAATACTATTTGGAAAGTCATCACAGATGAATGCATTTTGCTAAAAGCATAAACAATGGGGGAAAAAAACCCCGTCTGTATTTAGAGGATGAAATGTGGTGGAACAGGGGACATTAAAATACACCAGATGTGATCAATATTGGGTGAGGAAAAATTAAATCAGGAAAAGATTAATTAAAATTTCCGTACAAATGAAAAGCTTTAGTGCATTTACTGGGCACACCTGCAGATGAGCAGACTGTCTCCAGGAAGTAGCCGGGAAGAAACGGACTTTGGAAACAGACTTGATTTGATTCCCAGACTTCTCTCTCCCTTTTTAATTTTTTTAAAAAATTAATGTTTATTTATTTTTGGCCACACTGAGTGGCATGTGGAATCTTAGTTCCCCGACCAGGGATCAAATCCACGTCCCCAGCAGTGGAAGCGCGGAGTCTTAACCACTGGCCCGCCAGGGAAGTCCTAGCCTTCTCTTTTTAACCAGCTGTGGAACTTGGGGTAAGTGACTGAACCTCGTGTGAGGAACAGAGAGAATGCTTCACAGTAATACTGAGCTTTAAACTAGAAGATGCAGGTAAAGGGCTTACTTAGCAGAAGGCCCAGCACACTGTGAGGGCTCAACAGCAGATGGGACTGTTTGCATGTCTTATGAACATTTCAGGCACACAGTGTGCACTAAATGTCTACGATATCACAGCCCCATGTAAAGTGCACTCCAGTCTTGTGTTGACTTAAAGAAACTCTTTAAGACTGGCCAACGACAGCAGGGAGGCTGAAGTGCACCCAGAAGTGTAGAGAAGTATCAGCTAGACCCAGATCAGGGTTTGCAAAGGGATCTTAGGCAACACTTAGTCCAAATCTTATCCTAGTTGAGGAAATGGAAGCCCGGAGAGAGTCAGGTGCATATTTTCGAATCAGATGCCTATTTTTCATTACATATGACAGATCCATACCAGTCAGTCTGAGCTTACAATGTCTTTCCCTTTCAAGCTTACCAGACAGCTATCTTAACCAGCAGCCAGGCTGGATGTTAAGTACTAGTGTCAAATAACTGAACCCAAGTTTGGGTGAGCAAGGATGGTGTCTGCCCTTTTACCTCCTTTGAGAACAAGGTCCCCCGGGACAGGGTTCAGTCCGTACTCTTCAATCCTCTTGCTCACCATGTTGTTCCACACATAGCTCTGATAGCTATGAATATACATTAAGCGATTGTTTCTTGGTATCTGACGGGATAAAAATAAAAAACAGGCAAGAGAAAAAAATATATACATTCCAAATATTAAAAGTACTGTACTTTCCAAGACATCCCACTTGTTTAGTGGTGCCCCTAGTCCAAGAAACTCGTAACTTCAATCTCCCATTTTTCTAACAGCCTATAGAAACAGTAACTGACACACAGCCACCAATTTTAGAGACGGAAGCCCTCAGACTAGGGGGTGTTCATGATCAGCAGCAGCTGCAGCGGCTCCCGTTTTGCACCCACAGTTCAGACGTTCATGTGAAGAAAGCAAGTGCTTTGGAATTTATACCCTAAATCAAAGATACAGACTTCAAACTCAAGGAATTTACACCTCAATCATAGAGCTAACAGTGCTTTCTAATTCTATGGAAGGAGAAAGCCTGTATGACTGAACTGACGACTAATTTCCTGCAGCAGGAATCCTGATTTTTTTGTACATCTGGGGGAGAGTAATCAAGACTTACAGTTAGGAGTTAAACTTTAGTCTATCTGTACTATAGTACACAAACACCAGTATAGGCTACACTTACCATGATGCTACCCAGTCTTGAATCACCACAGAGAAACCACACTAAAATGTAGTCGTTTAGATCACTTACTGCCCAACCCTCTCACTGAAGCAGGTTACAGCTCTGATGCTACAGAGACTAAGAAATGAACTCTATGATGGGTTCTGAATTTCTCAAATACCAAGATACTTTTTAAATTTCCTCGTAGGTATTTTCCACACAGATGCTTTCCTCGTGCCTTGCATGTTAACAACCACTGCCCCACTGCCTGCACCCACCACCCTCCCCTATCACCACCCAGGGTCTCAGCAAGGATCCCGCAGGCAACACCCCTCTCAGAGATCGCCAAAGGATCCTTATTTACCTTCTGTTCTTCCAAAATTTAGTAAAATATTTAAAGATAAAAAGTTCAAAGCATTGAGCCACCTCGAGTCAGTGCCTGACTTCACAAATTGCACTCACTATGCCAAATGCAGAGACTATATTCTTCAGTCCGTATTTTGAAAGTCCTCGGAGAAGCTGCCCTTCCACACACCTTTTGACAGGTAGTTTTCGGAGGGCAGCGGCTGGGTCTTTGGTCTTCGCCCATTCCTCCCTGCATTTAACCAAGTACCCCTTTTCAGCTGGTGGGGGGAAAAAAAGCTGTGATTAAACAATTTATCCAAAAGACAGTTCTATAACTTAAAACACTTCACAGAGAACACAAAATTAGAAAGTGCTATTTGTAAGAGAGATACTCTGAAGCACTTTTGGTCACCTGAGAATAATCATCAGAAAGTGAAAAGATGGGAAGGGCAGAAAGTTTACAGAACTAGATGGCTTTCAACATGCTACCACCCCAGGACTTAAAGCCAATGACTGTTCATTATCAAGCTGACTCAACATCAGACAAAACCTTGGTAGTCCTTTCTTCCTTCCCTCTCTTTTTCTACTGTATTGTCAAATTTAATGGGTTACTTTCCATAAAATTAGATAACCTTATCTCTTTTAACTTGCAAATGAATAATTATCCAAAGTGGGCATAATTATTTTGCTGATTTGTAAAGTGGTACTTAAATCCTTTTCCATACAGTATGACATTAGTTTTTAATGAACTCTCCAAACTTAAAAATCCTCAGTGTGTTTTTGCCAAGTTTTTATATTGTATTACATTTTGCTTTAAAAAATAACCACCAGTGAAATCTGTTTGGATTCCTATATGTTCAGAGATTTAATACGGCATGGAGAAAAGGAAATGAATGTATTCATTTATGAATTAATAAATTAGATGAGCTAAAGACCTGAAAATAAGATATAAATTATAAATCTCAAATATATACATAAAACTTGTGTAAAAAAAGACATAAATTATACTTTTTACTTTAAAAACAGTTTTAAAAATTCTGAAATAATGATCCCAATTTGTACCTATACTTCAATTCAAAGCAATTCCATGAATACCTAGTCATATATTCTTTTTTTTTTTCTTAAGATTATTTTTATTCTCACCTCCAGAACGGGGTTTCAATATTAAATCCATGACTTCAGCCCAGGAATTTTGTAGTATAGCTCTAAAATTAAACAGCATTTATATTACTTAATTTTGCATTAAGATGAATGTTATTTGCCCAAGCCTGTGGAGTAACAAACCATATTAACTTTATATATTTTATTAAACTTAAAATAAGCAGAAAAACTAATATAACATAGGTTTCAAATGTAAATGTCAAAAGAACTTAAGAGAAGAAAATTAAAAATATAATGTTTACCCATAACATTTAATATCATTTCACAGTTTTAGAAAGCTGTTATAGTATAAATACTACCTAGTCATGCTTTAAGCTGTTATACATGGTATTATCTGTATAAATCAAAGTTGTCTTTATATACTAAAACTTATTTGAAACTTCTCAAAAAGTCTCCCATGTTAAATACTTTCTTGCCTAGATAAAGAGAATAAATACAATTTATCCTTCTCTATTATTCTTGCCAAAATGGAAGTATCTTTACATTTGCTGATTATAAGTTATACATGCTTCTTTAAAATTAAACAGTACATAAGAAAGGTTACCTGATATCTAACCTTTAAAAAATAAACACTGTTAACACTTCAGAGAGTAGTTTTCAAGACTTATTTGATCTTTAAGTGTATGCAGTTTTTTCTTTAACTTTTATTATACTCTCTTTTATCACACAGAGGTTGTATTTCATGTATCATATCTGAACATTTTTTTTTTTTTTTTTTTTTTGGCTGAACCGCAAGGCTTGTGGGATCTTAGTTCCCCCACCAGGGACTGAACCCAGGCCCTATGCAGCGAAAGCGCACAGTCCTAACCACTGGACTGCCAGGGAATTACCCGCTTCTGCCTGAGCTTTTAACCCTAACACTGCCTCAAAGAGGTAGAGGAAATACTACATGATATTTTTCATTTTGTGCTCTTAAAGATGCATGAACAAATGCAACTTCATGGAGTCAGCTGCTGAACCATGGACTGGTTCAAGAAGAGCCCCTCTATTCTCAGTGCTGCACCTGACCAACTAGTGAGCCTGGGCAGGCTCCCTAAGCCGAGATTTCATCTTTGCTAAAATAAAGGATTTGAAGCACCAGGAAGAACATGAACTAAACCTCTCAGATCACTTCCAACTCAGACTTCCACAGTTCTAACTGCCAGGTGAATAATTATTTAGGTAACACAGTCTCTGCTGGACAGCAGGAGAGCATAAGTAAGTTTATAAACCCAAGTATTTATTGATGGCATTCCCACTCTAGCTCGCAGTACAGAGATTTCCTGTTATCTCAAAGCTAATCAGAGAGTTCTTAAAATAAATTTTACTTGCTAATTGCACCCTATACCACTTTCTTTAAAGGATGGGGGAAGGGCAGGTACAAGTTTAAGAAACTAGGAAGCACTTGTTAACAGAGATCATAAACTACACCATCTCCTTCAGGCTACTTTGGGTCTGAGTTACCCAACTGCTACTGTTGGGTCACTTACTGAGCCAAGATTTACCTGTAAAAAAGAAAATAAAATAGAATCTCTGGATGGGCTATCAGGGGAGAGAGAAAAACTTTACTTTTCAAGTTATATCTTTTTGAACTCTGATTTATTTTTTCACCGTGTGCATGTATTATCATAAAACAGAAGGAGGCTGTGGATCAGTTGGTCATCCAAAAGGATGAGACACACTGCTTTGTTTGGCCCAGATTTCCATTTTTTCTAGGAAATCTAGAAATAATTAAAAACACCACCAACAAAAAACATCCTGCTTCTTTTTTTTTTTTAAGGAGAGAGCTCTTTTAGACGAAAGTTAAGAAATTAAATACAAACCTTCCAACTTGATATGTGGGGACGGCTGTGGTTCCAAACCTTTGCATTCCATAGTAGTTAATAAATCCAATCTCCTTGAGAGAGTTCATGGCTTGTTCCACTTGGTCGTCAGTTCCAGTAATATTTCTGTAGGGGCCCAAATTACCCAGAGAAAAAAATGTACAGGCCAACACATTCAGGGATGCATATCACAAGTGACATGGCTTGGCTTCTGTGCCTTTCCCTTGCCCCCTGCAGCTTTCTACCTCCTGAGGACACTGTCTTTTTAAAAAATTGTGACATATACACAACACTAAATTTACCTTTTTAGCCATTTCTAAGTATGCAATACAGTAGCATTAAGTACATTCACAACGTTGTGCAACCTTTACCACTATCTTCATCTTCGCAAATCTAAACTCCGCACCTACTGAACAGTAGCTCTCCATCTCCCCGCCCGCACCTTATACCCCAGGTTACTTTTATTCTACAACCTACGTCTATGAATTTGCCTATTCTAGGTACTGAATATGAGTGGAATCATAGGCCGTCTTTTGCATTTCAAGGAGACAGCTTCTTTTCAAAGGTGGTGCTGAGTTTTTAGAGGGGTGGGCGTGTTGGTACAAACACTGCAGCTGTGTTTGCTCTCCCAGCCTCATTGGGCCCCACCCCGCCTTCCCGGCTGCCACGGGCATCTGCACCAGCTCACTGGGATTAACAACTGTTCTGAACAGACTCAAGGTGACACAGCAAGACCCTCTCTGGTCTGCATTCATACCCACAGCTCTTTACCTGAGGACAACAGTGAAGTGATTCCCTTGAAGCTCTCCCAATTTCAGAGGGTTTTTCTGATAGCTGAAATTCCCTAGCTTAAAGTTCATCAAGCACTTATTCAAGTGGGCAAGTCTTTGTGCAGTTATTCTAAAAAATACGAAATAAAAAAAGGAGCAGAAAGAGGGTCATGAGCTATCGCTTGGCTGAAATGGTCTAGGACACTTTACTACAGAAAACAGCAGCTTGAAATGAGACTACACACTATGACGATGGAAAAGAAAGGCACCGCAGCTGGTGGGGTGAGCCTACCTTTCATTTGCCTCTGGAATGTTCCTCCAGCATGAGGACACCTGTTCCTATTGGAATGATATAACCTGGGCCATATTTATATTCTTAGAGCCTCATGTTACTTACATACTGATAATGGAACAGTATCATCTGTGAAATTTTCTAGTTTTTGTGAGGGAAGAGGGGTGAGAAAGGGAGCAGAGAGCAATCCCTACAGGTAAAAAGATAGTTATTAAGCATTAAAAAAGTCATATTTTCATTTTTGTCCCTCAGAAAAGTATTGTAAACTCACTACAGAAAACTTGGAAAAATACAGAAAAGTACAGAACAAGAAAAAAAAAAAATTCAGTTTCATCACCTGAAAAAAAAATCTGTTAATATCTAACTTTGAATTTCCTCCCATTCTTTCTTTCTTAAATTCATGTCAAATATATTTATATAATATTTATCTTTATCTGACTATATATATGTAGTCAGAATCCTACCATAATCTGTACCCTCCTGCTATAATTTAAATGGCATGATAAAATTTTCATGAAAAACTTAACTTCTTTAATAGTAATACACATAGAAAAAGAAATACAGTACTGAAAGGCCTCTGTTCTATCTCTATCCCTCAATACCCCTCCCCACTGGCAGCCAATATTAAAAGTTTCTTGTCTATTCTTCTAGTAACACTTTCTGTACACACAGGTATACCTATTGTCTTCTCTCTTTTTGGAATTTCTTTGTAAGCTTTTAATACATATGTTATATATACAGAAAAGTGCACAGATCGTAAGTGTTCTGCTTGACGGATTTTCACAAAGTGAACACAACCATGTAACTAGCATCCAGATCTTCCCTTTCAAAAAACAATTTTTGTTACATTATGAATTGTTCAGCATCTTGCTTATATTCACTGAAAAAATGCATATTACAGACTTGGCTTATGCATACAGTCCTTCTAGAGCTGCCTCACTCTGTGTACAGCTTCAAAGAATGGCTGCTGCACTGCCTGGATCCTTTCTCTGACCTTTATCTGACCAGTCCCCTGTGATGGGCATTTAAATTGCTACCCATCTTTTGCTATTACAATCCATTCTATAACACATACCCTCGTATAGACTTCTTGGTGCATCTACATAAGTGAATGATTCAGATAAACCCCTAGAATTAGAAGGCAGGGATCTTAAATTTTAACGCCTATTGCCCTCCAAAACAGTTACACCAATTCACACTCACACCATTAATATGTAAGTGACTACTTCCTCAGGCCTGTGTCTCCTCACACAGGATGTTATAAACCTTTTTGAGCTCTGTCAGGCTGATAAGTTAAAAATGCTATCTTGGGGCTTCCCTAGTGGTGCAGTCGTTAAGAATCTGCTTGTCAGTGCAGGGGACACAGGTTCGAGCCCTGGTCTGGGAAGATCCCACATGCCGCGGAGCAACTAAGCCCACGCGCCACAATTACTGAGCCTGCGCTCTAGAGCCCGAGAGCCACAACTACTGAGCCCACGTGCCACAACTACTAAAGCCCACGCACCACGACGAAGAGTAGCCCCCTGCTCACCGCAACCAGAGAAAGCCCACACAGCAACGAAGACCCAACGCAGCCAAAAATAAATAAATTTACTTATTTTTAAAAAATGCTATTTTGATTTTTATCTGAATGCTTCTTACTATGAGAGAAACTAAACATTTCTTCATTATCTTGACTGTGAAGTACCTGTTCGTCCTACTACTTATTTTTCTATTGGATTGTTAATATTCTTCTGTTTTCATATATTAAGGAAATCTACCCTTTACCACATAGCTTGCAAATATTATCTCCCATTTTGTGAGTTTATTCATAATATTTTACACTTTAGAAAATTTCCCAACTTCATGTTAAAAAAAATCAAACTGGAGAAAATTGGCAACACTATAACGAAAGGTCTTATACCTCACCTGTAGATTTACCAATTGCTAACCATTTCCCAGATTTACTTTACATATATTTCTAGATATATGAACACCCACACATTACACATATGCGCATACATACACACATGCAGGTAAAACCTATGTATTTTTCTGAACCATGTGAGAGTGACCTGCAGACTAGGGACACCTCACCCCTAAAGTGAATGCAGTGTGTCTCCTAAGAACAGCAGGGTCTCCCACGTTTCTAACCACCAGTCACCCTCACAAAGCCAATGTGAATTCAAGGCCACTGATGAGCAGTCCACATCCAATTCACCCAATTCCCCCAATAACATCACTTAGATTTTTTTCTTTAAACCTCCTTAAATTCAGGATCTAATCAAGAACCAGGACAATCATTGTTTCCTCACATTAAGATGCCCATATTTTGGTGGGAATATCACGTAGGTGATGCTGTGGCTTTTTCAGTGTATCGCAGCGAAACGGTACCTCTCTCTCCTTTCCCTTTTTTTAGTTGGTAACCTGTGCGGTGACATTTTAAAAATTCTGTGACTATCCTCTTCCCCCATAGTCTTTCATCCAACTGTTTAGGTACCCGAGGATAATTTTTTATTATTATTATTTTTTCGCTGTGCGGCATGTGGGATCCCAGCTCCCAGAACAGGGATGGAACCCGCACTGCCTGTATTGGAAGCACAGAGTCTTAACCACTGGACCAGCAGGGAAGTCCCCCAAGGGTAATTGTTGGCTGAGGCAAATATTACTGTGTTGACTGCGAAAGACTGTTTTTCTATACCCACCATTCCTCCTATGTTAGCATTCTTCTACAAATAGGACTGTACAGTAAAAAATTTTTTTTTCATTTTCCCATTTAGGTTGTTAGATAATATAGAGCAGAGTTTTCTGTGCTATACAGTAGGTCCTAGTTGGTTATCTTTTCTTTTTAATTTTTATTTTATTTTGATTTAAAAAAAAATTTTTTTTTTATTTATTTATTTTTGGCTGTGTTGGGTCTTCATTGTTGCGTGTGGGCTTTCTCTAATTGAAGAGAGTGGGGACTACTCTGCTGCGGTGCGCAGGCTTCTCGCTGTGGTGGCTTCTCTTGTTGCAGAGCACGGGCTCTAGGCATGCGGGCTTCAGGAGTTGTGGCTCGCAGGCTCTAGAGCACAGGCTCAGTAGTAGTGGCGCCCGGTCTTAGTTGCTCCGCAGCATATGGGATCTCCCCGGACCAGGGCTTGAACCCGTGTACTCTGCACTGGCAGGCGGATTCTTAACCACTGTGCCACTGGGGAAGCCCTGGTTATCCATTTTAAATACAGCAGTGTGTACATGTCAATCCCAAACTCCCTAACTATCCCTCCCCCCTCCCCTCCACCCTGGTAACCGTAAGTTCGTTCTCTAAGTCTGTGAGTCTGCTGATTTTCAGTTAGTTGAAATTTAGTTAGTTGCATTTTAGTTAGTTGAATTTTTTCTAAATAGCTCTGGGATTTAAGTCTATTTAGGAAGGGTGTCCCTAGTCAGAGATTATTTTTTTTAAATAGTATCCCCAGATATAAGTAGAGTACTTTTGCAGTTGTTGTTGTTTTTTATGAATTTATTTATTTATTTACTTATTGGCTGCATTGGGTCCTCGTCGCTGCGCGCAGGCCTTCTCCAATTGCGGTGAGCGGGGCTACTCTTGGTTGTGGTGGCCTCTACCGTCACACAGCACGGGCTCTAGGAGCGTGGGCTCAGTAGTTGTGGCTCGCAGGCTCTAGAGTACAGGCTCAGTAGTCGTGGCACATGGGCTTAGCCGCTCCGTGGCATGTGGGATCCTCCCGGACCAAGGCTCGAACTCGTGTCCCCTGCATTGGCAGGCGCAATCCTAACCACTGCGCCACCAGGGAAGCCCCAGTTATTGTTGTTTTAGAGTAAAAAGGGTACTTTTCCTTTTGTTTCCTTCTGGCCAACAGTAGTGACGTACTTTTCGTCATGTCTCATTTACAGCAGTGCTGGCCTCCATGCTGTCCCTAACACACTAATCTTGACTTACTGGTCTTTTAAAGTCTACAATGCTTGTGGCAAAGAAGAAAAGAACTCTGGTACTGGAGTCCCAGGGGCTTTGACTGGCAGTTTCTGTTTACTCTCCCCAGTCAACTACTGATGCCCAAAGTGGCTCATTTAGAGAGGAATGGGAGGAGGTCAAGTTCTCCCGCTCTGCTTTAAATTATGGACTCTCTTCATCGTAGGCAACAAGGAGGTTAAGGAAAGAAGAGGGGAAAGCTGTTCACACACAAGTCAGTAACAGTATCAGCTGCTGCTCAGTGGCTTTGGTTCTGCATTTTAAATTATCAGCATACACGCATCTTTTGGCTTTTTAAAAAAGGTAGATTGAGGAGTATAAATACTACACCCAGGACCTGGTTACAAAAGATAAATATTCATATTACATCTATCTGTAATATCATATATCTCTCTCTCTCCATCTATCTTCGCAGTGACACTGTGGCTGATACCGCCTTTCAAATGGCTTTGTTAATATTTGGCAAAGCTTTGCCTCTTCCAGTGAAGACATATAAAAACTCAGGTAAGGAGTCAATTTAATTTTTTTTTTCAGGTGGCTACTCAGTTATTTCAACAAATTCACTGACTCAAAACTTTTCTTTGGGACTTCCCTGGTGGCGCAGTGGTTAAGACTCCACACTCCCAATGCAGGGGGCCAGGGTTCGATCCCTGGTCAGGGAACTATATCCCACATGCATGCCGCAGCTAAGAGTTCACATGCCACAACTAAGGAGCCCACCTGCTGCAACTAATAAATTAAAAAACAAACAAAAAAACCAACACTCTTCTTTGCTTATTTTAAATGCTACTTGCTTACACACTAACTCTGTGGATATAACTGGGTCTGTAATTATTCTAATGCTACCCGTTTATGTGCCAGTATCATATTGCTTTAACTGCTATACTTTTTTGGCCATGCCACGCAGCATGTGGGATCTTCGTTCCCCAACCAGGGATCGAACCCGTGCCCCATGCCTTAGGAGTGTGGAGTCTTAACCAATGGACTGCCAGGGAAGTCCCTACTATACTTCTATAATATGCTTTAAAATATACTGAGGCTGGACAGCTACATGTAAAAGAATGAAATTAGAACATTCTCTAACAACATAAACAAAAATAAACTCAAAATGGATTAAAGACCTAAATGTAAGACCAGATACTATAAAAATCCTAGAAAAAAATATAGGCAGAACATGCTTTGGGCTTCCCTGGTGGTGCACTGGTTAAGAATCCACCTGCCAATGCAGGAGACACGGGTTTGAGCCCTGGTCCGGGAAGATTCCACATGTTGCAGAGCAGCTAAGCTCGTGCGCCCCAACTACTGAGCCTGCGCTCTAGAGCCCGCGAGCCACAACTACTGAGCCCATGCGCCACAACTACTGAAGCCCGCATGCCTAGAGCCCATGCTCTGCAACAAGAAGCCACCACAATGAGAAGGCCGCACAACAGAACAAAGACTAGGCCCGGCTCGCCACAACTAGAGAAAGCCTGCGCACAGCAACGAAGACCCAACGTAGCCATAAATTAATTAACTAATTAATTAATTATTTTAAAAGAACATGCTTTGACATAAATCATAGCACTGTTTTCTTGTGTCCATCTCCTAGAGTAATGGAAACAAAAGCAAAAATAAACGAATGGGATCTAATTAAACATAAAAGCTTTTGCACAGCGTAGGAAATCATAAACAAAACAAAAAGACAACAGACTGGAAGAAAATATTTACAAATGATGCAACCAACGAGGGCTTAATTTGCAAAATATACAAACAGTTTATATAGCTCATTATCAAAAAAAAAAAACAAAACCAATCAAAAAATGGGCAGAAGAACTAAATAGACATTTCTCCAAAAAAGACATACAGATGGCCAACAGGTACATGAAAAGATGCTCAATCTTGCTAATTATTAAGAGACATGCAAATCAAAACTACAGTGAGGTACCACTTCGCACCAGTCAGAATGACCATTAAAAAGCCTACAAATAACAAATGCTGGAGAGGGTGTAGAGAAAAGGGAACGCTCCTACACTGTTGGTGGGAATGTAAATTGGTAACAGCCACTATGGAGAAGAGTATCGAGGTTCCTTAAAAAACTAAAAATAGAGATGCCATATGATCTAGCAATCCCACTCCCGGGCATATACCCAGAAAAGATGAAAACTCTAATTTAAAAAGATGCATGTGGGCTTCCCTGGTGGTACAGTGGTTAAGAATCCGCCTGCCAAGGCAGGGGACATGGGTTCGAGCCCTGGTCCGGGAAGATCCCACATGCCGTGGAGCACCTAAGCCCGTGCACCACAACTAATGAGCCTGCGCTCTAGAGCCCATGAGCCACAACTACTGAGCCCGCATGCCTAGAGCCCATGCTCTGCAAAAAGAGAAGCCACCGTAATAAGAAGCCCGCACACTGGAACAAAGACTAGGCCCCGCTCGCTGCAACTAGAGAAAGCCCACGCACAGCAACAGAGACCCAACGCAGCCAAAAATAAATAAATAAATATATTTTAAAAAAAAATGATACATGCGCCCCAGCGTTCATAGCAGCGCTATTTACAAGAGTCAAGACATGGAAACAACCTAAATGTCTATTGAAAGATGAATGGCTACAGAAGATGTGGTACCTACATACAATAGAATATTACTCAGCCATAACAAAGAATGAAATAATGCCATTTGCAGCAACACGGATGGACCTGGAGATTATCATACCAAGTGAAGTAAGTCAGACAAAGACAAATATTATATGCTTTTACTTATATGTGGTAAAAAAATATATACAAATGAACTTATTTACAAAACAGAAACAGACTCACAGACATAGAGAACAAACTTATGGTTACCACAGGGGAAAGGGGGAAGAGAGGAATAAACTGGGAATGTGAGATTAACATACATACAATACTATATATAAAATAAACAACGTCGTACTGTATAGTACAGGGAACTATATTCAGTATCTTGTAAAAACCAATAATGGGAAAGAATCTGAAAAAGAATATATGTGTGTGTGTGTGTCTGTGCGTGTATATACATATATATATATATATATATATATAAGTATAAAACTGACTTTGCTGTACACCTGAAACAATGTAAATCAACTACACTTCAATAAAAATAAATTAAAAAAAATAAAAACAGGTGGTAAGTTAGAGAAATCGATTACTATAAATCCAGAAATATCTTAGGGTGGAAAGTGTAGTTAAAATGTTTTACTAGTCTAAGCGTACAATTTACCCCACAGCAGAAATCATCATGAGAATGTTTCAATAAAAACATTTTAAAAATAAAAATCTATATGTATTTATACATATATTTTTTATTTTTATAGATATGTCATATATATATACTGAGGCTAATACCCCTTTATTAGTCACTTTTTCCAGAATTTTTATGGCTAGTTCTGTGTCTTTCCCACATTATGATCAGCTTGATTACACTGAAACATTCTATTGGAATTTTCATTAGTATCAGCACAAATTTATACATTGGTTCATTAGAGAACATTTATATGTATCCAAGAACAGGTTATAGCATTCATTAATTCAAGTCCTTTTACATCGATCAATAGCATTTCAAAGTTTCTTCATAGAGAGAGATCTTATACTTTACAAAAATCTTTGTTTCTAGGTATGTTCTTTTCTTTTCTTTTAAACTTTTTCTGTGTAAAAGAGTTTTTTCCATTATAATTTCTAATTGGCTCTCATCTGAATATTGATTTTTGTACATAATCTTTCCTATCTTGTATAACTTTCAGTCAACTCCTTGCGTAGAAACAATAAAATATCAGTAACAAAAACTGCAATTTGGCCTCCCCCCTTATAATTTTTACACCACTTATTTCTTAATTTTGTTTTTTGTATTACAGTATGCCTAGAACAATGATAAATAGTGGTAATAGTGTGGTCATCTTTATTTACTTTGTTCCCAGCTCTAATAAAATGCTCTAGTATTTCACCATTAAACAGGACATTGGTTTTTCATTTGAGACTTTCACACTTTGCCCTTTCCTTTAATAAAGAGCCTTTTTGAAAATTACAAATAATCTAATATGGTCAAAAATAATTCATCAATTGGAATTTACTTATTTAGCCATTCATTTAAGATTTTCCAGTTTGGGTCACCTGGGTTGTTTACAATTTTTCAAAATCACAAATAATGCTGCATAGTGTATCACTGTGCCTAAGAAAGCCGTTTTAAGTTTTTCTGAATTCAGACTTCCTCTGAAAAGACATCTACGCTGAGAACTACCAGAACAAAGAGCGTCTGTGCTTCACTTTGTTGAATACACTTCTCTCTTTACTACTCTGGACTGTGCAGTGTTTTTCAGCCTTGGTCCTTAAGCACATTCCTGCCGGCTCTTGTTATGAGGAGCCATGTTCCAGCTTTGCCTGGAAATACAGGGGTTGGGAGGACCTGGATGCGGCTCCTGGGCCCAGGGCCTGCACGAGAGGCTGTTCTGCCCCAAAGTGCCTGGTCTATCAACCCAGAGCAGCTAATCATGGAAGCAGCCCCACAGAGGTGTGTGCCCCTGCTTTGCAGCCTCTGAATTTCCAACATTACATGAAAAAGTAGTGGGGAAATTTTATCTTACTCCCTTGTTAAAAATATGCTGTTACTGAGTTAAACTGTTTAAAATCCACCGATATAATACCAGTTTGCCATTTCATCTCAGAGAATTCTTGTTTCCTTGCTGAGAATGTCCCCATACTCCCTGAAGACAGTCAATTCCTTGACGCTATCAATCAGTCTTATCTGTTTCCTGGTTCAATATGAGCAGAAACAGCCTGACCAAATTTCTTGAGGAAAAAACATTTGTCATTATTCCATTAATTATTATAAAATGTAGGAAGCTAGCCTGAGAAGTGGGCAAAGCTCATACTCCTTTACCCTCTCCCCTGGCTCTGAATGCCCTGTCCAACCCGAGTACCAAAAAGGTGTAAAGTGGGTCTATACCAGCCTGGGCCAGCTGCTCAGAGGCAGCAGATCCAGGAGAAAAAGGGCACCACATCCTTGACTTCAGATATGTAGGGACAATGGGAGAGCCACAGGGCATAAATTAATCCAGAAACAGTATCCTGGAGTCCAGGCAGGAGAGGATGGAGGTGAACAGAGGGAGAACCAGGAGGACAGAACCCCTCTTTGGTCAGTAACTACTGTTGTAGAAACGAATGGAATATTTAATAAGAGTCAGGAGGAAAGAAGGAATCAGATAAGCAACTTGGCAGCTCTGGAGAGAGCTTATGAAGACTGATGCCCAACAGCCATGAAAGACAGCTCTGTTCTTTTTTTTTTTTTTTTAAGTTGAGCTAAAATTAACATAACAAAAAGGTTATCATTTTAATCATTATAAAGTGTACAATTCAGTGGTCTCTAGTATATTCACAATGTTATGCAACTGTCACCACTATCTAATTCCAGAACATTTCTCTCACCTCCAAAAGAAACCCTACACCCACTGACCCCATTCCCTAGATCTGCGGCTCCTAGCAACCACTAATCTACTTTGTCTCTACGGATTTCCCTATTTGGGACATTTCATACAAATATAACCATATAGTATGTGGCCTTCTGTGTATGACTTCTTTTATTTAGCATAATGTTTTAATCCATGTCATAGTATGTATCAGTACTTCATTCCTTTTCATGGCTGAATCATATTCTACTGTCTATTCTTAAATACACAACATATATTTCTGAAACCCACTAGCACAGCAGAAAGCAAGAGCTACACTCAGTTCTCAGTGGTGTGGGTGCCCCCTGAGAACTGATGGAATGAAGCTGACAATACTTTTCACGGTACTGTTCATAGTTTTAACTTTGATGATCCTGGATCAAGCTCTTCGGCTGTCAGTTCACAGCAATTCTGTGAGTAACTTGGGACGACCAAAATCTTGCGTTTAAACATCAGGAGCCAACCTAAGCAGCATGTTGCACAAAAAAGCCTTTATTAACAAAGCCAGGGAAATACTGGCCCAGGCTCAGAAAGGAGACTGGCAGGAAGAGGCAGGAAAAGAAACAAATCATGCTGAATGAGGCTGTTCCTGCTTGAGATCCTGTTAAAACTACTAGGTGACTTTGGAGAGTTACATGAAGCTGAAATGCTGCTTATCCGGAGGATTGATCAATTCAGCAATAATTAAAATCCTTGTGTGGCGGAGTGGGTTTATCCTGTCCACCAGTTCTCACGGGAAAGGCCAATCTGCCCAGCCCCACGTACCCATTAAGCAAACGAAGGGTGCAGCCTGCATCCGCAAGATAAGTGCTATGTGCTTTCCAAAGGCCAGCACTGAGGTGTCTAATATGGTTTCTTACTAAGTCAACAGGAAGATGATAAAGGTCTATGAATAGAGCCGCACTGTGATCAAGTATGACACCTGGTGGCTGACGAAGAAGAGAAATAAGTACCTTCACGCTTCAAAGATGTCACATCATAAAATGCAACAGAAAATAACGAAATGCCATTTTTTGACCCTCAAATTAGTAAATTATTTTTTTCTTAGATCGTGATATGTGTCAGGGAGGATTCTGGAGAAGAATAAAGGTGATAAACTGGTACCACCTTTCTACAGGGCAAGTAAACTCTGCTAACAAAAACCTAAAACCTAGAATTTCACATTCCCTTTAAGGCAGTAATTCCGCTGCTAAGCTTATCTTAATGAAGTTATCACAGATGTGTGCCAAGATTTAACTCCCAATATGTTCATCATGGAACTGCTTATAATAGCAAGAAATGGGAAACTATGTAAACATTCAGAAATAGAACAGTAGTTCATAAATTAGGATGCATCCATATATTTAAATATCTTTTGCTACTTATTAACAGGGAAAGAGGTACATCATTTATTGTTTGCAAGAAAAGAACACATTTAAAATAAATATTTCGGTTTATAAGGAAAAAAGAGTCCCCTACAAAAATATACCAAGCCGGAAGCAAAGCAATCTCTGAGGGAGTACAATTATGGTGGAACTTTCATTTTCTACCTAGTTCCTTCTGTGTTGAAAACAAATTGAACCAATCCTTTTTTTTTTTTTTTTTGCGGTACGCGGGCCTCTCACTGGTGTAGCCTCTCCCGTTGCGGAGTACAGGCTCTGGACGTGCAGGCCCAGTGGCCATGGCTCACGGGCCCAGCCGCTCCGCGGCATGTGGGATCTTCCCGGACCGGGGCACGAACCCATGTCCCCTGCATCGGCAGGCGGACTCTCAACCACTGCGTCACCAGGGAAGCCCCTGAACCAATCCATTTTTTAATTTACGTGGAAAAATTCCCAGAGCTGGCCGGCCGGAAAGCACAGGAGTTGACTACAATGGTATTTCAGGACACCAAAGAGAAGGCAAGAACCTTCTGTGCCCCGCATCCAGAGCATGGAAAGCCCAAGCCCTCAAGTCACTGCTGGTACACTATTGTCAGGAGCTGCTGACGAGCCCATCACCCACAGAGGCTGTTTCAAATCTTCACACTCTTTTAAAGCTCCCTTCCCCACTCCTGCCCCCTACACTCTCAGGAGACGACCCCACGTTCCGGATCTCAGGGAGAGAGAGACCAGGCCACCAGGAGAGAGCACTGGCATCTTCAGGTGTCTCCTCCCGCTCTCCCTCAAACACAGCGACACCACACCACCACTCGTGAAGTCGCGGAGAGATGTTCTCACCCTGCCTTTACTATGACATCACGCCACTGTCCCAGGGTCAGTGAAGGAAAGGACCGGAAAATCCATTAGGATGCAACCGGGAGCTCAATCCTGACATTATCTCAAATGCATCAGAGGAGGGGTGGGAAAGGAGCCAGATGGCAGGTGACTGTGGAGCGAAGAGGAGGCGCCACCTCAACTTCTTTATGAAAAGATGGGAAAAGTACAAATACATACATGCATTTGTTTTCAGCGGGGATAGCAAGCATAGATGACTTTATTTTTCATGACAAAATTAACATACGGTAAACCGTACATACTCAAAATGTACAAGTTTTAACGTGAATGTTAAAACCCATGAAACCATCACCACATTCAAGCTAATGAACATCTGCATCACCCCCAAAGTTTTCTCCTGCCCCTTTATTTCTCCCTCCCACCACTCCTTACCTCAGGGGGTGCATGAGGACAGAAGCCTGAGTTTGTCCAACTTCCTCCTTTCCCTCTGACCTTCACTGAACTGACTGGGTTCAGGCCCCTGTCCTCCGCCCCAGCATATGGCAGTAGCCCCGATCTCCGTTCCATCCCTCTTGCTCACTGACAACCCCTAAGCCTGTCCCTACACACGACTCCCCCTGTTTAGATTAAGGTCAAGTCCAAGATCCTAACATGACCCTCAGGGCCCTTCAGGATCTGGACCGTGCCTACCCATCAAGCCTTATTTCCTGCTAAGCTCCCACAAAACTCAAACACCTGCCAGGTACCAAATATGCTATGCTCCCCAAATCCTTTCCAGTGTCTTTTCACAAGCTCTTTTCTTGGTGTGGAACCAACAACCCTAGACCCTCCCAGCCCTAGGAAACTCCTACCCATCCTTCTAGAATCTAGACCAGTGATTCTCAACCAGGGGCTATTTTGTCCTTCAAGGGACATTTAGAAATGTCTGGAGACATTTTTGTTTGTCACAATGCTGACATGAGTAGAGGGAATGCTACTGACATCTAGTGGGTAGAGACCAGGGCTGCTGCTAAACGTCCTACAATGCACAGGACAGCCCCTACAACAAAGAATTACCCAGTCCAAAATGCCAGAAGTGAAGAGGCAGAGAAGCCCTCATCTAGATGCCATTTTCTGTGAAAACCTCCCTGGCCTGCCCCCCACAAGGAATGCCAAGCTCTGTCATCAGGTCTACCCTAATACCCCAAATATACCTCTATTTTAGCATTTATCTCACTGTGCAATAAGTTCTGATTTATTTTTCTCTCTGCCATCTTTTTCATCTGTGTATCTCCAGCGTGTAACAAAAGACCTCATTCACTGTTCTGTAATTTTAAATAACTTATATTTAATAATGCATGAAAAAGAGAGAGAAAGGAGAGAAAGAGGCACTTATTCTCTTGACTCTACCACAAAAATCCTTTAAAAATTACTGCAAAACATTTTGGCTGCAAAAACATTAGAAAATACAGATAAGGAAGAAGAAAAAAACAAATAGAAAAGCAATCTTTTGAATAGGCAGAGGCACCATCTAAAGATGGAAGAGGTAAACTCCACAAAGCAAATCCAAGAACTCTGAAAGGTGGTGCTTGGAGTTTTGCAGTACGAATCCTGACATGTACTCACTACTTACTTGAGAACAGCAATCTCTTGAACGGTTATGGCCCTTTTATCTTTGGTTCCCATGTAGGAGAATATGTTTGGCTTGACTCTGATAAGACAAAAACAAAATCATCTGAAGTCACGTACCATTAGGAAATCATGCTTCTCATAAATTAAGATTTAAAATAAATATACTTAAAACCGTAACAGAATAAGAGAAGAGTTAAGGACAAACTTTATTTAAAAATATACCCAGGAGGGCTTCCCTGGTGGCGTAATGGTTGAGAGTCCGCCTGCCGATGCAGGGGACGCGGGTTCATGCCCTGGTCCGGGAAGATCCCACATGCCGCGGAGCGGCTGGGCCCGTGAGCCATGGCCGCTGAGTCTGCGCGTCCGGAGCCTGTGCTCCGCAACGGGAGAGGCCACGACAGTTAGAGGCCCGCGTACCGCAAAAAAAAAAAAAAAAAAAAAAAAAAAACCAGGAAAACATAAATTAGTGTGCAAGCTAAGAAAGTAAATGATGCCTGAACAATTATAAAGCAATTATACTCCAATAAAGGTGTTTAAAAAAAAAAAGGTTCCTGAACAACCCCCTCCTTAGCTGTCCATGACTTTTTTAAATTATTTTTTTAATTTAATTGTTGGCTGCATTGGGTCTTCATTGCTGCGCACAGGCTTTCTCTAGTTGCAGCGAGCAGGGGCTACTCTTTGTTGCGGTGCACGGGCTTCTCATTGCGGTGGCTTCTCTTGTTGTAGAGCCCGGGCTCTAGGCACGCAGGCTCAGTAGTTGCGGCTCGCAGGCTCAGTAGTTGCAGCTCACAGGCTCTAGAGCACAGGCTCAGTAGTTGTGGCGCGCGGGCTTAGTTGCTCTGCGGCATGTGGGATCTTCCCGGACCAGGGCTTGAACCCATGTCCCCTGCACTGGCAGGCGGATTCTTAACCACTGTGCCACCAGGGAAGTCCAGCTGTGTGTGACTCAAAACATTTGTACTAGCCAGCAACAGAGAAGGAAGTAATGCACTTCCTGTTGATTACATGCAATTCATTAATTACATAACTGTGAAGGTAAAGAAAAATACATTCTAGATGTATCACGTACCACTTCAAAAATTTTATACCTTCAATTTCAAACAAGTTAATAGTAATGTGAATTTTCCATAAATACATGCTATTTCTTTGTATAAAAGCCAAATGCTAAAAACAAGGATCGGAATAGTTTTAATATGAAGATATAAGTGAGCCAGTTAACCAAGAAGAATTTTATAAAAACCGCTCCACGCGAACAGGAAAGAAACGGGAAGAATTTCTTGAACTCTGAGCAATCCCAACTCCAGATCTCAGGGGAGCTCCCTCCCCAACTGCCTACTCTCCCGGGTTCAGGTACAGACAAGGAATCAGAGAGAGCTAGCAACCAGAGTAAAGTAAAATGCTACTTCAAATGGTACTGTGTCCTATGGACTAAACTGTGCTCCCTTAAAATTCCTATGTTGAGGCTGTGACAGCCAGTACCTCAGAACGCAAGTGTATTTGGAGATAGAGCCTTTAAAGAGGTGATTAAGTTAAAATGAGGCCCTAATCCAATTAGACTCGTGTCCTAATATATGGAGAGAAAACATGGACACACAGAGAGACTCCGGGTCATAGACACACTCAGAGGGAAGACCATGAGAGAACACAGAGGAAGTGGCCATCTGCAAGCCAAGGAGAGGCCTCAGAAAAAACCAAACCTGCCAACACCCTAAGCTTGGGGCTTCCAGCCTTCGGACTGTGGGAAAATGAATGTCTCTTATTTAAGCCACCCAGTCCGTGGTATCTTGTCAAGGCAGCCATAGCAAACTAACACACTGTGTGCTGTGTTTAAACTGGGTTAAATATATATCAGAAAGCAAATTTCCATGCATACAGGTTTGCTATGGTACCTGTACCCATTTCCAAAAATAAAATGGCACCTGGCTCATCCTCAGAGACCCAAACTCTACTATATTTGCACTCCTGTGAGAAAATCTGACTGGTGTCGGTTTCCAATCTAGTCTATCTCCTGGAGTTAAGAGCTTATGGTTTAGTAGCAGTCCTCTGCAACCACATCAAAGTGTAGGCTTTAAGGGAAGAAAGTTAATTTTTATTTTCAGCTAGGTGAACTGGTAACTCTCAACTACATGTAAACCACTTACTTAAAGAATTTTCATTTTGAATCACTGGCAATATGCAAGGAGGTTAAAAAAAATTAATTCAACTGTTGTCTAAGAAAACTATAATTGGGAATTCCCTGGCAGTCCAGTGGTTAGGACTCGGCGCTTTCACTGCTGTGGCCCAGGTTCAATCCCTGGTCGGGGAACTAGGATCCTGCAAGTCATGCAGTGCAGCCAAAAAAAACCCTCCCAAAACAAACAAACAAACAAAAAAAACCCACTATAACTAGGAGGCACATTTGCTACCTATTTGCCTATTTTCCCACTCCTTTTCCATCAGCATGGAAAGAGGAAAATACACTTCTGTGTTTTGATTTTGTATGGGCAAAAGAACAAAATACTAACCTTAAATATTTAGACAGTAGATTAATAGCATCCATGGTGTCTTTGTTTTCCTTGTACAGTAGGAAGTGGCAGTAACTTCCCCTAGATTTTGGCCAAGAATGTTTTCTTGGATCTTAAAAAAAAAAAAAATTAACTATTATATAACCATAGTAAAAGTTAGCTGAGTTCTTATGAAACCCCACAAGATCATTTTTGCTAGAGAACCTTTGAGAGAGAAATCAGATCTAGTCTGACAAGAAATATGGGTTAAGTGGTTATACCTTGTGGTCTACAGTTATTAAACTTTCTGTGATTGGATACTTATCTGTCTGTATTTAAAAGCAAAATCGAGAAATGTAGGTGGTGTGACAAATGACTAAACCTAACCAGCAATCTTCACACAGAGAAACACAGAGGGGTCCACCATTCCCCAGTGGCTTACTTTACAAGCATGTGTCTGAAAGGGGGCCGCCTGGCCCTCCAGAACGTATGCAGGCCAGAGGGAAACAGCAGTCATGGCAGAGCCTACAAGCTTTGCCTCATCTCCCCAGTCAGGTGTTCGCACAACAGGCTGGATGCCCCAGCAGGGTTGGGGATAAAGCTTGTGAGCAGCTGCCTCAGTGACAAGTTTAGATTTTCCAAAGGCCACTGCCATCACAGTTTAGCTAATACTAGATGGTTTGCAAAGGTCTACTGGACAGAGAGAGCAGCTGGCATCCAATACCTAATTGTCATTCTTGGGGGAAGAGGAGACTTTAAAAATTAAGTCAGGTTAAATATTAACTTCTGAGCCACTATTACGTCGATTGCTCAACTTTTTAGAAACTGGCAAACATTCCGAGACTTTGGAAAATCTGACTTTTAAAACTGTTCTTCCAAACGAACATTAAAATTACACTACAATCTAGAAACATATATTTAAACAATATTAAGATTTTGACTTCAGTTGCCCAAAGAGCGTTCTGAAAACTCAACACTTTGGGAGAAATGTGTAAGCCACAACTGCACGTCCCAGATGTTGTACAATAATGTTCGTGAGTCTTGTGTGACACACAGCTGCAGCTGTTATATGAACGCATCTAATTCAGTTGATTTCTGTAACTATGAAAGAAAGACTGTGAAAAAATATTTCATATAATCCCCAGAAGTCTTCTTCTTTTAAAAATGTTCCTTTGCCTTTGTCCCTTTAGCATGAACTCATGAATCCTTCATCTTCAAAGACATAAGAAACTTCTGACACTAAAGTTACTTGTACACCTGCCTTTGCCAAGGGAAAAAGCACTGCTTCACAGGTTAGGGATATAAGCTACAATGTAAAGAACAAATTGACCAATAAGCTGTCTTGGAAAACTGCCATAGCGTGTATGCTTAAAGTATTACAGAAAAAGCACTGCAAGCATTTCTTGGGCTCTTGGTATGAATTCCTCACAACTCATCCTCCGAAAATTGTGAACAGGGATATTATTTTTGGTTTTCCTTCCAGCTCCCTACATTTAAGCAAAACTGTCTATACTTAGCACTTGTGACAAAAATCATTGGCATTTCATTTTATCTACATGAAACGCCAACCGCTCTTACCTGCTGCAGTTCTGACCTCTGTCCAAATGCACAGCATAAAGAGCACAAGAGAGCAGTATTTAATTTATAATAATATTAAAGTGCTTTAGAAGTGAACATGCAAATGATCGCATGGAAAGTTTCTACTGAGGACTCCTACAGCGCCTGGTGGTTATGTGGTGGGTTAACAGCCATTTAGACATTAACAATGGAATGTCGCAGAGGCAAACAGTGAACAAGCAGAAAACTCACCGACAGGTCCAGGCCTCCCTGTCTCAATCCCCTCACAGTGGCCTGTCCACTCACCCTCAAAAGCTGCACTGTCTGTGCCTACAGGATGTAGCAAAAGGTGTAAGACTGGATGCAAAATGCCTCCCCATCCGGAGATTTGTTTTCTTAAATATGGGAGGACGTGTACCAAAACACTATTTGTGATTATCTTTCAGTTGTGAGACTGCAAGTAATGACTGTTTTGCATTGTGCTTTTCTGTGTTTTATGAGTTTCCTGCACTGATTTCTTTGAAAAAAATGAAAAAAATTATTATGGAAAACAGTT
This sequence comes from Pseudorca crassidens, assembly GCF_039906515.1. Taxonomy (NCBI): domain Eukaryota; kingdom Metazoa; phylum Chordata; class Mammalia; order Artiodactyla; family Delphinidae; genus Pseudorca; species Pseudorca crassidens. The sequence continues at coordinate 19,563,686 of NC_090303.1, read as the reverse complement.
CTCAAACTGATAGATTAAAACAGATTTAAGAGACTTACCCACCGAATGCAATGTTCTGACCTTGTTTGTATCATGATTTAAACAAGTCATCTGTATGCAAAAGGCATTTCTGAGACAATCAGAGAAAAACTGAACATGCACGGGGTATGAGCTATTAAGAAATCACTGTTGATTTTGTGGGGATATGATAATGATTTAGGGTTTTAGTTCTTATCTGTCAGATACATACTGAAGTATTTACGAGTGAAATGAAGTACTACGTAGAATTTTCTTTAAAAACACTCCAACAAAGGAAAAAAAAGTGGGAGGAAGAGGTCAAACAAAACAACAGAACGTTAATAATACTGAGGATGGTTGATGGGTACACAGGGGTTCAGAATACTACTTCCTTTATTTGTCTGCATGTTTGAAAATGTCCATAATAAAAAGCTTTAAAAAAATTTGTGATAAAAATTGATGAAGTGTAGCTACATTTTCCTCTAACTACCCTTTCAGTACGCTCAAAATTAACTATAGTGGCAAGAAATAAATGAAACCGCAAGACTAAAAAACTAAATGCTATTACACCTTAAGAGAAACCATGACAACTGATATGAGTTTGGCTCACAAGCATGCATCTTTTATTAGCAAATCCAAGCAGTGAGCATGCATTCAATTACCTCCTCTGCAAGTAACAGACATAAGGATTCTTTTTCCAAGTGCACTCAGTACACAAACTAGTAATAAGCATATGCATTGATTAACTGGGAATGTTTTTGAATAATGGACAATCGGTGAGTCTCAACTTATTTTGGGGAATTTGTTTGACTTCATCAAACTCCAAATCCTTGGAATGCTAGGTAGCATAGATGGTAGCTTTACAATTTAAGTGAATTTAAAATAACTTTCAAACATTTTTGAGACACTCTGATTTAAAATACTAATGCAAAGAATTCTCAGGCTAGGAAGCAACCTTCTGATGGTCTAATATGGCAGCCCCAGGAGAGGAGAAACAGAAATTAGATAAAAAAAGAAAACCACATTCAGGAAGATTCATGTATTGAGCACAGAGATCCTCATGAATAAAGAAGGAAAAATGTTTGTAGCTCGAGAAAGATGACAGGATGGGTAGCATGCAGAACATTCTTTCCTTCTTATTCAAGTCCATTTCCCCTGCTGCACCTGCACACCCACCCTGCAGCTTCCCCAGGGGTTCTGCTCCAGCCATCATCAGCCCCCTCCCTCTCCACTGGCTCTTTCCCGTCAGCATATCAATATGCTCAGGGCTCTTGCATTTTCAAAGTCAAACCTACGTCTCCCTCTCCTTAACCATGTTCCTTTCCTTTCTCCTTCTCTTTACGGTGTATTTCTCGTCTTCCATCTCAACCTACTGTGTAAACTGGTTTCCAGTCACTCCACTAGAACTGCTCTGGCAAAGACACTGATGATCTCCATATTGATAAAAATTAGTGGGCATATTTCAGAGTTCCAATCTTGTTGGAACTGTCTGTAATATTCTCCACAGCTAACCACTCTATCATTGAAATCCCCTCTTCCTATGGATTGCATAACACCAGGCTCTCCCAGAAACTTAACTCTGTATCTGTCTGGCTCTTCTTCCTGAGTCTCTGTGGACTCCTCCATCCAGGTATGCCTCCTGGAAACCATTCATTTCGCACAGTATGGAGAATCTCTACATATTACATGGCACAAAAAAAATTTTTAACTTAAATGTTTAAAAAGGTTTTTGGGGATGTATACTATCTATCTCAAAATGTAAGTTAATTTACCTGAGTATATGGTTTATGATAATGATGGTATTTTCAGAATAATACCATATGTATGCTTTAGTAGGTAAATCAATGTGCCCTATCAGACTGGATTAACACACAAAATAACGTCTGAGTTATAACAGTTGGTAATTTGTGTTTGGCCACCATGATTTAGAATCTACCACACCCGTGTTTTAGGATGCATGGCCCTATCTGAGGTAAAGAATGTTGCAAATCTGCTAGGACTTCCCTGATGGCACAGTGGTTAAGAATCAGCCTGCCAATGCAAGGGACGTGGATTCAAGCCCTGCTCCAGGAAGATCCCACATGCCGCGGAGCAACTAAGCCCGTGCGCCACAACTACTGATCCTGCACTCTAGAGCCGGCGAGCCACGACTACTGAGCCCACGTGCCACAACTACTGAAGCCCGCGCGCCTAGAGCCCGTGCTCCGCAGCAAGAGAAGCCACCGCAGTGAGAAGCCCGCGAACCGCAATGGAGAGTAGCCCCCCACTTGCCGCAACTAGAGAAAGCCCGCGCACAGCAACTAAGACCCAATGCAGGGACTTCCCTAGTGGCGCAGTGGTTAAGAATCCACCTGCCAATGCAGGGGACACGGATTCAAGCCCTGCTCTGGGAAGATCCCGCATGCCATGGAGCAACTAAGCCCGTGTGCCACAGCTACTAAGCCTGCGCTCTAGAGCCCGTAAGCCACAACTACTGAGTCCGCATGCCACAACTACTGAAGCCCACGCGCCTAGAGCCCGTGCTCTGCAACAAAGAGAAGCCACCGCAATGAGAAGCTCACGCACTGCAAAAAAGAGTAGCCCCTGCTCGCCTCAACTAGAGAAAGCCCACGCACAGCAACAAAGACCCAATGCAGCCAAAAATAAAATAAATTAATTAATTAAAAAGAAAAAAAGACCCGGGCTTCCCGGGTAGCGCAGTGGTTGAGAGTCCGCCTGCCGATGCAGGGAACACGGGTTCGTGCCCCAGTCCGGGAAGATCCCACATGCCACAGAGAGGCTAGGCCTGTGACCCATGGCTGCTGAGCCTGCGCTCCGCAAAGGGAGAGGCCACAACAGTGAAAGGCCCGCATACCGCAAAAAAAAAAAAAAAAGACCCAAATGCAGCCAAAAATAAATAAAAATGAAAACTTAAAAAAAAAAAAGATTAAAAAAATATGTTGGAAATTTGGTAGATAATGCATGACCCACCAGTAACAATTTATGTCAGGGTTTGGTAGTGAGGGAGCTCTAAAAACATTCTATCTTAGCTTTGCAATGAAGCTTTTAAAAGCTAATCCATTCAAATGCTTAGCAAGGTGGCCCAGGAGGATGAGCTGTCACTGGTATTGCATTCTGTTTGCAGAGGCACAAACAGCCATCTTCAGGCACCAGCTCTCCCTACTTTCTGAATGCTGCTTACTTTAGGCCACTCCCAGATTGCAGGGGGGCAGGGGGGGCCAGATCTGTAGAAGATACTCATAGGCTCTCAGGTGCCCATCTGGGTCCATGAGGAGGTGGGCGGGAACACGCAGATGGCAGACCTCTAGTCCATCTCTGACTATACGCCACAGCCCCTCGAGCCCGAGAGGTCGCGATCTCCATCCAAGCACTGATTCAACTGGACCTGCCTTCATGCTTTTTACAGTGAGAAATTCATACTTTACTGAAGATGTGAGAAGGGAAATGGGTGGGGGGCAGCAGTGTTCATGTCACACAGAGCTCAGCACCTCCCTTGGAAAACAGGGAAATTTTTTATTTGGAAAAAAAAGAAAGGTGGGTGTGGAATAAGCACAGAAAATGCAGATAAAGACAGAACACGAGAGATATGGAACCACTCACTTGAGCGGGCAACTGTACTGGCCACCTTGGCCTGCAAATGCCAACATCACAAAAATGCTTAGGTCATCCTCTAAGATAGAACAATCATTTCCAAGAAGTAACCAGTCAAAAAAAAAAAAAAAAAAAATTGCCTTTTCCAATCTGCTTCCTCGTGACCAGTCGTCAGAATGAGACCCTGCCTCTTCCTCTTGCCTTTGCAAGAGGGTAGCTGACCAACGAGGACTACATCTCTATAAAGAACACCTCCCTAGCAGCCCTTCTCAACCTGGGCTCCTCAAGAGAATGAAGACTGAATGCACCAAGGTATCTGCTTTGTGTAGGAAGTCACCTTCTCTCCTCCACAGCTAGATGAGTTACCAGCTACATGCCAATTGTGGGAGAATAGAAAAAAACAGCCATTCACATCATTTCCCACTGGGCTTAATTCGCCTGGACAACCCTGGCTGCAGAAAAGCTGTCAAGGTTATATTTTATTCTGTGACTCAGACATCAAAGAAACATCTAGTACCCAAGCCGTTAGACTGTGGATTGAGAAATGATTAACTATTTGTGCCCTCCATCATTATAGGTCACGATAAAAATAAAAATAATTAGCAAAATTTCTATCTTATCAAATAAGGTACAACAAAAGAAGTATTGAATTCCAACTCAGACCTATGCTGGGGCCTAGGACTGTGTTGTCTACTATAGCAGGTACAACCCACATGTGGGCACTAATCCCTTGAAATGTGATTGGTCCAAATTGACATTGTCATAAATATAAGTATACACTGAATATGAAACGTTTAACATCAATAACACAGAATATTTAATATATAATTTTTCATGAATTATATGCTGGAATTATAATTTTTTGTGTATATTTATTTAAATAAATTAACAAAGTTAATTAAAAAACAAAAACAACCAAAAAAAAAAAAACTTGTGCCCTCAAGCAGTCCCAGAACACATCATCTCACTGCCCTTTCTGGTATCCGCTGAGAAGTGACATCCGGCCTCCATCCTCTCCTCCCCACAGCTCAAGGTTTCTCACTATGTCACTAACCAGACTTACTGATTTGATGACATGACTTTCTCAGGCACAGCTAAACCTTATTTCTGCTCCCATTTTTCTCACACTCTCTCCTTTCACTAGAACCACAGTTAGAGATAATTAAGGCTTCATCCACTCACAGCATTAACCTAAGAGAATACTGACAAAGCACTGATGGCTTGAATGCTCTTTTGTTATATAACAATCATCGAGTTTTACTCCAACAAATATACCTAGAAATAACTCTTCACTAACAGGTGTCATCGATGGTAGGGGAGAAGGTGAGGAAACAATTTTTCCTTCTGTAATTCTCATTAAAATTTTATCTGCTAAAAAAAATAAAAATAAAAAAAATTTTATCTGCTGATTTGACAGGTAAAAGAAGAAAAATTACCCAATTTTTCTTAAGGTTATGTGCAAATAGAAATCTTCATGGCTGGAGAAAACAGAACATAAATACCAACAGGATGTACTGACAACACACCCATTTCAAATGAATGCTACTCAGTGAAAGATGGGCTTGGGCGAAGGGGTGGTTTTCTATATATCCCACGTTTTTATGTGTAGTGAAGAAGGTACTCACGGTTGGAAAGCAGCAGCACTTTCAACAGAGGGACTTTGCAGAATATGCCACTGGGATAGGTGACAGCAGTTTCTGTTCATCTGACAGCTTCCTTACCTCCATTAAGAGCACAGAATGAGCAATATCCTTCCGTTTTCTTCTTGAATTGCCACTCAGCCTGCTCTGCTCTTCAGGGAACATGTCAAATTCCTAAGACTCTCTCTCAGGCACCACTATCATTTCAGCAAATCCGTACTCACATATAAGACCTACTGTCCCCTTACCAGACACAGTCTGCAGGATTGCTCTGGCATCTGAAATGATATTATTCGCCTTCTTTGAAGGAATGACATGATCAATATCCTTCTCTGAACAACCGCAAAATGACCCTTGAACATGAACAGTCAGAGAGAAGGAGGAGACGGAAGAAATGCCGAGTCACTAGCATACTTACTTGCCAGAGCCTTTTTTCCAGCTGCATGATAGGCTACAATATACTTCTTCCCCTCTCTATCTTCTGTTTTTGTTTCTAATCCTGGAAACAGAGATTTAATCGCTTGATGGATGACGGTTCTTTTCTCTTTGGTGTCCTCAATAACCTATTAAAAACACAGATAATGATACTACTAATTTGACAAACATTAAATAAGGAAATAATACTAAGGAATTAGTAAAAACACTACTCATCTTAATAATGATGTGAAGTAACCAAAGTTAGGGGTATGATTTCAAAAGTCTTTTTTTCAATTTTTTTTTAATTGAAGTATAGTTGATTTACAATGTTTCAGGTGCACAGCAAAGTGATTCAGTTATACATATATCTATATATATATTCTTTTTCAGATTCTTTTCCATTATGGTTTATTACAAGATATTGAACATAATTCCCTGTGCTATACAGTAGGTCCTTGTTGTTTATCTATTTTATATACAGTAGTGTGTATCTTTTAATCCCAAATTCCTAATTTATCCTCCCTCCCCCCTTTCCCCTTTGGTAACCATAAGTTTTTTCTCTATGTCTGTGAGTCTGCTTCTATTTTGTAAATCAGTTCATTTCTATCATATTTTAGACTCCACATATAAATGATACCACATTGTATGTCTTTCACTGTCTTACTTCATTTAGTATAATCATCTCTAGGTCCATCCATGTTGCTGCAAATGGCATTATTTCATTCTTTTTTATGCTGAGTAATATTCCATCGTACATATGTACCACATCTCTACCCATTCATCTTTCAATGGACATTTAGGTTACTTTCCTATCAGAAATCTTTTAGAGCTTCACAATACTGCAAATCCTAAGGGCCCATTTGGGACTTCCCTGGTGGCGCAGTGGTTAAGAATCCACGTGCCAATGCAGGGGACACGGATTCGATCCCTGGTCCAGGAAGATCCCACATGCCGTGGAGCAACTAAGCCCGTGCGCCACAATTACTGAGGCTGCACCCTAGAGCCAGCGAGCCACAATTACTGAAGCCCGCGTACCTAGATCCTGTGCTCCGAGATGAGAAGCCACCGCAACGAGAAGCCCATAAACCACAACATAGAGTAGCCCCTGCTAGCCACAAGGAGAGAAAGCCTGCACGCAGCAGCGAAGACCCAACGCAGCCAAAAAAAAAAAAAACCAGCCCATTTATTGACCTTGTACAGCCGCCAGGCACTGTACCAATCACTTCACAATCACTGTCTTACTTAATCCCAATCAGCTCCCTATCATGCCACCAGTATATCTACTTAAGAGATGAGGAAAGTGAGGCTGAGAGAAGTTAAGGAATGTGTCTAAGATTATATAGCTGTAGAGTGGAAGAGCCAGATTTGAAATTCAGGCTGTCTGACTCCAGAGCCACCCATCACAGACGCTCCCCCTTAGGGACTCGGCTGAACAATGAATACCTCAGGGCTCACACATGGAAAAGCAGGTAAGCTGGGTCTTTGGGGATGTCAGAAACTCATTTCCCCGGATAGTCAAGTCTACTACTGCCTCCAATGAATCCTGTTCTATACTGAGTAACTTTATGATGACATTCTAGTACATCTGTTCACAAAAAGAAAAATCTACACCAAGAAAATGTAAACTTATTAGTTACACAACTGTTTTTCAATTTCTGAGCATGTCTTACACAGAGAAATACATTTCATACTTGGAATCAATAGCCAGCAATATGTATGTGTTTGCTCCTTATTAAAAAATCGAACAGAAATTTACAGAACAGTATTTATCCTTACGATGTGCAATACACTGTTACTTTCTATTTTATTTTATTACATTTTTAAAATGTTGGTGAACAAGAGCTGGTTTTTTAAAAGGGTAAACAAAAATCGACAAACCTCTGGCCACACTCACCAAATAAACAAAATAAGAAATCAAAGAGGAGAAATAACAACCGAAACCATAGAAATACAGAAAACCTTAAGAGAATACTATGAACAATTATATGCCAAGAAATTCACCAACTTAGAAGAAATGGACAAGTTTCTAGAAACATACAGCCCACCAAAACTGAATCAAGAAGAAATAGATAATTTGAACAGACCAATCACTAGAAGTGAAATAGAATCTGTAATTAAAAAACTCCCTGCAAACAAAGGTCCAGGACCGGATGGCTTCACTGGGGAATTCTACCAAACATACAAAGAACAACTTATACCGATTCTTCTCAAACTCTTCCAAAAGACTGAGGAGGAGGGAACACTCCCAAAGTCATTCTATGAAGCCACCATCACCCCATACCAAAACCAGACATAGTCACTATCCAAAAAAACAATATCTTTGATGCAAAAATTCTTAACAAAATATTAGCAAACTGAATCCAACAACAAATAAAAAAGATTATATACCATGATCAAGTTGGATTCATCGCAGGGTCACAAGGATGGTTCAATCTACGCAAATAAATCAACGTGAGGGACTTTCCATTGCAGGGGACACAGGTCGATCCCTAATTGGGGAACTAAGATTCCACATGCCACACGACGCAACCAAAAAAAAAAATTCAATGTGACATCAACAAAAGAAAAAACAAAAATCACATGATCATCTCAATAGATGCAGAAAAAGCATTTGATAAAATTTAATATCCAGGGCTTCCCTGGTGGCGCAGTGGTTGAGAGTCCGCCTGCCGATGCAGGGGACGCGGGTTCGTGCCCCGGTCTGGGAAGATCCCACATGCCGTGGAGCTGCTAGGCCTGTGAGCCATGGCCGCTGAGCCTGTGCATCTGGAGCCTGTGCGTCCGGAGCCTGTGCTCCACAACGGGAGAGGCCACAACAGTGAGAGGCCCGCATACAGCCAAAAAAAAAAAAAATTCAACATCCATTCATGATGAAAACTCTTATCAAAGTGGGTATAGAGGGAACAAAGCTCAACATAATAAAAGCTATTTATGACAAACCCACAGCCAACCTAATACTCAAAAGTGAAAAGCTGAAAGCCTACCCACTAAAATCTGGAATAAGGATGCCCACTCTCACCACTTCTATCCAACATAGTACTGGAAATCCTAGCCACAACAATCAGACAAGAAAAAGAAATAAAAGGTATCGAAATTGGAAGAGAAGGGGTAAAACTGTCATTATATGCAGATGACATGATTTTATATACAGACAACCCTAAAGACTCCACACAAAAACTACTAGAACTGATAAATGAATTCAGCAAGGTAGCAGGTTACAAGATTAACATACAGAAATCAGTTGCATTTCTTTACACTAACAATGAAATATCAGAATGGGAAAGCAAAAAGACAATCCTGTGAAAAATCGCATCAAAAAAAAAAAAAAAAAAAAACCCAAAAAACTGGGAATTCCCTGGCGGTCAAGTAGTTAGGACTCAGCACTTTCACTGCCATGGTCCCAGGTTCAATTCCCAGTCAGGGAACTTAGATCCTACAAGCTGCACAGTGCAGTGAAAAAAAAAAACAACACTGAGGAATAAACCTGACCAACAAGGTAAAAGCCTTACATGCTGAGAACTATAAAACATTGATAAAGGAAACTGAAGATGATTCAAAGAAATGGAAAGATACCCCATGTTCTTGGATTGGAAGAATTAATATTGTTAAAAATGGCCATACTACCCAAAGCAATCTATAGATTTAATGTGACCTCTATCAAATTACCCATGACATTTTTCACAGCACTAGAACAAATAATCCTAAAATTTATATGGAACCATATAAGACGCAAAATTTCCAAAGGAATTCCGAGGAGGAAGAACAAAGCTGGAGGCATAACCCCCCCCAGACTTCAAACAATATTACAAAGCTACAGTAAAACAGTGTGGTACTGGCACAAAAACAGACGCATGGATGAATGGAACAGAATAGAGAGCCCAGAAATAAACCCACACACCTATGGCTGATTAATCTTTGACAAAAGAGGCAAGAATATACAATGGGAAAAAGTCTCTTCAGCAAGTGGTGTTGGCAAAGCTGGAGAGCCGCATGTAAATCAACAAAGTTAGAACACTCCCTCACACCATACCCAAAAATAAACTCAAAATGGCTTAAAGACTTAAATATAAGACTTGACACCATAAAGCTAGAAGAGAACATAGGCAAAACATTCTCTGACATAAATCGTAGCAATGTTTTCTTAGCTCAGTCTCCCAAGCCAATACATATAAAAGCAAAAATAAACAATTAGGGTCTGATCAAACTTGTAAGCTTTTGCACAGCAAAGAAAAGAAAAATGAAAAAACAACCTACCACCTGGGAGAAAATATATGCAAATGATGTGACTAACAACGGATTAATTTCCAAAATACACAAACAGCTCATATAGCTCAATATCAAAAAAAAAACCCCAAACAACCTAGTCAAAAAATGGGCAGAAGATCTAAACAGACATTTCTCCAAAGAAGGTAATACAGATAGCCAATAGGCACATGAAAGATGCTCAACAATGTTAATTACTAGAGAAATACAAATCAAAACCACAATGAGGTACCACCTCACACTGGTCAGAATGGCCATCATTAAAAAGTCTACAAATAACAAATGCTGGAGAGGGTGTGGAGGAAAGGGAACACTTAGACACTGTTGGTGGGAATGTAAATTGGTGAAGCCACTATGGAAAACAGTCTGAAGGTTCCTCAAAAAACTAAAAATAGAATTGCCATATGATCTAGCAATCCCACTCCTGGGCATATATTCAGACAAAACTATAATTTGAAAAGATACATGCACCCTAATGTTCACAACAGCACTATTCGCAATAGCAAAGACATGGAAACAACCATAATGTCCATCGACAGATGAATGGATAAAGACGATGTGGTACATATAATATATACAAGGTAATATTACTGAGCCATAAAAAAGAAGGAAATAATACCATTTGCAGTAACATGCATGGACCTAGGGATTATCATACTAAGTGAAGTAAGTCAGACAGAGAAAGACAAATACCATATAATATGTGATATGTGCAGTCTAAAATATGATAAAAATAAATAACTTATTTACAAAATAGAAACAGACTCACAGACGTAGAGAACAAACTTACGGTGACCAAAGGAGAAAGGGGATGGGGGGAGGAATAAATTAGGAGTTTGGGATTAACAGATACAAACTACCATATATAAACTACATAAACAACAAGGTCCTACTATATAGCACAGGGAACTATCAATATATTCAATATCTTGTAATAAACCTTAATGGAAAAGATTATGAAAAAAGAAAAAAAAAATATATATATATGTAAACTGAATCACTCTGCTGTACACCAGAAACTAACACAACACTTTAAATCAACTATACTTCAATTAAAAAAAAATGTTGGTTAAGTTACACTAAATTGATTTCATGACCCACTGATGGACTGCAACCTGCAAGCTAAGAAGATGTAACTACTACTAGCTAAACCTAACAATATTCTAGCAAAATTAAAAATGTAGGGCTTCCCTGGTGGCGCAGTGCTTGAGAGTCCGCCTGCCGATGCAGGGGATGCGGGTTCGTGCCCCGGTTCGGGGGGATCCCGCGTGCCGCGGAGCGGCTGGGCCCGTGGGCCATGGCCGCTGGGCCTGTGCGTCCGGAGCCTGTGCTCCGCGGCGGGAGAGGCCACAGCAGTGAGAGGCCCGTGTACCACAAAAAAAAAAAAAAAAAAAAAAAAAAAAATTTTAAAAAAAATGTAAAAGAAAAGTACACTATAATTATAGATAAGTGACATTTTCATATCAAAAAGTGAGCCAGGGAATTCCCTGGAGGTCCAGTGGTTAGGATACTGTGCTCCCACTGCTGGGGGCCTGGGTTCAATCCCTGGTGGGGGAACTAAGATCCCGCAAGCGGCGCAGCGCAGCACGCCCCCCCCCCCACCACACCTCCACCAAAAAAGTGAGTCTACATCTAGAATTCACTGAAAGCAATGAGCTGGAATCATAATTAGTGTATATGAATGAATACATATTCAGACCTCAAAAATTCAGAAAGTCCATCCTCCTATTTTTTAGATGAGGACACTTGCCCATGGTTAATACTCTTTAATGTAAAACCTTTCAGTAGATGGCATAACTATGATTTTTAAGGTGACAGTAAATCTTGCCATCTCTGTAGGAAAAGTGTATTATGGGGCTAAGATATGTATCTGCGTTGCACAAGCAACGGAAGCCTGGATCATCCTCCTAGACAGCTCTCAAAACCAATTCTTAGGAATTTTCTCCTTGGCATTGCTGGACATTTTGTCTATGAGTAAATTCAGTAATTAAAGATCCCTAAAATTTTAACAGTACATATATTTGGGAAATTTTGGTGGGTAGACGAGGAGATGAGGGTTGGAGGCAAATAATAAATTCTGAAAAGTTACAGTAAACTCTTTTTACCTGGGAGCAATGGAAGGAGAAATTTCAAACAACCCCAAATCCAGCAAGTCGCCAAAATATAGGACAAAATGAATTTAATAAACTTTAAATTCTAATAATCTTGTGCTTCAAGATTCTTAAAATCTTGTAACATATTTGCTTTGCTACAGAGATCACCTAGAGCTGCTCTGTTCCGTATGGTCATCACTAGCCACACGTGGCAACTGAGCACTTGAAATGTGGCTAGTCTGAATAGAGATGTGCTACCAGTATAAAATACCACTGGATTCTGAAGACTTAGTAGGAAAAAAAGAAAGTAAAACATGTCATTAGTAATTTTTTAAATATTGATTACATATTGAAATATTTTGGGTAAATAAAATATACTGTCAAAATTATTTGCCTGTTTTTACTTTTACATTTTTTTTGAAGATTTAAAATTAAAAACATGGCTCGCATCACAGTTCCACTGGACAGGGCACTTCCCTGGCCATCCAGTGGTTGAGACTCTTCACTTACAATGCAGGGGGCACAGCTTCGATCCCTGGTCAGGAAACTAAGATCCCACATGCCACACGGCACAGCCAAAAAAACAAAACAAAACAAACAAAAACAAACAACAAAACAAAAAGAATCCACCACAATTCCACTGGACAGCACTAATCGAGAATAAAATTTTCATAATGAAAATCTTTTTAAAAGGCATTTACTGTTCTATTTAGTAGCTAAGCTCTCTTTTTCTTGAATAGCAGAAGTAGACTCAAGATGAGCAAAGCAACACTCCCTTACCTCCTTCCCCCAATTCCTCCCCCTCCCAGAGTCCAATTTGAGACCACGAGGCCTTTGGAGCCAGGGCTTCCCTATCAGGACCATTGTCAGGCTGCGACAGTCCTTTGCAGCAGACACTGTGTGATATAATGGTCACTTTGCAGTTTTAAACAACAGATTTCTTTGTTGATTTGTGGTCACATAAATTTTTTAAGCAGAAACATAACTTTTTTTTTTTTTTTTTGGGCCATAGCTTATCTGGATACTCGTTATCTGCCACTGATAAAAACATTTTTAGTGCAATGCACTTTTAGATCAAAAAGGGCAAAGCCATTCTTTTGTTAACTACTGTAATTTTTCCAAAAGACATTTATTAACATCCACCCAACCAGAAGCAATTCAAACCCTGGGGACTTCTCTGGTGGTCCAGTGGGTAAGATTCCGCACTCCCAACGCAGGGGGTCAGAGTTCGACCCCTGGCCGGGGAAGTAGATCCTGCATGCATGCCGCAACTAAAAGTCCACATGCCACAACTAAGAAGTCCACACTCGGCAACTACAGATCCCGCATGCCGCAACTAAGAACCGGTGCAGCCAAAATAAATAAAAAAAAAAAAAAATAATAATAAAACCCTAAAAAACCTTTTCATATGTTTTTGTGCTACTTACCTCGATGGCAACACTGGTTTCCTTATTTTTAAAAAGCTGGAGCTCTTCTAAACGCTGCTTTTCTTCAGCTGTTAAAACCGTAAATACGTCTTCTGAAGGATCCTTTAAAATAACCATGAGAACTCCCAGTGAGTCGCACACAGAATTCGAGGCTGTCAAAGCTCTACATTTCTATGATCTCCAGGAAAGGCTATTTTTATTCAGAATGTGACTTCTGCTAGAGAGCTGCTCTTACCTCTTCATCTACTGGGACAGACAAGTCACTCAAATGGCTGATCCATCCATTTTTTCCTATTTCGTGAACAACGAAGTCAGAATATCTGAGGAAAAGAAAACGTAAACTCTCAGAGCATTAACATTTTGCTGCCTATTAATTTTAGGAGAAAGTTTCTCAACAGTAAGCCTTATCATTGTGCAAAACAGGGATTAAAAATAAAAACCTTCAGTGCAAAGTCACGGAGTTATTGTTTTCTGGTTTCACAATGAATTCTAAGCCACACCTTGGCTTGGTACCAGAATGTACAGAAAAGACCCTCTGAACTTCTAGAATAGTCTTCCAGAAAAATGCCTAAATCAAAGCTTATTAATGTTGCCCTATGATTATACAGTCCATTCTAAAGTAAATCACAAAACACAGTAAATTTAATCAAATCAGAAGCCTGTGTATCTACCGTGAACCACCCGGAAGCTTACCTTTATGCTAAAAACTTTACAGACATTATTTAAAATACTCTCAACAACCCTCAGGTAGAATTATGATCCAATTTTGGACAAGGATACTGAAGCTCAGAGGAGTTAAGTAACTATGAAGTGGCTGAAGTGGATTCACACCCAGATCCACCTGGCTCCAAAGACCACCTTCTTTCTCCTGCAGATGTGGCCCATTCAGGTGAAAAATTTTTAAGATCAATTCAAGGGAAAACTTGAAACCATTTAAAGTAATATATTCTAAGGAAATAAACAGCACCCATTCACATATTGACAGGGGATGCCACAGGGAAATTGTTATTTAGTCATTTTATCTTCAGATAGTTTCGTTTACTCATCCAGGCAGCTTTCCTTCATCTTATTCCTTATTGACCATCAGTGTGAACAATCCTTGGGGACAGAAAGCTAAATGGAAAAAAGGACTGCTGATTTCTTTCTAGAGAAAAGAACTAATGTAACTAAAACAACCTGACGTAAACGAAACATACCTTTCTTTTAAGATTCCTGAGAATCCTTGGTGAGAACTCACGAACTTGGTGATGCCCACATCCAGCTCGGTGAGCCCGTGCTTCATCATGCTGGCGAAGCTCTCTGCCTCTTCCTCCTCCTCCCCCTCCTCTGAAAGACCATCTTCCTCCCCCTCCTCCTCCGACTGGGGGTCAGAATTCTTTTTATCCTCTCCGGCCGTTTCGGGTGGCCCAGGCACCTTTTCACCGCTGGGTAGAGAGTTGTTCTCTAGCCCGTCTTGACCTTTGGTCGGACAGCATTCTGAGACCTTCTGTCTCTTTGCCTCACCTGGGGCCACACTGTCATTATCTTCGACGGCAACGGACCCCCGTTTCAATGACACACCCGTCATTTCTGTCATCTCCATTTTCAAGGTTCCAAGAAAACATTTAAGAGAACCTTTTAGAAGCAAGAAAGAGCAGGCAGTAACAATCACTTCAATAAAGAATTGGGTTTCAGCAAATAGAGGCACATTTAACTTTGTTCCTAGGGTCCTAAATATCATTTATGAAAATAATTCTCCCAAATATACTTTTAGTGGCATAGAAAAATGGTACAGTATTTCTGCAGGGAATTTGACAGCAAAAGCCTTAAAAATATGGATGCCTCTTGACCCAGAAATACTACTTTCAGGGATTATCCTAAAAAAATAATTAAGAAAGTGCTTAAAGTTTTAACTGTAAGGATGCCCATCTCAGTACTTTTACATTAACAAAAAATTAAGAACAATGACATCTAGGTACATAAACCGAACAACATGTAGAAACAATGTGAAAAGAAACCGGGAAAGGTAGTTACTTCTAGGAGAGGGTGTAGGTGGCTGTGGAGAGCAGGGAGACTTGTTTTTACTGAATACCACAGTTGTAGCACCTGAGTTTTGTTTCACGTATATTGTTATCGTTTAGGAAAGCTGATTAAGTTAAAAGTATATGAATAAATTTACTAACATGAGTCATTTACTAATATGACTGATACCATGTCATTTTTATTTTTTTATTTTTTTATTTTTTTTGCGGTACGCGGGCCTCTCACTGCCACGGCCTCTCCCGTTGAGGAGCACAGGCTCCAGACGCGCAGGCTCAGCGGCCACGGCCCACGGGCACAGCCTCTCTGCGGCATGTGGGATTCTCATGGACCAGGGCACGAACCCGAGTCCCCTGCATCGGCAGGCGGACTCCCAACCACTGCGCCACCAGGGAAGCCCCATGTCATATTTTTTTAAAAAGCAAGGAGAATGGGGAGTTCTTTAATGAGTATAGAGTTTCAGTATTGCAAGATGAAAAAGAGCTCTATATATTGGTTCCACAATGTGTATGTACTTAACACTAATGAACTGCACACTTAAAAATGGTTAGAATGATGTTATGTGTATTTTGCCACAATTTAAAAAATACAGATTATCATTTAACTGGCCCATACACAATGTACCAAGCAAAAGTCTAGGAAACCATATGCACTTCCCAGTACGGAGCACACACTTATCTAAGACCGCAAGTGCCTGTCTAATTTGATCTTATTTGATGCTCTTGTTGAAATAAGGATAAAGCTTCTTCCTATATTACCTATATAGGGAAATGCTAAAATTAACATACGAACTTGGTAAACATTAAGAACATAAATGAGCAGAATATTCTAGTTCTCCAAGGCTTGGTTAATAAGAAGCCCACCTACAGAAGCATCTACAGTAGAATAATAATGATGAACTAAATTTTAAGAATCCGGGGCTTCCCTGGTGGCGCAGTGGTTGAGAGTCCGCCTGCCAATGCAGGGGACACAGGTTCGTGCCCCGGTCCAGGAAGATCCCACGTGCCGCGGAGCGGCTGGGCCCGTGAGCCATGGCCGCTGAGCCTGCGCGTCCGGAGCCTGTGCTCCGCAACGGGAGAGGCCACAACAGTGAGAGGCCCACTTACCGCAAAAAAAAAAAAAAAAAAAAACACAAAAAAGAATCTGTATTTGGTCTTGCCTCATTGTCAAAAGTCAAGAATGGAAAGAAAAGTGAAAAGTGGAAGGCTACAAAAAAAAAAGAAGGGGGGGGGAGTAGAGAAAAATGTCAGTAAAAACAATTTCCTTTGAAAGACAAAAAAAAAAAGAAAATGGAAGAAACCAAGAAACGGGTACTGAAGTAGACTACAACTAGTTATACAAAATTATCTCTAATCCAAGTAAAAAAGCACTTATTCTTTATGTGTTCTAAGCAAGGTATAGTAAAAGAGAATGCTAGTTTATGAGATGCTGATGGTGTTTCATTCTCACTTTATATCAACGGAACTGTCCTCAGAGCCTACACACCAGTGACGGAGGCAGGCAGGGCCCAGGGCTTCCCTGAGACATGGGAACACACAGAAGACCTCAGGGGGCATTGGCGTGAGGGGGTCTGAGAAGACCTCTTCCTAATGGAAGACTAGATGTGAACACCCGAGTCAAGCTTTGGGGAACGAGTAAGAGAGAGGCTGTGCAAAAAGCGGTAGGAAGGTGGTACAGCATGTGCAGAGGCACGGGAGAGCATGGAGCGCGGGAGCAACCCCACTGAGCTCACCATGCATCACGAGGGTAAAACACACACACAGAGAACCTACACTTAAAGCTGGGGAGCTGGCGGAAGCCACACCAAGCTGAACTGAGGAGATTACATCCGAAAAAACAAATCGTCACCTGATGCATAAGTCAGAGAGATTTCGCGGTATCCCTTCGAAGAGAAATACCGGGGTTAGGCTGGGAGATTAGGTAAGACGGCAACTGAGGTAAGAAATCAGTACAACCTGATCTAAGGCTGAGGCAAAGGTGACAGAAAGGAGGGGTGGATTCAGGGACACTTAAGAGGTGGTGCGGACAGGACTGGGTGATAAATGTGAGAAGAAAGAGGAAATGCTACAGGATGACTCAGGTTTTCTGTCTCGGGGAACTGAGAGGATAAGGGGAGCTCTTCCTGACACGGGGACCCTAGGAAGAGGCATGGGGGGAGGAGGGATATAAGCACACGTACAGTCCTGCGGTGTTGCTGGCACCTGGGGTACATCCCATGGCCACTTATTACACTGTGTCACACATATTCTCACCCCAAACCCACAATGGCTTCCCGATGCCCCAGTGGCGGTGTAGACCTCAACCAGGGGCTGGACATGTCCTGTGAGCAGATGATGCGGAACCATGGGCTTCAGAGGGAGCGGCGTCACTGCATAAGTGCCTGCACGAGGCCAAGAAGGCGGTGCCGCCCACAGAGAAGCCCCAGGTGGTGAAGAAGCACCTGTGCAGCGTGATCATCCTGCCCGAGATGGTGGGCAGCATGGTGAGCATCTACAACGGCAAGCCCTTCAGCCAGGTAGAAATCAGCCTGGGATGATGGGCCACTACCTAGGTGAGTTCTCAGTCACCTACAATCCAGCACTGGGGCCACCCACGCCTCCCGGTTCATCTCCCTCAAGCAGCCTGCTGGCCACTAAAGACACAGACAGCTCTAGAAAAAAACGAAAACAAAAAACCCTCACAATGTTCCCAGCTGGCAGAACAGGATCTACCAGCAGATCCCGATACCCTTCTTGAGGTGAGAAGAGGAGAGCACGGCCAGTAACAGCCACATCCGCAGCTGGGCTCAGACTTCACGGTCTGCAGGATGTCTACCTCCTACCCAGGACGCAGAGAACTCATCAGTCTCCCTCTCAACAACGTGATGGCCATAAGCCTGGATGGAAACACCAGTTACTTCCTCTGCTCCAACCTTCTGCTTTGGCACCATCCATCATCCAGCACCATGTGCCACTATCTTCCACACAGGCCTCCGACAACCGAGGCCCAGCCCGCACAGGTGCCCACTCCCAGCCTGACCATTCACGAGCTCTCTCTTGTGGGAGGTCCTCCACACCTGTCTCAGCCCTGGGCTCCCTTGTCCTTTGAGACTCATCTGAAGACCACGAGCCCTGACTCCCATGCCTTCCTCTCTGTTAAGTCCATGTCTTCCCATTTTACCTCCCTTCATCTGCACTACCCATGTGGGCACCCAGATACCGTGCTTTCCCTCACCACTTTCTAGCTGTGTGACTGGTCTGAGTAAATTACTTAATCTCTCCAAGCCTCTGTTCTTCAGCTGTAAAACGGGAATGACACGTGCTTCACGGGACTGTGGTGAAGATTAAATGAGATGACAAACACAGAGTGGCTGGCCACAGTAGGAACTAGATAAATGCCAGTCCCCTGTTCTCCCTCAAGAGGTCTGCAGATTCTTTGAGGACAGTAATTCTTTTGTGCCTGCCAGAGAATCCAGAGAGGTATAACAAGCATCAATAGATATTTTGAAGAATTCTTGAAACAGGTGCTGAAACTGTTCCCCATCTACAGGTATCAAAGACCTACTAAGTAGCAATTCCCTAATGAAATACTGGACCTGGGCAATGACATCCATGGCCACTAACATCACAAAAAATAGACAACCAGACACTGCAGGCCCCTGAAAGGACATGCTGTTATCTATGAAGTTCTTACTGATTGAAACCCTATGTCTAACTACTAGTTTAGATGGCATACACGGACAAAAGATGTTAAACACCACCATGCAGAAGCAATTAGCAAAAGTGTGAATGTGGGAAACTCAACAAGGACCAGGACAGTCCTTCAACTAATAAACAGCAAGACAAAAAAGAGGAAAGGGTAACATATAGATAAACCTACAAAGAAATGCAATGGGTGGATCCTTCTTTGAATCCAGGTTTAAACAAATCAACTGTTTAAAAAGGTACTTACGAAACAATCAGATATACTGAAACAGAAAGGATATTTGATGACATTGAGATAGCATGGGGCTTCCCTGGTGGCACAGTGGTTAAGAATCCGCCTGCCAATGCAGGAGACACGGGTTCGAGCCCTGGTCCGGGAAGATCCCACATGCTGCGGAGAAACTAAGCCCGTAAGCCACAACTACTGAGCCTGCGCTCTAGAGCCTGTGCTCTGCAACAAGAGAAGCCACCAGAATGAGAAGCCCACGCACCGCAACGAAGAGTAGCCCCCGCTCTCCACAACTAGAGAAAGCCTGCACACAGCAACAGAGACCCAATGCAGCCAAAAATAAATTAAATTAATTAATTAATTAGAAAACAAACAAAAAAAAGTATCTTCATTAAAAGATAACATGGTCAACTTTTTAAGGTATAATAATATCATTGTGGTTACACTTAAAAGTAGAATCTTTGTTTTAGAGATACAGGATGAAATCTTTATGGTTGAAAAGATATGAAGTCTGGACTTTGTTTCAGAATAGTTTACCAGTGATGAATGAAAGTGCACTGGGGTATAGATTTAAAACAAGACTGGCCATGAGTTGATAATTGTTGAAACAACAATGGGTGATGAGAATATGGGGATGTCATCACATCATTCTCTCTACTTTGCATGTTTGAAATTTTTTATAATAAAAATAAGAGTTCAAGGTATCAAAAGGTACACTAATTATTCTATTCTCATCAAACCACCACTCTGTCCAGCTCTACTGCTCCCTCTCTCCCATCACCTGTTCTTCAAACACAGAGACCTGCAGTCCCAAGATACCACCCCTTCCATCTTCATTTCTTCAAGCGCCCCAAACCTCAACAGCTCTTAACTCCTAAGCCACACTCAACACTCCTGCTCACTAGCCCAGTTGCACGATCCTTGCTAAACCTCAACCAAGTACCAATCCTACTGTCTCCATCTGTGTTCCTGGCTGCTGCTGGAGAAAACATCACCAGGTGAGGGGACTTCCTCTTGTGACAGCCCTCCATACTGCCTGGCCATCCCTGGTCAGCAGGGTCTTCTCCAAGTCCTGTGTGCCACTCACAAAGAAAACAGGGATCCTGGGACAGACACACCTCCTTCCAGCACATTCACAAGACCCCTTATTATAACCATTCTCCTGCAACTGCACCCCTCTGAAGGGAATTCCAGACTCCTTTTAACAGTCACTCACTCCTCATCCCTGCACTCCATCCCCTCAGCAAATACTCACCGCGCACCCCTGTACCAGGCGTTATTTCCAGGTACTGCATGCGACACCCTAGCAAACCAAATAAACGCCCCGCCAGCGTGGAGCTTACATTCTGGTGGAAGATCTGGCTTCTACTCCGTGCTTTTGTCCTGCTTCTCGGGTGCTCTTTTCCCCTCCTGCTCAACATGCTGCTTAAATTTGGGCTTCCCCAGTCCTGTTCCCTTCTCATTCCCAAGTTTTCCAGCCAAGACGCATCTCCAACTCCCTGATTTACTCAGGGGAGGGGTCCAAGGCAATCATAACGACCGCTAAACAATGATAGTGTACAGGGAGCTCAATCAAGCCTTGCTTCAACCCTGCGACTTAGGCGTCATTAATATTCCCATCTTAGCCACTAAAAAACAGACTATCTTGCTCTAGGTCACACAGTCTGGTAAGAGGTAGAATCAAACATCAAATTCAACATGCCCCAAAGTGATCTCATCATTTCCCACCACAAATGCACTTCTATTATTTATTTTTTAAATTAATTAATTAATTTTTTTTGGCTGTACTGGGTCTCTGTTGCTGCACGCGGGCTTTCCTTAGTTGCATGGGGCAGGGGTTACTCTTCGTTGCGGTGCGCAGGCTTCTCATTGCAGTGGCTTCTCTTGTTTCGGAGCATGGGATCTAGGCGCATGGGCTTCGGTAGTTGTGGCTCACGGGCTCTAGAGCGGAGGCTCAGTAGTTGTGGCGCAGGGGCTTAGTTGCTCTGCGGCATGTGGGATCTTCCCAGACCAGGGATCGAACCTGTGTCCCCTGAATTGGCAGGCAGATTCTTAACCACTGCACCACCAGGGAAGCCCTGCACTTCTTTTAAATTGCACCTCTCAAGGAATGTTAGCAACAAACTACCAGTCACCTAAGCCAAAATATGGACATCACCCCATCTCCTCACTCTCCCCTATGTGAATGAAATTCTAGAAGGTTTAGGACAGCATTGTTACACCTAACATCCCTGGAATGAGAATACTAGCAGATCGTGGATCTGAAGTATCAACCACTGGTTTCAACTCTTGCCTGGCAGTTTGGGCATATGACTTGGAGCCTGATCTAGGTTTTGCCATTTACCACGTGGGTCACCTCTCTTAAGTATCAGTTCCTTTCCCTTTAAAGCTGAAAATGATGACTTGGTCAAAGGTCTGTACTAGCTGCTGCTATTCAACTGTTGGTCATTAATATTTATTATGGATGGTTTCCACTGCAGAACTGTATTGCTGAGTCTGGGGAAAACCAAAGCTTCTTATGCTTCTTTTGTTCTCTGGACTAATGATTAAACATGGCTTTCTCCTTCAGATACCATTTAATTTTAAGAGACCCTCAAAGCACTGCCAAGAGCACCAAATAAACAGACCTTTAGTATCTTTTGGCAGTCCTTTTCTTGATACTGTGGACACTTGCCTGATCTCTTTTTCTTGTTACATTTAATTGTAAAGACAAGCTCATTAAACAAAAGTATACTTTTCATTTGTTTTAGCCAACGGCCCTAACACAGAGATTATTAAAGTATATATAGCACAAGTGATTATAAATCACTCAATATAAATTTTGCTAAGTTCTGTCTGTGGGCCTAGAAGCCGAGAACATATTTGCTAGAACAGGTATGCAAACGTCTGCGCTAAGGGAGGCAGAACTCAAATCAGTGTTGTTTTCTTAAGCAGAAACTACACAAAAGAGAAGACTGAAATGAAATATAATTTTTAAATGAGAGAGAGAATGAATCATGTGAACATCCAAGAGGCCAAGAAGAATTCAACCAGAAAAATAAAACAACCCTGACCATCCCCATTTGATTTCCCTAAGGAAATGAGCTTTGCATTCAGGATAATCTAAATATACATATTCAAGTCTTCTACCTCAAAGCTGTAAAAAGTGACTGGCTTTTAAAAAAAAAAGGGGGGGGGATGGGGAGTAAAGGGACCAGCTTTATGAGTTTTCTAAATGGTACTAAAATTTAAAAAAAATTTTAAGAAACATAATGCTGTACAAAAACACTATCCATGATACTAATGAGAGCTTCTCAAATGTCAACTAAAATCTTTATCGACCAGAAACTTGATGCTACGACTGGGAAGAGAATGAAATTTAATGATACTTACCCATGAACTCAACGTCCTACACAATTCTTTAGAGGGAATACTAAAGTAATAGGCTTTGTTTCTTTTACACTCTGAACGAGCCAAATGGGATTAGAAATATTACAATTTTAACAGTATTTAAAAGTCTGTTTCATTAAGACATTAGATTCACCAATAAGCTTCCTCTACAATCCACAACAAAAATAAAGTTCAGCATTTTCAAAATTTTAATACAAGACTGACAGTCCCTTAACATTACTTCCTGCAAAATGAACATCTAAAGAAGAGCCATAATAATCTTATCTGTACTTCAAAACCCTCCACAATTTCCACTTTTTAAATGCATCTATCCTCCGTCCTCTGCAAACCATCAAGAATCCCTCCAGCTTTCACAATAAAGAGCACTCTCTTCAGGGCAGCGCACATACCACACTCTAATATGCGAAGTCATTAAGTCCCTTAGATTCATTCATTTCACAAATATTTATTAACCACCTCTTATGTGTCTGGCACTGTTCCAGGCACTGGGGAAAAGAGGAAAATTTCCTACTCCCATTAAGCTTACATATCAGAGAATAAAATAAAACAATCTCAGAACATGCACG
Organism: Pseudorca crassidens; assembly: GCF_039906515.1. Classification (NCBI taxonomy): domain Eukaryota; kingdom Metazoa; phylum Chordata; class Mammalia; order Artiodactyla; family Delphinidae; genus Pseudorca; species Pseudorca crassidens. The sequence goes on along the minus strand of NC_090303.1, from coordinate 19,540,371 downwards.
CATAAGAGCTACAAGTCAAGCAGAGTAACGACAGTGAGAGTACGAGGGGTGCTCTTTAGTGAAGTCTCTCTAACGAAGTGCCTTGTGAGCAAAGACTTGAAGGAAGACATGAAAAGATGTGTGTGTTCGGGCAGCAGGTACAGTGCCTGTAAAGAACCTGAGGCAGGAGCAAACTTATTCAACAGACCAGCTGGACTGTTATTTCTCTCTCCTACTTGGGGCCAAAAGCCACGTTTCATTAACAGCTCTACTGCACCAGCTTCTATCAATCAAAAGATACGTTCAAAAGGAGTTATAAATTAACACACACGAACTGTTGGCTACTTTGCCTAATGATTGAACAACATCACTGCCTATCCAGTATGAGTGTACAGTCTGATTTTGGGCAGGTGTCTCGATTGCCAAGGCAAGGAGGTGCAAGGCAAGGATTGCCAAGGTGATGGGCGGTATGCCGGCTTCACAGATTAGAGACTTGAAACAAAAGTCCTTAGTAACCCTATATTTTCGGAATGAAAAAAAAAAAAGGGTCGGACAACGGAACCAAATATTTGAAAGACTAAACTCTCCAAACCCTATTTCTTGGCAGGCGCTAATACCCAGGCAATGAGGGTGTACTGTTAAACCTCTCGGTGCAGGGTTGGCGGTAACGACTCCGTGCGGATGGGTCAACACGCCCAGCAGCACCTCCTCCATCCACTCATTAAACACTGACCGAGAAAAACTCCGGTTTGCTCCTACACTGGAAGACGTATACAAAACAAGCAGTCACCTGAGTGCCTGCTTGGCACGTAGTAGGTTCGCTGTTAGTAATGACAGATAAATAAGAGAACGAAAGCACGTGGGCTGGACCCGGTAGAAGCCTGGCTCAGCGGTGTACGGAAGCTATAAAGGGCTTCGGGATAAAGGCGGGTTTTCTCTTCCGGGAGGAAGAAGAGTTTAGGGAGCCTCAAGGGCAAAGAAAGGGAGGAGTGGGACTGAGATCCTCGGGCTAACAGCGCCGCGGGGAGGAGGGAGGGCGCGGCGCCTGCGAGGACTCGCCGGGAGAGCTGGGGGCGGGGCTGGAACCGCCGAACCGCAGAACCAGCCGGGCTCCCGCCACGCTCCCGCAGGCACGATCCGTAATGGAGGCGCCTCGGGCGCGCCGCGGGCTCAGACCACGGCCGGGACGCCTTCCCAGTCTACGCTGCCCCTCCGGGCGGGGTTTTGGGCCGCGTGGCAGGGCCGAGGGCTGGCCGCAGAGCCCGGGCGGCTGTGGGGAGGTCGCACACTTACCCGGGGCCTGAGAGCGCGCGCGCGGCGCGGACCGGGCGACAAGGAGGCGGGCGCGCTGCTCCGGGCGCAGGAGGGCGGCGGCGGCAAGGGCCACTCGTAAGAACCAGCCGCAAGGGCGGCCAGGCATAAGCAGCGAGCTCGGTAAGCACCTGGACCCCGCCGCGCTCAGGCGGACTCACAGCAGCTGGCCTCGCACACGTGCGGCGCAACGACGCGCCGCTGCCGGCTGGCCCCACCCCGGGGCGGAGCACGCCCTCCGCCGCCGGCCACGCCTCCTCCGCCCCCGCCCACCAACCTGTGGAGGAGGTCCCGCCCACTCCCTCCCACCCCTGCTCAGTGGCCCCCGGGAAGCCTCTTGTTTGCACCCTTTGGCCTTGCAGCCTGCGAGGCTGGAGCTCACCGTGGTCCTTTCACTCCATGAGCTCTCAGGCGGTCGCACCTGCGCTTTGGCGGGGGGTATATACCCAGAGGGGAACTGCTGTGTCATATGGTAATTACATTTTAAAACTTTTGACCAACCCCCATATAGTTTTCCATAGCAGCAGTAGACTTGTTTTTAAAATCTGGGTTTACATGTGGGAATCTGGTTAGCTGATCATACGTAATTCGCTAAGACTGGTTGCGTTCTATGCTGCCTTCCGCTGATATTATTCGCCTCAGTTAAGTACTTTGAGTACTTTTCCGTCCCTAATGCATGTACAATCACATTTTCTTGAACTGTGGTTAATTCATAGGTTAATGTACCAATGACAGCAACTGCAAGTATTTTTACCACACCCACACAGTAGAAATTCAATCTAAACTTTTAATTTTCGTATACAGTTGGCCTTTGAACAATGCAGGGGTTAGGGGCACCAACTCTGTCCAGTTGAAAATCCAAGTATAACTTTATAGTCAGCCCTTTGTATCTGCAGTTCCACATCCGTGGATTCGACTAACTGCGGATGATATAGTACTGTAGTAAGTATTTATTGAAAAAAATCTGTATAGATGGACCTGGGCAGTTCAAACTTGATTTGTTCAATGGTCAACTGTACTTTAAAAAGTACCTTCTCTGAGATTGTGGCCCAACTCCCCACAAGCACGTATGGAGGAAAGAATGTTCACGTTTCTTTGGACATTAACTGGGTCCATGGTCAAAACCTACCCTTTTTGCATTTCAGCCTAAACTTCCTTAGACAAGATCCAAGTAAAACATGCATTTTTTGCTTTTTTGTTTTCCAAAAAGGCAGCTCTTTATTGGCCTTTATAGTTAAAATAACACAGGAGTGTTCAAAACTTCTTCCCCATTCCAACTCCCTCTAATAAACATTTGACAGTTTAATGTTCTCCTTGACTCTAAAATTACATCCTAACATGTATATTATGTATAATATTCAGGATCCTGCTTTTAACTCCACACCAGTACTATGGATTGCTAAGTGCCTAGCACACACAGTTTATCTCGTTTCATCCTTATTATTGTCTAGCATTCTGTCCATCTTAGATAACTCTCTCCATTCCCCAGATAGTAGTTAATTGTTTTCTGTGCTCCCTCAGTCATTGCAAACATTTCCCTTGTTGAACTTACTGCACTCAATCTTAAACTTCATCTGTTTCCTTCACTGGAATATGAATTGTTCAGAGGTAAAAATTGGGGTTTAGAGCAATCTTTTTTCTCCTTTAATTTTATTTTTTTATTTTTATCAATTATACATATCTGTGATTTACAGTCAAATAATTCTATAGAAACCTTGTAAGTTTTGCAATGAAACAGAAGAGACTGTAACCCCACCCTGCCCCTTCCCTGTTTCCCTTTCCTCAAAGTCACTTCATCTTTCAACTGGTTATTTTGATTTTTTTTACCTTCATTTCTCTATGTAAAATGTTTGCATTGCTATTTCTTGATGTCTCACTTTTAGGCACTATCTATTGACTTCACTTGTGGAAAATTAGGTTTAGCTCTTCTTGCTTCCCCCAGCCCCACCACACTTCCCTTCCCTTTATCTGCCTAATATAGTTATATTGTACCTTTTTAAAAATATTTATTTGTTTGTTTGCACCAGGTCTTAGTTGCGGCAGGCAGACTTCTTAGTTGCAGCATGTGGGCTCCTTAGTTGAAGCTCCAGGGCTCCTTAGTTGTGGCATGCAAACTCTTAGTTGCAGCATGCATGTGGGATCTAATTCCCTGACCAGGGACTGAACCCGGGCCCCCTGCACTGGAAGCGCAGAGTCTTACGCACTGCACTACCAGAGAAGTTCCCAGTTATACTGTACTTTTAAAAACAGATTTGTGTTTACTTCATTATAATTAGGTAAACATTACTCACATCTTGAGCGAAGTAATATACTATGATTACTTCTCCTCAATTTTTTGTTTTTCTTGCAGTTAATAATGATCTTATTTTTACTGTTCATCACTAAGACTTCTTAATGATTCTTTAAACCTCTCCCTCCAGAGATTCAGATAGATGAGAAGTTCTATCAGTCTCATCTTTCTGAAGGAGCCTCTTCTGGAGCCTTCTGACCTGCACCATCTACGTCTAGTGCACAGCTGTTTTCAGGGCTTCCCACTTTATTTTTCTCCTGTGTTGTGTCTTCTGTTTCCTATATCCCATGCATTCTTTTTCTTTGTTTAGCCCTCATTTTAGTGGAGTACATCTCCAGTAGCTTCCTGAGGAAGGAGAAATAAATGAAAGGGAAATTTTTTGAGCTCTTGAATGTCTGAACATACCTTTATCCTTTTTTTTTTTTTCTTGGCTGTGTTGGGTCTTCGTTGCTGTGTGTGGGCTTTCTCTAGTTGCGGAGAGTGGCGGCTACTCTTCGTTGTGGTATGAGGACTTCTGATTGCAGTGGCTTCTCTTGTTGCGGAGCACGGGCTCTAGGCCCGCGGGCTTCAGTAGTTGTGGCACACGGGCGTAGTTGCTCCGCGGCATGTGGGATCTTCCCGGACCAGGGCTCAAACCCATGTCCCCTGGATTGGCAGGCGGATTCTTAACCACTGCGCCACCAGGGAAGTCCCCACACCTTTATTCTTTATGCACACTTGATTGGTAGTTTACTAGTCACGTACAGAATTTCAGTTTGAAATAAATTTTCTTTGGAATTTAATAGACCTGCTCCCATGTCTTCTAGCTTTCTTTGTGACCCTTGAGAAATCAAAAGATATGCTGATTCTTGATCCTTTCTAAATGATCTCTTTTTCTCTTTGGAAGGCTAGGATTGTCTTTTTGCCCCCAGTGTGCTGCAATCTCACAATGATGAGCCTTGGGATGAGTCAAGTTGTACCCATTGTGCTTGGCACTCAGTGGGACCTCTTCAAGCTGGAAATTCATGACCTTTAGTTTGGGGGAAATTTTCTTGTTTTGTTGGTGATAACTCCTTCCCTAATCCCTGTTGTTGTTGTTTTACAATTCTTATTTTTTGTATTTTGAACCCCCTGTAGTGGTCCTCTAATTTATTTTTTCTTTCATATTTTTCATTTCTTTGTCCTTTTGCTTTTTTTCCCCCTAGGATACTTCCCAACATTTATCTTCCACCTTTTTATTGAATTCTCATTTCTACTATCATATTTTTTTGTCTCTGAATGCTCCTTTTAAAATAGTAGCCTGTTACTGTTTTATGGTTGCAATGGTGTCACACATCTCAGTGTATAAATAAATAAGGTTTTCTCCTCATTGAATGGTTTCTGTTTTCTCTAAGGGCTGCTTTTTTTCCCTTCCCCTGTTTGTTTCCATCCCCGCGATACCACCTTCCATGTTTGTTTCTGAAATTGTCAAATCCCTAGGTCCTCTACTCAGCTCTTGCTGGCACTCCTAGGTCCCCTCCTTGGCAAAGGACAGGCTTTTTTGGTCTCTGCACTGGTTGAAGTGTATGTTAGCCGCAGAGTCCTTTTCCTCCTTTCAGGTCCCAGAGTGTTTACAACCAGATCTGTACCCTCCAGGTAGGAAGCTGGAGGGTCACCTCTAGTTGAATTTGATCTGCCTTAAAAGAAAGAGCCAAAGATAAAGACACTGGAAATTCCGCAACTAAACTGTCCAACCAAATTACATTAAAGCTAGTCAACACGCCTCCTCACACTCAGAACATCTGGGATATCATCTAAAATATAAGTTGAAATGATTCATATTGAATTTACACTGTGCAGAGAGGGATACCTGCAAGCTCCATCCTTAACGACCCCAATGCTGTGGAGGAGGTTTACCGAGGTTGAGAAGGACCTCCTCCCCCCGCCCCCTCCCCCGCCCCCTTCTCCTTCCAGAGCAGCCGATCCGGCCCCCCGCCGCCAGGCGGAGCCACCGGGAACGGCCGGCGGCTGCGTGGGCAGGGCCTCTCTGGGAGGAGAGGAAGAAACCAGAGAGACGGCAGAGGAAGTTGCTGTGGCTCTGGGAGCTACGGTTTCGAAGCCCTACTGGTGTCTGATCACTGGCCGGAGCCGGAGTCCATTGGCCACGCTGGCTGCGCAAGGAGCCGAGGACTCGCGCGGAGGCAGGATGCTCCTGGCCGGCGATTTCGGCAAGGCGCCGGCAACCCGGGTGAGGCGGCCCTTATGGCCCGGGGCGGGGACACTGGTGGCCCAGTGAGGTGGCACAGATCTCCCAGGGGAGGGTGCCTCGATGAAGTGGCCTTGGCGGCCTGGGGACGCGGTTGCGGTGGCCCGGGGGAGATGACTCTTGCAACTCTGGTGAGGTGGCAAAGACTTCCCGGGGGAGGTGGTCCCAGTGCGGTGGCTCTGGTGATCCCGGTGAGATGACACAGGTCATTCTGGGGAGGTGGCCCTGGAGGCCGGGCCTGGAGAGGTGGCAGTGGTGGCCCCAGGGAGGTGGCCCGTTTTAGAACCTCCAGATCCTGACCTCTCAGGAAGGCCCCAGAGGGAGGGGGCTGGGACCTTGTTGTCTTCCAGTGGATGCCCTCTGGGAACCCTGTGCGAGTTCCACCTATCACTTCAGTCTTAATGTGTTTGTCACACCTGATCTCCTTCTAGTGCTGCTCTGAAAACGGTGACCAAAGGAAGAACATCAAGGAGAAAAGTAAGCGGACTCCAAACACCTTAGCACTTTCTACCCAGCCATCTCTCCAAAACTCTGCCCTCAAGGGTCTGCATCGAGAAGGGTCTTAGCCTGTTATCTTTTAGATGAAGCATCTCTTTTTCTCTTTCTGTATTAAATACTGATTATCATCATACACATATTTTTGCCTTTCCGGATGGTAAAATATGGGATGATTTGGAGAAGAGCACTTCCTGTGCCCTACCTAGTGCAGGGACTTCTGTGGTTTCTCTCCAGTGCTGCCCTTCATACTGGATTCAGAGTAATTGGGGCCTGCCTGTTACTTCAGTGAAGCATCAACTTATTAAGCATCAGGAATTTCGAGGGGCTAATGATCTAGGAGAGATGACCACCACCTTAGTTGCATTCAAAGGAGTCAAATGATCATTGTTCAGTTGTATTTACCTTCAGTGAATTTGCAGGTAATCGTTGATCTGGGAAGAGCACAACAGATAACTTGGTTCCTGGATCTTGAACTGGATAGGGAAAAGGTCACTATCTCCATTTCCTTCCTAGGACAGGAGCATACACCAGGGGGTGGACATTTGGTATTTTACTTCTATAAGCTAAATGTGGCAAGATTTTGGAAATCAAGGAATCAAGGAATCTTGAGGGCCTTTTGAAGTGAAATTTACTGGGAGAAATCAAGGAATCTTGAGGTCCTTTTGAAGTGAAATTTACTGGGAGAGGAAGCGGGAAGCATGGCACAGCTGTTCCATCAGAGGGTTTTTGGTTCTTCTCATCACGGCAAATAGTCTGGGAATGAGTAGTAGTAACAGAAAGGGTGCTTGTGTTACCATATTGGCTTTAGGAGTTAGACTTGCCCTTAACATTGCCTGTTGCTGCAATCTGCCTCAGAAAGAAAGCTCTGAGTACTTCATAGCACTTGACAGTCACAGCTGCCACAAGTTAGCTCCTTTTCCTTAAAGGATTTGAGAGTACCTCACATCATTCAGTTTAACCCTTCCCATTTCCACCTTTGCCCCATTCAGATGCCTGGGAAGTTGATGCCACGGAGCCGTAGACCCTCCTTTGTTGGCTTGGTCAATTTCTTTGCAATTGGAAGTGCTCTTTACAAAAAATAGAGGAAAGGAGAGACATTAACCACCCCCCCCAAATCAACATTGTGTCATTTTGAAGAATGTCATTTGACTAAGAATGTACTATGCTGCATTTAAATGGTTAAATCAAAAGAGTATAATTTTTTGTAAAAGGTGAAGATAGAATTTACTCCCTAAGCTACAGCAAGCTTATCTTCACAAAACATTCCCTCTGCACATAGCCCTGCCTCTGTGTATGCAGATATACCACACAACTCACATGTTTTATATAAGATAAATTAAAAAAGTCGACATTGTGGGCTTCCCCGGTGGCACAGTGGTTGAGAGTCCAACTGCCGATGCAGGGGACACGGGTTCGTGGCCCAGTCCGGGAAGATCCCACACGCCGCGGAGTGGCTAGGCCCGTGAGCCATGGCCGCTGAGCCTGCGCGTCCGGAGCCTGTGCTCCGCAACAGGAGAGGCCACAACAGTGAAAGGCCCGCGTACCGCAAAAAAAAAAAAAAAAAAAAAAAAAATTTATCGGTGGAAGAGCCTGGGCCATTTGACCTGTAGTTCGCGGGGTTTTTTTGTTTGTTTGTTTTTCTTTTGGCCACACCCCGAGACATGCGGAATCTAAGTTCCCCGACCAGGGATCAAACCAGTGCCTGCAGTGGAAGCATGGTGTCTTAACCACTGGACCGCCAGTGAAGTCCACAACAGTGAGAGGCCTGCGTACCGCAAAAAAAAAAAAAAAAAAAAGTCAACATTGTGACTCCTGTACTTAATAGTAGATGGAGTCCTGTAGTAATAAAGTTTGATGCAGACCAGCCAATTCTGATCGTATCTGAAGGAGAAGAAAATAAGAATATTGTTTTGAAATTCAGGAAACATGGATTTTAGTCCCATTTATAACCTTTGAGTGTAGGCTGGGCAAATGTTAGAATTTATAGTAGGGAAGTTGAGGCATAGACTCTTACTAGTTTCACTTCTACCTACCAGTGAGCTACTCGTTCTCATTGCATGTGAAGAAGCTTTTAATTCTTATAAATTGAAGAGAACAAAGGAAAATTTGGTTTTTTTAAGGCCTGGGGGAGGGGAACATACACAGTACTAAATACTGGTATATATTATGTTAATCTCTTGTAGTTACATTTTGCATTTAGGCATATCTTTATCTAGATATTCTTATCTTCATTTTGTCAGAAGTGACTGTTGTTTTTTAATGAGGCTGATTATAACCTCTTGCCTTTCATTGCTGTTTCCTTAAAACTTTATTTTTCAGAAGCAGACTCACAGATATAGAGAACAAACTAGTGGTTACCAGTGGGGAGAGGGAAGCGGGAGGGGCAATATAGGGGTAGGGGATTTAGAATTACAAACTATTATGTATAAAATAAGCACTGAGTGAAGTAAGTCAGAGAAAGACAAATATCATGTGATATTGCTTATGTATGGAACATAAAGAAATGGTACAAACGAACTTATTTACAAAACAGAAATAGACTCACAGATGTAGAAAACTAACTTATGGTTACGGGGGGGGGGAGGAAGGGATACGTTGGGAGATTGGGATTGACATATACACCGTACTATATATAAAATAGATAACTAATAAGGACCTACTGTATAGCACAGGGAACTCTCTCAGTACTCTGTAATGACCTATATGGGAAAGAATCTAAAAAAGAGTGGATATATGTTTATGTATAACTGATTCACTTTGCTGTACACCTGAAACTAATACAACATTGTAAATCAACTATGCTCCAATAAAAATTTTTAAAAAAAGCTATGAGGATATATTGTACGATGTGGGGAATATAGCCAATGTTTTATAATTACAAATGGAGCATAACCTTTAAAAATTGTGAATCACTATACTGTACACCTGTAACATATAATATTGTATAGCAACTATACTTCAATTAAAAAAAAAAAAAGAAAAACGCTTTATTTTTGGTAAAGAGCCACTTCTACAAGGGCAGCTCCAAGGAAGAACAGAGGTGAAGTCCAACTAGCAGAGCTCTCAGGAGGTTCTGTATTGTTGCCCCAGCTTTATCTCTCATGTACACATCTTGTTTGTTTTTTGTTTGTTTTGTTTTTTAGAAATTGTTGTAGTCCTTGTAATGAAATATATACTAGTACAGTCAAACTTTTAACAAACCATTAATGGTTTGTTTAGAGACAACCAAATCCTACAGGCAAACCTGAAGTAGAGAAATGCACTGTATGTTCAGGTTTATTCTAATGTTTGGTTTCTATGAACTCTACTCTCTTTTTCTCAGGGCCCTTATTTTATAGTATTTATTTTCATTTGGAGTTCAATGGCTATTACTCTGAATTTTTACAGTATCTTGTTTTTTGTTTGTTTTTTAAATTTCTAGGTACAACTCATCTCTAGGGAGATTAAACCCTGTATGTGGAATCATTCAAGTGTGGACTTACTAGAGTTGAGCGTGGTTTATTTTTTTATTTAAAAAAATTTTTTTTAAAATTTTGGTTGCGCCAGGTCTTAGTTGCGGCAGGCGGGCACCTTAGCTGCGGCTCACTGGCTCCTTAGCTATGGCATGTGGACTCCTTAGTTGTGGCATGTGAACTCTCAGTTGTGGTGTGCATGTGGGATCTAGTTCCCTGGCTAGGGATCAAACCCGGGGCCCCTGCATTGGCAGCACAGAGTCTTAACCACTGCACCACCAGGGAAGTCCCTTGAGCGTGTTTAATATCAGGGAACTTAATGGCTGCACAGTGACATGGAGTTACCATTATAAAGTTTGACCCAAACTTCAGGTTTCCTAAACTTTTCAGGAAGAAGGAAACCATAAGTAACCAAAAGGAGTAGCTTACACATGGAAACACACTTCAAAAGGAAGCAGCTCATCTTAGCACATGGGGGTGGGAGTAGGAGAAGGACATGGCAGCCGGCTGTGGATCTTTGTCAAGAAACTGCTTTGAGCCTTCAGGTTTCTTGGGTTCAGGGCACATTCAGAAAGCCATGCTGGCACAGATCATCAGCAAAAGTATAGGTAGAGATACTCTGGAAGAGAGGAGCAGTGCTGTTGGTCCACAAATGTAGGACCATGGAAAATAATTTAATTGCCTTTGAAGTGGATTGTTTACTAGAAATTTGTTTTAAGTGTTTTGTTTAAATAAAAATCAGAATTTTTAAATTTATATATTTGAATCTTCCCTCATTCCACAAAGAATTCAAGGTAACTTAAATTGCTTAATTATGTCTTAAATATTCTGGATAGTGGAAGAAGGTATAGACTCCTGCAGAGTGAAAAACTGACTTGTGAACTACAGGAAATGATCGACTTTCAAGCATAGAATAAGGAGTGGACTCTGGGAAATTTCACATACTTGGTGGGATGAGAGCAAAGCTACATAGCGTTCCTGTTTTCACTGGGTATTGTGTGTTCTGCTATAGTACATGTTGCCTCTGCTACCACTTTTCTTAAGAGGGTTCCAAATCACCTGTTTTTGTCATATCTAATAAGTCCAATATGAACTGGCCAATTCTAGTTTATTTGCCATGGGAAGAATCTCACTTTAGATTGTACAATTTAGTGGTTGCATTAGTCATTTTGAGTTTTCCTGGTAATGTGTTTTCTCTCAAATTTCTTTTTTTTTTTTTCCGTTTCTGAAATGGACATCTTTTTTTTATAATTAATTTATTTTTATTATTAAAAAAATTTTTTTTGGCTGTGTTGGGTTTTTGTTGCTGTGCACGGCCTTTCTCTTGTTGTGGCGGGCGGGGGTTACTCTTCGTTGCGGTGGGCGGGCTTCTCATTGCGGTGGCTTCTCTTGTTGTGGAGCACGGGCTCTAGGCGTGTGGGCTCAGAAGTTGTGGCTCATGGGCTTAGTTGCTCTACAGCATGTGGGATCTTCCTGGACCAGGGCTCGAACCCGTGTCCCCTGCATTGTCAGGCGAACTCTTAACCACTGTGCCACCAGGGAAGTCCCTGAAATGGACATCTTTGTACAATCGCTTCTGAAGCTTTTAAAACTCTTTTACTCTTATATCAGGAGGAGTTTTTACTCATTGCTCTCCCTTTCAGATTTTTTTCATATACTTGAGATCTTTCAATACCTTTTTTGTTTCTTTTTTTTTTAAACATTTTAAAACCAGAGTCCTCCTTTGGTGTTATTCTAGACTATACCATCTGATTCCTCGCAAATTTTGAAAATATATTAATAATTTAATAAAAGCTGCATCAGCAGAATCAGATTTGACCTTTTTCCCCTCAGTAATAAAAGATTCTTAAGATACACAGTTGTCTAGAAAAGTTTAGTTCTGTTTGTAACTGCGCTGTCATGCCAACATCTATTGCAACCTGTGGGTACTAGGACAGAGTTTAGTAATTTTTCTTTCACTCAGAATTTCCTAAGCTCTTAAGCATTTTATAGTAGTACTTGATCGATAGATTGCTTTATAGCTATTCATTTGGGTATTTGTGTGTGTGTGTGCGTGCGTATGTGTATTTATATGCATATATATACCCATATATATATATAAATATATACACTCATCCATTGGTATCCATGGGGCATTGGTTCCAGGACCTCTGCGAATATCAAGATCCCTGGATGCTCAAGTCCTTTATATAAAATGGCATAGTATTTGCCCGTAACCTACACATATCCTCTGTGTGCTTTAAATCATCTCTAGGTTACTTAATGCCTAATGCTAATAATAATAGTTTTGCATACAATGCAAATGCTATGTAAATAGTTACTGGAGCATGGCAAATTCATTTTGCTTTTCGGAACTTTTTGGATTTAAAAAACTTTTTTTTTATCTGCAGTCGGTTGAATTCATGGATGTGGAGGGCTGACTGCTTTATATAAATATATAAAATATAGTGTGTATGTATATATACATATATTCATTTACACACACTATATTCATTAGGGTATTTTTGTGTATGTGTGTATATATATACATATACACACAAGTACTATATATACAAAAATGCCATATATAGGTAGTGTTTTCTTTAACTTTTGAAAGTAGATATGTTGCCTTGTATATCTTTTGCATTTCCTTTAACTCCATAGTACTTGGTGGTGTTGAGTAATTGTTATTCTTTCATTTTAGGTGACATAAATATTGCAGCTGTCGTTGGAAACCAACCAGTCTGTGAAAGTACAGATAACGGTGATCTCCCTTCCTATGTGGCGGTATTTATAGAAAAGGAAGTCGGAAATGACCTTAAATCTTTAAAGAAACTTGATAAACTCATAGAACAGATGACAGAAAGTAAAATGCAGTTAGAAGAACAGGCAAGTATTAAAACTCATTGAAACAATATCAGTACTATACTCATTATAATATAATGTAAATATAACCATTAATATATAGGCATTTTTGAAAATATAGATTGTGACAAACAGTCTAATCATTTAAAACTGCTTAATAGGTTTTAAGGACCTACAATGTGCTAGGTGTTTTACAAATTATGTAAAAGAGAAAGTTCCTACTGATAATGATTTATGTCTGACATTTATGTCTGACATTTTCATACAATGACTTTTAATGTGCTTTTAAAAGTAAATTCATGGGATACCAAAATGTTACAACACTATCATTCCAATTTTTTTATATATGCACACATAGGGAGAAAACATTAAAATAAGTATAACATTATAATAATGGTTATTTCTGGGTGGTTGGTTAATAAGTGATTTATTTTCTTTTTTTCTTCTTTAATAAATTTATTTATTTATTTATTTATTTAGCCTGTGTTGGGTCTTCATTGCTGTGAGCGGGCTTTCTCTAGTTGCAGTGAGCCGGGGCTACTCTTCGTTGCGGTGCTCAGGCTTCTCATTGCGGTGGCTTCTCTTGTTGCGGAGCATGGGCTCTAGGTGCCGGGTTTCAGTAGTTGTGGCACACGGGCTCAGTAGTTGTGGCTCGCGGGCTCTAGAGCTCAGGCTCAGTAGTTGTGGCACATGGGCTTAGTTGCTCCGCGGCATGTGGGATCTTCCTGGACCAGGGCTCAAACCCGTGTCCCCTGCATTGGCAGGCGGATTCTTAACCGCTGTGCCCCCAGGGAAGTCCCACAAGTGATTTCTTTATATCTTTTTGTATTTTCAAGTTTTTTTCTTTTTATAATAAACATATTACCTGAAATAATGTTTTAAAAAATCCAGTGGGGGACTTCCCTGGTGGCGCAAACTTCCCTAAAAATTTCCACCCAACCTGCAAAGGTCTGTGCATGAGCCATGCAAGCACAATTGCCTTGCACCCCAAAACCTTCTACTCAAAGTGTGGGAACTTGTAAGAAATGCAGAATCTCAGTCCCTACTTCAGGCCTATTAAGTCTGAATCTGCACTATAACCAGATCTCTAGGTGATTCCTATGCATGTTCAAGTCTGGGAAGCACTGCCTTCGTACACCATTACCCCTGGCATCTCTTTTATTGCACTAATCCCACTGTTGAAGGTTTGCCTACATCTCTCTTCCATACCAGCTGAGCTTAAGGGCAGATGCTGTGTCTAATTTATCTGTCAGACCCTAGCACAGTGCCTGGTATAGAGTGTCTAATCAGTGTTGATTAAATTGAAATTCCTTTATAATATTCTTATCATATTGTACTGATGCCTGATATTTGTATATGTTTTTCCATCTGCTGTAAGAAAAATTTATTTAATAAATATATCTAAAGGCATTACCTGGATATCATCTTACCAAGTCACTAGTTCCTTCTCAATCTGGGCTTAAATCAGAATCACCTGGGGAACTTTTGCAAATAGTTACCCAGACTTTTAGTATCAGAGCCTCATTTGTTTCTGAAAGAAAATTATTAGTAGATAAAGCAGGTAAATGTTCTTTGGCTGGACCCTCTGAAAGTGCTGAGCTTCATGATGGTAGATCCAAAGATGTTTACTGGGGGCCCTCCCTACACACCTCCACGTAGAGCATTCCATGTTGAGGTTTGGTTAGTACAGGATGCAGAAACCCAACATTTCTTTTGAAGCTTTTAAATGACAATTTTCATTTCTATTAGAACAAACATGCATTTTGAAGGTAACTAATAAAAAAGAGAAAAAAATGAGAATCTTATCTGATTGCTGCTGTTTTTAATTTTTTGTTTTTGGTATGGGCAGGTACTTACAGTTTCATCAGAAATCCCTAAAAGAATTCAGAGTGCCTTAAAAAATGCAGAAGAATCAAAGCAATTCCTTAATCACTTTCTGGAGCAAGAAAGCCATCTCTTCAGTTCCATTAACAGCCATCTGCTGACTGCACAGCCCTGGATAGAAGATCTCGGAGCCATGATTAACCAAATAGAAGAGATTGAACGGCATCTTGCTTATCTTAAATGGATTTCACAAATTGAAGAACTCAGGTAAAATAGGCCTCTTTGTTCTCATAATTATTATTTTCCTTTGAGGCTATGTCTTAGAGAGTACGTGCATGCCATTAAATAATTGAGTTAATTAAAGATTATAATAATGTGATTTTACCAGTTACGAAAATAGCATTATGATAATGATTCTTTTCCTTTATTATGAATGAACATAAACTTTTAAGGGAGCTTAATTTGCGTTTGAAAGAAAGTAATCCAAGTAAAAAGTTTTAAGTCCTATAGTTATATTGTGAACACATGATAAAAATGATTATAATGCCAACTCATCAGTGTGGTAATATTCCTCTTTTACCTTTTAGAGACGGTCACTTAATGAAATGGATTGCTTTCTCTATAATTTGAATTTTTTTCAGTGGGTATCACCTAAGAAGAGCTACACTGTATTGATTATTAGATGAAAAACAGAGTCCTGCTGCTTTTGAATAGGGAAAAATAAAGAAATACAGTGGACCCCTGAACAACGCAGAGGTTAGGAGCATCAGCTCTCCTCAGCTGTCAAATCTGCATCCAACTCATAGTCAGCCCTCTGTATCCACGATTCCTCCCTGTCCTTAGCTCCACATTCACGGATTCAACCAACCAGGGATTGTGTACTACTGTACTATTTACTACGGAAAAAAATCAGTGTATAAGTAGACTCGTGCACTTCAAACCCATGTTCCTCAAGGGTCTATTGTAACTCTTTTTGAATTAAATACATATCACTGGTAGTTGATTGTGAGTGTCTGGTATTGCCTTTCAAACAAGCTATATTAACCTTTCTGCCTACATTGGTAGATTTTTTGGTTTCATGATTTAAATTCTGAAAATAACTATAAAAGACAAAATCTGGGGACTTCCCTGGTGGCGCAGTGGTTAAGAAGCCACCTGCCAATGCAGGGGACAGGGTTCGTGCCCTAGTCTGGGAAGATCCCACATGCTGCAGAGCAACTAAGTCCCTGCGCCACAACTACTGAGCCTGCGCTCTAGAGCCCACGAGCCACAACTCCTGAGGCCGCGTGCCACAACTACTGAAGCCCGTGCACCTACAGCCCGTGCTCCACAACAAGAGAAGCCACCACAATGAGAAGCCCTCGCACTGCAACGAAGAGTAGCCCCCGCTCACCACAACTGGGGAGAAGGCTGCGTGCAGCAATGAAGACCCAACACAGCCAATAAGTAAATAAATAAGTGAAAAATTTAAAAAACAAGACAAAATCTGTTAAAAAACTTAGTAAGAATGACTAGGAAAGGAGAAGAACGAAAAATGAGAGAATGAGCGTAGGGGAAGGCCAAAAGGGCTGTCAGAAATAGAATAATACACACATGAGATTAGTATGATTGTTGAGGCCTGAAGCAGTGATGGTGAAAAACAAAGGCCGCTCGTGTTGGAGGGAGAAGGGAAAGTACTAGTGCATAGTGGAGATGGGCAGGGTGGCAGTACACATTCCTGTGCTTAAGGAGGGTGCTGTGCCCACCCAGCAGCGTAACCGAAGCGTGGCACTCAGCGGGGGATGAGAGTCCCAGCTTACTCTCACCTAGCGAAGTGGCCAGGCCTGGGTAGGATGTACACAGGCTGCCTAGAGGGAGAGCACTTCCGATCCCTGAACTGAGATTAATTATTGAAAAGGTTAAATTTTGTTCCTATTCTGGCTTAAGATATGGAATGTTATTTTCATCAAAAGAAACATTTCAGTTTTAAATGTTTTGTTTTATTTAGCCAATATGCAAAATGGTAGTCATGGGCTGAATGAATCCTGAAGATAGGTTGTATTTGGCTTCTTTTAAAGAATTTGATTAATTGGTTTGATTTTACATGGAAATCTTGATTTCTGGATTCTCTTGAAAAATTTTAAGATTTGGCTACATTGGACCTACACTCCAGTGTGGCAGCACTTGGCTGGAGCCTTAGGATGGGGTATGTGCTTTTTAGCTTGTCCTAGTCCCCGCCCACTTTGCTTTTTTCATTTACTGTGCCCATCAGGCCTTGCGAGGCATTTGAGTTTGCTACCCTTGCTGTAGAGCTTACCTTAAATTTTGTCTGCAACTTGGCTAACAGTAACTTGAAAGGACTAGACTCTGAGGTGCCACCTCCCTAAGTTTCCTATAATCCAGTTTAGCTGGGCAAAGTAGGTAAAAATTGAAGTCTACCATATTTGACCTTACCAGATGCCACCCACATTCTCCCCTTTGGATTAAGATATGACAGACTTCTGTCAAAGACAGATTTATTAGAAATGAGTGGTGCCTGAGGGAATGTGACAAAGGAAAATTCTTTTACCTTGGGAGGGGTGGGAAGGGAAAGGTGGAGGGAGGTATCCTGAACACAGGCCACTGTTCTTAGAAGGATGCTGAATTTGAGGACTCCAGGCTCCCAGAGACTTGCGTATCAGGTAAAAAAGCCACTACAAGGTGGCGCTTCCTTCTTTCTTGGATGTAGCTTTATATAAAGCAGGAGGAAACAGCAGTTTTTCCACATTTGGAATTATTGTGGACAAACTGTCTTTACAGTTTGTTTTGCCTTGTTTTGCAGTGATAACATTCAGCAGTATCTGATGACCAATAATGTCCCAGAGGCAGCTTCTACTCTGGTCTCTATGGCAGAACTTGACATCAAGCTTCAGGAATCATCCTGTACTCATCTTCTTGGTTTCATGAGAGCCACTGTTAAATTCTGGCATAAAATTCTCAAGGACAAGCTTACAAGGCAAGAAATTTATCCATATTTCATGGTAATTGCTTTCAGATGGATATTTGGTGCTCACGGTATTTTACTGTAATATTTGTGTCACTTTTCTGTTACAGTGACTTTGAGGAAATTTTAGCACAGCTTCATTGGCCATTCATCGCACCCCCTCAGTCTCAAACTGTTGGCATAAGTCGACCAGCCAGTGCCCCTGAGATATACAGTAACTTGGAGACACTATTTTCTCAGCTCCTGAAACTACAAACCTCGTATCTTTGTTGGAGTTAAAACTCACTAAAATTTCTTTTTTCTAGAGTGGATTTGTGGCCAGAGAGTAAAGTGACCAGAGAGTAAAGCTTTCTGAAAGTGGCCAGGGAGTAGTGGGTTTGGACTTGATCTCTGTATTCCCACGGACTGTTCTCCTTCCACATAAATTGCATGTGGGTGGGAGGGCTGTGAGGAGTTCTGAAATGCATGACTGTAAAAGTTTGCATCACATATAGGTCTCATGGGACAATCAAAAAAATGGGCAATTGGGAAGAAACCTTAGTAACTTAGTACTAATTTAATAGCACGATTACTTGAATATGTTTCCTTACTACTTATTATTCTTTATTTTAGGAAAGACAGATTAATTCTAATAACATTTTTCATGTACTTTTTACTGAAGTCATGTAATATAGTTAGACTACATATTATCTGTATTATAATTAATTTTACTTAGTATCATATGTGTCTCTTGGAAAAATGTGTGTATACATATACGTGTGTGTGTATATACATACACATACGTGTGTGTGTATACATACATATACGTGTGTGTGTATATATACACACATATACATATGCTTTTCTTTTTCCTTGACTTGACTATGTCAGAGATGAATTACTTACTGAGACAAAACAACTTCCAGAAAAATACTCTCTTCCTGCATCCCCTGCTGTCATCCTGCCCATCCAGATTATGCTGACTCCCCTTCAAAAGAGGTTCAGGTATCACTTCAGAGGGAACCGACAAACTAATGTTATAAGCAAGGTGTGCTTTGCCAATTCTTGCCCTTGGTTTTTATTAATAGCAAATGTTAAGGCTTTCTGTACTTCTGCTGCTTTGAGTTAAAATCTGATTCTATTCACATTTCTGTTTTTCTCTGAAGAGCTAAATTCCTGTTTTGCCACTACCCTTTATAGATATATTTTGGGACTTGTGTTGATTTGTTGTAGGAATCAGCTCACTCACTAGCACATCATCTGACCAGTTTCTGAAGTTTCCCCTGGGGTGTGCTGTAGCATTTGCTGTGGCACTTTTTACAACTGGCTCTACATGTGTTCCACTGTGCAGATTGCTCCTTCAGGTTTATAAATATATCAGAAAGAAAAGTGAGAATCAAAAGATAGTAGAGCATTAGTTTTTGAGTAGAAGTGCTGATGCTAAAATGATTTGTAGCTGTGTAAGACAAAGTATGGGGATAAGTGACAGGAATGGCTTTGAGGAAATTATCACCAACATTTTAGTTGAGGGACTATACCCATGTGTACTGGGCATACTGTTGAGATTTTTTTCTTTAATTTGATCAGAAAAACAATCACTGACAACTGTTTTCAATGAAATTTGATTGAATTTGTTGAGAATTATAACCTTGGGAGTTGCTAGGGGGTGGATACTATTCTTGAGTCTTGCTACATCTAATGCAGTGCAAGTAGCAGAGGGATTCGGTAAGTGTTTTTTTTTTTGTAATAGGGTCATGTTTTATTTTTAAAATATATATTCTTAATTTCTCGGTGTTTTGAAGTAAATGTTATTAAATGCCAGATTACACCAGGCATTGTATGTGTCATCTATAAATGAGTTTATAGGCTTTATAGAATATTAAAGGAATCAAGGGATAGGCAGTTACATCTGTATAGGAAGGGAGTAGAGTGACAATGGATTTCTGGTTCTTAAATTCAGCTTGTTCTTTTGTACTTCATGGGTCTCCTCCTTTTTTGGATGGGGTGTTGGTAGAAAGAAAAGTAGAACCTATTAGTAAGTGTAAGTGAGACAAAACAATAAACCTAAACTGTAGAGAGGCAGTGATCGTTTGAAGTAAGAAAATTGGGAGTTATATTGTTGCTTCCTGAAGTGTGGTTCCAGTGGTCCTAGTACTATGACATCAAGCCTGAACTATGCAGCCCCCGAGAGTAGCTACTGCCCCTTTTTCATTTCTGTATTCCCAGCATCTAGCACACAGCAGGGTTTTACCTTTCAGTAAATGTTCTAGAATTCCTGTCCAGCAAAACTTGGAAGGTTTATAGAATCATCTCTAGGGACAGTTTAAAAAGCTGCATACTTATATTACTCTTCTATAATTATACCTGTTTTAAAGCATTTGTATTTCTTGTAATGCAGACCAGCCAAATTTTTTTTCCTAATTTAGGTTTTGAAAAAAAGAACAAAACAGAAGATGGTCATGTTTAAAAATTATTTTGGAATGTTATTTCAAAAAAATATATAATATTTATACTTTACATATTTCTAAAGTACTAGGTTTTAAATATTTATGGCATTGTAAATTTATGAGTTTACTGACATAAGCCACATTATTGAAATTTATTGGGAGTACATTGGGAAACATTTGATTATTAAGCCTAGCATGAATTTAAAGTTCAGAGTAGAAATTGTGCTCTTACATATAGGAATTTTCAACTAATTTTTGTAAGTACTGTGTGTCTACAATTAAATAGAGACATTTAACTGTACTTTCCAGTTGGAATGACTTAAGAATTCAAACTGTTTACCTCCTTCCTCAGCCCGAATGGTACTTGGCTCAGGTACTTATGTGGATTGGGAACCACACTCAGTTTCTGGATGAGAAGATTCAGCCAATATTAGACAAAGTAGGCTCTTCGGTAAATGCAAGGGTAAGAGACTTTGTCCAAAGCATTTCCGTTTTAGAGTTGTAGGTGTCCATGAATAACTTGTCATTTTCATTACCTTATGCTTATGTATATTTTTGTAGCTTGAATTTTCTCGGGGCCTTATGATGCTGGTTCTTGAAAAGTTAGCTGCTGATATTCCTTGTCTGCTCTATGATGACAGTCTCTTCTGTCATTTGGTGGATGAGGTGCTTTTGTTTGAAAGAGAACTACACAGCGTTCATGGCTATCCCAGCACTTTTGCTAATTGTATGCATATTCTGTCAGAAGAGACCTGTTTTCAGAGATGGTTGACTGTGGAGAGAAAATGTAAGTGCTCACGTGGCTGTGGGGTGGGGAGAGATGCCTCTTTTTGCGTATATAAGTTTTCTCCAGTTCTGGGTAGAAACTAGAGCCATCTATATTTTTCTTGGTTAGGGTTTACCAAGTTGCCTTCAGAGATCATCTTATTTTCTTTTCTTCCCATCAAGCTTCAGTTTTTCCCAGAATTGCACTCTACAGGTTTCTAGGGTAGAATATTCAAGCCAGTACAGTATATAGTTAACTGTTTTATAGATTTTACCTATAGTATTTCTGTTCTTGCTGGAATCATATTGGATGTGGCTTGTCTAGTGAGTGTAACTATTTTGAAGATTTGGGGTAGGTACGGCAGGGAGAAGTAAAATATCTTATTTAACCCTAGAATAGAGCACATTAAATATAGTACAACTAGTAGGAGGTTATAGATTTATTTTTTCATGAAAAGTTACCATTCCTAAGAGATTATGAGTTGAAAGATCAGGAATTTGTAATGTAACAATCTGTAACTAGTTGTTTGACATAATCCTTTTTCCCGCTTATCAGTTGCTCTTCAAAAAATGGACTCAATGCTCTCGTCAGAAGCTGCCTGGATATCCCAATATAAGGATATCACTGATGTGGATGAGATGAAAGTTCCAGACTGTGCAGAGACGTTTATGACACTACTCTTGGTTATAACTGGTAAGTATAGTCTTTTAAGATACAACTTTGTTTTTTTTTAAAAGTACTGACTCTTAACAGACTTGTGGTTGCCAAGGGGTGGGGGTGGGGGGGTGGGGGGATGGATTCCATTATGTGATAAACCATAATGGAAAAGAATATGAAAAAGAATGTATATATGTATAACTGAGTCACTTTGCTGTATAACAGAAATTAAATACAACGTTGTAAATCAACTATACTTCAATACATAAAATTTTAAAAAGTAAATGAAAGTACTGATTCTTCACATGGTACTTTTCAAGTAGTTTGACAAAATATATAGTGGTTATTGTAATACCTTCAAATTCAGTTTCTATTTTGGCAGAACTCTAGCACAGCATTCCAGCTTTTAGATTTTTAGTAATCTAAATAAGATCTTAAACATTAGTTTCCATGAGGGGAAAATTCCTGAATCGTTACATAAAAACAAATAAGAATTTAATTTTATTACCTGAAATCTCTTGCCTTTCAACTTTTTGAGTGTCTTCAGTAAATGGTGATTGACCTAAATTTTATATATTATTTTCTTCACCTCGATATATCAAAGATTGTAGAACAGTAAAATAATAAAGTAACTTTAGGGATTGGAATAGTAATAGGACCTCTTCTTATGGTGCAAGAATGTTCTGGCTGGAGGGTGGCCCAGCCGCCTCTAGCCCTGGTTTGTCTGCAGCCATCCACGTTGCCCCAGGGCACTGCAGGCCTGCTGGTTCTCCAGGTGCCACTGAGCCCTCACTGCCATTATCCTCCAGTGTCTTGTCCATTGCTTGGGCCTGTCTAGTAACCTGAAGAGGTGTCATTCCAGGCCAGTCAGTAAATTCTATATTCTAACTGTAAGAAAGATATGAAAAACACTAAAATACAAAAAAATTTAGCAAAACTGATTAAAAAAAATTTTATTATGGAAATTTTCTAATATATATAAAAGTAGCATATCGAACCCTCAGGTATCTGTTACTAAGGTTTAAAACTATCACTTTTCTATTATGTGTTTTTCTCCCCCCAAAATCCAGATTTTTTCCCCCGAAGTATTTTAGAGAACATTTCAGACATCTTAGCATTTCACCTATAAATCCTTAACTATGTATCTCTTTTAACCTACCCTAGTTCCTCCTTCCTTTTTTAAAAAATGTCATTTATTTGTTGAAGAAATAGAATAGTTTTGGTATATAACTTTCTCATATGCCTTTTTAAAATATTGAGATATAACTTTTTAAATTGCAGTATAGTTAATTTACAATGTGTTAGAAGCATAACTCATATACAGTGAAATGCATAGATCTTTAGTGTACAGATCAATGAGTTTTGACAAATACCAATACTTGGGAAACCCACGTACTTAGAGAGTTTAGAAATGCATCCATACTTGAATGGTCAATCGATTTTTGACAAAGGCACCAAAGCCAGTCAGTAGGAAAAACCTATAACTATGTCATGGATGGTACCATAAACCTTCATATGTCTTGTTAACTTTCTCCACAGACAGATATAAAAATCTTCCCACAGCTTCCAGAAAGCTGCAGTTCCTGGAGTTACAGAAGGACTTAGTAGATGATTTTAGGATACGATTAACTCAGGTGATGAAAGAAGAGACTAGAGCTTCCCTTGGCTTTCGATATTGTGCAATTCTTAATGCCGTGAACTATATCTCAACAGTACTAGCAGACTGGGCTGACAATGTTGTAAGTTAATCTTTTATATTAAGTAATATATTAGTAACTTCAACAGTTTTGCCTTTTGAAATCTGTTGAATCTGTAGCAAGCAAGTTAGGCAGAATCACAGTTGGGCCAAACTTAGGAGGTGTGATTAAAGTACATATTTTTCTCATTCAAGTCTCAAACGGTTAAATAATCCTGATATTTTAATCACTGGAGAAGCCATCTTTTCGTGAAATTGTTGTTTATAAAGTGAACCATTTTCCTTTTTTAGACTCTGAACTTGGTGAATGTCATGAATAGTAATTGCCATCTCGCGAAAAGCTAAGATTGTGTAATGGTGTCAAAATCAATAAAGTTCAAGACTTTAAGGAAAATAAAAGAATAACATTTGATACCTTTTTAGTGCCTTCGAAACATAAATTATGAAATCATAAAAACAGAAACATTTTTTAACCTATTTCATACATTAAAAAATTATTTAATACTTTGTTTATTTTCAAACATATTCAAGAGTGAATAGAATGGTAAAACGAACTCCCATGTGCCTATCACCCAGCTTTTTTTTTAAATTTGGCTGCGCCACATGGCATACGGGATCTTAGTTCCCCAACCAGGGATTGAACCCGCACCCATCCTGCACTGGAAGTGTGGACTGGACTACCAGGGACGTCCTCACCCAGCTTCTTATACCAACTGTGTTTCATTTAAACCTTTGCTCTACCCCCATGTGTGATTATTTTGAAGTAGATCTTAGATACATTTCGTGGTAAATATTTTCGTATGTATCTCTAAAAGATAAGAACACCTTTTTTAAAAACACACCACCAGGGGACTTCCCTGGTTGTCCAGTGGTAAAGAATCGCCTTCCAGTGCAGGGGACGCGGGTTCAATCCTTGGTTGGGGAACTAAGATCCCGCATGCCGCGGGGCAACAAAGCCCGCGTGCCACAACTATTGAGCTTGCATGCCTCAATGAGAGAGCCCGCATGCCGCAACTACAGAGCCCACATGCCCTGGAGCCCGCACACCACAACCAGAGAGAAAAAACCCGCACGCCACAACTAGAGAGGAGCCCGCGTGCTGCAATGAAAGATCCCGCATGCCCCAACTAAGACCTGATGTAGCCAAAATAAATAAATAAATAAATATTTAAAAAAAAATACCGTTATCACATCCAAAAAAATTAACTAATTTCTTACCCTGGAAGGTATATTTTAAATAAATCTAAAAATCAAACCCTGGATTTAGTAACAAGTACTGTGAAAGGCCTTCTGCCTCCAAGGATTTTACTTATCCTTCCTTTCTCCATGCAGAGTCCATGTGTTGGCAGATTTGATCTGCCTAAATATAATTAACTAGTACTTTAGTTTTACTCTTTTTATTAATCCAAGGAATATATTGGTGATCAGGGCTTTTGGTAACCAGATTTTCTAATATGTACTTCCAACTAAAAGTGAAGAAACTT
Organism: Pseudorca crassidens; assembly: GCF_039906515.1. Taxonomy (NCBI): domain Eukaryota; kingdom Metazoa; phylum Chordata; class Mammalia; order Artiodactyla; family Delphinidae; genus Pseudorca; species Pseudorca crassidens. Next base: position 19,515,958 of record NC_090303.1, on the reverse strand, counting down.
AATTAGTCTTTATAGCCTTAACATAAATAGATTAATTCCTTTAGCTGTTTTAGATATTAAAATGATTGCAGAGGGCCTCCAAGACCTCCTTTTTTTTTTTTTTTTTTTTTTTTTTTTTTTTTTTGCGGTACGCGGGCCTCTCACTGTTGTGGCCTCTCCCATTGCGGAGCACAGGCTCCAGACGCGCAGGCTCAGCGGCCATGGCTCACGGGCCTAGCCGCTCTGTGGCATGTGGGATCTTCCCGGACTGGGGCACAAACTCGTGTCCCCTGCATCGGCAAGCGGACTCTCAACCACTGCGCCACCAGGGAAGCCCCAAGACCTCCTTCTTGGACAGGGTGTTCTCAGGTTAGGAATCACTGTTCTAAGATCATATGTGTGGATACAAAAATCCAGCAAGGCCCATGAAGTACATTTCATGGCAGAAAGCATTAACACAGGATTAAGATGACCATAAAACAGTAAAATATACATTTAATGGTGAAAAAACTATACTGAGTATAAAGAATATGAAGACACATTATAAATATAAGTATTATGTGTATAATTGTGTCATTAAATGAAAGTAGGAAAATAAAACAACTATAATTTTAACTAAAGACTTAAAAACATCCCTTTTAAAATGTGATAAAGTGGGAACTGAATAATTACAGACTTAAATAATTAGAAAGACTGATTAACTGGAGATTGGTGGTAAGTCCACAGTATACTAAGGGAAACACAATTTCTGAGTGTGTTCAGCTGAGTCACAAATATGAACGAAGGTAAATTAAAATTTCTATACATTGTCAAATCTTAATGTAATAAAACAAAAAATAAAAGCAGAAATGAAATATAGCCACACACAGGCATTTAAAATATTCAATGCCTGAGTTAGAAAGTCTAGAAAACATGACAAGAATGTATTTTAAATTATGAATTTATGATAAAAAATTATATACTGCTAGCACATTATATAGAAGATATTTTCCTTTACTGTGAAAGAAGAAACAAAATGAAAAAGTCTTTATCAGGGTAATAAGCCAAAAAAATAGGAAACAAAAATAAATATACTAATAACAGATACAAACAAGATAAATATCTAATAAACACAATCATAGTTTACTCTAATCTGGACTCTTTGGTTGGGACTTTGTAATTACTACAAAAATGTTAACTGAAATACATGTGCATATCATTCTGCTGAGCAAGGAAAATAATCATTTCATAAAATGAATATAAGTGGAGTGTAATGATGAATGCATCTATCTTTATAAAGTCACCTAATCAGAATACATTCATTCATTATGTACTTTTATGTGTCATGTTCCTAATTTTAGTAAGTGCTTTTATTCACTCACCCCACCACAGCGCTCCATTTTCTGCTAAGCTTTTTCGTGAAACAAATTGTCATTCTTGCTGCTTATGCCAGTGATTTTAATAAGAGACTCATTCAGGACCACATGTTTAGCTTCAATGAAATATTTGTGGAACATCATTAATTACTTTACTCAGTGCCATAGTCTGTTAACAAAGATGAATTGGCCATCATCCCTAGCCTTAGAAAATTTATAATCTGATACTGAATTAACTGGGTCCTTCTGTCAAGAGAGAAATAACCAAATTTTAGAGTTGACTCTTCAAGTCATGAATGAATTTTGTGTTTGGTATGTTACTATGGTACAAATTCTGTTTAACATCAAAAATCATTTACGGCTTCCCTGGTGGCGCAGTGGTTAAAAATCCGCCTGCCAATGCAGGGGACACGGGTTCGATCCCTGGTCTGGGAAGACCCCACATGCCGTGGAGCTACTAAGCCTGTATGCCACAAATACTGAGCCTGAGCTCTAGAACCCGCAAGCCACAACTACTGAGCCCACGTGCCACAACTACTGAGCCCACGTGCCACAAATACTGAAGCCTGTGCGCCTAGAGCCCATGCTCCACAACAAGAGAAGCCACGACTATGAGAAGCCCGCGCACGCAATGAAGAGTAGCCCCTGCTCACCGCAAGTAGAGAAAGCCAGCACACAGCAACGAAGACCCAACACAGACAAAAATAATTAATTAATTAAAAAATCATTTAATCACATTCACAGTCCTTCAGCCTGTGAATGCTCTAAATAAAAATCATGTAAGCTCTTGTATTACACAGAAAAAAGTAGAGTTCACCTTCCATTCATTTAGATTCTCCACTAACAGCTGTCTGTCCATTGCCAGACTGTGCTAAGCCTGACATAACCCAGCCATTCAGAATTAGGAATGTTTCAGTCATAGGTGACAGAAACCCAGATTCACGCTGGCCTAAGTAGGGGAGTGCGGTGGCGTGAGGAGGTGAGGAATTTGTGTAACTGAAAGGATTAGGCAGGGCTGCTCTAAAGTTGTTCATTCCTGGCTTCACTCGTAGGCCGGCTCTGGTAAGTATGACCATGGGTGGCTCCAGGCTTCCATGGTCCATGAGCAGGCTCAAAAGGACACTGCCACTTCCCTGCCAGCTTCAGCAGAAATGCCAAGATGGCCTCTCACATGTCATCCCTGAACAATCCCTAGTAGCCATGCCCAGTCTCCTCTTAATAGACATTCAGGTTGTTTTTAACGTTTTGCTAATTACCCACAGCGTTGTTTTCCTGTAGGGCAGAAAGAATAATACTAATTCTACCTAAAATAATACTGTACAAAAATGACATTTTAATTCTCTTAACTCATATATCTTCTAGGTTTACTACAGCTCTCAATCTGTATCTAGAAAAACATGAGCACTTAAAGAAGGTAGCCGTTAGGGGAATGCAAATCAAAACCACAATGGGATGCCACTTCATACAAACTAGGATGGCTGTAATAAAAAAGACGCAGTAACAGTTATTAGCATGACGTAGAGAAATCTGAACCCTCACTCACCGCTGATGGGAATGTAAAATGGTACAGTTGCTGTGGAAATAGTCTGGCAGTTCCTCAAAAGGTTAAACACAGATTTACTATAGGATCCTGCAATTCTACTCCTAGGTATATATCCAAGAGAAATGAAAACGTATGTTTGTGCAGAAACTGTACACAAATGTTCATAGCAGTATTATTCATAAAAGTGTAAACAACCCAAATGTCCGTCAACTAATGAATGGGTAAATATAATGGAATATCATTTGGCTATAAAAAGAAATGAAATACTGATATATATTACAACATCGTTGAACCTTGAAAACATTATACTAAGTGAAAGAAGCTAGTCACAAAGAACCATAGGTTGTATGAATCCATTTATATGAAGTGTCCAGAACAGGCAGGTCTAGAGACAGAAAGGAGATTCGTGGTTGCCCAGGAACAAGGTGGGGGTGGGGTGGGGAACCACTAGGAGGGGGTTGGGGGATGATGGCAGAGAGTGTGAGATTTCTTTGTGGGGTAATGAAAACGTTCTAAAATTGTGGTGACAGATGCACAACTCTGAATGTACTAAAAGCCACTGAAATGTATACTTTATTTTTTTAAATTTCTTTATGGCTGTGTTGGGTCTTCACTGCTGCACATGGGCTCTCTCTAGTTGTGGCGAGTGGGGGTTTCTCATTGAGGTTGCTTCTGTTGTTGCAGAGCATAAGCTCTAGGCACACCAGCTTCAGTAGTTGTGGCACGTGGGCTCAGTAGTTGTGGCTTATGGGCTCTAGAGCTCAGGCTCAGTAGTTGTGGCGCACGGGCTTCATTGTTGCGCGGTACTGTGGGATCTTCCTTGACCAGGGCTCGAACCTGTGTCCCCTGTGTTGGCAGGTGGATTCTTATCCACTGCTCCACCAGGGAAGTCCCCAAACTGTATACTTTAAATGGGTGAATTGTACGGTACATGAGTTACATCTCAAGCTGTTAAAAAAAAAGGTATCTTAAACATGTTAACATATTTTTGCTTTCAGTTCTTTCTACAACTTCAACAGGCAGCATTGGAAGTCTTTGCAGAGAATAACACTCTCAGTAAATTGCAGCTGGGGCAACTGGCCTCTATGGAGAGCTCTGTCTTTGATGACATGATTAACCTGTTAGAGCGTTTAAAGCATGACATGCTGACCCGGCAAGTAGATCATGTTTTTAGAGAAGTTAAAGATGCTGCAAAATTGTATAAAAAAGAAAGGTAAGTCCTCTGTACTTTCTTATAAGTCAGCTCTCAACTCCAGTTTGATAGAAGTTAAAAGGTGACATGCAGTCAGATTTCCAAAGTGTCTAGATAGCACAGAGCTTGGCCTTTTGCACTCCAGACTTTTAACTGTTTCTAAAATATATTCAGACATTCTTAATCAGAATAAACTGATCATAACTTAACCTTCAGATGTGTCTGTAAGTCCGGCAAGCTGGTGTCTGGCATGGGGCCGAATGCCTAGCCTGTCACCCATTGACAAAGCAAGGTGCTGCTGTAGTACCTGTGCATGCCTGTGCTATAGTTTAGTCCACTCTCATGATTCCTGTGACATCTGTTACCTCCCAGACGGTGAGCTTCTTGAGTGCAGGCAATGTCTGTCCTAGCAGTCCTGTCACACAGAGGACTTGTTATCAGTTTGGAAGTGTTATTAGTCCCTGTTGTTTTGCTGAAAATTAGAGTGTAAAATTAGCTGATGTCTTAAATGTAAATGCATTTTACATTTTAACTCTTACATCAGTAAGTCATATTAAAACTGGTGATTTAAAAAACTTATCATCCTCATTAAGTAAAGAGTATTTCATTGAGAACTACAATATAAACATAGGTATAGGGAATTCCCTGGCGGTCCAGTGGTTAGGACTAAGTACTTTCACTGCCAGGGCCTGGGTTCAGTCCCTGGTCAGGGAACTAAGATCCCACAAGCTGTGTGGCGTGGCCAAAAAATAAAATTAAATAAATAAGCAAACAAACGTAAGTACAATTTATTTTCTGAAAGAGCTTTTAATGTTGGGCTGCACATTTTTTCTTACCCAAAATGCCCCAGGACGGTGCACTTCCCCACATTTAAAATGATTTGTTAAATCTTTAAAAATACAGAGAGATGAAAAATTTCATAATAAAAATTAATGTGCTTCAGGCAGTGCTGTTTCTGTTTTTTTCCAGGTGGTTGTCCTTGCCGTCGCAGTCAGAGCAGGCAGTGATGTCCCTGTCCAGTTCGGCTTGCCCCTTACTGCTTACTTTACGAGACCGTTTACTGCAACTGGAGCAGCAGCTCTGCTTCTCCTTATTTAAAATCTTCTGGCAAATGCTTGTAGAGAAGCTGGACATATACATCTACCAAGAAGTAAGTAAGAGTAGACTGTATGTTGGGCTGTGATGATAGAGGCAACTGCTATATGAATTGTCCTTTTTTTCAGATAATTCTTGCCAATCATTTCAATGAAGGAGGAGCAGCTCAGCTGCACTTCGATATGACTCGGAATCTTTTCCCTTTGTTTTCCCACTATTGCAAGAGGCCAGAAAATTATTTTAAACAGTAAGTGCAATATTTAACAATTAATTTTGATGTATCAAATTGTTAGAGGAAGTTGATTCATTTTTTAACAGCTTTAAGGTTCCAGTGATGTTAAATATATATTGCATCAGTTAACAGTTTAAAGTATTCATTATGTACCAGTAATACAAGATGTGACCCATGACCCCAAAAACTTGACCAGAACTGGATACAAATGATATGTTGGGCTTTGTTTTCTAATATTTGGTGTAATGCTCCTATGTGCTTATTACTGGGAAATAAATAGAAAATGAAAGCAAATGCAGTTCTGCCATATTCAATAAATAGAAGAAATTTGAAATATATTTAGTACTGAATAACAGGCCAGGCCTGAAGAAAATTTGTTTTCTTAAACATTTGATATTAATTTTGGTTCTAAGTATAATTATAAATGGATGTAAGAGAATTCTTACAAGTATTTTTAGAAATTGTTGATGTAAAATTTAAATTATTCAGGTTTTTGAGATTATAAAGTATTCCTTTTAAACAGATAAAATGAAAGTTTTTTTGCTCATTTCAGTAAGGTATCTATTTCTGCTTTTTTTTAGTATTCTACCTTTCTGCTTTTATTTTGTCCCTTAATTTTCTCTTTTCCTGTATCCTAATGTACCTAAAGTCTTAGCTACATTTAATAGACTGTTACTATCAAGTATCACATTTTGGGAAATAATGGATACATACTGAAATCAATGATCCTATTACCTTATAGTAATCTAATGAAATATAAACTCTGTACATATACAGTCAAAACACATTAAAAGAGCCAAATAGCTAATCTATAAATAGTTTTTATAAACTATAAATGATATGATCTAGCAGTGCAGGGTAGTTGTTTAGTTTTTCAAAATGAAATTGTTACAGGGTAATATGGGATGATATAGATAATGGAGATCTCATTTACCTGCAGCTTTTTTTTTTTTTTAAAACAGTGTAAAAGAAGCCTGTATTGTTTTGAATTTGAACACTGGTTGTGCCCTACTTCTGAGAGATGTCCTGCAGTCAACTTCAGGGCAACCTCCTGCCACAGCGGCATTAAATGAAGTCGGAATTTATAAACTGGCTCAACAAGATGTTGAGATTCTACTTAATTTGAGGACAAACTGGCCTAACACTGGAAAATAAAGTGTCTTTTTTCCTTTTGGGGTTTTTTGTTTTTTTTAAATAAAGAAAAAGCCAGAGCCAGTTGGATTTCAAGTTATATGATGAAGTTCTGAATTAATGAAACTGAACAACTAAAAACTATGTAGAATCATTTATTATCTTGGACTCACAGTGTTATTAAAATGCTGACCATATTTCCTGAGTCTTCTTGTTCCTAAGAAAACAAAAACAAAAAGCTCAGAAGCCATGAAAACTCAGAGGAACTCCATTTACAAATATAAATGATGAATATGTCTGTTGAATAAAATACAAGAGCAGAGATAATAAATTATAATCAACTTTTAATTTTCTTTGCCAATTCAGGGAGACTGTTGTAGATGATCTAACATAAGAAATAAACTTTTAAAAATCACTTTAAAATGTATGTTTAACTCTATGACATAAATCACAGCAAGATCCTTTTTGACCCACCTCCTAGAGAAAGGGAAATAAAAACAAAAATAAACAAATGGGACCTAATGAAACTTAAAAGCTTTTACACAGCAAAGGAAACCATAAACAAGGCAAAAAGACAACCCTCAGAATGGGAGAAAATATTTGCAAACGAAGCAACTGACAAAGGATTAATCTTCAAAGTATACAAGCAGCTCATGCAGCTCAATATCAAAAAAAGCAAACAACCCAATCCAAAAATGGGCAGAAGACCTAAATAGACATTTCTCCAAAGAAGACATACAGATTGCCAACAAACACATGAAAGGATGCTCAGCATCACTAATCATTAGAGAAATGCAAATCAAAACTACAATGAGGGGCTTCCCTGGTGGCGCAGTGGTTGAGAGTCCACCTGCCGATGCAGGGGACACAGGTTCATGCCCCAGTCCGGGAAGATCCCACATGCCATGGAGTGGCTGGGTCCGTTAGCCATGGCCGCTGAGCCTGTGCGTCTGGAGCCTGTGCTCCGCAACGGGAGAGCCCACAACAGTGAGAGGCCCGCATACCACAAAAAAAAAAAAAAAAAAAAAAAAAAAAAAACTACAATGAGGTATCACCTCACACTGGTCAGAATGGCCATCATCAAAAAATCTACAAACAATAAATGCTGGAGAGGGTGTGAAGAAAAGGGAACCCTCTTGCGCTGTTGGTGGGAAGGTAAACTGATACAGCCACTATGAAGAACAGTATGGAGGTTCCTTAAAAAACCAAAAATAGAACTACCGTATGACCCAGCAATCCCACTACTGGGCATATACCCTGAGAAAACCATAATTCAAAAAGAGTAATGTACCACAATGTTCATTGCAGCTCTATTTACAATAGCCAGGACATAGAAGCAATCTAAGTGTCCATCAATAGATGAATGGATAAAGAAGATGTGGCACATATACACAATGGAATATTACTCAGCCATAAAAAGAAACGAAATTGAATTATTTGTAGTCAGGTGGACGGACCTAGCGTCTGTCACACAGTGAAGTAAGTCAGAAAGAGAAAAACAAATACCGTATGCTAACACATATATATGGAATCTAAAGAAAAAAAAAAGGTTCTGAAGAACCTAGGGACAGGACAGAAATAAAGACTCAGACGTAGAGATTGGACTTGAGGACACAGGGAGGGGGAAGGGTAAACTGGGACAAAGTGACAGAGTGGCATGGACATATATACACGACCAAATGTAAAATAGATAGCTAGTAGGAAGCAGCTGCATAGCACAGGGAGATCAGCTTGGTGCTTTGTGACCACCTAGAGGAGTGGGAGGGAGATGCAAGAGGGAGGAGATATGGGGATATATGTATATGTATAGCTGATTCACTTTGTTATACAGCAGAAACTAACACACCATTGTAAACCAATTATACTCCAGTAAAGATGTTAAAAAATAAAATAAAATGTTTATAATTGAAGTTCCTGTATCTATTTTGGAAATTCACTATATTTCCCGTAAGAAAACATATTATGAGATAGTGACTGAAATAGGATTGCTCTCATTTTCTACAAATGTCTTTCCATTCAGAATACTTCCTAGTTCCATTCCATGTGACAGTGGGCAACCTTTGCTTTGTGGATGAAACATTTCAGCTACAGCACTGTGCTACCATCATTCTCTGGGGTAGGTAATATAATTAAACATTTTTTGTTGAATATTTATGTAACTAATGATGAGATGAGAATCTTAAACTTTTTTCTTCTAACTTCTCCTTGGCCTTGGATTATGTTAAATAAAACTTTTAAACAAACTGAACTAGATTAGCTAGAGGCTTCCAGAACTATCAAGTTTTATTCCCTCCGCTGTTTTTTTTCTTTTCTGACTTAGCATTTAGTTAGTACTTTTCATGCTGTAAGACCTCAAACCCAAAATTGTCAGGCTGGCATGCAGCCTATACTATTGATAAACATTTACGAAATCATTTTTAGGAAGTATTTTGAGAGAAATTTTATTACTCTATATACAGAGATTTTCCAACTAGTATATTAAGCTTAAAGCTTTTCTGTTAGTTTTTCTAGCAGATCGGCGCTTCTCTACCTCATTCTTTGAGAATTGCTGGGGTTTCCCATTGAGAAAAGAAGGAAGCTGCCTCTGGATCCTCCTAACCCCAGCATCCTCTCCCTCCCCTCCCCCCAGGCTTAGAGAGTACTGTCAGCCCTGCCTGTCCTCACTTTCTAGTCAGCTGAAAGTTTCAGGGGAATGAAATGTTTCTATCAGAAGGTAGGAACCTTTGTTTTAAAATGTATTAATTGTACTTCAAAATCATGCCACGTTATTAGTCACTTAAAAATAAACTTACACTTCAAGCATGAATTTTTCACAAGTTATTCCATGTCCATCATCTTTTAAAACTTCATCTGCAGTACACAGACCCAGGGTTTTTAGGGCTATGAGGATAAGAAGAAAGGAAAATTTAAAAAGTGAGAATTAGTTTCAGCTAGGGAAATTTACGGAATGACCACAAATTATTACCTCAATTTGTAGAAGATACTGACCTTCTTTATATTGTATAAATGATATGGATCCTTTATTCGAGGAGTCCAGCATCTGAAACATGGCTGTAATGTTAGAGTTATCCATAAAGAAAGGGAAAGCCATGCCTGATACTTTGGCAGTTCTCAGCTGTTCCAATATAGATATTAAATACTCTCTTGGTTTTTCTGTAAAAGAATAGTTCCAATTCTTTCTGATATGAAATTAAAATATGTCACAAATGGAAACAGTCATGTAACCATTATTAAATACCTATATTTGAAGTACTGTACAAGGCACTGGGAATACAGGCCTTGCTTACAGGAAAGGCAAGACAATAAACAATTAAATAATTATATACAAAAGTGCTCTACTCTGGATGACTGAATAAAAATGTCCAGAGATTGGATCTACGCATTTTTCAAAAAAGCTCCTCAGGTGACTCTTAATTTATGGACAAAGCTGAAAACCCTCAAAATGGAAAACATGATGCAGGAGAAAAGGCCAGCTAAAAGAAGGAAAAAATAGATTTTAAAAAACAACCATTTAGATTAATATAGTCCTCCAATTAGGAAGCATAAATGTTCAGTCCTAACATAAGGGCAGTATTTTGGATAAACAGGCTTTCATCTAAACAATGTGAAAAATGAAAAATCAAGATCAATCCACTTTTCAGAAATAATGCAGGTTAGTTATGGTAATAAAAGAAGCCAAAAGAAGTAAAAATGGTATGGCTTAGATGATGAATGTTCCACTGCTCCATCACTGTACTTCAATCCTAGGATTTAGTAGGATTGTGTGTGTGTGTGTGTGTGTGTGTGTGTGTGTGCGTGTGTGTGTCTGTGTATTTTAAAAGCTTTTAAAAACTGTCACTGAGAATTCCATACATATAATAAAAGTAGACAGAAAAGTATAATGAACTCATCACCAACTTCAACTGTTCAGTTTTGTGGCTGGTCTTATTTCACCATGATCCCACCTAGGTCCCCTCTTCCTGTATTATTCTGAAGTAAATCACAGCAATCACGTTTCATTACTGAATGTTTCAGTGTGCATCTCTAAAAGATAAGGACCACCTTTTCTCTTTTTTGTTGAGCTATAACTGACATAAAATTGTGTAAGTTTAAGGTGTGCAATGTGTTGGTTTGGTACCTTTATACTGCAGTATGATTGCCACTGCAGTGCTAGCTAATAGTTCCATCACATCACATAATGATCATGGCTTTTTTGCAGTGGGAATAATTAAGATCTAGTCTCTTAGCAAGTTTGATGTTTACAATACAGCATTGTTCTCTGTAATCACTATGCTGTGCATTAGATCTCCAGGACTTAGTTATCTACTAGTTGCAAGTTTGTACCCTTAAACAACATCTCTCCTATCCCGCATCCCCCAGCCTCTGGTAACCACCATTCTACTCTGTTTTTAGGAGTTTGGCTTTTTTAGATTCCACATGTAAGTGATATCACACAGTATTTGTCTTTCTCTCTTTGACTTATTTCACTTATCACAATGTCCTCAAGGTCCACCCATGACAGCTGTTCTAACAGGTGTAACTTGATATCCCATTGTGGTTTTAATTTTCATTCCCCTGATGATTTGTGATATAGAGCATCTTTTCATGTACGTGTTGCCATTTGGATGTCTTCTTAGGAAAAATATCTATTTAGTTCCTTTGCCCATTTTTAATCAAATTGGTTTTTTGTCATTGAGTTATATGGGTTCTTCATTTATTTTGGATATTAGCCCTTTATCATATATATGATTTGCAAATATTTCTTTACCATTCCATAGACTGCCTTTTCATTTTGCTGATTGTTTCTTTTGCTGTGCAGAAGTTTAATTTAGTCTCACTTGTTGATATTGCTTTTGTTGTTTGTGCTTTTGGGGTCATATCCAAAAATCACTGACAAGACCAATGTCAAGGAGCTTCTTCCCTGTGTTTTCTTCTAGGAATTTCACAGTAGCAGGTCTTATGTTTAAGTCTTTAATCCATTTCGAGTTAATTTTTGTGAATGGTGTTAGACAGGGGTCCAGTTTTCTTTTTCTGCATGTGGTTATTCAGTCTTCCAATACTGTTATCATGATACAATTTACACATCTAACAAAATTCTTAATATTCTCAAATAGCCAGGTATTATTCAAATTTCCAGTTGTCTCACAAATGTCATAAATTGTAAACACTCTTTAAAAATCAGTAATCAAACAGAGTCCACACATTGTGATAGGTTATGTTTTTAAGTCTCTCTTAGTCATATAGGTTTCTCCTCCGTGTATTTCACTCCTTGGAATTTATGTGTTGAAACTAGAAGTAGGCAGACTTTTAATCTAATACAGTGCCTTTTTGTGCAACTTTTAATACATTATAGCAGCAAATAGGTTACTAAGGCAATCACATCATGTATGTAGTCTTCTGTCATTTCTTTCTGAACTGTATAACAAAATTAGAAGGAGAAAAATGTCCAAGTTTGATTTCAACTCACTACATTTCTTTTTAAGGCTAGAATATGTAAATAATGCTAATGGAACTTGGTATGTTACTTTGATGAAGATTTGTTGCTGTATATCCTTCAGACTACATGAGGTGCTATGTCGATATTTGGAATCTATAATTTATACTCCACCTGCTTCTAAAAATGTTTTGAAAATGCTTACAACGTAAGTATATAAAGATATAAATTTTTTTAAACATGAAGGGAAGAGCCAAATGGCACTAACCACTGAAGTTACATAAATGTCAGCTGATAATGACCATCAGTTCTTCAAGGCAGACAAACTTCAAGTTCTAAGTTGTAATACTAATAGCTAGTATTTATTGAGCCCTTACTATGTGCCTCGTACTATGATAAACATTTTCTTTGGCTTACTTGATTTTCTCCTCACAACAGTCACTTGCTCAAGGCCACACAGCCAGTATGAATCCAGTCAGTGTGCTTCCACAGCTCCAAGATTCTACCACACTCAACTAACTCAAACATGGGAAGCACCTGCGACACCCAAACCTAGTCAGTCATGACAATCTCTCCAGAGTCTTTCTCCTCAGTAGCTCTCAAAGTCATCTGATCCCCACCACTGCCACAGCAGCAGTTCTCACCTGGGTGACTACAACTGCCTCCTTAAAAAAACTTCTGATTTCTTTAAAGTCATCCCCTAAAAATAAATACTCCCTCCTTCCACAGCATAGAATTACCACTGGGAAGGGCTGCCCAGCCAGGGGCTATATTTCCCAATATACCCTAGAAAAGGCCAGATTTTCCTACCAAATGACTTCAGATTATGTCAAATTTGGCTGTTAAATGAGTTATGAAAATCTATTGGGTTTCAGAGCTTCTAGAATTTAGGGATCAAGGATGTGGGATTGTGGACGTTTTCTCACAACAGTAATAGCCCAACCACGCTGTGTAGTCTTATTTTCCATAACTCCCTTACAATTCCAAGGTTTTCAAACTGAGATACATATCATAATGCCAGAAGCTTTGCAAAGACCCAAGATAAAGATACTGTTTCTTCCTGAGCATCAATCATACAATAGTGAGTAATATGGAACATATTAGAAATGGATATACAGGGACTTCCCTGGTGGTGCAGTGGTTAAGAATCTGCCTGCCAATGTAGGGGACATGGGTTCGAGCCCTGGTCCAGGAAGATCCCACATGCCATGAGCAACTAAGCCCGTAAGCCACAGCTACTGAGCCTGCGCTCTAGAGCCCATGCTATAGAGCCCATGAGCCACAACTACCGAGCCCGTGTGCCACAGCTACTGAAGCCCGCATGCCTAGAGCCTGTGCTCTCCAACAAGAGAAGCCACCGCAATGAGAAGCCCGTGCACCGCAGCCAACAGTAGCCCCTGTTCACCACAACTAGAGAAAGCCAGCGTGCTGCAACAAAGACCCAACACAGCCAAACAAAAACAAACAAACAAAAAACCTTTTAAAAAATAAGTAAATAAAAGAAAAGCTACTTAAAAAAAAAAAAAAGAAATGGATATACAGTAGCTCCCCCTTATCCATGGAGAATACATTCCAATACCCTCTGTAATGCCTGAAACCACATGATAAAGTTTAATTTATAAATTAGGCATAGTAAGAAATTAACAACTAATAATAAAATCAATTATAATGATTTACCATAATAAAAGTTATATGAATGTGGTCTCAAAATACCTTACTGTACAAATTTAATGCCTTTTCCATCTTAACTAAGCACTTATGCACTGTGGCTGTAACATTTGCAGTCTGAACCACATCAGCAAAACTCAAATGAATTTCTTTTCCTTCTTCACAATTTCACAATTTCACAGGCTCTGGAGCCTGCGTGCCACAACTAGAGAGAAAAAACCCACATGCCACAACTAGAGAGAAGCCCACGTGCCACAATGAAGATCCCGCGTGCCACAACAAAGACCCGTCGCAGACAAAAATAAATAAATAAATAATAAAATCTTTAAAAAAAAGAAATGGTGAACAAAGGTTTTTCTTTACCTTTAATGTAAGCTGCCTAGGAAACAAAAATGTACGTCCTGGGCTTTCCTGGTGGCGCAGTTGTTAAGAATCCGCCTGCCAATGCAGGGGACATGGGTTTGAGCCCTGGTCTGGGAAGATACCACGTGCGGCGGAGCAACTAAGCCCGTGCACCACAACTATTGAGCCTGTGCTCTAGAGCCCGCGAGCCACAACTACTGAGCCCGTATGCCGCAACTACTGAAGCCCGCAGGCCTAGATCCTGTGCTCCGCAACAAGAGAAGCCACTGTGATGAGAAGCCCATGCGCCACAATGAAGAGTAGCCCCCGCTCGCCGCAACTAGAGAAAGCCTGTAAGCAGCAATGAAGACCCAATGCAGCCAAAAATTTAAAAAAATGTACGTCTTATGAAAATAATTTACTGTGCTTCACGTTGTCATTATCAGGTCTTTGACTATGTAGAAAAAAACACCTGACTCATCGAATTAAAAGACCTAATTTTTGTTTGTTTGGTTTTTTACAACTATAAAACTTTCTGTATTTGCCTTTGAAATCTTTTGTCACTTTGGCTGAATGGATAACTGAGTACTGTTTCACAGTGACCTGTGATTCTGTTTGATCACATATTTTCAGTGTTTTGACATTTTAAACAAACTTCCCAAATCAAATTCTGAATGAAGCTAAAAGAGAAATATTAATTTACTTAGGCTTATTTGATATATTAGACTGCATGGGAAACACTGTCAAATAAAAAGCAATATTTAACCTTCTTAGGTGATATTTATAAGGGATATATATCATTAAAATAAGTAATTCAGAAATTATATGAAATTCTTAAAAATCTATATCCTGGCATAATGTTATCAGTCATAATTCCAGCTATTATCTTAAAACATTATATATCATAAAAGTAACCAAATTTCCTTGTCAATTGCATCATTTTTGGTGTGTGTATGTGAACACTTACCAGATCTTTTTTTTTTTTTTTTTTTGCGATACGCGGGCCTCTCACTGTTGTGGCCTCTCCCATTGCGGAGCACAGACTCCGGATGCGCAGGCTCAGCGGCCATGGCTCACGGGCCCAGCCACTCTGCGGCATGTGGGATCTTCCCGGACCGGGGCACGAACCCGTGTCCCCTGCATCGGCAGGCGGACTCTCAACCACTGTGCCACCAGGGAAGCCCTTACCAGATCTTTAACCATGACTATTTTTAGGTCCTTTGCCACTCACAGACAGTTATTGTTTTACTGTTATGCTTTCGCAAAAATGTTCCTAAAAAGTGCTTCATCTTCAAGAAGATTCATGGAAAAGACTCTGAAAAGTAAAGGTTTCTGATAATTATAAAATCATATTATTGAACTGGGTAAGAATTTCTAGAACTCTAGTGGAAAACTGATTCATAAAGCTGCCTACCAGGCTTCCCTGGTGGCGCACTGGTTTAGAGTCCGCCTGCCGATGCAGTGGACACGGGTTTGTGCCCTGGTCTGGGAGGATCCCACGTGCCGTGGCGCGGCTATGCCTGCTCCGCAATGGGAGAGGCCATAGCGGTGAGAGGCCCGTGTACCGCAAAAAAAAAAAAAAAAATGCTGCCTACCAAGATCAACCAAAATAAGAATTAATTATGTAAGACTGAATGAACTGATGATGATTTTAATTTTTATGGTTTAATTTAAAACATTGCTGGTTCTTTAATGTTTTGTTTTCCAGATTTAAAGAGGCCTCTTTTCTCCTCTCTTTTAAGCTATCTATAACTTATTGCAATTTGGTGAAGTATATATTTGCAACAAAGGTTGAAACATTTATCTTTTTCTCCCTACCTGATTCCTCCAGAATTTTGAAACTCTTACTAAATATTCTTACTTTTCATGACAATATATATATTTGCACAATGGAAACAATGGACAAGTTCTTGGTTTGGCTTCTTAGCCTAAAGAGACTTTAAAAGTCTAATCTGAGATTCCTTATGAAAAGCGCCAGCAAGGCAGATTTAAAAGAGTCCATACAAGCCTCTTAGATAACCTCATCTACCAGAGGGCAGACAGCAGAAGTAAGAAGAATGACAATCCTGCAGCCTGTGAAACAAAAACCACATTCACAGAAAGATAGACAAGACGAAAAGGCAGAGGGCTATGTACCAGATGAAGGAACAAGATAAAACCCCAGAAAAACAACTAAATGAAGTAGAGATAGGCAACTTTCCAGGAAAAGAATTCAGATTAATGATAGTGAAGATGATCCAGGACCTCGGAAAAAGAATGGAGGCAAAGATCAAGAAGACGCAGAAATGTTTAACAAAGACCTAGAAGAATTAAAAAACAAACAAACAGAGATGAACAATACAATAACTGAAATGAAAACTACACTACAAGGAATCAACAGCAGAATAACTGAGGCAGAAGAACAGATAAGTGACCTGGAAGACAGAATGGTGGAATTCACTGCTGCGGAACAGAAAAAAGAGAAAAGAATGAAAAGACATGAAGACAGCCTAAGAGACCTCTGAGACAACATTAAACACAACAACATTTGCATTATACGGGTCCCAGAAGGAGAAGAGAGAGAGAAAGGACCTGAGAAAATACTTGAAGAGATTAGAGTCGAAAACTTCCCTAACATGGGAAGGTATTTTTTGAGGAAATCAAAAAATACCTAAGACAAATGACAATGAAAACACGACGATCCAAAACGTATGGGATGCAGCAAAAGCAGTTCTAAGAGGGAAGTTTATAGCTATACAAGCCTACCTCAAGAAACAAGAAAAATCTCAAATAAACAATATAATATGGGAAAGGAAATAGCCACCCAAGTCCAGGAAGCACAGAGAGTTGCATACAGGATAAACCCAGCAGAAACACACCAAGACACATAGTAATCAAACTGGCAAAAATTAAAGACAAAGAAAAATTATTGAAAGCAGCAAGGGAAAAACGACAAATAACATACAAGGGAACTCCCATAAGGTTAACAGCTGATTTCTCAGCAGAAACTCTACAAGCCATAAGGGAGTGGCATGATATACTTACAGTGATGAAAGGGAAGAACCTACAACCAAGATTACTCTACCGGCAAGGATCTCATTCAGATTCGATGGAGAAGTCAAAAGCTTTACAGACAAGCAAAAGCTAAGAGAATTCACCACCACCAAACCAAAACCATCTCTACAACAAATGCTAAAGGAATTTCTCTAAGTGGGAAACACAAGAGAAGAAAAGGACCTACAAAAACAAACCCAAAACAATTAAGAAAATGGCCATAGCAACATACATATCAATAATTACCTTAAACATGAATGGATTAAATGCTCCAACCAAAAGACACAGGCTCGCTGAATGGATACAAAAACAAGACCCATATATATGCTGTCTACAAGAGATTCACTTCAGACCTAGGGACACATACAGACTGAAAGTGAGGGGATGGAAAATGATATTCCATGCAAATGGAAATCAAAAGAAAGCTGGAGTAGCAATATTCATATCAGATTAAATAGACTTTAAAATAAAGAATGTTACAAGAGACAAGGAAGGACGCTACATAATGGTCAAGGGATCAGTCCAAGAAGAAGAGATAACAATTATAAATATATATGCACCCAACATAGGAGCACCTCAATACATAAGGCAACTGCTAACAGCTCTAAAAGAGGAAATCGACAGTAACACAATAATACTGGGGGACTTTAACACCTCACTTACACCAATGGACAGATCATCCAAAATGAACATAAATAAGGAAACAGAAGCTTTAAATGACACAGTAGACCAGATAGATTTAATTGATATTTATAGGACATTCCATCCCAAAACAGCAGATTACATTTTCTTCTCAAGTGCGCATGGAACGTTCTCCAGGATAGATCACATCATGGGTCACAAATCAAGCCTCAGTAAATTTAAGAAAACTGAAATCACATCAAGTATCTCTTCTGACCACAACGCTATGAGATTAGAAATGAATTACAGGGGGAAAAACGTAAAAAACACAAACACATGGAGGCTAAACAATATGTTACTAAATAACCAAGAGACCACTGAAGAAATCAAAGAGGAAATCAAAAAATACCTAGACACAAATGACAATGAAAACACGACGATCCAAAACCTATGGGATGCAACAAAAGCAGTTCTAAGAGAGAAGTTTATAGTTATAGAAGCCTACCACCTGAAGAAACAAGAAAAATCTCAAATAAACAATCTAACCTTACAGCTAAAGGAACTAGAAAAAGAAGAACAAACAAAACCCAAAGTTAGCAGAAAGAAAGAAATCATAAAGATCAGAGCAGAAATAAATGAAATAGAAACAAAGAAAACAATAGCAAAGATCAATAAAACTAAAAGCTGGTCCTTTGAGAAGATAAACAAAATTTATAAACCGTTAGACAGACTCATCAAGAAAAACAGGGAGAGGACTCAAATCAATAAAATTAGAAATGAAAAAGGAGAAGTTACAACAGACACCGCAGAGATACAAAGCATCCTAAGAGACTACTACAAGCAACTCTATGCCAATAAAATGGACAACCTGGAAGAAATGGACAAATTCTTAGAAAGGTATAACCTTCCAAGACTGAACCAGGAAGAAATAGAAAATATGAACAGACCAATCACAAGTAATGAAATTGAAACTGTGATTAAAAATCTTCCAACAAACAAAATCCCAGGACCAGATGGCTTCACAGGTGAATTCTATCAAACATTTAGAGAAGAGCTAACACCCATCCTTCTCAAAATCTTCCAAAAAATTGCGGAGGAGGGAACACTCCCAAACTCATTCTATGAGGCCACCATCACCCTGATACCAAAACCAGACAAAGATACTACAAAAAAAGAAAATTACAGACCAATATCACTGATGAATATAGATGCAAAAATCCTCAACAAAATACTAGCAAACAGAATCCAACAACACATTAAAAAGATCATACACCATAGTCAAGTGGAATTTATCCCAGGGATGCAAGGATTCTTCAATATACGCAAATCAATCAATGTGATACACCATATTAACAAACTGAAGAATAAAAACCATATGATCATCTCAATAGATGCAGAAAAAGCTTCTGACAAAATTCAACACCTATTTATGATAAAAACTCTCCAGAAAGTGGGCACAGAGGGAATCTACCTCAACATAATAAAGGCCATATATGACAAACCCACAGCAAACATCATTCTCAATGGTGAAAACCTGAAAGCATCTCCTCCAAGATCAGGAACAAGACAAGAATGTCCACTCTCGCCACTATTATTCAACATAGTTTTGGAAGTCCTAGCCACGGCAATCAGAGAAGAAAAAGAAAGAAAAGGAATACAAATTGGAAAAGAAGAAGTAAAACTGTCACTGTTTGCAGATGACATGATACTATACACAGAGAATCGTAAAGATGCCACCAGGAAACTACTAGAACTAATCAATGAATTTGGTAAAGTTGCAGGATACAAAATTAATGCACAGAATTCTCTTGCATTCCTATACACTAATGATGAAAAATCTGAAAGAGAAACTAAGGAAACACTCCCATTTACCACTGCAACAAAAAGAATAAAATACCTAGGAATAAACTTACCTAGGGAGACAAAAGACCTGTATGCAGAAAATTATAAGACACTGATGAAAGAAATTAAAGATCATACCATGTTCTTGGATTGGAAGAATCAATATTGTGAAAATGACTCTACTACCCAAAGCAATCTACAGATTCAATGCAATCCCTATCAAGTTACCAATGGCATTTTTTTACGGAACTAGAGCAAAAAAATCTTAAAATTTGTATGGAGACACAAAAGACCCCGAATAGCCAAAGCAGTCTTGAGGGAAAACAATGCAGCTGGAGGAATCAGACTCCCTGACTTCAGACTATACTACAAAGCTATAGTAATCAAGACAATATGGTACTGGCACAAAAACAGAAACATAGATCAGTGGAACAAGATAGAAAGCCCAGAGATAAACCCATGCACCTATGGTCAACTAACCTATGACAAAGGAAGCAAGGATATACAATGGAGAAACGACAGTCTCTTCAATAAGTGGTGCTGGGAAAACTGGACAGCTACATGTAAAAGAACGAAATTAGAACACTCCCTAACACCGTACACAAAAATAAACTCAAAATGGATTAAAGACCTAAATGTAAGGCCAGACACCATTAAACTCTTAGAGGAAAACATAGGAAGAACACCCTTTGACATAAACCACAGCAAAATCTTTTTTTAAATTTTTTGGTGGTACGCAGGCCTCTCACTGTTGTGGCCTCTCCCGTTGCGGAGCACAGGCTCCGGACGCGCAGGCTCAGCGGCCACGGCTCACGGGCCCAGCCGCTCCGCGGCATGTGGGATCTTCCCGGACCGGGGCACAAACCCGTGTCCCCTGCATCGGCAGGCGGACTCTCGACCACTGCGCCACCAGGGAAGCCTGCATGACCCACCTCCTAGAGTAATGGAAATAAAAACAAAAATAAACAAATGGGACCTAATGAAACGTAAAAGCTTTTGCACAGCAAAGGAAACTATAAACAAGACGAAAAGGCAACCCTCAGAATGGGAGAAAATATTTGCAAACAAATCAATGGACAAAGGATTAATCTCCAAAATATATAAACAGCTCATGCAGCTCAATATTAGAAAAACAAACAACCCAATCCAAAAATGGGCAGAAGACCTAAATAGAGATTTCTCCAAAGAAGACATACAAATGGCCAAGAAGCACATGAAAAGCTGCTCAACATCACTAATTATTAGAGAAATGTAAATCAAAAGTACAAGGAGGTATCACCTCACACCAATTAAAATGGGCATCATCAGAAAATCTACAAGCAACAAATGCTGGAGAGAGTGTGGAGAAAAGGGAACCCTCTTGCACTGTCGGTGGGAATGTAAATTGATACAGCCACTATGGAGAACAGTATGGAGGTTCCTTAAAAAAATAAAAATAGAATTACCATATGATCCAGCAATCCCACTACTGGGCATATACCCAGAGAAAACCATAATTCAGAAAGACACATGCACCCCAGTGTCCACTGCAGCACTATTTACAATAGCTAGGTCATGGAAGCAACCTAAATGCCCATTGACACAGACGAATGGATAAAGAAGATGTGGTACATATATACAATGGAATATTCCTCAGCCATAAAAAGGAACGAAATTGGGTCATTTGTTGAGACGTGGCTGGACCTAGAGTCTGTCATACAGAGTGAAGTAAGTCAGAAAGAGAAAAACAAATATCGTATATTAACGCATATATGTGGAACCTAGAAAAATGGTACAGATGAACCAGTTTGCAGGGCAGGAATTGAGACACAGAGGTAGAGAACAAACGTATGGACACCAAGGGGGGAAAGCGGCGGGGTGGTGGTGGTGGTGGTGTGATGAATTGGGCGATTGGGATTGACATGTATACACTGATGTGTATAAAATTGATGACTAATAACCTGCTGTATAAAAAAATAAAATTCAAAAAATAAAACTAAAGTCATGTATTTCCTGGTTCAATCTGAAATAAAAATGTGTGGTTCAAGCATTTGAAATAGAAAAAAAAGCTGTCGATACAATCACTGTTGTTAATGCACTTATGCAAATAATCAGATCAAGTTTATTGAAACTAGACTTAATTTGCAAACAAATTTCTCTTACTGGTTATCCTTTATAACAGTCGGGATGATTATAGAAAGAAAAATTATGTTTTAGTAATACAGGTTTGTAGATATCAGATTATAGTACTGTTAACCCTCTTTGAGGTTTTGTTTTCTATGTGTAAACTGGACTGGATCCTGAATTCTTCTAGTTTCTTCCAGTATTTGACTAGAACTCTTCAAACTAATATTTCCAATTTTCTCCCACTCTTTTGACTCCAAATCACTATGAAACTCAACTGCCCTTTTCCCAAAGCCATACAAGTTAAAGCTGGACAACTTGACATAAACCTCAGAGAAATCGCAACAGCTCACGAGCGGGCAATCTGCATGCTTGTTTTTACATGGCCACTCAGAAGCTCGCCAGACACATTCAAACTGCAAGCCAGGAAAATCCATTAGACTGTCACTGCCATCCTCATTCCACCATCTGGAGATGCTTCAAACTCAAATCTACACATTTTCTCAAATGGCTGCTCTCCGAACTCAGAAACTGAATTTATAATTTGCTCAAACTATTAGCCTTTGTTTTTCTTTTGTTTCCCTAGAAATGCCTCTTGTTAAATTACCTGATTGCTCACAGCACACAGACACCTCACTTAGTTGGAAGCTCACCTGCAGCGCGGTCTCCTAAAATACAACATCCTCCCTTCATTCTGTCTTGAGGAATCATGAGGATACGTGATTGCTAACACACCAGGTTGTGCCTATGTAAATAACCTTTAAAAACTGAAACCTAATGGCACATGAATCCAAAAAAATTGTCAGTTCACTTAGAAAGGTAAAACTTAAAAACTGCTGGTTATAACCCATTTGAGTTATTTAACTGGTTAAATCTTGGGTCCTGGGAATCTCTGCTCTGGACCATTTTTCAATCCTTGGTTATTATTTTCCTTATAGTTATCATATTAACCTTTCTAATGTGTTGTACACTCTCGAGGGTTTTAAATGCCTGTCTCCAGCCACTCGCATGCCAAATGGCATTCATCAGGATCACACAACTGGACAAAATCAACAATAACCATATAAAGAATTAAGATAGTGACCACACGGCTCTCCTGCTTAAGGACTCAACTAATGCAAACAGTGTATATGCGATTCTTCAGCCTGACTACATCAACAGTGGTAACCAGGAATAATGCTATACTGGTTGCTCATACTCTCCGCCCACGGAGAGAATGACCAAAAGCAGGAGGGGGCAGGGGGGTATTGTTAAAATCAAGACCAAATGGAAACCAGCCTTGAAAAATTCCCTGGGCAGACAAAACCAGTTAAGTTACACAAGCAAAGCTTAATTTAGCTTATTTTGCAAGACTAACTTGACCTGGGTCATTTCTTGCTTCTGCCTCTGTAAATAAGCAAAATTTAAACTGTTTCCCAAGGTTGATATGAAGTAACCAATTCCCTATCATTTAAGATGATGATAATATAACCAATTACTGTGAAGAATAAACAGTCACTATCTTCTCACCATATAAGCTGCTTTTTAACAATATACCCCTGAGCCTCATTCCTTGTTTTGGTTTGAGTGCTCCTGGCTTTCAAACTATCTTTTTGGTGTGTGCAAAATAAACTTTACTGATTACTACTTTGGTGATTCATTGGCTTTACTTCTGCTATTTCTGAAGTTTTGACACACACACATTTACATATATGTCTGCATCTAACAGCAAAAGACTATTTTCACCACCACAGTACCAGAGACCAGCAAGAGATGGTAATTAGTCACTTTTTCAAAAAGTAGGTTTTTAAAAAATAGTTTGATAGCAACTTTTTCCCAGTGCATTAAAAAAGTGCACTCCTTTGTACTTTGTTTTTTTGATTTTCTATTTATTTTTAATTGTTGCAGAGTTTTTGCTGGTTTATCATTTTAAAACAACTAGAGAGAACCTGATCGCCTTATATAGGATCATATTAGTTGGGTGGCTTTTGGCAAAATTGGAATATTTGGTTTTTATATTTCCTTACCTAGAGGCAAATGGACAATTTGGGCATTTTGGACACTCCATATGAGACTAGTAAATTACAATTCTGCACCCTGGGGAGAAGCACATAGAGTCACTTTCACCTTAACATAACTTTTACATTTACAGACCACACAAAAATTATGAAATGATCCAAACTTTGTAAGGGAATCAGACATAGAAAGCATGTCAGGAAAATCTATCTCCTCAAGAATATCCTTCCTTTTACCCTATCAGTTTTTTTACCAGCTTACAAACTCTTTGAGGGCAGGGATAACACTGGAAACATCTGTTGCTTACCAGGCATAAGGATGATTTATACATTATTTGTTTAATCTTCCCCACGTTGACATGAGATCGGTATTACTATAATCCCCATCTTCCAGAAGAGGAGACCGAAGTTCAGGCTCTTGCCCACTATCACAAAGTAGTAAGGGGTGGAGCCAGGAGGCAGGCTGCCGGACCTCGGAGCCTCTCTCCCACCGGCGAGAGCCCTCCACCGGCGAGAGTCCCGCCACACTCAGCTAGTGGCAGGCACAAAGAGGCCGTTCAATAAGTCTTGCTTAATTTGAAGGCCACAGCGTTAACTAGCAGCAGAAGGGCTCGAGTAGCCGAGAGGCAGGAGAGTGTATGCGGAGGGGCTGGGAGTGGTAGCCGGGAAGGAAGCTGGCCCCCCGGGACGCGGGCGGGAAGGGATGGCTACACCGGGAATTTCTGGGGACTGCTCGGTATGGGACAGAAAGCCGAGTGGTAGGCAAGACACTTACCCGGCCGGGAAAAGAGGAGGGCGCTGGTGAGATAGGTCAGCAACTCCATAATCCGATGTTTTTCCAAATAATTCCTGGCTTGGAGCTCCCTGCTGCTCTTGGCCTCCATCGCTCCGAATTGGGACGTTGCTAGGCGACCACGCAGCGTCACGGCCATTCGGCTCCGCCCCTTCCGCCCGACGCGGTTACGTGATGCGCGCCCCACAGGCTGAGACCTGGGCACCAAATCCTGCACCTCATCGCGAGGGAGGCAGTCTGGGAGGTGTGGGGTGGGGCCTACGCGGAGGCCGGAGGGAAACTCGTGCAGAGCTCCTTGCGGGCGGAGGGCCCAGTCCTCTGTCTGGGCTGTGTGCTGGGCCTGATGGTCTTTTCCTGTTTCTGTCTCTAGCACCTAGCTCAGTACTTGCTGACCCAAGGTCTCATGTGGTAATGACACATGAGGATAGACTAATAACAGAAGGAAGTTGTGTAATAACGGGGGTGTCCAGTGGAGAGTCCTAAGCAGCATCTTTGGTGTGAGCAGCCTGCAGCACGGCGCTGGCGGCGGGGCAGGAAGGTTGACGGTTTTCTCTACCAGACTGCGGGGTCGTGAAGTGCGTGGATCCTGAGCTCCTACATGTGTTTGCTGCTTAACTAGACAGTGTGGAGCTGGTCTTGAGATAAAGACCACCTGACAGTCGTTTTGAGGGAGAGCCACTGAATAAGGTGGGACGCAGGTGGCCAGGAGGGCCTCTACTCAGCCATCGAAATACCTGAGAAACTAAACTCTAGGCTGGGACTTCTGTCCTTGAGGGCCAGGCTCTGAGGTCTGTGCCCTTACTCCCCACCAGAGAGTTATCCCAGAATAGCCACTTCAAGAAGAGGAAAGACAAATGGCCAATAAACATATGAAAATATTCTCAGTCTCTCCGGCAATCCTGTAAACAAAACTACAAGAAAATGCCATTTTACATCGATCAGACTGGTAAAAATTAGGAAGTTGAACAAATTAGGCTGCCGGCAAGGATATAGGGCATCAAAACAGCCAGTGATGATGGGAGCTTTCCAAAGGAGAACATCCACCTTGGAAAACAATTTTGAATTATCTTGGTAGCATAGACATGTTTCTACACCATGACTCAGAAATTCCACGCCTAGAGCAACTCTTGTACACCTGTACCAGGAGATATGCACAAGAATGTTCAGAGCAGCAGTGTGCATGACAGAAAACACAGCAGCCCAAAGGTCATCAAAACTAGAATGGATTTTTAAAAAAACTGTGATATATTCACAATGCAATATAAATATATAAATATAAAACTTTGCAACCATAGATTGTAGCTACTTGCAACAATATGGGTGACTCTCAAAAACAATAGTCTCAAGAATATATACTGTATGAATCAACTTATATAAAGTTAAAAAACATACAGAATGAAGCAATGTATTGTTTACAGATTCAAGCCTGTGTAGATCTACTAAGAAATGCAAGGGAATGATACAAAATTCAGCACAGTATTTGCCTTGGAGGTGAGAGGAAAGAGAATGGGTTTGTGGAAGAATATCCTGGGGACTCCAGGGGTAAAGGTAATAAGATTTTCTTTACCTGAGCCGTGGGTACACAGGTGCTCATTGGATTATGATTTTTTAATTAATTTATTTTTGGCTGTGTTGGGTCTTTGTTGCTGCTCGTGGGCTTTCTCTAGTTACGGCGAGCCGGGGCTTCTCTTCGTTGTGGTGTGCGGGCTTCTCATTGCGGTGGCCTCTCTTATTGCGGAGCACAGGCTCTAGGCGTGCAGCTTCAGTAGTTGTGGCACGCGGGCTCAGTAGTTGTGGCCCACGAGCTTAATTGCTCCGCACCATGTGGGATCTTCCCGGACCAGGGCTCAAACCCATGTACCCTGCATTAGCAGGCGATTCTTAACCACTGTGCCACCAGGGAAGCCCTGGATTATGATTCTTTATACCTTATGTGTACTTAATACATTAAAAAAATCTACTCAGGACTGCATGTTGGTGCCCTGGAAACAGAGTTTCTTCTCTGTGCATGAAGCTCAAGACATTTGATCTCCTTGAGAACTTCATTTACTTACTCTCCAGGAGTTACTCAGTCCCTGAATAAAATAGCTCTGCTCTTTGAACCTCAAATGACACTAGAACTTCCAGTGACACCTGGCCTGCTGACATCTTCCCAAGTTGCTGATTGTTTTCTGTTTCAACAAGCCTGGGTGCATTTGTCTGCTCAGAGCTCCCTCTCTTAACACTACCTCAGGCAGCTCTGGCCCTGAATCTCCAGTTCCCCTGGACTCGTGCTAAAGAGAAGTGTCCAGATGCCACCTAGTGGAGTCAGCTATTCTCTGTCAATGCCATCTCTTAATAAGCCAACTTGGCCTTCATTCCTCATCATCATCGATGTCATCATCCTCACTTCTTCGACTCTGTCCTCCATCTCCTTATTATTACTAATCCTTTTAGTGGTTTGGGGCAGTAACTGCAGGTGGTAGGCATCATTGCAGTAGTTTTCAATCAGGATTGCACATTTGAACCACCTTTGAAAGTACTGACGGTACCTTAAAACGTACTGAGGCCTGGGCTCCATTCCAGGTCCAGGAGACTGAATCTTTTGGGATGGGGCCTGAATACATGTAGTTTTGTTGTTGTGGATTTGAACAGCTTTACTGAGGTATAATTAACATAATAAACTGCACATATTTAAGACATACTCTTGGATAAGTTTTTTTGTTTGTTTTTTTGTTTTTTGGCTGTGTTGGGTCTTCGTTGCTGAGCGCGGTCTTTCTCTAGTTGCGGTGAGCCGGGTCTACTCGTCCTTGCAGTGGACGGGCTTCTCATTGCAGTGGCCTCTCGTTGCGGAGCACGGGCTCTAGGCGCGTGGGCTTCAGTAGTTGTGGCTCGCAGGCTCTGGAGCGCAGGCTCAGTAGCTGTGGCACATGGGCTTGGTTGCTCCCTGGCATGTGGGATCTTCCCGGACCAGGGCTCGAACCCACGTCCCCTGCATTGGCAGGCGGATTCTTAACCACTGAGCCACCAGGGAAGCCCTTGGATAAGCTTTGAAGTATGTACATATACGTGAAATCATTGTCATCAAGATAAAGAATGTATCTATCATCCCCCAAGGTTTCCTTGTGTCCCTTTCTAGTTCCTTCCTCTCACCCCTTCTTAACCGTGCCCCACCCCCACTGCCAGGCATCACAGACCTGCAATCTGTAACTGTAGATTACATTTTCTAGAATTTTATATAAATAGAACCATACAGTGTATATATATATCTATATATATATAATTTTTTTTTGATCTGGTGTTTTTCACTCAGCATAATTATTTTGGGGGATTCACCTATGTTGTTGCATGTATCAATATTTCATTCCTTTTTATTGCTGAGTAAGATTCCACAGTATGCATATATCACAATTTGTTTCTCTCTTTACCCGTGGATGGACATTTGGGTTGCTTTCAGTTTGGAGCTATTACAAATAAAGCTGCTATGACTATTCAGGTACAGATCTTTGTGTGCACATAGGATTTCATTTCTCTTAAGTTAAATGTCTCAAGGAGTGGGATGACTGGTTCACATGGGAGGTGTATGTTTAACTTTTTAAGAAACTGCTGAACTGTTTTCCCAAAGCAGCTGTACCATTTTATATTCCCAAATTACTAGTAATTAAAGGCTCCCCAGGAGATCCTAGTGGACAGCCAGGACTGAGACCCTGTGTTACAGCAGCCCATGAGGGTTGAGCTAAAAGATCTGGGAAATGTTGATCAGGAATCCCAAGAGCCTCGGAGGTTCCAGCTCGTGCTTAGTATCATCCCACAGCTCATATCGACCCAGGACACACACTGGAAACTCCCAGGGAGCCATTAAAAAAATACAGTGTCTGCCCCTTCACCCCGCAGAGAGTCTGATATAATTGCCTTGGGGGCCAGGGTGCAAGGGTGGGGGGCTGCCTCAGGCATCACAGCTTTTTACCAGCTTCCTGAGTGGTTCTAGAGCACAGAGTGACCAACTGTCCTGGTTTGCCCAGGACTATGAGGGGTCCGTTACCATGAAGCTTTCAACCATAATACTGGGAACGTCCCAGGTCATCTTAATACATGGTCACTCCATTTGTGGACCACTAGCATGAAGGGCTCAGGCTTTGGTGTTGGACAGACTTGTCAATCTGCCTGTCAACTTGGGAGTTATAGCTCAGGGTTAGTGTGTGTGTTTGGGGGAGGGCATGGATAAAAGGGAAAGTGGGGGGACATGAGTAGCCAGGACAGAATGTGGGCTAACTCCCTCTCTCCATTTTCTCTGTCAACCAGGGACAAGTTAGAGATGCCTCAACTAGGAGTTTTGGTTGCTGTTAAAGGGGAGAAATATATGAAGCCCACTTTTTCTGAGCAATTGTATGGTGAGGCAGTGTCCTGCAGAGGCCTCTGGAGCCAGACTGCCTCACTTTAACACTCTGTTTTACCACTGACTATTAATAACTTTGTGACATTGGGCCAAACACCTAAATTCTCTGCCTCAGTGTCCTCAAGGACAGAATGGGGACAGTGTATCTACCTCATAGAGGATGTCTTCAGGACTGAGTTAATGTATGTAAAGCTCTTTTAAAAAATGGTGCCAGGCATGTACTAAGAACTACGTAAGTGTTCACTGTTATTATCTTAATCGCCTTGTTAAAATGAGAAGGGGGAAATCGTGACTAAATATATCCTACAGCCTACGTCCATAGGCTGTCCTATACGGTTTCCTATTGAAAGATTTTTTGGTTAATCTTTCAGATTTTGTGTTGCAGCTCTAAAGAACTATAGGTTCTTGTTCTGCATGTCAAGATGGGAGGAGCTAAAGGTATATATACTATGTGCTTAATGTTCTTATGCAAATCATAAGGGAGACATAGTTTGGAACCTGATAATTTCATTTTCACCAAGTTGCTTTATTGGTGAGCTGCATTTTTGGAGTTAAAAAAAAAAAAACCCACCAGAACACGGTCTAGTAGTGACATCGTATTAGTCTTCGTGTCAAGTGGAACTAACACGGACTCCTGTTTTAGCTTTGCAACTGTGATTTACCAGGTACACAGGGTTCTGTGGAACTCGTCTCAAAGTTAGTCTTTGTGAAATGGTAACACTCAATTATCTGTGATAGTGCCTCATCTACTCAGAAGCTTTCCTCATTCTTCAATAACCTAAAAAGAGCAAAAATGCTAAAAACATCTCGAAACATTAATTTAAATCCATTTTACAAAACATGAAAATGTAGAAAATATCAACAGCATGGCCACAGTACAAAGGATCTCAGGAGGAGATTGGGATAATAGCTCTGGTGCTTTGGTACCCCCTCTACAGTACTTCATTAAAATTTTTTTTTTTAATCCTCTCAAATAGTTTAAGACTCACAAGAAGTTGCAAAATGGTACAAAGAGTTCCAGTGTATCCTCCTTGGGTTCCTCTCAATGATACTGTCTTACATAACCGTAGAACACTGGCTTTGTTAAACCAGGACCTCAGCATTGGTACAATACTATTAGCTCAAGTATAGACCTCATTTGGATTTCACCAGTTTTTACATGAACTCTTCTTTTTTCTGTTCCGTTTCATTTTGGAGGCTACTTCTGCATTTCCGAACATCATATTATATATATCCTAAGCCTAAATTTAGCTCCCATCACACTGACTATGTCTGTTTAAGCTTTCGTTAGATTCACCAAATCGAGGCCCAGAACAAAACTTACGAACAACGTTCTTTGAGCTTCTAAATTACTTGTATGAAGGATGACCTCAGATGATCTCCTATTTATTGATACACAGTTTACATGGGGAGTTAAGGACCCTTTCTCAAGAGGCTTCGCCATTTACCAGCTGTGTGATCCTGACCAAATTACTTGACCTCTCAAAACTTTAGTTTTCTCATCGCTAAAATGGGGGTAATAATCTTGCCGACCTCATAGAGTTATGGTAAGGATTAAATTAGAAAAGATGTAAAACACATAATCAGTAATGTTATTACTCACTCCCCCTACCACCATCACCGCCAGTACCACAAGTACCACCAGTACCACCGCCAGGGGAATCCCTGTCCTTCTAGCTGTTTTCTTGATGTCAGAGTAGTGCGGGTTTGGCTTAGAGCTGGAAGTCTGCTCAGGGTACAGGCCAGAAGTCTTTACTCTCCTGGCAGATGGCAGGGTGGCGGGGAGTGGTCTCTCATAGCCGGGACAGCAGCCAGGTGGCATACAATCCTGCCTTCCCTGGCTGAAACCGAGGACGCACTTCCCAAAATAATACCACTGCACTGCTATCAGACTTCAGGTACATTGTGGGATCTATAGGCTTTTGTGGGTTGTCCTGCAACCTAATCACCCTTCATATTACATTTAAGTGGAAGAATATATTAGGTTCCAAATGAAACATTTGGAGCACAGCCCACAGAGTGGGGATTGCTTATACAAGAAAGATAATTGCTTGGATATAATTTTGGAAACTAAGACATCCGCTTTGCCCCAGTGCCCTTTTCAAGCAGGAATAAGTTTAAAAAAAAAGTAAAAAGTGGTAAGAAATTGTTGATTTGAACGTTGGTTATTTCCAACTGATCGCAAAATTCTCCTTGTTGGCCTGACTAATGGATTAGATTATTTCTTGTAGTTTAACGTGAATTGATATAGTATCAGTGGTCATAAGCATGTCTTTTGCATTGGCCAAAATCTCTGTATGCTGGGGCTGGCTTGCCCAGGCTCACAGGAGTTAATGTGCACTTCTCTTCCCCCTCTGGATTCAGAGAGGTCATGCTGATAGCTTAAGATCAGTCACGGTGGATGTATTAACATTACAGAAATCAGCAAGTGCGTCCCCTGCCACCCCTAAAGCTGGATGTTTGACATTTACCACCAACACACCACTCCATTTTTTAACTCAGCAAATGTGTATTGTATGCCAACTGTATGCCTGTTATTGTTTTAGGATCCAAACAACCTTGGATAACACAGTCCTTTAAGAGGGTCCTACAGATAAATTTGAAGTCCAAGGAAACATGAAATATACATGTTTTTTGAATGAAAAAGCACCAGCATGTCAATGTAACCCACATAACCCACACCAAACTTTACCAGCAGAAAATCTCCATTGGGAAAGTCCCCCTGTGAAGGAGGATTGTTTTTAAGGCCATCCCAGGCATTCCATTTTTAGCCATCTCCAGGACAGTGTATTCCACAACTATTCACTGTAATCAACTATATTTGATCACTTTCACCACTTTTCTCTGGTCCTGTATCCAGTGTTTTTACGCTGCCAAGCCCAAAGCCAAACACTGTACTCTGGAAACACAGAAGTGAGATCATCTAATGGCTCCCATGTATTTCATCATTGTGTAGGTGTCCTGCTAATATACTTATCTGAATTTTTTAAATATCAAAGCAACACACACATTTTTGTAACACATTAAAATTCTACAGTTTATGATGAAAAGAGACAATCTTGTGCCTCATCCCACCCCCCTATTCCACCCCAAGGTAACTTTCTCTGCTGGACCTGGTTTCCTTGGATCCTGAATCTCAGCTTCCCATTCAATTTTTCCAGAAAATAACTTTTTAGTCCCCTGCTGGGGCGGGAGGGTGGGGGGAGAGAGAGTAGCCACTTGGCTGCATGTGGGAGGTGAAGGGGGCTCTGAGGGGCCTGACAACCTCATGTGAGACTTCAAGCCCCTCTTCCCCATTTTCACCCCATTGTGCACCCCTTCTCTGTGGTACCTACTGCCTCTGGGGGATCTGGGGAGAAAACGGGCTTATTAGTATTCTCCTCAAACCACTTCTAACTTTCTTCTTTCTGCAAAGACAATTATGGCTCCAAGTTTGCCCTTTACCTTTTGTGTCTGTGTGTAAACTTTTAAATTTAAAAGTGCACAGTAAAATTAATGACTCTTAAGTACACAATCAGATAAATATTTCATCAGTGATTCTATTCATTTAACAAGCCCCCAGGTCAAGATACAGAACACTGCTAGCACCAGAAACCTCCCTTGTGCCCCCGAAAGGTGACATCTATTCTATAAATCTGTCTGTTTGTATTCATGGCTTTAATTCACCAAGGTTACTTTGAATGCCGATTCATTAATTAAAATGTTGAGCAGTACTGGGCTCGGCAAGGACCCGGAGGGAACATCCTCCAAATGCTGGACAGTGAGAACTGCAGGAGATACCGTCTCTGGTGTGTCCAGCGTCCAGGCAGGCCCAGTACTGAGCATCTAGTACGGATCCAAACCTTCTCAGTTTATTGAGCTGGACAGGACCAAGAGACTTGTAAAAACTGCAAACAGAAACAGAAACATGCATCTGATTCTTTCCAAAGGAAAAGCCCCGGAATCATGTTTTTCCTCTCCCTTCTCTTCACTTCCATGGGGCTCTGCCTTTGCCCTATCCCAAAAATGTGCCAGAATTGCTACCCTCTACCTGCCAGCCCTCCAACACTGCATCTGGATTATTCAGGAACATGGGGGAGATTTGGGGGTGGGTAGTGGAGGGGGGTTAGTGATAAGGCCAGCTAGGAAATCCAATAGAGAAGTGAAGTGGCTGGAGAGAAAATGAAAACCCTAATACAGACCATGCAAGCCCCTACTTTCACAGCCCCCCACCCCCAGCAGCTAGCTCAGTTGCCTGATGATGTGAACGCTTTTGTGATGCTGCTGCTGCTTTGATTAAAAATTTACTGAAGGGGCTTCCCTGGTGGCACAGTGGTTGAGAGTCCAACTGCCGATGCAGGGGACACGGGTTCATGCCCCGGTCTGGGAAGATCCCATGTGCCGCGGAGCGGCTGGGCCCGTGAGCCATGGCCGCTGAGCCTGCGCATCCGGAGCCTGTGCTCCGCAACGGGAGAGGCCACAACAGTGAGCGGCCCGGGTACCGCAAAAAAAAAAAAAAAAAAAAAAAAAAAAAATTACTGAAATACTTAAAGGCGAAGGAGGAATCCAGAAAAGCTCCAGAATCTTCTAAAATTAAGAGAACCCTTCCAATGTTAATGACCTTAGATCAGATTTGCGATTTCAATTGTCACAATAAATGCAGCGCCTCCGAGCTGTTGGCTCCCATTGTGATTTTGCAATGATTCAGACTTGCGTGGGACTGATTGAGTGTTTGAGGCGTTCAGTTTTCTTACACCTTCCTCATTTACTTTTCTAGTTGAATGGCTTACGAAGATGTAATGAATAGAAAATAAACTTATTGAAATACACTCCTGGGAACTTTGCTCAGTGACATGGATACCTTAAACCTGACATTCCAGAATAGCTCCAACCAGATCAGAAAGCAAGAAGTTATTGCCTAGTGGAAAAATCAAAAGGAGAAAAATACTGAAGTATTGTAAAATTAAATTCTAGAGACCTGAGTCAACCAGCTAGGAGGCACACAGAATTATAAAATACCTTTCTGGAAATATCCACGGGGCTTAGGAAGAAAAGTCGGTAGGTGCAGTTTATTTCTACAGGAGGCAGGGAAATAGAATGGACAGAGCACCAGATTGAAGGGGGGACAGGCTTGCCTGTCAGCCAGCTGTGTGCTCTTGGTACCTCATTCGACCTGTCTGTGTCTCAGTTTCCTCACCTGCAGAAGAGGGTCTTCATTATTACTTCCAGTTTTCACACTGATTCTCCAAGCCTATGACTAATTTTGAGGCTTCTCAGAGTTCCAGGTTGGGAAAATATAGGATGTCTAGGCTCCCTTCAAAATGGAGTTAGAGGGCTTCCCTGGTGGCGCAGTGGTCAAACGTCCGCCTGCCGATGCAGGGGACACGGGTTCGTGCCCCTGTCTGGGAAGATCCTACATGCCGCGGAGCGGCTGGGCCCGTGAGCCACGGCCGCTGAGCCTGCACATCTGGAGGCTGTGCTCCGCAACGGGAGAGGCCACAGCAGTGAGAGGCCCGCGTACCGCAAAAAAAAAAATGGAGTTAGAAGTCACCAGGCCAGAACAGTGATGGACAGCCAGTCTCAGACAAAGCTCAGAACCAAGGGATACATGATGTCCTTGCTGCTAGAAGCGCCACACTGACGTTTTGTGGCTATGGATAATCCAATTATACAAACGTTTATGTGCAATGTGCTTCCTCTGTGAAGCTTCCTCAAGCTTCAAAGCTGCTTCCTCTGTTTTTTTTTTTTTCCCCTGTACAATAGTGAAAATATTTACAGTTAGGCCTGAGGCAAAACGCTAAGAAATTTGCTGAAGTTTGCCCAAGAGTGTTGGCTCCAAGTGGCCTTGCTCTACGCTTGATGTGCTCAAACCACTCCCCAAGGCTGTCATCACCATGCCAGGGCTGTGCTTTGATCACAAATCTCAAATGTGCTCTCAATGCTGTGCGGCAATCCAGTTTCATTAGTAAGTACTTAAGTCTTTCTCTACTCTTCTCAAACTTCTTCTGAGCTCTCAGGCACACCCAGCTTGCCCTCCAGTCGCTGAGAAAATGGAAGCCATCAGATGGGGGATTCCCTCATCTTCTCAGCAGCGAATCTACAAGCTGACTTCTTTCTTCCCCATTTCCCTGGAGGAAGTGTCCTTCTGACTACTGTTAAGTTAGTCAAAGAGGCCATTAGACTGAGATGCTCTAATGCCCTAGAGGCCTATGTAAGCAAACCAGAATCTAAGTCTGTAAATGTCTCAAGGTTACAAAATCCAAAATGCTGGGGACAATCAATCACAAACAGCCAACTAGGCTTTAAGCTGTAGCCAATCAATATCTACCTTACTTTGCTTCCACCTTTTCTCTATAGAAGTCTCACCCCAGCTCCTGGTGGTGGAGTTCCTAACCACTTCTGGTTTGGGGCTGCCTGATTTGAATCCCATTTTTGTGCAGATAAACTCTTAAAATTTTTAACAGGCCTCAGTTGATTGTTCTGCACTACAAAGGCCAATACGTCCACATGTGTTCAAGTTCACCTCCCTCCTGCCTTCTCAAAAACTTCCCTTTAAAAAAAAAAATCACCCCTTTCTCCTGTCTCATCAACCTCTCCCTCCCCTATTGTCCCACCCTCACCAGCATACGAATCGTGATCTGGACCCTTCTCCCTTGAAAAACAAAAGAAACAAAAGGGAACAAAATCCAAACACTCCACTGTGCCTTCTAACCTTAAGACTTGTCTACACAACTGAATTTCCTTCACTCTCCTGCCACTTCAACACACCTGCTTCGCTAAGGCCACTCTGTGTCCAAGTCGCAACCCTTAGAACCTGCGAGTATGAATTATCTGCAAAAAGATGTAACTATCCTAAGTATCCTGAGAGGATATAATCCAGGATTTAGGGTGAGCCTTAAGTCCTTATAAGAGAAAGGCCGTGGGAGGCTTGAAACCCAGGAGAAACAGGAGAGAAGGCCACGTGAAGGAGGTGGCAGAGATGGGAGTGATGAGTCTACAAGCCAAGGAATACGAGCCATCCCCAGAAACCGGAAGAGGCAGGGAAGGATTCTCCTCCACGGCCTTTGAGCAAGTGCAGCCCTGCTTGTTTTTGAACTTCTGGGCACCAGAACCCTGAGAGAATGAATTTACGTTGTTTTAAGCCACCAAGTTGTGGCAATTTGTTATGACAGCCCTCGGAGATTGTTAACAGTCACGAAAGACCTCCATGCTGCAGAACCCCAGACTAAGTACCATCTCTCTCCCATACTGCAACAGTACTTAACTCAGCTGACTTCTCCTTGCTTGAAGCATCTTACAGTCCTCGCTTCCAGGGAAGCACTGTCTATAGGGTTCTCTTTTCTCTTTGTGAACGCTTCCTCTTGGAGTTCTTTGCAAGCTTTTCTGCTTCTGCCTAACCTCCAAATGTCTGCTCGTCTTCTCCATCTTCTCTAGTAATCACATCCATACCTGTGGCTCTAAATATCATCCATATAACAAAGATTCCCAAGTTGATGCCTCCAACTTAGACCTGCTGAGAGCTCCAGTCATGTGTATCCCATGCCTTCTTGACACAGCAGCTTAGAGAGTTCACAGTGATCTCACACGTGAGCAAACATACATGTGCAAAACAGAACTTCTGATCTTCATGAAACATTCCTTTTGCCACCCCCCCTTCCCCAAAGCCTGTTCTTCCTCTGGTTTTCCACAACTGAAGAAATGGCATCTCCACCTAATACAATTGCTCTAGCAGAAACCTGGGAGTCATTCTTTCTCCTACTCTCACATCCAATTCCTAAACCAGTCTTGTCAATTTAGTATGTAAAATGGATCTTGACTCCACTCACTTCTTTTCAGATCTACTGTCACCATCCTGGGACCACACGAACACTATGTCTCACTGGGTCTCTTGCAACAACTTCCGATGGATTCTCCACACAGCAGCTAGACATCTTTTAACAGATCACATCACGCCATGCCCTATGTAAAGCCCTTTGAAGGACTCCCACTGAACTGAGCACAAAAATCCAAACTCTAGGAGTCCTTCTGTGACCTTGCCATGCCTT
Organism: Pseudorca crassidens; assembly: GCF_039906515.1. Taxonomy (NCBI): domain Eukaryota; kingdom Metazoa; phylum Chordata; class Mammalia; order Artiodactyla; family Delphinidae; genus Pseudorca; species Pseudorca crassidens. Next base: position 19,479,223 of record NC_090303.1, on the reverse strand, counting down.
CTGTCCATCCCTTTCCCTGCTCTGTCCACAGTGCATGTTCCTTAGGTTCCAAGAACTTAGCAGGCTTTTCCCACCATGGACCACCTCTGCCTGGGATTATCTCCCCAACACCTTCTGCCTTCAGCTTACTTCCTCAGAGGGAGCTCCCTGATCACAACCCCCAACCCATTTTACGTCACTTTCTCCTGTTATTTTCTCTCACAGAACTCAATTCTTTCTACCATTGAATTTGTCACAATCTGTAATCACACGTTGGATCGTGTGTTTATTTATGTACTGTCTCCCCCACCAGGGTGCCTTCAGCAAGCAGCTGGGACTACGTTTCTCATCACTGAGCAGAGTGCCTAGCTCAGGGGCAGCCACAGATGGGATGCTCCATAAATATCTGTTGAATGAATTCACTCTCTTCTACACCTTAAATGTGGGTTCTAGGAGGAACGCTCGTCTGGTGAGGACACATACACCCAAAAGAATAAAAAACAATACCCCCAATCTAAATTTTATGAAAACCCGAAGACTGTTTTTACAAACATATAAATTATTTTATTTACAAAGCCATGTTACCAAAAAAAAAAGCAAAAAAAAAAAAAAAAAAAAGCAAAAAAAAATAAAAAATACAATCGCTCACTGGAGAATGTCTCCAGACCTTGTGCTGAACCACGGCAGTATCAATAGATACATGTTTGTTCTTTCCTTTTTAAAACTGTAAGCCATAGGATTTACTATTTACACCTACTTTAGACATTTATTCTGCTTACAATATCACAGGCATGGAATGAATTCTATCTGATAGTGCTAATACATAAAGGTGCAGGACAAAGAAGGAAAATACTTAGTGTTACAAAATATGGATTGTAGAAAAGAAACCCACTCCACAAGTGTGGCATTTGTTTAGAATGTTTGGACATGCTTTCTTCAAAATTCTTCTGGAAAAGGTTCTAAAATCGGTAGTAGGAAAGGACAAATGAGCAGGTGCAAATTCTCGTCTGTGCAACAACAGTTATTGAATATACCCCATGACTGACCAGCTACGTAAAACCCACAGAGTTTTGTTAAAGTGCCATGGGCCGACAGCATAACAAAATAGAAGGTGTAAATAGAAAATTTCTTTTTTTCCTTTTTTAAAACAAGAGTTCACTGAGAATCAGCAATAATAGAATATGCTGTATAAACTATTCTCTACAAAGGTTGATCAGCATTATTTACAATTGGTACATTGATACAAAAGAAGGCATACAAGTTATCCAGGTCGCTTTTTTTTTTTTTTTTTTTATGGCTGACAGGTCTATGCATTGCGTTACGCTTTAACAACCAGAGCTTTCGAGCCTCTATGGCTGGCGACAAGTCACGAGATCTTCAGGCAGATGGGGGTGTGTGCAGTCAAGGGGCTGGGAGAGAGGGCTAGGTGGGGTGTGCAGAAGTACCCAAACGATATCCCCCTAATAATGCTTTATAAGCTGGTCCAGTTGAACTCCATTCAAACAAACCGAAAGAAAACCTTTTATTTGCATTCCATTTTTCAAGCTGTGAGTTCTGAATACATCATTATAAAGTAAACCTGTAGTTGACTGTGAAGGAAGAAACACCGTGGGTTTTCCCTTTTTGCTCAGTTTTCCAGAAATGTCCTCACCTTGGTCAGAGCCAGTCTTTCACCAAGTAAGCAGCATTCGGTGGGGAGCCTCTTTATTCCAGCTTGCAATTCAAGATGTAGAGAGCTAAAACGTTTAAAATCCATTGAATTGCTCCTTTAGTCCCTGTTGAGACATTATTTCTCAGAAGCAGCCACTTAATCTCTCAACTTTTGTTTTCCTTCTTTGAGTGTAAGAGTTTATAAATCAGAGGGTTATTTTGTTGCTGAGATTTTTTTTTGTTTTTACTCCTGCAAGTATTACAACTCAAAATAAATTATAAAAAAAAACCAGACTTCTAAAACCGAACAAGACGAAAATTGTGCAAAAATAACAAAGATATGTACATACTTTTCAGTCTGAAGAAATGTACAATAAAAACATAATTCAAAGAACATTTTAAAAATATAAACGTTGCTTCAACTTTCCTAAGTTTCATATTGTTTCTGAAACTATTCTGGTCAGTTAGCTCTGTAATATAGTAAAACATAAATTATTACAAAATTAACACTATAAAAATTTACTTTAAGAATATCTTCTAAACTTTTTTTTCGAAGGGTCTAACCTTGTTTATAATTTCTTAAACATTTATGTCTTAAAATCTGCCTTAACCTTTTTTTTTTAAAAAAAAAGAAAAAGTAACAATCTTCCCTTCAATTTGCAGTCTCTTTTTCCCAAGATGGAAATAAACCAGCATATAAGTGCACTTTTAACACTGTAGAAATAAAAATGAAATCATCCGAACTAATGTCCTAGTACCTAATATCAACTCCTGATTTTTAAAAAAATCTTCATTTTATATTAAAAATTTTAGTAATCCTATTAAGAAACACTGTCAGTGCAATTCCATTGATGCAAATCACTCCGTTTGCCTCCCGTCTTCGCAAAATCCAATCATACGGTGAAATTTAACAGTAGTCTGATCCTTGGGTTTGGGGGGAATGGGAAAGAAAAGGAAAACTTCAGGGTGGGGATGAGGGTTTATGTCCAGCTGCAAAACTGGCATTCATTTCTGACTTAGGGATGAAGCAAAACCTCCTGGTATCTCTGCCATTATACTGTATACAAAGTTACATGATTCATAGCACAGAACACTTATTTTATATGGTGAATTCCTTTCTTGACTATGATTCCCAATTAGAGCTTATGGTATTGGTTTCTTTCAAAACTCCAGTGTGAACAGTTTCATAGCTGCAGGCCTCCAGCTTCTCCCTTCCGGATCTTCCAAATGGCTCTTCTCCATAAGCAGTGGTCTTACCACTCCTTCCTGGGTTGGCTGTATCGGAGTGGTGGCCTCTGACAACCTAGCATGAGCTGATCTATGGGCGTGCTGAGTCCACGGGGCCCTCTGGCCCAGGGCATGGAGGTGGCTGGGCAATGCTAGTAATTATTCTCACCAATCACCAGCTGTTTGGCAATTAACCCTCCATGGTAGCTTTCCCTCAGGCCTTTCCTTCCGGTTCTGCTTTTTCTCCTCTGGCAGCGCCCCGGAGGGCAGCTTGAGACCTTCCACAGCGGTGGGCACTGTGCCTCTCCCTGAGTGGCTTCCTGAGGTCTTGTGCCCTTTTCCCTGGGACTCCTCCCCCTGTGACCCGCCCAGCTTTGCGCCCTTGTACATGGTGCCCTGGAAGGGATTTTGCAGCATGGATTCCTAACACGCTCAGATGATCAGTCACCCAGTTCCCACCATCTTTTGAGGATATCTTCTCCTACCCCCAGGCCCTTCTTCCTGCCACCTCCCGGGTCCACTCCTGCTCCTGTCCCTAACCCAGGACATATTCTCCGAGCTGCACAGCTGGACAGTGGTACTGAGTAAGCCCCATCATTAAATGGCTGCTGTTCTCAACTTTGCATCTCCCTCCTCTGTGCTGGTGCGTCCTAGAAACCTGATGAGGGCACTCGCCCACCCTCCAGCTCTCTGCTCCCCAAACATGGGCTGCTCCCCAGTAACCGCCCCCCGATGCAGCACACTGTCTAGAGGGAGCTTTCGAGAGCCCGTACCTCTGATGGTCAGTGGGGACCCAGAGAGTGGCAGGTAGGAGGGGACAGAAGGGAAGGATGGGAGAGGGCAAGGAAAGGAGCACTGCACATGCTCAAGTTCAAGAGTTCCAGACGATGCCAACCAGGAACGGACATTCTACAATGTCTGCTCTTGTGGCCGGAGCAAAATGATGCAGTAGCAGCATCAGAAGCTAGAGGAGGGACCCCAAACTTGGAAGAAGGTATACACGTGGCAAGTTAAAGAACGGAAACAAAACACTGGTATTGTTTTCTGTAAATCTCAAATTCACGTTCTTTTTGCCTTTTTCTTTTTCCTCAAAACTAAAAATTGTTCAATTAAAAAAAGAAGAAGAAAGGCCAGAGCCACAGGCAGGGCACAGGAAACAGACTCTTCCCCACTGCCCACTCCCCTCCCTCCCCTGGCCTTGGCCTCCTGGGGTGAGGTCCCGTGGCCAGGCATTGGTTTGGAAGTGGCTTCATAGTCTTGTTATGGAAGAGTCCTTATCCTGCCCGTTCTGTTTGTGGTCTTCTAGGAAAGAAAAGAAAAGAAAAAGCTTGTTTCCAAAACATACATTTGGGATTACCCACAAGAATTCAAGAAGGGAGTCTCAGTTTCCTCATCTATAACGAAAAGGATACCATCCCACCTCCTGCATTTGGCAAAAGCCAGCTGTGATGAGCAAATGAGGTGATGGAAGTAAAGAACTCTGTAAATGGAAGGTAGGCACAGAGATCCAAGCTGTGAAGGAAAGCAAGGGGGCAAATCCTGTGGCTTCACGGAGCTCCTCTCCAGGAGGGACGACCGGGATAATTAATCTTTGTTTTTCTGTTTTTGTTTTTCAGTCTATGTTTTCCTAACTAACTCACAGACAGCATGGAGAATTACCTAAGGAAAAAGTATAGTGCTGGGTTAAGCACAGAGGCTTTGGATACACAGGTTTTGGTTCAAGTTCCTTCATCTTCATCTATAAAACGAGGATAACCAATTTGTCCCCAACCCGACCAGGTTGTTAAAAGGTTGAAAGGTATGTAACGTATGTGAGGGGCAGAGCACGGCGCCTACAGAGGAAGGGCTCAACAAATGGCTACGTTCACTTAGGCTGACGGCTAGCGTTGTGGGTTCCCAGCAGGTATGCCTGGAGTTGTGGGCGACTGCACACGTGCCTGCTAAGGGTCGAAGTGGAGTCTCCAGGTGCACCCAGCAACCCGTGCAGGAGGCCCGCCGTAAACAGGCAGATTGCCCTCCCTCCCCGACCCTACACAGAGGAGGGGCTGCAGGTGCTCTGGCACAGATGGTCCACAGTGATTCAAAGTGGTGGAGATCTGAGGATACAAAACCGTTCCCTAGAACCTTCACCCAAACACTGTAATTTGGTATCTACGAAACCTGTGGCACTTCTAAGACAACGTAACAGCCATATATGTATTTTTTTTCCCATCATGTAGAACACACACGACCCTACTCACCTACCCTCCCTGGCCTCCTCCAGACGTGCACACACTCCACTGGAGAAAATCACTTCTGTACTGTTTTCACACCTCAAGTTTATAAAAACTCCTAAATCTACCCTGAATAGTCCCACCATGAAAACCACATCCTGAATGGTAGCTACAGCCCACCAGAGGCCTCAAGAAAGTGCTAACCAGTGTCTGCCATGAGCAAAGCCCTTTAGTCAACAGCATCTTATTTAATTTTCATAATAACCTTAGGAGGTAGGCATCGATTCTGCCATTTAAGAAATGAAAAAAGTGAGACTCAGAGAAGTAATCTGCCTAATACCATACAGCTGCTAACAGTAAAAGCTAATACCTGTGTTAGGTCTCAGGCATTTTGCAGGGGCTTTATGTCTATAAATTAATTTAATCCTCACAAAAGCCTTATGAGATAGGGGCCATAATGACCCCCATCTTATAGGCGAGGAAACTAAAGCACAGAGAAATTAAGTAACTTGCCCAAGGGCACACAGCTAATTACGAGAAGGCCTAGCGTTAGAAGCCAGGTAGCCATTTTCTTAACTGGACGTGAGATTTGAACCAGGGTCTGACCCCAAAGCCCACATTTTTTCCACCCTGCTAATGAGCCTATGGACTTCTGCCCGCCAGTAACTTACCTGTCGGCTGTGTCCTGGGCTGGATATGCTTGAAGGACTGGATTGTGACAAAGCTAGGCTGCTATTTTTCCCAACCTGAAAGACACCAGTGAAGCCCTACTCAGACACGGGAGCCAGCTTGGGAGAGACCCACCGATACCAAGAGTCGCCAGGGGCAAGGGGGAGGCGGCACGGTACCTCGAGGGCTCTCCTCCCGTCGTGTGGAACTCGTGTTTCCATCTTAAACGGCAGAGAAAATAAGTATGTTTCAGGGGGGGCCTTGATGACGCCCCCCTCATCCCACAGGGAACGTGGAATGGAGGGGAAATCTTAATCCGCTTCCCAGATGCGCAGACTGCAAGTTTCCGGGAGCAGGCCCAGCTTTTCCACCTGTGACTGCAGTCCCAGACCCATCCCGTCTCAAGCCCAGACTCCCCTGTACCAGCTGGGAATAAATGCCTGCGTCTTTTCCTGAGTCAGTTTTCCCGACACACTCCTTGCTGTTCTTAAGTAAAATGGCAAGAGGTATGAGTCTGCCCCTTCCAGTGGGAGCCTGAGCGGGCCGGTCCTATGACGCAGCACTGGGGGCGAGGGGGCGTGGCCGTCGGGCTCCTCCCCTTTCTCGTGATCGAACCTGGGCTCGCGGTGGGCTGGAGTACGTTACAGAGGCGGAGTACGTTACGGAGGCAGCTCCTACGACGAGCCCATCCTCTACTTAAACTCGCCTTCGCGTAAAGACGTCTGCCTTACGTTTGCAGTCTCGTTTTTGGTACGGTTTAACATCTCTGTGGCAAATTCTGGCCCTACACCACCCGATACAATTCAATAGATCCCCAGTTAGTCCTCAAAGCACGTTTACCTTGAATTTCTCAATCTCATGCCATGCCTCTCCCAATCTCCTAACAGAATCAGCACAGATTCCAAAGGCCTTCCCCCAACACCTGGTGACCCTGGACAAAGCCTTTTCTTAATGGCCTGGTGACAAGCACCCAGGTATCAGCTGCATTAGAGAACCCGTATTGACTAGATCCAAGGCAGCCATTAAATTCATCAGCTCTTTTGGATTTCCCTCCTGATGAGCACTCTCTGAAGGAGGCTTGTCTGCTCCTTTCATCACAGTTTTTGACTAATTCATCATGGTTACTAAACATCTCATATGGTCTTGGCACACCAAAGAATCAACAGTGGCACATTTACTCAATACAGAGGCACAGAGGTGAAAAGCCCAGACCCCAGAGCCAAATTACTTGGGTGTAAATCCCAGACCTATTGTTTACTCGCTGTGTGACTTTGGGCACATTGCTTAACCTTCCTGTGCCTCGGTTTACTCATCTGTAAAATGGGGGTAATAACAGGTGAAGATTAAATGAATATATCCAGTGCTTGGAACAGAGCCCATCCCATAAGTAAGTGTTAGCTGCTAGAACTTCATCGAAAACTGATGACACTATAGCCTTGCTGCTCAGGGTGTGGCCCGCAAACCAGTGCCGTGGCACCGCCTGGAGCCTGTTAGAAATGCAGACTCTCAGGCTCCACCCCAGACCTGCTGACTCAGAATGTGCATTTTACTGAGACCCTCCAGTGATGCATGTGCACATTCAAGTTTAGGAAGCCCTGGATCTGCCCTCCATCCTGAGACCTGGAGGTGGCACCGACCAGTAGTTTAGTCTCTGGGGGACCCTGTGGGTGCTGGTCCCCTCCTCTGCACCCCTGGAACTGCAGATGTGTGCGAGTACCTGGGCTCTGATGAGAGGACCTATGTCCATCCCCCACTGCCACAACCTTGGCCTCGGCTGCAGCTTGTCTGGCCCTTGAGATCCAAACTTGCTGTTTCTTGTGTGTTTACCTGTGTTTTGTGAATCCCCCTCAAGAGGTTCTCTTCATGAAGTTTTAACAAGTCTCACACAGAGATGATGCAAAACGTGAAAACATCTTTTAAACAACTGCCTCTCATGTCTCCAAAGTCCCCATCCCCAGACAGGGCTGGCCCACTGAATTCTGTGGCTGTCGGCCTGGGGCTGCTGCTATCATCCCTGCACGCTGTCCTGGGAGGTCCCTCCCGCTGGACTCAGCTCAAAGGGACCCCAGGCTGCCCCCTACCTGCCTTTGCTCCCTCCTCTACACACAGTCAGGTGGGAGGGTTTCCTAAGCAGCCTTCCCAGCTCGAGAGGAAGACTAGACTTGAGGATGAGAACAGGGCTCAAGGGAAAGAAATACGAGTTCTTCCTGGATCATTTCCCATTCCCCCAGCTCCCCTCGCGGTACACCCTCCTCTGTGTACAGTGGCCTTGAACACTTCTATGCCAGTTGGTATGAGCTGCAGTGATACTTTAGGAAGGAAAGGGTTATCTTAGGAGTAGGGAGCCTGGTAAAGTGAGAAGAACAGTCCCCAGAAACATGCGCTCCCACCCCCCAGGTGGGACCCAGGTCACCATTTAACCTGGCTGGGCCTCAGGTTCTTCCTAAGGGGATGCCAATAGATCAGATAAAACTGCTTGGCAATAGACCTCTTCAATGATATCGTCCTCAGAACTCCAGATATACGATAGAGTGAGGTGATGGAACTCAGAACCTCTCTGTGCCTCAGTTTGCTCATCTGTAAAGTGATTACAATTGCATCAACCTCGCTGGGTTGTTGTGAGGATTAAATGAGGTGATGCTCATATAGGACTCAGAACAGTGCCTAGTGCGTGGACACTGTAGAAAGTATCTGTTAGATAAATCGCTCTCAGAGCAGAGGGTGGAATTGCCCACGGGGAGAACAAGGATGGGACTCATGCTTGCGTTACCTGTCCGGGCCACCTGCCTGGGCCACACAGCTAAGCAGGGGGCGCTGCCCTGCTCCCCCTCCCACCATCCCCGGGCGGTGCCAGAAGGCTCCTGGAAGGACGGGTCCCTTACCTGCCGAGAGGAGGTGCTGTTAACGGGATCGGGCACCGGTGCAAGAAGGCTGGGTGGGTTCTTTCTGTGAACGCTATTCATTCCAGGCATTTTAGTGATTTTACAGGCTTTGCTACTAGAACTTGAGTTCTTACGCTTTTTTCCTTCTGATTTGTCAAAAGAGAGGGGCAGAGAAGACACGGCATTGTGTGAGGCCAGAGAGAGGTCCCCTGCAAGGGAGGGCACAGAGAGGGGACAGGAGTCACTGCTGCCGCCCCCCGAGCCCATGTGTCTCACTAAGTCTGTAGGGCCGCCGGGCAGCGAGGTCCGTCCTGACGGCTCCAGTTTGGCACTGAGTGGGCTCACCCCGTTGTTTGAGTTGTGCACAGACAGACTGTTATAGGGAGGGGCTGCCTGATAGGAGTTCAAAGCTGAACTGGCATTCAAAACACAGTTCTTTTTGTGGGGCCCTGATAATGGGGAGAGGGATGTCTGCAGGGATACGGAGGGAGAGGCGGAAGTCGAAGACGGCGGCTTCCTCTTTTTGTTACTTGGAGACTCGTCACTACGGGCGGACAGGTCTTTGACTTTTGAGGATTTGCTGGTTTTGGTTTTGGATGGCTTGTGGGATGGGGAAGGGATGACAGCTGGTATCGGGGACACGGCAGATGGGGCCTTGAATGTTGAGTCCATGATGCTGAGGGTTGCGGCCACATGAGGGAAAGCTGTGGTGTGTGACATGAGGGCGCTCGGGTCCGGCGATGTCACAAAAGCTGCATTGGAGAGCATGGCTGATGTCATTATGTAAGAAGAGGTGAGTCTCGAGCTGATGGGAGCTGAAGGAAGATACACAGCACTGGGGTTGCTGAAAGGCTGTAAAACGGATGCTGGAACAGGGGTGGTGATGTGGGCTGCTGGCGAGGGCATGGGGCTATCTGCCGCAGGAGGGATCTTCCTAAACATGAGAGAAGAGTGAAAGAGAAACAGTGAGAAATAGGTTTGGCATTGCTCCAGAAGCTCGACTAAGTGTGAGCATCAGGGCTACAGAGAAATCCCTGGCGGAACCAGACAATGGAAAATGAAGCCTTGAAGGATGGCAAAATCTGAATTATGGCCCTTCCCTATAGTTCCCCCCATTGCAACATCCAGCAACCTAGTTTTAATTACTTTCAGGTTTTCAGATCCTTTTCTCCATGCTTGGCTACTGGATAATGGCTGATTTGGGTTCATGAATAAAAGGCGAATGTTATTTAGAATAGAAACTTCCCCAGCAGTATCCCCCTCTGTTGTTTTCTCCCCTGGCAGTGACAAAGGTAATTTTTAACGAGAAGGGGTCATTTCACACTCAGGTCCTGGCTTGAAGTAAGAGGCGTGAGGACGGGGCTTGGCCACCTGCACACGTGAGCCAGAGCGTCCCCTGTGCCCCTGCAGCCCCTGCCCCTCAGGGCCTCCCACCCCTCCTGTGCCCCGCCTCTCCACCCTGCTCTTGACGGGAGGAGATCTGGGAGTCACCTCTCTCCTCACAGGCCAGAGTCCCCCTGCCCTCGCTGCCTGCAGCCTCTGGGTTACCCTGTAGAGAGGCACTTCCACGTCAGCTCCCGGCTGTTGGCTCTGTTTTTTTCCCCCTTCACCTCACCCTGCCTCAGCGATCACTCAGGAGCTATCTTTGGGGTATGGCTGCCCTTCAGCAGGTCTTCCTGTCCCTCTGTTAGGAAGGGGGAAGGGTACAGGGACCCTCATGGATTCAGAGAAGGGGATCAGGAATTTCTAGCTTGCTCGGAAGATAAGTGCAGGAGAGCATCTGAACGGGGTGGAGGTCTTCCTGAAAGCTGGGGGCACCTGGGAGCAAGGTCCCTGCCTCACGCTCCGTGGAGCCCGGGCCAGCCCCAGGTGGTGGGTTACTCTGGGGGCCTCCCCACAAACTCTGCCTTTTGACGTGTGCTGGAAACAGCTTCTACTTCCAAACCATGGCTTGGGGCCATGTTGCTGCTACTCTGGGGACTGAGAGGGGCACAGGGGCCTCCGGGTCACCATGTCCCTGACTTTTCAGGAAAGGATACTGACCTCAGGAGCCAGGTGAACATTTTCAAACTGGTTCTTTCCTGTTTCTCACCTTGCTCCCCACTCCCTGTTTCTGCTGGAAATCATGTTCCGTGTAGCTGGGCTCCCCAGAAATTAGGAACGAGCTCTGCTTCATTCAAGAGCTTCGAAAACAGCTCTTGAAGGCGGGCAGGTGTGAAATGGGGCCTCCCTTTTCTCCTTGGAGGCCACCCTCCCAGCCGCAGCATCGGGGTGAGGCAGGCAGCGCTGGGAAGAGGCCCCGCTGAGGAGGAAATGCCTCTCCTAGCCCTGCTCTCTTTGAGGATGCAGTTTTCTGCCTGCAGTTTGCTGAAGCCCATGGCTTCCACCTCTAGGGTGGAATCCAGAGGAAGCCTTGAATATAGAAGTGCAGTGTCCCTGAAAACATCAGACTCAGGAGATCAAATATAGGAGAAAAACATTGCCAAACCCACTGTGGCTGTGACGGTGTTTGAAAATCTATTTTCTCTCGAGCCTAAAGAGAGTAAAAGATCCCTGTCAACGCTAAACTGGGGCTCCATTAGTGGTACTTGTTGCAATGAATGAATGACTGAATGAATGGATGGATGGGTGGGTGGTGGATGGGTGAGCAGGTGACTTCTCAGCAGCGACATAACTATGCATGCCAGGCAAGGACTCCCATTAATCAGATCGGAAAGGTCTAAACACGCCCTTACAACTGTCTGCCACTGCACAACCCCTTCCTAACAGCACCAGGGCCCATTTCTCAGAGCGTGTGGTGTCAGCACACCGCACCGTCTCCGCTGGCTACTGACTCCTGGGATTCTCTAGGCATCCCACTCAAGTCTCTCCTTCACTTAAGTTCCGTACCAGCTAAACTACGGAGAGGCGTCCATATGGGCGGAGGTTTGGCAGTGCCTTGTAATAAAAAGTTATTTACAAATACCAGATGGCTCATTTAGAGAGGACCCCCATCGATGACCTTAACTGGGATCTACTCTGAGTGTCCCGATTTGTTATTTTCTTTTATTTGTACACATTCAGGTTTCAGCTTGTGCTGACCGGCAGAGCTGAAGTCCTCAGTGTGCCCGGGCTGACACTCAGCACTGGGGTGGGTGCTCTTTTTCTGCATACTCTCTACCTCTTTCCTTCCTCTCCCCACTCATCCTTAATGGCCAGCAGAGTCAGGAGGGGAGAAGGGGTAGGGGAGCAGCAGGGAGAGGGGCATGTGGCAGCTCACTGTCTCCGGGGACCCCTTCCCCCCACGCTAGACAGTTAATGTGCTCTTCCAGGTGCCAAATGGCAGCGGATTTCAGCTTGGCGGGCTGTGTCCCAGCTGAAGCTTTGCACGCTGGCCTAGGGAAGTCCCATACAAAAGCCCACAGATGCGAATAAATTACAGTGCCCATCCTCCCCTGCCAGCTGGCATGGAGATCCAGATGCTGACCTGGCTGAAAGAGAATACTGTGTTGGCGTCTCCTGATGCAGAGTTAAATGCTTGTTAAAGAAAAAAGAGTCTTGGCCGTTCCTTTTCTTCCTAATGTCTTCCACGCCCCCATCGGCTGCCATCCCTCCAGGTTCGGGCCCGTCGGGGCCTGGGGTTTGGGCAGTGAGGTTGAGAGGGCAGCGGGGTGCTACGCTCTCCAGAGTTGACACCCAGGCAGCCCCAATGTTGCTCAGTGACAGCAGATTGGTTAGACAAGTCCTGAAAAGGGGGGAGGGACCTGATGCCCTGTGGCTCGGGTTTCTGTGCCTGAGGAGGAAAGGAATATGGACTTGAGCTGACAGGACACCAGGCAGCGAAATACAGATCAACACATTCCTTCCACGTGCCCGGGATTTACACTTCCACAACACAGGAGAGCACAGAGCTGCAGAGTCACCGGCGCTGGCTGCTGTGCTGGGGGACCCGCGCAGAGGGATAAGTCACCAAACACCGAGAACACAGTAACCCCGCACGCAGCCCATCGGGTGCTGCTTAGAAAGGACACAGGTAGATATCGGGGTGCCTTTGAGACACACTGGGCAGTCACTTAAGGGAGAAGAAATGACAAGCTTCTCTTGTGGCCCTTTCCTACTTCACAGGAAGTGTCAATGTGTCGTCCTAAGTCCGCTATGAGCGCTTACTGCAGGCACCGTGGGGCTTACTTCTAGAAGTTCTGGAAGCTCTTTGGGCATCGTGGTGAATAGGCGCTGGGATGCCATCATTGCCTGGGAGAGGGGAGCTTTTGAATTCTGTTCCCATCCTACCCTATTTCTCAGGAATGCCTTCCTGGCCTTTCCTGGGCTTCACTGGGCAGGGTGAGGGGCTTAGTGTTGGCTCTCCTGGACCATCTGGGCTTAGAGCTGAGGAATCCATGATTCTGTGGATTATGAGATCTCAAAAGCTCACCTTTGCAGGACTGGGGGCTGGAGGTAGCCAGGGTGTTGGCCTGGCATTACCAAGTGGCCGGAATGGCAGCTCCTTACGTGCTATGGTTTGAGAGGGTCTAGCCCCGTCTTCCTGTACAACAGCGTTTCCCTAAGTCAAGAAGGCTTTTCCCCTTTACATGAATCTATTAAAATGCAAATACATCGAGAGGTGTTGGAGAATAAAAGGACCATAGAGAAATGGGACATAAGCTGGGTTTAGGGTAGAGAGAAGTATGCATAGAGGTGAGGAGAGAGTCCTATAGGGAGGTGGGAAGGGCCAAAGACAAGCTTAACCAACTTGGCAACATGGCCCCTGATCTGCCCTGTTGGTTGCGGTACATACTTTTGCACAGGACATTAAACAATTACAAGTTGGTCCATAACCGTTAGGAAATGTTTAGTATTGACACTGTAGCATTAACATTACAAACTGAAGCATATTCTTAATATCCTTAGATGGTCTTAGTCATAGCAAAAAGGCCCTTTAACACTGTTAAATAAACGAGGTCTTATCTAATCCCTTTTCATTTAGTTTAGAAGATTACCAACACAAAAGGGATCTCCAACGAAGAAGACAAAGCATACCACACATTGTCTCTGAAAAATATAGGCAACCAAGAAGAGGGGCTGACATTTAAGAATTAATCACGAACCCTGATTTCAGAATCATTTTGTTCAATAAAAAACCAACTAGTGGGCTTCCCTGGTGGCGCAGTGGTTGAGAGTCCACCTGCCGATGCAGGGGACGCGGGTTCGTGCCCCGGTCCGGGAGGATCCCACATGCCGCGGAGCGGCTGGGCCCGTGAGCCATGGCCCTGAGCCTGCGCGTCCAGAGGCTGTGCTCCACAACGGGAGAGGCCGCAACAGTGAGAGGCCCGCGTACCGCAAAAAACCAACCAACCAAACAAACAAAAACCAACTAGTGACATTCATTTAGAAAGCTGGGGTTCAGATAGTTGTGGAGCAGCTCAGATCTCATATTGCACAAAAACCGCTCACTTACTTCCACATCTGTGAATTCAAGTGTTTTTCTACCATGGAGTTTAGTGCGAATCGAAAACGGTCCCATCTTCTATCAAACACATAGTACCCTCGGCCCATGAGGCGACTCCCAAATGAGCAAAACTGTGAGGGGGAAAACAAAAACGATTTTAATTTTGATTACAGGTTAATAAGCTAATATAAGCTCTACACAGAAAAATAACATTTGCATAAAAACACACAGGGGTACAGTTTTCCTCAAAATAAAGAAGCAAAATAGTACCGAAGCCAAAAATATTTCTGTGGTGCTTCAGTTTGAGCTCCTAGATTTTCTGCAGAACCTCACAGGATGACTCAACAATAGTGACATTCGGTCTTCTGTAGCATTGAGGGCTACCTTCTCTATACCTGGAATTGAGCCAGCATTTTAGGTTGAAAAACCAAACCAAACCAAACCCACACCAACAGCAACCAGTAGCCGGGTAGTGTGTCAGCACCACGGGCTTGTCACAGCTGTCATCTTCTCAAGGAAGACGGTGGTTCTCTGCTTCCCATCACGGTAATGGAAACGGCTGGTCCTGAGCTTCTCCTGCCAGTGGGTCATACCGTTCCTACCTGTTGTCAGCGGAGCCGGCTCCCTCCCAGCTGGGCTGAACTCCCTCCTTTCCTGGTGCTGCCTCATCTCCTCTCCCATCGGCGCGTCCAGGCTGCCCTGGGACACATCACTGCCTCTGCGCCCACGCTTCTGCTGCCCCCTCGGCCTGCCCCTGTCTCCTCCCCTCTTCTCTCGGCCAAGTGCAATTCTCCCCTCCCTCAGGGCCCTAATTAAGACTCTCCTTTCCAGTGACCTTTATCTGACTCACGCTGCCGCTCTGAACTCCCACAGACACCTACACATACTTCATTACTTTCCCACCTGGGAATCGCTAGGTGGCTGTATTACATTATATTGCATGCTTCTGTGCCTGTCTTGATGATTATAAACGTATAAAGGTCAGGGACCCCATTCTCTTCTCAATATGAGAAGAGATTTAGGCTAAAGGATGGATTACAGAGATAAGGTCCTACAAAGTGTTCAGAACGAACTATCACACTTAAAACGCGGGGCTGAAATATGAGCAGTTAGATGTTTGATAAACGTCATTTAATGATGATGTTAGGACAACCAGGCCAGCAGACAGACAGGTAAGAAGCGGCTTCTGAGGAGGTGACATTTGCCTGGTCAGAGCTCAAGCGAGTCTGCAAATATGACTCTATAACTCAACTGCGTTTTTCCCCCTCCCCCAGGCCTCTCCCAGCAGCTCCCTGGCCTCCATCCCAGACACAGTGCTGGGTTGGCACTCATTCCACAAATCCTTCCTGGAACCAGCCTTTGGAACAGTTCTTAGGAGGAAACGCAAGACCTTCCCTTTGTTTTGTTTCTGCTTATGTTTGGGGTGGGGTTACCCTAAAATCTTGCCTCCCATCAAATCTGGTACTCCTGATGAAAAATTCTTTTCCGCACATTAAGGGCTTACTGGCCAAGTACTAAAACATACAAAGGGAGTTCTCCCACGTGGAAGCCGGTCCCCAGCAGCATGTGGGAGCCGGTCCAGGTCCAGACATCTTTTCTTCTTTCATCTCCTTGCTAAAGACACCCTGAACAAGTGTTCATTACAAAAAGTGATTTAATGTATCAGTTGGCCGTGAGAGAAAGGACAAAGCAAAGAAACGAATCCATGGCCTTTCCATTTAAATCAGCAAAACATGAAGGGCACACAAATCTGCCAGGCTCTGAGCTGAGCTAATCCACTGTAGCCTGGCAGCTTGTCATTTGGACAAAGACCTTGATGTGCTCCAGAGTCTGGCCTTCTGGTAGACAGCCCTGTCTCCCTTTCAGACTTGGAAGCTGGAGGCCTCTTACTGTCTGTGCTACCTATGTCTCTAATTCAACACACATGCAACGCTCAGTGCCCCAGAGGCTCCTGTCCTTGGTCGCCTATGATGCCCCAGGTAGGGCACTGGCCACTGTGGCAGACCCTACTGGTTGCCAAGTTCATCAACTGCTACCCGCCCCCAACCCCGCCCCCCCCCAGCTCTCCCTGCCTTTTCCTTGCTAACAGAACCACACAGTGAGCAGGGAAGGTAGGTCTCTTCCCAGAACTCTGGGATGAAATCACGGCAGGTTTCATTCTGTGCTACTACAATCCTATCCTTCTCTGCCACTGATTGGTATAGGGCTGGGCACATGACCTACTTCTGGTTGATGGAAGGGAAGGTCTGCTGGGGGTGCTCATAGGAAGATTTTTCTTCCCTAAGAAATGACATAAGATAGCATCTTAGAAGCAGACTCCCTTTCTGTTTGTCCCTTTCCCCGCTTTGTAGAGTGCTACTGGGTGAGGATGTGATATTGGAGCTCGAGCTGACACATCCAGACTGTGCGTGAAAGGCAAAGAGGGTTGCAGAGATCCTCCCTCAGCAGCAGGACATTGAGGAGATGCTGAACCAAGCCTGGGAGCTCTCACCTCTAGACTCCTTGTTATATGAGACAAGTAAATGACCGAAGTGCACACACTGTATGAGTTGTTTTCTATTACTGGCCGTCAGAAGCATTCCTGACTGCCCCTATTTTTGTACTAGCCAAGAGGCAAAGTCTCAGGCTGTTGGTGAAGTACAGGTCACCGTCCTCCCCAGAAACAGGAAGTGAATTTGGCCTTCATTCATCATGCTGATAGAAGGGAGGAGGGACTCACTCTATCGTGATGCACGGTTGATTTCACCTACACAGTTCATGCCATCTTGGGACAGTCAAAGCCAATCTTGCAGGGCTGAAGCTGGGAACAGAGCAAACCGGCTGTGGGGTCCAACGTTCCCAGCCTCCCTGAATTCGGCTCTGTGATGGAAGCACCAGGCAGTCCCTTCTTAAGTGCTCGTAGGGCAAACACAAACAAGCCTCCAGCTCATGCCTCCTTATACCACCCACCTCGATTTCCATGACCTTCTGAATTGTTAAAGTGGATTCTTTCAAGGAACTGGGAAGAAACTGACCTTTTCGTTAATCAACAATCACGCGGACATGAAATGCTTCCTTCTTTCCTGCACACACACACACACACACACACACACACACACACACGCACGCACACACACACACACTCAGTTCTGGTGCCATATCGTCACACCTACTAATAACAATAAAACTCAGAAACAACAGGGGAGCAAACCAGCCAGGACTGGCACCTGGAACACTGCTCAGAGACAGTTTCCAAGGCAGGTGAGCTAGACTAACTCTTGAAATCAGAGGCTCCCCGTGGACGGGCAAGGCAGGAAGGTCAGTTCCCCGTGCTCTTCTATAAACACCGTTTCTCAAGCATTATCGCTTCCAGGTGGACCACAAATACTCAGGTGTTTAAAGGATTAAAATCAGCTGGGAGCCCTTACCTTTCCTTCTGTGATTTTCAGAGGGGATTTCTAAGGTAATCATTCAACCTCAGGGGAAGCCCTTTCGTAAAACACTGTCCCGGAGGCCTCTCCTTAGGAAAGATGCCATTGTAGGACACGGTCACCTAAATACTGCAAAGCACGGGGGAAACAACGCCTGGATGGAAACAGAAGAAGGCCTACCGCAAGAGGTCTGGGGTGGTGGGTGGAGAAATGACAGTCTAATAACTTCTCGGATTCGTCGGCTCCGTCCATCTCCCCTTCATCACTTGACAGTCGGCTGGCGAGGTCACCTCCAACTGGGGGTAGAGGGGGTTCCGGAGTGTAGCCACTGTGATTTGAAGATGTACTGCTGCTTATGCTATTTGCAGATGATGGTCTAAGGGCAAGAGAGAGCAAACAGAATCAACTTCTCCGAGGGAACAAGATCCACCCAGTTTCATGGAGCTCGGAAGGCAGACCAGTCAGCCTTCCAGATACATTAAGGAAGGCGGATCAATGGCAAATCTGCACAAGGGGAAAATTCAGGCTGAGAGGGTGAGCAGCGACCAGCTCTCTACAGGTTGGAGCTGAGGCTCTGCCCTGCTTGAATTTGGGCATCAGGGACAACTCCAACAGTGTAAGAGGAACAGAAACTACAAAAATAGAAGCCAATGTGACAAAGAGTTAATTTAACTTAAAACTAATCTTCTAGAATTCACTTACAACTATTCATTCATTTGCATGTAAGTAATTTGTACTTGCCCTGCAGTTGCTTCTCTTTGAAAGTGGACCTGATGGGAAGATCAACCAGATAAATAAGTTCAGATCAATCAACAAAATATCAGTGATGACAAAAGACAGCCCTACACACACAGCTACTAAACGATGGCTTTATGAAATTGTTACCATACCGACATGAAAAAATGGTTTGTCCCAGCCATGGGGCCACAAGTTCCTTTCCCCACAGCCAAGCCTGTTTCTTAATATATCAAACCACATGCAGTTTAATTGTGTCTTCTGAGGATGATTGTTTCCGTTTAATTTTTGACAAGCCTCTAGACCCACAGGCTGGCATGACTGACTCAACAGTAGGCGTTGAAGAAATATGTTTCTCAATGAAGGAATGAATGAATTCTATGCGTATAAACAATCCAACAGATCTCATCTCAATTATGGCTAAGCTTATAGAAAAGCAGCATCAGTCACAGTAAGACGTGGCACTAATGCTTCCTGAGCAGCAAAGAGCAAAACGAAACATACACCTCAGGAGAAGAGTTAGAAGAACGGTCAAAGCTAGTTGTTAGTTGTTTTTACTGCTCTCCACTTTCATGAGGTGATTGACCAGGGAGAAAGATTGGGTGAAAAAGAAGATTTGGAGAAAAAAAAAATCAGGATCTTAAAAAAAAAATAATAAATAAATAAACAAAAAGGTTTTCTGTGTTCTGCTTTGAAAGCTGCCCCTTCAAGTAACACCAAGCAGCTTTTACTCATGCATCTCCCTTCTCCCTCATTTTCACCCTGGATTCTTTGTTGTTTTGAAATCTTTCTAGGTGTCAGATTCCTGAGTTCAAACCAGATCCCCAAAGCAGAGTCGTGTAAAAACAAAGCCACAAAGGTAGAAACAACCCCAATGTCCATCAACAGATGAATGGATAAACAAGACAGCTCTACAAACAGATACTAGACTATGGCTTTATGAAATTGTTACCATACCATATATCCACACAATGGAATATTAAGTCTTAAAAAGAAAGGAAATTCTGGACTTCCCTGGTGGTGCAGTGGTTAAGAATCCGCCTGCCAATGCAGGGGACAAGGGTTCAATCCCTGGTCCGGGAAGATCCCATATGCCACAGAGCAACTAAGCCCATGCGCCACAATTACTGAGCCTGCACTCTAGAGCCCATGAGCCACAACTACTGAGCCCACAAGCCACAACTACTGAAGCCCGTGCGCCTAAAGCCCATGCTCCACAACAAGAGAAGCCACTGCAATGAGAAGCCCGCGCACCGCAATGAAGAGTAGCCCCCACTTGCTGCAACTAGAGAAAGCCCGCGCGCAGCAACAAAGACCCAACACAGCCAAAAATAAGTAAATAAATAAATGTTCCTTTAAAAAAAACAAAGAAAAGAAAGGAAATTCTGACATCTGCTACAACATGGATGAACCTTGGGGGCATGATGCTAAGTGAACTAAGCCCGTCACAAAGGACAATTACTGTATGACACCGCTTGTACGAGGCACCTAGAGGAGTCAAATTCACAGGGACAAAAAGTAGAACAGTGGTCACGAGGCGCTGGGAACAGGGAGTTAGTATTTAATGGTACAGAGCTCCAGTACTGGATGATGAAAAAGTTCTGGAAACGGCTGGTGGTGATGGTTGCACCACAACATGAATGTACTTACTGCCACTAAACTGTACACTTAGAAATTAAAATAGTAAATTTCATGTATGCATACAATGCTACAAATAAAAAAACCCCATAAAACGCCACAAACAAGGCAACAGGTAGTTTTCCCGTGTAATTATACCAACTCTGTTGGTATGATAATTTATTATTGACTATCACTTTCCAACCTTATGAAAACAAAGATGCCATTCATTCTACATGTTAAAAGTCTATAGTCCGGAAAACACAACTCCCAGGTGCATTCCCTACTCTCCTGTGTCAGAAGGGACAACAGCACTGTTGCCTGTTTACAGCTGAAGACCCAAACGGTAAACCAATTTTGATAACATCAAAACATATAAAGAAAGAAAACAGCATTCGTAAACCTGCCACTCAAGATCAAGTGTTACTTCCATTTTGATTTATATCCTTCCAGACCTCTTTACTGTGCGAACAGGCACGTGCATTTTTTTAAAAACATCTTTATTGGAGTATAATTGCTTTACAATGGTGTGTTAGTTTCTGTTTATAACAAAGTGAATCAGCTATACATATACATATATCCCCATATCTGCTCCCTCTTGCATCTCCCTCCCTCCCACCCTCCCTATCCCACCCCTCTAGGTGGTCACAAAGCACCGAGCTGATCTCCCTGTGCTATGCGGCTGCTTCCCACCAGCTACCTATTTTACATTTAGTAGCGTAAGAACTGGATCACATTGTACATACTATTATGCTTTTTTTTTTAACTTAGTGATGTTGCAGAAATCTTTCCATGTATAGAAATCTATCATCATTTTAATATTCCCCAGTATAGTATTCCATAGTATGGACATATTGTAACTTATTTAACTACTCTATCGATGGACATTTAAGTTGTTCCCATACTTTCTGGTAGACTCTTTTTGAAGCTTTCCCCACCATATTAGGACCTCCCTATCCTGCAGGAGATAAAAGCCGGATTTTGTTGTGTGATACTAGTATCATAGTTATAAAGGAGAAGACCTTTACTTTCCAAAGATGCATTTGAAAATTTAGGGTGAAATGCCAAGATATCTGCAATTTACTTCAAAACAGATCAAAAAATGTAGATGGGGCTTCCCTGGTGGCACAGTGGTTAAGAATCCACCTGCCAATGCAGGGGACACGGGTTCGAGCCCTGGTCCAGGAAGATCCCACATGCCGCAGAGCAACTAAGCCTGTGTGCCCCAACTACCGAGCCTGTGCTCTAGAGCCCGCGTGCCACAACTACTGAAGCCCGTGTGCCTAGAGCCCGTGCTCTGCAACAAGAGAAGCCACCACAATGAGAAGCCCGCGCACCACAACAAAGAGTAGCCCCCGCTCGCTGCAACTAGAGAGAGCACGTGTGCAGCAACGAAAACCCAATGCAGCCAAAAATAAAAAAAATAAATAAATTTATAAAAAACGAAAAAGAATGTAGATGAAGTCAACACAGTGGCTAAATATTAAAACTGTTAAAACTAGGTATGCAGGTATTCATTATACTATTCTATTTTTTTGTACATGGGGAAATTTTCATAACAAAAAGAAAGAGAGAAAAATAAAAGAAAGTGAGCTAGGAGTACAGGTATGTGCAAGAAAGTGGCTGAAGAATTTACTGTTAAATGGGGCAGATGGATTGAACACATTTATCTCCTCTGTCCCAAAATACTAAAATCATAGTAAAGGGATAAAAAAGGCATTAGCTCTGAAAAACAAAGAGATCAACAGAACTGTGGTGATCATCATGGTGATGACATCCTAGTCTCCATTTAACCCCTTAAGTAATAATGGGAATCTCATTCATCTCGTTAATGATTGGTTTGGGAAAGTGCATGAGAAATAAAAGAAAATGTATTTTGTTTTGCGATGGGGGGGGGTGGCTTTTGCAAAGATTTTTCTCACTTTTAAAAAGAGACACAAGGAGGGAATTCCCTGGCAGTCCAGTCATTAACATTCCTCACTTTCACTGCAGGGGCCTGGGGTCGATCCCTGGTCAGGGAACTAAGATCCCACAAGCCGCACAGTGTGGCCAAAAAATTTTTAAAAATTAAAAAATAATGGGCAAAGGACCTTACTGTATAGCATAAGGAATATCAATATCCTGTGATAAACCATAATGAAAAAGAATATGAAAAAAATGTATATATATGTATAACTGAGTCACTTTGCTGTCATTAACACAACATTGTAATTCAACTATACTTCAATAAAAAATAAATTTAGGGACTTCCCTTGTGGCACAGTGGTTAAGAATCTGCCTGCCAGTGCTGGGGACATGGGTTCGATCCCTGGTCCGGGAAGATCCCACATGCCGCGAAGCAAGTAAGCCCGTGTGCCACAACTACTGAGTCTGCACGCCTAGAGCCTGTGCTCCGCAACAAGAGAAGCCACTGCAATGAGAAGCCCATGCACTTCAGTGAAGAGTAGCCCTCGCTCTCTGCAACTAGAGAAAGCCTGTGGGCATCAACGAAGACCCAACACAGCCATAAATAAATAAATTTATTTAAAAAAAATTTTTTTTAAATGAGCAAAGAACTTTAATAGACATTTCTCAGAAAAGATATATAAATGGTGCCAGCAATCACATGAAAAGATGTTCAACATCATCAGTCATTAGGGAAATGCAAATCAAAATCACAATGAGTTACCACTTCACACCCACTAGGACAGCTATTAAAAAAAAAAAAAAAGAGACACAAGGAAAAGGTGGTCTCCACCTTCATCTGGATCTTTTTCCTCTGGAAGTGCTATAGCCATCTAGCTAATGACGTTGAAGATGAATCCAAAAGATCGAAGAGGGTGGAATAAAAGAAAGCCACAGAAGGAGAGCCAGAAAGAAACCATAAAGATCAGATCAGAAATAAATGAAGAAGAAATGAAGGAAACTATAGCAAAAATCAATAAAACTAAAAGCTGGTTCTTTGAGAAGGTAAACAAAATTGATAAACCATTAGCCAGACTCATCAAGAAAAAAAGGGAGAAGACTCAAATCAATAAATATAGAAATCAAAAAGAAGTAACAACTGACACTGCAGAAATACAAAGGATCATGAGAGATTACTACAAGCAACCATATGCCAATAAAATGGACAACCTGGAAGAAATGGACAAATTCTTAGAAATGCACAACCTTCCGAGACTGAACCAGAAAGAAATAGAAAATATGAACAGACCAATCACAAGCACTGAAATTGAAACTGTGATTAAAAATCTTCCAACAAACAAAAGCCCAAGGCCAGATGGCTTCACAGGCAAATTCTATCAAACATTTAGAGAAGAGCTAACACCTCTCTTTCTCAAACTCTTCCAAAATATAGCAGAGGGAGGAACACTCCCAAACTCATTCTATGAGGCCACCATCACCCTCATACCAAACCAGACAAAGATGTCACAAAGAAAGAAAACTACAGGCCAGTATCACTGATGAACATTGATGCAAAAATCCTCAACAAAATACTGGCAAATAGAATCCAACAGCACATTAAAAGGATCATACAACATGATCAAGTGGGGTTTATCCCAGGAATGCAAGGATTCTTCAATATATGCAAATCAATCAATGTGATACACCATATTAACAAACTGAAGGAGAAAAATCATATGATCATCTCAATAGATGCAGAGAAAGCTTTCGACAAAATTCAACACCCATTTATGATAAAAACCCTCCAGAAAGTAGACAGAGAGGGAACTTACCTCAACATAATAAAGGCCACATATGACAAACCCACTGCCAACATCATCCTCAATGGTGAAAAACTGAAACCATTTCCACCAAGATCAGGAACAAGACAAGGTTGCCCACTCTCACCAATATTATTCAACATAGTTTTGGAAGTTTTAGCCACAGCAATCAGAGAAGAAAAAGAAATAAAAGGAATCCAAATCGGAAAAAGAGAAGTAAAGCTGTCACTGTTTGCAGATGACATGACACTATACATAGAGAATCCTAAAGATGCTACCAGAAAACTACTAGAGCTAATCAATGAATTTGGTAAAGTAGCAGGATAAAAAATTAATGCACAGAAATCTCTTGCATTCCTATACACTAATGATGAAAAATCTGAAAGAGAAATTAAGGAAACACTCCCATTTACCACTGCAACAAAAAGAATAAAATATCTAGGAATAAACGTACCTAAGGAGAAAAAAGACCTGTATGCAGAAAATTATAAGACACTGATGAAAGAAATTAAAGATCATAGCAACACATGGAGAGATATACCATGTTCTTGGATTGGAAGAATCAACATTGTGAAAATGACTCTACTACCCAAAGCAATCTACAGATTCAGTGCAATCCCTATCAAGCTACCACTAGCATTTTTCACAGAACTAGAACAAAAAAATCTCACAATTTGTATGGAAACGTAAAAGACACCGAATAGCCAAAGCAATCTTGAGAAAGAAAAACAGAGCTGGAGGAATCAGCCTCCCTGACTTCAGGCTATACTACAAAGCTACAGTAATAATAGACAGTATGGTACTGGCACAAAATCAGAAATATAGATCAATGGAACAGGATAGAAAGCCCAGAGATAAACCCATGGACATACTGTCACCTTATTTTTGATAGAGGAGGCAAGAATATACAGTGGAGAAAAGACAGCCTCTTCAATAAGTGGTGCTGGGAAAACTGGACAGCTACATGTAAAAGAATGAAATGAGAACACTCCCTAATACCATACACAAAAATAAACTCAAAATGGATTAAAGACCTAAATGTAAGGCCAGACACCGTTAAACTCTTAGAGGAAAACACAGGCAGAACACTCCATGACATAAATCACAGCAAGATCTTTTTTGACCCACCTCCTAGAGAAATGGAAATAAAAACAAAAATAAACAAATGGGACCTAATGAAACTTAAAAGCTTTTGCACAGCAAAGGAAACCATAAACAAGATGAAAATACAACCCTTAGAATGGGAGAAAATATTTGTAAATGAAGCAACTGACAAAGGATTAATCTCCAAAATTTACAAGCAGCTCATGCAGCTCAATATCAAAGAAACAAAAAAAAAATCCAAAAGTGGGCAGAAGACCTAAATAGACATTTCTCCAAAGAAGATATACAGATTGCCAACAAACACATGAAAGAATGCTCAACATCATTAATCATTAGAGAAATGCAAATCAAAACTACAATGAGATATCATCTCACACCGGTCAGAATGGCCATCATCAAAAAATATACAAACAATAAATGCTGGAGAGGGTGTGGAGAAAAGGGAACCCTCTTGCACTGTTGGTGGGAATGTAAATTGATACAGCCATTATGGAGAACAGTATGGAGGTCCCTTAAAAAACTAAAAATAGAACTACCATAAAACCCAGCAATCCCACTACTTGGCATATACCCTGAGAAAACCATAATTCAAAAAGAGTCATGTATCACATTGTTCATTGCAGCTCTATTTACAACAGCCAGGACATGGAAGCAACCTAAGTGTCTATCAACAGATGAATGGATAAAGAAGATGTGGCACATATATACAATGGAATATTACTCAGCCATAAAAAGAAACGAAATTGAGTTATTTGTAGTGAGGTGGACGGACCTAGAGACTGTCATACAGAGTGAAGTAAGTCAGAAAGAGAAAAACAAATACCGTATGCTAACACATATATATGGAATTTAAGGGGAAAAAAATGGTCATGAAGAACCTAGGGGCAAGACGGGAATAAAGACACAGACCTACTAGAGAATGGACTTGAGGATATGGGGAAGGGGAAGGGGAAGCTGTGACAAAGTGAGAGAGTGGCATGGACATGTATACACTGCCAAATGTAAAACAGATAGCTAGTGGGAAGCAGCCGCATAGCACAGGGCGATCAGCTAGGTGCTTTGTGACCACCTAGAGGGGTGGGATAGGGAGGGTGGGAGGGAGGGAGATGCAAGAGGGAAGAGATATGGGGATATATGTATATGTATAACTGATTCACTTTGTTATAAAGCAGAAACTAACACACCATTGTAAAGCAATTATACTCCAATAAAGAAAAAAAAAAACAAACTAGTTTACAAAACAAAAAACAAAAAAGGAGAGCCAACCCCTGATCTTTGGGGACTGGTACTCTTTCACCTCTGGACTTCTTGTCACCAGTGGTAAGAAATTTCCTAATTATTGAAGTGGTTAGTAAGCAAGATTTTCTGCTACTTGCACCTGAAGTGTCCCAACAAGTGTGAACAAGAGATTTTAACCTATTTTTAGAAGACAGACTGTGGCTGGAGAGTGTTAACTGATGGGAAAGGAGTTGACCTACCACAGAACCTTGAGAAGCAGGGCACCTGGAGCAGCTAGAGCTGCACAAGTCATGGGTGAGGTGAGGACTAAACATAGCGAGAGAGCTGAAAGGCTCAATATTCTGTCGCTGGACCCGCAGGTCATCACTGCTACCTCACACGGTCACATGACTTACCATTGCCCTTGCCAGTCCCCTCGCTCTCCAATCAACCCTCAGAAAGAGAAACTGAACCAGAGAGACTCTAGACGTGGGGCCCCCAGGCTCAGCAGAGACCAGGAGGGGGCACAGGGCTAAAAACAGGAGGACTGTGGGCTGCCCCTGGTCAGATCCTTAGTTGGCACTGCCGGAATGCCTATTACCAGGTACATCAGCAGGCAGGGTTCTTCCCTCAGGAAACTGAATGACCCCGGAGAAAAGGCTTCCACAGCTTGCCTTTGGGAATATTCCAACAAAAGGCTGACTGGTGACATGATGACCTTTTGGTTGATAGTCCCACATAGACCTCCAATGAGCCTGTTAGAGCCTCTCTTTTAAATATGAATGGTTAGAGACAACCAAACATTCCTGGAACACCTCCAACATGAGCTGACCAACCAAACATCAAACACATGAACACATATATGAAACAAACTTGGGGGAAATGAAGAGAAAGGAAGAAAAGAGGAGGGGCTTCCCTGGAGATCCGGTGGTTAAGACTCTGCCCTTCCACTGCAGGGGGTGTGGATTTGATCCCTGGTTGGGGAACTAAGATCCCGCATGCCGATAAAAAGAACCAGATCCTAAAATTTAACAAGTAAATCGTAAACTATTTAATATACAGTTTTGAAGAGTAAAGTAAAAAAATCTTTTAGAAAGTGGAACAAGAGATTGAGAGACAACAGGAGAAAGGAGGTAAGAGGATGAAGAGGTCAGAGCAAATGATCCAACATCCAACTAACAGGAAGTTAAGAAAGAGAATAAAGACATAGTGGGGAGAAAACGATTTAGCATGTAACATGGGAAAATATCCCAGAAACAGGTGTTTCCAGGTTGAAAGGATCTACTGAGTACCTAGAACAATGAATGAAAAAAGACCTACATCAAGGGGGATCCCTGGGAAATTTCAGAGCCCCATGCTTCAGCAATTAAAAATGGAATCAGAATGTTATGAAACTCCTCAATAAAAACCTTCGATGCCAGAAACCAATGGAAAAATTGTCTTCAATCTTCTGTATGGAAATAATTCTCAATCCAGTTATATACTCAGAGAGATGATCAATTAAGTGTGAGGGTAGAATAAAAACATTTTCAGGTGTATAAGGATTCTAAAAATTGACCTCCCATGTCCCTTTTCACAGGAAGCTAATGGAGAAGATACTCCATCAAATAAAGGAGCAAACCAAGAGAGAAGGTGGCAAAGGGATACAGGAAACAGATGCTCCAACACAGAGAGGGTCAACAGAGTTCCAGGATGGTAGGAACTACTGTTTTTCACTCTAACCCTTTTAGTACTATTTAGTTTTTGAACTATGTGTCTATACTATGTTGATTTAAAAAAAAGAAGTTTCGCTAAGAAAAAGAAAATCTTAGAACAGTTGAAACACTCAATAGTAAGTTCCAGTTGCCAGACAAAAGAGAGGAGACGAGGGGAGGAGAATTGTGGAGAGTAAAGCTGAGCATGAAAACTGCGAGCTGCAGAGCAGAATCAGCTCTGAGAACCAAGACAGAAACATGAAGGAAGGACGCTGGGCACACGTGTGCACGTGCACAACGGGAAGGAGCCCTGGATCTCCTCGTTTTTAGACTTGTGTCACTCAGGACGTGGGCACCCTCCTGGCGATGACGGAATGGCGGATGCTTTCAAGACCTCCTCCCAGCTCTGATCACTGCCCTCCAGGGTGGAACCTGGAGGGATGGAGTGCGCTGGGACCAGCTTGCGTCTCAAAAAAGCCAAGGCTTGGAGAGGATGATGGGGAATTGGGCAACTGGCCATGAGAAAGTGTGGGGAAAGTCTCGCAAGTGTTAAGCTGCCGTCCAACCTTTCTTCCTCAGCACTACATTACCCCTCACCCCTCCACTTATCAGTCTGGTCTAAAGACAGTGCATGTGATGATGGTCCCTGTCCAGTTACACCCAGAGAAACTTAAAGTCCCCTAACCCCCACCACTTTGAGGAAGCACGAGAAAACAACTGACCTTAACTGAGTCCTTACTGCATGTAGGCACGTCACGTACCTTTTCTCATTGGAGCTACCCACTGCCTTAGGTGCGCGTAACTATGACCTACACTTCTCAGATGAGGACATTGGTTGCCAAGCTAATAAAAAGTGGAAATGAGACTGGGCTCTGCCTGCTTGACTTCAAAGGCCCCCCTGTTGAGAAATGAGTAGGAAAAGCCCAGGGACAAACATAAGTCAAAGAGAGAAACGGCTTCCACTTTGGCGATTACTCTATGTAATGAAGTAGCTTTCACTCCAGACTCACCTCTGCCCTTTTTCAGGTATCTAGGACCTTCTGCCTCTTTCCCTGCTGCCCCTGTCAGTCTTAGATTCATTGGCATTTGCCATTTTATACTTTAAGGAGAGATGTGTGAGCATCTATGAGACAGAGGGGAACGTGCCCAGATCTTGGCAGCACTGACCTCCACAGCTGACCCTTCCTCCCTCTGCTGCCCCCCTTCCCTGAACCCCTGCGCTTTCCAACAGAGTCCTGATGGCTTTGGTTGGCCTGGTCATTCATAGCCCTTGGGCTCTGTGGGGCAAATAATGTGTTTCCTTAGAGTTGGGGGCAAAGAAACAGAGCATACTGGTATGTTATCCAAGGGGCCCCAGGTTGAAGGACAGAGGCCAGGAGGACAGGTGAATGGAAATCAGGTAGCACTGAGGCTCCCATTGCTTTCCCATTGACTACCACTGCCCCCTACTACCAGCTACCATGAACTGAGTGCTTATGATGAGCTTGGTATTTTATCTCACTCAATTCTCCTTAGCTCTGTTTGGCAGTTGAGCAATTTGAGGCCAGAGAGGCTGAGAGACATGGCCATGTTCATCTAGTTAGCAGACAAGGAGTTGAGCCTTGCACTTCCAATCCTGTTCCAACCCTTGCTAGCTAACTTTCACTTTTCCAATCCTAGACCCAAGTCCCTCTTTTAGGAACCCCTGACAAGCATGGGTTGCAACGCAAAAATATGGCAACTGGAATATTTTCAAGGTTACCAAAATGATATTTAAGATATAAATTCACACGCTGTTAGCATTTCCTACAAGAGAAATTCACGATTGGGAAGGGATAACCATAATTCCATTCATGTGTGACAATTTTTTTTTTTGGCCAATTATAGATAATGAGTGTGACTGAAACATCTATTATATTTACATCATTAATATGAGGGAAATAACCGCTTTAAGTCTTATGTGGGTATGTTTACTTCTGATCATGCTTTTTCTTTTTTTTTTTCTTTTCTTTTTTTTTTTTTTGCGGTACGCAAAAAAAGGCCACTGTTGTGGCCTCTCCCGTTGCGGAGCACAGGCTCCGGACACACAGGCTCAGCGGCCATGGCTCACGGGCCCAGCCGCTCCGCGGCATGTGGGATCTTCCCAGACCGGCATGTGGGATCTTCCCGGACCGGGGCACGAACCCGCGTCCCCTGCATCAGCAGGCGGACTCTCAACCACTGCGCCACCAGGGAAGCCCTGATCATGCTTTTTCGATCTCTGATGGCATGGGGTCTCGTGTGAACCTAAAACAACTGAAAAAGGACGTTATTTCCCACTAACTGTGGAACAGAGTTCACCCCTGAGTTTTCTGGTGCCTTGAAAGCGTCCTCAAAAATTATTCTCTTACCAACATTTGTAACGTGCTCCTTGGCCTCCCCTTTTCCTTCAGAGACATTCTTTTCTGCCGATTAACCTCACCCTCTCTCTTTCTTCTATTTCCCTAAAAGAACATAAACACCTGGCATTTCTCTATTGACAAACATTCCCCTGAAAATTAAACCAAAAAAGGAACAGAAAGAAGCAGCTCTTAAGGCTCCACTGTTGCCTGTTTCATTTTTTAACGGCTGCCCCCAGCTTCTCTGTTAAGCCAGGTACCACTGCTTGGGTGCTGAGTGCCTGCATCAGTCAAAATCGATGGAGAAATGTATAATAAAAGAGTTTTCAAACTGGGGTTCCCTGGAGTCCTTGGGGAAGCTGAGGTAATCCCTTGGATGTGCTGGGGGACAGTGGGTCCTGGGTACACGTGCGATGAAAGCAGGGCTGAGCGGGCTTCAGGTGGAGGCAGGTCTGCTTTTATATCGGGTACCATGTAAGGTTCTGTGGGAACAAAAAAGTTCCATCGCCACCAAGAAGTTTGAAAGCTATATAGAATTGAAGCCCCTTCCAGAAGTTTGGAGCAGAACTGTGTCCCCAAGGGTAGTATCCTTCACCAACATCTGGCATTACAGTGAGAAATTATAAAACGATTTTGGAAAATGAGGGGTGGCAAGGACAGTGGCAAGTAAACGGATGACGACAACGACCCGACAATGGTTATGATGATGGAGATGTGTGGGCGGTGACTCCATCCCCCCAGATGCCTGAGGCTGAGCTTGGTGATTCCAAGAGAGGGGCTCCAGCTGCCAAACTGGTCAGGCTTGCACCAAAGTGTAAGGCATGAGAGATCCTGGTAGGTTAGTAACAACTGTCATCAAATATTTGCTTTGCTTTAAAAATAAATTCCTTCCCCTTCTTTTGTAACTATATTCTCTTAATGCCTACTTGCTGACTGGACAATTACTCTTTGAGACTCACAGTGTATGCATTAAAAATCATCAGAGGGGACTTCCCTGGTGGCGCAGTTGTTAAGAATCTGCCTGCCAATGCAGGAGACACGGGTTCGGGAGACACAGGAGACACAGAGCCCTGGTCCGGGAAGATCCCACATGCTGCAGAGCAACTAAGCCCATGCACCACAACTACTGAGCCTGTGCTCTAGAGCCCACGAGCCACAACTACTGAGCCTGCGTGCCACAACTACTGAAGCCTGTGCGCCTAGAGCCCGTGCTCCCCAACAAGAGAAGCCACCGCAATGAGACGCCCGTGCACCGCAACAAAGAGTAGCCCCCGCTCGTTGCAACTAGAGAAAGCCCGTGATGCAGCAAAGAAGGCCCAACGCAGCCAAAAAAAACAAAAATCATCAGAGGATACTAATATCTGCACTTATATTGTGTTATTAATGTTTTCTTTTTATGATGCTATGGATATTTGAGTCTCATCTCCTAAACTCCAAATTCTTGAAAAGCAGGATCTGGTTTCATTCATCTCTGTGCCCCTGCGTGAAAGTACCTAACACAGCACCCTGCTTATGGAGCAAGCACTCAATAAATATTTTTGAACGAGGGTTACCTGTCCTATCACCTGGAAATCGGTCTGTGGCTCATTATGGCACTCCACTGCCTGTCAAAACACACATACATGGATTTTCAACCCACGTGGAATTTTTTTCTCCCTCCCTCTTTTTTTTGGCCACGCTGCGTGGCATGTGGGATCTTAGCTCCCCGAGCAGGGATCGAACCCATGCCCCCTGCAGTGGAAGCTTGGAATCCTAACCACTGGACTGCCAGGGAATTCCCCCAGGTGGGTTTTGTTTTCTATTCTTTCCTTTCTGTCCAGGATGACCAAATAAAACCCCAAAGAGGTGGCTCAGCTTTCTTGGTACGGAGGGAAATGTAAGGACAGACAGCCCTGTCATGGCAATTTTCCCTTTACCCTGACCATTGGAGAGCTGTGGAAAAAATTCACAAAATATCATGGCAAGTGGGCTCCTAAGCTGTGCTGACTACCCATCCCCCCAGGCTTCCCCCACTCTCTGCTCCAGGAATCTTCAACTAATCTAAAAACTTTCAGGTGACCAGAAAGTTGCCTGGTGGTTGAGTGTCATCCTTTCAGCTATTTATTTCTAGCTGACTCTTACGCCGTGAAAACACATCCTGTCGGATATAGGTCTGCTATGGAGGATGACAATCACGGCAACGATGACCACGGTGAGGATGACAACGGTGACAGCAGTAACATCCACTGAACGCTACGTGGCAGGCACTGGGCTGAGCCCCTCACGCCCATTCTCTCCCTTCAACTTCACAACCACCTCCCCAGGTAGGACGATAACGACTCCCATTTCACACGTGATCCGACCACATACGACCCAGCCAGGCAGGGTCACTTGACCACGGACTCAAGGCTTCTATCGCCCAGGTGGGACTTACCTAGGAAGCACAGAGTTAGGTGGCCTGGATTTTGCAGGGGACGCGACTTTAGGTTCTGGGCCCAAGCTCCCTGAAGATCCCGGCAGCGAGTCCTGCGCTGGCCCGGATGGGTTTGGAAGTACTTCCCTTGCCGAAGTCAGGAGATGCTCTTTATCTTTAACTTCTTTTTCCCGGGACTTGGCTTTGTGTTCCGCCAGAAGGAGGTCAAATTGCTTTTTCCGGCCTGGGACTGCCCTCCGATGGCTTAGGGAGTGAGTCTAAGGAGAAGAGAGACGGAAAGCACAGCCTCTTTGATCAGCACATAAACCTGCTTCCCCAGGCCCTCCATTTCAGAAACAGCAATTCATGGGAATTTAGAGGTGCTTGAAAAGTCAACTTCAAGGCAACAGCTCCTGTTCTGTGGCTGGGAAGAGGCAGAGACCACACAAAACGCAACCGTGCCCTACGCTCCTGGCGTTAAGAAGCCAAAGCTTCCTCCAAAAAATGGCATAAGATGACGAGCTTCAGCGCAGAACCCATGAGAACCTCTCTGATGAAAGGCAACGGTGAGGGCGTGCTGGAGTTAATCCAGGTGCAGGTGGGAGGCTTGCTTTGGCCCAGACACACAGAGCCACCAAGCAGAGAGGGCCACAGCCTCCATCCCAAGAGGCACTGGCAGTTCAGTATGAAATACGGGGCTGGGGGCCACCCACTGGCGGCCGCCTTGGGTCAGCTGTCCCCTGGCCACCCTGCTGTGGCTGGATCAGGGGCACGGCAGCTCGTCCTCCCCTCCGGGGCTGCCTTTCAGGGCGCTGCCACCGCCGCCGCGCTGCTCCTGCATACATTAAAACGTAGCAGGGTTTAGAACCGCCTGTGAGTGCCTATAAATACAATTTACTGTCTGGCCTCACAAGTAACAGGGGAAGCCTATTTTTTTTTTTTTTTTTTCCCTTCTTAAAAAGCCAGCCAGCTTGAGGCAGGCGCTCTGCTACCATGGAAGAGAAGAAAGCATTTCCCTTACAAAGAACAGCTGGGGGTCATGTCGAGGCTCCACACCCTGCCGTGTGCAGAGAGTGGCATGCAAACATTTCGACAAAGGCCCCAGCGAGAGCAGGAAGTATTTTTTATGGAAAGAGAAATACCTTGCAGGTGAGGGATCTTGTGCAAGGTTTCTTTGTCTCGGGATCCAATACTCCACAGTGTTTATTTGGGTCAAATTCTCTCTCTGGTTTAAGAAACAAACAAAAAATATAAGAAAAAAGGAGACTAAATAGGATTTGGCATTAAGACCACATTTTTAAAAAAATGCACATTTGCACCAACAAGTGAGACATTGTCAGGCAATCTGTTTTTTTTGGTTTGTTTTTTTTTCCAACCGGCTGCTAAAATGCTTCCAGAACCGCTGGGGGAAGATGGCGCTCCCCTCTGAACCCAAGAATTCCCAAGTCCAGCGGGAGGCGGTAGGGATCGGAATGCACAAGGGAATGGGGGGTGGGGGGTGGGCAGCGGAGGGAAAGGAGCCAGTTGCTCTCACACTTTCACTCCAAACAATTCCCCCAGTACCTTTGGGCAGAGGTGGCTGCAGACCAGGGAGAACCACCTGAGGCCCAAGGGCCACTTTTTCCCCTGGGGTAGCTCCAAGAATACGTCACCAACCCCTTCCTGCCCTGCCTCCCTGATAGTTTTAGCCATTTAAGTGGGAGATTATTCCTTGACATGTCCGTGTGACCTGCCTCTCTCAATGCTTTGCAAAGTCCTCAGCACGAGGCTTTCCACGCAGCCTCGCTGGCCAGAAAAATCATTTCCCGGATTCAGGAACATATAGGCAGGGGCAGGGCCAGGTGTGGGATTTACACTGGGACTGAACCTGAAGGTGCAGAGAGGGCAGGGCCTGTTAGTGTCACAGTCGCTCTGCCCCTGGAATGAGGCCTGATGCTCCAGGTGGGAACGAGCCGGGTCCCTCGGGGACCTGCTGAGGGAGGCGGGCTTTCCCCAGATCCTGCCTTCCCGCTGGACTCCTGACGGCTCATGTTGGGGTTACTTCTAAGGAATCTGCTCTTTTTATGCCCGTTTTGGATCCTTCACCCCTTCTGGATTACAGAAATGCTCTCCTCCCCTGGAAAACGAGGGGATGTGCGGCAATCTCTTAAGGACCCTTCAGGCTTTAAAGTTCCACCTCTTGATGACCTGTGCCATTTCTGGAAGGCACCCAACAAACACCTGAGTCCTGCAGGGCAGAATGACATAGCTCTTCTGAGCATCCAGGGAGACGGGCAGCAGCATTGGCGGGTGGGTGGATGGGCGCGCAGCGGGGTGTATATATACTTGGTGGAATGTCTCCTTAAGGGCCTCCAATGGCTGCAAGCTAAAAAGAGGTTACCTTGCCTGAAAAACTGCCTGAACTTGGTGGAATAAGCTCTGACCATAATAAATGAATGCATTCTATTTTTAAAAGAAGGTTTGGGAGCTGTGGGGAGGTTGCGACAGTGGTGATGATGATGTTTGCAATAAAACCATTCTCAGGTCCAAGACAGATTTCCTGGTTGACTATCAAAATGCATCCTGCCTCTTTCTTTTGCTTTTGTCTCCTTTTTTTAAGCTTCATTTTTAAGGAAAGAAAACTGCTAGGCCTGGAGATGTTCGCTTCCTACGAGCCCTCTCTGCCCACCGAGGAGGGTCTGGGTGCCAGGCTGAAGGCCGCCTGGTGTGAGTTCTTGCCCTTGGGCCTGGCGGAGTCAGACCTGTGCCCAGATCCACACCGGCCCTCGTGCTGACCTGGAACTGAGCAGGTTGTTTGGCTGGGGGTAGGAGCTGGCTGCCAAATGTGAAAGTGAGAGAGAAATAGCAAAAGACCCAATGAGACAAAACCACCAACAAAATGCAAAATCCCCAAACACACAAAAAATGCCCGACCAACTTCAGATTAAGGTGCCGGCTGGAAGCCATGGTCATACTTCTGCCAGGAGGAGGAAGCCGGCCTCACTGCGCCCAGACAGGCCTATTGGATTGCCCCCTCTGCAGAGTGAAGATGAACTTTCCCTGCAGGGAGACAGCCAGGAGCGGGGGGCTCCGTCCACACAGTGAGGCCCCCGCCCTCAAGAGAGCACCAGGCTCTGCCTTTCTTTCTGGACAGCGGGTGGAAAGGACATGGAGAGATTTTCAGGGTAAAATAACTGTGTCATTAGAATGCTTTGGGCCTGAGGTACTTTTAAGAAGTAAACTTTTTAAAAGTGACAGAGGTAAGATAGAGAAACTGAAACACATATAAACACAAAGTACAAAATGAAAATGACCCACAATTCTTGGGGCGCTTAGGAATTATGCTCATACCAGAGGACACAGCTTCACTCTCACAGGGCAGCTTACCCTGTACGGTGGACCCATGAACAACGTGGGTTTGAACTGTGCAGGTCCACTTACACACGGATCTTTTGCAATAGTACATACTGCAGTTCTACATGATTGCAGGTTGGCTGAATCCGCAAATACAGAGGAACTGCGGATACGGAGGGTCAACTAGAAATTATACAGGGATTTTTGACTGCGTGGAGGGTCGGCACCCCTAATCCCTGCGCTGTTCAAGGGTCAACTGTATTTTGTTTTTTCTGGTTGACATTTGATAAATGCCCAGAGTGTGTGAAGAAGTTATAAGGTTTATAGCTTTTCTTGGTCTTTTAGAGAAAGTAAAACTGCCGGATTTCCTTCTCCAACAATCCCAAAGCAACTATCACCCACTTGGGGGCCCCTAAGCGCAACCATTGTCTTAAGGACTGGCCATGTGCACCTTTCTGGGTACCCTGAGGTACTTGGGCAACCAAGTAGATCGGAGAGAGACCCTTCAACACCCCATCTGCTGTGCCAGTCCAAGCGTTCCCAGATGGAAATTCCAATCTGCTTATGTGGGAAAGGCAGTTGCAGCCCCAGACCACAGAATCAACCTGGAAACCAACGAGACCAAAGGATGGAGATGGGCAGACAGCACCAAGGCGACTGTCCCAAGCCTGCCCTGAGCTACTGGGAGATATCACGGTGGATTGCCCGACTCTGCTTTCTGGAACCCAGGGGCAGTTCGGCCTGTCAGTGTGAGGACAAGACCCTCCGAATCCACAGACTGCTGAGGGGTTGCAGAGCCTCCTGCCTTGGGGTCACTAAGGTAACTGCTGCTCAGGGCTGGGCTGAGCGAGGTACCGCATCTGGCCCGGGATTAAGAGAACCAGTTCTCCCCTGTATTTTTAGGGGCGGGGGAGGTTCCTGTTGGCAGGTAAACTCCGTGTCTCCCTTAAAACGAAACAGACCTGCTCTATGATAAGAAAGCATCGCTCCCTCGTTCTGGACGCAACTCGACTGCAATCTGATCATGAGCCAGACTCGAAGGACACAGACACGTACCTGAAAGTCTCCTGTAAGGCTTGTTGTTGTTTTTGGTGCCATTTTGGTGTTTCTTGTCTATGGTGGCAGACAAAATTCCTTTGCCATTTAAGATCTTCTCTGGGGAAGGTGGCACTGACTTGGACATCAAGACCGGCTTAATGACAGGTGGGGTGGAGACGGCAGAGGATGAGGTGGAGCAGAAAGTGACCGCAGTAGTGGTTGCAGAGTTCATTTTGACATTGGCACCATCTGCCTTCACTAGGTTAGGAATTTTCTCTAAACTGACTACGGGAACCGGAACACTGAAAAATAAATGAACAAACACACACAATTGCCTTCTTTGATTCATCTGGTCTGCGGAGAAGATATGCCTGCTTATCATTATCAGGACACTTCCTTATCACTTATTTATACCCCTCCTCTACGAGAGCAGCAGGATTCCAGTTCTGATGGGAGGGAGATGCACGCCTTGGAAAGGACCAAGAGCGGGTGTGAGGCTGGCGCAGCGCCAGGGATGGCATCAGAACTGATTACCTCCTGGACCGGTTGTCCCCGTAGATCCTGCAGCTCCCCCTTTCTCAGTCCCTTTAGTCGGCGGTCTCTGAGACAGCACCTTGGGCAGAACAAGGCGCCTGCTGTGAAGCTCAGGAGGCGATGCTGTCTGTCCACGAAGGCCGTTGTGCCACGGAGCCGCGTGCTGAATCACGCCCCCTCCCCCCCGCCGCTCGGCTGGTCTCCCACCCAGGCGATCGGGCCTGACATCTGTTTAGCTCGGAGCTCACACAACACGGAGGCATGGCTGCGGGCCAGCGTGCCACGCTCTGCACTGTCAGAGGACTTCTGGATCACTCACATCCCGGGGATGGGCTCAAACTAAGTGAGCCGCCATGGAACATTATCTAATATTCCATTTTAGGCAGCGAGTTATGTAAATAGGCAATTCTCAAGGCTGGCAGGTGAGAGGATGAATTTTAAGAAGACAGAGCACAAAGGTGTATGTGTTTGCTCTTCAGAGTCTGTCACCTTAGCCCCACTTCCCTGCCATTTCTCCTGCAACCGATATGCATCTGATTTCTGTGCATTTCATGCTGGATGACCCTGTGTCTGGGGGGCGGTGGAGAACTCTGTCTTGGGGTCTGAAAAGATGAGATGAGATGAAAAGGCTTTGTTTTGGTTCCTGAACTAGATTCCCTTTCCTCCTTGCAGGGGGGCAGAATGGGAACAACTTCAGCCCCCCAAGTCATTTCTGAGCTAAGAGTGAAGGCGACTGAGCTATCTGAATGCCAAATGGTCTAGAAGAGGGCTTAGACATGCCTGCAGACAATGCAGGACATGAAAGACAGGCTGGTTTTGCAGGTGAGGAGTCTTATGTGCCCACATGGCTGGCCGCTCTCCCTTCCCTAAGATTCATTCACAGATCATTTCTTTGATCAATTTGTTCATGAAATTATTTCAGCAACCCCTCAGCCCCTGCCCCTTTGCTGACTGTGGAACAGGATCCCACATGTTATTTATAAGCCTTTGCCAGTGAGAAGGGCACTCAGTAGTGGAGCACAATGCTCCCAGACATGAGACTTCACCCCAGGACCATGTGCTTTCTTGGCCCGGGGAAGCGTGGGGTGGGACTTCAAGCCCCACGTGAGGGGAAACTGGAACAGTGGTTTTTAGTTAGACACCAAGTCACTGACAGTTCAGCCTTTGATGAGTGTTTCAATCACCGAGATATAGCTGCACTGCTGCTACTTTCTAGTTAATGGCAATTCTCAAAGCACTCCCCTATCGCTAAAGAAGAGCACAAGAAGCCCTTGAAAAGTCAGCACACTGAGAAGCTGCAAAGATATTACCTGGTGAAATTAGTGCTGCATTCCTGATTTCTTCCAAATGGTAAAAAATGCAAAGCCATGGGATATGGAATACGTCCAGGCTCATTCCTTCACTCAATTTTAAAAGACACAAATGATAGAAACCAGAGTCGCTAAGAGATATTTGTACACTTTGTTCATAGCATTATTTACAGTGGCCAAAAGGTGGAAGCAACCTAAATGTCCACTGATGGATAAATGGATAAACAAAATGTGGTATATATATACAATGAAATATTATTCAGCCTTAAAAAGGAAGGAAGTTCTGACACATGGATAAACACTGAGGACATTATGTTAAGTGAAATAGGCAAGTCAGAAAAAGGTGAATACTGTATGATTCCACTCGTATGAGGCACCTAGAGGGGTCAAGTTCATAGAGACAGAAAGGAGAATGGTGGTTGCAGGGGAGTATCCAGTTTAGCGATACTGTTTAGCGGGTATCGAGTTGCAGTTATGCAAGCTGAAGAGTCCTGAAGATCGGCTGCACAACAATGTGAATGTACTTAATACTCCTAAACTGTACTTTAAACATGGTTAACATGGGAAATTTTGTTACGTGTATTTTACTATAGTTAAAAAAAAAATTTTAATGTACAAACCAAAAAAAAAAAAATCCCACAAATTACAAACTCATGTAACTTAAATTATACTTCAATATCCTAACTTTAAAAATACATAAGAGCCTGCTTAAAAAACTCTTGTTGATTTATCTGTCACTCTTGTTTTGACCTGCAGACTTTTCTTTCTTTACAAAAAAGTTAAACTTCAAGTGCTGATGTGAACACGTGGACTAGCAGCCAGGTGAGAAGATTCTCTAGCACGTGTGTGGCCTCCCCTCATATAGTTCCTTGTGAAGCCAAGTGAGTTCAGGAAAGGAAATTAGGACCTTCACGCTCCAGATCCAGCTCTTGTCCCATGAGCCGGTCTGAGTTGCGTGCTGAGTACTCATGAGCTTAGCAGACAGAGATATGATGTTGGGATAGAATGATCCAGAGCAATTAGACCAAATGAAATAAATTTAAAAACCGAGTCAAGTGGTCCTCAGATGCTCGCAGTACAGCCAGCGTTTCCCCCCCTGAAGTCACGGTCCAGCTCCAGCAAGTCCCTTAAGGCAGCTACGAGAGCACAGGTGCAGCAGGTCCAGCTGCTGGAACAGTGCCACGTGACTCACCTCTTTGATGGTCATGCTTCTTCCTGACTGCGTGTTAGTGACTGAGCTTGAGCCAAGCCAGCGAATATGTGTGACTGACTGATCTCCTAATTTGGGATTTTCTCCACTACTTGAGCGTGGTCCACTCACAGCCTCTACTGCCAACGCTTCCGTAACTCCAGCTGGACTTCAATCCCAGTGCCCAGAGACAGGATGTGGGACTCAAGTGCATCAGAAACAAGAAGGGAAGGCTGATGTGTGGTCCTCTTGGATTGGAATGGGGGGGTGTTAAGGAAAGAATGTTTCAAAGGGCTCCAAAGACCAGGTGAGGGGCGGAGCCACGGAGTAAAAAAACACCCCTGAAACCAGGTAAGCAGCCACTTGGCAGTGGGAAGAGAAGCAAGATTGAGTTGCTGGGGTGGGAATTCTAAGGGTGTCCACTAGCTAAGGGAGAAGGGCTACAGACAGACAGAAGGACAGACTGTGGACCATCTCTGATCCTTTTTTCTTTCTTTCTTTTTTTTTTTTTGCGGTACGCGGGCCTCTCACTGTTGCGGCCTCTCCCACTGCGGAGCACAGGCTCCGGACGCACAGGCTCAGCGGCCATGGCTCACGGGCCCAGCCGCTCCACGGCATGTAGGATCTTCCCGGACCGGGGCACAAACCCGTTTCCCCTGCATCGGCAGGCGGACTCTCAACCACTGCGCCACCAGGGAAGCCCTGATCCTTTTTTCTTTAGCATCCTTTCTTTCCCCCAAAGGCTTTGGGCTTTCCCTCTAAGGCAACCTGCTTGTGGCCTGCACTGAGAAGGTACTTCTGCTGGGTGTTAAGAGAAGACAGGGAAGCAGGAAGCTCAGTGATAGTAGCAAGGGTCAAACACATCCTCGGGGGAAATGAGAGAGAGAGAGAGAGAGAGACAGAGACACACAGAGAGAGAGAGACAGACACAGAAAGACTTTCCTAGTTAATCTTACCACCCTCATTCCCCAGCATAAATGTCAGCCACTGGTCCAGCTGAGAGAATTTAGTCTCCTTTCTTCACTACTATTGGCAACAGTCCCCAGATCCCAAACAGATGAACAAGGAGCAAATGATCTCAAGAAGGTACCACAGGATTTGGAAAGCCAATCCCAGAGGTTTGATCTTTTTCAGCCCTGGCTAACATAAGACACTACTGAGAGCCCCAGGTCCCGTTTCACTTACATACAGACCCCCGCATGTGAGAGGGAGGGCAGCTGCCCTAACACCATCATCTCAGGACTGCCTTCTCCTTTCTCCCATTGTCCCTTTCCCCACTCCCCTCCCTCCTCTGCCATCACCTCTCCCAGCCAATAAGTAGAGTGTTCTAGCCCGGGCAGCAGACCCTGAATAACAGGCTCATTTTTTTTCCATTTGGAAAGAAGCCAAAAGATTCTGACCCCTGCTGTCACAGTTTGAGCATCTCCCACTTTGTGTCAAGTCACAGGAGCCCCAGCACCTCCATGTGCTGCTGGGAGCTGGGAGGGGTGGAGAACGGGCAACACCCAGATTACTAACTAAGCAATTTATTAGCCTCTTTGCTTAGTTCCCCCTAAGTTTAACAAAAGCCCCTCGAGTTCCTTGCCTTTCAATCTTAAGGGATGCACTTACACACTCACCGAGGTCTCACAATTAGTTGCATTTATCAACTCACTATTGTCCTTTCTTTGAGAAACAAGGTTTGAAAGGGAAAGACGTGTCCCCACTCTTCCTGCTGCTTTCATAATGCCTGTTTTGTCTGCTTGGGAGGAACTCTCTCAGGGAGCCCAGGGCTGCAGCTTGTGCCCCTGCTGTGTCTAATACACTGGGAGCACTTATCTCCTTGTTGTCTTTGCGCCTCTGTCCCGGGTCCCCAGAAGGGATCCCACAGCCGAGAACAGTCCCCCGTCATCTTCCTTGCTGGATCTACCTTGCTTCTTTATGCTGCTTCGGCTGCCGGCGTCTCCTTCCTGGGTGCTTGGCCTGTCTGAATTTACCTTTCTGGACCAAGGAGAGTCCTCTGGCTTTAAGAAAAATGGTTCTCCTGGCACCAGGTAGATTCCCCTCCCCGCCCAGTGATGTCTGCAAAAGAGCAGAGGTGGAGAATCTTATGGTGTGGTTTCGAGGGCCACCAACGTGTTGCGGGACAAGCTGCTCTCCCTCCAGCTCTGCTTTCCTGGCGATCATGATTTATCCTTCCATCATCAACAGATAAGCCTTAAAAGAATGGTCCAGAAAATCTTTA
This sequence comes from Pseudorca crassidens, assembly GCF_039906515.1. NCBI lineage: Eukaryota > Metazoa > Chordata > Mammalia > Artiodactyla > Delphinidae > Pseudorca > Pseudorca crassidens. The sequence goes on along the minus strand of NC_090303.1, from coordinate 19,437,319 downwards.
GGCCTGCAGAAATCATCGCCAGCCCTGTTCCACTTAGCAGCACAGGGGAAAGATGGAGTTCACAGGCAGGAGCCTGAAGACATATGGTATTTGTGCTGTGGGCTACATGTCTGATGAGAGTTCTCAGCTGTCTGATTTCTTCCCACCAGTTCCTTCCACTAAGGCCCATGAGCCTGTGTTTCTGGTCGGGCAGAATTCTGAGGATCTCTGACTCACTGGCTGACCCTTGAAAGGGTCATCTCACCCAGCCTCTTGCCTTCCAAGAAGGAATAGTAGGTAAGTCCTCCCAAAGCAAAAGGAATTGACCTTATTTTAAAAGGTCCTCAGAGAAGGAATTCTACTTGGCTCTCTTGGATGCATTTTGGGGGCTGCTATCAGGCCATTAAGTCAAATTTAGATTCTTTAAATTGAAGGAATGCTTGGGACATGCTTGAAGTCTGGGAGTCAGGCAATCCCTAAGAATCGGCCTAAATAACAGAGCTGCAAAGTCCTATTTTGGTACAACAGACACAGGAAGTGCTATATAAATCCTGACGAATGAATGCATAGTATTTTTTTCAATCTGGAAAACGTTTGGGAAAACTTTCAGAAAGCCAATTTGTCCACACCTGAAGCAAACCGTAAACAAGGTAATCAACCACCGAGCACGGGAAATAAGGAAACCTGCCAGATTAACATTATTCTGTGGCTGAGTGTCAGGCCTGGTGGGCAGAGAGGAAGCACCACGCATAATCTCTCCTGGCCTTTGCACAGTTTTGGATGCCCTCCCACATAACACACCCTCAGCAAGCTGGCAAAATGTGGTTAGACCACACAGCTACTGGGGGTGAGCGGCCCTGGCAGCTGAGGCAAAAAAAGATTGGTTAGCAGCGTCTCGTGCCAGCCCAGAGTCGTACCCACAGGAGCTCGCAGGGGCCCATCGCTGGCCAAGAAGATTAAAGCGTGTCAAGAAGATTCATCAGTGACTTGGGTGATAGGTCAAGATCTCATCCATCAATTGCGGGAAGAGGCGGTTAGTTGCTGGGAAGAATGATGTGGGACTTTCCCTTAGGAGGCAGGGAGAAATGAACAAGCTGACGCTGACAAATTGTAAACGTGGCCAGAGGCAAGAAGGATCAAATCAGGGAGAACGAGTAGGGCTGAGCTGGGGGTCTGTGCCTTGTCATTGTTCTGGTAAGGTCACAGAATGTGGAAGGTGTTGCAAGATAACTTAGGATAATGGTTAGGAATACAGGCTTTGAAATCAGACAGACCTAGATCCAAATCCTGCCTTTTCTATTGCTAGATGCATTATGGTGGGCAAGCCATCTGACTTCTGTGGGAATTAAAAGATGGCGGTCAGGGCTTCCCTGGTGGCGCAGTGGTTGAGAGTCCGCCTGCCAATGCAGGGGACACAGGTTCGTGCCGCGGTCCCGGAAGATACCGCATGCCATGGAGCGGCTGGGCCCGTGAGCCATGGCCGCTGAGCCTGCGCGTCCGGAGCCTGTGCTCCGCAACGGGAGAGGCCACAGCGCTGAGAGGCCAGCGTACCGCAAAACAAAACAAAACAAAACAAAGATGGCGGTCAGCCTGGCAAGTGGATGAGCGCTGGCTTCTGTTCCACCTCACCTCGGCAGGATGGCCTCGCAGCGCAAAGCCCAGGCAGGCATGTGAGGCTGCCCTGCCTGGCTCATCTCAGAATTTCACTACTCTGGCTTCAGTTTCCTTATCAGTAAAATGAAGGTCACGACAGATATTTGAAGTGATTAACAGAGATAATACATATACAGTGCTTAGCATGGTGCTTGGGTACATAGTTGGCCCTCAATAAATTGTAGCAAAAACAAAAAGGGGGAGAGGATCACGCCGTCCCCTCTCCCTACTGCCCCTGATGCTTCTGGGGTGCAAGTCACTGTCACCATCAGAACTTTTTGTCCTCTTAGCCCTTCTGGTCCCATGATGGGGGGAGGGGTGGAAGAGGATGTGGGGGGCATAAGTGGAAGATGGGTGGGAGCAGATGGCCGTCCATATTTACCCAGAGTAGAGGACCACTTCCTGGGGGTGCAGAAGGGGAAAGACAGAGCCGAGTAAGAAGCCTTTTCAGCCTCAATCCCTTTCCAGGAGCCCTCAGCCCTACTTCACAATCCCACCTGCTTCTCTATCTCTAGTCTCCTAGTCACTGCCCAAGCCTGGACTAGTGGTGAAAGCTCCCACCTGCATACACATTCTAGAAGAGTGAGAGGAACTCCAGCCTCCTCTCACACGAACATGTAGTCTCCTGCAACCCTGACCTGTGTGAGGCAATGGGGGTTCTTGCTGGCCCTAAGACGGCTTCTGGAAGAAGAACTCTATGTGCCCCCTTCTAGGCTCCTTCACGTTCCCTGGAAGCAGGAAGTTCCAGCATCAGCCTCTGTTTAGTGTCTCCGACACTTCTGTTAATCAGGGCTTCCCAAGGCACGGAGCTCAGAAGGTGGTCTCCAAACCCAATGAAAGATCAATGGGCACTAAATGCCCTGACATTCCTGGGGAGTCATAATACCCCAAGATCGTGGGAAAAATCAGCAAGCCAGAGGAGAGAGGAAGATAACGAAGGGAAAACAGAGTCCTGGCACAGTAGAGGGTACATGAAGCTGGACAGGCTGTCTCCGGAGTGCACTGGGGACCAGCCTGCCTGCAGGGGTGCAGCCCCGGGCAGTGAGTCCGGGTGGAATTTAAGACAAGCCCAGACCAAACCAACCATACCTGCTCAGTGCCTTTCCTTCTACATGTGAGAACGAAAAGCCTCCCAATGAAAATGAGTACCCAGTGAAATTCTCATCAAGGCATAAACGGTATCAAGGGCCTTTCAGGGCAGGATTTCAGATGAAGGAGATCAGGAAGCAAGTGGATTCTGGAGAGAGCGATGGTGCAGGGCAGAACGGAGCCCCCAGCGCCGGCCCAGTCCAGACTCGGCTCAGGAGTTGCGAGTGGGCGCGCTCCCGCCTGCAGCCACCAGAGGTCATCGGCTCCCGCTGCTGGAGCTACAAGCTGCCCTGCCTGCCGGGCCTACCCCTCGCCTTCCAGAGCCCGCGCAGCCAGCACGTTCACTGCCTCCCTCAAACCCTGCAGCCAACACCGCCCCAGAGGGAGAGACGGGACCCTCACAGAACATGTTCCATCCCCCTGCCAGGGAAGGCAGGGAACCGGGACCGGGGCTCAGGCCCTCAGCTTTTGCTTTCAGGAAGCTTGTTCTGAGCACAGCATCCCTGGCTGCCGTCAGCGCCCGAGCCTCTGCTCCCAGCTTCTTTCACAGGGCCACTTCCCCAGGAAGCATCTTTCCTCTCGACCTCTTCCTCCTTCTCCGTATTGGAATCCAGAACTGGGCAGGCAGCCCCGCACCCAAGCCACCTCCATCCAGGAGGCCAAGCCCTCCAGCAGACTCAGGAAATGCTTTGCCCCGAATTAAATACACTTTGCGTTTTTAAAAAGCTCTGCGTTAGCAACATCACCATCCAGTTGGAGACCTCCCCCCACGGTGTCACCCTTTCTGCGTCACCACTTCAGGCCTCGTGCTCACCGTCATCACGGCTTGCCTGAACCTGTATCGAAATCCCATCATCATCCAGCCTCTCTCTGTGCTCAATCCATCTCCACCAGTGCAAATCCGACCCTGCCATCCTGCTGCTTAGAAGACTTTGTGGGCTCCCCACTGCCCAGGGGACCAAGTCCAACCTCACAGCTGGTCCCCGACGGTTCCCGCCCCGGGCACCTTCTCCCAGCGCCTCGCGGGACTCTAGCTCCTGGCACACTGTGTCCGTTCGCCTGGCTCTGGGCCTTTGCGTGGGTGGGCAGTTCCTTCTGCTGCCGTGCCGCCTCCCTCCTCAGGGTGAACACGCCCCCATCTGCCCTGATCCGGATGACGGGTCCTCCCCTCCCTCAGTGCTGGCTGTGCCTTCCTTGGTCTTTCTGCCACACTTATCACAACAAAGAGCAAGGTTTTAGTTCTAAGACTCTGTGGCCCGGCCAGGCCGTGAACTACCTGAGGGCGGGGAGCTGGACCAAGTGCATACATCACTCTGGAGTTATCCCAGCGACATACATACTATTTAGCACTTAGGCTCAATCAGTGTTTGATGACTGAGTCAATGTTTGCAGTGAAGGTTAAATCACATAACACAATACGAAGCAAAGCAACTCTCTAGCAGCACAAATGCTTGAGGAAAGGACCAGCCTGCAGCTGTCTCTCTTCTTGGTAGAGGAGCCATGGCGACGACAGCACTGCAGGGGTGTTGTCGACCTCCCCCCATCCCTCATGCCTCTCACACGCCCTTGCCATGCACACACTGAGCACTGCCAGGCGCTGGGCGGTAGGCTGCGCCCACACAGGAGGTCGTGTTTCCTCCTCACCCTTAATTTATAGATGAGGAACCTGAGGCTTAGAAAGGTTGACCCAGGGCATTCGTCCAGCAAAGTGAAGGGCGAGAAAGGGGTTGAACTTCAGGGAGCTCTAAGGGCGAGGATCTTTATCACAGCCCCCGCTCCACCCCTGTCCAGCTGTGTGTGCCACCTCAGGGAGATCTGTTTCCTCATCTCATCACCGAGCAGCCTTGAGGCACAAAAGGGAGTGGGGCTATTGGGATTTCCCTGGCGGTCCGGTGGTTAGGACTCTGCGCTCTCACTGCTGGGGGCCTGGGTTCGATCCCTGGTTGGGGAACTAAGATCCCACAAGTCTCCCGGTGCTGCCAAAAAACAACAACAAAAAACAAACAAAGAAACAAAAAGAAACCGGAAAAAAAAGGGAGTGGGGCTACGAAGGCATCTAGAAATTACAATGTGCTCTGCAGATATGAAGGACCATGGCTTCAGGGCTCAGACTCTCTCCAGTCATGCCACTTCCTTTCTCTCCCCAGCTGTCACAGCCTGTATTTTCCTTCCTTAGACTCTGGTCTCTATTTTTGAGCACTTCTGTGACTTGACGAGGTCAGCTGAGTTTACACCCAAGGAGCTGTCCATTGTTCTTCTGAAACTCAGGGAACAGGCAGCACTTAGAGGCTTAAGCTCCAGATGCCTCCCTGTCCCGGCAGGGACATTATCCCCTCTGGATGCCTGAATATCCTAACCTGCCTCCCTTCCATCCTCGCACCCACCTGCCCTTTCTATCCTGTGGCTCATCATGGTAACCTCGGACTGCTCCTTCAGTCCACCCACCCTCCCTCCCTCAGCCTCTGCCCCATTCCATCTCCCTTGATACCCACGCCTGTACCACTAGGGGCAAAAACTGCCCTCCGAATGTGCCCCCCTCATCTCGTGTGTGAGGGGCTGGATCTGTAAGTGGGAGTCCAGGGAGGGACTTCTGTGGAACGCCATACCACCTCCTCACTTCCCTTCTGCCCGGGGTTTTCCTCATATGGTCAAGCGCATCCTGGGACACGACACGCAGAGGCTGTGCTATGGTCATGACTGTAACTGCTGCCTCTAATTGAAAAGAAAATACCTTTCCCTTCTTGCCAGAGCACAGAGGGTTTTTCCTTTTTATCACCCAGGACCTAGTTCTCTCTTCCGAACTCTAATAAATTGTAACGGAGAAAAAGAATTTCATGATGGAAAATGGCACCCTGATTTCTCCTCGAGAACTCAAAAAATCATTATTTATACCTGTTGCTTCCTTTAGCATCTCTGTGAGGAAGAAGAAGGAGCAGTTGTACTTCACAGACCCCTTCCTTCGTTCACTCACTCATCGTACATTCGTTTATGAAATATCTGCTGGACACTGGACATTTTTCCATGCTAAAAAATGGGCATGCAGGAGAGGGCAGGGGAGGATAGAGATGCAAACAAGTACCATGTATGATGGTACATGTTATAGTGGTATCTTGAGTGTTAATGGGAGCTTAGAAGAAGGAGCATCTCAGTCTGTATAAAAAGCCCAGGAAGGCTTCATGGAGGAAGTGATGCTCATGCAGAGATTTTTTTTTTTTTTTTGCGGTACGTGGGCCTCTCACTGTTTTGGCCTCTCCCGTTGCGGAGCACAGGCTCAGAGGCCACGGCTCACGGGCCCAGCCGCTCCACGGCATGTGGGATCTTCCCGGACTGGGGCACGAACCCGTATCCCCTGCATTGGCAGGCAGACTCTCAACCACTGCGCCACCAGGGAAGCCCGATGCAGAGATTTTAAGTATGTGTAGGGACAGGCAAGGAGGCTGCTCCTGGTAGGGGAAACAGCACACGAGGAGCTACAATGAGATCGGGACACCTGGAAAATGAAATGAAGGGGTTAAAACATTGGCAGTAGCCGTTGGACAAGTGGGAAATGCCAGATCATATATCTACCTCCAAAGGGGTTAAGCTTCTGTGGCAAACAACGGAGGGCCACTGAAGAATACTAGGCATGGCAGGGGCACTGCAAGAACCCTGCTGAGGGATCTGGGGTGGTCAGAGTGGTTAGGTCACCTGGAGGGTCTGCTGCAGCCCTTTGGGTCTCTAGAATTTTCCAGCCTCAGCCAAAGTCCTGAGGTTCCTCCCTACGTCCTGTGGGAGCCAACGATACTGAGCCGTGGTCTTGCCCCCAGTTCAAGCCCACCCCAGGCAAGAGCCATAAGCCAGCCTCGTCTCTCCCACGGGGCCTCGCAGTTATCACTTCCTTCTTCCTTCTCCATAAAGCGGCGGGAGAGCTTCCAGAGCGCTCCTACCGCACAGCCTCCGCTGCCCAGGAGCACACGCCTCCCACCCTGAACACCCACAGGAGCCCTGCCTCTGTGAGAAGGGGGGGCCCTCCTCCACCCGCCGCCGGGCACTAGCAAGGAGACCCGGGAGCTTGCTGATTTGTCTCTTGCTCTGGTTCATTTTCCTTCTGGAGAAGCAGGCTCATCTTCTGCATTTTTAATAGCTGAGCACATGTAGCATTCAGCACACAGTGGGCTGATACGGCCCAAAGAGAAGGCAGCAAGTCACGCAGGGGGAGGAAAACCTCCTCCCTGCTCCCGCCCACATCAGTAGCTTGGCGGATTTGAGCTCCCCCATCTCCCACCGCGCTGGACCAGGGTGCCTGAAGCGGCAGCAGGTGGGAAAGTCAGACCGGCTGATGCAGACCCCGTGTAAGGAGCTGGTTCTCTGGATGAGCAGCGACTCATAAGAAAAGCCTGAGACCCTCGTCTGAGCTCAGAAAGAGCCAGTCCTAATTCCCTCTTGACTTCCACCTGGGAAGTCTTACCCACCTCCCTCCACCTTTACGGGCTCCATGGGCTTCGGGCAGGGTATTCTCTGGCCTCTGGCTCCCCCAGGGGTGGTCCCCACGGGCAGGATGGTGAATTAGTGGAGAAGGGCTCCGAGAGCCTGGGAGCTGGGCGAACCATGGGCGCTGCTAGGCAGATCTGCAGGGGACAAGGCTGGTAGCACAGGGATGCCCTGTTTCCCCACTTTGTTCTAATGCAGTTACTTTTTAACCTCTCCAGGCACAGAAGGGAGAAAACAACAAATCCACGGACCATTTAACCTTATGTGAGACGGCAGGAGGTGGGCCTGAACTTAGGAGCGGTGTTTTATGGCCGGACACGTGAATTTGAGCTACTTGGAAAAGGGCGTGTTGCTAACCTGCTGTTAATCTCATCTAAAGGCCATGACCCACCACCTGCAGGCAAGGCTTATGCTTTGGCCTTTAGATGCAGAGCTCCTCGAAGCAGGGAACAGAGTTTGGGCAGGGGATTCTCTACATGGCCAAACTGGGTCCTCTGGGTCTGCCCCCACCAAACCCCTGGCAGCAGCAGTCTAATGTGAGAAAGCTGAGAGTTCCTTCCCCCTTGGAATTTAGCAACTCCTGAGGGGAGGACAGCATTAAAGAGACCCAAGGAGCCACCTTCACACACCTGTGAATCAAAGAACCAGAGGGTTCACCTGGCCCAGGTGTCCAGATTTGTGCTGTCTGATACAAGAGCCACTAGCCATGTGTGGCTACTGAGCACGTAAGATGTGGCTGAGGATCTGAACTTTAATTTTTATTTAATTTTAATTCATTACAATTTAAAAATAGGTACTTGATTCAGTTATAAGAAAATGTTTTAAGTATGTTTTGGAACAACTTAGTATGCAAATCTATTTTATAATTGCTGTTTTTTTTCTTTTTAATGAAGTCTAAGTATGGATCAAGTATTTCCAGTGATAATTTAGTATCCAAGTTGAGATGTGCAGTTAAGTATAAAACACACACAGGATTTTGAAACATAAGAAAAAAAAAAAGAACCTATCTCATTGATTATATATTGAAATAATACTGTGGTTATATTAGATTAAATAAAACATATTGCTCAAAATTAATTTCACTTGTTTCTGATCACGTTTTCCAGCGGGGCTACTAGAAAATTTTAAATTACATGTGTGGTGCACATTACATGTGATTGGACAGTGCCAGTCTAAACAATTCTAGATAAAGGCTTAACCATCTCCAGGAATGGAAATCTTATGATGCTTTCCAATGGTCAGATCCATTTCATTCAATTCAACAAATATTTACTGACAAGGGGACTGTGTTTGCTGAGTGTGAGGACCTGCCATGTGAGAGGCCCCGCAATTACCACGGAGCAGAAGGAATACAGAGGTCTAATCCATCGCACCACAGAACGAGTCACAGGTGAGGCAAAAACGAAGTGCAGCGGGGATTAAAAGGAGATGCTAGTGTATCAGGTGGCTGGCAACAAGGAAGAGAATGAGAGAGAAAGGCTTTGAGAAGAAGGTGGTCCCTGGGATGGGCAGTGAGAAGCAGGCAGGGTTTGGGCCAGGAGAGAAGGGACAGGATGCTGTGGAAGGAAGCCTGCTTCCTCCGGTTCCTCCCCTCTTCGGACCCCATTCTCCAGGGCCCTGCCCTTGGTTCCTGCTCTTCTTAATAAGCCACATATCTTCCCGGGAATCCCCATCTGTATCACGGCTTCAATGCCTGTGTCTACGCTGACAACTCTCAAATCTCTATTCCCAGCCCACGCCTCTCTCCCGACCTCTGGGGCCAAACACTCAATGCCCAGCGGACATCTCCATGTAGGTATTTCTCAGATACATCAAACTCCATGGACTCCCCGGCTGAACTCATCCTCTCCTCTCCACCCTAGACGCTGGCCCTTTCTGTCCTTCTCTTGAGGAAGTGGCAGGACCAGCCACCCAGCTGTCCAAGCCAGGAACATTACCCTAAACACTTCCCTTGCATTACGAGCCCTAATACAACCAGCCCCAAAGTCCTGTGGGGTTTTCCTCAGTACCTCTCCCACTTGGCCCCTTCCACACACGTCCACTACCGCTGCCTGGGTCCAGGCTGTCACCACGCCCCACCTGCGTTATGCAAAAGCATCCTCACTCTTCTGGCTGCTTCTTGAGTGGCCCCTCATGCCATCCTTTATACTGCTGTCGGGGGGTCTTAGTACAATTGAAAACTGCTCCTCTGACAGCTCCATGCCGCTTTCAGGGTGAAGCCCAAATTCCTGAATTTAGCTCATACAGCAGAACTTTGTAACTTGGCCCTCATTCACCTACTCAGTTTCATCTCCTGCCTCTCCCCACAAGCAAGTACTTCTGCATGTTCTGTTCCCCTTGCCTGGAACACCCTCCCCATTTTCTTAAAAAAAAAAAAAAAAGTTTTTTTTAAAATTGTGTTTAAAAAAAAAATCTACCTATCTATCTCAATCATAAGATTTACCATTCTAATCCAGTTTTCTTTGTCTAGGTTATTCCTATTTATCCTTCAAATTCAGCTCGAGAGCGGCCTCTTCTGAAAAACCTTTTCTGAGTCCTCAGCCTGGGTTAGGTGCCCTTCTGCTGTGCTACCAATATCTCAGCTCTTATCACATTGTATTCTGTGTTAGCTTATGTCTCTTTTTACAGACTCCCTAGGACAGTGTGTGTGTCTTATTTAATTTTGTATTCAAGGGCACAGTGTACAGTTGTGCAGGTTACAGACTGCACTAGATGCCTGGCTGAGGAAATGAGTAAGACATGAAGACCATTAGCCAATTGTGCACTCTGGTCCAGGGCTGTATCCAGGCCTTTTTCTAACTTGCACAGAGGTGCCATAGGTGCCAAGCCCTGTATATCTTCAGGGCTTGTTACAGCGCTGGCACATAGTATTATAGCAGGTGCTCATTAAACGTTAAGTTGAATAAAGACGATGGATGGTTTAGGTAAAGGGACCAGGGGAAGACATGGTGGGGAAGCTGGAGTAATGGGATGTTACTGAATGATCAAGATTGGATTAGGGGGGTTTGCAGTCAGTTTTTAGAGGGTCCTTATAGATACACCTCCTTCTAGATGTAGGTGCTTGGCTTTTAAAGGGTAACTCAGCTCTGGTTCTGCTTTTTATTTTTTTCCCTTTTGTGCACCCATTGGAATAGATTCTACAGTATATAAAGGGCTGAGATCCTAACTCTTAATTCAGTAGACAGTGAGGAACCTTGGAGAATTTTTGAGGATGGTGTCTTAAAAATCACAAAATATTCAGGCTTGAAAATAAGACTCAGAGAAGTTAAGTGACTTGTTCAGGGTCACACAGAAAGTTAGTGGCCGAGCTGGGCCCTGAACTGGCTTTCCTTGCCCCTCCAGTGTTCCTTCTTCCACACCGCCCTTTGGGGAAGGCTCCCTGAACTGAGGCGGGCCCTGGAAGCCCCCAAACCAAATCTTCCCAGCCCTCCACTATGAGTCCCCAGTGACGGTGGGCGGAGGATGGGCTGACCGGAGGTGAGAACACAGGCAGGAGGCTGCTGCAGTCGGCGCTCAGCCTCGCCCAGCGCGCCTCCCTTGATCCGTCTAGATGTCTGCCTACGCCTCCCTTGATCCGTCTAGATGTCTGCCTACGCCTCCCTTGATCCGTCTAGATGATGTCTGCCTACTTGAAGTTCGGTAAACTGTCCGGGCGCTTTCTGCTCTTCACACAAGGTCAGTGCTCTAGTGTTTGGAGGCCTTTTTTCACAAGGGCTTATTTCCCTTCTTGCAATCCTTTTGGTTGCTTTTCTTGGGACCCTGGCTAGTTTTTTCAGATTCTTTCAAAACCACCTTCTGCCACTAGCTGAAGAGGGGCCTCGCGCACAGCAGGGCTTAGTAAGTGCGTGTTGAGTTGGTGTGACCCGAACATGGAGGATGATCTAACCTGAGCGGTCTCCCTTGAAGCCTTGCCTCCTGGGAGAATTCCTGGTGCTGCATCTCACCCTCCTGGGACCATGTTTATCAGTTATCATTTATTGCATTCATGCTATGATCTTCCATGACCCCCGAGTCTCTTTCTGACTTACTCCCCATGAGCCCCCTGCCCAGCTTTCTTCATTTAGTTGCTCTACAGCTCATTTCTAGACTCTGAATAAACGGTTTTAGCCTCTTCCATTTTCAACTTCAGTCTGAGTCTGAAGAGCCATTTCCCTACTTTTTCCAGGAGATTGGGCTTCTCAACCTGTACTCCTGCTTATAGGAGCTCCGTCCTTTGGCACATGTGATAATAATGATAACAATAACGTTATCATCAAATATTTATTGAACGTGTTCCCTGATCCAGACATCACGCTTCCTGCTTTTATAAAAATTAGTTCACTTCATCCTCACAAAAATCCTGTGGGTTAGAGATATCAGTAACCACATTTCACAGGTGAGGAAAACCGAGGCACACCAAGATCAAGCCATTTGCCCAAGGTCACCCACCTGAGATTTGTATATAGGCAGTGATACAGGAGGCATTTACATCAGGACACCAGATGCTGCCTCGGCAAACAACCTTTCAGGGGCTCTCCGAGGTCACCATAAGAAGGACACTCACGCTACCAGCAGGCAGGCCCAGAGGCCACCAACTGTCACTCTCAGGCCAGGTCTTCCCTAACCAGCTGTGTCCTCTTATAGCACAGAGATCCTAACACTCAAGAGAACAAAGCTCGTCCGTGAGCCCTGGCTGCGTGACAGGTGCCTCCCCTCCTTGACAGCCACGTCTAAACCTCTCCTCTCTGTCACAAGAGGCCCCTTAGTTGATCTGGCATAATTAGCTCTTTACAAAGTCATCAAAATTGTGCAGTGACAAACCAATCGATGGATGATTTTAGTCCACAGCTTTCCCAGCTATGAACGTAAGTGTAATTAAACGTAAGAAAGTGTAAGAAACGTAAGGAGTGTAAGAAGACATCTTCTGTAGCATGAATTAACAGAAGATGTTTTCTCTTTAGATATACAAACGAACAGAGCCCACACTTATCCCTTGTCTGCCTCCACGAGGCCAGCAAGATAAGGCTAGAGGCGCTGTACTAAGCCGGTCCCTAAGGGTTCCAAGTTGGGTCCTTGGCATTTGAAGATACTCATCTTCTGCTTCCTGTCCTCATTTTCACTTTGGTTTCCTATCTGTCCATCCCACAGGTAACCTTTTTTGACTTCTCGGTAAAGACGGAGATAAAAAAGTGAATTAGGGCTTCCCTGATGGCACAGTGATTAAAAATCCGCCTGCCAATGCAGGGGACACGGGTTCGAGCCCCATTCCGGGAAGATCCCACATGCCGCGAAGAAACTAAGCCCGTGCGCCACAACTACTGAGCCTGCGCTCTAGAGCTTGGGAGCCACAACTACTGAGCCTGCGTGCCTAGCGCCCGTGCTCCGCAACAAGAGAAGCCACTGCAATGAGAAGCCCACGCAGTGCAACAAAGACCCAACGCAGTCAAAAATAAACTAAAAAAAAAAAAAAAAAAAGAATTAAAAGCCTCTGATTTTTCATAGTCACCTGCAACCAGCCCTCTCCCACCCCATCATGTCACAGGCAGCGACATTCCCTTTGGATTTCCTTTCCTCCTTCCGTCGTCAGCTCCCAAGTACCTGCCTCTGCTGGCAGCTCCTTCACAGAGTGCAGACCAGGCTGCTTGTGATGGGAAGCTCTGTGGGGGGCCTGCCTTCCAGGGCCCTGCGGAAGGACCAGGGCCTCACTCCCTGCGGGGCAGACTGGCTGTGCTTTTGATGATTTATACCAACACTTCTGTTCACTGGGGTGGAAAACTGAGAGGTGACCGTATAACTGAGCAATATTTCCCTGTTACCCTCTTCTTAGACACAACTTGCCTCAGCTCTCAGGAGCGGAAAGAAGTCCCCTGTCGGGCAGATAGTCCTTTAAGGTGCCCTGTTTCTCCTGGTACTTAGGTTTCTCATCCCATCATTCTGGTTTTCTGTCCCTTCCCTCCCCACTTCACCAAATTCCTGGACAAAGCCGCTGGGTAAACACTGTTTCCTACGGTGACAGGGACAAGCAGCGAGGACAGGCGGCTGCCGGCGCCCAACACTCACCATGCTTTGTCCCTTGATCCCTTCGCTGAAAAGATTGTGTGCTGCTTGCTGTTGGAGCTTAGGAGATTGTCTTTGGGCGTTTTGAATGGCTTTGAGGAGCTGCTGGCAGAGGTATGGCCGCTGAGACAGGCTTTCGTTTTCACCTGTACTAGTGATGTCCGGGCATTGGAGGGTGGAGACGCCGGAGAGGGAGAAGGTCTACACATTGAACCGTGTCTTCTCTCTACAGGGGGAGAAAGAACAGAACTCAGCACATCATCTGTAGCAAGTGAGTCACATGCATACGCGTGTACATAACAGGCAGAGGAGAGTGCTGACCTTGCAGTGTCGGTCCCCGAAGCCTCAGTTCTGACTATGGTTTGCTTGACATCATATTCCACCAGCTAGCAGTGATTACCTTCTGAATTTCTGTGTCAAGTGGCAAGCTGAACTCACCCTAACGTTCTCGCGGGAGGCATTACGGTCCTCCTGCAAAACCACTGCCACAGGACTAGTAAAGGGGATGCCCGGTGTCATGGGAACGTAGTGAGAGAACCACACAGCCCAAGCCATCCCCAGACAGCCACTCAGAGGCCACATGGTCCCTCGGGGCAGTGGGGAGGGTAGGACTTTTTAGATAACAAATTGCAATTTCTCAAACCTGACCCCTAGCAGGAACACTTAAGTCACAAGGACTTGTGACATTCAGCAGGGCTGAATGAAAGGGTCTTCTAGATCCAGAAGGTGGCCTAGCATCTGTCCACACACCCCTGTGGCCTCTCCAGGGTTCAATGAGGTCCCGGGCCACAGGTGCCAGGTCAGGACAGGCAGGAGGACATCAACGCTGAAGGCGGAATCCACAGGTCTGGGGCCTGGACGTGGGCAGCCCCTTCCTGGGGCTCTAAGAGAATATCAGCGCCCTGGGAGACATGCCCCACTTGTTCACCCTCGTTCGGCTCCTGTGGTCTCGACTTGATGGGCAGGATAAGAATGCTGACCAGGAGAGTAGGTGCACGAGGTAAAGCTCTGGTGTACACCCACTACGGTGGTTCCTAACTGTTACAGGGGAACAGATTTGATCAACGGTAAGGACCCTTCCCAAGAAAAATGCCCCCAAACTCTGCATACAATTACAGGAAGGAATCCTGAACCCCCAAAAGACAAATGCTCTGAAATCCTAAGTCCGCTCTGGTTCCCTCGTACCTACTACAAAGCCCCACATAGAGTTAGTGCCTAATTACTATGTGTTGAATAAATAAATGAAATTATAACAGATCTCCTGATGGGAAGGACTAGAGATCACAAAGCTGGAGATCTGGGTTGAATGTGATAACAAAGAAGATGGGGGCAGAGAGAGCAGACCCCACTCCCCCTCCAACTCCGAGCCGAGTCTCACTTTTCTCATTAGTGAGGCACTTCTGGCTGCTAGGCCAGGCACCCTGGAAAGAAAGGCAGACTGCCTATGGCTATGAGGGACAAGCCTTTGGGCTTCCTCTGCGCTTCCTGGTACCAATGGGCTGCCAGTTTGTCTCCAAGCCGACTGACTCTGATCCTGTGATGAGGTGGGAATTGGGGAGCGGGGGAAAGTGGATTTTTGAGGATCATCTGATGGCTGGGTGTTTTTGCCTGACCAGTGTTCACAGGTTGCCTGCACTGAATAACTTTACCAGGGAATCTTTCTTCACCGAATCAGAGGAGACCTTGCCTACACGCTCAGTTCCCAGAGCCACCCTGTTCAAGGATGTGAAAACCAAGAGCTGGTTCCAGGGCCTCTGTTTTGATGTAGTAGAGAGAACCCTGGGCTAGGAGCCAGGAGATCCAGGCTCCAATTCCAGCCACACCATGTTATTGGGCTTATGGCCTGGAGTTCACCACTTAAACTTTCTGTTTCCATGCCTTTATCTGTAAATGAAGTAGGTCTCTAGATGGCCTTGAAGGCCTCTTTCTACTCCATTGTCATAAATACAAGGCATACTTACACCTGATCCTTCACTTCCCATCTCTTGTGATTCCTGAATGTCATAGCAATAATTATAGCACAAGTTTTGAAATATTTTACTCAGGCTGGATCTTCCTTGGGGGAATTCATCCTTTGTAAAGTTGTACTGGTCTTTACAACCCCTCTGACACAGGCAGGAAGCAGCCAGCCATCTCCACCCTCCTCAGGACTGACTGGCTAAAGAAGACCCAGAGAGTCCAGGTGACTAGCCAAGGTCAAGGTCAGTGGCTATGAGAGGAATGGGGCCTCTGTGCTATGGGCAGGGGCTTAGCTGCTTCTCAGGAAGGCAGGAAACGGGGTGTACTGTGACCAAGATGTGAAGCCAGGGAATTCGGAAGCACAGGACTTAGAATCACTGAAGGTTAGAACTGGATCTTAAAAGTCAGCTCATCCCATCTGCTTGCTGATGGATGAGGTTATCACTTAGAGAGGTTATCGGTTACCAGCCCGTAGGGCAAAGCTAGTTGGTGGCAGGGTTGAGTTCAGAACCAACGCTTCTCACTTCAAATCCATAGTTCTTTCTGCCCTTCAGAAATGTCTCGCTCAGCAATTTTTTTTTTTTTTGGCTTTAGTTTCCAAAACTAAAACAAGACTTTGATTTTTACCACTACTGTTTTGGGTTGCTCTGCAGACTTCATTCACTCATTTGCTCCCATGTGCTCAAGGTGGCAGAGGGGGTGGGGGAAGGGATATGCAGAAGTATCCCCCCATTCTGGTGGAGAGATAAGCCTTCATAATGAAGAGAGTTTTTTATTTTGCTAAACTAAAAGTGGAAAATAATACCAGTAAGCAAAGATAAATCACAAAGAAGCGTGACATTAAGGACAAAATGAATGGGCCAGACCAGGGATTCCCAAATCACCTCCAGAGAATTACGATTAGTGACCCTGCCAAGGCGTTCTGCTGCTAAACTCACAGGAAAAATTAACTCAATGGATAAGCCTTCTTCTTTTTTTTTTTTTTTTTAAGGTACGCCGGCCCCTCCCGTTGCGGAGCACAGGCTCCGGACGCGCAGGCTCAGTGGCCATGGCTCACGGGCCCAGCCTCTCCGCGGCATGCGGGATCCTCCCGGACTGGGGCACGAACCCGTGTCCCCTGCATCGGCAGGCGGACTCTCAACCACTGCGCCACCAGGGAAGCCCAGAACATTTATTTTTTGACTCACTATTAAAATATTCTATAGACTGAAGCAATCTTAGAGAAAAAAACCCTTTCCCTCCAAATCTTCTCATTCTCTGTTCATGTACATGGATGCATTAACAAAACAGTAATCAATTGATATTTTGGACTATTCTTTTTCAACTAATATTATTCCACTTATATGTTTCTAATTCCCATATATTGGTCATTTTAAATGGTTAGGTAATATTTAATCACTGACATCATGCTTTAGATTACTTAGCTATTCTCTACTTACTGTCTGGCTTTCTTTCTTTCTTTTTTTACGATTTAGTTAAAAAGTGATTTGAGATGATTTCTTTGAGGTGTAGTTCCCAAAGTGAAAAAGGTTGCAATAGTTTATAGCTTTTGCAACACATTTCTTTCCAGATCGTGGGACAGAAAGACCAAACCAATCTATTGTGCTAATGTTGAATGTGAGTACCACTCACCTACTGAAGTGAAAACAGAAAATCACTGTCAGGACATTCACGCAGAATTAAATGTCCACTACATCAGTAACAACCTAGGTGATTGACGTTGGATCAGCAACCTCTGGCCTCACCCCTTCTGTCCTTTGGCCAATAGTAATAATAACTTATTAAGACTTTCCCATGCGCCAAGAACTCTACTAAATACTTGAATTACCTTAGTAATTACCTAGTATTTAGTTCTTACAATACCCTAAGAGAGGTACAATTATTATATCTGTTCTACGGATGAAGAAACTGAGGTTAGAGATACAAGTTGACCAAGTTCATGGAGCTAGGAAACATTAGATTTGTGGATGTCTTCAGAGCCTGTGGCTTTAACTCTGAGCTCTACCACCTTGAAATCCTGGACGATGCTGCAGCATATAGGGAGAGCCTGGAAGGCTGCTGGGCACCTCCCCTCCCCATTGAGTACGGGCATTTCAGCAGGGCACCTGACTCCCCTAGGGAGAGGGGGAAAAACACCTAATGTGGCAGCTTTTAAGGTACCAGTCAGCCATAGCCTGAGACCTCAACCCCAAAGAAATGACCAAAGAAAGGAAAAACCAAATCCTTTTACTTTTTTGCATTTCCATCACAGGAAATCCAGAGCATGGCCTCAGCCACTGGCTGTTCTAAGACCACTTGCTTCACTGTGTACAGCCTAACCATCCATGAGGGACTCCAGGGTGCAATCCCAGAGACCAGCTGAGCAGGGGGCTTGCAGACACCATGTGGGGAGCCCTGGTGTCTCCACAATCCTCTCCCCTTACTACTCTCCAGTGGGAAAAGTCCACCAGGTTCTCAGGCCATTGCATCTCAGTAAAAATTCGGAACCCTCCCCTCCCCCCATGCTTATTCACTGAGATATTTTTATACTCACAGCATCAGTGTCCTGCATTTAAAACCTCAGCACAGATGCCTCACGAATGGCTGAGCCGGCCGCCAACACCCAGTGTGGTTCCCTGTACCAGTTTTAGAAAGAACGCATTGGGAATTTTCCAATATGGTGTTTAAGGGATCAATCCCCGCCCCGCCCCTGCCCCCAACAGAGTGTGCGCACCACAGTCACTTGTGGCCCGACACGCTTGTGTAAACTCACTTGGGCTTAGGCCAGCTCCTGGCTTGCTCATTTGACAGTGCTGAGTCTCTTTCAGCCCTCACCTCTTAGAGCAGGTGCTTGGCAAATCATTAGCCGGGTTCTATTTTATCAATGATTCTATCTGCTTTAGTAGCTGCGGTCAGGATGCTTTCCATAAAGGACAACCCTGAACTCCAAGGGACCTTCCAAAAGTAAACTGGAGGCGGAGGGTGAGGGACAGAGCACACACCTTGGCCCGGGGAATCATGCAGGAACCACGCTAGCTGTACCTTGCAACCACTTGGTGAGGGGGTGAGGCAGGTATCCCCCCATTTTACAGCTGTGGAAACTGAGGCAGGTTGCATTTCGGAAACCTGTCCAGGGTCTGTTAAGGCTCGGAAGTGGAGACAGCAGGGGTAGCATCTGAGCTGTGGTCTCATTTGCCACAGTTGTAGCTGGGCACTAAATATAGTGCCATGGTGGTTAGAGGGGGGATATTGAATCAGCTTTCCTCAGCAGGGGAGGAAATGAAGACACAGGAAAGTCAAGTGACTAAGGCAGGCAGCGAGTGGCAGGCAGAGGCGTGCCAAGCAGCTCCTGTGCCAGGAGTGCCTGTGAGCTGCCCAGGAGCGCACTCCCTCCTCGGGCTGCGGTGCCTCTTTAAAAGCTGTCAGGGGGCTTCCCTGGTGGTGCAGTGGTTAAGAATCTGCCTGCCAATGCAGGGGACACGGGTTCAAGCCCTGGTCCGGGAAGATCCCACATGCCGTGGAGCAACGAAGCCCGTGTGCCGTAACTATTGAGCCTGCACTCTAGAGCCTGCGAACCACAACTACTGAAGCCTGCGCACCTAGAGAAAGCCCGTGTGCAGCAATGAAGACCCAATGTGGCCATAAATAAATTAATTAATTAATTAAAAAAAAAAAAGCTGTCAGGGGAGGTGTTCCTTCAAGCACGGGTGCCTGTCACCAGTTAACTTATACTAGTTCTTCTTTACCCCTCTTCACCGGCTACCCAGATGGGCAACACACACCACCTGGGGCCCTTTGACAAAAGCCACTGTGGGCAGGTGCCTACACTGCTCACGCCGGCTCAGCTCTCAAATCCCCCTAGGCTCTGGGTTGGTTTCTCGGCCATCTGGTCACTCTGTGCCCATTCATTCAGTTAGGAAGAGAAGCAGCATTCCTTGGGTGCCTACTATGTGCCAGGCACTGAGCAAGCTACTTTTACACCTACCAACAACCCCCCAAAGTGGATACTGTTAGCCTCCTCGCTGCAGATGGGGAAATTAAAGCTTAGCAAGATTATGAAACAAGGCCAAGGTCACGGTGACTCTGGCAGTTAGAAGGTGAGCCCAGGCCTGCCTGGCCCCAGAGCCAATGCCCTTTCCACCATGCCACCCTCTGGGATACCGTCTTTCCTCTACACGTAAGCAATACAACTTGTCTGAAGATTCTAACAAAGCGTCTCCCATTTTCAGAGCTGGCCCAGGATACAGCTCTGAAGTTAGATAACTTGGGATGCTTTTTACATCTCCCTCTCCGAGGCATTCCCCCACCCCACCTGTGCTCTTCTATTGGTTATTTATACTAAGGTATACATTTCTGGCATCAACCACTGCTGGGTAGGATTTGGGGAGTCCCAGGGACTTTCCAGGGCCCTGATGTATTTCCATCAGCCCCCAAGGATGCCCTCACTGGACATTTAACCTAGCTGAAGGAGAAAACCCCCCCAGCAATATAGACCAGTGGGGAAACAAACACATGTACACACTGCTGGGGGTACTTCCAAGGGATGACAGTTCTCTGGAGAGCAACCTCGTGTTGATGACAACGGTTAAAAAGCATTCACAGGGCTTCCCTGGTGGCTCAGTGGATGGGGGTCCGCCTGCCGATGCAGGGGGCACGGGTTCGTGCCCCGGTCCGGGAGGATCCCACGTGCCGCGGAGCAGCTGGGCCCGTGAGCCGTGGCCGCTGGGCCTGCGCGTCCGGAGCCTGTGCTCCGCAGCGGGAGAGGCCGCAGCAGTGAGAGGCCCGCATACCGCAAAAAAAAAAAAAAAAAAAAAAAAAAAAGCATTCACAGGGCTTCCCTGGTGGCGCAGTGGTTAAGAATCCGCCTGCCAACGCAGGGGACACGGGTTCGAGCCCTGGTCCGGGAAGATCCCACATGCCGCGGAGCAACTAAGCCCCTGTGCCACAACTACTGAGCCTGCGCTCTACAGCCTGTGAGCCACAGCTACTGAAGTCTGCGCGCCTAGAGCTTGTGCTCCACAACAAGAGAAGCCACCGCAGTGGGAAGCCCTCGCACCGCAACGAAGAGTAGCCCCCGCTCGCCACAACTAGAGAAAGCCTGCGCACAGCAACGAAGACCCAACACAGCCAAAAAATAAATAAATAAGTAAATAAATAAAAGAAATCTATTTAAAAAAAAAAAAAGCATTTGATCTGGTAACCTGGTAATTTTAGTCTGGAAAATAGACCTCAAGGAAATATCCCCCCCCAAGAAAAGTTCAAAGATATTCTCAGCAGCATTGCTTACAATAGTAAAAGATACCATAACCAACCTGGTCTATGATAAAACAACTGAAAATGACAGGCATGAGGGTTATCTCAATCTAAGGAAATGTGTATGTGAGACAATACTACCCAAATTCACAAGAAAATTAAAAATATCACCAGTATATGCAAACACTAATCATTACTTTATAAAAATGTAAAACATTTAACATATATATATGAATATATAACACAGATAGAAAAGGAAAAAAGGGAAGGATATAGGATGCCTCTATTTTTGTTAAAGTTGTTTTTTAAATCCATACAAGAAAAAAGAAAAACGAACAACAACAACAACAGAAACACTGACACATCCTTAACCAGAGAGGCCAAAGGGGAGAAGACAGGTGCGGATACAAAAGGAGGAAGGAGAGAAAAGCATGTGTTTAAGTCACACCTCATTCATTCATTCACTCATCTTTTAAAGCATCTCTTTGGCACACACCATGTGCCAAGCACCGAAATATAATGGTGGTGATAAGACAGACACTGCCATGGCCCGAGGGTTCCCTCAGGGAGAGGACACACTCTCCAGGTCCTGGCTGGCCACCACTTGGTCACCCTGAGAGTAGAGAACAGGGTCCCCTCTGAAGGTGGGCTGCCACCTGGAGGACCTGAGGCCAGTGAACAGCCTGGCTGCCCCATGGGACAGAGCTGCCATCCTCGCCTTTTACTGCCCCAGCTATTCCCGTGTGTCTGGAGCCAATACGGTAGTGGAGGGGTTGACAAGGAGTCCCACCTGCGTGGTATTAACTTCTCCGTAAGAGTGACCTCGGCCCCAACCACCAACATACCCACTGTGCAAGTCACATGAGTGTAAAAACAGAACCACCAAGCTAAGATGAAAACTGGTGGCTTCCAGCTTTACGATAAGCTGTTGGATTCCACCTTAAGATGGCACAGCTGACATCATCCCCGCTCCAGGGGCACTGAAGGGACAGGAGTGGCAGGCAGCCGGAAGCTGGGCAAAGCTGGGGTATCTTTGGTGGGAAGATACAAGAACGGGGATTCCCAATGTCTAAAATACCTGAACAGCTGGGCCGAATCTTCCCAAGACTGTCTTGAGGCCACATCAGTGGCCTTTACCCAGGTGCCTTGGGCTAAGCACATGAAAAGCCCTGGGCCCTGTCACAGGCATGCGTGGTCCACGCCTCAAGGAAGGGCCGGAGGATCCTGAGGTATGATGTCGGGAAGGAGCCCAGGCCACTATCCACCTGATACCTCCTGGTGCCGCCCAGGGCTCCTCTTCTTGGGACAGCAGGGCCAGGGCTCCCAAATCTGTATTTTTTAAAAGATCCCGAGGTCATTCTCTTGCTCTACACAAGCTTCGGGAGTCACTGGAAATGTGGACCAAACACTGCTGTCTTTGGAATCAGAAAGATCTGGGCTCAAATCCCAGCTCTGTCACTCATTAGCTCTGTGACTTGGGCAAATAACTTAACCCCCTGAGCTCCAGTTTCCTTACCTATACAGTGGGAACAATAATGCCCCCATCATAGGGTTACGAGTGGGCAGGTGCCCCTATAGTACATTGAGGCCCCCCGTCTTAGCACAGGTCCCATGCTGTAATCACTGGTTTACTGGTCTAGGCGTCCTGTCGCTGGACGCACGGAGAGCAGATGTCTTGTGCCTTCTCTCGTCCCTGGCATTCAGCCCAGGGTCTGGCCTTGGTAGGCACTCACTACATTCACTGTTGAAGAAATGAGAATGTGAGGATCGATAACACATGGAAGGTGGCTGCCCCAGTGCCAACTCACAGTAGGCGCTTCACACAAGTTCCCCTAACACATACACATGTAGACTAAAAAAATACAAGCAGTAGCTTTCCTAAGGGGGCAGTTCCCTACCTTCTCCCTGCCCCTGAGTTAAAACTATCCATTTACAAGAATCCTACAGGAGCACAATTGTTTAAGAAACATCGGCTGAGTAAGGAGAGGCCAGGGCTGCTTGATTCCTGTCTGTACCGACCTCCGGTTTCAGGAGTGCAGGCCACAGTCTCTAGAGGTGCACAGTCCCAGCCCACTGCGAAGCTCGCGGCGTCACCCAGAAGAGGCTTTTGTGGTCCGACGGCAGTCACTAATAACGGAAGCATTTCTGTTCTCCTTGGAGTGGCAGTTGGCAGTGGCAAACAGGAAGCTGTCTTGAAGTAGGGTGTGGTTCTGTCCTCTCAGTGTACATGTACGGAGACACCACTTGTTTTTCCCCCTCCAGTCCCCTTCTTTTTCCCTCTGCTCCCTTTTTTTTAGGAGCAGGTCTGAATTATTTCGTGGAAAACACAGCTTTTTACAAAATTGAAGACCAACCTTCACCACCATACAAACGAAAACCAAGGGTAGGAAGGAGTCTAAAATACAGCAAGGGTCTATATCGCTACCATCAGCTACTTGCTGGGGACACCGAGTTAGCCCCCGGCTGTGCGCGAGTGGGCGTGAGCCCTCCCTCGGTCTCCCCGCGGGTACACAGGAAACCAACCCCGCTAGAAACCAGGCCAGGTGCGCTGCCAATCGTGCTCGGGCGCTGCCAGTCCGCCAGCTGGCCGGCCACCAGCATGGACTCAGGGACCACTGTGTGCACACACCGGACCGAGGACCATCCGCGAAGAGTAAAGAAGGAAAAACCACAGGTTGCCAGTTTCCAGCAATTTTTGAAGTTTGAGTGAAAGAGACCCGAAACATTGCTTAGCACCGCTTGCATATAAAAATGACCAAGAAAAATCAGTAGCGAGTAGATAAATGCATCAAGTGTGTTTGGAGCTGCACATAAGTGCAGAGAAGTGGAGGGGATGAGCTGGTCAGGTTCAGTGCAGCCACTTCCCGGGGCTAGGAGAGGTGTGCTAGAAAATTTTCCACTCCACTCCTCCCCAGGCCCCCAGGCTGGCGCCTCCAGAAGGCCTGTCCAAAATAGACGGGTCCCCAACCCAGCCTCCTACTCCTGACCTCTTTCCCAGGCAGCAACTCTCCCCGCTCCGCCTCAGCCCTGTCTCAGCGCCAGCCCACAGCCCAAGGGCACCGCCTAAGCTCCACCTCGGACTTGCTGAATGGATCGTGGGCTGACAGCACGCTCTGCTTGCCGTGACCTGGGCCCAGCCCCACGCCATCCTGTGTGGCAAGCGTGCCCTGTGCTCACACTTACACATCCCAGGGAGACAGCCTCGCTGTTTGGATAAGGGGGCTGAGCCAGTGACACGCTGGGCAGCGCAACTCGTGGGAGCCGTTTCCTGGCTCCTGGCTAAGGGTCCTGGCCAGTCAGAACGCACCGCTTCCCCTTTAAGAGAGCACGCCCAGATGCGATTAGGGAAAGGCAGAAAGAAAAGCCCGGAAAGACCAGGGTCGTATCCCGAATTTGGCAGATGAACTTGGGCGCGGGTGCGCGCGCGCGCGCGCGCGCACACACACACACGGATCTGAGCAGCCACTGTATGGGAAGGGTCAGGGCCTTCCTGCAGCCCGACTGCACGATGGCCCCTGCAGGCTTCCCCGGGGACCAGGCTGAGGCCAGGGGCCCACGCAGCCTGCAGGGGCCTCAAGCCTTTCTGCTTCCTTTTCCCTCAGGGCCTGTGTGCCCTGATGGGCAGAGTCCACTGCAATACCCAGCACTCTGCTTTGGAGAGAGTAGAGACGTCATTATAAAGACTGAAAATTACTTTTGTGGGACATTTTAAGTATGAATTCAAGTGGAGAGTTTTCATTCATTCCTTATATTTAGAAAGTTTATTCCCTGATCTTGGCAAGGGATAGTAGATTTGTGGGGAGGGGGGATGTCTAAAAAAGACAATGGGTCCCAAAAGGCCACACGCTGTATGATTCCATCGGTACAGAATAGCCAGCATAGGTAAATCCATAGAGACAGAAAGCAGACTGCCAGGGGCTAGGGAAGCAGGGAGTGGGGAGTGACTGCTTCAGGGGTACAGGGTCTCCTTTGGGGGTGACGAAAGCATTTTGGAACCACGCAGAGGTGACGGCTGCACAACATTGTGAACAGACTGAGTGCTACATTACAATTCAACTGAGCATGCCCCCTGCACTCAACACCACCAGAGGGGTGGGCAAAACACCTAGGCCACCCCTCCGGCCTGACCCCTGGACACACCCCTACACCCTCACCCCATATAAGAAACAAGCTTACGCGCCCCCCCCCCTCAGCGAGCGGGCAAGCAAGGGAACCTGTTGCTTGATCTCGTCCCCCCCTGCTGCAGCAGGGGTCCCAATAAAGCCTTGCCTGAAAAAAAATTACAATTCAATGCTTTAAGATGATTAATTTTGTTATGTGAATTTCACCTCCATTAAAAAAAAACCCAGCAGTTTAGTGTGTTTTAGGTATTTTTATTTTCTTTTATCTTCTACTAGGATCTCTCCTATGTTTCATCCAACATTTCTTTGTAAAACCTGCCTGTTACCTGATAAATCTTAAGTTAACCCTGGCGGAAGAGTATACGCCTTTTAATAAGGAAAAATAAAAACAAACCCCTAAGAGATAAAAGCTTTCCAAGACTCAGAAGTAAGCCTCTACTGGAGAATTTCAGACTATGGGAGGATGGCATCATCTCAGACCATGGCACGTAAACTGGGCAGTGCTAACTTGGCCTTTGTAAGGCTGTCTCAGGTTGGGACCATCTCCAGCAGCTTGATCATATAACCAAAGCCAGAAACAGGGAGTCTCCCATGGGAGAATTATTCAAGGAGAACATGATTTTGGGTCTCTGACTTTGGGCTTCCTTTTCCCCTGTCGCAGAGAGAGTTTCTTCCCAGAATATAGCAGAATCAGTTTCTGGCTGGGAAAGGGCTATGCCGCTTGTCGAAGCAGGACTAGTTTCTACAAGTCCATTTCTTTGGAATGGAGCCAGTGGGTATGAGGGTGTGTGACTCGACCACCCACCCAACCCAGCCCTACGGAGAGGGCTAGAGACAGGGTAAGGCTGTGCGCTGTATCCTCCAGACTCTAGGCAAGAGGGTCAAGGGCTCATGGGCACACTTCCCCTGCTCAGGGGACTGTCAAGAGGAGGCCTGCTGAATGTTGCAATACTCAGAGGAAGCACAGATGAAAGGGCAGGCCCTGTGGCCCAGGAGGCTGCGTGTTTCCAGAGACAGCTGGGAGCAACTTTCTTAGTATCTGTTTGCTGAGAGTTCCAGGATGACCTGGGGGATAGAGATGTGAACAGCTTCCATGGGCCAGCTCTCCCAGAGCCCTCTGGTCCTGGTGAAGTACCTTCCCTTACCTCTTTCACTGTTCTCTCCTCATCTCAGGTGCCTGGGAATAAGTAGGTGGACTAGGTTTTCAGCAAACAGATGGCTTAAGAAAATAAGATGGGGACTTCCCTGGAGGTCCAGTGGTTAAGACTCCGCACTTCCACTGCAGTGGGGGCGGGTTTGATCCCTGGTTGGGGAACTAAGATCCCGCCTGCCGCGTGGAGTGACCGAAAGAGAAGAAAAGAAAAGAAAAGAAAAGAAAAAGAAAAGAAGATGCAATATGTATACTGCTCTGGCATCTGAGGAGCCGCAAGTTTAGAACCTTAATGCTAAACACAAAAACAGGCAGGCTCAACCCAATTAAACAATGGGCAAAGGACTTGAACAGACATTTTTTCAAAGAAGATAATCGCATGAAATGATGATTAACATCATTAGTCATCAGGGAAATGCAAGTCAAAACCACACGATACCACTTCACACGTACTAGGATGGCTACGTATATAAAAAACAACAACCAAGAAAGTCCCAAAATGGAAAATAACAAGGGTTGCTGAGGATGTGGAGAGACTGGAACCTTTGGACACATTCCATGGGAACGTAAAATGGTGCAGCCTCTACGGAAAACAGTATGGTGGTTCCTCAAAAAATTAAACGTGGAATCACCATATGATCTTGCAATTCTTCTCCTAGGGTACACACCCAGGAGAAATGAAACAAACCCCTGAATGTGAATGTTCACAGCAGCACTATTAGCTATAGCCAAAAGGCAGAAACGACCCAAGTATCCATCAGTGGATGAATAAATAAATCGTGGTATATACATAACACGGGACAATTATTCAGCCATGAAAAGGAGTGAAGTACTGATACATGTTACAACATGGATGAATCTAGAAAACATTATGCAAATGAAAGAAACCAGGCACAAAAAGTCACATATTATATGAATTCTATTTCTATGAAATGTCCAGAATAGGTAAATCTACAGAGACAGAAAGCAGACGGGTGGTTGCCGGGGACTGAGGGGAGGGAGAGGGGGAAATAACTGCTTAACGGGTATGAGGTTTTACTTTGCAGTGATGAAACTTCTGGAACTAGACAGAAGTGGTGGTTGCAAAACACTGTAAATGTACTCAGTGCCACCCAATTGTTCACTTTAAGATGTTTGATTTTATGTTGTATGCGTTTCATCTCAAAAACAAAAAAACCCAAAACTCTGCAGAAAGTGAGGGCCGAGACAATCCACAAGCAGAACAATCAGTTTCAGAATAACTGAGACTTACCTTCAGAAGCCTTCTTGGAATCACTTAAAGGAAATAATCTTTAAGTTAAGGTAACTAAGGCGACCAGTAGGAGAGAGCAGATAGGCACTCACTCCAAGTCGGAAGTCCCTAAACGTGGCCGATTCAGGTCCGCAAAGAAGTGTTAATTTGTCTCGAACAGCCAGCTGCTCCCACCACCCCACACAGGGGCGCACAAAGGCTGCCCTAGCCACTTACAGATGGGACTCGGAGGCACAGCTCCCCTCTGCCAGCCCCCTCATTCCTGATACAGCCATCATTTCCACCAAAGGGGCTCAGGTCTTAGACCATAAAGTTGGGACAGAGTCACAGACTCCCAAAGAGCAAGAAGAAACCCCACAGGTAATCACTCTCTGCTACCTGCTGCTGGCCCCTTCCAGGGCTGTTAGCCTCTTCGGAGGAGCCGTAGCCAAGGGGCCACCCAGCCTGGCTTCTCCACTGCAGGCCCCGAGCTCTCCAAGTTCACAGCAGGCCAGAAAGCACCACCGCTGGACAATCTCCCCTACGTGAGCTGCTCTGTGATGCCCGCACGTCCACCCCATTTCTGCCCTGTGGGGGTCACCTTGAACCAGTCGAGTTTCCCTTCCATGGGACACCTTGCCAAATGTTTGTTCCCCGAAACCTCTTTCTCTGGGATAAATACTCCCAGACATCTTTTAAAATCATTCCTCACTAAAGGTCATTTTCGCTCTTCTTCTGATCTCTGACTGTGCTTTCTAAACTGTGCCACTCAGAAGGGAGAACATCACAGGTGAAGTCTGGGCAGCTCCCAGCTGTCTGTTCTGGGTATCATTCTCCTGTTAAGGCCACTAGACATCCAAGCTAGATTTCTTATTTCTTTTTTTTAAAAAAAATTATTTATGTATTTTATTTTATTTTGGGCTGCGTTGGGTCTTCGTTGCTGCGAGCGGGCTTTCTCTAGTCGCAGCGAGCGGGGGCTACTCTTTGTTGCGGTGCGCGGGCTTCTCATTGTGGTGGCTTCTCTTGTTGCGGAGCACAGGCTCTAGGCACGTGGGCTCAGAACTTGTGACTCGCAGGCTCTAGCGTGCGGGCTCAGTAGTTGTGGCGCATGGGCTTAGTTGCTCCACGGCATGTGGGATCTTCCCAGATCACGGATCGAACCCGTGTCCCCTGCATTAGCAGGCGGATTCTTAACCACTGCGCCACCAGGGAAGCCCTAGATCTCTTATTTCTGAGGGCTGCATCACCCCTGAGTCTTATTTCACATGCTTTACTGCCAAGCTGCTTATCCACAGGTGTCCTTTACAAATGTCATCTGGTCGGAGTCAGTCCACTGCTCTGGCCTGGGGAGATCTTTCAGGACTCTGACTCATTAATATAACTCTTCTCCCTCCTAAATCTACTGCTTGAAAAATTGGATAATCCTGCCACTAATGCTATTCTTCTTCCAAATCGTCCTTCATAATGTGGAAGGGGACAGGGCCAAGCGGGCAACTCGATCTATCCCCCAGGGCGACAGCGACCTGTGAACAGTACTCCAGAGGAGTGACTCTACCGAGCCACCTGCCATTCAGGGCAGGTATGTCACTTGGCCCACACTTCATCTTCACTGGTACGATCCCATGGATGACTAACAAATGCGGCTGACAACAGCCCTCCTGCTACCAGTGGTTGAAGGACTAAAAGTAAAGCTCTTAGCAGTGCCTTG
This sequence comes from Pseudorca crassidens, assembly GCF_039906515.1. NCBI lineage: Eukaryota > Metazoa > Chordata > Mammalia > Artiodactyla > Delphinidae > Pseudorca > Pseudorca crassidens. The sequence continues at coordinate 19,408,691 of NC_090303.1, read as the reverse complement.
CACACGGTAGGCAATCAAACGTGCCTTTATAACTGACAAGAAATACAATAATAGAAGAAAACCGGTTTTCCAACTCCCAAACTACCCTCCTTACTGGCAACCAAGTATAGACATTAGGCAGCTGAAATCGATACGAAAAGAACCGGTGCCCAAGGGCTGGTGTCTGAATCCCCACACCCTCCTTCCAGAATCTCCATGCTCTGAGGTTAATAATACCACCCTTCCAAGGCTATAGGAAGGAGTCACTGAGATCAGGCATGTAAAAGAGGTTTAAAAGTTGAGTCAGGCTATGCACACATAAAAGAAAAGTATTATGATTATTACTGTTACAAATCTCTCCAAGATACCACTTCCACGAGCAGAAACCTGCCTGTCCAGTCAAGGAAAAACCTACAGCTGCACTCAGGCTGTCCGAAGGCAGGTCTTCCAGCTCAGAGCAGCTGAACTCCTGCAAAGCAACTTCCCTTTCCCAAGGATGGTAGGATTGAGAGGGTCTGACCAATTCAAATGCAAAAGCCCAAGGGCGAGGATAACTGGGAAACTTCTCAGTATTCACTGCCATCCCTCTCCAACACAAAGGCCTGTGGGTTCCCTTCATGGCTCTTCATTCACTCTGGCCACGAGGTTATCTATACGGTGGGATGGGGGCACCCATAGTCACTGCTAGCTGAGAGGCACACAATCCGACACACACCTCCAAGCTGAGGCCTTCAAAAGGTGAGTCTCCAATCCCAACCCAGCCTGACAGACAGGAGGAGGAAAAGGGGAGTGCAACAGGGGCCCCATCCGTAGGGGCAGATTGGAATCAAATCAGAACAAAGAGCTGCTTAACCTCTGCGTTGCAGCTGGTGCATCCAGCTTGGATGGGGCACCGAGAAGGCGAAGGTCTGATGGATAATGTGCGAGCCGGAGCGTGGCTCCCCAGCTCCACCGTGCAGGCTGAGCCCCCATCCCTTCTTTATACCGGGACCAAAGGGCTCGACCTGTCCCCACCAGCTCAGCGGGGCTACCGTGAGAAAGCATAGAGCACGCTCTAAACTGTGCAAGACCGAAAACAAGCCTCATCGTTATTCTCTGCAAGGTCAGAGGAGACCAAAAAATGACACAAAATACAAAATAAACCACCTCACTTTATATAGATGAGAGAAACATGGAGGAGAAAAAGAAATCCACTCATGGCAGCCCTGGGCAGTGAGAATTATGTCACGCCTCGGCCTAGGTCACATTTACTACCTTGGAAATTTCCATTTCGACTGTCCATTGTCATTTCATGTGTAAGTTGGTGACGCTGGGGGGGTGGGTAGTGGTGAAGTTTGGACCTGTCAGGGAGGGACCCACATGCCTGGATCAGAGGAGACTCCCTACTCAGAAGGCCTTTCACAAGGCCCAGATGATGGGCCTTTTCGATTTGTTTGGTTTAAAATATTTAAGCCGAGGCACAATGAAGTGTCTCATTTACGACGTTCTTCCTGGACCATTAGACGGGGATTCCACACTCCTCACGCTGATGAACATGCTACTTAGCCATGCAAATTCCGGGAGCGCAGACACGGAGATGGGAGGTGCTCAAGGTATGCTCTCAAGGGCAGATTTAATTACACAGCCATTCGGTGGGCAAAGCAGACCAATTTTTAGCCAACTGTTCTGGTAAATATTATGGGAAGCCCTTTCATAGAGTGCTAATGCTGGCTTAGTGATTTCGATCGTGCCCGGCTTTAGTTCTCATGCAAACACGCACGCGATCCCCAAAGATGCTACCGCCAGAGCCGGAAAAATCAAACAGATTTTAGCCAATATTAGCCAATATGCTATCTTGCCGTTGAATATTATTATTTCCTTTTAGTACTATAAACCCTTCAGTATCACTGTCATTTACATGAGGACAAACTGGAAAACCCACTCACTTTCCAGCGACCGGCCTTCCTCTGCCCCTCCCCCAGGCTCTCGGCAAGTCCCGCCGCCCGGCTTCTGGGCCGGCTGCACTGCTCCCCAGGGTTGGACAAAACCACCACCACGAACCCATTTCGGACGTTTGAAACAATACCCAATCACTGCATCCATTCTCCCACAGCGTCCCAGAGGAAATGGCATCATTACTTTCATTTTACTCCGTTTGTGACCAACCAAAAGCAAACAACACGTCCTGAGACAATTATCAGGGTATCTGATGTCGGCAGCTGGAGAGTACGCTCGGGAATGTTATCAAATGACCTCGCGGAGAAATTAATTTTCAAGAGCTAAAATAACCTTCTGCTGCACATGCCCGGCCGTTTCTCTAAATGCAGAAACGGATTTCACTTTCAGCAGTTAGAAAACTCTCAGGCATGCCCGTTTTTTCAAAAAAGTCTATAAATAACCCAGGATCAGCAAAATTTATGCAAAACATCCTGCTAGAAGAAATGTAAACTAAAACCACTTACAGAGAGACTCGGGCTGCCAACTTAATCTGATTCTACGACGACTGTAAACACGTTGCACTTTTGGAACCTGAAGCGATCCATATTAGCACGGATGCCATCACAGAAAAGAAAAAGAAAAAAAAGGAAGCAACCGCCCCCTTCCCACACTAAACAACAACAAAAGCCCGGCCCCCAAACAGAGCACCGTGATTCGGGGTTCGGGGTTCTGCACGGTCCAGGACCCGACGGCTGACCAGCTGCAGTCAGTACCAGCTTGCACACGCCAACTGTTTTGACTACAGGCACTTGTTAAACACAGAGTTTCAGGTCCTACCAGTTGGACACCAGAAGTTCATAGAACTGACCCAGTGCCAAGAACAACAAGCCCAGAAAGCGAAACGGCCGCCTCGTGCGCCGTAGTTTTTGTTAACTGTTTATGCAAGCCCCAGAGCAATTGGGTAACAATTAAGAAGACAACCAAACTTAAATAACAAAAGCAGATTACCACCTTGAAGGAAATGTAGATGTTGGCAGATAAAGGTCAGACTTCAACCGAGTTTACTGGTGGGGTGGGGGGTTTTCGGAGAGAACCGGGGGGGGAGGGGCAGGTGTCACATGACGAACTGCGGTTATTAGCAGACGGAACTGGGTGCTTCCTTGAAGCATCTTTTACTTAGAGGTTGACTCAGATTTTGCAAATGTTGAGGCCTTGGTACACATCTGGGGTGGTTGCAGAAGCATTGGAACTTGGATGTTGGTAAATCCCATAGGAGGAAAAAAGGGGCGTGCCGAATGCAGTTTTGAGACACGGAAAGGGACTTCCAAGTTCCCTGCTCCGTGCAGCGAGGCCACTGAGCCACACAGGAAGCAAATGATTGAGGCACATAAGAAACAAATGGAGGGATAGCGTCCCTGGGCTTCTCTGACCTGGTCCTGAGAAAGGTTTCCCTTTCCTCTTTGAGGTTAGGGCTGCTGTGGCCAACCTTCCTCCCTCATCCAGACTGTAATCTGTGTTCTCTTACAGGTAACAGTGAATCGAGTATTTTCATTTGGCAAAATAAAATAAAAAGGAACACTTAAATCACGTATTTAACAAAGTTTTTCATTTCTTTCCCAGAATGCATTAAGCACTATCTCATTTTTGGACCAAGAGAATTGACCAGATGAAATTTTAGAATTATCTGAGCATTTGAGAAAAGTGAATTCCAAGAGAATTGGGCTGCGAATGGAAGAGTGAGAAATTTTTAATTGCTGAATGGATTCACATCTAACCTCTGCCCCACCCCCTTCTTCCTATCTATCTATCTATCATCTATCTCTGATTTGAATAAAATGTTGCCCCTTCCCCACTCCAGAGGTTTAGGGGAAAGTAATGAGTAGGTAGAAACAGGTTGTTTATAAAAACCATTGTAACCACAGGCCAGGTTCATGTTTATTCTGGAGAGCAAATGTCGTTCCTCTGGTTCTGGGGGTCACCAGTGCAATGTGGTGGATAGGAACCCACACAGTAGCTGCCCCTTTCCTCCTGAAGGAACCTACATTTTCTTACAAACTGTATGCAGACATGGTTTCACTGGGATCTGAAACGGAGCTGCCCTGGAGTGAAAGCCAGCAGTTGCCTGACGGATCAAGAGAGAAGAGCACAGGCAGCTTGCAGCCTCCCAGACAAAGGAAGGCGAAGGGGAGAAAGATGTTGGGGGAGGGGAAGAGAAGAAGGAGGGAATGGTCGGGTGGGACAAAGTAAGGCTCACACCAGCCCCCGCCCCTGGATTGACAACTGACTTCTTTTTTTTTTTTTTTTTTTGGCGGTACACGGGCCTCTCACTGTTGCGGCCTCTCCCATTGCGGAGCACAGGTTCCGGACGCGCAGGCTCAGCGGCCATGGCTCACGGGCCCAGCCGCTCCGCGGCATGTGGGATCTTCCCGGACCAGGGCACGAACCCGTGTCCCCTGCATCGGCAGGCGGACTCCTAACCACTGCGCCACCAGGGAAGCCCCGACAACTGACTTCTTAAAGCGACCCCAGAATTTTGTAAGCCAGGCCTCTCACTTAGAACTCCCTGGCTTACATGTCTCCTCCCTGCGCATTATATTATTTGATTCTCAGAAACATCCTAGGAGATGAGAGAGGGCAGCTATGATTATCCCTATTTAACAAAGGAGGAAAACGGAGGCTCAGAGAAGCCTTGGTCTCAGCCCCACGAACAGAGACTGTGCTGGTGTGGTGCTTTATTGTCTGCAAAGCATTTTAAAAGTAGTGGGCTTTATGATTCCCATTTTCACAGACAAGTAAACTGAGATTTTGGAGAGGCTACAAATCACATCCAAGGCCACACTGCAAATCATCAACAGCGTCAGGTCTCCTAACTCCTGACCCAGTCCCCCTTGCTTGCCTTTATCATGTTTCCAGAACACATAACGATAGAGCTGAAAAGGCCAGTAGTTTTAGTATAAAAGCACATCACCTCCCTTGATTTCCTCAAAACTCCGTCTTCATGGTTTTTCAGTTCACAGATTGCAACTCCCTAAACAAGGAGGTTTCCTCTCCACACTGTGGGGAGAGCTCCGGCCTTCTGCACTTCCGAGCTATTATTTCAATGCAAAGCAAACACCTCCACCCAGTTTGCACTCTGTCTTCCTTTGACTTGATTAGTTCACCCACGTGCTAATCCCTGGCTCCTCACCTAATCCCAGTCTAAGCAGCCACCAGAGCGGATGCCCCAGCAGGCCTGCCAAGCTGTATATTACATAGCCTACATCTCCAAGGTGTGCTGTCTCGCATGTGGGAGTAATCTGGCTACATCGTTTCTCCAACGTCTTTCAAAGTTATGCTTTTGCTGGGTTCTTTTGTTACAGAGGCTGATGAAAATAATGGACCAAATGAAGGCTGTCACTGTTATGTTCCTTGCCTGTGCCAAGTGGACACACTCCCAGCTTGATAGAGGGTGACATTAGTATTCTATGACACCCATGAGCGGGCTCATTGTAGGTCTGGGGCATTTCCTCTGAGGAGATATGGTAGCGAGTTTGCCGCGGGGGTTGTAGGAGTGAATGGGGACGTTTGTCAGGAACCCAAGCACTCAGGGCCATGACCAGAGATGCCAAATGTGGACTGCAGGACGGGAGACGTCAGGAGGTGATGATCAGAAAGTTCTAGAATGTTTTGCGGCCACTTTATGAACCTACCTCTCCCCCTTCTTTCTCCCTGAAAACACAGCACAACAAAACATAGGACCAAAGGCCAGGGAAGCTGGATGCCAAGGTGGACTTCATGTTGAATGTCACTAAAGCAGCCTAGGTCGTGAAGACTCATCAAATCCACGTGCCTCTGTTGGCGGGAGAAGCTCTGTGATTAGATGCAGTGCACAGGTGGCACCTCCCACCGGTTTATTTGAAGTTGTTTTGGTAATCACAGGACATTTGCATCCATGCTGCCCGAAAAGAATATGGGGCCTGGGTAAATCAGAACAGTCTCAGCAGGAAAACGCGCTTGCTTACAAGACACAAAGTGAGGAGAATACTTCCATGTACCTTGTGACTCCTCTGAGCACAGAGATCTTTTTTTTTTTAAAGTAGGACAAGCACTGACATATTTAGGGAAGACACGATAGGCTATTTAAAATCAGAACTCCTGAAAATCTGAGAGGCATGGCCTCCAAATCAGTAAAGTTAGTGATAGTGGGCTAATAGAGGAATACGGAATATTAGCATTCATTTGCTGTTGTAGCTGGTACCAGTGTGCTTAACAAAGGTAGTTCTATCATAGGCCAGACAAACAGCACTCTGCTCATGGATATGGTGATTTGGGGAAGGCTGGTGAGCACAGTACATCCAGCCCGGAGGATGACAGAGTGATGGAGACAAAGCTGGGGTCCCCTGCCCACGCTCTGGGCATTTAGATGCCCCTCCAGGGAACGGCACTGCATCAGAGTACATATACAGAGAAGGAACCTGGGCAGGACCCAGTATGGTCTTAAAAACATGGCCTGGATATGTGGAGAGCTGGTCAAAAAAAGGACGGAGGCCTGAGATGTCAGGAGACAGAGAAGCAAGGTAAGCATGGCAATAGCTGTGGCTGCCATTGGCTCCAGACCCGGCTTTACCCCTTATGTTGCCCTGCAGACTTCCAGGTCAGGACCTGTGGCTCAGCTGGACACTCTTCGCTCTTGCCCTGTTACCTGGGTTCATAGGGACTGGACCAGCCTGCCTTATCGTACCTGGAATTGGCTTTTGGACTAATCCTTTGTAATGTGGACTCATGACCAAAGCCATGGGGACAGTTTTGCACATATGGGGCCACAGACCCTAGATTCTTCAGGAGAGAGCCAGTTTCAACCAGCCTTAGCTGGTACTGCACCACAATTAGAAAAATGACTTTATATTGAAGGTCAGTAAATGTGGGTTGACTACAGTCTGAACCAGTGGACCTCACGTTTCCTTGAGGGCCCATTGTGAGTCTCACTTATCTTTGTAATCCAATGCCTAGCCAGAGCATGGAAGGCTTGCTGTATGTTTTAAATATAGGTTTTGAATGAATGAAGTTCCACTTAATGTGAACCATCAAGAGAGATGCATACCTTATTAGGTACACCTGGAAGGTGAATATCTTTTTGTTAAGTATGTATAAAATTTGGTATTTTAATTCATTTTGTTTTCATTAATTGATTTTTTTAAAGTACAATGTTTTATCTTATTATTATTTTTTCAGGTTCCTTTTTTTCCCCCGCAGTCAAAGTTGGTATTTTTTAAAGTTGTACTGTGGTTCAAGTTAGGGAGAAGGTAGAAAGGCTTTCCACTTAAGATTAAAAATACTAAATCTTCAAAAAAAGTGTAGCCACTTTGTAACAGGAATCTTTCCAAAGATCTTCATTCTCTTGTACTTTGTCCTCTTAAATGGTATCCTTTGAACATTATTTCATCTTTTTTTTTTTTTTTTTTGATAACTCAAGGTCACTGTTAAGGGCATTGGTTTCTATACTTTGCTGCAAAATGGTGATATCAGGGTCTACCGTAGCTTTCAAACTTTTTGACCCTGATCCACCTTAAGAAATGAATTTTACACGGCAGCAACCTAGTATGCACATATGGATGGGACAAAAATTCCAAAAGGTAGGATTTATCTTTACTAAGTGAAAACCACCCAAACGTTTTCTCTTCTTGTTTATTCCACGGTTTAAAATGTTGGTCAGGGATCTCTGAAGAGATGGCCCCACCATCACGAGCGGCACCTGTGGCGTATAAACACCGAGACGGTGCACGGGGCTTTTGTCCCTGCACAAAAAGGGCTTCAGCGTTCCCACTTTCGGCCTTTTACTTTTTCCTCTGCATCTGGCGCCACTTTTATTTTGTCAGGGCTTCTGCCTCCACAGTCCTAGTCCGCACAGCTCTAATTTGCCAAACCTGGAAATCAGACCATCCAGCTTCCCAGTATTACATCTAAACTAAGTGTAAAATATTGCTCCATGAAAGCCTGCGGGGTGCCCCACGGATGCCTCGCGGGGCTGGGTGTTCTTATGTGCTCAGAGCTCCTGGTGGGGCTCTGTTCAGTGGCAGAGTTCCTGACACTGAGGTGTTACTGGATGCGCCATGTGTAAACGCCCGTGTGTGAACGTGAGTGTTTCTCCTTTGAAAGGAGTATTCTGATGACTGAGCCTCAGGCTGGAAGGGCTATTGAATGACAGAGGCTTTTGGCAGCAACGTAGCTTCGTGAATGACCAGCTCTGGGTTCCAGTGTATCAGGAAGTATTCCCTAAAGTAACTGACCCTACTTCAGGCAGTTTGTAACAATGCAGTATTTCCATCTGGACTCTGAGCTGCCCTTTGCCCTGTAATTTACAGCTCCTCCTAGAGTATACTTCAGCTCTAAGGAGTCTTCTCACCTAAATGCAAACTAATATGTATATGAAACGTCTCCTGGTGGAATTTTGAAGTGGGGTATGTGTGTGTATGTGTGTGTGTGTGTGTGTGTGTGTGTGTGTGTGTGTGTAGGGGGTAGATATATTGATTTTTAAAAATTACAGCAAAGGGGGTAGATACTGTGCCCTTAAAGAAACTCAGATAACAAGCAATCAGGCCCTGGTTAAATAAACTACTGGAATGCTGGGAAGCTATAAAAATGATGATGTCGATCTATATTTACTGAAATGTGTCCACAATAATTGTAGACGGAAAAAAAAAGTGGATTTCAAGGCAATGTCTATAATAGGATTCCACTTTTATTTTTTAAAATATAAAATATATGCATACAGATACACATGTACGACACATAGACAAACACACATAGAAAAAAGACTGGAAAGTTTTACACGGAAATACTTTTTTTTATTTCCTGAAATGTTGGCAGTTTTTACAATGCATTAGTTTTATAATAAGAAAAAAAAGCAATTTCACTTTGAAGAAGTAAAATTCTACATTATTATGCAAAACAGTACTTCTGTTTGGGGCATCCCACCCCATTCTCACCTCGTGACTGTTCCCATGGGAACACTGGCTAAATCCATGCATCCATCCACAGGGCAGCACACACAAGCTGAGCTTTCACACTCGCCTCTCACTAGTTATGGCGTCTCCTCAAACTTTTGAAAGGTTCTACTCATATACAGAGGGGTAAGTTGAGTCTTTATTGGAAATCTTTCACATTAATGCATATGAAGGCAAAGGAAAGGCTTGTGGGTTTACTTTTAAGGGTCATGTTCTCTTCCCTGATGGAATTAAGGGGAAATGTAAATCCCCAAGCAGATGGCTCTGCTAGTTACCTCTCTGGCAGAAGCAGGCTACTGGTATCTCCATTCTCCAGGAAGACAAGGAAAGAGCTGACGCCCTCTGGATTCTGAAGCTAGTTTTCTTCCAAGCCAGAGTCAATTCAAGGCATAAACCGACGCTGGATTTAACAGGAACAATCCCTAACTTGTGTTCTCTTTACAAAGTGTATTCACATCCAAGGGATAACATTCACCTTCATAGTGTATTCACATCCAAGAGATATCGCCCCCAAAAATGACTAGGAAGGAGGGCAAGCAAGTGAGTTATTCTCAGTTGACAAATGAGGAAAATAAGATTTATCAAGGGGAGGCAGTTTGCCCAAGGCCACCCTATTAGAGACAGGCTTCAAACCCAATTCTCCTGAGTTTGTTCTCCATGTTTGTTGCCATTGCATTCTCTCTATAAGCAGAGTAACGATATAGCTATTATCCTAACTGGACACTTTTGAAAGTAAAAAGCGGTGCATTTAAGCATGGGCCCCAGAGCATCAGGTACAAATTGTGACTCTCCCAGGCAAACCAGGACTTATGGTCACTTTAGATATAATCCGGCCCTCTCCCCCGCTGCGCCCCCCATCATACCTTTCGAATAGGAGAGAGAAATGGAACATGGTGACAAGTCTAATTTACCTTAAAGCACTTGAGTGTGTAAATAAATAAATACAAGAGAAAATAAGAGTACTTGAATGTAGCTGGTGTTTTACTGTGTGTGAACCAGTTGGTCTAGGCTGTGCCTCTAGGGGTGATCAGCTCACATGCAGAATACAAAGCCTGGATTCCGCGGCTGCTATTAACCCCAGAAGGTCACACTCCAACACTGGCTACTTTAAGCCCTTTGGCTATTTGGATAAACGTTCTGAGCTTTTGTTGGTGAAACTTGTGACTTAGTAAAACGAATGCTAGAAATGGGTTCTTACTGGTAAAATTAAAGGTGTTCAATGCATGTAGCCTGGCAAAAAATCTTTAGCGACCTCCCTACCCTTGTATAAACAGGGCACTCGAGGCTGCCCTGCGTGCAGCTGTCACATTAGGAGGGTTGATGACAGCATGGTGCTGACTCAGGGAAACAGTCCTGTCTCTGGAATATTGCTGCAGCTGCCTTGAGTGAACCTTTACCATAAGGTATGGTTGGAACAACTCGATGGAGAGAGGGCTGGGATTTCATCAAGTTCACCAGATAGGTTGAGTGAACTGTTTTCTGCCTACCTGAAAAACACTTGTGTGATGAATGCCTGTACCTGCGGCAGACTTCAGTCTAACACTCTCATTCGTTACCACCTGGTGGCTAGGCTGTGGGGCAGAAGCTAAGTCTCACCACCTCGACCTTCTACAGGGGCGACTGTTTTCTACCAAAAAGAGCCAAGAGTTGTGCGTGGTCAAACCAGCTCAGGTCAGTCCCAACAAACATGCCTCTCGGGGAGGCTAACACAGGTAGATTTCAGCACAGGATCCCTTAACACCTGGTCCTCTCTGCCAGGTTATGAGCTTCCTGAAAGGGAACACCAGGTCTGTCTTGTTCACTACTCTAGCCCTTAGCCTCACACAGTGCCTGCCCATAAGAAGCGTGTGATGGGTATTTGTCCAGTGAATGGATAAATGAGTAGGAATTCTGTTACTTCTAGAATCGATTTCATTAACTGTAAGCCGCGATTGTTCGTTACTTCACTGATGGCAACTGACCCTCAAAAATCATAATCCATTGCTTGCCCCGGATTAAGATAGTACCTTAAAAGGCGATAGATAAACTGGTATAAAAACCACTGGGATTACCTTGTTTAATCCTCACCGAAATGTGATGAGATTGCTATTATCATCCTCATGTTCAGATGAGGAAACCAAAGACCAGAGAGGCTAAAACTTAAGTTAATGAAGCCAGACCCAAGCATGCACTGCTACCCAGAGTTGGCCATCACTCAGTTTTGCAGGGATTCTTTTCTTTTCCTTTCTTTTCTTTCTTCTTCCCCCCACCCCCCTCTTTTTCCTTTTCTTTTTTTTTAAACTACTTTTACTCTGCTTACTTTATGTCATGCTATTATTGAACACACATCTTTTTGGCACTTCACCTTATTATTATTTTTTTAAATTAATTAGTTTTTATTTTTGGCTGCATTGGGTCTTCATTGCTGTGCACGGGCTTTCTCTAGTTGTGGCGAGCAGGGGCTACTCTTCGTTGTGCTGCACGGGCTTCTCGTTGCAGTGGCTTCTCTTGTCGTAGAGCACGGGCTCTAGGCGCGTGGGCTTCAGTAGTTGTGGCTCGCGGGCTCTAGAGTACAGGCTCAGTAGCTGTGGCACAGGGGCTTAGTTGCTCCGTGGCATGTGGGATCTTCCCCGACCAGGGCTCAAACCCGTGTCCCCTGCATTGGCAGGCGGATTCTTAACCACTACGCCACCAGGGAAGCCCTCACCTCATTTTATCAAAAGTTTTTTCTGGGAGGAAAGCTGGATGGATGTTGGAATATATGAACCAGATTTCTGGCTCTTCTGCTTTTATTTGCATTGACACGTGGCACTGAGGGATGTCTAATGGCCTCTCGTGTCTCTGAGCTACGGGAGAATCTACCACAGCTCTGCTGGCCTCCAGGGCCCCAGGCCCTCCGCTCATCCGATCCCCTCCCCATCCCCCCACCCTGGACGACTGAGAGCCTTTGTTTTCTGCCTCTGGGAGCTGGTGCGCAGCCTTCTCTCCCTGGAATGCTTGTCCGCCCTTTTGTTCTTCACCTTGGCTAACTCTTTGTTATTTTTCAAGACCCAGTTCAAACGTGACCACATTTGGGACACCAAGGAGCGGCCTGTCACCCTGCACCTCTGCAGGAGTCCCTTCTCGGTGCTCCCAGGCACACTGCACACACCGAGCACATGGCTCTGGAGCCACCGATGGACCCGCCTCTCTCTTCCTCTGCGCCAGCAAGAGCCGAAGTTGGGGCCTTGCCTTAGTGCTGGCGCACAGCAGGCACTCAAAGCGTGTTAGACAGTGAATGGATAAATCAGGAAATAATTAGCCAACTCACAGGAAAGCACAAGAAAACGCAGGGGTCAGCAGGCCAGCAGTTTCCAGAGGGCTGAGGGCTAGCTAACCTTAATTACTTGTTTTAGCCAGTGGGCTCCAAAATCATTTTTGAAGCCTAAGGGAATGATAGTGGGTTTTTATGAGAGGCAACGGACTATTTAATTCTGAGCGCTCTACTCCTTTGCCTGTTATAGAATAAAATCTCTGGAGAGATTTTCCCAATGCAGCTAGGTCCCACTCCCTGATGCTGGGCCAGCCACTGGCCTCCCCTTGGGGGCTTGGGGTGCTCTGACTGCACCCCCGTGACAGGCTGCCCTGGCAGCTCACGGAGCTCGCGCCGGCTCCGGGTGCCCATCTAAGCCAAGAAGTTAGCAGGTCCCAGATGCAGGCCAGCACATGACCTGAGCAGGGCCACAGCTTGAGCCAACCGTGGGCCTTCGGCCTAACGAAATAAACAATTCCCAGCATCGCCTGACCTTTCAGAATGTAATGCTTTCTAACCGCACTGTGTAGATAAAAATAATTTAGTGATTTCCTCCCACTAAACTCTTGGGCACCAACCAAGAAGTCTGCAGTGTGGCTGCTCTGATGCTACTGTACAACTGCAAATATTTAGGCTTCTCCGGGTTCTTATCAGTGTTTATCAGCAGGGATGCACCTGGCTTTTTTTTTTTAATTTACTTATTTATTTATTTTTAAAATTTTTGGCTGCGTTGGGTCTCTGCTGCTGCGCACGGGCTTTCTCTAGTTGCAGTAAGCGGGGGCTACTCTTCGTTGCGGTGCACGGGCTTCTCATTGCGGTGGCTTCTCTTGCTGCAGAGCACAGGCTCTAGGCGAGTCGACTTCATTAGCTGTGGCACGAGGGCTCAGTAGTTGTGGCTTGTGGGCTCTAGAGTGCAGGCTCAGTAGTTGTGGCACACTGGCTTAGTTGCTCCGCAGCATGTGGGATCTTCCCGGACCAGGGCTTGAACCTGTGTCCCCTGCTTTGGCAGGTGGATTCTTAACCACTGCGCCACCGGGGAAGTCCCGCACCTGGCATTTTTGGTGGGATAATTCTTCCCTGGGTGGAACCATCCCATGCACTGCAGAGGGTTTAGCGCCTCTGATCCAACTGATGATATGACAGCCTCAAAATGCACATTTGCAAGCATTCCTAGGGGTGAGAGGAATTGTGAGTACTGGGATTCCCTGTGGGGTTAGCTGTGATTCATTTTGCAGCAGGAGAATCTTGGAAGGACTGCAGAGGCCACACAAACCAGGGGTGGGTTGGGACGAGGCCCAGGGAGTCAGAGCACCTGACCCAGGGGATACTCAGACCAAGCGCTGTCTTTGGGAGAAACCAGAGGTCCTGAGAGCGGTGAGGATGCCTGGGTGCCTTGAATGAAGAAGTCAGGCCAGTGAGGGAGTTGGCCTCACAGAACCAACAGATTGGAGACCGAGCAGAGGTCAAAATGGTACAAAAGGGACAGAGAACGAGCGGGGAGAGGGGAAAAGCCAGGGCAACGGCTCTGAATGTCAGCTACACGCAGCATCCATCTCTCAGCCTTCAGGGGCATATGTAAAGGGACCCAGAAGGCCACTGATTCTGGACAGCACTAAGGCTTTGAAGGTTTCATGTACCAACTAGCTCTCCTCCCTTACCTGCTCTTAAGAGAGCAATGGCAACCCGACAGCCACCCTGTCACTGCCACCAGCACCTCTGTGTCACATCCTGCAAACATGACCCACTGCAGACAACTCCCCAGTCACTCAAAGTGACCTTCAAGGGCATCTTGATCACAAAGGAGGAGAGAAGCTCTAAAGCCAGCCAGGGAGAAAACCCCGCCAAGGCGCCGGGTAGGGGAGCCATGGGCACAGGACTCAGTGCCAATCATGCCCATTGAACGGCTAGATGCTCAACAGCCCTAGCAGGGTGGCAACGGGCAACGTTGCCGGGAAGCTACTTATTCTTTTGCCTCATCTTTCTCACTTGTTTTATATTTGTTTTACCTTGCTCTGTTGTCTGCAACTTTACAAGCAGCGCTAAGTTCTTCTACAACAAGGCTGGGTCTAAATAAATAAAGCGAAGAAATAAGATATGTGGCTGCACTGTCAGCACCGCCAAGCTGAGCGTGAAGTGTGTGGGCTCCGATCTAGGAGCCAGGAGGTGTTCTGCAGCAGTGGTGCAGGGAGGAGCGGAAACTCCCGCCGTGTCCTGGAGAATGCAGAGGAGACTGGCCTGGACCCTGGAGCCTGGGTCCCGCCCTGTCCCTGCATCAAGAAGTCACAGGGCCTCACACACAGTTTACTACCGTCTCAGCCTCAGTGTCCTTGTCTTTTATTTTTATTTTTTTAACATCTTTATTGGAGTATAATTGCCTTACAGTGGTGTGTTAGTTACTGCTATATAACAAAGTGAATCAGCTATACATATACATATATCTCCATATCTCCTCCCTCTTGCGTCTCCCTCCCTCCCACCCTCCCTATCCCACCCCTCTAGGTGGTCACAAAGCACCGAGCTGGTCTCCCTGTGCTATGCGGCTGCTTCCCACTAGCTATCTATTTTACATTTGCTAGTGTATATATGTCCATGCCACTCTCTCACTTCGTCCCAGCTTACCCTTCCCCCTCCCCGTGTCCTCAAGTCCATTCTCTGTCCTTGTCTTTAAAATGAAGGATCTGACTGGATGATCTCAAAGGTCTTTTTATGACCAAGTACTGTGGCTCTAAGCGGCACCCACCCTTGGCTCTATTCTCTCCCGATATACTGCACTTCTCCAAGTGAAGTGGGCCCGTCAGGGCTCCTTCCAGAAATGTTTCTGTGTGTGATGACAAATGTCAGTTGTACCAGTCACCTGAAGAGATAACTGGTCACTCCAAAGAGATTAATGCCCCATGAAAAGAAATTGGAGCACTACTCATCTGGGGGTGTGGGAAGCCAGGCTTTCATTGGAAAATTTAATGATCAATTTTCCCATTGTAAAAATGGGATAAAAGCACTGGTTTTTATCTGCATCCACTGATCAGGTAGTAAGTTCCCTCTTAAATAAGTTCTGTTACGGAAGGTAATACCACATCTGTTTGTACGGTATCTGTGGCTGCTACAGCAACCGTTATTAACAATCAAAAGAATATTATTAAGCATATGCGCAGGAAATGGAAGCATTGCTAATGTTCTTGGACATTCTTCTCGTAGCTGTCCATTTAAGACTTCAGCCTTATTTTGGCTCACAAACCCGAAGCCACCGTTCCTACTTGTACACAGATGGCTTCACACATCTCTTGCTTTTAGGGAACCTGGTTCAAAATGTTGGAGAAGAGCGCCCTATGGCACTGCTCCTCAAGCTTTAGTGTGCACAGTGATGACCTGGGGGTCTTGTTAAAACGCAGATTCTGACTCTGCAGGTCAGTGTATTAGTCATGCCTTTTAATTTTTCTGTATTTCTGATGCTCTGACATCTTAGGGCCTTGCTGACGCTGAGCTGGCCAATTTCTACAGATAGGAAAGGACTCACCTGCAAGTGTACTTTTCATATACAAACCGACAAATCCAAAGCTCCCCACCCCTCCCCTCACAGCCAACTCTCTTATCCAGCTCCTACCCACCAGGCCACTATTCCCCTGCCCCAATCACCCCAGGGTCAGGTACCAGACAAGTGGAGACAGCCCCTGCATCCCAGAGCCTGCTTCAATTATTCAATCTAGCCAATCCTAAGCCTGCTTACTCTGCCTCACCCCTTCCTTTCCATGGAAACCAAAATAAAGGCCCTTGCCCATGTTTTCCCCACTCCCTCTGCCTTCTGACTGACCCAGGTGCTTCCCTGTGTGGCCCTGCGTGACTTGGGATGCCAAATCTCTTGGGAACTGTGAATAACACAGTGTCTTTTCAATGGCAATTATCTCCTGATCTCTTGGCCTCACCATATCTGAATCATAATAAAACCTACATCTTCAAACAGTCAGGGGTGGGGCCTGGCGATGCTGATCCGGGAACCGCACTTGGTGCAGGAAGGCTCTAAATTACTATGCTCCTGTCACGAAACAGGGCGCTACAGCTGGGCTCTGAGGGGAATAACTGCACTGTATACACGTCTGACTGCATCAGAGCCCAACGTGCTGCAGGAATGAACTGGGCAAAGCGGCTGAGGCCACTGCAGAGAGAGCCCTGGGGATAGGCGCTAGCGCTTCTGTCTTCTTTCCCAAATGATGTGAGATCATGAAGCTTTCCTAGGTAGAAATTAAATAAAAAGCTGCAATGAAAAAGGAAGCAGGGCCCGAGGCCCTTAAACTATAGCAGGCACAGTGGCAATAAGGGTGACTCAAGGCCCAAGGGAGAAATGTTAGGACTCCAGCAGGCCAACTAACATATGATAGCTGTGTGCTAGCTAAGCTGTCTGATGTGGGTCCTGGATGTCAGGCGTATATCCTCAGGAAACCTGTCAGGAGGCCCTAGAGGCCTTCTACGGTAAGCCTTGAGAACCAAGCAACTTACTGTCCCCACAGCAAGAAGCTATCCAGGTAGCCATCAGCCTTTCTGTCCAGAGGCATATGAGGGCTCTGCAGACCTACCTCCCCTCCCCCAGGGAGACTCTAGGGCTTACAGAAGTGGCCTAGGTAGGATCTCAAACCTTCTGACTTTCGAGTCAGACTTTAGGCCAGAGCACTTTCCTCCATCCCAGGACATTGTGGCTCCATGTGTTACTAATAAAAGCAAATCCTGATTAAGAACTATCGATTGTAAGTACTTCACATGGCTTATCTCATCTCATCCTCACAACTCTAAAAAGTAGCTGCTACTTAAATCCTTATTTTCAGGATGAGTAAGCAAGTCCACAGAGGGTAAGTAGCTTGCCCAAGCCACCCTCCAACTGGTAGGATCAGAACTGAAATCCAAATTCTGCATCCAAGAGCCTCTGCCTGCCTCCATACCGAGGGCAGCCTTATTCCAGGTGAAGGCCTCGGATGTGCAGCCTCAGCACCACACGACAGCACATGGTCTCGCCCACCTACAAGCTCTCCAGGCCAATCTGCTGCACGCTGAAGTTTGAGAAGCCCTATATCAGAAGCAAACCTGATGGAAACTCATTTCCCGGGCGAGACTGGTAGTAACAGCACAAGTGTAGCTCTAACTACAGGTTTCCCTGCTTAGCCTAATGCTCCGTGAGCCAGCTTGGCGTGCCAGGAAGAATAGGCATGGGTTCAAAACGCAGATCCAGCAGCAGTTAGCAGCTTGGAAACTTTGGGCTAATAATTTCTCTAAGCCTCCTTTATTCCTCGTCCGGAGAATGGAATGTAGTATCTACTTCCTACGGTTCATGTATCAGGTAAGATGACTAAAGTGCGACGCCCCATATCTATACCCAGGAAATGCTCTGAAAACGGCAGCCCCAGTGATTCCTCAGAGCTTCCCAATTTTCTAAAATGCACGTCCTTTTGTATCATGCTTTACAATATATGAATCTTGAATTCCTTTGGTGGCCAAACTGAGAACAGCTTTCAGAAAGATTAAGGAAGCTATAGTCTTGGATAGCTGGAGTAGTGAGCTATCTAAACAATGCCTAAAGGCATTAAGTTAATACCCATGTGTGGCTCGGGCTCCCAATACTGTCAAAGGTTCCAACCCCAAGGGTGGGGGGAAGTGCTCACTGGAGAAGGGTGGAAATTCACATTTAAGCACTAGCTCTGTTTCTATCTCTAGTCCCTGACTACACCTGGTAAAATGGTTAGCACTGACATGTTTATCAAAAAACATACCCAATCCCATAACCCCAGAGGTGGAGCAGGGATAATGGTGGCGAAAAATCAGCTCTAAGCGTAGACCAAATACTGCAATGATGACCCCAGTCCTTTTGGGGCCAAACCAGCCATCTCCAGCCCTATAGCCCTCACATCTCTGCTGTGGCTGAGGCACCCCAATCAGACACCAGGACGCTCAAGGCATAGGCAAAGAAAAGGGAACCCCCTTCCCCAAAACAAGAGGAGGAGAAAAAAAAGAAAGGATGTGGGAGAGGAAAAAGGGAACCTCAGGGAACAACGTTGCCATTCCTAAGCAGCCATCAATTAGGAGAAGAGGGTATAGGTAGAATTTAAAGGATGTTTTAAAAGATAAAGAAAAGAATACTACTAGATCTATTACATAAATTAACACCCCATTAGGACATGTAAGTAGTCACTCTTCATATCTTCAGTGAATGGGTCCAGGCAGCAAAATGAAAACCAGAGCAGACCTTGTTTTTTCGTTAGTCCCTTCAGGATTTGGGGATCTCCACAAAGGTAGTTAGTCTGTTTTGGATGGGGGCCTGCTATTTTCGGATCCTTTTACATTTTGGTGCACAAAATCATTCAAACCCATAAAAACTCCAAAATCAAAGTGGGTTCTCATGTACCTTAACTGGCACTGCTATCAAGTTATTTGTTCATGAAAATTAAAAAAGTCTAATAATTATATAAGCAATGAGTATGTAATAAAGAATTCAGAAAATTCAGATATGAATGAGGAAGATAATAAAAATTACTTACAGTTACTACATCTTTTTGTTTAAAGATATGCACAGATGCATATTTTTTAAAAATGTGATTGTACTGAGCACTTTGTATTAAATGCTGTTTTCTTTTCATCATGAACATTTCTTTATGTCATGAAATATTAAAAAAATTATTTTTAGAGGTCTACTTAGTATTCTAACAGCCTTTACTGTTTGGCATTCATATTGGTTCCGATTTGTTTTGCTATCTTAGATAATTCTGTACTGAACGTCCTTTAAGTAAGCTCTTGCACACATTTCTGTATATTTTTTATATAAATTCCTAGAAGAAGAATTTCTGTTTGCAGGCCCTTGGTACGTGTAGTCAAATGCCTCGCAGAAAGGGAGTCCCTATTTACACGTCCACCAACTCCACAGTCTGTTTCTCTCCTTTCTCACTAACACTGGGTATTATTAATTTCTAAACATTTACCATTTGGGACTTCCCTGGTGGTTCCAGCGGTTAAGACTCCGCGCTCCCAATGCAGGGGGGCCGGGTTCGAATCCTGGTCAGGGAACTAGATCCTGCATGCTGCAACTAAGACCTGGCCCAGACTAATTAATTAATTAATTAATTTTTAAAAAGTTTGCCATTTTGATAAGTGAAAAGTACTCTGCTATAATTTTTATTTTTACCAGTGAGGTTGAACATTTTTCATGTCTGTTGGCCACCTGAATTTCTGCTCTTATGAACTGCCTATTTATACCCATTCTTTAGTATCTTTTCTTTTTTGTCATTAAGCTGCAAGAACTTTTATGATAGTAAGAATATAAACAACTTAAAATCAGACATTGAAAATAATTCTTTCCTAATAAGACTTAAACCCTGAAGTGGTTAATAACATCGTGCATTAAAAAGTGTTTCTTGACAGAGGAGAAGACATGGGGGAGGTAAAGTTTAAATCAGATGAAATCATCTTTGTCACCCAAGCTGACCCCGGAATTCTCTTAAAATCTCTCCCTTTTTAAAACAACAGCAAGTACAACAAAGCACCAGACAAACCCATAATGACAGGGTGATCTCTTAGGGTGCGACCTGTGCCTAAGCTACGTAGCCCCCATGCCCTCCCGGGTAATCTTGCGGCAGGACATCACTCGGGGGAGGAGCATTCACGTGGGCACCTACCCACATGGGGCCAGCCCCAGTGGCCACGGGAAGGGCAGGGCGTTTTGCAGAGGTTCTTTTTTGGATTAGAGCCAGCAAGTCAGTGGCCCGAACTCGGAGTTCCTGTGTGCCACTTGGCATGAGCTGAGTGATCCGAAAAACCCATAAAAATGGGATCCACCTCCACCTTCAGGGTGGACAGGACTGAGGAAGATTTCAGGAAGCTACAACACTGCTTGCTCGACTCACTGTTCCAGAGGCAGGGCCTTATCCACCTTTTGGTGTGGCTGCCTGAGGGCTCCCCGGAGAGGCGGGGCACAGACCTGTAAACTCTGGAATCTCCCAGGCAATGAAACACCTCTTCACACACAGTTTGCATCTCGGGCATTTGCTAGCAGGAGGAGAAAATGTGGCCGGCCTGGTTGGGAGGGTGGAGGGTGACGACTGATGGGAGGCACGCAACCACCCTGCGCTTGGAGCAAACCCAGGTCACTCACTGCAAGGCAGGTATTCAGGTTGGATGCTCACCATTCACATGGGCTCTGAGTCTGCCAGGGCATACGTCCCGGTTCCGACTCTTTAAAAATAGAACAGGAAGTCCAGAACAGAAGGAAGGCTGCAGCACAGGAGTACCGAATGGAGAGAAAGGGTTTATCTTGTGTGGGTGCTCTCCGACTGAGCAAAGGAGCACCTGCTCCAGGTACAGAAAGACATCACAAACAGGTGAATGGGGGCCGGCTATCACGTTGCCTGCCGCGTTTCCATGTTATCTCCAGATTCCAGGATTAGCAAGAACAGGACACAGACCAGGCTCCCAGGGTCGCCAGGCCCACGAGCCTTACCCACTACAAGAGAGATCTTTCTTTTCTTTGGTAATCAGTAGTTGAATGACAGGTAAGTGAAAAGAAGCTAAGGAAAGATAAAAAGGAGTGGATGGCTAAGGAGAATGTTTGGTATTTTGGCCTTTTGGGCACTTATCCTGGCCCCCGCCCCCCGGCCATCTCTTCCACTAACAGACTTTGCTTTTCCTCTGGGGAACGCCCTTCTCCCACACTCAGTCCACCAGGCGTCCACAGGGTAGACCCTGCCCCACCTCTGGGGGCTTGGGAGGCCCTCTCCAGGGAAAGTGGGTAGTTTTTAAAATCATTATCCTAGGCATTTGTGTAAGGCCTTATAGGTTAAAGAGCTTCCATATACAACATTGCTACCTGGGGCTTTGGGTCGTTCTGGTTTCCTAAATTCATGCATAACCTTGTCGCTTGGCTCTCTAGGTTAGGATTCCAAAGCACCCTGTGGCACTAACTGAACCCCAGAGAGGGAAGCTAGGAACTTTCGCTGTAAGCATCTTGGTCACAAGCGTTTTCACTGCAGAACTAATTAGCCGTAAGGCAATCTTGCCGTAGAATATAACATAACTGGTTGACAGTTTGGTTTGACAGTTAGGTTTGAACTGGTTGACAGTTTGGTTTCATTTCTCCACTGACGCAGGACTCTCATTTTTATATCACATAAATCTTAGCCCTCATAATGGTCTATACGGTGACCAGTAGATGTGTGGTCTTAAAATAGTGGATGAGGGCCTCCCTGGTGGCGCAGTGGTTGAGAGTCCGCCTGCAGTTGCAGGGGACGTGGGTTCGTGCCCCGGTCCGGGAAGATCTCACATGCCGTGGAGCGGCTGGGCCCGTGAGCCATGGCCGCTGAGCCTGCGCGTCCAGAGCCTGTGCTCCGCAACGGGAGAGGCCACAACAGTGAGAGGCCCGCATACCGCAAAAAAAAAAAAAAAAAAAAAAAAGTGGATGAGAACCACTACGTATATCGACTCAATAGAAAATAGTTATAAAACTTGTGGGAAGTGTGAAATAAGAGTGTAAAGCTGACTGCAGACTACTAAAAAATGATAACATATCAGTTTGAAAATCCTTCACTGATTTGAAGACGCAGAGTTGAACCCATGTTTCCCACAGAACTTTGGAACATGTATCAACGGACATGTGATAGTCTACCAAGAACACACAACAGCAGAGAGGTTTTTACAATGCAACACAGAGCTCAGTAACCAATGTGCCTCCTAGTATTTGGAAACTGATACCTCTCTCAACGAAGGAAGAAATTTTAGTGAAAAAGACAAAATGCGTTGCGATGCTGAATGAGATAAATCAACAAGTAAAAAAAAAAAAAGTATAAAATGCTGTGAATGAAAGACTGGAAGACAAGTGCTTATGTACAACCCACAAAATAAAATCAGTTACTTGCGTAGTATTGCCATGAATCTACACACATTTAAAATGTATTCAAATATTTTGCATTTCACAATAAAGACTAATTTTGTTACTCATTTTTTGTTTCATTATGTGTTTTAATGTTTCTCTTTTGTGTTATTTAATATTGTTATCACAGCCGATTAGTTATGCAGTGAAAATGTCTGCAATGAAAATGCCTACGGCGAAGACGTCTACAGCCAAGACGTTTATGGCCAAAATACCAGACACACCAGAGACACACCCTAGGGCTTCTGCTTAAACTGGAGCAGGAGCAAGTACACTGGATACTGGTCAGGGGTCTAGGCCTTCTCAGAAAGGAGGACTAAGTCTAGGAATGATTAGATTACATTTTGGGCGAATTTGACATCTATTTATTTATTTATTTATTAAATTTATTTATTTATGGCTGCGTTGGGTCTTCGTTGCTGCACGCAGGCTTCTCATTGCGGTGGCTTCTCATTGCGGTGGCTTCTCTTGCTGCGGAGCACAGGCTGTAGGTGCGCAGGCTTCAGTAGCTGTGGCTCGTGGGCTCAGTAGTTGTGGCTCACAGGCTCTAGAGCGCGGGCTCAGTAGTTCTGGCGCACAGGCTCAGTGGCTCCGCGGCATGTGGGATCTTCCCAGACCAGGGCTCGAACCCGTGTCCCCTGCATTGGCAGGCAGATTCTCAACCACTGTGCCACCAAGGAAGTCCCTGGCATCTATTTAAATTGGGGGTGTACCTGGAGCTTATGGTGGAGATGGGAGGAGTTAGGATTTGGCAGCTCCATAGACAGAGGATAGACTAAACCCCACAACTCACAGAAAAAGCAATGGCATAAGGAGTGCACAGTGCTTCTGAAGTAGATTTCTGCTTTTCAGCAAGTGGTAATGAACAGAAAGAGCCACCAGGAAAGGTCTGGCCAAGAATGTGTTTAAAGATTGAGTTGCCTGGGCTTCCCTGGTGGCGCAGTGGTTGAGAGTCCGCCTGCTGATGCAGGGGACACGGGTTCGTGCCCCAGTCTGGGAGGATCCCACATGCCGCGGAGCGGCTGGGCCCGTGAGCCATGGCCACTGAGCCTGCGCGTCCGGAGCCTGTGCTCCGCAACGGGAGAGGCCACAACAGCGAGAGGCCCGTGTACCTCAAAAAAAAAAAAAAAAAAATTGAGTTGCCAGAGAGCCTAGGAAAGGAGCCTCTCTTCAGCCGTGCCGCAAACTCTGGAGTCTTCCAAAAGCCAGGGTGACTGGATAGTCTCTTAAATGTCTTCTGGCCCTATAACTACCAAAGCCGAATTATATCTTAAGCTATGAGAAACTTGGGGGCATGGGCTGGAATCTAGAACCTGAAATCTACTTCTTTAAATAGTGTGAGCACCGCTCCGGAAGCCTGACATATTGATCCTGGTACACGCTTGGACCACAGTTATCCTCAGCGCAGGTAGTTAATTCATTAATACCTGCAGAGCGTACACTTGAACGGGCAGAGCCAACACGGCTCTTTTCTGATTTAGCAACCTGGGCACCTGTTCTTTGCCTCAGAGGAGCTGGTGTCTTTCGGGCATCCACTGGGGTGTCCCAGGGTGTCCTCCACCTGTGTGGCAGAACCAAAGCAGACCCTGGTGGGGCTGCCATGGGCAGCCCTGCCTCCCTCCACTTGGGCGAAGCCCCTTGGCAAAGGACTCCTATGGCCTTTTCATTCTCTTGGGACCTCAGGCTACAGGAACTTTTCCTCCACGCGCGTGGCTTCTCTGCCCTTGTTCTGACCCCACAGAAATCCTAAGTGAGGAGACCCTTCACCCACTCAACGGTATGGGCAGCAACGACCACAAGCACCCAAGCCTCTGGGTGCTGAGTGGCAGGGCCAGGACGCAGCTTCAGATGTTAGCAGCCTTTCGGCCCTACCTTTCTCTCTGGCCGCTGGGCAGTCAGCTGGCCCCAGGGAGAGAGGACACATACAGAGAGTCACAGGGTGACAGGGCACGGAAGCCACCCCGTACCTCTGACTGCTGATGCCCACCACATCCTCCAGCTTTCCACGAGGGCAACAGAAGAAAGGAGGAACTGAAGGCCCGATTCCCATAAACGTTCGGCTAGGGGCAGGGGACCGCAGGACACGGCACCAAACTGCTGTAATGATTCCCGGATCATTCGGCACAATCGGCTTTGAAGCAGCTCATCATTAATAACCATCCTCCGAAGCCACCAGAAGGCCTGATGCGGGCCAGCTGGAGAGCAGCTAGCCTTTCCCCGCGTATCCTGCTCGCTCACACGGCGCATCTCTCACAGCCACTCCTGCTGGCCTTGCCGTCGGGGGAAGAGGCCTCGTCCCAGAGCTGGGGGTGGGGGATGATGGGGACAGGACATGTGCTGGCACTGACATGGGTGTCGTTCCTCTGTGACCTCATTTTGAAAAAACTGTGAACACCCTAGACCAGAGGGGAGAACTGTCCCAGTGGGGAACTTGGAAGAATTCCCAGGGGCTGGCTTGGCAGCCTCAGCCCACTGCTCTGTCCCGCCAGACACAGTCCACAGGGTCCTGTCTTCCTGTTGGAGGGCTTCTCATCTTGAGACAACATGGCCCGCTACGGCCTTTCCGCAGCTGCCCCTCTCAGATCCAACTTTGACTATTGCACTTTTGGGAGGGAAACTTCCAGGCAAAACTCGTTTTGGAGAAACTTTTTACACTAATGAGAATACGGCAGCCTAACTGATAGTACAATAGGGTCTTTCTCCTAAATCTCTACCTCTAAGCTTGTGTACTCTTGGGAGGGGCCGGTGTTCCCTCTTTTTAAGAGGAGTGTGTCTGTGTAAGCATGTGTGCCCGCACCTGGGTTCCCAGCTTTGCTTTCACTCTGCTGCATGTCCCAAAGGTAATGGTCACGGGTAGTGGTGATTCTGCTTCATCACACAAGTCTTCATAGTGACCTCAAAATGCATTTTAGGGCTTCCCTGGTGGCACAGTGGTTGAGAGTCCGCCTGCCGATGCGGGGGACACGGGTTCGTGCCCTGGTCCGGGGGGATCCCACATGCCGCGGAGCGGCTGGGCCCGTGAGCCATGGCCGCTGAGCCAGCGCATCCGGAGCCTGTGCTCCGCAACGGGAGAGGCCACAGCAGTGAGAGGCCCGCGTACCGCAAAAAAAAACAAAAACAAAATGCATTTTAATTCAGTAACGGACACTGACCTACCCTCAGACATTAGGAAGGCGGAGCTGGGAGGGAGACAGACAGAGGGAGCACGTGCGTATGCCTGCAGACACACACATATTTGCAGTTGGGTCTATATTAAGAAGATACAGAACTACTTCTAGATTTCCAGCATCATGGCCCCAGATATTCTTGCTCTTTGGCTGCATGAAATGGGGTATATAATTTTGTGTTGGGGTGTCCTCGAAACAGGGGGCTAAGAGGGCTCAGGGTTACACAAACCTGGGTTTGAATCCTGATTCTGCCACTTGCTAGCTGTTGGTCTTTGAGCAAATTCCTTTCCTCTCTGTGCCTCAGTTTCCTCATCTACAGATTGGGAATAATGAGGGTCCTTCTGCAAAGCATTGCTGTGATGACTAAATAAGTTAACATACTCAGTGCACTTAGAAATTTTCCTGGCACATCGTATGTGTTCAATAAATATTTGGTATTATTTGTATTGTTATTTAACAAATAGCAGATGGTATTATTATAAATAAAAAGGGGTGGGAAGGTGGACTGAATCATACCTCAGGTCTTTTGCAGCTCTAAATTCCCACAATTTTATGATATTTTTTATGGAAGATTCAATGGCTCCTTTGAAGGAAAACGCCAGCCAGAGGGAAAGAGGCCACAGAGAACTCAGGACGAGGCTGCTCATCCAAGTCCCGGACCTTGTAAATGCTTTTGGTGGTAAAGCCCATGTGTTTCAGGTTGGCATAAACCAGGATGGCCTCCAGCCCCATAGCTCCCTCCCTGGGAATGCTGCAGAGGCAGGAGGTCAAAACTCTTTTCGTTTGGCCTGTTTGTAGATTCTAGCTCCACCCACAAGCTGCAGCTCCATTATGCTGGGCTGTTTAGCTGGGCCCTGGGGTTAGAGCTAACAGGCTTCATGTGTCCACTCTGCCACTGAGCTATTCTACTGGCTGCCCGTAGAGTAGCTGAGTGTCCAGGCACACACAAAAACTGTTAGAACGAATAACTTTAGTAAAATTGCAGGATCAATACACAAAAATCTGCTGTGTTTCTATATACTAATAATGAACTATCAGAAAGAGAAATTAAGAAAACAATTCCACTGACAATTGCATCAAAAAGAATAAAATAGCTAGGGATGCATTTAACCAAGGAGGTGAAAGACCAATATATTGAAAACAACAAAACAAGTGAAAGAAATTGAAGAAGACACAAATAAATGGAAAGGTACTCCACGCTCATGGATTGGAAGAATTCGTATCGTTAAAATGTCCATACCACCCAAAGCAATCTAAAGATTCAATGCAATCTGTATCAGAATTCAATGGCATTTTTCACAGAAATAGAACAGTCCTAAAATGTATAAAACCGTAAAAGAACCCGAATAGCCAAACTAATCCTGAGAAGGAAGAACGAAGAGGAGAGGTATCATGCTCCATAACAAACACATAAGAACAGATACATAGCTCGACTGAACAGAATAGAGAGCCTAGAAATAAACTCACGCATATGCAGTCGATTAATTTATGACAAAGGGGCCAAGAAAAAGGATAGTCTCTTCAGTAAATGGTGTTGGGACAACCAGACAGCAACATGCAAAAGAATGAAATGGGACCACTTACACCATCCATAAAAATTAACATAAAATGGATTAAAGATTTGAATGTTATCCCTGAAGCCATAAAAGCCCTAGAAGAAAACATAG
Organism: Pseudorca crassidens; assembly: GCF_039906515.1. Taxonomy (NCBI): domain Eukaryota; kingdom Metazoa; phylum Chordata; class Mammalia; order Artiodactyla; family Delphinidae; genus Pseudorca; species Pseudorca crassidens. The sequence continues at coordinate 19,381,812 of NC_090303.1, read as the reverse complement.
GCGGTAAGCTCCTTGACATAGGTCTCGGTGATGATTTCTTGAATCTGACACCAAAAGCAAAAGCAACAAATGCAAAAATTAAAAAGTTGGACTACATCAAACTAAAAACTTTGCACAAGCAAAGGAAATCATCAACAGAATAAAAAGGCAACTTGCTGAATGGGGAAAATATTTGCAAATCATATATATATGATAATGGGTTAATATCCAAAATACATAAAGAACACATATAACTCAATAGCAGAAAAACAAATAACCTGATTAAGAGATGGACAGAGGATCTGAATAGACATTTTTCCAACGAAGACATACATATGGCCAACAGGTACATGAAAAGATTCTCTACCTAATTCATCACCAGTGAAATGCAAATCAAAACCACAATGAGGTATCACCTTACACCTGGCTATTATCAAAAAGACAACAAATAACAAGTGCTGGTGAGGATGTGGAGAAGAGAGAACCCTTGTGAACTGCTGATGCAGCCACTACGGAAAACAGTGTGGAGGTTCCTCAAAAGACTAAAAATAGAACTATCATGTGATCCAGCAATTCCACTTCTGGGTATTTATCTGAAGAAAACAAAAACACTAACTTGAAAAGATATATGCACCCCCATGTTCACTGCAACATTATTTACAATAGCCAAGATATGGAAACAACCCTAAGTGTCCATCAATAGAAAAATGGATAAGGAAGTTGTGGTATGTATATATATATATATATGTATATACCATTATATATATATAAATAATGAGATAAGAATGAGATCTTGCCAGCTGCAGCAACATGGATGGATCTTGAGGGTATTATGCTAAGTGAAATAAGTCGAAGACAAATACCACATGATGTCTCATATATATGGAATAAAATATAAATATGTATACACACACACACACCAAACTCACAGATGCAGAGAACAGATTGGTGGTTGCCAGAGGTGGGGGGTAGATAAATGGGTGAATTGTTTTTGTTTTGTTTTTTTCTAGTTTAAGTAAATAAAATTAAAAAGATTAAAAAAAATTTGTCCCACTGGCACTTGACTTTGCTGCAAAGCCGGGAGGAACAGGAGAAGGGATACTTGTCAAAAAGGCTAGATTTGGGGGGCTTCCCTGGTGGCGTAGTGGTTGAGAGTCCACCTGCCGATGCAGGGGACACGGGTTCGTGCCCTGGTCCGGGAAGATCCCACATGCCGCGGAGCGGGTAGGCCCGTGAGCCATGGCCGCTGAGCCTGCGCGTCCGGAGCCTGTGCTCCGCAACGGGAGAGGCCACAACGGTGAGAAGCCCACGTACCGCCAAAAAAAAAAAAAGGCTATATTTTGGAAGTGAAAGTCATTGCTCAATGAGGGACTGGATCTTCCTTTGATGGGAACAGAATATTTGGGTTTAAAGCCTTCTCTTTCAAGAGAACCAAAAGACGGGGTGTATTAGTTCCCTAGGGCTGCTGGAACAAAGTACCACAAACTGGGTGTCTTAAAGCAACAGGAATTTATTTTTTCATAGTTCAATAGGCCAGAGGTCTGAAAGCAAATTGTTGGCAGGGTTGGTTCCCTCTGGGAGAATCTGTTCCAGGTCTCTCTCTTAGTTTCTGGTGTCACCGACCATCCTTGCCAGTCCTTGGCTTGGGGCTGCCCCACTCCAGTCTCTGCCTCTGGGTTCACATGGCCCTCTCTACCGTGTGCCTCTGTCCAAACCTTTCTCTCCTTTCTCTTGGGCTTACGGCCCACCTCATTCCAACACAGCCTCGTCTTAACTCAACTGTGTCTGCACATGCTATTTCCAAATCAGGTCACATTCTTGGGTAGGAGTGGGGAGGATTTAAGCATATTTTTTAGGGTGCACAGTTCAATCCACTACCCAGGACAAACAAGATTCAGAATACAGCGTTGAGGAGAAGAGAAAGAGAGAGTTTACTGTTTGGCCACTGATCAAACAAGAGAAATCCCCTCCGCCCTGAGAAAAGCTAGAAAAAAAAGTGGAAGCAAGCAGACCCTGACTGTCTCTGCACTCCCCACTCCGGAGGCACCTGTGGCAAATTACAGGACCACTGGGAGAATGAACCCCCATAATTAGTATGCACCGTCTCTGCCTTCCCACACTTGACAGGTTATGTGAGTGGAGCCCTCTTCGGAGGAATCTGCTCTTGGAATGTGAAGCACATACCTGATTCTGATTAATCGGAATGGGGACACGGTGAGCAACTTTTTAATTGAATTTTTCCATTTCTAATGAACTAGCAGCACAGCAAGTTATTAGCTTGCACACATCCATCCTAACTCCCAATCATCTAGGAAATAATTCCAGGAGCACAAAGAAGGCTGTGAGAGTGAAGCTGGGACTGGTGCACACCTGGCACGTGTGGAAGGACTGAATCCACTGTTCATATTATTTTAGGATGCTTAACAAACCCCTGGTCCTCCAGGTAGCACAGAAAGTGCCTCACTCGCCATTTAGTGGGACCAAACCAGGCCTGAGCCGAGGGTCAAGGCCATGGCTGGTGGAGATGGTGTGAGCAAACCCAGGGCAGCAGCATGCCACCCCCACCTCTGTCCCCTTGGTGCCGGGCTCCATGCCTGCCGTCTGACATGCACTCAACCAAACAGGAAATGAAGGTTCAGAAATGCAGTGGCCAACTCTGCAGATGCATTGTGGGCATTTCCAACCTGCCCAATTAACTGGATGGCAAAAAGGCATCCCAGTGCCCAGCTCTTGGCAGGTGATCCCACATGATGGCTGAATGAATGAACTCAGGAGCTTCCGACTCATCAGGAGCACATGCGAGGCCAGGAAGAATCTCACCTTGCATCTGCCATCGTGGTGGTCCTTCTGTGCTCCGGCACCCCAGGCCCCTGTCAACCAAACCAGGACCTCCTGCAGGTTCATACAATGGCCGCAGCGTCTACTTAGAATCAGTGACTGAGAGTGGGTAGACCCCTATACCACAATGCCCCTCCTCTAATAAATTAACTACTAACATTTTAGAAACACTTGAAATCATCACAGCATGAGGTTCTTTTAAATAACACACAATGAGTCTGATCCCCTAGTTACTATTCTCTAGGGAGAACCATGAAGACAAATTGAAAACTAGCAATCTGATCCTCTTCTCTGTCCCATTCAGCCACAATATAAAATGAGATTTTTTTTTTCTAGCTTGAGTATACCGATGGGTAATTTGACAGTAGCTGTTAACAATTAAAGTGTGCATCTCTTATGCTTCAGCAATTCCTGGAGAAACACTTGCATATGTACAAGGATGTTCCTGCAGCACTGCTGGTAACAGTAGGGGGAAAAGTCTCTAGAATGAAATTCATGAGGCACAAAGCCATACACAGACCTGAAAGCCATCCAAGTTGAATGGTTTGGAGAATATCAAGTTGCAGAACTTATGTATGATACCATTTATGTTCAAACATATACAGCAATTAGTCATTTTCTATGGGTATATATATATATATATATATATATATATATATATATTTATATGGATATAAATGCAAGAGAAAAGCGTGCACAGACACATCCCAGATGAAGAATAGTGTTTACCACTAGAAGAGGAGCATGGCTTGGAGTAGTATTAAAGCGGACTTTAACTTGTATTAATGTATTACTTGTATAATGTAAGAATTACTTAAAAAAAAAAAACCTCAAGAAAATAAAATGAAATATGGGGCTTCCCTGGTGGCGCAGTGGTTGAGAGTCCGCCTGCCGATGCAGGGGACACGGGTTCGTGCCCGGGTCCGGGAAGATCCCACACGCCGCGGAGCGGCTGGGCCCGTGAGCCACGGCCGCTGAGCCTGCGCGTCCGGAGCCTGTGCTCGGCAACGGGAGAGGCCACAACAGTGAGAGGCCCGCGTACCGCAAAAAAAAAAAAAGAAGTATGATTGTACTACTTTGTTTCTCATGGTGGTTGTTCTCTGTGAATTTATTATCTAAGATAAATTGATATATTTTCTGACATAAAATGTAAATTAAAGTGTGCCCTTAGGTCTCAGGAAGGAATGCAGATGGTGACAAGAGACGCTAACTGTATTACAAATGTATGAAACCAACCTCATTGAAAAGGGTTGGGGAGAAGTGCTGACCTAAGTAGCTTTGGAAATGAGTCGGTAAGACTAAAGGTACATCAGCACTGTACTCTCACTGATAGAGCTGTTTCCCATTTGTACAGATAAGCAAAGGGAAGAGGCTGGAAGAATCCATATGGTAATAGATTAGAGCTGGAGACATCAGCATGAACTCATGTTTACCTCAATATAGGTACAGGTGGTCACTTATAGAAATATGTATAGATATGTATATATACACAGGTTAGTATACACACACATATTTTCTTGCTCTGTCAGCTGAGAGGGCCTAGAAGTAACAATACTCCAGTAGCAATGGATATTGGTTTCAAATACCATTCTTCAATCAAAGGAACCAGGACTCCTTGGAGAAATGGCTGATTTTAGCTAGGAAGGGGCAAGATATACAAGAGAGCCTGGGTATCTTGTAGTGCCAGAAAGTAAAGAATTGCTCAAAAAATAAAAAACCCTACAATAGTGGATGGATTTCAAAAGGACCCAGGAGCCAACTGAAAGAGCACCCAATGGCCAAAGCTGGAACAATCTGAGTAAAAAACATAAAGCAGTATTGGATTTGCATCCCAAATATAAAGACCTATGAGTCCATATTGATATAAAGAAATAAGTGAATAAAAAATAAATGGGGGAGAAAGAGAGTTCCTTTTCAGAAGAATTCCAAGGAATATAAGTAGATACTCCATCCTTAATGAGGGAGAGCACACTTTCCATTCCTTAAGTGTGCACGTCCTTCCAAAGAGTATTGTTTAGAAAAGTGGACAGTGGAGAAACCTGACAAACATGCTTCAGCCAAGTGACCCAGGGCAACATCAACAGTGATAAACCATGCTGACAGTGTGATGCTGATGACGCGAGGGAAGGGCACCTCTGTGGTCTTCACCCCTAAGACCCACAGCCCAAGTCTAATCGTGAGAAAAAATACCAGACAAATTTCTACAGAAGGGCTTTCTAAAACTACCTAGCCAGTACTCCTCAAATCCGTCAAGGTCACCAAAAGCAAGGAAAGTGCACAGCCAAGAGGAGTCTAAGGAGATTGAATGTAATGTGGTGTCCTGGATGGGATCCTGAAACAGAAACACATTAGGGAAAACGAAGGAAACTGAGATAAACGATGGACTTTAGTTAATAATAGTGGATCAATATTGGTTCAATAATTGTAAAGTATACCATACTAATGTAAATGTCAATAACAGGGGAAACTGGCTGCAGGGTATGTGGGAACTCTCTGTACTATCTTCTCAGTATTTCTGTAAGTCCAGAACTGTCCTAGAAAATAAAGTCTATTAGAAAAAAAGTGTTCCTTTAATGTATAGATTACTTCCTATTCTTTCTTTTTCTTTGTTTTGGCTGCGTTGGGTCTTTGTTGCTGCGCGCAGGCTTTCTCTAGTTGTGGCGAGCGGGGGCTACTCTTCGTTGCGGTGCGCGGGCTTCTCATTGCGGTGGCTTCTCTTGTTGCGGAGCATGAGCTCTAGGTGCACGGGCTTCAGTAGTTGCAACGTGTGGGCTCAGTAGCTGTGGCTCACGGGCTCTAGAGCACAGGCTCAGTAGTTGTGGCGCATGGGCTTAGCTGCTCCACGGCATGTGGGATCTTCCCAGACCAGGGATCAAACCTGTGTCCCCTGCATTGGCAGGCAGATTCTTAACCACTGCACCACCAGGGAAGTCCCTCTTTCTTTCTTTCTTAAAAAAAAAAAAAAAAATCCAAAATCTACGTACTGATTTCAAATTTACAAGGATAGATCAAAGGATTTTTTTTTTTTTTTTTGGCGGTACGCGGGCCTCTCATTGTTGTGGCCTCTCCCGTTGCAGAGCACAGGCTCCGGACGCGCAGGCCCAGCGGCCATGGCTCACGGTCCCAGCCGCTCCGCGGCATGTGGGATCTTCCCGGACCAGGGCACGAACCCGTGTGCCCTGCATCGGCAGGCGGACTCTCAACCACTGCGCCACCCGGGAAGCCCGGGATTTTTAACTTGAGAGAGATTTTAGGACTAGGAGGCCAACCAGCTGAGACTACAGCTGGAATGAATTTGTAGTTTGATTAAGTAGTTTGGGGCACTTGACCCCCAAGGTCTTTGCAGCACTCGGTGATGGCCGCCGAGGTCTTGGCAAACCATGTGTGCACTTTCCCTAGAATGACCATTTGTAAGTCAATGTGAGCCAACTAGAGCCGGTGTTGGGTGGGGGTAGGGTCATTGCAGCCTCGTGTGTAACTCTTGTTTACCCTGTCTGCCCCCTGACTCATCCCACTAGCTGCTGGTTTATTTTTATTTTTAATTTTTTTGGTCATGCCTCATGGCATGTGGGTCTTTGTTCCCTGACCAGGGACTGAACCTGCGCCCCCGGCATTAGAAGCCTGGAGTCTTAACCACTGGACCTCCAGGGTAGTCCCTAGCTGCTGGTTTAGATGTGGGCAATAGCTGGTGAGAGCTAGAGCAGGGAAGGCCTGTGGAGACCCATCACTCTTCCGCTCAAAATCCTTTAATCTCCTGGAACTGTCTGCCACGTTTACTCCCCGCCAGTCACACTGGGCTCCTAGCTGTTCCTCAAACCCGCCAAGCACGCTCCTGCCTCAGCACCTTTGCACCTGCCGTTTCCTCTGCCTGGAATGCTCTTCCCCTGGAAAACCTCATGACTCGTCCCCACCACTTCTTTTGGGTCTCTGCTCAAATGTCACAGTATCAGAGAGACCTTCATGGCTAAAATAGCAACCCGTTCATCATCACTCTCTTTCCCCTCGCTGGCTTAATTTTGCTTTCTCCGTACTAATATGTTGTCGATTTAGTTGTTTATTATCTGTCATTTCCAAATAGAAGGTGATTTTGATGAGAGCAGAGACTTTACCTTTTTTTGTTTACTGTTATATCACTCATACCTAGAATAGAAACTAGTACTCAGCAGGCACTGAATAATATCTGTTGAATGAATACATGAATGAATGGGAGACTTTTTTAATAATATGGTGAAATCTGGTGAATAACATGTTGATAAATAATAACAATTACAGTTACATTGTATTTCTCAGCTCCTTCTATCCTTTAAAGCTTAGAAAGTTAACCTTCTTCACAAACTCTTGTCTTGGTACAACAGTATATGCATACATAAGTGGATTATTCATTCAACAAATATTTATTGAGTGGGTCCTATACATCAAAGCACAATGGTAGGCACCACGGGTACAAAGGTGAATAAGACCCAATTTCCAACTTCCAGGAGCTCCATTCATTCATGCATGCATGCATCCATCCACCCACTCACCCACCCAATCCTTTTGAGGCCCTGCTAGGGGTCAGACATTGCATGTCTAAGCAGTATTAGGTATATCACGTTGTCTTTCTCTCTGGATTGTTAACCCTCCTAATAGCAGAGAACTGAATAATTTAGCTGTAGCTCTGCCACTGACTAATTATTTGACCTTGAAAAATCATTTGACCCTGAAAAATCATAATGCCCTGAGTATTAGTTTCCTCGTCTGTAAACAAGGGTTTGAGACCCCTTGACAGCCTGCCTCACAGCACTGCTGGGAATGTCAAATGAGACGATCCAAAAATAAATGTGCTTTCTACACCATGAAGCACTAAACTCATGGAAGGGATTCTCCGCCAGTAAATGTGAAAAACAAAACTAAAACCCCAACAAACAAAACCAAACCTCAGACTGAACCCTTTGCTCAGACCATTTCTCAGGGGCCACACATCACTCAAAAATTCTATGGTTAAACAAAATTCAGGATAGGCAGCCCAACTCCTGTTAAGGTAATCCTTTGCAGATTAAGTAGAACATCAGTAATCTTTGGTTAACATCTGATTCAAGTACGTACCAGCTCTTCCCACCCTCGTCCCCTCCAGCTGGTGGTCTGTTGTCTATTGTGTGCTGTTCTGAAGCTTTAGCAGCCCTCCGTCTCCTTTTATTTTTTTTTAAAAAAACCTTGACTTGTATATATGTCCATGCCACTCTCTCACTTTGTCACTACCAAATGTAAAATAGATAGCTAGTGGGAAGCAGCCGCACAGCACAGGGTGATCAGCTCGGTGCTTTGTGACCACCTAGAGGGGTGGGATAAGGAGGGTGGGAGGGAGGGAGATGCAAGAGGAAAGAGATATGGGAACATATGTATATGTATAACTGATTCACTTTGTTATAAAGCAGAAACTAACACACCATTGTAAAGCAATTATACTCCAATAAAGATGTTAAAAAAAGAAAAAACAACAACCTTGACTTGGCTGGCTCTGGAGTTTCTTATAAGATGGAGCTTGTTAGTAAATGAAAGTGTTTCCTGAATGTTGACATATAAACATCATTGACCAGTCCAGGCCCTCTACAAAGGGAAGATATTGTAAGTCTTCCAAAGTCTAATCAAAGTGAATAAGCAGAGAGATTGGGGGTGGGTGGGGTAGGAAGGAGGGGAGAGAATATGAGACAAAGCACGGAGGCAATGGAGCAAGCAGAGAGAGGATACCTATGAGAACAGCCTGCCTAGAGCCATGACTGCATTTCTCCGTAAGCTCTGGAATTTCCTACTGTCCTATTTGTGCTCTCTCTTCCTGATGGGGTACATGACATTGTCAGCATTAACTGAAAAGGTGGAAGCTTTCAGACAGAGCTGGCAAATTTATTCAGTGGAAACAAAGACTCACCCTTCCTCTGTGTTCTCACCTATAAAGGCTTAAACAGTTTCAAATTAAATACCTAGAAGAAATTCTTTTTCCCTCAGCCTCTTTCCTCCTAGATCCGCATGTCCTGGGCTACAATTACAACATCTATAATAATAACGATGGTATCCGCTGGCTTCCCTTCATAGAGCACTTGCTCTGAGCCAGGCATGGTGCTAATCATTGTAACAGGCATTGCCAACTGCCAGCGGCCCGGGAGGCTTCTCTGCACTGAGACTCTGTCCCTCTTTTGGGACTTTCCCCCGTTTATTTCAGGGTCCGGAACCGTCTGCCAGTTATGTGCCCATGGAAGCTCAGCCCTGTCAACATGCTGTCTCCCCTTGTATCCTCTTCTTTTTTTCTTACGGAAAAAATTGAAACATACAAAAAGAGAACAGTACAACAAACGCCCATGTGCCCACTACCCAGTTTCGACAATCAATATTTTGCCAATCCTATTTCATCTATTCCCAAATCCCAACCGTTCCTTTTAGGGAGTATTATAAAGCAAACACCAGACATCGCACCATTTCATCACCAGCCCTTGGCATTTCTCATCTTTTCTTTCCCTTTGTTTCATGATGCAGTGATTCTGAGAGCCCAGTGGGATTTCCTGCTGGGGACGGAGGTGGTGTGGTATACACAGGGATAGCTGTGTTGCTCCTGTATTTGTGGGGTTTTGTTGCTGCTGTTTTTTGTTTTTGGCTGCACTATGCGGCTTGTGGGATTTTAGTTCCCTGACCAGGGATTGAGTCCAGGGCCTCGGCAGTGAGAGTACGGAGTCCTAACCACTGGTCCGCCAGGGAATTCCCTGCATTGTTTCTATATTAATTAACCAAACCTAAGCCAATGATCTACTCATTTGTTCCCTTTTTATATTGTCTTATGGTAAGAATGGTTCAAGTTGCCCTATTATTAATTATCGAAGCAAGGGACAGAAACAAGATTTACATTTAAGACTGGGGCTGAAGACAGATGATAAAACTAACAGGGTGGTCTTGGGTTCTGAGGAGGATGGGTGGTCGAAAGGGACCCCAGAGTCCCGGTCAGGGAACCCCGACTACTGGAGAAATGGGACCCGGCATCCCTCTCTCTTCCGTGGCGCTTACAGGACGGTCTGATGAGGCTTCAGCCGCGGGGCGTTACAGTGCTGTGCACGCTGGTACCAAATCCAGGAACTGGGAATGGATGAAAGAGAGCTAAAAACGTGGATCAATGGTGCGCACACACTGCTAATTATTTATTCACGGGACTGCTCACCACGTGGGCTCAATGACCTTCCAGCACAATCATGAACAGGTCTGTCATTAAAATCTCACTGGATTCCAGAGGTTAAAACTCTCTGTGGGCTTTCCTGGCCTTCCTTTGCCACAGGTGAGGTTGCTGGCTCAGGACTCACAAATACCAGCGGTCTTGCTCCTAGCTAGGGCTTTGGTCTCTGAGGACAGGACACTTGCAGCTTTGTGGAACCCCTCAGGCTCTGACGGAAGGCTTGGCACGTCTGTGGCCAACGGTTGCCTCTTCTAGCTCTGGTCACTTCAAAGGATTGGTGGAAAGTCTCTCCTCCCTCTGCTGCTGGGCTGGGCTGGCTTGGAACCATAAACCAGGCTTGCGCATTTATGATTTCTAGTTACCTTAAGGGGCAGTTCTGGGGAGCTGGAAAACGTATCCATGGCCCAGCCCTTCCCCAGGCTAATGAGATCAGGATCTCTGGGAGTGGGGCCTGTTGCTGCTTAGGCGATCCTTACATGCATCCAGGTGGAGACCTACTGCTAAAGGGAGAGCATGTCGTGTACAATGACTCTTGCTTTCTTCCCCGTCTTTCTTTGTTAGGGTCATTTTTTCCTCAAAGCTTTTGAGATAGAAGAGACATGTGCTTTTTAGGTTTGAATATTCAGGTCATGTTGGCTTCATAAAACGAATCGAGGGAAATTTTCATCTTATTCTAGGGGCTGAAATAGTTTGAATAAGAAAGGCTATACCTGTTTTTTGAAGACTACATAGTATTCAGTTACAAGACCATGAAGGCTTTTAAAAAGCGTATCTTTTTATTAAACTCTATCTAAAGTGTTCTATGGTTATTGGTCTGTTCAGGTGTTCTACCTCTTTGGGGGCGATTTTGATAATTTATATTTTGCTAGGAAATTCTCCATTTCCTCTAGTTTTTCAAATTTACTGCCATAGATTTTCACATACAATGCTTTTATAATCCTTTTACTCCCTTCCACATTGGTAATTATTGAATACATTTTCTTTCTCATTCCAACGTGGCAGACCATGAGCTTTTCCAACTTCCTCCGTTATAATAATAGCTAATGCTTGTCGATCACTGACCCTGTGCTAGACACACAGTTCTGCTTTACTTGTACTAATTCATTTAACCTTCAGGACAACTCAATGAAATACGGACTCTTATGACCCTCATGTTACAGGTGAACCCCTCACCTTTGGGTGTACAGAGAAGTTAGGCAACTTGCCACTAGGTCACATAGCAGCATGCAGCTTTCTCTGCTGCCTACCTACGTGTGTGTGTGTGTGTGTGTGTGTGTGTGTGTGTGTATGTGTGAGTTTAGACACAGCCTACCATTTGAGTATATTATTCTTGAGTTAAGAATTAAGGGGGAGGGTGAAGGAATAACAACCATGTGGGAGCTGTGGGTTCCTGCTCAAAGCTCTTAACTAGGCTACATGGTCTTTTTTTTTTTTTTTTTTTTTTGCAGTATGCGGGCCTCTCACTGTTGTGGCCTCTCCCGTTGCGGAGCACAGGCTCCGGACGCGCAGGCTCAGCGGCCATGGCTCACAGGCCCAGCCGCTCTGCGGCATGTGGGATCTTCCCGGACCGCGGCACGAACCTGTGTCCCCTGCATCGGCAGGCGGACTCTCAACCACTGCGCCACCAGGGAAGCCAGGCATATGGTCTTTTAAGAGTTCTGTGGCTGGAAGGTGACAAGATTCCACTGGCAGAGTGGCCCAGAGGCTCCGGGCTGTGAGCCCCAATGATTAGATGCGTTCTGTGCTATGTGACCCTTTTGGTGACTTGGTCCAAGGTCACTTAACTGCCCTGAATACTCACTCAGATGATGAGAGAAGCTTGCATCAAATCTGCAAGGTGGACAAGAGGAGGTATGAAGAAAATAACTGCAACTACTTGAAAGAGGGGAGTGGTCGTGACATTCTACTCAGAGCAGCGACACATTGTGCAAGTTTTGTATGAAAAGATATATTTAAAAGATCTTCCAGGACTGGCTCTCTATTCCTTCCAGAATAAAATCTGAACTCTTTAGTGTGGGCTTCAAGGATTTCCACCACCTGGCATCAACTGACGTTCTAAGCCAATCGGCTACTGCTCTCTGCAGGCACCCCTGCAGCATCGGTCAGACTAAACCGCGGGCTGTTGATGGTCTTGTGTGTCTGTCTCTGTGCCTTTGCCCATGCTGTTCCCACCACCAGGTATGGATTCTCTTTGTCTCTGGAGGATCCAAATTGGATGAATACTCCAAGTTCTAGCATGTCATAATACTGTTTTCAATTCTCTCCTCCTATAAGTAAATTATATCAGCACTGACATACAGCTTACTATGTGTGCCAGCACTTTATATTTGTTAACTCATTTAACCTACAAAACAACCCTATGAATTATGTACTGCTCTTGTCCCTATTTTAGAACTGGGGAAACTGAGGCTCAGTAAATTGTCCAAGTCCACACAGCTAGGAGCAGAGCTTGGATTTGAACCCAGGCCACGTGGCTCCGTGCTCTTAACCCCCCTGCGTAGTACGTGTGCCTCTCAGCAAGCGCTAGTTATAGTGACCTTGGCACTTGCCTTACCTCCCCTACAGAACAGCAAGCTCCCCCAGGAAAGCCTATGGGTGTGGGCCTGCTGTCCCTTTAGAGGTGCCCTGACTATTTGCTGATGGATGGAGTTAAGCCAGGGCTGTTGGTGGCATTGCCCCCTTTATCAGGAACCTTTCAGAGAAAAGTGCAGGTCTAGGTGGATGGGTTGGGGAGGGCAAGGGGGAAGAATCTGGAACCAAGGTCCTTGCTGTTGAGATACTTAAAAGTGTGGGTAGGGAGGCCAACCTCTGATAAATGACACAGTGGAAAATCACTGCGGAAGAGTCAGCAAAGGCAAATCCGTAGAGTACAAACGGAGGCAGGCAAGGGAGGTGCTGGCAGAGGTGGGGAAGCCTGCAGGTTCTGGGGGACCCGGGGCCATACCTAAGGCCCTGCTACACAAAGTGTGGTCCCCAGACCAGCAACAATGGGGAAGCCTGTTTTGAAACGCAGAATCTCCAAGCCCCACCCAGACCTTGGAAGCAGAGTCTGCATTTTAGCAAGACCCTCAGGGGAGTCATATGCATGTTAAAGTTTGAGAGGCACACCCAGAAGGCCAGACACTCAGGCCCACCCCCAGAGTCTGTAACTTAATTGGTTTGGGGTGGGGCCAGGGCACCCATATTTTTAAAAACCTTTTCAGGTAATTTTACTGCAAGTATTCTGGGTCAGGACCTCCACTTAGGCTTTCCCTGGAGACCTGTGGAACGGAAAGATAGAATAGAGGAGGGCAAGGGACGGAGAATCCCAGCTCTGCCACTAAGGAGCTATGTGACCTTGGGCACACCACTCAAGGTCAAATGAAGAAAGTGGTTTAGAGCTGTGATTCCCGAAACTCAGAATCAGAAAATACACATTCTTGGATCAAGTGAATTTTAATTTGTGGGCCTGGGCCTGAAGATTCGGCATTTTTAACAAATTTCCTAAGGGGCTCCTCATGCAGCTGCGGGGCACCCGTTTTGGGGGTCAGTGGAACAGATGACCTCTAGGTCTCTTGCTTCAACATTCTATGCCCTTGGAGGAGCATTTTGCTCCAAGTTCTGAAAGCAGTGATAAGTACATATCAGTACAGGGCGGCTGAAACACTTTTTGTCTGCACTGTAACTCATGGTAAGAAATATAAGTGCTTTTCACGGAGATCCTATATATAAACATACATACATATATGTGTGTGTGTGTGTGTGTGTGTATATATATATATATATATATATATATAATTTCCAAAACAGAAGTTTCATAGAACATTGCTTTCCCTTACTATGTGACCTACTCTATTTTCTCTTTTCTCCTCTATTTTATTTTTGAATGCATCGCTCTATTGATTTCATGGTCTACTACTGGGTCTACTATCTGTGAGAGAAGGATGATAACTTTGCCAGGGCCAGAAAGCCAGAACCTGTAAACATCGTCTGGTAGGGGACATCCAGCTCCATGACGACCCGTCTAGCCCATGAAGAACCCAAGGGGCAGCGGATCACAAAGCGTGACACTACAAGAAAAGGGCATTGGTTGGGGAAGTCAGAAGTGAGAAAAGGGGTTAGTGGAAGGCCAGCGGAGTTTAGCAATAACCACAGAGGCAATGTGCATCACTTTAGCTTCTAGACCAGAGAGGATCACAGGACATTTACAGCAGTGGTTCTCAACGCTGGAAATACATCAGAATTACCTGGAGTGCTCTTGCAAATTAGGGGTACCCAGGCCCTACTCCCAGAGACATCAAACTTCCAAGCCAAAGTTCTGCCAAGTGATTAGACTCTGCCTCTGAGATGGAAAACAACTGATTTATGAGTTAAAGAGGCAGGGTCATTCCAACAAGGGCCTAATTTCCAAAATATATAAATAGCTCATGAAATTCAATAACAAAAAAAACAAACAACCCAATCAAAAAATGGGCAGAAGGCCTAAATAGACATTTCTCCAAAGAAGACATACAGATGGCCAATAGGCACAGGAAAAGATGCTTATCATTGCTCATTGTCAGAGAAATGCAAATCAAAACTACAATGAGGTATCACTTCACACCGGTCAGAATGGCCATTGTTAAAAAGTCTACAAATAACAAATGCTGGAGGGGGTGTGGAGAAAAGGGACCCCTCCTGCACTGTTGGTGGGAATGTAAATTGGTGTAACTACTATGGAGAACAGTATGGAGGCTCCTCAGAAAACTAAAAACAGAGCTGACAAATGATCCGGCAATCCCACTCCTGGGCATATATCCAGACAAAACTATACTTCAAAAAGATACATGTACCCTATGTTCATAGCAGCACTATTCACAATAGCCAAGACATGGAAGCAGCCTAAATGTCCATCGACAGATAAATGGATAAAGAAGATGCAGTAATATATACAATGGAAAACTACTCAGCCATAAAAAAGAATGAAATAATGCCATTGGCAGCAACATGGATGGACCTAGAGATTCTCATACTAAGCGAAGTAAGTCAGAAAGAGAAAGGCAAATACCATATGATATCACTTATATGTGGAATTTAAAATACGACATAAATGAACTTATCCATGAAACAGAAACAGCCTTACAGACATAGAGAACAGACTTGTGGTTGCCAAGGGGGAGGGAGGGTGGGAGAGGGATGGATTGGGAGTTTGGGATTAGCAGATATAAATTATTATCTATAGAACTGATTAACAACAAGGTCCTACTGTATAGTACAGGGAACTATATTCAGTATCCTGTGATAAACCATGATGGAAAAGAAAAAAAAAAAGGAGGCAGAGTCACTTAATACAAAACTGTGGGTCCTTTCATTTCTTAATTAAGAGGTTTCCTATCTGTGAAATGGGGATACCAACACCTGCTTTAGCAGTTCGTCGTGAGGATTAAACAAGATAAAGTGAGCTTCACTGTGAATCCAACTCCCTCAGTGGACTAACGAGAACACTAAGCTCCAGAGAGGCAGGTGCAAGCTCACAGCTGGGCAGCAGCAGAGCAGAGATGAAGCTCAGCTCCAAATGCTAATTCTACCGAACCATGGGGCTGTCTCTGGATACCGGAAAAGAGCCCAGAGAAAACTCAAATGGCTCCGAACAGCCCCTTTTCCTCCTTCCCACACGGAACTTCAGCCTGAGCACGGGGCCAGCGGAGAGCCCCTCACACAAAACAAAGCCTTAGTTTTCTTTACCCAGGACCAGGTCATACCCCTCCCTGCAACATGGTCCAGGCTGGGCTTTCAACGTGGTGCTGATGGTGTTTGATTTTGATGCATTTGAGCTCAATGTTGTTTTCTGATCCCAGCATTAGGAATGCAAGATATGCCTCGTGGTGAAAATGGAGTCGGAGGATGATTTTCCGCCCCCTGTGTGGCAGGTGAGTGGGAATGGGAGGTGTGGGGTAATGGATCAGACAACTGGAAGGCAGTTTCCACAATTCGGACATGAGGGGTTGAGGGATTGTGAATGTTAGGGATTCAATTGTGTCCCTCTAAACAATGTTGAAAGCCTCACCCCCAGTACTTGTGAATGTGACCTTATTTAGAAGTAGGTTCTTTGCAGATGATCAAATTAAGAGGAGGTCCTTAGGGTGGGACCTCATCTAATAGAAATATGTCCCTGTAGAAGGGAAATTTGGACAGAGACAGACAGATACACACAGGGAGAACACCATGGTAAGATGAAGGGAGAGATTGGGGTGACGCATCTACGTGCCAAAGAAGGTCAAAGATTGTATGCAAACCAAAAGCTGGGGAGCGGCTTGGAACAGACTCTTGCTTGCAGCCCTCAGAAGGAACCAAGCCTGCCGACACCTTATCTCAGACGTCCGGCTTCCAGAACCGTGAGACAATCAATTCCTTTTGTGGTACTTTGTTACAGCTGCCCTAAGAAATGAATACGGTGAGTGTCAAGATTCTTGTTCAAAGAACACATTGTCATGTACGGAGGCAAGGAGACCCAAATGTCTCCACTGGAGAACCAGAGCTTCAGAAGAGGAAGCATGTGCTGTCCCATGAGTGGCTTTGTCTGGTGCAGGAACCTAGCCTTGAAAAATATCCTGTGTTTTAAGTTCAGGGTTACTAGTCTCTTCATTGGTGTTCTCAAATATGCCTGGATATGAGCAAAATCCAGTTTTCTCACTGACCTTCTCATCAGTTCAGTAGGCAATAACTCTTACATTGCGCATAATATATGCCAGGCACTTTTGTAAGTGCCTTATGTAAACAAACTCATTTAATTTTCACAACAACCCTATCATGTAGGTACTACGATTATGCCCATTTTACAGATGAAGAAACCGAGACACAGAGAGGTAAAGTAACTTCCCCAAGGCTGCACAACTAGAAGTGTTGGAGCTGGGATGTGGACCCAGGCAATCTGGCTCCAGAATCTATGCCCTTAAACACGACAAAAAATGGTTACCACTTGCTGAGGGTTCATCCTGATGCTATTCTAAATACTTACATTCCTAACCTACTTCACATTCACAACCATTCTTGTAAACTTTCAGACTGTTTATTTTTTCCATATTCATCCTTCCAGGAAAGCTACTTCCATTCTGAATGAAAAAAAATACACCACTTCCCATACACATCCATACAATCTGGTCCCTCCAACAAAACAGGTCACTGGCTGGTGATCCTATAGCTACCCCTAGTGGATACCTCCCAGTGTCCACTGCTTTCCTCCCCCTCTCGACACACCCATGCCCGTCCCAGCATCCAGCCCTGATCCTCCAGCTAAAATGATGAAGTGAATGCTTCTTTGGAGACAGCCAGTCTCCTAAGGCCAAGCTCACTGCTTTCCAAACTAGGATTTGTTGGGGTTTTTACTTTCCTGGTTGGAGATGAATGGGACTCAGCCTCCCAGCCACTGTACGTGATTTATATCTTGGTACAAAATAATAACTCTTGCTTCTACTGAGGGAGTCCGAGAGGGGAAGGGAAGCGCAGGAGAGCAACGCAGAGGAGGAGATGGACGGAAAATACAGGATGGAGAAGAGGAAAAACCAAGGATGACTGCGCATCTGTGCCAGGAACTGGGGCCAGGAACTCAGCACACTAGGCCCACTGCCAGAAACCGGCAGAGGTTAGGCAGTCTGCTGCAGAGCTGGACTTGAACCCGGCACTCCAACCGCTGCCCCAGGGGTGGGCGGCACAGCCTTGCTTAGCCGTTCCTACAAGAATGAAGTCTTCTCTTCGAGAATTCTCGGCTGGGTAAGGAGGTGATGATCACTGCCACACCTGTCAAGTCCACAAGGCAATCTTTCCAAGGTTCCACGTGCCCCTCAGGCCGACACTGAAGAGGCAGTGATGGTTGTTGAGGTTTCTTCACTTTGGAGGCTGACGGCCACGCCGTGTCACATGCCGCCAGGCGGTGCCCACACACATGCACTTGGGCCTTCTGACTCCTGGCCCACTGCCACAAAAACGCACGATGCCAGAGGCAGCAAGGCTTCCTCTCAGAATCAGCCAGCAAGACGCCCTGGTGGTTACTGGTTCCCTCTAACTCTGACAACTTCTGAGGAAATAGATCTTTCCGCCTCAGTAACAATAAAATTGGCCTTTGAATCTCTGCAAATTATGCCCTCGATGACAGCAATCCTGGATGTTAATCAAGTATCAATCACTGACATAAGTGGAAAACGGAGCTAGAATCTTTATTCAAGCCTTGTTTTTGAGCAAAGCCAAGCAAGGGATTTTGGAAAAAATGCTCTAAGAGATTTTGAAACAGCACAGTTGAGAAACAGTGTGAGCTTGGAGGTCTAGGCGTAATTCCCAGCTCTGCCCCTAAATGCACGTGTTCCCTGGGCCTCAGGTCTCCCATTTGTAAAACAAGAGAAACCTCATCATCCCTCAGGTCACTGCCCACTCAGGCCTTACACAGAAGCAATGATTTATCAGACACACTCAGGATAACGGGGGAGAATAAGGCTACCGGGGAGAGGGCCCCCTTTCTTGCCAAAATGTTAGCTCAGAATCTATTTCACACATGCTCTGTCCACACCAGGTGAATGTTCTCTTTTAAATCCCATTCAAGCTTCTCAGAGATCGTGTGCTCACCCAAAGGGCTGTCCTGATCTCTGTTCATCCTTGGCCCAACTTCCCAGACTCAGATCTCACCCCCTTTCAAAGAGCCTTCCACCCTCCGATGAAAAACGTGAATCTAACCGTGAGGAAACATCAGGCAAACCAAATCGAGGGACATTTTACAAAACACGTGACTCGGAGTCTTCACAAGAGTCAAGGCTGTGAATGGTGGACTGAAGGATGATCCCTGAGTAAAGAAAACTAACTAGGCATGCTCACTAAACGCACAGGTCATCCTGGATCTCTAACTTGTTTTTGCTATACAGCATAATTGGCAAAATTTGAATTAGGTCCGTATCAGTGGTATTAGTTCCCTGATTTTGATAACTATACTGCAGTTATGTAAGAGAATATCTTTGGAAATGCACATCGAAATATTTAGGGGTAAAGGGACATGATATTAGCAACTTACTCTCAAACAGTTCAAAAATGTATAAAATATATAAAAAATGTAAAAAAAAAAATATATATATATACACACATACACACACCCATATGTATGGGGAGGAGTGTCTGAACTATTTTTGCAACTTTTCTCTAAGTTTGAAATTACCTTCCCCCCACCAACCCAGAACAGCATTCCACAACTGATTGCACTGTTTCCCTTTCACTTTTGCGAAATGTCCTTATGATGTGGATTTTTTTTCATGTGAGTGGTGTACAGGAATTCTTTTTGTACTTTTCATACCACCCGACTTACGGGCAAACAATGTTACTGGAAGGGTCCCTCTGAGATTACCTAATTCAAACCCTCCAGGTGATGCGACCAGGCCCCGGGAGGGGCCTTAGGCTGGTTGTCACGCAGCTGACAGTGCCTGAGCTGACCCTGGATTCCGGGTCCTGACCCCAGCCCAGTGTTCCTTCTTCTCCTTCACACGGCTGCAAACGAGTGACAGCTGTGACAGGACATCGATTCCCCTCGGCCTTTGGGGCCATGGTTGGGGCCCTGTCAGGATGGGGCTGGAGGCCCTGGGGCCCTTCTCTCTGTTTACTCCAGAGGAACCATGGAATGAAAAATGTTGGGCTGCTGCTCTAATCTCATCTGTCCCCAGGGCTCTAAGGACCACCTATATGCTAATGAGCCTCAGACTTGTCTCTCTGACCCTGACCTCTGTCTGAAGTCCACACTCCTATATCCAGCCATCTGCCAATGCCTGCCCATTGAATTGGCATGTCTAATGTAACACGTCCAACACCAAGTGCTAGATTTCTCCCCTCCCCTGCTTTCCCTTATCTCGGTCCAGCACCACCATTCACCCAGTTGTCCAGGCCCAAACCCAAGGGCCACCCTAGCCTCCTGCGGTTCTCTGACACCTCACAGCCAAACCACCTGCAGATCCTATCTGCCCACCTTCCAAGTACCTCCAGAACCTGCTGTTTCCCAATGCCGCTGTCACAAGCCTGACCCAGGCCACCGTGATTTCTTGCCTGAACTTCCCCAGGCACCTTCTGATGGTGTCTGACCCCAGCCTTCCCCTTTCCACCGTGTGTTCCCCACCCAGCAACCAGCGTGAGGCTGTCTCTCCCCAGCTCAAAGCTGTCCAAGAACTTTCGTCTCACTGAGAATCAAACCCAAGTCCTTACAAGGGTTGAGCTGACTGGGCCTCCCTGTGTGGGCCAGCTCCTTTCTCGCCATGCTTCACCTACAGCAGCTCGGGCACCCGGCCCTTTGCTGTACAGGTGCATGACCAGCTAAGCGTGCGCCAGCTTCAGGGTCTTCCCCCACGGCCCCCTCTGCCCAGTATCCACAAGACTCTGATTTCACTCAGGGCCTGGCCTCAAGCCTCTTCAGACAGGCCTTCCCCGACTAGCTCATGCATAAGAGCACACCCTGCCCTTCCTCACACTGACTGTTCTTCTCCTGGCATCACATGCTTATTTGTTTACTGTTTCTATCCCCTACTAAGTTCCTAGAGGCTGGGAATCTATTTGCTTCTCCCTGTATTCCAGCCACGGCTTGGCACATAACAGGAGCTCAATATATACTTGTTAAAGTAATGAATGAACCCATTAAGTTAAACAGGCAAGGAGCAGAACAGTGTATATATTGATAATACACACCCATTTATTAAAAAAGAAAAAGAAACAAGCACATCTATGCTTGCCCATCTTTGGGGAGATTTAACAGCCATGGCCTCTGGGAGTGTGAATGGGTAGCTGGGGACAAGGGGAGGAGGGACATTGGCAGTGTGGACCCTTTTGGTACCTTTTGAATTTTTTAGCAAGTACCTGCATTACTCATTGGATGAATTAAAAAATATACATACATGTATCAAATCATTATATTATATACCTAAAACAAATACAATGTTCTGTCAATTATATCTCAACAAAAAGTCCCCCTGTAACAATTCTTTCCCCAAAGTGGTGTAAGGGATACTTCCGCCAGTATGTGAAAACATATATAAAATCACGGTACACAAATTCCATATGTCAATACATAACTTAAGAAATGACTTTCTGGGACTTCCCTGGTGGCGCAGTCGTTAAGAATCTGCCTGCCAGTGCAGGGGACACGGGTTTGATCCCTGGTCCGGGAAGATTCCACATGCCGCGGAGCAACTAAGCCCGTGTGCCACAACTACTGAGCCTGCGCTCTAGAGCCCGTGAGCCACAGCTACGGAGCCCACATGCTGCAACTACTGAAGCCTGCGTGCCTAGAACCCGTGCTCCGCAACAAGAGAAGCCACCGCAATAAGAAGCCCACGCACTGCAACAAAGTGTAGCTCCCGCTCGCTGCAACTAGAGAAAGCCTGCGCGCAGCAACGAAGACCCAACGCAGCCAAAAATCAATCAATAAAAAGAAAAAAGCAATGACTTTCTTTCATTGTAACACCGTTCAATGTAGTTTATCATAACTCAGGTTAAGAGACATTACATCTTGTGCCTACAGTCACAGTTCTCAGAAAAATCCCACGTATGCAGAAGTCCATTAAGAGACCTAAATAAAAAGTAACTGAAAATACGACTAAGAAAGAAGAAACAAAGGCAGATCAGCTTGGGCTTCCCTGGTGGCGCAGTGGTTAAGAATCCGCCTCCCAAGGCAAGGGACACGGGTTCGAGGCCTGGTCCGGGAAGATCCCACATGCCGTGGAGCAACTAAGCCCGTGCGCCACAACTACTGAACCTGCGCTCTAGAGCCTGCAAGCCACAGCTACTGAGCCCACACGCCACAACTACTGAAACCCACCCGCCTAGAGCCCATGCTCCACAACAAGAGAGGCCACCGCAATGAGAAGCCCGTGCACCGCAACGAAGAGTAGCCCCTGCTCAACGCAACTAGAGAAAGCCCGCGTGCAGCAATGAAGACACGATGCAGCCAAAATTTGAAAAATAAATAAATAAATAAATTTAGGAAAAAAATATATAAAAAAAGGCAAATCAGCTTAATGGCTTACTTATGGTTAAAATATATATATACATATAATATGCATATATATATATAAAACATATCTATACCTCCCAACCCCAAAGCCCAGCCTGGGTGGGGCAATGACTTTTCCAGGTCTGAGAGTCTTGTGACTCTCTGTTGGACCTGTTAATGTCCTGGCCATCCATAGTCCTGATCATAAAATAATTATGAGAAGACATGGTCAGAGCAGACTTAGCTTACATTTGTGAGAAGGGGCAAGAGGCAGTGGTGGAATGCTGGACTTGGACTTGGAACACCTGGGAGAGTGGCCCAGCTCTCTCTCTGCCTGAGGGACTCTGGGCAAATCACCTGCATGGCTTCGGTGAGTCGGGGAGTAACAAGGGGGTGTAGAGGCTGGATCTCGGAGGTTGCTCCAGCTTTAGCATTCTGGAGTTCCGTTCTGATCAGGTGTTACCTGCTGGACCACACAAATGGACAGACAGGTGCTAGCCTCTGCGATCCATGGAGACACAACCCCTATGTCACAGGGATGCTCCTACTGGACACTGCTCCAGCTGCATGTCCTCTTGGCTACCTGAGCCTGGGGACGACTGAGCCAGAAAGCTGAGGCTCACCCTCATGCTTCCAGGGGCTTCCTCCTCAAGCCTGGGGCTTGCGGCTTTTGCACCTCTGCATCTGTCAACTTTGATTACCAAGGGAAGTGCTCTGGGTACTGCCGCACACGAGCTGAGGAAAACAACCTGCAGCTGGGCGTGGACGGGGCTGCCTCTGTGTCCCCAGAGCCGGGCCCACCCCGGGGGTTCAAGGGCAATGTCGGGTGTTTCGTGAACCAGAAGGGCAGACTAATTAAAGTGAGCTTCCCTTTCCTCAAAAATGCTGGCAAGAAAAAGCTGTGGAGAAGAGCTCTCAGTGAGTTTGGGGAAAGGCCCTGAGTTGGGGAGGGGTGTGGGAGTGGGAGAGGCAACTCGTGGACATTGGACATCAATTCTCAAATCATCTGTAGGACGGGAAGGAAGGAAATGGCACGGATGCTCAGGAATTGGCCTCTCACTTCGGAACGCCCCACGTTACTGTTTTCCTTATTAGATTTGTCTTGCTAACAATTTTAGCAGAAACTAATGTGAAGACAGGCCTGTGCATGCCCTCTGTGCGTGCCAGTGAATTGGTGGAGAGACGTTTAGGAGTGCGCTGGGTTTCAGAGGGGATTCCCTGTGGAATCAAGGAATTCTCTCTGGACAGTCCTCCAAATCCAGTTTAGGATATGGTTACTGTCCGGGAGAGGAAGAAAGGGTAAAATGAAAATACTGCAGTCAAACGAAAATGAGAAAGAAAATATGTCTTTCAAAAGGAGTCTGATGACGACTATGGTTTGATTTTCTTAACCAATACTTGCTTTTAAGTCTAATTCTGCCCTTACTTTGAAAACTCAGGAGTTCTAGACTTTGAAGTTGTCTTTTTGGGCGGGAGGCGGGGGGCCGAAGGTGCACAAAGTTGTCACACTCAGAAAAGGGCCACTAAAAGGGGTTGTCAAAACTCCATCTCTGGATATTAAAGACATGAGACAGCATTTAGGCTGGTGGATTCAGATTGAAGGAGTGGCAGAATCGCCAACAGAATGGGGGGTGGATGGGTGGGGTAGGGCCTGCACTTCTTTATTTCAAAGAGCCCCAGAGAGGACTGTAATTCAATCCAATTCTCTGCTGTCTGTCACCTCTGAAATCCCCTCCCCCAGGTCCAAACTCCCTGCTGAGAATGACTATTGAACACATTGCCTAAAAAATGAATCAGCCTGTGAAGTTTCTCCCTGCACTATGATTGTAAGATCTTACTGTACCTATAAGAGCTGTGCCCCATAGGAACCTCCTAGGCCTGTGAGTGGAAGAACTGGGCTTTATCTTTTTTTTTTTTTCCTATTTAAGTGCATGCCGGAACAGAGTGTATAGACTGCAGACACTTCAGAAAGTAGCTGAGATGGAAAAGTCTGTCTTGACACCAGAGGAAGATAAAGTCCCCATTTCCCAGCTCCAAGGCCTGCTCTGTCGTCCACCAGTTTGCACTTCAAACAATGTCGAGGGCCTCTCACTGTTGTGGCCTCTCCCGCTGTTCCGGACGCGCAGGCTCAGCGGCCATGGCTCACGGGGCCAGCCGCTCCGCGGCATGTGCGATCTTCCCGGACCGGGGCACGAACCCGTGTCCCCTGCATCGGCAGGCGGATTCTCAACCACTGAGCCACCAGGGAAGCCCTCAAACAATGTCTTTTGTGAGCAGTTAAATATGACAGATAATATAATTTTATATTTACAGTTGCACTTTCAAAAATGCCACCTTTATCAATCACCGTTCTCCGTAAGGGGCCCTCACTGCTCCTTAAAATAAAGCGCTGACGCTTTGAAAGTGGCTTTTCCTTTTTCTCAGTTGGCGTCCAAAGCTTTCAGTGGTCTGGCTCCAAGGTGATCTTCCTAACTGCCCTCTCCCATCCCCCTTGCAACCTACTTCTATCACTTCGAGCTGGCCCGCTGCCTCACTGTTTCATATTCCTCTTTAATGTTGTAATAACTGCAGGGAATTGTATCATTAGGATTATGGATACATCTTAACTATTTCCCAGTTGCTGAATGTTTTCCTGTTCCTCTTCTCTGAATTTTGCCAGGATGGGTGCAAGGAATCATCTAGGCCAGTGGTTCTCAGTTTTGGCCAGTCACTGGAATATGGGATTATCGGGGGCGGGAGGGCGGGGCGGGGGGGCTGACTTTTTTTTTTTTTAAGTCGAGGTATAACACACATACAAGAGAGGCTACAGGGCTTCCCTGGTGGCGCAGTGGTTGGGAGTCCGCCTACAGGGCTTCCCTGGTGGCGCAGTGGTTGGGAATCCGCCTGCCAATGCAGGGGACGAGGGTTCGTGCCCCGGTCCGGGAAGATCCCACACGCCGCAGAGCGGCTGGGCCCGTGAGCCATGGCCGCTGAGCCTGCGCGTCCGGAGCCTGTGCTCCGCAATGGGAGAGGCCCGCGTAACAGAAAAAAAAAAAAAAGAGAGATGCTACAAATCACAAGTGTGCCACCTGATGACTTTGGATGTACAAAACACCCTCATGTAACCAGCACCCAGATCAAGAAACAGAAGCTACAAGCACCCCAGAAAAGCTGGGGTAAAGGAAGCTTTTTAAAAAATTCTCATTTTCAGACCCAATCCTTTGAGATCCTGATTCCGAAATGTGAGGTGAAGCCCAGAAATGTGCATGTTTAAGATCTCCCCAGGGGCTTCCCATGCACCATCAGGCTTGGAGTCCACCAATCTACCAAAGGTTTCCAAATTGCCCCTCAGGTGTCACCCTGGGGGTTGGGGACAGAGATAGGGAGCTGTCAGACCTGCCTTCCCCTTCAATCAGAGACGCCGCGGGTATCTCTTTCTTAAAGGATCTCCCTCTAGATAAAAACAATCCCTTAATCCTCAATTCTGAAAACCACCTGTATCAGTCAGCGTTCAATCCAAGAAGCAGAACTACTGGATGGATCTGAACATACATGTATGTGTACCTGTAGATCTACGGGTCTATTCCAGTTATTTGAGCTTTTGCAACAGCAATTGCTGGTTAAATGACCTCTATGAGGCTGTTGTTTTTGCATCTGATGCTGGAGCATGAAGTCCACAGGGCAGGCAGTGGGAAGGAAAGAGGGATGGAAAGTGGCGGAGACCAAGGACAATCTGGAACCCACAAGCCTTAACTGGAACTCCATGAAGATGGACTGAAACTCCTGTCTGTTCTTGTTGCCTTTGACTTTCATGCTATGCATGTCCCCCCAGAAGCCGGGACCCTTCATCAAGGAGCTAAACACACAGACCTGGCACAGGAGTCGGAGAGGCTGAAGGAGGATCCGGGGAAGGTGGAGCAATTGCAGGCCTGGCTGCTGCCCGTGACAGCGAAGTGAGCTGCCGACAGGCAACAACACATGTGTTACAAAATGGCTGCGGCTGCCCCTCCGTCCTCCAGATCTCCCCGGATCTCTCTGTCTCCAGCCAATGAGCAATCCACAGGACACGGAATTCTGGGAAATGTAGTTCAGCCCAGGCAGGAGTCAACACCTGACCAGCCACCATCACCCATCTGATTGCTGATTTTCAAGCTTGGCTGCACATTGGAACCGTGTGTGGCGTTTTAAAACTCTGACGCCAGACCTGCCATCAGGATATGTGAAAGCTTCCCAGGTCGCCCTAATGTGCAGTCGAGGCTGACAGACCGACGTGAACCTCAGTGCTGTCCCCAACCTGGGGCCACAGACAATAAATTCCACTCTCGTTTTGTCCTAAGAGGAGCATTGAAAGATCTGGTTATTTTTCTGAAGGTCCTAAAAGGTGGTTTTTCTCTTTACCCTCCCTTCCGGCATCTGTCTGTCCTCCTTCTCCAACCTAGCCACAACCCTCCTCAGCACACTGGCTGCATCTTGGACGAAGCCCTGCTTGGTTATCCTCCTGGTCTAAGTGGATCACGGGCACGGCGGGCAGACCCTGAGATCATCCCAAAGCCATCAAGCTCAGAGTGAACTGGACTCTCAGAGGTTTTCACAATTAAGCTTCTAAATAAAGCACCTCTTCCTCCTAGGCATAGGCTAATTAAGTGACTATAACAGCAAAGCGGTCAGTGAACACTTAACCACTGTAACATGAGCCAGCGTTGGCAAGAGCCAGTGCCGTGGGCGCGCAGGTCGTTGAGCTGCCACTGCTGGGTCCTCCTGCTTTTCTTTCTGGCAGTGCCACACGGCTTGTGGGATGTTCCCCGACCAGGGACTGAACCTGGGAAACGGCAGTGAAAGCCCGGAGTCCTAACCACTAGGCCACCAGGGAACCCTTGCTGGGTCCTTCTTAAGGACGGCTGAAAGAGGGGCCCAAGAGGGGCCACTGCAGGAAAAGAAGTGGGAAGAGAGGTGAGGGCTGGGAATAGCATGGGTTCAAGTTCCCACAATGCCACTAACTAGCTGAGGAGCCTTGGGCAAATCACATAATGCTTCTAAGCCTCAGTACCAGCCCTGCCTCCTGCATGGGGTCATGGAGAGCATCAGAAGACGCGAGAGATGTGAGAGGGCTTGGTGGGAAGAAAGTCCAAAAGCACAGACACTTGTGCGTGCAAGGCAGTAGTGTTAACTCTATTACAGCACCGGTGTCAGGGGATGGTTATCTAGATTATGGATTATTTAGATCCTT
Organism: Pseudorca crassidens; assembly: GCF_039906515.1. Classification (NCBI taxonomy): domain Eukaryota; kingdom Metazoa; phylum Chordata; class Mammalia; order Artiodactyla; family Delphinidae; genus Pseudorca; species Pseudorca crassidens. The sequence continues at coordinate 19,354,632 of NC_090303.1, read as the reverse complement.
GCTTTCCTTTTTCTATCTATGATGTGGTTATTTCTAATGAGATCCGCTGAAGTGTGGGACTGACACCGTTAGTTAAAATAAGGGCTTTGGGATTTCCGTTGAGTTTCTATTATTTAAGCTCTCCCCCTCCTCCCCATTTTGGCAGACAGTGAAGACTGCTGGGCCACGCCAGTCTATACTCTAAGTTTACATAGAGAGAACCTTTCTAAGAAACAACAGCAAAATAACCTTTCACAGCATCTGTGTGAAATAAAACAGGGGAAGGATCAGGCAGTGCTACAATATTTTTACTGACCCATATCTATTATTTAAGGTAGTTTTCTGTGCCTGAATTAGATTTGAAGCTCCCTGAGGGCAAAGGCTGGTTCTTCATCCCCCTTTATTTGGATTTGCAACAGGGCCTAGGGCAGTGCATTAGAAAGGATATTGGATGTGGGGAGCCCAAGTTCCAGGTTCTAGGTATAGCCCTGCCCCTCAAAAGTCATTTTAATCCTTCTCTCGGCCTCAGTTTACTCCTCTATAAAGTGGGAGCTACCTACTTCATGGGATTATTGAGTAGTGAGAATTTAGACAATGGGGAAATAGTTCTGTGACCCCAAAGTGCTGTGCCAGCGGGAGAAATGTGATAAGAGCTGTCACTTCTCAAGAATGAGATGTTGGCTGATTTTCTCCTTGAGGACACGGAAGCACAGAGCAGAGCTGGTCAGCCCTGGGCTGCAGATGAGGAGATGCTCAGGGGTGGAGGTGATCGGGAAGGTGATGTCCCCAGGGGCCTGCAGAGTGATCAGAGTGACAGTGGTGGCTTTCCCACTGCCCACCTGTGCTCCCTCTGCTGCTGCAAGCTGTATGTTGGCCCGGTCCATTGTTTATTCATTTATTCATCAAGTGTTTATTGAGCATCTACTCTGTGCCAAGCCCTGTGCCAGAGGTTGAGAATTGAATGGTGAGCAAAACCAGATGAGGTCCCTTCCCTCACGGAGCTGATCTACCCTCAGCTGATTCCCAAACAGGTTTGGACTCAGGCTTATGCACTGACGGAGTTGGACAAATAGCTTCAGGAAGCCTCAGGGGCAGATGCAAACGTTGTGTTCTAGTGAGATTCTAGATTGAAGCTGCAAAATATCAACACGTTGAGGCCAGGTCTGCTAAGAAGAAGAAAAAGAAGAAAAGGTAAACTCCCACCAATCCCTTTTTGGGTCTTCCCTTACTGGGCTCCCACCTCAGGTTTCCAGAGTCTTGTTCTTTCTGATTCCACCCTCTACTGAAACAGACTCTTGTCTACCTTATTCACACTAAGCTGGTAAATGCTTTGGTGAAAGCCTTGAGGTAAAGGAATGATGTCCCAGCTGGAGGGACAGGTCTGTCAGAGGTCACCCTAAAATCACACTAGGGTGGCCACTTCAGACTGGCATTTGCAGGGACCACAGAGGTGGAGAAAGTGGGGGACTAACGGCAGGGGTAAGTAAAGTAAGCAAACCCCTGTGGTATTTATTTGTTTATTTTATTTTATGTTTTGGCTGCACTGCGCTGCTTACAAGATCTTAGTTCCCTGACCAGGGATTGAACCCAGGCCCTCAGCAGTGACAGCCCAGAGACCTAACCACTGGACTGCCGGGGGATTCCCCCCATGGTCTTTAAAGGTGACTCCAGACCAGGGAGGAGTGAGGGCAGGAGCGGTGCAGCTGTTGTCGGGATTCTAGCTTTTGTTTAGGTGAGGAGGGTTTGCAGGGCCTAAGCCATTACGAAAAGCAAGGAACTAGACAATCAACTATATAAATGAAAGGAGTCTTCAGCAACCAGAACCCAGAAAATTTCCATCAATCGACGCCCACGTTCAGCAACGAAGACCCAACGCAGCCCAAAATAAATAGGTAAGTAAATAAATTTATATATATATAAAAAAATTGACCCTCTTTTCCTTCTCATTTTTGACTAAACCGCCAGACAATCCCATGGTGCATTTCCAGCTGGAATTACAGGACTCCTCTTCATGAGAAAACTAAGACATATTTTTTTATAAGACACACCCCAAAGTCAAATTCCTGAAAGACTGTAGATAATGTCAACCCCAAGTGGACTCATTAAATGAAAACTTTGTATTTCCAAATAAAGCACAGACACTCAAACCCGCACAAAACAAATGCATCGCATTGGGAATGATTAGAAGGCAAACACCCTCGTAGTGGATACCAGGTGGAGGAAGAGAACCTTGCCGCCCACCAAGGCCCCTCTGTGCATCTGTCCCAATCGCAGCCCCTCCCTCCTTCCAAAGTAGCCACACTCTTGACTTACGGTCTTTACAGTAAGTCCCTACATACAAACCTTCAAGTTGCAAAATTTCAAAGATGCGAACGTGCGTTCACGTGTCCGATCGCGTAAGTCAGTTCACGTGTCTGGCGTGCATTGTCATGTGTGTGCATCCTCTAAAAGTGGTTGTGCTTTTGTGTGCTTTACAGTACTGTACAGAGTACAGTAATACAGTATCTTTATTTCAAGCCCAGGATGTCCGGAAGCAAGCGTAAAAGCAGCAGTGATTTAACAGGTACAGTGTAGCTGATTGTGTTAGTTGGGTACCTAGGCTAACTTTGTGGACTTACAAACAAATTGGACTTACGAATGCACTCTCGGAACGGAACTCCTTCGTAGGTAGGGGACTTACTGTATTTCCTTACGTTTATTTATGGTTTTATCACCCTAGTGTGTATCCTTAGACACTGTTGTTTAAGTTTTGCCCATTTTTTAGATGTCTCTTAAGCTTCTTTCAAGTGACCACTTCCCTCCATCTATTTCCCGTACAGTTTATCTGTTGAAGACTCAGGCTGTCTAACCTGCAGTTTCCTGCTGTCTGGGTTTTGCCCTTGGTGCATGCCAACACATCCAAGTGCATGCATTCTTAATGCAAATAATCACCTGTTTTAAAAAAACCTGTATGCAAGCTATGTTCTTAAGGAGGGCATGACCCACCATAATCGCTTTCTCATGAGTGTGTGGGCAAAGGGAGCTCTCACAATAGAAGTAAATGAAGCAGGGAGAAAAACATGATCTGGGGGGAGCTCTCTGTGGAACTAGTGATTTTTGAAATTTTTTTTTTTTTGCAACTGGAAGTGACCGAGGAATGCTTCTCTTTAATGTCTTCCACTATAGTTTGCTTTAGTAGGGAACACATTTGCAATGGGCTCTGGAATCACGTTATGCTCCAGGGTCCAGGGTTGTATCCCATTAGGTTTTATCAGAGATGATTGCATAATAGAAGCCTGGATGTAGTAAAAACCTAAGGAATCCAAACCACTAACCAGACTCGTCAAATGTAATAAATATAAATGATAGATGAAAGGAAGAGAGATCTGGTCATTTACTTATGGTTTGGAGCAATAAAAGCAAGCTTTACATTTTTTTCTTTAATCTTAGCAGGCAGTCACATGAACATACTTATTAGCATTTTCAAAAGGCTTTATCAAATATTGACTTACAAAAGAAATGTATCCACTTAACGGTGACCTCCAGACACCCCCGATAAGTCCAGGACCCTAAATTATATGCTCCAGGGCTATGGCACCCACACAATGGACAAAAGAAATGAACAGTGTCGTACTCGGAGATGGAAGGTTTTTTAACGCTTAAACTTAAATACGTATGGGGACTGTTTTGATGTGCACAGGAAAGAAAAAAGCTCCCAAACTGATGGATACAATAAAAAAAATCCAAAAGTCAAGAACCTCTTAAAATATACACACTACTATATATAAAAGAGATAACCAACAAGGACTTACTGTAGAGCACAGGGAACTCTACTCAATATCTTGTAATAACCTATAACGGAAGAGAATGTAAGAAAAGTATATATATATTTATATGTATATGTATAACTGAATCACTTTACTGTACACCTGAAACTAACACAACATTGTAAATCAACTATATTTCAATTAAAAAAAAAAGCCAAGAGAGAACAACCAAGGTCAAGGCACTCTTCAAACCCAATAGGCCACAGACACAACCTTTAAAACTTTACTACAGCATTAGTTGTACAGCCACAAAAGGGGCCTGAAAGACATGGCGGGGATAAAAGTAATTAGACAGAGGCCTTAACTGGTCCCATCCTGGTTCTCTATTCTTCTTGCTTTCCTTGGTTCTTTTAGGGATTGTATTTGTGAAAGAAATCAGGAGTGTGCGTCCTCCTCACTGTTAACAGTGGGGCTGGGAAGGAGCCATGGTGGAAGATAATCAGAAGGGCTTAGTGCAGATTCGACAGCCAGGCTGACTTCTCTCCTGGGCTCAGGAGGTTTTAAAATCTGCTGGCAAGACTGGCTCCTGGGGCTTCCCTGGTGGCGCAGTGGTTGAGAGTCCGCCTGCCGATGCAGGGGACACGGGTTCGTGCCCCGGTCCAGGAGGATCCCACATGCCGCGAAGCGGCTTGGCTCGTGAGCCATGGCCGCTGAGCCTGCGCGTCCGGAGCCTGTGCTCCGCGACGGGAGAGGCCACAACAGTGAGAGGCCCGCGTACCGCAAAAAAAAAAAAAAAAGAAAGAAAAAAAAAGATTGGCTCCTGTTCTTCGCGTGTAGATGGTAAAGTGATTTCCAACCCTGGTTTTTACAACGCTCTAGGGCATTTCCAATACAATGTATGTGTTTAAAATTCTCAAAACCAAATTAACCTGAATTCGCTGAAAAGGCATATGTGATTCAGATTTTTTCTTAGTTATCGTCTGGTTTACCTTTCTGAAACACTTGTTACTCCTTCTTGGAATTCCTTCCTGCCTGGGCTCTGTGACAGTGTTACTCTGATGTTTCAAGTCTAACCTTCTGCGTTCCTGGCTGGCTCCTGCTGGTTCCAGGCCTCATCTCTGGATCACTAAAAATTCCACAGAGCTCTTCCTTGAAGGCTTCTCTTGTCCCTGCCCCCCAACTCCAGCCCCCACCCCAAAGTCCTTCGTGGACTCCTCTTCTCAAGATTTCCAACTCCAGCCTCTAAGAGCTCCCCGCTGTACGAAATACCCATCATGTGAAATTTCTCAAGGGGAGGCTGGGCTGGGGCCCAGCAGCGATGCTCAAAGATAGAGCAGAACTTGGAAAGGGAGTTAAATCTACCATGGCTTCCGGGCTTCTATTAATTCGCTTCTCAGGCTGGGTTGGGCTCGGCCTAAGCACGTTACATGCATTATGGCATTTAATCTTCACACCACCTCTCTGAGGAAGCACGATTATACCCATTTTCTACACTTGAGATTTAAGCTAGGAGAGGGCGGGCGCTAGATGAAGCAGAGCTGGGCTGTGAGCCATCACACTCTTCTGTCTGAAGCAGGGGATTTTGTCCTGTCTCTGGACAAACAGACTGGCTGGATCAGGGCCTGGCAGGAAGGTGAGTCCAAGCCGCCATGATGCAGGAGTAACCAATCAAAAGGACCAGGAGCTCAGCTAGAGTGTGTGTGTGTGTGTGTGTGTGTGTGAGTGTGAGTGTGAGTGTGTGAGTGTGAGTGTGTGTGTGTGTGTGTGTGTTAGAGTGACTTACTCTGCGTGGATGGTGGTGGTAGGTAGTGAGGCACGATCAAAGAGACAGAAAAATGCTCACAGGAACGAGCAGTTGCCCTCAGATGGATCTCACATCACAGGTCCCTGCCTACACATATAGCCCTATTCCGACTAGAACGCAGGGAGTTAAAAATGAAACAGCCCTTGAAACTGAAACCAAATTATCCATGGCAATTTATTAAATAACTAAGGTTTTCTAGGCCTTATTAAAATAAATGTTTAGTGTATTTTCTTATCCTCTGACGTTCACTTCTGCACTTGTCAGCACCTGCCGGCAGTAGCTGGAGTAATCTGGCCAATTTTGCTGTATGTGCAAATCAATTTGATTTCCCCCCAAAAAGATAAAAATCAGTAAAGTGATTAAGTTACAATTAAGGCATGTCATTGAAAGCACAGATAACAAGAAAAGGCTGAACAGGACACGCCCTGAGGTCACCACTGACTTCCTCCTACTCAAATTAAATGAGTTTTCCCCTCAATTCTTCTTGCCTGCTCTACTGTATGGGGTATTCCGGGTGATCAACACGACTCCTCCTACTTCTTGAAATTCTCTCCTCTTCTGGCTTCCATCATGCTGTCCTTATGCCAGGTTCCCTTCTTGGCTCCTGTACTGGTTCCATAAATGATAATCTGTTCAACCATCCACCCATCCATCCATCCATCCATCCATCCCTCCATCTTATGGATATTTAATGACCCAGTGTGCCAGGCACTAGGAAAAAGGATGGGGCATATTTATGCCTGGTTTTACAGTTGAAAATGCTTTTATATTATTTCATTAATTTCTTGCTACAACCATGTGAGGTGGCTATTGGTACCTTCATTTTACAGAGGAGGAAACAGGTTCTGAGAGGATCTGGGATTTATTCATACCAGCATAGCCAGCAGGTGGCAGAGTCTGGACAGGAATTCAGGTTTTCCTGCCAGTAAGAATTCATAATGGCATGCTCTTACATACTGGTCAAGTAGAATTTCGCAACTAGTCTCATCATTCCTAATTAAATGTCATGATGCAGTCAATACATATCTATTGAAACTGTGCTAGGCTCTGGGGGATGCAAAGTCTGGGTCCCTACCCTCATAGAACTTGTGGCCTAGTAGGGGAGACATTAATTATATGTTTACACCACAAACATTTGCTTTTAAGGTATGAGGGAAAGTGGACCTAGTTATGAAAATCAGGAAGTCTTTCAAGAGGAAGTAATCATTAAGATGCATTCTGAAGGATGAGTCGTCAGAGTTTTGGGAAGAGGGGATGAAAGAAAATCATATACAGAGAAGGAAAAGCACGTGCAAGGGCCCTGTGGCAGGAAGACCCAATGTGCTGAAATTTTAAAGGCCAGCTTGACTGGCATATAGAGACTGAAAGGGAGCCCAGCACAGGATGTGGTTCAGACCATGCAAGACTGTGTAGCCATGACAATGATTTTTACTTTGAGCTTCAGAGCAATGGGTAGACACAAGTTAAGAGAATGACATGATTAACTTCTTTGATTCTAACTTCTGTGTGCAGAATGAATTGTAGAGGGGCAAGAGTGGACGCAGGGAAAACAGCTGGAGGGCTTCTGTAGTTGTCCAGGTGAGAGGTGATGATAGCTTGGACCAGCGTGGTGGTGGTGGAAATGGCGAGAAGAATCCCACGGGTGCCCCCTGCTCTGCTCCAGCCCATTTTCTCCCTAAACCCTGTCACCAGAGTGTGCTCACGAATTTGCAGTACACGGAAGCTTGCCCACACTTCAGGGCTCTGCAGGAGTCTCCTCTCCCAGGAAGCCTTCTCCAGATAATGCTAGTCCTCCAAGATCTTTCAGAAGCTGAGTCCACCTTCTGTATTGTTCACTTCAAAAGTGCTTCTTCTCGACGGCTTGGCTGTTCTCCGATCCTTTCCTGAAGATGCCTTCATTTCTCTTGTCTTGCTTTCTCCCTTTGGAAAGTAAGTGCTTTGTTGGCATTTGCTGAATGGTGTCAACAGGGCTCCTCTGGAAATGACATTTGTAAATGATTACTCATGCCAAATGCCTTTTTTTTTTTCCCTAAATTAAACACTGGTTGCTTTAAATCTGTCTTCATGATCTTGTTCTATCAAAACGTATGTCCCAATTTTTCAATTCTTTCCTCTAAACTCTTTTCCATATATCTCCTAGTGGAAAGCAGTTTCAGGGGGAATGGAGTGTGTGTGTGGGGGGGTGCGGTCAGCAGTGTAATTAAACAGGAGCTATCTGACCAGAATTCCTATACCTTTGAATGGAATATTTGATTAATCCTTTCCACAGGCACCATTATTCATGCCTTGATGGAATCTCATTTTATAGCCCTTAATACACGGACCCAATTTATCCACATCACATTGTATTCTAATACTTGTCATCCAAGTTATTAGCTATCTCCTTCCCAGTGTAAAATCATCAGCAAGTTTGATTAGCTTATTCCCTGGGGATGATGGGGAAGATAAGAAGAGACACAGTACAATATGACCACCAAGGGTTTGGCATCAAGAGCAGACAGCTAAGTGGAATCCACTTACAGAGCTGGGGGTGGCCACATAAACATCTGCCCCCCGGGAGAGGGTGTCTGTGTGGTACCCAGAAGCCACAGCCACAAAGGGTTGGCCGCGGTCATGCCTGGTGGCACCGAGTCATCGTCCTGGGTGGGATCACTTCAATAAAAAAGAGCGAGGCTTCTCTCTCTCCTGCTTCCTAACATCCCCTGCCCCCCAAATATCCGTCCTGAGAGGCACAGCTCAGAAGCCCCTCTTTATTCCAGGACATCACTGCAGCCTGAAATCCCTGTTCTTCCCCTACTGGGGATCTGGCAGGCAGAGAATCTAGAAGGAGACGCGCAGTGCTGTTTATCGCTCTCTCACCAGCACAGAGTTGGCTCTAAGCAGCCAGCCTCTTCTCCCTCTTCTCTGGAACCAAGCCTGAGCCCTGGGACTCAGAGGTGGCTTCAGTCCTTTCTAAGCAAGACAGAAGGGGCCCACGTGACCCCTACAGGATGGTGGGCTCAAAGCCCTCAGAGAGTTTCCAATGCCTCTTCCCCTCCCCTACCACCCAGCCTCAGCTCAATCAGGCAAAACTCCCACAGCCCATTCTGGGGTCCTTTTAAAAGCTCCCACCGTTTTTCACCAAAGATCCTTTATTAATCACCCTTGTGCTCTTCTGAGCCCGGCAAGAGGAGGATGAAAGAGGCTCTCTCTTTGTGGTGGCACTCCTTCAGGAGGTGGAGCCTCACTGCCTTCCCCAAGACTATGGGCTGGACCTAGGGACTTGTTTCTAATGGACAGCATCAAGCAGAAGTGGCTGACAGTGTATCACTCCTGAGAAGACGTCATAAATGGCCTTTGGACTCTCCCTCCTCTTCCTCAGATCGTTGGCTCTGGGGGCAGTGAACCGCTATGCTGTCAGCAGCCCTACGGGGAGGCCTAAGGTACGGAGAGCAAGGAACCAAGGCCTCCTGCCACCAGCCAGGTGAGCGGGCCACCTTGGAAGTGGGTCTTCAGGTGCCGGCCAAGCCTTCGGATGACAGCAGCCCTGGAAGACAGCTTGACTGCAACCTCACGAGAGACCCTGAGCAAGAACCATCCAGCTAAGCTGCTCCCACGTCTTGACAATAAATATTTATTGTTTCAAGTGGCTAAATATTGGGGTCACTTGTTACGTAGCAGTAGGTTACTAATACACTCTCACTACCTCAGAGGAAGGCCTTGATCCCCTCCCTCCCTTCAATTGCCTTTTCAGGTTCCATCTTGATCCCCTTTCTGTTCAGGGAGTCTGATGTCCCTCTGCTACCCTCTACTGTCTGTCCCCGGCTTCTACTGTGGGTCCCCACAGTCTCGAGGGCTCTTTCCCGACCAGAGGGGGATGTAAGGGAGGAGCTCCCCTGTGGCCTGGGTTTGGAATTCTAGCTCCCTGCCTACGATCCAAAGTGACATCTGGCATTAGGAGAATGACTCTTTGCAGAGAGCAGCCTTCCTCAGGCTATGCAATTCCCTCGTCTGTGAACTCGGTGGGGCTTAATGACTTTTCTTAGGCCGACAGGCAGCAGGAAAAGACTTTGCAAAATAACCAAAATAACGTGTTCCCTTATGTAGCATATGCGCCTCTCCTGTACCCTTTCTGCTCATCTGCAGCTTCTGCAAAAGGTCATGTCTCGTTTCAACTTTGCAGTTAAGTGCATCTGACACTAAGTGTGGATTCCAGAACTGGATGGAGATGTAATCTGGCTTAAATGTTGCAAGGTGCGCCCCGCTACCCCAGCCCGCTGGCCGTGTCCTGCCACAGTCATAAAGGAGGAGGAGATCCCATTCTCGCTTCTCTCATAATCGTACAAGAGGCACGATGTAGTTTTTGGTAAAAAAATAATTCAGGCAGCTCTCCCATCTGATCAAACCCTAGCAATTTTATATCTCAGTTCTACGGGGCAAGGTCAGACAGTTATAGATGTCAATATTTTGGAAGGCTTGGAAAAGTGGAGTGGCCCTCAAAGCAGTGGTTCTCAAAGTACAGTCCCTGGGGGAACAGAATCCGCATCACCTGCTGGCTTGGTGGAAATGCAAGTTCTCGGGCCTGACCCCAGACCCACTGAGGCAGAAATTCTGGGGGTGGGACCCAGTCACCTGTATTTAAACGAACCCCTCCCACCACCCCAAAGGAACAATTCTGATGCACGGCTAAAGGCTGAATATCACTGACTTAAAGGATTAAGTATCTAAATCATTCATTCATCCATTCATTCATAAGACGTTGACTGAGTGCCTACTATTTGCCAGATACTCTGGGGCGATGAAGCGGAACTGGAAGGAACTCCTTCCTCAAGGATTTCACGGTCCTCCCTTCCCTTGCTTTGTGACAAAGCGTGAGAAGAGAGGAGAACTCGAAGACACAGATTCAAGGAATGGAAACCACTCTTTACATGTAAAGAGTCTTTTCAATGGACAGGAGGCACACCAAAATTGTTTTTTTTTCCAGGAATGATCATACTCTCAAAATAGTAACTTTTCTAAAGTAAGTAAATGTGTGGGTTTAATATATCATGTACAGCTGGCTCAGCCTTTTTAGCTTAAAAAAAAAAAAAAAAAAGATTATGTGATCCCACCATGAATGAAATGCGGAACTACCTTAAAGATTCACTTCATTTTGTGCCTGTCTTTTAACGAACAAGCTATTCTGTTGTTTCATCATCTTCCATGAAGTCACACTTCCTCCCCTCTTTTTCTGTAAGTAAGATGCCTTATTCAGCCTTAGAGCTAAGATGTATCGTGCTTCCTATGACTGGACTCGATATCTCTACATTTGTTAACTCATTTGATCCTCCCCAACCTTATAAAGTAGATGCAGCAAACAGGCTATACAGGTGAAGAACAGAGGCTGGAAGAGGCAGGAACAGGGACCCAGACCCATCTTTTTTTTTTTTTTTTGCGGTACGCAGGCCTCTCACTGCTGTGACCTCTCCCGTTGCGGAGCATAGGCTCCGGACGCGCAGGCTCAGTGGCCATGGCTCACGGGCCCAGCCACTCCGCGGCATGTGGGATCCTCCCGGACCGGGGCACGAACCTGCGTCCCCTGCATCGGCAGGCGGACTCTCAACCACTGCGCCACCAGGGAAGCCCCAGACCCATCTTTTAACCCCACGTGAATTATCCTGTGCTGTAGTCGAAGCCCCACTGGGTCATTTTGCTGCTCATTAATTGGGGGAAAATAAAAGGAAATATACCCTCTCCTAGAAGACCGCTAGTATGAACCACTGGCTAAAGCTCAATTGGGGGATTTATTTTTAAACATTAAAGTTCACACTGCACTCCTCCGTCAGTACCATGGGTCATGAGGAACTGGCCACCAATTCTTCCTGGTCACCGGCACTGGTTGCCTGTGTGAGAATCTGCTCGATGCTCAGCAGATCTCGCTTTGAGAAGATGCTCCACATTTGTTCCTTTCTCAGGCCGCTTCAGTGACGTTCAAGGATTCACTGAAACACTGTTGGGGCAGATAACTTTCCTGTGGTTACGCATGAAGTTGAGTTAATCCAGCCAAGCCTGGGCCCTCGGGATGATGGATGCCCAGTTAACCCAGCTGCTGCAGGGGTGGAAGGTATCACTGGCGGCCACAGAAGAAACCAAAGCTGTCTGGCTGGACCAGTAACACACTCAGCCCCTTGACACAAGCAAAAGGCCTGCCCTGGCCAGCCAAGTTTATCCACCACACAGGCCTAGCGTTCATTTACGGGGGCGTCACAGCTCACCCACGAGGCAGCTAAGAGGCATCAGGAGACCGCTTCTGCCTGTTGCATTCTTGGGAATAACCTGGTGACTTCAGTTTTATGCAGCTGAGAAAATCTGAAGTCCACGTGGGCTGTGTAGAAAACCACACAGGTATCTTTCAAGCCACATACAGAGCACGCAACTTGAGGTGAACCCAAATACATCCTCCTTCACCATCGGCTTTCTGTAATCAAGGCTTTTTAGAACATCAAGTCCAACCCCTAGTTCTAATTCAGGGGTGCTTGTTGGCTTCTCCTGAGACACTGATTTGATTAGTGGCATTCCATGGAACTACAGACATGAGATGTTGAGCTTACCAGTGTTATGATTTATTTCAGGATTCTGAAATGGGGAACGCACCTATCAAAGGCACGCTGGAGGCTGCGAGATTCTGAGAAAGCATTTCACACACATAAATGGCACACGCAAGGAAACAATTTGCTGATGGTTACAGTGCCGAAGCTGGGGACCATCCCATTGTGCTCTCCACCCTCACGGAGCGATGGCCCCACGGGAAACCGCTGGGATTAGATGATCCTGCATTTGGACACCCATACGCCGCCTCATTTATCTACCTGTGACAGGGACAGTGCTGGAAGAGAATCAAAGATGACAAATTGTTTCTGGTTTTAAAGGAGCTGTTCAGGCTGGGTGTACTCCCAGGGGGAACCAGGTTTCATGCCAGCAGCCATCACTTCATTCTGTTATGAGGCCACATTTTGGCAAACACCAACCGGCAGATGATTGCTGTCTCCTTTCACCAGCGGATTTAAAGACACTTGCTCTGAAAGCCTGAAATCCAGCCATTCTGAAGATGTGTACAGCACAGAGCAGACCTGCCCACACACTGCTGTGAGGCAGGATGGCAGGCATTAGACAAGAGTTCCAGATGAGAGGGATTTTTTTCCCCACGTTGAGGCAGACAGATAACAGGGGAATGATTCTGTAGGATTCCACAGCAGAGATACCATATCAGCAAATGACTCTGGGAAAGACTGACTTGTGTAAGATAAGGAGATAAAAATTCCTAGGACACTGGCCACTGGAATCTGCTTTTGTGGATACAGACCTCCCTCCACCCCAAGCTTCCAACTTCCGTGGGGGCAGGGAGAAGGCACACTGGAGTTTCAAGTTGGTTTCAAGACCCGAGCATAACCTGAGTCCTCCACCATGCCTCTCCCTACAGCCGCTGGTCCAGCCAAGGCTGGGCATCATTCTGGCTGTGACCCGTCTTCCTTCTTTCCAGCTGATGCTTCCTCTCTGGGAATTGACCATATAATTCATGGTTGATACACTCAATCCTCTGGAGGTGAACGTTCCTCAGCCCATCCACTTCGCGTTTCTTCTCCACCATGTGCCGGAATTCGCAAGGCTGGGGAAGTGCTTCGCTACGCTTACATATACAGATGCCAGGTGCCTATTCTAAGCATTGTGCTGGTATCTACTCATTTTATCCTCCTGACAGTCTTTGAGACGGGTACTAATATTATCCTCATTTTGTAGATGGGGAAACTGAGGCACAGAGAGATTTGAGGCTTCGGCTGAAGGTCACCTAGCTGGTCAGTGGCAGAGCCACAGTCACGCCCAGACAGCTTGGCTTCAGGCTCTGGCTGGCGCTAACCCCTTGCTGCTACCTTTCCAATACAACCCGCCTTCAAACACAGCAGCTGAAGCCCACGTGGGTCCTGGTTAGGCCAGGCCTTTCTCCTTCCCAGGCCTCTGGATTCAGTGGATGCCCGGAGCTGGAGCACAGAGCCTGCAATGTGAAAAGACACAGGCTCATCTCCAATCCCCCTGACTGGTTTCAAAGTTCAGGCCAGACGTCCAAACGCTTATTCTGTGTTTGTTTGTTTTCAACATTCCACCATGATGCCCCCAGATGCTTCACAGACGGTCTCTCTGTTCTCCTTCCTTAGGCGAGCATCTGGACCCCTCCCCGCACACCTCCCACCTCTGGCAACACTCCTGCTGCCAGGGACTGATGTTCCCTGCCTCACCTCATTATACACTTCAGCTGAAAACTCCTATTTTCCACGTGGCAGCGAGGAGTATTTATAGCACAAGTCACATGCCAAGGTGTTCTCAAGTTTATCATTTGGAATAATAACCTTGGAGCACAGTCACCATGCCCATTCCACAGATGGGTAAGGAGAAGTGGGAGGTCACAGCAAGGTTTCCAAGGAGTCCTAAACTGCCAGGTCTCTTGAGCCACTTCTGTACAATCCTCTCTCCAGATTGCTTTCTCTCATCTTCCTGTTTAACAAACTTATCGAAGGCCTGGGAATGAGAGATGCTGTCAAGATCAAGTCGTACTGTATCTGTGTCTGCACTCCAGTTCCCAGAATACTAACGAGCAACTCTAAGGTCCAGTGGCAGGAACGTCAATGCTTAGCTTTCTGCCAAAACCCATTCTCATTAGTAGGCTTACATGCATGAAAGACATATGTGGAGTTTTCAGTCTGCACAATTCTCTCATCACCCGTTATAACTAATCAGAATGCTGAGCGGATTTATTCGCGTGCAGAACGCAACCCACCGCCTTCAGCGTCTGCTGAAATGACCGTAACCTTCTTCTGATGGAATCTTCAGGCCAAGAAATAAAAGGTAGATCATAACCTTATAGGCAGACTGAATAACAGTCTTTCAGAGTCATCACTGTAAGACTGTTTTTCAAATACTTATTAAAGAAAGCTCAGATCCCAGGTGAAAGAGATACGAGAGAGCCAGAGGAGGTGTTCGTTGCCCGGAGCCTGGAATTAGAAACTACAAAGGTTGGAAGTTTCATAAAGGTGAATTTGCCTCCGATCGTGGACACACTATTCGGTGGCTGCTGTGCATTTTTTTTCACTGGGGTCTCTGTTCAGGGCAAATGCCCTGGGGTGAGAGTCAGGAGTCCTGAGGACTAGTCCCGGCTGTGCCCCTATCGGCTGTGTGACGTTAGGAAAGTCGCTAAACTTCTTTGAGCTCCCAAATCTGGGGAGCCAGCCCCCAGCAGTCTACCTTACTGAATTGTTACTCAAATCAAAATGAACACGCTATGAGAGAGTGCTTCGTAAAGACGCTGTAGATATTTCTAAAGATATATGATCACCCTCCAAAGGCGGTAGTGAGAACAGAAGTCTCTCATCTCTGTTTTCAAAGGAATCACCTTCTAGACATACTGCTGAGAAGTGGCATTTGGGAGTGCGACCGCAGAAGACCGTCTACGTCACAGGATTCAAAAGCAGGCAAGAGCTCACTGTTTCACTCGTTCACCATCTCTGCTTACGTTCGCCCTTGAGTCCTTATCTCACCATCCAGTGCAATACTTGGAGTACTTAACGAGCACACAGTGGGTACTCATACATGTGAGACAAACCAAAGAATGCTAGTCTAAAGATTTCAGTCCCTCTGGTGCAGAAAGGTCGTCCATGGGAAAGAAACTGGGGGGATTTCTGGGAGCCTGAGTCTAGGGTAACCAGCCAACTTGGACTTGGATTTCTGGGACAAACTGCTCACTTGACCTGAGCTTCATATTTGAATATCCATTTTGCCTCCTCTCAGCTGGCAGGGAATAAAGTATGTGAACTAAGGGAAGTCTGGTGGAAAGCATGTGTGCCTCTGAGTTCCCAAAGAGTTTATCCCTAGAGATTTATAGCCTGGGCATTTCCCCTCTCCTTTTGCCCCTATTAGTTTCAATTTCCCTAGCTGACACCATCCTTTCACTGTCAGGAATCCAACAGACTCACACCCCTTCTATTTTTCCTGCATCACATTATCACCTCTAAGATAGATCCCTGATCCCTGTTGGTGGCTTCCTGCCACTAGCTAAATCTCCCACCTAACAGCTCAAGGCATTTGGTGCAAAACTGCAGCCTTCAGCAGGGCTTGGACCTGGAGCTGTTGGGCTTGCCCTGTGCAACATTCACCAGCAACACACGTGTGCTGCAGAACTGCCATCTGGATCGAGCACTGACTGGTGCACACAGCAGGGAAATGACATTTTGGGCCACTGAGGAGATGTGATCGGTGGGGATTTCCCCTTTAAAAACTTACAGCAAAAGCCTGCCTGAGACTATTCAGTATTCATAAGTGGAAAGCAGAGATGGCGTTTCTGTTCCGCCAAAAGCAATAGCTATTTATCATAGCAAATGACTGAAATAGTTATACGTACAATGCTTTACTCAGTGCTGTAAATTACGGTATACAGAAGATTAAACTTAAGCCTAACGCTACCCTTGAGCTTCAACAGCTGAGTCCTATAAATGGGTACCCGTTAAGAAGAGAGAACCTTTTTCCTGGTTACTGTTTAAAAGTGTATCTCTATTAAAAGCTTGTCTTAGCCATAAATTACCAGGAAGCCTGCCCCTGGCCCCAAGCAAGCTCTTCCTCGGGGCACTGACTCACAGAGTCACATCTAAATGACACAGTGACAAGCCTGAGAGTCAAAGCATGTGCTGTGCTGACCTCCAGTGGGATGGAGGTAAGAGGGACTTCGCATGGGTCTGAACGAGCACTTACTTCTGGCTCTGGGCCAGGAGAGGGGTGGGAGGGCTCTGCAGGGCCTTAAGGAGATCTTCAAAATTGAAATGATCCTGAACGCCATCAATCTAAAGAAAATGCTTCTTCTGGAATCTGCTGTTTCGTGAAGTATCAAGGAACCTTGACCTGGAGCCGAAGCCCCACTTTTTTTTTTTTTTTTTTTTTGTGGTACGTGGGCCTCTCACTGCTGTGGCCTCTCCCGCTGTGGAGCACAGGCTCCGGACGCGCAGGCTCAGCGGCCATGGCTCACGGGCCCAGCCGCTCTGCGGCATGTGGGATCTTCCCGGACCGGGGCATGAATCCGTGTCCCCCTGCATCGGCAGACAGACTCTCAACCACTGCGCCACCAGGGAAGTCCCGAAGCCCCACTTTTAACTAACTACATTTTATTCTCCAAGCACTTGCTCCTCAAAGTGTGGTCCATGGACCAAAAGCGCCAGCATCACCCGGGAGCATGTTAGAAACACAAACCTGCTGAATTCAAATCTGCATTTTAGCAAGAAACCCCCAGGGGGCTTATATGCACATTAAATTTGGGGCATCAAGGGATAAGTAAGCAGGTGTTAACAGGGAGGAACCCCTTGATTTTCACACTGGAAATCATTACAAGTGACAAACAGGATTTATGGGAACAGGTCCTAAGACTGGGCTGTATGATTCTGAGCTCTCTTTTGTCCAATCCTACTTCAGAACATTTTCAGGAACTTGAAAGGTTTTTATGAGCTGGGAATGAATGTATTACTCTGAACTAGAGATATGACCCGAATCACCCCAGGGTGTAAAACAGAGTGAATTAGCAAAAAGTTCATGCTTTGTAAATCAATCATAATCCTCTTGGGAATCAGGAGGCTGAGAACGGATGGCAATGTTTTGAGCCAGGATTTCAATTCTTTGTTGTAATTACCAGTTGACTTTAAGTGGAATATGTATGTAAAAATCTATGTTGTTTGAGAAGATAGAGATCCTGAAAAACCGTATTCTTTATGAGAAAAAATTATTGTTCAGTATACATGTTAAAAACTTAATGCACTAAATAAATAGATAGATTTAAATAGACAGGTAAAGAAATAAAATAAAATCTATTGTGGCCAAGCTAGCAGAGGGAAAAATGGCAAGACGGTTAAGAAAACTGCTAATTTAAGGGAAGGCAGGAAAGGAGAACAAAAACAAATAAAATGCAAGGTACACAGAATGCAAATTAAAAGACAGAGCTAAGTCCAAATATATAAAGTAATCACAATAAATGTAAATGGATAAAACTCACCTATTAAAAGACACTATCAGATTGGACTTTTAAAAAAGCCAGCTATATACTACTTACAAGAGAGACACATAAAACAAAATGACACAGAAAGGTTGAAAATAAAAGACTGGAAAGAGATAAGGCAAATACACATTGACCAAAAGAAAATTAGGTGGCAATGTTAATCAGATAAAATAGGACCTAAGGCAAAAGCATTAATAGGGACGAAGACTCCACCACTAAAATGACATGAGTCATAAACTTACATGTATCCAATAGCACAGCCTGAAAATTGTACTGCAAAAGGTGTTAGAATTTCAGGAGAGACTGACACACAACCATCATAGTAGACTTAAAACTCCCTTCTCAGAAACTATAGACCAAGCGGACAAAAATGGTGAGGATAAATAGGATTTGAATAACAAAATAAACAATTAATATATGGAACCCTGCACATAAAAGAGAGATTATACAAGTTTTCTAATAACATATGACACATTGAAAAGAAAAAAGCATGATCACAAAGGAGATATCCTAAGTTATAAAACAGGTAACATAACTTTCCCTGGCCATCACAAATGAAATTAGAAATCAAAAATAAAACAAGAGTAAGGCCCCCCGTCACCACCCTTTACATTTGGAAACTAAAACTACACTCCTTAATTACTAATTGGCAATGATGTGATTTTTTTTTTTTTCTATGTGTGGCCTAGTTGCTATGGGACCAGGTTAATTTATATGACATTTGTCATGGGTATCACCAGAAACAGGAAACTCCCCAAGCCATTATAGCTTCATTATTTTGTACTTTGAACTAAATTCTACCCCAAAGGGAAGGTGAAGTACCTGACTCCAGGAAGAAAAGAAGGGGTGTGCGTGGGTTAACTACAACCTAGTCGTACAGCACCAGAAGCTGCGGTTGGCTCATTCCCCAGACTGTGCCCTATTCTATCACACTATACCCATCTCTTGCTGCTAGCCACTACTGGCTGGACGCAGAGACTGTCCTAGCAGTGCTCTAGTCACCTGGGCAAAGGTGCCATTCAACTGATGTGGCATCCTACAATCAGTAGGGTCCTGGAACAGAGCAAATTCTGTAGTTAACAGTTTTACATAGGACCCTCTGTCTGCTTGTTCACAGGGCGAAGCACTTCTTAAAAATGATTGCGGAATGCTGCACAGGAGACACACAAGAAAAATATAGGTCCATGTGTCCCTGGGGTAGAAAGCAGGCCCCCTGAGAAATCCCCCCAAATCAATCCCAAACCAACCACTTCCTCTGGACTGTGCTGCCAGTTCAACACAATTCCAGTGCTGGCTGAATAATGAAAGAAATATTAAAAAGAAAAACACCAAACAACCTAAAAAGAATAGAATGCAGGATGGGGTGACACTGATCAAATTGCATTGATGATAGGTCTGCAAGTTCTGTGGGCCAGCAGGGGCGGGGGAGATGGAGCAGTAAGAAAATAAAAGAGAGGACCAGAGCTCTTCTGCCTGTGCCATGGACACCTGTGGTGGTCAAAACAGTCCTGTGGTTCCCTGGCTCACAAACAAGCCACAGAGTTGGGGCAGCTCTCAGGGGACCACTCCCCCTGCCCTGGGCCTCCTCACTGGTCTCTCAATCCTTCTCAAACATCACCAACACTGCCCCCCATCAAAGAGTACCCTAGGCAGAGGTGTGTCGTCAGCACAGAGGCTTCCCACCAACTACCCCTTCGGGTGAGTGTCACAGTGGTAAGCACATGACATGGGCAGCTGAAAAAGTGGCACAAGAATTTTCAGAGCTGCTGTCCAGGTCCTTCCCCTTTCAACGCTCCAGTGACTTAATTCATACACACCTGGAGAGAATGCCGCCATCAGACGATGCCCTAGAGCTGACTGTCATGCAGGTCACTGAGTCAGGGGTCAGTCGGGGCTGGTGTTAATGGGACCTCACTGCTGGGGACTGGGCAGCAGGGCTCCTGATGGGGGTGGCTTGTTTGAGAGGGATACCTACGGGGTGGGGACAGCCACTTAGCGAGACGAGTGGAAAATCGTAGCCACCCCACCAGGGAAGCCATACTCATCTGAGAAAAATGCATCTCTGGAGAAGCCTCAGGAATTTGAAGAAATAATTCCTGGGAGAGAAAAGCAAAGCATCTACGATGCTAATAAACAAGCAAGTAACAGGGTTAGTCAGAAACCAACCCTTAGACAGAAATCCATAGTTCCAGTTTTGTAAAACAAAGACCAGAGTTGCTTTCTCTGGAAAAAAAAAAAAAAGATTATTCATTCCACGTGAAGTAAGATTCATCATAGTGAAATTGTTTACTTATTTTTTCATCATTTACTCCCCTCGATTTACATTTTCCCCTGGATGTATTTATTTCCCACGTGTCTCCTACACAGCAATTCCCCAACATGCACTCATTTTTCAGTAGTGCCTGGCCCCATGAAAGACCAAAGGAAAGGCCTTGGGCAAGCTCTTCACTACAGGATTTCCTCAATTCCAGTATGCCACCGATGGTAAGAGGCCACATCAACTTAACAGCACCTTTTCCAGAAGGGAAAAAAAAAAAACCCTGCCATAGTAAATATACACATGATATGGGAAGAAGCACTTGGACTTTAGAAACAATAGGGCTGGGAACCTTCTTTAGAGACTCCCTGCCCCCCCCCCCAGCCCCAAGGTGAGCCTCATATGTGACACTTTGGGAGGGAACTCTCAGTGACCCCAGGCAAAGCACTCAGAATCAGCTCCCGGAGCGAATACTCCAGATGCTCTTCCAAAACGAAAATTGTGATGGTGGAGTGGCAGTTTGGATGGGAGCTGGGCTCTACATTAGGGCGCGAGGTGAAAAGGATGGATGATCAAGCCCACCCTTGAAAACCCTTCCACTCATAAAGTACGGTAGATATGGTTTGGGGATAGTGGGCTCTCTTCATGGCCAGTTTCTCCTCCAGGATTGGAAACGAGCTTTGTTTCTCTGCTTGGACACCAGACGAAGGAGTGGGCTTGTATGTGGCACTGCACTATTAATCCAAAAAAGTCCATTATTATTATCATCATCATCATCACCATCACCCAGTGCACATGGTTGAACTCTGATAAATTCAGAGCGATGGGACTCCAAATCGAAAGAGGCGCATTTTTGTTTTTTACTGCAAGACCTCTGAGTGCTTTGATGGACTGACAACTGCCGAGAACTTCCAGAGGGTCATCTGGCATGCGGTCTTTCCCAAGCATGTGTGTGCCCCCAAACTCCAGCTCTCAGAGCACAGATGCACTACTATGGGGAGGGAACGCTGCTTCGGAAACCCTGTTCTGCTCATTGCTTCGGATGGGGACAATGCCAAGATGACCTTTTGAATCAGTGCTGGCAACATTCTTCGCTCGCATTTAAATAAAGCGATGGCTGTTCCCCTAATTTTTCTCGGTTGATACAGCTCCGAGGAATGGAAGGGAGCAGCCCATACGGCGAGGACAAGCCAGTGATGAGTCAGAAGCCGGGGGTCATGTTACAGTGTCAGCCTTCCAGAACTCAGCTGCGGTCAGGGATCAAAGGAGCAGCCTCACCAGTGCTCAGGGAGGAAGGACGGTCCCCCTGCATCAACCTCTCCAACTGCACCTGAACACAGACAGTCACTCTCTTTGAAGGAGCAACATCTTCTAAACGAATGTCCTCGCTTACCCATGGAATGTGGCTTACTCACAACTGGGAAGCCAATTTCCTCCCATGCTCATTTTGTCCCTCCTTTCTTCCAAGATTCATTTTTTAAAAAGTGTATTGAGCACCAATAGTAGATCCAGCATTCATCGTGTTAACTCAGGGAACACAATGGTGAGCACGATGACACGGCTCCTTGAAACTCCTAGTCTGGTGGGGGGGCGGTGTCTGTGCGTGCGCATGCGCATGCAACAGGGGTGGATAAGTAAATGAGCATTTGCAATGGCTGTCATATATGCGAATCTTGGTAAAGTGGGGAGTGCCAAAAGCACTTGAATTGGGGTTGGAAGAGTCCTTCTGTCTCCCTGTCTGTGCCCCAAGTCAGGAAATGTGCTCCAGGCTGGGACTCAGGGATGCAAAAGACACAGCCTCAGCGCTTGGGAGCTCAGTACCTAGTGCTCACAGGTGACTGCTGCACAGTGATCGGTACCATAGGACGGGGGGGATGCAGGGGGCACAGGGACCAGCTGACAATTTAGTCGGGTGGTAGCTGAGCTCAGCAGAAATGTAGAAAAACACTTAGGGTGTTGCTAGCCTAAAAAGAGGTCTATCAGTGATGTAAAAATGAAGTCATCTGTACTTGGAAAAAAAAATCCAAAGACATTAAAATGGCTATTGTCAAGGTCAACAGCAGCCTTTAGTGGCAACTAGCGACCTCTTCTCTTTTCTCCTCTCACTCAACCGCTTGGCATTTGACTGGCTCTACAAAACACTTTCTTCTCTTGGCTCCCATGTTGTCATCTTCTGCTGCTTTTCCTACCAGGTCACTGGCCATTCCCCTTCTAACTAACCCTAAATGTTGACCTCTCCCTTTTCCACCTCAATCCACCAGCAAATGTTGTCAGCTACATTTCCAAAATAGATCTCAAGTTTATCCTTTGTTATCCACCTTCAGAGCTATGCATCAGTCCCTATGAGGTCTCCCAGGCTCCAAGCAGCCAGAGTGACCTTCTAAAAACACAAACCAGATGATGTCTTTCCCTCACACAGGGTCCTCCCGTGTCTTCTCACCACACCTGGAATGAAGCCCGAACTTTGGGCTCTGCCCTACAGGGCTCTACAGTAGTGGTCCCCCCCACCTCTCTGAAGCCCTCAAACACACCTCACCTGGTGTGCTCTACCTACAGCTCAATCACATTATTGTTTATCAATACATTATTTAACCTACCAGAACACAGGCTTCAAGAAACCCAGACTCCTTTTTTTTTTTTTTTTTTTGTGGTACGCGGGCCTTTCATTATTGTGGCCTCTCCCGTTGTGGAGCACAGGCTCCGGAAGCGCAGGCTCAGCGGCCATGGCTCACGGGCCCAGCCGCTCCGCGGCATGTGGGATCCTCCCGGACCGGGGCACGAACCTGTGTCCCCTGCATCGGCAGGCGGACTCTCAACCACTGCGCCACCAGGGAAGCCCTAGGAACTCACACTCTTATTTGTCTCATTCACCACTGTATCTGCAGCATTAGAACAATGCCTAGCATACAGTAGGTGCTCAATAAATATTTTTAAAATAAATTAACGAATCAAAGCTATGTGACTCTGGAGAATGTAATCCAAGAGATTCAGCCTTCAAGAAACAGGCTTGAATGAGATTATAACTGTAAGTTTTTTTTTTTCAATTAAAGATGAATTCAATAATACTAAAGTAAAAAAAATGCTAAAGTTATGAAGATCCTCTTAATCTATCTCTAAATTTGAGCTGAGCCGTTATATATGTTTTTTTTTTTTTTTTTTTTTGGCCATGCCGCGTGGCATGTGGGATCTTAGCTCCCCCGACCAGGATTGAACCCGCGCCCCCTACAGTGGAAGCACGGAGTCTTAACCCTTAACCACTGAACCACCAGGGAAGTCCTTGGTTTGTTTACTTGTAAAATTTTACCTGGTTTACAGAAACTTGCAAGAAAAGGGAATTCCATTGAATTTAGAGGAAACCATCTACTGTTTGACGGGCGGAGCGTCTCATGGATCTGCTCATTTGCTGGAGATGAACAAGAAGCTAAAGACAGAACTGATGGTGGTACCCACTCCACCTCTTCTGCAAGCTTGCTTCTTTTTACTTTTTGATATTTAAAGGTCTATGCAAATGCTGTGGCTCTCAAAACATGGACTGTAACTGATTTATTCCTCCTTTCTGAATTCCCTCAAAATTGTGCCCAAGTTCTTTACCTAAGCCAACGAGCAGACAAGATCAGTGGCATAGGTTAGAAAGATGAGAAAGAAACAGGGAGCTCAGGTGCCCCCAAGCACTGCATTTAGTCTCCAGCATCCTACAGGGGACCAAAACAACCTTTCTGTATGGAAGTGTAGTTACACTGCTGCCGGGAGTTTGAGATCCAAAACATTGAACCAGTACAGTGGTTAAAGTGATCTAGAGTCAGACATAGATTGGAACCTTGGTTCTGCCACTTACATCAGCCTGATTTTGAAGAAATTTCCTAAATCCTCTGAGTCTCCCTGTCCTTGGCTGTGAGATGAGAATACTATGACCACAGCACCTTAGGGTGGCAATAGGATTAAATAACAAAAATCTTAGCATATATAAGTGCTCAATAAGTACATTAGCTTTATTGTTGGCTTTGGTATTTTTGTCTGCCATTAGCAGAGAAAAAAGAAAAGCCAGGGTTTGGGACCAGGTCAGCCTGCTATGTTCTAGACACACCTTTAATTCTAATTAGAGCAGCGCTAAGTTCAAAATACAAACATGTGAAGTGGAGCAAAATGTGGTCCCACTTTATTGTAGATTCTTTCAGTTGTGATGCTTGATTTAAGGCAGAACCATTTGTTAGTCCGTGATTTTTTTCCTTAGGGATCTTCTTATTATAGGGATTTCCTTAGGATCTCTAGTATGACTGCACTTTACCAGGGACAATGGAAAGATGAAATAAGAAGAAAGAACAGCAGACATTGTTTCTGATCGTAAGGAACCCGAAAGATATATCAAGCCAAGAGTTAATTCTGGATCAGGGATCCATTCATCAAATTAAGGTTAAAAAAGAATCCCACTAACAAAATCAAGTTTGCACAGATTCACTCATTCTTGCCAAGTCTTATTAGTTAATACTGTCAGACTTGACAAAGAATATGTTTGATGAGACCAATTTACTTTAATTATTTTATACGTCTCTGGTATAAATAATCTAGTCTCATAAAAGACAACCCACAATAACAACAACAGAAATTTAATCTCAACAAACGAATTCAACTTAATTGACCAAAAACTCCAGCCCTGCTCTGTGGCAATCTACACTTTCAGAAAGGAAGTTCTGGCAGGATAATTAGCCGGTGATGATACCCGGGAAGCCCAGGGGCACTGGCATTGGGAGGGACGGACTTTCTCTAGGGCTCAGAAGCACAAATGGTTTGTTTCCTGCTCAACTAGAGGTCACCCAGAGATAGACAAAATAAAAAGAACAATTGCAGGAAACCTTGGAACCTCGTTAATGAGGCTTCCATGTGTGGCACTGCTGGGCTCTGCTGCTCTGGGTACCCACCCAGCATCGGCATCTGGATGTGGACGGGAGGGCTGGAGGTAACAACCTCCAGCAGCCGGTTGCTGTCACTCATTTATTTTGCAGCCCAGCCCCTCTGCTTCAGCTCACAGTTCATTAAATTCTACTGCATCACCATCAACATGCAAAATAGCTACTTGAAGGGCATTCAAAAATATAATCAGAAAAGGGAATAAAAAGCCCTCTCTGAGAGAGAGGGACAAAAATTAATCCTCTCTTGTCTACTGAGTGACAACTAGGTTCTTTGGTTCTAACATGTATATTATTTAAGTAGCAGTGACATCCAATGATTATCTCTGTCTGATGGATGGGGTGTGGGGCTGTATAGTTCTCTGCTTGGAGGGTAAGCACCAAATGTTGCTGAAAAATTCTGAAGGATCTGTGTATATGGATAGGTTATTTCTTTTGCCATTTTTTCCCCTTTTTTGATTTTCAGGTGGGGAGGACTGAGACTTTATGGACTTCTGCAACATATCTTGTTTTATGCTTTGAATATGACTGTGATGGGGAAATTATCCTGATGACCCGTGCACACACACTCACTTGAATGTGGAGAAAAACTTAAATACAGAAAAGCACAAAATATGATAGGACAAATGGAGGTGTTATATTTTATGGCAGTGGTTTTCAACTGGGGGCAATTTTGTCACCTAGGGGACACTGGCAATTCCTGGAGACAGTTTTCGCTGTCATGACTGGGGGTGGGGGCTGCTACTGACATCCAGTGGATAAAATACAGGGAAGCTGTTCGACATCCTACAACGCACAAGACGCCCCCATAACAGAATTATCCAGCCCCAAATGGTAACAGTGCTGCCGCTGAGAAACTCTTCTTCATGGTAGTTCATTATGTAAATATATTAGAAGATAAGGACAGAAAAAAAATCATACTCCTTTCATTTAGGCAAATCATACAACTCCATAAATGCCCAACCCAATTACAACACCACAGCTTGGATCTACCTATTATTCTTCCCTTTACTTATAATATTTCAAATTGATTAAACGTATGCAACTACTAGAAGTAATAAAAATATGTTTCCATTGCAGGTATCTTGCACCTCCTAGTTTTGAGCTTGCATACAGGCTTGTGGACACAGATGGGAACCCCCCCGCCCCCGCTCCCCCCCCCCCCCCCCCCCCCCCCGCCACACACATGCACACACCACACACAGAGAATTCTTTTCGGAAGATATGGCAATACACTCTCTCTGGGTTGAGGTTGGGACCCACAGCATCGACACAAGAGGAAGAGTCACAAATGTCACCCTCACACTCCATGGTAATCATAAGTGAATATTCTCTGGAAAAGATTTCATTATAAATCTCTGTAGCTTATCACTTGGTTAACAATAGCTTAACTTTTTTTTTTTTCCTAAAGTAAACTTTGTTCCACCACTGTGCTAAGTACTTCCCACGTGCGAGTTCCTTTAATCATCACAACAATCTTACGAGATAAACTACGATCCCATTTTAAGAATAAGGAGACTGAAGCACAGAGAGGCAAAGTAACCTGCCCAAGGTCACACAGCTAATAAATGGAAGAGCTGGGACTTGAATCTAGGCAGACTGACCCCAGGGAGGCTATTCCCAACCACGAGGCTCCTACATCGAGTCAGTGCGTCAAAGCCACAACTTGGGCTGGACAGCTACGAGAGACAGGGGTGCCTGCCGAATGGGATCAGGACGCCCAAGGCAAGGCTTTTTCTGTTTTCCCCTTGTCTACGCCTAAATAACCTCATCAACTAACCTAAGCGACTTTAGAAACAAACCAGTTCCTCAAAATCCTAGATCTCCTGGGTAGAGGTTTAAAAAGTATCCAAAGGGCCCATGTACAGAGGAAACAGACCTAAGGGGCCCACACAGATAGGGTGGCACAGAAAATGGCCTGCAGGGAGCCCCTACCCCTACGTCAAGCAGAGGGTCTCCTGAGCAGTGGGCATGCCTACTTTTTACGTCTCGGACACCAGCTTGGGGCACAAAGTCAGGAGCAACAGGAAAGCAGACAGTGCTGGGAGCGGGGCTTCACATGACCCCCATACGGGGAGGCGGCCAAGGCCAGATGGACCTCGGCAGGGACCCCAGAGAGACACTGGGAGCTTCATGGTGTTTCCAAAGGAGCTGACACTGGGGCCGCATGTGAATGTAAACCATACTCATAAAAGGCAGATCCTCAGAACTCCTGGCAATGTAATCATCTTCAGGCCAACAAGTCCTGCCTCAAGAGTGTGGGAAGCCGAAGATGAATCACAGGCCAGAGTCCACAGGCTGACCTCTGCGCACACATCCCCCGAGACGGAGAGAAACGAAGGCAGGAAGCACTTGACTGAATTGGTTTTCCCATTTTTCATAAGAAACATTCAACTTAATAAAAAATAGCCAAACTTTATTGACAATAATAGCTACCCTTTCTTTATTTCCTTACTATGTGCCAGGAAACTACTTTATCTCTGTTCTTCATAGCAACTCTGCAAGGCAGGAACTATCGCCTTCATTCTAGAGGAAAAGGAGGCTCAGAAAGGTCATGTAATTAGCCCAAGGTCTCACAGCTAGTAACTTGGGTCTGTTTGACTCCAAAATTCATGATTTTTCCACAATGGCTTTCACTGTTTCACATTACTTGTCAACCTCCAAAGTCCTCAGAACCAACTGCCTACACACACACACACACACACACACACGCACACGCGCGCGCACACACACACACACACACACACACACACACACACACACCCTTTTTTCATTTAACTTAACCAGGTCACTGAAATCTTGAAGGCTGCCATGCATCCATCTCTCTGGATATATGATCCCTAAAACCAGGAGCTGAATCACAGGTGCTAAGAACGGGCAAGTTTCCAAGAGAACACAGGTCCAGTCCCCTGTCATTTAAAACGGTGACAAGTCCAGGGTCTAAGGGCTGGGCAAGGCCCAGCTGGGATCTGGCCCCAGGTGTGCTGGACCCTGGGCTGTGTCCCTCCCACCGCACCTCAGCTCTGCTTCCCGGGGCCACGGCCGCGGATGGATGAACGCATTTCTAGGTGCTGGGAATACAGAGCTGGAAAGGTACATCCCTAGTCCTGAGAGGATCCTAGAAGCTGGCGGATGTGCTGAGACAGTCCACAGATAAGTGAAGTGCGCGGCAGAAGGTGGGAGGCATTGGAGAACAGAGTTCTATGGATATGAAGAGGGATGAACCGCGTCCAGCTGCTGGCCATGGGGAGATGGCACGGGGAGAAGAGGAATGAACGCATGCTCTGGGTGTGCCTGCAGGAAGGCGCCTCTGGCCAGTCATTCCGCACCAACAACTCCCCCGAGGCAGGCAGCGCACCGATCTTATGGACCAGGTGGAGAGACAGGAGGCTACCTGCCTGAGATCACGCAGTTAATGAGGGAGTCATGTGAACTGCTTTGCCTGCCTCCAAAGCCCACGTTCTCTCCACTTTAAAACTTCAGATGCTGTTCTGCGGAGCCCTGGCGGGTTGAGAGGCCAGGAGTAGGCCAGGGACCCCAATTTCAACCTCTCTGGCTCTGCTGTGTATCTATATCCGTATTTGGGTTCTACAGATGAGACTCCGTTTGAGAGAAAGCTCTGCTGCTAACAAGATCGAGTTTGAAACCCTGTACTATGATGTGTTACCTGGAAGGCAAGTGGGTCAGGCCTTTGAGTTTGGGCTGGGACAAGAAGGGCATGTGACCCACACTGGGAGGCAGTGAGGGACAATGGCTAGGCAAGCAGGCGAGGCACGCACTTCCCTCTGGAGCGATGCGGCCTGCGTTCAGAATCAGGCTTCACACCTGCTTGGCTTTGCAACCCTGGGCAAGGTGCTCCTAAGCCTTAGCTGCCTCAAGTTCAAAATGGGGGTAACACTGGTACCTACTTCATGGGGGTGTTGAGACGGTCAGGATTACATGTTCAAAGATAAAGAAAGCATATAGCATGGTGCCCGGCACTTAGCACAGTGCCATTCTCGTTAACTTGCTGATTACAGCGAGGCTAGTCATAGGAGGTGAAAGAGCAAAAAAGGAAATACTATGACACTATAGGAGGAATTTTCAGGGCAACTAAGAAATCCTCACTGTTCCCGGAGTGTTGCTCTCGTTCTGAGCTCTGCCTCGTGTTCTCCTGCCCTTGATAAATGCGGGCTGCGCACCCGAAAGACGAGGGAGGCTTAGGGGCCTCCGTCTGCTGAGATGTGGCCACACCCCCATCGCTGCTTGTCAGCTGATTTAGCAAGAAGCTCAATGGAGACGGGGCTTCGGGGGATGAGATCGGTGACCCCAAACCCCCAAACTAATTTACCGCCACTGTTCAGGAGGTGGCCACAAACCCCCTGGCTCTCCCCCTAAGCTCAACTTGCTCTGGCACCAAAAGGCCTAGGACAGAGGGAGGCACGTGTCTCAGCCCGGCCGAGCCCCAGAGGCCTCCTTCGCTGGCTAGATGAGGCCTTGCCTTGGGCGGAATTCTGCAGGGCACAGTGGGGTCCCAGGTCCCTTTTAGGTTCTTGCCGTCAGGGACCCTGCCAGCGAATTAAGTTCCCAGAGGAGGTTGTGACGGCTTATGGGATTTCTGTCTGTCTTGTTCACTGCTGCGCCCCAGTGCCCAGAACAGCAGCACATCCCATGAATGAATGAATGACGATCCCTTCTGGCATCTTCATGAGACAAACAGAAGCAGGGGCCGCGGAGCTTCCACAGTCACCCCCTGACCCAGCAGTTGGGTGGGGTCTTCCTGCCACTGCTCTGCTCTTGACTCCCTCTCCTGTCACCCCAGCTGGTAGCACCACCGCCGGGCCTCTGACAGCCTCCCTGGGAGAGGCTTGACCTTTTCTCTCCTCCGGGGAGAAGGAAGGGTCATAGCTACAGAGCCTCAAGCAAGAAGATCAGCTCGTGCCCAGCGCACGACCTGCTCCTGTGTCATGCTCATTCTGCCAGAAACGAAAACGTTAGAGCTGGAAGCGCCCGCGGAAGTCACCTCTTGTGGAAGAAACGAGGAAACCAAACACTGAGACATGTAGCAAGTAGCCCCAAGTCACAGAGCTGTCTGCCAGGGGGGGCAGGAGACCTGGCCTCTCAACAGAGCTCTTTGTACGGCACTTTCTAGGAGCCTCTATGCCTGTGCAGGTCAGAGAGTCTCAGAAGCCTGGATTCTCTATGTATTATAAACACAAAACACACCTAGAGTTTACACACAGACGCAGGTTCTACATATACATGCAGCTATGTAAATGACATATACGTATATACATATTCATAAGTGACATTAGGATATATATAACTATTCTGTAGTCCCAAATACATTTACTAGAGAGCTCAGATAAGCCCATCTCCTTTTATTTCATACCTGTTTATTACAGGATGGTGATAACTGCAGGGCTGGGGTAAAATAAGAAATCCTGAGTGTGAGAAAGGGGAAGCGTGTAATTTGCAAAAGCGTATTTGATATTATAATTGCTTTTTTTTTTTTTTTTTTTTTTAGGCACAAATTTAACAGTAAAGAAGGGCATTTGGATTTTACGTTCAACAAAAAAGGAGGAGAGTTTAAACCAAAAGACTGGGAACTACTGCTCTGGAACTCAGAGCATATGACAACTTTGGAAATTGGCTGGTCCAACACCCCGTGTGAAGACAGGAAACCTCCACTCAGAGAGGTTAAGTCACTTCCTGTCTCAGATCAGTAGCTGTTTATTTGCTATAGGGGAGCAGCCTCGTGGAGGTTATCTGTTGTAAGTCCACACAGCACCTGCACTGAAGGAGACCAGCATTTGCTGCGGAACAGCTGAAGGGAATTTCTCACTTCAAGGATGTAAAGATACAAAGGGAAAGTGAGTTCCCAAACAGGCCTGGCTTTTTTTTTTTAACAAGGATGATTCTTGGAAGAGGAGAAGCTGAACCTGTGGCTCTGCTACATGCATTTCTCGGGGGGCAGCAGCCCAGTGGTCCCACACGGGACCCAACCCTCCTGTGTGTCCATACAGGGAGACTCCGCCGTGCCCTCTCTCAGGGGGACCCAATGTCAGGTTGCGAGGCTGCAGGAGGGACTGCTCCAGCCACCACTGCCCCTCCCCTTCGTCATCTGCAGAGGCCACCACCCATCTACCTAAACAATGAGAGGCTTTCTCTCTGGTGTCCCGGCAGGACTGAGTGTGTGGGCAGAAGGACTGCAGCTTCTAAGACAGGTAGCCTGGGAGCAGAGGTAGAGCCCCAGGAGGAATTCACCCATAGCCTTGGGCTAAGACAGACCCAGGGCCAGACCACAGGGGACGGTTCCGCCCTGATGTCGGACACTGGCCGGTGAAGGAGTCCACTTACCGCAGTGGGACTGGAAGACCTGCGGCTTGACGACCTGGTTACAGGCACTGCACACCACGAGGTAGAAGTCGTCGTGTGCTGGGTAGTGGCCAAACAAGTGCATATCTGTGGGGGAAAGGAAAACAGGTTGTTTTGAAAAAGCAACCAAGTCTCAGAAGGTGGACGGTTTCTTCTTGGCATTTCCTCGAGGACAGTTTTTCAAACAAGACGCGCAGAAAGCAATCATCTTTACGACAGGGAAAGCAGTTTCTCCTAATGCAGCTCCCTACTCTCAGGGAAGCCCGTGCCTCAGAAAACCCCTCCTTATTTTCCTTGCAAACAGACGGCTACCCCTGTTGGTTTGGTCAGCGAGGTTGGGCTGCCTGGAATCACATGCTACGGGGAGTGACCCTGTTCTGAAAGAGGGCCCTTGGGTTAGCTGGGACCCAACGAGGCTCTAGTCATTTTAGGATGGGGGAGCTCCTCCAAACCCATTTCAGCGTAGGCAGAGCCCTCCCAGGTGAGTGATGGGGCGAGAAAGCCTGGAGAGACAGAGGAGTCATCCTGGTCTTGGCAGCTGCCTGGGCTCCCCATCACCTGTGGGAGACTCCAGGGTAAAAGGAAGTGTCCAGACAAGTGGCTTGTCGGCCGCCATCATTACGCATTCTTTATGTGGCAAAGATTTCCCGAGTGCCTAAGTGTGCCGGGTACCGACCATGCTGGGTTCCAGGGATAACTGGTGAACAAGAACGAATGCCCTGCTCTGCTGCAGCAGAAAAGAGAAGAATTAACCGAATCACACAAGTCATCACTTGGTTGTAACAGTGGTACCTCCTAAGGAGGAGATGTACAGGGTCCCATGAGAGGGTGTGGCAGGTAGACCTAACCTTGTCTGAGGCATTGGAGAGGCTTCCCTGAGGAGGGCCAGGGGAGGGAGAGGAAAGTTCCAGGTCTGCCGAGGAAGGAGATTCTGTGTGTCAGCAGAACCTCTTGGCTGGAACAGAACAAGGGGGGAGCCCAGAAGGTGGAAGCCTTGTGGACCAAGGTAGAGATTCTGAACCTGACTTTAAGATCAGTGGGAAGCTACTGAAGGTTTTTAAGCAAAGAAGTGACAGAGTTAGATGGACACTGTTAGAAGATCAGTTATGTGGCCTATGAGACACAATCACATAGGTCCACACAAAAACCTGCCCACGTGAGTTCACTGTAGCGTTATTCATAACAGCCCAAGGGTGGAAGCAACCCAGATAGCCATCAACTGCTGAACAAATAAATGAAATGTGATCTATCCATACAATGGGATATTATTTGGCCATAAAAAGGAGTGAAGTACTGATACCTGCTACAACATGGATGAACCTTGGAAACATATGCTAAGTGAAAGGAGCCAAAGCCCCCGTATTATATGATTCCATTTACATGAACTGTCCAGAACAGGCAAAACTAGAGAGACAGAAAGCAGATTAGTGCTTGCCTCGGGCTGCGGGGGGGCCCTGGAGGGAACTGTCGGACAGCTGCTAAAGGCTACGGGTTTCTTTGGGGGTGATAATAATGTTCTAAGATTGACAGTGGTGACGGCTGCACAACGCTGTGAACACACTACAAACCACTGAACAGCATGCTTTAAACGGGTGAATTGTGTATGTGAATTATGTCTCAAGAAAGCTGTGTGTGTGCAGGGGGTCAGCTTGGAGGATTCGGTGGTCATACCTCCTCGCCCACCGTGGGGTGGGGGGCACTCTGCCGGCCTCTCCTTAGCTGACTGGCTCCAGGGCCACTGAGAGCAGGGCGGACAGAGGAAATAAAAGACACGTTCTGCATGAAAGTCTTTGCATCACAGAGCTGAGCTTCCTCTCCCCAGCCCCCCCATGCCCTCGTTTTTTAGACTCAACCTGTGTCTTTACTGAAAACCACCGGGCGCACGATGGTTCTCCCAGCTGCAGGGCGAGGCCACAGGGAAGCCAAGTTCCTTCTGATTCAGGCACGGCTCATTTATAAGCCAACACAGGCTTCCAGTGCAGCCCCGATGCTTAGGGGGAAATGGAACCGACCCACTTGTCACGCGGCCGGGAGTCAAGACCCCCACCCCAGAGGAGGCTGGACTGGAAGGGTGAGAAGGGCCCCCATTGCTGGGTCCCCTCCACGTGCGAGGAACCCGCACACCTGCGGCGGGATGCGGACCAGACCGGGGCACAGGCGCACTGAGCCTCTGCATCATCTGTGCTCTGGTCGCAGCCCATCATTTCCCCTCTAGGACTCGCCTCTGTTTCCACTCTGACTAAGACATTACCGGAGGGGAGCGTTATTAGTCAGTGCCTGGTAGGCGGAGGCCTGTGGAACGAGGAGGCCTGAGAGAGAACCCAGCTGTTACAAAGGCCTGCGGCGTGGGGAGGCCCAGGCCGGGCCCACCCAGCATGTCCGGGGCCCTTGCTTCAGAGCCTCCCAGCGCACAGAGGATGCACCCGGTCCCACATTGCTGACACCACTCCTGCTTTACATTTTATTTACAGATTATTTTTATAATATATAGTCTTTTTTTTTAATAACAAAAGTGATCCATGTTCTTTGAGGATACATATGAAAAATACAGAAAAGCCAGAAGAAATAAAAAAAAAATCACTGGCAATCTTTATTAACACTTTGCATCTCATTTAGATTTAGTCACATTTTCTATCCAGGAACATGTGAAACCAGGAACTGGCAAGGGCTAAGACATTTATTTATTCAACAGCATTTCCTGAGCTGCCTTCCAGCCTTTCTGCAATAGATCAGGCTAAAAAGGCATGAAAGAAATGCATTAATTAAAAAAACAAAAAAGCGCATCCACAAAATTTTCATGAGCACCTACTCTGCACCAGAAGCTGTGCGGAGTATGGGAGGCTGAGAGCTGTGGGCGAGGAACGCACCTCTGCACCTTTGTCGTGCGCGCCTGATGATATGCCCAAGGCCTGTCAGGCCTCCAGCTGCCGTCCCATTTCAGGATTCCTCCAGGAACCTGTAGACCCCACCCCCTACACGCACCTCTAGGTCGAGAGTTGAAGGTGAAGGTTAGGCTGGTCAGAGACTGGCCACCCTGGGGGTGTCCTCCTCTAGGCCCTTCACTCCACTGGGACTCTCCTTGGTTTCCTCCAGGGCAGTTTCAACCATGCACACGCCTGCTCAGAGCGTGTCTCCTGTGGAAACTGAGAGGACCTGCTGGCCTACTTGATTATTCCTTGGTGATCAGGCCTTAGAATCTCCTCGACAGGCTGCCCAGGCTCTGGGAGAGCCTGGCAGATGCGGAGCGAGATAAGGACACCTGGCTTCTCAGCACCACCACGTCGCGGGGCCAGGCCATCTCGGTCCCTGTGTGTCTGCTTGGGGATGAGGAAGGAAGGCCGGGGAGAACTGGAAACTACTATGTCTGGCATCATGCTAGGCATCCTATTATTAATTCTCCCTCTCTCTCTCTCTCTCAATTTACCACCCAAATAGAGCTGGCAGCTCACAGTTTAAAACAGGGGTGTGTTGACGTGGGCTTGTACCAGCTTTTGAGAGCCAACTGTGCAAGTCTCCCAACTTGTTCAGTGAGATCAAGGTGGTAACTTGAAATCAGCCCTGGTGAGAGTATTTTTTTTTTTTTTTTTTTTTTTTTTTTGGCAGTACGCGGGCCTCTCACTGTTGTGGCCTCTCCCGTTGCGGAGCACAGGCTTCCGGACGCGCAGGATCAGCGGCCATGGCTCACGGGCCCAGCCGCTCCGCGGCATGTGGGATCTTCCCAGACCGGGGCACGAACCCGTGTCCCCTGCATTGGCAGGCGGACTCTCAACCACTGCGCTACCAGGGAAGCCCTGGTGAGAGTATTTATACCACGGAAATGGGCACTACAAATCTTCTCTTTTCTTTGGAAAGCCGCGTTGTTAAACATTTACTGGTGCACCACTGAACGAAGATGGGAAGAAAAGGGAAAAGTGAAATCACCTGTAATGACACCACCTCGGGATAACCACTGTTGGCATGTTAATATATATCCTTCTAGACTTTGTTATCTCATTACATTATCTTAGTTAATCCTCATAACTAACCCACAAAGTTGCTATCATCCCACTTTCCAGGCAAGGAAACAAAGGTAAGAGGTCCCAAGGCAGTGATCTTTAAAGTAGGATGAGATTCCTACTCTACAGCCCACACTCCCATCTCAGCAAAAGGCCACGTGTTTCATAAGAGCAAGATCTCATTTCAAAGATGAAGGAACCAGTCTGGAACGCTTCCATGCATGACTAATGGGCTCTGAGGGAGCCACTGGCGTTTGCACAGGCCTGGGGTCAGAAGGAGGGATTTAGAGCGCAGTGTCCTTTGCTGTGCAACTTCAGGGCAGGTGCCTAACCTTTCTGAGTGTCAGTTTCCCCTATAAAACGGGGCTCATGGTTCTTGCCTCATGGGGTTGCTGTGAAGGCTCATAAAAGCTGCCTGGCTTTGTATTTTCTTCCTCCAGGGATTCGGAAGAACGTGTGGAAAAAGCTTTAAACAAGGTCTTTTCCCCTATTTTTCAAAACTAACTTGTCCTCATTCCAGTGGGAGAGTTGCTCCAGCCAGCACATTCTTTGACTCTCCTGCGTAACCACTCACAGCCAGCCTCCTGGGGAACCTCAGTGTTCCCTCCAACCTGCAGAATGTCCTGTGTGTGCAAGTACACCATCGCGCACTGTGTGGACAGATGAGGGCTGAGGGCCACTGGGAGGACACTCTCTAGGCTGTGGTCAGGCCCCGAGAAAACGTGCATAAAGGTGATGGGACTGTGCCCATCACAGTGTTCATCCATGTCCCAAACAGACAAAGCCAGGCCTGTCTGTTTTGCCCCATTTTGCCCCTGCAAATGAATCAACTGTTGATCAGATAGATCAGATAGTACCACCATAGCACTGTCACAGAGGTGGCCTTAGTCATCCTCCTTGCCTGATTATGGGAAAGGTGAGAGCAAGCTCCATAGCTCCATTTTGCAGATGGGGAAACAGAGATACTCTTGCTTCTAGGTCAGTATTTTTTGTTTTTGTTCTTTTTAATCCCAACTCACTATACACAAATACATACCTATTTTATCTATCTATCTATGTATCTACCTATCTATCCACTCATCCATCTATCCATCATCTCTCGTTGGAACACGTACGTTACACTCTGGTATGTTCTGGTCTACTCATTTCTTTTTATTTTATTCTGTTCTATTTCACTGAAAAAAATGCTCACTGAGATCTTTTTTTAAAAATTTTATTATTATTTATTTTATTTATTTATTTTTGGCCGCGTTGGGTCTTTGTTGCCATGTGTGGGCTTTCTCTAGTTGCGGCTACTCTTCGCCGCGGTGCGCGGGCTTCTCATTGCGGTGGCTTCTCTTGTTGCAGAGCACGGGCTCTGGAGCGCAGTCTCAGTAGTTGTGGCGCACAGGCTTCGTTGCTCTGCGGCGTGTGGGATCTTCCCGGACTAGGGCTTGAACCTGTGTCCCCTGCGTTGGCAGGCGGATCCTTAACCACTGCGCCACCAGGGAAGCCCAGCTCACTAAGATCTTGAAATTAACTTCTTGACCCTTTAATGGGTCACAACTCAAAGTGTGGAAAACACTCTTCAAGGCAATCCACTGAGTTAGAGGCTGAGCTGAGCCTGAGAGTTAGCTGGGCATTTACAGAGGTTGGAGCTGGTCATTAGGAGTCACCTGGGTGTCTGAAGCCATGAATTTGTGCCAATTATATTCTGGAGAGTGCCGTGCCAGCTCACAGGAGCTGATTGTATCTCTTCCTAACTCTGCATTCAGTGAGGCATGTCGGTGGCCTGAATCAGCCAAGGTGGGAGTATTTACACCATGGTAATCAGCATCCACTACAAACCAGGGCTGCTTCTCTTGGAGAGCTAGCTGTGAAAATATTTACCGGCACACCACTGACTAGCACCCACCATCACTCCTCCCTGGATCAATTTCCTTAGTTCTAGAAATGGAGAAAATTATATCTGTCATCTACCACACTGGATGCAGAAAGGCTTCTGTGCACCTGGGAGGAAATCATTATGTTAATATAAAATTATAGTAATGATATTGATCATTAACCCCGAAACATAGGCACAACAGAGACAGGTAAACATATTGATCACTTTCTGTATCAGATGAGCACAAAAAGCTGCCACTTGTCCAGCTCTGGTGGTGAGAATGGTCCTGGGGGAGGGGGAGTGGGGATGTTGGAGTGGAGAATGAAGTTCTCTTCAACGTCTGTCAACTTAATGCTTACTCTTTAAGGGCTATTCATGGAGATTATTCACACATTAGGCTCAGAGTATTAAATTAATGCTCCTCATACATGGATCACACACAGGCTATTCTCAGTGCCTCTGTTTAAAGCAGGCAGTTCTTTACTTCTTCTCTTCCTTTACTTCTGGTGGAAGTCTCATCTGCAGCAGAGTCAGTCATCAATGGCATTCATGTTATCGACTTCGTCTGGCATCCTAGGCCTGCCTCCCCATAGCACTTAGGTTCCCACAGGGCTAGTCTGGCTCTCACAGCTTCAACTCCCCTGAACACCTCCCTCCCACATCCCTCTGCCCCTCTCCTCTCTCAGATGGCAGAGGAGGGATGGAGGGGACAGAACCCAGCTGGGGTGGAAGAAGAGAAAGTTTAGGACACCAGAATGGTTCCTACGAAGGTAAAATAATAACTCCGTGGGACTTCCCTGGTGGCGCAGTGGTTAAGAATCTGCCTGCCAATGCAGGGGACACGGGTTCGAGCCCTGGTCTGGAAAGATCCCTTAGATGCCACAGAGCAACTAAGTCCGTGCGCCACAACTACTGAGCCCGCGTGCCACAACTACTGAAGCCCGTGCTCCTAGAGCCCGTGCTCCGCAACAAAAGAAGCCACGACGATGAGAAGCCCACACACCACAACGAAGAGTAGCCTCCGCTCGCCACAACTAGAGAGAGTCCGCGCACAGCAACGAAGACCCAACGCAGCCGAAAATAAACAATAAATAAATATATAAATTTATTTTTTAAAAAAATAATAATAACTCTGATTTCCTGGTGTAGTTGATAACCTGCTTCTTAAGTCAATGCTGAAAAAGAAATTGGCAGAATGGGAGCAGCATTTTATAAACAGCTTTCAGAGGGGAACACTTCCGACAAGGAGAGTCGTGAGCGTATTAACTTTCCTTTACATCCAGTATTCACTTCGAGAAAACGGCTGAAGTAAAGGAACAGGCAGGGTGACATACCCAATTTGCTATTTGTACAGGACTCGTTTCTAAGATGGGAAGACAGCTGCTTTTGTGGCTTCAGGATCACACTAGATTCTGTGCACTTTTGCATTTGCCCCTGGACACCTTCCAAAGCTCAAGACTTGGGCATTTACGAAGAAACAACTGGTGAGAGCTCGAAAGATGAAAAACTTAAGGAAGAGTGATTCCTTCCCTTTGCAAATGGGAATGCCAAGTCAAGCACAGGCTGCACAGAGAAGCAGCTAGAAGCAGACTAGCTTTGAAGGCTGGGGGACAGCTTATCAGCAATCCGTGATGCCTGTGCTCACTAGAGAAGATCAGAAGATCCCGCAGCGGGAAAAGGAAGACAGCAAAGCAGACAACTTTGAATGTTAGCTTCTTGGGAAAAAAACAAAAAAGCCCCAGAAAATAGACTCAAGTTTCCCCCAAAGTCTTTTCTGGGGTTGTGAAACCACCCTGGTTGCTACAGGAATTATGAAAATGTCAAGGTAGCATATGCCTCTGGTATAACAACGGTTTCATATACTTTTAAAATTAGGCTTCCCTTCTGAATGGACCCTAAAAAAACAAGGTAATGACAAACACTGAGATTATGTGATTTCAACACACCGAGCCGTCTCCAGGAAGGTAAACGTGAGCCTCTGCCCGTGGTGGGTAACGGATCCACAGATCTTGGTGGGACCTACGGATGTGACAACGCTGTGATGATGGCTGGAGAGCGGGTGCCACTGGACTTCCTTGGAAAACTACCAAAAGGATGAGCTGGGCAGGCAGTGGCTTTGATGTGAGGGCTTCCACTTACATAAACTCAGACAGGAGATTACCGGGAAGAACAGTAACCGTGGTTCAAGGACACACATGGCTGCCTCCAAGCATGGATTCACATCCGGACACGGCTGCCACTCAGTAGAAGCACCTTTCACACTGGGAGAGGCTGGTCCTAGAGGCCTTCCTTTCTCCCATTAATCTTAATACACTCATTATACAGTTTTTTATTAATGTATCTTTTCTCTCTGCTCGTGGAATTTTCAGCTCTATTTTAATCACTTATGTCAAATGGAAAGCATGAGGCAGGGTGGGGGGGGGACCCTTCTCCTTTGCTCTGATGGCGTGATTCTAGGTGTCCCTCAACTCCCCTTAAAGTCACAGAACAAAATAATTTGGGGTCTTCAAAGCAACGACCTCAGACCTGACACCTCCCATTCCCCTAGCAGAATGTTGAACTCCCCTCAAGGAAAATTCAAAAAGAACAAAATGTGGTCACCAGCCTCTCCCCCTCTCACACCCTGCAGCACAAGGAAGGAAGAGAGACCGGGACGCTGGACCTGGAGGTGATCGTAGCCCGGAGTTGAGAACAAAAACTATGAGAGGTGGGCCTTGAAAAATGCAGCGTCTGAGAGCTGGGCTCTGGACTCAGGCAGCCTCGAGTTCAAATCCTGCCTCTGTCCGTTGGCACCATAATCCCCTCTAAGCTTCTGTTTTCTCATCCGGGATGAAATGACACGTTTGTGAAGGGGCTGGCACACGGGAAGGATGTAAAAAATACAGCATGTTATTATCTATGAGCTTCTGCCTCCCCAACTCACCAGTCAACCCTCTGGGAAGCCTCCTTTTCAGAAGCCCAGAGAGGAGGTGGGATCTCCTTCCTCCCCTCCCTCCCTGCCCACCCTCGGCTTTGTGACGAGAGCTTTCTTAGGGCTGCACTGGAGTCACCGGTTTACACCCCTCTCACCACACTGGGATCTTCCTGAAGACAGGAATCATGACTTAATACCCTTAACATGACCACAGCCAATCAGTCTGGCGCATGGTGGCCCCTTAATAGATGTTAATAAGCTAACTAGGCTGAAGTTCCCAGGAAGCTGGTTTATTTCCCACATTTTTTCATTTTCTCTTCTGTTAAAGGGGCAAGTTGTAGATGACAATAAATTGCCCTAACATCTATGTTGCTAACTAAGATCACAAGGTCAATGATTATATCTGTCTGTTCATTCTGGGTGGGAGCTCCTTGGAAGACAAGTGCTACGTGAAGCTACGAAGGAGGTGTGTGCGGGCGGCCACTGTCACGCACCCGTGGTGGATTCCTGACCCCAGCATGCCAGGCTCATGAAGGCTGGCTCCTTCCTCCCCGGCAAACATAGCTACTCCCACCCCCTGCCCCACCCAACCCAGAGCCAGTGCTTGGGGTGGGCTTAGGGGGGCTTCCTGGATACTTCCTCTGGTCCCATTTTCTATTTCCTCACCCTGGGGCTGCAATGGGTCTTGTACATCAGGACGGTGGGTGATGCCGGGCCTGGAAGATCCAGACTCCTCCCACCCCTTCCTGTTTCAGCTCTGGACCAGCATAGCAGCCAGGCTGAGCCCAAGGTACACTGAGGCATCTCAGCCCAACCCGACAGAGGATCTGACCGGCTGCTGGGCAGTGATGACCCTGGTAGCCAAGAGAACCATTCTGTAAAGGGCTCCCCTTTGCCTATGTCTGGCTTAGGCAACAATGCCAACAAACTGCCCCTAAAAATATTGCCGGGGTGTCAACCCAGCCCCGGCTCTCTCTCTCAAGCACCTGCAGGGACACCTAGGCTCCTCCCCTGTCCAGCAGACACATCCCTGTCCATCATTCCAGCCTGGCGGGCTGGTGGTTTCTGGCCTGACATCCCCACCTCTGGCCAGCAGAACAGATGAGGAACACGTAAGCACTTCGGCGGGATGCTGAGTGCCGAGGAGGTAACCTGGCTAAAGCACTTCTTACGGCAAAGGTTGCTTGGGCTTAGAGATGAGCTGCGTGGACAGGACACCCCCGTTTGCCCCTCACCAAGTTGGCCCCTGTGCCCTGGCCCCGCCAGGGAGAAATTCTGTGTAGGGGACAGGATGGGTACAGCACGTTCAACAAGGGCCTGGAAGTACAGACTGTTTAGTTCACTCTGATTCAGTTAGAGAGAGAAGAGAAGCATCAACATATTGGGGAAAGTTCTAGTCCCTTCCTGGGCTTTCCTGCCTTGTGACACTTAGAAGAGTAGACAAGTGGAGGGGTCTACGATGCTTTGGAAAGGTCACACGTCATCACAGGCTCCCTTCCTTCCCAGGCTCTCCTGCCTGGGTAACTTAGAATCTTAAATGCTCACTTAAATCTTTATGTCTGCATTACCATCCACCTGAGAACTATAGTTGAGATAATATTTGTTTTCATAAACCCAGGAGGCCTCCCTGGGCATTTTTCCACAGTGCTTCTTCAGTGGGCTTTGCTTTGTTTCTTTGGAACAGGCTTTTCCTCCCCTGAGCCTCCCTGGTCAGAGAAGTTTAAGAGCTTGTCTATGTGAGGCCAGTTTCCTGCTGATTTGGGGGTGACTCCTCCCACCTCCATCCAGGGGCATCTCCAGGGTCCAGGTTGGGTCCCCGGGCACAGTCTGTGATGCCTTTCCTCTTTCCACCTCCACCCAAGAGAGACCTCTGTGACATGGAGGTAGGTGCCATGTTTCAGGGAACAAGGCAGTGGGTTTGGTCAAAGAGAATTTCCAGACTGAACAGAACGGTGCTATTGAGAACAACTTAAATGGGTCAAGGGAAATCAATGAAAACATCTCTTTTCATATGAGATGCTCCACTTTCTTGTGGCAAGCTGAGTCTGGAGGATAGACTAACTGGTCCCTTAGTTCCCTTGCAGCTCCTCAGTTACAATGAATGGTCCATCAGGGAGTGAACAGGAGAAGAATGGGTGAGGAAGAGGGGAAGAAGGGGAGGACGCCACACCCATGATACAAAGGAAATCCCCTTAAAAATAAATAGAATAAATAAATAAAAATAAATAGAATAAATAGATAAAAGATAAATAAAGCATAAAATCTGAGTGGTTTATTCTTAAGAAGATTTAGTGAGGGCTGGCTATCTCTCTGTCTATCTATAGAGATAATACCTATATAGATGATATCATCTATCTCTATCATCTCTATCAATCATCTATCTTGACAATAAGGACCTACTGTATAGCACAGGGAACTCTACCCAATATTCTGTAATAACCTATATGAGAAAAGAATCTGAAAAAGAATGGATATATGTATATGTGTAACAGATTCACTTTGCTGTACACTTGAAACAAAATTGTACATCAACTATATCCTAACACAAAATAAAAATTAAATTAAAAAAAGCATTTACCTTGATCTATCATATCTATCCCTATCTCTCTGTCTCTTGTCTCATCTACCTGTGTGTCTTATCTATCATATCTATCTATCTTTAATCTCGATCTTTTTATCTCTGTCATCTCTCTTCCTATCTTTGAAAGCACTATAGTTTTGAGCACTGTGGTTCTGAGGTGGACTTAACTTAGTCTCAGCCTGTTTTATTGCTACAAATGCTACATTTTCGGGTGACAAGGCTGAGACGTGGCTTTACAAAAATAAATAAAAATTTTAAAAAGAAGGAAAAAAAAAAGAACCTAGACAATAGCAAAAACCATCAGCTGGTTTTCAGGGGCTGCACTGTGACCTGCATGAGAGAGCCACATGCACAGCCCTGTCTGTTCCACTCACATGGCAGGAGCCAAGCGGGAGTCTGAATCGAAGTCCTCCTTGAATTTAGCCTTCTCTCTGAAATCTGAATAGACTGTGGGCTTCAAAAAAGGCTGCTCTGGGCTTCCCTGGTGGCACAGTGGTTGGGAGTCCGCCTGCCGATGCAGGGGACGTGGGTTCGTGCCCTGGTCCGGGAAGATCCCACATGCCGCAGAGCGACTGGGCCCGTGAGCCATGGCCGCTGAGCCTGCGTGTCCGGAGCCTGTGCTCCACAACGGGAGAGGCCACAGCAGTGAGAGGCCCGTGTACTGCAAAAAAAAAAAAAAGGCTGCTCTGAGGCACACCTCTGTCTGCCATCTTGCTTCTTGAGATGCATGGGCCTGGAGGCTTTCATTCCATCTTGAGGAAAACAACATCAAGAGCCCGGGGCGAAGGGGCGGGCCTGGGGTCCCCGGCTGTCTGCCGGATTCAAACAATGCACACTGAGGGCTTTCACAGCCCTGCTAAAACCAGAGCAACGATGAAAGCAGCACTTCCTATTGGGCCTTCCATCACTGTTTAGAGATTAATTGAGAAATGGACTGCCGGGGCCCGGCACTTCTACCACAGGGATGCTCCAACCCTCCCAGCACAGCGAGCTGGGTGATTTCTCGGATGACGTGTTGTGGACCACACTGAAAGCAGAGTCCATGAAGAAGGCCACCCGCGGTGCCTTGTGAATGCAGGAAGCTGACATTTTTAAAGACACAAGCAGAGGCCTCCAGGAGATTGCCCCATGGCAGGCCTCAGCTATCGAGGTATTGCCACGAATGCCATCCGGAACATGCAGTGGGGGGTGAAAGGTCAAGAAAACGCCCACCCCAGACATGCCAGCCCCCGCTCAGCTGTGAGGGTCCTGTCAATGCTCAGCTTGCAGATTCAGGGATGAAGAAGAGGTACACACTCAGAATCTGTCAGACTGTGGCCAGGAACGCGAGGCAGTCCCAGGGCTTGGGGGTCCTGGTGAGTCCCAGGCAATGGTGAGCTGATTCCTGTTCAGAGCACTTATGGCAAGAGACCCCTGTATCCTACGGCACCTGACAGCGGCTCTGAGTGCAAAGCAGAGTTGGCTCTGGCCACGGTTTATCCGTAACTGGCAAAGAGACGGTGATATTTTTTTCCCGAGGCCGTTTGTCAAGGGTATGGAGCCTGCGTGCGCCCTTCAAAGATTACAGTGATCACCCAGACGATGCCGCCAGAGCTCAGAGGTGAACATGCCATTTGGCTCTGTTGCCAGACGCGTTCACTTGGCATACCCAGCGGGCAGCGGCAGGAACTGCTTCATGTCCCTGGGAATCAGTGTCCAAAGCATTCAAGCCATCGGGACAGCTGGGCTGCAGGAAGTTGCTGACAGATATCCCAAGGCATTCCCCTGGGGAAGGGGGGCTTACAGGGGAGCCAGAGCGACTCCAGCTGGACCTGCCACTGCACCAGTGCTCGTGAGGGACAGAAAGGACCTTTGCTCTAAGAAAATGAGAAGAAGTGTTTGAGCATCCATCACATCCAGGCTGCT
This sequence comes from Pseudorca crassidens, assembly GCF_039906515.1. Lineage (NCBI taxonomy): Eukaryota > Metazoa > Chordata > Mammalia > Artiodactyla > Delphinidae > Pseudorca > Pseudorca crassidens. The sequence goes on along the minus strand of NC_090303.1, from coordinate 19,310,286 downwards.
AAAACCAGTCCCACACACCTGGCAGCTACTCAGATGGGCTGGTGCCGAAAGCCGGCAGCCTTCTGAGCACAGAGGCCCAGGATAACAAAATCCACCGTAGAGAAGATTACAGAAAGCTATGTTAATGTAATGGAAAATAGGATCGATCAGCTGGAGGAGAAAAGTCACAACGTCTTCAATCGCAAATCAAGCATGAAGCTAGTTCTGTGCCCGAGGAGAAAAGGCACAGACTCTCAGCGAGGTTCCTGAGGCTCTGGGGTCCAGCCCTACCCTTGAGTCCCAGGTTCAGCTTCCACCACGTCCTCCCCAATCACTGCCCTTCCTTTACCCTTCCCTGCACACTCACCAAAGTCCTACACATCCTTCCAGGCCAGCTTTAGTGCGACCTCCTCCAGGGAGCCTTCTCTGGTTCCCGCAGAGACAATAACCCTTTCACTGTATTTGCATAGTCCTTTGCATTTATGGCCACACAGCCCACTCTACCTGGTGCTTACAGATAGATATACCTATCTTCCCCCATTTGTACACTAATGTTTTATATACTGACTCAGACATTTAATAGTTAAATACTAAGACTGTCAGAAACACACTCAAACGCTTAAAAGAGTGCCAATGCCTCAACCGCCTAACTTTAGACTAAGGAACCACCCAGGAAACAGGTGGCGTGGCTGCACGGCTGTGTGTGGGATGAGCAACTAATTCCCGCCCTGCCCTCTGTGCAACACTGGGCGAGCCACAGAGCCTCTCCGGATTTGCATTTCCTTTTCTGGAAAATAGTAGCATATCTTCCCCACAAGGTTGCTGGGAGGATTAGATGAGGTAAGTTACACCAGTGCCAGCATCTTATAGGCATTCAAATGCCCATGAAATCGAACTGAACTTTAGCCTGAACTAGCTAAGTCAAAAGTCAAAGCCTCGCAGAGGAACAGTATTTTACAGAGACAGTTCAGTGTCATGCTTGGAAGGCAGGTTCTGGAGTCGGCTTGCCTGGATTTTATTCCTGGCACCACCTCCTTGGAAATTTCCTCTGGCCTCAGTTTCCTCATCCACAAAATGGGGATGGTAATAATAGGACGGTTGTCAGTATGAGATGAGGCACACACGTTTGATGTCTGGTGCTTGGAAAGCTCTCGATAAGTGTTAGGTATTACTATGATCTGGAATCTAATTTTGCATGGTGGGACTTTAAGAAAACAATTCTGTTTCACTGGAACAAAACAGTGAGTGTTGAAAATGAAGTCATTATGCTAAAAGCCACCAGAGCTTGAACTTTCAGTCATGGAAGCCACAGGGTGAGTAAACAGTAGCTGAGGATTTCTCAAGGTGTGAATTTTACCTGTAACTTGGGTGCCGAATGTAGATGCCTAGACCCTATCCCAGATCTATGGAGTGAGATTCTCTGGGGATGGAGCCCAGGAGGATGCACTTTTAACAAACTCCTCAGGGTATGTGATAAACCCAAACAATGTGTCCAATCACTGTCCTATCAGGGAAACTACTAATACGGAGACACTCGCCAGGACATCCAGTGTCAGTTGGGTGATACGGATCCTCTTGCTGGTTAAAAGGTTCTCTTGCCCAAGGGGTAGGAGTTTTCTGTACATGTAGGGGGATCACTGCAGGTACCCCTAGCATGTGGTTCAGTGTGCCCCTCTTAGGTACCTCCACTTGTAAGCTCTTTGGATCTTTGAGTCAGGGACATAGTCCAGTAGTGGGCTGGAGCCAACTGTGTACCTCTCTTCCCAACTCCACATGTAGCCACTTCACATTCGTTGTTTGAAATTCACCATAGCGACAGTATTTGCACCCTGGCAAGGCAAAGTCTACAAATCAGGGCTCTTAAATTTGCGCAGAGCCAGTATACCAGCACTCCACTGGTTCTCTCCTGTAACAAGTTCCATGCTGGAACCCAAACTCCATCGAACGTGGTCCAGCGCACTATTATTTAGGTCCTTGGATGGACTGGGGCCAGTTAAAGCCTGGTTTCTGAAAACCCAGGTAAGAAAGATGCTAAGAGTGTTTTGCTGTCTCGTCCTCATGGATTGGCTCAGGGGAAAACCTGCTCTGTGCTCTGCAGTCGTATCCTAAGCCCCAGCACTGGGCTGGCCATGCAGCAGATCGCAGTCCTGATACCCAAGTGGAGTGGGGTCAACTCGGTGTGGATGTTTCAGGGCCAACCCCTCATCACTGCTGGAAAAACACCCCGGCTCTCCTGAGGACTGCCCAGTGGCCTCTACCTGCAGGAAACCAACCTACAACGCCCAGGCAGGGCAGAGTTTCCACGATAAATCTCCTTCCCAGCCCTGAGAGTGGTGGCTCAGGTACAGGGGTGGCCCAGCTAAGCTTCAGCCCCAATCCCCAGCCTGCTGTTCGGACCCACCCCCCCAGCTGCCTTTCAAAAGGTCACCCGTTAAGGGCCGTAAGCCCTGCAGTCGGCCCCATTTCGGCAGATACGGCTGAGGGAAACATACATTTTTCCTCTGAATTTCTCCACTCAGCAGTCAGGTGAGTCAGGGAGAACGCAATCCAATTCCTCAGGAAATCCTACTATGCATCGGAAGGACACGGTCTGAAAAATCTATTTTTGTGCTTTTATTTACTTAAGGCCTGCAGGCCTGGGGAAGCTTTCTCATAGTGCTATCAAGCTGCTTCTCACTTCCCAGAAAAAAAAAAGATCCCACCTTCCTGGAACACTACCGGCCCTGGCGTGGCCACACAGCCTTCTCCTCCAGCCCCTACAGTCCTGCGGCCAGTCCCCCGAGCTCAAATGCCCTCTGCCCTGGGGAGAGCGGCTGTAGGAAGACACTTTCCCAGAGCGCCTGTGGCTCTGGGCCCTTGATTCCCGGCGGCAGGAGGCTCCCTGCAGCAGCCGGCACGGCCTGCCCGTCCCAGGGCCGCCCAGAGCTCACGCCCAGAGTTCTGATTTCCTGGTTTAAATGCTGTTTTCGATGTAGAGGCACAGGCTATTTCCATGGGGTTCGTGCCTGCTATTCTAGAGGCTTCCCAGTGTAAACTGCCTGGGGGCAGGGCCGGGTCTCTTTGGACAGTCTCATCTTTCCAGAAGAACCAAATGCTCAGATCAGAAGACGAACGTGCTCCGTGTACTCAGGACTTGGTAAACTTCGACCTCGTCCCAACTCTACCTCTGTGTCACATCTACCCAGTTGGGTCGCTGTCCAGCCAACTTCAATGTGGACCCTTAACCGGACCCCAGGGCAGGCCACACACCGCACCCTCCAACTGGCCAGCAGTGGTGGGTCGTAGAGGTGCCCCAGACACTGTCCTGGGCGGCCGGGGATGGGGGTGACGGAGGGGTGAAGTCATAAGTGCATTCAATCTGCATGCCTTTTCCAGGAATGGTTGAAGAGGCCCTCTCCTCTGCCCTGGCTCCTTCCTCAGCTTCCCTGGCACCAGGGGCTGCTGGGGTCCCCTGAGTCAGTGCCCCACGGCTGGCCGTCACCCCAGTGACCCAGATCCCATCCAGTGGAGGGACCGCTCGGGCCCTGGCTGTTGTGAGAAAACGGCAGGGCTCAAGCGGTATCTGGGGCTTCAGGCCTCAGTCAGTAACTCGTCAAGGCGTGAGACCCCTCTGGGTCCCCAGAGCGCCCCCTTGCTCCTGCCCCGGCCGGTGATACAAGGCGGTGGGACCAGGTGTGTGGTTCCATACCTGGCTGAGTGGCAGAATCTCTCAGCTTTTAAGGTACAGATTCCTGGCTTGTAGCCAGACTGAATTAGAAACTCTAGGGGTGAGTCCCAGGAATCTGGATGTTGGAACAAAGCTTGGCCTGTGACTTTGACGTCGCTGTTCAACCCAGCACCGGGCTAGACTCCCCCAAAGGTCACTTTCCATAAAAACAGCCTATTACCTTACATACTTTCACCGTTTATGAGCCGAGAGGGGGAAGGGAAAACACGGGGTTAAGAAACGTCTGCTGACTTGCCTCTCCAGCAAAGAGAGGCAAGAGCGGGGAGAAGAATATTCAGGCCCCTCCCTGGCCCAGCTGAGTGGCCTCCAGCCAACCACAGAAGGCAACTCAGGAAGGGGCCACCCAGGTGAGGGATGGGTGTCACCCTTTTCGGGTTTCAGCAGCAGCCCTCACCCAGAACTCCTTGGGTAAAAGGAAGGGGAAGAGGGTGGCCCTCAGCAAGGGCACCTGGGCCCAGGCACACCCCTGGGGCTGGACACGTGTGGCCCTGGCCTCCCTTCTGTCCGGGATACCCTGTCAGGTCCCCCAGGCTGCCTTCCCCTCACGGATGTACCAGGAAAAGCCCTTCAAGACAAGCAACAGCCATGCTGAGACCAACTCAAACCAGGAAAAGGCAACCCTAAGCCCCTGATGTGAATGGCTAGGAAGGGCCTGGCTGTCTTATCTCTACAAAAGCCTGATGAAAGGGGGGCCCTGTGCCCAGCTGTCCCAGGCGCTTGCGTGTCTGAGTAAAGAGCCAGCACACCCCACCCTGCACCAAACAAGATGCAGAACAGCATCAAGTTCAGAGAAGAGGGGAGCTCTTGTCGGCGAGGAACGAAATGCCCCCACTCCCTCCTCTCATCCGAGACGAAATCAGCCTCCCCTTCCAAGCAACAAGTAAGGGTAGAACTTCTGGGGCAGCTCTGTGAAACCATCTGCACGTTAACCTGACGTTTCTACAAACACCTATGCCATGTGCTAGGTGCCGGCCAGGGTCTGATCTATGCTAGAGTCTTAAGGGGAAAATTTATTGATAAAATAATATTATTGAAAACAACATCCGTCACAGCAGCCAACATTTACTATCATTTACTTATTCCCCGCTAGGCACTGTGCTAAGTGCTTTATGCTGATTGTTTCATTTAATTCTCACAGTAGCCCTGCAGGGGCAATGGTCTCTCCATTGTCTAGATAAGGAAATAGAAGCTCAAAGAGGGGAAGCTATTTGCTGCCAGGCTCACAGCTTGGAAGCGTTGGACCCAACATGTGAACGCTAGTCTGCTGACTCTTCACTCCCAGGCATTTCTGCCTCTGCAAAGAGGACGGAGGCGCAGAGGAAAGGAGACCGGTGGGGAAGGGACAGGAACAGGTAGGGTTATAAGCAAAGGCCTGTGGAGTAGCATTTAGCAAATGTCCAGGGACTGATTTATTCAGAGGAAGTACCGTCCACACGAGGGTGCAGCTAGGACAACGGACGCTTTCAAAACAATGAACGAGCCAGACAGTAGAATGTACTGGTAGAATAAAGGGCTAACCTGTGCCAGACAATTAGAGAATAGGACAGTATGAGTGATGTGGGAACTTAGCAGGACAGGCAGAAAGGGCAAAGGGAGCTGGAGGAGGGAGCAGTGAACTCGGGCCGAGGTGGCAAGGGCTTGCTCTCAGAGGGTGGTCTCTGTGGGCAGGGGCCCCTGGTGCTAGAGGCAGGAAGGCGGGCACCCACGCCTCCCGTGTGGAGGCTGGCAGCTGATGGCACCCGTGGTGATTCAGTGCAGGAAAGAGGAGACTGTTGGGCCCACTGAGTGCCATCATCAACTCCCGTACCCATTCATTCATTCATTCATTCAATGCTTATTTATTGCCATTACTAAATGCCAGGCACTGGGGTTCAGAGAAATGAATTAATTCCTGCCCTCAAGGAGCTCCCTGCCATTAAGGGAAGCTGGCCCACAATTCACTATGACACATGGTAAACAGGGTGTGTACAGAGTACAAAGGAGGAAGAGCCGGGCTGCGGCAGGGGGTGGGGGCTTCCCCAGGATGATCCCAGAGGTGGGTCCAGACAGAGGAGCAGGAGTTCCCAGGCAGGCTAGGGTGGAGGAGCACCCCAGGTACAGGGAAAGAAGAGGAGTGACATGGTAGGGTCTGTTCAGGGTACCTCAGGTAGGTCAGTGTGGCAAAGACGAGGGAACCGGGAAGAAGGGCAGGAAATGGGGCCGCAGAGGTGGGGAGGCCAGGTTTTACTGTGTGTGCGTGTGTATGAGAAGGAGAGGGTGGAGAGCAGAGATGGAGTGGGTGTTCTGGAGGCAATGCTGAGCTTACTGGGACAAGCCTGGAGGTGAGGAGGCTGCTTTGAGGAGGGTGCTGGTGTCTGACCTGGGGGCAGCGGCTGCAGGGATAGACAGGTGAAGGACCCAGAGGACAATCAGCACTGACCCACTGTGGGAAATGACCTGCAGCTTTCTGGCTTGGGATACTGGGAAGAGGGGAAGGTGGATGAGAATACAGGAGGAGGGCATGCATGGTGCTGTGGACTGAATGATGTCCCCCCAAATTCATACGTTGAAGGCCTAACTTCCCTCCACGTGATGGTATTTAGAGATGGGGCCTTTGGGAGATAATTAGGTTTCGATGATGTCCTGAGGATGGGGCCCTCCTGATGGGATTAGTGCCCTTACAAGAAGAGGAAGAGACACCAGGGTTTGCCCTCTCTCTGCCGTGTGAGGACCCAGCCATCTGCAAGCCAGGAAGAGGGACCTTGCCAGGAATCAACCATGCTGACAGTCTGATCTTGGACTTCCAGTCCCTGGAACTGTGAGAAATAAATTTCTGCTCTTTGAGACACCCAGTCTACGGTATTTTGTCTGGCAGCCTGAAGGACGAAGACAGATGGGGCAGTTATATTTGTTTTGTAACCTATTGAGTTTGAGCAATTGATTGGCAGTTTAAGAGGCAAGTTGGGGCCAGAGAAAGACTGAGACAATCATGAGCACGTAGATACTAGGGGACATGGTGGGGGTCAGCCTGTGAAATGATGCTGCCGACAGCAGGACCGAGGATGGAACTTGGGAATAATGACCAGGAAAGGACGAGAGGAGGGGAAGGGGCCGGTGCAGGAAGCTGAGAAGGGATGCTCGGAGGGGCAGGCGGTGAGCCATGACAAGGCACCTAGGAGGACGCAGGCAGTGGAGTCCAGTGCACAGAGACCTCAAGTAAGAAAACGCTGCACAGTGTCCGACGCCCGACAATGAGGAACAAAAGCTATTTTGGGGGCAAAGTGGGGTGTGGAAGTCAAGTGGTCACTGCTGGGACATGCAATCAAGGAAGGGTGATTGGTCTGTCTTGATTTTAAAGAACACATATTTAAATAAGGTTTGGATCTGTAAGAGGCCAGGAGAGCATGCTTTGCCCTTCAGGGGTCTTCACCTGGCCTCCTGCAGTTCACCACTCAGCCGCACCTCCTGTGCAAGGGAGACCCCTGCCCCCTCTCTGCCCAACCTGCCACCACAAGTGTCCCTGAGCTGCCTGCAGCAACAGCAGCTAGCACGGGTGGTGCCAACTGTGTGCCAGACACCGTGATGCTTCACAAATGTCGCCTCAGTCACCGGAAGGAGATGGTGAAGGAAGCTCGCTCAGGCCCAGTTTACAGGTAAAGAGACTGGGCCTCAGAGAAACAAAGTTACCAGCCTATAGTCACACTGCTAGCAAGTGGGTCAAGACCTCCATTCATGTTTTCCTCGAAAAAGCTGCCCTATACTAACCCTGCACACTCCCATACAGGGACAGGATAGGACACACCTTTGACAAGCCACTCCTGGGGCAGATCCTCGCAGGAATGACCTCCAGTGTGTTTACCGTTCTGCAGATCCATGCCCCTGGGTGTTCCCCTCCCAGACGATTCTGGGCTTGATCATGCTACTTGCCTTGGCCAATGAGACAATGGCAAACGTGACACAAACAGACAGAAAGTACTTGTGCACTGGGGTTTATTTGCCCTCTCCTGCTGCTCTTTGGAACCCTGACACCTCACATGAAGAAGGCCAAGCTGGCCTCCATAGAATGGGATAAGCCGATCCTGTCTAGGCTGCTCTAGGTCAACCAGCCTCCCAACCACCAGACAGGTGAGTGAGGCCATCCTAGACCATCCAGCCCCCCTGAGCTGTCCACACCAGGAAACTACCCTGATGACCCACAGAATCATGATAAATGATGTTTATTGTCTCAAGCTATCAAGTTTTGGCGTTGTTTGTTCTGCAGCAAAAGCTGACTGATACAAGTCCTGAAAGAAGGCCCAAAGCAGCTTCTCCTTCCAGCTCTGAAATAGTGGAAGTGAATTCTAGGATCTCTGCATGCTCCTTCAGCTATGGAAGAATCACCCAAGAATACAACACCACGCTTGGCCTGGAGGGTCCCAGTGCTTCCAGAGGGAGTGGGAAAAGGGACAGTCTTCTGTGTACCTTCCCTCTGGGATGCACGGTGGGCCTGCCCCCAACCAGCAGGCAGCTCCTGGCAGGTGCCAGGTTATTTGGGGACAAGGTGACACAGTAGCATGCTTCTGTCATGCTGTCCCTAGCCTAGTGTTTTTCCACTGATGAGAAAAGGAGGAGATCATCTCTTTAGTGAGCGCTACTGCAAAGGCTTCGAGACAGCATTTCATCAAAGAGTGCTGGAGGAGCTCTTTGGGGAGACGCTGCAAAACCCAGCCATCTCCAGCTCCACTTAACAAGGGGCTTGCTGTTTCTGTTTCTGGAGAGGCATAAAAATGAATGAGTAGCCAAGAAAGCTAACCTGATCAGTGGCACTTTGATAAGGTGACAAAATCACTCCCTCCTCCAGTGCTAATCCACTCTCATGGCAAACTATTATGGGAAGGAAACATCGACTAATTCGAAGAATCTCTAGGACATGAGAAAAATCAGCACCCCAAATGCCTGAGCAGAGAGAATTCCTTGTAAAGAAGAGAGAAAACAACAGCAACAAAAATGCTAGGATGTCACTTTCCCCAAGCATATTTATAAAGGGAAGAGGAGGGAAGAATTAATTAGGATAGGAGCTTCTACCCAAGTGACACGGAAGATGCAATTATTTTTGCTGCTTTTATAGACCAAGTGCCCCTTCCAGGTGGGGACAGATGCCGGATGCCGCCCACCACTTTAAAAAATGACTTTGAGGGCTTCCCTGGTGGTGCACTGGTTGACAGTCCGCCTGCCGATGCAGGGGACACGGGTTCGTGCCCCAGTCCAGGAAGATCTCACATGCCACAGAGCGGCTGGGCCTGTGAGCCATGGCCGCTGAGCCTGCGCGTCTGGAGTCTGTGCTCCGCAACAGGAGAGGCCACAACAGTGAGAGGCCCGCGTACCGCAGCGAAAAAAAAAAGACTTTGAGGCTTTGCTAGTTGTAATGATGCTTGAAACAAAGATGGTTCTTTTGTTTACTCCCTGTTTGCGAAGCCCCAGCTGCCCATCAGAACATCACTGACTGGATTATTTATTTCTCATTGCCCAAACTATGGGGCATAGAAGAATTTTTACAGAGCCAAACCGTGAGGCGTTTTCTCCCAAGGGGGTGCGGATGTGCCTCTTCAGTACTGTAGAGCACGGCTCGTTAATCCGCTGGGTTTTGACAGATAGGACTGATGCCTAACTTTGGGTGGGACAAAGGCTCTGAGAGTCAGAGGCTCGATTTTTGTCACTCCCTGCCACGTACAAGCTGTGAGGTCTTGGGCAAGTCCCTTAACCTGGAGAAAATTCAATAAAACTACGGGGTGGGTTAGTGACTAATGAATTGTTGTCCTTTGACTGAGGCCAAATAAGTAAATGACGTGAGATCTACCCTCTTAACAAATTTTCAAGTATACAGTACCATTAACTATAAGCACAATGCTGTACAGCTTATCTCTAGAACTTTTTTATCTCGCATAACTGAAACTCCATACGCATTGAATGGCAACTCTCCATTTCCTCTCCCTCCAGCCCCTGGCCACCACCATGCTACTCTCTAAGAGTCTGACGACTTTACATACCTCCCGTAAGCGGAATCACGCAGTTTGTCCTTCTGTGGTTTATCTCACTTAGCATAATGTCCTCAAGGCTCAAACATATTATATTCTTATAAATAACACTGACATGGTACTCACTGTTTCCACGGCAAGTAGTTACATACATAAACTCATGTAATCCTTCAAAAATCCTGTGAGGTAGAGTATAATTATTATCTCTCTTTGAGACACAGGGGGTGAAGTAACGTGCCCAAGCTCACCTGGTGTGAACATAATAAACATGGCGTTGTTTCTGTACACTTTAAAATTTCTCTGTTAGCAAACAGGCTTATAGAGATGCTAAAGTCCCCGAGGATGATGGCAAAAGATGGGACAGGGAGAATAAACGAGAGGCAGTGTCTGAGGGTTCATCCTTGTGTAGCTGGAAGTGGTCCTTCACAGCTTGAAAGAAGGGAGGCCTTGGAGCTGGGGGGACCTGGGTTCGATTCTGGCTCTACCCTCTGCTCCAGACACTTGGGAAACAAAAATGAACAAAACCAACAAGCCCCCTGCCTCGTGGAGACTACGTCCTAGCCGGGGGGTGGGATGGACAAAGAATAAACAATAAATACTTCAAATAGCGTATAGTATGTAGGGGGGGTGAGTAGTATGGAAAAAATCGCTTGAGCGGATAGGGGATTGGGACTGCTGGTGGGAAGGCTAGTTGGAACTTTAAAAAGCGTGTCATTGAGAAGACAATATTTGCCAAAGACTGGAAGAAGGTGAGGGAGTCGATCATGAGGCAGGAGGATATCTAGGGTCCCTTGCTCCAGGCAGAGGGAAGAGCTAGTGCAAAAGTCCTGAGGTCGGGTGAACCTAGGATGTACGAGGAAGAGGAGGAAGGCCACTGTGGTTGGAGGGGAGCAAACAAGGGCCAGGCTAGAAGGTGATGAAGCCAGGAACAACATGGGGAATTGGCGTGTCTCCCACGAGGAGACACGAGGATGGCAGTGGTGACTCTGGGTGACATGGAAGCTAGTGCAGGGTCTTGAGCAGAGGAGTGAGATGATCTGAACGTTTGGCTTTTGTAGTAATCTGGGTGATGGTGGCTCAGATCAGGGAAGCAGAAGTGGAGGTGGGAGAAGCGGCTGGTTGGCTCTGGACCTAACCCTAAGGTACAGTCAGCAGTGTTTCCTGGTGGATTGGGTGTGGGGTGAGAGAAAAAGTCGGGAGTGAAGGACGACAGCAAGCATTTTGCCCAGAACACCTAGAAGGGTGAAGTGGCTATTAGCTGAGAAGGGAAGGCTGTGGAGGCAGCAAGTTAGTGGTTGTTATGGGTTGAACTGTATCCTCCAAAAGATACGTTGAAGTCCTAACCTCAGTACGTGTGAATGTGACCTTATTTGGAGACAGGGTCTTTACAGAAGTAATCAAGTTAAGATGAGATCATTAGGGTAGACCCTAGTCCACTATGACTGGTGTCTTTATAAGATGAGGAGAAGAGTCCCAGGCATGTACAGAGGGAAGGTGATGTGAAGACACAGGGAAAACGCCATGTGACAAAGGAGGCAGAGATTGCAGTGATGTGTCTCCAAGAAAGCCAAGGATTGCTGGCAACACCAGAAGCTAAAGAGACAAGCCTGGGGGGGCTTCTACCCTACAGCCTTCAGAGAGAGCCTGGTCCTGCCAACACCCTGCTTTCCGACTTCTACCCAGAATTATCAGAGAATACACTGCTGCTGTTTTTAGCCATCCAGTTTGGGGTACTTTGTCACGGTAGCCCTAGAAAATGAATAGAGAGGGAAAGGCTAGGAATCGTTTTCAATACGTTAAATGTGGAGATGCCAAGCAGACACTGGCATATACAAGTCTTGGGTTCAGGAGAGAAGTCCAGGCTGTTGACAGAAATCTGGGAGATGTCTGCAGATGGAATTCCAAGTCATGAGCCTGGACGAGATCAGTAAGGGACAAACATAGATGGAGATGAGAAGACGGCTGAGGACCGGGTCTGGGGTGATGCAAAGTTGAGGGACTGGGGAGAAGTGGAAACCAGCAGAGGAATCCACGATGGTGCAGCCAGTGAGGTGGGAAGAAAGCCAAGGGCATGGAACCCTGGGAGCCTGTTCCAGGGCTCGCCTTGTACTATGGGGTTTGTGGGAATGTCTGTGCTTGCAAATGCAGCCTGCTTCGTGCACAGTACCTGGTCCAGAGCAGGCAGTCAATAAACATTTGCTGAAATTAATGACGAAATCAACAGATGACTGAAATGAGCCTCTTCTGGCAACTATGGCATAACCTGTGTTGACACTAAGTTTAGAGTCAATTAAAACATATGACCTTTGTAATATGTTTATTAAGCTCTATCTCCCCGTCATGTACTTGTTCAGCTGATTTTTAAGCCTCAAGAATGAGATTTTACATAGATTCCTATTAAACTTGATTGATTTGACTGCGACTAGTGAGATATTCGGGATCTTGGTTCTGTCCGTTTAAATCCTGGTTTTCACAGGGAGCAGACTGATGGCTACCAGAGGCAGGGGGCAGATGGTGGGGGAAATGGGCGAAGGTGGTCAAAAGGCAGAAACTTCCAGGTATAAGATGAATAAGTTCTGGGGATGCAATATACAGCAGGGTGACTACAGTTAACAATACTGTACTGTGTATTTGAAAGTTGCTAATAGCGTAGACCTTAAAAGTTCTCATCACTAGAAAAAAAAATTTGTAACTATATGAGGTGATAAATGTTAACTAAACTTACTGTGGTAATGTGACAATATATACATATATCAAATCATTATGTGGTATACCTTAAACAAATACGAAGTTATATGTCAAGTGTATCTCAATAAAACTGGGAAAAAATACTAGTTTTCAGGCTTTGCTTTCTGTTCTCCACAGACTTTAATGAGCACATTATCAATATCTTTACTCAAGCCATAAACACAACACTCAGTAGGGCAGGGGCAGGTAAGAATCCTGTAACGTTCCCCTAGAGTGGTCTCCCTGGCTTAGTAATGGCCCACTTGTTCAACAGATATTTATTAAGCATCTATTGTGTGGCTGGCATTGTTCTAAGTACCAGTGAACAAAACAAACAACCCTGTGCTCATCAACTTACAGTCAGGTACAACCTTTCAATCTGCCACAAAATCTATCTACTTGCATGATTTTTAGAACGAGACTGTCTTCTCATCCATAGATATTCATGAGAGACTTTGGTCAAAAGCCTTGTTAAAAGCAGGGAGACTGTGCCTGTAACATTCCCTGACCTCTCAGCCCAGCAGCCTCTCAGATGGGGAGACGGTGTTTCTCTGGCGTGTGCAGTTTCTAGTAAACCCAGGTTGGTTGCTGGTGAACACCGCCTTCTCTTCCAGGGTTTTAACAGTGCAGACCTCTCCCCTGGTCTGTCAGCTCTGGAATTAATTTTCTTTCCTTTCCAGAAAACCAAAAAAGTCGACTACTTTTAGTCTTCTGGGACTTCTCCTTTTCTCTGATTCTGCCAAGTTCACCAAAAGCAATTCGATCTCGTCTTTTTTCAGTATCCTAGAACATCATTTTCTGGACCCCAAATCTGAACTTAAAAGAGCTGGGTCTTCTCTGATAACTTCTCCATCTATCCGGAACTCCAATTTCCTCTTATTGGTTATGAATCCCACCCATCACAGTCTGCAAATCTTTCTTTCTTTCTTTTGAAAACTTGCAAATTATTAGATTAAGGCAGCATACATTTCCCTAATGAAGCATTTCTTGGAAGACCTTACCAAGTTCTTGAAAGTTAACATGTACTTACAAGCTGTGGGCAAGATGTACTGTCGATGTCATAAAAATACCGTTAAGTCCAATTTAACTTGGTTGACATTAATTTTCATCCAATGATTGAGCATTTGAAGTTAAAACTATGCAGATATTAGTAAATTATCCATTTAGAACATCTTTCTTCTTAATGGCTTCCTGGCCTCAATCTTCTCTTCCCCCATTTCATCTTATATAAAAGCTGTCTTTCCCAGACACGCTGTCCTCAGGAAATCTTCCTAAGGTAGACCGAGTCTGCAGCTCTCTCCATACCCTGTAGCCTCCCATCATCACTGGGCGCTCTGACCCTGCCCTTCAGCATGCGCTCTCTGCCCAGGGGCCTTCCCTGCCCGTCTAGTGTTTCTTTCCTCACTCAGCTTCCAACCATCAGCCACAGCAAGGCCAACAACCATGCTGACCTGAAACTGACTGGCAGTTCCCTGCTTTTATGCCAGAAAACTTTAGAAAACTCAATATCGTTGCTCCCACTGAACTTGAGGTGGTGAGAGTAACTGTGATGATGATGATGTTGAAGAAGGGGCGGCGGGGAGGAGAAACTATCCATTCGGTGTTTTTTTGTCATTTTCAGGGTCTAGGTCTGAGGAATACGAAGCTAGGATGCCCACGTGTATTTGGCTACTGGATTGCATTTACATATACCTGGAGGTTTATAATAGGTATTTTATTATTACTGGACCTTCAGGTGGGTTTTTGTTTGTTTTTCTCCCTGCTTCTTAATTCCTCCCTCATTTCAGGGACTCATTGACTCCAGTGCTTAGAAATCCTTTCAAATCCACATGAGGAAGGATAAAAAGAAATGTATGAGAGAGGAGGACAGAAGAAGCAAGGGCCTGACAAAGTTGCAATTACTTGATAGTTTAAAAGATAACGTTTTAATTTGTCTCTCACCTCCTCATGGCTAGACATTCAGAGAAGATACAGAAAGTGTCATGTAAAAATAAATTCTTCTTGAAATAAGAGGAGAACGTTCTGAACTGCTTCTTCCTGGGGCTTTGTACTTGTTACCGTGTTTCACAGAAATTGCTAGTCTAGAACAATCAGTTCACAGGGCTGTGACTAAAGATCATTTACCGGGGACACATGAGGAACAGAATCGCTGCTGGGAGGGGTGGAGGGCTGTGGAGGGGGCGGGTCCTTGCCAGGGGGGCCCTGGATGTGCTCCCACCTCTCCGTCCCCACCTCACTTTCCTCTCTTCAGGGGAAGGAGAGAAATCGTTCTTAGAGGTAAGTAGAGGTGCCCATTCCCTTTCTCTCCGACATTCTGAGAACTGCTCATTTGCGCCTGGAGAACCAGGCATTACGCAGTGATGAGGGGGAGAAGTGGCAGGTGTAAGGCCATCCGAGAGTCAGAAACCACGGGCATCGCACATTGGCACTTCATACTTGTTCACTTCAGCAGAGGTGGCGTTTCCCTCTAAATGTTCTACGCTGAGATAATTTAGCTTAAAAAAAAAAAAAGTATTGTTTCCTTGAAACGTGGCTGATTTGACCACATGTGTTTATCTCCTTTCCCTCTTAACTCCCTGGAAGAATATATTAAGGCTATTAAAGTGGTTGAACACTGAGCACAGAGACGTGCGAGGAGCCCGGGGCGCCCTCCTGCAGGGAAGGCACGTGGGCTGGAGCCTCCCCCGTGGGTCGGCAGTTCAGTGTGCGCATGCGCAGGAAGCTGATCAATTTCCCACACGTGCCTGGAAGGCTCAGGGCTGGAGGCAACCATACCCTGGAGGGAGTGGACCTGGGAAGGGAAGGGATAAGCAGGAGGGTTGGTTGGAGGCTGAACAGCCAGAGGCTGGACTTAGTCCCTCCCCCAGAGGTTCCCTCTAGCTTTCCGCCATCTCTGCCTCAGCACCGTCAAGGAAATGAGAGCCTTATTCTCAGGAGAGCCTGCTCCAGGCAGGTTCCTGTCAGCGCAGAAGATGGTGCTGGATGAAACCGAGGCATGAAGTGAAAGTCTACGTCCTGAACAGCGGACGGAGCACCAGCCACTGCCCCCCAGGGCTTATGCCTCCCAGGCAAGAGAACCCAATTGGCCCCATGTCCTTCAGGGGAGATGAACTAGCTCCCTGTTGATAAGAATCACCAGACGTTTGAGGAAAGCCTTCTCAAATGAAGAAGTCAGACCAAAATCATCAGGAAAGTGGAACGCAAAGAAAACAACCAATTCAGGAAGAATAAGAAAACAGAGAGACAGAGAGAGAGAGACCCTATAACTAATATCACCAGTGATATAAGACATTGCATCCGGGAAACAAGGGTGCTCTGAAAAAAGAATCAGAATAGGAAGAACTCCTAGAAATTAAAAATATGTCAACTGAAATAAAAAATTCAGTGAAAGATACTGGAGAGTAAAGCCAAGGAAATAGCCCAGAAGGTCGGACAGACTCATAAAAGGATAGGGAGTAAGGAGAAAAAGTAAAGGGCTTAGAGATCAGTGTAGGTTGGCCCTCATTAACTATCAGGGAGTTCCGGAAAGAAGGAACAGGGAAACGATCAAAGGAATCATTTGGAATATGAACACATTCTAGAGTCAAAGGAAGGCATCTTCAGATTGAAAGCTCCCAATGAATGGCCAGCTCAAGGAACAGGCCAAAAAGAAAGGGAGGAATGAAGGGAGAGAGTGAGGGAGGAAGGAAGTTGGGAGAAAAGGAAATAACCATTCAAGGCATGTTATTTTGAAGATAAAGAGGAGATCTCATAAACTTCCAAAGAGAAAACTGGTCACATTAAGGATTCAGCATGAGGCTTCCCTGGTGGCACAGTGGTTGAGAGTCCGCCTGCCGATGCAGGGGACGCGGGTTCGTGCCCCGGTCCGGGAAAATCCCACATGCCGTGGAGCAGCTGGGCCCGTAAGCCATGGCCGCTGAGCCTGCGCGTCCGGAGCCTGTGCTCCGCAATGGGAGAGGCCACGACAGTGAGAGGCCCGCGTACCGCAAAAAAAGGATTCAGCATGGCATTAGACTTTTCATTAGCAACACCAGAAGCTGGGAGGCAGTGGAGTGTTACCTTCAAAATTTGGAGAGGAAATCATTTTCAACTGAAAATTTTATACCCAACTAACCATCGTTGAGGTTGAAGGAGAACAAAGGCATTTTCAAATCTATGTGGCCTCAAAAATTTTTGCTTCCCATGCACCCTTTCTCAAAGCTGCTGGAGGATGTGCTCTCCCCAAATAAAGATGTAAAATAAAAACGAGGTAGACATGAGGTCCAAGAAAAACAAGGATCCAAGACACAGAGGCACAGTCAAGTCACCAGAGGACACCTGGAGAGTGACAAGCGTAGATGGAGCAGGAAAGTGGAGGATCCGGGAGGGGCAGGGCACTGAGAGATTATATGATGCTTGTGAGCATTTGGCAAATGGCACTGGTAGGCATTTGATAGCTCTACGGGGGCATTTGGGGAGAACATGCAACAGGTATGTAGTAACCTAATCAGTCTTTTAAAGGCAATTACTAACTTTGAGAAAAATATCTGTATATGAAAGAAGCATAATTCCAGTATAGTTGGTTCTCTAGTGAATAAAATTGAAATCATCATCATACTGTAAAGACTGACCACAGATTCCGTCCCACTTTATGTATAACTTTCCTGGGAAGGTGGGGAGGGGAAGTGAGGGTGGGTGGTGCCAGGAGGCCTAATTCCTCTAACAGGAAGTCAGTCAGCAACATGTAAAACCTATACATGAGGAAATGCAGCATCAGCATCTAATTTATGGAGGTCAAGGGAATTCCCTTCTGGTCCAGTGGTTAGAACTCCACGCTTCCACTGCAGGGGGTACAAGTGTGATCCGTGGTCAGGGAACTAAGATCCTGCAAGCCACGCAGCATGGCCAAAAAAAGAAAAAAATATATTTTATGGTTACTTTATGGAGGTCAATACCAGAAGAATTAGCTAAAAGATTCTAAAGAGGTTGCTCTGGGGAATGGGTCTGGGGGCTGGAGAGGGGCTGAGAAGGCCACTGCGGACTCTTAAACCATGTTTTAAATACAGCTCTGATAAAATAAAACTTAGGTTAAAAAATAATATATTCCCTCATAATTTTTATATAAGAAAGATTTTAATAGGGAAAATGGAGTGACAAAGCGACCCAACATGAGGGAGATTAAGGTGGAGTAGGGCACAGAGGAAACATTACAAAATTCCTAGTGTGAAATGGTTCAGATTCAGAAACCAGAAGTGTGATTTTCCAGCTGCTGGAAACTTCCAAGCACAGCACTCCTGGAAAGCCATGCTCCTTTCTCAGGCCTGGGGCACAGGGACATTACACATCCCTCAGGGAGGGGATCAACCACTGAGAAGTTTCCCCAAATCACTCTCACCCTCACCACATCTGCTCTCGGCCCAAGTGGAGGCCTCCGAACGGGAAACAAGTCGGCTGAGACTTGCCTCCAGCTGTGAGCCAGAACGCTCAGGAATGTTTTGGAATGTCTGCTTCTTAGGCAGGAGAAGCCAAGAACTCTAGGAAACCCGCAGGGTGGGTAGCTGTGTAAGATGCAGCTGATGACAGGTGTCACAAACAGTGATCTCTGAGTTTAGAAAACAATCAAGGGAGAACAGGCATGGGCCACTTATCAGTATTTTACCCCAGCTGCCAGAGTTCATGGTGAAAGTCAACCAGCAAGGGAAAGCCAGGCGAAGAGGGTGCAAATGACGTTTTATTTAACTGAGAGCCTGTCCTCCTTAAGGATTATAGACAGAGAAAGGCAACGTTTCCCCACCCAACTGGGAAAGTGTTAAATTTTGGTGTTTACTCTTTCATTTCCAAGACCTGGGAGTGGGATGTTAATTTTACTATTTCTCTGATGTATCCAGAGACCCTAATGAAGGCAGAAAGTAAACAAACATTGGATTGAAAACAGAAATGTCAGTATGCACCTTCTACCTGTTGTTGATACAGGAGAAGGCAATTTTGATACGATTGAAACGATTAGACATGAAGATTGCTGTTCGCACACCACGTGAGAATGGAAGCCTCTTGCCCAGCACACAGAAGAAACCACTGTTGTTCGGTGGTTTCTTCTGATTACATTAAATGC
Source organism: Pseudorca crassidens (assembly GCF_039906515.1). Taxonomy (NCBI): domain Eukaryota; kingdom Metazoa; phylum Chordata; class Mammalia; order Artiodactyla; family Delphinidae; genus Pseudorca; species Pseudorca crassidens. The sequence goes on along the minus strand of NC_090303.1, from coordinate 19,291,769 downwards.
GTGGATGCTAAATGTGCTGAAGTTGGTAACTGCACTGAGGTTACATAACAGAACAGTCCTCTTCTTAGACGCATTACAGTAGTTGGTCAAGTACTATGAAAAATTAACTTGCCTTCGAATGGTTCAGAAAAATATTACCTGTGACTATGAAAAATACGTATATAAATATGTATCTGTATATTTCTGTCATCCATGTATATATGTGCTTGTATCTATCCATCCTGAAAGAAAAAAATATAGCAAATAAGGCAAAATGTGAACAATAGTTGGATCTGTATAAAAGCTGTAGGGTGTTCTTTGTACCATGGTTCTTGAAATTTTTCTGTAAATTTGACATAATTTCCAAATAAAAAGTTTAAATAACACAATATAGAATGAACGCTTGGTATCTCAGGTGAAACTGTGAGAAAATGACTGATGCTTTCACACACATTCCAAAAGCATCCTGGGTGAGGGACAGATGCCAGACCCGAAATCTCACAAGCTGCCTGGGCTAAAACCCTTGTCTTTTGGAATAGCTTTAGAATCAGCAAGCAGTCTTAGAATGTTCAAGGTGGAGAAAAACTTGTCTTTCAGGGTTAGTTTGACTCTGGAATGGCCCAAATTCAAGGCTGCACAACGCAGCTTTAGTTCAAAACAAAGGAACCATCCAACTGTCTTACCAACTTCCAGATAATTCCGGAAAGGAGCCTCTCCAAAATGTTGGGTGCTGTTGGATAAGTCTGCAGCGTGCATCAAGGCCAGCATGCATTAGGATAAAGCTGCATAAAATGACTCGTACTGTACCCAAGGGGAAATGCTTTACCAGAAAACTGGGGTACTGGAGCCCAGGAGCACCTCAAAATATTGCCGCTGGAAGACTATGCCTGTAATAATCCCTTGTTGCTAAACACATGGGTAGCTAACCTTTCACATTAAATTTAACTTGGTTTTTAAACTTCAGGATTGAGGTTACTCCTGGTGGGGTGGGAGGGAAAAGGTGAGGCAGCACACGGATGCATTTAAGTGACTACAAAAGTTCTCTCTCAACACAAGTGGTAGTGACAAGAGCATTGGCCTCATATAAGTTTGTACATGTGTTTTATGCAGTTTTCTGCATCTGTGGTGGATATTTCACAATAAGTATAGTTTAAAATCAGAGAAAACTAAAAACATTAACTTGTTTTTGGAATTTAAAAAAAATAGTTGTGTCCCATTCAAATGTCCTCTATCCCATCTGATACTGATGCCTGTAGGTCACAGAAATAGAAGCAAAGCCTTTCAAACTAATATTCAAGAAAATATATTACTTCCTGGTATGAAAATATATTACTTCCTGGTCCAAATGTACCAGCAAGTAATATACTGGCCTACAATTCATACTGGGGTACAGATAACTGGTAGCTTAGTGTCATTCTGGGGAGCAAAGCTTCTTGGAAAGAAGAAAGCAAGAATACGAGGGGAGGGGTATATGGTAAGGGAGCGCCCTGGGCAGTAGGGGAAGGTGCTGGCGTTGCAATGGGAATGGCGAGGCTCACTTGGCCCCTTTGTGAAAGTGGGCCCCTGTTTAGATGGACAACAGCCATGGTTCTCAGCACGCTAAGGCGCAGATGTGCAGCTGCCTTCTGCTGGGCTATGGATGCGAAAGACTAACACTTTCCTACTTGCGTTCCAGCTTCAGAGTGCAAGGACGGTTTGTTTGTTTTGATTCTTTTAAAATAAATTTATTTATTTTATTTATTTATTTTTGGCTGCATTGGTTGCTGCGCGCGGGCTTTCTAGTTGCGGCGAGCAGGGGCTACTCTTTGTTGCGGTGCGTGGGCTTCTCACTGCGGTGGCTTCTCTTGTTGCGGAGCACGGGCTCTAGGTGCGCGGGCTTCAGCAGTTGTGGCACGAGAGCTCAGTAGTTGTGGCTCGCAGGCTCTAGAACACAAGCTCAGTAGTTGTGGCGCACGGGCTTAGCTGCTCCATGGCACGTGGGATCTTCCCGGACCAGGTCTCGAACCTGTGTCCCCTGCATTGGCAGGCGGATTCTTAACCACTGAACCAGCAGGGAAGTCCCTTCTTTCTTTCTTTCTTTTTTTTTTTAAATTGCAAATTTCCCTCCATGTCCTGGGAAGACTCGGCTGTAATCCGCCAACACATCACCTGTTGCTGTTTTAAGATTCCGTGCTGGGCAGTGGGAGCCTGGGGCTCTATCCCAGCTTGGCCCCAAGGAAGCTGCTAGACTGGAAGATCTCTAGGCTCTTTTCGGTTTTGGTCCTCTTATAACGCCATAAAAGATGGGTTATATGGATATCTGAGAGAGGCGAGTGATCCTCAGAGGTGAAAATACACAACTCATCTCAACAGAGTTAAGAGTAGAGTGGTTAGGAGCATCCATGGGCTCTGGAGACAGAGGGACCTGGGTTTGAACTGTGGCTCCACCATGACTACAGGCAAGTTATTTAATCTCTTGCACCTTCAGTTTCCGTATCTGCAGAATGGAAATGGACACGGTGAGGCCTGTGTGGGATCACGCATGTGCAGGCTGGCAGAGAGGAAGTCGGGGCTCCGTGCGGTTAACGGTGCTCACTGCCACGGCTCTCACAGGGCTTGTATGAACTGGTACTCAGAACATTTCATTTTCCCCTTGCATGACTAATCCTCTGCTTTGCCTGATGCCACAGATGCAGTTTTGCTACACTGCGGCACTGCACGTACCCCACATGTGTAAGCCCCAGACCTTCCTGTGCCCCGGAGACCTGCTGCCAGGCAGTTTGCACAGCCGTCTGGCTGAGGCCACGGAGCCCTTCTGTCTCCACTTGAGCTGGACACACTGAAATTCAAGTCTCACGGACACGCTGATGCTTCTCGAGAGATTTACTTTTCCCATATCTATACTGTCTACAGAAAGCAGAGAACTACACCGTTGGAGCTGCTGGGAAAAATGTGCTTTTTTGTGACTGGAGAGGATGCTGTCGACTCATTAGTGTAGGATTTGGGCTTGGGGTTGCTTTTCGTTTTTGTTTGTCTCTTTAAGGAAGAGTAGGAGACTTTCATGGCTTCACTTGCCCGATTACTGCTTATGACGGGCAGGAAGGGTATCTGGATGGTAAAAAAGCACAGCTGGCTGGGGCAGCAGAGGGTGGCGCTCAGGGGGTAATGAGGCGACCAACTGGTCACACAGCTAGGTTTGCATGTTGAGCGCTCTACAGTTTGTTTTGTTTTGTTTTGTTTGCGGTACGCGGGCCTCTCACTGCTGTGGCCTCTCCCGTTGCGGAGCACAGGCTCCGGACGCCCCGGCTCAGCGGCCATGGCTCACGGGCCTAGCCGCTCCGCGGCATGTGGGATCCTCGCGGATCGGGACACGAACCCGCGTCCCCCGCATCGGCAGGCGGACTCTCAACCACTGCGCCACCAGGGAAGCCCTGAGTGCTCTACAGTTTATAAAATATCCTCAGATATGTCAGCCCATCACTTGCCCAGCCACCCTATGAAGAAGACTGGGAACCTGCCGTACAGTATTTTTATTACCACTTCTCAGAGGAGGAAACTGAGGCCCAGAATCAAGTGGCTTGCCCAGTATCCTGCGGCTAAGTAATGGTGGATGGATTACCAAGTCCTCGTCGCCACCCTCCCGGCAGGTTGCTTCTAAGGGAGTGTCAGGTGCCCAGTGTGATCCACCAGGGAGGGGAAAGTTCTAATTCTAATTATTAGTTTTTCTTCTTCTTTCTAAAATTCATACTTGATTTTTAAAGTGCAGTTTTAGGTTCACAGCAATTCTAGTTATTTTTAGCTCACCCTTTTAACTTTAAAAATGTTTTATCTGTTTGTCTTGTAATGCTCCCAATATATTATGAATTATAATTATAGAATAGTATATGCATATAATTTATAATTAAATACACATATGTTGGGGGTCCCAGCTCCAAAAATTTTAACTGATAAGAGTGCAGGATTGAAATAGCTTGAGGAAGAGTCTTACTAATACTGGAAATTAACAGACCATTCTGCTCCTTTCTCTTCCTTTTACTATTATTAGTGACTCTTGGTCAGGAAATTTTAATGCTGTGTATTCTTCAGATCGCACCACAGCCTGGTGAAGCGATAACCTTGATTTTATAAAGAGTCACAGAAAGTGTCTTCTATCTCCTCCGAAGTCTAAGGCTGATATGAATCACCTTTCATTGTGAAAGGATTCCCATGATATGCAAACATGGCGGTTCCAAGCTCGTCCAGCAGAAGCACCCCAAGTCTCCAGCATCATTTGTGACCAATTACAAAACCCCAAAGCACAGGGGTACCCAGGTGGTTGCACATTGGTTCTTGAATCATAACAAGCCCAAGCTTCTTAAAGTTTACGTCACTACAATTGCCATTTGGTGCCATTAAGAGCATGGCATTTCCAGTAAACACAACATTGGAAGTTTAAGAAAGAAGGAATTGTATCATTTGCTCACTGCTCTATCCCTAGCAGTGCCCAGAACCCATTGGGACGTGATCGCTCTTTGCTGATTGAAGGACAGGTGGATAGACTACCCCTTGCTCTCTTCTCTCAACCAAGACACCCCTAACATGACAGCAAAGTGAAGAGAAAAAGATGAACGCGAGAGAGTGGAGGTGGGAGATATCAACAAATAAGTAATGTTTTTGGAAGACAAAAGAAGGGTGACCACTGACTGGGCAGAGTGGAGGAAACGGTGACCTAAATGTCCACAGAAAGGGAGCTGGATGCAAGGTAAGCGGATCTGGCTGGGTCACATCCCTCGGTAGGCGTGGGAGCTGGAGACTGTACACCTCCGATCGTGGAGCAATTTGATGCGGGCTACCTGAAAGCCTGAGGGTGTATTTTCTAGGGAAATGGATTGGAAGAGGCTCCAGACCAGTGGACAGGAGGCTTGGTGAAGGGACAGGATAATGGGCAGGCTAAAAACAGAGGGGTGGAGGATGGCCACACTAAAAGGTGGCCCTCGGTCCCCATCCCCATCTGCTCTCAGAGCACTCTCCCGGCAGGAAAGGGCAGAATTCATCTCTGAGAAAAACAGAATGGGCTTCAAGAAAAGGTCTCCACACACTGAGAACTGAAAATCCTCCAAAGAAACAGTGAGTTTGCAAACGCACTCCCCCTACACAGCAGGCCACCAGTCAAAACCGCCACTGACACACCCAGAACGTGAGCCTCTGTGCTCTTAAATACAAATGACCGAGGATCAGCACGCTTTTGAAGAAAGCCCCCAACAGGAAAGAGACTGTGACACCTGCCAAGAACAGAGGAACGTGCGGGCCACACGAGGCGTAGAAGAAAACTTCAGAAAAGCTCTCATTAAATAACATCCTCAGAGAAAAACCAAAACCAGGATGCAACGGTGGGGGAACAATCAAGAACTCTTGGAAATTAAAATTACGATAGGTGAAATAAAAATTTCAATAGAAGGTTTGCAAGATAAAGTACAGTAACTCTCCCACAGAGCAAACAAAAGGCAAATACAAGGTAACAACTGATAGTCTTTGAACCAATAAGATCCAATATCTGACAAATAGAAATTCCAGAACAAGAGAACAGAGTAAATGGGGAGGAGGAAATGATCAAAAGACAATACGAGAACACTTCCAGAACTGAGGAACATGCATTTCCAAATTAAAAGGGCCCACCTGGGCAGCGCCCGCTCAAGGGATAAAAGAAGACCTCCACAGCACATCATCAAGAAATTTCAAATCAAGCGACAAAGAGAGGATCCTAAAAACCTTCAGGGAATAAAACAGGCCACACACGAAGGACTGGTACCTACTATTAAGAGTGACATGAGAACTAGAAGACAATACAAAAATGGCCTTAAACTTTTGACTGACGATTATTTCCAACTTTGAATATTTTATAGCCACCAATTTTTAATCAAGTGCAAGGGCAGATTAAAGACAGTTCAATATTTCAAGGACTCAGAAAACTTACCTTCCATATAGAATCCACTTGGAAGGGGGGATTCCAGCAAACAGGGAGTAAATCAAGTAGGGGGACCAGGCCAGCAGCTACTGGACTTGCCGGGACGATGGGGAAGGGAGGCCCCAGGAGTGTACAGCAGGTTGGGTGTCTAACGGGGCTCCAGAAAATACAGGGGAACTGATGGATCATCTGATGTCTGGCCAGTTGGGAAAACAATACTGATGGGACAGGTCCAACCTCATGGTTAAAATTAAGGATACATATATAGAAAACAATGCAAGTAAAAACCATGAAGCAATCATAAGGACAGGCAAAAACTTATCGACGACAGGAAGTGTAAACACTAGTTTCTAAAACCGATAAACAACGATGTAGCCGATACACATATTTTAAAGACACAGGGAGGTAAGTACTCCTGGGCTCTGCAATGAACACCACAGATGACCGTCACTCTCCACACGCTTACTCTTCATCCTCTGGAAGTAAATACATTTGGATATTTTGGGGGGGGGGAATCTGTTCCTCACTATCTGAACTCCCACTACTTACATCTGAAACCGAGACACCAAATAAACTTAGCTCATATGATGCCCCTCATTTCCTGAACTTGTCATGTGACTAAGGAACTAAATAGATTTAGATACTGGATACTTACATAAGCTTAATGTAACCACAGACACTTAACTGGGAGCTGTGACACAGCCGTGTGGAAGGGATGGGGAAAGGAAAGTGGAGTGGAGGGGTGCGAGGGCCAAGACCCCTCTTCTGTAATTGAAGGTTCACAGAAAATCTCTGAAATACCTAAAACTGATCAATGAAGAAGTACTCACACAACGTGTTTCACAGAGATATAAACCAGAAGAAACAGCTAAAAAGAGTGAAGAGTGGTTTCTTCCAGGGGGACAGGAGGAGTGGATAGAGATGGGGCAAGGGAGTGCTCTTGGATTAAGTTTTTTAGTGTTATTTGGGGTTGAAACTGTGCATGTATTACTTAGAAAAGAAAAAAGCACATTAAAACATTTAGTAAGAACACCAGCCTGGAGACCTGGGTTCTGGCTTGAGGTCTGTCACCAGCTAACTGTGTAATGTTGAGCACAACACTTGTTGAGCTCCTGGCCTTGACTGATTCCCATAAAACAAGAAGTTGGGGTCCTTCCCAACTCTACATTTCCATGACTGCATAATCCTCGTGTACAAATTTAGGTTTTCTCCAAATGTTGGTGGTGTCATCCAAGCTTGCATTCCTGGACCGCAACTAATATTATTTAGCACTCGTGTTAAGAAAACAGCATTTTATTACATTAAAAGAAAAAAAAAATACACCCACAGTGGAAGCATTCGGGAAGAACTTGCAATAAGAGAGGCTTGGGGCTTAAGGAGAAACAGAGGAATGTAAGCGGCGGCTATTTTGCAGAGGAGTACGACTTGGAAGAAAACACAGGCTGGTCAAAGAAGGGAACACAACCTGACCACTAGGAAAAAAGAAAGCCACAATAGTCAAACGGACAAGAAGGGTTAGACCAAACAAGGTCTAAGTTAGATGTAGGGGAGTGAAGGAATAGAACCTGCCCAAGGGACTTATATGAGCAGAGAAGTCTTAAGGGTCAATGATTTTGGCAAAAGCATGCGACTGGAGATGAAAGAGATGAGAAAGATAGAAGCTGTAGTATTTTACCGAGAGATTTAAAAATGCTTTGCCTTTGGAGATAGAGAAGTAGGATGAGTTCCCAAAGTAAGAAATGAGAGAGTGTGACATGGAGGGCAAAGGTTTAAAAAAGGGACCACCTGATCTAAGGGTATCCCGGAAACACAGCATCTCAGAGTGAGGCCTCCCTGGACGTTCATTCCAACCCATGTCTAATGCACCCAGAACAGAAGGAGAGGTTGAAGAGGAAAGGTCGAGGACGCTCTCTCTGCTAGCACAAGTAAGCCCTGGTGATCAAGAGTACAGAGAAAAATCCGGTAGTCAGAGTGGCAGCCATATTTGTTTAAACTGACTTCTCTTGTTGGATTCTGAATCTCTTTCCAAAATAAACAGTGTACTTTCTTCATGTCCAGGCAGTAAAGTTCATTTTTATGTCATTCATTAAACACTGAACCATTCATTAAAAAAATAAACATTTTTACTGAGGTAAAATAAACCATTCATACTTAAGGACATAGTGCTTTTTCATGTCTTTGATAATAGCTAATGTTTGAGTACTTCTAATCCAGTGACCATTCTAAGAGTGTCACGCAAAATCCCCTGTTTAATTTTTCCGACAACCTTACAAGGTAGCTACGATAGACCCACAATATCTTATCCCAAACTCTTGGCTCACTGGGCTTCCCAAATCAGAATTTATCAGATTTTAGTAAGGTAACAGGTACATATTAGTTAATATCCCGCCGGAGTCTGGGGCTACATTCTGTAATCAAAACTAGCAGTATTTCTGCAGTGAAACATAGGAATAATCATACTAATCTAGATAAACAAAGAGTATAATAAATAGCCACGTGTCCGTTCTGGTCAGGTTTGATGCCATAGGAGTGTGCCTCAAACTCTGGGAAAAAACTTTCAGTTTTCAGAGTGTTGGGGTTCCAGAAATGCAGACCCCACATAATAAGGCAGTGTTATTATCACTATTTGATAGATGATGAGACCGAGGCACACAAAAAAATTATGCAACTCGTCTAAGGTCAGCCAGTAGGTGGTGGGGTCAGCAGCTGACCCCAGGCAGTCTGGTTTCAAACGTAGGCTCTTAGGTGCACTGCCATATGGCTTCTCTGTGCATGGCTTACAGTTTAGGATTGGGGTTGGCGGAGGGCATACATTACATTTTCACCATACAAGCAGTCAAGGAACCTGGATCCACATCCCAGCAAAGCCCTGCTGATATGTAAGAGAGCCAGGTGACATCAATGCTGCCCATCCCTGGGCGACAGGGAGACTGACCTGTTAGAAGACCAAGGCTGGCGGTTACATAAGCTGACCGTGAACTAGAAAGACTCAGCACACAGAGCACCTTGGAGAGGACTGTGCTTGCTCTGAATTCCACGGAAAGGTTCAGAGGAGGAGAATACAGAAAAGTCTCAGATGTAATCACGTAAATATGGTCAGTGAGACGAATGAATCTGAATGTGAGACTTGAGAAGATAATGAAGAGAAATAACCACAAGGGCTGTTCATCAAGCACATCCTATATGCTGAATACTGTGCTAAGCACTTTACACACAACATCACGTTTTATCCATTCAACAACCTTTCGAGGGAGGAACATTATTATTCCCATTTTAAGGAAGAGGAGGCTGAAGCCAACCCCACACACTTCACAGTTTATCAGAGGCGGAGCCCAAAGGGAGGAAGTAGCTGGTGGGAGGGAAAGCACCGGGTTTAGAAGCTAGAACACTCACCGAAGGAAACAGGTTGTGAACTTCACTGATTTCTACAGGAGAAACACAAGGGTTCTGTTGGCAAGGATATTCGCAGCTTATGAGATGAGAGCTATTTTCTGTGAAGACACTTTTCAAATTATGTCTTCATGGGATAATGCCTTTGACAGAGCAAATGAAAAGAGAATTTAACTACTAGATAAGCAGTCTTATTTGCTTTTTTCACAAGGAAAGATGAGCAAATATGTAGCTTCCGATCTCCAACTTGGAGGAGGTAATCAATATCTTTGACAGGCTCAGTCCTCGACTAGCAAAGTGAAAACAGCCGTTTCCCCATAGAGATAAAGTTCCTAGGGACCCATGTGGAGGAGGGACGAGAAACACTTGCGGGATTTTGTGATGATTTAATAATTTTAATGAACAGAGATAAAAAAAACAACCCATAAATCCACACTCACTGAGAAATCCACACCACTGCCAGCTTCCCCCTCTTCAGTGTTCACCAAAATTGTAGACTTCAGTGCAAATGATCAAAATGCACTTACCAGAGTAAGGCTATTTCTGCTAGAGGGGAAAACGCTAAAACTTCCTTTCAGAACGGGCCAAAGACAGAATGTTGTTTACATTCCAAGCAAAATCACAGGCACTTAACAACTGATGTTACAATGACCGTACAAGGACCTTCTCTGGAAAGAAGGGATTAAAAAGAAAACATCCAGTTATTACAAACTGCTGCCTGAGGTTGGGGAAGAGACAGCTTTTCTGAAACCTTCCCCACGGGAAGGCTGTGAGGGAGCTGAGACGCCCGCTCTGGTGCCCGGGTTCCCAGGAGGAGGTCATTAGAAGAGTCCTTCTTGCTGAGGTTGCCCCAAGAGCCTCACTCAAATCTGGTGGCCGCAGCCCCACTTTACCGACAAGGAAGAGAAGGCTCCAGAGGTGACGTCACCCGTTCCCGGTCATGCCAAGTATCGGAGGCGGAACCGACACCGAGGTCTGTCCCCGCAGCCGGGAACCCTCTGGCAAAGCTGCAGGAGGGGCTGGAGGGACAGCCAGGGGGTCTTCAGCACTCCTGATCCCACCCCTCAACTTAAGCCGGGGTTCCATTTTATCAGTTTCATGGATCAGGCTTTTGCTGAAGATTGGTTTTGGGAAAATGGTCCTATTCTGCAAATAACATTGACAACAAAGATGATGCCTGTGAAAACCACAGCCCCGCGCCTGAGGCATGCCTTGAGTTGTGACTCGAAGAGTGTTTTACCTTCTTCTCTCCCACAGCCCCTGCAGGGGGAATGGGGTGTGGGGTGCGACCGGTGGTGACTGTGAAGAGGATACGATGTCACTGCGTGGGAAATGTTATACATACCTAATGTGTGATTTGGCAACAGAAGATAACATCTGGGCCATAAAGCAGCCCCGCATCAAAACAGTAAATCAAAAGCAAACAATGTGGGAAAATAAATTCCTGTATTCTTACAGAGGCTGTGTTGGGAGGATTCCCATCCCAGGGCTCTTAGCCCATAAATCAACAAACACGTCCCTTCTCTAAGAGGCAGTGAGAACCAACATTCCCGCCTCCGCACGGGGAAAGGGAATTAGGACAGTGCGTGCCATGCCCGACACGTCCACTGGCCCTGGAGACTGGAGTGGGCTGCGTGACCTGTGATCCCATTTGCGCAGAGTGTTTTATCGTCAACTATTGTAGGGTGAACATTTTAAAGGGCCAGGTTCACAGAGCTGTCCTATTCAGACTTTAGAGACATTTTCAAGTCCAGTGCTTCCCAATCCAGGTTCCCAAGGAGCCCTGGGGTGCCTCAGAAGTATCTCGGGGTTCACCCCAGGGCCACCTGTCCACCCTCCATCAACCAGAAAAGTTCCTCTTTCTGTGTTTTCTACAGAGGGCTCTAAGTAAGGTTTGGATAAGAAATGAGGTGCTCTAGTCTACCCTTCTCATATCATAGATGAGGTGACAGAGTAGAGGCTCAGAGACGGAAGGTAAGTTGTGCACTGTCACACAGTTGGTTAATGGTCAAGTTCCAGCCTGCCTGCTCAATGCCCTGCCCCTTTCACCACCTTTGTTAGCAGGAAGGATTCTGCTTCAAAGTAACTGAATAAATGTGAATACCATGTAGTCTCACCACTGCAGCAAGAAAGGCTGAAGGCACCTCAGGGCCCATTCAGAAGGTCTCCTAAACAGCTCAGGGAAAATCATGAGGGATTTAGAATGCCTTCAAGAAAGCAACTGCTTGTGGTAATGGCGATTCCAAATTCCCAATTTCCAACTCTGTGGGCTGAGCTGAGAGCAACAGGTGGACAAAATCATTACGTAAGGAACATCTGCCAACATCCATAAAGAGAAGGTTGTGGGCCAGGAAGTATGAAAAATGCCCTGGAAGACATTTGGTTAAATGTGGCAGATGGACCACCATGCTTAACTCTACACTCTCCTGAAGCCCTACTAAAATGACAGTAAATTTAATTTTTAAAAGGCATAAACTATAAGAACAATGTAAATAAGAGAGGAGATAAGAGTCGACCCAAGATGCCAACAAAACTTTGGATGCTGCTGGAGAGCAGTTGGACAAATGGCAAAGGACTTAGTAAACCTCAGCCAGTGAGTGGGATGGGGTGGGAGGCGGATTCAGGCTAATTTGAACCCTAAAGGTCCAGGAAGGTCCAGGATTGGAGGCACAGGCTACCTAGAAAACAGGAGTGAGGGTCAGGCTAAAAACAGGAAGTTTGCTGCAACGTCTGTATAACCTGTTACGCTTTGCCTCCCTCTGGCTAAAGACTGTAGAAATCAAAGAGTTGTTTAAGAAAGGACATGAAATAATAGTACACTAGGCAGGCTTCTCTGTACTAGATAGGTTTCTCTGGTGGTACAGTGGTTAAGAATCCACCTGCCAGGGCTTCCCTGGTGGCGCAGTGGTTGAGAATCTGCCAGCTAATGCAGGGGACACGGGTTCGAGCCCTGGTCTGGGAGGATCCCACATGCCGTGGAGCAACTAGGCCCATGAGTCACAACTACTGAGCCTGCGTGTCTGGAGCCTGTGCTCCGCAACAAGAGAGGCCGCGATAGTGAGAGGCCCGCGCACCGCGATGAAGAGTGGCCCCCGCTTGCCACAACTAGAGAAAGCCCTCGCACAGAAACGAAGACCCAACACAGCAAAAATAAATAAAAAATAAATTAATAAACTCCTACCCCCAACAACTTCTTTAAAAAACAAAAAAAGAATCCACCTACCAATGCAGGGGACACGGGTTCGAGTCCCAGTCCGGGAAGATCCCACATGCCACGGAGCAACTAAGCCCGTGCGCCACAGCTACTGAGCCTGCGCTCTAGAGCCCATGAGCCACAACTACTGCAGCCCACGTGCCACAACTACTGAAGCCCGCGCACCTAGAGCCCGTGCTCTGCAACAAGAGAAGCCACCACAATGAGAAGCCCATGCACCGCAACGAAAAGTAGCCCTGCTCGCCGCAACTAGAGAAAGCCCACACACAGCAACGAAGACCCAATGCAGCCAAAAATGAATAAATAAAATAAATATATATTTTTTAAAAACCAGTACACTAGGCGACTCAGCTGTGAGTAATACTTACACGGTCATAATGATACAAGCCTCCATATTGATTTAGTGAACAACTGCCATGTAACTATATTGGAAGGATGGATGGAGGAGAAGTGCTTGTGTGGAGGACCTATCAAAGAAATAATAACGCCCATGGAATATCTTCCATGAAAGTTATTAGATAATATTAAACTTAAAAATATCTAGAAATGGCAGGGAAAGCCAGTTATATAAAGTATAGAAGAAAATATCACAAAAAATAGTGAAAAGTATTCTGGAAGTATTTGCATCTGGGGAGTAGAAATCAAGGAAAGGGAGGAGATTGCTGATTTTTCTTGCAAAACGTATGGTACAGTTTGGGTTTTGATAAAAATAAAAATTTGTGATGCTAGGCCAAAGACTTGCTAACCAAAGGAAGAATTTTTACTGACAACACTAAATTGGATTTTTTCTTCTCTGCAGTAACCTCTTTTTTTTTTTAACATCTTTATTGGAGTATAATTGCTTTACAATGGTGTGTTAGTTTCTGCTTTATAACAAAGTGAATCAGTTATACATATACATATGTTCCCATATCTCTTTCCTCTTGCGTCTCCCTCCCTCCCACCCTCCCTATCCCACCCCTCTAGGTGGTCACAAAACACGGAGCTGATCTCCCTGTGCTATGCGGCTGCTTCCCACTAGCTATCTATTTTACGTTTGGTAGTGTATGTATGTCCATGCCTCTCTCTCGCTTTGTCACAGCTTACCCTTCCCCCTCCCCGTATCCTCAAGTCCATTCTCTAGTAGGTCTGTCTTTATTCCCGTCTTACCCCTTGGTCCTTCATGACCTTTTTTTTTCTCTTAGATTCCATATGTATGTATTAGCATATGGTATTTGTTTTTCTCTTTCTGACTTACTTCACTCTGTATGACAGACTCTAGGTCCATCCACCTCACTACAAATATCTCAATTTCGTTTCTTTTTATGGCTGAGTAATATTCCACTGTATATATGTGCCACATCTTCTTTATCCATTCATCCGATGATGGACACTTAGGTTGCTTCCATGTCCTGGCTACTGTAAATAGAGCTGCAGTGAACATTGTGGTACATGACTCTTTTTGAATTATGGTTTTCTCAGGGTATATGCCCAGTAGTGCGATTGCTGGGTCGTATGGTAGTTCTACTTTTAGTTTTTTAAGGAACCTCAATACCGTTCTCCATAGTGGCTGTATCAATTTACATTCCCACCAACAGTGCGAGAGGGTTCCCTTTTCTCCACACCCTCTCCAGCATTTATTGTTTGCAGATTTTCTGATGATGGCCATTCTGACGGTGTGAGGTGATACCTCATTGTAGGTTTGATTTGCATTTCTCTAGTGATTAGTGATGCTGAGCATCCTTTCATGTGTTTGTTGGCAATGTGTATATCTTCTTTGGAGAAATGTCTACTTAGCTCTTCTGCCCATTTTTGGATTGGGTTGGTGTTTTGTTATTGAGTGCAGTAACCTCTTAACTCGTTCCCCGGCTCCAGGGCCAACTTCCGAGCATATTTAGCACATGCTCTGCCAGGGTCATCTTCTGGCAGTTCCATGTGATCCCGTCACCCTCGGTTCAAGGCCCATGTGCTAGAAGATGAAACCCACAGCCTGGGCCCAACAGCGCATCCACAGCTTTCTCCTTGGCTTCCCAGCCTGGCCCTGTGCCCCTCCTGGGTGGTTATCCCTGGGCCAGGACCAGTCTGCTCCTGACCCCTTTTCCTGTGGAGGGAGCCAGCCATTCCCTCTGCAGGCAGGTCTCACCTCCTGGTCAAGGTCTTCCCCGAGCCCCTCCACCTGACTCTAGGAAAGGATCCTCCTCCTGTCCTGGACAAAGGCCGCCCTGCACGGGGCCACTTTCCTACCCTCAGCACACTGGTTGCGTTTCCATTTCACTTTTCTAATCATTTAGGCCTCAGCACAAGGGTCAGCTGTAGTTTTTCCTACCCACCCTACCCATGGCATTACCCTTTTGGATTTCTATCAGAGAAGATTTTACCACCTGGGATTACCTTGTTTACCTATTTATTGTCTGTCTCCCTCCTACGTGGGGCGAGGGATTTGCCTGTCTTGTTCACCATTGTATCCTTAGTGCTGTGCCTGGGGCATAGTAGGTGCTCAATAAATATCTGGTGATGAATGAACGAATGCATGAAGGATTAAAAAAATGCACCCTCTGGTCCTGTTGGACATAACGGGTCCGTGCACTCCTTCTCAGCCCACTCGACACAGAAATCCGTTCCCACTGCTTCACTCTCCTATAGAAGTCGTCCATGGCCTCCAGTCCACTGGTTAATTCTCATCTCTCTCTGCTCCTCAGCAGCATGTGATAGGATCCATCACTTCATCTGGAAACATCAGGAGGCCATACCCTCCGGCTTTTTCCCCTTCCGCACAGCCCCAGCCTCTGATCCAACCTCTCTCTCCTGTATTCACCTGGGTTGTCCAAGGAAGTGTGTGTCCAAACTCACAACTGTAAATACTAGCCCACAATACCTTTTATGCAATTCTGAAATCCAAAAGCCCTAAACCCAAGTTTCTACATAACTTTGGTGCCAAAACTTATTTCAGGATGACACCAGATCCCAACTGACGTGAGGCAGTTTCTAGTCTTTATTTATCTACTGAAGTGTGAACACTATAACTTGTTGTAGACATACCTGTGTGTTTGATTACAGGTGATGGCTCAGATCTCAATGGGAGCGTTAATTGATTATCTTTCTAAAATCTGCATAGAGCTGAATTCTGAAACCCATCTGCCCCGAAGGGGGTTGCATATGGTCCTGCACCATCTGGTCACTGATGACTCTCGCAGAAGCAGTTCTGGCCACCCCTACCCCACGCTCATCCAGCCCCTGCCTGCTTGACTCTCAAGGGTCTGAAAGGTGAAGCTTGCAACCTGCACTCAGCGTGTCCAAAACAGAACTCCTGACTTCTCTCCTTCCCATGGGTTCACCAGTCTCAGTTATGCCCCCATCACGCACCCCAGCTGCTTGGACCAAGAAACTAAGAATCATCCTGAATCTCTCTCTCCACCCCTCACTCCTGCCTTTAATGACTGAGGAGGTCGGGTCAGCTCCAAGGTATCCTGGATGTGCCCACTGCCAACCACATTCACCACTACCCCCAGGGTAAGCCTCCCTGCTGGCTTCCCTTCCACCTTGACACCACTAGAGCTGATTCTCCACAGAGCAGACAGAGCTTTAAAAAACTGAAGTCAGATCAAGTCATTCCCTTGATTACAACCCTCCAAAGGCTTCTCTTAACACTAGAATAAAATCTTAACTCCTGCATAGCCTACAAGGCCCTCCATGGCTGGGCTCCTGCCTCGCACTCTGACCTTACCTCCTATTATACTCCGTCTTACTCAGTTTCCTTCAGCCATGTAGCTGCCCTCCTTCCCTGCCCCAGGACCTTTGCACCTGCTAATCCCTCTCCTCCAGACTCTTACCTGTTTCTCTCCTCACGTCATTCAGTTCTCTGACCAAATATCATCCCCTGCCACTCACAGCCCATCATTCACTCTCCACCTCCTTGCTGCGTTATCTTTGGTTTACTGACTCTGTCCCCTAGTAGACTGTAAGGTCCATAAGGCTGGGAGTTTTGCAGCTTTGTGAGCCACTGACTCGCCTGTATTTAAGGCATAGCCTGGCACATACTACATGATCAATAAATACCTGTCGAATAGAAGAATGAATAAATGTGCGCATTGTATACCATCTGGAAAATAAAGAATCTAATGAAGATAATAAAATCATCCCTAGAATCCTGCTGCATAGATACAAACTTATCCATACACAAGTATGTGTGTTTAACAACAACAAAAAATAACCAACATAACTGGTAATGTTCTATACATCTTGATAGGGATTTGAGTATGCATTTGCCAAAATTCAATAATTGTACACTTAAGGTTTGTATATTTCACTGTGTGCAAATTTTCCCTCCAATGAAAAAAATTATAAACAAATATTGAACACTAGTTAATGGTATGCACGCCGAAGTACTGACAGGAACGTGTACTGATGTCTGCAACTTACTTTAAGATGCATAAAAAAATAAGATGGCTTATTGAATGGACAGAAGGAAGATGGATATGTATCTATCATATATCAAATATATATTTATCATATATATGATAAAGCAAATATAATAAAATGTTAACGGTAGAACTAGTAGTAGTTCTAAGGGAGAGTTCACTGCAAAATTCTTTCAATTAGGCTGTATGTTTGAAAGTTTCCATAATAAAATGTTGGGAAAAAATAATTCGGGAACATACTGATTACAGTTTGTATCCTCCGTGGTTCACTGAATATTTGATTGTATTTTCCCATATCATTACTGTCTTTGAAAGCATGGTTTCAAATGGCTGTGCAGGATGCCACTGGATAGATGAACCACAACTTACTGAGCCAGTCTCCCATCTTTGGACAGGCAGACCATCTTCAGTTTTTAACTTTTATCAATAATAGAGTAATGAAAAGCCTTGTCTATACATCTGTGTGCATAAGTATGTTTATTTACTCACTGTACACTCCCAGAGGCGCAATCACTAGGGTCAAATGTCATAACATTTTAGAATCCTCGTACAGATATGCTGCCCACTGCCTTCTTGAAAGGTGGCCATTGCATAGGGATATTCTTATTATCTGGTGAGTCTGTAGATTTCTTAAGGGAGAGGAACTGTTCTACTCTGTGCCTACCACTAAGCCTAGCACGGTGTAGGCACGGGGGAAAATACCTCAGATTACATCAAAAGAACATATGACCAGAACTAATTCTGCTGTATCTTGGAGAAAAACGGTGAAAGATACTTTTCTTTATGGAAAATCTGAGGCTGCCTGGCGAGGACAGGGCTGCAGACAGAAGGCAAGGACTGAGGTCTCCCTGAGACCCATGATATCACCAGGAACCTAAGACCAATTTTTCCGGGGTTAAAGCAAGTCTCCGGGACTCACTGAAGAAATTATGGTTCAATCAAACAATGGAACGTTCTGTGGCCTTTAAACAGAGTGAGTCCAAGCCATATGAACTCTGGTGGGAAGATGATTAGGCTGGATGCTAAGGGGAGCAGTGAGCCAGATGCAGAATAGAGGGAGGGGCTGCGTCCTCAGGGCTGTGCGGGGCGGGGGAGGTTGACTTCTTTACTCCGTGCCCCTCTGGACAGTGGGTTGTTGTTGGTTTTTTAAACAATTATAACTTTTAAAAAAAGGTAGTTCCCAGAGGTAAGGGGGACGAAGTTGGTGGGGACTGTTCTTTGAGGCCACTGTTTGGATTTAGTATGTCAGTGTTCTGGCTAAGACTTCAGTATACTAGCACTTCAGTCTTAAAATTTACCAGAGAAGTCCTCACCTTACAAGCCGGTTTTGTTCCACAAGTTCCTGTGTAAGTTCTTGTTTGGAACCTGGGATATATTTCCCGCTAAGATGGAGGCAGTTCTATTCTGGTGGGCAAGGTCTGTTCTGAGCATTCATAAAATCAAAACAGATCTGATCTTCATAAAGGGCAGTAAGGCACTATTGACAGAGATCATGAAGGGGACTTTCACAGGACTGGTGACAGAGGCTGTAATTTTTCTTAAAAAAAAAAAACTTTCTAGGGAAGTCTGGCTAGTGGTACCCTTATTTCTCCCCCCCCTTCTTTTTTTTCTATTAAAGAGGGAAGAATAGCAGGTTAAAGAAAAAACCCTCAGAACTTTCCTTAGTAACTGGCTAAGGGACGAAAGTGGGAGAGGAAAGAGGTCTTAAATAAATGTGTGAGAAGAAGATCCTTCTGAGGTGATGTGATCACGTGAGCAAGGGGCCAAGGGAAGGAGGGGCCGGCATGGGCCGCACCCCAAGAATAAAGCAGAAGAAGGGCAGTGACACCAAGAGGGGCAGAGCCCAGACCTGTGGGGCTTGAGGAGGAGAAGTGCAGGATGAGGCCTCAGAGATGAAGCCCACAGGGAACTTGAACCCTCCAGGGAAGGGAATGTGTCTACGGCACAGACTTCAAGGGCAGCAAAGAAATATTCTTGAACCTCATGTATATCAACAGAAATGCGAAACTTCCAATGGTTTGGAACTGCAGTAGGTCCCAAGCCCACAAGCACTGCCCTTGGATCACTAATCAGTTTGCAGATGACAGTGACAACAGGGCAAATGATTGCCAGTAAATAAGGTACGTTTCTATCACATGGAAGAGATAATATATTTAGCTGAAAGTCCTATTCTACCAGGAGGACATGAAGTCCCCAAATCACACAAGAGCTGCAGGGTCACTCTAACAACCAAAAATGATCTGACGACCAGAAAAACAACTTAAGAAATAAGATGAATGTGTTAAAAGCCCAGGAGAAAGCAATAAGGAAGAAAAACAGGATGCCAGTATTTAAATGGTATGGCAATGAGGCCCCCTGTGCATGGCGGCGGGTGATACTTCCAGAGATGAGGTGAAGCAAAAGTGAATTACCCAGTGACAGATGGCAAACACAGGCAGGTGGCCTAAGGATCTGCAACAGAAAGTGCTTCACTAAGGGCAGGCGGTACCTACCACACCTCTGCCGCCTCCACACCAGGCCCTGAACAGATACTCGAAGAATATCTGTGAATTTGAGGTTATCTTGAAGGCATGCATCAGACCACGGACTGGCCTTCTTCTGATTACTCCCTATTTCTTCAGATCTACAATGTCGTACTTTATTATGTACTGGTAAGAAAAAACTGACTGACCAGTTAAACTATGACTCAGCATGAATTTTAAGACGCATCTCAGCTCTAGAGATGTTAGAATTGTGAAAATCGTAGGCATCTTAGAAGCATGAAAGACGGCAGATTGAAAAGATACCACCTGTTTGGGGAAGGGTGCACGCAACTATGATAACACGTCTCCCTGCCTCCCCCAGACCCCTCCCACCAGCACCCACGAGAGGAGGGCCTGGAATGTAGCTCCATAAGATGCGGGAAAGCTGAGAAGCAGGTAGATGCATGGAAGAGGGATCCACAGAAGAAAGTAGGCCCAGGGATATAACGACTGACTCCCTGTCGACCTGATTTACAGTCTCCGTGGAAGGTGAACTCGGCCACAGGGCACCGGTCTCCGGCCACTCGTCTCTGGCCACCCTTCTCCGCTCACACGGCGAGCCCGATGGCAAGCATGCAGCTTCTGTGGGACCAAGGGTGGGCGCGCCAGGCCCCGGGGGACGAGTGCCAAGGGCTCGCTTTCCTTGTGAATGCACATGGCACCCAAGCATCCTCTCATTCTCTCGCTATGGTGCGGGTCCTAAAAGCAGGGGTCGGGCTGCACAGGAAATGTGTTTGCAAAGAATGAACCAAGTCTTCTCCCTCAGAAAATAGCCTCCCTCCAGCCTCCTTCAAGGGAGTTGGAAAGGAACGCTGCCCATTTGCAAATCAATAACTTACAGTGGCTGTGTAGACAATAAAGCACAAAATGTGATGCTAGAGACCCATAATGGCTCAGTGTTCGAACATAATCCTGCCCTCCAAGTAGCAGACGAGGATCCACACAGGCCTCCTGGCTGCGTCCGCCTGCTGCCGCGCCGAGGGCTGGCGGTCTGTCTGCCTTTCTTTCTTTCTTCTTTTTTTTTAAGGGGGGGGGGGTTGGAAAATCAGAAGGCTACAGCTGAGACAGCTGCCAGGAGCCAACGACTCTCGACATTTTACCACTTCCTCCTTTTCACAGCTATTTGCATGAGGGTTGTTAGGAAAACACCTATTCCAGAAGGGAGACAATTTAATGGAAAAAGCATCTCAATCATTCACTTTCAGCCAGAATCTCACAGACTCAGAGGCACTTGACAGGATCCTTGGAAATCAGGAGAAACAGCTGCCACGCAGGCCACGCCCCCAGGGATTTCAGCCTTTTGGTACCAGGGGAGTCGCCCATGCGGAAAGATCTCTTAGATTCTGTGAGACCCGGACAGGAGCAGGAGCTGGGAGACCAGGTAATAAAACTGAGGTCCACACCCCCTGGATCAGCCCCTGCTCAACCTGCAGACAATAAAAAGGGCCTGGGGCCGGCGACAATTTTCCCCTGAAGGTTCCACACCCTTCTAATTACTCTCTGAGTCTGGCACCGGAGCCAGAGCCCTGGACCATACAGCAATGACCTGGACTCCTGAATCCATGGGGACCAAGCCAGCTGGGTCTCTGGGAATTCAGGAGTGAGCCACTATCAACCCACTTGCCCCATCTGAAGGGTTAGTGGGGACACGGCTCTGCTTCCTATCCATTCGTGCAAGAGACAGTCTGAGGAACCCGGCTCACTCTCAGCAGAAAAGCAAAGGAATACATTTCCTCATGAAGGGTAATCCCTGCTCAAACATGCATTCCTCACATTAGACAAAATCGCTGAAGCACTCTTTGAATTGCCCAACTTTAGGGAAAGCCAGCCCCAGCGGGAGGCACCCCTGCAAAGCAGCAACCAAATGAGACAACAACATCTGACACATTCGGCTGTGGGTGTTCTAGATACAGAGGCAGAGGTTTTTGCCTTTTGCAAGGGCCAAATGGCATGCTCTTATGGGCAGCAGCTCAGCTGAGAGAAGTTTCTAGAAAGCTGTTGCTGCTGCATGCAAGAAAGAAAGAAAGAAAGAAAGAAAAAGAAAGAAGGAAGGAAAGAAAAAGAAAGAAAGAAAGAAAGAGAAAGAAAGAAAGAAGGAAAGAGAAAGAGAAAGAAAGAAAAAGAAAGAAGGAAAGAAAAAGACAGAAAGAAAGAAAGAAAGAAAGAAAGAAAGAAAGAAAGAAAGAAAAAGAAAGAAAGAAAGAAAGAAAAAGGAAAGAAAGAAAGAAAAGGAAAAAAGAAAAATGAAGCCTCTGGATTTTGTGCACTTGCAATGAATATCAAAACGTGAACCTAGAAGAGGTCGCCTGGTGGCCTGGCACCTCTTCTTGGCCTAAGCACTCCAAATCTAACATGGGGATTCCCGAGCCTCGGCCCAACACACTCTTCACCGGACCCCTCACTTCCAAGTTGTCGGGCACACGGGTATAATTACTGGCAGCTTCTGCATTTGGACTGGGTTCCAGACGGTACCTGATTAGCACGTATGAGTCTGTTTTGGCCAGCTGGCCTATATCAGACGGTCCATCCGGGGCATTAGTCAGTTCAAGCAAACGGCAGAAGGAGATGAGTCTTTTTCCCTCCCCCGCCCCGATCTCAGCATCCCCAGAAGACAGGGAAGAGCTTCAATACCCTACGGGGGGCTGGCAGTCTTAGGTCCAGTCCTGCGCGCAGGACAGACAACACTGACGCGTCTTCATGTCCTCCTCGCACTCAGACAGCCTGTGAACACCCGTGGAAAAATACACCTATTAAGCACCTACCACGTGCCAGGCACCGGAAAGAAGAATGAACATGAGCCACGGGCCCTGTCCTAAAGGAACCCAGAGCCTGCAGGGAGGAAAAGGTGAATAAGAAACAATGATAAGACAGGACAGATGCGTTAACAGAGCCACCTGAAACGTGCTAGGAAATAGACGCGGGAGGACTCGGTTAGTCATGCGTGTGGCTGGGGGCTAGAGGGGTCTCAGCAGAGTGACAATCAGCTCTGAATTTTGGAAAAATTACTCTGGAAATGGTAAGACTAGACTGGGGAGAGGCAGTAACTAGGAGGGAGACCGGTTAGGAGGCTGCTGTGAAGGTTCTAGAGAATGAGGGCGTGCACAAGGGCTGCCACTGTGGGGGAGAAGAGGAGAAGCCAGTGCAGAAGTGCTTCCGGCTGCAGGCGGGAGGGGAGAGGAGCCGGCCTGGGCCCGCGTGCACACGGCTGGGTTACAAAGCCTGGTGCATTGAATGTCTCCATCCAGCCTGCCGACATACCAGCCCTCTCTGCCACATTTTCTGAACTTTCTTGATCCTCAGATTCACCTCTGCTAGAATCTGAGCAACACTCTGGCTTCCAGCTCTACCTTTTAGATCTTCTCCAGATCATGCATCCCGCTGCAAACCTCCCACCCACCCAAGTGTCTAAGGCGGTGCCATGGAGCCTCCCTGTCCTTCTCTGCATCTCCAGGGGCTCCAGAACCAGCAGCCCCAAGAAGGAAATGGGGTGTACTCGCTGCTTGATCCTCTGCATGGGCCCCTTTCCAAATACAAACCACAAATAGCTGGCTGGAGATGAGTACCCAGGGTGACCTGCCCCAGCTGGTAGCAGGAGTTCCAGGATCCATCTGGTCTACCTCTACCCCCGAGTCTGGCCCCGTGGAGTAGGGCAATCTTGGAGTCTTCCCCGAAACTCTTCTGGGATATTTTTCTGTGACCAGAGAAATCTGGACATGAGATGACAATCCTAATTTCTTTGGTGAAGTCCAGAAGAAATGCACTGAGGGTGGGACTAGGACAGATCGCTGGGACAGAGAAGCCCCAGGTATTTTTCCTGTAACTCTAATTGCTAATACCTAAGGCAGGAGTAACTCTGGAGCTGTGTGTACTGGGTAGTGTTTATGGTCATAAGAGGATTTCCCAGTGTATAACTGCATTAGATCCCTACAACAGCATGGGAGGTAGGGGGGTTTCAAACTCCTAGGAGGAGAGCATGAGAGCACAGATTCAGTGGTGGATGCCTGGGTTGGAACCTGGCTCTGCCATTCACTGACTCTCTGACTCTGGACAAGTATTCCACTTCCTCGTGCCTCAGTTTCTCCGGATGGGAAATGGGACTACTACTAATGCCTAGCACAGAGTGAGCACTTTATAAGCATTTGTTAAAGAAAGATCTCTACTTTAGAGGTGACTTAAACACAGTGCTGACAGGCTGAGGAACCTGCCTGAGGCTGCCAGGCTGGAATGTGAGGTGGAGAATTAGAATTCTTTGGCTCCTAGGCCATGCTCTTCAAGCCTCGTCAAGCTACTCTGGGAAGCCCCTACTCTCCGGCAAGCTCCTTATCCTTCCTGGGAAAGGGCCTTTACAAGGAATACAATGTATGTCATCATCCTACAGCGATAACTATTAAAGTAGAGAGTATCTTTTTTTTGAAGTGTATTATTGAGATAAAATTCATATAACATAAAATTTATCATTTTAACCACTTTAAGTGTACAATTCAGTGGTTTTTAGTACATTCGCAATGTTGTGCAATCATTACCGTATCTAATTCCAGAATATTCACCACCCCAAAAAGAAACCCTGTACTTCCCCATTCCCCTTACACCCCAGCCCATGACAACCATTATCTACTTTCTGTCTCTAAGTTTATTGTGGACATTTCATACAAATGAAATCATATTATATGTGGTCCTTTGCTTCTGGCTTCTTTCACTTAGCATAACATTTTCAAGGTTCATCCATGTTGTAATGTGTCAGTACTTCATTCCCTTTCATGGCTGAATAGTATTCCATTGTAGGATATACCACCTTCTGTTGACCCATTCATCAGTTGGTGGGCATTGGGGTTATTCCCACCTTTTGGTTATTGTGAACAGTGCTTCTATGAACACTGGTGTGTAAGTTTTTGTGTGCACTTGGGTATATACCTAGGAGTGGAATTGCTAGATCATATGGTAACACTATCTTTAACCTTTTCAAGGAACAAACTGCTTTCCACAGTAGCTATGCCATTTTACATTCCCACCAGCAATCTACAAGGGTTTCAATTTCTCCACATCCTGGCCAACCCTTGTAATTCTCCTTTCCTCCCCGCCCCCCTAAATATATATATTCTAGCCATCCTAGTGATGTGATGTGATATCTCATTGCCGGTTTGATTTGCATTTCCCTAATGACTAATGATGGTGGGCATTTTTTTCATGTGCAGTCCATTTTTATGCTCTTGATATTGTGGTAACTGATATAAAAGATATGAAGTCTTGGGCCCCTTTTCTTAGATGAAGAGGTGGGCTTGGTGGATGTGTACAAAGCTGACCACATGCAGATGGCAGCAGGGAAAACTAACACCCAACACACAGGTTCCTATATGCAGCGAGTAACTGGTGGCCTCTAGGGGTGAGGAGGGATCTTAAAATTTGCACGAGCCCACAAAAGCTTTCACATCCACCACGGGCCCATCCTGCTCTGTTCCTCTCACTGATTATTGGGGCACATCTGTTTTTGCGGGCCTTCTTGACTGCCTCCACGTTTAGAATGGCAGCCCAACTTCCTCCAAGGGCCTGAAGGTAGGATTAGCAAGAGGCTCTGAGATGCTCAGCTGGTAAACCAGTCGCAGGCCTGAGCAAAGCTGGGGAGCTACGGAAATGCCACATGACAGATACATCTCAGAAGCTAAGGGAGCAGACGGCCTGAAACGCCAGCCAAAGTCCGGGCTGGGCACTCACTGAAGCAAAACCCTCCTGTGGTACAGGGGCAGCAAAGTAGCCCCGAGTTGACTGAAACATGAGCGCTGTGAGTTTTGAGCCAGGCAGACTGCAGCTGGGCAAGGACTTTCCTGAAAACAGGCCACTGGCCACCACGGTGAAGGAATGGTTACCGCAAATATGGGTGTCCCTGGCCCCATGTTGCCTCTTCTTTTCAATGGTCTTCTGGCCATTTCATCATTTTCCAGGGCCTTCTCCAGAAACAAGAGAGAAGAAAGACACCAGTGCGTGCTCCAGCAGCTCTTGCAGATAGGTATGGCTAAGGGAGTCAGGCTGAAGTCAGTGGACCCCTGCTCTATATACTATTGTGTGATAAACTGCCCCAGTATTAGCGGCTTAGAACCACTAATTCTCTCATGGGTTTGTGGATTGAGTGGACTCAGCTGAGCCATTTTTCCTTAGGACCAGATGTTAGCTGAGGCTGTCATCAAATGAAGGACCTACTGGACTGGATGCCCCAGAGGGCTCATTTACAGCTGGTACATACTGCTGGTCATTAGCTGGAAGCTCAGCTAGGGATGTCCATTGGAGCGCCTACACCCCAGAGGGCCTGGGCTTCTTGCAGCACGGCAACTGGGTTACAAGAGGGAGTGTCCCAACAGTGAATGTTCCAAGAAACTCAGGCAGAAGTTGTAAGGCTCCTATGACCTAGCTTCAGCTGTCACATGGTGTCACTTCTGTTGGTCAAAAGTGAGTCACAGGGAACCCTTCCCAACTCCATGAGGCCAGCATTACCCTCCCAGACAAAGATATCATAAGAAAAGAAAACCACAGATCAAATCCCTTATGAATATAGATGTATAAATCCTCAACAAAATACTAGCAAATTCAGCAACATATAAAAAGATTATACACCATGAACCAGTGGAATTTATCCCAAGAATACGAGAGCAGTTCAATATATGAAAAGCTACCTCTGTAATACACATTAATAGAATAAAGAACAAAACCATGTGACCATCTCAGTGGATGTAGAGAAAGCATTTGGCGAAATCCAACACCCTTTCATGATAAAAACACTCAATAAAGTAGGAATAAAAGAAACTTCCTCAACTTGTTAAGGGTATTTATAAAAAGCCCACAGCTAATATCACACTTAATGGTGAAAGACTGAAAGCTTTCTCTCCAAGATCAGGAACAAGACAAGGATGTCCACTCTTGCCATTTCTATTCAATATTGTACTCGAGGTTCTAGCCAGGACAATCAGGTAAGAAAGAGAAATAAAAGGCATCAGACTGGAAAGGAAAAAGTAAAACTGTATTTGCCGGTGACAGGATATATAGAAAATCCTAAAGAATACACACACACCCCCCACACACACAACTATTAGAACAAAAAGTTTAGCTAGTAGCAAGATAAAAGAACAGCATAAAAGAATCAACTGTATTTCTATATTCTAGCAATGAACAATCTGAAAATGAAATAAACAATTCCATTTTCATCAGTATTGAAAAAATAAAATACGAATAAATTTAGCCAAAGAAGTACAAAAACTTGTACACTGAAAACTACAAACAACATAATTGACAGAAATTAGATCTAAATACATGGAAAGACATCTTGTGTTCCTGTACTGGAAAACTTGATATTGTAAAAATAATCGTACTTACTGAACTGATCGACACGTTCAACACAAACCCTATAAGCATTCTAGCTACCTTTTTGCAGCAATTAACAAGCTGCTCCTAAAATTCACATGGCAATGCACTGGTTCAAGCTGAAACAATCTTGAAAAAGTGCGAAGTTGGAGGATTCATATGTCCTAGTTTCAAAACTTATCACAGTAATCAAGATAGTGTGGCACAGGCATAAGGAAAGACGTATAGATCAGTGCGATAGAACTGAGAGTCCAGAAATAAGCACTTACATCTGGTCAGCTGATTTTTAATAAGAGTTCCAAGACAATTCAAAGGGGGAAAAAATAGTCTTTTCAACAAATGGTGCTGGGACAACTAGATAACCACATGAAAAAGAATGACTTTAGGCCCCTACTTCACACCATATACCAAAAAAAAAAAAAAAACCTCAAATAGATCAGAGATCTAAATGTAGGAGCTAAAACCATAAAACTCTTAGAAGAAAACATAAGAGTAAATCTTTGTGACCTTAGATTAGATAACCGTTTCTTAGATATGACACCAAAAGCACAAGCAACGAAAGAAATATTTGATAAACATGACATGATAAAAATTAAAAGCTTTTAAACTATTTAACTTCTTTAGATTATTTTTATTTTTTTGGCCACACCGCCCAGTTTGCGGGATCTTAGTTCCCTGACCAGGGATTGAACCCAGGCCATGGCAGTAAAAGTGCACAGTCCTAGCCACTGGACGGCCAGGGAACTCCCTAAAAGCTTTTGTGCTTAAAAGTATACCATCAAGAAAGCAAAAAGACAACTCATAGAATGTGAAAAAATATTTGTAAATCATATATCTGATAAGGGACTTCTATCGAGAATATATTAAGAACTCTTACAACTTCATTAAAAAAACACCTACTTAAAAACTGGGCAAAAAATTTTTAAAACATTTCTCCAAAAAAGATTGCCAACTTGTGCCAAATAAGCACATTAAAAGATGTTCAACATTACTAGTCATCAAGGAAATTCAAATCCAAACAAAAACGTGATGTACGTGATGTTGCTTCACACCCACTAGCGTGGCTATAATAAAAAAAAGACAGACAATAACAAATGTTGGCAAGGATATAGAGAAATTGGAACCCTCATGCACTGCTAGTGGGAAGATAAAATGATGCAGCTGCTTTGGAAAATAACTTGGCAGTTCCTCAAAAAGTTAAGCACAGAGACACCGTATAATCCAGCAATTCCACTCCTAGATATATACCCAAGAGAAGTAAAAAAATATGTCCACACAAAAACTTGTACACAATTTCAAAGCAGCACAATCTACAATAGCCAAAAGATGTTAAAAAACCATCAACTGATAAATGGATAAACAGAATGGGGTATATTCATACAATGAAATACTATTAAGCTATACAAAGGAATGAAGTACTGATTCATGGGACAACATGGATGAACCTTAAAAGCATTATGCTGAGTGAAAGAAGACAGATACAAAGGGCCACATATTGTACAACTCCGTTTATATGAAATTTCTAGAATAAGCAAATCCATAAAGACACAAAGCAGAGTGGCAGTAGTCAGGGGCTGGGGGGAGGAGGGAATGGTGAGTGACTGCTAAGGGGGACGAGGTTTCTTTTTGTGGTAATTAAAATGTTCTGGAATTAGGTAGTCGCATTGTTTGCATAATTTTGTGAATATGCCAAAACCATGGAATGACACACTTGAAAGGGGTGAATTTTACAGTATTATGAATTATATCTCGATAAAGCTATTATTAACACACACACACACACACACACACACAAATCACAGGGTCAACCAAGTGCAGCAGAGAGTGGACTACACTGGAAGGCACATTCACTGCAAGGGCATCTTTTTTTTTTTTTTTTTTTTTTTGCGGTACGTGGGCCTCTCACCGCTGTGGCCTCTCTCGTTGCGGAGCACAGGCTCCGGACGCGCAGGCTCAGCGGCCATGGCTCATGGCCCAGCCGCTCCGCGGCATGTGGGATCTTCCCGGACCGGGGCACAAACCCGCATCCCCTGCATCGGCAGGCGGACTCTCAACCACTGCGCCACCAGGGAAGCCCTGCAAGGGCATCTTTAAAGACCAGTTATCACATACTCTCCAACTTGCTACTCTTTGTGGAAGTAGCTGAGGAAGTCCTGACTCGTAAAAGTACGGTTTACCCTGAGAATGAGAGTTAGCTTGGTAGAATAGAAAGCCTGGGTAGCAGAGATGGGCAGATCCAGGTTCAACTCCTGACTGCCACTCAGCTGTGTAAGCTCAAGTGAGGTACTTAATTCTTCTCTGCCCCAGTTTGCTCAGCCCTGCAGGATGATGGGATTAAAAGGCTAATACATGCAAAGTACCTGTTAAATAATAGTTGTTCAGTAAGTGATAGCTCTTATTCTTAGTTCTGTCTTGTCAGCATAATTATTAACACTGGTGGCTCTTGCCAGCATTCAGAAACACCTACCATGTGGCTTGGGAATTACCTGGGAATTTCTATTTTCCTAGCTATTTGGTTCTCCAGGCTAGATCAGAGAGTCACACAATTTTGGATCTATAAGATTTCCTAAAAATCATATGATTCACATATAAATAACAGAGATGGTAAATTAGCTTTAATATATATACAGAGGTCTTACAAATCAATAAGAAAATGATTAAGAGGCCAGTAGAAAACTAAGCAAAGACTATGAAAAAACAAATCATACAAGTATGCAAGTGGATAAGCATTCCTCTTCCAAACATTTATACTATGGAAATAATCATGAGCGTGTGCAAAAATTTAGCTACAAGGATATTCATTTATTGACTGCAATATTATTTTTAATAATGATAGGCTAATTTTTCTTTAATTTTTTGTTGGTGTATATTTTCCACAATGATCCTGTACCACTTTTGTTTCGTTTTGTTTTGTTTTGTTTTGCGGTACGCGGGCCTCTCACTGTTGTGGCCTCTCCCGTTGCGGAGCACAGGCTCCAGACGCGCAGGCTCAGTGGCCATGGCTCACGGGCCCAGCCGCTCCGCGGCATGTGGGATCTTCCCGGACCGGGGCACGAACCCGTGTCTCCTGCATCGGCAGGCGGACTCTCAAGCACTGCGCCACCAAGGAAGCCCCCTGTACCACTTTTACATCAAGAAAAAAAATTATTTTGATAAATGCACTCATAAAGGCCCCAAACCCTCCACGAATGGCCATTCAGTGTGCCCAGCCTAGAGCACTCAGCTCCTCAGCTGGCAGACTATCCACTCTGCCACCTTCCGGTCCCTTCCTCCTGCAGCCCAGAGGGCGGCCTCAGGGCCAGCTTGCTGCTTCCTGCTCCTCTGCGGCTCCTCCCCCTGCACTAATCATCCGCTCAGAGAATCACGTGATCTCTCAGCACCTCCATTCCCCCACCTGCAGGCCTGCCTCCCCTCCAGCCCCCAGAGCCCAGCACTACAGAGAAACGCTCTGCTGAGGTTGGTGGCACCATTATTACCAGTCTACTGTTAGCCTCTACAGGGCCTGGCAGTGTGTGATCCCACTTCCCTGCCAAAGAGGGTGCAGGAGCCTCCCCGACACACCAGCACTGCCCAGAGGCCTGTCTCCACCTGGTGATGTGCAGGTAGGAGCAGAGGGCCCTGCAGAAAGGAGGCAGCTGAACCAGACCCCTTCTGACCCACCTGAGACACGCCACCGAGTTTTAAGGGCAAGAGGGCAAGGCTGCTTGTCCCCCAGAATCTCCACCAAGCCCTGGGGCCCGGAGCCCGCTGGGAGAGGCGCTGGTCTGTGGGTCACAGGAAGCAGCCTCTCCCACTGGGTGGGAGCGCTCTGCGGTTCTCAGCCCTGCTGAGGTGTGCGGTTGTTTGCCTGCTCTCATCACGGTCCCCTCCTCCCGAAAGTGCTGTGTGCAGATTTTCTCCCTAAGTGAGGCTGACACACACACTGGTTCCCTGAGGATGTTCAGGTCCCAGGATGACAATGAGTGCTCTGGAGTCTGGGGTCACTTCCCCTCACACCTTCCCTTCTAAACTTGCAAGGAGACCAAACCTAGCCACTCCTTCCTCCTCTCTGCCCCTGCTACTCTCAACCCTTTAAACTGAGCCATCCTGACCGAGAAGGCAAATTCACACATACTTTCACGTGCTGGGGCTACACCAAGAGCTTTTTCAGTGTTTTGTAAACTTTCATACTTTATCTCAAAAATTAATGGGAATTTTGCTTTATATTCTATGTTTGCCCTACTATATTTCATTAATCCTAAGCTGTACTTTCCCCCCACACACTGTAACATCTTGAAAATTCGGGTGGATTCTTAGAATCTATAGTGGCTGCAGTTTAACTGGCAGGGGTTTTTTTTCCCTATGAAATATAATGATAAAAAAGTAATACTTTCCCCTAGCAATCTTGGAGTAGAACTGATGTTCTGAAAGATGTGTCAGGTTTGCACACTGCCGGCTCCTTGCTTAGGGCCCCAGTTCAAGGGCCATTTCTAGATGGTGTTTCCTTATGCTATGAAGTCCAGCATATCCAGAACACAGCCCCCTGCCAAGGCATGTGCCTCATTCTGAACGACGCCCCCCAGCCCCTACTCTCGGAAATACTCAGTGGCAACACAGGGAGATGTTTACTGAGCATTTATGACGGGCTGTGAGTTGAGCTAAGTGCTGCAAGTTCCCTTCATTCAATCTTCCCAACAACCCTATGAGGTTCCTGTAATTATCCCATTTTACAGATGGGAAAATGAGGCTCTGAGGGGTGATGTGACTTCCCAGGACTGCACCGAACCCAGGTCTCACTCCAGAGGCCTAGCACTGACCCCTACGCTTCCGGATATGCAGTCACAGAACAAACATGGGACTTCTGCTGTCAAACATTCCAGAACCACTCGGGACCCACGCGGCCTGCCCTCATCGGCCTGCAGAAGAGCCCCTCTCAGGGCTTCCCCTCCTGGCTCGCCAGTCTCTGTACACGCCCTCCCCAGGAGCCCTGGTGGGCAGGGTGAGCTGGGGGACCAGATAAAGTCGGCGCCCAGAGAGAAGGAAAGTCGCTATCAAAAGAGGCAGAAAGCGGGTCTTTGACCCCTAAACACTTCAGTTCTTCCTCCTTCCTGTTGTCGCCTTCCTCCTAACCCATCTCTCCACTTAGAAGCTTCCAAACTTACCTTCCCACAATACCTCCCTCCCTGCGCTCTCAAATTCTGGCCCATTTTTGCTCCCTCTACAATTCCCGCACAACCCAGCAGTTAACTGTGGAAACTGCCGGCCTTCTTAGACCCGCCCCCTCTTCCAGGCAGCAGTGACAGCTGCCATTTCCTGACTGTCAACCGTGTGCCAGCTCTTGAGTTATCCCTAACCCTCCCTAGGACCAAGACGATAGCCTTAAATGAGCAAGCTGAGGCACAGAGAGGTGAGGTTAACTTGCCCAAAGTCACACAGCAAGCAAGTGGTGAGGCCAAGATGTAATCTAAGATCTGCGTGCAAAGTCTGTTTTTCCTTCTCCACCAACCACCAGTATCAACTAAACGCAGGCATGAGTTTCAAAGGTGGCTTCTTCATCTAGCACACCACGTTATCTGTCTCCCTCTGTATCTCTGTCTGTCTCCAGGTAAAAAGCCTGCATACAAATCATGTCAGTAGGGCTAGATTTTAAAGTGGTTCCGCTACGGAGGCGTCTCCCCAGGCTTCTGCCCCATCCCAGGGAGGACTCTTCCTCAAAGGAGATTTAAAAGTGTCACAAACCCTAAGACCACAATTCAACTCTTAAAGCAGCACACACATCACTTGCTTACCTGGATCCCCGTCCCATGTAGCTCGCTCCACGGTTATATCTGGGCATGTGCGTGTCTCCCCCCATGAGCTGTAAATTTCTATCAATACCTTTTTCTTTGAAAGGCGGAGGGAGTGCCATATCTTTGAGGGGGTTCTCAGGAAAGCCCCAGAACCCGTCCTGAGGAAAAGAGGGCACAAACAAAATACACCCTCATCCTCTGCAACGCTTCAGGCCATGGGAGGGCTTCACACATGACAAGTAAGAATCCCTGCTCTGTATCCGTCCTACACCCTTAGCAGAGGCTCTGCAACAGTGCTGAAGAATTTTATTAAGGAAATTAATAAAACTCCACCACCAGCTTTGATCTGAAAGAAGGCAGCCGTTCGCTTTAGGCCACTTTGCTCGAGGCACTTGCCCTGTTTCTCCCTCCCGAGGTCTCTGGACTAGCCTCCCTTGTTCTCTGAAGTTCCACCGTGGTCTTGCTCTAGGCTCTGAGCCATCAAGCCTGCTCTCCGGCCCCCATGCCATCCACACCACACCCCCAGAGGCCGACTGCCTACGGTCTGAATGTTTGTGACCCCTCAGATTCACATGTTGGAATCCTAACACCCAGTGGGGCCTCTGGGAGGTGATTGGCGCAGGAGGGCGGAGCCCACATGAATGAGATTAGGGCTCTTCTAAGAGACCCCACAGAGTTCCCCAGCCCTTCCTCCAGGTGAGGACACAGTGGGAAGCCTGCAACGGGAAGATGGCCCTCACCAGACCCTGACCCGCGCTGGCACCCGGATCTCGGACCTCTGGCCTTCAGAGCTGCGAGAAATGAATGCCTGCTGTTTATAAGCCACGCAGTCTGGTATTTTGTTCTATCGGCCAGGATGGACTCAGACACCACCCCAAGCCTCTCCCCGCCTCTCCCACCGCACTTTGCTGGCTCTGTGCCCCAGGGACCTTACCATCCTACCCCCTCTCACACATGAAGCTCGCCAGGCCCTGCCCCTGCAACTGCCCAAGGTTGTCCTGATTTCGGGCAGAGTGAGACCCAACCCCAGGAATCCTCTGCACTAGCCTCTGCCCAGCAAAGTGCCTCCTCTTGCCCAGGAAGCAAAAGCAGCAGTGGCCACGTGCAATCTGGCCTCTCAGATTTTCCGCCCTGGCAGGACTCCGCTGCAGAGTAAAACAGCCTTGGGCAGATGCAGCTGACAGGGTGTCACAGCTCCCCCGACCCCTCGGCTGGCACACCTACACGGGGCCTCCTGCACACGTATTCCTGGCAGCTCTGATGGAGAGACGCACCTGAGCTGAGTTACCTCGGAAGGGCTGAGGAATCATCTCAGACAAACCGATTCTCTCCAGGCCTCCGTCTGACTCCATCTGACACCCACGTCCAGAGAAGCAGCAGTCACAATGGCCCAAAGGGGCCAACAGCCCAGTGTCCATCAATGGAAAAATGGACAAACAAATCGTGCTACACATATGCAATGAAATATTACTCAGCCATAAAAAGAAGGAAATTCTGACACATGCTACAATACGGATGAACCTTGGGGACATGATGCTATGTGAAATATGCCAGTCACAAAACACAAATACCATATGATTCCGCTTCTCTGCAGTACCTACAACAGGCAAATTCTTAGAAACAGAAGGTAGGGGAGAGGTTGACAGGGCTGAGGAGAGGGGGGAATGGGGAGTTATTGTTTAATGCGGGGGTCCCCAGCCCCCAGGCCACAGACTGCTACTGGTCCGAGGCCTGTTAGGAACAGGGCTGCACAGCAGGAGGTGAGCAGTGGGCCAGCGAGCAGAGCTTCACCTGCCGCTGCCCATCGCTCCCCACGGCTTGCATACCGCCTGGACCACCTCCCCACCCCCCAACCGTGTCTCCACAAAACCGGTCCCTGGTGCCAAAAAGGTTGGGGACCACTGATTTCATGGATACAGAGTTTCTGTTTGGGATGCTGAAAAACTTCTGGAAACAGATAGCGGTGATAGTTGCACAACATTGTGTACGTACTTCGTGCCACAGAATTGAACTTTAAAATGGCTAAAATAGTAAATTTTATGTTAGGTATATTTTTAAAAGTTTAAAAATTAAATGTGAATTCCTTGGTGGTCCAGTGGTTAGGACTCTGCGCTTCCACTGCAGGGGGCCCGGGTTCAATCCCTGGTCTGGGAATTAAGATCATGCACGCCGTGCTGCGTGACCGGGGAAAAAAAAAAAAAAAAGCATGTAAAAATTAAATGTGCTCTATACTGTGACTTAAAAAAAAAAAAAGGCAACAGCTGCACCTGCCCTTACCTCACTTTGAAAAGATATGAGGATTTATTATACTTCCCATAAGAGCCTGACACACCAAGAACATGACCCCAGTACATAATCCCCGGGCACCACACCTCCACAGGGGTCTAACACCTTTGGACACGCGGCCATCTGAGACCCCTCCCTGGATGAAAGGTGCCACATGAATGTAAACATCCCCTTCTCCCTGCCCTCCCCTCCACCCACAGGCAGCTGGTTTCCCCAGGAAGGCTGGGCAGCCAGGCCCGTTCTGGGTCAGCATCAACTACCATCCTGTTATAAATCCTTCCCCACAAAGCACTGGAGACTGGTCCTCTCGCTGTGCCAAGAAGTCTTTTCTAACCATCTGTAATCCATTCAAAGGCACCCGGCAGGAAGTGGTAGCAAGGAAAACCCCTGCACAAGGCAATGGCTGGGACCACCTCGCCTCTCACTCTCGGCCAGCAACAGGAAGTCCTCCTTTCTCGGGACACAGAACATCTGTGGGAGCTCAGAAAGCTGCCGGGCGTCTGTCAGGGCCTAAATGGGCTCGAGACAGATGCATGCAAAATTTGGTCCGAAACGCAGGCTGTATTGAGTTTTTAAATTAGCTCTGAAGAAAACTCATTTGAAAAACCAAAACAAACCCCAGACCCTAAGAAGGGGAAAAAAAAAAAAATGAAAACTAACCTCAAAAATGCTTTCTTCTGATTTCTGCGGACAATTAGACCACAATTTCAAGCAGCTCCAGTCCCTCTCATTGTGGCTCCCCCTCCAATCTGGTGTTGTCAGCTGCTTCTTCCTAATAGTGAGAGCTTCATTTTTTGGCACTACAAGCTGAACCCCTCAAAGCATTTCAATGGTGAACTGGGACTGGCCTGTACAGCCTCACAGGAGCAGATTATTAAATTTTCAGGAATCTGGTGAGCCAATTAAGAAATGATTAAAAATTATATAAGCTCAAATTAAATGTATTATATTTAAAAAATAGAATAAATACTCAAAAGTTACCACTTCTATTCACCTTGCTACATTTTACTATTATCTATGCTTTGAGCAGGGGTTGAGAACTTTTCCTAGAAAGGGCCAGGTAGTAAATATTTTAGGTTCTGAGGGTCTCTGCTCAGCCATTCCACTCTACCATGGTGGTGAGTGCAAAAGTAACCAGAGACAATACATACATTACTCAACATGGCTGTGTTCCAATAAAACGTTATTTTCAAAGCCAGGTGACAAGGATTTCACTGATGGGCCATAGTCTGACAACTGCTGCTCTTGAAGTTCTTTACATCTGCTCTATCTGCACGGAGGAGGAAATCCTACGTTAAGTGTTCTAATGCACATCTCTTCCCAACTCTGAGTTCAGTGATAGCATACTGATGGCTTGAAATGTGGTCACAGGAAAGCTTACACCACAGAAATCATCAAATGCTACAAATCAGGGCTTGATTTATTATTCGATTACCTAGTTTTAAGAAGGTGACGGAGAAAACGTTAGTAATGCAAATTTAAAAGTATATCATGTCGATAGAGAATACACTGGTGGTTGCCATGGGGGAGGGGGGTGGGAGAGGGATGGACTGGGAGTTTGGGATTAGCAGATGCAAACTGGTGTATATAGAACGGGTAAACAACAAGGTCCTACTGTACGGCACAGGGAACTATAGTCACTATCCTGTGATAAACCATAATGAAAAACAATATGAAAACAAATGCATATATATGTATAACTGAATCACTTTGCTGTACAGCAGTAATTAACACAACATTGTAAATCAACTATACTCCAATTTAAAAAAAAAGAAAAAAGTATATCATGTTGATAGCTGTATTTGAAGAAACACAGAAGTGAGGCCATATTCTCTTGGTAGCACTTGAGAACTATTATCCAATTCAGCAAGGAAGTCACTCTTGTCACCAACAATCAAGCAAAGTTCCCACATACATCTTTGTTCTTTCACTTTCATCTTCCCCACGGACTTAAATGAAAATATCAACCAGCACTTATGTCAGATGGACACTTGTTTGTCAATTTCGACCTTAGCTCAGCCGGGGGCATAAGAATTTGGCAAAAATCAACAAAAGATATCTGCAAGAATCAACTGATGATATGAAATTTACCATAAAGAGTATTAAATACTGAATGATTTATAAATTGTATGCTAAACAGCCTCTTATCAGTAAAATGTATAATAAACCTATACATGTACATGTGCAAATTTGTTTAGAGAGTGGGTTGTTAAGCATTTACTAGCACAACATTGGTTCTGATAGAAAAGAACTTCCAGATTAACTTCCAGAGCATTAAGACCTAAAAATGTGTGTGTGTGTGAAAGACAGAGAGACACTGACCCTCCTCCCAGTACAATGAACAGAGACAGCAACAAACATTAACAGACAAAAAAGGCGCCTGTTTCCTCAAAATACCATAAAAAACTAAATTGTGTTGTGGGTATTGAGTGGGTGTGCCACTGGAATATATTACAAACTGTTTCTCTTCAGTACTCATGGCACATCCAGGACTCACCCTAACTCCTTTTTCCAAAAGCGACTGTCTGGGGGAACTCACAGCCCTCATTAGGCCTAGTTCAAGTCCTAGCCATCCATGATGAAGCATTCATTCATTCATTCACTCATTCCGCAAACAATAACTTGGCTCCAATTATACACCCTTCCCTGTGCTCCAGATAGACCCACAAAGCAAAGAGCCCCTTCCCCCAGGTCAAAGGTCATGCAGGCAGCAGACTGAAATCTCTTCCTTCCCTGGGCCCCACTCATGCAAGCCACATTCACAACGTGAATGAATTTCACATTTCAGTCCCGAGTTCCTGGAAGGCAGGGCCGGGGCTATCGCACCTGTGCATCCTGCACACTGCCCCACCCAGTGCCCGGGCCGTTGGTCACTTTCTAGTGAATGGGTGATGCAGGGAGCACTGCTCTAGCTTCAGAACCTAAGGAGCACCACTCATCCTGGTTTGCCATTAACTTCAGCAGTTCACCGGACCCAGGCTAAATGCTGGGCTCCTGCTGGAAGATGGGAGAGCGGTTATTTTAAGTATAATTATCTTCTTCCTTCCCCAAATTAAAGAAGAGGGTCACTTGAGCCTGTGGGAAAACGTTTCTCAATGTTTTTAAACTCATACTCTACCAACCAAGATATGGTCATACTTTACTTCTGAGCTCTGCATACAAAGCTCACTCTAGCTATCTAGAATTTCCCATTGATTATGGGTTTTCACACTATTCATGCATCTTATTGAAATATGCCCAGTCCTTGCCCTCGCCCTCCCTAGCTCAAACCACAGGTGTTCAACTCTTTACTCTGAAAATTGGTAATTAGAGGGGGAACTGTAACTCTGCCTTTTTAGGAGGAACTTAACAGTTCATCCCTGTTGATGAGAAAGAGGTCTTTGCAGATGAATGCCAGCCAGTACATGTAGATCAGAATGACAGAACTTTTTTTTTTTTTTTTGGCTGCACCACGTGGCTTGCGGGGTCTTAGTTCCCTGACCAGGGATTGAACCTGCGCCCTCGGCAGTGAAAGCAAGGAGTCCTAACTGTTGGACTGCCAGGAAATTCCCAGAATGACAGAATTTGAAAATGACCATTCCACGACCCCCAAAGAAATAACTGATCCAGCAAGGATCATCAATGGAGGCTAGGATGATTCCAAGAAATTTCTTTTTGGGGAATAGGGTTCTCACTCGGTTCCAGAGCATAACCCACAAAATGGCATGCTAATTGCAGAAGGAAAGCATCTCTTTGCAGTGGAGAGGTGGTCACCACCTTTCCAAGTGATCAATACCTAATAATGGGACCCCTGACATCATGTGCCCCTGATGAGATGTTTAACGAAGCCCTCAGAATCACCTGGACGTATTCTTTCCAAAATGTCGAGCCTGAATCTGAGACTTCAGCTCTTAACTTCCAGTATGGAGGGAAAACAGGGCATAGAGAAAGAAGGTAAATGACACCACGAGGAAGTGATCAGACAGATCAGAATGGGAAGCAATTTAAACAGCAATGTTTTATACATGTATATACAGAAATATATACATATGCGTATATTGTATATATCTATACATATATATGCACACATCCATGGGGGCACTCTTCTAGATTTAAAGTGACTAAACAGACATAAAAACCAAATGTAATGCATGAAACTTGATGGGATCCTGGATACATATTTAAAAAACATCTACGTGAAAAAGCAGCTATAAACTTTTTGAAGGGGGCGGGGACAGACAATGGGGGAAATTTGAATACAAACCGAATAGTAGATGCTATTCGGGGATTACCACTAGTTTTCTAAGTGTGATACTGGTATTATGATTATGTTGGAGAATGCTTTTATTTTTAGGAGATGCATGCTGAAGTATTTAGAGGTGAAGTGTCATGCTGTCTCTGACTTACTTCCAAATGGTTCAGCAAAAGCACACATACATACTTATATAAGGTGAGGCTCTGAGAACTTAAGTGAGTAGCTCAAGGTTACACAATCAAGATGTGTCAAAATGATAAATATTTAGAGGTGAAGTGGCATGATGTCTACAACTGATCTTCAAAGGATACAGAAATATATATCTTTATAAGAAATCAGATAAAATGTGAACTGATTTTTAACTCTAAGGGGTGCGTATATGAATGACCGTGGTACTATTATTTCAACTTTTTTGATACATGGGAAAATTTTTAATTTTAACATTAAGATGGTGGGGCAAAAAAGAAACAAGGCTGCAGGGGGCTGGGTTTATCAGCAAATCCGAACCGAGAACCTTCAGGCTGCTCAAAGGTGTCTGTGACGCTGGGCCCAAACTACAGTGCTTTTGCACTGCATTTTCACCACTGATGTAGGAACTCACGGAGGATCCTGGGGCTGCAACACGCTACGCTGAACTGGGCCTTTTTGCATTGTGGCTCCAAATAGTCACCTGAACAGAAGCTTCAGGAGGCCTGCCAGTTCTTAGAATCTCAACAACTTCAAAAAATCAGGTGCTAAATCAAAGAAACTCACAGGTCATCTCCAGACTGCTTTTAAAAACGAAAATATAAATGTACAGTTGTTTAGAGGATACAGAGTTCAGTTTTACGAGATGAAAAGAGTTCTGGAGATTAGTCGCACGACAACGTGAAAGTACTTAACACTCCTGAACTGTAGCCTTAAATACGGTTAAGACGGTAAATTTTATGTTATTTGTATTTTACCACATTAAAAAGAAAAAAAAAGAAATAAAAATACAGGTCTCACAAGACACGTACCTGAAAACCAAACTGGATGTCTAGCTGAATTGTAACACTCTTATTAGTTGAAAATAACTCAGGAAAGAAAAAGGGATGATGTGGTCCCTCCTCCCTTCCCCCCAAATCCACAAGATTATAATGCAGTTGTGAAAATAATACATCAGGTGAGCAATGGAATGGCCAGGAAGTGTACGATGTAGGGGCCAAAGTGCATGATGGGTACGGCCAGCAGCACGGGGTCGAGGTACAGGCTGCGCAGCCTGAGAAGCTGGGGAAGCTCCCGCAGAGTGTTTGGGGCTTCGGCCCCGCAGAACGAGAGGAAGGCAAAAACCAAAGACGGGCACAGGGCTCGTAAGGGGCAAACCGCCTGTCAGGATTTGAAGGGACTGAGGCACAGGGGACCTGGAACACTGCGTTAACTGTGGTCAATGGGGAAGTGATGATGGGTTTTCATTCCAGGAACAACCTGATAAAATGTGACTTTTCGGGAGATTAATTTTGAATTGGTATTCTGGGAAGACGGAGACAGGGAGGCCAATTAAGCAGCTATTATAAAAACCTAGGTTGGCTATGAGGCGGGCTAGCCTGGGATGGGGGCTCAGGGCCAGGAGGGATGGGAGAGAGGCAGGGGACTGCTCTTACGCGGAGCGGGGAGGGGAGGAGGGAGGGAGGGAGGGTCTTTCTAGAGCTACTGGCTAAGGGAAGATACAAAGAAGGCTCTGCACTTGCACTGGGTCTGGGGGGTACTGGGGGTGCAGTAAGGATGCCTGTGAGGGGCTTTCCAATGCAGTATGCCAGAGGCGTGAGCAAGGAGAAGGGCGGGTTGCCACAGAGCAAACCCTGGAGGGAAGGGGGGAGCTGGGAGGGGTTGGCAGGAGAGGCCTAAAAGTGGGCATCACCAGGCTTCCCTGGTGGTGCAGTGGTTGAGAATCTGCCTGCTAATGCAGGGAACACGTGTTCGAGCCCTGGTCCGGGAAGATCCCACATGCCGCGGAGCAACTGGGCCCGTGAGCCACAACTATTGAGCCTGCGCGTCTGGAGCCTGTGCTCCGCAACGGGACAGGCCGCAATAGTGAGAGGCCCACGCACCGCGATGAAGAGTGGCCCCCGCTCGCCACAACTAGAGAAAGCCCTCGCACAGAAACGAAGACCCAGCACAGCAAAAATAAATAAATTAATTAAAAAGTGGGCATCACCAAATCTTTGGAAAAGAAAATAAGGTGTTCAAAAAGCTCAAGGGCAGTCTACTATCTAATGAAATCCCCAATAATTTCGTTTGGAAAGCAAACAGCCCCCTAATCGGTCCAAGGCTGGATTATTCTATATTGGGTTTGCACAAAACAGAGCCATCTCTCTTTTCAAAGGTCTTCTGCCATTACGTGTTTGGTCTGAGCCTCTGAAAGTGACAGGACTCATTTGAGTCCATTTGCCCTGCTTCTGCAAAAGACGGTGAGGAAGGACACAATGGTCAAGGTCAAGGGTGTAGTGCCAAGGAACAGAAGCCTGGAGTCTGGGGACGAGGGTCACGGGGCTGTCATTGGTGGGTGGGCCGAATGGAGCCAGCCTCACCCAAACGTGACCGGTCTCACTTTCCCAGTGTTCCCCTTTCTTCCTGACAGTCTGCGGCAGATTCCATCACATGGGAAAGGTGTTCCAGCCCACGAGCTCTGGGCCTCTTCAGGAGGATCAAAACACCGGCCGGCAGACCAAGGGACTAGGGCCCATCAAAGGTCACCTGAAACCCCACGCTGATGAGGGAACTGCGTAGGAGGGACAGTGCTGAAGAGGAAACACATGTCGAGGGATCCCCTGGTCTCTAAAACCACTGAGACAGAGAGAGAGAGAGAGAGAGAGAGAGAGAGATCTTCATCCAGTTCCTTGAGGACCAGCCAGGTCCCCACGTACAAAATGCTAAGTACCCTGGTCAATGGGGAGTAGGTGAAATCCAGAGTCACGGACCTGAACATCACCACGTCACCCTATCCTCATGTGGGAGATGCATTCTGTGCCTCTCTCAGCCAGTCCAGTCACAGACTCTTCTTTGTCACTGCCCCTCAGAGCCAGTCACAACTAGGGTATCTCTGTGGCTGAAGAAGTCAAAGGTCTTTCACACCCACTTAGCAGGCGCATTGCCCATCAATAGGTCACCTCTAACTGGAGGGTATTGAAAAGGAATCTCCGTTCCAGCATCCAAAGGAGCACACCCTTCATGAAATCACTAACAATCCCACTGCCAAGAGGGAAACTAAAAAGCGGCCTAGAAGATGTTCAAAAGGGGGAAAAAAAAGAGAAATCATCACTGTAGATAGATGCCCCTGGAGTTGCTTGGCAACCATCTCTGCTAACACCTTCTCCCAAAAAGGAACAGTTTAAGTCAGCTCCTGAGATTTCCCTGAGGCCAGGGCTCTGACCACAGAGGCCCCAGAGCTGGGGCCTTAGGATGAGAAAGCATTTCACTGATGGGGAGACCTGGGGCCCCATCAGCAGGCCACAGGCTTACACACATGAGGGGGAAGAAAACTATAACCATTTTGCTTAAAGAACATGCTCTTTGAGGCAGGGCTGGTACTAGGGTGAGGTGAGTGAGGTGAGTGAGGTGCTCGAGTGCAGCATTTAAGGAGGCCCTCGCTCTGCATTTGCAGGAGCCTGTGTGTGCATCTTTAAACGTGTGTTCTGGGGGCCCCGCCGGCCTCCCCGTAGTCCTAGCCCTGCTCCTAGGGCAACATTATGACACAGTGCTTAAGAGTACTGCCTCTGGAATCAGCCTGCCTCTGGGTTCAAATCCCAGCTCTTCTTCCCTGCTGTATCACCTTGGGTAAACCACTTAACCTCGCTGAGCTTCAGTTTCCTAATCTCTAAAATGAGGTTGATACAGGAATTGCCTTAGAGAGTGTCATGAGGGTTAAATGAGAAAAATGCACATTTAGCTCTATGTCTGGCACCTACTCAATGCCCAGTAAATGGCAGCTATGATTGTTATTTTTAAAAACACATAATAATAATAAGAAGAAGAAATTTTAAAAAACATATAAGCAGCTCCCCGGAAGCCCTTAAACTGGACCTACGGAATCCAAGTGTCTGGGAGTGGTCCTGGTGCCTCGGCCTTTAAAGAGCTTCACAAAGGATTCCCAAGGTGGGCAGGGTCGAGAGCCACTTCCTGTAACCAAAGTTCAGTAAACATCAGAGCCACCTAGGGAGCGTGTTAAAATGCACATTCTTGTGTTCCACTCTGAGTGCTTCAGATTCAGTGTCACTGCAGCCTGGGATGCTAAGTACCTAGGTGATTTCAACACAGGGTCCCCCAAATGACCACACTTTGGAAAACTGAAACTGACTTGCCCTTCAAAACTCACAGCACAGGGACATGGGTCCAACTCTTCTTGTTTTTATTCCTGGCATCCTTAAAGCATGAGGGACAAAATATTGACCAAAGATGTCTAGTGAGTCAAGCCACACTCCTGGAGCAGTAAGGATGCCGTCTGTCCCCTGGAAGTGGTAGCTCGGCTAAGGCAAGGAAGAGAACCCAAGTTCCTGGTAAAAGTGACAGTCACCATAAGAGAAGCTTACATTATTGAGTACCTACTGTATGCCACATAGTATCTCATGTGTTTTCACATCAACCCTGAGAGCTGCTATTATTCTTATTCTGAAAATGAGGAAATTGAGGCTCAGAAAAGTTATCCTATTACACAGCTACTAAGTGGCTGACTCCAGATTTAAATAATGCTCCATGAAGCTTCTAAGCCTGCAATGCCAAT
The DNA here is from genome assembly GCF_039906515.1 of Pseudorca crassidens. Lineage (NCBI taxonomy): Eukaryota > Metazoa > Chordata > Mammalia > Artiodactyla > Delphinidae > Pseudorca > Pseudorca crassidens. The sequence continues at coordinate 19,247,971 of NC_090303.1, read as the reverse complement.
GCACTTTTGTGATAAAATAGACATAACATGAAAATTTACCATTTTCGCCATTTTTACATGTTCAGTTCACTGTCACCGCCATCCATCTCCAGAACTTTTTCATCTTTCCCTGGAACAGCTGGAACTCTGTACCCATTAAACACAAATTCTCCACTTCCCCCCTCCCTCAGTCCCTGGCAACCCCCATTCTACTCTCTGTCTCAATGAATATAACTCCTCTAGGAACCTCATATAAGTGAAATCATATCGTATTTGTCTTTTTGTGGACACTATGCTCTGAGAAAGAGCTAGACACCACCTTGGTCTGATACAACCAAACTAGGAATGTGTCTTAACCATCTTCCATACCCTGGTTAGTGTCATCAGTTTGGATGTCCTGTCTCCCCACCCCCAACCCAGGACTCCATGACCTATTGGTGTATTGCGGCAGGGTCACAGAGCTCCCCTGCTCCCACAATCCCCCGGCAAAAGGGGTCCTTGAACTGTTAATGTTCAGAGAACCGCAACTGGCTTCACAGAACAGGTACACTGATAACTGCTCCTATGTTCAAGGAGCCTGTCACTGAGTCACTTTTATCTTCCTGATGTTACTCTGTCCTGCCCTAGAGAGTATTTACTTGGTTTCCTTTTTTCTTTAAGCACCTGATCCCTGAAATTGGCAAGCAGAATTGTGTTATGAAACCACAGGTACAAAGATAAAGCATCCACATAAAAACAAAAGCTTTCCCCACAGTGGAATTCCAGCTTGACTTAGAGGCAACTGCGTAGCCGAGTCTAACGCTGGCATGGTAAGGGTCCTCGGCCTCAGCTCACTTGCAGGAAGGGCTTTCCTAGGCTCTCATCATTAGTTCAAGTGCCTCAGGGTCCAAATCCAAGTCCATTTGGCTGATGTGGCCAATCTGAGCTCTGGCACAGGAGAGTAAGAGAGAGCCAGCCGACCAGCATTAGCCGGGAGCCCCACCTCGGCAGAACATCGCACCAAGAATTTTAGGAGAGAGACACACACGGAAGTCAGCGCTTTACATTCAGTTTCTACAATTCGGAAGAAGGTCAACCCACCGGCCAACCCTCTCGCTCTCCATCAGAGCTACCTTTGATTGCTGCGGTCATGACTGGACTCCCAGTGGTCAAGCCCTGGAGATTCCCCCGTGGTCCCTGCGAGGCAAGACTGGCATCAGGGCTCCCAAGAAGTGACCCACACACTGGGGCGGGTGTGTGGATGTCCCTGCGGTCCTCTGCAAGGAGAGGGGCAGCGTCTCCTCAAGGGTGCTGCTGGCCTGGGGCAGGGGCACGCAGTCACGTGTAGCTGCCCCTCTGACCCTTCTAAAGCCATCTGTCTTGCTCTCTGTGGCACAGAGGTGTGCTTCTGCCTCACCCCTGTGTTCTAGGATTTTCTCCAGTGGTGTCTTGTCCGTGAATAGCTGGTAGTTGTTCTTGTGAGGAGGGGCAAAGTCGGGAATGACCTATGTCACCCTCTTGGTGATGTCACTTCTATTGCAGTCACTAAATGACCCTAGTTTCCAGACATGAACACTGGGCCACCTCAGAGGATGGGGTCCTTGGATAAAAGGGATTTGATTAGGACAGGGTCTCCCTGTGTCTGCTGCTACCATTTTACGTCTACTTCCAAAGGATGTCATGAATGAAACAAAGCGTCATGAATGAAAGCTTAGCCCAAAGGATATAAACACGATGTACACAGAAAACCAGGCAAAACCCAAATCTGCCTAACTTCCCTAAATCACTTCTGAAGCGGAGGCAGCAGGCCTCTGTGAGCCACTGGCTAGAGTGAACATGGCCTTCCAGGCCTAAATAATGCCACAGACCACTTGGCACACAGGCCAGAGCCCTCAGGAATCCGATCCTCTTCTGCCCTTCCTATTTTCTAATCCTTAATGTGGAAATCCTGAAACCAGCCGCTTTGCTCTCCATCATGTGGATCCCCATTTCAGACAAATCCCACGGGTAATCAACTGCACAGAACGCCAGTTGTATTTCCAGCCTGACTTTAAATATAAACTGAAATCCTTAATGCTTCACCGTGACGCTTCTGACATCAGGGACCCCCGTACGATAAATGCCATCATTATCCGAATCGGCGCCCTGGGGTCTCCTCCACCCGCAGTGAGGGAGGGCTGGGCCACCCGGAATTAGAACCTGAATCTCAGTGCTGTCACCATTTACTATAGAATGGACACAAAGGTTTGGAGGGGTCGTCTCGGAAACCTTTGGAGGAGAACTGCATGAGGGATGGAGTCTTCTCTCTTTAGATGCTCCCAAAGGTAGCACCGTGCGGGGGACAGTCACTGCTCCACGCGTGCTTGCTAAGCATTCAGTAAGGCTGCCTCACCGGGAACTCAGGCCTAAGAAACAGAAAGATGGTAGCAGGATATTGTTGAGTCTATTTTTCTTGTGTTCTCAGCCTTTCTAGCCTCACCTTACACCACTGGTTCTCTATCAGGGTGATTTGGTACTCTGCCACCCCATTCCCAGGACCTTGGGCAATGTCTGGAGACATTTTTGGTTTTTTCAATTCAAGGGAGGGGTAGGTGCCACTGGAATCTAGTGACAGAGGCTAGGGATGCTGAACATCCTATAACACACAGGACAGTCCCCCACCACAAAGAAGTAGTGTTCCTGCTGAGAAACTTTAGACCACTCTCTGCTTTGCTATCATCACACCAGCAACAGACTTTTTAGTTTCTAGAACATTCTACATTCTCTCACTTTGGGCCTGCACACATGTTGTTTCCTTTAGCTCCGTCCCACCCAGCCCTGCATATGGATAACTTCCATTCATTCTCCAGGTTTTGGCATAAATAAGATTTCCTCAGGGAGGCATTCACTGAACCCCTAACCTAAATTAGGCCCCCTGTCGTGCTTTCCAACAGTACCCCAATTTTCCCTTTCAGAACACTCACCACGGTCGCCACGACTTTTTTAATGTCTGCCTTGGCTGCTAGGATGGGAGCGCCACAATGCAAGGGCTGCGCTTTTTCACTGCTGTCCCCCCAGGCCTAGCCCAGTGCTGTCCCACTGTCAGTCTCAAATGCACGACGGAGGCCAAGAAAGCAGGAGGAGGTATTAAAAACTAAGCAAGACACCCAGAGGCTTAAACCATCCTCCCATTAAGCAGGCACCAAAAAGACACTGCAGTAGCTCCTCATGAACTGATGCGGACCACTCCCTAAGATAAATGGAAAGGGCAAGACACTAGGCAATACTTATAGGATGCTGTCAGCCATGTGGCGAAAGCAGGCAGGAAAAACTATCTATGTGTCTACTTGAATGCACATAGACTATCTTGGGAAAGATACACAAGCAACTGGGGACAAGGGTAAAAGGGAGACTTTCTTTTCACTGCATACCCTTCTCAACTTTGTAACACGTGAACATTATTTTTAAAAAATAAGAAGCATTTAAATGAGATAGAAAGAGAGAGGGAAACAGTCTACATTTTCCAGAGATAAAAGCATCATTCTTGTAGACTGACATATGACGAGAACCCAGCACAAGGTGACTGTACCTTCTGGAAGGAGCCAGAGCCACATTTTCTCCACATGAGAACCCAGGCACATGGAAATACTTGTATATTTAAAGAGATAGTCATTTTAAAGGCTGTGTATTTTCAAAACTAGATGGTGCTGGAAATCCCCTCCCTCGGCTTTGCCGCCCTGGTTCTGGCGCTCCCCGCCCCCCGCCCTCCGCCCTCCATCGGCGGGATGCAGCTGTGAAGCTGATTCATTCTCCAAGCCCTTCTCCTCCTTTTCATCTTTCCTCCCTACCACCTTGAGGCCACTCTGTCTCTCATGTCCTTTCATCCCAAGCACTGGGCAAAAGAAGAGAGATGATAATGAAGCGCCAAAGTGAACAAATGTTGCTGCTCGTTAGCAAAAGGGGAGGAAGGTAGGCTTAATGGAGAAAGCAGTTGAAATCAATGGCGAAGATGAGGTTTATCGATATAATCTGTGGACTTGGTGTCTTCCTATCGCCTATTAGCATAGATAATGGAGTTGTCCGTATGAGGATAAAGGGGAACTGTCCGCAGTTTACTAGAAATCACCACCACTTGTCGCTGGCTTCCCTGGCTTGGATTCTAAGAACCCTCCATTCTTACCAGGTCAGTTGCCATCTTTTCTCCGATTTGCTCCCATCCAGCCATAAACGCAGGACTCCTAGACTTGAGTTGAATACATTCCCATGTTCCGTGCTTCCTCCTGTAGACCAGCCTGACTCCACCAGCATCTCAGGAGAACAGCAAACTCTCACAGTCACAGCAAGATCTTACTGTCCCCTGAACAGTTTTCAAACTGGAAGCATTCCACAAGTTTACCTACATCAAATCGAAACACCTGGGAACACTGACACACACACACACACACACACACACACACACACACACACACACACACACACACACACACACACGCCCGAAGTAATGAGGGTAGGCTTCCAAAAGACCCAAACAATGATCTATTAGGACTTTCTATCTTCACTGATCAGATTAAACAACTGATCGATTATTTAAAAAATTATTTTTTAGACCTCCTGGTCCCCAGAAAGAACTTTGTAAATCTTTCTCAGCCATAAGCCCCAAAATGCCAAAGTATTTTTCTCTAGCTCTTGATAAAAGTTATCAACGACTACATATCAGCTGTACTCCATTAAAAGCATGGATAGCACAGAAATCAGTTTTTAAAAAATCCTTAGCTTTATAAAAGTATAACATGGTTTACTCTAAAAATGAAATTTCTGATTGAGTATATCTTTTCTGTTCATCACTGATTAGTTAAAAGTCCTAGTTGGTTATAATAATAAAATTTTCTAGAACTAGCTTCATTAATACATGATGATGATAATCCTAATAACATCTAAAAAATAATAACGGCACATATTCATTAAGTGCTTATTTTGTACTAAGCCCTTTGTATCACCTCAGTAAATCCTTATAACAACCCTGTTATTATCTCCGAAGCTGTATAGTCCAGGACACTTACGAGCCATAGGCACCTGGTCCTTATTTATGAAATGACGTTCTTAAAAAAAAAAGTTCAGGTGAGGCAATTAGAAAAGGGAGACATCTTTCTAAATCACAGAGCTTTTCCCCAATTAGCTTGAAAAAAGTCTTCCAATAAATCTATGAAGCTGGAGTGAGAAAATTATTTTAAAAGGTTAGCTAGATGAATGGCCTTGGAATTTTCTATCATAATGGCAGCTCACATATTAGATTAGGCTGATCAGGTTTCTGGGACTCCTCCTCTTAGGAAATCTCAGTGCTTGATGGATCCAAGCTGACTGAGGTCAACCCCCTCTCCACTACGGGGAACACATTACCCTGGGCTTTGGACTCAGACCCTCAGTTTTCTCAGAGTCCTCAAGGCCGCATACCATTCACAAACTATTTGCAGCACAATATGCTTTTGTAGGAGATGCAGTGAGGTTTGCCACCAAGAGATTATAAAAGGAGAAAATAAAGCCAGGATGTAGTAGTGTAAGGTATTTTTAATGTGAGGGCTTGCTTTTTTTTTTTTTTTTTTAAGTTTCTTCAAAAAACAGCCTGTCTAGTATGACTGCATCTCAAATGTAGGTACATTCAACAGAGACACTTAGGTTCAGAGGTCTCAAAGGGACCTCAGGAGACTTTTAATCCACTCCCTTACTTTACAAGAAAGAAAACAGGCCCAGACAAGGGAAGTGATATTCCCAAGGTCATATTATACGGGATGAGGAAGCGGGCTTAAAGTCCTCTCCCCTGCTCCCTTCACCGCTTCAGGCTGCCCTCAATATAACACCACATGACCACACACAAGCACGGGATTAACAACACCTTCTGAACCCAGGTGATGATCTGGCAAGGTTCAAAAGTTATTTGCCAAATTCCTCTTGACCATAATTGTAGCTAACTTTGGACAAAATAATAACATGAATGTGAAGACTTTACTACAGAAATTTCAAAGCATTCAGTTAACATTTCATACTGATATACGTGGAGAATTGAAGTAGAAAAAAGTTCAAGAAACACAGAAGGAATTATCTCACAATAATCAGGTTGTTCAAAAGTTGGCAAGTCCTTCCTGTACCTTCTGAAGCTGTGGCCAGATGGAGGCAGAGGGTAAAATGATTATTTTTTCACTTTCCCAGCCTAATTTTTTTCCCTGAGCTTAGTCTATAAAAAATATCACATCACAATGTTCACAGCAGCATTACTGACGATAGTCAAAAGGTGGAAACAAGCCAAATGTCCATCAGCAGACAATGAATAAACAAAACATGGCATGTACATACAATGGAATATTATTCAGTCATAAAAAGGAATGAAATTCTGATACCCGCTGCCACACGGATGAACAATGAAAACATGATGCTAAGTGAAAGAAGTTGGACACAAAGGGACACATATTGCAAATATATAGTATCTAGAATAGGCAACTTCCTAGAGACAGAAAATAGAATAGAGGTTTCCAGGGCTCGGCCCTGGGGGAGGGCGACTGGGAAATTATTATACAGTGGAGACAGGGTTTCTGGTTGAGATGATGAAAACGTTCAGGAAATGGATGGTGCTGAGGGCTGTACAACACGGTGAATGTACTTAGGATCACTGAATTGTAGACTTTAAAATGGTTAAAATGGTAAATTTTATGTTCTGTTTATTTTACCACAATAAAAAAAAATATCAAAATCTGGATCATATGCCTTCATTTCTTAATTGGAATTCCTAAACTTTATCTATTCATTGCTATTAAAGCACAAATCTCAAGACCTGCTTACTGTTGATGACATTCCGGTCAGTCTATGGATGCTCACACACGGAGAAACACAATCACACCTAGGCCACGTTTTGTCCTGCAGAGATCCATCCACAACCATATTCATCCTGAGACCTGCCACACAATGACTCCAACAAGAAGGCCAACAGCGAGACTAAGGCAACCAGTGTTTCCGGGAACTTTGGCAACCAAACACCCTGACACCAAGTCTCAGCTCAACCTTTAAACTCCTCACCATGGGGAAGAGATATATAGTTCATGTATGTATACGCTATCCATAAAGAAAACTGTGTGCACATGCCAGGAAGACCTCCAGGAATTGCTAACCCAGACCTACTCCACCAGGCCCACGAACAAAGAGATTTCAGCCCATCCATGGCTATTTGGTGAACTCAGCAATTGCATGTTACACTGAACAGTGGGGGTCCTTAATGCAAATGCATATCATTAGGAGCTAAATCTTTGTACCTTTACAGGAAAAGGATATAATAAGCGGGATGTACCACTTGTGACTTCTGAGGAAAGGAGAGCTTTACGTTTTTTCTTTCCTTAAAAGAATCTATTTCTCATGATGCAAAGAGAATCTGAGAATGAGAGTTTTTTGAACCAGAAGCCCAGAGAACGGTGCAGAATATGAGTTTTGTGTGCCATAGTCATAATCTATCACGCAGGTCTGAGAGGTGCCAATTCTGGGCCATACCATGACCTTTATTCAACTTTAAAGGTTTTTACAACTTCATCTCCTTTCGTGGAAACCTGTTCATTGCCAGCGGTCTGATAACTGAGTCCCGTAAGCTTTTTTTTTTTTTTTTGCCATACGCGGGCCTCTCACTGTTGTGGCCTCTCCCGTTGCGGAGCACAGGCTCCGGACGTGCAGTCTCAGTGGCCGTGGCTCACAGGCCCAGCCGCTCCGCGGCATGTGGGATCTTCCCGGACCAGGGCACGAACCCGCGTCCCCTGCATCGGCAGGTGGACTCTCAACCACTGCGCCACCACGGAAGCCCCCCGTAAGCTTTTAAAGATGTTAACAGTTTGTGAAGAAAAACAATCTCCAGTGATACTTTCCAATGCCAACACACAAGGACACTGCGCACAAATAAGCTGCCGCTTGTAAGAAGCCCACTTGACATCATTCCCTTGTGCATCCTAAAGACACATGTCAAGATCACACTAAGATATTTAGAAGCAAACATCTTTAGAATAAGGTTTCGTTCCCAAAGTGCTTAATTAGCAGAAACATTACGCTAGAGCACTGTCCTTGAATATGCATGCATTTGAACCTCCATGTCATTTTTTCTGAAGCACAAATTCTCCTCTCACTGGATGGTCAGGAAACGATTGGGCACAGAAAACCGTCTGTCTGAGGTGTGATCCACAAAATGAGTTCCATCTTTCCAAGCAGGTTTCAGCTGCCTACCAGGGTGACACTGTGGTTTATGAGGGAGACCGTTCTTTTGTGTCTAATGGCCTTTTCTCCATTCATTTTGGATGAGCCAGGCTCCTATGGCCTACTTATGGCTGAACTCTTTCAACACTTCCTGCCAACCTCTTCTGCCCCCCTGCACCTCCTCCCACACCCAATTTCAGCCAACCACGTTTACAAGACACCAGTTAGTAAATCACAATTCAAATGAACCCATCCATTTGTTCAGCAGAAAGTGGCCTCTGGAGTTGCTCCATGTGAAGCCCACAGGTCAGAGTTACATATGGCAGGCTTGCAAACGCGAATAGGCTATGATTTATTTATGACGACCATGTGTGTTTGATGCCCAGTTCCAGTAGGCTGTGGCTTCACTCGCCTGCCTCCATCTGGGATGACCTAGCTACTCACTGTGTCCCATTTCAGGTACTGTATTTCCATTCCACGCTGGGGAAGCAGAGATGGGTGACCGACTGGGGGCTGCACACACAGATGCCCCTAACCCTGCTCACCACATAACAATCTGTGACCAAACACAAAGTGTGCCAAACGTAACTTGCTGCAAAGGTTTGCCACGTACCATGGCTTTCAGGGGAGAGTGGAGAAGTAGCTGCTGGGATGATTGACCACATCGGGTTCATTAAATTGTTGTGTATTTACCCACGAGGAAGGCTGGGGTGCTTGTGAAGGGAGCCCCGCTCCTCATTTCAGCGACTTCCACCCCGCACCATTTGGCAATGATGCTCCAAAGGCGAATGGCAGATATGCACCAGAAGGTCCAAATGTGGACTCCAGCTGAAGTGCAGGAAACTTCTGCCGTCAACAACCTCCCCGCCTCTACCCCCCAGTTGTATTTATACTTTGAAAGAAGTTAACACGAAGCAGTAGTCACCTGGGCGTGCTCAATTTTTGACAAGCCTTAGTCACTCTGTACCCAGCAGAACAATTCACATTATAGTCGAAATCCTGTGAAGATTCTGCCACACATGCTAACACTAAGATGCCAGTAGCTCCACTTACCTTCTTTATTAAGCCTCATAACCTCCCTGCTTTTTCCACCCTCTTTTCCAGCCTCTTCTAAATCTACATCTGCAGATGAAAAAGAAAAGGAAAAAAGAAAATAAGGACAAAAAGAGAAAAAAAGGGGGGGAGCCAAAGTCAAGGGGGGGGAGGGAGAGTGTTTATTTGCAAACAGATCGATATAAATACTGGATATGAAAATCTTTCAAAAATTGACAATGCAACATTTTCTCCCAAGTCCGTATTTCCATCTACCTGGCCCAGATAGGTACCAAAAAAACTATGCAAGCAGCAACAGAGTAGCCTTTTGAACGGATACACCGTGGGGCTGTGAAAGCCCACCCCGCGGGCTGCCACGGGGAGCGGGCACAGACAGACAGACAGACAGCCCTGGCAGCAGGGCCTCTCCCTGTGCATTGATGATCTGTCTCTGTGTGTATTTATTTAGAGAGAGGGAGAAGCATGGAGGACACCGGGGGCCACTCTCTCTCCACACACACACTTTTTCCCAGTGGCTCTAGGTGAATGGAAAGGTTACAGGGTAATAAAAGGAGGAGGAGGCGGTGGGGTTCTTACTGTCGGAGCAGTGTAATTTGGCGGCGTCGATCCAGGAGGACCAGGGTTTGCCCAGAAACGCCTCCGGACTGGGCACTTTGCGATCCAGTGTCGCCATTGCTCTTCCTTCTTGTTGCTTTTTCCCTGTTCCTTCGGCAGCAGCAGCCGAGAGACACGGGATTCGAGAACGCTCCGACGTCATCTTCGGAACGTTCCGACATTGAGTGTTCTGAAAGGGGGAGGGAGGGAGGGAGGGAGGCAGAGGAGGAGGAGAGAGCGAGGGAGGAGGAGCCGGCGTTCAGCGCCCGGCCCGGCTCGGCTCTCGGCGTCCGCCGCCGCCAGGGGCACCAGAGAGACGCCCCGAAGCCCGGCGCCCGCACGCCCGCCGCCGGGGGCGGGGCCGCGCGCCGGGACTCGAGGCTGCAGCGCCCGGCCCTGGGATGCTACGGCGCCGTGGCCACCGCCGGCACCCGGGAGCCGGGGTCGCAGGGGCTGGGCGTGCGGGCAGGGGTCGGGGATGGCCTGAGAGAGGCGCGACTTGGGGCCATGGGAAGGACGGTCTTCCCCGCAGAGTTGCGCTCGAGGACGGAAAGTTTTTGCACGCAGCCCCTCCAGCGCGTCCTTCCCTCGCCGGTGCCTGTCGCCCACGGTGAGGCGCCCCCGCGAGGATTCCCGCCGCTTAGTGGGGAGGGGCCGAGCAGCCCCCTTCCCCGACGACCACCCCAAGCCAGGGAGGGGACCCTGGTGACCTCTCCTCCCAGCCACCTCTCCCTCCACCGTGTCTTCTCTTTCACGGTGTACCTTGGGCCGTGGAGGATTCTGCGGATGCCTTTGGGAGCTGAGACCAGTGGGTAGATGGAAGTGGTTCTAAAAAGCAGGTGAGTTTGGAGCTGCCTTCCCATCTCAGCGAGATGGGACAAATACATATATCAAATACATATTTTGATATGTATTTGGAGCTGCCTTCCCATCTCAGCGAGAGGAGCTGCCTTCCCATCTCAGACGGCGGGGCGTTCAAAGCTCAAAACTCAGGGCCGGGGGTCCCCCCAGATTCTCCGCGCGACGCGTGTCTCCGGCTCTCAGAGAACCACTGCGTAGACTTTGCTCCAGTATCACGATAGTGGGAGAGCGGACTCACCACTATCGGAGGATGCTGCTTAGCGGGCCAAGTCCCTGGAGCCGTTTCCAGCGCTCCCCACTGTGAGATGAGGATGGCCCGGATTAGCGCGTGCAACCGACGGCCGGGAATCTGATTGCTGGGAGAATTCACTTCAGGCTTAACTTCTTTGGCCAGCTAGAAAGGAAGCATTAAATTTTCTCTGGATTTTGGACATTTGAGGCTTTAATTGAGATTTCCCCCCCTCTCCCTAGGGGTTGGCAGCAAAGGCCTTAGAAGGTCTTCTGGTATCTCTCCCTTAAAAAAAAAAAAAGTCATTTAATTTACTAGGAATTACCTAAAATATACAGACACTCTCCCACAATCGATATATTTCCCTCATTTCCCCCAGCACCCTTTTAGTTCTTACAACCTCTGTTTCTGCCCCATGGCTGAAGAGCATGGATTTGAAGTTGCTTTGTACCGAGGTCTGCTGTGCCTGTCATCTTATGCTCCTGCACTTGGCATCCTGTACCTCAAAGCCAGGTTTAGGATGTACTGGACTCTGGAAGCTGGTTAGAAAAGTAGTGCTGCACTATCCATTATGTGAAGAAAGGAAGGCCTGAACTTTGATGGTCCCATGCAGGTGGAGAGGAGGAGACAGGTATGAGAGACACTGTGAAGAAGGGCCTCATCAGAGAATACGTTGTATGACTGGATTTGGGGAAAGGGAGAGAGCGAGCTCAGAGGCAGAAGTAATTAGATCATAGAACATTTTCCTCTTCCCCTACAGCTTTCCAATTTTCCTTCCATTTTGGTGTTTATTCCTCATTGTGCATGCAAGGGTGGTAGGCAGCCTCTAAGATGACCCCAATGACCCCCACATCCTGGTTTGCATGCCCTTCTGTGATTCCCTCCCCTTCTCTGTGGGCTGGACCTAGTGACTTGCTTCTAACAAATAGAATGTGGCAAAGTGATGTCCCTTCTGAGGTTAGGTTCCAAAAAGACTGTGGCTTCTGTCTTGCTCACTCTTGCTGTCACTGGCCTGCTCTAAGGGAAGGCCACAGCTTGCAGTTGTGAACTGCCCTTTGGAGAGGTACATGTGGCAAGGAACTGAGGGAGGCCTCTGGCCAACAGGCCATGAGGAAGTGAGGCTCTTTGTTCAGTATCCCGTGAGGTGCTGACTCCTGTCAACAGCCACAAGAGTTTACAGGCGTGTCCTTCTCCAATCGAGCCTGGAGATGAGACCACAGCCCTGGCCCACAGTTGTGAAAGACCTCGAGGCAGAGGTTCTCAGCTAAGTCAAGCCTGTATTCCCGATCCACATAAACTGTGAGATCCTTAACGCTTGTCATTTTAAGTTGTTAAGTAACTTGTTACATGGCAATAGATAACTAATACAGAATGGTTTGGGTGTAAAGTGATGGGTTAACAAAAAACTTACTAGAAAAATACGTTTAACAAAGGAAGAGTCTGAGCAACGTTCCCTTGTTCCTCTTTTGAGCCTCCTGTGAACTGTGTATCATCCTTCTCGAAATTTTTGGCCAGCTTTGTGCAGCTGGTTTACACTAGTATCTCCTACATGCTGAGTATAGTAATTTATCTTTATCCTTTGGGTACTCAAGTTTCTGCTATTTAAACTCAATCACTACTTTATAGAGAGTTCACCAAGGACAAGGTCATGACGTAACTGTTGGGAAAAAGTCTTTAGTGACAGCGATGCCACCACACTGGTGGCTGTTACAACCCTACCCTCCTTGAGGTATGTGGAGGGTACAGTGATGAAGGACTCAAGCCCAGGGGCTGGGAGTCAGTGACTTGAGCTTCCAGAAAATTCTGTCTCCTCTCCTGGGAGCCACTTTAAGTCACTCAAGAAAAATCAAAGCTTGTTTATCAGCAGGGAAAGTAAGGGCATCTAAGGTGCAGTGGTTCACTATTTTAACATTAGTTTACTACCCCAGCTGAGTTTCTCAAGTTATTTCTGCCCAGCACCCTGAAGATGATACGACAGCCCAAACATTATTCCCTTCTAGCTGGCGGGATTTTAGTTTGCAACATAGTAAAGTATGGGCTGGAATCTAAAAGTGATTTGGCCTCTCTACAAAACAAGACTTTGGATACCATTGCCATGTTTAACTGATAGAACACGTAGAACACGTATACATTATTGCAGTTAGAGTTATAAGGTATAATTGTAGTTTCTACTCTACCTTCCACAGTTTCTCTGACTATGGAGATAATAATACCATCTTTGTGAAACTATAACCCACCTATGACTTCGTAACTATGGATAACATGGCTGTCGATTAAATTACACCGCTGGGAGCCAGAGAATGAAGAAGGCATTGCTCATCCAACTACTAGATTTTTACACTTGACTTTAGATGAAAATTGAGGTCAGTTGGGAGTAGTATTGGGGTCAGCATGGTGCATATATATTGTCATATGCATGTCTATACTTATATACCAACTATGTATATGTCAAATTTATTGCAGACTTGAATTCCTTTTGGTAGTAAATAGTCACAAATATTATTAGTGACAAGAATCTTATACATCCTTAATAGGAATAAACTGACCTGCAAAACAGTAATTTAAAGCACGTTAGTATAATGTCTGTGTGATAAAACTGTCTAGCGAAGGGGTAACACCTTCTTCCCGCATGATTAATGTTTAGGAAGATAAAAGGGGTGTAAATATTTTTATTGTTTTATTATCTTTCTTGGAAAAATGACAGTGGTTGGTTTAATTAAAAAGGAGACTCTCCCAACGACCAAATAAAGAAATCAGTTCAATGGAGATGACAATGGAAAATACCTATTTAATTTGAATAACACCTGGTTCTGGGGAAATGCATCAAATACAGAGCCAGCATTCGCTTAGTGTGATTCATGTGCTGTTTCACCACATTACTGAAAAGAAGAGAGGAGGGAATATTAGCTCTCTCATTTGAGGATATTAAACTCCTGCTTGGGTTGAGGCGCTGTGTGCGCACCCTACTTCCTACTTAAACCTATGTTGGGAGTTACCTGGAGGCGATGAGGAGAAAATGACATGTTCCATTAAAATGAGGCATCCCTGGAATTGTTTGATGTTCTTTGCTTTAATTGAATCCATCTATCCCATCTGCCACTCTTTTCTCTAAATTTATTTTCCTAACCCTCTCTCTCTGAGAATTGTAATTTGGGGGGAAATTTTACATACGTTGTTACCTTTTATAAAAGCTCCCTGTATCTGGAGGGCAGATGTGCTGTCTCCCTCACCTTGTTAGATTAAGTTGCCTGCCTCTTCCCTGATCCCTGTGTGTTGGTGGATCAAATAGGACTGGGATAAGAAGACCCTAGAAGCACCAGGAGTAGGAAAGAAAATGGGAATTCCAGGCTTTTTGTTATTGGTTTCAATATAAGACCCTAGCCATGTGCCTGGTCTGAATAAACATGGACTCTATTAAGAAATATCACTACAAAAACATGAAATTTGCATTCTGACTGGGGCAGAAAAGCCAACATGGGAGTGTGTTATCTCGAGGTAGAGCTTCCGTGAATCCCCTGGCAGATTGAACCGTGACTTTGATCACTTGGGGCTCCCCAGACTGGCTCTGATGCTGCAGGCTGAGGAGACCTCTGCTTCCCAGAGTGTGGTAGGTCCAGCCCCACCCCTAGCCGCTGCTCTTTCTTGGGGGGTGGGCAGGAAAAAAGATGGCTTCTCTTTAGCCTTGTTGTAGAAATCACTTTGAGCCCTTAACCTAAATATAAATAAATACAAATTTAACGTTAATGTATACAAATTAATCGGAACGAAGCCCACCCACCCCATCCAAACTCACCAGTAATATAATTGGGGAGGCAATGCAGGTGGAGGCCAGAGCACAGGCTTGGGGTTGGCAGGTGTGACTTAGAACTGTGCTTGAGTCATTTGCTCGAGAACCTTTCTTAATCCATCTGACCCTCCGTTTCCTCATCTGTTAAATGAGTACTAAGGCTCTTTTCTTCAGATGGTTGTGAGGATTAAGTGAGATTCTGGATATGCAGCCCCCAGCACAGGGCCTGTAAATGTTTGCTATGATTATTACTTTGGTCGCAATGCATCCTGTAGACAACAGCTGCCAGTCAAAAACAGGCCAACCCTCTGACACTAGAAGGGCTCCTGTGGTCGCTTCTGACAAGGTCCTTCTCCTTAGAAAGGAAACTAAAGCTATTCTCTCTCCTTTGCATGAGGCTGCTGCCCTGCATCAATTGGTGGAGACTTCTGTCTGAAACTTCTTCTGCCTGGAACTCCATCCTGACATGGACTTCAGGGCAGGGTAGATATCCCTTTGTTCTGGAAAGACCCTAGAAGACCCTTTTGTTATGCACAAGAACTGCAAAATCCAAAGTGTGACTGGAGACAAGACAGTCTTTGCATGACAATGTAAATAGTAAATGGAGGGGACTTCCCTGGCGGTCCAGTGGTTAAGACTTGCCTCCCAATGCAGGGGGTGCCTGTTCGGTCCCTGGTCTGAGAGCTAAGATTCCACGTGCCTTGTGGCCAAAAAACCAAAACATAAAAACAGAAGCAATATTGTAACAAAGTCAATAAAAACTTTAAAAATGGTCCACATCAAAAAAAAAGAACTTAAAAAAAATAGTAAATGGACTGGGGTCTCTGCAGATTATTTTTTTCCTAAGAAAAATTTATTTTCTTTTGTAAAAGAAACAATATTGAATTCTAAAAATCATGTGTAAATGTGTTCTTATGAGATAGTAAAACAACAGATATAAGTGGAAAATTCTCTTAGAATCGCCCCCTTCAAACGTGGTCACTCCCCTGCCCCCAGATCACTACTATACCCCCAGGTCTGAAGGCATTTTTTCATACCATTTTCTATACATTTACCTCCTATATAGACTTAGCATTACAGCTGTAGATGGTATTGCTGTGTGTGTGTTCTTTTCTATTTTTTTAAAACATGAATAGCATCATTTTGTGGAGATACATACATATATGTGTATATGTGAGTATATATGTATGTATATATATGTGTGTGTACTCATATGTGTGTGCATATATATATATATATATTTTATCCCCCTTGAGAAAGAAGCCTTGCATGAGCACAAACAAGACTGACACGTGCAACAGACCATTCTGTGGATATTTTTCTGCAATTTTCTTTTTTCACACATAATATTACATGTCATTACATATGGAAATCCTTCATTCTTTTAAACTGCTCCCAAGTATCCCATAAAATGTTCCAGATTCTATTTATCTATTATCTTATTGACAGACATTTAGGTTTCTGGTTTTACAAAAAATAGGCTCATCAACATCTCAATTTTTTTTTTTTTTTTGCGGTACGCGGGCCTCTCACTGCTGTGGCCTCTCCCGTTGCGGAGCACAGGCTCCGGACGTGCAGGCTCAGCGGCCATGGCTCATGGCCTAGCCGCTCCGCGGCATGTGGGATCTTCCCGGACCGGGGCACGAACCCGTGTCCCCTGCATCGGCAGGCAGACCCTCAACCACTGCGCTACCAGGGAAGCCCAACATCTCTATTTTTATATATGCTTTCTGAGCACATGAGGGAGTATTTCTACCTGAAAGTAGAATTGCTGGGCATGTACATTTTAAATTTTAATAGTTCTGTCAAATTGTCTTCTGAAGTAGCTGACGACTTTATACCCCCACTAGTGGCACAGGAATGTGCCCATTTTTTCACGCCCTAATTAACGCCTAACATTTTCAAACATTTTAATTTTTGCCATTATTATGGTAAAAGTAGCTTATCTAATTTGAATTTCTCTCTAGTATGTTTCTGAACTTTTGTTCTTATGTCCATTGTATTTTCACTGTAAATTGCTGTTAGTATCTTTTGATGAGTTGTTATTGGTACTTGTTTAGATCTTCATTGCTTTATAGGAATTCTCTATACATCCTAGATTTAGGTCTCTTGTCTGTTTGAAAATAATGTAATTTTCCAGCTTGTTGCTTTGCTTCTTTTAACCTTGTTTATGGCATCTTCTCCATACACTTTTTTTTTTCATTTGGATGTAGTCAGATGTATCAGACTTTTCCTTGGGGCCTTTTACTTTTTGTGTCTTTCTTAAGAAGAACTCCTCTTCTCCAAGGGTATAAAATATTTTTGTGTATTTTTTTAATGCTTCATAGGTTTTTGTGTTTACATTTAGATCTCAGACATTTTTGGTTAATGATGTGAAAGAAAAAAAATTTTTTTAATTTATTTATTTTTGGCTGCGTTGGGTCTTTGCTGCTGTGCATGGGTTTTCTCTAGTTGTAGCGAGCGGGGGGCTATTCTTTGTTGCGGTGTGAGGGCTTCTCATTGCGGTGGCTTCTCTTGTTGTGAAGCACAGGTTCTAGGCGTGTGGGCTTCAGTACCTGCAGCACGCAGGCTAAGTAGTTGTGGCTCGTGGGCTCTAGAGCACAGGCTCAGTAGTGGTGGCACATGGGCTTAGTTGCTCCACAGCATGTGGGATCTTCCCAGACCAGGGCTCGAACCCACGTTCCCTGCATTGGCAGGCAGATTCTTAACCACTGTGCTACCAGGGAAGCCCCGATGTGAAATAAAAAAATAATTTTTTATCTTTTTCCAAACAGTTACCAATTTTCCTGGGCACATATTGAATAATTTATCCTTTCTATAGAGATCCATTATATGGGTATGTTTTTGAGCTGTTTTCTGTTCCATTGCTTGAACTGTCTTTTCCAGTCTCAATTCCTCTTTTTTTTTTTAATTGAAGTATAGTTGATTTATAATGTTCTATTAGTTTCAGGTGTATAGCAAAGTGATTCAGATATATATATATATTGAATATATGTGTGTGTATATTCTTTTTCATATTCTTTTCCATTATAGGTTATTATGTTGAAGATAGTTCCCTGTGCTACACAGTAGGTCCTTGTTGTTTATTTTATATATAGCAGTATATATCTATATCCCAAACTCCTAATTTATCCCTCCCGCTTCCCCTTTGGTAACCGTAAGTTTGTTTTCTATGTTTGTGTGTCTATTTCTGTTTTGTAAATAAGTTCATTTGTATCATTTTTTAGATTCCACATATAAGCGATATCATATATTTGTCTTTCTCCGTCTGACTTCACTTAGTATGGTAATCTCTAGGTCCATCCATGTTGCTGCAAATGGCCTTATTTCATTCTTTTTTATGGCTGAGTAATATTCCAATGTGTGTATGTATGTGTGTGTGTATATATATATACACCACATCTTTATCCATTCATCTATTGATGGACATTTAGGTGGTTTCCATGTCTTGGCTATTGTAAACAGTGCTGCTATGAACATTGGGGTGCTTGTATCTTTTTGAATTAGAGTTTTCTCTGGATATATGCCCAGGAGTGGGATTGCTGGATCATGTGGCAATTCTATTTTTAGTCCATACTGTTCTCCATAGTGGCTGCACCAATTTACATTCCCACCAACTGTGTAGGAGGGTTCCCTTTTCTCCACACCCTCTCTAGCATTTATTGATATTATTTGTATACTTTTTGATGATGGCCATTCTGACTGGTGTGAGCTGATACCTCATTGATTTGCATTTATCTAACAATTAGTGATGTTGAGCATCTTTTCATGTGCCTGTTGGCCATCTGTATGTCTTCTTTGGAGAAATGTCTATTTAGGTCTTCTGTCCATTTTTTGACCAATTCCTCTTTTAATTACTCCTGTTTCATAATATTTTTTGCTGTCTTTTAGGAAAAAAATGTTTCTTTGCCATTATGTATTTAGAATACTCTATCTTAGTCCATTTGAGTTGCTGTAACAAAACATCACAGACTAAGTAGCTTAAGAAAAACAGAAATTTATGTCTCACAGTTCTGGAGGGTGGAGGTCCAGAATCGGTGCAGGCAGATTTGGTGTTCAATGAGGGCTTCCTGCTTCTTAGATGGTACCTTCTCACCATGTCCCCACATGGCAGAAGGGGTGAGCTAGCTCTCTGGGGTCTCTTTTATAAGGGCACTAATCCCAGCCATGAAGGCTGCACCTTCATGACCTAATCACTTCCCAAAGGCCCCACCTCCTAATACTGTCACCTTCAGGATTAGGACTTCAACATATGAGTTTGCAGGGGGAACACAACCATTCAGACCATAGCACTCTTATCTCTAAAAAAGTATTTTTTATTCCTGGGAATTGTGTCATATGTGTTGTTGTTCACCATTTGTCATAAGACATTTCATGATGGAGACTGGGCCAGATCAAGTAGATCACTGGAAGCCTTACTTCATTTCTTGTTCACAGGGAACCACAAAGGTGGACCCAGTGGCTACAGCCAGCTTGGATTCTTGGTGAAAGCCTCCTTCAAGGTGATTTTCCAAACCAAATACCTCAGACTTAGGGAAACGAGTTGTTGAGAGATTGTCTTTCAAATATTCTGAAAAGGCCAACCCCTGTGGGTAGTGGGTGAGCCTCTGTGTGGATATTCCCATCTGTCAGTCATCCTGGGGTGCTGGGGGGCGAAAAGGAACCCCAGGAAATGAAGGCTGGAGGAGAGGGAGGGAGCAGGCCTGAGACAAGCGCTGGGCCTCTGCACTTCCCAGACGGCAGAGGACTGACCATCCTCCAGGTGGTGGGAACGAGGCAGGTGAGAGCCTTTTGCAGGCTGGGAGCCGGTCAGGTAGCATCCAGTTGGGGACCTGTCTGGGATAATCTGGGTATGACTCTGGAATCCTTCAGTCCAGTATCCATCCATTCATAAGGTTTTCTCTAATGTCATTTCCCTTGCTTCCTTCAAGATTTTAAATGACCTGGTCTTAGGTAGCTGTGTTGTGGGAACTTACATGGAAGCCATGGTGGCAAGGTTGAAAGCTGCTATCTTCACTTCATGCCAGCCCTGTGTGGTAACCATTATTCAAGAGAAAATGGCAGCCCCTGGACTCCAGGAGGTGGCCAGGTACAGAGTCAGCAGGGGGATGCGTAGGTTGCAATGTCTCGGTTCAGCCCTCAGCAGTCCCCAACACCTTTCCTCCAGCCCCGGCCCCCATAAGGAGGAAATCCTGAAAATAAGAGGCCAAGGTTTGGCTTATATTTATATGACAGGAAATAGAAGCCTAGTGTCTTTAAGGTCATGAAACAATCATTGTGGACCTCAGAGCTAAGCCCAGGTTTGTTCAAACAAAGTCCCTGTTGTTTGGAGGCCAGATTGCTCGTAGATGACTACGCCTCAAGAATGATTCTAAGGCTGTAAATTTAAATTTCCACATAGGCCAGGGTTTCTCAACCAGGGATGATTTTCCTGCCTCCCCCTTTTCTGCCCCACCCCACCCCAAGGACATTGGCGAAGCCTGGAGACATTTTTGGTTGTTGTGACAGGGAGGGGAGGGGTTCTAATCGTGTCTTGGCATCTAGGGGGTGGAGGCCAGGGATGCTGGTAAACATCCTACCATGAGATGCAGACATCTCCCCATCAGTGAAGATTTATCCAGCCCCAAATGACAGTGAGGGGGTCCAGAAACCCTGATGTAGGACAATGGATTTCCAATTTTCTTTTTTGTGTCCAGAGGATGAACCCCTAACCCTGTCAACTACTTTGCCATCGTGGGCTTCTTTAATCACACAGACACCCAGCAAGGGGGTGGGGGTGCTATGAGAGCCATCATCGCTACAAGAAAAACTCAAGTCTTTCCACTTTCAATATATGAAAGCCAGAGTTTGTTACTGGATGAATTCTGTTTGTAGAATCGAAGAAAGTGCAAGCTGTCTATCTTAGGGATACAGTTCTTAGGCAATAATCAAGTAATATGGACGTCTCTTTCTTATTCTCTGAATCCTTTACAGACCATTGCTTTCCTATTCTAATGGGAAGGCTGATGAGCGCTAAGACACCCATGCTAGATAGCTCTTATTATTCCCAATTTATAGATGATGAAATTGAGGTGCAGAGGGGAAGTAAAATAAAGCACAACTCCCTCGCGCTGAAGTTATCAAACCCCTGGCCAGGGTTACTGCATAGGTTGTGCACTGCACAGTTGGGCCACTTTTAAGGGACCACCATTCACATCACAGACATCATAGATTTATTGTGGCAGTCTTCCTGATGGATGGCACTGAAGTGCCTGTTCTAACCAAATCAGGAATGTGAAGACTATTTTCTAACAGATGGAAGTAAAGTTTCTTGGAGAAGGTGTGCCTTTTCATGATGCTCACTATGCTGCCAGATGAACTAGCAAAAGGAAGGGGATTACTGCTCCCTCTTTGTCTATGTTAACAGTTCAACTGGAGTTTTACTTTTTGCTTGAACAGAGGTCACCCTCCCTTGCTGACCACGTGTGTAATTGTAAAGTATTGGAGAGTGAGGCAGGTTACGATGAATGCATTTTTTTTTTTTTTTTTTTGCGGTACGCGGGCCTCTCACCGTTGCGGCCTCTCCCGTTGTGGAGCACAGGCTCCGGACGCGCAGGCTCAGCGGCCATGGCTCACGGGCCCAGCCGCTCTGTGGCATGTGGGATCTTCCCGGACCGGGGCACGAACCCGTGTCCCCTGCATCAGCAGGCGGACTCTCAACCACTGCACCACCAGGGAAGCCCTGATGAATGCATTTGAGTTGGCAGATTTCCCAAGAAGACTGTCACATATGAGAAATATGGTGCCTTGAGTGTTGGAATAAAGAAAACGATATTGGTATCTAAATTTGGTTGTTCACACTTCAGGTACAGTTTAAGTCATCTTAAGGCTGGAGGAACAGACATTGACATGTATATCAGTTTGATAAATTTGGCAGCAGGAGGTACAGAGAGTATCATTTCAATTATGGATTGACCTGTGATTGAATAGCAATGTGTGTTGCCTAGTTTATCGATACTAAGTAATGGTAGGTTCTGGACTCTCAGGAGGGGAGAGGGCAGATGTTGGAGCACTGTTGACTGATGGGCTCCATGTTTTGGCCCTGTACAGGGAGAATCAAAATACAAGTAAAGGGGCTTCCCTGGTGGCGCAGTGGTTGAGAGTCCGCCTGCCGATGCTGGGGACGCGGGTTCGGGCCCCGGTCCGGGAGGATCCCACGTGCCGCGGAGCGGCTGGGCCCGTGAGCCATGGCCGCTGAGCCTGCGCATCTGGAGCCTGTGCTCCACAACGAGAGAGGCCACAAGGGTGAGAGGCCCGCGTACCCCCGCAAAAAAAAAAAAAAAAAAAACAAGTAAAATATTGTAAGATGGGACTGATAGTATTGCAGGTGTTAACAGAGCCTGTCCAAGCGTTCATCCTTTATGCCCACAGAACCATGTTTAACACAGAGACAGTACTCTACAACATAACTGTCCTGTTTACCTTTGTTCGGAATCTTTACTGTGCCATTTCATGATGTGTTAAGGGAAGAAAGACCTCACCAGTTGCTACATTTGAGAAGGCTTTAGTTTTTCCACCTATGCAAACACCCTGGCATTTAGACACTTTGGGTAATCGAAATAATCGCCTCTGTTAATGCCTAGCAACCACCCAAACTGGGGTGGGAGGCGGAGTATATAAATGAATTAACAACCCCCAATTTATGATCGGAATAAGAAAGGTTGACAGACTGACCTTGCCTGGCCACATGCCAGGTGGCATAGAATGTGAGTAGTTGTGCCCACGAGGAGCTTACAGACTAGTTTGAGGGCGATGTAGATGCAATCAATCACTGGAGAACAGAACAGCCGGTGAGAAGGTGCTGATCTGATGTGCAGATAATAAATGCCTAGGTGTTTCAGCAGGACAGATTGCTGTGGTGGGTGGAGAAGGCTTGGGAGAGAGGAGGAATTTGAGCTGGGCGGTGAAGGACTGGGAGATATAAATAGCCGGAAGGGAACAGAGTGATGGATGGGGACAGTGGCCATCTTAAGTAAGTGCCTCAGGTCACCGATAATAGTTCCCTAAAACAAAGCTCTTAGTGGAAAACAGGCAAGGCAAGAAGGGATTTGGAATCAGGAAGGGTTTAAAACTGTTACACAGTGTTTCCAAGATGAAAATCTGCAGTGTGAGAGAATGTGGGTAATAATACTGTGTGTTCTTAGTCAAATGGCATATTTCTTTGGGAAATATTATTTAATCAAGAACAAATTTCTAAAATTAGGGCTCTATTGATCCAAATGAGCTAATGAGGTGAGAAACTTGAAGTTTTCAAGGTTCTTTAGCCATCTGGCCAGTATGTTTAGAAATTGCACCCAATTGTACTGATAAAAGGGCAGTCTCTGTGGTTTACCTTTAACATTCCAATACTGGGTCATCTTCAAAGACAAGTTCCACAGACCTTCCACTCTAAGCAGGCTGACCAAAAGGCTGAGATTGCCTAGGGAGTCCCGGATTATGCAAAATTATTAATAGCTTCCTCTTCCAGTCTCAAAAGTGTCCTGGTTTGGGTGATAAATTGTATGACTACCCTAATTCTAAGTGAGCCACTTTGGACTCTTTTTGCTTATTCTGTGAATGCTCAGTGGCCAAAAGGGATGCTTCCAGCTTAAGGGTATTTGCCCACATGTGCATTCTGTCTTTCTGAAATGTTCTTTTCCCTTGCATATCTTTGCAAAAAATTCAGAAAAAAAAAACCAACATAAATAAGATGAATTATCAAAAATCTGGAAATGTTAATACTTTGATATAGATGCATAACTATATCTATTAATTTGTCATTTGTATATTTTTAGATCCCTAATCTCCAAACCAAGCCACTTTATTTGGAGTAGCATTCCAAATATAAATATATAGATATGGCTACTACATAAAATTATATATTTAGAACTATATACTAACATAATCAATATAGATAGATACAGATGTAATGACATTTTAAAATAATCACTTTTTTTGTGTGTGTGTGGTATGCGGGCCTCTCACTGTTGTGGCCTCTCCCGTTGTGGAGCACAGGCTCCAGACGCGCAGGCCCAGTGGCCATGGCTCACGGGCCTACCCGCTCCGTGGCATGTGGGATCTTCCCGGACCGGGGCATGAACCCGTGTCCCCTGCATCGGCAGGCGGACTCTCAACCACTGTGCCACCAGGGAAGCCCTAAAATAATCACTTTTAAAGACAGCACAGGATTCTAATGAAAGGTTGTTCTTAAACTATAATGTATTTAAACCCTCAAAATGGGCAGAAGACCCAAATGGACATTTCTCCAAAGAATACATACAGATGGTCAAAAGGCACATGAAAAGATGTTCATCATTGCTAATTATTAGAGAAATGCAAATCAAAACTACAATGAGGTACCACCTCACACTGGTCAGAATGGCCATCATTAAAAAGTCCACAAACAACAAATGCTGGAGAGGGTGTGGAGAAAAGGGAACCCTCTTGCACTGTTGGTGGGAATGTAAATTGGTACAGCCACTACGGAGAAGAGTATGGAGGTTCCTCAAAAAACTAAAAACAGAACTACCACATGATCCAGCAATCCCACTCCTAGGCATACCTCTGCACAAAACTCTAATTCAAAAAGATACATGCACCCCCAATGCTCATAGCAGCACTATTTACAATAGCCAAGACATGGAAGCAACCTAAATGTCCATCAACAGATGAATGGATAAAGATGTGGTATATATATACAATTGAATATTACTCAGCCATGAAAAAGAATGAAATAATGCAACCACATGGATAGACCTAGAGATTATCACACTAAGTGAAGTAAGTCAGACAGAGGAAGACCAATACCATATGATATCACTTATATGTGAAATCTTAAAATATGACATAAATGAACTTATCTATGAAACAGAAACAGACTCACAGACATAGAGAACAGACTTGTGGTTGTGGTGGGTTGGGGGGAAGGGAGGATGGATTGGGAGTTTGGGGTTAGCAGATGCAAACTAATATACAGAATAGATAAACAGGGTCCTACTGTATAGCACAGGGAACTATATTCAATATCTTGTAATAACCTATAATGGAAAAGAATCTGAAAAATAATATATGTATATATGAATCACTTTACTGTACACCAGAAAGTATCACAACATTGTAAATCAATTATATGTCAATAAAATAAAATTTTTTTTAAATCCTCAATTTGAGGCATTGAGGTTCTTTTTTATTTATTTTTTATTTATTAACAATATTGTAATGAATGTTTTCTAAATCTTTCCACACATTCATGATTATTTAGGATGCTTTCTTATAAATGAAATTGATAAGTAAAAGGGGATATGCATTTAAAATTTTTTGATTGTTAAACTTAGCCAGAATGTGTGAGAATTCCCACTCACGGCCTCATCTGTGCTGTATCTGTTATTCTTTTTCATTTTTTCAGTCTGACAGGAAAGAATTTCATCTCTTGGTTATTTGAGTTGTACCTCTGGTTGTTGATGATTCATATTTCTTTTTGAATAAATTGCTCATTTTTCTATTAGAGTGTTTACCTTTCTCTTATTGAAATGTGAAAGCTCTTTGTATTTGAAACAAAGTAACCCTTTGTGTTATAAGTTGCACAATTTTTTTCTCCTAATTTACTATTTGTCTTTTATGTATGGTAGATTTATATGTGTGCATGGACATGTGTAGATTCAGAAGTCTTTACTTTTTGTACAATTATATCTATCAGTCTTTCCCTTTATGTTGTTACGTACTTTTTTAAAGGACTAGGTTTTCAACAATTAACGTGCAAAATTTTCTTAATTTTATCTGATGCTCTCAAACCCCTTGAGCTCCTTGTTTCAAACTTTACAGGGTAGGCACTGTAGATGGATGAGACATACTTTTTGTTTCTGTTTCCATGGTTCAGTATATCTCCCAGAAGGGGTTTAGTCACTTTACAAATTCACAGATAAGTTACTGCAAGTAAGAACTGGTAATATGCATTCTTTTCCGCAACCATAAAACATGTATGCCTTCCTTCATGAAAAGCTGTAATGGGAGTTAGAAGGGACTAGTTTGTTTAGATTTCTGCTGAGTGAATCACTGTCCCATTGATATGCTTTATAATTGCATGGATGTGTTCTCAGGAACTGTGGCACCAACCCAGGGTTCCAATACACAGTCAAGGGAATGCCGCAGACGGTCATAGCTCCCCCGAAGCAAGCACCTTTCCATGGAATGTTGTTCCTGGGCTTCATGGCAGAGTTACTCTTCTGTCGTAAGGACAGCACTCAAGGCAAATGCATGTCTAGTCCTAGCTGGGACCGTTGTGGCTGAGCTTGTATCCACGCTTCCACGCTGGTGTGCTGGGTTGAACCCCATGTGAGCCTCAAAGACCCCTTCTTTATCTCTCAAAGTTAGACCTATGCATCTTGCTTTCCCCTTGGCCCTCTCCGTGCCTGTTTGGCCCTCTCAGTGTTTATTCTTGGGAGAGAAGAGATTCTCCCCCACTTACATACCTCATGGAAGTCCCCTTGGGTGTCTCCAACCACACCCCCTTTCATCCAAGGCCCTCTTCCTGTGGGGTGGAGGAGGGGAGGTCTTGAGCACCAGGGAGGGTTGAGTGTAAGATCCATGATCACCACCACCATGATGCTGAGATAGGGCAATTTACCTCTGTTCTCGGCTGTCAGAGCTTTTCCCCTGCTGCTCAGCAGTGGGGCCTCCAGGTCCCAGCCTAGCTGCAGTCTCAGGGCACCAAACCCCACCAGCTGATGGCTTCTCAAGAGAACCCCATGGTGGTGGGAGTCTGGGGATGGGGACCAAGGTCCCACCCCAAGAGGTGTTTACTCTCTGGTTTTACCAAGGAATTACTAAACAGTAATCCATGCAATAACTCTAGAAGACCTGCTCTAGCAGCAGGGAAGCAGGTTTATGATGCCACTCAGGTGACCAGACCAAGGATTTGAAAGTAGTTTTTACTATGGAATGGCCCTATTATGGATTTGAGTGGCCCCTTCCCCAGGTACTATACTTCTCTATGAAGTACATCAGGGGTCCCCTCAATCAGGGGAGGATAAACCAATTTTCCTTGTGCCTAGTCAGTGCCATTTGGTCTCCCTCTCTCCATACCCTTTTTTATTTTTAATTGAAGTATAGTTGATTTACCATGTTGTGTTAATTTCTGCTGTACAGCAAAGTGAGTTAGCCATACGTCCTCTCTCCATACTCATTCAATATCACAAAAGCCAAAGAACTAATTTGGCTACAACACAACCCTCCTCAGAGTGCTGGGGAGGGAGAGAAATCAAACACAAGCAGAGCCCAAACCCTCTCTAGTGGGCAAGGCTCATTTGTAGATAATTTTAGTCTTGTTACCCATTTGATAACCATATATCCCTCCCAGGGGGTACTGGCAGCATGTCAGATGGAGATCACTTATGAAGAGATTCCTCATTTTTCAAACCCATTCTGGCTTCTCAAGAATCTGTGAACTGGGGAAGCCAATGATACTAAAGGAATGATAGGCCCATTTTTTTGCCCCTTTTGAGTGCTTGGGTGGGGAGTGGTAGAGCAGAATAACATCTTCTGTGCACTTATTCATTCAAGAAACATTTACTGAGCTTCCTCTGTGGCAGGCAGTACCAGAGAAATGGGAAAGAGAAATCCTGCATATACGATCTGTCTCGATTTTGCAAATACATTTCGCTGGGTCACTATTGACATCTGCAGGAGTATGTCAGGTCCTAACCCCTGAAACGTATGGTAAACATACTTTGCAGATGTGATTAAGTTAAGCATCTTGAGTTGGAGAGATTATCCTGAATTATCCAGTTGGGCCCTAAATGCCATCACATCTATCCTTTTAAGAGGGAGGCAGAGAGATTTACAATGACACACACAGGGCAGAAGGCGATGTAAAGATGAAGCAGGAAAAGATTTGAAGATGCTGGCCTTGAAGATTGGAGTGATGCAGCCACAAGCCAAAGAACCCTGGCAGCCCCCAGAAGCTGGAAGAGGCAAGGAACTGATTCTCTCCTAGAGCCTCTGCTGGGAGTGTGGCCTTTTTGTCACTTCAATTTTTTTTTTTTTTTTTTTTTCGGTACGCGGGCCTCTCACTGTTGTGGCCTCTCCCGTTGCGGAGCACAGGCTCCGGACGCACAGGCCCAGCGGCCATGGCTCACGGGCCCAGCCGCTCCACGGCATGTGGGATCTTCCCGGGCCGGGGCACGAACCCATGTCCCCTGCATCGGCAGGCGGACTCTCAACCACTGTGCCACCAGGGAAGCCCTAAAATTACCTTTTTAATATATATTTTTTAACCTCCTTATTACCTGCTCCCTCCCCCTCCCCAGTGTCAGTGGGGACATTGTCAGCTTATTCATACTTTATCTCCTGTGCCTGGAACACTGCAGTTCAATAAATATGTGCCAAGTGAACAATAAATAGAGTTGGTCAGATAACTGCCTGCCTAAATTGTCTTCTATACCCATGTTTATCTGTAAGGATGTTGTATTAGTTTCTGTTTCTTTCTATTAGGCCACAGCAGTGAGAGGCCCGAGTACCGCAAAAAAAAAAAAAAAAAGGTAATTTTAGTTATTGGTAAGTGCTTTGAAGAAAACAGAGTTAGGGTAATGAGGATTCGAGGAGCGGGTATTTTAGACTGGGTAATAGGAAGGCCTTTCTGATGAGATAACATTAGAGCTGAGTCCTGAATATCTAGGAGAAGTTACCATCTTGGGAAAGCTTTCCAAGTGGAGGGAGCTGGAAGTACAAAGGCCCTGAGGTAGAAATGAGCTTAATATGCTTGAGCTTAATCATGCACAGAAAGACCAGATTCCTCCAAGTCAAACTGGAAAGTCTTCTCTTACAGAGGGCTGCAGGGTTCTGTTGGAGGCCCTGACCTGTGTAGTTTTCTTTGTTTATAACTAAATTGGAAGTAAACATATAGGTCATATTTATCAAAATACGTGGGTAATACAAGGCTGGTAGAACTTGTATTGGGTTAGATGTCAGGGACTGGGTTTTACTGTACCTTGGCAGATGTGAGCAAAACTCCAAAGATTCCTGACTTGGGACTCAAAAAAATTACTTGCCTAAATCAAGAGGGGGAACCCAGCTTGAGTGCAGTACTTGTGTGAAGGCCCTAAAACTCAACACCAGCAAAGAACCTGACGGGACTGTTGTATAAAGGGGAAGCACTTTTACAGGTTTTTAAGGTACGGAGTACAGTTCAAGGGAAGAGGTAGCCACAGGCTTCTGGAGTGACGAGTGGGTACCACGATTTACGGGGTCATAGAAACAGTTCGTTCATTCATTCATTCATTCCACTGATAAATGTTTAATGAGTACATGCTATGTGCCTGGCACTGATTAGATTGTGGGGAAATAGCACTGAATAGGAAAGAAGAATTTGCTGACCTCAGAGAGCTTATATTCTACGGAAAAAAGAGACAATGTAGACTTAATGGTGTAATTATTATCTGTTTCCCTATATTAGATTTTTTTTCAGGTTATAAATTATTTTATAGTAATAAAATAGCAAAATCAAATGTTACAGAAATACATGGCACAGAAAAGAGCCCCCTTCCCCAGTACACTCATCTTCTTTCCCCAGAGATAGCCACTGTCAATAGGCTTGGGCATTTTTCTCCAACTTTAAAAAATGTATTTTGAAAGCATAAAAAGGGAACCATACTCTTTTTAATTTTTTTTAGGTTAATGTATTTTAGACATTCTTCCATATGAATACAAATAAATCTACCTCATTCTTCTAAATGGCTGAGTAAAAACTCCATTTGATGAATGTACCACAGTTTATTTAGCTAGTGTCTTACTGATAGGTGTGTGTATTGTTTCCACTTTTTCACTATTGTAAACAATGTTGCAAAGAACATTTTTCTGCATATCTTTTTACATATGGTGGGAGTATTTATTTCTAAAGAATAAATTCATAGAAGTGGAAATGCTGACTCAAAGGGTATGAAAAATTTAAATAATAGATGCTACCATATTTCTTACTACTCAGGTTGTACCTGAATGAGCGTGCATATCAGAATGCATGCTTTCTTGTAGCCTCAGCAACACAGAATATTAGCAGTGATTTTAATCTTTGCCTGTCTGATAGGCAGAAGATAATATCTTGTGGTTTACATGAACCACTTTTGGCCTGCAACTGAGAATAACAGTTAGGCAGGGATGTGTAGGTCAGCTATGTAAGTCAGAGAGGCAGAACTGCTGAGGTTGGAAATTAACCAGGCAGAGGTGGGTGAGGGGTGACCAAGGCACTCCAGGCAGTTCACACAGCACGTGCAAAGGCCCTGTGGGGAGAGGAAGTCTGGCATATCAACAGGACTAAAAAACTTCCAGGGGGTTGGGGGCAAAGAACAGAGAGCAAGGAGGAGAGTAAAGAGGAAGGCAAGGACCAAATCTTGCTGGGCCTTGGGGTTCATCATAAGGGTTTTGGTCTTTATCCCAAGAGAAAAGGGCAGCCAATGGAAAGCTTGGAACAATCTGACATGATCAGATCAGCATTTTGAAGAGACCCCTCTGGCTGTTGTGTGGCGAATGGATTAGGAAGAGGGGAGAGTAGCTATTTTGGGAGTCCAGGTAAGAGATGATGGTAGCCTGGATTAGGGTGGAATCTGGACTAAGGTGTAGCCTAGACATGGAGAGAAGTGGGTAGATTTAAGAGTTATTTAGGCCACAAAATGGATAGGAACTGATGCTTGGATTGGCTTGGATGGGGAGTGTGGAAGAGGGTGGTATCCTGGAAAACTCCCAGGTTTGTAGATGGGAGTTGTCATCAGGATGATGAGATGTCAAAGGACCAGACGATGATCAGCCTGAAAAGTGAAGATCCAGAGGAAAGAATTGCTTTGGAGAGCAGCCACTAGCCCACAGCTCCATCCAAGGCCAGGGACCATGTGATTCTGCCCCTTGGTCACAGCCAATTGGACTGGGAGAGTGCCATGATTTGGCCTGCATGGAAGCCTGCCCGTGAAAGGGACAGTGCCAGAATGAGCTGATGAGACCCCCTTCAGGGAGTCTGAAGAAGAACCCAAGGGAGGGGCAACATTTGGAACTCGGGGAGAGAAGAATGGTCATGCAAAAAAGGCAGGAAGGGAAAGTCATGAGTAAGCCAATGTCATGAGGAAGGAAGGAGGAGAGAAGAGAAAAGCCAGTGGAGAAGTGGCTGAAGACCCATAGTAGAGAGGGGCTGATGGCCCTCGACCCTGAACTTAGCCCGGTGGTTAAGGGCCAGCTTTCCACTTGAGCAGATCGAGGTTTGATTTCCCAGCTCTGATGCTGATTAGCTGGGTGACCTTGAACAAGTCACTAAACTTCTCTAAGGCTCTGCTCTCTTCCCTCAACTATAAAATAGACAGCACAGTATTTATTTATTGGGCTTGTTGTGAGGATTCAACAGATACACGTGAGAATGGGAGATTTCTGCAACACAAAACCACTGGAGAACCATTATTCAGAATTGAAAGTTGAAAAAAAAATCTACAAATCAATAAGAAAAAGACAGCCAACCCAAAAGAAAAACAAGCAAAAGGTTTGAACAAGCTCTTACCCAAAGAGGATATTAACATGGCTTAAAAATACATGAAAATATTATCAACCTCAATAATAATAAGGGAAATACAGTGAGATTCTGCATGCAACAAGAGATGAATCATATAAATGCAATATTGAGCAAAAGTACCAAGACAGAGATGAATGTATGAAGTATGAGTCAGTGTATTTAAAGTTAAAAAACAGGCATTAAAACTACAATTAAATACTATACACACATATCAGATTGGCAAAATTTGAAAAATCTGGTAATGCCAAGTATTGGTGAGGTTGTGGAACACGAAATCCATACGTTGCTGGTGGAGATGTAGATTAGTATCACTATTTGGGAAACACTTCGGCATTCTAATAAAACTGAAAACATGTACATCCCACAACCCAGCAATTCTGTTCTTGGAGATACATATCTAAGAGGAACTCCTCATGTACACTAGAACATATACTCAAGCATATCCATAACTTTGTTCATGGTCTCATGCTAGAACCAACACAAATATCCATCAATTGTAGAACGAATAAGTTATTTTGTGATACAGTCACAAGTGGAATACTATACAGCACTGAAAATGAATGAACTATGTCATAGAGAACAGCATGAATGAATCTTATAAACACAATGTTGAACCAAAGAAATAATACATAGTATATGATTCTACTTTACAATTTAAAAATAGGCAAAACTAAACTATAAACTATATAATGGAGTTTGTATTATATAGCATATATTTTTGAGCAAACTACAAAGGAAAGTAACAAAGTGATTACCACAAAAGTCAGAATAGCAGTTGCTTTTGGGGGAGGGGAGGGCTCTGGGACCAGAAGGGGATACCCGGGGGAGGGGTATTCTGCAGTGCTTGAAGGTATTCAATTTCTTCACTGAGTAGGTAGTTATACAAGTGTTTGCTTTGTGATTGTTCATTATGCTGTACATTTGTTTTGAACACTTTAATCGAAGAGTATTTTAT
This sequence comes from Pseudorca crassidens, assembly GCF_039906515.1. NCBI lineage: Eukaryota > Metazoa > Chordata > Mammalia > Artiodactyla > Delphinidae > Pseudorca > Pseudorca crassidens. The sequence goes on along the minus strand of NC_090303.1, from coordinate 19,215,780 downwards.
TCCACAATTTAAACAGATTTAAAAAAAAGATAGCTAACACTTGTAAAATGCTTGGCATAGTGCCTGGCCCATATTAAGAGCTCAACAGATGGCAATTTTATTTACTGTTATAACCCAGTTGTTAGAGCCATGTTGTATCCTAAGCAGCCTCCTAGTTCCTGGACTGAGCTCTAGTCTCTGTGAGGCCTGGCTCCATGGTGGAGCTCCTGGACTCCTCTATCTCCTAGGGTGGTGCCCAAATAAATCCCGTGACTTAAGACACTGCTTCTCGATTGATACATTTTGGTTTACTGCATGGCCTCAAACTCTTCCTGAGTGTGTTGCCAAATTTTGGCAACGTGTAAGACTTTTTAAAAAAGCATCTCTGTTGTTAGGCAATGCCAGAAAGCAAGATTGCTAAACTGAGCACCACCGTGAGGTGGTGCACAGCCAGAGTCCAGCCTGCTGCAGGTCAGAGGTAAGGGGTCAAAGGTGGAACCCCCTGGCAAGCTGGTGCCAAAGAAATGAGAACACGTGAGAACTTGGTCTATAGGGGAAGTAGGGTCACACCCAAATAGTGGTGATGCAGAAGGGGACCAGGTGAATCCCAGGATGGCTGGATGGCATTTAAAACCCTTGAAACATGTAGCCCCCACATCTAGCACTCGACAGAAAGGTTGTCAATTACTGACTAAGGTCATCTGAAATGTCTCTATTCCTTGCAAGCCCGATGATGGAAGCACCGTTTCATGGCGATTGGAGGGGTTGTTGTGTACAACAGCTCATTATAATAGCTTATAATTACGGAATGCTGCTCATAAGCCAGGCATTGTGCTAACATTTCAGCCTTATTTCCACCCTAGGAGGTAGGTGCTCTTATCATCTCCCTTTCAACGGATGAAGCACAGAGGAATTGAGTGACTTGCTGAAGGTCACCCAGCTGGCAAGGGCTAGAGCCAGGAAGAGGGCTATCCTTATTCTCTGATTCTAGAGGGAGGGCACAGCCCAGTGACTGGGAGTTAGATGGAGACAGGTTTTGCTAACAACAAGCAAAAATGTCCTACCAGTGGAATGGGGAGTTTTAGAGAACAGCAAATTCTCTCTCTAAGCAGAGGTGGCAAGACAGTTTAGGTTTTAGGAGAGATTCCTGCACTGGGTAACAGGTTAGACTAAATGCCTTTCAAGGTCCTTTCAAATTGTAAGTCTGGGTCTTGGTAGAGCTTCTAAATGGGGAGGGGGTGTGTGCTAGACTATCTGCTTATTTTCTTTTTAATATGAACCTCCCAACTTCAGTGCATAGTGTGGTGTGTAAGCTATTTGAGTTCACTTTCATATTGATGTTCACGAACTTCCTCAGAACTCTTAAGGCACAGGAAAATTATTTTCCCTGTGGGGTTGTTTTCTTTTAGTCTTTTAGCTGACAGTAGTTGTAAAGGGCCTTTCTGACTGGCAAGAAAATACCTTTCTAAGCTTTAGAAGAGAAATAATTTGCATTAAACGTTCTCCCACACTTACTTAATTTCAGACCTGAGGTACTGATCTTTTCCTATGGACTTTCCTGCCACACCTCCCACGAATGGTGTGTGTGGTGTGAAAATTCCATGTGCAGCATTAACAATGGCGTTTGATAGCATTGGGGCTATTTAGAATCTGCCCTTTAGACTGAAATGATATATCTGGCTTTGTTTCCAGGGTTACAGAAGCTTTTGTAGTCTATTTCCATGGCTGTGTCCCGTGGAAATGCATTACTTTCTGCATTTCAGAAAGCAGAGCCTCTGCTCCCACCCTCCAGGATAATGGAGGCATACGGTAGCGTCTCTAGTTAGAGTTGGCTTTGGTTGAGACTTTTCCATTACCTGGTGAAACTGACTTTATTTTTTTTTAAGTAGTTTTAGGTTCATAGCAAAATATAGTAGAAAGTACAGAATTCCCACATACCTCCTGCCCCCATATATGCACAGCCTGCCCCACTATCAGCATCCTCTACCAGAGTGGTACATGTGTAACAATCGATGAACCTACCCTGACATGTCACTATTACCCGAGGTCCACCCTTTACATTATGGTTCACTCTTGGTGTTGTCCATTCAGTGGGTCTGGACAAATGTATAATGGTAGGTATCCACCGTTAAAGTATACAAAGTAGTTACACTGACCAAAAAATCTTCTGTGGTCTGCATATTCATCCCTCTCACCCTCTAACCCCCGGCAACCAGAGATCTTTTCACTGTCTCTGTAGTTTTGCCTTTTCCAGAATGTTGGAATCATGCAGTGCAGAGCCTTCTCAGATTGGCTTCTTTCACTTAGTAATATACATTTAAGGTTTCTCCATGTCTTTTTGTGTCTTGATAGCTCATTTCTTTTTAGCGCTGAATAATATTCCATTGACTGGATGTACCACAGTTTGTTTATCCATTCACCTACTGAAGGACATCTTGGTTGCTTCCAAATTTTGGCAATTATGAATAAAGCTGCTATAAACATCCATGTGTAGGTTTCTGTGTGGAAATAAGTTTTCAATTCATTTGGGTAAATACCAAGGAGCACGACTGCTGGGTCATACGGTAAGAGTATATTTCGTTTTGTAAGAAACTGCCGAGCTGTCTTCTGAAGTGGCTGTACCCATGCATTCCCACCGGGAGTGAAAGGGGGGATGCAGAATGGCGCTTCACATTCTGGCCAACACTTGGTGATGTCAGTGTTCTGGATTCTGGCCATTCTAATAGGTATATCGGAGTATCTCATTGTTTTAATTTGCAATTCCCTAATGACATAAGAAGTTGAGAATCTTCTCATATGCTTATCTGCCATCTGTATATCTTCTTTGGCCAGATGTCTGTTTATATCTTTTGCCTATTTTTTAATCGGGTTGTTTGATTTCTTATTGTTGAGTTTTAGAAGTTCCTTGTTTTGGATAACAGTCCTTTATCAGGTGTGTCTTTTGGAAATCTTTTTTCCCCGTCTGTGGCTTGTTGTCTCATTCTCTTGAGCATATACTATTTGAACAGTGCTCTGCTACATGTTGTATGGGCATATAAAACATATTTAAGACAGAATTTCTTACTTTTAAGTTGCTTATCGGGAAATACCTATTTCCTGGATGCAGAAAGGTGCCCATTGCTTCTTTTATTGGTTACTAGTGAAGCTCTTAAGTGGATCATGGGAGTGGTAAACACTCTAGAGAATTGGCATATTTGGGAATTTGCTTGGATATTGTTTTATGTGGTGAGAGTTCCACAATAAATCCTATTCCACTGGTTTAGGTATAGAGAAACTTGAGACTCTGACTTGTTTAGGAAGACAAAATATCATTAGTATTCAAAGAAATGTTAGTGACTGATACTTGTATATTCTTTTACATTGCCACTTTCACTGATACTACCTCATTTGGTGATTATGAAGTGACTTATTCAAAGAAGAAATTTGGCTAAGGGAAAGAAATTTTATTGCATTTATCTGCCTTTTTTTTACTTTGAAATATTTTAAAATATTTCACAGAAGGGGATCATTTCTCAATAGCACAGTTTCACAGGTAGTACACCTCATAGGATTTCACATTTGGAGCCAGCATTTGCTTATACTTAATTACATAGTATCAGCAAATGAACATAATATGCTTTAACTTAAGCAAACATGCTTAAAACTAAACAAAACTCGGGAATTCCCTGGCGGTCCAGTGGTTAGGACTGTGCGCTTTCACTGCCATGGGCCCAGGTTCAGTTCCTGGTCGGGAAACTAAGATCCTGCAAGCCATATGGTGTGAACAAAAAATAAAAATAAATAAATAAATAAATAAAACTCTTCAGTGTGTCCATTCATAGGCAAAAAACGGGGCCTGAAGACCCAGTGTGAACTGGATATCAGACCCGTTCAGTCTGGATGCACTACATCAGTGCTGATCAGCTGGTACCAAGGTCATTTTGGAGCATAATGTCCCAACTCTAAAGCTTAAATGAAAAGGAAATTCAGACACTGAGCCAAGCAATGGAAGCACACTAGTGAGACAGTATAATTTGTTAAGACAGACAATGAGCTGGATCCAATATCTAGGATGGGTGCTCTCAACACTCTGTCCAGACCCAAAGAAAAAGAAATAGTCCACGTGGCCAAGTGTGCATTCCTCAGAGAGTGCCAGAGAGTGACAGAGGGCAAGACGGGGCCAGAAAGAGAGGGGACCAGTGTATCTTTGACCAGGAAGATATGCTGGGTCACCCAACTGCAGGCCCCTCTTCTTGGTGAGACTGATACAAATGTTCTTCAAAATGGCCCTTGCTGTGAGGTTCCCAAAGGCAAAGATTGAAAAACAGGAGATGCAGAGCATTAGGTCTAGAAGGGATCTGTGGCCAGGGATCTGTGCAGTGCAAAGGGCATGGGTGTGAGACCTCTGTAACCCTGGGTTCCAGTCCTAGCCGGGTCCTTATTAGTTATATGACCTTGGGCAACTAACTTAAACTTCTGGGCCTTGATTTCTTCATTTATAAAACTGGAATAATAATTTCTGCATTCAGTACTGCTGTAGGGATGAAAGATAATTTACATCAAATACCTGGCCTATAGTAGGGATTCAGTAAATGTTATGTGACTCAAAAAATCATTCCGGCCTTATTCATGTGTTTGATGATTCTACTGTAAGGAAAGACCAGACGCACTTTAAATACACTTCTGCTTATACTGTTTTCCTTGGAAATGAAATACTGTGCTAATGTGTTATCTCCTAAAGAGTATTATTAAGCATGTATCCACTAGGATGCTTTCAGTTACAAGTTGCAAACCCCCCAACTCTAGCTTTAAAAAAAAAAAGTGAATTTATTGATTCATAGAACTGTAATGTCCTGTGACAAAATTAGCTTCAGGAAAAGCTTGACCCAGCAGCTCCATGATGTATTGAAAGATCCCGTTTCTTTTTGTTTCTTCTCTGCTACCCATGGCATCAGTTTTATTCCAAGTCTGCCTTTGTGGTTGCAAGATGGATATCAGCACAAGTCTGGGTCCATCTGTTAGCATCGATTTACTCTATGTGATGGAAAAACTACTGTTATATTGGCTATAACAAGATAAAAGTATATTTCTCCCCAATATAAGAGAAATCTAGAGATAGGGAGTCTAGGGCTGGTACGGTGGCTCTATCATATCATGGGCCCTGATGTCTAACTGGATGCTCCATATCTTAGGGCATGGTTCCCTTTCTCAAGGCCACCTCAAGGTCCAAAAGAACTGCTGGAGCTCCAACCATTACATCTGCATTCTAGGCAAAAGGAAGGAACATGAGAAAGGCTTGCCTCTTTTCTTGTAAGGAGATTCATTGGAAGTACCACACAGCCCTTTTTCTTCCATCTCATTAACTGGAACTTAGTCACATAGGGCGGTTGCAGAGGACACTGGGAAACAGAACCATGTTGGACTTGAATATGCCCAGCTGGAAACTGAATCATTCTTATTTCAAGAAGAAAGGGAGAAAGTGTATTTGAAGGCAACCTGCGGTTGTTGCCACTGAGGGCCACACACTTCCTTATTCAGGCCCAGAGGACACACAATGTCTTTTGGGGGAGCTTCCACAGAAGACAACAGATGTTTCTTTCTTGGAAGATCCCAGAAATCACACCTCATGTCTCATTGGCTTAAATTGGGTCTTGAACCCACCCCTGCACCACTCAGTGTAGGGAGTGTGTGTGGGAGAGATGATCAGTCCTGACTGGCTTGAGCATGTGACAGCCACTCCTGGATTGAGGGTGGGGCTGGTTCCCCCAGCCACATCCCTGTGACACCCAGGGACCCATCAGGAAAAGGGAAGGGGCAGTGGATGTTGGTACAAAGTTTTCCTCCCTCTATACTCCCCGACAGTCCTCTTTTCACTATGCTAAACAATTCTAGGACCTTTAAACTTTGGTAAAAGCTGTGAATTTTAGATCCCTTCTTTATCTTATGGATCTTTTCTGAATCTTCTCCAATCTTCCCTGATTGACACTGAGCACAGTAATCAGCAGGCAAATCTCCAAGCCTCTCTAAACCTCAGTTTCCCCATCTGTAAAGTGGTTAGGATCACACTATCTACCTTTCTCTAAAGATCAGATGCGATGGTGCATGTATGCTTGGCACATAGCGAGCATTTAATAAAGGCTAAATAATAAAGATGCTCATACTTCCTGATTCTCGGATCCTATTCCCCTACTTGTGTTTCTATCATGCTTCTTTTTTCTTTTTTTCTTTTTTCTTTTTTTTTTTTTTTTTTTTTTTTGCGGTACGCGGGCCTCTCACTGCCGTGGCTCCCGCCGCGGAGCACAGGCTCCAGACGCGCAGGCTCAGCGGCCATGCTCACGGGCCCAGCCGCTCCGCAGCACGTGGGATCTTCATGGACCAGGGCATGAACATGCGTCCCCTGCACCGGCAGGCGGACTCTCAACCACTGCGCCACCAGGGAAGCCCACATGCTTGTTTCTTTACCTGACGCCTTAGAATCCTCTTCTTGTTCTACCCCAGCATCTGTTTCTGTGGTACAGATGAACCTATTTGCAGGGCAGGAATAAAGACGCACACGTAGAGAACGGACGTGTGAACATGGTGTGGGGGGGAAGGGGAGGGTGGGATGAACTGGGAGATTAAGATTGACATATATACACTACCATGTGTAAAATAGATAGCTAGTGGGAAGCTGCTGTATAGCACAGGGAGCTCAGCTCGGTGCTCTGTGATGACCTAGATGGGTGGGATGGGGGTGGGGGTGGGAGGGAGGTCCAAGAGGGAGGGGATATATGTATACATACAGGTGATCCACTTCATTGCACAGCAGAAACTAACACAACATCGTAAAGCAATTATACTCCAATTAAAAGAAAAAAAAGAAATTCTTCTCAATAAATGCCCCATGTCTATTTCTGACCTCATTTCTAATTTGCCAGGGTAACTTTCTGTGCCTGGAGGTGTAACAGTAAGAGAAGATGACGTGGGCTTCCCTGGTGGCGCAGTGGCTGAGAGTCCGCCTGCCGATGCAGGGGACACGGGTTCATGCCCCGGTCCAGGAAGATCCCACATGCTACAGAGCGGCTGGGCCCGTGAGCCATGGCCGCTGAGCCTGCACATCCGGAGCCTGTGCTCTGCAACGGGAGAGGCCACAGCAGTGAGGGGCCCACGTACTGCAAAAAAAAAAAAAAAAGAGAGAGAAGATGACGCAGGAGGGCCTAGAGGAGATGAGGCACTGGGAGGGTTTGGGGGAAGAAAGGCTGGTGTGGGCCTCCCGGGCCACAGCCTCACCGCTGCTTAACAGGTGTCGACCTCTTGTTCCCGGGCTGAGTCACTCGGAAAAGGAAGAAGAATAGTCTCTATTTGTTCATGTGATTTTACATCAGAAACACATCCTCAGTCCTTAGGTCTCGGAGCTCATTTTTCTGGGTACTGCTTAGAGTTAAGCTTGTGGATTTATTTAGTTTGGAGATTCAAAGGTGAGGCTCTCTGTCTTGAGCTGAGAAAGCCACGTCCAGCTGCATCTAAGACAATTTGTCCTCACCCTCCTCCCTCCTTCCAGCCTTCCCTCCTTGCTTCGGCAAGGCTGGAGGAGCTGGGAGGATTTGCACGCAGCTTCCGATACAAAGAGCTGCCCCTTGCACATCCTGGAGGAGACCACAGTTTCCCAGAGTGCCACTTACCACTGAGTCTTAATAATCAGGGAGGGGATACTAGTTAACATCAACTGCCAGCCACTCTAAGCATTTTACATGTATAGTAACAGCCAACAGTTAATATGGTGCTAACTATATACCAAGCATACTTTAAATTAGTTTATAAATATTAGTTTATAATATTTAAGTACTGTTATTCCCCAGTACTTCCCTCAAGTAATAACTACCAGCATCCTCACTTTACAGATGACGAAGGGCTCAGGAAGGTTCAGTAACTTGCTCTGTGTCATTCAGATAGTGTCAGAGTCTGAATTCAAACTAAGATCGTTGGGTTCTGTATTCTTAACTAGTATCCTACAGTACCTCCCCAGGCGGCGGTTTTAGTAGTATCATCATACCCACTTTACAGATAAGGAAACTGAGGCACAGTGAGAGGAAGTAGCCCTGAATTCAAAAGCAGGCAAGAGACTCCAGAGCCTGGGTCTTATCAGCCATGTCATGCTACCTCATCCAGGGACATGTGGGAACATCTCCCAACCCCGCACTTCACACGGGGAGTAACTGAGGACCACATGCGATCATGTAACTAATCTGCAGCAACTAGCAGCATGGCGCAGAATGCACACCCCATCAGTCCTGGTGTTGCTTCTGGGGCCTGAAGGGGAGCAAGGGAGGCAGCCCCTGTGGTCAACAAATTATGTCTCTGGCACGAGGAGCAGAATTCAAGTGTGCTTTTGCTGCTTCCTGATCTCTTTTTTATTTCACCCGAGGGCAAGCTGATCACAGTGTCCTGGAACTCTTGAGGGGGCTTCGAAGCAACAGACACCATAGTCAAAGTCCCACCAGTTAAATAAGGGAACTGGCAGGGGAAGACATCATTTTAAATGTAATTGACTGATTGATTTATACCATGCCTTGTTTCCGAAAGGATTTATGACAGTATACAGAAATGCCTCACGTGCTGGGGCAGAGCATCAGTTAGGCTTGTGTGACAGTGAGTCTGGGATTCCCGCTCTCCTAACTCCCCTCCCCAGGGACCTGGAAAGACCCATCATCTGTCCAGGTTTTTAATCTTTAAATTAGGAATGATGCCTTCCTAGTGAACTGGGCAAACAATGACGACAGTTCGCCTAAAGCTCCTAGCATAAGGCTGGCCCATAGGAGGTGCTCCCTGGATTGTCATTATTATTACCAGGCAGAGAATGATGCAGCATAAGGAAAACAAAGGGGCAGGGTCATAAAATGAAGCCAGATGTGAGACCCGTACAAAAATACCCATCACGAAGTCATACTCGTTTTTTCAGGACCAGTGGGAGGAGAGACACCCAGTTGTTAAATCATTTGCGGCACTCGTAAGAGGGAAACTGTTCTCCATCTGGAGAGCCACCTCCCCAGGCTTAGATGGAAAGATCTCTCTTGAGTCCTTGTAAGGAGGATACTGCAATGTTATAAACGGTGTCTTCAACAACGTTAGAGTAAGCCTAGTGACAAGTGCCAATGGCTGTCCCTTAATAGAGGCTAATGGAAACAAGGCACAGCATAATCCAATAGAAAGCGTTCCACTGACAGCCGGCGTAGTAGAGTCCAGGCAAGGCGCTCTGGGCTGTTGTGACTTAACCAGGGGCGATAATAGCTAATGCTTACTGAGCATTTCCAGGGCCAGTGAGAGTGCTGAGCCCTCGGCCCTCATGTAAGTCTTACAACAACTGCAAAAAGGGATGAACCATGGGATTGACAAGAGGATCATCCCATTTTGCAGTTGAGTAAACTGAAGCCCAGAAAACAGGTTAAGAAAACTGCTCAGGTCACTGAGCTCATGATTTGTAGCCAGGCTTCACACCCAGGCCTTGGAGCCCGTGTCACTGCCCCTCTGTCACTCTGGAAAACTGGTTGGACTCAACCTCCGCGGGATGGTCCTTGTCAAATCTTAAGCAGCAGTGAATTCAAGAAAAGGTCTAAATCCTGATGAGTTTCTGAGAGGCAGATGTTCTTCGGGGCCAGTTATGTGGAGTGGTGTGCTTTCCCCCTCAGCCAAGATGGGACAGGGCCAGCAGACTTGTTCAAGGGCTTGAACTGAAGGTGTGCAGAAAAGGGAGGGCAAACAGGGGAGCAGGGCCAGATCCACCTCAGAAAGCGACCTTCAGTCCACTGGTGCACAGACACAGGGGTGATTGAGGACCCAAAGTTCTCTGTGTATCATGGCTATAATAAGTTTAGTCTGAAACAGTGTCAGAGCACTTAGGTTCCTATTTTGGCTATTTCAAAAAAAAGGAATATAGTAGTTCCCCCTTATCCATGGGGGATACATTCTAAGATCCCCAGTGGATGCCTGAAACCACAGATAGTACCGAACCCCATGTATACTACGTTTTTTCCAATACATATAAAACTATGATAAAGTTTAATTTATAAATTAGGCACAGTAAGAGGTTAGCAATAACTAGTAATAAAATAGAACAGTTTTAACAATATACTGTAATAAAAGTTATGTGAATGTGGTCTCTCTCTCTCAAAATATCTTGCTGTACAAATTTAATGCCTTTTCCATCTTAACTAAGCACTGATCAACCACTGTGGCCGCAACTTCTGCAGTTTGAGATGCAAAGCAAAAGTAGCACAAATTTATTTTTCATTTTTCACAGTTTCATGGATAGAAGATTCATTCTTACTAAATATCTTAGCACCCTCAGCATACGATTTTTTTTTCCTTCCTTATTAAGTTGAGAACTTGCACTTTTCACTTAAAGGAAGCACTTACGGCTTCTCTTTGGCATACCCAAATTACCAGCATCACTACTCTTGGGCTTTGGGCCATTATTCAGTGAAATAAGGGTGACTTAAAACACAAGCACTGCAATACTGCGGAAGTCAATCTGATAGCCGAGACGGCTACTGAGTGACTAAGGAGAGGATACGCTGGACAAAGGGACGATTCACGGTCTGGGCAGGACAGAAACAGATGGCTTGAGATTTCATCATGCTACTCAGAAGGGTGCACAATTTAAAACTTACGAAAACTTATGAACTGTTTATTTCTGGAATCTTCCATTTAATATTTTTGGACTACAATTGGCTGCAGGTAACTGAAACCTCAGGAAGTGAAACCATGGATAAGCGGTGATGGTGGGGGGGAGGCGGAACTACTGTATATGGTACCCATAGGATACTCAGTACGGTAAGTCCCCTACTTACAAACGAGTTCCGTTCCGAGAACATGTTTATAAGTCCAATTTGTTCATAAGTCCAACAAAGTTAGTCTAGGTACCCAACTAACAGAATAGGCTATATAGTACTGTACTGTAATAGCTTTATAATACTTTTCACACAAATAATACATAAAAAACAAACACAAAAAAATAAAGAAAACATTTTTAATCTTACAGTACAGTACCTTGAAAAGTACAGTAGTACAGTACAACAGCAGGCATACAGGGGCTGGCATCGAGTGAACAGGCAAGAAATAAAGATACTGTATTACTGTACTCTATACAGTGCTGTACAGTAAAGTACACAAAAGCACAACCACTTGTAGAGGATGCACACACATGACAATGTACGGCAGACACGTGAACTAACGTGACTGGACATGTGAATGCACGTTTGCATCTTTGAAAGTTCGCAACTTGAAGGTTCGTATGTACCCTTACCCTTATTGTACATATTCCTTTTATTAGGATTTTTGCCTAGTATATTGGATCCCCAAACTATCTGGCAGGAAACACTCCCAAATTCCTTTCTCCCCTCAGATAACCACCATCACAGCAGAGTGATCCAGAAAGGCCAAATAGAGCATCGTGCTGTTTCCGCCTGGTAGACATTTCATGGCTATAATTGTAAAACAAGCAGGACTCTGAGTGGTCCAGCCTTCTGGGCTCATCCTCTTCTTGTGATCCAGACTAATCAGCAGTCCCATCTCCCCTTCCGTGAGACCCAGGCCCTCATCAAGATTTCCCAAGACTGCCCCTGAGGACTAGTGGTCTCCTGGCTCAGCCTACCACCCCTGTGCAGGGTTGTCAGGGCCTGGGGGTGACTTCCCTTTCCCTGCCCATGTCACCCGCTGCCACATGGGGACCCAGTTCCCTTCTCCTTTGTGCCTTAGGCTGCATACGCAGCCCACCTGGACTTGAAATTTGGTCTAACGCAGAGGAACTGGAGCACAGCAGAGTATAGACAAAACGCCCTGCCCCTTATCGAAATCACACACCATGTTTCCTTAAGGCCCTGGCTTGTCACTTTCTTCGTGGGCTTGCTCCTCCCCAGGAGCTGCCATCAGGCCAACTAACTGCTTCCTCCAACCCCTGAGTTCCAGTCACTTTCCTACAAAGCAGAACTGATCTCATTTCCCATTTTCCCCTTAACCTCCCAGGCCATGCCCAGAGCTTGCCTTTGTCACCCAGGGTCTCATCAAGGGTCACGTGATACGTTTCTTCACTGTAAGATAATTTATGTCCTAATATGTGAAAGTGGCCACAGTAGTGGTTTTCAATAGCATGTCCCCTGCTATATCATATATATCAGAGCTTACAGAATAGTTGCGAATTAAATTTTTACAAGGTAAGGACAAAATAAGAATATAATAGAAATGAGTTTTCAAGTCATGAAAAGACATGGAGGAAACTTAAATGCATATTTCTAAGTGAAAGAAGCCAATCTGAAAAGGCTACTGTATGATTCCAACTCTATGACATTCTGCAAAAGGCAAAACTGTAGAGACAGTAAAAAGATCTGTGTTTCTCAGGGGGTGGGAGGAGAGAGGGATGAATGGGTGGGGCACAGGGGATTTTTAGGACAGTGAAACGATTCTGTATAAAACTATTATGGTGGATACATGTCATTATACATTTGTCCAAACCTATAGAATGGACAACACCAAGAGTGAACCGTAATGTAAAGTATGGACTTTGGGTGACAGTGATGTGTCAATGTGGGTTCATCGACTATAACACATGTACTCTCTGGTGGAGGTTGTGTGTGTGAGGTGGGCAGGGCGTGTAAGGGAAATCTCTGTACTATGTGGTCGATTTTACTGTGAACCTAAAAAACTGCTCTAAAAGAATAAAGTCTATTCTTTAAAAAAAATGACCCCAAACAGAAGATGGCGACACATTATGATAAAGTAAGGAATGGTGATGCCAAAAATAAGGGAGGAGAAGGGACGGCTGTCAGCTGGGATGCCCCGCCTGGCTCTCAGGACAGAAAGTGAAGGGCTGATTGAGTAACAAGGGATGGACCAGCTTCGAGGAGTGGGGCATCAGGAGGAGGGGGTTCCTGGGAGGAGGACAGACTGAGCGAAGGCGTGGAGGCAGCAAGACACACGACCCACTGGACCAAGGGCTGAGCAGACTCCAGGCTGGCAGGAAAGGCAAGACCCTCACAGGTGAGGGCAGAAGCAGACCTCTGACTGCGGAGATCCTGCCAGTTGTTTTCTGAATATCCAAAGTGAACATGTTGACTGCGGTTCCCCACGTACGAGACACTCAACAATGTAAACTGCTAGGCTGCAGCTCTCTAATGAAGTCTATTTTCTTACAACATGTGTTTGTTTATACAGAGAGCTGTGAGAACTGGAGGGTGTCGTGTCAGCCTCATCTTGTGTACCAGCTGATCTCAGTGACACTAGCATCCTGGATCCCGACACATGGGTGTGGTTACTGATCCACCAGGGAGGCTGCGCAGGGCTGTACCGCGCTGCTCCGAATGGGTTTCATTTGCAGTGTGGGCCCACTTGACCTGAGTGAAGGCAGCAGAAATGCCTTGAGTTGAAACGCCACTCCAGTGTCAGTTATGCCAGAGGTTCTCAGACTTCAGCCTGTGTCTGAGTCACCTGGAGGGCTTGTTAAAACAGAGTTTCATAACTACCTACCTCCAGATACTCTGATTTAGATCTGGGGCAGGGATGGAGAACTGGCATTTCTAGCAAGTTCCTAGGTGGTACTGATGCTGCTGGTTGGAGATCACACTTGGAGAACCACAAGTCTACTCCAGAGCCCATTGTGAACTTATGAAGCTTTTTCTCTCCAGTTCCTTTTTCTGCAAAAGGTGTGCCCTCGGGAACTTCGTATTTGGGGAGAAGAGTGAATGGACGCGTAAAGATGGAAACAGCCCGAATGACCACCAACAGATGAATGGATAAGCAAAACGTGATCTGTACATACAACAGAATATTATTCAACCATAAAAAGGAATGAAGTACTGAGTCTGCTACAACATGGATGACCCTTGAAAACTTCCTAATGGAAGAAGACAGTCACATAAGGGCACCTATGACATAATTCCATTTATATGGAATGTCCAGAATAAGCAAATTCTTAGATAGGAATCAACCTCGTGGTTGCCAGGAACTGGGGCTAGGAGGGAATAGGGAGTGACTGCTGATTGGCTTTCCCTTTGGGATGATGAAAAAGTTCTGGAACTAGACTGATGATGGTTGCACAACATTGTGATTATACTTACTACCACTGTACACTTTAAAATGCTTAAGATGGTGAATTTTACGTTATGTGTATTTCATAACAATAAGAAAATGAAACGAGTGAATGGAGTATTCTAACTCAAATCATGGGGCCAGCTGAAATGCAAAGGCCTAAATTAGTGATTTTCAGCCCTTGGTGGATGAGGAATCACTGAGCGGAGGAGGGGAGTGGTTATATCATTCCCTTGTCCTAGCTGTACCTAAACCAATTAAATCAAAATTTCTGGAGGTGAGGTCTAGGCATCAAAAATTTTAAAGTTCGCCCCCAGGTGATTCTAAGGTACAACTGGGATTGAGAACATTAGCCTGAAATCTCAAGGGCCAAATGGGCTGATGACCTATGTTCAAACTGACTTGAACTTCACAGACAATGGACCTTCTTCTTTTCCCAAACTGGCTTGGAAATGGTATGTAGAGTAGAATGAGAAGGCTTTGAATCAGTTGGAAAATTGGGCTCCACTACCAACTAGCTGTGTGACCTTGGGCAAGCCACATAACCCCTCTGAGCATTTGTTTTCCATTTCATAGGGTTTTTGTGAGGCTTACATGAAACAGACCAGTTTCTCAGTTATAACAGTGTCAAACACTGTATGGTCAACATGCATCTCTCTGCATCTCCTTCTAGACCAGAAGAGAGATCCAGGGCCTTATTTGTGGGAAAACCCTACACTGCAGTATCTTGTACTATAGGTTCAATTTTCTCCCCCAACCTGAGAGAAGGGACCCGTTTAGTTTGGGAATTAGTGATAATGGTTTCTCGAGTCTATAATACGTATGTAAGTGGAGGAGACGGTGAGCCTGGTAGAAATCCCTTCTGTACTCATGCTCAGACTTTCTTTTGTGTACCAAGCTCTATAATGATGTAAATACATTCTAACATAAAAGTGGATAAAATTCACAAATTCCCAGGAGTAAATAAAATCATTCAGATTTTTCATGTTTCTGTTCAGTCCTTATTGGTAGGTAATATAGATTATATATATGTATATATATATATACATATATATATTTCTTTTTTTAAAATTCGGGTATAGTTGCTTTACAGTGTTGTGTTAGTTCCTGCTGTACAACGAAGTGAATCAGCTATATGTATACATATATCCTCTCCCTCTTGGACCTCCTTCCCACCCCACCCCAATTCCACCCACCTAGGTCACCCCAGAGCACTGAGCTGAGCTCCCTGTGCTATACAGCAGGTTCCCTCTAGCTATCTGTTTTACACATGGTAGTGTATATATGTCAGTCCCAATCTCCCAGTTCATCCCACACCCCCTCCTGCAACCACACGTCCATTCTCTACATCTGAGTCTCTATTCCTGCCCTGCAAATAGGTTCATCTGTACCATTTTTCTAGATTCCACATATATGCGTTAATATACAATATTTGTTTTTCTCTGTCTGACTTACTTCACTCTGTATAACAGACTCTAGGTCCATCCACATCTCTACAAATGACCGAATTTCATTTCTTTTTATGGCTGAGTAATATTCCATGGTATATATGTACCACATTTTCTTTATCCATTCAACTGTCGATGGACATTTAGGTTGCTTCCATGTCCTGACTATTGTTAAATAGTGCTGCAATGAACATTGGGGTGCATGTGTCTTTTTGAATCATGGTTTTCTTAAGGTATAAGGTCAGTAGTGGGATTGCTGGGTCATATGGTAGCTCTATTTTTAGTTTGTTGAGGAACCTCCATACTGTTCTCTATAGTGGCTGTATCAATTTACATTCCCACCAACAGTGCAAGAGGGTTCCTCTTTCTCCACACCCTCTCCAGCATTTATTGTTTGTAGATTTTTTGATGATGGCCATTATGACTTGTGTGAGGTGATATCTCATTGTTGTTCTGATCTGCATTTCTCTAATAATTAGTGATGTTGGGCATCTTTTCATGTGCCTCTTGGCCATCTGTATTTCTTCTTTGGAGAATTGTCTATTTAGGTCTTCCACCCATTTTCTGATTGGGTTTTTTTTTTTTTAATGTTGAGCTGTATGAGCTGCTTGTATATTTTGGAGATTAATCCTTTGTCAGTTGCTTCATTTGCAAATATTTTCTCCCATTCTGAGGGTTGCCTTTTCGTCTCGTTTATGGTTTCCTTTGCTGTGCAAAAGCTTTTAAGTTTAATTAGGTCCCATTTGTTTCTTTTTGTTTTTATTTTCATTACTCTAGGAGGTGGATCAAAAAAGAACTTGCTGTGATTTATGTCAAAGAGTGTTCTTCCTATGTTTTCCTCTAAGAATTTTATAGTGTCCGGTCTTGCATTTAGGTCTTTAATCCATCTTGAGTTTCTTTTTGTGTGTGGTGTTAGGGAGTGTTCTAATTTTGTTCTTTTACATTTAGCTGTCCAGTTTTCCCAGCACCACTTATTGAAGAGACTGTCTTATCTCCATTGTATATTCTTGCCTCCTTTATCATAGATTAGGTGACCATTGGTGCGTGGGTTTATCTCTGGGCTTTCTATCCTGTTCCACTAAGCTACATTTCTGTTTTTGTACCAGTACCATACTGTCTTGATTACTGTAGCTTTGTAGTATAGTTGGAAGTCAGTGAGCCTGATTCCTCCAGCTCTGTTTTTCTTTCTCAAGATTGATTGCTTTGTCTATTCAGAGTCTTTTGTGTTTCCATACAAATTGTATAAGTTTTTGTTCTAATTCTGTGAAAAATGCCACTGGTAATTTGATAGGGATTGCATTGACTCTGTAGATTGCTTTAATATAAAGGATCATAAGAAACTACTACAAGCAACTATATGACAATAAAATGGACAACCTGGAAGAAATGGACAAATTCTTAGAAAGGTACAATCTTCCAAAACTGAATCAGGAAGAAATAGAAAATATAAACAGACCAATCACAAGGGATGAAATTGAAACTGCAATTAAAAATCTTCCAACAAACAAAAGTCCAGGACCAGATGGCTTCACAGGTGAATTCTATCAAACATTTAGAGAAGACCTAACACCCATCCTTCTCAAACTCTTCCAAAAAATTGCAGAGGAAGGAACACTCCCAAGCTCATTCTACGAGGCCACCATCACCCATATACCAAAACCGGAAAAATATATCATGAAAAAAGAAAATTACAGACCAATATCACTGATCAACATAGCTGCAAAAATCTTCAACAAAATACTAGCAAACAGAATCCAACAACACATTAAAAGGATCATACATCATGATCAAGTGGGATTTATCCCAGGGATGCAAGGATTCTTCAATATACGCAAATCAGTCAATGTGATAAACCATATTAACAAATTGAAGAATAAAAACCATATGATCATCTCAATAGATGCAGAAGAAGCTTCTGACAAAATTCAACACCCATTTATGATAAAAACTCTCCAGAAAGTGGGCATAGAGGGAACCTACCTCAACATAATAAAGGCCCTGTATGACAAACCCACAGCCAACATCATTCTCAATGGTGAAAAACTGAAAACATTTCCTCTAAGATCAAGAACAAGATAAGGATGTCCACACTCACAACTATTATTCAACATAGTTTTGGAAGTCCTAGCCACGGCAATCAGAGAAGAAAAAGAAATAAAAGGAATACAAATTGGAAAAGAAGAAGTAAAACTGTCACTGTTTGCAGATGACATGATACTATACATAGAGAATCCTAAAGATGCCACCAGAAAACTACTAGAGCTAATCAATGAATTTGGTAAAGTTGCAGGATACAAAATTAACGCACAGAAATCCTGGCATTCCTAAACACTAATGACGAAAAATCTGGAAGAGAAATTAAGGAAACACTCCCATTCACCATTGCAACAACAAGAATAAAGTACCTAGGAATAAATCTACCTAAGGAGGTAAAAGACCTGTACTCAGAAAACTATAAGACACTGATGAAAGAAATCAAAGATGACATAAACAGATGGAGAGACATACTATGTTCTTGGATTGGAAGAATCAATATAGATAATATATTTTTATTCAACTACAATTAAGGCATAGATACAATTTTATATTCTGTTTTCTTCACTCAGTACTGTATCTTCTGCATTTTGTTTCTATCGTTAGTTACTTACATTCTAATAGCTACATAGTATTTAATTGCGTAGCCTTACTATAATTTACTTTAATGTTCCTCCATTGTTAAGCCTCAGATGGCTTCCAAAATATCAATATTAGAAATTGTGCTCAGGGAATTCCGCAGCAGTCCAGTGGTTAGGACTCTGTGCTTTCACTGTCAAGGGCTCTGGTTCAATCCCTGGTTGGGGAACTAAGATCCCACAAGCCATGTGGTGCAGCCAGAAAAAAAAGAAAAGAAACTGTGCTCAATGAAAATATTTCTCCATGTAACTTTTAACTGCCTTTGGCTTTTTTACTTAAAATTAAATTCCCATAAATAATGGGATCAAGGGCTGAACATTTTAAGACTCTTGAATGCACCATCAAACTGCTTTGCTGAAGGATTGTATCAATTTACACTGCTACCATGGGGTGTGGGCGTATCATTTTCAACAACTTGCCAGCACTGAATTTCATAATTTGAAAGAGGTTTACAAATTGTACAGCTATAGTCTAATTTAATGTAAGATAATAAATTACTGTGTCTGACTTTTTGGTATGCAAAACATTCCTTCCCTGTTCCTTTTCTGGTAGCATCCCCACTATTTTGTAAATTGCCGGAGGGCAGTCTACAAACCTTGTATGTCGGAGAAAATCAATGATTACTTTTTGAAGCAATGAATAATTCAGGCAATCCCTCTTCCCAATAATTCTTAGGTTTTCTAATAGCAGAGGTTTTTTTTTTTTTAATAAACTAAATTACACTTTATTTCACTTATGTTGGCAGCCTCAGAGAGCTCTGTTTGCTGGCAAAACATATGAAGATTTTCACTTGGTGGGAAGGGGACCTCCCCACACCACAAAACGAAAGCAGCTAAATCACTGCTCTTTTCCTCCAACCCGTCTTTGCACTCCCATCTCCTTTCCTCTCGACACTTGAAGAGCCAGCTCAATGTAAAGCAAGGACCCATGTAGAGTGCACGAGAGGAAAATGAACACGAAGAGACCCTTCCTAAATGACTGAGCTTAGTTTTCACTCTCTCAAGCAGGAGGTTTGTGCACGCCCAGATGATAGCATTTGTACTTTGGTACCCATCAACTGGAATAGGTCTTGGTGATGAAAAGCTGCTTTGTGTTCAGTAAAGTTTTAAATAACTATGTATATATTTTATTAATTACAATAGTGTCTACATAAATTTCGAAAATAGTAGTAAAATAATTATGCAGGAGACCATTTTATCCAGCTACACACAAAGTTTGGTGCACATTTGCATTCTCAAGTTTTTAGGTGTCCTCCTCTGAACAGGATTTGGGAAATGCTGCTCCCAGAATAAGGTAGTATCCCAATATTATAACCAAGAGGTACTTACCTAGTTATGATGACTAGGAAAGTGGCTGTCATTGCAACTAGTACTTTACTCATTTTTAATACTCTAAGCTGCTCCCCACTAGGTCTAGGAACTCCTCCTTAATTTTTGAAGATGGTTAATTTTCAAATTCTACTCCCTGCCTGTTCTCCTTCTTCTCATCAGTGACAGCAACAAACAATTAATGGTACCTCTTAAATGTCTTGCTGCCGAGATAACATCTTCCTCCAGTTAAAAAGTAACAAAGACTGCACCTCTCCTCTGTTTCCTTCATTGGCCATAGCATCGTGACATCTCTCCCTGTCACCAGTTTTGTCTAACACGTAGCTCATCTCTCAAAATGGAATCTGTCAAATGTTCCTAGTGGGGAGGGATTGTTTGTAACTCTGGTTTTCAAAGGAAATTTATGCTAGCGGTTTGCAGGAAGTTGATATATACCTAAGGGTCCCCTTGTCAGAGGGCAGCAGGGTCTCCATGGATCCAGGTCATCTCCTGGATGAGGAATCCTTGTTTCCTGGCCATGCTTTTGGGTTGTCACAGGGATGGGGTCCCCCTCTTCTTTGCACTCTTTCCCCTTTCCCATTTCCTACAAACACACTCTGGCCCTCATTTACCGTTGCTTCACTCTTTATTTTTTTGTTGTTTTTGGTTTTGGTTTTTTTCTGTGGTACGCGGGCCTCTCACTGTTGTGGCCTCTCCCGTTGCGGAGCACAGGCTCCGGACGCGCAGGCTCAGTGGCCATGGCTCACGGGCCCAGCCGCTCCGCGGCATGTGGGATCTTCCCGGACCGGGGCACGAACCCGTGTCCCCTGCATCGGCAGGTGGACTCTCAACCACTGCGCCACCAGGGAAGCCCTGCTTTACTCTTTAAAATTCAACTCAGTAAATATCACGTCGTGGATTCTTGAACTCAAGGTATCAGAGAGGTCATAATCCACTGGTTTCTCCTTTTCATCAGACTCTCTTGATGAATTTTTCTGAAATACATATTCTGGTCCCCACAGAACCATTCTGGTTCATTAGAACTGTGTGTGGACACAAAACCTGCATTTTGTAAAGCTCTCCTTGTGCTTCCGATGATCAGCCTGGTTTCAAAACCACTCACTAAACAGGCTCCCAGGGCAACACTCCCCTGCAGATCGTCTCTGGCAGGTGCCTATGCAGCCTGCACTGGGATTCCTCCAGCCACCAGGCACACACTGCCTTTCACAAGCGGCCTGAGCTGAAGCAGTCCCTCCTTACTGTGACTTGAAAGGCATTTCCACCACAAAACTTTCACCCTATGGGTCTCAGTTATGCCTTTTAGAGCAACACAGAAAAAAGTCATTTCCGCTTTTCCCCCCAACACTTGAAGACAGCGACTGTTTCCTTCTCAGGGTCTCTCTTGCCATTTCTGGGCTCTTGGTTGTCCATCCATGAATATGGTTGGAGCGAGTTTATAGTGAGTTTAAACAAGTCTTTTAGGTTGTCTCTCATGAGGACTTTATGCAGCAGGTATCCTTCCAGCGTTAGAGATGACCGAGGGCCAGTCAAGGTGAGTGACCTGCCTCAGTTCCCACAGCTAATAAGTAGTTGAATTAAAATTTGAACAATCTGTTCGACTCCAAATTCTGCACTTTTTTTTAAAATTAATTAATTAATTTTTGGCTGCGTTGGGTCTTCGTTGCTGCGCGTGGGCTTTCTTTTTATTCGAGCCTTTCTTCGTTGCGGTGCACGGGCTTCTCACTGTGGTGGCTTCTCTTGTTGTGGAGCATGGGATCTAGGCGTGTGGGCTTCAGTAGTTGTGGCTCGCGGGCTCTAGAGCGCAGGCTCAGTAGTGTGTGGTGCACGGGCTTAGTTGCTCCGGGGCATGTGGGATCTTCCCGGACCAGGGGTCAAACCCATGTCCCCTGCATTGGCAATCGGATTCTTAACCACTGCGCCACCAGGGAGGCCCCTCTTCCTTTGTTTTTAAATGCAAGTAAATAGATGCTAAATGAGTGTTAAATTGAAGTGTGTAAAATTGCTCCTCCAGGCTTCCCTGGTGGCGCAGTGGTTGAGAGTACGCCTGCCGATGCAGGGGACGTGGATTAGTGCCCCGGTCTGGGAAGATCCCACATGCCGCAGAGCGGCTGGGCCCGTGAGCCATGGCCGCTGAGCCTGCGCGTCCGGAGCCTGTGCTCTGCAGTGGGAGAGGCCACAACAGTGAGAGGCCCACGTACCGCAAAAAAAAAAAAAAAAAAATTGCTCCTCCCAATTCCGCTCCCTAGAGGCAGCCGCTGTCAGATTTACAAATTCCCTCTTGTGCACACCACTGGGAGCTGGATGTTACATTCACAGCAGGGGGGGTCCCTGCCTCCTTTGCCAGGGACACCATCTGAGCAGCCTTGCTGCGTGGTAGGCCTGGAGCCCTGAGTAGGTCTCTTTGCTCACTTTGAACTTAGAAGCAAGAAAACCCTTATTTTTTTGGTTTGTTTTAATAAACTACCGTGAATTCAAGTTTCACTCATTTTGAACCAAATGTGACCAACACAAGAAGGGTCAGAGAGATGTAGTGTTTCTGGCTTTGAAGGTAAAGGAAGGGGCCACGTGCCAAGGAATGCAGGAGGCCTCTAGAAGCTGGAAAAGGTAAGGAAATAGAGTCTCCTGTAGAGCCACTGGAAAAAATACAGCCCCGCCCACACCTTCATTTTAGACTTCTGACCTACGATGAAACTCTAACATAAGAATTTTCTGCTGTTGAAGCTGCTACATTTGTGGTAATTGTTAATAGTAGCAATAGGAAATGAATCACTTTTTATAGAGTAGAGGATTATTAAATAACTTATTTTGAAAAATAGAACTGTTAAGAGAATGAAATATTCATGCTCACTAATCAGTGCTTTTTTAGCTTGCAGACAGTTCTGTATGAAGCCAAATTGTAACAAAATTGTTTCTTGGTGAGCATAGGAAGCTTGCTTAGTAATTAGGCTGAGTCCAGAAGGCTATTATGTCTGCTTCTACCCTTTACTTACCTGGGTAGGTGTAAGGCCTCTGAAAGTGTAATGTGGTACAGAACATACCTGCCAAGAACTGGCCTAGTGAGTTCGGCAGCAGTCCTGCATGACTGTGGTATTAAAAGCCTTCTAGATGTCTTATAGCCTTAGCTCCCTGGTTTTATATTTTCAAAAAGTGGACCAAAGAAGATGGATGGAGAATAAATCATTGTGAAAAACTTGGTCTTGATGAACTCTTTGTAGGGGCAGTGGGTGGGTACCATGGAACCTGTACCCCAGTGTACACCAGTGTCAGGCTGGTGGTTATGCCCATCATGGGTCAGGAGGTCAGGATCACAGCTTCTGAGGACTAACTCTGTTCTCAACTCTCAAATACGAAATCATTAATGGCCTTGAAATTCATGGTGTTACCCTTGGCTCAGATGAGAATGCCCCTGAGCCTTGCCAGCCTCTCCAACGTCCCTCAGTAGACCATGGCTGGGACACCGGGAGATGGAGCTCAGTTGACAATGCCTTCCTTTGCTGTGGCATAGCTCCTGCTAGACTCCCAGAAGGCACTGCTTCACCTTCACAGAGAAAAGATGTCACAGCTGCCACAAGGGGCTCTGGAGTTCTGCCCACCAATTCTAACTCCTACTGGCTAGCTAACCATTTGTCCACTTTTTTTCATTTAATAACAGCTTTATTATGAACTTGACTTCACATACAAAGTTAGAATGGCAATTAGACTTAACTCATTAAAAAGTTTAAATACCATGTTATAGATATGTACCATCCAAACTTCCAGAAGGTATTTAAGCTGGTAACAGATATTGCTACCCATTTTCAGACAGATCAAATAACAGCATTACTGAACCTGGCTCCCAGACAAGTATGGACCATCTGCGCCCATGTCTTAGGGAAGAGAAGCAGTCATGATACAGGCATTGTGGATGCACTAGTTCATGAACAGTTGTTCGTTCTAACAATGCCAGAATTTTTACTCACATTTTTTACTTTGTGAGGAAGCCCATGACTGTTGCTCTCCTTCTACCACTCAGGGTATTGACATAACACCCATTCATTCCAAAAGGCACCAGAAATGGGACTATATGCCTCTTCAGAAAGCAAAGCACCTCAAATTCATAGATCGTATCCCACACTGGTCTCTAATTGATGTTAGACAATATGACAGCATCACTTCCTGGAAGTGATGAAGATGTGGTCTCCTCTAGATGCAGCAGAAGAGGCCCTGAGTTCTTCCATTTCATGGCTCAAATTGCTATGATTGGGCCTTGAGCCAGGACAAGGCTCTGATTCCTGCTGCTGGGCTGGGCTGGGCAAGGCACGGCTGGGTATACAGGTGGGGGTTAGGGCAGAATCAAAGCTAGAGATAGAAAGAGTGCTGCATAAGGGGCTGGCCATCTTAGAATGAGGTTGGCAAGTATTTGGTCAGCAGGCCTGGGAATTAAGACTGAGGGCTGGGCTAAGAGGAGGTCAAAGGAGGAGCACGCATACAAAGTCAGGCTGAGAAAGGCCTGAGACGGTGCTGAATCCAGGTAAGTGCACAACAGATAAGTGGAGGTCGAGGTGGGAGGCAGTGAGGAGTCACTGTCAAGGGCATGCATTTTTCACCCTCATGGAAGACCTGAGTTTAATCCTGTCCTGCCAGTTACTTGCAATGCGACTTGGGTCACTTTCCTTAAACCTGTCCCAGTTAAGGGCTTCCCTGGTGGCGCAGTGGTTGAGAGTCCGCCTGCCAATGCAGGGGACACGGATTCGTGCCCCGGTCCGGGAGGATCCCACATGCTGCGGAGCGGCTGGGCCCGTGAGCCATGGCCGCTGAGGCTGCGCGTCCGGAGACTGTGCTCCGCAACGGGAGAGGCCACAACAGTGAGAGGACCAAGTACCGCGAAAAAAAAAAAAAAAACAAAAAACCTGTCCCAGTTAAATCATCTCTAAAATTTGAAAAATAATAATATGTATCCTGCAGGTGACTTTAAGAATTAGAAAGAATACATATGAAGCATGTCACACACTATTTCTTCAATTGGGTGCATGGGTATACTTTGAGGGGCCCAAATGTTCTCTACAAAAATTTTATTTTCTGTTCTTAACTGTTTAATTTTTAAACACAGACTTTATTGTTTAGAGCAGTTTTAGGTTCAGAGCAAAACTGAGTGGAAGTACACAGTTCCCATATGCTCCGTGCCCCACACATGCAGAGCCTCCCTCACCATCGACATCCCCCCTATGAGAGGGTACATTTGTGACAGTCAGTGAACCCACACTGACACATCATTATCACCCAAAGTCCACAGTTCACATTAGGGTTCACTCACAGTGCTGCACATGCTATGGGTTTGGACAAATGTACAATGACGTGTATCCACCATTATAGTATCATACAGAAGAGTCTCGCCTCTCTAAAAATCCTCTGTGCTCTGTGTATTCATCCTTCTTTTCCTCCCCCTGCATCCCTGGCAACCACTGATCTTCTTACTGTACAGTTTGGTCTTTTCCAGAATGTCATATAGTTGGAATCATGTAGTACATAGTCTTTTCAGATTGGCTTCTTTTACTTAGTAATATGCACTTAAGGTTCCTCCAAGTCTTTTTGTGTCTTCATAGCTCATTTTGTTTTAGTGCTGAACAATATTCAGTTGTCTAGATGTCCCACAGTTTATTTATCCATCTACTGGCTCTTAACTTTTAATCCAGTGCTTTTCAAACAGAGGTCTTTGGATCTCTGTCTGGGCTGAGCCTGTATTCCTGAGGACTCAGGAGTTTTAGAACTTGAGAAACGTATATAGTAGCATAGCATATAGTAGGTGTGCAATAAATGTAAATAACTAATGACAGAATTATTACTCATATAAGAGAAGCTAAAAATGTAGTGAAGCAGGGCTGGGCAGGGCCTGTGTTCATAGGATTTATCCCCAGAGGAGAGTCTTGTCAACTGGATTTGAAGTCAAAGCTGCTTTGTGTGTGTGTGGTGGGGGGGCAGGGAGCTTCCTGGGGACTGCCTGCGGCTGCCCAGTCTTCAAGGGGCACATCCCCAGGACAGCTGCTGGACACTGTTGTGACCTGATGGTTTCTGACAGCGCCATTTTTGAAACTTGGAGCATTTTCTCGTTTTCTGGCACTGTTCCCTTGATCCGTGATTTTCAAAGATTACAGAATGATTCCTCAATTACCTCTCAAGGTCCTCCCGTTCCCAGGGCTGTGATTCACATGGCCTGGAGACCTGAACTCATTGGGAGCCGCTCAGGTCTCCCTCGCTGCCTCTTCATCCATCTTCAGCTACTGTTCCCTCTTAACCACCTATGTTCCATTTTACTGGTGTTGGAGATTCTGTTTCCAGATGGCAAGGGCAGAAATAAAACCCCAGCTGGGCACTCCCATCATCTGTTTTCCCAGCTACTCTAGGATGTTGCCTTTCTTGTTCATCTTCTTGCCCCAAACACAATTTTCTAAGGTCCATTTTCTTCCTCTCTGAGCATCCCACAGGCCTGAGGCCAGAGCTGTAACAGCACCATAGCCTGTCCTTACCTGCCGACTCTGTCTCCTCATTGTAAACATTTCCTGTGCTGATGAACAGGGGATTTTAGGTACCTCCTTGACGTTAACTGGGATTATGCCTTATCATATTTTCAGAATTTCATTTTTTAGAGCCCTCTATATTTCAAGTCGTATTTCCCTTTAGTTCTGGGGTTCTCAACCCTGGCTGCACAGTGGAAAGACTGAAGGAATCTTTAAAAAGCACTGATGCTTGGCCCCAACACAGACTAGTTGAACCAGATCTCTGGGGTAGGGCCAAGTCATGGGTA
Organism: Pseudorca crassidens; assembly: GCF_039906515.1. Classification (NCBI taxonomy): domain Eukaryota; kingdom Metazoa; phylum Chordata; class Mammalia; order Artiodactyla; family Delphinidae; genus Pseudorca; species Pseudorca crassidens. The sequence continues at coordinate 19,189,534 of NC_090303.1, read as the reverse complement.
TTTTTTTTTAGGTTACCCAGATAATCATTTTAAAAAGTGTTAAAATGGACTTCATTAAAATGAAAAACTTCTGCCCATTAAAATATACTGCTAATAAAAAGAGGAAACAAGTCAGACCTGGAGAAAATATTTGCCACATGTGTATCTGACAAAGGACTTGTATCCAGGATATTTTAGCAATTCCTATAACTCAGTAATTAAAAACACAAATAGCCCAACTGAAAAGCTGGCCAAAAAGCTTGACTAGGCACTTCACAAAAGAAAAAATACAGACAGCCAATAAGCACATGAAAAAGTGTTCAATATCATTAGTCACCAGGGAAATGCAAATTAAAACCAAAATGAGATACCAACTAATGGCTAAAATTAAAAGAATACTGACGACGGCAGAGCAACTAGAACTCTCATTCATTTCTGCTTGGAGAACAAAATGATGTGACCACTTTGGAAATTGGTCTGGCAGGTTCTCATAAAGTGAAACATACACCTACCCAATGACAACACTGCTTCAAGGTTTTCATCCAAGAGAAGTGAAAATACATGCACACGAAAAGACTTAGCAGCTTCATTAATAACAGCCCCAAACTGGAAACAATCCAAATGTCCCTCAACTACAGAATGGATGAATGCATTGTGGTATATCCACATAATAAGATACGATTTGGTAACAGAAAAGGAGAAAACTACTGATTCATGTGACAACATGGATGTACCTCAAAATCATGATGCTGAGTGAAAACCACCCCCCCCACACACAAAGTATCTACTATATGACTCCATTTATATGAAGTTCTAGAATAGGCACAAGATATGGAGACAGGGATCTGAACATAGGTTGCTTGTAAAAAAGGGGGGCTTTCTGGGAAGCTCACGAGGGGTCATTCAGGGATGGCAGAGTTGTCCTGCATCTTGATAGTGGTGTGGGTTACAAAGCATATGCATTTGTCCAAATTCATTTTCAAAGTGGGGTCTTAAATGTGGTACATTTATATCTATACACTTGATTAATATAAATTATACCTCAATCAGGAAAGTTCAATGAACAAAATTCCCCAGATGAATTTACTGCACAGTAAGGGTTGACAGTCAATGCTACAGGGCCTCAGTTCATAATATTTCTATCTTTTCTCTGCAGTTTGAGAACCTTCTTTCCTAACACCCAGAACCCTTGTCTGCCAGCATCTTGCATCCCAATTTCCCATAACTCAGAACACCAGAACGTCAGGAGCTTCTCACCTAAGACGGTCCTCATTTCCAGCACGCCAACTACACGTCCCTGTTGGTCAAAATAAATCTAAAACACAGGGTCTTCTTGCTGAGCAAGGCAGGAAGATAACTGGAAAAGTAACCACCTGCACTTCCTGTGGGCAACTGAAACTTGTAGCACAAGTCTGGGGGGTTGAGCACTCTGGCCTTGCTTTCTTAGCTGTATGCAAAGGTTTATGTTATGTTTTGGGAAACCATCTTTCATCCACTTCATTGGATGAGCATCTTTTCACTCCCAGACTTACTGATTTTTATGTAGTTGAATGCATTCTTAAAGATAAGTTCTGTGTCTTTTTGTTTTGTTTTTTTGAATAAAACATACTTTAGAAAATTACTATTTCCATTCTCAATTCTCTCCCACCAAGACCCAGGGATATCCAAGAGGATGTTTTTACCATGGTGTATCTATAGTTTCAGGCTACTTACTGCTCATGTCCTATGCCTTGCTATCATTTTCTTATCTCTGGGAGATGCTGAGATCTGATTTAGGGTCTTTCTTGAGCTTGTGTCAAACAGCTGTGAGCAATACAGAAGTAATGTATCACCTACTCAGCAGCCTTAACTACCCAGGACTTAGCTAATAACTAAAAAGCAAGCCACAAAGAGATTCTGAAGACACAAAACTGGTGTCACAAAATCCATACACTTTACCCCAAAGTGAGTCTCCTGGATTCTCACGCACAGTCAGTTTACTCTTACCTCAGACACAGGTGTAACAATATTCACAGCCTGGTTAGAAGCATCACAATAGAAGCAGAACAGAAGTGGTTCTTACCATCAGGTATGTTGATGGCTGTAAAAAGTGACAGCTGACAGGAGAGCAGAGACAATGCCTTCCACCTTCACCTTATCCTATTAAAATAAAAAAGATAGATTATTATAAGATATTGAGTATAATCTGAAAAAATACATATATATGTAACTGAATCACTCTGTTGTACATCTGAAACCAACACAATATTGTAAATCAACTATACTTCAATTTAAAAAAGAAAAAGAAAAATCTAGGGACTTCCCTGGTGGTCCAGTGGTTAAGACTCCGTGCTCCCAATGCAGTGGGCCGGGGTTCGATCCCTGTTCAGGGAACTAGATCCTGCTAGCGGCAACTAAAGATCCCACACACTGCAACTAGGACCCTGTGCAGCCAAAACAAGTAAATAAATACTTTAAAAGAAAAAAAAAAAGAAAAATCTAGTGGCCCTTTGGTTTAGGAGCACACATGTAAAATAATTCTCAGTCGCTGGAGGCATGGCCATACGTGAGGTCAACACAAAACTGTCCTTGATGGTAATGCCTTGAAGTCATTAAGAAACGGCTGAAAGTTCCCTGCACTTCTCTCCTTAGGAAGGCAGAGGAGTGTGTAAAATGGTTTAGAAACGGGTTTCCCTGGTGGCGCAGTGGTTGGGAGTCTGCCTGCCGATGCAGGGGACACGGGTTCGTGCCCTGGTCTGGGGAGATACCACGTGCCGCGCAGCGGCTGGGCCCGTGGGCCATGGCCGCTGGGCCTGCGCGTCCGGAGCCTGTGCTCCGCAATGGGAGAGGCCACGGCAGCGAGAGGCCCGCGTACCGCAAAAAAGAAAAAAAAAAAAAAGGTTTAGAAAGGGTTCTATCAAATTAGGTGGGAATAAACGTTTTGACAGTCCAAATGAACAATTTTCAGTGTCCCAAACCTGGACTCTCCCTCCGCGCGTCTCCCTCCCGGGCAGCTCTGATGCCGTCACGTTGACGCTGCCCAGGTGGTGATCGTAGAGGACCAGATGTTCCCTGCTCCGCTCCATAATCAGCCCTGCCCGGCTTCCGGCATCGGATACGGAAGTCCCCTCCTTGAAACTGCAGCGCTCAGGCAGGGCTCTGGGCCTCTAATCTGCGGTTCTCACTGTTGACGCAGTACCCGCTGCCGTGCTTCCTCGCAGCCTCCGCCAACTGCCCTACCGTCTCCTCCTACCTCCAAAGCCACAAGACTGGTTATCTCTGGGTGTAGTCTTCGCTCTACAGATACATCTGCGGCTCATCTATTAATCCCATTTATCTGAAATAAAAAGAGATGCACACAGAACTTCTACAGATGATACGATAAGGATGCTTGGAATTTGTTTTTAAATAATCCATTGGCAGGGAGGGAAGGAAAGGCATAGATGACATAATATGGTTATTGACAACTGTTAGAGCTGGACATCATGGAAGCAGGTCATATCCTATGCGTTCTCTTTATGTATATTAAAAAATGTCTGTTAAAAAAAGTTACAGAAGAAAGCACATGATGTTATACAACTGAATGTAAAGTTCTTACTCTCATTTTCATGTGATACCTGAGAGGGAGCATACATTTACTTTACCATCAGCCTAACATCACTCATAATTGTTTCCTCAGTAACTTCATCCAAGAAACAAAATATCTGGGAGTTGTTTTTTTTTTTTTTAAAAGAAGAATATTACAAATATGTCTGCCGCTTGCTGTCCAATATTCTTTATGGTGCAGATTATTGAGAGCAGCTTTAAAAGGTCAACATTAAAGGAAACTCCATGGAGTCAGGGACAAAAGCCAAGGTGAAGTGCTCCTTTACCTAGGTCCTGGCACCTAGGCCCACGCCTATAGTTCAGTTCTACAATCCAGATATCAGAGAGTCAAGAGGCTAAGACTGAACACACATGAATTCCAGGTATTTGGGGACTTGAATCTGCAGAAAATTGACTCTCTTTGTCAAGAAATTACTTCCCTTCTCCTCCAGTAGCTCAGCTTTTCTTCCCTTCCCTTCCCTTCCATTTCCTTCTCTTTCCTCCTTAGTCCCTCCCTTCCTTCCTCCCTTCCTTCCTTCCTCCCTCCCTCCCTTCCTTTCTTCCCTCCTTCCTTTTCTTCTTTTAAACCACCACTACCACCACAAAAACCCATAGCATGTTCATGTCAGACCTCATGGAGTTGTTGTAAAGATTAAGATGCAAATGTGGGAGAAAAGGGGAAATATTAAATTAATTAGAATAACTTTGATCATTATAATCATAACAATTTTAAAATTATGGACACTTTCAAACATATAAACATCTGTCTGACTAATATAATGAACCCCTTGTACCTATCACCCAGCTTCAATCCTTGTTCAAATGTGGCCAGTCTCCTTTTATCTGTCCCCTCATCCCATTCGCAACATCCTCCCCACCCCAGATTACTTTAAAACAAGTTCAAGGCAACATAAAATTTTACTTAAGTAGTATTTCTAAGAGATAAGGTCTATCTCTCTTTTTTTTTTTAAAACAATCACAATACCCTCATCACATCTAAAAAAAAGACCCAATAATTTGTTAATATTATAAAATATTCAGGCAGCGCTTAAATTTCCCTGATTAGCTCATGATTTCTTTTTACTCTTGGTTTGCTCAAATCAGCACCCGAATAAGATCCACACATTGCATTCCATTGAAATGTCTCTTGCATTTTCTAATCTATAGGCTTCCTTGCCCTCTTCTTTCCCCCTAGCCATTTGTTTATTGAAGAAACTGGGCCATCTGTCTCACAGAATTTTCAACATTCTGGATTTTGCTGATTGCATCCTCATGGTATTGTTTAACGTGTTCCTTGATTACCTGTAATTTCTGTAAACTAAGAGTTATACCTTGGATATTAGTAATATAGAAGAGTTCACTTCCAAGACTGACAATTTCTTTTTTATAATTTAATTTTAATTTTATATCAGAGTATGGTTGATTTACAATGTTGTGTTAGTTTCAGGTGTACAGCAAAGTGATTCAGTTATACATATACATATACCCATTCTTTTTCAGATTCTTTTCCCACATATATTATTATGGAATATTGAGTAGAGTTCCCTGTGCTATACAGTAGATCTTTGTTGATTATTTTATATATAGTAGTATGATCAAGACTCATAATTTCTATGTATGACATCTCCCCACAGTGAGTAAGTACGTCCCAAAGTCTCCTGAGGTAATAGAAAAGAAGATAACTATTTTTCAATAATGTCAAATCTAGTCTCTGTTGACTTTACCAAAAACATCTGGCCAGAATTCATCATTAGCTCCATGATGATTATCAACTAGAACGTGTTGGGCCTCCCCTCTGTGCATGAGAACGAGCATGGACAGATGGAAGGAGCGTGAACTTGGGAAACTGACAGCCCCAGATTTGAATTCTGACTTTGCCTTTTATTAAGTTCATGCCTTGTCTAATTAACTTAATATTTTTTAGTCTCAGACTCTTTATATGTGAGAATAATGTCTATCTCACCAGGCCGCTAAGATGCACCTGCCATGTAGTATATGTGTTCAATAATTGCTTGTTTCTTTTCCAATGTAGGTTAAAAAGGAGAATTTGTGTCGAAATGACAAGTCTATAGAGTTTGTTTAGATCCAAATGCAAATATGGCATTCACCAGCTTCCTAGAAAATAGAGGAGGTTTTCAACTAAGCCTTAAGAAAGGACATGCAGGCAGGGGAAGGAATATGAGAACAGGAAATGTTGTTCTCCTTCCCTCCTACTTGTACTCAGAAAACTCAGGAAATTCTTCCCAAAGAAAGCATGACCTGTTTCAGCCTGAAAAATTTGCTATTCTCTAGACTGTGCTGGCTTGGGAACATATTTCTTTTACCAAAAAGATGAGTTCACAGTAAATGACTCAGAAACATATGGATGAAATTTCCCTTAAGCCACTCAGGGGATTAGAAATTAAGGGAAAGAGTGCTTGGCAAAATGCACTTGGGGTTTTGCCAAACCTAAACCAACTGAGAAATAGTCAAGACACAAGGCAGACCTCAAATGCTGCCAAGTTTACCCATCTTAGCGGGACAGGGATTTATAATTAGAGCTGCTCAGAAAAGCATTGCCTCACGGGTGGCAAAGGACAAAAAAGCCTTTGTCCTCAACGTCTCAACGTGGCTGCTATTTCCCAGATGGGCCCTTTACAACGTACACACCCTCTTAATCATCAGGATCCTCAAAGCCACCTCCTCCAGCCGCTCGGTTCCTCTTGGACACCAAGCCCCTGACACTCTCTCCAGGCCTCTTTTGTTTCCAGGCCAGGCTGGATGTTTCTCACAGTTAATTCCCAGATGAGGGAGAACAGCTCTGACGGGTGTTCTTGAATTACAGTGAAGAGCTGTCAGGGGAAAATATGACAAAGCAGATTCTTTCTCTGACATACACTTTTTTTGTCTTCTGTCTCTTACCTTTGTCACCTTTCCACGTTTCTCCACTTTCCATGGGTTTCTTTCTCTGTAAAATGAAGGGATTGAATCAGTTGTTTTCAAACTGTGCAGCCTGGGGCCTTTTGGAGGCTTGGCTGGGCCCCAGTGGAAGGGGGCGAGGAGACAGTGAGCGATGCTCTCTTCAGAAAGGAGGAAGGGACACCAGCTTAAGACTTCAGGTGAACCAGGGGCTCAGGCTCTGAGAATCATGAGACTGCATCCCCTCTGACTAGACAGTGCCAGTGTCGTAGGCTCTGCTTCCCAGTCTCCACTCGCTTCACCGAATGTCACTCTAGAGGTTTTTCTCCCCAGCATTCATCAGAGTGCTCCTGTGTGCCAGGCACTGTGCTAAGCTCCGGGCATTTAGCAGTGAACAAAACAGACCGAGCCCCCACCCCAGTGGAGCTCACAGACTAGTTGGGGAGCCTGGCATTAAACAAACAAATGAAGATGTAAATCTAAGTCAAGATACATAACACCGTGAAACACAAGATCGTAGTTGCACAGCAGAGCTGGGGCATGAGAGGCCCTATAGATGCTTCCTATTCAAAGCATCTCCCCCCACCAGCCTGACCATTAGCTATGGAATAGCTAATTATTGTTGTCATTGAAGGTTTCCATTAAAAATATACCTCTTCTAAGAAATTAAGGAAACACTTCCACTTACCACTGCAACAAAAAGAATAAAATACCTAGGAATAAACCTACCTAAGGAGACAAAAGACCTGTAAGCAGAAAACTGTAAGACACTGATGAAATAAATTAAAGATGATACTAACAGATGGAGAGATATACCATGTTCTTGGACTGGAAGAATCAATATTGTGAAAATGACTATACTACCCAAAGCAATCTACAGATTCAATGCAATCCCTATCAAATTACCAATGGTAGTTTTTACAGAACTAGAACAAAAATCTTAAAATTTGTAAGGAGACACAAGAGACCTCGAATAGCCAAAGCAGTCTTGAGGGAAAAAAACGGAGCTGGAGGAATCAGGCTCCCAGACTTCAGACTATACTACAAAGCTACAGTAATCAAGACAAAATGGTACTGGCACAAAAACAGAAATATAGATCAATGGAACAGGATAGAAAGCCCAGAGATAAACGCATTCACCTATGGTCAACTAATCTATGACAAAGGAGGCAAGGGTATACAATGGAGAAAAGACAGTCTCTTCAATAAGTGGTGCTGGGAAAACTGGACAGCTACATGTAAAAGAATGAAATTAGAATACTCCCTAACACCATACACAAAAATAAACTCAAAATGGATTAGAGACCTAAATGTAAGACCAGACACTATAAAACTCTTAGAGGAAAACATAGGAAGAACACTCTTTGTTTGTTTTTGTTTTTGTTTTTGCGGTACGTGGGCCTCTCACTGTTGTGGCCTCTCCCGTTGCGGAGCACAGGCTCTGGACGCGCAGGCTCAGTGGCCATGGCTCACGGGCCCAGCCGCTCCGCGGCATGTGGGATCTTCCCGGACTGGGGCACGAACCCGTGTCCCTTGCATCGGCAGGTGGACTCTCAACCACTGCGCCACCAGGGAAGCCCGGAAGAACACTCTTTGACATAAATCACAGCTAGATCTTTTTTGATCTACCTCCTAGAGTAATGGAAATAATAACAAAAATAAACAAATGGAACCTAATGAAACTTAAAAGTTTTTGCACAGCAAAGGAAGCTACAAATAAGACAAAAAGACAACCCTCAGAATGGGAGAAAATATTTGCAAACGAATCAATGGACAAAGGATTAATCTCCAAAATATATAAACAGCTCATGCAGCTCAATATTAAAAAAACAAACAACCCAATCCAAAAATGGGAAGAAGGCCTAAATAGACATTTCTCCAAAGAAGACATACAGGTGGCCAAGAAGCACATGAAAAGCTGCTCAACATCACTAATTATTAGAGAAATGCAAATCAAAACTACAGTGAGGTATCACCTCACACCAGTTAGAATGGGTATCATCAGAAAATCTACAAACAACAAATGCTGGAGAGGGTGTAGAGAAAAGAGAACCCTCTTGCACTGTTGGTGGGAATGTAAATTGATACAGCCACTATGGAGAACAGTATGGAGATTCCTTAAAAAACTAAAAATAGAATTACCATATGACGCAGAAATCCTACTACTGGGCATATACCCAGAGAAAACCATAATTCAAAAAGGCACATGCACCCCAATGTTCATTGCAGCGCTATTTACGATAGCCAGGACACGGAAGCAACCTAAATGCCCACCGACAGATGAATGGATAAAGAAGACGTGGTACATATATACAATGGACTATTACTCAGGCATAAAAAGGAATGAAATTGGGTCATTTGTAGAGACGTGGATGGATCTAGAGACTGTCATACAGAGTGAAGTAAGTCAGAAAGAGAAAAACAAATATCGTATATTAACGCATAAATGTGGAACCTAGAAAAATGGTACAGATGAACCGGTCTGCAGGGCAGAAATTGAGACAAAGATGCACAGAACAAACATATGGACACCAAGGGGGGAAAGTGGCGAGGGTGGTGGTGGTGGTGGTGTGATGAATTGGGAGATTGGGATTGACATATATACACTAATATGTATAAAATCAATTACTAATAAGAACCTGCTGCATAAAAAATAAATAAAATAAAATTCCAAAAAAAAAAAAAAAAAGACAGTATGGTACTGGCACAAAAACAGAAATATAGATCCAGGGAACAGAATAGAAAGCCCAGAGATAAGCCCACGCACATATGGTCACCTTATCTTTCATAAAGGAGGCAAGAATATACAATGGAGAAAAGACAGCCTCTTCAATAAGTGGTGCTGGGAAAACTGGACAGCTACATGTAAAAGAATGAAATTAGAACACTCCCTAACACTATACAGAAAAATAAACTCAAAATGGATTAAAGACCTAAATGTAAGACCAGACACTATAAAACTCTTAGAGGAAAACATAGGAAGAACACTCTATGACATAAACCACAGCAAGATGCTTTTTGACCCACCTCCTAGAGAAATGGAAATAAAAACAAAAATAAACAAATGGGACCTAATGAAAATTAAAAGCTTTTACACAGCAAAGGAAAACATAAACAAGATGAAAAGACAACCCTCAGTGGACTTTTCTGGTGGTGCAGTGGTTAAGAATCCGCCTGCCAGTGCAGGGGACACGGGTTCAAGCCCTGATCTGGGAAAACCCCACATGCCGCGGAGCAACTAAGCCCCTGCACCACAACTACTGAGCCTGGACTCTAGAGCCCACGAGCCACAACTACTCAGCCTGCGTGCCACAACTACTGAAGTCCGTGTGCCTAAAGCCCATGCTCTGCAACAAAGAGAAGCCACTGCAATGAGAAGCCCACGCACCACAACCAAGAGTAGCCCTCTCTCGCCGCAACTAGAGAAAGCCCACGCACAGCAACGAAGACCCAATGCAGCCAAAAATAAACAAATAAAATAAATAAATTTATTTAAAAAAAAAGACAACCCTCAGAATGGGAGAAAATATTTGCAAATGAAGCAGCTGACAAAGGATTAATCTCCAAACTTTACAAGCAGCTCATGCAAGGTCAATATGAAAAACACAAACAACCCAATCCAAAAATGGGCAGAAGACCTAAATAGACATTTCTCCAAAGAAGGTATACAGATTGCCAACAAACACATGAAAGGACGCTCAACATCACTAATCATTAGAGAAATGCAAAGCAAAACTATAGTAAGGTATCACCTCACACCAGTCAGAATGGCCATCATCAAAAACTCTACAAACAATAAATGCTGGAGAGGGTGTGGTGAAAAGGGAGCCCTCTTGTCCTGTTGGTGGGAATGTAAATTGATACAGCCACTATAGAGAACAGTATGGAGGTTCCTTGAAAAACTAAAAATAGAACTACCATACGACCCAGTAATCCCACTACTGGGCATATACTCTGAGAAAACCATAATTCAAAAAGAGTCATGTACCACAATGTTCATTGCAGCTCTATTTGCAATAGCCAGGACATGGAAGCAACCTAAGTGTCCATTCACAGATGAATGGATAAAGAAGATGTGGCACATATATACAATGGAATATTACTCAGCCATAAAAAGAAATGAAATTGAGTTATTTGTAGTGAGGTGGATGGACCTAGAGTCTGTCATACAGAGTGAAGTAAGTCAGAAAGATAAATACTGTATGCTAACACATATATATGGAATCTAAAAAAAAAAAAAAAAAGGTTCTGAAGAACCTAGGGGCAAGACAGGAATAAAGACGCAGATGTACAGAATGGACTTGAGGACATGGGGAGGAGGAAGGGTAAGCTGGGACAAAGTGAGAGAGTAACACTGACATATACACAGTACCAAATGTAAAATAGCTAGCTAGTGTGAAGCAGCCTCATAGCACAGGGAGATCAGCTCGGTGCTTTGTGACCACCTAGAGGGGTGGGATAGGGAAGGTGGGAGGGAGGGAGACGCAAGAGGGAGGAGATATGGGGATATATGTATATGTATAGCTGATTCACTTTGTTATACAGCAGAAACTAACACACCATTGTAAAGTAATTATACTCCAATAAAGATGTTAAATATATATATACCTCTTCTACGTGACAGGGGAAGGTCAAGAAACAAGAGCAGAAGTAGCTTATGGATTTAGCGACTGTTACTGCAGAAAGAAAGAGGACATCCTTGAGAAAACAGACTAGTGGCTTTATGTGGGTGAGGGTGGGAAGGTTTATAGCTTGGTGCACCTGGAAGGGTCTGAGAGATTCAGAAGCGAGGGGACTCAAAGTGCAAGGGAAGGCCAGACCAATGACTCTCTTCACGTATTTCACTGTTCTATCTTGAACTCTCCTAATTTCTTTGCCCCATTCCTCACTGAGTTTAATATGCTATACATGGTAAATATTAACTCAATATTAATTTTAATTCTGTTGCTGTTCCTTTGCCTTTGCCTAGCTCTTACTCTGTACATTTTGTAAAGGGAAAAGGGATTTTTTAAAATTCTGGAGACATTTCCATGGTTCCTACTGTAGGTAAGGGAGCGATGCTCACCAGTACTAGGTTGTGGTCTACCTGACATTTTATCTGGGAGGGTGGGTGGAACTAAGCAGAGGGAGACTGGTTTATCGGCTTAAAGAGTTAAGACTCCCATGGGGCACTAGATGGCAACATTTCTCCAAATCTAAACTCAGCAAAGATGAGGACCTGAAGGTCAACCCTCACAGCTGCCAGTCCCAACACACTCTGTGAAACCTGAACTTGTGGAAGAGAAGACTAAAGCCATATGCAGTGGGAGTTCATGTCTTAGGGCCTGTGGTCCACAGGACCACAGGAGGTGTTAGCTATTACTGGTACTACCATGACCACCACCGTCACCACGATCACCACCACCACCACCACCGTCACCTCCATCACCACCACCACCACCACCTCCATCACGACCACCACCACCACCACCATCACCACCATGACCACCACCACTTCCATCACCGCCATCACCACAACCAGCACCTCCATCACCTCCATCACCACCACCTCCACCACCATCACCGCCACCACCACCACGACTATCATGACCACCACCACCATCACCTCCATCACCACCACCACTACTAATTGAGTCACACATGTTATTTTTGTTGGTGCTGGAGATTCAAACTTTATTCAGACCAATTCTGGGAGGAGTGATCTAGTTAGAGATACCTATCTTTCCTTCTTCTTCTACTTTTTTCTTTTGCAAATATATGCTACAACCTGATTAGCAAACTGCTGCCTGCTGCCTGGTAAAGAAACTTAGGAGAATTGCTTTAATGAAGAATGATTTGTATTTGGCATATCAATTTTTGGCTAGGCAAATAGTTGCTTCTTATCTACTTAAGCAATATTTGAAAACAGAGTGTCCTTCCATGTGGACTGAAAGTGTCCTCCCAAGTTTTGTTTGCATTATCAATTTATTTAGCACATTCTTTCTGCCTAGCAACCACCTCCACCTCCAGGCCCTGTCCTTTTAATTAGCAACCGGTCACTGTATTTCAGTATTTCTGTTGAGGCATACGAGCTGACCCATGAAGAGTCAAAACATATCACCTGGCATAGAAACTTCATTTGCTGAGCTTCTTATACAGTTGGACTGGTCAGATGAACTATTTCTTAGGAACCAGAAGTTGAACCTAGGTGAGCTTATGTAAAAGACTGGGAATCCAGGTGTTCAAGAGGATGAGAATGGCAAGGGGAGTGGGTGGCAAGGCAGAGTTACATGACCAAAAGTTGACAGCCAGTCACTTGTTTTAAACTATCCCTTTTGTGCCTTAAAGCCCCAGTGCCCCATAGCTGCCACCTGACAACTGTAGATTTTTTTGCAAAGGTCCATTAATGTGTTTAATCAACACTTAATGATTAACTTCTAACATATGCCCATGTGGTTCCAAGCTCCAGGGTTTCAGCAGTGAGCAAGTTATGGTGCTTACATACTGGAGGAGGAGAAAAACAAAAACAAATAAACACGTTGCTAAATATATTATAATTCAGGTTTGATAAGTGCCAATGAGAAGAATGAGACAGGATTTGTAGTGACAGATAGCATGTGTGAGAGAGTGTGTGTGTTTCCACTGGCTGATTGGGTTAGATTCATCAAGGAAGGCTGCTGGAAAGGGCTGACATTTAAACAGACAGACTTGAATGAAACAAGGGGTGAATCATGTGAGAGGCCCTGAGCTAAAAGGAAATCACATGTCTCCATTATTATCAACCGGCCTGAGTCAATTGGGTCAGGATGCACAGCTCTTAGGCCTTACTAGTTGATAATAGCTGTTAAAAGAAGACTGAGGTATATAAGGGTAAACTATTTACCCTACAACTTAGCTCCCAGTTTGGAATGGAAGCAAATCTTCTACCAAATTTGGTCATACATACAGAAATATATTAAGCATTTTTAAAAATCTTTATTGGAGTATAACTGCTTTACAATGTTGTGTTAGTTTCTGCTTTATAACAAAGTGAATCAGCTACACACATACATATATCCCCCATCTCCTCCCTCTTGTGTCTCCCTCCCACCCTCCCTATCCCACCCCTCTAGGTGGTCACAAAGCACCGAGCTGATCACCCTGTGCTGTGCAGCTGCTTCCCACTAGCTATCTATTTTACGTTTGGTAGTGTATATATGTCAATACTACTACTATTAACAGGTTCAAGTAGTTTATACAAACCATTTTGTAAGCTTGGGGGAGACCCAGCACTCTGTCCTTCTAGGATCTCTTACTGTGGCCTTGTGTGAGAGGGTCACTTGAGGCAGAGGCAAAAACTCACCAGAGGCAGGATTCTATTACACTGAGACTCAGCAGCAGGCGAGCAGAGCTCCTCCTCACCAAGGCTCAGAAGCTGGACCAACCAGGATCAAGCCTCAGGGGCTGTCCCTAAGGGTACACATTTGTAATGGTTAATTTTATTTGTCATCTTGGCTGGGCTACGGTGCTCAGCTTCTTGGTCAAACACCAATATGGATGTCCCTGTGAAGGTTTTTTCTATCTTTTTTTTTTTTTTTTTTTTTGCAGTACACAGGCCTCTCACTGTTGTGGCCTCTCCCGTTGCGGAGCACAGGCTCTGGACGTGCAGGCTCAGCGGCCATGGCTCACGGGCCCAGCCGCTCTGCGACATGTGGGATCCTCCCGGACTGGGGCACGAACCCGTGTCCCCTGCATCGGCAGGCGGACTCTCAACCACTGCACCACCAGGGAAGCCCTGAAGGTATTTTTTTGACGTGATTAACACTTAAATTAGTAAACTTTGAGTAAAGCAGATACCCTCTCTGGTGGGGGTGGGCCTCATCCAATCAGTTGAAGGCTGTAAGAGCAAAGACTGAGATCTGCATTGAGGGAGGAATTCTGACTCCAGACAACAACACAGATTCTGCCTCAGTTTCCAGCCCTTGGACTCATCAGTTATGAGTTGCAACAATAACTCTTACCTGAATTACCAGTCTGCCGGCATGTCCTCTGGACTTTGGACTTGCTACCCACAGAATTATGAGTCAACTCCTTATAATAAATCTCAATCTCTTTTTTTCTCTGTCTATATTATCTATCTATCTAGATAGATAGATTAGATAGACAGATAGATAGATAGATCTCCTATTAATTCTGTTTCTCTGGAGAGCCCTGACTAATACGGATTTTGGTATTGGGAAGTGGGGTAACAAAGACCTAAAAATGTGGAAGCGACTTTGCAATTGGGTAAAGGTGGAGGCTGGACAAATTTGAAGTGCATGATACAAAAAGCCGAGATTGCCTTGAAGAGCTTGTTGGTAGAAATAAGGACGTTAAAGGAGATTCTGGTGAGAGCTCAGAAAGGAAAGAGAAGAGCTGTAGAGAAAGTTTCTATTGTCTTAGAAAATACATATGTTATCATGAATAGAATATTGCTAGAAATACGAATGCTAATGATGTTTCTGGTAAGGTCTTAGAATTTTGGACATGGACACAGATAAGCATTGAGGGAAGACAGTGTGAAGAGACACAGGGAGAAGACAGCCTTCTAGAAGCCAAGGAGAGGCCTGGAACAGATCCTTCCTCACAGTCCTCAGAAGGAACCAACCCTGCCAACTTCTTGATTTTGGACTCCTAGCTTCCAGAACTGTGTGACAGTAAATATCTATCGTTGAAGCTGCCCAGACTGTGGTGCTTTGTTCTGGCAGCCGCTGCACGCTAATGCAGTGCTATCAGCCTCAGTGGTTTCCTCTTCCCTATTTGTCACCAGTCAGCTTCTCTGGAGCAGGTGCTGAGACAGAGTATAGGGTGCAAAATATTTATTAGGCATCAAACCCTATAAAAAGAAGGGGAAGAATCCATCATCAAAAATGAATGCAGGGACTTCCCTGGTGGTCCAGTGGTTAGGACTCTGCAGTTCCACTGCAGGGGCCGTGGGTTTGATCCTTGGTCAGGGAACTAAGATCTTACATGCTGCGTGGCACGGCCAAAAAAAGAAATGAATGCAAATGACATGAAACCAGTTAACATATATGGCCAGCTAGTTCTAGTTCTGCTTTAAAAAAAAGTTCAAAATAATTGAATATCACAGTATAGATGACCTTTAAGCTTCACTGATACTTGTTACACTTGTTTTCTCTTACTAGTTTATCAAAAGCATGATGTAATTAGGTGTTTATTTCCAAACTGATGGAGCTTTATAAGCTATAAATCAAAAGGAATTATTAATGCTAATAACTTAATATACTATGGATCTAATAAAATAATTATTATTATTATTTATTAATAATAACTGCTCTATTTGAATCTGCTTCAGTTAGAAGAATTTAAGCTGAGTAAAATTTAAGATAAAATTTTTAAGAAGGTGGGGAAGGAATCGAGATTGGGCAGAGTGAAAAGTTGAACAATAATGCACATCCCAGGAGGCCTCAACCAACCCAATGTTGAGCTCTGGACTGAATATTGCCCATCAGGGCCATCTTGCACTGGGTTAAAACAACTGGGGCTTTATCCCCACCTGGCACAGTCACTGGATCAGGGCTGCCCCAGGAAGGGTGGCCTTGGGGGAGGAGGCTCTCTACAAGTGAAGGTGTGGGTCTGCTGACCACATCGCTTGCAGCATGGCACCAAGCCCTCCCTGGGCCGCACATCTCTGTAGCTATGAGCCACACTGCTCAGGGAACAGGGAAGAATGGCACGTGGCTAAGTATTTCAGTCAATCCACACATCTGGAATACCTTTAATTTCACCAACGGGAGTCCATTTCTAACGTTCATCTTACTTATTAACAACAAACTAATTTCAGCAATAAAAATCCATTTCTGACATTCACTATGCTAATGAACAAAGCCTGTGGTATTCAGTGAGATATGGATCATGGAAGCACTCGAGGTGGTGGCTTCTGGAATGTAGCTTTTCTGATAAATTCCTAGATGACTATCCTGGAGTGGGATTTTCCATTAGAGCAACTGATGGTCCTTGGAGTAAAAGCTTAAAGCTTAAACAGACCAGCACACACATAACATGAGCAACCCTACCTTGCTGAAGTATTTCAAAGTAAATCACACACATCCCGACAACTGTCTTTTCAATACGCTTGTCTTTGGGGTCTTAGACATCTACTCCCTCTTCTTGTCCAATCACACTGTCTTAGGGACTATTTAGTTGCAAGGAACAGAAACTACTCAAACTAGTTGAATTTAACGAGGGTTACTGTCAGGACACAAGGATTCAACACACAACCTCCAGACACTGAGGCTGGCAATGAAGACTCTCTGGGTCCCTCGGAGTGGAGCTGGGTGCTGGGATCTCAAGCTCTTCCTGCCTCTCTCCTGGGGCCTCAGGCTCTCCTCTGCTTTTCTCTGTGTGTCAGCTCCTATCTCCAGCTTCTCTCTGCCTTTCCACTTACTCACTGGCACACTTCCTCTGTCTTGATTCGACATAACCACCATCGTTGGACCATCTCCATGTCTCTTAGGTCAATGTCTTGAGAGAGAAAAAAAGAAAGAGAAAATATGACAGGCACAGCCCTGCCGATAGCCTAGCGTCCCTTGAGTTGGTTGAACACCGTGGTCCAGTCCCCTGTGGCCAGGAGTGAGGTATGAGCAAGACCCAAGGCCAACGGGTTCCTCCTTCTAGGGGCCGTGGGAGGACAGATTCCCCAAGAAGAGGATGAGATGGGGGGGCTCTGACCAGCATCTCTGGCATGTCCACCCCAGTCCTACTTACACCTGTGTGTGTGTGTGTGTACATGCACAAACACACACAGGTACACACAGGCACACCACATGTAATTGATTAAGCTAATCCAAGAGTTACTGCCAAAGGCCATGTGTTCAAATTACAGTATTCAACTACACACATATATGTGTCTTCCTCGATCTGGTTCATAAAGGAATGTCTTCTGATTATCTTTCTCTGAAACCTCCTCTGCTACAAATGCCACCTTCCCAGCTGTAACCCAAGGAAGTCTGAATTGACTTTTCCTCAGTGACAGCCACTTCTACCTACTCTGGGTGATGCCATGGCTAGAATGGTGTAGTGTGTCCCTCACAGACACACGTCGTCAAAGGCTGTGAGCCCAGTAGCTCATGACCAACCCTATTCTATAGTAGACTCTCCAAGGAAACTCTGGCTTTGGCCCCAGCTCTAACTGGACCTCAGGACAAGCTACCAACCCTGGGAACTGATTCATGAAAGCAGAGCTGTCCTCTAGTCTGGGTACATAGAAGCCTCAACTTGTTCTCTGTTTCCTTTCATGCTTGTTTGCATCATTCGGAATTTCCCAGGGACACCCGTGTGTCATCTAATCATATCAACCAGGCATCCTTAAGCAGGCAAAGCAATGATGCAAAGAGAGCCCTGGGTCCAGCTTGGTGGAACCACTCACTTCTGCCAAAGGCAGAGACAGGGCAGACATCTCAGGCAGAAAGGACCCTGCCAAAGTGAAGACCTCGGAAACACTTAAAGAGGAAAGGCTGCTGTTCCTTTCCAGACCCCCTTGCTAGGGAATGAATAGGGAAGACCTGAGTAAAAACCTATATTTGCCTGGTCCCCCTTCCCTCTCCCCTCTCAAGTTCATATGGCTGGAGAACTCACTGGCTTCCAGGAATAATTAGGTAAGTGTTTGCTGGAATATTCTCTCCTGGAAGCCTGTTGGAGAAACTTCCAAAACTGAGGGCAACTGAATGAAAGCTTTCTTCTTTTCAGTTTTACCTGAGTCTAGCTGCCCTGGCAAGTGCCAAGGGGTCCAGACCTGTGTGATGGGGCCCCTTGCCATGAAGCCCGGGAGGGGGCAGGGCCTCTGGGCCCTCAGGCAGCTGCCCCAGGTGTCTGTCTAGGTTTGTGGGTGGTTCCATGTGCCAGCTTTGCCATAGAGCCTCTCACTGGGAAAGGGGCCCTACTGGTCTTTGATCAGCCATTGCCTTTTGGGGGCCTCTCGCTGCAGAGACACTAGTCCTAGCTGACTCAGTCATCTGCCTTCACAACCCCCCTTCCCAGGTCTTTGCCGAGGGATCCACGAGGGGTTAGGGCTCTTCTTCTCTCCCCAGACAAAGCCCCCAAGTGTTCATTCATCCTGTCCTTTTTTCCCACGGGCAGGCTGGCTGGTTCACTGGCAGGTGCTGATGCCCATTAGGGAGATCCCTGAGCTGAAAACACTGAAGAGCCTGTCCCCACCGAGAGCCAGCACCCAGATCCCAGAAACACTTTCCTTCCTGACAACAAAGCCTGCCCGCCCCGGTTCAGTTACTGACAGTGGGACTTCTTGCTACAGTAGCAAGAGCAAACAGCAAACAAACAAAAGAAAGAACCAAACCAAACCAGATTTGTAGGTTCTTCCTGTATATCCCTTCCACACAGTTCCTTTTCTTTCCCATGACTACAGGGGTAGGAATAAGACAGATGAGGTGATGGAGGTGGGGCACCATTCTATTTGAGGACACGTGCGCTGTTTGTGTATGTGGGTGTTCTCTATAGTCCAATAATAGGGGACTAACAGGCTACCAGGGCCGTGATCTGGAACCCAGACTCTGAGCCCAGTTGCCTGGGTTTGAATCCTGGCTCCATCACTTCCTGGATTTGTAACATTGGGTTAGTTACTGAACTTCTCTGTGCCTTGGTTTCCCCGTGGAGTAAAACGGGGGATAATATTAGTACAGCTGTCCCACGGTGGTGTTGTGGGTACTAAACAAGTTAATACATAGTAAGCATGTCCAGCAGTGTCTGGCAAAGAACACACTACATGAATGCTCGCTCTTGTCATAGAGATGACATGAGATTTGTCTTTCTATCACTATAAACTTGGTTATCACAGCTTATACCATAATTGGGGAGCAAGTCTCATTTATAATTTATTTATAATGAATACCTGGCTACTTCCAGAAAAGAGTTAAAGCGGCTGAACAATGACAGTAACTGGAAAATCTGTCAGTGAAGGTCTTGTTTGTAGTAACTTTGTAAAGGATAGGAATTTTTAACCTGAAGGAAAAACTTCTTCCTTCCTTCCTTCCTTCCTTCCTTTCTTTCCTTCATTTATGATAGTGTTGTAGTGGAAAGCATCCTAACCTGTAAATGGGGAGACCTTTGTAAAAATCATGGGAATGATGTAGTACTCAGTGACTCTCTGTGGGATGCAATAATACCATGTCTGAGCAGCTGCAATGTGCCAGGACTGGATGCTTCACAGATGCTCCCTTTGATTCTCATAATCAGCTCTGTGATGGAGAAGATACTATTATTTCTACCTTGCAGATGAGGAAGCAGAGTCAGGGGGTTTAAGTGACCTGCCCAGTCACAAAGCAGGTAAGTGGAGAAGCAGTGTTCCACCCCCGCTTCCAATCCTCACATACATCATTCACTTGTATCCTGAATAGTTTCTGTTATGGGTTGAGTTGTGTTCCTCCAAAAGATGTGCTGAAGTTCTAATCCCCAGTACCTCAGAAAGTGACTGTATTAAAAATATTAGTCAAGGTTCCTTAGAGAAAGAAGACTATCTATCTATCTATCTATCTAGAGATTTATTGTAAGGAATTGGCTCATGTGACTGTGGAAGCTTGGCAATTCCAAAATCTGCAAAATACGCTGGTAAGATGGGTACCCAGAGAGAAGTTTCAGTCTGAGTCCAAAGGCAGTCTGTCTGCTACCAGAATCACTTCTTGTTAGCAGGAGGTCAGCCTTTATTCTACGTAGGCCTTCAACTGACTGGATGAGGCCCTCATGTTACGAAGGGTAATGTGCTTTACTAGAAGCTTATGGATTTAAATGTTAATCTCATTTAAAAAATACCTTCACAGAAACATCTGACTAATGTTTGACCAAATATCTGAGTGCCATAGCCTAGTCAAACTGACACATAAATTAACTATCACAGTGACCTTATTTGCAGATGTAATTAGTTAAAATGCAGTCCTAGGATAGACTTCAATCCAATATGACTGGTGTTCTTATAAAAAGGAAAACTTGGACACAGAGACAGACAGGCACACAGAGAAAATGCCACGGGAAGATGAAAGCAGAGATTAGGGTGCCAACAAACCACCAGGAGCTAGGAAGAGGCATGGAACAGATTCTTCTTCAGAGCCTTCAAAAGGAACCAATTTGCTGACATCTTGATCTCAGACTTCTAGCCTCCAGGACTGGGAGACAAATTTCTGTTGTTTAAGCCACCCATCTTGTGATACTTCTTCATGGCAGCCCTAGCTTCCCATAATCCAAACAGTGCAGAAATAGAGAACAAAGATACCAACTCCTCAGCTTCAGAATCCATTATCCAACTATGGACAGAAGAAAAATCTGAAATAAGATATAAGCAGGCAGCACCCATTTCTCCTTGCTTTCTCTCCATCCACATCCTCTCCCACTTCCAAGCCAACAGATAAAGCCCTCAACCCGAATAGAGAGAGGACAGTTGAAGAGGAAATAAGAGAGTTAGACGCAGTGTGGAAGTTGTGCATCCTTTCAGTCCTCCCTACACGAGCCAGCTCACAGATGTGGGTGTGTCTGTTGAAGATACACAAGGGATTCCTTCTAAGTTCGGAGATCTGAGAATGGAAAGGACCTGTGCTCTGTATGATGGATGACGTGCAGGGCAACTGTAAGCTTGCTCCATTGTTGTGTATCAACCATGGGGTAGAAATGGCAGCATGTCATACAGGGCCAGAGGCTATCCTGAGTTCCCTGTATTCCTAAAGGGGTGTGGGTGGCCATCAGAAAATACCCAAGACTCCTGAGTGAGACACAAGAGAGAGCAGGCCCATGGGGCCTTGAGACCAGAACGAGGGGACACTACATCAGAAGGGTGCAGCCCATGGTCAGGACTGCGGGAGATCTGGGAGGAATGTTTAGGCAGGATGGGGTGCATCTGAAGCAGCAGGCCATCAGAGCACCAAAAAGTAGGTGTCTAGCCACCACCCCCTTCCCAAGCCCTCAACACCATGTTGGCAAATGTGAAAGCAGCCAGACATTAGTGTCAGCTTCAGGGATAAGGAGAAAGAGGGAGAAGAAAATCTTGATTGTGAATCAACCAGACTGGGGGCTTCCCTGGTGGCGCAGTGGTTAAGAATCCGCCTGCCGATGCAGGGGGCACGGGTTGGAGCCCTGGTCCGGGAAGATCCCACATGCCTCAGAGCAACTAAACCCGTGCGCCACAGCTACTGAGCCTGTGCTCTAGAGCCCAAGAGCCACAACTACTGAAGTCCACCCACCTAGAGCCCGAGCTCCGCAACAAGAGAAGCCACCGCAATGAGAAGCCCGTGCACCGCAACCAAGAGTAGCCCCTGCTCGCCTCAACTAGATAAAGCCGCGTGCAGCAACAAAGACCCAATGCAGCCAAAAAATAAATAATAAATAAATTTTTATATATATATATATATATAACAGACTGGCTAGGAAGGCACTGAATTTGACTGTGTGTATCTGAAAATAGCTAGATTAAAATTTCTGTATCAGTTTAAATGAGAATCAGACGGAAAATCTCCTTTCCTGGTCATACCTTCATACACGTGCAGATTTGTGCATACACATACACATTTGGCATCTGTTGGCAGAATCTGCTGTTTCTCCCTGACCACCATCTTCTGAATCAGAGCTCCCCAAGGCTGGGGACCTTAGGTAAGTCACCCCTTATGTTGTGCCCCGGGGAGGTCTATGACGGCAGTGATGGTCATATCCAGATGGCTACTGACCATCCATTCCCATGCCTCAGGCCCTTCCTCAGGACTGTTTATCCACGAATTTTTTTTTTTTTAATCTATTAAGCAGCCACTTTGCCTATGAATCCTCCACAGCCAGATGTCTGTGACATGATATCTATATTCTCACATTATCTGTTGAGAGACAAAGGCAGCAGCTTGAAAGGCTTAACTGGTAAGTTCTAAGTGGTGGTCCATAAAGTCATCAGAACAGAAGGCGTTATCTGCATGTGAACGTGCTTTCCAAGAAGTAACACACACATATTAGTAACATTCGCATATTTCCTGCTGCTGCTGTGCTCCTCCTACTATTATTATCACATTTGTAGAGTAGGAGAAAGATAGCAGGGCTGAGAATCCAGAGGCCTGGCATCCATTCCTGGACCTCTACTAACTGGCTTTGGGAACCAGGGCAAGTCATCTAAGGTTTCTTCTTATCTAGGAAATGCAAAGCTTGTATAACTCACACAGGACTCAGCTAGAAGATCCTTATGGCCCTCTCAAGCTCTAAAATTCTATAGTTTTACACAGTTCTTACATTTTCTAGTTGTTTGAGGGAACCTCATGAATATAATCAAATGGATGTCCAGAAAACTTAATGATCTCTTAGGAGGTCAGAGGAGAAAGAGTTTTCTTGTTTTTAATACAGTAGAATCTTGAAATGCAGGTTAGAGAGGGCCCACAAAAGTAGAGAGGGTTGTTTAAAGCCCAAATGCTTGAATTGGAATTTATTTTTAATGTGAGTTTACCCACCACAGAAACGCATGCACACACACACACACAAAAGAATCTCATATTAAGAGGTAATATGTTTCTGAAAATATGCATATCAAGTTAAATTTTTGTTAATTGAAATATTTTGATTACACAGAGAGTATACTAAATTTTTTTTTCAAAAAGAAAGAAAACCCTAGTAAGTCCTCAAAGCTAAGCAAAACCAAACCAAACCACACCAAACCAACACAATTCTCACTTTTTGTCTTACAAGGATTCATACTATCATTTATTTGCTTACAATTAAGAGTTTTTTCCCTTGGAGGTCAGTTTTTAAATGAGGCATACCTGTAAATGATTATGATGCAATAATAACAATGATTTTCATATGCTATTTGTGAATTCTGTTCACCGTTCTGAAGTTTTATTTCACATACAGTAAGTCTGGTTATCTGACGCGCCTCAGCAGGAGTCATGGTTTATGGGCACTTCTTTCAAATCTATTTATGCCTCTGGTTTTGAAAATGTAACACAACAAAAATTAATAATAATATCATCATCTACTCAGTGAATATGTGTCTCACCTGGCAATAGACCATTTGAGCTTTAGAAACAGGTATCAACTTGTACGTTTTCAAAACGAGGAAGTTACAACAGACCTTGAAGAACAGCTCATTTTGTAGTCTCACAGCAAAAGTCGAATGTTGGAATCGTAGGACATGAAGGATAAAATGAAAACCTTAAAAGGCACCGGAAAGAAAGACATATTTCTCAAAACAAAAACGAAAAACCACATCAGACTGACAACAAACTACTCGCGAGTAGGAACAGATGGCAAGAATACAGGGAGAAAATATCTTCAAGGAGTGGACAGAAAGGAGCTGTCAACGTAGACTTATATACTCAGCTAAGCTATTAATTACAAGTGCAGGTAAAGTAAAAGGTATTATTACAAAGTACTTATTGCCCACTGACTGTAACTGAAAGAACTACTAAAGGATATAAATAAGAAGGAAAATGCATCTAGAAAAAAAGGACTGAGATGCCAGAAGCAAAGATAGGCAAAGCAATCTGCAAAACATCTTGGTAAATATAAATATTGACGATGTTTATGGTTAAAAATCCAACCCTTTTTGATGTTTCAAACAAGAAGGACCTTAATTGTAAATAATGTGGAAAACACAGAAAATGGGAGGAGGAGTTTCAGATGGAAGTTAAAAACTAACCAAGGTCTCTGTTTTGGGAGGAGGAAAATAAAAATAATAATGATCTTAACATCTTTTTGAAAAATATAAAGTTATGTTTTATGTTAAAAAATGTATATTACAAAAACAGTAGAAATGGAATGTGTATCTTCCAAGCTGATAGAGAGAAGATAAAGGAAAATAAAGAGAAGAGTGTTAGAAAAAGAGAAAGAAGTACAGGTTTGGTTAATAGTAAAAAAAGAAATAAGAGTAGAAATGAGACTAAATATCTCGTCAACCAAAATAAATGTAACTGTAATTATTTGTTAAAAAGAAAGGGACTTTTAGGTTGAATTTTAAAAATCAAGGTATAACCTATCAATCAAGAATCATACCTAAAAATTTACATAGAAAGTTTGAAATAGATAAAGACACACGAGGATAATACTTATCAAAGCATATTTTGTTTTCCTCCTCCATAGCAGGACAGATTTGCATTGGGAGCTTATATCAGAGACTCTAAGCTAGTTTGTTAGCATCTCGAGAGCTTTTTCATTCAAGCACCTCCACGACCAGCACAGTGCCTTACACATAGTAGGTATCCAATAAATGCTCACAGAAAGGGCAGATAGGAAATTTTGGAAAAGCATTTGAAATGATCTATCCCACCACTTAATTTTACATGTATTATGGGACATGTGTTAGTTTACATGTATTAGTTGACTTTCCCAAAGGTACACAGGTATTCCTACTACCTCTAGTAAATGAACATCCTATGCCCTACAGTTTACAATGGGCTTTTAACATTTTTTATTTAGGTATATTCATGTAAAAATGGACTGTGTACAACTTGACGAATTTTGACAACTGTATATGCCCCTGAAACCACCACAATCAGGATGCAGAACATTTCTATTACCCCAGGCCCTCTGAAGTTTACCCCTCCCTCCACCCCCATCCCTAGGTAACCACGGATCTGCCTTTTGACATTATAGATTGGCTTGCATTTTCTAGAATTTTATGTAAATGGAGTCAAACAATACGTGCTCTTTTGTGTCTGGCTTCTTTTGCTGAGCGTGATTTTGAGATTCATCCATGTTGTTGAATGTATCCGTAGTTCTTTTCTCCTTCTTCCTTCTTCTCCTCCTCCTTTTTTTTTGGCTGAGCAGTATTCCATTTTATGGAGGCACCACAATGTCTTTATCCATTTGCCAATTGATGAACATCTGGGTGGTTTCTAGCTTGGGGTTGCTGTGAATTAAGCTCTAGGAACATTTATGTGGACAAGTCTTTATGTGGACATGGGTTCTCATTTCTTTTGGGTAAATACTTAGAAGTAGAATGGCTTTATAGTAGGTTTACTTTTTTTTTTTTTTACCATTTTTATGGAGATATAATTCACATACCACACAACTCACCCATTTAAAGTGTACAAGTCAATGGTTTTTAGTACATTTAGAGAGCTGTGCAGCCATCATCACACTGGATTCTAGAACATTTTCATCACCTGAAAAAAAGCCCTCTTAGCTATTATCCTTCCACCACGTCATTTCCCACACCCCCAACCACTAGTCTACTTTCCATCACTAAAGATTCCCCTGTTTTGGACTTTCATATGAACGGAATTGTATGACTTGTGGGTTTTGTGTGATGGCTTATTTCACTTACCATAATGTTTTCGTTGGTTCATATATCCTGTAGCAGATATCTTAATTCTTTTCTTTTTGACATCTTTTTTTAGAGCAGTTTTAGGTTCAGAGCAAAATTGAGAGGAAGCTATAGAGATCTCCCATATACCACCCCAACACACACCACACATGCATAGCCTCCCCCATTACTGACATCCCCCACCAGATGGTACGTTTGTTATAGCTGATGAACGTACATTGATACATCATTATCACCGAAGTCCACAGTTTACCTTAGGGTTCACACTTGGTGTTTTTATGTCTGCATAGTATTTCATCATATGCGTACATCACATTTATTGATCAGTTCATCAGTTGAACATTTGGGTAGTAGGTTTATTTTTAAGAAACTGCTGAACTGTTCCCCGAAGTGGTCGTACCATGTTATATTCCCACCAGCAGTATATGAGCGCTCCGGCTGCTCCATATCCATGCCAACACTTGTTATTTTCAGCCATTCCTGCTGTTGAGAAGCAGTTCATAGCCAGAATCGCTAACTAGAGGGCTGTGGGTATAAATTAGGTCATCAGGCTCTCTGGTCTCTGGGCAGGTAAGGGTAATAAGGACATAGCTTCATGCTTAGGCAAAGGCAGGGACAGTAGAACTGTGTACTTGAGCCTGAAGAATGAGACTCACTTTTGGTGCCCACAGGGAGTTAGTGACACTGACGACATAGTCTCCACCTATTCAGCCCAGTGCTTTGTGTGGGACGGGATTACTATATACACAGCTGACAGGCACGGGACATTCAGTCGCCTGCCTCCATGCAAATGTGGGGAACGAGGCCAGGAAAAGCAAGTCATGGCCTGATTCTTTCATGCAGGGGGAAGTCCCAGTTCTTTCTTGAATGGCCTATTCTGGGCTGGGGGAAAATCCCTCCCTCTTTTCTACCAGGTACAGTGGGGAACAGGCTAGAGGTACATTTTCTTGGCTTAATTGTTCTATCCTAAGCTTAACCACCCATTTGGAGATGAAGAAAAAACATTATTCCACTGTCCCCAATCTTGGAGCTGATCAGGAGGGTTCTGGCTAAGCTGGTTAAAGAGAACTCTGAGACAGCTGCTGGAAAGCGGAGTTCCCACTGGATCCTACCTCATACCTGAAGGAATGTCTCCAAAGAAATCAGAGGCCCCCATTGGAAATAAAATCATAAAAGTATGTTTTAGTCTAACCAGGCTGCTATAACAAAATGCCACAAACTGGGTGCCTTATGAAAAACAGAAATTTATTTCTCACAGTTCTGAAGGCTGGAAGTCTGAGATCAGGATGTCAGCAATGGTCAGGTGAGAACCCTTTTCCCATTGCATCTTCACATGGTGGACGGGGAGCTAGCTCTCTCGGGCCTCTGTGGTGTCTCATTTATAAGGGCACTAATGCTTTCCTTGGGAGCTCCATCTTCATGACCTAATCAACTCCCAAAGGTGCCATCTCCTAATACCATCACCTTGGGATGTCAACATATGAATTTTAGGGAGCTACAAACATCCAGACCATAGCAAAGTACTAGAAGAAAATATGAAATCTTAAAAATTATCTCAAAGAGAAGGTTTTGTGTGCTACTTAGCCATGGAATACAAGATGATAAATTTGACTATATAAGAATTAAAAATTTTTTACATGGCCAAAATTCCTATAAACAAAGTCAAAAATAAAATGATAAGCTGGGAAAATATTTACAATGCTTATTACAGACAAAGTGTTAATTTCCTTAACATATCAAGACTTCCCAAAAGCCAGCAAGAAATGTACCAAAAATCCAGTAGAAAAATGGTAGAAATGAACAGAAAAGCCACAGAAAAGGAAACAGTATTGATTCCTTAATATTGGGGAAAGATGCTCAACTCTACTCATGAGAAGGGAAATGCAAATAGAAAAGAGATACTGTTTTTTGCCTGGAGGTGGACACCACATCCAGACAAACTCTGTCACGAACAATCACACCTCCTCTCTATTCTTCTAAGGGCCCTTTCATCTTTCCTAAAAATCACTTTCTCTCCCCTAAGATCATGTACATCCCCCTTCCCCTTCCCCTATTAAGATGGTGTTTAAACCTGAATTCTAAGCCACCGTGGGATTCACTCACTTTCCCCTGGCTATCTCCCCTGTATCCATGAGGTATACATGTTAAAACTTCTCTTGTTAATCTGTCTTTTATTACAGGGGTCTCAGCTAAGGACTTAGAAGGGCAGAGGGAAATTATTTTTCCTCTCCTACAGGGCCTTGGCTTCAGAGGACCCCATCCGGGGATGTTCAGGACCAGTCAGGGAGTGAGTGTTCCTGAGGTTCCGGAAGGGAGGAAGGCTGTGGAACTTTATTTCCTTCTCTGAAAGAGCGGAGGGTCTCTCACTGGTTGGGTGTTCTGGGTTGGGGAGAGAGTGGCACAGGGCAAGGGAGTGGAAAGTAAATTTAGTAAGTTCGCAATATTTTGCTCAGTGTTACACGTGAAGCAACCAGGATGCAATGAATATGAGCTTCTCTGGCCTGGAAAGGCTTGCCAAGACTGGCTGGAGACAAATACGTGGGAGAACCATGGGAGTGGGTGCTAAAGCCATGTGCGTGCTGGTCCAGTGGCCCACAGGGGAGCCATTGTAGAGAGCTGCAAGAAGCTTCATGCCATCGGCATGGCTGCTGCCGCTGGGAGCGTGAGCCGGGCCCTGAGTGCTTTCTGCCCAAGGCGGGCCTGCAATGTACAGGTGCTTGAGTGGTGTGACCTGGGTGTCCCATCCTAGGGTTTGGATCCTAGAAGCCCATGGTTCCAGTACTGGATGAACAGGGACCATGGACAGAGCTTCCCCACAGATATAAAGATGGCTGGGTTTGTTGGCTCTCCCCTCACGCCCGCGGACCTGCTGAAGGAGCTGGACTCTGGAACATTCACAGCAATGCTTCTTCTTCTCATCTTAAGTCTGTCGTGTTTCAAGTACATTATCGATAACGTAAGCGTTTGTAGGCTGCAAGCAGTCCATCCGTAGCTAAGCGTGTTCCAAGGTCCAACTTAACACAGCTTCAGAACATGATTCCTTTGCTAGCAAATTAGACACTTGCAGTAGCTGGATGCCAGGAAAGTCCCTTTAAATACTTTAAGGGCCTGAACCATTGCTGATGTGGGAGAAGACTCCCCGGGTCTTTCACGTGAAGCTGGAGGGGTGCCTGCCGCAAAGATTCTGGCCCTGCCCTCCAGCTACCTGATCCATTTCACCTGGCTGAGACCTAGGTGGAACCAGGATTCAGCATCTCAGAGGTCAGGAACAAGACAGCAAGGGGCATCCTGGTCCCTTTCAGGCTCTGTGTGATTCTGGCCCAGTTGGGTCCTTGGTGCCAGGACCACAGGCTTTCAGAAGGAGATTTGAGCTGACAAACGGACAACAGAACATCATAATGGCAGAAACAACCTCAGGGCTGGAAACAGACGCTGTAATCACAGGAGAAAAAACCCACAACAAATTCCAAAATCTAACCCTTAAGATCCCTGGATCAGGGAGGGGAAGGACGGGGAGATTCCCCTTATGGTAGAAACAGGGCAACATGAAGAACGTTGTGCAGTCAAGCTGAAAATTAAGCAGACGTGAGTTTCTTTAATTCAAAGCCTTAATTATTCTGACGTCTTCCATAACTTAATCTAAGCCATCACTTCAGCTTTAATTATGCATAATGAAATGGATTACTTACAGTAACTAATATGATAGGAAAAACTGAGAGGTGAGAATTGGTAACTTAGCAACTGTTTATTCATCTTTTTCTTCAGCCCATGTTTATTGACTACCTACTATGTTGCAGCCTTTACTACAGTCCTATTAGGAAAAATATAGCATATACTATGGGCCAGTTTCTTTTACTTCATTAGCTCATGGACTGCTTGCAATAATACTGCATCACAGGTATTATTCTCCCTGATTTATAGAAGTGGAACTGAGATTCTGAAAGGGTAAGTAATTTGCCTAAGGTCACACAGAAAAAACTTTTTTTTTTTTTTTGCCATTTACCTATTTTAGAGAGAAACATACAGACTGACATTTTGAATCTTAACTCCTGTTTTTGTTTTTGTTTTGGTCGCACCGCACAGCTTGTGGGATCTCAGTTCCCCAACCCAGGATTGAACCTGGGCTGTGGAGGTGAAAGCCTGGAATCCTAACCACTAGGCAACAAGGGAACTCCCTTAACTTCTGTTTTACACAGGAAAAGTCAACTTTTCCTAAGGGAAAAATGAGTGACCAAAATTGTCCTTTTGGGAAATTAACCTGACAGTTGCCTGTAGGATGCATCGGATGCTACAGAGACAGTCCAGGTCAGAGGCCAGGACCTAAGTCAGAGAGGTGGCAGCCAAACTAGAAAAAGAAGCTACATGGGGCACTGTGGAGGCTAGAAGGGGCTTGATGAAGATTTGGACATGATGGGCAAGTTACTCATCCTCTCCAAGCCTTAGTTTCCTTGTGCCCAGAAGGGGCTGTAACCGGTTTATTTAGCAGTTTCAATCCAGGGGCATATAAACAGAAATGGCTTTATTTTTCCTCCAGTCATCGTTTTTAATCTGCCTCTATTACATCTCCCTTTCTTGTTTCTTAATAGCTTGCTTCCTGGTCACTTGCAGTTAGTCATCGTCCTTGATAGTCACAGCTTCCATCTCAAACTCAGTTCTCATTTCCAGCCTCTCCCCTGCTGCACCCTTGGCGCCTGGGCGTGGGGTGTGGTCCAGCTCCCTTGCCCTGGGGGGGAAGGTGGGAAGGAGGGAGAGGAAAGGGGATGAGCGTGGATCCCTAGCTGGCCCTCCTTGCTGTCTCCCTCCATTGGTTGTGGTAGCTCTCTGGGTTCAGACAGACTAACTAGCCAGGGGTGACCTCTGTGTATCCAAATGCTGGCTCACTAGTGGGGCACACGTGCTCTTCAGAGCACCTGGGGGTCTCCCCGTGGCTCATGTCCCTGGTGGGGAGGGACAATGCCCCCATCCATCCCCTGCCACCAGCCTTGGGCTGCTGGGCACCCCTCTCCCAGCAGGCAGTTCTCGAGTGAAAGGAGCAGGAGAGAGGGTCCAAGTCCTGCTTCCTTCCACTCTGTCCACTGTCTTCCTCCTGCACCATGTTGAGGGCAGGGGCTGCTCCACCACCACCTTCCCTCTGCACGGCCACCGCTCCTTGTCTGGGTGGAGGCTGGACTCGAGCTGTGGTTCACTCACCGGGTCTTGTAGCCTGGCACAGGGCTGCATGAGGCATGAAAGCACTGCACAGGGCAACACCTGGCCCCAAGGGAATAGGCCACATCACCCTGCAGTGGGCAGAAGCTTCCACCAAAATCTTCCTCCACTGACATCTTTGAGGGCTGGAGGGGCGGTGGATGGAGTCAAAGGGCAGTGTCTACAGTTGCAGATCTGCCTTGAGGAGGGGTCTGGCCCTTGGTTCCTCTCTTTATTTTATTTTTTGGCTCCTCTCTTTGGAATGAGTGCTTTAGTCTCCAACTCTGAGTCTGACTCATCAATTCAGGAGAGCAGAAAAATTCCTACTTGCCTACCCCTGTTTCCGAGAATGACAACGTGCCTGGTAACAGGGAGCCCATCATGGATGACTCTGTTTATGTCCAGCTTTTACCATCCACTCTTTCTTTGCTCTTTTGACTTTTATTCTGGGGCTCTCTGTACAGATGCATGGTGGGTGTGGACTTTTTTTTTTTTTTTTTGCGGTACATGGGCCTCTCACTGTTGTGGCCTCTCCCGTTGCGGAGCACAGGCTCTGGACGCGCAGGCTCAGCGGCCATGGCTCACAGGCCCAGCCGCTCTGCGGCACGTGGGATCTTCCCGGACCGGGGCACGAACCCGTGTCCCCTGCATCGGCAGGCGGACTCTCAACCACTGCGCCACCAGGGAAGCCCGGGTGTGGACTTTTAAGATGGACTCCTAGCTGACCAGGGCTGGTTGGCTGGCCTCTTGGTACCATGCAGTCACAGAAGGGGGGAAATCAAAGAACAAACAGTCCTGTGGTGTTTGGAGTCTCCCTTAGTGACACTAAGGCCTCTGTTTGATTTCTCGCATGGTAACAAAACCAGGAGGGGAAGGTGAGTGGCACCTGGAATAGACTCTGGGTGTAAGGCGGGTTTCAGGTCCTGGATAACACGCTGGAAGGGTGCACAGAAGTGAACTAAAGATGCAGGAGGCCATCCTCTTCCTGCTTCTCCTGGGCGCCCTGTCAGGTAGGAACTCTGTTTTGCCACCTGTCTTGGCCCATTCAGTTTGCTTGATATCATTGTGTAATAAAGTCCCCAAAGAGGAAATTGCCTCTGGGAGGCTTTGTTCAAGTGTGGGCTTCTCAGCGTCAGGGAGCCCTGAGAGGCTGGGATGGTGTATCTGGAGAAGAGGGTACCCAAAAAGCCACCATCTAATCAATGTTCATACAGACTTCACTTCCCCTCTTATGCTAACTGGCCTGTGTGGTCCTTTCAACACCTAAAATTGGGAAAAGAATTTTCCTAGTAGGGCTTTTTATGTATGTCAGCCAGTCTTTGTGGAGATTCTGGCCTTACTCTGGAGCCTTCTGGGGGCCAACTGAGGTTGCAAATCACCCTATGGGAAAACCGAGGTACTGAGGGGCTAGTGTCTCAAGTCTTGAGCAAAGAAAATTTCTGATAGAAGCCAAAGATTCACCTCATGCTTCTGGCACTCCCTCTTCCTAACTCAAGAGCTTCAAGCATCTTGGATGATTTTTCAGTGTTGTCAGCTTGGATTACTTAAATTGAGCCCTTTAAATTAAATCTTATTTTTGAATAGGTAGTATATGCATTATGTATGGAATTCAATCATGTTAAATTTGCAGATTAATTTAGGGATAATTTACATCTTTGATGAGTTATATAGTAAAAAGTGCTTAGAGGAGTGTCTGGTACCTAGTAAATGCTTAGTAAATGTTAGTGATTATTATGTACGACATTGAGTCTTCCTATCCAAGAACAGGGCTCTAGAAACTTATTCAAGTCTTCATTTGTTTTCTCAGGAGTATTTTGAGATTTTTTCTTTCATGTAGATCTTGCACATTCTGATTGTTTATTTCTAGTTCTTTTTCTTTTTAGCAGTTGTAAATGGAATTTTCTCTTCCCTTTTATCTTTCAGTTGATTGTTATATAATGTATGGAAGTTTTTTGATGAATTATCTTATTATCTGTAATGATGTTTCAGTTGATTCTCATGCATTTTCCAGGTTTGAAGATGAGAAATATTTGTTCTTTTCCTCGTTTTTTTTTTTTTTTAATCTCTTATTTCTTTCTC
The DNA here is from genome assembly GCF_039906515.1 of Pseudorca crassidens. Classification (NCBI taxonomy): domain Eukaryota; kingdom Metazoa; phylum Chordata; class Mammalia; order Artiodactyla; family Delphinidae; genus Pseudorca; species Pseudorca crassidens. The sequence goes on along the minus strand of NC_090303.1, from coordinate 19,156,575 downwards.
TTATCCAACTACTGGGCCTGTATCTTCAGATTGCTGTTCAATAATGATGAGTGTATACTCTTGTCTTGTTCTCCATGAAGCATGATGTTAGCTTTTGGTATGAAATAGCTTTGGGTATGTTTTATATGTTAAGGAGATAGCTTTTATTCTTATTTAGGCTATTTGCTTGTAAGTCAAAATGGATTTTTAAATCAGATGTTTTTTCAAGATCTATAGAAAGGACCACTTGATTTTCCTCTTTGATCTGTTGATAACATAAATAAATCACGGTTTCCTAATAATATTGAAATGTCTTTAACCTTGGGCTTTTAGAGGGCAGGAGGAACTGTGAGTGTGAAGCTGGGCCTTGAGCTTCTCAGACTCTCACTTAAAGTAAACATTGGAGATTTTCCCAGAAATATAGGCTTTTAGGGTCATAATCATTTGAGTTAAGAGGTGACATTTATTGTCATTGGGGGAAGAGTGAGGTTAGGAAGAATCCAGCATCTTATACTGAAACATTATCATTTGGAACCTTCTCATCAGATATGTGAAAGGAACAGATCACAAAAGTTTGCAAGAAATACTTGAGATTCTTTATAAACACCACATTCCAATCCCTGCCTCTCCAAAAGACCATGCACTGTACTGCACTTTTGCTTCCATAGGTCAAATCCTACTTTTTGGAAGGTCTACTGTGATGCAGACTGTTTCTCTCTCACCTTCTTAGGTGAGTCTGAGAACCTGATCCTTACCCTTGATCTCAGAAACATCAGGGTCACAGAGGATTGGGGGAGGGGAACAGCCACACCAGTCCCTGCCTTTGGGGAATTGGAAACACGCATCACCAAAATAATCTCAAACAAAGTAACATTCTCCAGTATCCTTTTTCCTCTCATTTGGTCTAACTCCTATGCATCCTCCAAGGCCCAATCAGGCCCAAGCTCCTCCATGGAGCCTTCCCAGGTTGCCCCAGCTCTTGGTGCACACTCTCCCTGCTGCACCCTGGAGCTCCTTTCATCTGCACATGGAATGCATTTTAAGGGTTTAGTACAGAGCCTAACACAGAGTAAGTGCTCAGTGAAAGGTAGCAGGAATTATACTATAATTCATCCGTTATGTGTCTGCCCTGTCTCCTCAAGTGGAACGTCAGCCCTACAATAAGAGGTTTCACGTTTCTTCTTGCTCTGTGGTCCCTGAGTGCCAACACATATAGCGTAGCTAATAAATGTTGTTTTTGTTGATCATTATCCCTTTGGGGACCTGTTTTTTCCCCCAAATTTACTGATATTCCCTAAATGCAGAAATTTAGATCATCTGCCTACTTAATATTGGCATTGAGATTGGCTTCTGTCTTTTTCACCTCCTATTAAGATGAGGGAAAGAAAACATTTTCTCTTTGGGATGCTAAAGTGTCCCATTCCAGTGACAACTTAGAAAGGAAGGCCCTAAAAGAACATAAACTACACAAGACTCCCAACTGTAGCAGGGGAAAGAGTTGAGATGCAACAATCTCTGGCTCCATCCGTACCAAAGGACCATGTGTCATTCGTGGGAGATAGAGAACTTAGCAAAGGCCCCTTGGTGTATTTAAATCCACTGCACACTGAAGTTGTCTCCACTTTGAGAAAGTCTCCAGGGAACTAGCTTTTGTCTGAGTCTCAGGGAAATGAAAAGTACCAGTGTGTTTAATGGAAGAAGGGCTCCTTGGTAGCTGGAAGACCCGCAGGAACATGAAAAAGTTACCAGGCCCACTGACCTGAGTTTTGTCCACGGAGCACCAGGTGTGAGGCCATCTTGGTCTCTCTAGGACAATCCCCAAGTCTGCCATCTGGACCTAGACCCCTGCTAGGTGGTGTCAGGAATCAAAAGAGGCCCCAGGCTCAGTGTATTTTGCTGCTGAGGAAGCAGGTGCAACCCCTCCTGAATGCTCTTATTAATTTGAAAAGGCAGGAAGGTATAGTCCATTTCCAGAAAGTCTTTCTGTGGGTGATTAATCCTTTGTATGGGATCCAAAGAACATTATAAAAAGTTTCTACTTTTTCTCTCATGTCACTTTCCTATTCAGACAACCTCAGAGAAGCAAAAGGCCATCCCTCCTCTCAGTCCTCCCTCCCTCTTCCTTTTCCATGGCAACCCAGTTGTCTCCCCCTCACCTCCAGCTGAAACACTCACTTCCTGGAGTCTGCCTGCTTTTCCACCTCCAAGGAGCTGCAGGAGGTTTGCGAGAAGCCAGCCCCCCTCAGGCCAGCACCAGAGTGACGTGGCAAGACAAACAACCCCCTCTCTCGCTAATGATGACCTAGTGCCATTTACACTGTAGGTGTAAGTGCAGATTTCACAGAATCATTACAAGACTCACCATCCTTTCTTCTGTGTCCTACTAAGGGCTCTCTTCTATTAGCCTTTGCGGGGTAAAGAATCAGCCCCCCAAAGTGGGTGGGTGAGCATCCCATCCAGGAAGGCATACACTGTGGAAATGAAAGACATAGGATAGGAAGACATTGCATATAGTGAAACAACACTGTATAATGTTTTCTAGTATGTTGAGTGTATGCATTTTCTTATACAGTACCTGTGACAGTGAATTCCAGTAGGGCTGCAGTTAGTCTGAGTGGCTTTGGTAAAGTTCCTGCACAGAGCTGACTCCCGTTCGAGGCAGGAAGTCTGCTGATTAATAGCACTGCTTTGTAACCACGGCTTCCGGGAGTTTGGGGACAGTTTGCAGCGGCCTGGAAGCATTGTTATTGATGACGGTGAGACTGATGATTGGCACCTGGCCTCGGTGAGCTCCTCAGAGGGCTCTGCTCTTGGCGCTGGTTATGTAACAGGATGGTACCTACATAAGCATCAAAATAGAAACAGTTCCAGCAGAGACTCTAACTTGGGCTCACTGTTTCCAGGGTATCAGTGACTATGTTGGTGGTTCCTGATCTGAGCAAGTGCACTTTGCTCTGGCTCTTAGGGACAAGAGGACAGCAGGAGCTGGCACCGGGCCTCTCCCGTCCTCTTGCTACGAGGCAGTGTTCGGCTGGGATGCACATCCTTACTTTAATGTTGTTGCTATACTGTATCCTTTTTCTGTGATCAACTATAGATGTGGAAGCATTCTCATTTGGGTCCTGTGTGTCTTCTTGAACAATTGAACAATTAGAAGTGTTTAATGGCTACTGTCAGTGTAGCAACACAGCCCTGAGAGATAGAGTTGACAGAGGGCCCAACAGAAGTTAAGGGATCAGCCTAAGGTCACATAGTCAAGTAGCAGCAAGGCACAAAGCAGCTCTGATTCCAAATCCCTTTCTCTTTTCACAACACTCCTCTGACTTCTTTCACTACCATTTGGATTGGTTAATAGAGAGAATGAAGAGGTATTTATCACCTCAGGTGAGACCTGCCCTGTGTACCAAAAGCAGAGCTGTAAGTAAGAGCTGCTGCATCCCCGGAGGGAGAAGATGGCATTGCCCCACACTTCCTGGACCACGTCATCAACTTTGGTGTCCGAGATCCACATGGTCAGCTTCCTCCCCTGGAACTGAGGCTGCGGAGGCCTTCATTATCCCCACACGTGCTCCAGGGAGGGGGCCTCCTTGGTTCCTTTCTGGCAAGGCAGTGGTTTTGCTCATTTGGAAACAAGCGAGCCCATCATCCAGCCAGCTCTCAACCACAAGCTAGATGTTTCAGGGGGCTCAGTGACTGATAATAAACCTTTTTTTGTGCTTTTTCTTTTTCAAAGTGTACCCGTCAAGCAAGTATAATTTGCTTCTTAATTAAGATGCATGTGTAAGTCAAATTCCATTAAAGCCTCTTTCTTGCTCTCAAGCACTCAGACCACCAGAGAAAATTTGGAACACCAGTCTCAAAAGGAAAGTGCATGATGTCTTAGGGAGAGTGGGCCCCTGGCTCCCAACCTTCCCTCTGCCACCGATTAGGTGGGTGCCTTAGGACACATACCTTAAAAAAAAAAAAGAAAAGAAAAAAAAGTTTAAAGTCTTTACTGGAGTATAACTGCTTTACAATGGTGTTAGTTTCTGCTGTATAACAAAGTGAATCAGCTATACGTACACATATATCCCCCTCTTGCATCTCCCTCTAACCCTCCCTATCCCACCCCTCTAGGTGGTCACAAAGCACCAAGCTGATCTCCCTGTGCTTTGCGGCTGCTTCCCACTAGCTATCTATTTTACATTTGGTAGTGTATATATGTCCATGCCACTCTCTCACTTCGTCCCAGCTTACACTTCCCCCTCCCCATGTCAAGTCCATTCTCTACATCTGCATCTTTATTCCTGTCTTGCCCCTAGGTTCTTCAGAACCTTTTTTTTTCTTTTAGATTCCATATATATGTGATAGCATACAGTATTTGTTTTTCTCTTTCTGACTTCCTTCACGCTGTATGACAGAATCTAGGTCCATCCATCTCACTACAAATAACTCAATTTTGTTTCCTTTTATGGCTGAGTAATAGTCCATTATATATATGTGCCACATCTTCTTTATCCATTCATCTGTGAATGGACACTTAGGCTGCTTCTATGTCCTGGCTATTGTAAATAGAGCTGCAATGAACATCGTGGTACATGACTCTTCTTGAATTACGGTTTTCTCAGGGTATATGCCCAGTAGTGGGAATGCTGGGTCACATGGTAGTTCTATTTTTAGTTTTCTAAGGAACCTCCATACTGTTCTCTATAGTGGCTGTATCAATTTACATTCCCACCAACAGGGCAAGAGGGCTCCCTTTTCACCACACCCTCTCCAGCATTTATTGTTTGTAGATTTTTTGATGATGGCCATTCTGACAGGTGTGAGGTGATACCTCACTGTAGTTTTGATTTGCATTTCTCTAATGATTAGTGATGTTGAGCATTCTTTCATGTGTTTGTTGGCAATCTGTATATCTTCTTTGGAGAAATATCTATTTAGGTCTTCTGCCCATTTCTGGATTGGGTTGTTTGTTTTTTTGATATTGAGCTGCCTGAGCTGCTTGTGTATTTTGGAGATTAATCCTTTGTCAGTTTCTTCGTTTACAAATATTTCATCCCATTCTGAGGGTTGTCTTTTCATCTTGTTTATGATTTCCTTTGCTGTGCAAAAGATTTTATGCTTCATTAGGTCCCATTTGTTTATTTCTGTTTTTATTTCCATTTCTCTAGGAGATGGGTCGAAAAGGATCTTGCTGTGATTTATGTCATAGAGTGTTCTGCCTATGTTTTCCTCTAAGAGTTTGATAGTGTCTGGCCTTACATTTAGGTTTTTAATCCATTTTGAGTTTATTTTTGTGTATGGTGTTACGGAGTGTTCTAATTTCATTCTTTTACATGTAGCTGTCCAGTTTTCCCAGCACCACTTATTGAAGAGGCTGTCTTTTCTCCAGTGTATATTCTTGCCTCCTTTATCAAAGATAAGGTGACCATATGTGCATGGGCTTATCTCTGGGGTTTCTAATCTGTTCCATGGATCTATATTTCTGTTTCTGTGCCAGTATCATACTGTGTTTATTACTGTAGCTTTGTAGTATAGTCTGAAGTCCGGGAGCCTGATTCTTACAGCTCCATTTTTCGATCTCAAGATTGCTTTGGCTATTCGGGGTCTTTTGTGTTTCCATACAAATTGTGAAATTTTTTGCTCTAGCTCTGTGAAAAATGCCATTGGTAGTTTGACAGGGATTGTATTGAATCTGTAGATTGCTTTGGGTAGTATAGTCATTTTCACAATGTTGATTCTTCCCATCCAAGAACATGGTATATCTCTCCATCTGTTTGTATCATCTTTAATTTCTTTCATCAGTGTCTTATAGTTTTCTGCATACAGGTCTTTTGTCTCCTTAGGTAGGTTTAACCCTAGGTATTTTATTCTTTTTGTTGCAGTGGTAAATGGGAGTGTTTCCTTAATTTCTCTTTCAGATTTTTTCATCATTAGTGTACAGGAATGCAAGAGATTTCTGTGCATTAATTTTGTATCCTGCAACTTTACCAAATTCATTGATCAGCTCTAGTAGTTTCCTGGTAGCATCTTTAGGATTCTCTATGTATAGTATCATGTCATCTGCAAACAGTGACACTTTCATTTCTTCTTTCCAATTTGGATTCCTTTTAGTTCTTTTTCTTCTCTGATTGCTGTGGCTAAAACTTCCAAAACTATGTTGAATAATAGTGATGAGAGTGGGCAACCTTGTCTTGTTCCTGATTTTAGTGGAAATGGTTTCATATTTTCACCATTGAGAATGATGTTGGCTGTGGGTTTGTCATATATGGCCTTTATTATGTTGAGGTAGGTTCCCTCTATGCCCACTTTCTGAAGAGTTTTTATCATAAATTGGTGTTGAATTTGGTCAGAAGCTTTTTCTGCATTTATTGAGACAATCATATGGTTTTTCTCCTTCAATTTGTTAATATGGTGTATCGCATTGATTGATTTGCAGATATTGAAAAACCCTTGCATTCCTGGGATAAACCCCACTTGATCATGGTGTATGATCCTTTTAATGTGTTGTTGGATTCTGTTTGCTAGTATTTTGTTGAGGATGTTTGCATCTATGTTTATCAGTGATATTGGCCTGTAGTTTTCTTTTTTTGTGACATCTTTGTCTGGTTTTGGTATCAGGGTGATGGTGGCCTCGTAGAATAAGCTTGGGAGTGTTCCTCCCTCTGCTATAATTTGTAAGAGTTTGAGAAGGATAGGTGTTAGCTCTTCTCTAAATGTTTTATAGATTTCGTCTGTGAAGCCAGCTGGTCGTGGGCTTTTGTTTGTTGGAAGATTTTTAATCACAGTTTCAATTTCAGTGCTTGTGATTGGTCTGTTTACATTTTCTGTTTCTTCCTGTTTCAGTCTTGGAAGGTTGTACCTTTCTAAGAATTTGTCCATTTCTTCCAGGTTGTCCATTTTATTGGCATAGAGTTGCTTGTAGTAATCTCTCATGACCCTTTGTATTTCTGCAGTGTCAGTTGCTACCTCTCCTTTTTCATTTCTAATTCTATTGATTTGAGTCTTCTCCCTCTTTTTCTTGATGAGTCTGGCTAATGGTTTATCATTTTGCTTATCTTCTGAAAGAACCAGCTTTGAGTTTTATTGATCTTTGTTATTGTTTCCTTCATTTCTTTTTCATTTATATCTGATCTGATCTTTATGACGTCTTTCCTTCTGCTAACTTTGGGGTTTTTATTGTTCTTCTTTCGCTAATTGCTTTAGGTGTAAGGTTAGGTTGTTTATTTGAGATGTCTCTTTTTTCTTGAGGTATGATTGCATTGCTATAAACTTTCCTCTTAGAACTGCTTTTGCTGCATCCCATAGGTTTTGGGTTGCCGTGTTTTCATTGTCATTTGTTTCTAGGTATATTTTGATTTCCGCTCTGATTTCTTCAGTGATCTCTTGGTTATTTAGTAGTGTATTATTTAGCCTCCATGTGTTTGTATTTTTTACAGATTTTTTCCTGTAACTGATATCTAGTCTCATAGCATTGTGGTTGGAAAAGATACTTGATATGATTTCAATTTTCTTAAATTTACCAAGGCTTGATTTGTGACCTAAGATATGATCTATCCTGGAGAATGTTCCATGAACACTGGAGAAGAAAGTGTATTCTGTTGTTTGTGGATGGAATGTCCTATAAATGTCAATTAAGTCCATCCTGTTTAATGTATCATTTAAAGCTTGTGTTTCCTTATTTATTTTCATTTTGGATGATCTGTCCATTGGTGAAAGTGGGGTGTTAAAGTCCCCTACTATGCTTGTGTTACTGTCGACTTCCCCTTTTATGGTTGTTAGCATTTGCCTTATGTATTGAGGTGCTCCTATGTTGGGTTCATGAATACTTACAATTGTTATATCTTCTTCTTGGATTGATCCCTTGATCATTATGTAATGTCTTTCTTTGTCTCTTGTAATTGTCTTTATTTTAAAGTCTATTTTGTCTGATATGAGAATTGCTACTCCAGCTTTCTTTTGATTTCCATTTGCATGGAATATCTTATTCCATCCCCTCACTTTCAGTCTGTAGGTGTCCCTAGGTCTGCAGTGGGTCTCTTGTAGACAGCATATATACGGGTCTTGTTTTTGTAACCATTCAGCCCGTCTATGTCTTTTGGTTGGAGCATTTAATCCATTTACATTTAAGGTAGTTATCGATATGTATGTTCCTATTCCCATTTTCTTAATTGTTTTGGGTTTGTTATTTTAGGTCTTTTCCTTCTCTTGTGTTTCTTGCCTAGAGAAGTTCCTTTAGCACTTGTTGTAAAGCTGGTTTGGTGGTGCTGAATTCTCTTAGCTTTTGTTTGTCTGTGAAGGTTTTATTTCTCCATCAAATCTGAATGAGATCCTTGCTGGGTAGAGTAATCTTGGTTGTAGTTTTTTGTACCCTTTTTTTTTTTTTTTTTTTTTTGTGGTATGCTGGCCTCTCACTGTTGTGGCCTCTCCCATTGTGGAGCACAGGCTCCGGATGCACAGGCTCAGCAGCCATGGTTCACGGGCGCAGCCGCTCCGTGGCATGTGGGATCTTCCTGGACCAGGGCAAGAACCCATGTCCCCTGCATCGGCAGGCAGACTCTCAACCACTGTGCCACCAGGGAAGCCCCTTGGTTGTAGTTTTTTCCCTTTCATCACTTTAAATATGTCCTGCCACTACCTTCTGGTTTGCAGAGTTTCTGCTGAAAGATCAGCTGTTATCTTTATGGGGATTGCCTTGTATGTTATTTGTTTCTTTTCCTTTGCTGCTTTTAATATTTTTTCTTTGTATTTAATTTTTGATAGTTTAATTAATATGTGTCTTGGCACGTTTCTCCTTGGATTTATTGTGTATGAGAGTCCCTCCACTTCCTGGACTTGGGTGGCTACTTCCTTTCCCAAATTAGGGAAATTTTCAAATATAATCTCTTCAAATATTTTCTCAGTCCCTTTTTTTTTTCTCTTCTTTCTTCTGGGACCCCTATAATTCAAATGTTGGTGTGTTTAATGTTGTCCCAGAAGTCTCTGAGACTGTCCTCAATTCTTTTCATTCTTTTTACTTTATTCTGCTCTGTGGTAGTTATTGTCACTATTTTATCTTCCAGGTCACTTATCCGTTTTTCTGCCTCAGTTATTCTGCTATTGATTCCTTCTACAGAATTTTTAATTTCATTTATTGTGTTGTTCATCTTTGTTTGTTTGCTCTTTAGTTCTTCTAGGTCCTTGTTAAACGTTTCTTGTATTTTCTCCATTCTATTTCCAAGATTTGGGATCATCTTTACTATCATTATTCTGAATTCTTTTTCAGGTAGACTGCCTATTTCCTCTTCATTTGTTTGGTCTGGTGGGTTTTTACCTTGCTCCTTCATCTGCTGTGTATTTCTCTGTCTTCTCATTTTAGTTAACTTACTGTGTTTGGGGTCTCCTTTTCTCAGGCTGTAAGTTCATAGTTCCCATTGTTTTTGGTGAATGCCCCCAGTGGGTAAGGTTGGTTCAGTGGGTTGTGTAGGCTTCCTGGTGGAGGGGACTGGTGCCTGTGTTCTGGTGGATGGGGCTGGATCTTGTCTTTCTGGTGACATACCTTATACTTATCTGTAGAATGAATGAACTGAATATTTGGTGAATTTTATATCTTATTAACTGCTCTATTTTTAGGGTGTGGACCCTAGCCACTAATTATTATTATTACTATTGCTTTAATACTGCTACTACTGCTTTTAACAGCAAGGAAGCTGGAGAAAGTGGGTGTTGGACTAAGAGTTGGGAGATCCAAGCTTGGCCACCTTTCTTATCAGTGTCCCTGGAGTGTCTGCCTCAAAGTTTTTAGGGTTCAGTTACATGACCCTGGCATACATAACTGTTTCCTGGGAAGAGAGGCCTCCAGATGAAAAGCAGAACAGCTCTGGCAAGAATGTCAGCAGAAAGGGCATATTCAAAGACACAGCCTGGTTTTATCCATACATGGAATAGGTAGTTCTCAACACAAAGTGCTTAAGGGCCACTGGATAGATCCACTTTTCCCTCTGAAATATTTCCCTCACTGCTATGTGAAATAGGACCACTCAGGGAAGAGCACAACAAGCTCTATAAGTGTAAGGAGGCAGCATGGAGCCATGCAAAGGAGTCCTGTCCTTGGAGTCAAAGACTTGGATTGGAAGGTTGGTTCTTCCATAGAATTAGCCTCTCAAACCTAGGGCTTAACCAAGTTATAATTAACGCAACAAGATCAATGGATACACTCCCCATGAAGCAAACTAGGAGCTTCGGCTGGACATATTTGGGGAGCATGGCCTCTCCAGTTTGCCACAGGACCCGCAGCAAGGTTGGTGGCTGTGGTAATCTATCTGTTCAAGGTGAGGCTGTGGGGAGCCCTGAGTAGGGCTTAGCAAGCCTCTCATAGCCGAGCCCATATCAAGCTAATACCCAGCACCATGCCTTATGCTGTTCCCCCAAATGGCCTCTTATAGATCACATCACTCAAATCTAACATCTTGGTCATGTGTCCAATCTCTTACCAGCTCCCAGCACCATCTTGTTATGCTGCTACCAGGTCATAGAATAACCACAATGCATCCCACATGCAGGGTCACCTGATGAGCATGGAGCAACAGACTGTCCGTAGTGGGGGACATGCAGTCTGTTATATACAGACCCAGATGCATGAGCCAGAGCCCCCCATGGCCACTTACCGGGTGTGTAGTCTCAGGTGTGTGAAATCGTGGCAGCAATACCTACATCCAGGGACCACGGTTAGAATGGATGAAATCAGGCACACCTAGCATGATGCCCAGTGAGTAGGTGCCCAGTGAAGGTGAGTGGTTACTAGTTTCAGTCTGTTCCTTTGGGTCGGGCACTACCTTACCCCAGGCTATTCTTGAGAAAAATGTAGTGAGTTACATCTTTGTTTAAACATGCTCAGAGGCCTCCTTCCTCGTTGGCTAGAGGGATACGAATCACTGGAGTGAGTGGGAGGGGGCAAGATCAGGTCGGGGGTGGGGCCCTTGGAGACAAATTGCCAACCTTTCATTTTGCTCATGACCATCTTGCCCTGCTGAGCTGGGAGGGAACACACTTGTGAACAGCTTGGGGGAGTGGGGTGGAGATTCCAGTGGTGGGAAAAGAGGGCTTGAGGGAATTATACCCACAAAACCCAACCCACCACAGCAGTTGATTATTTTTCTCATTTTGAAAAACTATTTTGGGGAACTTTTTGCCTCTAAATACTCCAGGCATACTATTTTGCTGCTGGTTTTTTAATCACAAGGATGCTCTAATATTAAAGTCAATTTTAATAGATTAAAAAAATCCATTTGTATTCACATCACCCTAAACCTCAGCTGTTTTGACATTTCTGAGTCCTTGCACAGTCCTTGCCCATAAAATCGGGTAATGCCGCCAGCAAAAAATAACTTATGCATAATGCATTTTAGTCTCTAAACGAAATCAGATGATTTTAGATTTAGGAAAGCTTGTATCGGTGAATGTGTTTATATTTCACTTTCTCCTGCATTTCTACCTACCTCTCTGCATCCCCTCCCCCAAATTTGAAATAAAAACATTCTCTTATACAAGCCAACATTTTCCCATGGCTTGTTTGTTTCTAGAAATTTTGCACCTTTCAGATCTTTCTACTGTTCCCCCCTACCTCCTCCCATTCCAGGAATTTTTGTCCCCAGTGGCTAACGGTGGCCAAGGTTGGAAGCTGGCTGAGAAGCAAGACCTCAGTGTAAATTTTGGCTTCATTACTTATTATTCACCATGTGTCCTTCAGCTTGGTTTCCTCATCTGTAAAATGATGACACTAATATTTATCTGAGAGGATTATTCTGAGGAGTAAATGAGAGAAAGTATTTTACATGATGCATTTATTTGGACCATTGGTTAAGTGGTAATTGTATTAATTTCCTAGGGATGCCGTAACAAATTACCATAAACTGAACAGCTTAAAGCAGCAGAAATTTATTCTCTCACAGTTAAGGAACCCAGAAGTCTGAAATCAAGGTGTCAACAGGATTGGTTCCTTCCAGAGACTCTGAGGGAGAAGCTGCTCCAGGCCTACCTCCTGGTTTCTGGGGGTTGCTTGCCATGCCTTGGCTTGTAGCTACATCACTTCAGTTTGTTCCTCTTTCCTAACATGGGCTTCTTCCTTGTGTGTGTGTCTCTGTGTCCTATCCTGTTCTCATAAGGACACCACTCACTACATTTGGGGCCCACTCTAATCCAGCACGACCTCCTCTTAACTAATTACATTTACAAAGACTCTACTTGCAGATAAGCTACATTCTGAGGTTCTGGGTGGCCATGAATTGGGGGGGGCACTATTCAACCCCTACAGGAACCATCATTATGGAAGCATAAAGAATATGACCCACTGCTCTCCTCTGTGCTGGCAAAATCCTGCAGAGTGTCAAGGAGACCTTAGAGTGTCCTAAGGCTTTCCTGGAAGAAACACATTTTCTCTGACATCATAACATTCCCTGTTTGTAATGCAGCCCAAGGTAATTCACGGGCCTGCCCTGAGTCTCTCACTACCTTCTCTGTGAAATGGGAGTCACTCTATCGAGCATGATGTACTGATTGACCCTCTCCATGATGCCCACAGCATCCAGTAATAATAAATCATTGTCCGTGAGATTCCTTAGGGATGTGGGGAGAGCTGGCATGATTTTGGAGTTCTCATGCACACTCCATTCTCAATGGCCTCTGAATCAAACACTGACACGGAGAAGGAAAATAAATTCTTAGAGACTCCCTGGCCCTTGTAAGACAGAGGATGCCATGGCCAGACTGGGTCCTCCAAGGGGTGTCTGTCTTCTAAGGCATCACATTTCCCTCTCCCTGGCTCTTCACAAAGGCTGGGAGAAACCAGAAAGGAAGCAGAGAGACAAAAGAAAGACAGCAGCGTTATTTCCAGAATGACAGAAGCAGATTTCATGATTGTTTGCTGGTGGTTGTTTTCTTGGCTTTGAGATGATCTCGCATTCCTGTTTCCAGCTCTTGGCAAGAGTCTTCATTCTTGGGGAGTGACTGGGTTCCAGTGTTGCCCTGAGCTACGAGTTGAAGCCACAGACCAAGCTGCTAAGTGCTTGTTTCCAGCACAAGGCTTTGTGCTCATGTCATTTTGCATCCTTTTTAAATCCGCAGTGGGACATGCACTACACCTAATCCACTTACCTGCTACAAGCAACGTGGCAGAGAATTCTCCACCTGAGACTTCAGTGCACAAGTTTTCTGTGACATTATCAGCATCATTGTCACCTGTGATCCCAGGGTTTCCCCTAATCAACTCAAGTCCCCTCACTGAGGCCTTCAGGGTGAACTGGCTGTCAGACACTGACTTTGAGGTAAGCACCACCTTACTCCCAATAGGAGCTGCTCACAAAGAGGGGTCCTGAAGATGGGGTGGATGGGATTCTCGATCAGTGATCATTTCCTCCTCTTTCCCTGGTTTAATCTCCCCTCTTGTAAGATCCGGGCATTCTGTTTGGGGCATTCTACAGCCCTCTGTGCTAGATGCCCCTATAGCTTTGGACTTTTTCTCCATTTAATTCAGTCCAAATGAACAATGTGTTCAATTTGCTACAAATAAAAGGTTTGTTTCTTATTGCCAACCACCCTCACACGATAACAGGTGTTAGAGGTGCTGACAGTAACTGAATTCTTTGGGTGGCACGGTTTGTGTGATGATCTCCTTAAAAACGAGGCCCTGATGAATTTGTACCTGGTGATTCTTCTTTTCTATGATTCTGTAATTTTTCAGAAGGAAATTTATGAGGAGACATTTCATATGGAAGAATGCACCCTTAACAAAAATATAAGTCTGGATGTCCAGCCATACTATGTGAATGTTTCCTCTTGGGCAATTCAGACCCCAATCATTCACATTCAAGAGCCACGCCACTGCTGCTGTTTTCTCGTTTGTCATTTGGGTCTTTTCCAAAGTTTTCACTTCTCCTTAGGCAGGACAAACCTGCTGATTGCATGTCTACTGGTAACCTCAAAGGCCTTCTAAGGATGTCTTTAGGGTCTAGGTGTCTGGACCCGCTTGTACTGCATTATCCCTCAGGCCTACCTCATTCCTCAATGGGCGTAGGGACCTCCCACAGTCATCATCAGCTTTGCCCCTGCTCCCACCTGCCATTGCTCTGGGTTTCTGGTGGGACCCAGTGGGCCTGCTTGGTCTAGGCTCGGTTGCCTCTCTGAGATACATAAGGTGTTCTTAAACCCAGCTGATGATTAGAGCCACTAGGGGAGCTTTCAGAAAGTGTGCATATCTGGGCCCCAGAGCAGACCTGTGGAGCCCAGGACTTGAAGGCAAGAACCCAGCATCTGGTATTCTCTGCACCCCAGGGGTGGGCCCTCTGGTATGCAAGGAGCACACATTCAGGAAGACTTCAACTCACCATCCAGGGTACATTCCCAGGGCCCACATACTGTTTCTGTGACTTCCCTGCCTATCTACCTGCTCCCTTGACTTCCGGTTCATCTTTAACAGCTGTTGCTTATCTGTGCCTCTAAGCCTTGCCAGTTGCTTACACTTACAGAGCACGTAGTATACACCGGACACTGCGGAAAGTGCTTGACATGTGTTTACTCTTGTAATATTCACAACAAGCCAATGATGTTATTTGTATGATTATCTCCTTTGTACAGGTGGGGGAAATGATGCAAAATTTAACAGAGAGGTGAGACAACGTGCCCTGGGTTGTACAGCTACTGCTGTGCTGAAACTGGAAGGCAGGTAGTCTGGTTTTAGAGCTCTCATTATTTTTTTAAACAGTTCTATTGAGACATAATACACATAGCATATAATTCACCCGTCTAAAGTACACAAGTCAGTGGTTTTTACTCTATTCACATACCATCACCACGATCTAATTGTAGAATGTTTTCATCACCCCAAAACAAAACCCCAAGTCCATTAGCAGTCGCTCCCCTGTCTCCTATCCTCCCAGGCCCTGGGAACCACTGAACTACTTTCTGTCTTAATGGATTTACCTATTCTGAACCCCTTCATATGAATGGAATCATATTGTATTTGGTTTTTAATGACCGGCTTCTTTTCACTTAAGCATAAAATTTCAAAGGTCACACATGTTGTAGCACGGATCAGTACTTCAGTCCTTTTAATGGCTGAATAATATTCCACTGAATGGATATACTACATTTTGTCTATTTGTTCATCAGTTGACAGATATTTGGGTTATTTCCACTTGAGAGCCCTCATTCTCAGCCTCTCATAGTCTATAGCCTTTAATGATGAGGATGACCAAGCTATTTCAGATTTTCAGATGTTCTAAAGCACGTTCAGTGGCTTCCCTTGTGGTCCAGTGGTTAAGAAGCCACCTTCCAATGCAGGGGACTTGGGTTTGATCCCTGGTCGGGGAACTAATATCCCACATGTCACAGGGCAACTAAGCCCACACGTCACAACTACTGAGCCTGTGCGCTCTAGAGCCTGTGCCACAACTAGAGAGCCCACGTGCTGCAGCTACTGAGCCTGCATGCTCTGGAGCCCACACACCACAACTAGAGAGAAGACCATGCGCTGCAATGAAGAGCCCGTGTGCTACAGTGAAAGATCTCGCATGCCACAACTAAAACCTGACACAGCCAAATACATACATACATACATACATACATACATAAATATTAATTTAAAAAATGAGGGCTGTTTAAAAAAAAAAAAGCACGTCCACATCCTGGTCTCTTAATTGTTACTACTAAAACTGATATTATCACTATTAAAATTGCAAATCCCTATTCTAGAAATAACATCACAAAGAGACAGCAAGGTTAACTGCTGATTTGTCTGAGATCACAGAGCCAGAAAGGATGAAATAAGAACTTGACTCAGGTCTTCCCATTCCCAGTGTCAGGCTCTGTCCCCTACACTGCCCTGCACATCTACTCCTGCTTGCATGAGCCCCCAAATCCTCCGCTATCATACCTGCCCTTCCCACATTCCATGTGTGATTCAAGCAGGGCTGTCAGTCAAGAAGGAGTTCCATCCTGTTCCTGACCTCTAGAAATGGAGGATTTCTGAGCCTCTCCACTGATCTAGGTCACGTGTTCAGTGTACAGTCCCAGTCCTGGTGCCCTCCTGGCACCACAGCCAACAGCTGCCCAGGACCCCATGTCGGTACTAGGATGGGCCACAGGTTCACACATCCTGAAGCTGTTCTCAAGAATTTGTTGCTGCTCTCCAGAAACTACCCAGTATTATCAACCATCCCCTGCAAGAAGTCGCTATTCTCCAACCCAAACTGCTCACAAGGGCTGTTCCCACAGAACACAGCAATGCCATCTCTGTGGCAGAACCTGGTTCCTCCTTGACCCTCTCTGCAGGGTGACCTAGCCATAAGGTTCTGGGGTCTCTGGCCCAGAGGTCTGGTCACTGTTGGCCTTGGGACTCAGTCATGCAGGGCTTTCTGAGGGTGACGTCCAATCATGCCAGAGGCAGGCTGCCCTACTTTTAGACAGAGCTGCTGAGACTTCAGGGGTGGGGGGTTAGGTGGATTAATAACGCTGATGGTGATGATGATGACGACAAGTCACATCTATGGCGCATTTACCATATGCCAGGAATTCCCCTAAACATTTTGTGAACGCGTTCATTTAATCCTCATAACAATGCTATGAAGTGGTACGCTATTATTACTTACATGTTAAAGGTGGGGAAACTGAGGCATAGAGAGGTTGAGCAACTCGCCCAAGTTCACACAGCTAACTGGTGGCAGACTTGAGATTTGAGGTCAGGCAGGCTGGCCCCAAGAACACTTGCTCATCGCCCCCAAGCCGCGCTGCCTCACTGTTGCCTCCCAAGAGGGATATCCAAGCCTCATCCAGCAGCGCATGTGGCTCACCTCTGGAGCAGCACCAAGAAGGAGAGCTCCGAGGAGTCAGGGAGACGGGACTAACGGACATCCACGAGAGCTGTAAGGGCAGGCGCTCTCTGAGGCTGCATGGCGGCCGCGCTTGCCCCCCTGCCATTGGCCCATCTCTGAGCTTAACACCGCTCTGTCCTCATCTGCTGTCGTGAGCTCTGTGGACCTTGTAAATTTGGTCAGCCTTGTCCAGAACAACCTCAGACTTAACACACCTAAAACTAAACTTATCGTCTTTTAGCAAAACTCTGCAGCCAGATTGCCCACCATCAGAGAGACTCCACCACTCCCAGCTGTGATCTTCGGAGTTCCTTCTCCTCCCTGCTCTGGTCTCCTGATGTGTGAAAGGGGGAAGTTTTTCCAACCTATGGTTATTGCGATGATTAAATAAAATACTCCACAAAATGTCTTGGCCAGAGCCTTGCACATGAACATTTAATTAATGCTGGTAAAGACAACAGCAAAAGCAACTTTGCCATGTGTTGGCAGCAACCTAATTCCTTTGGTTCCAAGATATAACATTTTAGACCTTTTTTTTTTTGATGGTACGCAGGCCTCTCACTGTTGTGGCTTCTCCCCTTGCGGAGCACAGGCTCCCAATGCGCAGGCTCAGCGGCCATGGCTCACGGGCCCAGCCGCTCTGTGGCATGTGGGATCTTCCTGGACCGGGGCACTAATCCATATCCCCTGCATCGGCAGGCGGCCTCTCAACCACTGTGCCACCAGGGAAGCCCTAGACCTTTTTTAGACTGTTCTATTTTCTTCCTCTAGGGTGTTAGAGCCAGGCCCCAAGGAGAAAGGCTGTCAATAGGTAACATTGGGGTGAAGGATCTGCAAGCATGGAGTTCAGGAGAGGACTCCAGGCTTAGGTAGCTGGAAGCTAGGGTGTAAATCAGGAAGCACAGAGGACCGTTGTGACGGGGGCAGCCCTGGTGGATACACATTCACTGAACAGTTTTTGACATCTAATGATAATAAAACTCAGCATTTGCTGGGTGCTCGCTCAGCACCAGACAGGGATCAAAGTATTCCATGGATTAGCTCATGGAGTCCTCCCAGCAACTGCAGAAAGCAGATGCCATTAGTATCCCCACTTTACAGATGGTAAAATTGAGGCACGGAAAGGTTAAGTAATGGGAAGGCTGAGCTTTGAAGCCAGTCAGTCTGGCTCCAGAGTCTACACTCTTGACTCCTATGTTATGCTGCCTCTCACCTCCCATGTGCCAAGCAGAGAGACAGGTCATCTCCACTTGTGTGGAGCCCAGGCTGACCCTGTTCATTGGTGGTGACAAGATTACTGTGTTTTCCCCTCTCAACCCTCCTCCATACGTGCCCCCTCCACTGCATGTGCTCATTCACATCTGTGGCCATCCTCTCCTCTCATAATCAATCCAGATCGTACAAAGTCAAACACAATGCCCACCACCTCCTCCATGAAGTCCTCCTTGACTAAACACATCTCACAACGAACTTTTTTCCCCATGATTTTCCATAGTACCGTGGTCTAGCTCTTTGTTATAATACCTTGTATTATACTTCAGTTGTTTAACTAGGGCGAGAATTATTTACCTAATGATAGTCGTGTGGAAACAAAATCAGGGAAAGGTCAGGTAACTTTCCCAAGGTCACAAAGAAGTCCAGTGGTGGAAACTGGATAGGAGCTAAGTGCTTTTCTCAGTAGAGGATACTGAATGCCTCCCTGCCTGGCCCCAGTTGTATTAATAACCAAAAGGTTCTTCTATGAGCATAAATTAAGATATTTATGAAATTTAGTCCTTGATATCTCAAAGGGCTCTGGGCCTTCTGGGAGCTCCACAGGCTAAGCTGGTGGCAGGGATGTGCATATAGATGTGCGAGGTCACAGACTGGCCTCCAGTTAACCTCAGCAGGGCCCTTCTACCATGGACCACAGGGGTTCCTGCTGGCAACAGTCTAGATTCTGGTGATATGTCTCTGGCCCTGGTGCTTGGTGCCCCTTCCACATCTCCACTCCAAAACACTTGTCTTGCACAGGACACATTTCTGACAGTGGAAGAATGTGTGGAAATGTACCAAAAACCCAAAGAGCCTGTTGGTGTAAGTAAATATCATTTCTTATTTCTGCAGATGTATCCTTCTCTTGTTTATTCTTAGATGTGGCCTTGGGAAACTTAGAGGGGAATGATGAGTCAAGACGTAACTTAACAGCAATCCCAGGGAAGTGCAGCATCTTAAAGACAAGAAAATCAAACTGTATTCAGGGTAGCTAAGGGACTTGCCTAGGAGCCTACCCCAAGTAGTGACAGGTTTTAAATTTTTCGGGCTTTCCATCTCCAGTAGATGGAACTAGGATGTCTCCTGAATATTTGTCTTTCCTAGGAAGAGCAGTAGCCCACAGAGGAGTCCATTTAGTGAAGTGTCACGGGGTTTATGTCGGAAAGACACAGGCAAAACAACCAGTTCCCCTGACAGTGAGTGAAAGATGGTTTCCAGGGTGCTGGTTGCCTCCTTCCTAGTAATATCCCTTTGCAAAATGTGTGCATACAAAACAGATCTTCTTTCACATGGTTACTAAGAATTGTGCATTTGCTTTTAGGTTGTCACCACCGGGAAGGAACAACTAGATTTTGAAACAGGACCACACATATTTGATTTGCAGATTTGTGTGAAGGATGACATGGGTGTCACTGACCTGCAGGTCCTGACGGTCCAGGTAACAGATGTGAATGAGCCGCCTGAGTTTCAAGGCAACTTGGCAACAGGTAAGACACACTGGGGTGTGCGATGCAGCCCAGACGGTGGCATCAGGCAGGACGCTGGGTGACAGAGTGAAATAGAAAAGTAAATAAACAAGCAGCTGTTTCCCTGGAAAAGGCAACTGCTTAATGAGTGGGGAATAAGTGAAACGTCCGCCAGCCCAGGACTCCCAATAGTAACACCCAATAATTTACAAAGCCCTTTCCATCCATGGCTTCTCTTGGGCCTCTCCTGGGGAGGAACCTGGGGCTCAAGGACCTTAAGTGGATCATGCTGGAGGAAACTGGGCTGAGCCCGTTTACAGGCTTAGCACTGGATACCGGCCATTGACTGACTGGTTCATTCTCCGCATGGATGCTGACCCCTCGAGGGGACTGTGTATTTGGGGTCTGCTACAGGGTAGGGACAATACAGGGGACCGGAGCATAGGGTAACATCCTGCGTGATCTCTCCCTGGCTCATGGCTTTGAAGGCCATCCATACACTGACAACTCCCAAGTCCACTGTTATTTTTGTTTGTTTCCTATTTTTTGGACTCAATCATCTTTATTAACCTATCAATGTCACATTTTATATCAGTACATACTACCTTGTTATTTTTTTCAAAGAAATCTACTTTAGTACATCATATTAATAGTAAAAAGTCAAATAAGATGGCTAAACATCAACCTAGCGTATTAATGTCCTCTGGACAAGGCAAGCTAGAAACGCATTCACTTTACACACATGTAAGGGTAGTGTTCCAAATTAACTAAGAAGCTGCTACACCAGCTTCACCCTTGAACTCCTGACTCAGATAAAAACTGTCCTACCCAACATCTCCATCTGGATGTCTAATGGACATCCATGATATTGTGATTTATAATAAGAAACATATCTTTTGTCTTTGTCCCCTCCTGGCACAGATCCTAAAATCGTTGGAATGTCCTAAGTGATGAGTGATAAAGGTGTTTTTTCTTACATTAATGAGGTGACTTTTGGACCCCACCTAAGGATGGGTGTTGCCCACTAGAGAAACCAACCATACGATTAGAAGGTTGGACAGTGGAGGGGGGGAGGGGCTGGAGATTGAGTTAAATTGGGTTCAGTCACTAATGTCCAATGATTTAATCAGTCGTGCCTATGCAATGAAGCTTCCATAAAAGCCCAAAAGAACAGGGCTCAGAGAGCTTCCGGGTAAGTGAACACGTGGAACCTGGGGAGAGTGGGTGCCTGGGGAGGGCATGGGAACTCTCTGCCCCTTTCCCATACTGTGCCCTACGCATCTCTTCCATCTGGCTGATCCTGACTTATACCCTTTTATAATAACCCAATAATCTAGTAAGTAAAATGTTTCCCTGTGTTCACTAGACAGCAAACCCCTCTAGCAAATTATTGGAACCCGAGGAGGGGGTTGTGGGAACCTCCCATCTAGAGTCGGTTGGTCAGAAGCACAGGTGACCACCTGGACGTGTGATTGGCATCTGAAGGGGCAGGGGCTGTCTTGTATGATGGAGCCCTGCAGCTGTGGAATCTGACGCTATCTCTGGGTAGACAGTGTCAGAATCGAGTTGAGTTGTGGGACACGCAGCTGGTGTTGGAGAATTGCTTGGTCGTGTGGGAACCCCCCTAGACACACACTGGAACTGGTGTTAGAATCTGACATCTCAGACTTAATGTGCCCCCAAACCACTCTTGACTCCCGTCTCCCTCCCCACCATCCCAGACCAAATCTGCCTCTCTCATCTTTCCCATTTTAGTTACTGGCAACTCCATCTTTCCAGTTTCATGGGCCAAAACCTCACAGTTACCCTTGATTCCCCTCTGTCTTTCACACCCAACATCAAACCCATTAGGAAATCCTGCCAGCTTCTAAGTTTATGCAGAATCCAACCTCTGCCCAGCAACCCCAGCATGGCTCGCCGGGATCACGGCAGTGGCCACCTAATCGGTCTCCTGCTCTGCCCTTGCCCCCTCTAGTTGATTCTTCTTACGACAGCCAGAGGGATATTCTTAAACATCGGTTAAATCAAGGCACTCCTCTGCTTAAAACCCTGCAAGAACTTCCCATCTCCCTCACAAGGAGAACCAGAGTCTCCCTAAGGTCCTATCAGATCCGATGAGCCCCTTCCAAACCCCATCTCCTCTCCAATACATCTCCCCTTCACTCCTCTGCTGCCGCAGTCCCGGCCTTCTCACCCGTCTGTGAATATCCCAGGCACGCCCTACCCCGGTATCTTTGCATCCACCGTTTCCTCTGCCCCTTCCCCTGCATCTCTGTCTCCTCCTTTAAGAATCTTGACTCCAATGTCAGTGAACCTTCCAGAAGCACTCTATTTAACATGGTAACCCAACTCACCACATGCCTTATCCCTGATTCGTCTCCGTAACATTGCTCAGTAACATTCATGTATTTCATTCATTTATTTTATTTTCTATATCTCCCCACTAAAATGCAGGCTTCATGACAGCAGGGTTTTGTGTTTTGTGAATGGCTGTACTCCCAACATGTAGATCCGCATTTGGTACATAGTGAGAACTCAGTCAATATTTTTTTGAATGAAAGCCTGAGCAGTGATCAAAGCAAATGTACGCTGGAGCTTGGATGTAAGATGGCCTGGGTTTGAATTGTGATTCTATTACTTAGAAACTGAGACAACCTCACAAATTCTCTGAGCCTGTGTCCTTGTTTGTAAAGTGGAGATAACTACAATACCTACTTTACAGGGCTGTTGTGAAGACGAAAGGAGGAAACATAAGTCCTCAGCATAGTGTCTCCAAAAGAGTGAGTTAATGTTAACGTTCTCAGTCATCTCTCAGAAAGCTTCTCAGAAAGAGATGCCAGGACAGAGCATGGCGGTCCCTCGGGCAAGGATGGTGGTGCTAGTGACCCTGTCTGCTCCCTCTTCACCCTGCCGGCTGAGAACTCTGAAGTAGACGGAATCTATGTGTGGTCCCTTTCCTGAACCTTGGTAGCCCTCCCTCTCCTTTTTTCCATATTCTCTCTGTTCCACTATAAGGCCTCTCATTTCAGGGACTCATTTCTGCTGAGATGCTAAGTGCACTTGAGGGGTGACCTAGGCTCGGTTTAGGAGGAATTTGCACGTGAAAGTGGATCTGGAACTCACACTGGAGGTTCCCACTGGGTTACTTTCCACCTCTCTGTCCTTATCACTCCCCTCCCCCGCAAACAATAGTACCCTAGTTACCTCTCAACCCGGGAGATACATAAAGACTTGACACCAGCTTGGTCAATCCTAGCTCTTTCTTAATTCCCATAAATGGATCCACCCATGCAAGCTGGTCAGTGGTCTTACTCATGGCCTTAATCACTGCTTTCTTCTTTCCCCCAGTGCTTGGCTCGATATGGCTGTCCTGGTTTGGGAATTCCTCGTTTGTTTTATTTAATAAAATGTTTCTTTTTTCCCCTTTGCATGCCGGTATAGGTCTAGACCTCTACATAGTGGAAGGAGCAAAGCCTGGATTCATTTACCAGGTGGAGGCCTTCGATCCAGAAGACACAAGGCAAAACACACCCCTCGGTGTAAGTCTCCTTGCTAAACTGCAGAGGGGCTTTTCTGTGTGGTCTTTGACACAGGAGCCTGGAGTCTCAGCGGGGTGGGCTGGGTGGGGGCAGTGGGAGGAATCTGCTGTCCACTGCCAGGCACAGAGCCCTGGGGAGGCTGGAATGGGTGAGGGGCTTCTGGGGACAGACACCCCACATTAGATCCATGGCTCTGTGTGATCCTGGACAAGTTCTTAATCTCTCTGAGCTTCAATTTCTCCATCTATAAAATGGAAGAATAATAGTATAGCACCTACCATAGTAGGGGGATGGTTAGTATTAGATAACACACATAAAGCCACTTAGTCCAGTGCTGGTGTATCAAAATTGTTCAATATTTTTTAAATTCTAAGGTGATAAAAAACCAGCTATATTATTCTAAAAATAAGCATAAAATGTATACCTCAAAGGCAGGCATTAACACTTCCTTTTCAAGAGATGAAGACAAGCTGCTTGGAGCCTAGTTTTAAAAGAAAATTAGAAGACAGTCCCAGGAGTTCCGAAGAAAAGGAGGATTTCCACAGAGAAAAGCAGGAGACTGAGTCCTGCAGCATTGCCTCGTGGTTCAGTCTGAGACTGCTGATCCCCACCTTTTTAATCAGTTTCCTTAAGGGGGCTGCCAGTGGAGCTCTTGTAACCACTAACACTCAGGCCAAGAAGCCTCTTAGCTTATCTCTGGGCAAGGATGCCTCAGCTCCCAGCTCTGCCCACCGATGGGTGGGTGCACAGCTCCCAGCTTGTGTACCCAACGCAGCGGGGCAGCCCAGGCTGGAGAGGAAAAAACCAAAGCTAATGCCACCTGTCTAATCTTGGAGCAGACAAAACTCCAGCAAACCCACCGTACAGAGAAGAGAATTCTTGAACTATGACACCTGGGGAATCGGCAACGCCAGGAGGCTGTCTCTGCCTTTGCTGCATGATTTGCAGCTTCAACTGGACTACTTTCTCTAACAGGAGGGAGCTTTGGGAATGAACTCCAGAACCAGTAGAATATGGTTCTACAGGGTTCGCAACAAAGCTGTTTTAAGATTATTGAACATATCTTAAGTTAGGGAATAATTTGTTATCATTGGAAGGCAATCCTTCTGTCAAAAAAACAACCAATCAACCCATTCGTTCATCCAAGATTCTATCTGCATGAATAAGTGATTAACATGCAAACACTTAGTGGGTCCCTACTACCTGCTAAGAGCAATACTAGGTGCTTGAAATGCGTACTTATTAATAACACACTTGTTCTATAACTTACAAATGTGTTTGTCTGAAAGTAACAGAAAACTTAACCACAGTGGTGGATATGAGATTTGTTTTCCTTCCATAACAAGAAGACCAGAGGCAGGCACGCAAGCAGTCCAGGGCTGGCACAGCTGCTACTCTCAGCAACCTTGGCTCTTCCTATCTTTCTGCTATTTCATCCAGTGTATGTTGGCTTTGTTCTCTCTTTGTTAACCTCATGATTACAAGATGGCTGTTGTACCTCCAGGCTTTACCTCTAAGTTCCAGGCAGGAAGAAGAAGAGAAAAAGAAAGCAGGATGGGGTACAGGATAAAGGAGGCAGGCCAACCCAGTTTGTCCCCCCCCCCCAGTTTGGTGGGGAAACCAAGACCCTCCTGGAAACCCTACCCAGGGGTCTTCTGCTTACTTCTCAATGGCCAGAACTGTGTCTTATGGCCACTGTTGCTTGGTGGTGACCAGGGGAAAAGGGATTCTGGATGGACATTAAGTCAGCAACCCAAAGCACAGTACCACACTTATACATTTAATTCATTTCAACATTTGCCAAGAATCCACTATGTGCCAGGCTTTCTATTAGATGCTTTGGATACAAAGACGAATAAGACACATCTTTGTACCTCAAGAAGTTTACAGTCTGGATGGGAGACATTCATGCATACACCAAATAATGATAATTCAATAAGATCATTACTATAAAGTTTGTACAAGATGCAGTGGGGGCAGAGTGGAAGGAATCTCGGCTGTGAAGAAAAATATTTATTTTTAAATCTCCATTTCAATATATATTTCGAAAATTAGGCAGAAGGAACAAGGTCATGGCCCTTTCAAAAATACCTCCTAAGTCAGGTTGTTACCCTTTCAGATGAAGGGAAGCAGCCCAGGTGGGGAGCAAATACAGTAGGTGTTGCTCCCTTAAAAGAAAATGTAATGCCATCCAAAGATATCGGAGAGCAGCTGCAGGCCCTTGGAACCTGGAGCCGGGTGGCTGCAACTGTGGCTTCTGCAGTGAGTTTAGGATTGTTTGGGGAGGGGGCACTGCAGCAGAAATCGTTAATGAAGTATTTAACACCTGTGCTGGAACTGACAGCTGCACAGAAAGTCAACAGCCAGTCCTCAGGAGCAGTGAACATAACCTAGAAGGAACCTTTCTCAGACTAGCAAAAGGTAATAACAGTTCAGGAAGTAACATGCCACGGCCTTTGTACATAGACATTTTATTCTGCCCGCTTGGTGGTACTAAATGATATATTTTGCTCCCTACAAGGAGAAAGGAGATGGGTTAATTTGCTATTGACCAAACCTGTGCTTCTCAACCTTAGCTGTAAATTGAAACCACCAGAGGAACTTGCAAAAGCACAGAGATCTGGGTCCCACACCCTAAGAGTCTGATGTGATTGACCTGGGGTGTGGCCCAGACATCAGGTTTTTAAAGCACCCCACCCAGTGATCTCTTGTGCTGCCAGGGCTGAGAACCGCTGCTTTTTTTTTTTTTAATCGAAGTATAGTTGATGTACAATATTACAGGTTACAGGTGTCCAATATAGTGAATCACCATTTTTAAAGGTTATACTCTATTTAGAGTTATTATAAAATATCAGCTACATTCCCCGTGTTGTACAATATCTCCTTGTAGCTTATTTAATACCTAATAGTTTGTACCTCTTAACTCCCTCCCCCTAAATCGCCCCCTCTTCCCTCTGCCCACTGGTAACCACTAGTTTCTTCTCTATATCTGTGAGTCTGCTTCTTTTTTGTTATATTCACTAGTTTGTTGTATTTTTTAGATTCCACACTAAGTGATGTCATCCATTACGTGTCTTTCTCTGACTTATTTTACGGCTTTAAGACACTGTTTCCCACACTCCCCAGGTCTCTCCCTTGGAGTTTTGGATTCTGTGGGTCTGAGATGGGGCCAGGAATCTACAGATTTGCCAGATACCTTGGGTGACTGTTCTGGTCAGAAAGGCTGGGAACACTGGTTTATGAGTGCTTCTCACTGGGTGTTCAAGCCGCTGCATGAGAACATACCTAGGATGCTTCAAAAACGCAGATTCCTAGACTCTGCATCGGAATGCTGAATTGGACCACAAACTTCCCAGGTGATTCTGACGCATTCTGCCATTGGAGAACCACTGACCTGAGTAAACAAGCACAGACTTTAATAAAATACCAAAGCATGTGCAGGAACCCACCTGGGCTTGGTTTGTGTCTGTCATCTTACCTGGTGGGTTCCAGGAGTCACCTTGCTCATGGCAGCGACTAGAGGAGGAAGGATAAATTAAATATTAGCTCTAGGACACCTCCGGAACCTGCAACTCTTTTACAACAAATCCTCCACCCTCATCCAGCTTAATAAAGTGAAACTGTGTTTGTCACAGATGGTGCAAAATTGGGGCTAATACAGAAACCACTGGTATTTGCTCCCTCCCTTTTAAAGAAAGTTCTAAAGCATGTGGTTGTACATTGTTTGGACCCGCACTGACCAATAGAGCTAGACTGTGAGCCAGAAATTAGTGCTGTGCCTTTAAATGTTCTAGTAGCCCCATCAAGAAGGTAAAACGAAACAGGTGAAATTCATTTTAATACAGTTGAACTCCATATATCCAAACTATTATCATTTCAACATATAATCAACATAAAAATGACACGTGAGATACTATACATCCTTTTTTTCATAGTATCTCTTCGGACTCGTGTATTTTACACTTAAAGCTCATCTCCTTTTGGACCAGCCACAGTGCAGATGCTCTGCGGTCACAGGTGCCCGTCGCTGGTGGCCTCTGTGCTGGACGGTGTGGCTGGGGCCCAGCATTCGCTCCCCTGCCGGTGCACCTTCTGTGCTGTGATGGGTGCAGATGGAGGAGGCTCAGAGGCAAAGCATCAGGACACAGAGACGCGCAGGACGGTCCCTGTGTGAATAATTAGATTTACTGGCATTTCTGCCTGCCCTTTCTCCACCTCCTGAAGGAGGCTCTCTGGGGCCCACTCCCTCCCACCCAACTCCCACACTCCCCGCCCCTCATGCTTGGAAATGGCCACCGTGACTGCAGCAGAGCTTCCTTGGAGACTCGAAGGACGTTAATCAGTTTCGCAGCTGGAGGCAAAGTGATCTAGTGCAGCAATTCTTCCATTAAGGGGCTTTCTCTTGGCCTTTCCATTAGGGAAAGACTTTTGCATAAAGTGAAATGTGCTTTGTCTCCACCAGGGCAGACAAAGGATGAAATTAAAAGAGCAATAACCTTGCTACCAGCTGGGCTACCAGGAGGGCAGCAGGGGAAGCAATTCTCTCTCCACCTCCATCTTGCTCATGGCTCTGAGAAGTGGCATCACCTTGCAGTCTTCCTGAGAGTAGAGTGATCAGCAGATGACTGTCAGTCCCACTGGATGGAAGTTTTCAGGTCCCCTGAGCAGCCCCCTATTTCCTGGCGAGGGAAGGATCTGAGGCCCTCGCCTGGGCCAGGTAATGCCAGTGAAAATCAAGGGATTCTGCTCATCGCCTTCCGCCCACCCACCCACCCACACCCCTACTATTCACTGCCCCCAGGCATCTGCCTAACTCAGGAGTCTCCGCTGGAAGTCTTTACAAAACGCTTTATACTCCAGGTCCTCGTGAGAATGCTTGAGAAGGGAACAAGCAGTGCTATTTGAAAATTCCCACTCCAAATACACCACCACTGATGATGGTTCATACGTCGGGAGAGATACTTCCTCAAATAGAAGGGCATCATTGTTCTTAAGATTAGTGACGCCTGAATCAAAGAACAGGACCCAGGCTGATCACGGAAGAAGACTGACAGAATACAGGAAGATCTGCAGCTTCCTCAGTAAAGGATTGCATCCTTTACATATCTATAGCATGTTGCATTTATACATGTGGCTCTTCTTAAAAACAAATATTTGTCTATAACCCACCTAGCTCACCCTCATGATAATAACACACACAAGTAGAGCACAGTTGAGTTAAGGGCTTGCAGTAGGTTTTTTTATGGTAGCTGTTTTTTTCCTCCTAGGTGCCCTTCCCTCCCACTCCCGTCCCCCACCTCCCACCTCTGAGCTGCTTTGGGGTGGAATAGGGGGAAAAGAGAGGAACTGAGGCTTTTATAAAACATTCAGCTTACACTGAAAAATAATAGGACCGTGGCGTCATCTTTATAACTTGCCCTGGCCCAGTAGAGAGATGCTGCCTGTCTGGGCCCTCTGGGTGGGCTTGGGGGCATGTTCTCAGTGGCTGGTAGGGTCATTGGCACTCCCCGGACTTGGGAGGAATAAAGGTCCTGCTTCCCCCTGGAAACTTGGCCCCTGGAAATTGACTGCTCTCTTCCTACGAGCTGGGAGGCTGAATTCTTGTCGCTTGATTCCACTGCAGGCCCGAAAGCAACCGAGGGCTGCAAATCAGCACAGGTTGGATCATTATTCGCCCGTGACTCCAGCTGTAGCGGCGGGGGCGGGGGCGGGGGCGGGGGCGGGGGGGGGGCGGGTGCCGGCCCGGAGGTGGCGTGCCCTCCCCAGGGAGCCTGACATTTCAGGAAACTGGGCCAGCTCCCTCGCAGCCTTTTTTCTCTCCGCACCGGTGGCACAATAAAGGATGAATGGGGCAGGAAGCCTGCTCATCGTTCTCCACCCCGAAGCTCTGTGTCCGTGAGCAAAACATTGCCGCCAAGGGGCTGCAAAGAGAGAAACCTGGGGTGACGGTAAAGGAATATTCCCTGCGGGGACGCTCGAGAGCTTGTCTGACAAGCATTTGTTCACAGAATTGATCTGATTACTCAGGACTTTTCTTAGCCAGTATTGGAGCAGAGAGGGGCTGCCGTTGCTTTTCATCCTATTTAATTTCTGTTTTCCAAGAACGAATATCAAGGGAGCAGCTTTGATTAAACAAGCCTTTAAAAAGGGAAGAGAATGCCAGGTTTTACAGAAAGCTTTGCTGAGTCGCTGGCAAATGGCCACATGACATAATATTTTTAGTCTATGGATATTATCTCCTTTCTAAGTACCAAACTGCTATTCCCATTAACAGAAGCTCGTAGGTTCAGGGATAAAGGAAATTAGCCTGGCTCTAAAAGAAAAAAAAAATCGGGATTCCAGGAAATCAGCCTCTTAATAAAAATTTAAAAGAAATTCCCCGTGTTCTAATCCTACAGCTCTCTCCCCTTTCTGTCTGCTGCTGTTGCTTTTTTCTTGCTTGCTGAGCCTGGAGGACGATTTCATACCCAAGTCCAGCATTACCAAATTGAAACAGACTTTTTATAAAGGTTGGCAACGTTTTTGTTGTTGTTGCCTTTTTAAGATCCTTTAAGGTGGGAATGGGGGTCTCAGATGGGAAACACGCGAGAAGAAAGCCCCAATATTGAACATTTAACAAATATTTATTGAGCACCTAGTATGTGTTAGGCATAGGGATAGAGCAGTGAATAAAATGAAACCCCTTCCCTCATGGATCTCACATTCTAACTGGACAGTAGTAGTTAACATACATGGACAGCTTCCCTCTGCTAGGCACTGTTCTAGAACTTTACGTGATCTCCCCATGGGGCATGCCTTATTATTATTCCTCTTTGTTGCACAAGCTCTCATAAAAGGGTAGAACCAGGATTCAGATTCAGCAGTCTGGCTCCAGCCTGGATCCAGAGCCACTTCACGACTCAACTGCCCCAATGTGTGACTCATGTTCCGGATGGGTCTAAGAGGCTGCCTTCTCTGTTGCCCTAATATCCTATATTTATCCCTTGTGGAGCACCTGTCCCACATCTTCTCTGTATCTTCCTTCGATTGACCATCATCTTTGGCAGAGCAGGGCTGTCTGTCATCTCCATATCCCAAGACCTTGCACTGTTTGGGAAACAACCAGCTCCTATCTCCTATCTCCTAGAGCATTTTAAAACACATGTGGAAAGGCATCCCGATTCAGGTGCATATAGTAAATGCCTTGCCGGGGTCTCTGAACTCTGCCATTCCAGCACATCCAGCTTGAGCCTCTGACATGTGGATATGTGAGGATTCTCTGCAGGAAAGGCTCTGCTCACAGAGCCAGGACAGCTCCACGCGCTGCCAGCTGCAGGCCCGGGCAGTGAGCTGGAGAGTTGGTGGGGGGCTTGGGATTTAAACATCACACCTCTGAGTGCTGTCAAGGTGCTTATACAATTTGGAGGGCGGGGTAGCTGGGAGAAGGGCACTTCTTGGCATTGGCCAAATATTTCCTCTTAAAAATGGGTTGGAAGCACCTAAGTAACCAGCAAGAAAGACTTAGTAAAATAAGCCCTTACAGTAGAAGGCCATATCATCATTAACCAACCAGTCTATAAAATGAGACAAGAATATGGGCCAATGCTCAAGCTATAAATAAAAAGAACAAAATATTATAATTGTGGTTAGAACATCATCTCAATTTTTTGGAGGGCATATGTTTGCATAGAAAAGAACAGAAGACTTCATGAAAACGATGAGATTTTACAGGTGATTAATATTTTCTTTTTTAGACTTTTTGGTCCCAGTTTTTTGGTTAAAAATATGTTCATTACAATTAGAAAAATGTTATTAAATAATAAACGGACAGTAAACACTTTAAAAAATCGTTTAAAAATCTTTCATTGGCCCCAAAGGAGAGCTTTCATCTATTTTCTGTGCGTTCTCTCTCCTCTACGGGGAGCTCAGCTGCGATCACAACACAGCAAATCACTGGGTTGGAAAGCTCGGCTGACGTTTCCTTTGATTCTAGACTTCAGGGGCTGTGGCTCTGGTTGCATAACCTCCACTTATGATCTGATCCAGAGATCATCCCTCACCCTAGTGGGAAATAATGAAACCTTCTGCCCTTAAAGCCCTTTGGAACAGATGGCTATAAATACGTAAGCCTCACGTGTTGCCGCGCAGCCCTTCACGTTTTCCAGTGTGCCTTCCGATTTAATCCTTACCATAATGCGGACGAGCTGTTGGTGGACTCAGCCCTAAGTTACAGGCAAGGAAGGGACTTGTCCCAGGTCCTGAGGTGAGAACCAGAGCTTGGACTCAGCTCTTCTGATCCAGGGTCTTCCCCTGCTTCTTGACTCCACGATGGGAGCAAGGAAGCTATTCTGACAAGCGCCCGTGGACGGACAGGGGTGGGCCTCCTATGGGCTGGCCCTCAGTGGGATGTGCAAAGAAGCCTGTGTCCTTATCAGAGCAACTGGTGCTGGGCAAGGGGTCCTCAAGACAGCTGGGCTGAGCACTGGGAACCAAGGAGGACAGACCCTCAACTCCCCAGGATGTGCAAAGGCTTGACCAGAGGCCATAGCCCTGAGATGGGATGTTAAAAAACGCGTCTACATCCCAAACCAGCTTCCAACTTGGACTCTAGTACCTGCTAAGGTTCATTCTCTCTAACGCTTGTCTCTTTCCTTTTCCCTGCCATCATTGTAATGAATGATGCTTTGTGAACATTTTCACACCGCACCGTATCCTGGGTTCTTTTAAGGAAAGAGACCAGATCGTATTTGCTTTAGTACTGTCCTATTTCCTAATGCATGGGAGCTGTGTTGAAAGAGTGTTGGTTAAAGCCAAGACACCAAATCAAAGCCAGAAGTTGTCCTGGGAAGCAGAAGTGAGAATACAGTGATGGGGATAAGTATGCTGGACTCAGAAGCAGGGAGCTGTTTATGTGTATTTTCTGTAATTGAAGCAGGATCCAGTGACCAGCTTCTCAGGGTGTAGCCGATCAGGGTCAGAGGCTCAGACCAACTGATCCAGAGCCTTCTTGAATCAAGAACCATTAAGCCTGAGAACTGCCCATTTGGGCCTCATCCTGATACATCAAAAATGTTGCGCGAGGGTTTCCCTGGTAGCGCAGTGGTTGAGAATCTGCCTGCCAATGCAGGGGACACGGGTTCGAGCCCTGGTCTGGGAAGATCCCACATGCCGCGGAGCAACTAGGCCCGTGAGCCACAACTACTGAGCCTGTGTGTCTGGAGCTTGTGCTCCACAACAAGAGAGGCTGCGACAGTGAGAGGCCCGCGCACCGCGATGAAGAGTGGCCCCCGCTTGCCGCAACTAGAGAAAGCCCACACACAGAAACGAAGACCCAACACAGCCAAAAATAAATAAATAAATAAATAGCGTGCCCTTTAAAAAAAAAAAAAGAAAAAGTTGCACGGGCCAAGAATATAAAATGGGAAGTGAACAAACTCATCTCTTGGGGAAAGCTACGTAGGTGTGCTCAGTAATATTTTTTTCCTTGTTTTTTAGTATTTCCTGATTTCCCCTTCAAAGAGTTTCAGAATGTCTGCTAATGGGACCCTCTTCTCCACAACAGAATTTGACTTTGAAGCAGGACACAACAGGTAGCCTTTGCCAATGACTTTGCTTGAAGTACCTTTTATCTGAGTGTCTAAGGAACAGGCCTAGTGCAGACTGAGGGCAGCTGCGGAGGCCCTGAGTGGTCTGTTGCCTTGCTGCTAGGTTCAGAGGGTAGTGAGCTCCAAAGAGGGATCAGGAGTAAGGCCATTATCTGAAGGCCTCCTTCCCACCCAAAATCTACATCTCTGGATCACAAGATCGAAGGTGTGGGAGGGGGCCCCTGAAGCATCCGGAGGACTGCCTCAGATGCCCTTCTGGCTCTGGAGAGGCAGCTGTCAGAGCTGTTCGCCGACATCAGAGCAGAATGGTGGAGGTGAGCAGGCCTCTGGGGAAAGAGATGAGGAGTAGCCAGGGCTTGAGGGTGAAAACACACAGGCCTTGGGGTCCACACAGGTTTGGCTCTGGGATCTGCAGCAGGTGTGAGAAGCAGGGCTAGTTATCTAATCCATGGCAGCCTCAGTTTCCTTACATAGGTGGATGAGGCACTTTGCCAAGATAACGGGAGCGAGGATGGAGAAAGGGTGTGCAACGTGGCGGGCGGGAGATGGCAGCCGTCAGTAATAACTATAGGATGAGAAATGGAGGGGTGGGGTTTTAGAGATGAGGAAAGAAGGGTAGACCTAGCAGATCTGACTCTGCAGGGGGATATGGAGGGGGGTGGCCAGAAAGGGGACGGACACTTTCCTCCCTCCCTCCCCCTACCCCATTTGCAGTCATGTCAGCGAAGCTTGACTCCCTGACTTGGGCTATTTCCTGACAGGTACCATCTCATCGTGGAAGTGAGAGATAGCCAAGGGCTCAGAGCCTCCATGGAGCTGCAGGTGAACATTGTGAATATCAATGATGAGATCCCTCGCTTTACCAGGTAGGCCTGAGGGCTTGGGAGGGGGTCTCCGTGGGCCGGGGGGTACCATGTCTCTTAAGTGGCTGAGCTGCCTCAGACACACTTCATGCAAGGCAGAGGGCTGCCCTTTGCTCTGGCCTGGAGGAGAGGTAAGAGGCTCATTTACCTGGACCTCCAGACTTAACATCTTCCACCTCTGTTCCCCCCGTCTCCACACCCCACAGACGTGTGCACCATGGGATTCTAGGTATGGTGGGGAAGGGGTGGAGGCCAGACACCACGCCCCTGGTGCAAGGCTTGCCACTGGGCACATGCAGAAGGCAGAAGGCGGGTACTCGTAGGATAGGAGGCTCACCACTAATAACGGCAGAATCCTAGAGCACGTCATCAGTCCAGGCTCCATAAAGCCCACTGTCAGGAGGTCATCCTCTCTGACTGAGGAAAGGGCTGTCTCGATGGTGCCTAAGGGGCCTGCCCACTGCTGGGTGCTCTAAGTTTCCTCCTGTTGTGGTGGATTCAGAAAGGAGATCTGCCTTGTCTGGCAGCTCCTCCATCCAACAGATGTGAGGAAGGTAAGTGAATCTGGTAGAGGCAGCCTGTGGGAATGTGCCCAGCACCAGCCCAGGCACAAAGGCGAGACCAGAGCCTGTCACAGACAAGGATTTAGGAGGGGGAGATGGGATTCTGAGCTGGCATGTGACCCTGCAAACAGCCTGGTTACTGGTTACAAGACTCCACCCCCCACCGTACCCCACAGTTGCTGAGCCAGGCTCAGGAACCAGCCACAAGAAAACTGGCAAACTCCCCTGCCTGGGTTCACTGTATTCATGGAATACATTCAGCTCGGGAGACTCCACCAACGAAAAGCCACTGGGCCCCAGACCTATGTAGAATGCTTGCAAAAGTATTCCGAGATTGAGGTATTAAAGCAACTCCACTCACAGGCTAACCAAGTGCCTTTTGGCAAAACGCACCACAATTGTGAAACTTCTGGACGTTATCACAGTCTACAGCCCAGTTGCTGAGTGTCAACATGGAGGGAGCAGCAGCAGAGGCACTCCCACAAAATGCTTGTTGCCAGGTTAAGCTCAGCAGGACGGTGCAGTGCATTTCTGCTGACGGGCTCTTCCAGGAACACAGTACAGGCAGTTTATAAATAATTGTGACATCCCAGCCTGGATTCGGACTCAAGTATTGGCCAACACAGCAATGCGGATTCATCAGTGATCCCCCAGAGGAAGGCGATGGCGGTGGGGCTAGAGCTGACACGTTCTGCAATGCCCTCTCCACACCCCCAGTCTGTGAGGTGGGAAAGCAGACTAATGGGCCTGCAAAGGGGAAAATAATCAGTTCGCCCAAGGGGCAGAACGTGTAGGCCATCTGGTTTGGACTACATCTTCCAAAATAAAGCAATTGGCCTCAGCAGAAAGGGAACATGACCCTGGCTGTTTATTGGGGTCCCCCAGAGATTGCTCTGGAACTCTGGTTCTCATTTTTGGTTTGAGAGATGAACCTCCATCCCAGACAAGGAAGCATGACCTCTGTGACTGTCTAACCATTTTTAAAAAAAACAGTCGACTTAATTTCAAACAGTGTTCCCTGGATGTTGGTAAGGATGGGTCTGGGAGAGCCTGTGATCTAGAAGGATGTGAGGCAGGATTTGGGGCAGGATGGCTGCCCTACTTTGCCAGGGCTGCTCAATTAGAGCCAAGCTAGTCCCTCAGCCATCCTCACTTTCAACAAGTTTGCTCAGTTTCAAACTAGGTACTAACTTTGAGGGTTTCCTGGTTCCCTTGAACCATCATCCTTCTTTTCTCCCAAATCAGTGCTAGGACTAACCATAAGTTATTTAATTCAGGATGAACAAAATTAAATCCTCAAATGGACTCAAGTAGACTGAGTTTGAGTGTGAAGTTAGAAATGCAAAATGTGGAAACAACTCTTCTATCTCTACTATTTGTTAAGGTCCTGCAATGAAATACAACCAAAGCAAGTACTATTTCTGCTGTTGAAAATGCCTCACCATTTTTCTCCTGGGTGGTGACAAATGCTGAACGTTTCATGTTCTCGTGATGTGCACTCCAGGATGCTGCCATTATGAAAGTCGGGCAGTTTATTATAAGAGTACCCGACTTACATTCACCCTCTACCTCGCAAACAGTGCTCACTATTCTTGCAAAGAACTTTGTTTTAGAGTCAGGCAGGTGGGTCTTTCTCCCCTTCTGCCCATTTCTTTTGCATTCATTCACAGTCCTTTTCAACCTGGCGCGAGGCAGTGTAGACACACTTTATGGACTTACAGAAGCCATCCCAGGTCATCCTGGATTCACACCCTTTCCCCTGAGTGTGGCCCTGGGTCCAGGCTCTGGTGAGCCAGTGTCAAGGGGAGAAGAGTGTGGGAATTAGTGATATCAGGGCTTTCCCCTGTCGGGGGGGCTGCAGGGGTCCTGGCTTCACCGCATTTGAACAGATTTCTACTGTGGTTTGAGGATAACACTTCTAAGTTAAGTGATATTTTATACATACTTGGGTCTTGGATCCCCAAACCAAATAAACCACAGATTTTATCTTCTGCCAGGCTCAATATCAAGTCAGCCAAGGACAGGATGTTGTACCCGGGGAGTTGTGTCTTCACCAACAGCCTGATCAGTCCTCTTCACGAGGACCTGATTTCCCGGAGCGCCCAGTGTGGACTGGAGGAGCCCGCAGATGAGGGTCCTAAACAGCTGCACTCCTGACGTTTGCAGCGGGATACTTCCTGCGGTGGGGCTGTCCTGGGCATCGTAGCTGTTTAGCAGCATCCCTGGCCTCGACTCGCTACACGCCGATAGCAGCCTGCTCCTCTAGTTGTGACAAACAACCTAATCATCTGCAGCTGAGAACCACTGTCTTAGAGGGAAGAAGGAGGGTGGGAGGGAGGGAATTTCTCTCCCAAGGTGTCCTCTGTCTGTCCTATGAGAGGCTGGGAGCCTCTGGCTGTCACCTCTGGTGACTCCTCATAATAGTCCTTCTCAAACTTTAAAGTGCTACCCCGCCCCCGACCCCGCACATCTGGTGAAACTCTGGCTCCTGATTCAGTGGTCTGGAGTGGCCGGAGGACCCAGCATGCTCAGGAAGGCAGTTAGGAAGGCGGGGACAACCCCTGGGGTAGCAAAGGCGAGGCTGTGAAGGTCGCACAGTGTCTTAGTGATCTCTGTTGGAAATTAACGGAAGCCCCTCAATGCAGCCAAAGGAAAAAATCCAATACGTGAGAAAAAGGGTCTCTCACACAGTGGAATAAGGGCTTAGTCCAGCCTGGGGAGCCAGGGCTGTCCCCCTCTCTCCTCTGGCTCTGCTTTTGGTTCCTGCCACCCCGCCTCCTCGGCTGCCTCCCACTTTGTCCATCCCTGGACCCACTGGTGGGCGGCACGGATTCCCTGACAACGGTGTGTGCCAGGTAAGTAAATGGACAAACGGCAGCTTCTGTGGGACCCCTGGTAGTGAGAGGTCCAGAGCACTGAGGTGGCTTCTTGGCCTGAACAAGATTACTGTCCCCCATCAATGGAGCGAGCCTACAGGAGGTCGCCCCAGGGGTGGGGGCCGGCCCAGGATCCCGAGAGCAGCCTGGCTGGGCAGGCCCTGGTTCCAGCTGTTCTCAGCCTGCCTCTGACTCCCCTGGAGGTCCCCGCCCCTTTCTCCTCCCTCTGGCCCTACAGATGATGGGACAGAACCGCAGAGACCTTCTGAGCTCATGAAATGAACGCAATCCTTTAGATCTGAGGTAGAGT
This sequence comes from Pseudorca crassidens, assembly GCF_039906515.1. Classification (NCBI taxonomy): domain Eukaryota; kingdom Metazoa; phylum Chordata; class Mammalia; order Artiodactyla; family Delphinidae; genus Pseudorca; species Pseudorca crassidens. The sequence continues at coordinate 19,119,315 of NC_090303.1, read as the reverse complement.
ATTCATTCCCCTCTTAAAGACAATCCCACAAGGGAAAACCCAAATTTAGGAAACTGGTAAATTAAAGATGACTATTTGTCCCACTGAAGTGATTTTCCCTCCACAAAAGGACTTCCTGCAGTGTTATTTTAAACAATAAGCTTCCTTTGGTACATTCAAAATTATTCCATTTACGCAGGTTGTGCAGTTAAAACCTCAAACATATCTGTCTGGTTTCGGGCCTTTTCCAAGGCAGCAGAGGTCTGAGGAAGGTGCGTAAGTTAGCAGTTTGGGCTTACTTTGTAAGAAGTCATCCTTGGAGGGCAGCACGCTGACCTTAGCTTCTGCCAGTGGGGCTCATTTCTCCCTTCAGAGAGCTGACCTCACGGTTAACGCAACTTGAAAAGGCATACACGTTCTGTGTGTAAATTCTGCCTCCTCAGAACAAAAAAAAAAGGGGGGGCAGAAATAAAAAGTGAGCAGAGGCCCTGGGATAGAGAAGGTTCACAATGTAATCAGCTTCTGGGGGCAGCCATGGTGTGGGCATCAGGAAGTTATAGTTTTGGATATTGTGTCCAGAGGGATTTTTAAAAGAATTCAGGAAAATTCTGCACACGAACTGGGAGAAGAGAAGACAGCTGGACAGGCCGACTATCCTTATTTTAAAAGATGTTAATGCCAAGGCTGACCTGAAAGGGCATCAGGCCTGCGTGGAGTCAGGGACCGTGGCTGGTATAAATCGTTGCCATCGCAGCATGGCAACTTCTTTGCATCCACAGGGATGTGATCTGTGGCAACACAAAAGCCAGTCACCCCTCCTTTCAGCTGCTGAGCTCTCCCTCCCCAACACATTGATGCAACTCCAACAGCTCCGCGCTATATTTAGCACGAACTAAAATACCCACCTCCCAGACTCCACCCTCCTGTGCCCCTGAAATGAGCTGTGTCTGCTGTATTTCTGTTCCAGCCCAACGCACGTGTACATGATTCCCGAGGAGCTGGGTCCAGGAGCAATTGTGGCCAATATCACAGCTGAGGACCCTGATGATAAAGGTTTTACCAGCTTCCTCTTCTACAGCATCACTACTGTCAACAGCTATTTCATGATCAATCAGTGTAAGTCACACACACACACACACACACACACACACACACACACATCCTTATGTGCATCCTTTAATTCAGCCATTTGGATTGTTTTACAAATATTTTCTCTGTCTTCTGGTCTGGGGCATGCCTTTCCGTCTAGACTATCGTAAGTTATCGGGGTAACAGGTGTATTTTTTCTTTTGGCTGCACCTCATGGCTTTGGAGATCTTAGTTCCCTGACCAGGGATTAAACCCAGGCCCCGGCAGTGAAAGCATGGACTCCTAACCACTGGACCACCAGGGAATTTCCTGTAATAGGTGCATTAAAAGCAGCTGGCATAAGGTTTGGGGACATTGAACAGGGCCCTGTGTCGACAGCTGTATCATCAGCTGTATCACCACTCCACCTTTGAGGCAGGTGGCCATCTAAGGATGGATGAGTTCACTATCCTGAGGGTACCTTGAAGTCTCCTGAACAGAGGATTCAGACCAGCACTGTCCAGAAGAAATACAGTGGAAGCCACACATGTAATTTTAAAGTGGCCACAAAAAGTAGAAACAGGTGAAATTAATCTTAACAAGGCATTTTATTTAGCCCAATATATCCAAAATATTATCACTTTAACTTGTAATCAAGATTTTAAAGTTACTCATGAGATATTAATTCTTTGAAATCCGTTGTGTGTTATACTTACTGCATCTCAATTTGGCCTAGCCACATTTCAAGAGCTAAAGAGCCACGTGTGGCTAGTGGTTACCATATTGGATTGCGTCAATCTATTAATACATCCATCTGCTGGATTCCTGGGAGATTTTCCCATCTAAGTATCTTGGTGCAGAGAAGGAGAGTTTCTCCCTCTTAATGACCATCTTTTAGTCCATACCAGGCAGGATGCTGAGTGATCCACATGCATTCTATCTTAAGTACCCAGCAGAACAACCCAATGAACTACCATAATCCACATTTTACAGATGAGGAAACTGAGGCTTGGAGAGAAACTCGGACAGGTTAAGTGACTCATCCAAGGTCTCACAGCTTGTAGGTTGTGAAGCAGCGATACAAATCAAAGCTGCCCGACTCCAAAGGCTGCGCTCTTCCCTACTCCTAGACTATACACCTCATAAATCCCTGTCACATCACCCAAAAGGACTTAACTTTACACAATGATTTTGTGGAGGCCAGCACTGGACAATCCCAAAAAGACAATGTGTTACTCGTCCCATAGGCTTTAGGGCAAAGTTTACCTGTGCCCAGGAGAGGCGGGCAAAGGCGGTGCTGTCTGTCATTGAGGACCTCACTCCAGTGATCATGGCAGGATGGACAACTGTGGTTTAGAATTCTGTTCATTCGAGTATTGCAAATTGAGCTTTTAACAAATACAGTGGGTTTTTTTTGTAGTATATTCATTAAGACTCTTTGGTTGCAAGTAACAGAAACTAAGGCCAGCCAAACCAAGCAAGAGAAAAAAAAAGTAGGGGACACCTATCACCAGGATACTGCATATCTCATGAGAAAGAGTAAACAGTCAGGGCACAGGAAGGATGGGAAGCAGTGCTGCTCCAGTGACCTCAGCAGCTAGAGTTCTGGCATCTTATCTGTAGCTCCACTAGGAACCTGACTTGTGTCTCCCAGTTACAAATTCTCCAGAAAGAGAACTCAGGGGTTGGAGTCAGCTGTCTATCAGTCCAATGAATGACAGGCAAGGACAGCTGCCAGGGGGCCTAACCCTGAGGCATGAGGTGCAAAATTCTAGAAGGATCAGGCCAGACACCCCAGTCAATGTCCAAGACAGGAACTTACATGAGGTTTTTTTTTTTAATGTACTTGTATAAAGAATATTCTCTTTGTAAGCCAGTCCTCACATCAGAATGTTCTTTTCAAATGTACTCCAAGTCTCCACCTACATTTGACTCTTCATTTCTCTCCAAAGAGCCATATTCTGACCTTTGCTTTCTAACAGTGACTGGGACCATCCAAGTGGCGCGCAGGATAGACCGAGATGCAGGTGAATTAAGACAAAATCCCGCCATATCTCTGGAGGTTCTGGTGAAGGATAGACCCTCTGGGGGTCAGGAGAATCGCAAGCAGATAACCTTCATTGTGGAAGACATTAATGACAACCCCTCGACATGTACCAAGTTCACCTTCAGGTATTTGCCTTCTGAGACACATGTGGGCATGTCACCTCTTTGGGGGTGCTTGGTTTTTCTGGTATAGTCTGGCAGGGACTGAAGGATTGTGGGCACCTGCGACACAGCTCAATAATATAAGTAGATTTGAACTGTCCCTTTAGGTGAGAGATTTTCCTTCCTCATCCTTTTTCTTCCCTCTCTTCCATTTTCTTTCCTCTTTGTAATCTCCCTTCTCCACTTTCTTACTCTGTTAAAAAATATTTTTATTTTGCTCTCTTCCAAGAAGAAGATATAACAATTATAAATATATATGCACCCAACATAGGAGCACCTCAATACATAAGGCAACTGCTAACAGCTATAAAAGAGGAAATCAACAGTAATACAATAATAGTGGGGGACTTTAACACCTCACTTACACCAATGAACAGATCATCCAAAATGAAAATAAATAAGGAACAGAAGCTTTAAATTACAAAATAGACCAGATAGATTTAATTGATACTTATAGGACATTCCATCCCAAAACAGAAGATTACACATTCTTCTCAAGTACGCACTGAACATTCTCCAGGATAGATCACATCTTGGGTCACAAAGCAAGCCACAGTAAATTTAAGAAAACTGAAATCATATCAAGTATCTTTTCTGACCACAACGCTATGAGATTAGAAATGAATTACAGGGAAAAACATGTAAAAAACACAAACACACGGAGGCTAAACAATATGTTACTAAATAACCAAGAGATCACTGAAGAAATCAAAGAGGAAATCAAAAAATACCTAGAGACAAATGACAATGAAAACACGACGATCCAAAACCTATGGGATGCAGCAAAAGCAGTTCTAAGGGGGAAGTTTATAGCTATACAAGCCTTCCTCAAGAAACAAGAAAAATCTCAAGTAAACAATCTAACCTTACACCTAAAGGAACTAGAGAAAGAAGAACAAACAAAACCCAAAGTTAGCAGAAGGAAAGAAATCATAAAGAGCAGAGCAGAAATAAATGAAATAAAAACAAAGATCAATAAAACTAAAAGCTGGTTCTTTGAGAAGATAAACAAAATTAATAAACTATTAGCCAGACTCATCAAGAAAAAGAGGGAGAGGACTCAAATCAATAAAATTAGATATGAAAAAGGAGAAGTTACAACAGACACCACAGAAATATAAAGCATCCTGAGAGACTACTACAAGCAACTCTATGCCAAAAAATTGGACAACCTGGAGGAAATGGACAAATTCCTAGAAAGGTATAACCTTCCAAGACTGAACAAGGAAGAAATAGAAAATATGAACAAACCAATCACAAGTAATGAAATTGAAACTGTGATTAAAAATCTTCCAGCAAACAAAAGTCCAGGACCAGATGGCTTCACAGGTGAATTCTATCAAACATTTAGAGAAGCACTAACACCCATCCTTCTCAAGATCTTCCAAAAAATTGCAGAGGAAGGAACACTCCCAAACTCATTCTATGAGGCCACCATCACCGTGATACCAAAAACAGACAAAGATACTACAAAAAAAGAAAGTTACAGACCAGTATCACTGATGAATATAGATGCAAAAATCCTCAACAAAATACTAGCAAACAGAATCCAACAGCACATTAAAAGGATCATACACCATGATCAAGTGGGATTTATCCCAGGGATGCAAGGATTCTTCAATATACGTAAATCAATCAATGTGATAAACCATATTAACAAATTGAAGAATAAAAACCATATGATCATCTCAATAGATGCAGAAGAAGCTTCTGACAAAATTCAACACCCATTTATGATAAAAGCTCTCCAGAAAGTGGGCATAGAGGGAACCTACCTCAACATAATAAAGGCCGTATACGACAAACCCACAGCCAACATCATTCTCAATGGTGAAAAACTGAAAGCATTTGCTCTAAGATCAGGAAAAAGACAAGGATGTCCACTCTCACCACTGTTATTCAGCCTAGTTTTAGAAGTCCTAGCCATGGCAATCAGAGAAGAAAAAGAAATAAAAGGAATACAAATTGGAAAAGAAGAAGTAAAACAGTCACTGTTTGCAGATGACATGATACTATACATAGAGAATCCTAAACATGCCACCAGAAAACTGCTAGAGCTAATCAATGAATTCGGTAAAGTTGCAGAATACAAAATTAATGCACAGAAATCTCTTGCATTCCTATACACTAATAATGAAAAATCTGAAAGAGAAATTAAGGAAACAGTCCAATTTACCACTGCAACAAAAAGAATAAAATACCTAGGAATAAACCTACCTAGGGAGACAAAAGACCTGTATGCAGAAAACTATAAGACACTGATGAAAGAAATTAAAGATGATACCAACAGATGGAGAGATATACCATGTTCTTGGATTGGAAGAATCAATATTGTGAAAATGACTATACTACCCAAAGCAATCTACAGATTCAATTCAATCCCTATCAAATTACCAATGGCATTTTTTATGGAACTAGAACAAAAAATCTTAAAATTTGTATGCAGTCTTGAGAGAAAAAAATGGAGCTGGAGGAATCAGACTCCCTGACTTCAGACTATACTACAAAGCTACAGTAATCAAGACAATATGGTACTAGCACAAAAACAGAAACACAGATCAATGGAACAAGATAGAAAGCCCAGAGATAAACCCATGCACCTATGGTCAACTAATCTATGACAAAGGAGGCAAGGGTATACAATGGAGAAAAGACAGCCTCTTCAATAAGTGGTGCTGGGAAAACTGGACAGCTACATGTAAAAGAATGAAATTAGAACACTCCCTAACACCACACACAAAAATATAAACTCAAAATGGATTAGAGATCTAAATTTAAGACCGGACACTATAAAACTCTTAGAGGAAAACATAGGAAGAACACTCTTTGACATAAATCACAGCAAGATCTTTTTGGATCCACCTCCTAGAGTAATGGAAATAAAAACAAAAATAAACAAATGGGACCTAATGAAACTTAAAAGCTTTTGCACAGCATGGAAACTATAAACAAGACATAAAGACAACCCTCAGAATGGGAGAAAATATTTGCAAATGAATCAACGGACAAAGGATTAATCTCCAAAACATATAAATAGCTCATGCAGCTCAACATTAAAGAAACAAACAACCCAATCCAAAAATGGGCAGAAGACCTACATAGACATTTCTCCAAAGAAGACATACAGATGGCCAAGAAGCACATGAAAAGCTGCTCAACATCACTAATCATTAGAGAAATGCAAATCAAAACTACAATGAGGTATCACCTCGCACCAGTTAGAATGGGCATCATCAGAAAATCTACAAACAACAAATGCTGGAGAGGGTGTGGAGAAAAGGGAACCCTCTTGCACTGTTGGTGGGAATGTAAATTGATACAGCCACTATGGAGAACAGTATGGAGGTGCCTTAGAAAACTAAAAATAGAATTACCATATGATCCAGCAATCCCACTACTGGGTATATACCCAGAGAAAACCATAATTCAAAGAGACACATGCACCCCAAAGTTCATTGCAGCACTATTTACAATAACCAGGTTATGGTAGCAACCTAAATGCCCATCGACAGACGAATGGATAAAGAAGACGTGGTACATATATACAATGGAATATTCCTCAGCCATAAAAAGGAATGAAATTGGGTCATTTGTTGAGACGTGGATGGATCTCGAGTCTGTTATACAGAGTGAAGTAGTCAGAAAGAGAAAAACAAATATCATATATTAATGCATATATGTGGAACCTAGAAAAATGGTACAGATGAACCAGTTTGCAGGGCAGAAATTGAGTCACACATGTAGAGAACAATGGAATGGACACCAAGGGGGGAAAGTGGCTGGGTGGTGGTGGTGGTGGTGTGATGAGTTGGGCGATTGGGATTGACATGTATACACTGATGTGTATAAAATTGATGACTAATAAGAACCTGCTGTATAAAAAAATAAATTTAATTTAATTTAAAAATTAAAAACAATAAATCAATGAAGTCCCTTGTGATTCTGGGTTAATATGACTTTTGGTAAACAGTACTGTCTTTCCACTAACTATTTTGTCTCAATGCCACAAGATGAATAATTCCCCAAGTTAGCTTCATCTCTGTGGTTTCTTAATAACTAGTCTCCAGTCTCTTGGCAGTGTGAAGGTGGTTCCTCCTGGGGGTGGGGAGGGCATCTCTACAGTGACCCTTGCTGAGAGAATGTCCTGTGTCTGGAGCAAAGCTGAACACCAGAGCTGGTCTCACTTTCAGATCTCCCTAGGGAAAGAGTCTCCCTCTGAGATGATCTTTGGTTTTGCAAGTTCATTTTTTAAGCTCTAGGTAACTCTGGACATAGACCCGATACATAGTGTGGCCATGCAAAGGACAAAGGACCCTAGACAAAGATTATCTAGGATAAGCAGTACAAATACAAACTCCTGGGGCTTCCCTGGTGGTGCAGTCATTGAGAGTCTGCCTGCCGATGCAGGGGACACGGGTTCATGCCCCGGTCCGGGAAGATCCCACATGCCGCGGAGCGGCTGGGCCCGTGAGCCATGGCCGCTGAGCCTGCGCGTCCGGAGCCTGTGCTCCGCGACGGGAGAGGCCACGAGAGTGAGAGGCCCGCGTACCGCAAAAAAAAAAAAAAAAAAAAAAGAGATACAAACTCCTTTATTATGCTCTTCAATGTCCCCCCGTTTTCCCCAGTGGCATGCCCAGTATAGTGCTAAGAATCAAGTGGTCCTGAGCCTGGCATCAAAACAGCTAAACCCTGTTCTGGACATACCCTACTTGCCTCTTCAGATCTAGCTCCCAGCCTCCCCCACCCTGCTCTGTGCCCCAGGAGGCTGACCTCTATGGATATCAACTGCTCCCTTGCCCTGCACCTTCCCATTGGCCCACGGGAAGCCCTGGAATGAGGGGGAGAGAGAAGTCAGGGTATTTATCCCCTGGCTCCCTCCCTGTCAGCGGCATGAGCCCCTCCACCTCCTGAAGGTCTCAGCTCTTATTAGGCCGCCCTCTGCGCACAGCACCCTCTGTCCCTGGTTCCGGTTTCAGGAACTGCTCCCTCCTCTGGCTCCTTGAGGCCTAGCAGTGGAAAGGGAGGCCCACTCTTCCTAGACCTAGACCATCCTTTGAAGTTCCCATGTACTGTGTGTACACGTTGTAACAGTCCCTTTACTAAACCCTCCCGGAATTATCTTAATTTGCCATCTGCTTCTTACTGAGGCCCCTATCAAAGCAATAATGGCCTTGACCATGTGATAGGTTCCTATCCCAACCCCAAGAACAGAGTCTGTTTGATGGGTGAGAACAGTTGTCATGGACAGTTAGGACCGTGACTTCCACACCATTTTCTGCATAAATCAAACCCACCACTGTTAAGAGAAGTCTGGTCCCTGTGATGGAGCAGAGGTGATCCACAGAGTCACTCTTCCACTTTCTTTGAAAATCTAAAGCTATGCTAGTGCCTTTGGGTGGCTCCAGTGCATCTTGGGAAATTCTTCTCCTCATGTCCTGCTCTTCTAGACCCTCCTGCTTTCCGCTTTGTTCTCCTGCCCTAAGAGGTGGGGGAAGATAGTTGAAGCGTAAGAACTCTGGGTATCAATGATTGGAGAGGACTGTGCTATCTCCAATCTTCCTGGTCAATTTTCTCCCCTCAGTGCATTTCTGCTAAGTGTGTACTGTGGCTTCCTGTGGTCCAGAGTCCCCTGATGTGTGAGATGACAGTTTACAAACTGCATTCCGTATTAGCTAGTAAAATCACATTTTGATAATCTTCTCTCCAAATTAGCCTTGAAGGTCAATGCCAGCCAGTAACTGAACTAATTGTATTTATTACTAAAGGTAACTCTAAACAATGTTCCAGGAGAGCTCTGGGCTTTTCCAGTGGGAGGAACTTGCAGTTGTCCTGTAAAAGCCAAGATATGAGGAGGGGCAACAAAAGGGCTCCTCCCTCAGCAGTCCAGGAAGTGAAAGGTTTTATTCCCAAACCCCAGCTTCGTTTGCATACTCCAGGGAGGGGCTGGGAAACCCTGACCCTGCATCACCCACCACTCTCCCCCGCCTAGCATCTCGTCCATTCCCACCACACCACAGTGGAAGCACCCGGGCAGGTCAAAAGCAAGCCAAACGACAGCACTGGCGCTGCCATGGGCTCTGGCAGCCCTGTCCCTGAATATTTACTCTTTCTTCAGGGCTCTTGGCACAGTGCCTGCGGCAGAGTCTGGGGGAGCAGGTAGAATAGGCTGGGAGGGCGTCAAGCACCCAGTGGATCCCACGAGGCAGGTGGCTTTGTGCCAGGTCCCCTGCCATCCCTGTGGGTCCATGCAGGCTCTCAGGAGGCCGAGAGACAGAAACAGCCCCTGCGGCTTTCCCAGGCTGGTGATGAATGAGCCCAAGGCCCTGATGGAGGCATCAAAGGCCCCGTGACAGAGCCGCTATGGTTGTAAATCGTCAGGCGCTTGGCTGAAAGCGCTTCGCAAGCTGTTTGTGAGCCAAAGGCAGAGGATGTCGGCTGTGCCTGTCACCTCCAAGTGGGGGGGGAACCGTGGTCAGATGGCTGGGAGTGAAAGCAGCCCGCCTTTGAGGCAGGGAGTGATGAATGAGGGGGGAGTCGTTTTCCAAGTCATGCGTTTAGGGGAAAAATACCAAGTGGCAGGGGAAAATGAAAAGAACATGCCAGGTGGCCCTAAAGGGCCAAGTGTGAAGGCTCTTTTGGAGGGCGTGAAATGTCTGGCTTCAGGACCCTAGAGTCTTTGGGTGATGCAACCTTCCGGCTTCTGCAGACTTGTAATCAAGGCTCAGATCACTGAACCCTCTGTTGGCCTGGAGAGTCATTGATAGAACCGAAAGTAAAATTTACTGTGACTCTTAACACTGACAAGGGGATGGTGCCTGGATACATCAGCTTTCTGCGACAGGTCTTGAAACCACCCTGAATCTTTCTTCATCTGTAAAATGGGGACAAGAACACAAACCTCTAGGCGATGAGGGGATTAGAGATAGAGTTTTTAAAGTGTTTGGTAGGATACCACATATAGTTGGTATTTAACAAATAGTATCTATTCTAAGTATTTATGAGTAAAACCATGACATCGTGCCATCAAGACAAGAATGGAAATGCTCGGACTCCAGTCCTCCTGAGACACAGAGACATCATGGAGATTCAGTTACACCTGTGAGAAGGACCGCTTTCCCAGAACAAACCCAGTTATCCTCAGCAGCACAAAAACAACCTTGCCGTCAGACTTGGCTCCATGTTTGCTAAGCCCATTTTAGCTGCCGTGAAGAGCTGATGTGGAATGTAGAAAGCAGCATAATTCTGTTTCAGAGAGAGGTGATAGTACAGAGGATTAGAGACACGTGTTGATGCTCTGAGAACAAGATGCCAAGACAGGATTAAATGTGCGAGGCTTTTATTAGTGGAAATGCCTGTGGGAGAAGATGGGGAGAGAGCTAGACTAGGCTGCGAGGGTCATCAGACCGTGATGCAAGTCTGACCTGAGTAAAGGAAGGAGGGAGGGTGCATGGGTGGGAATGTTCTAGTCTGTTCTGCAGTCCATGAACTTGGCTAGGGCATTGGGGAATCCTGGAGCCAAAGTCAGCTGTCACAGGACAGGAATGAGTCTGCCTTAGTATCTCTGCCCTCCTCTGTCGTTGGTACACGACCTCACTGCAAATACAGTGATGGATTTCATAGCCCAGCAGCTGGGGTCTGTGGTCATTCTATTCCTGCAGCTGTAGGTCTTCCAGGCACATTCTCCTGGCATCCCCAATATATTTTTGTAAGAAATCCTGCCCAAGGCAAAACATGATTGTGGTGGGCAAAGAAAGAAAGAAAGAGAGAAAGGGAGAAAGGGAGGAAGGGAGGAAGGAGAGAGAGAAAAAAAGAGAAAGAAAATACTAGCCACACAAATTCCTCTTTGCCTGTACATGAGCCCCTTTGCAGTGTGATTTTGCCATTCCTCCCATCAAGAGATGGGTATCTCTTTCTACTCCTTGAATCTGGACTTGACCAGGTGAATTGCTTTGGCCATCGGAACATTCACAAACATGGTGCAGCAAAGGATTGAAAGGTGTGTATGCAGTGGGACTTGCCCTCTCTTGCTACTTTTGGAAGCCTAAGATCTCCATGCAAAGAGCACAGACTAGCCTCCTGGAGGATGAGAGGCAATATGAAGCAGAAACCACCCACCTTCCCACCATACCTGTGAGTGAGGCCATCCTGGAGCATCCAGCCCCCACCGAGCTGCCAGTGACTGGAGAGACCAGCCAAGCTGGACTAGAACCAAAAGAGCGAATGGATAACCCTTAGTGTTGTAAGAAAGAATAAATGCCTGTTGTTTTAAGCCACTAGGTTTTGGGCTGGTTTGTTATGTAGCAAAAGCTAATCAACATGCCCATCTTATAGATGGAAAACCTGAAACCTGGAGACCTGTGAAGTCCCTTAATGGGTCTGGAGATGTTACCATGCTTCCTCAGAGTCTCCCACTCCAAGCTGGGCTTGACCAGATGGCTCTGAGTTTGGGGGCAGCTTTACTCATTTGCATACTATTTGCCTCCCTGCTGGAGTGAACTGAGATTGGGACCCAGAATTCAACCTTTAATAAGCCTCTATTGAATGAATGATGCTAAGGTGTCAGGAGGCCCTTCTATGACTTTGAAGCCATGAGAACACAAGTGGAGGAATTTCCAGTCCTCTAAGCAGGGGAGGGAGGGTGCAGGGGTACAGCAATACCCCCCAGCCAGATTATCAATTCCTGCAGGCAGGGGCAGAATTTCTATTTCTCTTATATTCTTCTTCACTCCTGTGCTAGTCCCATAAGCTACCATTCATTCAACAAATATTTGTTGAGTGTGCCAAGAACAAAGCAGATAGAGATCCCCAGTCTTGTGGAGCTTACATTCTTGGGGGCAAACAGGCGATAAACAGGATATGTAAGTAAACTGTATCGTATATTGGAAAATGGTAAGCACCAAGCATTAAACCTACAGGGGGGAAGGGGAGCGGGAGCAATGGGCTGGGGGCGTTGACATTTTAGTTGCGGTAGCCAGGGAGCCTCCTGAGAAGGTGCCATTTGATTCGAGACTAAAGATAGGGAAAGAGCAAGCCATGCGGTGCGCAGTTAAGTGCAATGGCCCTGAGGCCAGAGCCTGGGGAGTGTCCAGGAGCACAGGGAGGCCAGAGTGGAAGGACAGTGAACAAGAAGAATTAGTAGGAGATGAGTTCAGACAAGTAAGGGGTGGGCGCACGTCATGAAAGATGCTGTAGATCAGAGTCACGACTTTGAATGAAATCAGGAGTCCTTTGCGATTTAGGAGCAGCAGAGCGACGTGATCTGACATTTTCACAGGATCCCTCTGGCTGCTGTGTTAAGAATCCTCTGAAAGGAGTCAAGGGCAGAGTGGGGACACCAGTTAGGCAGGTACTGCCTTAACCACGGACTTGCTTTCAATTGAAATGAAAGCCGGGGTGTCTAGCCTGGGGCCTGTGTTAGAAGGAATGTTCAGTCACTATTTGTTGGGGGAAAATATTGAATCGTGTCTTTTCGCCAGCATTATGGTGCCTGAGAGAGCAGCCAAGGGGACGTTGCTTCTGGACCTGAGCAAGTTCTGCTTTGATGATGACAGTAAAGCACCAAACAACCAATTCAACTTCACCACGCCATCCGGAGTGGGGAGCGGCAGCAGATTTTTACAGGATCCAGCTGGCTCTGGGACAATCGTGGTCAGTTAACCGTCATTGCATCATCGAAAGGGCATTGGGGAAGTTGGTCTAACAGGCATAGTGCTTTTGCTGCCCCATAGAGAGAAATTTCCAAAGTAACTCCCTCTCCAAGCGACTGTAACTGACAAACTTAATAGTGACTCTGTTTTCCCCATTTGCTCTTTATTTTACCCAAGTTCCAGGAATTGTTTGTTATGCATGGTTATGCCTGGGGTGCTAAGGATTGGATTCTTTCTTGCATAGTTCACAGTTTGCAGGCTGCCTGCCTGGTTAGCGTGCTTCCACAGTCACATATCAGTGCCCTCTGGGCTCAAGCACTTTTGTTTATTTCAGTGCTCATTCCTCGCCATAGAGGTGTGAGGTGAGAGAGAGCAGGGCCAGGGCCATGCGTGTGTCCTGCTGAATTCCGCAATGTAGAACCACTGGAGACCCAAAAAAGAGGGGCATCTCCACTGGGGCAAATATGTAATTGGAGAAAGAATGGGAGCAAAAGGCAGGTCTCAATGAGCTGTGTGAGACATTTAACAACAAGGTTCCCACTGGAGGGTTGGGGGGAAAGGAGGAGAGAGATAGAAGGGCAGGGTAAGGTGGAGGTCTTACAGGGGGGTGGTCTTGATGGGGGAGATCTTTGCATCAGAGATAAAGCCTCAGGAAGAAGAGCAAGCAGCCCACTAACCATCCTCTCAAACACCCCCTTCTCCACCTCCCATCCCCCAAAAAGTCGTACCAATTTTATTCACTGTGTCAACCAAAAATAACTTTTTTTTTTTCTGTTTGAGAAATTAATACATGTTCACTGTAGAAAATGTAGGAAACACAGAAAGGCATTACTATTCAGTAATAACCACTATTAACATGTTGATATATTTCTTTCTTGTCTTCTTCCCTATGCATAGATTTTATGTATCGTCTATATATATATGCATAAGTATTCTAAATGATGGAAATAACCTTGCATGTAGGATTCTGTATCATGCTTCTCTTTGACTTAACCTGAAATCTTGAGCCTATGCTGGGCAATAGTGCTTGATGAACATCTTTAAACAGATTCTCTCTCCTGATAAATTCTTTCAAATAAGTTCTCTAGCAGTGAGCAAATGTATGGACATAACTTTTTAAAGCTCCTCCTATGGGAAAAAGTGCTTTCCAGAAAGGTTTTGCAATTTACATGTCCACTATCAGTACATGAAAATGTCAGTTCAATTAAAAGTATTGTTTATTCTGTGTAATCTGATGTCTCTGTTTTAATCTAGTTGATAGGTGATCTAGATTATGAAAATTCAAGTAATCTAGCAGCCGGCAATAAATACACTGTGATAATCCAGGTGCAGGATGTTGCCCCTCCTTACTATAAAAGCAAGTATCATTTTGGTTTATTTCATGAAGCATCTTCCTTGAGTAGCAGTGACTAAACTGTGCTGGGCAATGCTTGGGCTTGGGCTGGGGATGTATTTATGTTCAAAAGGAGAATTCCAAAAGCCCCAATACTTCGGAATCAGCCCAGCCTCCTCCTGTCCTTCACCAAGAACAGTTAATCAGTCTCCAAGTCCTTTCTTCTGTGTCACCTACAACTAAAATCTAAGGATTTTAGTAAGGATCTGCTGCCTTCCCCCCAACTCCACTGCACCTCCATCCCACTAGTATTGCTCTAATGCAGAACCTCCTCTATCAGAGCTGAATTACAACACCAAGAGTGTTTCAAGAGTCTTTCTGCCCACCTTTAGTCTTGTCCCTTTCCAACGCATCCACCACATTTCTGACAGTGATTTTCAGGAAACGCAAATGCCACCGTATTACTTCTTGCTGAAAGCCCTTGAGTGTCTCCCCATAGCTGTCAAGTTCACATTCAAACTCTTTGGCTTGGCACAAAGCAATAAAGAGAGTCACGTGAATTTTTTTGGTTTCCAAATGCATATAAAAGTTATATTTACACTATATACTGTAATCTGTTAAGTGTGCAATAGCATTGTCTTAAAAACATAATGAACATACTTTAATTAAAAATACTTTATTGCTGGGCTTCCCTGGTGGCACAGTGGTTGAGAGTCCGCCTGCCGATGCTGGGGACACGGGTTCGTGCCCGGGTCCGGGAAGATCCCACATGCCGCGGAGCGGCTAGGCCCGTGAGCTATGGCCGCTGAGCCTGCGCGTCTGGAGCCTGTGCTCCGCAACGGGAGAGCCCACAACAGTGAGAGGCCCGCGTACCGCAAAAAAAAAAAAAAAAAAAAAAACACTTTATTGCTAAAAAATGCCAACCATCATCCGAACCTTCGGCGAGTCATAACCTTTTTGCAATGGTAACATCAAAGATCACTGATCACAGATCACCATAACAATATAATAATGAGGAAAACGTTTGAAATATTGCGAGAATTACCAAAACCTGACCCTGAGACACAAAGTGAGCAAACGCTGTTGGAAACATGGTGCCGATAGATTTGCTCGACACAGGGTTGCCACAATGTTCAATCTGTAAAAAACACAATATCTGCAAACTGCAATACGTAAAACGCAACAGAATGAGGGATGCCTGTATTGTGATTTAATTATTTTTCCTATTTCCGTTTATAGATAATATCTACATTTATATTCTAACAAGCCCAGAAAATGAGTTTCCTCTTGTCTTTGATAGCCCATCCTACATATTTGCCGTGTCGGAATTAAGCCCATGTAAGTAACCGACGAGACACAGACTCCAGTGCTCTTGATAGACCCCTTCATCCGGAGGCACTTGGGTGGAGGAGGCTCCCCGTCAGAGGCCCTGGTGGTGGTGTGCACAGCGACTCACAGCTGATTCCTGGTTATTGCATGTCTTACTTCGTTTTAAATTCTCCTCACTGTGGAGGAGCCCTTCAGGTGAAATCCAGATTTTGAAAACTGTTGATTAAACTGCATTTCTCTGAACCCCCTGATTGCCTCTTTGTCTGGGTGCCTGATTCCAACTAATCCTCTCTTTTTGCAGCCTAAGTTTTCCCTTGGTCTCCACTGTGATTTTTATCCAGCTCACTCAGAGAATTGAAATTTAAAAATAGAGAGAAGGCTTCCCATTTCTAGATTTCTTTCATTTAAAAACAAAATAAAGATGTTTTCTCTCTCCCTTTGAAGGATTCCCTGGAGGCCTCTTTTTCCACCCTTTAGGATGCCTTGATTTCTGCGGGCTCCTCCCCACTCCAGCTGGGTTTCTCCCCGTCTCTCCCAGTGAAGGGGAGACTGTTAACTCTAGAATAATCAGACCTCACCACAGTCTTTGAGACTTGGATTGTGTATACTTCTACACTAAAAACTAAACAAAACAAACCCCAAAATCTCCCTCTAAAATGATCTCCTCTTCATTTCGTTTTCTCTCTTGATGATGAGCTCCATTTCCTGACATTACATTTTAAACAAAATACAAAAAGAGGGTCTGAAGAAAACGCTGTCGATTCCTTATGCCTCATCCAGTGAATAATAAGTGCAACAGGAATAGGTTTTTTATGAATTCACAGATCTTGCTACAATTATTAATCACCTACTCTGGGTCAAGCACGTAGTGCTGTTCTATATAGTTGAATAAGAGAAGATGCTGCCCTTGAGGAGTATAATTTATGAGGAAGAACTTCTATAAAACAAGCAAGCCCGAAGTCCAGCAGCCCACCAACAAGACTTGCAAAATAAGCAAAATGGAACAGGATTTAAAAATCAAAAATATTCCAATCATCCTGTTGCTAAACCTTTAAAAATCATGTTTTTCATCTGGTTTTGTAACAGCAACCCATGCTCAGTATAGAAAATTTGAAAAATAAAAAAGACAACACTGCTGCAAAAAGATGTATATGTGAAGGTTCTTTGCAGCGTTAGGATCATGTAATAATTGGTGTGCTTGGAGTCTATATGAGGATATGAATTGTCTTTTAGACTTCGCAGTACTGCTTGCATCATACGGCCAGTTTCCTAGTGGGTGTCATTAGTGTAATTTGAATTTAAAAGATGTAAAACATACAGAGTTTGAACAGCAAAGAGGCCCCCAAAAGTCTTTCGCCCATGGCACTGAGAGTGTCTGCTCCTGATTCCTCCTCTCACCCCCAAAGCAGGACTAATCTCAGATATTATTCTCAGCGGTAATCGCAGGTACTTTATTCTTCCAGCTAGAACCCGGGTTGGACGGATGCAAGCGACAGATAAAGACTTCCCCCAGAGAGACATCGTATACTCCATCTCCACCGGAGGGGCCAGCCAGCACTACCCAAACATATTTTGGATTAATCCCCAAACGGGAGAACTCCAGCTGGTGACTAAAGCAGACTACGAGACAACTCCCATCTATATTCTCAGAATCCAGGCCACCAACGGCGAGGACAGCAGCTCAGTCACTGTGAGTGGGGCTGTTTGGTGCATTCACACCAGCCCAACTGGTTGACTTCGGGTCTCCCTGGCACCCTCCAGGTGTGGCCGCAGCAATAAGGAATCTTAATAGGGCACCTCCTGCAGACATGACAAGAAATGGCTAGGGGTGTCCCAGACAGCACAATCGGACACACATAGCAGTGCCAGGAGATAAAGATTGACATCTGTAAGCCCACGTTTATGGGTGACTGGGAGAAGCGCTGAGATGGATGGCCACCCTGGGGGACAAGCTTCCTCCTGTTGCCCTTAAATCCCCCCTTGCTGTTGAGGTGGGCTGTAGCTGTGCATCGCCCCCAAGTAGTTTTACCCTGTTCCTACCCTGAGACCCATCATACCAGATGGGATAGGTCTTAAAATGATCTGGCTTGACACAGCGCTATGCTGCTTTGTAACCTCTGATGTTGAGAATCTGGTTAAGTGCATTTCTGAGTCAGTAGGTCTGAGTAGGGCCTGAGAACCTGCATTTATAACATGCTTCCAAGTGGTGCCGAGGCAGCTGGTCCATGGCCGTGCTTTGAGGAGCCAGGCTTTGACAGGTCTGTGCTGCCAGTGGTCAGGAATATTTGAGCGTAATATGATGGTCACAAAGAGGAAACTATTTCTTGGTCTTTCCCGTTAGTAAAGTGAAAAAGCCTAAGGCAAAATGAACTCAGCTAGCGGCAGGCAGCCCTGTGTGATAGAATGACTGGTCCAGGGTCAGGAGGCAGAGTTCATTTCTCAACTTTGATCCCAATTTGCCAAGGGGGTCCGAGCAATGCTTATCTTTGTACCCTGATTTCTCTCTCACACATGGAGAGTCACCTCATAACCCAATGCCTGAATAGTCCAGTTCCTCTGATGACTTGCTTTGAATTAGTGGGACGATGTTTTCAATGATGTGTAAGGCTTGGCATTGCTAGCTGAGAAAAAGATGTGCTAAGTTGAAGGTAATTGTCGTGTTTGTTAGCTTGGGTTTTTGAGAGGAATGAATGGAGTCCACTTTGGGAGCTAAATAGAGAGAACATTTCAATTTACTCCTGGGCTCAGAAATAGCTGAAATCCCCAAATTTCAGAGGTAGAATGAATACGACTCTAAAATTCATAAGCTTTTAAAAAGGGTGATGATCACATAAGTCCCTTTCAGGGCTGACATTCTGTGATTCCGTGCTGGCAGGCATCCCAGTCCATATTCCAATTCACCAGGCATAAAAGACAGTGATGAAAGAGAACAGACTGGCCCCTGCTTGTGGCAGGCCAGCGCCACCGGCTCAGTGCAGTGCTGAGATCCCGGGTTACACACAAGACCCCGGCTAAGCCAGGTCGCCTCCTTCTATCCCACTGGTTCTCAACCCTGGCTGAGTATTAGAATCGGCTGGGGAACATAAAAATCGTGCCTGGGGACTTCCCTGGTGGCGCAGTGGTTAAGAATCCGCCTGACAATGCAGAGGACACGGGTTCGAGCCCTGGTCCGGGAAGATCCCACATGCCGCGGAGCAACTAAGCCCGTGCGCCACAGCTACTGAGCCTGAGCTTAGAGCCCGCGAGCCACAACTACTGAAGCCCGCGCGCCTAGTGCTTGTGCTCCACAAGAGAAGCCCGTGCACCGCAACAAAGAGTAAACCCCACTCACCGCAACTAGAGGAAGCCAGTGCACAGCAACGAAGACCCAAGTCAGCCAATCAATCAATCAAGGAAGAAAAAAAAAAAATCAGGCCTGCGCCCCACCCTCCAGGGAGTCCAATTCATTTGGTCTGGAGAGGGCCAGACAAAGTGGAGCCATGGTTGAGAGCCATTGTTCGATCTTCCAAAGTTAAAGACAGAACTTCCAACTCACAGGGGCAGCAAGCAAGGAAGCACAGGAGGGTCACCATAAATCCATCATCGTTACCGGAAAAACAACTCAGCATCATCTGGGGGTGAGCGCATGTGTCTAGCTGCATATGTGTGTGGGGGTGTGGAAATGTATTATTACGTATATTATGCACACGTGCATGTACACACACAACACACAGTAGAGAAGTTAATAGCATAGGACTTGGAGTAAGACAGACCTAAGTTCAAATCCCAGCTCTGCCACTCACCAACTGAATGGCCTTAGGTCAATTACCTAAATTCCCTAAGCCTCAGCTTCCCCATCTGTAAAATGGGAATAAACATATTATCGATCTTGGATGAGGTTAAACCTCACTAATTCACAAAAAGCACACAGCCCAGTGCGTGGCACACAGTAAGGGCTCAGTGATAACTACTCAGTGAGACCACTTTCCTGCTGCTCTAGGTGACTGTGAACATCATTGAAGAAAATGATGAAAAACCAATCTGTACCCCAAACTCGTACTTCCTGGCCATCCCAGTGGATCTGAAAGTTGGCACAAATATTTACAATTTCAAGCTCACGTGTACTGACCTTGATTCCAGCCCCAGGTCTTTTCGTTACTCCATTGGCTCAGGTATGGTATTGATGTCAGTGGTCCTGGACCCTTGCTGAGGGCTCCTGGTGTTGGGGGCTGTAGCAGCTGTTTAGGAAGAAGGGGTGGGGGTCTGAGCTCACACACTGATCTGGCACAGCGTGTAGGGGGTGGGGTGTTTTGAATGAGGAAACCAAGGGTGAGGAGTCAAATGGTTCTGGAATTCCCAGTCCCCGCCCCCCGCTTGGCTTCCCCTTCTCACCTAACTCTTCTCAGACTCCCATACCTGGCTGCCCAAAGGCCCAAGGAACAGTGAATCCCATTGATGGTGACCCGCCCCCCCCACCCCCAATTCCCAGCCTGTCGTAGGATTCATGAATCAGATTAGTGTAGTTTAAAAACATTTTTTTAGTCCAACTCCTCCCCCACCTCTTTTCCTGCAAGCTTGTTGGTGGGGGGGGGCAGGGGAATCCCAGTCCTCTCTCTGAATAATAATAGATGAAATAGATTAAATGCATTTTGAAACGCGTCCTCAGGAATTCTCTTCTGCTCCATTCATTTTCTCTCTTTAAAAATATACCATTGTGGGAGGGAAAGAAAAGAGCACCCCTCAATGGAAATGAGACCAAAATAGTTCATCTAATGAAGTGCCGGGGCCAGGGATTTAAACCCAAACAAGCAGAGCAGTTTCACGTGAAAGACTGAAAAGCCAGCTCCGCCGCCTGCTGAGCCCTGGCAGAGCCGGAACTGGAGCAGCAGGAAGCCTCTCGAGCAGGCTGTGTCACAAAACCCAGGGGCAGAGCCCACCTCAAGACTGCAGTGGCCGGAGATGGGAACAATCCATACTGAGAACCCTCAGGCCTTTATGGGGCACTTCGTTGCTCGGGAGTAAAACTGCATCATCCCCTGGTCCATTTACTGGTTTTTAGTTGGTAGTGAGTCTGCAGCCACCGGGGGAATGAACAAGAGCTGCTTGGGCGGGCAGCTTCTCTGCTCTGGGCTCCCTAAGCTGTGAGCCTGCAGCCCCAGACGAGCCGCTGGGGAGGTGGGGGTGGGGACTACTGTCCCTGCCAGCCCAGGACACACCTTCCTTTGGGGGACTCCAGGGACATCCATCACGGGTGTGACCAGCCCGGTTTCATGAAAGGCGTGCAATGAACTTGGCCCATGGCTAGGGACGTGGCCCCCTCTTCCCTCTTGCCGCCCACTGATTGGTCTGAGCGTGACTTACACATTGTTACCAAGTTAATGCTGACGATGAGCATTGGCCGCAGCAGGATTGCTAGCTCCCTGCCTGATGCTCAGCGCGGTGGCGGCCATTCTCCCTGGACACCTGTGCTGGTGCCCTTTTCTACTCTCATTTTCATTGCAGCCACACTGGTTGTAAGCCAGAGTCTCTCTGTACTCATGAAATCTCTGGTGCTGTTAAGGCCCATATCCTGTCACTGCCCCCACCCTGGTACATCAGAAGTAGTCTACACCTGAGGTGGGATGTTTAAGAAAAAGACTGAATGTAGTTTTCTTCTAACCCTTATTTCTCACGCTCTTTTCTTCCTATTCCCAAAATCCTTGCATCGCATCTCATTTAGGGAACATCAACAGTCATTTCACCTTCTCTCCTAACGCCGGGTCCAACGTTACAAGCCTGATCCTCGCGACTCGCTTTGACTATGCTAGTGGGCTTGATAAGATCTGGAACTACAAACTACTTGTCTACATAACTGATGACAACTTGCTGTCCGACAGGAAGAGAGCTGCAGCTCTTGTTGAAACAGGCACAGTGACCCTGAGCATTAGTGTCATTCCTCACCCAACCACGACTGTCACCACAACCCCCAGGGTAAGGGTTTTGGGAGATGGACTTCCCAGTTACATCCCTTGTAACTGATGTTGATGGAGCCCCTTGACCTAGGAGAAATGTGGGGTGGACTGAAAAGAGTTGAGGTGTTAGGATGTTGCCAGAAACGCCAACCGTGGGCTGGATCGGAATAGTCACTGGGTGGTAGAAAAAATCTGGGTGAGACCTTGGGCTTATAGAACCACTGACATTTCCTAGTCTGGTAAAGAAGGAGGTACACATATGCACAGACTTGTGATAGATCAGGCATTGCCCATCCAGGGTATGGACATGTTGCTGCCTTCACGAGCCCTTCTCTGCTTGCTCTTAAGAGCCAATACAAGTCCGTGTCCATGAGAGCAGCTAGCTGCCAGATGCTCTGCTCTACTTCTTTTGAAGAGTCACCATTTGTCAGTCTATACCCTACTCCCCACCCACTCCAAAAAGAAATCCATTTATTCAATCTGCAGGTATTGATTTAATACCTATAATATGCCAAGCACTTTGGTGAATAAGCCAGAAATTATCTCTGCTCTCTCATGGAGCTTATAGTATAGGTTAGTGGTTCTCAAGAGTGGTCCCCAGACCAACAGCAGCAGCAGCATCACCTGGAAACTAGTTAGAAAAGCAAATTCTTGAGCCCACCCCGGAACACTAAAGTTATACCTCATCCAGCCATGATCATCACTACGACTTCCAGGGAAGGATGTTGAAACCTGGAGTCCTCACCAAATCCCCAGACCTACTGGATTAGAAACTGTGGTGTGGGACCCAACCATCTGTGTTTTTAACAAGCCTTCCAGGCCATTCTGATTGCACTAAAGTTTTAGAGTCTCTGATCTAGAGGGGGAGACGGATTACAAACAGGTGTGCAAATTAGTAAACTACCTACAGACTGTCATAAACAGTAGGAAGAAAAGCAGCCCCATACTTGGAGTATGCCAGAGGAAAAGGAACCAGAACCTCAGAAAGCCACCTGTGACAGATGGTCAAATCCTGCTTCTCAGAGTCTTACCAAGAGCTGCTTAATATTCCTTTCCTGTGGGCTGGAGTCAATATTACCCCCAATGAATGGAGGCATTAGGTGACTTGAAGGGCTTTCAGTTGTGGTAGGAGCCAGTAGGTGCCCCAAGTAAGGAATTGCCACCTTTCTGCAACTTACAACACAACCCAGCTCTGACATCTCCAACCTGGAAATCTCCATAACTTTTTGTTATCAGTCTCCCTCTCTGGGAAGCAAATGCTGAACTTGAGGTCTCACTGTGATAACAGCCTGCTCAGCTGGCAGCACAGCTGGCAGTGACTGAACACTGAGAAGCTTACAAAGTGTTTAAAAAAAAAGAAACAAAAAACCCCAACTTTCATGGCTCATGCCTTCCCAGTGAGAGACAATAGCTATATTAGTCCCTAGCTTATGCCATGATTTGGCAGGGAAAAAAAGCCAATGGAATTTTTAGCTTTGAGGAAGGAGAAGAAAGAGGATGAAATTAGGCCTAGAGTTGCTCTCCAGTTCCCTACATTTTCTGGGTTTTGGTCTAAGGACATCTGACAAGACTATAAATAAGGTGATGGGTTGAAGAGTGAGAACGATGAGCACACAGATGTCCGACCTTTAGAGCAAGAACAAAAAGCAGGATGAACATTCAACCACCCAACGTGAGAGGGTTCTGATGTCAAAGACTACCAGCCTCCACTCGTCTCCCTCTTCTGTCATTCAAGCCCAGGATCACCTACCGGATCCTGAGGAAGAACGTGTATTCTCCATCGGCCTGGTATGTGCCTTTTGTCATCACTTTGGGCTCCATGCTGCTCCTGGGTCTCCTGGTGTCCCTGATCATCCTATTGGCCAAAGCCATCCACAGACACTGTCCCTGCAAGGCTGGGAAGCACAAGAAACCTCTGTAAGTTGCCAGTGGGCTGGGCCCTTCCCCCATTTCCTTTCGGAGGATACTGCCTCTGGTGATGCCAGGAGAAGGAAAGGGAGACAGTTGGGATTTCTCCACAGGGTAGAGAGGGTGCCTGGAATGAAGAAAGGAAACGGAGCTACCGGGGAGACGTCCCAGCTCCCCTTGTCCTGGTGGACCCCCTTCATCACCTGCCGGGCCAGGAAACTGTTCCTTTGCTTTTCCCTGGCACCTGCCCCATACTTGATGAGTTCTCAATGAAATCAGGGCTTCAGCCTCTTGGTGATCTTGTCCTGGATAAAAGCTCCAGAAACAAGGCCGGTTGTGAGTAGTAGTAGAATATGCCGTGCTGTTATTTGTGGAATATTTAAAGGATAGGATGGAATTAGAAGAAGCATAAAAAGGAATAAGGGAATTAAGCTTTTGGCTCCAGTGACTGAACTGGGCTCTGGTGTGACTAAATAATCATTGTTCTTTTGCGTGTGGCCCTCTCAAGGGCTGTAAACGCAGGCCTGCTTCCTCTCCCTGGGATGCTCACCTGCTCACTTATATGCCTCTTTCGGTGACGCTCTGCAGAGTGTCTTTTATTGGCTAAAGGGAGGTACTAGAGTAAAGTGGAGAAAGCATCAAATTGTTACAAGCTTCCCCAGAGCCAGTTTCTTGAGTCTTAGTAGCTCTTACAGTGAGAACGTGATGGTTCTGAGCCTGGGCTTTGGAGTCAGATAAGGTTGAGGTTCAAATCTTGGGTCTGCCATTTTCTGGGTATATGGCTTTGGGTGACAAGTGACAACCTCTGTGAATCTCAATTTCTTTATTTGAAAACCAAACAATTAAATGAGCAAATGCAAAGGAACCACTTAGCACTGTTCCTGATGTGGAGTAAATGCTTAATACACTATTTTTTTTTTAATCTTGTTGCATGATTTTTCATGGCTGAGTCCCAGTGAGCTTAGGATTCTAGATTCTAAGTTTAGCTCTGTACACCCAAGTATCTTGAGGTATTGGAACTTGAATTTTGGAATTTCTCACCGGCAAAAAGAAGGGGTGATAAGACTCATGTGCCATTTAAAGGTATTTTGAAGATTAACTACTACTGTCAAATAATTTAAAATCTATGGATGAAAGGCTGTATAAAAGTATAAGTATTAGCATAAAGATGTGCATTGCATTTTGCCATATTTATTGGGGGCATTCGTTGCTATTGGCAACCTTGACTTCAAGGTAAGAAATCCTTGAGCATCTGCTGAAATTTAAAAAGGTCTTTTTATTTGGACTATACTCACAAATTGATTTGAGAAAAAAAAACCAGCTCCAAAAGAGTGATGCTTAAGCTTGTAAGGATGGCAGTGCTCTGTAATGGGATTTGGGCAGAAGTTCTTAAAGGAAGTAATCCAATACTGGACACTGCAACTCACATGCAATTTATAGTCAAATGTGCGCCTTGAACCTGGTGGCTTCAGTTACCTTCTACATATTGTTTTCAACGTGGTTGACTTTTAAAAAACTAGCTAGTGATTCAGACTCAGACCTGGCCTCTCTGGCAATTTGTTGTACCATATGGCAACCAATATTTGTCCCATAGCAGAGAATAAAATTAGAGTCACAGAATGAAGGGTCTTAAGAGTCCAGGTGTCCAGCTCTTCACATTACAGGAAGCCAGGGTTTAACTGCTAGTCATCGAACCTTCCCACTGTGGGTCAAATCTTCTGCTCAGATGGTTACTGGGGAGGAAAACCAGGCAGGAAGAATCGCTGGGCCGTCTGATGGGGTCGTCATGCCCTCACTCAGTGTTGTCAGAGAAAATAGGTTCCCTGAAGTTCTCTAAAGCAATAGTTTTCAAACTTATCAAACTCCTAAGCCTCCTTAGTCCCAACCCAGCAGTGATGGAGCAGGGCTGGGAGCCCATTCTGCATTTTAGTCCCCTGCCCTGGTCCCTCTTTCAATCGACCCCTGAATCCCGGGGAACACAGTTGCCCAAAGGCCCCCATGTTGTCACGTGTGTACCAGGGCAGAGTGCTCTCAGGTTAATTCTTGTCCA
This sequence comes from Pseudorca crassidens, assembly GCF_039906515.1. NCBI lineage: Eukaryota > Metazoa > Chordata > Mammalia > Artiodactyla > Delphinidae > Pseudorca > Pseudorca crassidens. The sequence continues at coordinate 19,093,863 of NC_090303.1, read as the reverse complement.
TCCCTTCTCCCCCGATACAGGGTGAAGAAAGTAGGTATGTACGGTGCCGATTACCTTTGTTTGTTGCTGTTATTGTTTTTTGCTTGCTCTGTTGTACTACATAAAAGGGTTCCAACTCGGTGGAGAATCAGGGCACAGTCCTGTGTTGGTGGGTTTTCCGCCACATCATCTGTGGATGGAACGAAACAGAGGTCGGACGTAGCTGGAGGAAGGGGAGGGCAGGGCAGGGTGCATGGGACCGTTGGCCCGCTTGGGTCTCATTCGGTCCTGCCTGTTCCTTACTGAGTCACCTGCAATCAGCTTCACATCAGCACCTAAAGGTCTGCTCCCCACCAAGCGGGTCAGGAATGGAGAATTCTCCGTGAGTTAAACACAGAATCTACTTGCTGCTACACACAGAGGGGGTGACCCCTCCTGAGGACAGCTAGTGCCCTGTATTAGACAGATGCCTCTTTTTAAAGAACAAATGATACTTTATTCTCAGATTGTGATGGATTTGAACATTCTCACATGTTACTTAGGTTAGGGTAGTTAGAAATCGGGGCTGGGTGCAGTCAGATGGGCTGGGAGAGCTGAGTGATTTCAGGGCGTTGGTGAAATGAGCAAGGCCTATCTGAGGAGATATCACCACTGTCTCCAAAGCTGTGGTCTCAGGGAGACTCCAAGCTATGGGGAGAGACAGGACAAAGAACCGGAAAGAGTGTTTTTGAAAAATGATTGTTCTAATCACTCCAGCCATAGGTGTGTGCATCTGACATGCACAAGGGATATCTCAGCAGGGTTAGAAATTTAACTACAGTGGTTATTGATCATATCGAATGAGATAATTCTAAAAAATGAGATTTTTCACAAACTATCTCCCATCCTAGTTACTTTGTAAAAAGGGCATAAGGAATGGACGCAAAGAATCCTCAGATGAGAAACAAAGGTAGCAACCCCCTCTTCCTGTTTTACCTATAAAGCCATTTAAAACCTAGTTTCCAGTAATGACAATAAGCTGGAAAAAGAATTAAAAATTTTTAATGGTGTATTATGAGAGTGTGTGTGTTTCTGAGAAGGTGGAAGGAGGTCAACAAACATGTCTAGAGACAGAAAATTCTTTGCTATGCCTGCAATACTAAGCTCAAATCCTGCTTAAGAGAGATCTCTTTGTAGGGGTAAAATTTTAAGGTCAATTTAGTGTCCAAGAAGCTTAACTCTTGTCTGTCCTCTTGCCTGCAGAAATGAAGAACACAAAGAGAGAGGCGGCGGTGGTGAGGCTGGCTGGCCCCGGGGGCGCCGGGTTGGGGAGGGGCTCTGGTCTCCCCCCGGCCGTCTTGCCACAGTCCCACGGGGGTGTTTATCATTCAGGGAGATGCTTGTATCTGGCCACTGGAGCAGACTGCTGTGTGACGAGCTCCTGATAGAATTTGTTCCCTCCACTGAACCTGTCTGCTGCTATATTTGCAGAAGAACTGGATTTCATAAATATTGAATAGTGGTGTTTATTATCTACACTAGTTCTCCGGGAGAGTGAGTTAGGGGGAGAGGAGCTTAAAGACCAGAACTGGTGCTTCAGCCTTCAATGGGATTTACTTTTGCTTTGCTTTTCCACACCTTGAGGGAAAAGTGATAGAAAAAGAGCACAGTGGGAGACTGAGGCTGGCTCTGCCCTCTCGGCCATATGACCTTGACCTCAGGGACTCCCTCGGCCTCTTTAAGCTTTAGATTCCTCACCTGTGGAACGGGAGTGAGAACAGCTGCCCTGAGATAACAGGTGGGGAAATACTGGGAAAATTATGAAGAGTCATGTAAATGCAAAGTGTCACAGGACAGCTGGGGAGTTACCTCCTCACGTGACCTCCTGAGTTTTCTTTCACTGAACCTGATCCACCCACTGGAAGTGACGGAACTTGAAGGTGACCCCCTCCCAGGTCTCCCCTAACCCCTAATAATAGGACTTTGTTATGATCTAAGATCCATGAATTTGGGAAATGACAGGCAGGACGCGGACGAAGTATCGCTTCAGGCCAGTCTCCTAAGTGCTTATAAGCACTGGTCTGCAAACAGGAGGAAGGGGTGATCTCCTGTCTCCTGGGTCTTATTATTGCCTAAGGCAAGTACCCTTGACGATGCCACTCAGAGACTGAGACATATGTAGAGTTAAATTCGTCGATTAAATAAATCAATCCCCCTGGCCGTAAAAAGTGCAGCTTCTGAGTTGATCAAGTGGAGGAAAGCTGTACATCTCGATTCCTTCTGTTTTCACAGAGGGGAGCTGTGGGCAAGTGAGTAGGTAACGGCTTATGTGATGCAAACGGGGGTCAAAGGCCCATTAAACTCCCAACACCGTCCTCGTGAGTGTGCTGAAGAACGGCGTCGTTGGAGGGCACCGTGTGAGGGAAGGGGGTGTTTCCAGGGGGCAGAGGTCAGGTCCTGGAGGGCGGCACAGAGTACAGGTCAGGAGAAAGAATAAGGTGGGGAACACCAGGCTTAGGTGAGGCAGGCCAGGCCCGGAGGCAGCGCTGCATTGGCCTAGGCTGACTCATCTGTGCCTGCTCTGCACGTAACATCTGCCTGGCAGATCCCGCGTAGGTGATGTCGATCTTGGCCAGTGCTGCATGGCATTTCTGCTCTTCCTTCTGTGCAGCTTAGATGGCGTTTACTCAGGATGCTTTCCTACCCCCCAAGTCTGCATTAAATGTCCTTTTCCCACCCCTGTTCCCCCACGCCCCCGTAGCATCCTATATTCCCCCATCACAGGCTTTATCACAGTAAACTGCAGTGCCTCTTTGTCAATGGCCCCTGCTTGATGGCAAGCTTTGGGCGGGCGGTAACCAGCCCTGCCTTGTTCACCGATGTGTCCCGAGCATCTAGCACAGTGCCTACTGAATAAATAAATGTCAGGAAGGTCCTGGGTAAGGAACCTGGGCTGTAAGGAAGAGCAGCCTCTCCTGGGGGGAGGAGTGTAGGGCTGTGCTTGAAGCCGTCTCTTTCTTTTCCTTAGGAAACAATCCAGATCAACACTGTCTTTGATGGAGAAGCCGCAGACCCAGGTAATTAAGTGGCAGTGTCGTCCGTAAGGGCACTGATCATATTCCAGGCTGGTGGAGTCATGAAGGACCATATCCCACGTCCTGCTCTTCACTCAGTCTGCCAGTGCGTTTGGTTGTCGGGCCTACACAGTGCTGATACTTCCAGGCGGCACCGCAACGTGAGATCGGCTCAAAACAGAGCTGGCTTGTAGACACTCAAGCACATGATCACGTGTGAGGCCTCAGCAGGTTTCCACCTAAAGGGTCCCACTCAAGGGCCACGCCTCTGTCCAGCCTCCCTCCCTGAATCACAGGCCAGTTCAGGGAATTGGTGAATTCAGTAACCCACTGTGTCTTCTGCTCACTGGGACTCAACCTCCCCCCACCTGCCTCATCCTTTCTGAATGCTTCTAAACACCATCCTATTGGTAATGAGAGATATGGAGAAATGGCAAGCTTGGCTTCTTTTTTTCCTCGATCAGGGCCAAGAATTCCTTCTTGGACAGCAAGATGAACATAAGGTAAAGCTGGCCTCCAGAGCTCTCATCACCCCCATGAAATCAGCTCCAAATTTAGCTCCTTTACACACATCCCTTCACTTACAAAGGCTCAATTATAGACGTGAATAAAGGGAAGGAAACCAAATTCGGGAGGCAAGTGCGTTGGCTCCCTGCCACCCTCACATGCGAACGGCTCCGCTTGGTCCTCCTCAGAGGGAGGATGGCTCCTCTCCAGGACAGGCTGCCGCTGCTGCTGGAATTAAATTTCCCTCTATTATTAGGTACTTGTTACCATAATGTGCCCACATTAGCATAAGTGCTGGTGGGATCCTCTGCCTGAGAGGCCACTCATGCTGTAGGGAAACAGCAGGAGCAGGGGCACGCCGGAAACTAGATCTTCTGGGGCAAAAGCCAGGGAGGACCGAGGCTGTTCTGCGTCTGTGTGTTTGCGAGAAGGAAAAAGGAAGCGATGAGCCAACTGGACTAATGTGAACAAACATCAATTAGCGTCTGCAGGCTCCGACACAATAAAAATGGCTCCCTTGCATCATCTCAACTGGGGCCAGATTTGTGTGTCTGTGTCTGCAAATCTCTGCTAACATAACATAGATAAAAATCAAAGTCTTTCCCTCCTTCCTTGGTGAACTCCTGTTTATATCAGGGATTCAGGGGATCTTTTTAAACAAACAAATCAGAATGTAATGGGTCACCCCATGAGAAACTGAGCCTAACTTATCTGAAGCTCATGTTGAGTTCAAGACTTCTGTGGCCTCTCATCTTGCCATTGAGGTGACCTTGAGACTCTCCTAAACCTTTCTTTCCAGGGAAGCGTGAGATTTGCTACCTGTGTGGTCACAGCCACACAGCTCAGCTCGTGGAAAGGGCAGGCAGGTGAAGATTGTGTTCTTCACAAGCCTGCTTTCAATCTTTCTAGCTGCTTCATCTTTCCCTGGGGGCGAGAAGAGAGCAGGGTGGAGATGGGGGAGCAGAGAAGCATTTGGATTCCTTTGTTTATACATTGGTGGTGTAATTTTTTTCCCTAGTTACTGGGGCAATATATGAATTCAACACAAAAACTGGAGCCAGAAAGTGGAAAGATCCCTTAACCCAAATGCCAAAACGGAAGGAGTCCAGCCCTCAGGGAGCTGCTCCAAGAAGACCTGTCACTGGGGAAGGGACCGGGCCACTAAGGAGCACCCACAAGGAAGGAGATGGGCTGAGAAACAAAGCACAGGCCAAGAATACAGTCCCACGGTCCAGGAACCAGGACAGCAAGCCAAGCACCCCAAAGAACAGAAACTCAGCCCTTATGGGTGGGGGGTCCCCCAAACCACACCCAGAAAAGTGAACAGTGTCTGGCTGCCTGGCCCACAGCACAGCACAGGGCGGGAGCTTGACTGTCTGGGACGCTGCCTCACCCTACATTCTTCGAGGGCAGGGTCGGGGTGGAGGGCTGAAAATGTGGAGTATCCAGGGTCCCAGGTGGAATGTTTGACAGACTTTAAAATGAAGGCCTTTCATCTCAGAGTTGCCTTTTTCTGAGACAGCCCAGGAGAGATTTTGCCCTGGCCTCAGTACCTCTGATCAGCTGGACTGTAACTGGTGGGTGTGGACTTGTGTTTCTTCTTCACATTGACCTCTAGGAAGCTCTGTTCCGTTCGCCCCTAGGAAGTGCACGAGACCTCCTGCCTAAATTCTGAGGACTACCCTCCCACCTGGTTTCACCTTATTTTCCTGCCTTTATTTCAGCGTCACCCAGATTTCTTCACTTATAAATACAGTTCAACACCGTATACCATTGTAAGTCACATCTAATCTTTTTCAAAAGAGGCAGAGCATGGGAAAAAAAAGGATGAATAATGAGTTGTTCACCTGGGAAGAAGAAAACACACTAAATACCTTTAATTCTTTTTCATTAAGGTAAAACTGATGATGCAATAAAGCGCACAGATCGAAGGCATTCAGCTCAGTACCATGTAGACTCTTCCCTGACGCAACTAATATTTGGGTCTTTATTGTCACAGATTACTTTTGCCTTTTTGAAATTTCCTATAAATGGAAAAAGAGCTCCCCATTTCTTTTGTATCTGGCTCCTTTGGCTGCGCACCATATCTGTGAGATTCACCCAGCTGTACTGTGAACCAGTCATGCAGGGCTCTTCACTGTGTCTCTTATCCCACTGAGGGAATCTACCACATGTCATTTATCCATTCCACACTTGGGTAGCTGCTCCAAGTTTTTTACTATTATAAGGTATAGCACTGTGTACTTCCTTGTACATGTCTTTCCATAGCATAAACACGTGTTTCTTCTGAGCCTCCTCCTAGGAGTGGGATTGCAAGAGCCATTGCTGGAATCTGCTGAGAATTCTGAAGTTGATGGCTCCAACTTATACTTTCAACGATGGAGAGTTCTGACTGCTTTACTCCCTTGTCAACACTTGGTGTTGTCGGTCCTTTTCATTTTAGCCATCCTGGTGAAAATTCCTCTTGAACTAAAATCACTGTTTTTCTCAAAGCTAAAACAACACCAGCCCTACAACCTACCTGCCCGGCTCCTTCTCTACCTTCTGTGATTGGTGGAGGGGGAAACCACAGGACTCAGAGCAGAGACACAGTGGGAAGCTCTAGCCATTCATACAGCTGGGACTTTCACCTGTGGCCACAAGCAGTGACCTGAAAATAAATCTCTCTGCAATGCAACAGGAAATGGAAATTTTCAGTGCGTGCCTGGTGAAGGCCGAGCAACCCTCACCTTTGCTCCATGTCCTGCTTCCCAGCTGCTGGGCCCCTAGTCCAGTAACCAGAAGAAAGGACTAGATGAGAGTCTACTGGAGCAGCACCCCGTTTCCCAGTTGGAGAGCCAGATGAGAACTCTCCAGGCCCAGGATGGCCTGTAGAGGGCAGGCAGGATCCATCCTGCAAATGCAGAACTTCGGAAGGAGGAGCTGCCCGTTTATTGTGTGCCCCTGCGTCCGTGTGACTTCTCAAGAAAAAGAAACATTTTTAAAATGCCCTGTCCTGGCCTAGAGCAAGCACAATTTATTAATAAGGCTTGGTTGCCAGGGAACTCCCTTGAATAGGTTTAAATTTTGCAAAGAAGGCAGAGCTGCTCATTTGTGGAGGTTAAAGTGGGTGAAGTGGCTGACTACCCATTTAAGACTCTGCAAGTCTGTGGAGCCCCGGGTAAAAGACCTTCCTCAGAAGCTCTCAGCCTCAATGCAAGTAAAATGAGGCTCCGAGAAGGCTGAAGAGGGTGCCTGATAACTGTTTATGAGCGCATTAAGGATGATTAAAAGGAGGGCGGTGAGCAGCTGTTATCCCTTCTCTGGTGATGACAGGGCAGGAGGGGATCATGCTTCTCGGCCAGAAGAAGAGATTTAAGTTAGGCACAGGGAGGGACTTCCCAAAGGCTGGGGTCTGTTTGAAGAGTCAGTTCTTTCCCTGGTGATGGGCAGGAAGAGCTGATTATCTTCCAAGCCCCAAGATGTGAACCTCGAGGAACCCAAGACATGGGTCAGGAGTGGTACCAGGAAGCTTCGAAACCACCTTTTCTTTTTGCATATTTGACTATTTGATCAGGGGAAATCAGAAATCTCAGGTCCAGGGCTGAGGCCATTTGGTTTCTAACATTTACCAGGTTTCAAAAATAAATTATCTGAATAAAATCAAGTCAGGGACCATTGGGGACCTTGTAAAAGTTTTCTCACATTTCTCTCCCAAGGCCTTAATCATATGAATTTACTGTAGCTAATGCTGAGTCATTAAAAAGTAAAGCAAAGATGTTCAGGGATCAGGACACGGAGGGGTCCACTGTTGAGGGATGTGGAACCCCGTGGTGAATTCTTTTTTTTTGTTCACTTTTTTTTTTTTTTTTTTTGCGGTACGCGGGCCTCTTACTGCTGTGGCCTCTCCCGTTGCGGAGCACACGCTCCGGACGCGCAGGCTCAGCGGCCATGGCTCACGCACCCAGCCGCTCCGCAGCATGTGGGATCTTCCCGGACTGGGGCACGAACCCGTGTCCCCTGCATCGGCAGGTGGACTCTCAACCACTGCGCCACCAGGGAAGCCCCCGTTGTGAATTCTTAAGGTTGAGCTTTCCCTGTGCTCAGCAGGAAGCCAGGTCCGCATCGCTGTCCGCCTGTGTTAAAAGCATGTGTGGCTCATGAGCAGAAACCGGGCAATGATGCTTTTGCTCCATAGAGCCCTTGCTCACGTCTGTAGATCTACCGTTTGCCTTTTTATGTAATGTGTTTTGTAATGGCTGAGAAAATTAAAGCAACCAAGTGAGTGAATCTAGAAAATGATGGCTATTGAAACGTGGCATTTCTCATTTCAAACTTAGTGTGTTTATACCTCCCATTCATTCAGTAAGTACTTATGGAGTGACTACTGTGTGCCAGGTGCTGACTCATTAGTAAACACAGCAGCCCCAGGACCCTGCCCTTGAGGAGCTTACATTCTGTCTGCCGCAGCTGAAGGCGGCCTGCTGATACACATCCCCAAAGATTCTATTTCCACTTCCATCCTGGCCTCTGTTTCTTGGTTCCCTGAGTGTTCTATCTGAAAGATAAATTAACCCAAGTCTGGAATTTCCTTTCTGGAAGAAGATATTTCAGAAACACTTAAATATTGTTTAAAACTTAATGGGGAGGCTTTATCAGAAAATAGTTGAGGGGTCTTCCCTGGCGGACCAGTGGTTAAGGCTCTGCATTTCCACTGTAGGGGGCACAAGCTCAATCCCTGGTCAGGGAACTAAGATCCCACATGTGCACAGCATGGCCAAAAAAAAAAAAAAAAAAGGAAAGAAAATAGTTGAGATGCCCAAGGAGGGGCCCCAGCCTTGGGTTATCTGACCAGCGTATGGCTTATAACCTCCGGATGGCAGCTCTGAGCAGGTGTGACTTCCTTGTGTGGAGGATGGGAGTATCCTGAGGCCAGTGAGACCTTTGATCTGGAGCCCAGGGAAAAGGTCAGACATAGGATGGGATGGAGAATCGGGGGGAGACCCAGATCACTGAGACCCTACTATGTGTCACCTGTATTGGGGGTGAGATGGGGCTCCTGCTCTAAGGAATAATCCCACTGAGAAGGTAACCAGCTCTTTGAAAAGACCACAGCCACGCCCCAGGCACTGCATGAGAAGTAAATGAGTTTCATAGGTAGTGGGTGCGGGAAGAAGCAGATGGAGCCCCAGCGGTCTCTAAAAGTGTGAGGGAAGACCTGGACGCTGAAGGGTTCTTAAAGCTAGCTACGTGTCCAAAGTGGAGGAGGAGAGAAATGTTGAGCAAAGGCTAAAGCATTCAGAATCCTGGTTGTCAATCAATTTTCAGCCAGTGCTTGTCCTATGTCATCTGGGGTGAATAACCACAGCCCATACAGAGCCTCCTGGGGGTGCAGCAAGCACTCAAAAAACACTTGTAGAACTGGATTGAATTAAGCAAGCTGACAGTTGGTTTCCGACCCAAGTCATATAGCAGAGTCACAACTTTTCTAACTAGATCTACACGAACATTATGATGATCAACGATAAAAAATTAGAGTGCCGACTAGGTCCCAGGCACTGTTCTAGGCTCTGGGGAGATAGCAGTAAATAAAACAATGTTCTTAGTGTTTACATCCTAGTGAAGGACCAGAGACTGAACGTACAAACGGACAATGGCTGGACCATATATAAAAATAGAACTTGGACCTACAACCTACAGCAACCTGCCCAGGAAACCAACCCCCTTATCTACAATAAACAGCCCAGGAAGCCAGCCTGCCTAAGTCGGACTTGCAGGAAGCAGAATGGCTGTTTCTAGTAACAATCCAGGAAGCTCAACAATAACTTCTGTAACAATCAGCCCCAAATGGCCAGGACTTGATTAGTGACAGACAGCTTCCCTAATTTTTATCCCCGCTTCTAACTTAGGACCAGCCAGAGAAAACTAAATATACACCATAGGATGGACCGCCTCCAGTGAGCCCACCTACAGCTTCCCCAGGCCAACAGCCTCCAATCAGAGCACCCCGGAGCCTTCCCTTTGTTCCCCGACAAAGCTCTCCCACTCCTCTGCCCGCCTTTGAGTCTCTGACAAAATGGGAGTGATGGTGGCTGACTCACTTGCTATAGTAAGAGAAAAATAAATACCCTTTGCTTTTCCCATATGGTTGGTCTTTGTTTATTTCCACAGGAATGATAGATAAGCAGATTATACATATACGTGTATACATAGCATATGTATGTGTATCTCATATGTATGCATATATCATAGGTATGTACATATATGTATCTTATATGCACACATACGATATTTCAATGGTGGTAAATGCTATTGACGACAACGAACAGGGTCAGCGTTATGGAGGGTGGAAACGGCCTCTTCAAACAGGTGGTCAAGGAAGGCCGATGGTAAGATGAGAGTCAAGCAGCAGAAGTGGGGAAAGAGCCATGCAGGTCACAGGGAAGAGCCCCCAGGCAGAGAGTGCAAAGGCAAGGCCAGGTTGAGGATTAGCTGGAGGCGCGGAGCGATGAACATGAGGACCTGAGGAGACTCCTTCGCACAGGTGCATGTGGGGAAGTAGGTGTGTATTTGGGGGTGGCGGTGGGGACACGTGGCCTGCAGGGCGTGAACGGTGAGGCAGAGGAGGAGGGTATGCTCATCGTGTAGGGCTTTGTGAACCGCTGTAAAGACTTTGGCTTTTACTCTGAGTGTGATGAGGAGACGTTGCAGGGTTTGGGGAGCAACGTATTTTCTGTTTTGAAAGCATGTCTCTCTGAGTACTGATTTGAGAACAGATTTCAAGAAGGCAGGGAGCAGGGGTGGAAGCAGCGAGACCAGTGAGGTGCTATTGGACTAATCCAGGTATGAGATGGCGGTGGCTTTTGGTGCAGGGTGGTGGGCACATGGAAACCTTGCAGGACCTTTTGGAAGGAGTGTCCCAGCTGCAAAAGAAGCCCTGAGTTCTCCTGGGTCTACTCCCATATTAGATAAAGGTGCCCCAGCAGGGTCTAGCCACTCCCTCAGAGGAAGCTTCCAGATACAGCTATTTCACATAACACCAAACAGTGCTTCCTGAATGCAACTGCCCCCTGCCTAGTCTGTGAAATCTGTTGCTATTGCTATCCAGCATGGTGGTGAGAGTGCGTGTGCGTGTGTGTGGTGTGCGCGTGCGTGTGTGTGCGTGTGTGTGTGGTGTGTTGGGGGAGAGAAGCCCTTAGTGTTTCTGCCACATTGAACTGAATCCTGTCAAGATTCCAAACAGGCTTCACGGAAGCAGAGCAAACAGGCCTGGACGGTGTTTTCTCTGTCTGGACTCTGTGCCTTGCTGTGCAAAAGGTCGCAGGTACCTCATTCATCCGTGACATGCATTAGATTAGCTCTCACTCTGAAAAAGTACAGTTCTGATTACAAGCCGTTCACCAGGAGACCTGAGTTGTATGAAAAAACTGTGGCCTGTGACTTCCAAGAGAGTCTAAGTTCTTAGGAAACCACTCTGTTTAGAGGGAAACCGGGAGGCAAGTGTGTCCTAGAAAACTGGAGCCTTACGATCAGATTTTTGGAGACAGTCGCTACTTAAAATGATATCACCTACTGTTCCCATGAGTACGAACCATAATTATCAGTCCTGATTCTGGGTTTGGAGAACATGATCCTTGCAAGTCTTAAGACCAAAGTAAAGCATGCTTGCGAGAGCTTTGCACTCTTCTGGGTGGTGCCTGCTAGGTTAGGCAGGCCCAGTGCTTGGACGAGAGCATCCCACTGCCCATTTGGGGCCCCAGCATACTCAGAAGCCCTGGGAATCTTGTGGTGTTCAGAAACAATCTGCGGCTGCTGTAGCCCCTGCAGACCCAGGCACAGCTGAGGGAGGGAAGCTGGTTAATCTGATTTATAGGTGAGGCTCACAAGAGCTCCACTCCCTGCACTGCCCATCTCATTTGCTCGCCCACAGTCAGAACACCCTCCAGCTGGTCTTTTTTTTTTTGGTAACATTTTTATTGGTATTGTGATTTAATTCACATACCACTAAATTCAGTGGTTTTCAAGTATATTCACAGAGCTGTGCAACCATCACCACTATCTAACTCTAACACACTTTTATTACCACCCCAATAAGCCCCATACCCATTAGTAGTCATTCCCCATCCCCAAGCCCTAGCACCCACTAATCTACTGTCTGTCTCTATGGATATTTCATATAAATAGAATCGTATCGTATTTTTCCTTTTGTATCTGGCTCATTTCACTTAGCATGTTTTCAAGAGTTATCTATGTTGTAGCAGATATCAGTACTTTATTCCTTTTTATGGCTGAATAATGTTCTACTGCATGAGTATACCACATTTCATTTATCCACTCACTGGTTGATGGATATTTGGGTTATTTCTACCTTTTGGCTATTATGAATACTGTGCAGTGAACGTTAGTGTACAAGTTCTTGTGTAGACACATGTAATTTCTCATGGGTATATACCTAGGAGTGGAACTGCTGGGTCATATGATATTTCTATATTTATCTTTTTAAGAAACTGCAAACTGTTTTTCAAAGTGGCTGCACCCTTTGACATTCCACCAGTCTTTCACAAAGTTTGGTTTTTTTGTTTGTTTGTTTGTTTGTTTTGCGGTACTCGGGCCTCTCACTGTCACGGCCTCTCCCGTTGCGGAGCACAGGCTCCGGACACGCAGGCTCAGCGGCCATGGCTCACAGGCCCAGCCGCTCCGTGGCATGTGGGATCCTCCCGAACCGGGGCACGAACCCGCGTCCCCTGCATCGGCAGGCGGACTCTCAACCACTACGCCACCAGGGAAGCCCCACAAACTTTTTAAACAGAAAAGAGGTGCCCTCAGCCCAGGTTGTGGTGGTGTCAGCCCTTCCCAGACTGTGTCAGGCTCTGGCATATGGAGTCTGCCTGTGGTCTGGAGTGCTGGTCGACCTTACTGAGCTTCCTTTGCACCTGAGTGGTCTGCAGATAGGTCTCTACAAACCTCAGGATTGCAACTGTGTGTCTAACATATGCTGGGCACACTAGCTACACAGTCTCCAAATCCTCACAGTACTCTTTTGAGGATGGTCCAGTTAGCTGCATTTTACAGATGAGAAAGCTGAGGGGTGGAGAGATAAGGGAACTTGCCCAGAGGTCACAGAGCCAGGACACCAAACTGGGTCTGTCTCCTTGGAGCTTATGCCAAAGGGCTCAGTTATGGCCTTTGATTTGTGTTCTGGGGGAGCTTTCAGGGAAAAGATACTCAGTCAGAGGATGACTGAACCCTCCTCAGACGGATCCTCTGACCGAGTATCTCTTCTCTGAAAGCCCAAGGCTACTCATGCCTGCAAAAATCAAACCCTCACACGTGCAGCATCAATACCAGCTTCTGGACCAGCAGACAGGCTCTGAGAGCATCCTCTCCTGCCTGGCTTGAGCTGGGATCTGAAATAGCCGCCGGCCTCCTGCAGTCCTGCAAGCTCAGAGCGTGCGGCTTTGGGCTGTGTGAAAGGCACAGTCTATTCTTTTCTCGTTTCTGCACACATTCCCCACCTGTCTGCTGCTCAACAGAAGCAGTCTCATCTTGGCTATGAGTATTCAAGTGCCTTCCAAAGACGTTAAATCAAGGTCTGGGTCACTCAGAAACAGCCCCCTCCTCCCCAAGGGGAAGGGGCTGCAGTTACACATGATGGCCAGCAGGGGCTCTTTTTGCCATTTGGCTTCCTCTGAGTGGTCCAGAAACGCCTCCAATAAACTGGTCCTCTTCCTTTCCACCTTTCCCCAAGCTTTTCAGGGTATGTGGCCGCGGGCCCTGCAGAGAGCAGCCGCAGGGCACCCATAGTCAGGATTCCGCCTTGTGGCCGCCCACAAAAACCCACAACAGCAATGTGGTTGCTAGAAACCTGGAGGGCCCTACCAAACTTTCTGGAGGAGGGAGTGAGTGGCCGACTCCACCCATGAGTAGCCTTTTCCTGGAAGACCCCTGGACAGTGATTAGGGCATTTTGCCAAGCAAGCTATGGCTAGTGATGAAGACAGCTCCCAGCTGGGCTCAGAACAACTTTATCACTGTTGACTTAGGAACAAAGGATTAGAATCAGCTGTGGGGCTTGGCATCTCCAAATAAATACCCCCAGATTTTGTTCCCTTAACACACCATCTTGCCACATGTTCCAGAGAATGAGGGTCCCAAATTCTATGCCTTTGTTTGGTTGAGTGTGTGATGTGTCCATGTAATAATAATTAAAATCAAATTTCGCATTTATAGAATGCTTGCAATGTGCAAGATCTCGTGGGGTCCTTTGTATTTATAGTTGTATTTAATATAATGCATCTGGAGGTCCTCTAATTTACCTATGAAGAACTGAGGCTCAGAAAGGGTGATTTACCTCTCAAAGGTCTCGCGGCTAGTAAGTGGCAGAGGGAGGTGGAGTCTGAAAGCAGGTGTGGCTTCTAAGCCCCTTCATGCTCCCACCCCAACACTGCCTTCAACTTGGGGCTGCTTTAGAAGAAGGCGCAAGGCTGGGCATAGAATCAGAAGGGAAAGGTGTGGACAGAATTTACAAGCTAGTTTATGCTGGAGCTGGTCTGGGTGCCTTGAAATTCATCAGTGCTTGGACGAGTCTTCCAGGATGCGGACCCTTCCCATGGAGCAGCCACGGGCTCATTAGTGTCACTGAGCACCGGGTGAGAAAGATAAAAAGGGAAGTGAAAGGCAAAAAGGGAGGAGGACAACAGGGCTGAAGCAAGCAATGAAGAGCAGAGAGAGAGGTGGCTGGTGGCCTTAAGACCCTTGCCTGGGAGCTCCCTGCCTGGGGAGCTGGTAGAGCAAGAACAGCCTTCATTCTCTGCTGCAGGACCAACAAAGGGCAGCTGAATCACGGGATTTCTCAAGAAATAAAAATTCCTAGCACACCCCTGGGGCCTCGGGGAGAAAAACTGACAACGTGTTGATTGAAAACAGACCCAGCTGAAGTGTGCCCGCAGCATGAGGCCAGGCTCTTGCAGGTTCACAGCGACACCTAGTGGTCTCTGTGGGCACCTGCCGCCATCGTGGAAACGATGAGGCCCGTGGTCTGGTGAAGAGTGTTATCTGGGATCTAGAGCAGAAGTGTCTTCTTTTCCCTAGCTGCCAAAGGCCATATTTTGCTCTGTGTAATAGGTCAGTATTCTAATGGGAATTCCCAGGGATGGCGGGGGCACTGGTCAAAGACTGGACTTCCTACTATAGCCAGTTATGTATATCCAACAGACTGTGGCTAGATTTTCTGAAGTGGTCGTTATTTCTTCTAGTTTTATTCTTTTCATGTGTTAAATCTAACTGAATGTATTTAGTGGTGATACCTTTAGAAGACTTTTACACAAATGAATTGACCAATCCCAGACATTTCTTTGTTAGATTACGTGTTGAGAAAATATAACGACTATGCTTCTACATTAGGTCAAAGACCTTAGCTTCCATCATCACCCTGATCAATAAGTCTGCTTAAAAATGAAAACTATGCTTCTCTTTCTTGGGTAATGGCGCTTTAACATTTCGTCCCCTTCCTTGCCTCCCCTCGCTCCATTTAAGCTTTGGCTAATTTACTTGTCTGAGGGCTCCCTGGGGGCAGAGTATGTCCAGTGTTAGTACAAGGCCTGGGACATAGTTAATACTCAAAAACTCTCTCCTAATTGAATGACTTCAGCTGCTGATCAGGCAGTGGCAGGGCAGGGGAGGGAGGCCAGATAATCCAATATCCTGGGAAGCGCTGCTATAGGATTCCAGACTCTGAGGGGAATTTATCAGACCTTGGCAACTCAGCTTCCTGTCAATGGCTGGGGACAGTCTGTGGTTAAACAGTAGCCCAGGGTGGCACTTGTAGAGCTCTGTAAAAAGGCCTATTAAATGTTTGTGGGTTGGCACTCCTGGGAGGGCTCCTCGAGGCCATATTTAAAGGGACTGTCAAGAGACCCACTGAAGGCTTTCCTGTTGAAGAAGAAACCATGAGCTTCTGCAATCCAATTTTACTGGGAAGGAAACACTCCCCCCAAGCTAAATTTTATCTAAATTACATTGGCCAAATTACCTGCATTAACTGGGTTCCATTGGTTGCAAAGATCAAAGAGACTCAGATTTACTGGGAAGCCGCTTGTGGAAATAAAGAGCATTGGCCCCATTGCTTGATCTCTCCAGAACCCAGAAGATGCAGAAGACCTGACTATTTGAAGTGTGGTGGCATGGATGGGGGTCATATTGGTGCCAGCCCAGCATCATTTGAATAGCCTTCCTAAATTAGGAAAACAGGCCATGTTAGGGTCATTACCTCACCAGGGTGGAGATCAGAACTCAGTTTCCCCGACCAACTCTGCAGCTAGGACACAGACATGTGACCTAGGCTCTGCCAGTTGGATGCAGCAACGTGAAATTTGCACAGAAGCGTGAAAAGCAACGAAGCAGCTGCTGCATGGGATTGCATCTTGGTGATGGGGGCCAGGCATGTGGAGCCCCCAGAGGAAGCAGCGGCAGAGACACTCCCACTAACATAAGCCAAAGGCAGTGGGATCAAGCCTGTGACTCGACCAGTGGGGATATGAGATGAGTATTGTTTATGGCTACAGAGCCTCAAGCCCCCTTCTCTAACTCTGCCAGAGATTCTGTGAGCCACTAATATCCTCTTACACATTCCTGTTTAAACAAAGTAGTGTTTTGTTGTTTGTACGTAAGAACCCAGATTGATAAACCCACCATGAAACTATAGTTAGCTTTCATGGACACTGGAATCAGAAAGTCATTCCACATTCAAGGCAGCCATAGGAGGTTCATGTCAGCAGTTCAAGGATCATTACCTCAGAGAGCTTGTACTCAACTATTTTGTTTGGGACTGAGGTGGATATCTGTTGTGACTGCCTATTCAACATGCCTCCAGTTACAACCATTTTTCTATTGTTAATTTAAGCCTTGTCTTCTGGTGGTACTGACATCATGCCCTAGATCCAAAGCCGAGCACATGACCCAGGCCAGGCCAATCAGATTGCTGCTTTTCCCTAGCCTCAGTGATTGGTTCAGGGGTGGATACATGTCCCAACGTGGACCAATGAGAGCTATCCGTGGGACTTGCGCTGTACCCCTAGGGAATTTACTCTTTTTCTGCTGAGGCTGCTCGGCTGGGAGGAGGTAAGCATGAAACATACAGCCAGTGTCTGCCACCATGTCAAGTGTGGGAGTTGCTGCCGACCAAAGAATAAAGCCAACTGGAGGAAAGCAAAAGTAAGAGAGAGGTGATAATTCCCAATGATACTGCACATTTGGATCCAGCCAGGACTGAAGTCAATTCCATCCTTAGATTTTTCAATTACGTGAGCCATCCAATTCCTTTGTAAGTTAATTTGAGTTCAGTCTCTGTCACTTAAAACCAAAAGGGCCCTGACTAATACCATAGTGCACGTTCAAATACTAGAGTTTTTGGCAAGGCTTCAAATGGATTAAATTACATCCCCACTTATCAGATCATTCACTTGATTACTCTTCAAGCCTGTGTTTTCGTTTGAGGATAACTGTTATGGCCCCAATTGTGCTCTCTTCTGTACTCACGAGACCAAGTTTGCACACATCCTAGGAAACACGTGGTTCCTTTGTACATGCTTGTCATTATACTCTACCTCTGCCATCCAATGTGCCCGTTTAGGATTCTCCCATTCTACATGAAGCACTCCTCTCAACATTCTGTCTGAGGAACACTGTTGTAACAACATATATCCTCAGTTACAACAAAAGGTACATCCTCCAGCTTGAACACAATATGGTACCCACCTGTGAGGGTAGCTTCCAGCCCGTGTGCACAGGTATTTGGGTTCAGAACCACTGGTCCTGGAGCTCCCGCATCAGTGTGATTCAGTGACTGCAATCTTCACGCCCCTCTTCTAAGTGTATCTTCATGATTCTTGTCCTGCTACCAGCTGGCTCATTTTCTCTTTATTTCTAAAATCAATTCCCAAAGAGAGAAAGATATAATTTGATTGATCTCATCTGGGCAGGGTTGATTGAGCTGGACCACATCAGACAATACCAGTCAGCCCATACGTGGAGGTCCTGCGCAAGGCATCCGCCTCTGTCCAAACACTGGCCAAAGGAGGGTGCAGGTCATGTGGTCAAAACGCAGCAAAGTTTGGATGAGCAACAGCTTGGGGACGCTTCTCTCCTTGGGAGCTATGACTAGGGCAGTTTTCTTAGTCAGAAATGGTGTGTTTGATAGCTTCCATGTTCAATGTGTCTGGTACCTTCTCCTGTCCTATAAATAATAGAATAAAATCATGATGAAGTTAGGGATGGGGATGCTAATAATAATTGTGAAGAGCTGGCTTCAGGTTCAATACCTCCATTCTTCCTGCGTCACACTTACTGGATGTCTCTGAAAGTTGTCAGTTTTTATTTTCCTATAAGCCAAAGGATTAACTGGGTTTATGTTCTTTGAGGGTCTCTGACGAGACAGCATGGCTTTAAATACCACTTTGTGAGCTTCCCTGGTGGCACAGTGGTTAAGAATCCACCTGCCGATGCAGGGGACAGGGGTTTGAGCCCTGGTCCAGGAAGATCCCACATGCCACGGAGCAACTAAGCCCGTGCGCCACAACTACTGAGTCCATGTGCCTAGAGCCCATGCTCTGCAACTAGAGAAGCCACTGCAATGAGAAGCCCGCGCACCACAGCGAAGAGTAGTCCCCGCCCGCCGCAACTAGAGAAAGCTCGCGTGCAGCAACAAAGACCCAGCGCAGCCAAAAATTAAAAAATAAAAACCAACCAAACAAAAAACACCACTTTTCCCTGACACAGAGTACCCAGCTGCCACCCTCACTGTGGGTCAACTGCCTTTAGAGGCGGGAACATTCTCAACTGCTTTCCCTAAGCCTGATGAGAGCCTATTTCCCCTGTCACTGGGAGAGGGCTGTGAATATCCACATGCTGGCATCCAGCTTATTCCTAGTTTATTCTGTGGTATTGCATCAACCCTCTAAGGTCAACTCCAGAACCTCCAGCTTTAAGCCAAAGTACTTTCAACATAACAAGAAGTTCATACCTGGGAGGCCTGTCTCGGGCCAGCCACACACAAGGGGTGTTGGAAGCTCTACCATTAACTCATTGTGCAAGTTTTCAGTGAATTGAAAGATACTAGGATGCCTCCCCTGTTAGTAAAATAACCATAACCAACAGGGTTGGCAGTGGGAAGGAATCTGGTGAGGAGGGTGGGCTGTACCAGAAGCCCACACTTCAACTTGGAGTTTCCCCCGGTCAGGCACTGACCCTGGTTGGGCCAGGATGTTAAACTGGGGATGCACCCTCTCCCCCTGGGCTGACTCCTTCAAGGTCTAGAATGCCATCAGTAAAGTCTAATTCTCTTTTGTATTTGAAGGCGCCTAGAATCCTAAAGATAAAACTTCTCAAAACTCAGTAGCTAATTTCTCCAAAGTTGTGGGACCTTTGTTCAGGTTTATATATTTAATTCACCTCCTGAGGACTCTTTGGACTTTTGCTGCCAGACAGTGTCTCAAGACAAAAAATCGTCTCTAGTCTACGTGGACAAACCAAGGTGACCTGTTCCTGTTCTCGAGGTGACGTGGCTCAGTGGTTAAGGGTGTGGACTCTGATATTAAATACACTTGGGGTCAAATATTTGTGACCTTGAGTAAGTTATTTAACATCTTTGTGCTTTGTTTCCTACCGTGTAAAATGGGGATGATGATGACATAAGTCTGCCCCATGGTGAAGTGTGTATGTTAAATGAGATCATGTACATGTAAGTGGTAAACACCCACTGTTTTTTTTCCAGCTAAGTGGGATTTCCCAGGGACCCATCAGAACTTTCCCTTAGAAACCTGCTGGGGCTGCCTGCACTTTGGAGCCCTTCCAGGTGAGGGCGACAGAAACATCATAGCGGGCATATGGGGTCCTCCTCCCAGCTCTGTTCCTCCTGCCTCTCTGGGGGCAATGTCACTGGTTCCAGAGAAGACGGCCAAGGCTACAGCTGACATGGAACCTGCAAGTCTGGACTGGGGCCTCTCACTGCATGGAAAGTGTGTTGAGCACTGATGGGCGTGAGTGACCCACCACTCTTCGGTGCTAGATGTCCTTTTAGGCATATTGCTGCTAGATGTCACTGGGCCTATACTTCAGGTCAGAGGATGGGCGTGGGTGAGAAGCCCCAGCCCCTGCCAGCCTCCTGGTCTGTGAAGGTCACATGGCTCTTTGAAAGTGGCTCCACCGGACAGGCCCTCAAGTCCTGGCTCCAAGAAACCTAACCTGGGCTCAGCCAGGCTTTTGTTAAATCGCTGATCTAAGAGGCTGGCAAATCCATTAAGAACAGTAACTGAGGGACTTCCCTGGTGGCGCAGTGGCTAAGACTCTGCGCTCCCAATTCAAGGGGCCCAGGTTTGATTCCGGGGCAGACTTATGTGATCAGGGAACTAGATCCCACGTGCATGCCTCAACTAAGGAGCCCAGGTGCTGCAACTAAGGAGCCCAGGAGCCGCAACTAAGGAGCCCGCCTGCCACAGCTAAGACCTGGCACAACCAAATAAATCAATAAATATTTAAAAAAAAAAAAAGAACAGTATCTAGGAGGATTCCTGGACCAAGCAGGGCTCACAGACTCATCTTCACTAGAAGGGCTGGTGTGCCCAGTGCTTTTCAGTTTCCAGGAGCTTTCATGCACCTCGTGCCAGTCGCAGAACAATCCTGTGGGTTAGGCAGAGTTTAGAGGAGAGAAAACTCCCCATGGAGTCTTAAACCTGCAAATAGCTTTGAGGTCAGCTTCTTCAACCCCTTTGCCATGCAGATAAGGAGAGGAAAGTCCAGAGAGGGCTGGGTGACCGAGCTAATAGGAGCAGGGCCAGACCCACTGCCTGGGACCTCTGTCCCTCTCCCACACCAAGCTGCACCTGAGGCCAGGGAGCCCTTGCTTGGCTGGGAAGACAGCCTCCCTGAAAGCCCAGGCTGAGATTTAGGCTGCTTTGTGCCTGAGCCCAGGTCCCTGTCATTAGCACAGCTTCAGCAACAGTCCTTGGTCGGGGAGAGGGGACAAAGCCAGCCTGGGTGACTGCTCCAGCTTTCGGCTGCCCTAAGGAGCTTCTGTGAGTCTTTACAAGTCCCAGATTGGGAATGTCAGACCTCAGGCAAGAATTCTTCAACATGAGGATGAGTCAACCCGGGCTCAGGGAGCATTCCTTGGCCTGTCCTGCTGTTCCCAGAATCCCCTAAAGTGCTGGAACTTAGGATGGAACTTGAATGATTGACCCCTGGTTTTAGTCCATCAGAGTTGCTGAGCACAGACTATTTTCCCAGCACTGGACTGGTAGGTGCCACTCGAGGTCAGGGGCTGTCCCTCCCTCATTGAAGGACCCCGGAGTCCTCAGCACAGAGAGGAGTGGAGGGGGGAGGACAGGAGGGAGGAGGAGACTTCACGGAGGCGGCTGGGTGCCATTTACACTTTCAATTCCCCCAGAGAGGCAGCTGTGGGCACTCTCCTCCAGGGCCCCAGAGGCTGGCCGAGTCTGTGGTCTGTCTAGGCGAAGGGGGTGAGGTTACCCATACAAGCACATTTCCTCAGAAACATCTGCTCCACCGCAGGAAAAACAGCAACTCTGCTGACTTATTTAGCGTCCATTAAGTTCATATTCAAATGAACATGCAGGGAAGGAGAGGGGCGGGGTCACAGCAGCACAGAGGCTGGGAGAGGCATTTAAAACGTATGGAGATCTGTGTACCAGATGTTCGTTTCACCTCAAGAAAATAAAATGACGGAACAACACAGAACAAAACATCTCAACCAAACGTCTGACTCTGAGAGCAGCAAGGGAAAGTCTGCTCTGTCTCCTGTCCTGCCTTCTCCGGGTCTACTCCACGTTCACATGGAGAGGCTTCCAGTCACAGGGTTTCAGCTCTTGGTGTGAACGACACAGTTACGGCTGAGACCACTAGTGCACACGCAAAATCTTGAACAACACAGACCCTCTTTGCACATGGAGGGTCTCAGACAGTGGGCTGGTGTCCAGTGGGCTGTGCCAGAGGCCCATCTGAATGCTAATGAGCATGCAGCTGCCCCCGGGGTCGCAGGGCAAAGGGCAGGAGCATCGGAATGGGTCCCTGGAAGCTCTCTCTGCATCACTGGGATGGTCAGCTAGCTGGGACCAGGTCCCCTCTCCCTGCAGGAGGGGCTGCACCCAAGCTCATGTTCCTGCAGACCAAGGCTTTCTCCCCTGCCCCCATCGGTGCCCAGGGAACATTGCAACACCCCAGGTAATGCCTGCACATCTCCTTTGCCTGGAGCCCAGTAGCCTGTGTGTTCCTCCAGCAACCTGGGGGAGGGTCCTCCAGAGACATGAAAACCTACCCTGTGGGCCCACTCACCCTGACCCCAGGAATGATGACAGGATGGGGGATGCATGTCCGTCTGTGTCTTGGGGCTCTCCTTTGGCCTTGTGTGTTCCCCCCCACCCCGCCCCGGTTTCCTTAACCCATGCTGTGTGATGTTATAGAATTGCCTCATATCTCATATCTGGTTCCTGAGGGGAGGAATTCAGATAGGACCACATGGCAGGACACCTGGATAAGGTATCTAGTCACTCTGCAGAGCTGCTTCCATCGCACTTAGAAACACAAAGGCCCAACACAAAGGAACAGCACTTAAATGCCACCACCAAGCCTAGAGGCACAAAGCAAGGGAAGGGCAGGGTCCTCCAAGGAGCTCTGGGAAGGAACTTCTGTAAGCGTGACTGCACAAGGGAAAGGGCTGCGGCAGCTTCTGCCGATGCTCCTGGGACGGTCCTCCTCATCTGTCCCTTCTAAGAGCCCAGCCCTGCTTGATCTCAACACCCAGCCCATCACTGCCTGCTTTATGACTCTCAAAGTCTCCTGGAAATGGACGGCTCTGCAGGGTTGCTGGGATCTTTCTGAAGCCTTTGTAATAACCGGCATTTCTCACTGAATAAGGTGGATGGCGCTGTCTTCAGGCCAACCTGAGCTTGTGGCCCTGGGGAAATAAGCCTCTTTGCTCCCTGACAAACGGGGAGAAGAATGCTCTGCCCAAAACCGACCAAGCCCTGATGCGCAGTCTGTGTAAGCTCGGGCGGGAGGGGTAGCTGCGAGAAGAGCCACTGAGGTCACTTTCACTGAGTTTCTTTCGGTTCCACAATGCCCTGTGCTTCCTCACATCTCAGAGCGCTCGGCCCTGCAACCCTGCTGTCTGGATTCAGTCACTCATTCATTCAACACACATCTGCGGAGATTCTCGTACACACCAGCCACTGTCTCCAAGGTGCGGGGTGAACAAGCAGCTGGTGTGGTGGGCTGTGGAAATGACAGCGAGGTGTGGCCTGTGCCTTTGTCATCTCTAGTACCCCGTGTGTCAAAGCATCACGGTGAGGTTATCTGACCTGTGGTTCTCAGGGTTGATCAACAAAGAAACCCACAGGGACACATGGGTTGAAAGAGAAATGCCAGCCTCTGAGGGTGATCCAGGAGGGCTGGAAATTCAACCCCTCTTTTTCCCCAATATTCATCAAGGCAAGTTCTCAACTTTTTGACCATGATCCACTAGGAGAACCATCTCTAACATTACAACCCAGTATACACATACGTATATGTGTATGCATATGAATATATACACAGCTGCAAAATGTTATATTATCAAACTTGACTATGTATGATGAATTCTGATATATTTTTTATTCATTCTTATCTTATCCTATCCTATCCTACTCTACTCAACTCTATTCTATCCAAAATGCTGGTCATGAATTTTGCAGCCCACTAAAGGATGACAAATGTCAGTTTAAAAAACACCAAAGTAGGGAAAGGAAGGAAGGCAACACTTCGTGTCAGGAAGAAGTTACAATCAAATCTTATTTTAAATGCCTTCAAGGAACCTTAGCCTTAGATTCTTCTATAAATCAAATCAATCTACTCTTAATTTGCATTGATGAGGACCCAACCTTCTGCTTTGGGGTTTGCTTAAAGCAAAGTATGGCCTACCAGCCAGATCCAGCCCTCTGCCTGTTTTTGTAGACCCATGAGCTAAGAATCATTTTAAATGGAAAAAAAAAAAAAGAAGAAAATCAAAAGAAGAAAAATTTCCTGACACATGAAAATTACATGAAATTCAAATTTCAGTGTCTGTATTTGTTGGATCTCAGCCATACTCATTCGTTTGCATATCGTCTGTGGTGGCTTTTGCACTACAATGGCAGACTTGAGCGTGGCCTGCAAAGCCTAAAATATTTACTATGTGGCCCTGACCCCTGGCTTAAAGCATGGTATTTCTCATGCTAGGGATGGGATTACCCCTAAAGAAATGGTATTGCTGGCGTGGGGCCTTTAAAGGAGCAGCTGAATGAGACAAATTTGGCTTTGTTGAGGCTGCCTTCTCTGATCCTCTCCTTGGCCAGCAGGAGCATCGTCTTAACCCCAGGACTGACTGATGGGTGAACCGCCATCCAGCAGCTGCCCAGAGGCCCCAGCTGCCCTCAGGCACTGCATGGCCTGGCCCAGGGGGATGGGGCCAGGCTCAGGAAGGACAGACAGCCTTTGAAAAAATCAGCCAGCATTAGATTCAGACCTCTCTCTCCACTTGACCTTTCTTTTCCCTCTTGTCTAGCTAGCAACACTTTTCTCTGGTCCTTTTCTATTTTTCTTTGGGCTTACATGGACTCTGGGTCACACCTGCCCAGCAAAGTATATGGCAAAGTCGATTTTTTGAAATATTAATAAACACCTTCTTCCCCCCCGGTCTTTTCTTTTTTAAATATCTCCTCTCCTCAAACTCCCTGCCACTCCCAAGAGCCAGGCTGTTCTGCGCTCCTGTCTTGAGGCAGCTGGGGTAAGGGGGACAGGAAGCATCTTTGGCTTTAACTTCAGGGCAGGGAGGCCTTAAGAGCTCTCAGCCACAACTGTTTCAGGGGAACATTAAGGTAGAGATCGGGGCTTCCCCCACCATGTTCTCTGGGGTGAAGGGGGTGGAAATAGAGGGGGAGGCTCTGTGCAGAAAAATCAGTGGGGTGAGGAAGGGAGACATAGCCCCTGAAAATGCAGAGTCCAGCACTCAAGAATTGTCAGCAGACACCTTGACCATCAGCCTTCACTCAGGGCCACTGGCTGGCCTTCCCTCGTCTTGGTGGGAGTTTCTTCTACGGCAACCAGCATGTCCCCACAGGGCATGATACCATCCTAGCCTCCAGCTGTGGCTCTGTCCCCATCTGCCATCTGATCTGCCCTAGGAATTCATGCCCTGCAAGTTCCCGGGATCTGATTTAATCCCAGAGGGAGAGAGGGAGAGAGACTTGACATTTAGTGGATGGACCCACCTGAGATTCCTCTCTGACCTGGGACAAGCTTGGTGTGTCAAAGTGACTGATATAACAGTATTCACCACGGGGTGTGTGTGTGGGTGTGGCTGTGTGTGTGTGTGTGGCTGGGTGTGTGTGTGTCTTCCTGAACACTCATGAAAGTTAGTGTGTCTATGAGGGTGTGTAATGGGATTTGGGACTTAGTGGAGGTTGAGAATGAATGGATGGAGAGCAAAATAGCCAGACACATGTTGGGATGTTCAGAAGCAATTCCTGCTCTCCACAAGAGGCTGGGCCCCATGCTGCCACCCTGACTTTGGACTTTGGGACAGAGTCTCTGCTTTTTCTGCTCCATTCCTAATTTTTTTTCTTCCCGGGATGATCCCACAGTGGAGGGAGGAGTAGAGTAAGAAGAGGTTGAATTTTCTCATCTCCCCACATCTCTGACCCAACCCGGGACCAGTGGTAGCTTTGCCTAATTTCAGAGATGGAGACGCTTTCTCCAGCCCCTCTCTTGCTAATGGACAGCAGCAAACTTCCTTCCTCTCATCTGCCAGGGTTTGAAAGCTTGACCTTTCACAGAAGTCAGCTTGAGTTCATTTACAGTAGATTGCCTGATCTCATTTATTTTTTCCTGTATACTTGAAGTTAGGACAGCTATAATTTGAAATGGAAATTTATGCAAATACTATGTAAATCAGGTCATTCCCAGATTAACTGGGGGAAAAAAATCTGGTCGCCTTAGCAGGTACCATCTGTTCCCTCCTCATTCTTTCCATATCTGAACCCCAGCCCCCTCTTCCCAATCTACTTTGAAACTTGTTTTCCTGTGGCTGAGAAAAGCGATCTTTCAAGGGAAGGACACAAATCACCCATCAGTGTCCCAGGTAGGCCGTTCTAATGTCCATTCAGTTGTGGGAAGAAGTTCAGGTGAGGGGCCAGGATGAGGTTTAGGGTTAGCCGCAGGCTAATGGTGCTTCCTTGAAGGAGAGAGTCTCTAGGGCTGGCTGTGCTGGACTGCTCTGAGCTGTCTTGGAGAGACCTGCCACACACCACAGGTCCGTCATGTTCCCCCTCGTTCCTCTCTTTCCTCCTGGCCTCTGTTTTCCTTATGATTCTTCTTTCATCCTTCTCATTGCCTTTGCCCGAAGCCCTCTTATAGCACCCAGAAGCTCTCTTACTCAGTACTGTGGTAGTTGGAGAAGAAATGTTTAGGAGTTGTGCAATCTTGGGCACTTGTGGGTCCAGGTGTATGTTGGTTGGCAGTGCCAGGGGGGTGCTTCAGTGCCCAGGCCTCTGGTCCCTCCCCGTGGCTGCAGCCCATTCCTGCTTTGTGGCAGTGACAGCTTCAGTCCTGCTCTGGGAAGGCAGAGCCTAGTATCCCTATAGCCAGAGGAAGAAGTTTCTATTCCACAACTCTTAGCCCTCCTTTTCTCATAAAGGCTGTTAATGTGGGGGAAAAGGAGGGCTCCTGGCTCCTTTGTTCAGTGTCACTTTCGCCTTGAAGGGGGTAAAAGTGAGAGACTGCCTGGCAGGTCATTAGCTCCTCCAATCTGCAATGAAGAAGGCTTGTGGAGCAAAGCCACAGCTGACACCCAGCAAATAGGTAACTTCAATGTAAAGACTTTTGTGGCTATTAGCCACCGAGATTTTGAGGTTGTTATTGCAGCAAAACTTAATGAGAGCTGACCAATATACCCTCCATAATCTTCACTGACCTTTCCCCAAAACCTCCTCAAATTTCAAAAAAAAAAGTGCTCGTGATATTTTCTCCGTCTGAGGTCAAATGAGAATAAAAGCGTCTTCATAGTGATTTGCTTTTTCTTGATTCGTTATACCACATTTGCATAATTAGTTTCAAAAGCACACCTCCAGGCAGCGGGAACAGTCAGTGCAAAGGCCCTGAGGCCAGAATATAAAGAGCCCAGTGTGGTAGGATCAGAATAGTAGGAAATGTGGTCAGAGAGTTGGGGGTGGACAGTGGGAGGCTTGAGCTTGGCCCCAGAGGAGGTGCAATTTTAGAACAGAAGCACAAGGTGGCACCATGACATTCCTCACAGTCACGGTTGACCACACATGCTGGTAGCAGAGGAGGCGGACGCCCCCCAGAAAGGTTCCGCCAGGGAATCAAAGTCCAGTGGGCACTAAGTAATCATAAAAGAATCTTAGAAATGGAAAAGCTTTTGAGATCTCCCCATCCAATCGATTGCCGTGTGGGGTCCATGATGCCTATGGAGGGGCTCCAGGATTCTGGGAATCCCTTGAATTGCAAAATTCACTATACAGGGGAAACTTCCAAAGCTTTCATGCCAAGGGGTCTATAACCCAAAGAAGGTAAAGGACCTCTGGCTCCAACCAATGTTCCTTCCAGGGTCGGACTTGATGAGAACTTACTCAGCTGCACTCAGCCTGGGCCAAATCCACATGTTACCAGGTGCCCTGGACCCAGACCTGGGCTGTAAGCCCTGTTCTTTCTTAGTGGAGGAACCCAGAGAACGCCCTGAAGCTCCAGGCCTGAGGATACCAGGGCCCCTTCAAGAAACTAGGGCTTTTGTGAGGCGGCTGCAGACTCTCCACTGACTTTCCACTGAACAAACAACAAACCCTGTACACCTAGGCACTGGTGGTTTTCAGAGGTGCCTAGATGTTCTTTGGATAAATGTCACTAAATGTGGTTACTGAATTCATAGTCGCTGTGATCATCAGAGTTTCTCACCTACTGGATGTTCTCTCTCTACATATCTTACAAGTCTAATATAAGTCTAATATATATTGTATTCCACATGAGTCTATTATAATGGGGGGGTTGTCTGCCAAATATTTTGAGCTAAATGGGAATCTTTACACTCAAATGGCCCGTGGAAAGAGAGTGGAGACCCTGTGTGGGAAAGTCTGATGACTGGGGGGTGGCTAGGGCATGGACGCCCCAGTGGGAAGTCGTTGTGGGCGGCAGGCAGAGCGTGGAGGCAGAAGTGAGTCCTGAGCCATGGGACTGCTCAAATGGAACCACAGATGGAGACCAAGGCTCGCCCCTCTGACAGGGAAGATGCAAATTTTTAATTCAGCAGCTTGTTTAAAAAAAAAAAAATCCCCTGATACTACTGTATTTTCTATCGGTGTCTTAAAACACCAATTTAAATACCACATTTACTGGTGTCCCTTCTCAAAGCCCGACTTCCCCCTCCTTGCCTGAGAGCGGGGCTCAGAAAACCCAAACATCTACCTCGGGTGGTTAGACCTGCAGGTGGGCAGTTCCCCGGGGACCCTTCCAAACCAAACCCAGAACAGAAAGAAGAGCTGAGGATTGGGGTTCCTTTCAAGGGCTCCAATCATCTTTTCTCCCCTTCACTGCCTAAGCATGTCCTCCAGATGTGGGCCCAGGGGCCAGAGCGACTGAATATTTATCAAGGGCCTTCTGGCGGACGTGAAGACTGAGAACAGGAAAATCAGGCCCTGGTGGGTGTCTACGGAGCCTGCCTGGGTGCTGGTCAGACTTGGCCAGGTTCAAGTTGCCCAGGTGACTGCTGAGTCACGCCCTGCCCCACTGCCCACCTTGAGAGGCACGCTGTGGACTTGGCCGCTGCCAGAGTTTGCCTCTTGTTGCCATTCCCTACACTGACCACACTGCTCGCCCAGACCCCACTATGGCTCCATTGTCCACGGTGGCCTGGGCTGACCAGCTCAGCCTGGAGCCCTGCCCTGGGAAGATGCAGGCTACCACGGCGTCACAAAGCACTGCTTTGTGGCCCTGACAGGAGGAATTTGTCTTTAGCTGTGAGATGGCCCCTGGCAGATCCTGGCATGTGGTGAGCAGACAGCCCTGTGTTGGTCACAGTATTTTGAGAAGCCCCAGTCGGATGTGATGCCTCCACCTCCACGTGGACTCCTACAGCCTCGGGTCCACTGGCACCTTTTGTGCTGACCCAGAGTAGGGGTAGGGCTGGCACAAGAGCACGCAGTTTGTGCCCAGTGCCTCTCGCTGTGCAGGTTTGACAGCAACGGCGCCATGAAGATTGTGCCCTGAAATGCTGGTCCTCCTGGCATCAAGGCATGCTCGGAGCCCGTCCATCCCCCATGGGGCCTGGGCCCGGCTTCCTCAACAGTGGCAGCGTCCCGCGGGTGCCATATGCGACCAGAAGAGAATGGAAGCAGGTATTGTGGCGTAGGGAAGAATTTCTTAACCGAGACACACACACACACAAAATCACAAACGACAAAATTAAAGATGAATAATTTCAACTACTGTAAATTTGAGAACCTCAGTTCATCACAGGTGCTTTAAAGAAACTCAAAAGATAAGCCACAAACCAGGAAAACATATGCACACGTAAGTGACAAAGGATTCGAATATAGAATATATCAAGAGTCTGGTCCTCCTCGCGGGGTGGAGGCCGTAGGGAAGGGTCTAACAGTTCAGTAGAAAAATAGGCAAAAATGATGGGCATTCTACAGAAGAGGAAACACATAGGGCTAAGTAAACATGGAGATGCCAACCTTGTCAGGATCCAGGAAAACGCAAACCAAGACCGTGATGAGGTCTGGCTCCTCGGCTGAGGCACGAAGGGCTCCCGGCCTGGAAAGCTCTCTTCAGAGGGGTCTCAGCGACCCTGGGGCTTTCCCTCGGAGGGAGGCCTGGCCTGCGGGGCCCTGCAGAGTGTCTGCTTTGACCTTCCCCCAAGTACCTTCCCACCCAGAGCGTGAGTGGGACCCCTGTCCTTTCCCTTCCTGTCCCCACCAGTGGGGGTATGGGGGTGAAGATCCCCCAGTCTCAGGCAGATCCCTCCAGCCCCCATTCTCGGCATCTTCCCTTGGCTCTCCTCCCAGGTCTCAGCCTGGCCACCTGGGCTGCAAAAACATCTTTTCAGTCTGAAATTCAGACAGACAATCTGTGCACGTCACCTCACAAGCCCATGGGGAACTCAGGGCAGACTATTTATGACAATGTAAACATGCTGACGATGAGCACCTTCTAGGCTAAGTCCAGGTAAAAGAGGGCCTCCCTTGTAACCAAGCAAGGCCCTATGGGCCCTTCCTGGGGCACCCCCAGCCCACCCCATGTCCTCCGCCTGCCTCCTCTCTGTAGAAACACATGAGCCTCCTAGGCCTTCCCCAAGTTCCAAAGACTAAATTTAATCAGAGAAGTGAGAAAACGCAGAAAGAAGACCGTCAAGCAAGACAAAATGTAGCCATTAAACAAAGTCAAGGACCTTTAGTTCCTCCTCAAGGACTATAGATAATATTCTGAGCCATGTCCTTTGAGCTGCTCTGCAGATACTGAAACCCGCACCAGGTGGGAGAAGTTAACTGCAGGCTGCCCACAAGCACGTAGACCCCAGACTGACTGGAACCGGGCTGATGGTGTTGACTCCTGATTCCCTCAGCACTGAGCAATCAGAAGAACGTCCACGAGCTGGTCACGCACCCGGCAACCCTCTCCCTCATTCTGTCTTTTGAAAACCTTTCCCTGAAAGACCACTGGGGAGTTCAGGTCTTTTAAGTTCTAGCTGCCTGGACTCCTTGCTTGGTGCCCTGTAATTAACACTGCATTTTTCATCACCGCAACTCCGTGTCAGCAGATGGGCTTTACTGCGCGCAGGTGGGCAGACTGAGATTTGGCTGGGTGACACCCTCCGCTGTCGGTAACCCGCTCTCCTCCCTCGTGGGCAGCACTGCCCTGCTATTGGCTGAAGCAGAAGCCATGTGTGACAAGGAGCATGTGTGGACTTGGGCTGAATTTGAGGAGGCCCCACTCCTAACCACCGCTCCCTTGGTCTGCCCACTCCAGAATCTCACTTGCCCTTTTCATTTGGGGCTTGCCTGGCCAGCCTTTCCTGATCAGCCTTTAAGAACTAAACAGGCAGCTAAAAGCATATCCTGAAATCACAGGACCCGCGCCTGTATTGAGAACCAGATGCAGCTTAGCCTATAGAGGACTTTTGCATAATTATGTGTCCAACAAATAACCACTGAGCAGTGGCGGTTGAGTGCCACTTCCAAACTCAGTGCTCTTAGGAATGGTGAGACGTTTAGTCAGGTGTGACTGAGGGACTGTAATGGGTCGTGGGACTGCTCTTGGACATCTGGACCCCGGTTCCCCTCTCTCCCTCAGGGCCCGTGCCACGTGTATTCTGAGCCAGCCCAGGCCACCGTGGTTGCCATCCTTCGGCGTGGTCTTTACAAACACAGCAGGCAGGGTAGATCTTTGATCTGCAAAAGCTCCCCCTGAACAGAGCTTGTTAATTGTATTCCTAAGGAGATTTACTTCCTTCTTTTCCAGTCCCTCTTTTTCTTTTTTTTCTGTCTTTCACTCAACAAGCCAAGCTTTTATTAGGCACCAGATAGTCTTCTAGGCACTGAGGATACATGAGTGAACAACGTAATCACACAAATCCCTGCCCTCAAGAAAATGGTATCCCAATTCGGGAGACAGGACATAAAATGAAAAGCGAAACCCATGACATGTGAAGCGTGGTAAACAGCCCTGAGAAGGATTTCTACGTGCCCCGCACCACAGCCATGAGAAGAGTTCACTTCACTGGCCGTTGAGTGACAGTGAACATGGTTTGAGCGACCACTGTATACAGGTATAGCGCCCAGTGATTTCCATGCATTACCTCATTTAAATCCTGTAACAACCCACATGGTAGGTGCTATTACCGTCCCCACATGGGGAATCTGGCACACAGAGAGGTTCAGGGGCTACCTAAGACCACCCAGCTGCTAAGAAAGGGAGTCAGGATTTGAATCTAAACTCCGGGACTCTGCTTTCTTTGTTCTTATGCCTCCCAGCTCTGCCCTCACCCTATTCAGTGCTCACGCTGCAGCCTCTGGACGGCACCACAGTGAGGAGGACACCCCTGGACCACATCGCAGCTGGGAGGGGGTACATAGCCTCGGAACATGTAGGTGGGTCTCAAATGACCACTGTTTTCCTTCTGTGCCGAAGGCACTCATCCTGGCAGTGGCTGCCTGGCGGTGCCTTTAGAACCTGTGGGGTGTGTGGTCAGGCCCCCACCCACACCTGTCTGAGAGACAGCACAGGTCGGAGGTGCCTTCCGTGGCTTCTTAGCCCAGGACCTCAACAAAGCAGGCCCTGAGCGAGCCCCCGGGTCTGGGGACAGGCTGAATGTGCCCGGGGCAAGACTAAAGGTGTTCTCAGACTCCAGAGGTGCCACGAGGCCTGCAGCCCCTACATACTGGTTTCTTAAAGTGGGGTCTGTAGTATGGGGTCGGGAGTAACTTTCCATGTCCCTTCCCTGCCCATAGTGACAGGACGGTGAACCCAGGAAAGAAACAGAACGTGAGTGTACGCGTGTATGCAAAATGTCTTCCCAAACTCAACACACGAGGCTGAACAATGGCTCCCTCCTGCCTGGCCTGTGATAGGTGGAGCACTGAGTCTAGGGGGCATGAGTTCCAGTCCTTCCAGTAATAAGCTGTGTGACCTTGGCCAAGTTGCTCAACCTCTCTGGGACTCAATGCTTTTGTCTGTAAAATGGGGCAAAGGACTCCTTTCCTGCCTGCCTCGGGATTTGTGGTGACGATCACAGGAAACAGTGTACCCGAGTGTGCTGTGTAAAGTGACACGCACAACCATCTTCCTTGCAGCTGAAAGGACTGAAACACCGAATTCCACCAGAAGGAATCGCGGTGAGGCTTGTATAGGTTTAGGCCAATCAGGGGTTAAAATTCCTGCTCCCGGGAACAGGCCACACGTATTGAAAACCCTCCACTCTGTTCCAGAACCATTACTGGCAAGACTCATCCCTCCCCTTCCTCCTCAGGGCCAACAGGTGAGAAACTGGGGAGGCGGGAGGAGTGGGGGGCGTGGAGGGGGGAGCTGCGAGAGAGCAGAAGATGCCTAAGGACGGGGTTGCAGGGAGGCCCTTGTGCAGGGCGCCGGGCAACAGCCGCGGCATAAGGCCTCTCCGCAAGCTAAGTGCCAGCCCAGCAGATGTACCACGCGCTCTCCACGGTGTGACCCTAAAACCAAGAAGGTTCCTGCCCCGACAGGCTCAGCGGGCTTCACACCCTCCCTCTGGAGGTAAGGGAGCAAGGATTCCAGTCACTCAGAAAAAGAGAACTCTCATTTATCGGGCCCCCTCCTGCTTGCCACATGTTCCTTGGTTTAACGCACCCATCCGCTCTGGGAAGTATTAGCCACGCTTTACATCCGAGAAAGCTGAGCCCTGGAGAGGCGGAGACACCTCGGGCCTCACAGCTCCAAGTGCAACGGGGATTCGTGGCGCCCCGAGGCCCCCTCTGACAGGGCTCATTATTAATCAGGCAACGAATACTGCTTAAGTACCTGTTCGTCCGGGAACTGCTGAGGACGTGAACCTTGCAGGAGGCAAGATGCGGCCTCCTGGCGTGGGGCAAACCTAGGTAGGGGCAGCAGGGGTCCCGCAGGCGTGTTTCCCTGAGCCCAGGGCCGTGAGGGCCGTGAGGGCCGTGAGGGCCGCGAGGGCCGCGAGGGCCGCGAGGACCAGGGCGCTCAGGAGGCTCCGCTAGCAGGACGGTGTGAGTCCTCCGAGCCAAACCCCTCCGCGGCTGGAAGCTCCTCTTGGGCCCTGGGGACCCTGAGACACTAACTCGTGCTCCGGTGATGAAGCTCCTTAGCTGAGCCAGCACTTAAACTTCCAGCTCAGGGTTCTTTCTACACCCACCACTTGTGAGGTGAGGCTTGAGGCGCCGCTGTTTGAGGCGGCGCGGTGGGCGTGGCTGCGACCACTAAGGGACCAGAGCCTGGGGCTCCGCCTCCTGCCCTGGAGTCTGCGCAGATCTGCGCTGGCCAAGCCGGCTGTCCGGCTGAGCAGCTGTTTCCACTTAACGTGCGGCCAGGGTTCTGGGAGCCCCGCCAGCATTCAGAGCCGTTTCCCTCCCTTTCCTTTGTGTAAAATAGAAAACTGCTCAAGGCTGCCAGAGTAGGCAGCTTGCTCCCGGGGGGCCTTGCCCACCATTTGCCTGGACTGGAGAGGAGGCCTCTTGGGAGCCCCCTTTTTCTCTGGGGCTGGCCATCTGGGACCTTCCCATCCAGCAGCTGCTGGAATCCACTCTCCTGTAGCGCCTTCCCTCATGGGGCTCCCTTTTCCCAGTCTCAACCCCCTGCCCTTCGTTCTGAAATCAAGCAGTGTTACTGAACCAAACGTGAGTCCCATCACCTGCACACTGTAAAGCCAATCTCCTGATACCGGGTTGTGGTGAAGGAAAGGGCAGTGGTTTATTTTAAGGTGCCAGACAGGGAGTCCCAGGCATCTAGTGCTCAAAAAACCCCCAACTCCCAGATGGATGTCAGGGAAGCAGTTTTAAAGGCAAGGTGAGGGAGTGGGGGGTCGCAGGGCATGTGATCAGCTTATGCACAATTCTCTGGTTGATGGTGAGGTGACAGGGTGGTGTCACAGGGGTTAACATTACTCATCTTCAGGCTCCAGCCGGTCTGGGGGCTACATGCTCATGGTCATCGTGTAGTTAACTTCTTCCACTTGGTGGGGGTTTTAGCATCTGTAAAACAACTCAGGAAATGTGCATCAGATACTGTTATCTAAGTACTTCAGGGAGGAACTAAAGATTCTGTGACTGCAGTATGGCTGATACACTGTTTAAATTGTTACCAGTTCTCCTGGTTCAGTTGCTACTTTTGTCACTACATGTTCACATCCTTTCAATCATTAATTCTTGAGCCAGGTTTCTGTGACTCAGGGGAGGCCTGGGAGACTACAGCTTTTATACAAAGAAGAGGCAGGCAGAGGGCATGGGGGAAGGGGTCTGTCCCAGGAAGGGCCCATAGGGTTCTGCTCGGTTACAGCAGCTTGTTGTCAGTCTGACACCTCCAGTGGATGGGGATCCCCTTGGTGGAGTGTCCTGGAACAAGGTCTTGCTGGCCACGGTGACATGGGTGACTTAGAGGCAGCTTGACCTGGAACTCTGTGAGGTGTGTCTGAGAGCTGAGTCTGAAGCAAGGGGAGGGAAGCCTCATTCACCCTTGTCCCCCAGCCCCTTCCCCTTCCTCCAGGGCTGGCTGTTCCTATATGAAACCCAGTGTCCTGGGATGAGCAGGGCTCCTTTCCAGAATGATCTGTAGCTTGTTTTCTCACCCCACTGGAAGGCTTCTCCCAAACTCAAAGTTCCCCATGCCAACAGCAAATTATTCCACAAACACATGGAAGTTTCATTTACAAATCTCTTGTTTTCTTATGTGACTTTCTATGACTTTCCCTGGAGGCTTTTATCTACATAAGCTCTTTTTCTAGGTAAACAGGAAGGGAGATTGATTCACTATCCTCAGAAATTAGGAAGAATGCAATTATACAGGCTCTGACACTCCCGCTGACACTCCCATCAGTGCTCAGCCGCAACTGCCCTGCCCCAAGCTGGACTGTGCTCCCCAGCATCTTCCTGGCAGCCAGGCAGCTCCCTTGAGCCTCTCCCAGGCCCCAAGGACCCCAGCTTCCTTCATTCGTGACCTGGGACTAACCCCTGTCCCAGGGCCCCTCTGAGAGTTAAGTAGTGTGAGAGGAATTTCCATGCCTTTGAGTTGTTCCCCTTTGGTCTTGCAGATTTCTGGAAGTCACCACGAGACGCTGGTGTCACCTTAAGCTTTTTAACACTGGGCTACATGTGATTCTGGGTTGGTGTTAATTTAGCCTCAAGACCTATGATTATTTTCCATACAAGAAAGTTATTAAAGGCCGTGGAATTCCACAGAGTCATTTGAAAGATAACACTTTTTTTTTAGACCCTAGAGACAGTGTGAGCCAGGCTAGGATGTCTACTTGTGCTTACCCAGTCTCTAAAGCGCAGTATGCTGGAGGAGAAAAAGTCAAACTATCTGAGATCAAATTCTGACCCTGCAGTGTGACTTAGGGCGAGGTGATTAACCTCTCTGCACTTCTGTTTCCTCATCTGTCAAAGGGGAATGACAATACCTATCTCACTGTGTTGCTGTGAAGATTAAATAAGGAAACAGATGTAAACTCCCTCACACAATACCTGGCACAAAGCAAGGGCTTAGTCAATGAGAATTCTCTTTCTCTTCTGAAATCTGGGGTTGCCTGAGAAGGAGTCTAGCATTAGAGATCTCGCAACATTTCAGCAGAGTTGCTTGAGAGATCAGAAATGTCTGGGAAGGGGCTTAGAAGGGAAAAAGGGTCTATAAGAATGTCACGTGGTCACAAGGAATCAAGGATGTGAGAAGTTCTTTAGCAGAAATTAGGAGATGACCTCTTTCATTTGAATCCTAGTGATGGATGCTTTATGGATGTAAGTATGAGTATAATTACACAGAAATGAAAACCTTTTCCGTTGTGATATAGGAAAACCATCTCCCTGACTTAGGGCCACAGGCTGTAGGCAGCTCAATGCCACTCTCCGGGTACATGGGACCAATCATACATCGTGGTTCAATCTCCTTCATCTGCCCTGGTCTTTGGGAAGTATGTAAATGTCTTCATAAGTGCATGAGAATAACTGCTCAAGACCACTGGTGTGTTTCCCCCAAATCCTCTTGCTCATTAATAAAACAGAAACAACTGAGGTAAAGGGATATTACCCAGGGTCACTGGGAATTGAGTTCCCGTCCAGTGCTCCTCGGACCTGCCAATTGCCAAGGCTAATTTAGGCAGAGACCACCAGCAGCAAGTTCAAGGCCCTGTCAAGAAGGTTTTCTTTTAATAACACCCATCCATACACATGAAACACAGGCTTCCCTGGAATTGTTGAAAGAAAGTAGAGATAAAAATACTTGAACAAGAAAGTTCATTGCAGGGGACTTCCCTTGTGGTCCAGTGGTTAAGAATCCACCTTCCAATGCAGGGGACAAGGGTTCGATCCCTGGTCGGGGAACTAAGATCCCACATGTTGTGGGGCACCTAAGCCCGCATGCTCTAGAGACCGTGCGCCACAACAACTGAGCCCATGTGCTATGGAACCTGCATGCCACAACTAGAGAGAAGCCTGCGTGCTGCAAGGAAGAGCCTGCATGCTGCAACTAAGACCAGATGCAGGGACTTCCCTGGTGGCACAGCAGTTAAGAATCCACCTGCCAGTGCAGGGGACATGGGTTCGAGCCCTGGTCTGGGAAGATCCCACATGCTGCAGAGCAGCTAAGCCCGTGTGCCACAACTGCTGAGCCTGCACGCCTAGAGCCTGCAAGCCACAACTACTGAACCCGTGAGCCTAGAGCCCGTGCTCCGCAACAAGAGAAGCCACCACAATGACAAGCCCGTGCACCACAATGAAGAGTAGCCCCTGCTCACCGCAACTAGAGAAAGCCCACGTGCAGTAACAGAGACCCAACGCAGCCAAAAATAAATTAAAAAAACAAAAATCTGATGCAGCCAAATAAATAAATAAATTTTTTTTTAAAAAAGAAAGTTCATTCCAGCTTTATTCCAAACAACCCAAATGCCCATCAGCAGGAGAATGGTAAAAAATTGTGGTGTATTTATACAGTGGACTATTACACAGCTATAAAAAAGAGCAGATTTCTGAAGCACACCAAAGTGAACCATTATGCTGAAATAAGCTACATACAAAAAACATATACACTGTCTGATTTTATTTAAATGAAGTTCAAAAAAATCAGCAAAAATAATCTAAGATGACAAAATTGCAAAACAACTATACCACCCCCGCCCCCCCTCCCCCCCAAAAATCTAAGATGATAGAAGTCAGAACACTGGTTACCTTGGGGTGGGGATGGTTACCTTGGACTTGGAAGGGGCACAGAGAACTTCCTGGGGGACATGGGGATGCTCTGTATCTTGATTTGGGTGGTGGTTACATGGTTTATGCATAGGTACAAATTCATAGAGATGTCCACTCAAGATCTGTGCATTTTACTGCATGTAAATAAAAAACTGAAAATTTTAATTATATCAATAAAATATTGAAAAAGAAAAGAGGAATTGGAGAAGAGTGAATACGTCAAGTTAAATGGGGGCTATCCATGCTGGAGCTGGCCTCAGTCATCAGAAAGCCCAGTAACCTGCTTCTCCGTGCGTTTGTGAGCCTTAGGACTGAGGCTGAACCACATTCCGACCCTGGCACCAGCAACAGACTATTTGCTATTGAATTTATGTCAAACAATGCTTCCAGGCCTTTACTTCAGTTTTGCAGATAATATTAAGCCAAAAATTTTCCCTTTGAAATTCTCCCCATTTCTCCTGAACTCCCTGAACCATTTACCTAGTCACCCCAATAGCCATCTGTGACCCCTACTTGTTTGCACCCCATCAATCACCAAGTCCCATCAATTCTACATCCTTAATAGCTTTAACACTCATCCATTTTTTTCTCTACCTATAATGGCCTAAATCCAGACAGCGTCGTCATCCTAGATTACGCACCAACCTCTACCTGGTCTTCCAGCCTCCCATGGTCTTGTTCTCCTTCAGTGAGCTCCCCACACTGCTAAAGGGATCATTGCTCTAAAATGAGAATCACAAAATACTTGAAAGGATCTCTAAAGCTGCCAGATAGATAGGATGGTCATAAACAGGATGGTCAGGGAAGGTAATATATGAGCAGAAGCCTGAAGGAAGTCATTGCTTGCCACCTCACACTGCACCTGTATCCCATAGTCATTCTGATCTCCTGGCAATTCTGATCTCCTAGAATAGGCTGTGATCCCTCCAGCCTCAGGGCCTTTGCATATTCTGCTTCCTCTACCTGCAGTGCTCCAAGCTGTCAAGAACTGTGAAGGGCCTGCAATTTTACCCTACTCGTGGGCTCATAAGTTAACCTGCCACAATTCATGGATGTTGGTGGAAGACATGAGACTCCTGGGTCAGAGAAGGACACTTTATTATCCCTAGAAATAGTAGTAGCCAGAGTGTCAGCGTTTTTTCACTGTTTTTCTGACCCCCAGATGACCCATCAGTCATTGGGTCTGACCCCCAGATGACCCACCACCATTCAGTAAGACAGATGAGGTCTAAATAAATAAGTAAACTGTTATGCAAGGAACTGAGACCATAGCAATTAAGATGATAATAGTTGAGACAAGAATCTTTGGAACTGACTGCACTCTTCACAGATCTTTGGCATTGGCAGAGGCCTCCTTAGTAGGTGATGGAAGCCCCACCCTGAACAGTTGCTGCCCTTGAGAATCTGCTCAGGGCCTGGTGGGGAGACTGACATCTACAGATGAATTGCAAGGCTGTGCTCTTAAGCTCTGGTAGAGATGTGCACAAAGGAAGTGCACAGGATGGACAGGAGGAGGCCACTGGGGCTAAATCTTGACTGAGGGACAGGAATTCCTCCGAAGGACTTAAAAGACTGGTCTTGAAAACAGCACTGCTTATAGGAGGAGGGCAAGTGCGTTTCTCAGGCAGGAGCTCCTTAAGTCTCACATTTATGCAATAACTTTGAGTGTTTTTTGGTGGGGCAGGGGGATATGAAATTCTCTACAGATGTGCCCTTGGCTACCTGCCCAGATGAGGTGAAATTCCTCTCAGGTACTGCCTAGCAACCAATGAACGGGAAGAGGAAGCTGCAGGGCTGGGGGTGCAGGGGGGTGCTCTCTGGGGTGGGGTCGCTGTGGTGCTCACAATTCCAGAACAAATCCTCGGCGCCTCTGCAACAGCCAGAATTGAGTCTGGCTCCTCCGGTGAGAGGTGAACATGCCCTGGATTCCACCAGGCCTGTTCCTCACGCCCAGCTGGCAAGATTTCAGGACCAACGCTGCCACACACTACTCCCCGCTTGCAAGGCAACGTAGGACATCCTGGGGCCGGCCATGACCATCTTTGGTTTCTGGAGTCAGGATGAGCCTGACACATCCCAACCCCACCTGCACTGCCCTCGGGCTGGGCTCTGTCCCTCGACAGCAGAAGGCTCTGCAGAGGTGTGTGTGAAGGGAGCCGCAGACACATCAAGCCAGCAAGGCCTCAGCGTCGGTCCCCGTCCCCTGCAACTCCTTTATCTGGCAGGTGAAGAAATGGGCACCTGGGAGGGCAGGGGACCTGACCAGGGCGATGTGACTGCTTGGTAGGGAGCTCGCTCATCACCCCAATCCCGTGCTTTACTACCTCTCTTTCTAGCTTTCTCCCAGGTCCCCTGTCAGGGCCCAGCCTTTCACACTGAAGACACCCATGAACTTGTCTCCTTCTCCCTGGACTTCGAGCTCCCTGAGGGAAGAAACAGCACCTTTCCCATCGGGGCACACAGTGGGAGCCCAAGGAAAGCCTGGTGAGGGAGGGGTTAAGTGGACAGAGGCTACAGGCTGGGGGCTATTTTGGGTCATTGCTTTTTAGTCACAAACAAGGGTGTAGCTGGACCCAACTTCAGAAAAAGAAAAAGGGTTGTCTTTGTTTAAAAAGTAATGTTATCTGATTCACTTTGTTATAAAGCAGAAACCAACACACCATTGTAAAGCAACTATACTCTGGTAAAGATGTTAAAAAAAAAAAGTAACGTTATAAGTTTAACAAACTCCAATGTTTCCTTTCCAAATCTTTGAGTAGGATTGAGATGATGCCACTTTGATTCCGTGGCTCCTCTTATCCTTCCGTGGCAGCCCACTCCCCAGCTCCATCGTGGTCCTGTCCTCTGCATACTCCTACCCGTTTCAGAAGCAGGATTTGGGGAAGCTGGGCTGAGCGAGTGACTTAGTCACTGGCTGTTCCTCCTCTGTCTCTCTTTCCCTGCCTCTTGGTCAGAGTCAGTCTCTTTCTCTCTCAGCTCTTGGCTGGGCCTGTCCACTTGCTCTTGACGGAGGAGGTGCAAGTCAGACGCTGGGAGAAGGGCAGGGCACAGGACGCAGGGAAATCTCGTGCGTGTCCTGGCTCCCGGGAAGCCCTGCCCCGTGTGGTTCCTGAATGAGCTAGAACCCCCTGCTCTTTTCCACCCCTGAGGAAACAGCTCTCCCGGTGAGGGGGGTGTGAATGAAAAATGTGGCTGCCTTATCAGTAGACAAAGGACGTTACAGCCATCAAGCGGCTACAGCCACCTCTACAGTGCATCAGGACATCAGGATGGGAAACCACAGGATACTGGCCTTAGGTAGCAAAGGTGCACATCAAAGGAATGACTTCAGTGAACTCAGGCTCTTGCATCTTCCCATATGCAGAAAAGCACTAAATTCATTAACTTGAGATACTGGTTTTCTTTAATTAACAGTAATCTTCTGATGTTCCAGTTACCTGGTCTTTGTTGCAAAACTCCTATATATCCCGGCCCCTCCCTTACCTCATGGGAGCAGTCCCTTAGAACTATCTGAGAGGCTGCCTCCTGGGCTTGGAGTTCTCAGAAAGACCGCCAGGTAACACATAATTCTCAAATTTTAGGTTGTGCTTTTTTTTTTTTTTTTCTCAGCTGATGGGGAAGGCAGGAGAGGGCCAGATGGAAGGGGTCAAGGCCTTGCCACGTTGCCAGTCCCATCCCTTTTTCATGCCTGAACCCTCTGCTCTGAGCCCTGCCCTCAGCACTGCTGTGTTAACTTTACAGGAAACACGGTTGAGCAGACATCCCCTTAAGACTCCACAGAGTAGCGGGCTGTGCTGCTCCAGCTCCGTGCGTGAAGCCCAGGCTCTGCCAGGGTTCTTGCCCCAGAGACTCTCGGTGGTTGGTGGTTGATGGCCATTCGTCTCTTGTAGGAACCTTGTGTGTATTCTTCCCACCTCTTGGGAAATGACCTTTGTGGGCATTAAAAAGTAAAAGTACTTCCAGTTCCCTTCCTGAGCCTCTTAGGCAACATGTAGAAGCTAAATACCAGTTCTAGGGAGGGGTGCTGGTTTGGAGTTTGACCCACAAAGGGCAGGCCCTGTCATGCCCACCCAACTGGCGACATGAAGGTCCTGCCTGGAAAAAGGGAAGGATCAACCCTGGGCAGCTCTGGGCCTGCAGCAGGCATGGTGTTCAGGATCAAGTACAAAGGTAACAAGAGCATAGCAGTGGGTTAAAGAGATCGTTCATCTTCCTGTCGATGACAGACGTGAGCTTTGGCCCAGGGCCCAAACTCCTTATCCTTGAAAAACACATTTTACATATTGCTGGCAAAAGCAGCCAACCCAGATTAAGCCGCCAGACCTAACTATTTTCGATCTTCCTCCTATTCCTCTTGAAAAATATGAGATAAAGATTTTCTAGGCTGCTTCTTTCCTCTCTCCCCCCAAAGACAATGAGAACCACTAAAAGGCAGGCAGGGGCTCTGTTGGGGGTTTGCTCCCCACCAGAAAGCCCACTTCAGGCCAGTTCAATAAGGACGAGAGTATTTGCATTTCAGAAGGATTCTTCAGTTTCTAATAGGATTCCTTCAAAAGGCAGATTCCTAAGGACATTTAGGATTTATTTACAGATCGTTAACTTACTCATCAGAGAGGCTGAAGGGCAGAGAGACTCTGAGCTGACATTTTGGAGGTGCCACCTCAAAGTGTGATCAAGCAGAAAGAAAGATAAAGTGCTTTTGAAATGATAATGTGAAGTAATGGAGACAAGGATTTGTTTCATAGGCACCATTTTAGGAAAACATGTACGGTATAAAGTGAAGTCCAGATGGATTGCTTTACACCGACTATGTAATTAATATTTTAGTGAGGGGGCAACCCTCAGCTGTTGTTTTCTCGAAACCATCACATAAGTTGGAGCATCATAAAACAGGTTTCTGCCAAGTGGATTGTATTTTTTATCACGAGAACAAGGTTATAAACATGGAGTTACATTCCTGATTAGGGATTTGACATCAAACATATCAGATATGATTTGATGATTTCTGTCAGAAATGCAAACTGAGGGCTATAAGTTCTCAAGAAAATTTTAACCATGAATCACACAGAAGAAAAGTACAAAGCAGGTTACAATATAAACGTGACCTAAAACGCTGACACTTGCAATACACATTGACTTTGCAATACCCTGATTTGTTTTCTCTAGAATTTAAACGAGGCTTTTGGAACCAGATTTTTAAAACAAACTAAGCACGGTCCCTGAAGAGCCTCAGGTGACACCTTTTTTGTTTCTTTCCTAAAGTTCCCTGTCAAAGTTTTCCAAATCATTCCCCTGACCTTAGAGCTGCTGGAAGTGGCACAAGTGGCTTGACAGTTTGTTGACAAGAACAGCAGCACTTCACACTTCATTGGAAACCCACAGAGGCACGTTCCAGGTCATTAACTGACACTTTGAGGAGGAGTTGCTTGCTGCACTGGGGTAGTGGGATTACGGAAAATTTCTTTTACCGTTTTCACAGCCTTTTTTAAAAAATTTTTTTTAATGATTTAAAAAATAGATTACAAGTGCACAGAATGCAAATAATAGAAATTCTTGATTCATGGCACACTCTCAGCATTGTTCCTTGCACGGCTTTATTTTACTTTGTTATTTTTATTCGCTAATGAACACCTGCTGAAACCAATGCCCAACCAAGAACTAGACCATCACCACCATTTTCCCTTGACTTCAGGGCACCCTCTCTATCCCTGTCCTCTGCCTCTCACATAGGTTGCTCCTCTCCTAAATTTGGTGTTTGTCATTCTTTTGCTTTTTAAAATGAATCTTACCAAATACGCTTATACACCTAAATAATATATAATTGGGTTTGCTTGGTTAATAAAACGATTATCACATTGTATTTTGTTTTCTGTACCCTGTTCTTTTTACTCAACACTGATTCTGAGACATCCATGTGGTAACACCGTAGTTCATTATTTTCACCTCTGTGTTATAGTCCATTGTGTGAGTCTACCAAATTCTCTATATATTTTCTCCTGCCAACAGGTATTTGGGTCATTTCTATTTCTTTTTCTAAAACAAGCTTTCCTGCTATGAACATTCTCCTATCTATTTCATATTACACAGGTGCTAATGATTCTTCTGGGTATGTACCTAGATGTGGAATTACTGGGTCTTAACGCGTGAACTTTACAGGTCAATGACAAATTATTTTCCAAAGTGGTTGTATTAATTTACACTCCTACCAGCAATGTGATCACACTGATTCACATTCCCTTCAAACTTGACATGTCAGACTTCTT
Organism: Pseudorca crassidens; assembly: GCF_039906515.1. Lineage (NCBI taxonomy): Eukaryota > Metazoa > Chordata > Mammalia > Artiodactyla > Delphinidae > Pseudorca > Pseudorca crassidens. The sequence goes on along the minus strand of NC_090303.1, from coordinate 19,050,100 downwards.
AACTTTTATCAATAGTTGTAAAATGGTATCTCTGTATGGTTTTCATTTACATTTCTCAAATGTTTCTTTGCTCTATTTCCTTTTCTGTGAGATGCCTGTTTGAATCTTTTGTGCAGTTTTCTATTAGGCTACTTTTCTTTTACTTCTTTGTCTGTAGAAATCTTTATATATTCTGCATGGTAATTCTTTTTGTAGTAATAACTTCTCCCAAGTTGTAGCTTTTATTTTCTTTAAAGTATCTTTTGATCACACGTTTTGATGGCTCATTTTAATGAATCTGAATTTGTTAATATCACCTTTTATGATTATTAAACTTGTCTTGTTTAGAAAATTATTCCTTAATATCAGAAAGACATTCACTTATATTTTCTTCTAAAAGTTAAAGTTTGCTTTGGACATTTAAGCTCTTAATGCTTCTAGATTGGATTTTTATATATGAAGTAAGAGCTGATTTCAATTTTTTGGCCCCATTTGTTTATTAGTGTTTCCTTTCCCACTACTTCCAGTGTGTCTATACCTCCAGTGTATAAATCTCCCGTATGCACAGGTTTGATTCTGGGCTCTCTGTTGCATCCATCTGTCAGTTTGTTGGTGCAGTCCTGTACCAGAACTACACTACCTTAATTACTATAACTTTATAATAAACCATTGTATCTTTGAGGATAAGCACCCCCCCATTATGTTCCTTCTTCAGTAATATCTTGCTTAACCTTGGTCTTTGGCTCTAAAATTTTATAATTTTCCTCTGTATAATATTTGCACAACTTTTGTTAGAGTTTTTCCCCTGGAATTTATAATTTTATGCTGATTGTAAATCAGTATTAATATTTAAAAGTAATATTTTGTTTGTGTCTGATATATAGAAATGAAATTGTATTTTTTGTATTCATCATATCGAAGTCTTCTATTAGTCTAATTTATTTTTAGATTCTTTGGGGGATTCCTATGTAGACATTTATCTGTAAATAATGAGTTTTATTTCCTTTTCAACCATTATGTGTTTAAATTTATTTTTCTTGACTTATTGTGCTGTAGAGGGTGTCTATAAAGTACTGAAGTGATGAGAGCACTTTTTTCCTGATTTTCAAAAGAAAACTTCCAATGTTTTCCTACTTAGCATGATTTTTGTTGTAGTAGTTTTATTTAAGATTGGATTCTAGTGAAATATTTGCCGTTTCACACAACATTCTGTTTTCACTCAGTTTGCGAGAACTTAGCCATCAAGCTACTCATAGCTGCAAGAGAGCTGGGAAATACAGTCTTTTAGCTGGTGGCAAAGGGCAAAAGGAGTTCTGTTCATTTGATATAGCAAGTCAGAATGGATATTTGGTTGGTAATGAGTAGGCTCTACCATATCTTGGGGATATTGCCCAGAAACCAAGATGGGCAGTTTGGCTAGTATCACTTGGATATCTTGCAAGATTTTAAAATGTCTTAGGCCTTTCTGTGAAATTATAAAAACAAATAATAACATTGCAAAAAAGCTGCAAGTTACTTTCTTAACCCACAGGTCAACCTTGTGTACTTCCTGATCTCAGAGCTCCATTCTGGACCAAATCCAAGACTCTCCTCTTATCAGGGAGGGAAGAGTAGAAATCACATCACTGATCATTTGATTTAAGAGGCTCAAAGTGGAATTACCAGGACCAGAAGTATGAAAACATTCACGGTAGAATGCAAATTCGAAGTCTTAACCAGTTGTAATCGTCGGTGTCGTTTGTTACCCCTGCACTTTTACATAACTGACTCTAGAGTGAGAAAACAGTTTAACTTTTGTAATTTCAAGACTCTAGGTATATATCATGAAATAGCCCAGCAAATACGGGCTCCTGAACTGCAGGAACAGTATATCCATCATGTTTGTATCCCTGCATCTAGCAGAGGGCCCAGCACTCAGCAGATCAATATTTGTTGGATGAAACTGTTTTCCAGAAATGTTATTAGCCATTTGTGTTTCTACTTTAAATGTTGTGCATTTACTTTTTTTTTTTTTTTTTTGCGATACGCGGGCCTCTCACTGTTGTGGCCTCTCCTGTTGTGGAGCACAGGCTCCGGAAGCGCAGGCTCAGCAGCCATGGCTCACGGGCCCAGCCGCTCTGCGGCATGTGGGATCTTCCCAGACCAGGTCACGAACCCATGTCTCCTGCATCGGCAGGGGGACTCTCAACCACTGCGCCACCAGGGAAGCCCGCATTTACTTTTTTAATCAATTTGAAATTTATTTGGGGGAATAATATTGAGAATCTAACTTGCTTTTCCCCTAAATGTCCAATTTTCTCAATACCAATTAGTGAATGATGCTTCCATAATCCACTGATTTCTGACATCTCCTTTTATTCTAAGTCACTGTTTATAAGATGGTATATTTCAGGGCTAGCTATTATACTGATATGTCATTAATAAACTGCCTTAGTTATTCCTTTTAAAAGTCAAAATTACTCCTAGGCTCAAAACCTGCAAAGGGTCCTCGTTTAGTAAAACCAAAAGGAACAGTATCCAGAACATTATAAAACTAAAATAAATCAATAGGGTAAAAATAGAAACAACCAAAACCAGTAATTTCACAGAAAGAAGAATATGAACATTAAAAAGTGATGTTTAACCTCACTCATAATCAGGGATATTAAAACCAGGGCGAAATATTTCACACTCACCAAATTGGCAAAAATTAAACAGTGAAGCAACTCCAAGTGTTGGTAAGACAAACAACAGGCTCCTTCATCCACCACTGGAGGGGATGTAAACTGGTGTAACCATCTGAGAAATGGTCTAGCATTACCCAAATTGAACAGGCATATACACTACAGCTCAGCAACTCCACTGTATTATTCGTAATAGCAAAAACTCCAAACAATCAAAAAGTCCATCAATGGGATGGATACACGAACTGTGGTATATTTATACAATGAAACTACATCAGTGAGGATGAATAAACTACAGCTAAATTCATCAACATGGATACATTTCAAAAATGTCAAAGACAGTGAGCAAAAAATACCCCCATGATTTTATTTTTATAAATTTCAAAAGCAGACAATCAAAACCACAAATTATTTAAAATAGTAAAAGCTAAAGGAAGAGATTGGTGTAATATTTACAACTGCAGATCCAATCACAGAGGGGTAGACTTTGAGGAGCATTGGAATGTTCTGTTTCTAGGTTGGACAACTGTACATTTTCATATACTTTTGTATATGTGCTGTATTTCATAACGATTATTTTTGAATGGTACAGTAGGTTGAATATCAAATACTAATCCTTGGAGTTTATAAACGTTACCCTGGAAAAAGGGTCTTTGAAGTTGTGATTAAGAATCTTGAGATTACTCTGGATTTATCCAGTGGGCCCTAAATGCCATCGTTAAGTGTCCTTATGAGAGGAAGAGGGAGATTTCACACAGACACGCAAGAGAAGGCAATGTGAAGATGGAGACAGACATGGGAGTGACGTGGCCACAAGTCAAGGAAGCTGGCAACCACCAGAAGATGCAAGAGGCAAGGAGTGGATTCTTCCCCAGAGCCTCTAGAGGGCAGACACCTTTATTTCACAGATGAAAAGATTTTGGACTTCTGCCCTCCAGAACTGTGAGAGAATAAATTTTCGTGCCAAGCCATCATGTTTGTAGTAATTTGTTATAGAAGCCTCAGGAAATGCATACAAATGGTGAAGAATGGGAGAGCTGCCTAAGAAGGGTTGCTAAGGAGACCTAGTAAAATTCCAGACATTTATAGTAAGATCAATCTGCACAGCTGAATGGTTTTGTCCAGCAATATTCTGCAGTCTTAATGTAGGAACAGAGAAAGCTGAAAGAATGATCTGTGGTTGGGCTTCTGCTAGGCAAGGAAGTAGAGGATGCTGGCATGAGAGTGGAGTAGCTAGATAGGGAAGAAAGTGAAACCAGAAAAGGTGGCCAGAAAGTCAGGAGACTGACCAGCAATTCTGATAAGATCAAAGAACAGATGCAATAGGAATTAGAATGAGCGAACTAGAAAGATGGCTGGTTTGGTAAGAAAGATTTCAGAGGAGGGGCAATTAGGGTAAAGAGATCTAGTGTGTGGTTATGGAGCTACGAGAATCAAGTGTAATGGAGTCAAGGAAAAGCAGAGCACCGCCCAGGCACTTGAGAATGATACTGTGATTAAGGCCCTATTCATTCATCTGAGATCTCTACCACGGTCATATACCTCCCTTCTCAGTTCTGATGATACACCAACACATAGTGTAAAAAGACTTTAACTTAATGTAAATCAATTTCTCTAGTTCTTAAAACAATCTGGTAATGGTCAGGACAGACTTTACATTCCCCATGTGGGATAATGGCTTGAGACTCCTTTCTGTAAATTATTGCCAAATCTAGTTTTTCAGCTCTGTCCAGAAGGTACTTTTTGTCAATAGGAAGCGATACTACTCAAACTTTAATATACATACAAAATCACTGGAGGAATTTGTTAAAGTGCAGATTCTGGTTCAGTAGATCTGAAGTGTGGCCTGAAATTCTCCATTTCTTCAGGCTCCAAATTGATGCTGATGGCTGCTAAACAGTGGCCAAATCAGATTAAATATTTCCCTCTCTAAAAAGGTGATCCTTAAAAGCATGGCCCATTTGGAAGTGATCTTCCCATCAAGGAAATAAAGCTTCAGCAGAACCAATGATGAATCTGTCACTTCAATCTCCTGGGGTTATGATGATGGTTAATGGGGTACTGTGAATACCCAAAGACTATCAGTGTGTGACAGGGAATCAAAGCTATCCCTTGGAAACACACGAGATAGTTCATATCCATTAGAATAAGTGAATTTAGCAAGGCTGCAGCATATAAGATCAATATACAAAAGTAAATTATATTTCTATATAAAAATATTGATTATAATGGCATCAAAAATATTAACTTCTTAGGGATAAATCTGACAAAACACGTACAGAATCTGTACACTGAAAACTACAAAACACTCCTGAGAGAAATTAAAGACCCATATAAATGGAGAGCTGTATTATGTGCATGAGTTGAAAGACTCAGTATTAAGATACCAATTCTTCCCACATTGATCTACAGAATCGACACAATTTCAATGAAATCCCCATGAGGCCTTTTTTGTAGAAACTGACAAGACGATTCTAAAATTCATATGGGAGCTTCCCTGGTGGCGCAGTGGTTAAGAATCCGCCTGCCAATTCAGGGGACACGGGTTCACATGCTGCGGAGCAACTAAGCCTGTGAGCCACAACTACTGAGCCCGTGTGCTGCAACTACTGAGGCCCATGCGCCTACAGCCCGTGTTCTGCAACCATAGAAGCCACCGCAATGAGAAGCCCGCACACTGCAACGAGGACCCAATACAGCCAAAAATAAATTTATTTATTAAAAAATAAATAAAATAAAATTCATATGGAAATGTAAAAGACCTCAAATAGCCAAACAACTGGAAAAAGAAAAACAAAGTTGCAGGGCTAGGCCTACCTGATTTCAAGACTTATTATAAAAGCTACAATAATCAAGACTGTGGTATTTGTATCAAGATATGGGTCAGTGGAACATAGTGCAAAATGACCCATATGTATATGAACAACTAATTATTTTACAAACATACAAAGGCAATTTGGTGGAGAAAGTATAGCTTTTCAACAAATGGTGCCAGTACCATCAGATACCCATAGGCCAAAAAAAAAAGGAACTTTGGTCAATATCTTGCATCACGTACAAAAATCAACTCAAAATGAACCATAGTCCAAAATGTAAAACCAAAAACAATAAAACTACTAGAGAAAAAAATAGAAGATATTTATGACCTTGGGTTATACAAAGATTTCATAGATACAACACCAAGAGCACAATCTACACATGATCAATTTGAATTCATCAATATTTAAAACTGCCCTTCGAATAAGAATGAAATGACAAGTCCAATAATGGATTTGTATCTAGACTGTATTCTTTTAAAGAACTCTCAAAGCTCAATAAAAAACAAATAAAAGTAGGCGAAAGTTTTGAATAGGTACTTCACCAAAGATATACAAATGGCAAATAAGCACATTAACCATTACAGAAATGCAAATTAGGATCACAAAGATATACACACCTATTAGAATGACTAAAATGAAAAAGACTGACCATACCAAGTGTTGACGAAGATGTGAAGTAACTGAACGTTCACACTGCTGGTGGGAATTTAAAATGGCACAACACTGCAGCAGTTTCTTAAAAAGTTAAACACTTCAACCATATGATTCTGCAATCCCACCCACTCCTAGCTGTTTACCAAGAGAAGCATATGTTCATACAAAGACTTTTATATAAATGTTCGTAACAACCTTATTTGTATTAGCCCCAAACTGGCAACAGCCCAAATATCTACCAGCAGGTGAAGGTATAAACCATATGTGGTATATCCACACAGTGGAATAACAGCTATAAAAAGAATGAGTTGTTGATATACACAACATGGATCTAAAATAATTATGCTTAGTGACAGAAGTCCAACAAGAAGAATACATGTTGTATGAATCCATTTACATACAACTCTAGAAGATGCAAACTAACAGTTAAAGATCTTTGGTTGCTGGGAAATACGTGGGATGGGTGGGTGAGAGGGATTATCAAGGAGAATGAGAAAATATTGAATGGTGATAGATAATAGGTTCATTACCTTCATGTGGTGACAGTTTCATATATACATGTATATTTAAATAAAATAATACACATATACATATTGGGTTGGCCAAAAAGTTCATTTCGGGTTTTTCTGTAAGGTTACAGGAAAACCCGAATGAACTTTTTGGCCAATCCAATACTTATTGAATTGTGTTCTTTAGATATGCGTTTACTGTGTATCAATTATATCTGAATAAAACTGTTTTTAAAGCTCTAAAGAGCTGGGGACTTCCCTGGTGGTCCAGTGGTTAAGACTCAGTGCTTCCACTGGAGGGGGCATGGGTTTGATCCCTGGTCAGGGAATCAAGATTCTGCATGCCACATGGTGCAGCCAAAAACAAAAAAAATCTAAACAGCTGTATTTTTCAAATTTGACTAGCAAGCAAGGCTTCACTTGTAATTATTATTCTTATACACGTAAAATCCAAATTGTAACAGTTAAGAAATAGACTCTGTATGACAATATTATAAAATACATTAGTATTATCTTAATCAGTTTAACTGATAAGTATTTTCCATCTATTTGTCCATTCCACCACACAAGAATTGTTGATATTGATCAAATTTTACATATCACTAGAATGACCAATATACAATATGGTGTAAATTTGCAGTTTTGTGGTTAAGTTTACTACACTGAAACAAAATGGCAGCTATTATATTTTCAAGTGACTATATAGTTTTCTTTTTCATGGATTCCAATCACAAGTATAATGTAACTATAATTAGAGAAAGATAATAGGAGAAAAATGACTTACTCTAACTTCCAAACACAATGAAGAAACAAAACAATCACTGTTTGCAGATGATATAATTATCCACAGAAAAAGTAGGAGTATATACAAATTATTAAAATTACCAAGAGGTATAGAAAGACTGCCTTGTAGAAAATCAATAGATAATAGAAAAATCCTGTACACCAGCAGTAAAAATTACAATTTAATTTAGAATATAACTTAAGTGTTACTATGTATAATAGTAACCAAGACACAAAGTAAATCTAGGTCTTTATGCAGAAAATTATAACTTTATTGAAGGACATAAAAGACATAAATGGAGAGATATACTTTGCTCATAAGTACAAAGCCTTGGCATTATAAATATGACAATTATCCCAAATTGATCTATAAATTCAATGCAATTCTTTTCAACTGAAACCCCAAAGGTTTTTAGGAACTTGCCCAGCTGATCCTAAAATTTCTATGAAAGGGTATAGGGCTCATGACAGCCAAGACCACTGTCAATAACAATAATGATGGTGCTGTGGTGCTTATCCTCTCAGATGGTAATTCTTTCCATAAAGTAACATAATTAAAGGGTGATAGAGCTGATATGATATTGGTATAGAACATAAAGAGCTACAAATAATATGGAAACGATAAATGAAAGAGGGAACAAAAAGAACTTTAAAAATTTTTTTTTCTTTTTTAGGTAAGAAGTGGGTTTATTTAGAGAGAAACACTCCACAGACAGAGTGTGGGCCATCTCAGAAGGTGAGAAAGGCCCAAAAGATGAACTTTTAAATAAAGGGTACTATGAAAGCTGGGTATGAATATTAAAAATTATAAAAATTAGATCCCTACCTCAAACTATATACAAAAATATACTCCCAATGGCTTAAAAACCTAAAAACTAACATTTTCAGAAGAAAACAGGGGTGGATATCTTTGTGATGGTGAGAAGAGGACTTCTTAAGACACAAAAAGCACAAACTATGAAGACAGTGAAATCAGTATTACGATAAACTTTTGTATGACAAAAATCACAAAGTGAAAATACAAGCTATGGACAGGAAGAAGACATCTGCAAAGGATTAGTATCCAGAATAAAGAGCAACTCACATCAATACGAAAATGACAACCACAACAGAAAAATTGGCAAAGGATATGAATAGGCAGTGCAGAGTCGGGCAATCCTAAGTGTCCAATAAATACAGAAAGGGACCACCAAACTCAAATAGCAATCTAAGAAATACAAATTTAAAAACATCAAAGACACTATCTCAAATCCATCATACTGGCAACAGTACAATAACATCAAGCATGGACAAGAATACAGGGCCACAGGGACTCTTACATATTGTTAGTGGGAGACTAAGCTGATACGATACATGCACCTTATTGATCAATTCTGTAATACCTAGGTTACAACTGAAAATGTGAATACCTCACATTCCAACAGTTCTACTTCTAGTGATATGTCCTAGAGAAGCCTTCACACGTTTTGCAAAAGTATTTATTTCAGTGCTATTTGTGCTATTTCTAATAGTGAAAGGTGAGAAAAATCTACTTCAGTAAGGAAAAGGCTGTATCTGTAATGTTTTATTTCCTTAAAAAGACAAAACCAAATCTGACATAAATAAAACAAAATGTTAACATCTGTTTTCTTTAGTGGTGGAGACTTGGTTATATACTATTTCTTATACTTACCCATCTTAAATGCTACACAATTTTAAATTTTTAAATTAAGTGTGAAACATAAAGTACATAACAAGCAACTGACCTTAACATTTACAGTAGACTAAAAATTAAGTATTTTTATCCAAGTGACTTCAATTCACAAAAACATCAGTAATAACGCTGTTTACAAAAAATTCTTTGCAACCTATCACCTAGTAAGTCAAAGCTTTTATTGCTTCTGTCCTGGAAATTATCCTATAAATCACTTAACCCTGTAATGTTGACTCAAAATCAGAGGGTGAAAGGCAACAGAATCGACTCTTTCCTAGATCTACTGTGATCTCATTAGCTATTAACATTTAATGTCATTAACTTTACGTACATCTAACATCAACAGAAAAATATACATCAAAACATCTAGGACTCTGAGGAATATAAAGGGAGACTCATGTAATCCTGAAGCTCATCCTACCTCTCTGCCCAAGACCACCACCCTCCCCCCACCTTAGCCCTGTGGACTCAAGAATCTCTATCTTACATGCTATCAGAATTTAGTAGTCATAGGCAAAATTTATAAAGTAATGCTAAACACTGTTCCAAGGACTTTATATTTATTAACTCACTTCAACCTCATAAATACTCTGTGAGGTTAGCATTCTTATTCCTGTTTTTCAGATAAGCAAACTGAGGCATACAGAGGGTAAGTAATTTGCCTGAAGTTAATGAGCTAGTAAGTGGTGAAGCCAAGATTCAAATTCAGGCAGTTTGGCTCCAGAGCATACACTCTTAATCAAGAATCTTTGCTGCCAACTGGACAGTCAATTAGAAAAGGTTTATCAGTAAAACTTAATCTGAAAGTTACAAATAAGCATTTTAAAAATGAGATTGAAAGAAAAAAGGATAGAACCAGTGTCTCCAAAGCATTTTTTCTTTTATTTGTTGCCAAATATTAAAAAAAAAACTATTGTGATATTCTATTTCTTGCTTTGTAAATCCATTCCATTTTGCATTGCTCATGCCTTTAAGAGGAAAGTTCCTTTGTAATATAACAATCAGTGCACTCTTTCCTTTAACTTCTTTATTAAGCTGGTTGCATAAAAGATATACATTCTCATATTGACAATGCTTGTCATGAACAAAAGCAACAAAAATAAGGCAATAGAAAGATGTGCTTCACATATAAACAATTATGTGGTAGTAGGAAATCTGGGCCTGTACAGCAAAAATATTAGGTAGCAAAATGTGAATAAGCCCTATATTCAGAAGACACCCAAATGTGTGAGCAAAGACAGCACACCCATAATAGAGCCCCCTTAGGTTCCCTGTTTATTATGTATAATTCCTTAATTATCCATTTGTGAAATAAGAATAACATTAAGAAACATGAGATCCAAATTGCATTCATTTTCACAATACCAATACTAAACTCAAAATAGCAACTTCATTGAATATAAATGTTAAATGTTTCAAAAGTAAAAGGCAACCTTCATTTTTTGTAACCCTATGAATAGTCTGCAAAAAAAGGTAGATTATTTTACTGTACTTACAAGGAGATGAGGCCTCAGCCTGCACTGAAGGAGTATGAGCAACAAAGGACAGCAAACAAATATCACTAGGAGTAATGCCCATACATATCAAAACATCTCGGTGAACCATGTTCTACTTATATAGCCAATCTATTAAATAACCAACATAATGGAAGCTTATACCTCATGCAAGAGAATTACTAAATTAACTATACATCAATAGAAATTTCTAAACCCCACTCCCAAAACAACTTTAGTACACCTGTCAAGTACTGTAGGTCATTTAGAAAAACAGAAATAAAACATACATGCAGCCTTTGTATTAAAAATTTTTCATAACATATAAACAATGTTCAGATATAAACTGTGAACTAAATGTTTTTTCTAAATATGATTTACGTAATCAAGACTTTCTTAAACAAAGACAGGTCTTAGGAATATGATCTGTACAAACTTACAGTAGTGTATATTCCAATAGAGATTTTCTTCCTATTATGATATAACAATATAACTCTTTTCTCAGTGAAGATGTATGTTAAGGCTTAAGGTGTAAACACTTTGGAAGGCAAACAACTTAGTGAAGAAATTATTGTTCATTTAAAAATGTGTATCATCTCATAATAGGCCCCAGAATTTTCAAATTCACATGTGAGAATACATTTACATCTTAAATTTCTAGGAAAGGCACAAGCTTTATGTAAAAAAGCAGCAAAATTTTAAACCCACCAATTTATTGAAAAAGCCATTACTTTTATTAGAAACAAAAAATGCTTCTCAAGATGTTGGCAACAGGTCATAGTATAGACATCTACTTCAAACAGTGTACTGTACTTCTCCCTTCAATTATATTCCAGTTGGAGGAGGAATACCTCCTTGGCTATGGGAAGTAGAAGTATTTGAGGGACTGTGTAAGCTGGTCTCCTTGTACACAAACCATGCATTTCCTCCCCAAAGTATCATATTCAGAAAGCCAAAGATCTAAGAAAGAGAAAAATAAACATGAAAATCTAGTATATAATTAAAATTTCATAACTTTGTTTTCCTGTAAATATTAAATATCTACAGGCTGTCTACCATTATTTCATTTAAAGTTTGAACTACACATAAAGTGGAATTAAAAAAGGAAGACTTTGCATTTCAATGCCAGATTTGGATACATAATGACTTATTCCCAATGAAATCTCTAAATTTGTAACATATAAAATCATGACTAAAAGATACCTTATTTTTGCATGCTCATTATTACAAGATGGGATTAAATTTGAGAAAAGTAACTAAAACCTTCCTTTTATTACTTTATATTTAGACTTCAGTGCTTCCAGGTGAAGAGGAACACAGGAATCCATGGTTCCTTCTTTGGGAGGGCTTTTACTTTTCTCCCATCTGAATGGTTATAAACATCCTTTGTGCATCTTTTCCTATTTCCCTACTTTATCCCCCTACCACCATCTCCCTTACTTCCACAGCTGCAGCCAGAAGAGAAAAGGAGTCACAGAAGAACTTTACTTCACATCCTGCATTAGTCAACCTAAAATAAATTAGCCTTCCTAGGTATAAATCTGAGAAGATTAAAGTCTCAGAGATGAACAAACTGAAGATACCCTATTTTCGGTTTTTTATAAATACAAGAATAATAGTGACTTATGAGGTAAGAGTGAGGTAAAAAGCTTGAGCACTATCATATTACTGAAGGCCAACTGCTTTCTATCTTTTTGTATATTTGGATATAAAAACAACATTTCTGAAACTGTCCATCTCAGATCACTGTCAATATATATATATAAAGACTTTTAGATTACAAAGTTATAAAACAGAAGTTTGATCAAATTGCTTTATAAGGCAGGACTGACTTTATCCACTGGAAAAATATTTTCCTGAAAAGACATGAGACCTCCCTAAAAATAATACCCTTGTTATATTAATAATGTATCTGTATTTGGATAAAATAACAGACAAAATAATATTGAAATTTAAATAGACCAAAATTTTAGGATTTTTTAAGGAACTCTAAAAGTATTTTTTCATACACCCAAAGCAAATCAGATTAGAGAAGGGGCTTGCTTTAAAGTCAGATCTGGTTCAAACCTTGGCTTTGCCAACTTACTAGTTGCATCACCTTGGGTGAATTAACATATGAGCTACGTCTTTTCCCAGTTGTAAAATGAAGACAGTAATACCACTTTCCACATTCCTCTCAGAATTGTTGGATAACTTAAATAAGATATGAGTGTAATGACCTTAGCACACAGCCTTAGTAAATGTTAGTGACTATTATTAGTGCCTTTTGGGTCAAAGTCTTGCCTAATCAATGTTAATGAAAAGAAAGACTCAACCACGATCTTGTTCAAACCTGTTTACAAGTAATAATTTTCTTTAAAAACTTTTTTTTGTTGTTATAAAGGTAAAGACTATATGATAACTCGGATTCTGATAAGGCTGGTAAAAATAAAATACATTCATCCAGAGATTTATTAAAAACTACTGTTTTCTTGAATCACTAATAAGGTTTTTCTAATAAGTGAAATAACATATTTTATAAACACTGCATACTTACCACAGATACATTTAGGGATCCCATACTAGTCACAGAGCCAAAATGACATATCACTCTCTGTTGATTACAAGGCAGAAGTTCCTGGACAATATTGCGACCGGTAGCTGTTTTAATATCTGTAAGAGCTTTAGCCCAGGCTGAAGTGCTCACCAACCACAAAAAAGTGGCAACAAGAGTAACAACAAAGTCCTAAAGCAAAAATAAGTATGAATTAATGATGAACAGTTAATTTAAAGATACTAAATTTCAAATCCATGATGAAGGAATTGAGATCACAATGAACCCTATGGTACTGAGAAATGGCCTTCATGACATACTTCATCAAAAAGGCCACAGTCAACACAGCAAACACTGCTGTTTACTATTGCCAGCCCAGTGCCTGAGATACAACAGTAAACAAGACTTAGTTATCTCCTGAGGAGTCAGATTTTCACATGGAGAAATCAAAGTTTTACACAGCCCTCACCACAACTTATCTAAGCCTCTCCCTCTCAGGATCATATATTGGATCCTGTTATCACTAATAACTGTATACCTCCATCATCTCTGTTTTAATCACCCCCTCTCCAATATCACCTCTCTCTTTCTAGCTTACTCCCTCTGACACCCCAACCTCAAAAATCCTTTGACCTCACTGAGACCTACAATCTCATCTTATTTCCCTCTTTAATTTATATTCTGAGGTCATTCATTATAATCTCTTACATATACTCTCAATTCCCTTACCCTTCACCTGCTTCCTCATACTGCTCTGGCAAACCTCTAACTTTAGTTAAATCTACCTCTAATAATGAAATCGTGAAAAGCACACATCCTGGATAACTAGTCTCTTTTTAAATTCATGACCACAAAATTTTAAGAAGACGCATTATATTAAGAAAGGGACAACAAAAAAAATCTCTCTCAAGATACCTTGTCACTATGTTTTCTAAGAAAGTGTTTGCCACTTATTACATTCCAAGAATAGGACTGAAGTTTTTAATATTTTGGATAATCTTTTACTGAACTAATAAGATAAAGAAAAAAATTTATTTTCCTTAATCTATTCTGCTGGGGAACTAGAATTCTGTCAACGAGTACTGGCTACAAAGATCTAAGTAACACTTTTTTAAAGTCTGCATTTGGATAGTGTAAAGTGTAAGTTCCACCTCATTTGGTCTTCCTTTAAATTAACAACCAAAGTGGGAACAATATAAAATTTGTATCTTTTAATGTTATGTATTCTAAGCATTCAGATATGCTCAAGACTATGAGTTCTTACATATCTGCAGCAAAAATCTTTCCAAGCTCAGAAATGGGTTTTGGAGCTTATCACAGAATTGTTTTGTTTTTTAAATAAATCTGGTTAGTTTTAAATTACTTTTGCCAACGAACTTTTAGTCATTTATGTCGAATAAATACCAGTGGTCATGTATGAGATATAGAAACTGTGATATATATAGCTTGTCCACCGCGTCAAGATGGCACTGAAATAAACGTCTTGTAATTAGAGAACCAAAACAATGACTAATTTTACAAGCATGGTGGTACAATGTATTTGCATTTTGCATTTGAGCTCCCCACTGCTACTGGCCCTCTTAAAAAATGTATATCAAAGAGAAAATAGAAACATTATAGCTTAAATATTTTGCACTGGGGGAGTACTCCCTTTCTTGCTGCGGTACTCTGCTGTACTTTGTGCTGCAGGTAAACATTTTCTAAGCACTTGCTAGAAATACAATGCCTTTTGAAGAACTAATAATTAGTATGAGGTTATCACATGTTAAACAAGTTCTCTTTGGGCTAAAGTTCATAGTTTTGACCAACAGATGTCAAATCCTCTTAATTTTTAGGTTTCTTCCTTCCAAATTCCTAATTAAAAATACACTGTTTTTTTCTGATTATGCTCTTTATGTCCACGTCGTTGATGGCTTAAGGCATGACATTCTTGTATTTCAAAAGCAGGTACTTTTCTGAAAATGATGCACGAAGTAATCTTAGGGTGAGGGGAAGTGGGAGAAATGTGGGCCTCTGAAGACAGTCTGTGCGACTCAGGACTCTAGTCTCGCACAACCTGCCTGTGACAGCCCTAGTACTACCAATAAGTTAGGATATGACTCATAACAGGTCTTTATGATTTGGGACACCCTATCTTTGTTTAGTTTCACTTTATGCTATTTCCGACCCTCCACATGGCCTAGAACCCTTACGCTCCTCCTACTTACCATAAAAAAGTGCTACATTTACTTAAAAACTGAAGTTGATTTTTAAATGTCACAGTTGAAATTCTCCTAGAAATACCTTAGCAGAGAATTGAGAACATTGATAAAAGAGCATACCCTCATTAACAAATAGCACTTAAAAAAAAAAAATCCATGTCGTATTTGGCTATAGTTAAAAATTTAGTTATCACACAAAAAATTTTTTTACATTTATACAGTTAAATTAAAAGTAGAATCCAAAATTTAATTTAGAGGCTGGACTTTTACAAATAAGAAGTATCCACCATACATTATACCAACAAAAAAACCACTTACGGAACTAATTCTGGATTATTCCTCTATATGACCACTAATTGATTACTCTGAGGTGAAAAGTTACTTTTGACGCTCTGAATGATACAACTAGATCAGTTTTATAGTTTTATTAGACAGAAAAACCCTCTACAAAAATAGACCTGAATGCTGCTTTAAAAAGTGTCATATTTTTAGGGCTTCCCTGATGGCACAGGGGTTAAGAATCCACCTGCCAATTCAGGGGACACGCGTTCGGGCCCTGGTTCGGGAAGATCCCACAAGCTGCGGAGCAACGAAGCCCGTGTGCCACAACTACTGAGCCTGTGCTCTAGAGCCCGCGTACCACAACTACTGAGCTTGTATGCCATGACTACTGAAGCCCGCGTGCCTAGAGCCCGTGCTCCGCAAGAGGAGAAGCCACTGCAATGAGAAGCCTGCGCACCGCAACGAAGAGTAGCCCCCGCTCACCACAACTAAAGAAAGCCCACGTGCAGCAACAAAGACCCAAGGCAGTCAAAATAAATAAACTAATTAATTAATTAATTTTTCTTGAAGTGTCATATTTTTAAAGCTTACTAATCAAAATACAAGAAATAAAAAGCTCATTGCTAGATTTAACTTAAATTTGTTGGGATAATGACAAACTGGCAAGAAATGTCTTCATTTGGAATTTAAACTATAAAGAATTTTAACAAAATATAATAACTATATGATCACCATAGTTTTTTTAAAATAAGTCTTGTAAAGTTCACAGAAGTTATAAATTACTGATACATAATTTCTGTTGATTAGGTACTGCAAAGTAAAAAAGTTGATGTCGGGGCTTCCCTGGTGGCGCAGTGGTTGAGAATCCGCCTGCCAATGTAGGGGACACGGGTTCGAGCCCTGGTCCAGGAATATCCCACATGCCACAGAGCAACTAAGCCCGTGCGCCACAACTACTGAAGACTGCGCACCTAGAGCCCGTGCTCCACAACAAGAGAAGCCACCGCAATAAGAAGCCCGCGCACCGCAACAAAGAGTAGCCCCTGCTCGCAACTAAAGAAAGCCCGCACACAGCAACAAAGACCCAATGCAGCCAAAAATAAAATAAATTAAAAAAAAAAGGTGATGTCTATCTTTTTGAAAGGCACCTAACAACCAAGAAATATTTTATGAAAATGTCAGGTTTGAGAATTTCTTCTCAGATATATGAAATGGAATAAATATGAAGGGTAAAATATTGTTTTATTCCTTACTTACCATCTGCATTCTTATGATCCAGGCAGCAAAAATTAAAAATAAGTAAATAAATAAAACCTGTTATTTAATAATTTGGCCTACCCTTTCAAGTAACTTCACAAATAATAAGCAGATGTCAGTGGTCAGTGTTTTCTCAGGATATATAAATGACCAGTATCACGAAAACACCTCTGTTGTCCCTTCAAGTCAGTAACACTAACACTGACTTTGTAGTTATTCTTTGGTAGTGGAGGTCCAGTTTAAAACCACAGCTTATCTCTGGATTGGCCACCAATAATCCAGGGCAATTTTACTAACTAAGTCTCAGAGATTATTTTTATATCTAGCTCAGTAGACCCTGAAGCCAAAAAAGGTATCAGGACTTCAAATCCAAATCCTTTGTTGCCATTTTAAAGATTCAAAATTAGCTCATGAATGCCACTAATGCCAAATTTTATAATTCTTATAGAATTACCTGGGTCAGATTGTAAATTAAAGAATTTAAGAACACAGACCAGGAGTCAGCAAACTTTTCCTGAAAAGGGCTAGACAGTGAATATTTTTGATCTCTGTCACAATGACTTAACTCTGACACTATAGCATGAAAGCAGTCATAGACTATCTGTAAATTATTTGGGTATAGCTCTGTTCCCAAAACCCTTTATTTGAAAAAAAAAAACCAAAAACAGTGAGTCAGATTTAACTTGCGTGCCATAGTTTGTGGATTTCTGATATAGACTATTAAGTTGTATTAAGGCATAAAGGGGGTCTCTTTGAGAAGAGAGAAAAAAGATAAGAAATAGGAACACAGTTATGGGACTACTAGCATGGTCAGCAATTCTTCGAATCAAAGGCATTAATTTCTACTTAATTTCTCTGCTACTTGCAACCTAATATGCTCTATCACATATTTGAGTTCTTTCCAGGTTAAAACAGAGTTAGAAACAAACAAAAAAACCTCTGTACTCTAGAGAGTACAGAGAAAGTGCTGCAAACAGGCTACAAGAATTGGGTTAAACATGACAAGGAGAGCAAGCTCAACCTCTTGGCAAGCACAGGTCAAAACACAATGAAACTTGGTTTATGCCAAGAACTTTTTTTTCCAGTGTAAGAAAATCCATATTTAAATTCAAATATAATGTATACTTGTATCTTATATAAATTATTTTTTTATAAAAAGAAAGTGATTACTTACAATCATGGGAAGTTTTCGACTATCACGATACAGGTTCGTGTAACCAACATATAGCAGAAGAGCAGCAATGCAGTACAGGAAGATAAAGACTGCAAAAGTAACATAGAATTCTGCAGCAGAAGAGTAATCTCCAATAAGGACATGACTTTTCCAATCTACATCACACACATTTACACCTTGAGGTGTCTGAAATGATGCTTCATTCAACCTATTAAAAAAAAAGTCTCAAATAAATTTATGAATTACTTGGACTCTTCCAACAGAGACAGAAATACATCTTCTGTATTTCTAATACAGAAGTATTAGAAAGGCAGAATATTGAAATAACATTTCACAAAAATACTCCCCAAATATATTAAAACATTCTTTTAAAAAAATGAAAAATTCAAATATTTAAGTAAATTAAAATTTTCATAAGAAATGTACATAAATCATAAATTATACCTCATAATTGGTTATGATAGACTGAATATAGACTGAATTAAACACTTTCACACCCAGATACTATCTTACTGTAATAAAAACTTAGCAGATTAACAGCGTTGTTACAAAATGGTTTACAATTTGAGACATGATATTCCATTCTAGGAGGGAGAGTCTGTGTTACTAGCACCAGGAGAATCAGTTGTAATGATTCACATTTTAACTCTGCATTAATTAGCTGCTAACTCCACCAAGTCTTTAATTTTCCCTATCCATAAATTACAAAAGCACTTATCACCAAAGAGGCTGTAACTGTTCCTTGTAATGGAATTTTATAAGAGAAGGATTGAGAGATGGAGAGGAAATGACTGATTACCAAGCACTTGCTATTTGACATATCTTTAATGTAAGATTTTATTTAATCATCAAAGCAACCTTAGAAGATTTAAATTTATTGAACAGAAAAATTGAGTCCTGGAGAGGTCAAGTAAGTAGTTAGTAAGTGGAAGAGGATTCACACCCTGACTTAAACACAGGACACACCTAATAAACCTTTTAATGAATACTGAGGTCAAACAGAACTTACAAACAAAATAGTCATAAAATAAATATTCAGAAAATAAAGTTTTATGCTAGTGAAAGAAACACAAGGAGCTCTTCACTTTATATAAATACATGTCTTAAAGCTATATAATGCACATTATTATTTAGTAATTGCAAATACATGAGAAATTTGGATTTTTCATAAGTTGTGTTTGCTTCCACAACATGGCCTCTCAAACTAAGGTGATAGAGCAAGCTTGTTTTGTTTTGAAATTTCCAGTCCACTGTGGCATGACAGAATAAAAGTGTCAAGGCAACATCATATGAAAGTTTCTTAATGTTTACTGTCATTTTCTGTATTTATTTCATCACAGTCCAGGAAAATAGTCTGCAGACAGGTACTGGTCCCACGCACCACACTTTCAATAGCAATGATCACTACTTACAAATGAGCATGCAACTAAAAAATTTCTACCCCCCAAGATCAGTAAGTTGTTGGAAATTTTAATGAGTCAAAAAGAGTTGTTAAACCATAAAAACAAACAAATAACTCACCTGAATGGATAACCAAAAGTAGCTGTAATCGTTTTATTGTCAGATTTATTAGTTAGACAAGCCACTTGAATTTCTGTTTTGCCCTTAAAACCTCCACAGGTGGCAAAAGCAAAGATAGAAGCAATCTACACAAAGTGAGACCAAAAAAGAAAAGAAGCATTACTGTACCCAAACATAGGTCATTAAAATTTTAAATATAGTGATTATTAAAAATTGGCTCGCTAACATTCTTAGAATTCTTATTTACAAATTAAGATTGTACAAATTATTTAAAAATTTATTTGTAACTCTCAACAAATATGATTTTATTTTCCCGAGTATAACATAGAAACTGGTATAACAGCCCATATAACAATACATTTTAACACACCATTGTAAAGCAATTATACTCCAATAAAGAAGTTAAAAAAAATACATTTGCTCAAATTACAGTGTACCCACTAAATATTAGTATGAAATTCAGAGGAAGTCTTATTTATTAGTATCAAAATCAAAAGGGGGTAAATTGGAGGTATTTTATTTGGAACCTAAGGGTAACTACAAGCAAAGAAGAGATCTTATTTCATGAGCTTATAAGCCTCACTTGTGGGTATTTCGAGGTCTCAAAAAGTAGTTGGAAATTTGTTTTCCTGGTCATAAATATGCTTAAAGAAATGTAATGGTGTTTTCTCAAATTCTATTCAAACAGGAAAAAAACTGAAAGCATCCTAAATATTGACAGGGAATCAAATATACTGTAATTCAATTCCACAAGGGAACATTATGCAGTCATTAAAATGTTGGGAAATACCTAACGATAAAGAAAATGGTTCAATACATATAAAGTTTGTTTAAGCAATGCGTTGTGCATGAGTCTACATCTATGCATACACACACAACAAAAATTAAAAAGTCTATGCATTAAAATTTTAAGTGGTCACCTCTGAACAGAAGACAAAAGATAATTCCTTTTTCTATTTGTATCTTACGAATTTTCTACAAAACAAAACAAACAAAAAGCCCAGATATAGTGTAGTGACCAAGAGCTCAATCCTTCAGCAAATGCTGATGGCTCTATTTATAAAATATATTTGGAATTTGATCACTTTTTACCACCACCATCACAACATCCTAATCAAAACTATCACCTCTTGCCTGAATTATATGGTGACAGCCTTTGAAACTGATGCTCCCTACTTCTGTCCCTGCCCCTGCTTCAGTCTACTGTCAACACATCAGCCAGCGTCATCTTTTAAAAATATAAGGCAGAAGGGCTTCCCTGGTGGCGCAGTGGTTGAGAGTCCGCCTGCTGATGCAGGGGACACGGGTTCGTGCCCTGTTCCAGGAAGATCCCACATGCCGCGGAGCAGCTGGGCCCATGAGCCATGGACGCTGAGCCTGCACGTCCAGAGCCTGTGCTCCGCAACGGGAGAGGCCACAACAGTAAGAGGCCCGCGTACCGCAAAAAAAAAAAAAAAAAAAATATATATATATATATATATATATATATATGGCAGAAAACTTTATTGTCTGCTCAAAACTCTCCAATGGCTTCTGAGTTCTCTCCAAATAAAATCAATGTTCATATAATGGTCTACAAGATCCTTTCCTCCTTTAACATTTCTCATCTCACGTTGCTACTTTTTCCCCTGCCAAATCTCTTTACTATTCATTAAAGACATGGGATAAACTCCTTCAGAACCTTTGCACTGAACTATTCCCTCTGCCTGGAACACATGGCTAACTTCCTACTTCACAGCTTCCTGTTCCAATGTGACCTTATCAGAGAGCCCAGGCCTTTCCCTAACCTCACTATGTTAAATAACAGTGCCCCTCCCACCCCACACTATCTATTCTCTTTATTTGTACTGCTCTATTTTTCCTCCATTGTAATTACCAGTGCCTGACAGTACTTCATTATTTGTTTGCCCACTTTTCTCTAGGATGTAAACTCAAAGAGGGCAGGAACTTTGTTTTGCTCAAGGTCACAGACATCCAGCAAATAGATACAATTCAGTACAGGTCTGGTATCAAAGCCGATACTGTTGAACACTGATATAATGCCTCTCATGGATTCATCCAGGACCTTGAATCAGGCCATAATCAGGATCATAACCATCCACGAAATTTTTTTTCCATGAAGAAGAGATATATGAAAAGGAATCTGGTTATAGATATGAAGAGTTTGGTATAATGTCAGCACATAGTTTGGAATCTTCAGTTAAAAGAGTTAAAAAATAAAGAAAGAAGAATAGATACCCTCTTAGCATAAATGTGCATGAATACACAGAGTGAAAACAGAAGGCCAGAAATGAGTCTTGGGTATGTACCCACGTTTAGAATTAGAAAAAAGAAACAGGATACACAAATTGAATCAATGGAATAAAGAGGCCAGAAACAGATCTGTGCGTATAGACAAATTATAGCTAACAGAGCTGGCATTGTAGGGCACTAAGGAAAAGAGAATGGTGGTTTTAAAGATGTCACCACAAACTCCTTGATACTCCTCCCCTCAAGAGGTGGAGATTAATTTTCCCCCCTTAAATGTGGATAGGACACAGTGACTTGCTTCTAGTGAACAGAATATGGTAGAAGGACTGGGATGTCCTTTCTGAGGTAAGGTAATAGAGATTACAGCTTCTGTCTTCATTTCTCACTCCCTTGAATCACCTGCTCTGGGGGAAGCCAGCTGCCATGTTGGGAGGATACTCAGGCAACTCACAGACTCATGTGGTAAGGAACCGAGGACTACCATCAACCATGTGAGGGACCTTGAAAGTATACTGTCTGAGGCTTGCCAACAGTCATATTAGTTAACTAGAGGGGGGCGTGAGATGACTGCAACCCCAGCCAACCTCCTGGGAGACCCTGAGCTGCAACAACTCAGCTAAGCCACTGCCAGATTCCTGACCCACAGAAACTGTGAGATGATAAACTGTCTATAGTTTTAAGTGCTAAGCTTGGGGTAATTTGTTATTTGAAATCGATAACTAACACAAGGAAGGACGGTCCAGATGGGCTAAAGTCTTAACTGTAAAAAGTGAGTCTAAAAATTATGAAGACAACATAAAAGAAAACTTGTGATCACAAAGAAGGGAAGAATTTCTTAAGAAAAAAAAAAAGCTAACCATAGAGTAAATTCAACTACAGAAAAAGAGGGTCTTTTAAAAATCAAGTCAGCTTCTGAATGTAAAACAAGCTATAAACTAGGAGAAAGTATTTGCGGTAATGTCACAAACGATTAGTATCTATGTTTACAGACCTAACAGAGACTCTTGCTCATGCGTACTACATCATGTGCACAAGAATGTTCACAGTAACATTGTTTATAATATCAAAATATGGGGAGGGGAAGCAACAGGAAAGTAGATAAACTATATTGACATACAGTACTTACAATGGGAAGTTACATAGCAATGAAAATGTACAAACTACAGCTACCTACTTCAACAAGGATGAATTGTAGAAACCTAACGCTGAGTGGGAAAGAAAAAAAGTTGCCTAAGACTACACAGGGGGTATTCCCTGGTGGCGCAGTGGTTAAGAATCCACCTGCCAATGCAGGGGACACGGGTTTGAGCCCTGGTCTGAGGAGATCCCACATGCCGCGGAGCAACTAAGCCCGTGCACCACAACTACGGAGCCTGCACTCTAGAGTTCACGAGCCACAACTACTGAGTCCACGTGCCACAACTACTGAAGCCCGCGTGCCACAACTACCGAAGCCCGCGCGCCTAGAGCCCGAGCTCTGCAACAAGAGAAGCCACGCAATGAGAAGCCTGCGCACCGCAATTAAAGAGTAGCCCCTCCTCGCTGCAACTAGAGAATGCCTGCGCACAGCAATGAAGATCCAACACAGCCCAAAATAAATAAATAAATAAATTTCTATTAAAAAAAAAAGAATTAAAAAAAAAAGATTACACAGGGTATAATGCCATTCTTTTAAAAGCTCTGTTTACTTGTCTACATCACTCCTGCCACTGTCTTTGTTCAGGCCCGCACCATTTTTCCCTGGGACTAACCCAACAGACTCCTCCTTTCACTTTTAAACTCATTCCCAACACCATTCATCTTTTACTGTGGGCTTTAGAGCTGCAGTGTCCAGTAAGGTGCCATAAGCCACATGTGGCCACTGAGCACTTTAAAAATGGCTAGTCTGAAATGAGATGGCTGTAAGTGTAAAATATACCATGGTTTATGAAGACTTAGTATGAAAAAAGAATGCAAAATATCTCATCAATAATTGTTTATATTACTTGTTGAAACAATAATATTTTGGATATACTGGGTTAAGTAAAATGTATTATTAAAATTAATTTCACCTGTTTCTTTTCACTCTTTTAATGTGGCTAGTAAGATGCTTAAAGTTACTGTATGGCTGGCATTTGTAGTTTGCACTGTGTTTCTATCGGACAGAGCTGTTTAGAGTGATGTCACACTGATATGAAATAAAAATCTGGTCATGTCACCCCCCTGTTTGAAGAGATTTCCTCAATGGCTTTCCAGATCTTTTTAGGCCCAAACTTCTTTTTTTTTTTTAAGAAGATGTTGGGGGTAGGAGTTTATTAGTTAATTATTTTTTTTTTTTTTGCTGTGTTGGGTCTTCGTTTCTGTGCGAGGGCTTTCTCTAGTTGGGGCAAGTGGGGGCCGCCCTTCATCGCGGTGCACGGGCCTCTCACTATCGCAGCCTCTCTTGTTGCGGAGCACAGGCTCCAGACACGCAGGCTCAGTAGTTGTGGCACACGGGCCTAGTTGCTCCGCAGCATGTGGGATCCTCCCAGACCACGGCTCGAACCCGTGTCCCCTGCATTAGCAGGCAGATTCTCAACCACCGCGCCACCAGGGAAGTCCATAGGCCCAAACTTCTTAATTTGGCATAAGAGGCAGAGCTGAGGTAGCCTCAACTTTATCCTTCTAGATTTATATGCTATACTCCCTGCCAGGTCCTGTACAACTCTGTCACACTGCACTATATACTGTACTTACTGTTCCTGAAACACACCAAGTATTTATGTCTTGGATATGCGTGTTTATTCTGCCAAGATTCCCCACCTCTGCCCCCACCCTGGTTCTCCAACAAGCTCATCCTTTAAGGTCCTGCCCAGTTCCTTGTGGTGGTACTGTTCTGTCTCCTGGGCTGAATAGATGGACTTGAGTTCACTACCTCTATTATAGGCATTTTTCTTGTGTATCTTGCCTTATTAGAAAAACAAAACAAAACAAAAACCCAAAAGCAAAAATGATAAAAACTAGTTTCCCATTTAATACAAAAATTAGTATATAAATGGCACACTGTACCACAGCTTATTGCTTTTAAGACTACTGCCTTTATCTCTCCCTTGGCAGACTGTCATGTCTTTGCATTTGCTTTTATTCAGGATTTTCAGTGCCTACCTAGTAGGCCTGACATACACCAAATGCTCACTAAATAACTGCTTAATTAAAGGAAAAAAAATCAATTGCCAATAATGTACAAATAAAACCATATTTCAAGTCTTAAATACTCATTATTTCAAGCTTGTCTTTTTGTTATGAGGATAAATAAATGTCATGTTTGCCATTTTGGTCTTTATCTTATGGGAAAAAAGGGATAAGGTACACACTTTTTACTAAATGAAGTACAAACAATCTGAGAGTAAACTATCCAACCATCTCACCTCTCCCTATATTGCACTAGTACTCTGATTTCGATCAGAAGTTATATACTGGCAGCCCATGGGTGAAACCTGGCCAGAAGATAGATTGTGGTTTTCCCAGTATTCATGAAAAATGTGAATTTGTTGTCAATATTTTCATATCAGCATGCTGCACATAAAAATTTGGATTTCCTGTGTGGGTGTGGATAAAGATATGCCAGTATCAGACCTATATCCCCATAAAGCAACAATCACATGGAAATGCATGACAGATGACACCTAAGACAGGGTATGTGCTTTCCAGACTGCTGTCACTCTCTATTGTCTCTACAACCCTCAGAATGCGTGTTAGTTACCAGTAATCGATGAACTTCCACTATTCTTTTTTCTCCCAAACACTTGTTTCACTCATTTACTTTATGAGGGGTTCCTAGCAGCACTTTCGTTTGTACTTCTAGTCTAAAATGAGGTGTTCTAGTATGCTGATTTATATTTCCTTGCCACTTATGAAACTAATTCCCCCTTCTCTCTCTATCCCATAAAGAATGACTGAAACTGCTGATATGAAATTCCACCTGTACAGTAACTAGTAAGAATCCAGGGACAGGATGACAGCAAGCTTCTATTCAGGTCAAAAGGTTCCATATTCATTATGACAGTCTCAAGTTCTACTTATCTCTCTGCCCACTGGACCCACATTAGTGACACAAGACATGCCTCACTAATTTAGATATCTAGAATATCTATATTCTGTATCTAATATCTGGTCCTCTAGAATACTACTCTCTAAAATAGACTGGAGTACTCATCTAACTGGTGTACAAGAAGAAAATATGCCTATTTATATCTACTTTTAGACTTAAACAAGGAAATAAAGCTTTATTAAAATTAACATACTGCTGAAACCCATGCTGGGTCTGTATGTCAGAGAGTCAGATGTCGGGGCAGTATGCTGGGTATCCTGAAGGTAAGGAAGTCCTATAACAGGGAAGGACAGACAGTGATACCTTCACCTATTCTTCCACTTTTAGAGTTCATTTAATAATGTCAGTGTGCCTGGCTAAGTGTCTTTATGGAATAAATTATTTACTTTTAACCAAACTAACCTTCACAAAATGGACTGGTGGCTTAAAAATGTCTTCACAGGGGCTTCCCTGGTGGCGCAGTGGTTGAGAGTCCACCTGCAGATGCAGGGGACACGGGTTCATGCCCCGGTCCGGGAAGATCCCACATGCCGCGGAGCAGCTAGGCCCATGAGCCATGGCTGCTGAGCCTGCGCGTCCGGAGCCTGTGCTCCACAACAGAAGAGGCCACAACAGTGAGAGGCCCACGTACCGCAAAAAAAAAAAAAAAAAAAAAAAAAAAAAAAAAGTCTTTACAGAAACTACTGAGTGATAATACAAAACCTCATGTCCAAAAGAGAAAGTAGAAGCATTAATACCCTCTATGAGCTGCATTCATGAGTCACATTACCAGGTAAAAACAAATTCTACTTAATCAGATCAGAAGTTGGCAAAAAAAAAAAAAAAGAAGAAAGAAAAAGAAGAGAAAAAGAAATTATTAGACAAATATCTGAAATAAGGATTTTTTAAAATTTGAAATATGAATGAAATTTACCCTGAGTGTATATAAATAATATGCCTTAAGATAATGACATAGTAAAACATGCATCTAAATTATAGATGCATACTAGGGCTTTGTGTATAAAATCTTACAATGACAGAGTCAGCCAGAGTTCCTAGTTCCTATTCTCAGACCCTGCTCAGCTCACAGAGGGTTCTACTGGGGAACACTGGTACTCATCTAATTTATGGGTATCTTTCACGTTTCTAGTTGCAGGGTCCTCACTGCTATTTAATTTCATGATTAATCTGTTCAGGAAAATGATGTAATTGAAATCTTCAGAAATATTAATAGATCGAAAAGTATATTGTATATGAGGGTTTATGTGCCAAATCAAATGCATGCTGTTTTACTAAATCAAATGATCATTCAGTACTTAAATGAACTATCATAGCATGTTTGCCTTTACAATCAGTCAGATTAGAATGCCTAGAGCCAAGGTATTGATTTTTCTAAATCAAAGTCTGAAGCATTTACCAAAGATATTCATTTTAAAAAACATTTTGTTATTGATGTTAATATTTCAGTTTACTCCCACTGTGCACTGAGCAGTGAAGTCAGTTTCAAAGTTCTTCAATTTCACTCTTCTATTATTTCCCTCTGCTTGGAAAGTACAATCATAGAAAGCTCTAAATAGCCTTCTAGTACAGTTCCAAAACCCTTAAGAATTTGGATCATGAGAAGTAAACTTGAGTTCCTGCTGAAATAAATAGCTAGAAGATTTTTGCTAGCTCAATTATTACTGTTGAAAACATCTTTATGTCACCTTTATTCTTAAACAATTGTTAACCTGAGTATGGAACTAGAAATCTCTGAGGAACCTAAATATACTTATTTTAAAATCATTTCAGACAGTTCTATTATTTTTATGTCTTTTGGAGCGAATCAATATTCTGATTGTTGATCTGGATGGCTATCTTGAAGTGAGTCTGTCACTTCACGGAAAACTGATAGTATTTGTTGCCACTGATATAATTTGAGCTTTTAAGCAAACATTAGTTTTCTTCATGTATTTTTTTTAGGATATTTGATGTAAGCTCAACTTGAGAGTATGTTATTCCCCGCTTCCCCATCCTGGTCTAGTGGTTTTATAAGTCATCTCCCTCCCAGTAGTTTTTTGGTCATTTCTACCAGGCCTTCTTAATCCCCTACTCCAGCAGTCCCCAAGCTTTTTGGCACCAGGGACCGGTTTCGTGGCAGACAATTTTTCCCTGGACGGGGGTGGTGTGTGTGTGGGGGTGGGATGATGGCTCAGGTGGCAATGCAAGCGACGGGGAGTGGAAGATGAAGCTTCGCTCGCCCGCCCACCGCTCACCTCCTGCTGGGGTTGGGGACCCCTGCCCTACTCCACAAATACCTTATCCTATAATGGGACCGCAAACTACCAACATAGGAGAATATTGCAGTTAACACAAATCCAGACCTTAAGCAGGTAGGTTGATTCAGGTCTTTGTTAGGGGGCCATTTCTCTCTCTCTCTACTTCTTTAAGTACTCCACTCCATGGAAGTTATAAAGCCAAACAATAGGTTGAAGCTTTTTCTCAGATTTATTTCCCAGATCCGGGAACAGTCCTTCTCCCACCCATATTTCCATTCCATTGCTGGTCGCCAATGATGTTTATCCTGTATTAGAAAAGCAATTCTCAATGTGTGGTCTGTGGACCCCAGGGAATACCCAAGACTCTTTCAAGGAGTCCATGAGGTCAAAAATATTTTTACAATATTATTACAACATTTTTTGCTTTTTATACTACATTGACATTTGCGCTGATTTGCGCAAAAGCATTGGTGGGTAAAACTGCTGGGCTTTAGTAAGAATCAGCAAAAGCATCAAACTGTTATTTCACTGCCATGCATTTGCAGTTAAAGAAAAAAAGCCAGTTTTACTTAAGAATGCCTTCGATGAAGCAGAAAAATTGTTATTTTTATTAAATCCTGATATTTGAGTCTTCTTAATATTCTGTGTGATGAAGTAGGATGTGCAAATACTTTTATTACTGAAAAGACAACCTACAGACTGGGAGAAAATATTTGCAAACGATGCAACCGACAAGGGCTTAATTTCCAAAATATACAAACAGCTCATACAACAAAACAACAAACAACCCAATCAAAAAATGGGCAGAAGACCTAAATAGACACTTCTCCAAGGAAGACATACAGATGGCTGATAGGCACATGACAAGATGCTCATGCTAATTATCAGGGAACCTCAAATCAAAAGGACAATGACGTATCACCTCACACCAGTCAGAACAACAGTCATCAAAAAGTCTACAAATAATAAATGCTGGGGAGGATGTGGAGAAAAGGGAACCCTCCTACATTGTTGTGGGAATGTAGACTGGTACAGCCACTATAGAAAACAGTATGGAGGTTCCTTAAAAAACTAAAAATAGGGCTTCCCTGGTGGCGCAGTGTTTGGGAATCTACCTGCCAATGCAGGGGACGCGGGTTTGTGCCCCGGTCCGGGAGGATCCCACATGCTGCGGAGCGGCTGGGCCCGTGGGCCACGGCTGCTGACCCTGCGCGTCTGGAGCCTGTGCTCCGCAGCAGGAGAGGCCGCGACGGTGAGAGGCCCGCGGAAAAAAAAAAAAAAAAACTAAAAATAGAGTTGCCATATGATCTAGCAAATCCACTCCGAACAAAAAACCCCACTTTTACGGCATACCTAAATACAATGGTGGTCTGCAGGGAAAGCATTTAAACAACTGAGTTCTTTGCTGAACTAGTCACTTTTTTCGTTAAATACTATTTTTACTTGAAAAAATAAGTAATAAACAAAATATAGGTATTCAGACTTGCATATTTGTCAGATCTTTTTCTTGAAAAAGATGAGGCTTTCACTTCAAGGAAAACCAGCAGCATTTGTTGCCATTGATGTAATCAAACTTTCAAGTGATTAATTATCGTTATTTAAAAAAAAATTTTTTTTTAATGTCTCAGCTTAAATTTCTAACATGGTAAGTATCAATCGATACAACCCCATAAACAAAAGCTCTTTGAGGCTTTTAGGAGTATATATATTTAGGAGTATAAAGGAGTATAAAGGGGTTCTCAGACCAAAGTGTTTTGAGAACCACTGTATTAAAGCACTGCTGTTATCTTAATTTTCCCTTTAATGTTTTATAAGAGATTGCTATTTGTATGTGTGAAGTGAGTGTGTATGTGTATATATGTACATTCTAAAACCACTGACAACATATATATATATATAGTCTATGAAAAAAACATCTAGTATATCCCATGAGAGGGTTCAAGGCAAACACTAAGAGGATTCCGGGTAGAAGAAACAGAGCAAAGGCATAGTGGTAAGTCAGTAAGTCTATTACAAGTTTTACATGTATATAGAGTCCTGGAAGGCACAAAATGCCATTTGAAATCCTTTTTTCCCTTTCTACAATAGGGGAAAAAAGTGAACACAAATGGCAAGGTTAAGAGAAAGGTAAGTTTCTTAAAAGGTAGTCTGTGCCATAGACTGATAGCCTAAAAATATAAGTATTAAGCAAATGGATGAAAAAAGTATCGTTCTGAGTATGCCTCATCCCCTATACTCTGTAATATCATTTGTATTTTCTAGGCTGTTCCTCTGTGCTATGTTATAACCACAAAATTAGAATAAAACATGGTCCCTGTTTGTAAAAATCCTATAATCTACTTGGGATGACTAAACTTTTAGAGTATTTTAGATAAACTAGTACGTATTTCTGAAAGTTTGTTTTTTAAACAAATTGATATATGTAATGCTCAAACGGTTATGGGTTTTCTTTCTCATCGTTTTTCACACTAATTTTCCTGGATAATAATTTACCCCAAAGTAATGTTTTTAAATGTTCTTTTGAATTTGCTCATTAATTATAAGTATAAAATCAGAAAAAAATTCAAACTTGATAAATGAATCAAGAAAACCCTACTTGTTTTTAACTCCTCCTAAGATCCTGTTATAAACATGCATGTAACAAGAAAAAAATTACTTCAGGTACCTTATGTTTTTGTTTCTTAAGCCTGAAATTTTGGGTAATCTCTTCATTAATTTATTAAAAGACCAATCAGAAACACAAAGGTAAGTTACTGAAAAGACTAAGAACAGACTGTTTGAGTCCAGGATGTAGTAATCACAATCATGGGATCTGAGTACATTACTTAATTTCTCTAAGCCTCAGTAACATGGAGATGACAACGGTAACATGTAATATAGAGATAACAACCCTCATAGGTTGTCAGAAAATTAAATGAGAAAATACAGGTAAAGCCCTAGAACATATATTGAACTCAATAAATATCTCCTGTTAACACTGAGAGTAAACTTGGCCAGCACAAAAATATTCATAATTCTAAAATTCAACTTAATTAGTCTATAATTCCTTTATATACTCCCAAACAGTATCTCTTCCACAATTTTGTGTGTGTAGAATTAGGAAAGCATATTACTTAGACTTATTTAGAGCTAAACATTTGACCAGTGTTCACCCTAAGTAGCAAAAAAGTCCAAAACACAGTGTTCAATATTAAAAGGAGATAGTCATTTTAATGAAAAACTTTAATCTAAATACTAGTGATAACTGACTACAAAGTAAGATCCAAATTAAAATTTACTAGAAAAATATTAAATAATTGAAAAAGCTGCTTTGATAACATTAACCCTTGCCTTTTACTTCCATGTTCAACTCCTACACATGGGGCATCTAATCTCACCTAAATTTTATCTTATTACCTTGACAGGCTGCTAAAAGCAGGAAAACACGCAAACAAATGAAAAGTCTACAATAACCATTTCTAAAGTTTAAAATATGTAAACGAGAACTTAGTGATCTTGAAGGACCGGAAGATATGTTAGTCATATAGGGCTCAAATTGTATCCACTGTCTGGATCTAGTCTTCCTAGAAACATAGCATTTCAGTTCTGAAGAACCTACTAAGACCTGTTCAAATACATTATCATTAGTCACATATTTATAACTCAGTCATTCCAACAGCCCTGTGAAGTATTGCTATTCCCATATAAGTACAACAAAAATTCAACCTTTACTGAGTACTTATTACACAAACAGAACTAAGGCAATGTCACTGCCAGGCACTGTAACTAAGGGCCAGAAGTAGATTAAAGTAGATTCATATATATATATATAGAGAGAGAGAGAGAGAGAAAGAGAGAGAGAGAGAGAGAGAGAGAGAGAGGCATGGTGGCTACAGTTCAGAAGCAAAATAGAAATGCTTCTGCTTTGGTGACTGTATTTTTATTTTGTCAATAAATATTTACTGGGTACTTGCCTTCAAGTCTATGAGGCCTTCATATTTGTGACCCCTTGAAAGTTACATATTATCAGGTTATATCTTAGTCTAACATCTTCTAGAACATTGCTAAAGGTAAGCTGATTTGGGGAATTATTCTTCTAGTTATATGGATAGTAAGTAGCCTTTATCTAGATTTTAGATTTGTTTGTAAATGTATTTATTGACTATTTTTAGAGGTAATCTCAATCAACACCTTATGAAACTTGACCAATTCATTCAAAACACATTTAAAAATTCCTACTATGAGCCTTTATCCTCTAGAGCCTTGTCTTATGCCTCTCTGCCTCTGTTTTAGACCTTCTATTCACAAGTCTCTTCTCTACAGCGCACACACACATTCACTCATTCCCATCTTTAAAACAGGTTACCACCCAATCTCTCCCATCTTCACAGTCAAATAGTGGTTTACTCTCACTGTCTTCTCTTTCTTACCATACATCCATTCAGCCTACTACCATCTGGTTTCTGATTTTACCGAAACTGCTCTTACTAAAGCCTCTTGATTACCCAAATCAAGGGATGCATTTTAGTAATTATTTTTCTTAACCTATTGCACCTAATATTGCTGAGTACTCTCTTCTTGAAATATCTCTAATAGTGATGCTAAGATGTTATTTCTCTCCAACTTCCTAACAATACCTTTTTCCTTTGCTGCCAAATACCTGCTGAATCTCCAGTCCATACTTGTCTTCTAAACTCTAGATCCATGTATCTAACTGCCTACAGGATACCTCCACTTATATGCTTTAAAGAGACCACAAACTCAATCATTCAAAACTTACTGACCTTCCACCAAACATCTGCTGCTTCTCCTTAGTGATCTGTCTTAGACAGATGTGCCACTACTAATCCGAGTCAGAAATATGGCAGTCATCTTACAGCCCTCTCTTTTCTTCACCCTACAAATATATTCAAATTTCTAAACCTCTCTTTTCTAGTCCCACTGCAATTAGTTTTAGGCCTTCATTATGTTTCAAATAACAGATTTCCCTTTCTTCAATTATGACCTTTCCTCTCCAATTCATTCCGCACACTGCTGACAAAATAAAAACTTCTAAAAGGCAAATATAATTATATTACTCACTTGTTTATTTACTCTTGAATGAGTGAATCCACCCTACACGGTAGGAATTCTGGGCTTAGATGGAAGCTGTACGATAAACAACCCCAAATTCTGTACCTGCACATATGCATTTTCTTAAGGAACGGGCCCAGATTATCAAAGGTTAACCCAAAGGATTAAGAACCACTGGCCCATAGGATAAACTCCAAACTATTCTGCAAGCCCTTTGAAACCTTTCAGAATCATCTCAAACCACACCCTCCCTCCCGGTATACGTTCCAGTCAACCCCAATTACTTTTAAATTCGCAAATAGGGTTATGCTGCTTCAACTTTTCACACCACTGAACGTAAGATTCTCTTTGCCTGGAAAGCCACTCCCCAACCATTCCCCAAGTGAACAAGTACTCATCCTTCAAGTGTTCTTTCATCTGAAATTCTCTCTAGCACCTCCAAGCAATCGATTTCTCCTTCCTTTCACCTACTACACTTTGCCTATACCTTTATTATAGTATTGGCCATATGGCATATTCATATTTGTTTTCATGTTTTTCTTATTAGGTCATGAGGAAAAGACCATGTTTTATTCACATGGTCTAGTGCTAGTGCTTAGCTCAGCACCTGTATATAATACACATTCAAATATTTGAATAAATATTCTCTACACCATGAACAACGAATACTCTTTTCATAAAAGATTCTCTTGTGTGATAGTAAGTTGTTCAAACTGAAAGTAGTATTTCCTTAAGCTTAAAAAGGACATTTTTCAAAATATGTCAGACCTACGATCACTAATAAACTTATCACTGTTTTAAAATATTAAGAAAAAAATTAAGTCTACATTTAAAAAAACTGACGAATAATATAAGCATAAATATAAACAACTGCCTCCTCATTTATTTAAGTGAAATTTTAAGTTAATTATAAATTTAATTATAATCCTCAATGATATTAAACTACTAGGTATAAAAGACTTTTTCTTAAACCTGATATTTGATTAGCTCAGTTAAATGTGTTTTTCATCCTGCAATTTAAAATTTTTATATACTCAAATAAGAATCTTCTTTATATTTAAATCTGGGCTTAGGCTTAACAGAACCCTAAATATATACATTTAGGTGTCTTTAAAGTAAACATTTGTGTGAAATTAGCACTATTTCAGCTTTCAGAAAACACCAAGTAAAACTTTGGGGGAAACGTAGGAACCCTTGGGTGCAGGAAGGAAATCAGGACTGAGCACCCATTAGAGAATGTGAGCTTCTGTGTTACTTTTAAAACATCCTCGTAGGTTATTTAAAACAGAAAATCCTAAGTTCTTACTCTTCACCACTTTATCACTAACATACGGGGTTGAAGAGTTACGGATGTAAATGCTGCTGGCTAAACAAGCAACTTGCCTGCACGCTGGACAGATGCCAGCTGCCTATTAATACGGGCCTGAAAACCACCACTGGAATATGTCCTAGGCCACGAACTCCGAAGGCACTGTGCAGTGCCTGGTGTATTCACCAACTCCTCCAAAGTGACTGATCATCACCAAGGTCGAAGTAATAAATCTGCTTTGATGCTAATGACTGAGAGTGTTCCCAGGGAAGGACTAAGAGCTGACTGCAGGATGTTGCTGGGAAATACCTAAAACAAACTGGATGGCGATTCCTAACTTGTGTTTCAGTCGACCGGACTAACAACGCATTTTGCTTAGACCTTCTCCCCTACTCCGCCCACCCCCGCCCGCTTCCCTGACCCACAGTTTATTTTTATCCATTTTTAACTTGGGGCCAATCTTAAAAGCAAATTAAGACCCGAGAGCTCGTCAGATCACTTAGGGAAGGCACACCAGCTTTCGACGGAGCGCGGCCTCCAGTCCGCACGGGGCAGAAATGCACGGGCTCTACCGGAGGCGCAGAGGCAGCGCCGGCCGGGGTGCTACTCCGGCCCGCCGGGTTTCGGTTAGACCGCAAGAGGAAGTTTTCTCTTCCCTTGCGGAAAGCAGTGAAGCCAAAGGGAAATTTAAACCACCACTCCCCGAGGGATACCCAGAGGTGAGCTTCGGTGTGGCAGGGCGGCTCCGCCTGGGACGGAGGCAGCCGAGGGACCCGTGATTCGACGCCGACTGCGGCGTCCCCGCCCCGCGCAGGCCCAGGCCGCGGCCTCCTGTCCCCTCCCCGCGCTTCCAGTCCCGTCCGGTCCCGTCTCGGGGACAACGGCGGCTTCGCTCCCCCGCGCGGAGCGAGCCGCACCCCGTCTCCCGGAGCCCCCAGCCGCCCCGCCGAGGACGCCGGCCGGGCCGGAACCGGAGCGGGAACGGCGGCGCGATTCCCCGCCCGGAGGTCGCAGGCTGTACTCACCCACTCGAGGACCTTGATGAAGCCGAGCGGCTCCTTGAGCGGGTTGAGGTTGAGCTGGAAGGAGGACATCCTCTGAGGGAAGGAGGGAAAGAGAATCAGGACAGCGGGGCGGAAGAGGAGGGGGACCGACAAGACAGAACTGCCCTGCCGCGAGAAAGGGCAAGCGGGGAGGGCTCCGGGAGGCGGGCCTGGGAGGCCGCGGGGCGGGGCGGGGCGGTGGCTGTTGAGCCGCACGCCGAGGCGCTGGGGCGGAGACGGAGAGGGGCGGCCGCTGGAGGCAAGGGCGGGCAGAGGCAGGGAAGGGGAGGTGTCTTCCCGGGCCACACCTGGCCCAGCCGGCTGATCCGCTGGCGAACTAAGTAGATGTTGGACGCCATGCTGCGTGCTCCGCGCCCCCTTCCCTCAAATCCAGCCCGCGGCGCTCGGGTTCCTGTCGCGCATGCGCATGCCCAGTTCCAACCCTGCGTAGCGGGGGCCGCTGACCAGCGCGAAACCCCAGGATTCAGTTAGGTCTCGTCACGCCTCTCCGGGCAACAGCTGTCTTCCCCTGGCTTCCCTTCACAGTTCCCAACTTTTACCTGGATTTATAAAATATTAATACAGATGAAGCCATGATTCAAGGCTGGTGTTAGGGACCTTTTATTAAAATGGTGGAAAGTTATTGCAGAACAACGGACTTTGAGCGACCTTGCCGTAGGGTCTCTCTCAGAACCGTGATTCACCAAACATTCTTACAGAAATTAAATTTATTGTCAGAATTATCATTGGAGTCAGGGTTGGAGGAGGTACAAGGAAGGTTATACCTAACGGAAAAAGGCTTCGCCGGACAGGCGTCTCCTGTTACCCAGCTCTCCTACCCAGTCGGTCCAGTTGTCTCCGTGGGGCGCTCTTGGAGTCTTTCTACAGAAGGCTAATGCCTGCTCCCCCTTCGAGAGTCGCCTTAGGTGACGCCTCCCTTCTGGCACCCAGTTATCAGAGCCCCGAAGAAGTGATCTTCTTACTGGCTTCCCCAGTATCCTGGAAGTTATTGGAGAGTTGGAATGCTGGCCTTCTGGCGTGTTTGATAAGGGGGTTGACACTACGTAACACTAAGTAAATAAGGAAGAAAGGCGTTTAGCAATGGAATCTCAATATACCAACTTCGAAGTACCTACCTATATATACTAACTGATTTTCAAAGCACTTACCTATGAATTAAGTTCCTTGTCATTGAAGTTATTCGTTACTGACCATCTTTTTAGGAAGCTAACCCTTTCTCATTTGAGACCTATTTACCTCCTTGTTTGCTTCCCAGAGAGTACAAAGAGCATATTTCAATTTCCTGGTCCACAGAGACAACCTTATCCTTTTGATCCTGACTTCCATTCCTCCATCCCCAGCACAGTGCCTTATGTTCAGTGGGCACCTGCTGAATGACTGCAGATTCCTCTTACTTAAAAAGAAGGCATCAGAAACAGCTCTCAGGGCAGAATCAGTGGAAGGTGACCATGCATTGGTATCCAGTGCATCTGAGACCAGTGTAAGTGATACTTCAGGTCCTTCTGCTTCCCCCGCTTTTTAAAAATTTTCTACTTTGTTTCTGCACCTTTTCTCCTGGCACCCAGTTATGGGAGCCCCAAGGTAGTGATTTCCTTACTACTCTTCTCGTTGTATTCTCTTTAGTCCATTTTTCTCCCATTCTGTTGAGGCTTTTGGGTTGGCACTGGAGTTGGGTTGTGGATAGCAATGCTATTTGGCTTGGCCTTCATATTCACCAAGATTCAAATTAGACTCGCATGTTATATCCAAATGAGATGTACGCTGACAAATCAGAACGATGCTCACTTTGCAGCTTATACTGTAATGTAGTAACCCAGTTTGGGCATTTCTCCTTTTTTTTTTTTCTTTTCATTTTTTGAAGGTCTCAGAAATCGGAATTGGCCCGGCCCTTTCTCAACTTCTGAGAAGCTTAACTTTCTGTTTCCTCTCTTCTGCCTCTTTTTGCTTTCTCTCCTGCTTCTGGTTCACGCCCACCAGTGGAAAGCATGGTTGTTTCTCTTCAGGAAACCCTTAGTGCCAGAGTATGCACCTTGAACATTAAGAAGTTCTCTCCTCCTTGGCCATGTGCCACTAGTTTGGAAAAGATAGAGATCACTTAAGGTAGCAGAAGAGTAGTGTCTGGTCACTTATCAGAACTCATTTACGGGCTCTGACTGGGCAAAACCAAGCAGGAGTGAGCTACTGCTGTTACCCTCAGTGATGTATAGCCCAGCACTGCTTGTGCCAGTCGGGTGAACTCAGAGGAGCTCCTACTTTCCTGAGAAGGAGCTGGTACTGGCTGGCAGAGCAAGTGAGATCTGATTAGGCCACCTGATAGTTGTGAATTTTTTGAATGCTGCAAAAACAAGAGTGTTTAAACAATAGCATCTCACTGAAGGCACAACTGTTCAAAATCTGGGAAGAATGTTCAGATGACTCTATAACATTGACTACAACACTGGTCATAGTCTGATTTGTTCTTCAAATCTGAGGAAAGAGACAGAAGTTCTGGGCACAGCATCTTCCACCCTCTACCAGGGCCATAATGGAAAATAATACTTGTAATGCAAAATTTCCTTGGCTGAGGTAGTATTATTGAGAATTATCTCTGGTAGTATAATTATGGCTAAGTTACCTCCATAATTTGTTATTATTTTACTCTCTCTTTGCTGTTTATAAAACATGTGCCAGTTTATGATATTGGGATTTAAGGATGTGCCAGAGGTCAGGAGGAAGCTGTGTTTAGGGAAATCATATCATTGGCTAACTATAACATTCTTTTGTGTTTCTCAATGGCAATACAGTGTTCTGATCATTTTATTGGGAAAATGAGACAGTAACTCATTCTCAACCAATGTTTATCCTTTTTTTTTCCTGAAAAGATAGTGTTTAATACCAATGAGTTCAAAATCTGAGTTTTGCCTTTAAACACAGTTCTTTTCACTGATGAATTCAACAATCATTTTTAGAAAATTCCAGAAATCACTCTAAATTTGTTTAAATTGTACAAGCGACTGTAGACTGACTCAATGGACCCAGTAAATTAATCTCAAAATAATTAAACTGAAGTCTTTTAAATTTTAAATGTAATTTTAGATTTAAATATAATTTTAGATCTAAAATATAATTTTAGATCTAAGTCTAGATTTAGATTTTAGATTTATAATTTTAGATTTAGATTTAGTTGCAAAATACAAAGGGTTCCTGTATACACTTCAGCCAGTTTTCCCTAATGCTAACACCTTCTATAACCAAGATACATTTGTCAAAACAAAGAAATTAACATTGGTATATTACTGTTCGCTGAACTACAGAATTTTTCAAACGTCACCAATTGCCCACTAATGTCTTTTTACTGCTTCAGGATCTGATCCGGGATACCACACTTAATCTAATGAGCTCTTTTTGAAGGGGTATTCAGGAGTGGAGGGAAGTGTGTGAAACAAAATCATTTTACATTCTGTTGAAAATTGAACAAAATGGATGAGAAGGTTTCAGTATATGACAAATTGCATTGAGTCCAGTAGCCCCCTGCTCTGTGGCTGCTGCCTGGGTGTCAGCATCTGCCCCACTTTGACTCTCTTAGGTGATGGTGTCCAAATTTGTGGCCGTGACCTACTGCAGCATATGACTGATTCAGGCGCATGCCTAAAGCATGGCGTCTGCTCTCATAGCCCTGGGCCTCACCACCCATTGTACTAAGTGTAAGTTTCTGGAGAGCAAAGGAGCCCTCCCATTGCTCTGCAGTCCCTCGGAGATGTGGTAAAACTCAATGGTTAGCAGCAGGGCTGTGTTCTCAGATGCCTGGCTTTAAACCCTACCTCTACTTTGTGACTTTCAGCAGGGGGTTTAACTTACCTAAGTTTCCATTTTCTCATTCTTTTTTTTTCCCCCTATTTTTTTCATTTTTATTTTACAAAGAGGAAATGAAAGTTGTAGTGAGGTTTAAATTTTACAATCTTTAGAGATCATATAGACGAGTACAGAGTAAGCACTTAGTAAGTGTTACCTGTTATAATCACTGTGTTCCAGAAATAGTGGGTGGATCAATCTCCCAGCTGGGTGGTTAAGAAGCAAAAAAGACTCAATGCGAGAGGCGAAAGTCATTTAAGGAAATCAAACTTTTATTTATTGGCGAGAAGAGAATTAGAGTTCTAAGGAAGACTATTTTTTTTTAACATCTTTATTGGAGTATAATTGCTTTACAGGGGTGTGTTAGTTTCTGCTTTATAACAAAGTGAATCAGTTATACATATACATATTTTCCCATATCTCTTCCCTCTTGTGTCTCCCTCCCTCCCACCCTCCCCATCCCACCCCTCTAGGTGGTCACAAAGCACCCAGCTTAAGGAAGACTATTGCATTAATGAAAGAAATATGAAACTTGGGAATAGAATTCCAGAAAACAAAGAAAATGCAATTTTTCACTACTGCAAATCGTGGGGCAAAGGTCATGCTAATCCTCTCTGTACGGGTCCAGTTTTAATCTATTTGTAGCTGAAGTAAGCACAGTTCTCATCACGATTTTAAGTTTAGCTCACATTTAAGCAATGAAAAACGAGAAACATATTCTACTTTGTAGAGGCTAATTTCATGCTAATCATCACAAGTACTGTAATTAGGTTTCTAAAGAAAAAAGGCTTATTGTATAATAACTTTTATAATAACCTGGAGTTTATATAGTGTTCTGTGTTTTTCAGAGACCGTTCATAGTCATTTTTTTCACGTGATCCTGGAATGAAGGGAGGGTATAGGAATTATGATCCACATTTTGCTGAGAGGGAAGCTCACGGGGAAGAGAGCCTATCAGGAAAGGCCTCATAGAAGAAGTGAAGCTTGAGAGATGTGAAGGGAGTTCCACAGGTAGATGAGGGGGTTCCCTACAGAGGTGCAGCAGAAGGTAGGGCATGGTGGCAGAGGAGAGGGGAGTATATTGAGGCACCAGATACCTCAATACGGGTAAGGGGAGCAGTGTGGAGGCAGGGCTTTATATGCCAGGCTAGGAGTTTGGACTTTATTCTCTGTCAGTGAGTTGCTCTGAGGCAAAGGAGAGAAACATGGTCAGATTTCAGTTTAGGAAAGTCACTACAGCAGTAGTGTAGAAGATAAACTCGAAAGATCTTTAGCAGATAGGTTCAAGAGAGCTGATATTTTCCAACTCTATTGGTCATGAGATCTCAGGTCCCAGATGTGGTGACTATGAGGAAGAGCAGACAGCAGGTTTGCACCAACAGCGCTATACTGCCTGCAGCAAGAGCGCGAGATTTAGATGCCCGGACCACTGGTTCCTGCCCTGGCTTTGTCAGATCTACAGATTTTCCTGGAGCATTACCATTTGATTTCCTTTGGCTTACTTCTGTTTGATGGGAGTATTTGTAAGGCACCAACTCTGCATATGTTGATAATATCAAAGGAGTACTTCTTTTTATTTTTCTTAACATTTTTATTGGAGTATAATTGCTTTACAATGGTGTGTTAGTTTCTGCTTTATAACAAAGTGAATCAGTTATACCTATACATATGTCCTCATATCTCTTCCCTCTTGCGTCTCCCTTCCTCCCACCCTCCCTATCCCACCCCTCTAGGTGGTCACAAAGCACCGAGCTGATCTCCCTGTGCTATGCAACTGCTTCCCACTAGCTAGCTATTTTACATTTGGTAGTGTATATCTGTCCATATATACACTACCACTCTCTCACTTTGTCCCAGCTTACCCTTCCCCCTCCCCGCATCCTCAGGTCCATTCTCTAGTAGGTCTGTGTTTTTATTCCCATCTTGCCCCTAGGTTCTTCATGATCTTTTTTTTTTTAGATTCCATATATATGTGTTAGCATATGGTATTTGTTTTTCTCTTTCTGACTTATTTCACTCTGTATGAAAGACTCTACGTCTATCCACCTCACTACAAATAACTCAATTTCGTTTCTTTTTATGGCTGAGTAATATTCCATTGTATATATGTGCCACATCTTCTTTATCCATTCATCTGTTGATGGACACTTAAGTTGCTTCCATGTCCTGGCTATTGTAAATAGAGCTGCAATGAACATTGTGGTACATGACTCTTTTTGAATTATGGTTTTCTCAGGGTATATGCCCAGTAGTGGGATTGCTGGGTCGTATGGTAGTTCTATTTTTAGTCTTTTAAGGAACCTCCATACTGTTCTCCGTAGTGGCTGTATCAACTTACATTCCCACCAACAGTGTATGAGGGTTCCCTTTTCCAAAGGAGTACTTCTGGCAATAATTAGGACTTGGGAATGAAGCCAAACGTGAAGATATCACAGGCTGGTCTCAGAATCATATCCAGGGATGGAGGGGTAGAGGCAG
This sequence comes from Pseudorca crassidens, assembly GCF_039906515.1. NCBI lineage: Eukaryota > Metazoa > Chordata > Mammalia > Artiodactyla > Delphinidae > Pseudorca > Pseudorca crassidens. Next base: position 19,008,249 of record NC_090303.1, on the reverse strand, counting down.
CCTAGGCTATGTAGCATGGTGGATATGGAGATTTTAGAGTCCAATTCTGAGCCGTTTTTAGCATAATTAGTTATTTTTCCATATTTTATTGTCTCCCTGGAAAGCAGAGTGCCCCCTAAGTTTTACACAGAGATTTTAAGTTTAGTATTGTATTTTACTCCCTTGAAATCAGGTGGGAAACAAAACCCAGAATGTCCACTAGTTCTGTATGGATGGTTTGTTTATTCTGTTTGAAGTGCAGAGAGCTGACTTCCTGCCAGGGAAAGAGCAGGGCTTGATAGATGTGGAAGAGTAAAGTGAGCAGATGGAATGCTTTGCTTTTAGCAAGCTGGACGGGCTCGCCTCAGGATCTGAACTTCCTGTACCTAACATAGGAAACCCAAAGGAATGCACGGGAACCCTTCCCTCGTGATTCTTGCCCTGTCGATTTTGTGTCAGGACCACCATGATCTTCTGAGTGACACTGTAGCATTTATTAAGAGAGAACAGATCACCAAAATGACCACTTTCAGTGTTGACCAGTCACATGCCCAGGAAGTCTGTCATCTTATCAACAACAAAAACCAATCTTCTAATGTGATACAAAAGGGTAAAGAAAGGCCCAAGCAGGGACTGGCCAGGAAACATCTGACGCTGATAGAATGATGGCAATGGAAGTTTGTTTATAATTTCTCTAGGAGGCAGAAAGAAGTGTTTTATACAGTAACTTGTTTTCTAGAAAGTCAACTGTAAATGTAATTTTTGTAAATGTAATTTTACTTTAAATACACTTCAAGAGTTGGCCATTTAAAGTATTCTTTTGGAGAACCTCCTTGTGATCATTCTTTTTTTTTTTTTTTCTTGTGATCATTCTTTATGCTTCATAGGTTTGTATTTTTTATGCTCTCCACCCATCCCAATTTTTTTAAAGCAACAATCACTTGTAGTTTTCTTACAAGGTAAATAAATTGGTCTTTCCTTTCTGAAACAATTTCTTTGATTATTGTTGTTATTTTTCTTGAGGGAAAAGCAAAGTTTGTTGTTAAATTCTTCTGATTTCTTATTTGTCTTCATTTTTATTTCATTTCCTAGAATGACTAAATGTTGAGAAGCCTAGGACTTTATTGACTTTGACTTTGTTATCAAGGCATAACCCTAAGAGAATGAGGAAAGCGCCAGCCACCACCCGCCCCCCAACACTGGAGAATTATTGCATTAAATAATCTATTACAGCATAGCACTTTAATGGAAAATTATCTGATTATTTTTTTCTCCTGGCAGTGAGAAAAATGGGAGTTTTAAAGGGAGTGTAGGAAAGAAGGACTAATCTTAGAATCTGGGGCACCATCCCAGGAGGACAGTCTTAAATAAAGAAGAGGATCCAGGCTGCCAAGGAATTGCAAAAGGGATTCTGAATGCCTGGGAAGTATGGTGGAGAAGCGGCTCAGTGTTGAAGAAAAGGAAAATGAGAAAGCAGAAATAAAGCAAACTTGGATTCCTGCATAATTTAGTTTAGGGAAGACTGAATTTTTTTAGCATATGTAATTTCAATGGTTGCCAATCATTTGAGAAGGAGACCTGAAGAGATACCTATTCCTTCCAATATTTATTGATCACCGATACGGACCAGGCACTTTGCTCATTTTCAGTCATAGAAAGTGGAACAAGATAGTCTTGTCCTCAAAGAGTTTACTTTCTAAAAGGAAAGATAGGCTGAAAGAAAAAAGTGGTAAACAAAAATATTTTTTCAAGTTGTGGTATGTGCAATGAAGAACACAAAACATATACTTTTTATATTTCTTGTTTTCTGTTCTTCAATTTTACTGCCCTGCAAAATTTGTGGTAAAACAGAAATAAGTTGGCAATGACTGCCATCTTCATAATTTACATAATCAACTACCGTTGGCTTAGATCCTCTGTAAGTTAGGGCCTATGTAAGAAATTCCATGTAGGATTTCCAGGGATAACATGATGACACTCGCAGAATCTTTTGATATTCTGTAGACTTAACATTTTAAGCACTGAGGGGCTCCTCAGAGCCAATTCTAATAATTAAGTCGGTGAGGATGACTGCTGCCTGTGAGGTTTATATTAAGACCAACTTTCAGGGACTTCCCTGGTGAGCCAGTGGTTAAGACTTTGTGCTTCCAATGCAAGGGACGTGGGTTTGATCCCTGGCTGGGTAACTAAGATTCCACATACCGTGCAGTGCGGCCAAAAAATAAAAATAAATTTAAAAAAAAAAACTTAAAAAAAAAAAAGACCTACTTTCTGTTTGCTAGCCCCACCACCAACAATGCCCATCCTTTGGCCAATTTCCAGAAATTTCAGGGTTGAGAATTCTAAGACTGTCCTGAAGGAGAGGAAAACAGAGAGGTGTTTAGTCATATGCTGGTAACAAGAAAGAGAGAGAGGAATAAGGAATATACCCAGAGCCTCACAAAAAAGAAAACTGACTGAAACTGTTCCATGTAGGAGAGTGAACTCACAACAGTTCCAGAGGAGTAACCAAGGTAAAGAGAAGAGGCAGAGTGGAGAAGAGAATTCCTCCTAAACTGAAGGGTAGAGTGTGGGGAGCCACTTGCGGTCCCCGCTCGCTCAGCTGTTAGAGGGGACTGAAATATATACTATGGTAGGCTGCAGGCACAGTCCTAAACATCCTTTTATGCATGTGATTACTAAAGCTATTAGAAATAGGAAGATGACTTATGTTATTTTTATATTGGAAGGATAATTGTGCTGTAGTTGATAGAATGCCGAGGGACAGCATCCTTTTGGGAGAACACATCCTCCACCCTCATTCCAAAGTATTCCTGGTCAGGTGGTTTGACCCAAGGATGGCTATGTGATCCAGGCTCAGTCAATCAGAGTATTTTATCTCCCTAGTCACCGTGATTGGCTCATGAAAGAGTATGTGATATAAGTTGTACCAGTCAGAAGTCTTTCTGGATATTTCACCAGCTATCCAGAAAAATACCCTTCTCTAGGATCACAGGCTCTAAGAACTCTAGAGGTCTGGGACAGCCAGTAGTTCATCTTTCGGCCACATGGAGTCAACATGAGGATGAAGCCCAGCAGAGGCAAACAATGGATAGGGAGTGGGGGAAGAGAGGTCCTAACTGATACTATTGATATATCCATTCTAAGAGATTCTTGTGTGGGTGAAGCTGAGTAGAAGGCCAGGTTTCTAGCAGTCTCTGAGGATGGGGCAATCAGGGCTGTGGCTCACTATAGAACCAGTTGTCCTTGTCAGGAAGAGCTAAGCTCTCCCAGGAAATCTACAGCGGAAGGGGACTGATGATAGCAAGTAACCAGGATGGGACTCTTTGAAGCTACTTGCCTTTGTGCAACTTCAAGATTAGTGTATACCTGCCTACTCTCCTTGAAGCTTTCCTGTGTCCCCCACTGCCTTATGTCAACCAGAATTACTCTGTTCACCTGGGAAAGTTTGTGAAGAAGAAATAGGAAGACCAAGATAGCATCCAAGTCCAATATAATTAGTCTACTTATCTTTCTCACACATCAGACTTTAAGATGTTTGAAGGCAGGTCCTGTTCCTCCCACTAGTGGATTTTCACGCCTAGCACAGCCCCGGAACTCAAGCATTTCAATGAAGCATTGAGTGAGTGAATCTGATATAGCGTATAGAGTTAGAGGCCCTGAAATATTCAGCCTGAGAAATTCACTGCTTTGGATTAAAGCACTGCCTCTCCAAGCATCCTCTTTAAAAATGCAAATACCAGAAGAGACATGAGGTATTTCCCTGTCAGCCAGCAATTCTCATTTTTTGGCAGCTATCAGAGCAAGGGGAACTATAAAAATTGGATTTTAGAGAACACTCTTAGTGTGATTAGAAAGGGCACAAATTTGTGTAGCTAATTTGGAAAACACTTTGGCATTATCTCCTAAAGTTGAACATTCGTATACATATGACCCAACAATTAATTCACTCTGAGGGATGGACCCAGGGGAAACCCAAGCAGATATACATCAGGAAACGTGTGAAAGAATGTTCATAGTTGCACTGATCACGATGCAAAAACCTGGAAACAACTCAAATGCCCATCAACAGGAGAGTGGATGGATAAATTGTGATATATTCACACAACTGAATATTTTATGGCAATAAAAACAAATGAACTACACTAATTCTCAGCAATGTGGATAAATGCTAGCAATGAAACAAAACATTAAGTAAGGAAAGTAAATGCTCAAAATGTATACAATATGATATAATTTTTATAAAGTTGAGAACAACTAATATGAGTATACTTTATAGAAAAATATGTAGATGCAATAAAACTATATATCTGAAAAAGCAAAGGAATTCTGGATCATGGTTGTATTTGTGTGGGGAAAGATGGGGAACGGGATGGGAAACCACATGGTTAGATGACGGTTATGTCAAGGTTCTAGCATTTGTTTTGAACGGTGGGCTTGCAGCTACTTATCACATTATTAAGAACCATGAAATAAATACACAAGTAAGTGAAAACAAAACCAGAAAGCCTGGGTTCCCTAGGAAACAGCCTGATGCTGGTGCTTTACTTAGAAAGTTCAATCTCAGAGTAATGATGGTAAGGGAAAAGGGAAGGGAGGCAGGGAAGGGTGGGAAGTGATGCCAGGAATGTTTTCACGAGCAGCTCTGAAGACACAGGGCCAGTGAGTCCACAGGTGTGTCTGTTTAGCCACACGGGAAGTCTTCAGGGAGGATGTTCAGAGAGTCTGTGCCTTGGAGCAGTCCTTGGGAGGGAGGAGAGACAGGAAAATTGTCAGTCTGGGTCTCTCCAAAGGGAAGGTAACTTTCCCTGGGCACCACTTCTGGGTTGCTTCTCTGGCCCCTATTGGTGGCAGTTAGGGAAACCAGATTTCACAGCCTGCATTTTAGCTAAGTCCAGAAGTGGTGGGAGAAGAAGCCAAAATCTCAGGGCATGGGGCTTCTTGGCCCAGCTGCCCAACAGTAGCACGGGGCAGGTCCTGACCCTCCCAGGCAAGACTCTTACTCCACCCCAGGTGGAGTAAGTTCCTGTGCTGTGGAGGCAACTGAACCAGAGCTGGTGGCCGAGTATCCAAGCCAGGATGGCACGGACGGAGTCTGAAAGTGCACGAGACATGTCCCATATGAGCAGGGGCTTGAGAGTCAGACCCAGGTTTGAATCCTGTGTGAATTTGGATAAATTCCTTAACTTCCTTTGAACCTCATATGGAATATGGGAATAGTGACAACTGCTTCCAAGGGTTGTTGTGAGAACTCAAAAGAGATCATGTTTATAATGCAAACAGCAGAATCTTTGGCACCTAAGAAGTCCTAAAAAAGTGGTATTCCCCTTGATCCTGCCCCACGGCATCAAGGAGAGTTGAGACAGTACGGGGTGCAGGAGCAGACCTGGCTTCCTTCCCCTTCACGTCTCCTCATCCCACCTCACCCGTTCCTGACTCTGGGCAGCCCGAGGGCACTGGGCACTTGTGTGTTAGGATGAGGGAGAAAAGACAATTTTTACCCCCTTTCCAATACCCATAGTCCTGAGGCTGTACCTCTCCTCTGCATTCTCAGTTTGAAAAGCTATTATGTTTACAGAGATGGGTGCTGTAGGCACCATGTAGAAAGCAGGCAAATAATCTGCCACCACCTCAGCACAATATTCTTCAAATATTTGTCCAATATTTACTTTGGTTGCGGTCAGAACTGGCCATCTTTCACCAGTGTAGCCAGAGTTGGACATGAGAATCTGAGGTCACCAATGGCAGATTTCCAATTCACTTCAAGGATGTGTTTGCCGTTTATGACTTGCTACACTGGCCACCTGTCCACCTGGTCATTCCTTTACGTGTCTAGAGCCCCTCAAAGGGTGACTAGGTCAGCCAGACCCCTTGGTAGCTGATGGGCATCACTTGAATTCAGGATCCCCTTTGTTTCTGGTCATTTAAGAATATCCATTTCCTGAGTTGCTTGCCTTATACAATGAAGTGCAGTGCCTTTCATAATACCTCCAAAGGTTCTTGTGTTTGAATACTTGCCACCGACTAAAATAAACACACACTGCTCTTTTGCTGGCAAAATATAGTATTGCAGAAGTGGAGGTTTTAATTTTATAGGTTCGAGCAACTTAAAATTTTCCTTTCTTGTTCTTAATTTCCTACCTACTTTGTGGGGAAAACGAAGTTCCTTGGGGGCTGGAAGAAGCTTTCAAAAGGGGCTCTCCTTATCATTAATGCATATTTTACACATGCTCCAACTCTGAGACACTCCTCCTGAGAGGCTTTCTGAGGACAGAGAACATTCCTAATCGCTAGGTTGCCTCTCTTCCCTTGGAATTAACCCTGTGGCCTCCATAAACATGTAAAAAACTCTGGAGGAGTGGCACTGTTGAATGCTCTTCACAAATTTCCTTCAGCCTCCCCCTCCTGGCTCACATCCTACGTCTACAGATGCATTTGGCTGCCATTTTTCTCCAGTGGGCAGGGGGCAAGGGGTAGGAAGTCATTTGAAGACCTCATACCACTGACCCCAGTATTACCGGAGAAATTATTTTCTGCCTGTTCCTGTAATGTCTCTTGGGCCCTCAGAAGCGTGGAATTCTACTACCAGAACTTCTTTCCTTTGGCTGAATTTTGATTGTTGCTAAAAACCAAGTGCACTGGAGGACAGCTTTGATAGCAGCCATCAGGGCCTGTTACAGGCGGCAAGATACATTTGGACCTTGATTTCCCCCTCTCTTGCTGGCATAGCTGTTCCCTGCCTTTAACTTTCAAATTAGAAATGTTTGTTTATGGTAACCATGGAAAATAGTGTAGATTAGCGAAGTCAGCAGAGGTGGGGGAACCCATAAAAAATAAAACACCAGAAAAGTGTCACCCAAAACGCAACATAAAAAAAAAAATGGAACATTGAAAAAACCTGAGAGAGACTTCCTTGGTGGTCCAGTGATTAAGACTCTGTGCTTCCACTGCAGGGGGCTCGGGCTCAGTCCCTGGTCAGGCAACTAAGATCCCACATGCCACGTGGCACAGCCAACAAAACAAAACAAAACAAAACACCTAAGAGCCAGGAAAAAAGGCTCCTCAAAAGAAGAAACATACACTATGATATTTTCTGCCCTCACTTTTTTAGTTTTTGCCCCGTGATATTGGGCCATCTTTTATGAAGCTCATTGCTTACGAAAACCAATAACTTTAATGTTAGGATGTCTCCTGATGCAACATGAGATAATATGGTAAGTAAACAGTAGGCAGTTGCTGAATCAAAGGAAGGGCTCATTCAGGAATGAAATTGGCCCAGCACAGGAGCCCCTTTTAAACATTTTGTTTTGTTTTGTTTTAATTAATTAATTAATTTTATTTTTGGCTGTGTTGGGTCTTCGTTGTTGTGTGCGGGCTTTCTCTACTTGCAGTGAGCAGGGGCCACTCTTTGTTGTGGTGGGCTGGCTTCTCATTGCGTGGCTTCTCTTGTTGCAGAGCATGGGATCTAGGTGCGTGGGCTTCAGTAGTTGTGGCACGTGGGCTCAGTAGTTGTGGCTCGCGGGCTCTAGAGCACAGCTCAATAGTCATGGTTCATGGGCTTAGTTGCTCTGCGGCATGTGGGATCTTCCCGGACCAGGGCTCGAACCCGTGTCCCCTGCAATGACTGGCGGATTCTAAACCACTGTGCCACCAGGGACGTAGGGAGCCCCTTTTAATCAGACTCTTCACTCTCTGTGGGGCTAACCCTTTGGCCTGGACTTTATTTAGGCGTGTGAGTCAAGCCTCATTTTCTTCCATTTCTAATCTTAGAGAATCCATTTATTCCTTTTGTCAGTTGTCAGGACTAGACCCAGAAAATGTTAAGAATTTGGTGTGGATAATAATTACTAATATTATACGGCTCCTTGTAGTTTGCAAAGCATATGTACAGGCATTATTGCATTTAGTCCTTTCAATCACCCTGTGAAGTAGGCATTATTATTACTATTATTATCACAATTTTGCAACTGGGGAAACTGAAGGTTAAAGAGGTGATATGACTTGTCTAAAATCATAGAGAAAGGGAACGGGTCTAAACCCAGATTTTCTCACCCCAAGTCCTGTTGTTTGTGTTGATTCTGCACCCCTCACTCTTACATTATTACTAAGAACAGTGGTATGGTGGCTGGCATTTGGGGTAGTCACAGGATGACAGGTACATGTCATTTAATCCTCATACCAATCCTATGATACGGACTTTAAACTTATTTTACAGTTGAGAAAACTGAAGCTCAGAGAGGTTAGGTATGTTATCTCAGGCACATAACTAGTAAGTGATGGAGACAGGCTTCAAACCCAGGCCTGTTTGATTCCCCAGCTCTTAATCACTCCACTCTATGACCTTGCTGTGTCCTTTGGTTTCTCTTTCAAGGTTTCCAGCTCTTTCCAAATGTTTGATTCAACAGAGCAGAAGCAAACAGTGTGCTCTCAAGGGCAAAGAACTGAATTACAGGCTGTGGGAGGATACAGAATGAACCATGGGTCGTCCAGGACTTGTTCTGGTGGGAAACATAACTGACCAGTAGAGCAGAGCTACAACATGAATGCATTAGTCAGGAGGGGCATGGAGCCCAGTGCGGGGACAGGAAAAATGGGGCTGAACAGTGCACAATGAGGCATTAAGTCCCCCACTAAGGGACTTACTATGGATCCTCTACCCTGAATCGTTTGCATTTTGTAGGCAGATGGGTTGCTTAACACCAAGATACCCTTTACTAATGACCTATGGCTCAGCGGGTACAATGTCACCAGCGGGTGTGAAGGCAGCAGCCTGTTCTGAACACGGCAGCACAGACTGAGGATTGTAGCATCCTCTGGTTGGTTACAAACGCTCCAATACTGAGTAAACCCGAAAAGATAAACTTCTTGGAGGTAAAGGCCTTAATACCGTTAAATGCAACTTAGGAGTTTGCTTTAATTAAAAACCATAAAAAGTTCTCAGTCACCTTTTCAAGGTATTTAGCTCATTCCCTTGCTGAGCGATGCTGGCAGAGGGGTGGGGGAAGTTGGTGAGAGAAGGTCTGGGAATGAAGGTTTGCCCAACCCCATGAAGATGTGGAGGAAGTGGGAGCACACACGTGTCTTTCATTTTCCTCCATTCTCCTGGGAAGCAGTAGAGCTCCTTTTCTCCCCGTCATGGCTTGTGGTTCTCAACCTTGGCTGTACATGGGGATCACCTGGAGGGCTTTTAAAATCTACGTGTGACTGGGACCCACCACCCAAGGATCTCTAGTATTGTAATCCCAGGTACTTGTAATTCTTACAAGCTCCCCAGGTGATTGTGAAGCACAGAGGGTATTAGTGCTCTAGAATTTCACAATCGGAAACAAAGAACTGCCGCAAGCGTCCAATTAAACTTTCCACCATTTTGATGAGTTTGAAAGGGAAAGAGCCATTGCAGACTGATTTTAAAGACAGGGAAGAGAGGCACAAAGAAGAGAAACAATTTGCCAAGGCCAGAGGGCTGGTGAGGGCAGGGCTGGGGTAGGAGACAGCCTCCTTTTCTCTTAGTTCTCCCACATCCTTTTTTCTGGAAGTATGTTATAGTATCAACTGTACTGATGGCTTTGTTTGCACACACCCAGGAGTGAGATTTCTTCTCTTTTTCCGGACGGCCTTTCCGATTAGACCCATGATCCTGTTTTCATGTGTTTCCTGGTATGGAAGCCCAAATCTTTCTTTTGTAATTCTTACCACTTTGCCAGCCTGAGCAGTGGGTTATCTGTTTAGAAGGGGTCAGGGACCGCCAGTTTGGTGTGTTCTGTACAGAGCATAACATGTGAACGTGCAGTGAAAACCCATCAGTGAGGGTGGAACTCACACCTAACTCAGTCTCAGCTTTCAAGCCACTGGATCTACAACAGTTAATTCACTTAGAACACAAAGCTAAACCCCCAAGGAGGCCTGGCCTGGAGAGGCCACCTGAATTGCTGTCTGCTTAAAGGTGCATTCATGTTTCTTGATTTAACTGGGTTAGTACGTGTGTTTATTTTTGCCATTTGACTTCAGGGCAGGGCTCGTTCCTGTGTGCTGGCAGTTCCCAGTGAGTGCAGGCTCTGAGTGACTGGGGCAGGTGTGCAGGAACCCTCAGTGACTATTATTTCATTTGGTTCCTCCCCCAGCCTCACAGTTTATGTATGAGTTGTTATGTGACCAAGTCCTTTTTTTAACTGCCAGCATGTTCTGTTCAACTGGAATCATGTTCTTTAGACACTGCAATATGCAGGCTGGCTCCCAATTTTGCCAGGAGTGCTAAACTCAACTGTGACAATTCTCAGCCGTAGTCACCGAGCCGCCCTCAGTGAAGCAAACAGCATGCTTACTTGCTGCAAGATAGAGTTGCACTAGTATTTAATAACAGTCTATGGCTACCTGAGGAGAAAGCTATGTCTGGCCACTTCGATCAGCTTCTCTCATCTTGTCTCCTGTCTAATCCCAGAATAAATCCTGTGGGCCTTGGGGGAGGGCATTAAAAAGGCTTCTGGGGAAGAAGATTAAACTTGAAACAAGTGGCGCAAGCAATGTAATGCTCATTGTGTTGTATCTTCTCTGGCGTGAGCAGGAGGGAAGGTGGTTTCAATGGAAGGCATCCAGTTGAGGAGTTGCTCTGATGTAGTGTCCCAGCTGAGCCATTTACTATCCAATTTTGGACAAGTCCACTGGTCGGTTCTCAGGTTTTTCCTTGGGGTAGTCACAGAGAAGTGTCTTTCAAGAACTGCACAGAGCTGGGATCTTTTCCTCTGACTTCTTCTGGAGGACTAGCATCTGGCTTACCCAAGATGACCCAGGGAAGGGGCAGAGCTAGCATTCTCTGGAGGGAGAATGTTAGTATCACTTAAGACTCTTTGGTGGCAAGCAAAAGAAATCAACTCTTTAATAAGAGTTCACCTACTTAAGAAGAAATGGACTTGTTAGAAAATAAGTTCGGAGGGCTTCCCTGGTGGCGCAGTGGTTGAGAGTTCGCCTGCCGATGCGGGGGACACGGGTTCGTGCCCTGGTCTGGGAAGATCCCACATGCTGCGGAGCGGCTGGGCCCATGAGGCATGGCCGCTGAGCCTGCGCGTCCGGAGCCTGTGCTCCGCAACGGGAGGGGCCACAACAATGAGAGGCCCGCGTACCGCAAAAAAAATAATAATAAAAAATAAAGAAAATAGGTTCCATGAGCGCAGGGGCTACCTTGTTCACTTCTGTTTCCGCAGTAGGACAGTATCTTGAATACATAGTAGTCATTGACTATTGACTATAATACGTAAATGTTTGTGGAACTAAAAGAAGATAGAAGGTGGATCAAAGAATTGTTAGGAAGACTGAGAAGCAGCTTCAGAAAAGGATAAAAATGAGAATATCTCTGGAGGGGTTTAGGTAGCAGGAACTCAGTCCCTGACAGTTCCCATCAGGACACCACTGCTGGAATGAATGCTCTCCAACTATTCTTATGTTTTTGAGTGTCTGTACTTATGCATCAAAATCCAGAGGGAAAGTGTATTAGACAGAGTTTTCCAGAGGAAAACAGAATCAATAGGATCGATCGATCTATCGATCTATCTATCTATCTATCTAGAGGCAGAGAGAGATTGGTTTGCAATAAGGAATTGACTCACACGATTATGGAGGCTGGCAACCCCAATGTGCAGCTGGGCTGGCAGACTGGAGTTGGAGACCCAGGGACAGCAGATGTTTCAGTTCAAGGGCTGTCAGGCAGGAAGCGTGATGTTGGAGATGAAGCCCAGAGGTAGTATGATGGAGAATTCTCTCTTACTCGGGGAGGTCAGTCCTTTTGTTCTGTTCTGTTCTATTCAGGAGGAGGCCCACCCACATATGGAGACCAATCTGTTTTACTCCAACTGATTGAAATGTTAATCTCACCCCAAAAGACCCTCGCAGAAACAACCAGAATCGTGTTTGGCCAAATATCAGGGCACCCCACGGCCCAGTCAAGTTGACACATAACATTACTCCCTACAGGGAGGACACAACTGGCCTAGCTGGAGTCACGTGACCACCCCTCCGGCCAGCACAAGGCAGGGTGTTTTGTTTGGTGATTCTGGAGACCTTGCACAACGGGCAGATTTTATTTCCCGAAGGGGAAGTGGGAGCTATTACCAGGAGAAAGGGGAATGGTTACTGGGGGGTCAGCTGCCTCTTCTCTCAGGGAGAGCCTCACTTTGGCACTTGCTTCAGTGGGACTGACATCAAAACACAGTCCTCTGTTTTGTTTTGTTTTTTTTTTTGCGGTATGTGGGCCTCTCACTGTTGTGGCCTGTCCCGTTGCGGAGCACAGGCTCCGGACGCGCAGGCTCAGCGGCCATGGCTCACGGGCCCAGCCGCTCCGCGGCATGTGAGATCCTCCCGGACCGGGGCACGAACCCGTGTCCCCCGCATCGGCAGGCGGACTCTCAAACACTGCACCACCAGGGAAGCCCCCTAGTCCTCTGTTTTGACAGCCTCTTCTGGCCCTTCTCTGTGAGAAAGGGGAGCAGTCAGGATGAGGAAAGAAATAATTTCTGTGCCTTTGCCCCTTCACCTCCAGTCACGAGTAGAGGAGACTGTTAGAGGGCAGACAGTCAGCTCTGGGCCCTTACCCTTAAAGGCTTGTGCTCACGATTCAGCACTCAAACACTGGCTCATTCTGAAAGGTTCCCACCACACTGTAAAGGCTGCTCCCAAGATACCTCTGCCCCAGAAGAGTTTTAATCGATTGTATTCTGTGTATTTCCCTTCTTTTCTGTTCTTTACCTACCAGAGGTGTCATATAGTTGTGGCTGCTGCTAAGCCATGCAGTGTGGAATTAAAAAGGCACCCTTTCCTCAAGATACTTTACATTCATGGGTCAGAAATTGCCATAATGTACTGATCTAGTTAGAACAAGATGCTGCTATATACCAGAAAATTGACATAATAAAGTCTACCGTATTTACTATGTGAACGATACCACCTTACTTATGGCCCCTTGTGCAGTGTACAGTCTGTTCACCTGTCCATGGCAGGTCTGACTACCAAGAAAGAGGGAGACCACCAGAGGCCAAGGAAGCACAACTTGTTCAACGGTCTTGTGAATGGTGTATATGTGTGTGTGTGTGTGTGCGCGTGTGCGTGTGCGCGTGTGCGTGCGTGCAGGGGCAGGGGTGATGGCGTGTTCCCTTTCTTTGGGTTCTGACCAATAGCTGAGCCACTGATCAGGTTTAAGACTGTGAGTCTAAGACTCCTCTAGTATGACAAGTCCACCATACTCCCCAAAGAAACTGCCTCCGAGGAATTAGGAACCACAGCTCTCTCCTCTTGGGTAAATTCCAGGGAGACATGCATAGCTCAGACTGGACCAGCAGGGAGAGGCAATGGGCAGGTCTTGCCAATCGAGGGAACATCTGCTGTGACATTCTCTTCAGAGATTTGTAAGCCTGACTTCTAATTAGTACATTATACAGGACTGACTCACTGTAAATTCCATGGATCCATGGTGAAGTAGACAAGATCAATAGTCTAATATGAAAACAGATTAGATAAAAATAAATAGAAATTCTAATTTTTTTCACATAACTCAATGAATCCTGTGGTACACATCCTGGGGGGGAGCATAGCTCACTTTGTGGACCACTGATTTAGAAACTTACTCCCCTTACAGCACCTGCGCAGACACTAACTGATTACAACCCTCCCCCTGAGCTTGGAGGCATCTTGATACTCCATTACAACACAGTGGTCAGTGGTTGCTAGAAGGGGGGCAAGTTGGCAAACTATGGCTGGAAGGCCTTATCCTGCCTACTGCCTGTTTTTTTGTTTGTTTTGTTATTTGGCCGCGCCCTGCAGCATGTGGGATTGGATCTTAGTTCCCCAACCAGGGATTGACCCTGTGCTCCATGTAGTGGAATCATGGAGTCCTAACCACTGGACCTCCAGGGAAGTCCCTACTGCTTGTTTTTATGAATAAAGTTTTATTGGGACACAGCCACACTCACTTGATTATGTATTGTCTGTGGCCACTTTCCTACTCCAGTGGCAGAGCTAAGTAACTGCCACAGAGCCCATACAGTCCAAAAGCCTAAAATGCTTATTATCTGACCCTTTACAGAAATGCAGGAAAGCTGATCCCTGCTCTAGGAAGCCAGTATTGATCACTGTGTGTTGGTAATGAAAGGTACACTGGTGTGCCATCCCTGCTCTGGAGTTAGGCTAGAGTTTAGAGAATAGCTCATAGTGCTAAAGAGGCCAAGTTTGGCCTTGCTGTCTTCTGTAGGTACTTAATCTTTGCTAGCTCTCTTAGAAATAGAATCCATTGGTCACAAGGACACAGAGAAGTGAGTGTGGTTGCAACTGGTCACCTAAAGTCCATGTCCTACACAGTACGGTCAGCAGTGTCCACTTCACCCTCTGCTACTTGCCTCCAGGTGGATGTACGTGCCCCTCAACACAGGTAGCACCAACAGCCCGGAGGCCTCCGCCGCTAGAGGGCTGCAAAGACGCTGCACATCAACTAGGGGCCGCGGGAATCTGTGCCGAAATGTTTAAATTTCTCAAGAGGAATTTTTTTAAATTCAAGATTTGAGGTAGCAATTGGGAAAGGAACTGAAATGGTTTGTTTCCACTAGTTCGGACAGTTTCCAACTCTGACAACACTACCCTACCCCTTCCTCTTTGGCTTCAGCCACTGCAAGTAGGAAAGAGAAGAGAATCAGTAACAGCTGGTACAGGAGGTGAAGAGAAAAGGAAGGCAAAATAACAGATAATTATGTTCTGAAATATTAAAAGTGTTTATATATACTAACGTGGTTGAATTTGAACCTAAGTAAAGTCCACCCCTGTCGCGTTTGGGCAGTTCTCACAAACTGTAAGGTACCAGCCTAAGTCCTTACACAGAGGCTAAGAAATCTCCCGGGAGAGAAACGTCATCCGGGAAGAGCGCAGCAAACGAGCTGACCTTAACCTGCTGAGCGCAGAGTGTGGGCCACTAGGAGCTGAGCGCGGGAGGCCTCCTCCCCTCCCTCGCGCTCGGCCTCGCCCATTTCCCCGAGGCCCCGCCGCCCCCACGCGCCGCGTCTGCTTTCAACTTTGAGGAGAGGGCCCGAGAGCTAGAATAAGAACGGCAAAATCTGCTCCTTGAAAGCTGTCCGACCCTGGGTAATAAGAATACCGTTTTGGGCTTCCCTGGTGGCGCAGTAGTTGCGAGTCCGCCTGCCGATGCAGGGGGCGCGGGCTCGTGCCCCGGTCCGGGAAGATCCCACATGCCGCGGAGCGGCTGGGCCCGTGGGCCATGGCCGCTGAGCCTGCGCGTCCGGAGCCTGTGCTCTGCAGCGGGAGAGGCCACAAAACAGTGAGAGGCCCGCGTACCGCAGGAAAAAAAAAAAAAAAAAAGGAGTACTGTTTTGGCCACGCCTAATGGACTGGAATGCAAAGAAAAGGGCGGGAGCTCCCTGTTCCCTGGGTGGCCACCCGTGGCTGCAGACATCACGTTTGAGGACCTCGGAGATTCCCCTGGCAGCCGCTCTTCTGTGACCCCAGGAGGCAACGGCAAGGCCATTCGCACAGTTTAGCAGGAGCAAAGGGCTTGGCAGAGGGTGTTCCTGGAGAGAGCCAGGGCAGGAAGAGAGCAGTGGACACTCCATTTCCTGACGGGATCTGCTGTGCGCTCACAAGGGGACACTGGTTAAGGTACGACCCCGCTCCAGCTAAGTTAAGGCTGGGCCATACCTGATTTTGTTATGTTTTGTTTTTGTTTATGACTGCAACCCCTCTTTTGGGAGCTTCCACTTTCCTCCATGAGGCTCCAGTGGGGCTGTTAATCAGGTGGCTTTGGCTAACCAGTCACAGAGGTGGTCAGTGTTGGGAGACAGGGTCCTCCCTGGGCTTCTTGTGCTCACACGCTGGGCTGCGCCTGCCCGGAATGCAAAGTCTTGACCAGTGTATTATCTCAGCCATTTCTCACGCTGTTTATGTGGTTGGTAACCTTGTGAGACAAGATATTTTCTCCTTCTGGACAAAGAGCAGGCTTGCTTGCTATAAAACCAGTGGGTTCCCCAAGCTCAGTGTTCCTCGGCTGTGGTGCACACAGCTGCGTGTGTGGTGTCCCTCTGGGTTATGTCATCTGGCTGCTCCCATGAGGCTGGGGGAGGCCCAATGCAGTGATGCTGATGTTTACCCTGCATGCTGTGATGTAATTAGGTCTCTTATCTCTGATCTGTCCCTTGTCTTTTGGCAGCATGAAAGAAACAGCAACAGGCTAACTTATCAGCTTGAAAATAGGGTAAAATGTAATCACAGAGAGGGTGGACGTTTGGTTTCCAGAAATGGACCCAAACAGGACTTCTCTCAAGTCCTTTTTAGAGATTGATGTGGATTTAGGAGAGAAAATATTGTGTGCTTCCCCGAGTTACTGCCTGTTACTCAGATTCCTTCCCATTAGAGCTTTGGTGGGCTATAAGTTACACGTATGAAGAACGGGGATTCAAATGCTAACCTTCTGTGTACTCTCCCTGCCCCAAACTAGCCCCATCTCCACCTGTATGCAATGAACACCACTCCCCTCCTGATTTTTTTCCTGTTAGCAAGGGAACTTGCCCCCCTGAGGTCCGAGAGAAAGCTGACCAGAGTGTAAAAGTGGATGCCACAGCAGAAGTGACATTTTGTACCCTGCATAGCCTAGAGTACATGTCCACAGGCACTGAAACTGCCATGCCATTGAACTTGTGTCTGAACAGCTCGGCACCTGCCTCTGTGGGGACACCTGCCACACTCCCTTTCTCCTCACACACCCAACTTGGGAGTGAACCCTCTGAGCCCATCTGATGCATTGCCTAGGTCTTGCCAGGAAATGGACCTCTAACTATTTAATTTCCAACAATCACTGTGGATTTGGGATGGTGGTCATTTTAACTTCAGAATTTAGGTCCTAGGCTTCATATAATCCAGATTTCAGTACTATATGAAAAACTACTGAGGTTCATTTGAGATGTCTTGACCACCTTGATGAGTATGATAGCAACAGCTATAAAACCAGGTTTGGTTGGTGGGGTGTCCATCAGTAAACCGTTCATCCAGGGGTGGAGTGAGTCCTGTTTCACCTGCTCAGAAGGACGCCTCTCTTGTACTTTGCACAAAGGCGCCACATGTCCTAATGCTGGCCCTGGTTTGGGGCCACAAAGAAAAGGCTGAGAGAATAGCAGTGGTATCCTGTCCCCCACCCCACCCCACCCAATCATTGAACCCACACCAGCAACGACTTACCTGAAGATTCATTGTTAGATGAAAGAAAGTGAAAACCTCACCTGGTTCCACTGGTTGCCATTACCCACAGCTGAATAAAATTCCTTAATGATGAATGAAGACATTAAGGAAGATCTCCAAGGGGACAGAAACAGGAGAGAAGCTTTCCTTCTAGGAGCATGGATGATGCATCTGGCCTGGGTTTGAGGTCCCGATCTGTTATCCTGTTCTGTACCCCTGAGCCTGTCACTCTACCCCCGGTGCCCAATGTGCAGGCAGGACCACCTCCTTCTGAGCACCAGCCCCCCTCAGTGGGGTGATGTCCTCTCTGTTTTGCCTTGGGCTCCAGGCCTTGTGTATAACAAATACGGGAGATTTTCATCTTCCCTCACAAAGCTTATAGGCTGGAGGAATGAGAATTACCTCTCTCGTAGGATGGGCACATTCCAAAAGAAATAATTTAGCTTACTTCCTAGACACCAAAACTCAAAGTCTGGTGACAGCTATCCTATTCCTCTGCAGCAAGTCCAGTGGAAAGGCTTTCCCTGAAGGAGCCCAGAAACCTGTGGTTTCATTTCAAAAGCCATCTTCTGCCAGGCAAATATGGTGCAAAGGACTTCTGTGCAATAACATTGAGAGATTTTAGGCCAGATTTTAATTTTTTCTGCAGACGGTTTTTGCAATTTACTTTAAATCTCTTCATTGTGAGCTACAGCACTCATAGAGAAAAGTATATTAAACATAATATACGATTTAATTTTTTATGTAAAGTAAATGTAACAGGTCAAGAAATAAAACACTGCTAGCCCCCTGGACCCCTCTTGCTTATCCCTTCTCCATTGTAGTTCCCCCTTTCAAAGATAATCACTGTCCCTACTCTTATGGTCATTCACTTCTTTGCTTTTCTTTAAAATTTGACTAGGTAAATAGACATCCATGGACACTGTTGTTTGATTTTTATATCAAACTATTTAAGTGTATAGAAGTGGATCCATATAGTGTGTGTTCTTTGTATCTGACTGCTTTTACCAACATAGTGTTTGTGAGGTTCCTGCACGTCATTGCACGCGGCTGTAGTTAATTCATTGTCACTATTATTGGATTGAGTAATCAACAGGTGTTTACAAATCCACCTAGTTGTAGACATCTGCTTGTTACCAATTTGGGGATTTTATGAATACATCAGCTCTGAGCATTCTCATCGATGTCTCCCTGTACTCAAGTACACACATTTAAGTAGGGTAGATACCTTGGAGGAGAATTGCCAGGTCATTGGATATGTCCAGGCAGGTTGTCTTGAAGAAGCATCACATTCCGCGTTTGTCTGATGTTGCCTCTTGGTGTCTCACTTGTTCTTCCCTGATATTTTCTATACATTGGAAGTTAGGTGTAAAGGCTTGATTAAGCTAGTCTCATTGTGGTTTTAATTCACATGTGTTGGATTTCTAACAAGACTGAACACCTTTCCATATATTTGTTGGCCGTTTGGATTTCTTCCCTTGTGATGTGTCTATTCAAGTCTCTTGCCTACTTTTCTGCTCTGTTGTTTCTCTTTTTCTTACTGATTTGTAGGAGTTCCTTATTCTAGATATGTGTTGTGTCAAGTGGAAAAAAATGCACAACCTAAAAGTTGAGAATTATCTTTTATTTGGTGGATAAACTGAGGACTTAAGTCCAGGAGACAGTCCCTCAGATAGCTCTGAGGGACTGTTCCTAAGAGGTAAGGGAGGAACCAGGATACACAGGAGTTTTTGCAACAAAAACCAGGTGGTCAGAACATCAAAAATTATTGCTAACTAAAGAAAAAACAGACATCTCAAGTTAATGAATTTAGCACTTTTCTGTGTATGGGAAGATGCAAGAGTCTGGGTTCACTGAAATCATTCCTTTGATATGCTCCTTAACTTTCTAGGACTGGTATCCTGTTTTCTTCCATCCTGTATCCCCTGAGGGTGCACAGTCCAGGCAGTAGTGGCTGATGGCTTGATGGCCTTACTGATACGGCAGGTGACATTCTTTGTCAACAGTTGAAAATATCTTATCCCACTTCGTTGTTTGCCGTTTTACTTTTGTAAGAATATCTTTTGACGAGCTTAAGTTTTTAACTTTAATGTCCAATTTATCAATATATCTATGACCTGTTTAAGGAACTTTTCCTAACCTGGGGTCAAAAAGGTATTCTTCTAGATTTTCTCCTCAGTTGCCTTTAATCATTGGATCTAAAGTCCTCTGGGAAGTGTTTTTTGTGTATGGTGTGAGGTACAGGGAAGATTTCATTTCCTCCCCACAACACCATGTTTATTAAAAAGATGGTTCTTTCCCAGGTACTCCATAGAGCTACCTTCGTCATGACCCAAGGGTCCCTATGTGTGTGGGTTGGGAGATCTCCATTCTGTCCATTGTCCTATTTTTCTACCCTTGCACCAACACATTTTCTTAGTTACTCTAGCTTTATACTAAGTTTTGACATCCAAATGTTCAAGTTCTCCCTCTATATTACTTCGAGAATGCCTTGGCTAAGATTTTGACATTTTGCACAAGAACTGTCTCCAATTTGGAACTTCCCTTTTGGAATAAGGATCATGGGGTTATTATTCTTTCCTGGGCTATGTTCTCAGAAGTGATTTACCTAAATCCCCAGTTGGTCCTTTCCAGGAACTTTGCCATCTGTGTCCTAAATAAGTATCTGATTTGAGTCCATGCAAGTCCGATGTTTGGAATCCCCATATTTGTTACATTCTACTTCTCGGAACAGGCTGAAGTGTAGCAACTGAATCTGAAATAGCTGGTGAACTTTTTAGGACAAAGCACCTGATCTTTGGAAATGGATGGCTGACTGAGAGGTCATCCTCCCCTGGGGACTGCACCCTGGAGAGAGAATGAGCTCTGGAGTCAGGTTTTTGGGTTCACTTCTCGGGTATACCAACTGCTAGTCTTGTGACCTTGGGCAAGTTAGTCAACGTCCCCATCCTCATCAGTAAAATGGGATAATAATAGTATCTACATCATGGGTGTTTGTGAGGATTAAATGAGATAATACATGAAAAGTTCCTAGCATAGAATAGGTGCTTGGTAAATGTTAGCCATTGTTCTTTTTGAGAAGAATTCCTCTTCCCTCCCAGGGCTTTGAGACTCACATAGGAGAATGGAGGACCGACATTCCTCTTGCGTTTCTAGATGCAGAGGGCTTTCCTTTGCACAGTCATTGGCAAGGTGGCCTAACATTACTATCTGTCACTCAGCAGTATGAAGGGAAAAAACAGTTGGTTTATGTCCTTGGCTGAAAACTACCTAGCACACTCAACTCCTTCAATTCTTTGAACTTAATGTTTCCAAGGTCATAGAAATTACAAGTGGAGAGAGTCAGGGTGATGCCCCAGGGTCCTGTTCAACAGCAGTTTCAGATCAGCCCTTCCTTACTTATTGGTGCAGTGGGGTATTGACTGCCCCAGGGAGCTCTCCCACATCAGGGGTGTGTGCACCGCTTCAAGGAGAGTCAGGGTTGTTAGGGCTGCTATATATGTCAGGGAGAAACATAGAGTGTACGTTTAGTTTATTATTAGGGAACCAACATGAAAGAGCCCTGTGGAGCAGAGCAATGAGATTATACCTCTGTCTGGAGAGCAATGAGCGAGAGAGACAGAGACAGACAGACAGAGACAGGGAGGGGGCGTGCCCTGGAGCACACTGGAGAGGGCTAAGGGCCTGGAGGAGGGCAGAGATGTGATCCTAGGGGAGTCAAGGGGCTGGGGTCAGGAACTGCACTGCGTGCCGTAGTTGGTGTTAGCCAGAACAGCCTACACGCCCAGGGGCAAGCCAGCCAGCCTGCCCCTCCCCCAAGCCATATCAGTTGGTAACAGTGCAGAGAAGTGGCTTTGGCTGTCCTGGCCTCAGGGCCATCCCCTGAAGGTCTCCACTACCTCCGAAGCCCTTCTAGAAACAGAGAGGGAGGTGGCGGTATGGGAGGGACAGTTCTAGGTCTAGTATCTGGGTGGAGCTGGACGGAGGAGGGTGCACTTTTTGCAATGAAATGGAAAGATGTTTGCCATGCCCTGAACGGGGGTTGCAGCTACACAATTATACCTATAGCATGATCCTATCTAACGATAAATGCATGTATTGATATGTGCATCTGTCTGTCTCAAAGGATCCGAGAGGTTATTTCCATGGCATAAAAGTTTCTGTTTCTGGGCTTCCCTGGTGGCACAGTGGTTGAGAGTCCGCCTGCCGATTCAGGGGACACGGGTTCGTGCCCCGGTCCGGGAAGATCCCACATGCCGCGGAGCAGCTGGGCCTGTGAGCCATGGCCGCTGAGCCTGCGCGTCCGGAGCCTGTGCTCCTCAACGGGAGAGGTCACAACAGTGAGAGGCCCGCGTACCGCAAAAAAAAAAAAAAAATTAAAAAAGAAAAGTTACTGTTTCTGGGTGGAATTATTGGTGCTTTTTTATGTCCTTCTGTTTTCTGCATTTGTAGTATGTATCTGCAGATTTTTGTAGTTAAATGGGTTTTTATATTATTTTTATAATTAGAATAAAAAGGGAAGGAACATTATTAGGACGTTTCCTTTAACTTGTCTGGGATGAGGGTGGATTTGTGGATTCCCATTAGAATCAGCATTTGGAATCAAGCCTCACTCGTATTATACTCGTAATAAGTATCATTCACTTACACACCTGTAACAGGTTTACCTCCACATGTTGACCACTGACCAGCTGCTAAAATGTGGGGCTCCTTCCAGTTTTAGGTTGAGAGCCAAAAGATCCCCCTGACCTCCCCCCAACCCCGACTCCTGAAAGGTTCTGGCTAAGGTTGTTTGCATGGCAATATGGGAAAAAAATAAAACCGGAATATTATGTCTATCTGGATTGGGGAAAGACTAAGGGGGCATCTTTTGTCTACTTATCCTCAATATCTGGCAGTGATGTTCATTATAACATCAGTCAGCATTGCCTTCTGCAGTTGTTAGTGGAGGCTAATGTCAGTGACCCAAGAAAATCAGGGGTCTGTTCTCTCAAGTAGCAGAAGGAGGGAGGAGTCCAGGGCTCGTGTGGTGGCTCCAGAGATCCGCAGTGCCCAAGCTCCTACTGTCTCTGCCTCACCACTGGGCTCACAAGACCACAGCTGGACCTTCAGCCATTGTGTCCTTGTTTAGGCTGGGACTGGATGAGGGAAGAGGAAGACATGCCTTCCAAGAGGCCTCACCCCAAGGCTTGCACTTGTATCTGGTGACATCCAATCCACACAAGAGACTCAGACTTGTTAATTTAGTTAATTTATTTATATATAAACAAATATTTATTTATTTTATTTAAATATTTATATAGGTAGGCAAACAACCTGGCACATAGCCCTGAGGTCTGTTACTTAAGGAGAGAGACTAGGCCCTAGGCAGGCAACTAGCAGTCTCAGATATTCTAAAAGCTTATTTATTTATTTTTTTGGCCACTCCCATGTGCAGTGTGCGGGATCTTCCCTGACTTGGAATCTAACCTCTGTCCCCTGCTGCGGAAGCACGGAGTCTTAACCACTGGACTGCCAGGGAAGTCCCTAAAAACTCTGTTTTTTTTTTGCAGCAAAGTCCATAATTTATAGTGTTCCAGAGATCTTAGGGTCAAGGTGGACTTTGGAAAAACTGGGGAAAACCAAAGGTGTCACAAAGAGTCCCCTGGGAAGCGTCTGCTCAACAAGATGGTTCTTTTGCTGCAGTTGGTCAGCCCCATGTTCCCCCTCAGGGCAGAGTGTAGCTGATCCGCCCCTGGGCTGGCATCTGTCAGTGCTCAATGGTCTCAGTACAGATGATCAAGGAGAGCTAGCACAGGAGCAGGAGATTCTTATTTGTCATTCCCCTGTTCCCTCTATTCACATATGGTTGGGCCCCCTGGCATTCTTTTGACAGTCACTAAAGTTGCAGACATGCTTGGCATTGCAGTTTTTAGAGGGAACACTGTACCCTTTTTGGGGGTGGGGAGAGCCTTGAGCAGTGAGACCCAGGAACCCCCAATGGCCAGAGATGGGCTTCGTGTAAAAAGAAGAACTGTCATGGAATCTCTCTTTTAAACATGTACTCCTTCAAGTATGGGAAAAAAAGTTGTGCGAATATACATTATCTGGGCCTGAAAATAATGATGGTCCCTTTCAAAACCTGGGTGGGACAGACCTTAACTGCAGAGAACCTGCTGACCAGAATCAGGTAAGGCAGGGGGCAGTCCACGGAAGAAAACATAAAGCTGCTTCACGAACTGGCCCTGTTCTTAGCATAGGGAAGCTGCCCCTAGGAGGAATTCCCAGGGAGAGGCAGGATTTAGAAGGAAGATGGTTTTCTAGGAGGCCAGTTTTGAGTCAGGAGGAAGGTTGCTTCAGGATGTTACATAAGAGGAAACGGAGCCCTCTACTCCACTCCCCCCCAACCCATCCTCATCCCCTGCAGTCTAAACTTTGATTAAGTACAGATCACATCAGGGCTGTGATCGCTTTGAGATCTAAGAGGCTCGTGGAGCATTCTAGCTTTGCTTATTCTCTAACTCTGGAAAACTGCCTTGAAATGGGAAACTCAGGACTTCCCTGGTGGTCCAGTGGTTAAGACTCCATGCTTCCAACGCAGGGGGCATGGGTTCGATTCCTGGTCGGGGAAGTTCTGCATGCCCCACGGCCAAAAAAAAAAAACAAACTAAAATGCCTCCGCCCCTCATCGATCTCCCAAATGCATACTGGAGCCCTCCAACAGGTTACTGCCCTTCTCTCGGCCCTCTTCTGCCCTCTGCTGGAATGTTACTGCCAGCACCACTAGAGTTTACTCTCAAAGCTTTCTAGAGCTTTTGGTCAATTCTTGATACTTCTTTTTGGTCTATAACAGAGAAGCTGACATACAAGTTACAGACCTTTGTAACTTATAACTGAATACTAAGTAAAATCAATGCTATATTTACACAGAATGAGTAATATCACTGTTAACAAGCAACTGATGAAGACGGTTGCTTTTTAACTGAACTTAACTATCAATCAAGAAAAAAGAGGGGCTTCCCTGGTGGCGCAGTGGTTGAGTCTGCCTGCCGATGCAGGGGACACAGGTTCGTGCCCCGGTCCGGGAAGAACCCACATGCCACGGAGCGGCTGGGCCCGTGAGCCATGGTCGCTGAGCCTGCGCGTCCGGAGCCTGTGCTCCACAACGGGAGAGGCCACAACAGTAAGAGGCTTGCGTACCAAAAAAAAAAAAAAAAAGAAAAAAAAGACAGTAAATTTCTTGTACTTAAAAGAAATGCTTATTGATGGCTATACTATACAAGATATTGTGCTCGTCCTTAGAGGGACACATAGAATGAATTATACAGTTTCTGTTTGCAGTGAGTTTATAATCACATAATTCAGGAGGAAGGGAAGTAATTATAAAACCAGACGGCTCAAGGTAGGTCCCATGAGACAGTACGAGACCGTGATGGGGCTCAGATGACGGAGTGCTCAGGTTCAGTTAGAGATCAGAGAGGTCTTGGACAAGCAGCGAATGCAGGTAGGCTGTGAGGAGGTGTGAGTGTTCCAGTGACAATGAACAATAGGAACAGGTCTCAACAGAGGGGAGAATGGGCTATCTTGGATGAGCTGTGAATTAGAGAGTGGTCAAGTGTGTCTAGAGAGTAGAGCACATGTAGGGTGGCAGGGAGAAGCTGGGGAAGGCAGGTAGGAATGTAGTTCTTTTTTCTCTCTTTATTCCATATTCTGGTATTGTTTGAAGTTCATGGTTAATAAACTGAATTTACTTATTGTCACTCTACACACATACACACTCACACACTTATGTAACACATGCATATATATATATATATATATATATATACACATACACACACACAAGTATAAGAGACCTATATATATATATATCTG
The DNA here is from genome assembly GCF_039906515.1 of Pseudorca crassidens. Lineage (NCBI taxonomy): Eukaryota > Metazoa > Chordata > Mammalia > Artiodactyla > Delphinidae > Pseudorca > Pseudorca crassidens. Next base: position 18,983,199 of record NC_090303.1, on the reverse strand, counting down.
TGCCCATATGTTAGTAAAAGAGTGGAATGAGATTGTCTTAGCTTTCTTAGAGACTAATGCTGAGATCTATCAAATAGTTCATGTGGGATTGGATCAGTAAAGGCTATGCAATGAGATAATATTTTGAGATAGGAATCATTTCCCCCCACTTTTATATTTTTATTGTGAAATGAAACCAGATACAGAAAACTACAGAAGTATAGCTTAATGAATTATTACAAAGTGAATATCCACCTTGTATGAACAAACATCCAAACACAACTGCTTCCTCCCCCTGAAAGTAACCATCATTCTTCTATAGCATTTATCCATACTTCCTCATGTTTGTCTTTCTAGTTTGTCAACCAGGTGTGTAATTCTAGACACTGTAGTTTAGTAGTGTCTACCCTTTGAAAGTTTATTTGATATATCAAGTCACTTTTAATCTACAGGTTCCCCCTCCATCCTTTTCTTTTCCTTAAAATTTATCGGTAAGGGCTTCCCTGGTGGCTCAGTGGTTGAGAGTCCGCCTGCCGATGCAGGGGACACGGGTTCGTGCCCCGGTCCGGGAAGATCCCACATGCCGTGGAGCGGCTAGGCCCGTGAGCCATGACCACTGAGCCTGCGCTTCCGGAGCCTGTGCTCCGCAACGGGAGAGGCCACAACAGTGAAAGGCCCGCGTACCAACAAAAAAAAAAAAAAAAAAAAATTTATCGGTGGAAGAGCCTGGGCCACTTGACCTGTAGTTCGCGGGGTTTTTTTGTTTTTGTTTTTTTGTTTTTCTTCTGGCCACACCCCAAGACATGCGGGATCTAAGTTCCCCGACCAGGGATCAAACCAGTGCCCCCTGCAGTGGAAGCATGGTGCCTTAACCACTGGACCGCCAGTGAAGTCCCTTGACCTGTAGTTTTGACCCTGTGATGGCGTGTGCATGGCATGTCTTGTATTCCTCTGGCCCCCGTGTTCCCTGCAGATTGACAACTGGATCCAGAGGCTCAATCCCACTTGGGTTTGAACTGTTTGGCAAGATGCCAGGTGGTGAAGCTTCTTTTATCTCCTAACCTTTGACTGTGTGATGTTAGTAGCCATTGATTCTCAATATCTGGATCCACTAATTTGTTGGGCTTTACGAAATGGTGATATTCTGAAACTATCATTTCTTTTTCATTTCATTTATCAGTTAGATTACATCTATAAGGAGATGCTTTCCCATGGCAGTGGTTCTTTAGAGAAGGGTACTGCTAACATGTAATCCTCGGATATTCACACCCTCCTAAGTCCGACCCCTTAGCAGTCATCTCTTGCAGGACTTCGCAGAGCCCAAACTGGCCCTAGAAACACTGGCTCAGTCTTTGTCTGGCACTGGCCACTGGTGGACCCAGCATCAAAGGATCCCTACCCCCTTGGTGACCCACTCTTTGTGGGGTGGGATAGCTGTCTCTGTTCATATGGTGGATTAGATACTCTAAATGATCTTCCAGTTGGAAAACACCAAAATGCTAAGGAAATAGTTTTAAAATATGTTGTTGAGATTCCCTAAAATCTGCAAGGGTCAAAAAAATGAAAAGAAAGCAAGAATCTTGTGAGGTAATTGAATGACGAAGCTGGCTTCTGCACAGAGAGTTTCTTTCTTTTTTTAAAAATTTTTATGTTATAATATAGTTGATTTACAATGTTGTATTAGTTTCAGGTGTACAGCAAAGTGATTCAGTTATTCAGATTCTTTTTCCATATAGATTATTGAGTAGAGTTCCCTAAGTCCTTGTTGATTATCTTTTTTTTTTGGCCCCAACCCCGAGACATGCATGATCTTAGTTCCCCGATCAGGGATAGAACCCGTGCCCCCTGCAGTGGAAGCACAGAGTCCTAACCACTGGGCCACCAGGAATTCCCTACTTTATATATAGTAGTGTGTATATATTAATCCCAAACTCCTAAGTTGTCACTCCCCCCACCTTTCCCCTTTAGTAACCATAAGTTTGTTTTTGAAGTCTGAGTCTTTCTGTTTAAATAAGTTCATTTGTATTCTTTTTTTAGATTCCACATATAAGTGATATCATATGATATTTGTCTTTTTCTGTCTGACTGACTTCACTTAGTATGATCATCTCTAGGTCCATCCATGTTGCTGCAAATGGCATTATTTCATTCTTTTTTATGGCTGAGTAATATTCCCTTGTATATATGTACCACATCTTCTTTATCCATTTCTCTGTCCATGGACATTTTGGTTGCTTCCATGTTTTGGCTATTGTAAATAATGCTGCTGTGAACATTGGGGTGCATGTATCTTTTTGAATTACGGTTTTCTCTGGATATATGCCCAGGAGTGGGATTGCTGGATCATATGGAAGTTCTATTTTTTAGTTTTTTAAGGAACCCCCATAGTGTTCTCCATAATGGTTGTATCAAATTACATTCCCACCAATGGTGTAGGAGGGTTCCTTTTTCTCCATACCTTCTCCAGCATTTATTATTCATAGACTTTTTGATGATAACCATTCTGCCAGGTGTGAGGTGATAACCTCATTGTAGTTTTGATTTGAGTTTCACTAATAATTAGCGATGTTGAGCATCTTTTCATGTGTTTGTTGGCCATCTGTATGTCTTCTTTGGAGAAGCATCTACTTAGATCTGCCCATTTTTTGATTGGATTGTTTGGTTTTTTGATACTGAGCCGCATGAGCTGTTTGTATATTTTGGAGATTAATCCCTTGTTGGTTGCTTTGTTTGCAAATATTTTCTCCCATTCTGTGTGTTGTCTTTTCATTTTGTTTATTGTTTCCTTTGCTTGCACAGAGAGTTTCTGCTAAAGGGTAGAGATCTTGACTTTCCTCTTTGATAGCTGTGGGTGGCTCAGGGATAGGGGATAAGGCTAGGGCATGCCCAAGGGGGAAGTTTGTTAGGAGACCTTTTTGCTTAAGGTTGGGAATCCAACAGGTTACAATCTAAGGGTAAGTGTGAACAAGAAATAAACCTGATGTGCTACAGACGATGGCAAGGAGACTTGCCTGTTTCAACCTTGCCACGAGGAAGGAATAAAAAGTCTCCCCTGAGAATCTCTAATGACAAGCTGGTTTTCATAGAGTTATGATCCAAATTTATGTAACCTGTGTGGTTAAAAAAAAAAGTGAAACATATAAATTAAGAATGGTTCATGGTTGATTGTGTCTTTAGGAAAATGGTAGAATTAAACATAAACCCTTTCTGGAGGCATACAACCTCAACAGCTCCAGAGATTTTCTATAGTGAATTTCTTCATTTCTAAGTAAGTGAGCAGTTCAAGGTCAAAAATTATTTTTTTAAAAAAGGGGCTGGTGGATATGAGGCACATGACCGAGGTCTAGTTGGAAAAATAGATGTCGGAAACAGACCTGAAAGACTTTGGATATTGTAATTTATCAGATGCAAACTATAAAATAGATATGTCTAATGTGTTTAAATAAAATAAGCCTGCAAATATGATTAGAAAAGAGACTGTAAGTAAATTTGAAAAAGGAACAAATAGAATTTTAGCACAAAAAAGATAATCATTAAAAATTAAAATTCCAGGGATGGTTTAAATATCAGCTTTTAGAGGAAGCTGAACAGAGAAATGATAAACTGGAAAAGAAATTCAAAGAAATTATCCGTAATGCAGATCAGAGGCACACAGACAAAAAATGAGACAGGTAACAAGACTTGGAGGAGAGAGAGGATCTAACAGATGATCAGCCAGAGTTCTAGAAGGAGACAGTGTCAATGAGGTGACATTCAAAGAGACAATGGTTGAGAATTCTCCACATCCGATGAAAGCAACCAATCCTCATATTCGGGAAGCCCAGGAAATCCCAAGTAGTATAGATAAATCTTCCAAGATACATCATAAGCAAACCAAAATAGTAGCACAATAGCTTTAATTTGCTAATAGAAAATAACTTTCAAACTAGAATCCTGTACTCAAAATATACCTCAAGTATTAGGACAAAATATTTTCAGAGAAACAAAATTTGAGAGTTTACCAACAGACCTTCATCAGAATCAAATTAAAGGAAAAAGTTCTGGGGCTTCCCTGGTGGTGCAGTGGTTAAGAATCCGCCTGCCAATGCAGAGGACACAGTTTCGATCCCTGGTCCGGGAAGATCCCACGTGCCACGGAGCCACTAAGCCCATGCACCACAACTTCTGAGCCTGTGCTCTAGAGCCTGTGCTCTAGAGCCTGTGAGCCTCAACTACTGAGCCCGTGTGCTGCAGCTACTGAAGCCCACGCAACTAGAGGCTGTCCTCTGCAACAAGAGAAGCCACCACAGTGAGAAGCCTGCGCACAGCAACGAAGAGCAGCCCCACTCGCTGCAACTGGAGAAAGCCCGTGTGCAGCAACAAAGACCCAACACAACCAATAATAAATAAATAAATTTATATCTAAAAAAAAAAAGGATAAAGTTCAGGAAGAGAGGAAAGCTTCCAGAGATGCAAAAAAGAATGATGAACAAAAATAACTGTATGGGTATATATAAACTAATATTGACTCCTTAAGATAATGATAGTAGTAAGTGTATATTTGTGGAGGCAAATAAAACCAAAATACTGAACAAAAGTAGCATGTAAGTTATAAGTGTGTGATTGGAATTAAAACGTTCTGTTCTTCTTGTGTGATTTGGGTGGTTAAGGATATGGATTAATGTTAGTCTTTGTAAAAATGCTCATCTTAAAACATCTAGGGGTAGTCATTAAAAGAATATAGGGAGAGTGAAAGAGAAGTAAATGGACTACAATATAGTTAAAAGATACAGAATGTCAGACTGGATTAAAAATAAAATCTTACTGTTAAATGAGACATAAGGATACAAAAAGGTGCAAAGTCACAGGAGAGTAAAGCTGGTTACTGCATAATGATTAAAGATCTACTTCACTGGGAAGTTATCTAACCTTATATGTATCTGATCACACAGCATCTCAGTACTTAAAGCAAAATGACAAATCTACCAGGAGAAAGTGACAAATCCATTATTACAATGCAAGATTTTAACACATCACTTTCAGTAAGGTTTGGATGAAGTAGTAAGATATCTGAGATTTGAATAGCATGATTAGCAAGCATTATATAAAGAACATATGTGAACAATTGGAGAATATGCATATTTTTAAAAGAGTGTATAGAATTTGATAAAATTACCCATATACTAGGTCACAAATCCAGCTTTTACAAACTTCAGAGGTTCAGTATCATATAGAACACATTCTCTGACAACAATACAATTGTGAGATGTAAATAGAAAACACTAAAAAATCATCTGTATCATTCAGCATTCAGTGATTCAAAAATCTCTATTTTAGGCAGAAAAGGAATTAATACTGGGAATTAGGTGATTATGAAATTGTTGAAAGGAATGGAGAAATGAACTATAGGTGGGACTTCCAGAGACGATTTCCAGAACAGAAGCCCTGAGTGGACCTGCCTTCACCTCTGCCACAGGCAGTAGGGTGGGAAGCAGAGGTTATGCAGGTGGGGACCTGTGGCAGTCTGTTGTGGCATTGGGACTTTTGAGGTGAAGACAGACCACCAGGCTGCAATCCAGGAATCAGGAAGCAGTCCCTGCTGCTGTCACAACTGTCTCCCCTCACCCTGAAGCCAGGGGCTGGATGTGAGAACCCTGAGTTCAGTGCTACCACCATCAAGATGAACTCTCAACACTCAAAAAGATTGAGACCAGACAGACGCTGGAATGCTGCTGAAGAAAAACCAAACATTTTGTGAATTTGTCAGTAGGATGATGATGCTTACTACTTGTTTTAAAACCACCCCCAGCTTTATTAAGATATAATTGACATATAACTGTATAAGTTTAAGGTGTACAATATGTTGATACAATACATTTATATATTGCAAATGATTACTATTATAGCTTTAGCTCACATCTCTATCACATAATTACCGTTTCTTTTTGTAGTGAGATCATTTAAGATCTACTCTCTTAGCAACTTCCAAGTACGTAATATAGGATTATTAACTATAATCATCATGCCGCGTATCATATCCTCAGAACTTATTCATCTTATAACTGGAAGTTTGTACTTTGACCAACATCTCCCCATTTTTCCCACCCCGTCCCTGCCCCCTCCCAGTCTCTGGGAACCACTATTCTACTTTCTGTTTCTAGGAGCTCAGCTTTTTTAGGTTCCACATATAAGTGGAATCATCTAGTATTTGTCTTTGACTTATTGCACTTAGCGTGATGCCATCAAGGTCCATCCATGTTGTCACAAAAGTGGGATTTCCTGCTTTTTTATGGCTGAATAATATTCCATTGTGTCTGTATACACCATGTGTATACACCACATCTTCTTTATCCATTCAGCTGTTAATGGACACCTAGGTTATTTCCATATCTTGACTGTTGTGAATAATGCTGCAATGAACATGAGAGTGCAGATCTCTCTCTTTTTTTAAAATAAATTTATTTATCTTACTATTTTTGGCTGCATTGGGTCTTTGTTGCTGTGCACGGGCTTTCCCTAGTTGCAGCAAGCGGGGGCTACTCTTCATTGCGATGTGTGGGCTTCTCATTGTGGTGGCTTCTCTTAGTGTGGAGCATGGGTTCTAGGTGCACAGGCTTCAGTAGTTGTGGCACTCGGGCTCAGTAGTTGTGGCTCACAGGCTCTAGAGAGCATGCTCAGTAGTTGTGGCACGTGGGCTTAGTTGCCCCGCAGCATGTGGCATCTTCCCAGACCAGAGTTCGAATCCACGTCCTGTGCATTGGCAGGTGGATTCTTAACCACTGCGCCACCAGGGAAGCCCCAGATACCCCTTTAAGAACCTGTTTTCATTCCCTTTGGATAATGTACCCAGGAGTGCAATTGCTGGATCATATGGTAGTTCTACTTTTGATTTTTTGAGGAACCTCCACACTGTTTTCCATAGTGGCCGCACCAATTTATATACCCACCAGCAGTGCAGAAGGGTTCCCTTTTCTTCACATCCTCACCAACACTTATCTCTTGTCTTTTTGATGATAGCCATTCTAACACTGTGAGGTGATACCTGATTGTGGTTTTGATTTACACTTCCCTGATGATTACTGATGTTTGGCAACTTTTTATGTACCTGTTGGCCATTTGGATATCATCTTTGGAAAAATGTCTATTCAGATCCTTTGCCCAGTTTTTAATCAGATTTTTTTTAGCTATTGAATTGTAGATGTTCCTTATATATTTTTGACATTAATCCTTTATCAGATATATGATTTGCAAATATTTTCTCCCATTTAGTGTTGTCTTTTTGTTTTTTGGATGGTTTCCTTTGCCGTGAAGAAGCTTTTTAGTTTGATATAGTTCCATTAATTTAGTTTTGCTTTTGTTGCCTTTGCTTTTGGTGTCCAACCAAAAAAAATCATTACTAAGACTGATGTCAAGGAGCATTTTCCCTATGCTTTCTTCAAGGAGTTTTGTAGTTTCAGGTCTTATGTTCAAGTCTTTAATCCATTTTGAGTTGATTTTTGTGTATGGTGTAAGATAGTGGTCCAGTTTCATTCTTTTGCAGGTAGCTGTCCAGTTTTCCCAGCATAAGTTATTGAAGAGGCTACCCTTTCCCCATTGTGTATTCTTGGCTCCTTTTTTGTAAATTAAATGACCATAAATATGTGGGTTTATTTCTGGTCTCTTCTGTTCCATTTATCTATGTGTATGTTTTTATGCCAGGACCATCCTGTTTTGATTACTAGAGCTTTGTAATATAGTTTGAAGTCAGAAAGTATGAGGCCTCCAGCCTTGTCTTCTTTCTCAAGATTGCTTTGGCTTTCCAGGGGTCTTTTGTGGTTCCATACAAATTTTAGGATTCTTTGTTCTATTTCTGTGAAAAATGCCATTGGAATTTTGGTAGAGATTGCACTGAATCTGTAGATTGCTTTGCATAGTATAGAACTTTAATGATATTAATTTTTCCAATTTGTGATCATGGACTATCTTTCTATTTATTTGTGTCTAATGTTTCTTTCATCTATGTCTTATAGTTCTTAGTGTATAGATCTTTCACTGCCTTGGTTAAATTTATTCTTGAGTAGTTTATTTATTTTTTGCTATTGTAAATAGTATTGTTTTCTTAATTTCTCTATCTGTAGATCATTGTTAGTGTATAGAAATGCAACTGACTTTGAGGAATTGTTTTTGTATCCTAAGCTTTCTGAATTTGTTTATTAGTTCTAACGGTTTTTAGGTGGAGTCCATAGAGTTTTTCTATATAAAATATCATGTCATCTTCAAATAGAGACAATTTTACTCTTTCCTTTCCAATTTAGATGCCTTTTAATTCTCTTTCTTGCCTAATTTCTCTGTTTAGGATTTCCAGTACTATGTTGAGTAAACGTGACAAGACTAGGCATCTTGTCTTGGTCCTCATCTTAGAGGAAAAACTTTCGGCTTTTTACCATTGAGTGTGATGTTAGCTATGGCCTCGTAATATATGGTCTTTATTATGTTGAGGTACATTCCTACTAAGTTTGTTGAGAGTTGTTATTGTTGTTTTTACCATGAAAGGATATTGAATTTTTTCAATTGCTTCTTCTACAAGGATATGAAGAAGGATATGATTTTTATCCTTCATTTTGTTAATGTGATGTATCACATTGATTTTGTGGATGCTGAAACATTTTTGCATCCCTGGAACGAATCCCACTCGATTTTGGTGTAAATCCTTTTAATGTACAGTTGACCCTTGAATAGATGGGGATTAATCCACATATAACCTAGTTGGCCCTCTGTATCTGTAGTTCCTCCACATTCATGAATACAACCAACCATGGATTGGACAGTACTGTATTATTTACTATTGTAAGATATTCCCGTTTAAGTGGACCCATGTGGTTCAAACCTGTGTTGGTCAAGGGTCAACCATACTATTGAATTTGGTTTGCTAATATTTTGTTGCGGATTTTCGCATCTCTGATCATCAGTGATATTGGCCTGTAATTTAATTTTCTCGTGGTGTCCTTGTCTGGTTTTGTCCTTTTCAGAGTAATGCTGGCCTTATAAAATGAGGTTGAAAGTGTTCTCTGCTCTTCTGTTTTTTGGAAGAGTTTGAGAAGGATTACTATTGGTATCTTCTTTAAATGTTTGGTAGAATTCACCAGTGGAGCCATCTGTTCCTGGACTTTCTTTGTTGAGGGTTTTTGGTTACTGATTCAATCTCCTTACCAGTAATTGGTCTGCTCAGATTTTCTATTCGTGAGTCATTGTTGGTAGTTGTATGTTTCTAGGAATTTATCCATTTTTTTCTAGGTTGTCCAATATTTTGTTGTATAATTATTCATAGTAGTGGCTTCTGATCCTTTGTATTGCTTGTGTGGTATCAGTTATAATGGTTTATTATTTTAATTTTCTCTTTAATTTTTAATTTAGGGTCCTTTCTTTTTCTTGTTTAGTCTAGCTAAAAGTTTTGTCTATTTTGTTTATATTACAGAAAAACAAGCTTAACATTTCATTGATCTTTTCTATTGTCTTTTTAGTTTCTATTTCATTTACTTCTGCTCTGATCTTTGCTATTTCCTTTCTTCTTCTAACTTTGGGCTTAGTTTGTTCTTCTTTTTCTAGTTCCTTTCTAGTTATGTTGTTTATTTGAAATATTCCTTGTTTCTTTCTATTTTTTTTTTTTTTTTTGGTTATTTTTGGCTGTGTTGGGTCTTCGTTGCTGTGCATGGGCTTTCTCCAGTTGTGGTGAGCAGGGGCACGTTGCAGTGCGTGGGCTCCTCATTGAGGTGGCTTCTCGTGTTGCAGAGCACGGGCTCTAGGTGCACGGGCTTCAGTAATTGTGGTGCGTGGGCTCAGTAGTTGCGGCACACGGGCTCTAGGGCTCTCAGGCTTCAGCAGTTGTGGTGTGCAGGCTCAGTAGTTGTGACTCGTGGGCTCTAGAGTGCAAGCTCAGTAGTTGTGGTGCACGGGCTTAGTTGCTCCGCGGCGTGTGGGATCTTCCCAGACCAGGGATCGAACCTGTGTCCTCTGCACTGGCAGGCATTCTTAACCACTGCGCCACCAGGGAAATCCCAATTTCTTGTTTCTTGTTTCTTAATGTAGGCGTTTATCACTGTAAACTTCCCTCTTAGAACTCCTTTTGCTGCATCCCATAAGTTTTGGTATATTGTTTTCCATTTTCATTTATCTCACAATATTTTTCAAATTTATCTTTTGATTTCTTCTTTGACCTATTGGCTGTTCAGGAATATGTTGTTTAATCTCCATTTATTTGTGAACTTTCCAGTTTTCTTTTTTTAATTGATTTCTAGTTTTATATCTTTGTAGTCAGAAAAGATGCTTGATATGATTTCAGTATCTTAAATTTATTAGGACTTCTTTGTGGCCTAATATATTACCTATCCTGGAGAATGTTCCATGTGCACTTGAAAAGAATATGTATTCTGCTGCTGTTGGATGGAATGTTCTGTAAATGTCTGTCAGGCACATCTGGTTAAACATGTCTAAGTCCAATATTTCCTTATTGATTTTCTGTCTGGATAATCTATTGTCAAAAGTGGGGTATTGAAGTTCCTTATTATTAGTGTATTGCTGTCTATTTCTCCCTTCAGATTTGTTAATATTTGCTTTATACATTCTGTGCTTCTATACTGGGTGCATAAATATTTACAAATGCTATATCCCCTTGATGAATTGATCCCTTTTATCATTCTGTAATGACCTTCTTGTCTCTTGTTACAGTTTTTGGTTTAAAGTCTATCTTGTCTGATATAAGTATTGCAATACCAGGTTTCTTTTGGTTTCCATTGGCAGGGAATATCTTTTTCCATCCCTTCACTCTTGGTGTATGTGTGTTCTTAAAGGTGAAATGAGTCTTTTCTAGGGAGCATATAATTGGGTCTTTTTTTTTTCATCCATTCAGCTATTCTGTGTCTTTTGGTTACAGAATTTAGTCCATTTACATTTGAAATAATTATTGATAGTTATGGACTTATTATTGCCATTTAGTTAATTGAGTTGTTGTTTTGCAATTCCTCTGTTCCTCTCATCTTTTCTGATTTTATGATTTTCTGTAGTGGTATGCTTAGATTACTTTCTTTGTATCTCTTATATGTCTACTGTAGGTGTTTGCTTTGTAGTTACCATGATGTTTACATAAAACATCTTACATTTATAATGGTCTGTCTTAATCTGCTAAGAACTTAACTTTGAAAACATACAAAAGCTCTACATTTTCACTCTCCATCTCCCCCACATTTTATGTTTTTGATGTCACAGTTTACATCTTTTTATTGTACATTGTGTATCCATTAACAAATTAGTGTAATTGTAGTCATTTTTAATATTTTTCTCTTCATACTAGAGTTATAAGTATTTACTCACCACTGTTACATTAGAATATTCTGGATTTAACTATACATTTGTCTTTACCAGTGATTCTTATACTTTCACACTTTCATATACTTTTCCTGTTACCAATTAGCATCCTTTGGTTTTAGTCTGAGGTATTCGCTTTAACATTTTTTTTGTAAGGGTAGTCTAGTGATGAACTCCTTCAGCTTTTGCTTGTCTATAAAACTGTCTCTCCTTCAGTTCCGAAGGACAACTTTGCTGGGTAGAATATTCTTGGTTGGCAGTTTTTTTCTTTCAGCACTTTGAATATATCATCTCACTCCCTTCTGGCCTACAAAGTTTGTGATGAAAAATCTGCTGATGGTCTTATGGTGGTTTCCTTGTATGTTACAATTTGTTCTTCTCTTGCTGTTTTTAAGATTCTCTTCTTTAAGGACCTACTGTATAGCTCAGGGAACTCTGCTCAATATTATGTAACAATCTAAATGGGAAAAAAATTTGAAAAAGAACAGATACATGTATATGTAGAACTAAATCACTCTGCTGTACACCTGAAGCTAACACAACATTGTTCATCAACTGTACTCCAATATAAAATAAAAAGTTTCTCTTCTTTAAATTTTTACAATTTAATTAATGTGTCTCAGGGTGGGTCTCTTTAGATTAATCTTATTGGTACTCTTTGGACTTCCTCAATCTGGACGTTTGTTTCTTTCCTTAAGCCCTCTTCACTCTTTTTCATTTTTTCTTTTTGCTCCTCTTTTTTTTTGACATTTATTTTATTTTTAAAATTAATTAATTAATTAATTTGGCTGCATCAGGTCTTAGTTGTGGCACGTGGGATCTTTGTTGCGGCATGCGGGATTTTTCATTGTGGCGCGCAGGCTCTTCATTGTGGCTCATGGGCTTCTCTAGTTGTGGTGCGCTGGCTTCTCTCTAGTTGTGGCACATGGGCTCCAGAGCACACAGGCTTAGTAGTTGCGGCACGTGGGCTCTTTAGTTGTGGCACGAGGGCTCAGTCGCCCTGTGGCACATGGGATCTTAGTTCCCTGACCAGGGATCGAACCTGTGTCCCCTGCATTGGAAGGCAGATTCTTAACCACTGGACCACCAGGGAAATCCCACTTTTTGCTTCTCTTATTGGATGAATTCCCCTGCCTTATCTATGAGTTTGCTGATCTTTCTTTCTATTTAATCTAGTTTGTTGTAGAACCCCTCTATTGAAATTTTCAGTTCAGTTATTTTATTCATTAGCCCTGTGATCTCTGTTTGGTACTTTAAAAATATTTCCTCTTTGTTGAAATTCTCACTTTGTTCATGCATTGTTCTGACCTCAGTGAGCACCTTTATGACTGTTATTTTGAACTCTTTATCAGGTAAAATATTCATTTCCTTAAGATCTGCTTCAGGACTTTTATCTTTTACTTTTGTTTGGAACATATTCCTCTGTTTTTTCTTTTTCCTGGACTCTTTCTGTTGGATTTTGTGTATTAGATAAAATAGCCACCTCTCCCATCCCAGTCTTTTATTATTATTATTATTATTTTGCTGCACACTCCATGGTTTGTAGGACCTTAGTTCCCCGACCAGGGATGGAACCTGTGTCCCCTGAAGTGCAAGTGTGGAGTCTTAACCACCGCACTGCCAGGGAATTCCCTCTCCCACTTTTGATAGAGTAGTCTTATGTAGGATAGGAACCTTCTCAAGCAGCCTTGCCTATGCCCTTGGTTGTGTCTCAAACCTTTGTGATTGTCCAAGTTGACATCTTTATTCTAGTAGTTGAAGGTGTGTCAAGACCCATCAGTGTTCCAAAGGGAAGACTGCAGTCAGCACCTACATGCAGGCCAGTTGGAAGCTGGACCTTCAGGCAACAGCTTGGGAAATAAGTAGTTAGGCCCCTTCCAGGGAGAAACTGTGGAATAGGCATTTTTGCCTGTTCCTTCTGCCCTGAGCCTGGAGGTACAGCTGTGGGAAGGTGCTTCTGAGCCCATTAAAAACCTCTTGCTTGCTACAGTTCTCTGGGACTCCTGAATCAACCCCGGTGCTGTTAGAGCCAGGTGATCTGCAGGGCTGTTCCTCAGGCGGCAGCAGCAAAAACCAGGGCACCACATATGTATACTAGCTCCTTCCAGGGAGCTACTGGTGACGTGGAGTGGGCTAGAGGGAAAGGGCAGGGGAAGTTTCATGTACATCCCTGGTCTCTATAGAGAATCACAGATGTGTGCCAAGTTAAAAGCCTGACCCTCAGGCAGCAGCTTTTAAAGTATCCAAATTAGACCCCTTTCAGGGAAAGACTGGGAGACAGGCATTTCTGCCAGCTCTCTCTGCCCTGGGCCCTGGGAGAATAGCTATGGTGAGTGCTTGCACCTGTTAATAGCTTTGCTGGCTGTCGCCTTGTGGGTCTAATGGATGTAAGCCCTGTTGGCTTTCATAGCTAGGTGTTTTGGGGACCTGTCCCTTAGGTGGGAGTCTTAAAAGTTGGGACTTTAAATATGGGTTCCAAACTCTTCACTCCTCAAGGAGAAGCTGGGAGTTGGGGGTTTCCTCCAATTGTGTGGCACTGTGCTGAAGCCTTTCCTACCCATTTTGATGTGGCTATTTTCTCATTTGCCCAATGTGTAAGAGCTGCTTAGGCAGTTTTCAGATTTCTTTCAGAGGGAGTTGCTCCATGTTTCGGGGTCGGGGGGGGTGGTCAGAACCCTTCTTTGTCACTCACTGTCTTTAAAGATTGCCCTGATGATATTTACTTATTTTCCTTCTTTCAATTCATGGGTAGGTGCATCCAGTGGAAGAACTTAATTCACATTCAGGGAGTCTGACTGAATATGAAGTCTGGGAGTCTGACATATGAAGCTGTATCTTGCCAGGCTCTGAAGGATTGGAAGGCAACTAGAAAGAAGTTTGGCATGGGTGATAAATGCCAGTTTAGCAAACCCACTACAACTCATTGGTCAAAGAAAAAATTCATAATGTAAATTTAAAATTATTTAGAGTTGAAGACTGAAACACTATGTATTCAAACTTGTGAGGTACAGTTAAAATTACACTCAGAAATGGATAGCTTAAATGTTTATATCAAAAATAAAGGATCAACATTAATGAGCTAAGATTCCAGCTTCAAAAAGTTAAGAATAAACCTAGCATATCATACCCAATGAAAAACAGCAGTTTAGAAATAAGAGCATAATTCAGTAATTATACATGGCCAATAAAGATATAATAGAGAAGATAAAAACCAAGAATTGGTTCACAGCAATAAAATAGACTTCAGGGAAAATTATCTCATACAAAAAAGAAAAGATATAAGTAAACAATAATAGGAATGAAAAAGGAAATAAAACTACAAATGTGCAGAGACTGTGATAATAAAAGGATATTATGAACAACTTTTTTGTCATTACGTTTGAAGACCTGTTCTAAATGATTGCATTCTTAGAAAAATATAACTTACTTAAATTGACTCAAGAATAAATAGAAGAATGCACAGTCTTATGATCCTTAAATAAATTGAATCAGTCGGTAACATCATCTCTTAAGGAAAACACCAAGTTCAGAAGGTTTTATAGGTGACTTCCATCAAACTTTCAAACACTAGGGCATTCTGATTATAACCAAACCCTTTCAGGGAACTTATTTCAACAAGAGCTGGATTTTTAATATGACTATTCCTATTTTTAAATGTTGGCAACTATTGAAACATTTTTGTCAGTGCAGGCAAAACAAAATATGTCTGTAGGCTGGTTTGAGCCCACAGTCTGCCAGTTTGCAACCCTTGATCTAAACTTTACAGAGCTGGTCCAAGTCATAGTGCAATTAAATCGAACAATTTAGGTCTAACATTAAGAAAGCTTGCTGATGGAATTATGAGACACTGACAGAATTTCCATAGGTGGTTGTAGAAATAGTCTCTGAAGACTAAAAATCACAGATAACTGTAGTGTTCCTAATAAGACTGACATGCAGCCCTGCTTGAAGGCAGAAAGATGGACAGGATGACCTTTCTGGGTTGTCTCATGGATTTTCTAGCCTTTCTAACAAATCCAGTTTTCTTAACACTTTCCTTCTGTGTTACCATCTGACCCAATAATAAACACAGTGATTTGACATTTGACACAGTTATTTGACACAGTGATTAGATGTTATGTCTTCAGAAAAAGAGCATTACAATATTTCGGTCTAATTTAGGGCCCAGAATCTTCTACATTGTTCAATTATTTGCACTTATTTTATTAGGAGAGGTAATATAATGTAGTGATTAATAGCACGGACTTTAGGGCCAGACTATATTAGTTCAGATACTGGCTTTACCACTTCATACCTATGTGACCTCTCTGTATCTTAGTTTCCTCACCAGTAAAATGGGAATAAGACAGACAGAATCTCTATTCTCTTTTTAAAATATATTTTATTGAAGTATAATGGATTTACAATGTTTTGTTAACTTCTACTGTACAGCAAAGTGATTCAGTTATACACATATATACATTCTTTTTCATATTCTTTTCCATTATGTTTTATCACAGGATATTGAATATAGTTCCCTGTGCTATACAGTAGGACCTTGTTGTTTATCCATTCTATGTATAATACTGGGTTGGCCAAAAAGTTCGTTTGTTATGTTTTCCATAACATCTTACGGAAAAACCCAAATGAACTTTTTGACTAGTCTAGTAGCTTGCATCTTCTAATCCCAGACTCCCAATCCCTCCCTCCCCACACCCCTCCCTCTTAGCAACCACAAGTCTGTTCTCTATGTCTGTGAGTCTGTTTCGTAGATAAGTTCATTTGTGTCATATTTTAGATTTCACATATAAGTGATATCGTATGGTATTTGTCTTTCTGCCTCACTTCACTTAGTGTGATAATCTCTAGGTCCATCCATGTTACTGCAAATGGCATTATTTCATTCTTTTTCTGGCTGAGTAATATTCCATTGTCTATATGTACCACATCTTCTTTATCCATTCATCTGTCGATGGACATTTAGAGGATCCCTGTCTTAAAGCATTCACATTCTAGTTGTGGGAGACAATTTTTTAAAAAAGACATAATATATGTCAGCAGACTCTATTTCCATATCCTTGAATCTGGACTTGGTCATGTAATTTTGCTTGGCTAATGGAATGAGGCAGAAGTGATGGAACTCCAGTTCCAAGCCTGGGCCTCGAGAGTCTGTCTGTTTCCACTTGCCTTCTTATACTTCTGCTACTTCCATGAAAGGGACATGCCCTGACTGGCTTGCTAATCACAGAGGGAGGATGAAAAGTTAGGGGCATCTCAGCTAAATTCAGCCTAGATTATTTAACCCCTAACTGGCTATAGATGTGTGAGTAAACCCAGCTGAGACCAGCAGAACTTCCCAGGCAAGCCTGGCCTAGATTAGCCAACTCCCCAGCTGACCGGCAGATAAATGGGAATTAACAAAGGGTTTTTGTTTTCATCTACTGAGCTTTGGGTGTTCTGTTACACAGCAGTAGCTGACAGATAAAAATATTTATCAAGTTCTACTCCAGGTCCTTTTTGTCCAAGACTCAATTTAAATAATATGTATTTAATTTAAAATTTAATGGAAATTTGATATAGTGTAATAAAAATATTAATAAAGTCTCAGTTTGTGTGAAGAATTTGAAATAGAGGAAATATCTACATCTCCTCCACCACCCACCAATGAAATTTTGTCAAGTATCGTGTAACTTCAAGGTTGGCTGGTGGAGTGCATTGTAAACTGTGCCAGCTTGACAACAGAAGTGCTTGATATTCCTTGTGTGGATCAGCCTTAAATTTTGTCTTCCATAATGTGAGGTCTGTATTGAATCCTTCATGTAAAATGCAATTACCTTGGGCTGTCATTATCTCCATTTAACAGGTGAGGAAACTAAGGTGTAGAGAGAGGGGTTGAGATCACACAGTAAGTGACTACTGACTTCCAGGGTGATGGGCAATGCAGGAAGTTAGAAGAATCCTAATTGCCTAAAATCTTTTTTCTTTACCACAAGACATAGTTGAGGAATGTACAGTCATTTTTAAATTTTTAACATCTTTATTGGAGAATAATTGCTTTACAGTGGTTGGGCAATGTACAGTCCTTACAGGAGGTTGAAGTCAGTTCTTCACTCAGGCTCAGAGGGGCAGCCCAGGTTTATGGGACATGTGCCCTCTGCTTTCTGTACTCAGTGTCTTGAATTTCGAGTGATTTATGACCTTGGCGTTGCATATTCTCCGTGGCCCTTAATGTTTTCAACCCTACACTTAACATTTCTAGCACTATTGTTCTCTGACCCCTGCGTCCATGCCTTTTAAGTGTTTCCTACCTTATCAATTCTCTTTGCTGCTTTGCATTAAACTTTTTAAAGTCCCCAGCTCTGTCTTCTTCAGTTCTTGGGAATAATGTTCTTACCTCTGCCCTTTGGCTCATACAAACCCGGCCTAAAAAGGAAATGGGTCATTCCTACCCTGTCACTACTTTCTTGGCTTTGCAATAAATTTCTGTCCCTTTGTTGCCCTCTAGTGGGCTCCTGAATTATTGCAGTTATACGATGTGCTTAACCCTCTGTATGCTGGAAGGAGTTGTTGAGACCAGCAGTTTTAAAGGGTGTGGTTCATGATTGCATTTCATCTCTGACTGGATTCAGCCTCCGTCATGATACTAAATTAGGTGCTTAAAGAATGTACGGTCAAAAAAATAAATAATTAAAAATAAAAATAGGGGACTTCCCTCATGGTCCAGTGGTAAAGAATATGCCTTCCAATGCAGGGGACACAGGTTCGATCCGTGGTCGGGGAACTAAGATCCCACATGCCACTCGGCCAAAAAATAAATAAATAAATAAATGAAAAAAGTATAAAAAAATTAAAAATTAAAAGTACTTTTTAGGCAATTGAAAAAAAAAGCATTGGCAGTATTGGTAATCAATCTTAGATTACTTAACCTCTCTGAAAAACAATTATTTATAAAATAAAGATAATTTCCTACCTTATATTTCTTGTAAGAATTAAATGAGGTGATGCACTTGAAATATATACATTGTACATAATAAGCACTCAATAAATGTCATTTCAAAGTGATAGAAAAAGAATGTATGGTCATTTAAATGAAAGGTTTGAAGCAAATTAGTGAAAATTACTTCAGAGAACCAAAGGAAAGGTCTACTCTAATGTTTTGATCTCCAGTTTATACAGTATCTCTTCTAACAGGTACTTTTCCTCTCAGTGTCGATGAGAAGTCAACAAATAAGTCAGTCAACAGACATTTACTGCACACTCAAGTGTGCAGTAAGTACCGCACACTCTTCTAGATACTAGGATCCAGCTGGAAGAAAATGTCCTCCACTGTATTTCAAAAACAATTCTGCTATTATCATTATCAAAAACAAAATAAACACAAAAAAACAACTTGCATGACTTACGTGGGGAGGAAAAGTTCGTGTTGTCCTTTCTAATCTCAAGTGAATCTACGCCGCTTTTATAGTGCTGGCTTGGTTAATTGTAATGAGATCAGATACGTCATAGATAATGGGATAAATAAGACGAGACTTACGGTAAATCCAGTTGTCCGTAACAAATGTACAATGAGTAAATTCAATATTCTACAGCAACAAGTAAAACAAGTGTCACAGTAGTCTCTAGGTTAAGGGTTATGTATCAGTAAATCATCGCAGCTACAATAGAATTTCACAAGAACGCTTGTGGCAAACAACCCAATTTTATGATTTGGCTTCAAAGGGCCTTCACTCCAGCTTGACTAAGATTCATATTTTTTGGTATCTTCAAGACTAACTCTGGGCTTGTACTCTCAAAGTGTTTGAGATAGTAATAGTATTTTCATCTTCTTGAAGTTCCTTAACCCTTTTCGAAACATGTAGCCTCTGATTTCAACTATAATCTTACGTTGAATCAAGTCTCCTAAGTTTATAATTTTCTGTTTTTACACAGACATAACACTGATGGCCAAGATTGCTAAGCTAAAGGAGCTTACATCCTTGCAGGGGAGAGAGATGATGAGCATGTAGCTAAATCCGTCAGTCCAGGGGGGCAGTGCCTCTATCAAATCAGCTTTTCTCTCTCTCTCTCTAACGCTAGATCCTTTGGCTTCCAAGGAGAATATTCAAAGTACCACTCTGTTTAACACCTGCTGTGGTACAGGCAACAGCTGTTATTTCTTACAGGCATCTACTGACCCTGGCTGGCTTTCTTAGCACAAGTTCGTGTGCCCGACGCACAGTGAGGCCAAACAAATCAAAACGTTGGAGTTTGGAGCAGAGAAACATTTATTGCAGGACAACGCAGGAGGTGGGTGGCTCATGCCCTAAAAAGCCCAGAGCTCCCCGAAGGGTTTCAGCAAAGCATTTTTTAAAAAATAAATTTATTTATTTTATTTATTTATTTTTGGCTGTGTTGGGTCTTTGTTGCTGCGTGCGGACTTTCTCTAGTTGCGGAGAGCGGGGGCTGCTCTTCATTGTGGTGCGCAGGCTTCTCATTGCGGTGGCTTCTCTTGTTGTGGAGCACGGGCTCTAGGCGCGTGGGCTTCAGTAGTTGTGGCTCACGGGCTTAGTTGCTCTGTGGCATGTGGAATCTTCTTGGACCAGGGCTCAAACCTGTGTCCCTTGCATTGGCAGATGAATTCTCAACCACTGCACCACTAGGGAAGCCCCATAGCATTTTTAAAAGTCAAGTGGCATGGCGGGGGGGTCGCAGGGTATGTGATCAGCTCATGCACAATTCTGTGATTGGCTGATGGTGAGGGAACAGGGTGGTATCACAGGGGTTAACATTATCAGTCTTTAGGCTCCAGGAGGCCTGGGGCTATGTGCTCATGGTCATCAAGTAGTTAACATCTTTCATTTGGTGGGGGGTTTTCACGTCTGTGAAATAACTCAGGAAATGTACATCGAATACTGTTATCTGGGTACTTTAGAGAGGAGCTAAGCAGAGGATATGGGGGAAGGCCTGTCCTGGGAAGGCCCCATAGGGTACTGCTCAGTTACAGCTTCACCTGGCCCTGGGTCCTGGAGGGACTGGATATCTGGTGACCAGTGCTGCTGGGGAGGCCACTTCCTCAGGCCGTGCCCAAGGGCATGTAGCCTCCACCTACAAGCTCAGTGCCTAGCATCCTTTCTAGACGGTCAGCACCTTGCAGTGAGCTTCCCTCTGTCCATCTGGGAGTGAGGAGTGGTCCCAGGACATGCTGGACACTCACTCTTCATTTCCTTCTCTCAAGACCCCTCCCCTGAAGGCTAACACCATGGGGCAGATCCAGGTTTTGTGGGGTCTGAAGCTTACATAATTGTGTGTGTGTGTGTGTGTGTGTGTGTGTGTGTGTGTGTGTGCGCGCGCGCGTGCGCACGCGCAAACTGTTTAAGGCAAATAACGCAGTTAGGCATAAAACCTAGATATGAAAGTGAATATTTAGAATGAGAAAGAAGTCATAGCAAATTTTTTAAAACTTAAGCTAACAAACACCAGAAAGGCACAAAACCCCAGCAAAATAACAAAATACATTACCTACCCAATATACCCTATGATATATTTTTTTCTGTATTTATGACTGCGTAGCCTTTGAGCACATCTGCACGTGTAAAAGGTTTTACAGTATCGTTTTGTAAGAGAGGACGGAAGGGTGGTGCTAGGGATTGAATGTGTGTTCGTTCCCCCACCCCACCCTACACACTTCAGATGCTGAAGCCTGATCATCATTGCCTTGGTATTTGGAGGTGGGGCCTTTAGAGATGATTAGGTCATGAAGGCAGAGCCATCATCATTGAGACAAGACCCTCCACCAACAAAAGGATTATGACTTGCTAAAGGCTCAGATGGTAGTTATAAGGTTTCAACAATAAAGTAGTTTTTAATTAAGGTACGTACATTGTTTTTTTAGATAAAACGCTATTGCACACTTAATGGACACAGTATAGTGTAAACAACTTTTATATGCACTAGGAAACCAAAACATTCATGTGACTTGCTTTATTTGATACTCGTTTTATTGCGGTGGTCTGGAACCGAACCTGCAGTATCTCTGAGGTCTGCGTGTCCTAGGGTCCCTCCCAGGGCCTGTTGGGGGTCCATGCAGGTGAGGGACCTGAAGCTCAAGATTCATTTATTTGATTCACGGTAAATACTCCCCTGCCCTTTCCTATTTTTTTTCTAATTTATTTTATCTTTGGCTGCGTTGGGTCTTTGTTGCTGCGCGTGGGCTTTCTCTAGTTGCGGCGAGCGGGGGCTACTCTTCGTTGCGGTGCGTGGGCTTCTCATTGCGGTGGCTTCTCTTGTTGCGGAGCTTGGGTTCTAGGTGGGTGGGCTTCAGTAGTTGTGGCTCGTGGGCTCTAGAGCGCAGGCTCAGTAGTTGTGGCGCACGGGCTTAGTTGCTCCGCTGCATGTGGGATCTTCCCGGAACAGGGCTTGAACCCGTGTTCCCTGCATTGGCAGGCGGATTCTTAACCACTGCACCACCAGGGAAGCCCTTCCCTTCACTATTAATAGGAACACTTTCTCAGGCTAGAAAGCTTTTTCATCATCTCTTTAATATGGGAAGAATTTCTCCCTTACCATCTCCTTTACATTGTCTCGCATCTGCTTCTCAACCCTGGCAATGAGCTTCCCCCCATCTCTCTACTGCCACCACCTCTGCTAAGGCCATCAGCAAACTTGGAATCCCAACAACTCTTTCAGCCTGTTTCACTGGGCCTCCCTACAGCATTGTTGCATTCTTGCATTTTCCATCCTAGAAACAGCTCCTTTGACTTCTGTGACATAACCCCTGCCCCTCACCATACTCTGATTTCCTCTTCCAACCCTCTGGCGTTTCTGTCTCCCTAAATGTTGGCCTGCCTCCAGGTTCCAGCCTGAGAAATGGAATATTTCCTGCCATATCAGTAAACAAAGGAGGTCACAGTCATCAGTGCGTGCAGCCCTCCAACGGCGAGCCCTGAGGGAACTCGGGAAAGAAAGAATACCTGCCATCTAGCAGCCATCAGACTGCAGCCACTCCCCACGGTGAGCCCTGAGGAAACTCAGGATATGAAAATACAGGATACTGGCCCCAGATAGCTGAGGTGCATATCAAAGGAATGATTTCAGTGAGCACAGACTCTTGCATCTTCCCACACACACAAAAGCGCTACATTCCCTTAACTTGGGATTTCTGGTTTCCTTTAATTTACAATAATCCTTTGATGTTCCCAACTACCTGCCCTTTGCTGCAAAACGTCTATGTAACCTGGCTCCCCTCCAATGCCTCCTCAGAGCAGTTCTCTCAGGGTTACTTGAGATGCTGCCTTCCGGGCTTGAAGTCCTAACAATGCCCACCAAATAAAGCATAATTCTCAACTTTTAGTTTGTGAATAATTTTTTAAGTCCACAAGCCTTTCCCAGCTTCTCAGTCTACACACAACCTGGAGTGATGGCGTCCACTCCATGGCAGTGGCTGATACCCCTGTGCTCTGGCTCCCAACTCAAGATCTTCAGCCTAGACCTTTGTAACCACCCGTTAGACTGTGGACTGGAGGCAGGGACCACATATTATTCATGTTTGCATCCCCCATACCTAGCAGGTGCTTAATACATGTCTGAATGAATGAATAAATTAGTGAATGCTTGCTAGTGATACCAGGTTACATATTATTAAGTTGGAATGCTCAGCCATGTATGAAGTACTTTATACAGAGTGGAAAATACAGCGGTTCCTGCTAGAGTGGCTTTTAGTCACCCCATTTAACTATTCATCAGAGAGGGGAAGTCTCACATGTGAGAAAAACGAAAACAAAACAAATAAAAAAACGCAACAGACCAACTCTATTTCACATGGAGATCAGAATAAACACTGCAGATTTTCATTAGAAACTCTTTGAAACCACCCTCTGGCATCTTCTGTTCTGGGTGGTTCTGAAAAACAATTTGCTTTAGCGGTTTGGTGAATAAAGGCCAAGAAATGTAGAATTGCTTTAAACATTTTTTCTATTCTTTCAGTTACAGTTGATGACAGCTTCAAATTTTCTTAGACTGACATATATAAAATTGGATGGTATTTCTTTGTTGTGCAACTAATAAACTCTTTCATCTGTTTTGAATATATTTTCCCCTTGAAGTCTGAATACATGCCTAGGCTCTGTCTAAACACAAATTGTTTGAACAAAGAGGAAAAAGATCTAATTTAAGAAATCATTGTCCCTGGATGGCACTAAAATCTCGTTTGTTTGAATTTCTTCACTTTTCTTTTCCCAAACAATTGTTTAGTACAAAAAAAAAAATCGGGAATTTAATTGAATGAATGCAGTATCATTTAAGTAATAACATTCTCTTAGGCTGTATAATAGATCAACTAGACTTCTACTCTGCTGCTAATATTTTCAGCTCAGTCAGTATTCTGATTCCAATTTTGTTACTGGCTAAGCAAGAAGTCAGGTGGTATCCAGTCACACCCCGCACTTTTTAAAGTGAAACTGGGAAATCTGAAATTCTTGGAGGAAGTTGGTAGCAGCATGAGTTGCCTTTCTTGGAGGTTAGGAGAAACATCAGAAGTGAAGAGAGAGGGTGTCAGGTGGAGAGATAGTGATGCCCAGAGAGAGGGCAGAGTTCTACAGGCTGCAGGAATGAGCAAGGAGCCTGGGAGTCCCTGCCAGAGGAGCGAGTTCCTTTAACGTTGGAGCACAGTTCTCGGGGTGTGGTCCCCAACCAGCAGCAGGGGCGCCTGGGACCTCGTTAGAAATGCAGATTCTAGGCCCTTACCCCAGACCATCAGAAACTCTGGGGTCGGGGCCCAGCCATCTGGGTTTTAACAAGCCCCCCAGGATTCAGAAGCACGCTCAGGTTTGACACCTGCTTTAGAGGGAGGTGGAACACCCCTGTGCTCGTGAAAATGTTCTATTAAGAACATCATTACTGACATTTTTCTTTAATGTATTTTAGGCAATACTGCACAGGCGATATATTTTCTAAAGCAAACCAATCTATCTGGCTTGTTTTTCTCATGGTTCGTATGGGGAGACAAGTGACATCGTCTACCATGATTGGGTGCTAAATAGGATACATTTTAAGGATGCGTGTAGAGGGAACATTCTCAAGGCTCAGTATGGTTCATTAGCCAGAGAAACAGGATAGGCTGTCTTCTTGCTAAAATGATACAAGTCATTATCAAATTTTCACATCACTTGTATATAGATAGTATTTTCATTCAATTGGCATTGCAAACAAAAAAAATCAAATTTTGGGTAGTATATAATTTTATTTTATCGTTTGCCATTAACTGAGCTAAAACTTATTTTTATTTTAACTTTCCTTTTATTTTTTTCAAGCTTTTCCTTCTGTGTTCGTGCTTGGGGTGTTAATAGCATGTCAAACTAATTGCACTTCTCATGGTCTAATTCTATTCACTGTCATTTTTGGCAGTAAAATTCTGAGCTTGGCATGCTCTCACACTGACACCGGCTTGCTAAATTAGCTGAGCAGAATCTCAGAATGCTAGAATAAATCCAGGCAGAAAAAAATCCAAAAATATCATCAAGGTTCATATAGGACATTTAAGAATTCTGGTCGGCTTAGGTGTCCACTGCAGGGAAAGCTTGTTGTGTTGATCTCACCCTTGCCACTCTGGTTTTATTGATGATGTTTGCTTTCAGCGTGTATGTTAATGTATTAGTGAAGGGCTCAGTGGGCTGCACACGACATGACAGAAAGCCAACTCAAACTGATTTCAGCAAAGGGAGGCTATATTGCCTCTCATAACTGAAAAGACCAGGAAGGATCTGGCTTCAGGCATGGCTGGCTCCAGGGGCTCAAATGGTGTTGTGTCAGGCGGTCTCTAAAGTGGTTCCCAGTGGTTCTTGCCTCCTGGTATCCTTGCCCTGTGTAATCCCCTTCTCTTGAGTGTGAGGTTGGACCTGGAGACTTGCTTTTAACAAATAGAATACGGCAAAAGTGACGGGATGCCATTTCCCAGATTGGGGCACAAAAGGGCTGACTTCTGTCTTGTTTGCTGTTGGTCACTCGTGCTTTCCCAGAGTGCTCCAACTGGGGCAATCAAGCTGCTGTGTTGTGAGTAGCACTGTGGGGAGGCCCAGGTGGCAAGAAATGGTTTCCAGCCCTCAGCTAGCAAGAACCTGAGGCCTGCCAACGGCTGTGTGAATGAGCTTGGGAGTGGGTCCTCTGAGAGCGGTGGATGGCCATGTAAGTGGAGCCCTTCCCCCAGGGGGGCCTTGAGAAGACTGTAGTCCTGGTCAATATCTTGACTGCAGCCTTGTGAGATCCTGAGTCAGAACCACCCAGCTAAGCACCCCTGCATTCCTGACCCCCAGCTACTGTGAGATGATACACGCGTGTCGGGGTAATTGTTACACAGCAATAGGTAACAAGTACAGATGTCACTCACCCTAGGATTCTCTCTCCAACCCCAAGCAATGCTTTCCTCTGGGAGTGAGGCCTTTGTTACCAAGCAGACCTTCCTCATGAGGTGGCAGAATGGCAGCTGGTAGCTCCAGGCTCATAGCCCAGCTCCCTCAGAGGGTAAGTGACTTTCTCCCTTGCAATGGATAAAGGAAAATCCCTGGGATTCAGTCTCATGAAACTGACTTAAGTCACTTCTTGCTGGAGCATTTAGCATTCACGTTTCTTACGCTGCTCCCTCTGGTGGTTTGGAGATATCTGAATAGTAGTTGTACCTGGAGGGTTCAGCTCCCCGTTTTGAGCCTCTCTGAGTTCTAACTTAGGCCAGAGTGACCCTAGAGTTCTGTCGGCTCGTTCTTGGCCATAGGTGAACCTTGGCTAAAGTCTAGGTGGTGGGACAGAGTGGGCCCAGATGACTGAGATGAGGCAGTGGTCAGTGTCTCCCCAAGATGTCAGGTTATTTATTGACTGTGATCTATGAATAGTCATGATATGACTGTTAAGGTGGGCATAGTTCTCATCTTCTATCTTCATGACCGGCTGTTGATTAGTTGATAGCAGCCTCCTGGGCCCAGTGATTGGTTCTGCTCCAGAAATCACACCACATAGGCATGTGCCACGTGTTGAGAGTGTCTGCTCTAGGAGTTCTCTTCCCAGTGTCCTCACTGCTGGACCACTCTCCAGCTTGGCCTGTCTCTGGCCACCCTCCAGCTGGGAGTGGTAGGATGTCACAGGCAAGGGCCAGGGCGTTACATTTAGAGGCCTGGGCTTGAGTCCTGGCTTGACTTTTTACAAGCTGTGCAGACTTGACCTCTCTGAGCTGTAGTTTCTAAAATGGGGATTTGAGTACCTGCCTCCTAATATAACTATTAAGTGGCACAAAACTTACTCTATTGTGAGTGTGTGTGCGTGTGTGTGCGTGTGTAGTCAGTCCCTGGAACACAGTAAATGCCTCATAAATCATCCACAGAAATATTGTTTCAGTGTTCTTCTTCAAATGCAGAAACCAAACCTGAACATATAATAATCTAATTAATCAGCTCACCCTCTTCTGAACTCTTCTATTAGTATAGCTTAGTCTGCAATACAGACTTTTAGGTGGGGGGGGTTGCCACATCATGCCATTGACTCAAATTGATCTTATAATGAACAAAACCCCTCCCACTTCTGTGTTACATGAACTGCTGATGAACCACATCCTTACTATTCTGAACTCAACCATTGAGCACTGATGCCTCTAACATTTCTGCTTTGTCATTTGTGGGCACATCCATGTTATCTGTCCAGTGTTTTTAAATCTTTTTCTTTGTCAAACAAATGAGTTGGATGTGCACTGTGTTGATGAGTTTGTCCACTGGGTGAGCAGGCCATCCATCCTGTCCCCCAAGATGTTGAGAGAGCCCATTCTACATCCCCTTTGGCTGATCAATCAACCTGAACTCTTGGTTTCTTTAGCTGGCTGTGGGTGCTCCTAATTTTTCTAATTGTCAACCCACATGGCTTCATATAGTCCACCTGGGGGCCATAAAAGCCTTTTTCAAGTACTTTCTTAAAATTCATAGTCTGTGTGTGATCTATACATTATTATAGCTTTATCAAAAAAGAAAATGAAAGGCTTTGTTACTTCCATATCATCAGCTGTATCTCTGTCAGGCAGAAGCCCCAAGAGGCAGGTGCCTTTATAACTTGTAAATTACACTACTGCTAACGTGTAAGAGTCCCGGCTATTCCATATTTTTGCCAACACTTGATATTATCAGAAGTAACTTCGTCAATTTTCTGAGGGTTAAGTGGTATCTTATGGTTTTTATAATTAGAAACCCCCAGTTACTACTGAGATTGAGCATGCTTCCATATTTATTGACAGTTTGGGTTATGGTTTTCTTTGCCAGTTTGTACTATTTGATCATTTTTCTGAACTTTGATTTTTTAAATTTAAAAATATATCTCAGACCTTTCTATACATGTGCCTGTGTAGAGTGTGTCAACAAAAAATCAAGCTAAGAAGTCACGCTAAGAAGAAAGAAAAGAGAATTTTATTTGAGCCAAACTGAGGATTACAACCCAGGAAGCAGATTCTCAGAAGCTCTGAGAACTGCTCTATTGATCAGGAGTTAGAGATGCAGTTTTATACATTTTTGAGACAAAGAATTTATGTGTCATATTGACAGGTTAGCACTGTGCACACAGGTCCTCAAAGATTTTTTTTTTTAGTCAGTTATGTATGTGTAGATCAAAGCTTTAGTCAATGCGACCCCTTGTATGAGATGAAAAGGAAATATTAATCTTAGAATTACAGTGCTGGCATCTGAAGAAAGGGACCAATTTTTCTCAAAGGTTGACTTCATCCTCCTGCTTTGAGGAGGTCTGGTTAATGTATAATGTAGATGTATTATACATTGCACATTGGGAAAGGCCTACCACAAAGGGCATATGTCATTTATTCTTTTCTTTCTCTCTTAGCTTTATTGTCCTACCATAGAAAAATTTATGATTTTTCCTCATCATCTTCCCCCTTTTGATCATAAATCTTTTCATAGAAAGCATTAGGTGATCAACTATTTGGTCCCTCGATGCTGGGGTGGTTGCTTACCTGCCCCAGATCATGTCCCTCAGCGCTGGGCCTTGATAGCCCAATTCTTTCTTTCCGTTTTGGAGGTTATGTTAGTAGAATACTTGGCAAGGACTTACAGTCAATTCTATGTGTCCAGTTGTATCTTATATGTGCATTGTGCATGTCTAGTACCTTATATAGAATTATAGATGTGATCAGCAGTTTCAATTCATTTAAGCATTATATATATCATAGTAAATTAATCAGATGCAGTAAATAAGCATATAAATATATTGATGGAGAAAAATTTTATAGATTATACATGTGATCAATCCTCTCAGTTTGTTGTATAGTCGTTGTACGTGTGCTTTTGGCAGTAGACTTAAAGCAAGCAGTGATAAATGTCGTGAGTAATTTGATAGCCAGGAAATGGATGACCACACCTATTATACACATATTAGGAAAATAACAATTGTCTGTGAAGCAGAGAGGAAAGAGTTGCCTCCTCCTGAGGGGAGCCAACTAAACAGGTCATTGAAAAGGGCAGTCTTCTTTACATCTTGTAACCATTTTGCTTTTTGGAAAATTTTTTCCAGGCATGTCTAAACCTCTCCAGAGGTGTTGACAGAAGTGCAACAAGTAGTGTGAGCAGTAGCACAAAGTAGTGCGGCCAGTAGAAAATCTAAGGCAATTCTGTTCTCTAATACTACCTGGGCTAAGGAATTCAGGGATTTCTGCTGTGCTCAGTGCTTTTTTGTGGTTTCTTCAGCCATTTGACCAACGGTGGCTGATAGATTTCTAAGCATATCCCTGTTTACACATACTCCTATGCTGGGAACCAAGATTCCCCAAAGACTTTGCCAACAGGTATTTTGGTATCTTGCTAGCATGGATCTCTTGACCCTTTAATGGGGAGAAAACGGAGGTCCATCTGTCTCTTGGTATATAGACAGTGGGGTAACGTAATGTACCAATAGCATAAACCTTCTGCTTGCCAGCTATTTAGACATTTATGTGCCCATCCTTGGGAAAGTGGGTTAGTTCCAACACCACATACGAAGACAAAACCTCGGGTAGCACAAGTGATTCCTCCCAGAGTGCTTTCATTCGTAGCTTCCTTAATGGGAAGTTTTGTTAACATAGTATTAAACCATGGGTATTTCTTTTGCAGGCTTTCCAAAAGCTATCTGTATGATATTTGAGGGGTTGCTGGCATAAGTGACTTAATTTTTTAAATTTAATACATCTGTTAATCAAGTAAGGGACAGAGCGAGGGGGTGCGAGGGTAAGTTGTGTCTGGTCTCTAAGAATCGAGGGTAGTGTCAGACAAGGGGTGGATATACTAATGTGTTGGAAATTTGAACCTGAAAGGTTAGGCCAGAGGGAGGTTGATCTGAGTAAGTGGTAACATTAGGGACATCTGAAAAGTCAGTGACAGGAATTACAGGGGGTTTAAATTTGCCTTGTATTGACCAAGGAATTTGGTGACATATCCAACAATCAGTTAAAATGCCCCCAGCAGCTGTACTTTGTGATAGTTTTACTAAAGAATTTTCTTTCCATCCTAAACATTGGCACAAAATCATAGCTAGAAATAGAACAATAACTTTCAATTTTGATAGACAGACATTTTGATAGAGAGATAGTTTGAACTAGTAAGGTAAGTCTTACAGGCCTGGCCTCAACTCTTGGGTTAGCTGTCTAGCACTGCTGTCATCTTCTTCTCAACGTGGCTTGGTGGGGCCTTTCTTAGTTAGTGGAAGCCAGGTGTCAGAAATAGAAGTTGCAGTCCATTCATGAGGGGAGGCCTTTTTGAGGTGAGAAATGTGAATCCAAGAGCTTACTCCTTTAAGTTTTGCAACACAGGGATTTGTTAATAATACCTGATATAGTCCTTTCAAACGTGGTTGTAAACAGTCCTTTATTTTGTCTTTTCCAATGGACAAAAGCTCCAGGTTGTAACTCATGGTCCTTAAGGTCTTTTTCTCCTGGGAGCTCATTGTGGAAGGAATCAGTTACTAATTTTTCATTGTCTTTAAGCGCTTTGATGAGTCCCTGACAGTAATGTAGGATACCACCTTTAAGAATCGTTGGTTCATACATTCCTTCATCTAGGTGCATAGGTCACCCAGTAATTATTTCAAAAGGAGACAATTAATGTTTACCGAAGGAGGTAGACCTAAGGTTGAGGAGTACCAAGGGCAGAGATTTTGGCCATGGAAGATTAAAAGCCTCTGAAAATTTAGCCAGTTGTGTTTTTTTGTTTGTTTTTTTTTTTGTTTTGGTTTGGTTTTTTTTGTTGTGCGTGGGCCTCTCACCCTTGTGGCCTCTCCCATTGCGGAGCACAGGCTCCGGACGCGCAGGCTCAGCGGCCATGGCTCAGGGGCCCAGCCGCTCCGCGGCATGTGGGATCTTCCCGGACCGGGGCACGAACCCATGTCCCCTGCATCGGCAGGCGGACTCTCAACCACTGCGCCACCAGGGAAGCCCTGTGTGTGTTTTTTAAATTAATTAATTATTTATGTTTGGCTGCATTGGGTCTTTGCTGTTGTGCGTGGGCTTTCTCTAGTTGCGGCGAACGGGGGCTACTCTTCGTTGCAGTGCGTGGGCTTCTCATTGCAGTGGCTTCTCTTGTTGCGGAGCATGGGCTCTAGGTGCCTGGGCTTCAGTAGTTGCAGCACACGGGCTCAGTAGTTGTGGCACATGGGCTTAGCCCCGTGGCATGTGGGGTCTTCCCAGACCAGGGCTCGAACCCGTGTCCCCTACATTGGCAGGCGGCTTCTTAACCACTGCGCCACCAGGGAAGTCCCCCAGCTGTGTTTTAATTGTGCTATTGGTCCTTTCTATTAATCCTGAGGGTTGCGGGGAATAGGAACAGTGAAAATGCTGCATTACTGGCCGAATCTTTCAAGTGGATTTAATGACCTGTCCAGTAAAATAGGTACCCTGGTCACTATGCAACTCAAAGGAATTCCTCAAACTGTAATTATTCTTTCCAGTAGTAATTTGCCTACTGTTAAGGTCATTGCTCTTCTGCAAGGAAATGCTTCCACCCAGTGTGAAAACAGGCATACCATTACCAGGATGTATTTGTAGCCTTGAGAGGAAGGCACCTGGATAAAGTCCAGTTGCCAAACTTCAAAGGGTCCCTTCGGGAGGGGAAAGTGGCCTTGAGAGCCATGAAGGGGTTTACCAGGATTATATTTGGGGTAGATAAAACATCGGTGATAAATCTTATGAGCTATAGTGGGAGAGGATTTCCAGATACATTGTTTTCCCCGTAGTACCATTTTTTCCAGGGGCTCTGGGAATGTACCTGTTGCAGTTACGGTAATTGAGTACTTAAGGTACCTCAAGCCTCGTATTTGGTCTGAACCATATTTGTGAGATGGGATCAAAAAATCCCCCTTTTTTCTTCCAGGCCTGCTTTTCATTTTCTGAAGCTGATTCTTGTGCCTACAAAGGAAATTTCTTGACAGTTTCATCAGAGTTATGGTTGAGCAGAGGATATTCTCAATATTGGGAGGGAAGAAGACTTAAGGCAGCTCAGCATCAACCCGTCCATTCCCTTTGGCTTCTGTTTAATCAGATTTGGAATGTCCGTGTATTTTGATGATGTCCAGCTGTTTGGACAATTGAATGGAGTCTAACAGTTTTGAGATTAGCTGTCCATTCTTTATTGGCTGGCCAGAAGAGATAGGAAATCCTCTCTGTTTCCACAGCATTCCAAAAACATGAGCCACTCAGAAGGCGTAGTCGCTATCAGTATAAATATTGGCTCTTTGATCTTTGGCTAATTGACGAGCCCTAATCCATGCAATCACTTCAGCTTGTTGGGCTGATTTGGTGTCTGGTAAATAAGAACTTTCAATTACTTCTACTATAGATGTTATTGCATATAGAACAGATAATGTCCCTGTTCATCCTTTAAAGAGGACCCATCTGTAAACCAAATTAAATCAGGATTATCAATGGGAACTTCTTGTAGATCAGCCCTAGGAGTGAGAAGACAGCATGATGCAGTCATGCTTTTTGTCATCTTGAGGTGCTGGAAGCAGAGTTTTGGGGTTAAGACTCTTACATCCAGCCAACGTAATATTGGGTGAAAAAGAGTAACAGTACTTCGTAAGAGGCCAGGTGACTCATAGAAGAGTGTTGAGTATGATGAGAATTTGAGAGATTCAACTGAGTGAGGAGCATAAATAGTCAGAGGGGGCTTCATTCCAAGTTCTTTAGTAGCTTTGCATAAGAGAGTGTCACTGAAACAAACCGCATGCAAGGTGGGAACCCTCTTGCCACCGAATCTAGCTGCTGACTGTAATATCCAGTGGGTCAGTGCTGGTCCCCATGCCTCTGAGTTAATACACCCAGGCTGTTTCCTCTATCTTCATTCACAAAGAGGAAAATTGGTAATTTATAGTTAGGATGGCCTAATGCTAAAGCCTAGGATAATGCAGATTCTAAAGCATTTATAGTCTTTCTCCTTCTGTCGTCTATTCAGTTGGGTCTGGCTGCTCAGACTTAAGTAATGCATAGAGAGGTTGGGCAGTGCAGGAAAAACTAGGTACTCAATTCCCGCAATATCTGGTTAGACCTACAAATCCTCTTAGTTGTTTTTTTGTTTTGGGGAGTGAGAAAGCTAGGATTCCCTTAATTCTTTCAGAATCAACCAATAATCCTTCCTTAGATATTAAATGACCAGATTATCTCACAGTTGGTAAGCAGAACTGTAGTTTGGTCTTGGACACCTTATGCCCTTTAGAAGCTAATTGTTGCAGTAGATGGATAGTGTCTCTTTGGCAGTGCTGTTCAGTTCTAGGACACAAAAGTAAACCATCTATGTATTGAATTAAAGCAAAGCCGTTAGGAAAGTGTACATCAGCGAAATCAGCTTTAAGTATTTGAGAAAAATAAGTAGGGCTTTCAGTATAGCCTTGTGGCATAACCACCCAGGTGTACTGACGATCAACCCACGTAAAGGTGAAGAGGTACTGGCTTTCTTTTTCTACTGGAATACTAAAGAATGCACTACATAGGTCTGTTACTGAGAAATAACAGGTGTCTGCTGGAATGGCTGAGAGCAGAGTGTGGGGATTAGAAGGAACCACAGGGTGGCGAAGAATCCCAATATGATTTATAGCTCCCAGGTCCTGAACAAACCTGCAGTCTTTTCATTTGTCTTTCTTACCAGTAAAATGGGAGTATTACAGGAACTGGTACAAGGAATTATAAATCCTTTCTTAAGGAATTCCTGAATATTAGGTCTTACTCCATTTAATGTCTCTGGTCTGAGTGGATGTTGTCGGATACTGGATAGAGGCTGGGAATTATCAGTAGTTACTTTAACAGGAGGAGCCATTTTAAGTTTCCCAGTTTCTGAGGAAGAAGATGATCACAGTTTCTCAGGCACTTGTAATAGTAAATCATTATTTTACTCTTGATTTGTTTGAATTTTTGTTTTCATAACCATTTTTTTCAGCATTTATGTTCCAGTCTGCAGCTATATCTTCTAAATCTAAAATCATTTCACCTTTAGGTGAAAAGGCAGTATGGACGTTATATGCCTCTAAAAGGTCTCGTCCTATCAGATGAGTTAGAGCACATGTTATGAAAAAGGAATACATGTCTTCCTGCGATAGTTCCTAGCTGAAAAGTTATTGGCTCTGCTTAAAAAAAACTGCATAGCATATTTGCCTTTCTATCTCACTTCACTTAGTATGATCATCTCTAGGTCCATCCATGTTGCTGCAAATGACATTATTTCATTCTTTTCTGTGACTGAGTAATATTCCATTGTATATATGTGCCACATCTTCTTTATCCATTCCTCTGTCAGTGGACATTTATGACATTTGGAGAAAGACAAGTATCATATGATATCACTTATATGTGGAATCTAAAAAAATGATACAAATGAACTTATTTACAGAACAGAAATAGACTCACAGACATAGAAAACAAACTTGTGGTACCCAAGGGGAAACGAGGGGGGAGGGATAAATTAGGAATTTGGGATTAACAGATATACACTACTATATATTTAATAGATAAACAACAAGGACCTACTGTATAGCACAGGGAACTATATTCAATATCTTGTAATAACCTATAATGGAAAAGAATCTGCAAAAGAATATATATATGTATATGTATAACCAAATCACTTTGCTGTACACTTTTAACATTGTAAATTAACTATACTTCAATAAAAATAAATGTTCTTTAAATCATCTGTAGAAAAAAAACTGCATAAGAAAATTTGAAACACCTGCCATTTGAATTGATTGTTTATTCTGAGGCACAGGGCAGTGAATAAGGGTAAGGTTAAGAACAGACAATGTAGCCCCCTTGTCTACAGGGTCTTAGTAGTTTCCCCTCCAATTATCTCAATTTCCCCTAAGGTATTTGTGAGGAGGAGGGGAAATGCCGTCTTGTAATCCTTGGAGCAACCCATCCGTTTGTAATTTTACCTTGTTCTAAATCTCGCTTGAATTTGTGGCAATCTCTTTTAAAATGTCCAGATTGTTTTGGCTTCCTTGGTGGCGCAGTGGTTGAGAATCTGCCTGCCAATGCAAGGGAGACGGTTTCGAGCCCTGGTCCACGAATATCCCACATACCGCGGAGCAACTAAGCCCGTGTGCCACAACTACTGAGCCTGCGCTCTAGAGCCCACGAGCCACAACTACTGAGCCCGCGTGCCACAACTACTGAGCCCACGTGCCTAGAGCCCAAGCTCCACAACAAGAGAAGCCACCGCAATGAGAAGCCTGCGCACCGCAACGAAGAGTAGCCCCCGCTCGCTGCAACTAGAGAAAGCCTGCGCAAATCAACGAAGACCCAACGCAGCCAAAAATAAATAAATTTATATTTTTTTAAAGTCCAGATTTTTTGCAGTAAAAACAGGTGCGGTCATTTGGCGGCTGGCTGGAATTTGGGCCGGTTAGTTTTGGAGGGCCGCCAATCTGCTATAGCTGCACATTCATAATTTTGGCAGCTTTTTCCTCCTCTCCTTTCCGTAAGGTTTTAGAAAGCAATGGCTTCCGAGGCTTTTTTTCTAACTTAGCCACTGTTTCTAATCATTTTTGGTTTGTTTCTTGCAGTGAAGCCATTTTATTATTTCCTCGTTTTGAGGCTGCCAGGTGCCAATTAAAATATGCCTCCCGGGCTTCCCTGTTGGCGCAGTGGTTGCGAGTCCGCCCGCTGATGTAGGGAACGTGGGTTCGTGCCCCGGTCTGGGAGGATCCCCCATGCCGTGGAGCGGCTGGGCCGTGAGCCATGGCCGCTGAGCCTGCGCGTCCGGAGCCTGTGCTCCGCCACGGTAGAGGCCACAACAGTGAGAGGCCCTTGTACAGCAAAAAAAGAAAAAAAGGAAAAAAATATGCCTCCCATTCTGGTTGTTTGATTTTATAGCTGGCTTTTTCTAATTGAGCACGCAAATAAATTTAGGTAAATCAAAAGTGCCCCATTTTGGCTATCTCCGGGACAAATTATCTTTGATCAAATTTTCCTGTTTGGTTAAATACTTGCAACTGTCAGTCCCATGGGTATTATACATAAACCCAGCTGGTGTTCCCATAGGTGGCTGTCTGTCCGGGAGCTGTTTGGCCTTTGAGGCACAATTTCCCATTATTAATTTGGTAGCCTGATTCAGGTAAGAGATATGATCTGAACAGTTTTCTAAGGGCAATGTGATGGATCGGATGTGTGCTGCTTCTGAGCCTAGCTCCCCAAGGAGTTACCCCTGGGTCATTTGACTCTCTTAGTGTCTCTGTTTCTCCTGCCCACCGATTGAAACTGCCGTGGGTGCTTGAGGCTCCAG
The DNA here is from genome assembly GCF_039906515.1 of Pseudorca crassidens. Lineage (NCBI taxonomy): Eukaryota > Metazoa > Chordata > Mammalia > Artiodactyla > Delphinidae > Pseudorca > Pseudorca crassidens. The sequence continues at coordinate 18,947,176 of NC_090303.1, read as the reverse complement.
TGGTCAGCCATTGTTATGGCCCGCTGGCAAGGAGAACTTACTTAAAGGCAGTAGAGGGGTTCTCTGTGGAACCATTTCCTCAGGCACTTCTGCTAGGTTCTCAGTCACCTGAGAATGCCTTGTGGCCGGAAGGAGCAGATGTCCCTTTTTCTTTGGAGTAGAGTAGGCTCAGTCTCTTATTTCATTAGCAGACAGTTCGTTCAGACCATATATTGGCTTGTTTTCAGTTTGAGCCAAAATTAACAGAGATTAGCCACCTGTTTCCCTAGGCTTCCTGCCTAGATAAGGTCCCTTCCTAGGAACATGCACTGGTGCCTTTTAAGATTCTGTCTTAAGCAAAAAAACAAAAACAAACCAACCTGCCCCCGCCCCCAAGAAAAAACCAGCTTGAATAAAATTCAGGATGTCATTTAAAGCAATGATGTCTGGATATCAGGAGAACTCACCAAAGCACCTGAAGAGTACTAAGAAGCTGGTGGGGCTCAAAGGGCCCGTGCTGGTATGCAGCCCGGGTTCCGGGTAGACTCCGGATGTCCTCTGGTGGGTGTCTCTACTATCCTGCCGATTATGCCAGTAAAATGTAGACAAAAAATCAAATAACAGTCAAGCTGAGAAGAAAGAAAAGAGAATTTTATTCGAGTCAAACGGAGGATTATAACCCAGGTAATAGATTCTCAGAAGCTCTGAGAACTGGTCCATTGATCAGGAGTTAGAGATGCAGTTTCATACATTTTTGAGACAAAGAATTTAGTCATATTCACAGGTTAGCACTGTGCACATAGTTCGTCAAAGTTATTTTTTTTAGTCAGTTATGCATGTACAGAACAAGCCTCTGGTCAATGTGACCCCTTGTATAAGATGAAAAAGAAATATTAATCTTAGAATTACAATGCTGGCATCTGAAGAAAGGGACAAATTTTCCTCAAAGGTTGATTTCATCCTTCTGCTTTGAGGAGGTCTGGTTAATGTATAATATAGATGCACAGTGCACCTTGGGAAAGGCCCACCACAAAGGGCATGTGTCACTTATTTTTTCTTTCTGTCTTAGTTTGGTTGTCCTGCCATAGAAAAATTGGACTATTCCTCATCAAGTGTTTGTGTTTTGTTTATTAACAGTTGCAGAACGTCCAATTTTATGGATCTAGAATGGTTTATTTAACCACGTTCTTCTGATATTTAGGTTATTTCCCATTTTTTGTGTCGTGGTGTAAGCGCTGCTCTCCTTGCTGTAATTTGGTTAGTATATTCAGACAAATACTATTCTAGGAGAGAAATTGTAAAAAAAAATAAAAAAGTGTGTGCATTTTATATTTCGATGAATATTGTTAAACAAAAATGTTGCACCAGTTTATACTCTTTCCCCAACAGGCCTCTTCTTTTATTGTGGTCAGGAAAGCGGTCTCTGTGCTCTTCAGCTGACTGGGCCATTTGTACAATAAGCCCATAGCATCATCATCACTTCTACCTCTCCCTTTATCCTTACCTGAGTGCTTTCCAGGTGAGATCATCCTTTCATGCCCAGCTTTCCACGTGGCTCGGGGGAGATGATATTTTTATTTAGCAAATATTTATTCTCCCTTCATCCCTACCCTCTCCCCACACACCTTCATGGGAAGAGTATATTTTCTTAACCCACTGATGTTGAGTTGGCCATGTGACTTGTTTTGGACAATGGAATGTGAATGAATGAGACTCACAGAGTCTCATTTCTTGTTTCTTTTGTTTTTTTCTTGTTTCCGTTGTTTTTTAAATTGAGATATAATTGACATATAACATTGTATAAATTTAAGGTGTACAACATGTTGATTTGATACATTTATATATTGCAATATGATTATTAAGTAGCTTTAGGTAGCATCTCAATGGCCTGATATAATTTTCATTTCTTTATTGTGGTGAGAACAATTAACATCTAGTCTCTTAGGAACCTTGAGGTTTATAATAAAATATTGCTGACTATAGTCATTGTGCAGTGCATTAGATCTCCAGAAGTTATTTATCTACTGGTTGCAAGTTTGTACCCTTAAACATCTCCTTGACTCCTGGTTACCACCTGTTTTGTGCTGGTCTCAGCCTATCAGTAACCAACGTTGTAGCTGGCCTGGTCCGCTGTGGTTCTTGTGATTTCAAGATGCCCTTCAGCAATAACCATAAGGAAACAACAACAACAAAAAAGGTTTAGGGGTGGGATAGGGAGGGTGGGAGGGAGGCGCAAGAGGGAGGAGATATGGGGATATATGTATATGTGTAGCTGATTCACTTTGTTATACAGCGGCAACTAACACACCATTATAAAGCAATTATACTCCAATAAAGAGGTTAAAAAAAAAGAAAAAGGTTTATTACTTACAGGACCTGGAACTTGCATAGCAAACCTGGGGCCATACAGTGGGGTCACGGTAGTGAAAGAGAGCACCCTCACGGGACTGGGGTTCTGCTTTTATTGGGGTTGAGGGTGGGGACCAAGGGTTTCTCTGGCTCAGGCTTTATTGGTGAATTTATAACATAAGAATGGGAATTTAGCACGGGAAGAGAAAACAAGTGAGGTGGCCTGGCTGTTTATCTAGTCATATGCCTAGTTATGTGTTTATGAGAGATAGCCATCTTTGAAGTGGATGTGTTGGCAATCAGAGTTTGTCAGGCACTTGCATTACAAAAAAGAAAATATAGCACTGTCAGGGTTTACGGTATACCACCATTTCACTCTCTGTTTCTATGAGTTTAGCTTTTTTAGGTTTCACATATAAGGGAGATCATGTAGTATTTGTCTTTGTCTGTTGAATTATTTCACTTAGCATAATGCCTTCAAGCTCTATCCACGTTGTCGAAAACAGCAGGTTTTCTTTTGTTCTCATGGCTAAATATTCCATCACACACGCACAGACACACACACGCACGCATGCACGCACACACACACCCTGTCTTCTTTGTCTGTTTAGCTGTCGATGGACACTGAGATTGTTTCTATATCGTGGTTATTGTGAATAATGCTGCAGTGAACGTGGGTGTGAAGCTCTCTCTTCAACATCTTGTTTTCATTTCCTTTGGATGTATACCTAGAGTGCGATTTCTGGTTCATAGGGCAGCTTTATTTTTTTTAATTTATTTTACTGAAATATAGTTGATATACAATGTTGTGTTAATTTCCACTGGAGAGCAAAGTGATTCAGTTATATATAAATATATATATACACACACACACATTCTTTTTCATATTCTTTTCCGTTATGGTTTATCACAGGATATTGAATATAGTTCCCTGTGCTATACAGTAGGACCTTGTTGTTTATCCATTCTCTATATAATAGTTTGTATCTGCTAATCCCAAACTCCCAATCCATCCCTCCCCCACAGCCCCAGGCCCTTGGCAACCACAAGTCTGTACTCTATGAGTCTGTTTCTTTTTCGTGGAAAGTTAATTTGTGCCATGTTTTTAAATTGTTATTTATTTATTTCAGGAAAAGTACTTTTTTTTAACATCTTTATTGGAATATAACTGCTTTACAATGTTGTGTTACTTTCTGCTATAAAACAAAGTGAATCAGCTGTACATATACATATATCCCCATATCCCCTCCCTCTTGCATCTCCCTCCCAACTTCCCTGTCCCATCCCTCTAGGTGGTCACAAAGCACCGAGCTGATCTCCCTGTGCTATGCTTCCCACTAGCTATCTATTTTACATTTGGTAGTGTATATATGTCGATGCCACTCTTTCTTCGTCCCAGCTTATCCTTCCCCCTCCCCGTGTCCTCAAGTCCATTCTCTACATCTGCGTCTTTATTCCTGTCCTGCCCCTAGATTCTTCAGAACCATTTTTTTTTTCAGAGATTCCATATATATGTATAGCATAGCATAGCATGCTATAGCGTATATAGCATGCGGTATTTGTTTTTCTCTTTCTGACTTACTTCACTCTGTATGAGACTCTAGGTCCATCCACCTCACTACAAATAACTCAATTTCGTTTCTTTTTATGGTGAGTAATATTCCACTGTATATATGTGCTACATCTTCCTTATCCATTCATCTCTTAGTGGACACTTAGGTTGCTTCCATGTCCTGGCTATTGTAAATAGTGCTGCGATGAACATTGTGGTACATGATTCTTTTTGAACTATGTTTTTCTCAGGGTATATGCCCAGTAGTGAGGTTGCTGGATCATATGGTAGTTCTATTTTTAGTTTTTTAAGGAACCTCCATACTGTTCTCCGTAGTGGCTGTATCACTTTACGTTCCCCCCCAACAGTGCAGGAGGGTTCCCTTTTCTCCACACCCTCTCCAGCATTTATTGTTTGTAGATTTTTTGATGATGGCCATTTGACCAGTGTGAGGTGATACCTCATTGTAGGTTTGATTTGCATTTCTCTAATGATTAGTGATGTTGAGCATCCTTTCATGTGTTTGTTGGCAATCTGTATATCTTCTTTGGAGAAATGTCTGTTTAGGTCTTCTGCCCATTTTTGGATTGGGTTCTTTGTTTTTTTGATATTGAGCTGCTTCTAAATTTTGGAGATTAATCCTTTGTCAGTTGCTTCATTTGCAAATATTTTCTCCCATTCTGAGGGTTGTCTTTTCATCTTGTTTATGGTTTCCTTTGCTGTGCAAAAGCTTTTAAATTTCATTAGGTCCCATTTGTTTATTTTTGTTTTTATTGCCATTTCTCTCGGAGGTGGGTCAAAAAGGATCTTGCTGTGATTTATGTCATAGAGTGTTCTGCCTATGTTTTCCTCTAAGAGTTTGATAGTGTCTGGCCTTACATTTAAGTCTTTAATCCATTTTGAGTTTATTTTTGTGTATGGTGTTAGGGAGTGTTCTAATTTCATTCTTTTGCATGTAGCTGTCCAGTTTTCCCAGCACCACTTATTGAAGAGGCTGTCTTTTCTCCATTGTATATTCTTGCCTCTGTTATGAAAGATAAGGTGACCATATGTGCATGGGTTTATCTCTGGGCTTTCTATCCTGTTCCATTGGTCTATACTTCTGTTTTTGTGCCAGTACCATACTGTCTTGATTACTGTACCTTTGTAGTATAGTCTGAAGTCCGGGAGGCTGACTCCTCCTGCTCTGTTTTTCTTTCTCAAGATTCCTTTGGCTATTTGGGGTCTTTTGTGTTTCCATACAAATTGTGAACTTTTTTGTTCTAGTTCTGTGAAAAATGCCATTGGTAGTTTGATATGGATTGCTTTGAATCTGTAGATTGCTTTGGGTAGTATAGTCATTTTCACAATGTTGATTCTTCCGATCCAAGAACATGATATATCTCTCTGTCTGTTTGTATCGTCTTTAATTTCTTTCATCAGTGTCTTATAGTTTTCTGCATACAGGTCTTTTGTCTCCTTAGGTTTATTCCTAGGTATTTTATTCTTTCTGTTGCAGTGGTAAATGGGAGTGTTTCCTTAATTTCTCTTTCAGATTTTTCATCATTAGTGTATAGGAATGCAAGAGATTTCTGTGCATTAATTTTGTATCCTGCTACTTTACCAGATTCATTGATTAGCTCCAGTAGTTTTCTGGTAGCATTTTTAGGGTTTTCTATGTATAGTATGATGTCATCTGCAAACAGTGACACATTTACTTCTTTTCTGATTTGGATTCCTTTTATTTCTTTTTCTTCTCTGATTGCTGTGGTTAAAACTTCCAAAACTATGTTAAATAATAGTGATGAGAGTGGGCAACCTTGTCTTTTTCCTGATCTTAGTGGAAATGGTTTCAGTTTTTCACCATTGAGGATGATGTTGGCTCTGGGTTTGTCATATGTGGACTTTCTTTTTCTTTTATTTGCGGTACGCGGGCCTCTTACTGTTGTGGCCTCTCCCGTTGTGGAGCACAGGCTCCGGACGTGCAGGCTCAGCAGCCATGGCTCACGGGCCTAGCTGCTCCACGGCATGTGGGATCTTCCTAGACCAGGGCATGAACCCATGTCCCCTGCATCGGCAGGCAGACTCTCAACCACTGCACCACCGGGGAAGCCCCATATGTGGACTTTATTATGTTGAGGTAAGTTCCCTCTATGCTTACTTTCTGGAGGATTTTTATCATAAATGGGTGTTGAATTTTGCCAGAAGCTTTTTCTGCATCTATTGAGATAATCATATGGTTTTTATCCTTCAGTTTGTTAATATGGTGCATCACATTGATTGATTTGTGTATATTGAAGAATCCTTGCATTCCTGGGATAAACCCCACTTGATCATGGTGTATGATCCTCTTAATGTGCTCTTGGATTCTGTTTGCTAGTGTTTTGTTGAAGATTTTTGCATCTATGTTTATCAGTGATATTGGCCTGTAGTTTTCTTTTTTTGTGACATCTTTGTCTGGTTTTGGTATCAGGGTGATGGTGGCCTCATAGAATGAGTTTGGGAGTGCTCCTCCCTCTGCTATATTTTGGAAGAGTTTGAGAAGGATAGGTGTTATCTCTTCTCTAAATGTTTGATAGAATTCGCCTGTGAAGCCATTTGGTCCTGGGCTTTTGTTTGTTGAAAGATTTTTAATCAGTTTCAATTTCAGTGCTTGTGATTGGCCTGTTTATATTTTCTATATCTTCCTGGTTCAGTCTCAGAAGGTTGCACTTCTCTAAGACTTCGTCCATTTCTTTCAGGATGTGTATTTTATTGGCATAGAGTTGCTTGTAGTAATCTCTTAGATCATTTGTATTTCTGCAGTGTCAGTTGTTACTTCTCCTTTTTCATTTGTAATTCTGTTGATTTGAGTCTTTTCCCTTTTTTTCTTGATGATCTGGCTAATGGCTTATTAATTTTGTTTATCTTCTCAAAGAACCAGCTTTTAGTTTTATTGGTCTTTGTTATTGTTTCCTTCATTTCTTTTTCATTTATGTCTGATATGATTTTTTATGATTTCTTTCCTTCTAGTAATTTTGGGGTTTTTTTTGTTCTTTTCTCTAATTGCTTTAGGTGTAAGGTTAGGCTGTTTATTTGAGGTGTTTCTTGTTTCTTGAGGTAGGATTGTATTGCTGTAAACTTCCCTCTTAGAACTGCTTTTGCTGCATCACATAGGTTTTGGGTTGTTGTGTCTTCATTGTCATTTGTTTCTAGGTATTTTTTGATTTCCTCTTTAATTTCTTCAGTGATCTCTTGGTTATTAAGTAGTGTATTGTTTAGCCTCCATGTGTTTGTATTTTTTACAGATATTTTCCTGTAATTGATATCTAGTCTCATAGCGTTGTGGTCAGAAAAGATACTTGATACGATTTCAATTTTCTTAAATTTACCAAGGCTTGATTTGTGACCCAAGATATGATCTATCCTGGAGAATGTTCCATGAGCACTTGAGAAAAATGTGTATTCTGTTGTTTTTGGATGGAATGTCCTATAAATATCAATTAAGTCCATCTTGTTTAATGTATCATTTAAAGCTTGTGTTTCCTTATTTATTTTCATTTTGGATGATCTGTCCATTGATGAAAGTGGGGTGTGAAAGTCCCCTACTATGATTGTGTTACTGTCAATTTCCCCTTTTATGGCTGTTAGTATTTGCCTTATGTATTGAGGTGCTCCTATGTTGGGTACATAAATATTTGCAATTGTTATATCTTCTTCTTGGATTGATCCCTTGATCATTATGTAGTGTCCTTCTTTGTGTCTTCTTTTTAGTCTTTATTTTAAAGTCTATTGGTCTGACATGAGAATTGCTACTCCAGCTTTCTTTTGATTTCCATTTGCATGGCATACTTTTTCCATCCCCTCACTTTCAGTCTGTATGTGTCCCTAGGTCTGAAGTGGGTCTCTTGTAGACAGCATATATATATGGGTCTTGTTTTTGTTTCCATTCAGCCAGTCTGTGTCTTTTGGTTGGAGCATTTAATCCATTTACATTAAGGTAATTATCGATATGTTTGTTCCTGTTACCATTTTCTTCATTGTTTTGGGTTTGTTATTTTAGGTGTTTTCCTTCTCTTGTGTTTCCTGTCTAGAGAAGTTCCTTTTTAGCATTTGTTGTAAAGCTGATTTGACAGTGCTCAATTCTCTTAACTTTTGCTTGTCTGTAAAGGTTTTAATTTCTCTGTCAAATCTGAATGAGATCCTTGCTGGGTAGAGTAATCTTGGTTGTAGGTTTTTCCCTTTCATCACTTTAAATATGTCCTGCCACTCCCTTCTGGCTTGCAGAGTGTCTGCTGAAAGATCAGCTGTTAACCTTATGGGGATTCCCTTGTATGTTATTTGTTGCTTTTCCCTTGCTGCTTTTAATATTTTTTCTTTGTATTTAATTTTTGATAGTTTGATTAACATGTGTCTTGGTGTGTTTCTCCTTGGATTTATCCTGTATGGGACTATCTGTTCTTCCTGGACTTGATGACTATATCCTTTACCATATCAGGGACGTTTTCAACTTTAATCTCTTCAGATACTTTCTCAGTCCCTTTCTTTTTCTCTTCTTCTTCTGGGACCCCTATTATTCGAATGTTGCTGTGTTTAATATTGTCCCAGAGGTCTCTGAGACTGTCCTCAATTCTTTTCATTCTTTTTTCTTTATTCTGCTCTGTGGTGGTTATTTCCACTATTTTATCTTCCAGGTCACTTATCCGTTCTCCTGCTTCAGTTATTCTGCTATTGATTCCTTCTCGAGAATTTTTAATTTCATTTATTGTGTTGTTCATCATTGTTTGTTTGCTCCTTAGTTCTTCTAGGTCCTTGTTAAACGTTTCTTGTATTTTCTCCATTCTATTTCCAGGATTTTGGATCATCTTTACTATCATTACTCTGAATTCTTTTTCAGGTAGACTGCCTGTTTCCTTTTCATTTGTTTCGTCTGGTGGGTTTTTACTTTGCTCCTTCATTTGCTATGTATTTCTGTATCTTCTCATTTTGCTTAACTTACTGCGTTTGGGGTCTCCTTTTCGCAGGCTGCAGGTTCATAGTTCCCGTTGTTTTTGGTGTCTGTCCCCAGTGGCTAAGGTTGGTTCAGTTGGTTGTGTAGGTTTCCTGGTGGAGGGGACTGGTGCCTGTGTTCTGGTGGGTGAGGCTGGATCTTGTCTTTCTGGTGGGCAGGACCACGTCTGGTGGTGTGTTTTGGGGTGTCTGTGACCTTATTTTGATTTTAGGCAGCTTCTCTGCTAATGGGTGGGGTTGTGTTCCTGTCTTGCTAGTTGTTTGGCATAGGGTGTCCAGTACTGTAGCTTGCTGGTTGTTGAGTGGAGCTGGGTCTTAGCATTGAGACGGAGATCTCTGGGAGAGCTTTTGCTGATTGATATTACGTGGGGCCTGGAGGTCTCTGGTGGACCAGTGTCCTGAAGTCGTGTCTCCCACCTCAGAGTCTCAGGCCTGATGTCCGGCCGGAGCACCAAGACCCTGTCAGCCACATGGTGTCTCTGTGCCTTTAAGCAAGCAACTTAACCTCTCTGGGCCTCAGTGTCTGTTTCCTCATCTACAGACTGGTGTTTGGCAGAGATCCTTTGCAGCTGTACTTCGAGAGATATACAGTGGTCAACCTCCCCGGAACTGGCTCCAACTTTAGGAAAAGTACGTCTAAAAAAAAAAATTTATACGAGTATAGTTGATTTACAATGTTGTGTTTGTTTCTGCTATACAGCAAAGTGAATCAGTTATACATATATCCACTCTTTTTAAGATTCTTTCCCATATAAGTAATTAGAGAATATTGAGTAGAGTTCCCTGTGCCATACATTCGGTCGTTATTATCTATTGGATAATTAGTACTGTGTGTATGTATATCCAAGTTTCCCAATTTCTCCCTCTTTCTCTCTTCACCCAAGTAACGATAAGATTGTTTTCCACATCTGTGACTATATATCTGGGGTGCACTTGTCTTTTCTAATTATAGTTTTCTCCAGATATCTGCCCTTGAGTGGCAGTACAGGATCATATGGTACCGCTGTTTTTAGGTTTCTAAGGAACCTCCACCCTGTTCTCCACAGTGGCTGTTACCAGTGTACATTCCAGCCAGCAGCATTGGTGTACCCTTTTTCCACACTCTCTCTAGCATTTACTGCTTCTAGACATTTTGATGATGGCCAGTCTGACTGGTGAGAGGTGATACCTCTTTGTAGTTTTGATTTGCATTTCTCTAATAATTAGCAATCTTGAGGATCTTTTCACATGCTTTAAAGAAAAAAACTGTATAATTTACCAGTTGAAAGTGTTTTCCTGAAAGCCTGCGCTTTTTTGTGTTTGTAGTCGATTACCTACCGTAGGCCATTTCTGAGGGCAGGCATCATTCACAGCCCCGCAGGCCTTGTGAGTCTTAAATGCCAATAAGCACCCGTTTTAATGTTGTTATGAGAAACGGCCACAAGGCGGAAGGATTTCTTCATGCCCACCTCTGGTGCCCCTAAGCTCTGGGGCACCAGAGCCTTAGTGAATGAAAGTCATGTTCCTGGGTTGTAAATGACAGTAGAATGTGCCAAAACAAACACCCAAGGGCTTGTGTCTCATTACTTTGTCCCCCTTTCCCTTCACCCTCTCTCCCCCACCCCCAAAGCCCAACCCCTGTGAAACTGCTTCGCTGAGGGTGCTGTCATCCGTAGGTGGGACGAATCTGAGGAAGGAAGCTGGCGGTGGGAATCCCACCACCAGGAGATGTGGAGACCAGGTGACTTTAAACAGCTCTTCCAGACCAAAGGGTCCACCATCGCTTGGGTGTACTTGGCTTGGTTTAGCTGTCTGGAGACGGTGGTTTCAGCCAGACGGGACAGACACGACAGGTCCAGTGGGGACTCATTAGCTGGTACATCCTCTCCAGCTCCCTCAGCCCCAGGACAGTCCAGCCTTGGGACCCAAGGCTGCTCAGGCTCCGGGGATGTGAGAGCAGCCCACATCACCGAGGCCTCAGGGGAATGTTAGCATTTCGTTGTATTTTTAAAATTAATGTTCATTCTGCATTGGAGCATAGTTGTTTTACAATGCTGTGTTGGTTTTAGGTGTACAGCGCCTTGATTCAGGTATACATAGATGTGTATCTATTCTTTTTTGGATTCTTGGCCCCTATAGGTTATTACAGGGTGTTGAGTAGAGTTGCGTGCTATACAGTAGGTCCTTGTGGATGATAGGCTTTATTTATATTAGTGGGTATATGTTAATCCCAAACTCCTAATTATCCTTCCTTCCCCGCTGATGTTTCTCCTTGGGTAACCCTAAGTTGGCTTTCTAATTCTGTGAGCCTGTTTCTGGTTTGTAAACGAGTTCCTTTGTATCAGTTTTGAGGTTTCAATTATAATGATACCCTATGGTTTTTGTGTTTCTCTCTCCGACTTATGTCACTTTAGTATGATCATCTCTATGTCCATTTATGTTGTTGGAAGTGGTATCATTTCATACTTTTTTATGGCTGAGTAATACTCCCTTGTGTATATATATGTACCCCATCCTCTTTATCCATTTTTCTGTCAATGGACTCTACGGTTGCTTTCATGCCTTGGCTATTGTAACTGGTGCTGCAGTGCACGCTTGGGTGCATGGTCTTTCGAATTCTGGTTTTCTCCACATTTACTCTTAGGGGTGGACTACTGGTTCATGTGGTAGCTCTATTTTAACTTTTAAAGGCACTTCCATAATGTTCTCTATAGTAGCTGTTACCATTTACATCCCACCAGCACCATAAAAGGTGCTTATTTTCTTTTTTTCCATGCCCTCTCCACCATTTATTCATTGTAGATTTTTGATGATACCTTTTCAGACCGGTGCAAGGAGATCCCTCGTTGTAGTTTTGATTTGCATGTCTCTGATAATTGCTATATTGAGTATGTTTTCATGGGCTTTTTTAAAATTTTTTATGAACAGTTTGAGTAGCATTTACCTGTTGAAACTGTCTTCTTGAAAGCCTGCCCAGTTTTCATTATTTTAACAAACACTTACCGTTGGACATTTTTTTTTTTTTTTTTTTTTGTGGTACACGGGCCTCTCACTGCCGCGGCCTCTCCCGTTGCGGAGCACAGGCTCCGGCCGTGCAGGCTCAGCGGCCATGGCCCACGGGCCCAGCCGCTCCGCGGCACATGGGATCTTCTCGGACCGGAGCACGAACCCGTGTCTCCTGCATCGGCAGGCGGACTCGCAACCACCACGCCACCAGGGAAGCCCACCGTTGGACAATTTTTGAGGGCAGGTATCATTTATAGCCCAGCAGTCCTTGTGAATACTGAGTGCCCATAAGAAATCTTTTTAAGGTTGCTGTTGCGGGAAACGGCCACAAGGCGGCAGGATTTCCTTGGGCCCAACTCTGGTTACCCTGGCAACCGGACCCTTAGGGGAAATCCTGTTTGGGACTTGTAAATTAGTGTGGAATGTGCGAGAACAAACACGCAAATATTGTGTCTCATTACAACATTTTAAATTAGATTAATATTTTTATTGGAGTAGCATTGATATACAAAAGTTCTGTGTGTTGTAGGTATACAGAAACATTTTCAGTTATACATATGCGTATATCTATGCATCTTCAGCTTCTTTTCGTATATAGGTTATTAGAGAGTGTTGATAGACCTCCCTTGGTATACATAGGTCCTTGTTGATTGTCTGTTTTATATGTAATTGTTTGTATTTCTTCACCGTAACCTCCTAATTTATTTCTGTCCCCTCTGGTAACCATGTTTTTTTTTTTCAATCTCTGAGTCTGTTTATGTTTTCTCAGTTAGTTCACTGATGTGTATTTTTAGATTCCACCTCTAAGTGATATCATATGATATTTGTCTTTTAATCTGAGTTACTTCACTGAGTATGATTTCTCTATGTTCCTGCAAATGGCATTATTTCATTCTTCTACATGGTGGGGTCATATTCCATCATGTACATGTATCACTTATTTCCTATCTGTTCATGTGTCAGTGCCATTTTGTTTGCCCCCATGTTTTGGCTGTTGTAACTGGTGGTGCAGTGCACACTTGGGTGCATATGTCTTTTCGAATTCCGGTTTTCTCCGCTTATACTCTTAGCGGTAGCAATGCCAGATCATGTGGTAGCTCTATTTTTAGCTTTTAAAGGCACTTCCATAATGTCCTGTATAGTGGCTCTTACCATTTACATCCCACCCTCACCATAAAAGGGTTTCCTTTTCTCCATGCCCTCTACACCATTTATTCATTGTCGATTTTTGATGATGGCCTTTCAGACCGGTGCAAGGTGATCCCTTGTTGTAGTTTGGATTTGCATGTCTCTGCTAATTGCTATGTTGAGCATGTTTTCATGGGCTGTTTTTTTGTTTTTGTTTTTTTGTAAACTGTGTGGAGAATTTACCTCTTCAAACTGCCTTCTTGAAAGTCTTCCCTGTTTTCAATTATTTTCCAACACTTACCCATGGACGTTTTTTGAGGGCATGTATCATTTAGAGCCCTGAAGTCCTTAAGCGATCCTTTTAAGGTGGCATTGCGGGAAACAGCAGCAAGGCAGCGGGATTTCCTTGGGTGCAATCCTGCTTACCCTGGCAGCCGGTGCCATAGGGGAATTCCTGTTTGGGGCTGTTAAATTAGAGAGGAATGTGCCAGATCAGACACCCTTATCTTGCATCCCATTACCACTTCTTTATTTAGATTTTTATTTTTCATTGGAGTAACATCGAGGTAAATGCTTTGTATGTTGTAGGTATAGAGAAACCTTTTCCTTTATACATATACATATATCCTTTATACATATACATATATACATATACATATACATGGGATACATATATCCCATTACCACTTCTTTATTTAGATTTTTATTTTTCATTGGAGTAACATCGAGGTAAATGCTTTGTATGTTGTAGGTATAGAGAAACCTTTTCCTTTATACATATACATATATCCTTTATACATATACATATATACATATACATATACATGGGATACATATATCCCATTACCACTTCTTTTTTTAGATTTTTATTTTTCATTGGAGTAACATCGAGGTAAATGCTTTGTATGTTGTAGGTATAGAGAAAGCTTTTCCTTTATACATATACATATATCTATGCATCTTGGGCTTCTTTTCCCAGATAGGTTATTAGAGAGTGTTGATAGACCTCCCTGGTATACATAGGTCCTTGTTGATTATCTATTTTACATGAAATAGTTTGTATTTGTTAATCTCAACCTCCTAATTTATCCCTTGACCCCTTCTATCCCCTTTGGTAACCATATGTTTGTTTTCTAAGTCCCTGAGTCTGTTTATGTGTTCTCAATTTGTTCAATGGTATTTTTAGATTCCACCTACATGTGATACCATAAGATATTGGTCTTTCTGATTCTGATTTACTTTATTTAGTATGATTATCTCTAGGTTTATCTATGTTCCTGCAAATGGCATTACTTCATTCTTTTACCTGGCTAAGTCATATTCCATTGTGTACATGTATTACATCTTCTTTATCCATTCATCTGGCTATGGACATTTTGTTTGCCTCCATGTCTTTGTAATCAAATTTACTCCGATAGAAAATACAAATTAAATCAAAAAAAAACAAACGAGAAGCAATGAGACATAAGCTTTTGTGGGTTTGTCCTGGCACATTCCACTCTAATTGACAACCTAGGAAAACGACTTCCAGGAAGGCTCTGTTGCCCTAGTAAACAGAGTTGGGAATGTAGAAATCCTGCCTCCTTGTGGCTGTTTCCTGCAACAGCAGCTTTAAAACCAGTGCTAATGGTCACTTAATATTCACAAAGATTGCAGTGCTGTAAATGACAGCTGCACTCAAAAAATATCCTACAGTCAGGAATCGACAAAAAAGTTCAAAACAGGACAAACATTCAAGAAAACAATTTCAAGAGGTAAATTTTACTCAGTCTTTACAGAAAAAAAATGGGACTCGGAAAATTGCTCAAAATCACAAATCCAAATAACAGAGAGGCATTACCACACACCAGTCAGAATGGCCATTAGCAAAAAAGTCTACAAACAATACATGCTGAAGGTGTGGAGAAGTGCGTACCCTCTATGCTGTTTGTGGTATGTAAACTGGTAACAGCCACTAAGGAGAACAGAATGGAGGTGCCGTTAAAAGGTAAAAATTGAGCTACCATATGATCTGGCTGACCCACTACTGGGCCTCTCAGCCGAGAAGACCAGAATCGAGAAGACACAGGCACCCAAATGTCCACCACAGCAAGATATGCAATAACTAAGACACGGAAGCAACCAAAATGTCCATCGACACATGAATGGACAAGAGGAGGTGGTACATGTACACAATGGAATATTAGCCACAAGAAAGGATGAAACAGTGCCCTTTGCAGCACCATAGATGAGCCTAGAGATAATCATAGTACACGAAATAAATCAGAAAGAGAAAGACAGATATCCTGTGACAACATTTATAGGTGTTATCTAAGAATTCATACCAGTGAACAAATTACCACAGAGAAAGACACTCACAGACATAAAAGACAAACTTACGGTTAACCAAAAGGAAAGGTGGGAGAAGTTGATAAATTAGGATACTGGGGTTAACATACATATACTAAAACGTATGAAATATATAATCACGAAAGACCACCATGTACCAAGGAAGGTCTACTCAACACTCTGTAATAACCTACATGGGAACAAGGTCGGAGGATGAATAGATAATGTACATCTATAAATGAACCAGATTCTGTACACCTAGAACAAACAGAAGATTGTAATCAAATTTACTCTGATAGAAAATACAAATTAAATTAAACAAACAAACGAGAAGTAATGAGACATAAGCTCTTGGGTTTGTCCTGGCCCATTCCACTCTAATGGACAACCTAGCAACAGGCCTTCGAGGAAGGCTCTGTTGCCCTAGTAACCAGAGTTGAGAATGTAGAAATTCTGCCGCCTTGAGGGTGTTTCCCGCAATAGCGATTTTTTTTTGTTTTTTTTTTTTTTGCGGTACGTGGGCCTCTCACTGTTGCGGCCTCTCCCGCTGCGGAGCACAGGCTCCGGACGCGCAGGCTCAGCGGCCATGGCTCACGGGCCCAGCCACTCCGCGGCACGTGGGATCCTCCCGAACCAGGGCACGAACCCGCGTCCCCTGCATCGGCAGGCGGACTCTCAAGCACTGCGCCACCAGGGAAGCCCCGCAATAGCGTTTTAAACCCAGTGCAAATGGTCACTTAACATTCACAAGGACTGCAGGGCTGTAAATGACAACAGCCCTCAAAAAACATCCTATGGTTTGGAATCGACAAAAATTTCAAAACAGGGCAAATTTTCAAGAAGACAGTTTCAAGATGGAAATTTTACTCACACTTTTAAGAAAAAAAACGACATGGGAAAATGCTCAATATCATGATTTATTAGAGACATGCGAATCCTTAACTACACAAAAGCAGGGAGAATGAATGAGACACAAACCCTTGGGTGTTTGTCCAGGCTCATTCCACTCTAATTTCCAATCAGGAAAAGGACTTTCCCTAAGGCTCGGGTTGCCCCAATTACCAGAGTGGGGCATGAAGAAACCCGGTTGGTTTGTGGCCGATTCCTGAAACAACAACTGGAAAACTGGTGCTTGAGGGCACTGCATATTCACACGGCCCTCGAGGCTGTAAATGACACCTGTGTCTTGGGGTTAGTTATGGAAAACAAGTTCAAAATGTGCCAGAATTTCAGGAACCAGATATCAAGATGTAAATTTCCCTCACAGTGATTTTATTATTTTTAAAAAAAATCCCACCAGCAGCTGCTCAACATTGGAAATTGTGGGCTAATGCAAAAAAGACCACAAAGAGGTATCACCTCTCACTAGTCAAAATGACCATCACCACAAAATCTCAAAAGAAGAAATGCAGGAAAGAGCGTGAAGGAAGGGGAGCCGTGTTACACTCTTGCTGGGCATAAAATTTGCTAACAGGCACTCTGGAGAACAGTATGAAGGTTCCTTAATGACTGAAAAATAGAGCTAACTTAGGATCCAGTAATTCCACTCCTGGCTGTAAATCCGGGGAAAACCAGAAATCGACAAGACACATGCACCTCAACGTTCACTGTAGCACTGTATACAAGAGCCTAGACTTGGAAGCAACGAAAGTGTCCATCGAAGGATGAGTGGATGAAAAAGATGTTGTACATAAATACAATGGAATATTTCTCAACCAAGAAATGAATGAAATAAGGTCATTTGCAGCAAATTGGATAGACCTTGATACACTCATACTAATTGACATAATTCAGACAGAGAAAGGTAAATTTCATACGGTATCACTTATAGGTGGAATCTAGAAGCGGATGCAGGGCTTCCCTGGTGGCGCAGTGGTTGAGAATCCTTCTGCCAATGCAGGGAACACGGGTTCAATCACTGGTCCGGGAAGATCCCACGTGCCGCGGAGCAACTAAGCCCGTGCGCCACAACTACTGAGTCTGTGCTCTAGAGCCCGTGAGCCACAACTACTGAGCCTGCGCGCCACAACTACTGAAGCCCGTGTGCCTAGAGCCCGTGCTCCACAACGAGAGAAGCCACTGCAGTAAGAAGCCCGCGTACCGCAACGATGAGTAGCCCTCGCTCGCCGCAACTAGAGAAAGCCCGTGCGCAGCAACGAAGACCCAACACAGCCAGAAATAAATAAATAAATAATAAATAAATTAAAAATAAAATAAAAGTGGATGCAAATGAACTAACTTACAAAACAGAAACAGAGGCACTGACTTAGAAAACAAACTTATGGCTGCCGAGGGGAAAGCTGTGGTGCGAGGCATAAATTAGGAGGTTTAAATTAGCATACATATTCTTATAGGGAAACTAGATAGTCAATAATGACCTACTGTATAGCACAGTGAATTCAACTCAACAGATTCTAATAACCGAAAAAGGATATATAAGAATATGTAAGAATCTGAAAAAATATATATAGACGTCTTTGTATAAATGGTTCCAGTCTCTGTACTCAAAAGAGGAACACAACATTGTAAGTCAGCTATACTGCATTATACAATTAAAATTACAAAGAGAGTGAGAGAGAGAAATGGTTTCTACATTGCTTCAGGCGCAGTGACCCAAACTGGCGTCACATCCCTGGAGCCAGAGCTCATTTGGGTTCCAAGGCTGCACTGTCATGGGGCTCAGAGAGCTGGGGAGGTACTGCCAGCAAATGAGGTGCACCTGGAAGTATACTGCCTGATCCCACTACCTGGATCCAAAATCCAGGTAGTGGTATAAACCCTGCTACTGCTAAAACATGGCGCAGACACCCCAAGGATGGTGGACCCCCTGGGCTGGAAGAGATTTTTCAGGTCACCTGGTCTCCACATCTGCTGCTGTTGCGGTTCAAACCTCTCCCCTTTCTTGTAGAGTCGCCCCAACGAAGAAGGCAGCACCCTCAACAGCCGGTTTGCACGGCTTGGAATTTTTCCGGGGGATGAAGGGGAAGGTGCGGAAGGGATGTGACACAAGCCCTAGGGTGTCTGGACAGGCACATGCCACTCTAATTTCCAATCAGGAAGAGGAGTTTCCGGAAGGCTAACATGGCCCCATTAAAGAGGATGGGGCTTGAAGCAATCCTGCCGCCTTGTGGCCGGTTCCCGAAACAACAAGTTGAAAACCGGTGCTCAGGGGCACTGCAATTCACAAGGCCTGCAGGGTTGTAAATGACACGTGTCCTCGAAATATGTCTGGGGATAGTAATTAAAAAGACTTGAAAACAAGACAAAATTGCAGGAACCGGAATTCAAGAGGTTGCATACACTCGCCATAGAAGCACATGAAAAGCTGCTCAACATCGCCAACGATTCGGTTGGCCAGAAAGGACCTACACGTTTTTCATTAACATATTAACATATTAAGGAAAAACCCGTAGGCCCTTTTCGGCCAACCAGATATGCGGGAAATGCAGGTCAACTCTACAAAGAGGTATCACTTCGCACCAGACAGAATGGCCATCCTCACAAAGTCTGAAAACAAATGCTGCAGAGGCCGTGGAGAAGAGGGAGCCCTGCTGTGCTGATGGTGGGAATGTAAATGGCTAACAGCCACTCTGGGGAAGTGTATCGTGTTTCCTAAGAAATATAAAAAATAGAGCTACAGAGCATACGGCACTTGCACTCCTGGGCGTATTATCTTGGGAAAACCATGAATTGACAGGACACAGGCACCCCGACATTTAGTGCAGCCGTGTTTACAAGAGCTGTGACTGGAAGCAACCTGATTGTCCTTGGAAGGAAAAAATGGATAAAGAAGATGTGGTACTTAGGTACAATGGATTATTACGCAGCCATGAAACGAATGAAATAAGGCCAGTTGCAGCAACTCAGATGGACCTAGATATGATCATACTAAGTGACATAAGTCAGACAGAGAAAGAGACTTGTCAGATGATTTCACTTATAGGTGGAATCTAAAAATGGATACAGATGAACTAACTTACAAAACAGAAACAGAGTCACAGATTTAGCAAACACACTTATGGCTACTAAAGGGGAAAGGTGGGGTGGGGAGAGGCATAAACCAGGAGGTTGAAATTAGAATACATACCCTTCCGTAGACAAAATAGGTAATCGAGAAGGACCTACCGTATAGCACGTAGAACTCGACTCAACACACTGTAATCACTGGAAAAGAATATATATAGACTGGTAAGAACCTGAAAAAGAATATATAGATGTCTCTCTGTACGTGAATCAAGTGGACGTACACCGGAATGAAACATAACGTTGTAAATCAGCCATACTCCACAATGAAAAGAAAGATAAATTACAAAGAGAGAGAGAGAGAAATTCTTCGTAAATTCTTTCAGGGGCGGTGACCCAACCTGGTGTCACATCATGTAGATCCAGAGCAGGCTTGGGTCCTGAGGCTGCACACTCGTGGGGCTCAGCGACCTGGTGAGGATGTGCCAGTTAATGCAGCCCCATTGGAGATGTGCTGCCTGATCCCCACTCCAGATGCCGAAATCTCCAGGGTAGGGGACCCAACCTACAGGTAAACATGCCTGGGACACCCAGCAGATGGTGGACTGTCTGGACGGGAAGAGTTTGGAAAAGTTCCCTCATGTCCACATCTCATGCTGGTGCCACCCCCCCGCCCTTCCCTGCCCCACAGCCTGTTTCCTTAGAGATTCCCACCTGGGGAAGGCAGCACCCTCAAGAGCTCGTTTTGCACAGCTTGGAATTTGTCCAGGGGATGAAGGGGAAGGGGGGGTACAAATGAGACACAAGCCCTAGGTGTTTGGACAGGCACAGGCCACTCTAGTTTCCAATCTGGAAGAAGATTTTCCCGAAGGCTCAGGTTGCCCCGGTAACCGGAATGGGACTCAAAGCAATCCTGCCTCTTTGTAGCCTGTTCCCAAAAGAACAAGTTGAAAACTGGTGCTCAGGGGCACTGCAGTTCACAAACCCTGCAGGGTTGTAAATGACACCTATTGTTGAAAAATGTCCTGGGGTAAGTAATCGAAAAGGCCTTGAAAACAAGGCAGAATTGCACAAACCGGATTTTAAGAGGTAGATTACGCTCGCCATTAATGCACAGGAAAAGCTGCTCAACGTCAGACAGCAATAGTTTTATATTTTTATCCGTTCCGCTTGCACAGAAAAGTCTCATGGGGTGATGTAAAGTAGTCCATTTGGATGTTGTGCATGGTGTAGGCATGGATTAAAGCCTAGGAATCTTAAGCTTCAGTCCCCTGAAACTTTTAAATTAGGATGCAAGCAATCCTGTCCAGCATTTGAACACAGCAAGACACTGTCTTTATTTTATTTGTCAGGTAATTAATGTGTCTTCTGCCGCAAGGAGAGAAACAACTGGCATCTTCTATCATTGTGTTGTACAAAAATCTTTGAACAGAGTGTGCAAGCAGAGGCTGATACAAGATGTGAAAAAAAATGAGAGACCCTTGTGGAATTTTCTCGTAACCTACTGCAATCTTCCATTTAAAATGTGGGAATAACCAATCTTCTGAGGGAAAAGGCCCAAGGAAGGTTTTTGCTTTTGTGGAATAATGGAATCGCTAAAGATTTCAGGAGGCAAGAAGAATTGGTGAGAATGACCACGAGACGTCAGAGAAAAGTCAGATCCGTGGACGAAGTGATGTTTACCTTTATGAATCAATGAGAGGTAGGAGCAACTGAAAAGAAAGCTGAATACAGCATTTTCTGAGTAAATGTAACCTTTCAGCTGTCATAGAAAAAATGAATTTTCACTATGATACAACGTATTTATTTTGTTTGGAAACTTAAATTTAAAGCTTAATAATTAGATTTATTGAAGAAATGAAAATATCTCTGTGGTTTAAATAAATAATGTGTTCTGCTACAGATAAGAAGACTAAATAAATAGGAATAAGACTAAATAAATAAAGAGGAAAATAACAAATTAGATGTTATTAACATTAACTGACAATCATCTAAAGACAGAGAAGGAGAGACAGAAAGAGAGAAGAACTCATATCAAGCATATATAATAAACTCCTAAAAAAGAAGTCCTTCAATAAGAAGATAAGGCAATAGCAAAAATGGGGAAAATATACCAAAAGATATTTCAAAAAAGAGAATACAGAATGTTAAGTAAACATATCAAAAGATGCTTGGCTTCTTAGTAATCAATGAAATGCAACAAAACCAATACCTGGAATTATCACTCACCAACCAGAAAGCTCAAATGAAAGTAACAGGTGTTATCAAGTTTGACAAGAATGTGTATAATCCTTGAATCTAATTCACTGCTGCTGAGGATGAAAATTCATACAAATGTTTTGAACATATTTACAAGTATCTAAAAAGAGACACACATGAAAACTATGACTCGAAAATTTTACTACTACATATATACTGAACAATAATTTATACACATACCACCAAAGCACAAGTTCTAGAATTTATATACCAGTGCTATTTTCAATAGACACAAACTGAAAATCACTCATATTGTAATATACGTTGCAATAAATTAATTAATAGTTAAATGTTTACACTATGGAATCATATGCAGCAGTGGCAGTGCATGTTCACAATAACAGGCAACCATATCGGTGTATTCACAAACAACATAAGGAATAAAAAAGCCCAATCTAAAAGTGGTTATACTGTGTCATAACATTTATGTAAAATACAAAATACAGGGCTTCCCTGGTGGCGCAGTGGTTGAGAGTCCGCCTGCCGATGCAGGGGACATGGGTTTGTGCCCCGGTCCGGGAAGATCCCACATGCCGCGAAGTGGCTGGGCCCGTGAGCCATGGCCGCTGAGCCTGTGCGTCCGGAGCCTGTGCTCCGCAACGGGAGAGGCCACAGCAGTGAGAGGCCTGCGTACCGCAAAAATAAATAAATAAATAAATAAATAAATAAATAAATAAATAAAATGAAATAAAATACAAAATACAGGTGAAGTGATCTTTTTGTTAGATACCAGAACAATAGTAAACCTTAAGGGGAGTCACTAGAATGGGAAACAGGGGGCCTCTGAGTGTCTAGCAATTTTCTGTGTCTTTATCTAGAAGTTATGTAGAGAGTGTATTCAGATTCTGAATTTTCTGAAATTTGTTATTTTCTTATAAACCGCGCATGTTTTTAGTTGTTTTTTATACATAACAAACAGTAAAAAATGTAGACCAGGGAAGGTAATTATATTAGCATTTTAATATCCATGTTTTTCAAGGTGGAAGTGAAAGGTATTCAATACTTGACATTGAGATCACTTTTTAAAAGTAAGCTGAAAATTTGAGAGTAATAAATAAGATATACTTCTTCATATGTAGTCCTCAAAGAGGAGGGGTAGAAAGGAGTATTTTTTAAAATTAATACAGAATAGTTAAGATAGAAATTATGTAAACAGACTAGGTTTAAAAAAGAGCACACTGGACTTCCCTGATGGCACAGTGGATAAGAATCTGCCTGCCATTGCAGGGGACACGGGTTCAATCCCTGGTCTGGGAAGATCCTACATGCCATGGAGCAGCTAAGCCTGTGTGCCACAACTACTGAGCCTGCATGCCGCAACTACTGAAGCTCGTGCACCTAGAGCCCTTGCGCCACAACAACAGAAGCCACTGCAAGGAGAAGCCCGTGCACCGCAACGAAGAGTAGCCCCTGCTTGCCACAACTAGAGAAAGCCCATGCACAGCAAAGAAGACCCAATGCAACCAAAAATAAATTAAATCTTTAAAAAATAAATTAAAAAGCACACAATAACATGGTAAATCTAAACCTAAGTATTTTCAGTACTATAGTATATGTAAATGGATTAATATCTCCTATTAAAGTATAATTTTTTTGTATTATGTGCAACTAAATTTTTTTCACAATATACAGGTAAAATAAAAGAATTAAATTAGAAAGGAAAATACGTTCCATGTATTTAAAAACAATAAAACAATTAGCATCTGATATGCATCTTAAAGTAGTCTTTAAGCTTAGAACAGTTTGTCATTATTGTAATTAGTACTATTATCCCAATTTCTTCTTTTTTTTACAAATTTATTTATTTTTGGCTGCGTTGGGTCTTCCTTGCTGCACGCAGGCTTTCTCTAGTTGCGGCGAGTGGGGGCTACTCCTCGTTGCAGTGCGCGGGCTTCTCATTGCAGTGGCTTCTCTTGTTGCGGAGCATGGGCTCTAGGTGCATGGGTTTCCGTAGTTGTGGCTCGCGGGCTCTAGAACGCAGGCTCAGTAGTTGAGACTCACAGGCTTAGTTGCTCCGCGGCATGTGAGCTCTTCCTGGACCAGGGCCCGAACCCGTATCCCCTGCATTGACAGGCAGATTCTTAACCTCTGCACCACCAGGGAAGCCCTATCTCAATTTCTTAAACAATATTTCAATACCTTTTTCTATTTGAAAAATATTTTAGTATTTTTTCCTTTGCTTTTTTGTGGTCTAATACGTGGTAAATATTTAGGTGCTAACATAATCTAAAAATATATGTGTGTTTACAGCTGAAAAAAACTGAATCAAGAAGAAATAGATAACTTGAACAGACTGATCACTAGAAGTGAAATAGAATCTGTAATTTAAAAAACTTCCTACCAACAAAAGTCCAGGATCAGGTGGTTTCACAGGCAAATTCTACCAGACATACAAAGAAGAACTTATACTGATTATTCTCAAACTCTTCCAAAAGATTGAAGAGTAAGGAGTACTTCCAAAGACATTCTATGAATCCACCATCACCCTGATATCAAAACCAGTTGGGGGGCTTCCCTGGTGGCACAGTGGTTAAGAATCCGCCTGCCAATGCAGGGGACATGGATTCAATCCGTGGTCTGAGAAGATACCACATGCCGTGGAGCAACTAAGCCCGCGCACCACAACTACTGAGCCTGCAGTCTAGAGCCCACGAGCCAGAACTACTGAAGCGCGTGTGCCTAGAGCCCATGCTCTGCGACAAGAGAAGCCACCACATTTAAGCCCACACACCACAACGAAGAGTAGGCACTGCTTGCCGCAACTAGAGAAAGCCCATGCACAGCAACGAAGACCCAACACAGCCAAAAGGCACATGAAAAGATGCACATCATTGCTAATTATTAGAGAAATGCAAATCCAAATTACAATGCGGTACCACTTCACACTGGTCAGAATGGCCATCATTAAAAAAGTATACAATTAATAAATGCTGGAGAGGGTGTGGAGAAAAGGGAACCCTCTTGCACTGTTGGTGGGAATGTAAATTGATACAGCCACTATGGAAAACAGTATGGAGGTGCCTTAAAAACTGAAAATAGAAGTATATCATACGACCCAGCAATCCCACTACTGGGCATATACCCTGAGAAAACCATAATTCTAAAAGAGTCATGTACCACAATATTCATTGCAGCTCTATTTACAATAGCCAGGACATGGAAGCAACCTAAGTGTCCATCAAAAGATGAATGGATAAAGAAGATGTGGCACATATATACAATGGGATATTACTCAGCGATAAAAAGAAACGAAATTGAATTATTTGTAGTGAGGTGGATGGACCTAGAGTTTGTCATACAGAGTGAAGTAAGTCAGAAAGAGAAAAACAAATACCATCTGCTAATGCATATATATGGAATCTAGAAAAATGGTACTGACGAGCCTAATGACAGGGCAGGAATAAAGATGCAGTTGTAGAGAATGGACTTGAGGACACAGCTGGGAAGGGGAGGCTGGGACGTAGTGAGAGAGTAGCATTGACATACATATACTACCAAATGTAAAATAGCTAGTGGGAAGCTGCTGCATAGCACAGGGAGATCAGCTCGGTGCTTTGTGACGACCTAGAGGTATGGGATAGGGAGGGTGGGAGGGAGGTTCAAGAGGGAGGAGATAAGTAGAATATATGTATACATATAGCTGATTCACTTTGTTGTACAGCAAAAACTAACAATGTTATAAAGCAATTATACTCCTATAAAGGTGTATAAAAAAACATTGTAAATCAGCTATACTTGAAAATATTTTTTAAATGCAAAAAAAATTTTAAACGTAAGTTTTGTGTGTGTGTGTGTGTGTGTGTGTGTGTGTGTGTACCACAGGTTCAATATATAAATTATGTCTAATTGATTACATTGTTTTTCAAAATAAAGAATTTTTTATATTTTACATCAGCTTCATAATATAAATGCAGAAAAACTATATTTTTTTTCCTTAAAGTTCAGAAATAGCCATTTTGCTCATTCGGTATACTGTACACCACTAACTTTATTAAGAATGGATTTGCAACCTCTTCCCTCCATTCTATTAAACTCTCTCAAGTTTAATAGAATGTTCTGCCATGAACTGACTTCTCACCTTAGAGACATGAGATTTGCATCCTGAAATCTCTTTCTTGCAAAAATGCCCAGTTAGCATCCAAGCATTACAGAAAAGAAATACTTTTTTACAGATCTCAAATTCCATTCAGCTTTACTCAAGACATCATGTATTTTTAAATTGTCAACACTCACCTGAGGTCTTTAAAAATCAACAAAAACATAATTTTGTGTTTTCTTTCATTTATTCTGGTTCTAAGTGGCCATTTCTAAATGAAAGTATTTAAGTATGTTAACGTCACCTTATAACATCCTATTTCAAATGACTACCGTCTCTCCAAAGATGAAATATGAGGAACTCATAATTATGCTCTCCAAAGATTTACTTTCTGAATCTGTATTACCTTTCTGCTAAACTCCACACTGTTCATTATTCTCTGAGAATATTCTTTTACTTGTATGGTCACCTCACAATGCTGTTTCATTTCATGTAGCTTTTTCCTACAATTTTATGCCTCGTTTATTTCTGGGAAAATGCATTATTTCAGATTGATAATTATAGACACAAAGACTTGGCTATAATTCCCTGAATGTTTCAAGAACTCCTTTTTTTTTAATACCTAGATTCTGAAGCTCTCCACAAAGCATTACTAAAACTTCATTTACATAAGTATCTATATATTAATCACACAATAATGCATTTATAATTGTATTATGATTTATTGCTAATTTTGGAGCATAAACGTAGCTGTCTTATTTACCACCCTCTTGTAAATCACTTTAATATTTGCACTTAGGACTTGAAAGAGAATGGATAAATAAAAAACTGAAGAATATGCAAATTCAATTTATATATTTTTCATAAAATTAGGTGATTATCTAACCTTTATCCAAAAAAAAAACAAGAGCCCAGATGCTCTGCAGGCATGATACTCGAGAATGTAGGGTCTTACAGGAGGAAAACATGCAGTAATCCATGCAGCAGAGTTTACCTGTGACCAGCTGGGGTTAGTGACCTATGCATTCCTTACATGCTACATACCAGGAATGGAAAAATGGAATTTGTCAGTTGTGGAAATAAGTATAATGAAGTTTTGTAGCAGGTCATGCTCATATATTCAGCAAAGGTACAATCAAAATTATACTCAATTCTAGTAAATCTAAGTCTGTATCTATTGCTTTGTCTTTAACTATGAAATGTCAGAACTGACTTAAAAAAAAACAACAAAAAAAGTGTTTTTTTAATTATGGTCGTGGTCAGTAAGACATAGCCCAGCACTGCTAATGTGACTTAGTGATTCTCTCATCAGGAAACACAGTTTCTACTTCCTCTTTTATTCTCCACATCCTGTAGTAAGTAAAGTTTCAGTGAAATATACATCTACATGGTGAAAAGAAAAGAAAACTTACATGTGCTGATAAGATCATTTCTGACAGGTTTTACCACCTGTGTTTCTGGGGATGGACGCAAGCTAGAGTTCCTTACTCTGACGTTTTCACTGATGTCATTCCCCTTGATCCTCAATTTGAAAGTGGATAAAAATGTTTTCTATGTTTTCTTCTTTAAGAAATTAAATAAAGAATGCTGTCTAGACATGATCCTCTAATGATTTTCAATCAGTGGTCATCAACAGAAGAAAAGCACAGACTCTCATACCCACAGGATGACATTCAGTCAGATAAGAAAATTCTCCCTGAAATCAGAGTTTCATCTGTAACATGTAATCAAAGGCTTCCACAGGTTCTGCATCACTGTGCAGTCAGCCATAACATATGGGATTGGCTCTGAGAATCTCACATCAGATGACTGACCCACATGTCATAAGTACACTGATCTGGTACCAGGTCCTGCCTCTCTTAATGATCTCCTGCAGGGACCTTGGAACATTCTAGGATGTTTCCTGGAGCCATTTACCCTATACAGGCACACTTCCAAGTAGAAACAGAAGCTTTGATTCTCACTGGGACCCCTGCTCTGTCCAACCAACCTCTCTAGAAATATGATGTTCTAATCTCTCCTGCTTAGAACATTTCAAGGTCTCTCCCTGTGCTAATTTAGTAAAGGTAAAAGAGAAACGAGAAAGAGGCAAACTATGCAGGGAGCAATATATAGGATTCCTTTACCTAATGTATTTATCTGATATACCCAAATACTGAGAAATATAGATTCATTTCATAACGGTCAAGAAAAGAGGAGGAGGAACCTCCATGCCAACAGTATATATAAAATGGAATCAATATTGCATAAGCTCCAGCTTAAGCTTAGCTACGAGGTACTAACTCTTCTCATAAAGAAGCAATAACTCTCCATCATTTGAAGCACACTGAGGACTCAGACAGCTGGACACGGAGGGTGTAGGCTCCTCACTCGAATTCTGTACCTGCATCACAGAGCAATGAAATATTCCCAAAGAATTATTGAGGATGAGGTGGGGAGCCGAAACAAAAAACATGAATCCATAGTCTGCCCTACCATCTGTTTGCTAGATGGACCACCGTCTTGGTCCAATACGACCTTCCCACTTTTCTCTGGGCCTCCCTACTTTCCACCTCCATCCTCTCATTATATCTTACCTACACTTGGGAAGAACTCTAGTTTTTCCACTTTATCAACAAATAATCCAAATACCAGCTGCGTGTATAACTCCTTAGAAATCTCAGGTCTGACTCAGTAATCCATGACCTTGGAAATCTAAAGTTTTCCTAATTCCTTTATTATTTTTTTCTAATTTCCATGTACTTACACTCTCAGGATCTCCACTGTTCTCGGGTTCGTCTTCCCTGCAAAACCTGTCAACCTGGACATAGACTTAAGTACCCCCCTCTAAGTATCTCCTAGGGAATCTAGTTTTTAAAAAAGCCTCAGCAAGCCTTATAGACTTCATTAAAGACTCTTT
The DNA here is from genome assembly GCF_039906515.1 of Pseudorca crassidens. Lineage (NCBI taxonomy): Eukaryota > Metazoa > Chordata > Mammalia > Artiodactyla > Delphinidae > Pseudorca > Pseudorca crassidens. Next base: position 18,918,730 of record NC_090303.1, on the reverse strand, counting down.
AAGATAACCCATGGGAGACAGCAGTACACCCCAGATATCTATTTAATACACCCTCAGAGTAATACTTTTTTTTATAAAGTCTCTTCTGGCCAATGACTCTCAGCTCTTCTTCAGCATATGCAGTGTCTCACCCTTCTGATGACTCTCTGCTCTATCCCAGGGCCACTCCCTTTCCTGATATTACATTCTTTCCCAATTTTGTATGTTGGTAAAATCAAATAACATAAAATATAACATGTTAATTATTATAAAGTACTGTTCAGTGATATTAAATACATTCACATTACTGGGCAGCCAATATCACCATTTATCTTTCTAACTCTTTTCTGTCTTTTAAAACTGTAACTCTATGTCCTTTAAACATAACTTTCCTTTTTGTTCCGTAACCACCTGAAAAGCATCATTACCCTCTCAATTGCTATAATTTTGACTACACTAAGTACCCCATATAACTGAAATAAGTAGTATTGTTATGACTCGCTAAAAGTCACAAAAGTGGCATTTTTGGTAGCTAACTGTCCTCAAGATTCATCCATGTTGTAGCATATTCCTAGATGTTTTCCTTCTTAAGACTGAATAACATTCTATTATATGGGTATACCACATTTTGCTTATCCGGGAAGTAGTGGATGAACACTTAGGTTGCTTTCATATTTTAGCTGTGATTATTACTGCTATAAACATTGGAGTACAAATATTTCTTTAAAACCCTGATTTCAATTCCTTTGGGTATACCTCATAGTAAAATTACTGGATCATGTAGTAATTCTATTTTTCAATACCTGAAAAATTGCCCTACTATTTTGCACAGCAGCTGTATCATTCTGCATTCCCACTGACATAGCACAATGGTTCCAATTTCTTCACATCCCCACCAATACTTGTTTTCTGCTTGTGTGTGTGTGTTTGTGCGTGTGTGTATGCACACAAATATATAAACATGTATTTAGTGATATGGAGCATTTATTCAAGTGCTTAGTCATTTGCACATCATTTTTGAAGAACCATCTATTCAAGTCTTTTATCCATTTTTGAATGCGGGTGTTTGCTTTTTGTTGAGTTGTAGGAGTTCTCTGTATATTCTGAATAGAAATCTCTTGTCAGATAGATGGTTTTCAAATATTTTCTCCTATCTTGTGAATGTTGACAACAAGACTTCTCAGCACCATTTGTGGAATAGACTAACCTTTCTACTTTGAAAGGTCTTAGCAACTTGTCAAAAATCATTTGGCCATATATCAGGGTTTATTTCTGGGTGTTCTATGCTATTGGTCTTGAATAGGGGAGAAAATAGTATAATCCATCCAGGTTGATGAAGAACATAAAGAAAGACCAGGACTGAGAATTAGAAGGGCAATATAAAAGAACAGGGAAGGGCTTCCCTGGTGGCGCAGTGTTTGAGAGTCCACCTGCCGATGCAGGGGATGCGGGTTCGTGCCCCGGTCCGGGAGGATCCCACATGCCGCGGAGCGGCTGGGCCCGTGAGCCACGGCCGCTGAGCCTGCACGTCCGGAGCCTGTGCTCCGCAATGGGAGAGGCCACAACAGTGAGAGGCCCGCGTACTGCAAAAAAAAAAAAAAAAAAAAAAGAGCAGGGAGTAAAAGGCAGTGTGAGAGAAGATGTTGTATTTGCAAGTTAATGGAAATATGATCATGCTAAAACCACTAAAAGCCTGACTTTGAACAATAGAGTAAATGTTTTAGCAAGAAACATAACACCCATCTCTGGGAAATATAGTATGGGCATAAAGATAAACCACACACAAACATATTAAAAAGAGAAAGGTTTTCATGGTGTGAGAATATTGTGGGATTTGAAGTACAATTCACTTCTGTTCTACCATTGTCTCTAAAATTTATCACAGTGTATACACAAACAATTCCAATTCTGGTAATGTGCTTGACAGGTTTATATATGAACTTCAGCGACCAATAAATGTACATTCATAGTAGGACTGTTCCCTAAAGCAAAAAACAAAACAAAACAAAAAACAACCCTGGAAAGACTATAACTCACTCTGTCAACACACATACAGATGCAATGATAGTTAGTCCAAAAACAGGGTGAGCATGGGTACAAGAGGCTAATCCCCAGGCTGGGGTGGGGTGCAGAGTTTGAGGGTAACACAGGTAGAAAAGGCTTTTGTCATATCCTTGATTTTTGGGGTATGGACATTCACAGGTCACTACCCTCATTTCAAAATGAATGAACGCACTCTCCAATTTTTTAAAACAGGTGAAGTAAACATGAGTGATGATAAATTTCAAACTGTCACCAATCAAATAGGATACTAAGAAAAATTAAATAATATGATTTAAGAATGAAGTGGAGAGATTGTCCAAGATGGTGGCATAGAAAGACCCAGAGCTTGACGCCTCTCATGGGCACGTCAAAGTCACAACTGTTTACAGAACAGCAATTGATGAAAAAGGCCGGGACCTACCGTAAAAGATCTTCTATGGCTAAAGACATAAAGAAGGCACCACAAAAAATAAATAAAGATAAAAAAGAAGGGCTTCCCTGGTGGCACAGTGGTTGGGGGTCCGCCTGCCGATGCAGGGGACGTGGGTTCGTGCCCCGGTCCGGAAAGATCCCACATGCCGCGGAGCGGCTGGGCCCGTGAGCCATGGCCACTGAGCCTGCGCGTCCGGAGCCTGTGCTCCGCAACGGGAGAGGCCACAACAGTGAGAGGCCCGCGTACCGCAAAAAAAAAATAAATAAATAAATAAAAAAGAAGGCACCACAAGAAGACAGGAGGGAAGGCCAGTAGCCAGCATAGCCCCAGGACCAGGGCTGGAGCACTAGCCCTGATGTCACCTGGACTGCAGCTCTACCCACAAGTGAACCAGCACTAGGTTCGGTGTCCCCCAGCGTTGTGCAGCCAGCTGCCTTATGATTTAGCCTCACCAAGCAGCACAGACAGCCTCCACACAAGGCAGAGCCTGGCAAACAACCAGTCTGGGGGCAGCCAAGCCTACCAGACCTCCCACGGTAGTCAGTCCACTGCAACAGAAGAGCCCAAGCAGCCCACATAGGGGTGCACCTAGAGCATATAGTTCTAGTGACCAGGGGAGAGTGGGCTGCTGCGACACATAGGACCTCTCCTACAAAAGGCCACTTCTCCCACGTGCCGCAGAGCAACTAAGCCCGTGCGCCACAGCTACTGAGCCTGTGCTCTGGAGCCCGCGAGCCACAACTACTGAAGCCAGCGTGCCCTAGAGCCCGTGCTCCACAACAAGAGAAGCCACCGCAATGAGGAGCCTGTGCGCAGCAACGAAGAGGAGCCCCTGCTCGCTGCAACTAGAGAGAGCCCACGTGCAGCAATGAAGACCCAACACAGCCAAAAAAATTAAAAATATAAATTAATTAATTAAAAAAAATAGTCCATGACTGCAACAAGATGCATAACTTCACTAATAACCCAGGGCTTAAAACCATAAGAAAAAAACCGTGCATAAACCTACCAGACTGGCAGACATGAAGACACAGTATCAAATAGCAGCAGGACGTGGAGCAATGGAAAGCCTGGTGCGCAGCGGGGGTGCAACCACTTCTGAAACAATCGGGCCTCAGAGAGCGATGTCCGTGCACACAGACCCACAGTGCTCCTCCCAGCTGAACACAGACCCCCCAGCCCTGCACCAGGACACACGGACATGGGCTCCGCAGCCACAGGAGCCAAACCTGAAACCAACCTGAAGGCCATCACAAGCGGAGGCAGAAATGAACCAGGCACGCTCCTAGGAAGGAATATCCCACAGCAGTGGAGTACGTTTTTGTTTAAAGTTAGTAGAATTATAAAAATCATTTTTTAAAAACCTATATTCACAGGAGGAAAGAATCTCATGGACACAAGCTGAGCCATCAAGAGCAACAAAGCAGCGAGCACAGTCCACCTGCTTACGGACTTTGCAACTAGGCAGAGCTGGGCTGCGCTATTTAGGGATGCGTGCTGGGCGTAAACTATGAGGACAAGTTGCTGACACAGAATCAGGAGGACAGCTACGGCGGGGAGGACGCTGGGACGAGGGAAGTGCACTCCTGGGTGTCCACTCGTCACGTTCTGTTTCTTGATCTTTAAGATTATTCTTTACATGTATATCACTTAATCCTTAATATGTACTTACAGCTTATCATTTTTGTTTATTAAAAAAGGGGTATCCCGAACAAAGTAGAAGGAGACCTCCTTCTTCCAGGGAAGCAAAGGAATAATTTCTATCAGTGAAATCTCGATACTGTGGCTGCTTCAACATCAAGCCTGACAACAACTCCCGTGAGAGGGGCACCGGGGCCACGACACTCAGAAGGAGGCTCTGGGACCTCAGTCACTGCCTCTGAGGAGCCCACGGCACCTGGTCAGAGTTCTTAGTCATTCTGCACACGACCCTTTTGCCTTGGTTGCTCTGGCACAGCTCGGCCGGCATCATGGCTGGGAGAGAAAGAAGAAACGTGCAGAAGAGGGAACCGGGCTTCAAGCTGACCCACCTCCTTCTACGGAGACAATACCACAGTCCCTAAGAGAGGACAGCAAGGGCACGGAATCCAGGCTCTCTGCCTGAGGCCTGGCCACACTAGCGCCCCACACTTCTGATGCCACAGGGAGAATTTCGCAAGGTGCCCTCAGACCACCTGGTTGGACACATGGGGCTTTCAGACACGCAGGTCCTGTCCGACCCCGCACCTCTGGGGTCACATGCTAGAGGTGGGCCTGGAAGCCTCCAGGTTTTCACCTTTGGTAACAGCTTTATTGAGGTTTCATTTCCATACCACACAATTTGCCCATTTTAAGTATAAAGCTCAGTGGTGTTTTGCATATTCACAGGGTTGTGCAGCCACCAGCATAATCCACTGGACAACATTTCCATCATCTCCCCAAAACCCTACTCTTTACAGGTCACCCTTCATGTCCCACAGGCCCAGCATCACCAGTCCACTTTCTGTCTCTGTGGGCTTGCCTGTTCCGGCTGTCTCATGGAAGCGGAATCCACTAATTGTCTTTTTGTGTCTGGCCTCTCTCACTGAGCATCATGTTTTCATTCATCCACATTGTAACCTGTGTCAGTGCTTCACTCCTTTTCATGGCTGAGTAACACGTACTCTCTCTGCTTTTAACTCTATAATTAATTGTGTCTCCCTGCCTGCACCGCACAGGGCTGATGAGGATTTCACCTTCCGTCATTCTTGGGGTGTAAGCTGAATTTTTTTTTTCTTACATCTTTATTGGAGTATAATTGCTTTACAATGCTGTGCTAGTTTCTGCTGTATAACAAAGTGAATCAGTTATACATACACATATGTTCCCATATCTCTTCCCTCTTTTGTCTCCCTCCCTCCCACCCTCCCTATCCCACCCTTCTAGGTGGTCACAAAGCACCGAGCTGATCTCCCTGTGCTATGCGGCTGCTTCCCACTAGCTATCTATTTTACGTTTGGTAGTGTATATATGTCCATGCCACTCTCTCACTTCGTCCCAGCTTACCCTTCCCCCTCCCCATATCCTCAAGTCCATTCTCTAGTAGGTCTGTGTCTTTATTCCCATCTTACTCCTAGGCTCTTCATGACATTTTTTTTTCTTAGACTCCATATATATGTGTTAGCATACGGTATTTGTCTTTCTCTTTCTGACTTACTTCGCTCTGTATGACAGACTCTAGGTCCATCCACCTCACTACAAATAAGTCGATTTCGTTTATTTTTATGGCTGAGTAATATTCCATTGTATATATGTGCCACATCTTCTTTATCCATTCATCCGATGATGGACACAGGTTGTTTCCATCTCCAGGCTATTGCAAATAGAGCTGCAATGAACATTGTGGTATATGACTCTTTTTGAATTATGGTTTTCTCAGGGTATATGCCCAGTAGTGGGATTGCTGGGTCATATGGTAGTTCTGTTTGTAGTTTTTTAAGGAACCTCCATACTGTTCTCCATAGCGGCTGAACCAATTCACATTCCCACCAGCAGTGCAAGAGTGTTCCCTTTTCTCCACACCCTCTCCAGCATTTATTGTTTCTAGATTTTTTGACGATGGCCATTCTGACCGGTGTGAGATGATATCTCATTGTAGTTTTGATTTGCATTTCTCTAATGATTAATGATGTTGAGCATTCTTTCGTGTGTTTGTTGGCGATCTGTATATCTTCTTTGGACACCAAGGAGTCCTGTGCAGAGGCTGAAAGCCGAGCCCCACACGGTGCACAGTCACCCTGTGTGACCAGAGCCCAGGAGGAAGGGTGAGATGGGCCTGCCTGTTTATAGGACCAGCATCCTCCAGTCTCATGTGAAACCAACCCGCTGGTCAGAGTCCTGTGAGAGCTGCTCCCCAGGGTTCCAGGCAGGCAAGACAGAATGGTCATGGGCCACGGTGCTGCCTTCAGTTCAGGCACTCATGGTAACTGTCCAGTTGGAAAGTACTGAGGCTCCTTCCTGCCTCTTCCAGCTTCTGGGGGCTCCAGACATCCCTGGGCTGGTGGCTGCATCCCTCCCATCTCAGCCTTCATCTTCATGTGGCTTCCCCTCTGTGCCTGTGTCTCTGCTCATCTTATAAGGACGTAGTTACACAGCACTGGGGCCACCCTAAGGCCCTTGTCTTACCTACTTACACGATCAGGCCCTACTTCCAGATGAGGTCATGTCCTGAGGCCCTGGGGACAGGACATGGATGTCTCCTCCCCTGGGGGGTACACAGTCCCCCTTCGCTCTGAGATAACAGGTAATGTTGCCCAGAAAACAAGCAAGCCCCTTATCTAAGCCAGCCCCTCGAAGAGGTCTGAGCCTGCCTGGTCTCTTGGAAACTGACCTGGGCAGGAGAGTGTGGCTCAGGACCCGAGTGTGAAGGACACCAGGAAGCAGCCGTGTGAGGCTCCCCTTCGCAGCTGCGGCGCTGGACCAGCTGATGAGGTCCAGCAGGGCAACTCTGTCCTCCCTACAGGACTCGACCCACGTGGTCTGGGGGTGACAGGCAGCAGTGAGCGGGTGTGTGACGAAAGGTATGTGACAGGCCTGCAGTGAGCAGGTGAACACGTGTGTGTGTGTGACATCAGACACATGTGGTGGGTCAGCAGTGAGCATACATGTGTGAGAAATCGGGTGCATGTGACGGGCCAGCGGTGCACACACACGTGATCAGGTGCACGTGGCATCTGAGCAGGCAGGGCGCCACAGGGCTGCATTGCTGCCATGGGCTCGAGCCGCCGACCCTGCCTGGTGTGGAGCATCCCTCCCCCTCCCCCCGTGTCCCTCCCTCACTATGTGCCCCAGTAGCTCCCATGTCTCCAACTACACCCCCTCAGTGGCTGTACCTGCACAGGGTACTTCCCCTGGGCAAGTACTTTTTTTTCCCACATGTGTATTGGAGTATAATTGCTTCACAATGGTGTGTTAGTTTCTGCTTTATACAAAGTGAATCAGCTATACATATACGTATATCCCCATATCTCCTCCCTCTTGTGTCTCCCTCCCACCCTCCTTATCCCACCCCTCTGGGTGGTCACAAAGCACCGAGCTGATCTCCCTGTGCTATGCAGCTGCTTCCCACTAGCTATCTATTTTACGTTTGGTAGTGTATATATGTCCATGCCACTCTCTCACTTGGCCCCAGCTTCCCCTTCCCCTGGGCAAGGACTTCTTGAAGAGGGTCACCTCCGTGGTGACGGTGACCTTCCTCTTCTGCTGCTTCAGCAGGGGCGGCCCCTGCCAGTGGCTGCTCTGCACCAAGGCATCCGGGCCGCAGAGGGCTGGTCCCTGCACCTGAGACCAAAGAGAAGGACTTGAGGGGTTGCGCTTTCTCCCACCGGGAGCCCCATGTCCGGGGGGGCCAGCAGGGGCATGTCAGACACACAGGGCCAGACATTCTGGTTCATATTCCCCCAACACGGTGGGTGAAAGGAGAGCCACATGGGACCTCAGACCACGTAGGACAAGGTGCGTGCCAAGGACCATCTCAGCGCTGTTGATTGGCCCATTCAGTTTGCCCTCCCATGAAGTGCTCTCCATGACTGGCCCAGTTTTCTGCTGGGCTGTGTATTATTGGGACATATGTATGGCTATTGATTATTGGGTTATCTTACGTATGTGTATGTCTATACATCAACATCTATATCTATCTGTATAGAGACAAATGCATAATGTCGTGTATCCACAATTACAGTATCATACAGAGTATTTCTCTGCCCTAAATATCCTCTGTGCTCTGCCTGTTTGATGCCCCCAGCCCCTGGCAACACCACCCTCTTACTGTCTCTGTAATCTGCCCTCCCCAGCATGTCATTGGGTTGGAATCACACAGGATGTAGCATCTCAGACCAACTTCCTGTTCTTTTTTTATTTGAAATTGTCTTTTCATTCCCCATCACTCAGAGAATGTTATTCCAATGGAATGGACTTTGAGGCCTAAAAGTCTCATTGATTACCCAGCATATCTATGCTTATTCATAGATGATTAAATTTTTGTTGTATTTACTATGACCATAGAGTTCTAAGGGTTACATTTTTTCTGAATTATTATTACAGTTATAAGTAGTTCTAACTCATTAAAACAGTATATATATGATTACACATTTGTATAATTATTAAACAAAGATACTTATTTGAAACATATCTTTTAATAGAATGAATGTAACTTTTCCCTTTTATTTTTTATATGTATTCGAGGATGACCATGACTAATTGCTAGGAAGAGAAAAGATTCAATAACTGGATCTATTCCGACTTTGTAATTTTTAGAGATTAGCACTGAGACACCTTGTTCAGATAAGACTGGGAGTTTTGTTTTAAAAATGTCACTTATTCTTTCAATTCCTTCCCAATTACATACCCAAATATTATACAGAAGGTTTGGTAACCTATCAGCTGACAATGTGATTAGCTTTTCTCTCAATCTTGGTGAAAGCAAACCGTGGGAAACTTTCAAGACGATTTACGAGAATCTCTTTTCAGCGTCTGGGAAGCAGGACAAAGGCTTCACCAGGCTCAGCAACTGACCAACTGTCTATTTGATCAGCTACTCTTTCACCGAGAAAGTCTTGCTTAACCTGACTGCCCAGGAAAGTTGCAACGCTGTCCCTCCTATTATGCCTTTGTGCGTGTGATGTTTTATAAAGAGCCCTTACTCTTTATGAAGGAGTATATTTTATAAAGGGCTCTCACGGCAGGACGTGCTTTAAGTGCATTTTCTTCAAATCTGCATATTTACCTTATTCTGCTTGTGGAAGATCATTGGCGTGCCCATCCTCCCTGCTTGGCCCACCAGCCTGGTTGGATTCTCTGATAGTCAAGACTCATTTCAGTGTTCACTGCAAGAAAAATATGTGTGTTTGTGTTGAGAGGAGGCTCACCAAACCGGTGAGAGGCAAACCGCAGGATGCATCCCTGAAAGCAGCCTGGCCGAGATCAGAATAAGATGGAGCGGGGGTGAACACGGTTCCTATTTAAGTCACAAAAATAAGAGAGATCAAGACGCCACTTCTCATTAAGCCACTGAACATGGAATGATGCATTATTACCTAAAACTCTGGGGTATTTTAACAGCTTTATCAAGGTGTAATCGACATACGACAAATGCACACGTTCAAAGTGTATAATTTGATAGGTTTTGAAACGTGTACCCCATCAAGATAATGATTATACTGTCGAAAAAAAATTAATCAATGGTCAATCTAAGAAAGTAATGGAAAATTTTATTTGTGTCAGCCTGGGGATGATAACCCGGGACACAGTTTTTCAGAAAGCTCTGAGGACTGTTCTAGAGAGGTGAGCGGGGAGGCCAGTATATGGGTGAATTTGACAAAGGGGTGCGTGCAAACAAGCGCACAGCTTGGTAGGAGGTTACGCTATTCAGGCGGAACAGAGAGCCTTAATGGTTTTAGTGCTTTTCTAAGTGTGGGAAGAGGCAAGAATCCAGGTTCATAAAAATTTTCTCCTGAAAATATCGAACTCTCCGAGGGCCGGTTCTGCCAGTTTCCCCAGAGCACAAAGTGCCTCATCCTGGCCTTCACCCTGAAGTCCTTCCAGGGTGTCCTGTAAGTCCGCGACTGTGGTGGTTGATGACTTATTTCTTGTAGAACTGGATGGTGGGCAACGTTCTTTATGTCACAGTCCCCTCCCTTTTGGTCTTAATTTTGACCATGGTTTGGGAGGCAGTTCATGACCATTTTGTCCTATGGTGCTAGGAATGCTCATTCCCAGGTCAGGCGAGGATTTCCTGGATAGACCACTCAGTGTGCTGTTACTGGAATAGGCCCTGTTAACAGTAGCCCAAAGCCTCTGGGTCGCCTGTCCTACTAGTCTGTTATGGTCCAGGAAATGGTTCCCTCTTGTGGCTTCTTCCCATACCTAGAGTTACACTATTACAACCACTGACCTTATAGAACCATGTATTTGACAATTGTTTTAGGTCACCTGGTCATCATTATTTTTAGCGGAGGCTCAGTCGCACATTTGGTAATGCAAGAAACAAAAATCTTGTAACATAGGCAGAATACAAGTAATATAGCTAGTGACATTATTAAGGTCATAAGTAAGTATTTAAACTAAGAACTTTTAGGTGCAGCCCACTATCTCCCCAGGTCATTATCTTTATCTTTAAGGGAAATGATACAGTGGCCTTGTCCATGCAGTCCACAAAGACGTCTTCACGTACAAGGTGAGTGTTGGGTCATCGTGACCCCTTACAGCATAAGGAAAGGAATGTTATCTTCTAAGGAGTTACGTGGCTGTTGCCAGAAGGAGAAAAATTGACCTCTGTGGCTGAGGAGATATTGGGGAGGTCAGGTGAACACGTAATGCACATGCACGTGCACACTGGTGGGGAGGGAGGAGGCCGAAGGGCAGAGGAAAAGCGTATGTTTTGAATTTGTCTTGCCCCTTAAAATATGCATTTTTATTTCATCAGTACATCATCCCTAGAACTTTCCTCCCGCGCTCTCCAATCCAGGCAAACTCGGATCTGCTTTCTGTCACTACAGACTACTTTGCGTTTTCTGGAAGCGTACACGCGAGTGTGTGCGTGTGTGTAGGAGGGCGGGCATCAAACTTCGGTTTTCAGCTTCAGAATAAATAACTAAGAAGACATAAAGATTAAAAAAGGCCTTCGGTGACTTCATCACGGTCAAACTTCAAGGCAGTAGAAAGGGATTTACTGGGGGTGGGGCAGGGCAGATCAGGTCAGCAGGTAGAATCCACTGTATTCATGGAACAGTGTACAGATAGATACTCTATTAATATAGAGTTAGAAACATTTTCTACGGTTTGATGAGGACCAGCCACACACGGGGTAAACAAAAGCAGCTCTGGCCGCTCCAGGAAAGCACCCCCACTGGGAAGAGGTCACCGAGCGCTTGCTCCAGGGGTACAATCCCAGCCCCGGACGGCGTGACAACCCATCCCGTCCTACTTTCCCGGGGGTCTTTCCTTTCACGTAGAGAAAAGCTGAAAAGAACTGCTTGTATTTAAAAAGTGACACATTTGTATGTTCACCCCGCTCTCTCCAGCGCTGTGGACACCTTGTTTTCGTGGGCTCCCACTTGGGGGCAGTGGTTCTCATGTGGCTGGAGGATGGACGAGGCGCGAGTGCGGAACTGTCCTGGCTCCACCCACAGCTGATTTCCTGCTGCCCGGTGAGGCCACCTGCCCCATCTCCTGTCCTCACCCTTAACACAAACGTCCCTGGGCCGGGAAAGGCAGGCAGTCTTGTGTTACAGGCACGTGCCTGCTGTGGGCTGAATTGTGTCCTCAAAATTCACATGCTGAGTCCTGACCCAGGTGGTTCATGCTGAACCCCGGCTCCCCTTCTGGGCACTTACATTTTGGAGGGCGAGGGCAGACAACACCACGTGACCAGCCCCCAGCCAGGTGCCAAGCCTCTAATGAGCTTCCCTGGGGGAAGGGGACGGAGGTAACTGTCATGGTTCTGCCCTTCGTCGCTGGGGGAAGAGACACCCTAGAGACCCTCGAGGGAAGGAGGGGGCATGAAGGGTCATGAGGTGACCGGAGCAGGGGCCCTCCCACCCGTGCAGGCCTACTGTGCGCCGCGACCCATCTCAGCTGTGAGCCTCCCAGGAAGTCCCTGGAAGCTGAAGGCGGCCCTGCAGACCCCACCCCTTTCCTCCACGTCTAGTAAGACCCACTTCTCCTTGCCATTCCAGAAGCGCTTTTGGAGCTGATCTGGGAGTTGTTCTGGGGTTTAATAGGCTGAGCCCCTGTTGCTATGCCCCTGCTTTCGCACAAGAGCCTTCAAAACGAGCTGTTTGCTCTGTTGCCTGAATGGCCTCCCACCCACCAATATTCTCAGGAAAAAGTAAGGACGCTCATTCACATGCCCCTCCCAGGGCATGGGACTCACGTGGGCAGGCCCCTCCCAGGGCATGGGACTCACGTGGGCAGGCCCCTCCCAGGATATGAAGCTCACCTGGGGATGCACCCAGCAGCCCACGGGGCTCTCGTGGGCAGGCCCCTCCCAGGGCATAGGACTCACGTGGGCAGGCCCCTCCCAGGATATGGAGCTCACCTGGGCAGGCACCCGGCAGCCCACGGGGCTCTCGTGGGCAGGCCCCTCCCAGGGCATGGGACCCACGTGGGCAGGCCCCTCCCCGGATATGGAGCTCACCTGGGGATGCACCCAGCAGCCCACGGGGCTCTCATGGGCAGGCCCCTCCCAGGGCATGGGACCCAACTGGGCAGGCCCCTCCCAGGATACGGAGCTCACATGGGCAGGCACCCCGACAGGGCTGGGCACACAGGAACCGTGCACATAGCCTGCGTTGCAGAGCACCCCCTGCCCACCTGTTGGTCAGAGCTGACCCTGAGGGCCTCAGAGCAGGACCTGAACTAACACACAGCAGCTCCTGGACAGGTCTGTGACCCTGGGCTTCACTCATGCGGCCTCCCTCCACCGGGTCTTCCAGAGGCTTCCACTACACCTGGGGCACTGGGCTCCTGGCTCCACCCACCACCCCTCCTCTCCCTGACTCCTGGGTTCTTCTCATTAGGAGAGGGTCTTCTTGAAATTGTCTCCCACTCTTGGACCAGATAAAATGATGAGAAAACAAGCCAGAGCTGTGGCCCCTTGTCTGTCCTGACTCTCAGGAGCCCACACCTGTTCCTTGGACCTGGCCGGTGCAGTAAGGGCCACTTTCTGCATCTCTGAGCCCCTGATGGGTGAGGATTGGCCGACCTGGGCAGCCTGACCCGGCCGGCCAACCATCCCCAGGTGTGCCTGGGTTGAGCTCTGTACAGACATCCCCTCCAGGCAGCAGGAGCACCTGCAGCTGTGCCTGAGGCTATATAGTCTCTGCCCCGTCAGCCACCGCGGTGCGGGGCTGGTGGGAGGGAGCGAGGGGCTGCGGCCTGTGCGTGGCCTGGCCTCAGTGGGGCTCTGCTGGACCTTCCACGGGAGCTGCCGGGCTGCTCCCTGCTAAGGAAGAGGATGTGTCGCTCGTACCTGCCATTGGAAGTTCTCCCCAGGCAGAGGTGAGGAAGCAAGAAGAAAGGCAGTGGGGGCCCGGAGAGAAGGGGTGGCTCAGGTAGGGAAATGGAGAGCTTCCAGAAGGGCGCCCGGGGCCAGGACCATCCCACATGGCCTGCGGGAGCCAACTCAGCAAGGTGCTGTCCCTGCGTGGCTCGAGCCCTCTCCTCCAGCCGGTAAGGTCCTTGCGGATGTTTAGGTCTGCTTCCCTGGGAAGGGTGGATAGAGCTCAGGAGCAGCTGGCCTGGGGGTCAGGGAGGCTCCTTGCGGGGGGGCCGGGGGGGGCTGGCAGGAGTGCGGGAGCTGGGGGGCTGCTGGCTGCCTGGGAGAAAATCCCCACCTCTGATCAACTTCAGAATTGTTCATGCGTGTAGCAAGTGTCCTGACGGTTTTCACCTGTGTAACTGGCGGGTTTATTTTGTTTTAAATTATTTTTATTTATTTTGGCTGCGTTGGGTTTTCGTTGTGGTGCACGGGCTTCTCATTGCAGTGGCTTCTCGTTGCGGAGCACGGGCTCTAGGCGCACAGGCTTCAGTAGTTGTGGCTCGCGGGCTCTAAGCACAGGCTCAGTAGTTGTGGCTCATGGGCGTGGTTGCTCCGCGGCATGTGGGATCATCCCGGACCAGCGTTCGAACCCGTGTCCCCTGCATTGGCAGGTGGATTCTTAACCACTGCGCCACCAGGGAAGCCCACTGGCGGGTTCTTAATTAGCAGTGTGAATGGTGACATCAGAGGTCCTGAATCAGGACTGAAATACGTACCCCTACATGCACCGGTGTGAGGACCTGGGGAGGCCGTGTGCAGCCGGCACCCTCAGGGATGGGCTTCCGACTGACCCCTCAACATTCTGGTGTCCAGCCTCTGCTTTATGATTTCTGGGGCCCAATGCTGACTCTAAGGGTTCTGCGCTCCAGCCTCTATCTGTCTTTAATGAGACCCGCACTTCCAGGATCCTACAGAGCAGGGTCTGTGTGACTGTTCTGTGGCTTCTCTAACAAATGACCACAAGCTGGGTGGTTTAAAACAACAGGAGTTCATCCTCCCCCAGTCCTGGAGGCCAGACATCTGAGATCAAGGTGTCGCAGGACTGAAGTCCCTCCAGAGGCTCCAGGATAGGGTTCTTCCTGCCTTTTCCAGCTTCTGGGGGCTCCAGGCGTCCCCAGGCTTGTAGCTGCATCCCTCCCGTCTCTGCCTCCGTCTGCATGTGGCTTCTCCTCTGTGTCTGTGTCTCTCCTTTTCTGTCTCTTACCAGAACACTGTCATTGGATTTAGGGCCACTCTAACCCAAGAGAACCTCATCTCGAGATCCTTAACTACATCTGCATATTTTCCCAAATATGGTCCTGTTCACGTGTTCTGGGGGGACATATCTTTTGAGGCAACCCTTCAACCCATTATCTGTGTATGAAATAACTCTCTCATTTTAGGAGATTACCAAGGTCCCGTATAGACTGGCATAGAAGGCAGCCATGTGGGTGGGGGTCTGGGGAGAATGAGGACCCAGGAAGCCCCTGGAAAGGATCAAGTCCTGGTGAGTGAGCCCTTCCACCGTGGGGCTGTGAAAACAGCCACTCCACTTGTCCGTGGAAAGGGGCCCAGTGCCAAGTCCAAAAGTGGTGACGTTGCAAAGCTGGCTCTTGTGGGATTTCATCACCAATAGCATCATGTAACCAGTAACTACGGGCTTGGAGGAATCGCTTTCTGGTGTGTGATGACGGCACTGTCACTTTAGGCTCATCAAGCCTAGAATAGGAATGTTTGAAGGAGAAGAGTTTGGGAGATTGTGGAGGAATCTTCTTTGGGAGATTGTGAACCAATCTTCCTTGGTTGTCAAGGAAACCAAGCAGGTTTGCCAAGGTTGTCAAGGAAACTGCTTTGAAGCACCATCACCTGAGTGGTGGTCTCAGCGTGAGCTCGGGTTTGAGAAAAGTGTGATTAAGCCTCACTTTCTCTGACAGCTGCGGAGGGTTTGTAAAGTACCTTGGCTTTTAGGGCAAAGGTTCCTTGCTGCAACGAAGCGTTTCCCAAAATGGGCTGAGGCTCAAGGTGTCCCTTCATGCGACAGTCCAGGGCAGGTGGGTGTCAGGGCCCAGGCTCTGTCCCCCTTGTTTCTCCTCCATGCTTCTGGGTGGAGAGCTCCACCCAGCAGGGTGGGGTGACCACGTGGGCACCAAGCCCTCTGTCCTAGGATGCAGACCGGCCAAGGCCCTCACCACCTCCACTACTTCCCCTTGGTAACAGGAGACACTGCGCCCCAGCTGCAAGGGGTGGGAAGGCTGGGAGGTGAAGGGGAGCCGCGAGCAGGAAACAGGAAAATGGGTTCTGGTGGGCAGCTGGGCGGCTCTGCTGTGAGGGTTGCCCAGACACCAGCACACAGGCCTGGGTCCTGTGAAATGTGACGCTCCATCAGCATGAGCTCTTCGATGCTCTGTGGTTCTGGAAATCCTACAGGAGGTGGTTCACAGCAGGTGAAGCTAATTCTCGCTGTGCAGGTGGTGAAGCCAAAGGTCTGCAGTTCAGGCTGAAGGTGCTGATGTACATACAGGACAAAACCATGTCCTGTGAATGTAGTTCAGGGTCGTTTAACTCAACTACAGGTAAAGAGTTCACTACAGTGAATGCAGTTGTGTTATGCCTACAATCTTCCCTCTTGTGCCTCTCCTCAGGGACCCCCTCCTCAGTTCCTGAGGCTCCTGCAAGTCACGTACAGGGGAATGGAGAGTGGGCTCTGTCCGGTCTGAGCCCTGAGTGACCCTGTGTGTGTCTCTGCTCGGGGCTGCCGTAACAAATACCACAGACGGGGCAGCTTAAACAATAGGCCAATCTCCTAGTCCTGGATGCTCTGTGAGATCAAGGTGAGTGCAGGCTGGTTTCTCCTGAGGCTTCTCTCCTTGGCGTGTAGACAGCCATCTTCTCCCATGTCCTCACATGGTCTCCCCAGGTGATGTCTTGTAGGACGTCAGTCCTGTTGGATTAGGATCCACATTGTGACCTCATTTTACCTTGATCACCTCTTTAGAAACTCCATCTCCAAAACAGCCACATCCTGGGGTCCTGGGGGTTAGGGATTCAGCATGTGAATTTTGGGGGACATGACTGAGCCCACACCATTCTGCTTAGGAAGCAACATGTGCTTTGGTCCGTCCTTCCCTCAAGTCACATGGGGATCATGGGATGGCCCAGGGAGAGGCCACTCCTGCGGTGTTTGTGTCCCAGCTGGGGAGCACTTCTCTGCTCTCTGATCACGCAGCAGCAGTGCCAGCCCTGCCTTGAGGTGAGCAGTTCTGGGGTGCTGTGCTGTGTCGCCTGGCCTGCTGAGATGCTCAGTGTCAGGGAACCCAGGAGTCAACAGCCTAGTAGGGAGGCCAGGGACTCTCAGGGCCTTGACAGATGTCTCTCTCACCAGACACCCCAGAAAATGAGGGCAAACCTTTTGGGGATCACAGGACGGAGAGAGTCACGGTCTCATTTACGCTTCAGAAAGACCACATTGGGGTGGGATGTGAGATGCACCGTGGGGCGGGGAGCTTTGTCAGGGCCTGATGGAGGAACCAGGCCCAAGATTGGGCTTGGGCCAGGGCTGTGGGTGTAGAGGGGAATTAGCCTGGGGACGGGCCATAGACTCTGGAGGACGAGCTGACAGTCACTGGGGCACAAGGAGAGTGGGAGTCTGGGAGGCCCCAGCGTTACCGAGCCAAACTTGGTTCCATGCGCCCACGTGTGGTAAAGCCAGTCTGCTGACACCAGGTTGTAGTGAAGGAAAGTGAAGCGTTAATTGTAGAAGCGCCAATACAAGGAGGATGGGCGGCTTGTGCTCTACAAACCCTGAACTCCCTGAAGGGTTCCAGCCAAGCAATTTTCAAAGGCAGGTGAGGGAAGGGGGCCGCAGGGTATGTGATCGTCTGGTGCACAGTTCTCTGGCTGAGGGTGAGGTTACAGGGCCGTTAACGTTATAAATTCTTAGGCACCCATAGCTCTGGGGCTATGTGTTCATGATCATCAAGTAGTTAATTTCTTCCATATGGTGGGGGTTTTAGCATCTGCAAAACAACTCAGGAAGTGTGCATCAGATACTGTTATCTGGGTACCTCAGAGAGGAGTTACAACAGAGGATATGGTGGAGGGGTCTGTCCCGGAAAGGCCCCAGAGGGGCCTCTGTTACAGTAGGTGTCTGGGCTCAGCAACCAGGGGAGGTGGGTGCCTCCTGGGTGTGGAGAGCTGCAGGATCACAGTCCTGTGAGGAGCCTGTTAGCCCCCAGGGTGAGATGGGGATGCAGAGGCTGGACAAATGCATCTGGCCTAGGAGAAGGGTCCAGGCTGGAAATGTCATGGAAATCATTGCAGGGAGGAAGAGGAAAGCCCAGGCGGAGGCAGGTGGGTCACAGCAGACTATGTGCCCGTGACCGTGGTCCTGCTAGAAGCAACTCAGAGCCAGAAAGGAGTGGCCATCAGGGGCTCAGCTTCGTTCTCTTGTTCATTGGTAAAACTGCTGTGACAGTTTGAAACACTGCCAGGAGACGTCTGGGCCCAGCGCTGCCACGGCTTCATCAAAGGGGACCGGGTACAGAACAGAACCACTGCAGGCCCCGCTCATGTCCCCACTGGGAATGAATCCCATCAGGGATCCGGGGGTCACAGACTCAGCGAACCTCTGCCCTCAGGACTGGTCTTCCTCCTTGCTCTCACCTGCTGGTCAGAGGCCCAGGCACCCACATCCTTGCTCCACACACCCACTGCCCCCACGGACTGAGTAGTATTCCACTGCATATCTGTACAACATCTCCATTTTTCTGTCTGTGGACAATTTGGGGTTTCTCTGTCTTGGCTATTGTAAATAGTGCTGCCCTGAAAATAGGGGTGCACATGT
Source organism: Pseudorca crassidens (assembly GCF_039906515.1). Taxonomy (NCBI): domain Eukaryota; kingdom Metazoa; phylum Chordata; class Mammalia; order Artiodactyla; family Delphinidae; genus Pseudorca; species Pseudorca crassidens. Next base: position 18,900,397 of record NC_090303.1, on the reverse strand, counting down.
CCTTTCCAGTTATGATTTTCTCTGGATCTAAGCCCGGGAGTGGGATTGCAGATCCAATGGGAACTCTATGATTTGGTTTTTGAGGAACCTCCGTACTGTTCTCCACAGTGGCTGCATACTTAGCATTTCAGCCAACAGTGTAGGAGGGTTCCCTTTTCCCCATTCCGTGTCCAGCATTTATTCTTTGTAAATTTTTGTTGGCGATGGCCATTCTGACCAATGTGAGGTGATACCTCGTTATAGTTTTGATTTGCTTTTCTTTAATAATTAGAGACATTGGGTATCTCTCCGTGTGCTTATTTTTTATACAGTGTGAGTAAAATTAACCTCTTGCAGTTGGCTTCTTGGAAGTCGGCCCTGTTTTGAATTCTTTTCTGATGATTTACCCAGGGCATTTCTTGAGGGCAGGTATCACTTAGAGCCCTGCTGGCCATGTGAAGATTAAGTGACCAGGGCTTCCCTGGTGGCACAGTAGTTAAGAATCTGCCTGCCAATGCAAGGGACACAGGTTCGAGCCCTGGCCCGGGAAGATCCCACATGCCACAGAGCACCTAAGCCCGTGTGCCACAACTACTAGGCCTGAGCTCTGGAGCCCTCAAGCCACAACTACTGAGCCCTCGCCCCACAACTACTGAAGCCTGCGCACCTAGAGCCCGTGCTCCACAAGAGAAGCCACGAAAATGAGAAGCCGGCGCACCGCAACGAAGAGTAGCCCTCGCTCACCGCAACCAGAGAAAGCTCGTGTGCAGCAACGAAGACCTCACACAGCAAAAAATAAATAAATAAAAAAAACAGGGTTAAGTGACCCTCAGCACTGGATTTAAAGTTGTTGTTATGGGACTGGCCACAAGGTGGCAGCATTTCTTCATGCCCAACTCGTTACTCTGGCAACCAGAGGCTGAGGGTAAGTCCTCTTCCTCGGTTGTCAGAGAGAGTGGATTATGCCTGAAGAAACACCCAAGCCTTGTGTCTCATTACTTCTTCCCTCTAATTATTTACCTGAAGGGCAGATCCCAACTCCTGCCACACCACTCTGCTGTGGGTACTGTCATCTGTAGGTGGGGCGATCCTAAGGAAGGAGGCTGGAGGTGGGAACCCCACCACCAGGAGACAGGGAACCCAGGGAGCTTTTCAAAGCTCTTCCAGCCTGGGTCTCCACCATCCTTTGGGTGCACCAGGCTTGCTTTCCCTGTAGGAAGGCCCGCCTGGATCTAGAGATTGTGGGCTCGTGGGGAGGGGAACAGGAACTCGAGGCCCATGGGGGAGGGCTCATTGGCTCGCACATCCTCTCCAGCTCCCTCAGCCCCAGGAGAGTCCAGCCTTGGGACCGAAGCCTGCTCAGGCTCCAGGGATGTGGCACCAGCCCAGCTCACCAAGGACTAGGGGGAATAGTCAGCCTTTCTTTTTTCTTTCTGTATTTTTTTAAATGTGTCGTTTGAATTGGAGTATAGAGGGGAATAGTCAGCCTTTCTTTTAACTTTCTATATATTTTTTTAATGTGTAGTTTGATTTACAACGTTGTGTGGCTTTTATTTTTGTTTTTTAGGTGTACACCAACTTGATTCACTTGTATAAATACATATGTATGTTCTTTTTCAGTTTCTTTTCCATTATCAGTTATTACAGAGTGTTGAGCAGTGGTCCTTGTGGTATACCGTGGGCTTTTGTTGATTATTTGAGAAATAGAATTGTGTATATGTTAATCCAAAACTACTAATTTCTCAGTCCCCCAGCCCCCCACCTTTCCCTTTTGGTAACCATAAGTTTCTTGTTTCTGTCTGTGAGGCTGGTGCAGGTGTCTGTTGAAATTTTGGTTTTCTCCGTATCTCCGCCCAGGAGTGGGATTGCTGGGTCACATGGGACTTCTGTGTTTATTGTTGTAATGAACCTCCATACTCTTCTCCCTAGTAGATGTACCGATGTACATTCCCACCAACAGTGTAGGAGGGTTCCCTTCTCTCCACACACTCTCCCGCATTTATTGTTGTACATTTTTTCATGATGGCCGTTCTAACCTGCGTGATGTGATACCTCATTGGACTTTTGATTTGCATTTCTCTAATAATTCGGGACGCTGAGCATGTTTTCATGTGCTTTCTGGCCATCTATATGCCTTCTTTGGAGAAATGTCCAGTTTGATCTTTGGCCCATACGTTTATTGGGTCGTTTGTTTTGTTGGATATTGAGCTGTTGGTGCGATTTGGAGGTAGAGTTCCTTGGGGGTATCTTCGTTTGCAAATCTTTGTTCCCATTCTGAGGGTTGTCTTTTTCTTTCCCTTATGGTTTCCTTCGCTGTGCAAATGCTTTCAAGTGGAATTTGGTTCCATTGGTTTATTTTTGTTTTATTTTTCCTTATTCTAAAAGGTGTATCATAAAAGAACTTGCTGTGATTCATGTCAAAGCATGTTCTGCCTATATTTTCCTCAAGACTTCTTTTTTTAAAGGTTTTTTAAAAAAATTTATTAAATTTATTTATTTTTGGCTGCGTTGGGTCTTTGTTGCTGTGCCCAGGCTTTCTCTAGTTTTGTTGAACGTGGGTTACTCTTCGTTGCGGTGCGTGGGCTTCTCATCGCGGTGGCTTCTCTTGTTGCAGAGCACGGGCTCTAGGCACCAGGGCTTCAGGAGTGCTGGCTCGCGGGCTCTGGATGGCAGGCTCAGTAGTTGTGGCATACGGGGTTAGTTGCTCCGTGGCATGTGGGATCTTCCTGGACCAGGGCTCGAACCTGTGTCCCCTGCATTGGCAGGGGATTCTTAACCACTGCGCCACCAGGGAAGCCCTCCTCAACACTCTCATAGTATCCACCCTCTCCTTTAGATCTTTAGTCTATTTGGCGTTGTTTTTATTTTTTATGGTGTTAGGGAGTATTGTAATTTCATTCTCCTTTTAATTGTTTAAGGAACCTCCACACAGTCATGCGTAGTGGTAGTTACCAACTTACATTCCCAGCCCCAGTGTAGGAGTGTTCCCTTTTGTCCAGACGTTCTCCAGCATTTGTAGACTCTAGACTTTTTGACAATGGCCATTCTGAGCACTGTGAAGTGATTTGTCATTGTAGTTTTGATTTGCATTTCTGTAATATTGAGCAATGTTGAAAGATTTTCACGTGATTTTTTTTTAAAACAGTGTAACAGTTACGTCTTGAAATTGACTTCTTGAACATCTGCGCTGTTTTGAATTCTTTTTGGATGACCTTCCTGAGGACGTTTCTTGAGGGCCTGTGTATTTTACTGACAGCACGCCAGGCCTTGTGGATATTACGCGCCCCTCAGCCCAGGTTTTAAAGTTCTTGTTCGGGAGACGGCCACAAGGGGACATCATTTCTTCAGGCCCAACTGTTCTTTGTTTCTATAATTTCATTTTTATTTTATATTGGAGTGGAGTTGATTTCCGATGTCGTGTTTGTTTTAGGTGTACAGGACCTTGATTCAGTTACACATAGACCTATGTGTATTCTTTTTTGGGTTCCTTTCCCATAGAGGTTACCGTGTGTTCAGTAGAGTTCCCTGTGCTATTCGGTAGGTCCTTTTTGATTATCTCTTTGATATATATTAGAGTGTATATGTTAATAGCAACCTCCTAATTTATCCCTCCCCTTACCTATCCTTTTTGATAATTTTAAGTTGCTTTTCTAAATCTGTGAGTCTGTTTGTTTTTTAAATTAGTTCATTCATATGAATTTATAGTTTCCACCTGTATGTGACATTCTTAGGATGTGTGTCATTCTCTTTTTGACTTACTTAACTTACTGTGATCATCTCTAGGTCCATAGGTTACTCCAAATGGCATTATTTCATTCTTTTACACGGCTGAGTCATATTCCATTGTGTTCATGTATCACTTCTTTTTCCACTCATCTGTCAATGGCCATTTTGTTTGCTTCCATGTCTTGGCTCTTGTAAATAGTGCTGCAGTGCACGCTTAGGTGCACGTGACTTTTCGAATTCTGGTCTTTAATGCCTATACTCTTTTCTCTTTTTTTAGGGATCCTTGTGTTCTTTATTTTCACAGAGTGAAAATATCAAAAGTTACATGTGAATGAGCTTACAGTCAATAAAATAAAATACATGTCTACTAGAAAATACAAACAGTGTTGCCTTGCCTCTCCATTGACACGGGCTGCAATTTGCTGATAGATGTATCCCTACGCAGGAGAAGTTTTGGCACGTAGTTATTGCTCTTATGCGTCCCCACAGTTTCAGTGTCCATGGCTCTACGCCTACCCACTGCTCCGAGGTCATGGTCATGGTTTCCAGGTACCCTTGATAATAAAATAAACTGTATGTTTTGGAAGCACGTTTCAGGCAACAGTAATGGAGTTGGCCATGACCACCATGTTTGTTCGCAAGAGATCTTGCACTATTTGTCATTTATTTTTGATCTAAAAAAAGAGTGAAACTTTTGACATGTCCACCAGAAATGGCACATTCAAATAACGGGGAAGAAAATGTCCGCGAATGTCTTTTTTCTATTTAACCATCTTACACATTTAGTGTATCTAAGTGGAAATTTTGTAAACATACTTTAATGTCATATCAGGTTGAAACATAATTGCCTTACAAAGACTGTGGATGAAAACGTCATAATCGGACTTGCAAGGTGCGACGCCAGCCCCCATCCCAGACTTTCTGCCTGCTTCTTCCGTCAGAGGAGTGATATCTGTCCCACAAAATAAAAATTGCCTTGGCTTGACAGCAATTACACTTTCACTTTTCCCAACCAGCTCTTTGTTTTAAAACTAAGTAGCTAATACGGCTGTCGGTGCAAACTTATTCATAAGAGACGTGAACAGAAGGGCAGGTAGGTTTCATGCCTACTCAGTCCATCACAAAGCAGACGGACTAGCTACAGGGAGATGGGTTCGGCAGCCTGTGGCCCAGGGTCCCCTCTTCCCGGAGTCCACACCTCACATGCTCTGACCCAGTCCACATGCACTGAGGGAAACACAGCTCTGCCCAGCGGGCACCCTGTGTACCGAGAGGCAGCCTCCTGCCCGCAGCCGGGACCCCTGCCCGTGCAGCCTTGCTGCAGCACCTGCGCACTCAGGAGTGAGCACGGGGGAGGGGAGGGCACAACTGCAACGTGATGGCATCTTGCGTTCCTTCCCTCTGCCGCTCACTGTGGTGCGTCTTGACCATTGGCACTGTTGCCATTGACGGGAGGTGGGAAGAAACGTGAAGTGCAGCTTGCTCTTAGCAAAGCAAGGGATCACTCTAGATATGGTTATGCAGTAAGGTTTGGAAACAGCAGGGTTGTTTAAAAAAATCAATCCCACAAACTACGTTATTTATTTGGTCTTCTCCACATATACTCTTAGGGGTGGGACTGTCAGATCATGTGGCAGTGCTATTTTTATCTTTTAAAGGCATTTCCATAATGTTCTCTATAGTGATTGTTACAGTTTACATCCTACCAGCACCATAAAACGGTCCCCTTTTCTCCACGCCCTCTCCACCATTCATTCATTGTAGATTTTTGATGCTGGCCTTTCATACCGTTGCAAGTTAATCCCTCGCTGTAGTTTTGATTTGCATGTCTCTGATTATTGCTATGTTGAGCCTGTTTTCATGGGCTTTTTTTAAAAAAAAATACTGTGAGTAGAATTTACCTGTTTAAATTGTCTTCTTGAAACTCTGTCCTGTATTCAATTATTTTCCAACACTTAACCCCTGTACATTTTTTGAGGGCAGGTATATTAAGTGCCTATAAGCAATCGCTTTAAGGTTGGTTTGCGGGAAATGGCCACAAGGGGGCAGGATTACCTCTGGCCCAACTCTGGTTACCTTGGCAACCAGAGCTTTCGGGGAAATCCTGTTTGGGGCATGTAAATTAGAGTGGGATGTGCCAGAACAAACACGCAAATCTTGTGTCTCATTACCACTTTTTAAAAATTAGATTAATTTTCATTTTTTATTGGAGTAACATTGATATACAGTGTTCTGTATGTTGTAGGTATACAGAATCTTTCAGTTATACATATGCATATATCTCTGCATCCTCGGCTTCTTTTCGCATATAGGTTATTACAGAGTGTTGATAGACATACCTTGGTATACATAGGACCTTGTTGATTATCTATTTTATATGTAATAGTTTGTATTTGTTAATCCCAACCTCCTAATTCATCCCTTGACCCCTTCTGTTTCCTTCGGTAACCATGTATTTGTTTTTTAAGTCTCTGAGTCTGTTTATGTTTTCTCAGTTCAGTAGTGTGTATTTTTAGATTGCACCTATAAGTGATATCATATGATATTTGTCTTTCTCATTCTGACTTACTTTACTTAGTATGATTTCTCAAGGTTTATCTATGTTCCTGCAAATGATATTATTTCATTCTTTTACATGACTGAGTCATATTCCATTGCATACATCTATCACTTCTTCTCTAGCCATTCATCTGTCCACGGATATTTTGTTTGCCCTTATGCCTTGGCTATTGTAACTGGTGCTACAGTGCACGCTTGGGTGCATGGTCTTTCGAATTCTGGTTTTCTCCACATTTACTCTTAGGGGTGGACTACTGGTTCATGTGGTAGCTCTATTTTAACTTTTAAAGGCACTTCCATAATGTTCTCTATAATAGCTGTTACCATTTACATCCCACCAGCACCATAAAAGGGTTTCCTTTTCTCCATGCCCTCTCCACCATTTATTCATTGTAGATTTTTTTTTTTTTTTTTTTTTTTTTTGCGGTACGCGGGCCTCTCACTGCTGTGGCCTCTCCCGTTGCGGAGCACAGGCTCCGGACGCGCAGGCTCAGCGGCCATGGCTCACAGGCCAAGCCGCTCCGCGGCATGTGGGATCTTCCCAGACTGGGGCACGAACCCGCGTCCCCCGCATCGGCAGGCAGACTCTCAACAGTGCGCCACCAGGGAAGCCCTACTGTAGATTTTTGATGATGGCTTTTCAGACCGGTGCAAGGTGATCCCTCGTTGTAGTTTTGATTTGCATGTCTCTGATAATTGCTATGTTGAGTATGTTTTCATGGGCTGGTTTTTTTTTATAAACAGTTTGAGTAGCATTTACCTGTTCAAATTGTCTTCTTGAAAGTCTGCCCAGTTTTCAATTATTTTCAAACACCGTTGGACATTTTTTGAGCACAAATATCATTTGGAGCCCAGCCGTCCTTGTGAATCTTAAGGGTCCATAAGAAATCTTTTTGAGGTTGCTGTATCAGGGAACGGCCACAAGGCAGCAGGATTTCTTCATGCCCACCTCTGGTTACCCTGGCAACCGGAGCCTTAGGGGGAATCCTGTTTGGGGCTTGTAGATTTGAGTGGAATGTGCCAGAACACCCAAGGGCTTGTGTCTCATTACTTTGTCCCTGTTTCCCTTCACCCTCTCCCGCCTCCCCCACAAATCCCAACCCTTGCGAAACTGCTATGCTGAGGGCGCTATCAGCCGTAGGTGGGGCCACCCTAAGGAAGGAGGCTGGCGGTGGGAATCCCACCACCAGGAGACGTGGAGACCAGGTGACTTTAAACAGCTCTTCCAGACCAAAGGGTCCACCATCGCTTGGGTGCACTTGGCTTGGTTTAGCTGTCTGGAGACTGTGGTTTCAGCCGGACGGGACAGACACGACAGGTCCAGTGGGGACTCATTAGCTGGCACATCCTCTCCAGCTCCCTCAGCCCCAGGACAGTCCAGCCTTGGGACCCAAGGCTGCTCAGGCTCCAGGGATGTGAGAGCAGCCCGGGTCATCGTGGCCTCAGGGGAACATTACAGGCATTTCATTGTATTTTTTAAAATATTTATTTATTTGGCTGCATATGGTGTTAGCTGCGGCACGTGGGATCTTGCGTTGCGGCGCGTGGGCTTCTCTCTAGTTGTGATGTGCGGGTTTTTCTCTCTCTAGTTGGGGGCTTGTGGGCTTAGTTGCCCTGCGGCACGTGGGATCTTAGGTCCCTGACCAGGGTTCGAGCCCGCGTACCCTGCATTGGTAAGCAGATTCTTTACCACTGGACCACCAGGGAAGTCCCCTCCTTGTAGTTTTTAAAGTAATGTTCATTTTATATTAGAGCATAATTGATTTACAATGCTGTGTTGGTTTTAGGTGTACAGCACCTTGATTCAGGTATACATAGATGTATAGCTACTCTTTTTTGGATTCTTTGCCCCTATAGGTTATTACAGGGTGTTGAGTAGAGTTGCCTGTGCTATACCGTAGGTCCTTGTGGATGATCTAGTTTATTTATATTAGTGGGTATATGTTAATCCCAAACTCCTGATTATCGCTCCCCCACCCCATGTTTCTCCTTGGGTAACCCTAAGTTGGCTTTCTAATTCTGTGAGCCTGTTTCTGCTTTGTAAATGAGTTCCTTTGTATCAGTTTTTAGATTCCACCCTGAAGTGATACCCTATGGTATTTGTGTTTCTACCTCTGACTTCCGTCGCTTAGTATGATCATCTGTAGGTCCATCTATGTTGCTGCAGGTAGTATCATTTCATTCTTTTTTATGGCTGAGTAATAATCCCGTGTGCCTATGTACCCCCGTATTCTTTATTCATTTTCCTGTCAGTGGACTTTATGGTGGCTTCCATGTCTTGGCTATTGCAAATAGCACTGCCATGAGCACTGGGAAAAATATAAGAAATTATAGTTTTCTCTGGATATACGCCCAGGAGTGGGATTGCCCGATTAAGGGCTACCTCTGTTTTTAGGTTATTCAGGAACCTCCATCCTGTTCCCCCAGTGGCTGGTACTAATTTATATTCCCGCATGCAGTTTAGGAGGGGGCCCTTTTCTCCACACCCTCTGCAGCATTTACCTTTGGTAGACTTTTTGATGATGGTCATTCTGACTGTTGGGAGGCGATAGCTCCTTGTAATTTTGATTTGTATTTCTCTAATAATGAGCAATGCTGAGGAAGTTTTCATGTGCTTGTTTTTCTTTTTAAACTGTGAGTAAAATTTACCTCTTGAGAGAGTTTTCCTGAAAGCCTGCGCTGTTGTGAATTTGTAGTCGATTACCTACCGTAGGCCATTTCTGAGGGCAGGCATCATTCACAGCCCCGCAGGCCTTGAGAGTATTAAATGCCGATAAGCACCGCTTTTAAAGTTGTTACGAGAAACGGCCACAAGGCGGCAGGATTTCTTCATGCCCACCTCTGGTTACTGGGGCACCAGAGCCTTAGTGAAAGTCACGTTCCTGAGTTGGAAATGAGAGTGGAGTGTGCCACAAGAAACACCCAAGGGCTTGTGTCTCCCTTTGTGTCTCCCTTTCTCCCTTGTGTCTCATGACTTTGTCCCCCTTCCCCTTCACCCTCTCCCACCTCTCCCCAAATCCCAACCCATGCGAAACTGCTATGCTGAGGGTGCTGGCGTCCATAGCTGGGGCGAATCTGAGGAAGGAGGCTGGAGGTGGGAACCCCAGCATCGGGAGACGTGGGGACCAGGTGACTTTTCAGTGCTCTTCCAGACCAAAGGGTCCACCATCGCTTGGGTGCACTAGGCTTGGTTTAGCTGTGGAGGGCTTGCCTGAGCCTGGAGATGGCGGTTTCATCCAGAGAGTTTCAGACACTGTGGGTCCAATGTGGGCTCGTTTCCTGGCACATACTTTCCAGCTCCCTCAGCCCTCAGACAGTGTAGTCTTGGGACCAGTGGCTGCTCAGGCTCCAGGGATGTGACACCAGCCAGTGTCACTGAGGTCTGCATGGACTATAGTAGTCATTTCATTTTGTTTTATTTTTTAATTCAGTGTTTGATTTATATTGCAGTGTAGTTGGTTTACATTGTTTTGTTTTTGGTGTACAGCAACTTGATTCAGGCACATACAGATATATATCTAGTCGTTTTCGGAGTCTTTTCATATACGTTATCGTTGAGTGGTGAGTGGATTTCCCTGGGCTGTATAGTAGGTCCTTGTTAATGACCTATGTTATATATATTAGTGTGTTTATGTTAATTCCAACCTTTTATTTATCTCTCCCCTCCCAGGTTTCCCCTTTGGTAACCTAAGATTGTTTTCTAAGTCTGTTAGCCTTTTCTATTTCGTAAATGAGTTCATTTGTATCCGTTTTTAGATTCTGCCTATAAGTGGTATGATACTCATCTTTCTCTCTGTGACTTACTTCACATAGTATGATCATCTCTAGGTCCTTCTTTGTTGTGGTAAATGGCATTATTTCATTCTTTTCTTATAGCTGAGTAATATTCTGTTGTATATATGGACCTCATCGTCTTTATCCATTTTCTGTCGATGGACATTTAGGTTGCTTCCATGTCTCCACCATTGTAAATAACGCTGCAGTGAAGTTTGGGATACATGTGTCTTTTGGAGTTATTTTTTTGTCGAAATGTCCTCCCAGGAGTGGGATGCCGGATCATATGGTAGCTCTGTTTTTAGCTATTTAAGGAACTTCCATATTGTTCTCCTTAGTGGCTGTTACCAATTTACATTCCCCCCGACACCATAGGAGTGTTTTCTTTTTTCTAAGCCCTCTCCAGTATTTACTGTTTCTAGAGGTTTTGATGACAGCTATTCTCACTGGAGCGAGGTGATACCTCGTTGTAGTTTTGATGTGCATTTCTCTAATAATTAGCGATGTTGAGCATCTTTTCATGTTCCTTTTGGCCATGTGTATTTTTCCTTTGCAGAAATGTCTATTTAGGTCTTCTACTTATATTCTATTGGGTTTGTTTGTTGCTGTTTAGAGTAAGTTCTGATATATATATATATATATATATACACACACACACACACACACACATATATATAGACTTATAAATGCCACCTTATTAATTGCTTTTGTAGTCCTATTGTTCTCTTTTCATTTTTTTCCCCCATCTTTGTAAACTGGTGATTTTCTGTGATGGTATGCTCTTTTCCCCCTTTCCTTATCTTTTGTGAATCTAGGTGTTTGATTTATGTTTACCATGCATCTTACATAAAACGTCTTTGAAATAAAATAGTTCATTTTACGGTGATAGCAACTTAACTTCTATGGCGTATAAAAATTCCCCCCTTTTCCTCCCCCTTTTATATTTTTGATGACATGATTTACCTCTTTTTACATTGTACATTTTTTATCAAATTATAGCAGCTGTAGTTATTTTTGCTACTCTTTTCCTTTAGTCTTTATAGTAAATTCATTAACACACCATCCTATTACAGAATTAGGGTTTGTAAACATGACTGTATATTTGTCTTTACCAGTGTGTTGTATACTTTCACATGTTTTCATGTCATTATTTGGCCTCTTTTCATTTCAGCTTAAAGAACTCCTTTCTGTGTTTTGCAAGGCAGATCTTGTGCTGATGAACTACTTCAACTTTTCTTTGCCTGGGAAAGTTTATTTCTCCTTCATATCTGAAGGATAACTTTGCTGGATAGAATATTCCTGGTTGGCAGTTGTCTTTATTTCAAGACATCCCATATGTCATTTTCCTGTAGAGTTTCTGCTGACAAATCTGCTAGTAGCCTAATGGGGGTTCTTTTGTAGGTTACAATCTTTTTTCCTCTTTAGGATTCTCCTTATCTTTTATTTTTGACAGTTTCATTATAATGTGTCTTGGAGGTCTTTTTGCATTGAGATAATAGTGTGATCTCTTAGTTTCATGAACATGGATGTCCAAGTCTCTCCCCAGGTTTGGGAAGTTCTCAGCTCTTATTTTTTTAAATAAACTTTCTGCCCGCTATTCCCTCCTTTTCTCCTCCTGGAACCTCAGTGGCTCTGGTATTTCTATGTTTGGTGGAGTCCCATAAGTCAGGTAGGCTTTCTTGGCTATTTTTTGTTCTTTTTTCCTTTGTTTTCCTCTGATCACGTTACTTCAGAGTTCCTACCCTCGAGCTCACTTATTCTGTTTTCTGTTTTGTCTATCGTGCTGTAAATGCTCTCTGTTGCATTTTTCATTTCATTTATTGAGTTCATTAGCTCCCGAATTGTTTTTTATGATTTTCACCTCTTTGTTAAATTTCTCATTTTGTTCATGTATAGTTTACCTGATTTCACTGCAGTTGTCTTTCTGTTTACTTTTAGCTCATTGAGTTTCCTCAAAAAAGCTATTCTGAATTCTTTGTCAGTTAGATTGCAGAATTTCATGCCTTTCAGTTCACTTATTGGATGATTACTGGAGTCTTTGGTGATGGTGTACTTCCTTGATTCTTCATGTTACTTGTAGTTTTGTGTTGCTGCTTTTGCATTTGAAGCAGCAGACACCTCCTTAAATCTTTACTTGCCTTCAGGTGAGATATACAGTTTGTTGGTCCTCTTGTAGCTGAGGTTTTCTTCTACCTTATGTGGGTATACCTGCTCCATACTTCTTGCTCCCTCTTGTGGCAGAATTCTTAAGCTTGTATAGCTTCTCTGGGGTTTGGTTTATTATACAGCGTTACTGCAACAATAGCTGCAACAATAAACTCTTAATGATTATATTGTAAGAAATTCTGTATACATGAAAACATATAGATACAATTTTACATAAGTGCATAACATAATTATGATCATGTTACACATTTTAAAAATTTATTTTTCTTTTCCTCATTAGGTTGGCTACCCCTCTGCCCCCATTCCGCTGATGCCCCATTTTCCTTCCCAAGTAATCCATGTTAACAACTTAATATGTACCTATCTGTATTTTCTCCATATTTATGTACTCATATGCAATGATATGACCACATATATGTACCAGTGACGTTCAAAATATGTAGCAACCAGTATGCACAGTATCAACCAGTGAGAATAAACACTAGCTGAAACATCCAGTGGCTGTATCAGTTTATGCTGGCTAAGTGCCACCCCTGTACGCAAACACACACACACACACACACACACACACACGATAAGAATTTCTATCACTGTTTATGTTCTACAAAAATGGAACCATATTATAAACATTTTGCCTTATTATTGTTTTTTATACAATCCCTTAAATTCCAACTGTGATATGGTTTTATTCATTCTGCTTAATTGCTGTATAAGACATATTAAGTGGGCTGAGTGTATTAACATTTATTCAGCAGTACCCTATTAGTGGACTTCCCCTTTGTTTCCAGTGTTTTTGTTACCATGAGCAATGCTGCCATGAACATTCTTGAACATACATCATTGTGTACTGGTAATTTTATCTCTAGGGCATCCAGTCCCAGCAATGGAACACGTGGACTGAATGATGAGAGGTAAATTTTGTTAGATGATATCTGAGAACTTTTCAAGGTTCTTGGACAATTTACATTTTTATCATGAAGATTTAAAGAAATCATTTCTCCTACATCTACATAGGTATCAGTAAGTGGCTTTTTTTTTTTTTTTTTTTTTTTGCGGTACGCGGGCCTGTCACTGTTGTGGCCTCTCCCGTTGCGGAGCACAGGCTCCGGACGCACAGGTTCAGCGGCCATGGCTCACGGGCCCAGCCGCTCCGCGGCATGTGGGATCTTCCCGGACCAGGGCACGAACCCGCGTCCCCTGCACCGGCAGGCAGACTCTCAACCACTGCGCCACCAGGGAAGCCCAGGAAGTGGCTTTTTGATTTTTGCCAACCTCATGGGTACAGAGTAACAATCTGCATTTTCCAAACCAATCGTGAACTCACACACCTTTTCCTGACTTGGCTCTCTGGATTTTCTCTTTGTAGCTCTGCTCATTTCTCATTTGTGTTGTTTGTATCCTTGCAAGTATGTAAGAGCATTTGCATGTTGCAGATGTTAACCCTATGCCTAGATTAAACAATTTTTTCTTAATCTAGGATTTTTTCATTGATTGGGTTTAAGTTATCTCTTGCCTTACAAAATGTTGTCACAGTCATGAAAATGTGCTTTCCTTTATCTCCCTCCTTTCTCATTTCTCTCTTTCTCTTCCTTTCTTCCCCATCTTTCTCTCTCTCTGTGTATGTGTGCGGGGTTGTCTGTGTGTGTGTGTGTGTGTGTGTGTGTGTGTGTTTGTTTGCGTGCACACCTGTTTTCCTTCCACTCGTTCTGCCTTTCTGTGTCTTTCTTCGTGCCTCTTGTTCTCTCTCTACCCCCTCTCACTGGCTGCTCACCGCTCCCTTTTCCCACTCCATAGCAATACTAATTTTCTGTGCAGAGAGCAGTGTATTTTCTTGCTTGTGTTACTTACAAAGCCAAGACAGAAGCGAGAGGTGACTGAGGGCAGCACAATATGGGGTTAAAACAATGCAGTTTCAAAATTGGCTGAATTTGAGATCCCTTGAGTTTTTTCTTTTTATATGGATTCTCCAGTTCACCCTCTGAGATTCTGATTCCATAGGTCTGGAGAGAGGTGTAATGTACAAATGGATGTCTATTTTAATATCTCCCCAGGGGATCCCAGTACAGCGTCAGGGCTGGAAGTCTGCTAAAGCGCTAGATCAGGGAGGCTAACCAAATTCTCCCCAGTGTGGCCAGCTTGCTTGGGAGACTGGACAAGCTAGGCTGTTGTAGACTCAGTTAATGACCTTCAGCAAGCCACCAGCTCAGCATAAGACAGCATGAGGGGCTCACGTGGAGTAGAAACGAGGGTGAAGTAGGTCTATAGGCCTGATGCTCCTCCAATGGCGGAAGAGAGAAAGGTGTGAGGCACAACACAAGTGCAGCTGCAGTGGGGCAAATGGGCACAGGGGGGCAGTGTGGCTCCGTGTGGCTCAGAAGCCAACTCAAACTGAGGCCTGACCCAGGCTCCGGGAGAGCTCTGGCAGGGTGAAGGGCTGTTCCCTTTCCACTCAGTCCCTGTCCTGCAGAACCTGGCTCTCAGATGATTAAAATTCATGCAACATTTATTGAGTGTGAATGATCTCATGTCAAACACTGTCCTGTATTGTTTTATTTAATCTTCATAGCAATCCAAGGTAGGCATATTATTTCTTGTTTACCAAAGAGGAAGCTGCAGCTTAGGGAAGTTAATTAATTTCTTAGAAGGTGGGAGAGCCAGGAGTTAGACTCAAGCCTGTCTGACTGCAAGCCAAATATTCTTTTCATTCAACAACTGCTTTATACAGGTAACATTTGATTCTGAACGTATTAATCAATGTGAATTTACCAAATAATTTATTCATGCATGCTGATTATTTCTTTTCTCCTTTCCTTCTTTCTTAAACAAAGGGATCAGTAAGATTAACTGTGTTAGCTAAAAAATCTTAAAGCCCACAGTCTGCCTTTTAACAGGAGACTGAAGAAGCAAAGAATGAATGGTTGATGGTGGAATGTCCCCTTGGGGTTTCCTCCTCTACATAGCTGGGCCCGGGTGTCACAGTGAATGTCTGCAGACCTAAGGCAGGATTTTATTTGGCTGATGTAGTATTATTTAAAAAAAACTAAACTTCAGGGCTTCCCTGGTGGCGCAGTGGTTGGGAGTCCGCCTGCCGGTGCAGGGGACGCGGGTTCGTGCCCCGGTCTGGGAAGATCCCACATGCCGCGGAGCAGCTGGGCCCGTGAGCCATGGCCGCTGAGCCTGCGCGTCCGGAGCCTGTGCTCCGCAATGGGAGAGGCCACAGCAGTGAGAAGCCCGCGTACTGGGGAAAAAAAAAAAAAAAAAATCTAAACTTCAGTTCATCACAGTCCCTACCATTCCTTTTTCTTTCCATCTTTATGCTTTACTCATCCGTGCTACCTGCTGGGTATCTGCTGATGGCAGTACCAGATCCTTTGGGCCTCGAACTTCACCCCACTCCATCTCCCTTCCCTGGCTCTACTTGCCTCTAGGTGTGTCATTGTCATCACTCTGGCTGTTGTCTGTAGCTGGAGGCGCTCCCACCTGCGATGGCTGCATCCGTGGGTACACTCTGCTGCTTCTAGCACCCAGACCAGCCCTAGGTTTGCCAGGGCTAAATTTAATTGCAGCTGCTTCATCAGATGCTTGGGTATTTTCAGCCATAGAGGCATAGGGTGGCTGAGCTGGAAGTTGCTGAGGGCTGCTGGCCAGGGCTCAGACCCAATGTTTTAGATTGAAATTAGCCTCCAGGTTGTTCCAAGCACTTGGTCCCTGTCCCCAACCCCCCACCCCTGTTTTTTCTTAACTGGAGTTCGGGAGAAGGGAGAAAGCAAGAAGTGGTAGAGTATAAGACAGCACAAGGTAGACCCTGGGGGCCCTCTGTATTTGCTCGGTCATTTCTCTCTTCTCCGTAATCAGTTGCCCTCATGGCACGTGGGTCCCGGAAGATCAGGAGCTGGAGACCATGCTATCCAGTCACGTCCAGCAAGCGTGATCCACGTGGCCGGGGCCACCGCTGATAGGCAGCTGAGAGCAGGATATGGTCTCTCTTGCACAGTGAGGGCTGCCTGCTGGTCTGTTCTCTCCTGGCCAGCTCGCCACGGAGTCACCGTCCAGGGAGACACCACCCTTGCTCTGAGCTCCAGCACTCGTGTTATCAGGTGTCCTTTCTTTACCGGGGTCTTCATGGACAGGGCTGTGTTCTCAAAAGCCTTGGCCCAAGGCTTTCTGAAATTTCCCAGCTGGCGAGTACTGTGGGGTTGGTAGGCCCTCTGGCCAAGAGAGCAGGTGTGTATACATGCATGATGGCAGGTTCTCAGTGGCAATTACAAATAGAACAGGAAAATGGGCCCAGAGATGGAGCGGTGGCACTGAAGGGGTGGAGAGGAGAGGAGATACACAGAGAGGGGGAGGATATAGCCCCCCAGGGTCCTGGGGGCCCTGGGTGGAGGAGGGGCCTGCCCGAGCATGGGAAACGTCCCTGGCTATTCTCAACTGCTGCCCTTGGCTGTGAGTGAGATGTTTTCAAACTTCCTACGAATCCAAGTGAAATAGAGAGGATCTTCCCTCTTTCTCTAACTCTACCATGTCCACGGCAGGAGAAACTCTCCTGGCTATTTCTCGTGTCCAGTGTACCTGCTGGATGGCAGCACTAGCCCACAGCTCTCATACTGGAAGGGACCTTGGGATCCTCTGTTTGGATCTGCTCATGTTACAGAGGGCAAGCTGCTACTCTGAGGTGGTTAGTTTTATGTCTGGGCTCCTGACGTCTCCTCCCATGCTGTCCTCAGCACCTTTCTCGTTGTCATGACAATATTAACAAGAGCTAGCAATCAGGACTCTGCACCAGGTACATTTTAAACACTAACTCATTTAGACCTGACACCAGACCTACCTATGAGGTAGGCACTGCTATCATCCCCATTTTACAGATAAGGACGTGGAGACCCAGAGAAGTTAAGTGACTTGCCCAAAGTCACACAGAATTTGGAGCTGGGTGTTCTGGCTCTAGAGCTGTGATCCATGGCGTATACTGCCTCTCAAGGTGCTTCGCTGGGACTGCCTGTTTCTTGTCCAGCTCTTATACCAGATTGTGAACAACTTGAAAGGGATTGATTATGTTTTAACCCCCTTTGGATCCCAAGATTAACCTAGAGCCCAATATAGTAGAAGCTCAAACAAATGTTGATTTAATGAGTGCGTGAAGAAACAGAAGCATGGACTTTCCTGGTGGCACAGTGGTTATGGATCTGCCTGCCAATGTGGGGGACATGGGTTTGAGCCCTGGTCCGGGAAGATCCCACATGCCGCGGAGCAACTAAGCCTGTGTGCCACAACTACTGATCCTGCGCTCTAGAGCCCACAAGCACAATTACTGAGCCCACGAGCCACAACTACTGAGCCTGTGCACTGCAACTGCTGAGCCCACGTGCCTAGAGCCCATGCTCCACAACAAGAGAAGCCACTGCAACGAGAAGCCCGCACACCGCAACAAAGAGTAGCCCCCGCTCGCCACAACTAGAGAAAGCCCACGCACAGCAACGAAGACCCAACACAGCCAAAAATAAATAAATAAATTTATATATATTAAAAGCAAACCCCAAGCATTAGTTAAACCGTTGTTCCTTGCCCTGCATTTCTGAGACCTAATGTCTCTGAGGGGTTGTGAGTACAGGGTGGAACTTGCTGGCCTCTGGGGGGTAGCAGGCTGGGAGATCCCAGCAACCCTCACCTGGGTAGGAATCCTCCCACCTCCTCCCCTGTTCCCTCCCAGCCCCGCCGCCTCACCTGCCTGCCTGTGTGCTTGTGCACACCTGTGCACCTTCTTCTGGAGCCTGCCTGCAGGTTGATGAGTACGCCAGGCATCCATCTGACTTCCCTGGTGATGGCGGCAGCTTCACCCTTGTGACCAGCCAGAAGCCAGGAAGGCAGTGAAGGCTTCCCTCTTACGTGCCTCACCACTGCCTCGGAGGATTTTCTGTGTGTGTTCGCTGTGTTCTTGACACCCAGGGCCACTCAGGTCCCCCAGCGTCTAGTTTTCTGATGCTAATGCAGGCAGAGGTGCCTAATACTCCCTGCAGCCAGGGAATGAGGGGCTAGGTCTTAAAGGGAGACCCTGGGGGAGGCACCATGGCATGCACTACCAGACACTTTTACCCCAAAGATGGCAAGAGAAATGGCTAGAGGCTGAAGTTGAGAGTGGGAAACAGGTGAAACAAAGAATGGTCCTCAAACTGTGGTCTTCCAGTCACCAGCAGCAGCAGCAACTGGGAACTTGGGGGAAATGCACATTCTGGGGTGGGATACGGAGGCTGGGAGGGAGACGCAAGAGGGAGGAGGTATGGGGATGTATGTATATGTATATCTGATTCACTTTGTTATACAGCAGAAACTAACCATTGTAAAGCAATTATACTCCAATAAAGATGTTAAAAAAAAAAAAGAAATGCACATTCTCGGCCCCATCCCAGAACTCGTGAGTCGGCCATTCTGGGGGAAGGGGCCCAGGAGTCTGTTTTAACAAGCCTCAGGTGATTCTGTTGCAACCACTGTTCCCTCCAAACTGTCCCATTGGCAGGACTGATGAAAGCCTTCAGTGAGCAGTTACTGAGTTCTCGTCCTTTGTAGAGGGCCAATCAAGGCACAAAATAGATTGGACACAATCCTTGTCTCCCTCTT
Organism: Pseudorca crassidens; assembly: GCF_039906515.1. Taxonomy (NCBI): domain Eukaryota; kingdom Metazoa; phylum Chordata; class Mammalia; order Artiodactyla; family Delphinidae; genus Pseudorca; species Pseudorca crassidens. Next base: position 18,881,578 of record NC_090303.1, on the reverse strand, counting down.
CCCCCACCCTAATGGAAACTCTGGACCAAGTAATGAAAAACAAAGTACAGGGCCAGTCATTACTTTGCCCAAAAATCCCATTTCCACAGAAAGGAGAATTAGGAGATATGTTTCTTATTCAAGATTTGTCACATCTGTTGGCCACCAAGGATCAACAAATGAATAATACATCAAACTAGTATCCTCCAGTCTTTAAACAAATGAAAAAATGCTGGTAACTGATTGGTTAAATTGCAAATCATGACTTGCCCCACAAAGACTCTCAATATGTATAATTACTTAGAAGCCACAATAGAAACCTTGGGAATAAAAGATGGAAGAACAGTGCAATGTATCATTTAACCAAGCCCTCAAAGCAAGTAGTGTTATTCCAAGAATCTCCAACTAGGATAACATGCTTATGAAAAATTTGTTAATTTAGACTGTTGGATTGTTAATTTAAAAATCAACACTGGCCCCTCTCTTGAATCATCATTTATGTAAAATCATGTTAGTAAGTATCCTAAGTTTTAACTCCTACTTATTCAAGAGAAATAGTTAATTTACTAACATTTTAATTCTTCCAAGTCAGGGAAGTTTGCACCCAGTAGATTACAACTGCTTTTTTAAAAAAAATTTATTTATTTTACTTATTTTTGGCTGCTTTCGGTCTTCGTTGCTGTGCGCAGGCTTTCTCTAATTGCGGCAGGTGGGGCTACTCTTCGTTGCAGCGCGCGGGCTTCTCATTGCAGCGACTTCTCTTGTTGCAGAGCACAGGCTCTAGGCGCGTGGGCTTCAGTAGTTGTGGCACGTGGGCTCAGTAGTTGTGGCTCGCGGGCTCTAGAGTGCAGGCTCAGTAGTTGTGTCTCATGGACTTAGTTGCTCCGTGGCATGTGGGATCTTTCTAGACCAGGGCTCGAACCCGTGTTCCCTGCATTGGCAGGCGGATTCTTAACCTCTGTGCCACCAGGGAAGCCCCTACAACTGCTTTTTGTATGTAGTACAGAGCTTGATTTATTTTTAAGCCAATCTGACCGTCTCTGTCTTTTAATGGCTAATTCCATTTATTTACTTTTAATGACAATTGAAAATGCTCATTTTATTCTGCCAACTTACATTATTTTACTTTGCTGGTTTCCCTTTATCCCTTATCTTACTTTCACTAGTTTGATCAAGTTAGCATTTATTTATTTACTTATTTAATTTTCTTCATTTTCTTTGGAAAAAAATTTTAGTGTTCCACTTTATCTTACGTAAGCAGAAGATTAACACTTAGAAATGTACTTGTAACATAAAATGGCCAGTTAGTAAGCATGGGGCCACGTCTGGACTAAAAAAGCATTTTGATGCAGCCTCCAGAGAAGCTTTTGTCAAAGAATAACAAACGTATGAAGTAACCAAATAGTCCATCCTGAGATCAATTTGTTGAGAGGACTCTAGACCCAGGTTGTCTCAAAGGAGTTGACAGCATCCTGCTTTGGACATACATAAATAACATGCTGGCAAAACCATCATTGATGAACTGGCACAATTTGACAAAAATATCAGACCAAAGTGATGAAAGACCAAAGAAGAAAATTAAGAATTGCCTGTTTTTTAAAACATGGTAATTTTAAAAAAGAATTTATATATTTTCTTTTCTTTTTTTTTTAAAAGAGAATCTGTATGGCCTTTTAATTTTATTTATTTATTTATTTTTGACTGTGCTGGGTCTTCGTTTCCATGCGTGGGCTTTCTCTAGTTGCGGTGAGCGGGGGCCACTCTTCATCGCGGTGTGCGGGCCTCTCACTGTCGCGGCCTCTCTTGCTGCGGAGCACAGGCTCCAGACGCGCAGGCTCAGCAGTTGTGGCACACGGACCCAGTTGCTCCGTGGCATGTGGGATCTTCCCAGACCAGGGCTCGAACCCGTGTCTCCTGCATTGGCAGGCAGACTCTCAACCACTGTGCCACCAGGCAAGCCCAAGAATTTATATTCTGACTCTTTTTAAATGCTGGGCAGTTTGACCTGTAATGAATAGTTGCATATTTGTGATTATATGTCTACAATATATATTAACAATTTTTTTCACACACACTGTATTTTATTTTTACAAGAGATAAATAGATTGACACCAAGCATTGTAAATGGATGAGCACAACAAAAGCAACAATGATTGCAATTACCAAACACGAAACACACTCATACTATGTCATAATATTGACATTCAGTCCAGTAATCCTCCACTGTAACAGCTCCTTTACTTTGCAGTGAATTTTGATTTGTACATTTTTTGCCTCTGAGTCCTTGTGGGATTTTTTTTTTAATTCAAACAGAAAGTCACAAAAATTATAATCATCCTCATCAGTTCACTCAGTTCCATGTAATTAATTTTTTTTCATCTTGATCTTTTGTTAGCACTTCTATGAGTTCATCAGTTTTCCATTAGAGTTCTGAAAATGCTTATTCATTCAGTTCAGCAGTATAGTCAGTTACCAGAAACCTGTACTTGTCAGAGTCTTTTCCATGAATTCCTTGAAGACGAAACCCTTTTATAGGAACATATTTGCAAAAGCATCAGAGTACACCCAGAACTGTCTGTAAATGACAAAAGACTTAAAAATGACCACGGTTAAAGATTTGATGAAAGTTCATAATAATGCAATTGACAAGGAAATTTAGTTATTTCTGAGATATACATTTTAAAGTAATAACTAGAATTATGACTTATAACATTATACCAGAACATATAAGATTTTTAGAAATTTCATGTAATGTCTGAAACATTTATATTAGCATATTTCCATACAAATAACCCAAAGAAAGTTTAGTATTAGTTGTTTTTTTGTTTGTTTCTTTGTTTTTTTATACTGCAGGTTCTTATTAGTCATCAGTTTTGTACACATCACTGTATACATGTCAATCCCAATCGCCCAGTTCAGCACACCACTATCCCCACTCCACTGTGGTTTTCCCTCCTTGGTGTCCATAACGCTTGTTCTCTACAGCTGTGTCTCAACTTCTGCCCTGCAAACCAGTTATCTGTACCATTTTTCTAGGTTCCACATACATGCGTTAATATACGATATTTGTTTTTCTCTTTCTGACTTACTTCACTCTGTATGACAGTCTCTAGATCCATCCACGTCTCAACAAATGACTCAATTTTGTTCCTTTTTATGGCTGAGTAATATTCCATTGTATATATGTACCACAACTTCTTTATCCATTCGTCTGTTGATGGGCATTTAGGTTGCTTCCATGACCTGGGTATTGTAAATAGTGCTGCAGTGAACATTGGGGTGCATGTGTCTTTTTGAATTATGGTTTTCTCTGGGTATATGCCCAGTAGTGGGATTGCTGGATCATACGGTAACTCTATTTTTAGTTTTTTAAGGAACCTCCATATTGTTCTCCATAGTGGCTTTATCAGTTTACATTCCCACCAACAGTACAAGAGGGTTCCCTATTCTCCGCACCCTCTCCAGCGTTTGTTGTTTGTAGATTTTCTGAGGATGCCCATTCTAACTGGTGTGAGGTGATACCTCATTGTAGTTTTGATTTGCATTTCTCTAATAATTAGTGATGCTGAGCACCTTTTCATGGGCTTCTTGGCCATCTGTATGTCTTCTTTGGAGAAATGTCTATTTAGGTCTTCTGCCCATTTTTTGATTGGGTTGTTTGTTTCTTTAATATTGAGCTGCATGAGCTGTTTATATATTTTGGAGATTAATCCTTTGTCTGTTGATTCGTTTGCAAATATTTTCTCCCATTCTGAGGGTTGTCTTTTCGTCTTGTTTATGGTTTCCTTTGCTGTGCAAAAGCTTTGAAGCTTCATTCGGTCCCATTTGTTTATTTTTGGTTTTATTTCGATTACTCTAGGAGGTGGATCAAAAAAGATACTGTTGTGATTTATGTCAAAGAGTGTTCTTCCTTTGTTTTCCTCTAAGAGTTTTATAGTGTCCGGTCTTACATTTAGGTCTCGAATCCATTTTGAGTTTATTTTTGTGTATGGTGTTAGGGAGTGTTCTAATTTCATTCTTTTACATGTAGCTGTCCAGTTTTCCCAGCACCACTTATTGAAGAGACTGTCTTTTCTCCATTGTATATCTTTGCCTCCTTTGTCATAGATTAATTGACCATAGGTGTGTGGGTTTATCTCTGGGCTTTCTATCTTGTTCCATTGATCTATGTTTCTGTTTTTGTGCCAGTACCATATTGTCTTGATTACTGTAGCTTTGTATGTAGTATAGTCTGAAGTCAGGAAGTATGATTCCTTCAGCTCCGTTTTTTTCCCTCAAGGCTGCTTTGGCTAATCGGGGTCTTTTGTGTCTCCATACAAATTTTAAGATGATTTGTTCTAGTTCTGTAAAAAAATGCCACTGGTAATTTGATAGGGATTGCATTGAATCTGTAGATTGCTTTGGGTAGTATAGTCATTTTCACAATATTGATTCTTCCAATCCAAGAACATGGTATATCTCTCCGTCTGTTGGTATCATCTTTAATTTCTTTCATCAGTGTCTTATAGTTTTCTGCATACAGGTCTTTTGTCTCCCTAGGTAGGTTTATTCCTAGGTATTTTATTCTTTTTGTTGCAATGGTAAATGGGAGTGTTTCCATAATTCTCTTTCAGATTTTTCATCATTAGTGTATAGGAATGCAAGAGATTTCCGTGCATTAATTTTGTATCCTGCAACTTTACCAAATTCATTGATTTGCTCTAGTAGTTTTCTGGTGGCATTTTTAGGGTTCTCTATGTATAGTATCATGTCATCTGCAAACAGTGACAGTTTTACTTCTTCTTTTCCAATTTGTATTCCTTTTATTTCTTTTTCTTCTCTGATTGCCATGGCTAGGACTTCCAAAACTATCTTGAATAATAGTGGTGAGAGTGGACATCCTTGTCTTGTTCCTGATCTTAGAGGAAATGTTTTCAGTTTTTCACCATTGAGAATGATGTTTGCTGTGGGTTTGTCGTATATGGCCTATATTATGTTGAGGTAGGTTCCCTCTATGCCCACTTTCTGGAGAGTTATTTTATGATAAATGGGTGTTGAATTTTGTCAGAAGCTTTTTCTGCATCTATTGAGATGATCATATGGTTTTTATTCTTCAATTTGTTAATATGGTGTATCACATTGATTGATTAGCGTATATTGAAGAATCCTTGCATCCCTGGTATAAATCCCACTTGATCATGGTGTATGTGCCTTTTAATGTGCTGTTGGATTCTGTTTGCTAGTATTTTGTTGAGGATTTTTGCATCTGTATTCATCAGTGATATTGGTCTGTAATTTTCTTTATTTGTAATATCTTTGTCTGGTTTTGGTATCAGGGTGATACTCATAGAATGAGTTTGGGAGTGTTCCTTCCTCCGCAATTTTTTGGAAGAGTTTGAGAAGGATGGGTGTTAGCTCCTCTCTAAATGTTTGATAGAATTCACCTGTGAAGCCATCTGGTCCTGGACTTTTGTTTGTTGGAAGATTTTTAATCACAGTTTCAATTTCATTACTTGTGATTGGTCTGTTCATATATTCTATTTCTTCCTGGTTCAGTCTTGGAAGGTTATACCTTTCTAAGAATTTGTCCATTTCTTCCAGGTTGTCCATTTTATTGGCATAGATTTGCTTGTAGTAGTCTCTTAGGATGCTTTGTATTTCTGCAGTGTCAGTTGTAACTTCTCCTTTTTCATTTCTAATTTTATTGATTTGAGTCCTTTCCCTCTTTTTCTGGATGAGTCCGGCTAATGGTTTATCAATTTTGTTTATCTTCTCAAAGAACCAGCTTTTAGTTTTATTGATCTTTGCTATCGTTTTCTTTATTTCTATCTCATTTATTTCTGCTCTGATCTTTATGATTTCTTTCCTCCTGCTAACTTTGGGTTTTGTTTGTTCTTCTTTCTCTAGTTCTGTTAGGTGTAAGGTTAGATTGTTTATTTGAGATTTTTCTTGTTTCTTGAGGAAGGCTTGTATAGCTATAAACTTCCCCCTTAGAACTGCTTTTGCTGCATCCCATAGGTTTTGGATCGTCGTGTTTTCATTGTCATTTGTGTCTAGGTATTTTTTGATTTCCTCTTTGATTTCTTCAGTGATCTCTTGGTTATTTAGTTACGTATTGTTTTGCCTCCATGTGTTGGTGTTTTTTACGTTTTTTCCCTGTAATTGATTTCTAATCTCATAGCGTTGTGGTCAGAAAAGATGCTTGATATGATTTCAATTTTCTTAAATTTACTGAGGCTTGATTTGTGACCTGACATGTGATCTATCCTGGAGAATGTTCCGTGTGCACTTGAGAAGAGAGTGTAATCTGCCGTGTTTGGATGAAATGTCCTATAAATATCAATTAAATCTATCTGGTCTATTGTGTCATTTAAAGCTTCTGTTTCCTTATTTTTCTTTTTTTTTTTTTTTGCGGTACGCGGGCTTCTCACTGTTGTGGCCTCTCCCGTTGCGAAGCAACAGGTTCCGGATGCGCAGGCTCAGCGGCCATGGCTCACGGGCCCAGCCGCTCCGCGGCATGTGGGATCCTCCCGGACCAGGGCACAAACCCGTGTCCCCTGCATCGGCAGGCGGACTCTCAACCACTGCACCACCAGGGAAGCCCTCTGTTTCCTTATTTATTTTCATTTTGGATGATCTTTTCATTGGTGTAAGTGAGGTGTTAAAGTCCCCCAGTATTATTGTGTTACTGTTGATTTCCTCTTTTATAGCTGTTAGCGGTTCCCTTATGTATTGAGGTGCTCCTATGTTGGGTGCATTTATATTTATAATTGTTATATCTCCTTCTTGGATTTATTCCTTGATCATTATTTAGTGTCCTTCCTTGTCTCTTGTAATATTCTTTATTTTAAAGTCTATTTTATCTGATATGAGTATAGCTACTGCAGCTTTCTCTTGATTTCCATTTGCATGGAATATCTTTTTCCATCCCCTCACTTTCAGTCTGTATGTGTCCCTAGGTCTGAAGTGGGTCTCTTGTAGACAGCATATGTATGGGTCTTGTTTTTGTATCCATTCAGCAAGCCTGTTTCTTTTGGTTGGAGCATTTAATCCATTCATGTTTAAGGTAATTATTGATATGTATGTTCCTATGACCATTTTCTTAATTGTTTTGTGTTTGTTTTTGTAGGTCCTTTTCTTCTCTTGTGTTTCCCACTTAGAGAAGTTCCTTTAGCATTTGTTGTAGAGCTGGTTTGGTGGTGCTGAATTCTCTTAGCTTTTGCTTGTCTGTAAAGCTTTTGATTTCTCCATCGAATCTGAATGAGATCCTTGCCAAGTAGAGTAATCTTGGTTGTAGATTCTTCCCATTCATCACTTTAAGTATAACATGCCACTCCCTTCTGGCTTGTAGAGTTTCTGCTGAGAAATCAGCTGTTAACCTTATGGGAGTTCCCTTGTATATTATTTGTCATTTTTCCCTTGCTGCTTTCAATAATTTTTCTTTGTCTTTAATTTTTTCCTGTTTGATTACTATGTGTCTTGGCATGTTTCTCCTTGGGTTTATCTTGTATTGGTCTCTCTGCACTTCCTGGACTTAGGTGGTTATTTCCTTTCCCATGTTAGGGAAGTTTTTGACTATAATCTCTTCAAATATTTTCTCTGGTCCTTTCTCTCTCTCTTGTCCTTCTGGGACCCCTATAATACGAATGTTGTTGCATTTAATGTTGTCCCAGAGGTCTCTTAGGCTGTCTCCATTTCTTTTCATTCTTTATTCTGTTCCACAGCAGTAAATTCCACCATTCTGTCTTCCAGGTCACTTATCCATTCTTCTGCCTCAGTTATTCTGTTATTGATTCCTTCTAGTGTAATTTTCATTTCAGTTATTTTATTGTTCATCTCTGTTTGTTTGTTCTTTAATTCTTCTAGGTCTTTGTTAAACATTTCGTGCGTCTTCTTGATCTTTGCCTCCATTCTTCTTCCGAGGTCCTGGATCATCTTCAGTATCATTATTCTGAATTCTTTTTCTGGAATGTTGCCTATCTCCACTTCATTTAGTTGTTTTTCTGGGGTTTTATCTTGTTCCTTCATCTGGTATATAGCCCTGTATCTTTCATCTTGTCTATCTTTCTGTGCATGTGGTTTTTGTTTCACAGGCTGCAGGATTGTAGTTCTTCTTGCTTCTTCTGTCTGCCCCCTGGTGGATGAGGCTATCTCAAGTTAGCATTTATTTTTGTTATTTGTTAAGTTTTACCAGTTATGTTGAGGTATAATTGACATATAATAAGGGCCACTTTTTAAAGTATACAATTTGATATGTTTTGACATACATATATGTATGTCCATGAAACTATCACCAGAATCAAGGTAAGGAACATAACCATCACCCCTACAAGTTTCCTTGTTCCTCTCTTCCCTCACCCACTTTATTTATTTATTAACACCTTTATTAGAGTATAATTGCTTTCCAATGTTGTGTTAGTTTCTGCTATATAACAAAGTGAATCAGATACATGTATACATATACCCCTTTATCCGCTCTGTCTTGCATCTCCCTCCCACCCTCTGTATCCCACCCCTCTAGCTGGTCACAAAGTACCGAGCTGATCTCCCTGTGCTATGTAGCTGCTTCCAACTAGCTATCTATTTTACATTTGGTAGTGTATATATGTCAGTGGTACTCTCTCACTTCATCCCTGTGTACCCTTCCTCCTCCCCATGTCCTCAAGTCCATTCTCTATGTCTGTGTCTTTGTTCCTGTCCTGCCCCTAGGTTCACCAGAACCATTTTTTTAAAAATTCCGTATATATGTGTTAGCATACGCTATTTGTTTTTATCTTTCTGATTTACTTCACTCTGACAGACTCTAGGTCCGTCCACCTCACAATAAATAACTCAATTTCGTTTCTTTTTATGACTGAGTAATATTCCATTGTATATATGTGCCACATTTTCTTTATCCATTTATCTGTCAGTGGACACTTAGGTTGCTTCCATGTCCTGGCTATTGTAAATAGAGCTGCAATGAACATTGTGGTACATGACTCTTTTTGAATTGTGGTTTACTGAGGGTATATTCCCAGTAGTGTGATTGCTGGGTCGTATGGTAGTTCTATTTTTAGTTTTCTAAGGAACCTCCATATTGTTCTCCATAGTGGCTTTATCAGTTTACATTCCCACCAACAGTGCAAGAGGGTTCCTTTTTCTCCACACCCTCTCCAGCATTTATTGTTTGTAGATTTTTTGATGATGGCCATTCTGACCAGTGTGTGGTGATACCTCATTGTAGGTTTGATTTGCATTTCTCTAATGATTAGTGATGTTGAGCATCCTTTCATGTGTTCGTTGGCAATCTGTATATCTTCTTTGGAGAAATGTCTGTTTAGGTCTTCTGCCCATTTTTGGATTGGGTTCTTTGTTTTTTTGATATTGAGCTGCATGAGCTGCTTGTAAATTTTGGAGATTAATCCTTTGTCAGTTGCTTCGCTTGCAAATATTTTCTCCCATTCTGAAGGTTGTCTTTTCATCTTGTTTACAGTTTCCTTTGCTGTGCAAAAGCTTTTAAGCTTCATTAGGTCCCATTAGTTTATTTTTATTTCCATTTCTCTAGGAGGTGGGTCAAAAAGGATCTTGCTGTGATTTATGTCATAGAATGTTCTGCCTATGTTTTCCTCTAAGAGTTTGATAATGTCTGGCCTTACATTTAGGTCTTTAATCCATTTTGAGGTTTTTTTTGTGTTTGGTGTTAGGGAGTGTTCTAATTTCATTCTTTTACATGTAGCTGTCCAGTTTTCCCAGCACCACTTATTGAAGAGGCTGTCTTTTCTCCATTGTATATTCTTGCCTCCTTTATCAAAAATAAGGTGACCATATGTGTGTGGGTTTATCTAAGGTAAGTATTGATATGTATGTTCCTATTACCATTTTCTTCATTGTTTTGGGTTTGTTATTGTAGGTCTTTTCCTTCTCTTGTGTTTCCTGCCTAGAGAAGTTCCTTTAGCATTTGATGTAAAGCTGGTTTGGTGGTGTTGAATTCTCTTAGCTTTTGCTTGTCTGTAAAGGTTTTAATTTCTCCATCGAATCTGAATGAGGTCCTTGCTGGGTAGAGTAATCTTGGTTGTAGGTTTTTCCCTTTCATCACTTTAAATATGTCCTGCCATTCCCTTCAGGCTTGCAGAGTTTCTGCTGAAAGATCAGTTGTTCACTTTATGGGGATTCCCTTGTATGTTATTTGTTGTTTTTCTCTTGCTGCTTTCAATATTTTTTCTTTGTGTTTAATTTTTGATAGTTTGATTAATAGGTGTCTTGGTGTGTTTCTCCTTGGATTTATCCTGTGTGGTATTCTCTGCACTTCCTGGACTTGATTAACTATTTCTTTTCCCATATTAGGGAAGTTTTCGACTATAATCTCTTCAAATATTTTCTTAGTCCCTTTCTTTTTCTCTTCTTCTTCTGGGACCCCTATAATTCGAATGTTGGTGTGTTTAATGTTGTCCCAGAGGTCTCTGAGACTGTCCTCAGTTCTTTTCATACTTTTTTCTTTATGCTGCTCTGCATTATTTATTTCCACTATTTTATCTTCCAGGTCACTTATCCATTCTTCTGCCTCAGTTATTCTGCTATTGATTCTTTCTAGAGGATTTTTAATTTCATTTATTGTGTTGTTCATCACAGTTTGTTTGCTCTTTAGTTCTTCTAGTTCCTTGTTAAACATTTTTTATATTTTCTCCATTCTATTTCCAAGATTTTGGATCCTCTTTACTATCATTACTCTGAATTCTTTTTCAGGTAGACTGCCTATTTCCTCTTCTTTTGTTTGGTCTGGTGAGTTTTTACTAAACTAAGATAAACAAGTGCTAAAAACTAAACTAAGATGAAAATCAGAAGCAAACCAGTCTCAGACAGGAAACCTCAAGCTACAGTTGCTCCCGAAGTCCACCACCTCAATTTTGGGATGATTCGTTGTCTATTCAGGTATTCCACAGATGCAGGGTACATCAGGTTGATTGTGGGGATTTAATCCACTCCTCCTGAGACTGCACACAGAAATTTCCCTTTCTCTTCTTTGTTCGCACAACTCCTGGGGTTCAGCTTTGGTTTTGGTGCCACCTCTGCGTGTAGGTCACCCTCAGGCATCTGTTCCCTCACAGACAGGATGGGGTTAAAGCAGAGGCTCACTCAGGCCGTGGGGAGGGAGGGCTATGGTAGTTATAATTGGAATGCTGGGTGAGCCTGCGGCGGCAGAGGCCAGCGTGATGTTGCAACAGCCTGATGTGCACCACGTGTTCTCCTGGGGAACTTGTCCCTGGATCATGGGACCCTGGCAGTGGCATGGTGCACAGGCTCCCAGGAGGGGAGGTGTGGATAGTGACCTGTACATGCACACAGGCTTCTTGGTGGCTGCAGCAACAGTGCTAGCATTTCATGCCCGTCTCTGGTGTCCGTGCTGATAGCTGCAGCTTGTGCCTGTCTCTGGAGCTCGTTTAGGTGGTGCTCTGCCTTCTGTGGGCAGACAGGGAAGGAATCCCCTCTCCTCGTGCACCCCGAAATAATGGTCTCTTGCCTCTTAAGCAGGCCCAGACTTTTTCCCGGACTCCCTCCTGGCTAGCCATGGCGCACTAGCCCCCTGCAGGCTGTGTTCACACAGCCAACCCCAGTCCTCTCTGGGATCTGACATCCGAAGCCCGAGCCTCAGCTCCCAGCCCCTTCCTGTCCCAGTGGGTGAGCAGACAAGCCTCTCAGGCTGGTGAGTGCTGGTTGGCACCGATCCTCTGTGCAGGAATCTCTCCACTTTGCCCTCTGCACCCCTGTTGCTGCACTCTCCTCCGTAGCTCTGAAGCTTTCCCCCCGCCCACCACCCGTCTTCTCCAGTGAAGGGGCTCCCTAGTGTGTGGGAACTTTTCTTCCTTCACAGCTCCCTCCCAGAGGTGCAGGTCCCATCCCTATTCTTTTGTCTCTGTTTTTTCTTTTGCCCTACCCAGGTATGTGAGGGGTTTCTTGCCTTTTGGGAAGTCTGAGGTCTTCTGCTAGTGTTCAGTAGGAGTTGTTCCACACATAGATGTATTTTTGATGTATCTGTGGGGAGGAAGGTGATCTCCATGTCTTACTCCTCTGCCATCTTGAAGGTCCCCCCCTCACCCACTTTAATCTCCAGGCAACCACTGCTCAACTTTCTGTCACTATAGATTAGTTTGCACTTTAAAGAATTTTATAGAAATGGAATCATACAGCTTGTAAGTGTTTTTGTTTGACTTCTTTAGCCAGCATTATTGTTTTGAGAGTCATCAAACCTTGTTGAGTGTATCAGTAGCCCATTCCTTTTCATTGCTGTGTAGTATTCCACTGTATGGATATCCCACAGTTGGTTTATCCATTTCCCTCTTCATGAACATTTGAGTTTTTCCTAGTTTTGGGCTATTACACATCAAGCTGCTATGAACTCTCATGTGCAGGTGTTTGTGGGGATGAATGCCCTCATTTCTAGGCTAAATACATAGGAGTAGAATATGGTCTGAGTATGTTTAACATTTTTAAAGACGTTTGTACTGTTTTCTAAAACAGTTGCTCCATTTTACTTTCCCACTATTGGTGTATGAGTGTTCTAGTTCTTTCACACCTCAACAACCTTGCTATGTTTAGTTTTTAAATTTTTAGACTTTTGAACAGGTGTGTAATGTTATCTCTTTGTTACTTGATGTTGCATTTCTCTAATGCCTAATGATGTTAAGCATCTTTTAAAAATTGTGTTTATTTGCCATCTTTATATCTTCTTTGCTAAAATGTTTGTTCAAATTCATTGCCCATTTTTATGTTGGTTGTTTTCTTGCTACTGAGTTTTGAGAGTTCATTATATATTCTGAAAATAAGTCCTTTATTGGATATATGATTTTAAAATATTTCCTCCCAATCTATGGCTTGTCTTTTCATTCTTAAGAGTGTCTTTCATAGAGCAGATGTTTATTTTTATTTCTAGTGATGTATGATTTAGCAATTTTTTCCATTTATTGGAATTGTGTACTTAGTATTATAGCTAAGAAATCTTTGCCTAACACAAGATTTTCTCCTAGGTTTCCTTCTACAAGTCCTATAGTTTTAGGTTTACATTTAGGTATGTGATCAGTTTTGATCAGTTTTAATTCTTGAATGTGGTGTGATGTGTGGATTAAAATCAGTTTTGGGGGGGATATGTATATAGTTGTTTCAGCATCATTTATGGAGAAAATGGTCCTTTCTCTTCTGAATTGCTTTTGCACCTTTGTTGAAAATCATTTGTCCCTAGTGTGGATCTACTTTTGGGCTCTATGCTGTTCCATTGATCTATTTGTCTATCTTTACACTAATACCACACTGTCTTGATATCTGCAGCTTTATAATAACACTGAAGTCAGGTGGTGCTACTCCTTCAACTTTCTTTTCCAAAGTTGTTTGTCTATTCTATGTCCTTTGCATTTCTCTCTGAATACAGTCTTTCCCCATTGTGTGTGATGTTAGTGATAGGTTTCTCATAGAGAAACCCTTTATCTAATAGATAAAGGGCTTCTCATAGAAGCTCTTTATCTAATTAAGAAAAGTCCTTTCTATTTTGAGTTTGCTGAGAGTTTTTATCAGAAAGATGTTGGATCTTGTCAAACATTTTTTCTTTTATCTATTGAGATGATCATGTGGTTTTTCATTTTAGTTTGTTAATATGGTGAATTATATTTATAAAACATTGGTAGATTGTTTTTTTAAATCAAATTTTATTTGAGTGTGGTTGCTTTACAATGTTGTTTTAGCCTCCACTGCACAACAAAATGAATCAGCCATACACATAAAGATATCCCCTCCCTTTTGGACTTCCTCCAATTTAGGTTACCATAATGCATTAGGTAGAATTCCCTGTGCTATACAGTATGTTCCCGTCAGTTGTCTATTTTATGCATAGTATCAATAATCTATAAGTGTCAATCCCAGTCTCCCAATCCTTCTCACCCCACCCCTTTCCCCCTTGGTATCCATACCTTTGTTCTCTATGTCTGTGTCTCTATTTCTCCTTTGCAAATAAGATCATCTATACTATTTTTCTAGATTCCACATATATGCGTGATTATATGATATTTGCTTTTCTCTTTCTGACTTACTTCACTCTGTATGACACAGTCTAAGTCCATCCACGTCTCTACAAATGACCCAATTTTGTTCCTTTCTATGGCTGAGTAATATTCCACTGTATATATGTACCACATCTTCTTTATCCATTCTTCTGTTGATGGACATGTAGGTTGCTTCCATGTCCTGGGTATTGTAAATGGTGCTGCTATGAACATTGAGGTACATATGTGTTTTTGAATTATGGTTATCTCTGGGTATATTCCCAGTAGTGGGATTGTTGGGTCATATGGTAGTTCTATTTTTAGTTTTTTTAGGAACCTCCATACTGTTTTCCATAGTGGCTGTAGCAGTTTACATGCCCACCAACAGTGCAGGAGGGTTCCCTTTTCACCACACCCTCTCCAGCATTTATTGTTTCTAGATTTTTTGATGATGGCCATTCTGACCAGTGTGAGGTGATACCTCACTGTAGTTTTGATTTGCATTTCTCTAATAATTAGTGATGTTGAGCATCTTTTCATGTGTTTATTGGCCAACTGTATATCTTCTTTGGAGAAACGTCTATTTAGGTGTTCCGCCCATGTTTTGATTGGATTGTTTTAAAACATTGGTGGATTCTTGAATGTTAAATTAACCTTGCATTCTTGGGATTCAACCTCCATTGGTCATGATGTATTATCCATTTTCAACAGTTGTCTTTTAAAGAGTTAAATAAGAAGAAGAAATATTGGACCAACATGGTTATCATTTCCAGTGTTCTTCAGTCTTTTGTATGGATCCACATTTTCACTTGGCATCATTTCCATTCCTTTCCCTCCTCATTCTTACCTTTCCGAAGGACTTTACCATTTATTTCGTAGTGTGGAACTGCCAATGAGAAGTTCTTATCACTTTTATATGCCTCAGTGTGTTTATTTCACTTACATTTTTATTTATTTTATTAAAAATTTTTTTATTCATTTATTTTTGGCTGCATTGGGTCTTCGTTGCTGCATGCTGGCTTTCTCTAGTTGCAGTGAGTGGGAGCTACTCTTTCTTGCGGTGCGCCGGCTTCTCATTGTAGTGGCTTCTCTTGTTGCGGAGCATGGGCTCTAGGCATGCAGCCTTCAGTAGCTGTAGCACGCAGGCTCAGTAGTTGTAGCTCACAGGCTCTAGAGCGCAGGCTCAGTAGTTGTGGCACACGGGCTTAGTTGTCCACGGCATGTGGGATCTTCCCAGACCAGGGCTCAAACCCATGTCCCCTGCACTGGCAGGCAGATTCTAAGCCACAGTGCTACCAGGGAAGCCCGCAATTACGTTTTTGAAAGATACTCGCACAGGGTATAGATGTTTTTTTTTCTTTCAGTACTTTAAAGATGTTGCTTCATTTTGGGCTAACTTATATAGTTTCTAACATCTTGCTTATTTTTGTTCCTCTGAATGTAAAATGTGTTTTTTCTCTGTCTTGTTTTAAGATTTTCCCTTTAACACTGGTTTTCAGAAATTTGATATATTATGTGCTTTGGTATAGTTGTATTCATATTTCTTGTGCTTGTGCAAGGAGTTTGTCGAACTTGGATCTGTTTATAATTTTTGTCAAATTTTATAAAATTGCAGCTATGATATATTCACATAGTTTTGTTTCTCCCTCTCTTTTCTCTCATTTGGAGACTCTAATTATATGTGTATTAGGCTGCTTGATGTTTTCCCACAGTTCAGTGATGCTCTGTTTATATTTTAGTCTTCTCCCTGTGTTTTATTTTGGGTAACTTCCACTGCTGTGTCTTTAAATTCATTAATCTTTTTCTTATAATGTTTACTATGCTTTTAATCTCATTTTTTTGTACCACAAATATTGTAAGTTTCATCACTATAAGTTGGATCTTTTAAAAATATCTCCAGTGTCACTATTTAACATGTTCAGTATATTCTCCAGCCTTCTGGACATAAGGAATGTAGTTATAACTACTATTTTATAGTAGTTATATACTATATTCCTGAAGTTGTGGCCTGTATTTTGAAATTATAACACATCTCTGTGAGGTAAAGAATCTGATTGGCTCAAAAAAGCTTAAGCCTTTATCTCCTATGTAATATAGCCTTTAAAAACCTCTAAAGACCTTTTGTGCTAATTGGGCTACAGGGCAGTGGTATTCAAATTGAGTTACTTTATAAGTTATATAAATGGTCATTTTTCTTTGTCAGACAAAAAATCCTCAGACTCCATGTTTGTATCTTCTCCCTTTATGCCCAAGGCAAGTATATCAATAAACGTGATAAATTCCTTGCCTTCCAGAATGTTGCTAGAGATGTATTATTGGCAAGAACAAAAATGGATCTGAAGCATCAAGTTCTAGGGTATGAGTCTACACACAGAACCAACAAAATAGAGCAAATGGATTTGGGTGACGGAACCTGGAGACATTTGTTAGGATTGTGGCACTGGAGGAACATGTACTTCTTGAAGGTACATATCAGCGTGTCAGAGGGGCTGGAAGCCACAGGATTAACACACATATTGTGGTTCATCAATTTTACATGTTGATAAACATTTATAACATGGTTTAAAAGTAAACAGATATATTATGATATAAAATGAAAAATTTGCAGGATTTCAAGGTAAAAATCAGACTTAGAAAAAGTATTGAGCCTTGGGTTACCTTAGGCCACGCCCTCAGAATTCAGGAGGCAGAGGAGGTCTTGATCGTTCTCCTGCATGGATAGGGCTATTTCAGTGGAAGAATTGAAGAGCCTTGCTCTAAAACTTCAGTACCCCTACAAGGAGGAGAGAAGAGCCCCTTATGGGAGGACTGCCACTGTGCAGGGGGCATGGAAAGAGATGTTGATGGGCTGAACCCATGCAGATACCCTGAAGAGCTACCAAAATGGGGACAAGATCAACTCACTCACCCATCCATCCCTCCTTCCCTCCATCCACGTATTGAACCATCTATCCCTCCTTCCCTCTCCATCCACCCACCCACCCACCCACCCATCCACCCACCCACCCACCCACCCATCCATCCACCCACCCACCCACCCATTCATCCACCCACCCACCCACCCATCCATCCACCCACCCACCCACCCATCCATCCACCCACCCACCCACCCACCCATCCATCCACCCATCCACCCATCCATCCACCCATCCACCCATCCATCCACCCATCCACCCACTCATCCACCCATCCACCCATCCATCCATGCATCCAAGTAATCAACCAACTATCAGTCCATCCATCCATCTTATAAGCCTTTATTAAGTGCCTCCTGTGTATCTAAGATACTAATACTTGATGAAAACTAAAATGGATAAGAAATGGACTCTGATCTCAAGGAATTTAATGTCTAGTGCAGGAGTTCTCAAAGTTCTTCCTGCTGCAACAAATATAATTACAAATTATTTGCTAAATTTATGAGCAGTGCCAGATATTGTTCAAAGTGGTTGACATGAAATAACTCATTTAATATTTCCAACAACTCTTTGATGTAGGTACTATTATTATTTCCATCACACAGCTGAGGAGCAGGTGGACTGTGTTCTCTGGGCTGAGAGTCATTGTCTAGAGGGACAGGCATGTTTATAAATAATTATAATGCTGTAAGTGTAATTGGAACATAAGAATAGTGAGACTAATTGTTTCTAAAGAAGCGGGGATCCCTGATTCCATATGGAAGACCAACTGAGCATGGAAACCCCAACATGGAAACTCCTTTTCTTTCCTGCTAATTATCACAGAATCTTGGGCCTGCTACACGTATACCTTGTTTTACTGTGCTTTGCTTTATTGCACTTCACAGATATTGTGTTGTTCACATATTGAAGATTTTCCCCGCGTTGAGCAAGTTGGTCAACACCGTTTTTCCAATAGCATCCGCTCACTTTGTCTCTCTCTGTCATAATATTTCGTAATATTTCAAACTTTTTCATTATTATTATAGTTGTTATGGTGATCTGTGATCAGTGATCTTTGATGTTACTCTTGCAAAAAGATTACGACTCACTGAAGATTCAGATAATAGCATTTTTTTTTAGCAATAAAGCATTTTAAAATTAAGATACGTACATTTTTTAGACATAATGCTATTGTACATTGAATAGACTACAGTATAGTATAAACATAACTTTTTTTTTTTTTTTGCGGTACGTGGGCCTCTCGCTGTTGTGGCCTCTCCCGTTGCGGAGCGCAGGCTCAGCGGCCATGGCTCACGGGCCCAGGCGCTCCGCGGCATGTGCGATCTTCCCGGACTGGGGCACGAACCCGCGTCCCCTGCATCGGCAGGCGGACTCTCAACCACTGCGCCACCAGGGAAGCCCTAACTGTATAACTTTTATATGCACTGGGAAACCAAAAAATTCATGTGACTCACTTTATTGCAGTATTTGCCTTATTGAGGTGGTCTGGAACTGAACCCACAATATCTCTGAGGTCTGCCTGTGTGTGACTTGTCATTAGCATTTGGCCTGTTTTCAAAAGCTTCAGTGGCAAAGCACTCCTGACCTCACAAGGCCTCCCATTTTGTCTTTGGCCAGGCCTGAATGGTGGGAAATACTGTGTTTTATCAAAATCTACCTCCTGATAATTTCTGAAAACCAGCCCTAGTTCTGTTTCTTAGGGCATTTTTTTCTTAAGTTTCTGTGAATGGATTGTTAATAGACATCATATGGGAAATAGAAGAGAGTTGTGTACACAATAGATATGGTAAATAAATTCTAACACAGGTTTCTATATTAGAGGATTTTCTCGGAATCTTGTTTTCTTTTTTTTGTGGCTGCGCGACACAGCCTGTGGGATCTTAGTTCCAGACCAGGGATCGA
This sequence comes from Pseudorca crassidens, assembly GCF_039906515.1. Classification (NCBI taxonomy): domain Eukaryota; kingdom Metazoa; phylum Chordata; class Mammalia; order Artiodactyla; family Delphinidae; genus Pseudorca; species Pseudorca crassidens. Next base: position 18,862,791 of record NC_090303.1, on the reverse strand, counting down.
ACCTGCGCCTGCTGCTTTGCAAGCCTGGAGTCTTAATCACTGGCCCTCCAGGGAAGCCCCAGAATCTTTTGTATGCTAATGTGCTTTGTGAATCTAGGAGGGAGGTTGCCTTTGAGGCATTTTCCAAATTTATTCACCCTCCCAACTCTTTTTTTTTTTAACATCTTTATTGGAGTATAATTACTTTACAATGGTGTGTTAGTTTCTGCTTTATAACAAAGTGAATCAGTTATACATACACATATGTTCCCATATCTCTTCCCTCTTGCGTCTCCCGCCCTCCCAGCCTCCCTATCCCACCCCTCTAGGTGGTCACAAAGCACCGAGCTGATCTCCCTGTGCTATGCGGCTGCTTCCCACCAGCTATCTATTTTACGTTTGGTAGTGTATATATGTCCATGCCACTCTCTCACTTCATCCCAGTTTACCCATCCTCCTCCCCATCTCCTCAAGTCTGTGCTCTAGTAGGTCTGTGTCTTTATTCCCGTCTTACCCCTAGGTACTTCATGACCTTTTTTTTTCTTAGATTCCATATATATGTGTTAGCATACAACTCTTTTCTTGATAGGCCCGTGTTTACATCCCATTGGAAACAGCTGGGGAAGTAAGGCTCTGCTGTCTCTCAGTTAGAATTAGCGTGATCCTCCTTTCCCAGGCCAGCTTTTCAAATGCTTGGGCTTGTGCTCCAAAGATAGTATTTTCCAAACTAAACATCTCTGCAACTTTCAGCTTCCTTCATGGTTAGGTTTTCAGACCTTTCTCCCTCTGGTCACCCGTCTCCAGTTTGCCAATGTCCCCCCTAAAGTGTGCGGTTCACAACTGAATATAATAGCCCTGTGCTAGTCTTTGGGTTGGTTCCATTGGACACAATTAGAACCCTCAGAACACTGTCATTCTGCCGTTTTATTTTCGACCTGACTGGTGGGGGGGTGAGGATTAAGTGACTCTCAGCACAGAAATGATGGATGCCAGGGCAAGAGAAGCTTGTGGAATTTGGAGCTGGTCAAGGAAAAACTAGAATGATTTTTATTTTTGAAGGTTTGAAATGTCTTAAATAAGCACAGGTTTGAAAGCCTATTATGTGCAAGGCACTATGGAGGGTAGAAGAGATGTAAGCCATTAGTCTTGCATGCAAAAAGCTGATTGTTGAACTAGGGAGATGGTTAACGGAAAAGGCCAAAAATACAAGATAGCTTCAATTATGCAGATTAAGTAGGGTGGTAAGGATTTGAGGAAGATTCACTGTTGGCTGTTTTTGTATTTTCTCCACAATATCCCATATATCCAGTGAGGGTGAGTAAACATTGCTGATGGGCTGAAAGAGACATGCCTTGCTTTGAAGAGTCTATAGCTTGGTGGTGAAGTGAAGGTTTGATCAGTGACTATTTTGTTCCCGGTGATATTCTATAGTATTAGAAATGTGTTTTCTGGAAGAAAATAATGTTTACTCCAAGTCAAAAGTGATGTCCCGAACTGGAGTGAATTTCTAAAAAAGTACTATGTGTAAGAGCCAAAACAGAGAAGTTTTTTTAGAGTACAAAGTATTGCTCAGAATAAGCTAAGGAACACAAATATTTTCTTCTCAAGGCAACTCCCGCCCCCAAGGCAGCGCAGTGTGGTGGCTAAGAGCACAGCCTTTGGAGCCAGACCGCCTGGTTTCCACTCCTGTCTTCCACTTCTTAAGAGAGTGACCCTGGCTACGCACTTAATTTCTCAATGCCTTGTTTTCTTCCTTCCCTTCCCCTTCCTTCCCCTTCCTTCCTTCCTTCCTTCCTTCCTTCCTTCCTTCCTTCCTTCCTTCCCCTTCCTTCCTTCCTTCCTTCCTTCCTTCCTTCCTTCCTTCCTTCCTTCCTTCCTTCCTTCCTTCCTCCCTCCCTCCCTCCCTCCCTCCCTCCCTCCCTTCCTTCCTTCCTTCCTTCCTTCCTTCCTTCCTTCCTTCCATATGGCTCTTATCTCACAGTATTGCTGTGAGTGTTAATGAGGTTCTATGTGGAAAACAGAAGACTCAGGATATCCCTTTTTATTTACTTACTGCTATAAAATCCATCACCCCAACACTTAGCTTAAAAACCAGAATCGTCATGTACTTTCTTTCATAGTTTCTGTGGATCTGGAATTCGGGAGCAGCTTAGGTGGGTGATTCAGGCTTGAAATTTCTCGTTCAGGTGCAGCAGATGTCTTCTGGGGCTGAGGTCATCTGAAGGCCTAATTGGAGCTCGAGGATCCACTTTAACTCACGTGGCTGGCAAGTTGGTGCTGGCTGTTGGTGGCAGGTCTCCACCCACCTTCAGGTGGGCCTCTCTGCAGGGTCGCTTGAGTGTCCTCACAACATGGCTGGAAGCTTCCCCTAGAGTAAGAGCTCTAGGAGACCAGTGTGGAACTGCAGTGTCTTTTTTTTTTAATATTTTATTTATTTGTTTGTTTGTTTGTTTGTTTAGGCTGCACCGGGTCTTCCTTGCAGCATGCAGACTCTTAGTTGCGGCATGTATGTGGGATCTAGTTCCCTGACTGGGGATCGAACCCGGGGCCCCTGCATTGGAAATGTGGAGGCTTACCCACTGGACCACCAGGGAAGTCCCTGCAATGCCTTTTATGACCTTTATGACCTAACTTTGGAAGTCACACACTGTCACTTTTATTCTACTCTTATTCAATGGGGAGGGGACTACACAATGGCATGATTACTAGGTGACCATCGGTGGGGACCATCCTGGAGTCTGGCTGCCACACCCTTCGAGGAAGTACTGTGTTCTACTGTGTGACTGATATTAGGTATAGGATACTTAAATACAGAAATTTTTAAAAAAATTAATTATTTTTGGCTGCTTTGTTGCTGTGCGCAAGCTTTCTCTAGTTGCAGCGAGCTGGGGGTTACTCTTTCATTGCCGTGTGCAGACTTCTCATTGCAGTGGCTTCTCTTGTTGCGGAGTACAGGCTCTAGGCATGCAGTTTTCAGTAGTTGTGGCACACGGTCTCAGTAGTTGTGGCTCACGGGCTCTAGAGCGCAGGCTCAGTAGTTGTGGCACACGGGCTTAGTTGCTCCGCAGCACGTGGGATCTTCCCAGACCAGGGCTCGAACCCGTGTCCCCTGCATTGGCAGGCGGATTCTTAACCACTGCACCACCAGGGAAGCCCTTAAATACAGAAAATTTTAACATCATGTAGTCCATATAGATATTCAGCATTGTTTTCTCAAATGAGAGGTTTGTTAACATGACTCCATTGCTATAACTCACGTTATCAGGGGTTTTGGTTTGCACTCCCCTCAAAGTAGAGCCTGAGACAAGGACTTGGGTACCAGAAATTTATTTGGGAGGTGATTTCAGGAAGCCGGAGGGAGGGAGTGGGGATGTGAGGCAGGGAAGAAGGGAAGCCAATATAAGGGTGTGTTATGGAGGTTGCTTGCTATGGTGAATGTGGATTTGATTCCTCTGGGACCTGCTGAGTAGCGTGCAGAATTCCTCCCAGCATTATCCTCCTGAAGGGAGCATACACTAGCTTCCGACTCCCACTGACTGAGGGTTTCCCCTGGGAGGTGAACTTCCCTGCATGTCAGATCTGTACCTGCAGTCAGGCTAAGAGGCCCCTACAGTGTTAGGGAAGGCTCTGAGATAAAATGGAAACCTCAGCTCTTGCTGGAGGTGGGATGCTGTCAGCACAAGGTGGGTGTGAGCTCACAGGTGGGCTGAGGGATGTGAGTGGACCCCAGAGGCGTTTGCTACATCAGGTTAGCAGAACCTGGGGATTAAGTGGATGTGTTAGTTCAGCTCCCCCAAGTAGCAGATGTCAAGAGATTAGATGTGCAAGGAATTTAATGGGAAATATGCCTTGAGGAAGATGGGGGGATCTGGAAGAGACTGGGAGAGCTATCAGACAGTAATGCAAGTCTGAGCTCTGGGGAGGAGAAGGGAAGGAAGAAAGTCTGGGTAGAAAGAGTCTTAGATTGTGGGGCAGGATTAAGAACGGTTCAAGCCAAAATCGCCCATCAAAAACATCCTGGGCTTCACAGGATGCCTGTCCTGGTGTCTAGCCCGTGTGCAGCATGGCCTCGGGTTCACCTTAGCTTGGCCATCAGGCAATTATGCTCCGTCAGTCAGGTCTCAGGCATATTCTCCTGGCAGCCACCATTAGTTTTGTGCATGGACAGCACAGGTAGTTGCAACAAGTCTTGTACTTGGGGGAACCAGAGGTCACTCACACTGAGATACTAAGATCTATCCTTCCTCCTTTGTCTGCCATGGTGTCTGAAACTCCTCCATAAGAAAGGGATCCCCTTGTTTAATTTTTGCCCTCTCTTCCAGCTCAACTCTGAGAGGAGTTACATACTGAGTCACTAACACTTTAGTATGAACAAATTATCCTAGTTATTTTATTCTATGACAGACAGAAAGAATCTGGGACAACATGAAAGCATGTAGGATTTGGGTGAATAGCACTTAAGGGAAGGGACACAAATGTGAGGGATAGGGGACCTCACTGGGTCTACTTTCCAATTCCTGCTGGGAATGGAAAAAAACCAATGTTCAGACTCTCCATAGTGAAATAACAAGAGAAACGTGCTTTCAGCAAGTGTCACCACTCTTTGTCCAGCACCACTGTCCCCTACCACCTTAATATTTTGAAGGAGGGTATATTTTTCTGGGTCGTTGGAGATATTAAGTGAATGTTGTCAAGGTGGTTGGAGTATTTGAGTTGGGAAGGAGGGAAGAGACTCTGAGATTTTTCAGAAGTTGGTCCAGGAGTCAACTCTATCAGAATACCTAGAGCTCAGTAATGTACATTTCTTGCTTTCCCTCCCCACCCATGTCCCCCAACCCCAAACTAATTGAATTAGATTCTCTGGGGATGGGGCCCAAGAATCAGTATTTTATAAGCATTTCTGGTGATTTTTGTGAACACTAAAATTTGAGAACCACAGGTTCAAGGGGACTGTAGCTTCTAACACATAATCACAGCTGACCCATATCTTCTCACCTGAATTGCAGACACCAGCTGCCTCTGACTTCCAACTGTGTCATCGACATTCTTTCGATGTACTGGGCTTCTCAGACTCAACATGTCCATAGCCAAATGCCCAGTTGCCTACCTGACCCTCCTAGGAGGCTTCTCCACCAGCCTTAATAGCACCACAGTTAATGGCAACTCCATCCTTTCAGTTTGCTCAGACCAGATGCTTCCTGCCTTCTCCCTTTCTCTCGCTTTTTATATCCATCCAACTAGCTCAGCTTCAAAATACAGTTGACCGTTGAACAGCACAGGGGTTAGGGGCGCAGGCCCTCTGTGTGGTCAAATGTCTGCATTATAACTTTGTAGTCAGCTCTCTGTATCCATGGTTCTGCATCCTGGGACCCAACCAACCGTGGATCCTGTAGCGCTGTAGTGTTTACCATTGAAAAAACTCTGCATATAATGGACCCAAGCAGTTCAAACACGTGTTGTTCAAAGGTCAACTGTGTAGCCGGAATCGTTATACTTCTTTTCACCTCTGCTGCTACAGCCCTGTTCTGGTTGCCATAATCACTCCTCTGGCTTTGTATGATAGCCTCCTAAGGCTCTTCCTGCTTCTGTCTTTACGAGTTGTCCCTTCCTCTCACCTCTAGGCTATTCTCAGCAGTCAAAGTGACCCTGTACTCAAATCCACACCATGGATCCCCATCTTTCAAGCAGGAACCAAAGTCTTTATAGTGGCCTACCCTGGACCTTTTCTTCTACAACTCTCCTCATTTGCCCCGCTCCAGCCACGCTTGACTCTCTGCTCTGCTGGAATGCATTAAGCATGACCCTGCCCCAGGACGTTTGCACTGGCTGTTCTTCCTGCCTGGACCACTCTTCCCTCAGATATCTGAAGAGCTTCCTCCCTCACCTTCTTTCCTTAAAAGTTACCTTCTCAGGGAGGCCTACCATGACCACTCTATTTAAAGTTGCAAACTTTCACATTCTGGATCCCCTTTACCTATCCCCCCCACTTTTATTGAGATATAGTTGGCATATACCACTGTATAAGTTTAAGATGTACAGCATAATGGTTTGACTTACATATATTGTGAAATGATTACCACAGGAAGTTTAGTTAGCATCCATCATCTGATACAGCAAAATGAGAAAATATGAAAAGAGAAAGCAAAAAAAGAAAAAAACATTTTTTTTCTTATGCTGAGAACTCTTAGGATGTACTCTCAATGCCTTTCCTCTATATCATACAGCAGTGTTAACTACAGTCATCATGCTGCACGTCACACCCCTAGTACTTATTTATCCTGTAGACGGGAAGTTTGTACCTTTTGACAGCCTTCCTCCTACTCCCCCTTCCTCCACACCCCAGGGTTGGGTAACCACAAATTTGTTCTCTTTTTCTATGAGTCTGAGTTTTTATTTTTTTGTATGTTTTAGATTCCACATATATGTGAGATCATATGGTATTTGTCTTTCTCTGCCTGATATTTCATTTAGCATAATGCCCTCAAGGTCCATCCATGTTGTAGCAAATGACAGGATATCCTCATTTTTAATGGCTGAATAATATTCCATTGTGTACATGTATACATATATATACGTACACACAATGGAATATTATTGGATATATATGGATATATATATATGGATATATAATGTTTTCTTTATCCATTTGTCTCTTGATAGATGTTTCCATGCCTTGGTTTTTGTAAATATTGCTGCTATGAACATGGGGGTGCAGATATCTTTTCGGGTTAGTGTTTTTGTTTCCTTTGGAAATAGTCCCAGAATTGGGATTGCTGGATCATATGGCAGTTCTATTTTTAATTTTTTTGAGGAACCTCCACACTGTTTTCCATAATGGCTGCACCAGTTTACATTCCCGCCAACAGCGCGCAAGTGTTTCCTTTCTCCACATTCTCACCTGCATTTATCTCTCGTCTTTTTTTTTTTTTTTTTTTGCGGTACGCGGGCCTCTCACTGTTGTGGCCTCTCCCGTTGCGGAGCACAGGCTCCAGACGCACAGGCCCAGCAGCTATGGCTCACGGGCCCAGCCGCTCCGCGGCATGTGGGATCTTCCCGGACCGGGGCACGAATCCGTGTCCCCTGCATCGGCAGGCGGACTCTCAACCACTGTGCCACCAGGGAAGCCCTCTTGTGTTTTTGATGGTAGCCATTCTAACAGCTACCAAATGGCAGCACCAGAATTTGAGCTAAAGCTGTGTTAGTTCAGAGGCCTTGTGGTTAGCCAGTACATTGTTGCTTCACAGTGTAGACATTCCTAATGATTCTTAACCGCTGTCCTATGCCTCTTTAAAAATCAGTTTACAAGCTTAAAGCTGTGGCTCACACACTATTTGTTTTTAAAAAGGTTTGTTTTGATTTTACTACTATTACTTCACTGTTTATTTAGCTAAGGGTTTCTGTTGGCAATGATGGGAGCGTGTGCCCCTTATCCTTGGGCATTTCTGAGATTCGAGAATCTGCTGATCTGTTGGCACCGCCAGTTCTTAAGGCTGGTGGAAAGAATCCTTTCTGTAACTTCAAAGACTGTTTCCTCTCTCCTTCCACTGGACTTCGGTGACTCTTTAGCGGTCCCTCTGAAGGCAGTCAGCAGGGCTGCCTTTTTTTTTTTTTAATTTATTTTTGGCTGCGTTGGGTCTTCGTTACTGTGTGCAGGCTTTTTCTAGTTGCGGCGAGCAGGGTCTACTCTTCATTGTGGTGCGCGGGCTTCTCATTGCGGTGGCTTCTCTCGTTGCGGAGCATGGGCTCTAGAGCGCAGGCTCAGTAGCTGTGGTGCATGGGCTTACTTGCTCCATGGCATGTGAGATCTTCCCAGACCAGGACTCGAAACCGTGTCCCCTGCAACGGCAGGTGGATTCTTAACCACTGTGCCACCAGGGAAGTCCGGGCTGCCTTATTGTATTCTACTTAATTCAAGACCGCGGATTTCTTGAATATTTCTGCCCTCGGCTCTGAGGGCACAGAGGATTAAAAACACGGTCCTTGCCTCCTCGGCTCATGGTAGAGCCAGGGAGAATGATGGAAAATGACACAGCAGCAGAGACAGTGTCTCCTGGGCTGGCAGGCAGGAGCGGAGCCCTGCTGCGGCAGAGGCTGGCGGGACAAGTCTGCCCAGCATAGAGAAAACTCCCTGGGGAAGGTGAAGTGCAGGGTGCAGGTGGGAGGGGAAAAGCAGCAGCAATTCTAGCAGTAAAGAAGAGAGCTCGAGATAGGGCTGGGTACAGTCACATGTGGTTTATTTGGGGGATGCTAGAGAACTCAGTGTGGGCGGGGTGTGCTGCAGTGATTGGATTCCAACTGTGAAGAGCCAGGGATGACTCTGTAACCCTTATGGAAGGTTTTGAAGGAGGGGATCCACGACCTGCTTCAGATTACAGTCTGCAGGTGGGGGGTGGCAGGGGTGGGTGGGTGGGGATAAGGGCCCATTAATCCGTCTAAACCGCTTTTCTGGAAGGAAATCTCTGCAACAGAGCAGAGCATTTCTCCTTGTGTGCTGGCTAGTGCCCTAAGCCTGTCAGTGCTCTGCTTAGAGTAGACAATCAGTAAATACACAGTGAAAAAAAATGTTTACATACACACCCCCCAATTTATATTTCTCTCTCTTTTTTTTTCTTTTAAGTAGGGCAATTAAGAATAGATTCAGACAGCAGGAGGAGGTTCTCTGATCTCACACTGACTGCAGAGGGCTATAGGCTTCAGTTTCTTTGCACATTGAGGGCGCTCATCGTGAGACGAAAGCATTTCCTCCTCTTCCTTTTTCATGGGTTTTATCAAAATTTTGACTGCTCCAAGCATCTTCCTCATCAGCACAAATGCATTTGGTATGGAACTAATAGTAGAATATTTTAGGGGTGGATTAACACGGAGATCCTAATAGCTAGCTATCTGGGTTACCAATGCTACTGCCTGCATACAGGTAAAGGGGAAAAGGTAAAACAGATTCATTTTTCTTGCATCCTGGATTTCTTTTAATTTTCTCAGACATAATTCATAAATTCAAATAGACCAAAAAAGTATATGCTTTAAAGAAAAATGGGAGAACAAGAAAAATCCCTACCAACTACAGTTTTGAAGAATGGATTTTTTTCCTTGACTTAATTAATATTCATTTTTAGTAGAAATGTGAACACGTGCCTACCACATTTTGTTGATGCTTGTGGATTTATTTTTAGGGAGAGGGAGAAACAGAGAGGAAGTTAGACTCAGAGACCGCCAGACATTTAGCTCCTTATCTACAGTAGAGAGTTTATTGAGATTTAGAATAAAAATTAGCAAGAAGCAAATATTATCCACAAAACGCCAAAGCTTAATCTGTGGCCAAAAGACTTGGCCTGGCACTTAGAGGTAAGGTTTAGCCCCTTTCTCCATATGAAGAAAGCACATCTATTTCCTATTCTTTTGGCACCATTTTCCCAAAGCACACACACTCATTAACTGATGGTTGTGATGGAATTCTGTCCTATTTAGCTTCAACCGCGAGATTCTTAACCATTTAAAACTTATTCAGAAATAAAAACCCGCTCTAGTCAATGGAGAAACCACTTTATAGGTCTGTATTATGCTCTGTTTATATTTATTAAGTCCTCATTGATCCTGGGAAAATGATGAAGTCTTACATTTTTGCGTTGTTTTATTGCTTACAAAGCATGTTTCATTCATTACCCTATGGAAATCTTAATACTCTAAAAGGAAGACATTTTTATTTGATTACACAGTTAGGAAACCAGAGATTCTGCTATTTCTTGAGATCACTGGGCTAGCATTTCACAGTGTCAAGGTTTGCTCAAGAAAAAAAAAAAAAGAAGGAAAGAAAAGAAAAAAAGGACTGACTATAACACTGCAGTAAACCTGCGAATCTTAATAGGGAAATCAGTTGTGTTCTAATTTCTAAGTACTTGATTCAAGCAGAAATTGAAATAAAAAGTATAAAATTTAAAATGAGCCACTCACATTTATTGATGACTTACTTACCATGTGCTAGGCATTGAAAAGTACATGCATCATCTCATTTAATTCTCCTGACAACCCTAAGAAGTGGAGAAATACAGTCGCTTCAGATTTTCTAGATGAAGAAAGAGTTGAGAGAAAAACAATTAAAAATAACGTTTACTGAGGGTTTCCTCTGCGTAGTCATAGTGCTATATGTTTTACATACAATTTCTCAGTTGTTCCTTAAATCTGTGAAGGAGAAACCCATTTTATAGATGGTACAACCAAGGCACAGGGAAGTGAAGTATCTTGTCCAGGTTCACATAGCTAGTTAAGTGGCAGAGCTGGGATCTGAACCCAAATAGTATTCCGCCCCGAATCTGGGCACTTCTCACCTAGCTAATGCTGCAGGCCAATCTCTTCTCATTCTGTTTTGGTCAAAGGTTGGGAAGATGTGTGTCATTCAGGGTACTCAGGGCTCTTGGGCATATCACGGGAGCAGCATCATACCTTCTCGGACAGGCTGGTAATGAGCCACCTTTTCCTACAAGAAAAGGAAGAACTTAATAGGAACTTTTACAAGGACTTTGGTGTGGGGGGAGTCTGTCTGGAAATACCACATTATTGGGGCTTGAGCAGTAAATACGCTTCAAAGGTTTTCACCGTAAGGCAGGGGTTTGGACCAGTTAGAGGCGTGTTTACTCCCGTGAGTCTGAAGAGAGAACAAGGTTAGGTTAAGTAGCTATCAATAACAGTTGATGATAAGCAAAAAACAACAACTCTGGGACCGTGGTTGTCACAGTCTCTTAAATAGATTATCAGGCTAATACTTACTACTTGTTTATTTTATATTATTTGTTATTGGTTTCAGGTGCACAGAATTGGATTAATATAATACTGCTTTATAACACACTGCACTGGTCCTTGCGACTTGTTTATACTGATCATTGTTTTAAATAATTCTATTTTAAAGCATAGTTTAGTGCTTCTAGGTACTCTGGACCCAGAGCTACAGCTCTGGCGCATGGTTTATCTGTGGAATCTTTTCCCACATTCTGGACATAAAACCTAGAAGGAAGTAGCTTTGGAGAATCAGCCCTGAAACCCAGAGGCTGGGGGCAGTGACCCTGCCGTTAGTAAGAAGCTTGTCTCCTTTCCACCAGGGGTTAAGGTCTCAGGGCAGGGTCAGCCAGGGGCTTGGTAAAGACAGAGTATTCATGACCTCCTCTGCACATTCCAAGGAGATGAAACAAACAAGTGGTCATTTTCCAGGAAAATTGAGGCCATGCTTCCAGTGCCCTGAGAATCCTCATACTCAGCATTCATGTGCCAATTAAAAAAGTTGCTCATACACTCAACCCTTTTCCTTGGGAGGGCCAGCTGGGGTGAGGCCAGCACAGCTGCTTCTGAAGGGCAGTTGGGGGAAATGCATCTTGCCCGTGGCCTGGTTAGAAGTCTAACCAGGCATTTACAGGGAGAAGTTGAGGTTGCCTTGCAGGGAAATTTCTTCCCATCCACGAAGACTTTCATACTTGTCTCTTCCTTCCTCATCACAACTTCTTCTTTCTGTGTCTATGGAAAATATATTTGTTCCAACTTCCCTGCCCCCAAAGTGGATTTTAATTGTGATACCAAAGTGGGACATTTTGCGTTTCTAATGGTTGAGCTCATTGGAAAGACTGTTCCTCTCTCCAGGGCATTGGGGTTAGTTTTTTTTTTTCGTTATTTGTTTCCGGTTTGGCAGCACATTGCAATGGCCAAGAGCGTGAACTCTGCAGTCATGTTTACCGGTTTCAAGTTCCAACTCCACCTTTTTTTTTTTTTTTTTTTGCGGTACGTGGGCCTCTCACTCTTGTGGCCTCTCCCGTTGCGGAGCACAGGCTCTGGACGCGCAGGCTCAGCGGCCATGGCTCACGGGCCCAGCCGCTCCGCGGCATGTGGGATCTTCCTGGACCGGAGCACGAACCCGTGTCCCCTGCATCGGCAGGTGGACTCTCAACCACTGCGCCACCAGGGAAGCCCCCAACTCCAACATTTAGTAGCACATTTCTTTTAAACCTTTGGCAACATATTTAAGTTTGCTAAATTTTAGTCTTTTTCTGAGATAATGGGAACTATCTCATAAAGTTGTCATGCAGATAAATTAAAGCATCCTTTGTAATTCACTTAGCACAGCTCTCAGCACATAGTAGGTCCTCAGTAAATGTTAGCTGTAGATGCTATTATGAAACGTAGGTCTTAATATACTTGTACTTTTATTTCTCCTGGCTGGATGCCCCCAAGTAGGATTTTTGGGTTCAAGAGTGTGTGCATTACACGTTTTATTTTATTTATTTATTTTTAAAATTTATTTATTTTATTTTATTTTTGGCTGCGTTGGGTCTTCTTTGCTGCACACGGGCTTTCTCTAGTTGCAACGAGCAGGGGCTACTCTTCGTTGCGGTGCGCGGGCTTCTCATTGCGGTGGCTTCTCTTGTTGTGGAGCACGGGCTGTAGGTGCGCGGGCTTCAGTAGTTGTGGCTCACGGGCTCTAGAGCACAGGCTCAGTAGTTGTGGCACACGGGCTTAGTTGTTCCACGGCATTACACATTTTAAATCATGGTGTCTGGTTACTATCTAAAAAGTTTGCAGCAATTTATAGTCCTATTAATTAGCGAACAGAGTAACCTTCTTCTCCAAACCTTACCAACATTGGGAGATAAGGAATCATCTCAATTTTGGCTAATTTGATGGGTGGAAACGGTTTCTTATTATTTTAATTTGCGTTTTCCTGATCTTTAAAGAGACAGTGCATCTATACGTAGATTTATTGGCCATTTTCGGACTCTTCTACATCTGAACAGTCTGTGTTTGTTCACAGCTTTTGTCTATGGGATTTTACAAATACTGCTATTTTGAATAAACAAATATTACTAATTTATAAGAAATCTCCATGAATTAAGGATATTATCTGTGTTGAAAATATGTCTCTCATCCTATTATTTGTCTTCCTTTTCTCTTGTGATCTTTTGTTATACTGCCATTTACATTTTTTTATATAGAGTGATGTAACCATTTTTCTTTTATGTCTCCTGGGTCTTCTCTTATTTATCAAAGATGTTTGAGTGCCGTGTATATCCTAGAGTCATACTCTTGTTCTCATTTCACTACAGCAATGGCTCTCAATTTTCTGTGGGCATCAGAATCACTTATGAAGCACTTTAAAACTGTGTTTTCTTGGGCTTGATCATAGGATTTCCAGGAGTGGAGCTTGGATGCATGCTTATGAAAAAGGAGAGTCTCATTTTGAAAAATGAGTCCTTCTTAAAAGTAGGTTCTTTGTTTCCCCCATCCCCACCCCAAAAGCAGGTTCTTAAATTGGCAAAATGTTGATATAGTTGTTGAAGTTGGATGCTGTTATTGGGGCCTAGTAGGTGGCCCCAAGATGTGCCTCAATGGCATACTGATAATTTTGAATGAAAGTTATTTAAGAAATGGCCAATGCAAGAGGGACACTGTGACCCTCTGCTGTCTCCTCCAAAGCAGGAGATCAATCTCTCATGTGAAAGGTGTACTCCTTACACCTGCAGGTAGAAGGACACCCTTATTTCCAGAGGTAGGGAGTTTGGGCCCAGAAGCCTGTAAAAGTAAATCTTGTTACTTCTTTAATTTACTACCCCAAGCCCAAACTCTGTTTAGATTTTTCACTAATTGAGCACCTCAAACCCAAGTTTCTTTGTTGTGTCAATTCCTCACAAATTTGTTGCTTCTTTGTCTAAAAAGTATAAAAGCTGCCTACTTTGGCTACTTCTTAGGTTCCATTTCTATGAGACCTCTGTGCACACAATTAAAATTAGTTTCTTTTCTCTTAATCTGTCTTGTGCCAATTTTATTAGTCCAGCCACAAGAACTCAAGAGGGGTAGAGGGGGAATTTCCTCCTCCCAACACTATAGATGGAATGTTTGTATCCACCTGAAATTCATATGCTGAAATGTTAACCCCCCAGTGTGATGGTTTTAGGAGATTGGGCCTTTGGAAGGTAATTAGGTTATGAGGGTGGATCCCTCCTAAATGGGATTAGTGCCCTTATAAAAGAGACCACACAGAGCTCCCTAGCCCCTTCCCTTCCCCTATGTGAGGTTACAGCGAGAAGAGGACTGTCTGTGAACCAGGAAGAGGGCTTTCACCAGAACTCAACCATTCTTATTTTTTTTAATTAATTAATTAATTTTTGGCTGCCTTGGATATTTGTTGCTGTGAGTGGGCTCTCTCTAGCTGTGGCAAGTGGGGGCTACTCTTCATTGCGGTGCGTGGGCTTCTCATTGTGGTGGCTTCTATTGTTGCGAAGCACGGGCTCTAGGCATGTGGGCTTCAGTAGTTGTGGCACACGGGCTTAGTTGCTTCACGGCATGTGAGATCTTCCCAGACCAGGGCTTGAACCCGTGTCTCCTGCCTTGGCAGGTGGACTCTTAACCACTGTGCCACCAGGGAAGTCCCAGAACTCAACAGTTCTTGCACCCTGATCTTGACCTCCAGCTACCATAACTGTGAGAAATACCTTTCTGTTGTTTGTAAGCCACCCAGTCTATGCTCTTCTGTTACAGTAGCCCAAATGAACTAAGACACTGGGTGATAGGCACTCGAGAATTCATTATCTGTTCTCCTTACTTTTGAATATGTTTGAAAATTTCCATGAGCAGTAACCTTAAAAGAAAAAGTTCTGATAGCGTGTGAAGCTTATCAAAGTTGCTGTCCTAATCAGAGTTGGCTAAGCAACAGAGATGTTACATCGAAGGTCAGCTAGGAAGGGACGTGGCCTCCTCATGGTGATGTTGAGCAATAGTGCAGCCGCCCACGTGGGCGCTGAGCCAGAGCACGAGCAGCCTGCCAGGGCTGTGCTGGGTCCTTGGACCCTGAACAGTAGGGCCTCCTTTCTTTCCGATTGCTTCACAGCTTCTCTCTCAGTTCTGCAGGACCCCGTGAAGAGGCAGGAGCAGATATTTCTGTTCCTTGGAGAGGCAAGTAAAAAATGGAAGTGAGTCTTCAAGTCTCTCTTAGGGAAGGTAGCAGCAGATGGTGGGAGTGGTAGTGTTCTCATTTGCCATCAGACTGGCCTCTCTCTCCCTCCATTAAAAACCCTTTGTCAGTCATCTTACACGTACTCTAAACCTTCCATTTTCATCTCTCTCTCTCTTTTATCCCCAGCATGACATTCTTTTCCTAGTCATGGTAACTTCTTGGTCTTGACTGTGATTTGCTTACTTATGCAAATCTGCAATGAAGTGTTAGGAACAGTATTAAAATAGAGGCCCTACTGCAGTGACACTTACCTGGAGCCCCGTACAGTACCTATTATTAACAGGACGCACAGTTGAAGGAGGGGATAAACACAAAACACACGTAAATCAACCTGGGATGCTTCACCCAGACTTTCCCAATCCCTAGTCCTCACCTCGTGCAAAATACTACTCAAAACACAGCTCAGGGGAAGCCCAGGACAAACTGGCTGTCCATTTGTCAATGTGTAAGGCTAAAGATAACCAGGTAATTAAAGGGAACCATCAGTGCAAAGGAGGAGTTGAACCGTGAAGAAGCAGAACAACCTTCTGCTAGGGGAAAACGAGATAATGCTGGGGAGGAAGAGAACTTTTGAGGTGGTCTCAGTAGAGATGGGAGAGATTCAAGAGGACATTATATCCATAAACTGAAAGCAAGTTGCCATTGAAAGGGATAGTCAGAAAACTAGAATTCTTGAAATTGAAATCTTGACAATATGATTATCAAAATTAATTTCAGGGACTTCCCTGGCGGTTCAGTGGTTAGGACTCCATGTTTCCACTGCAGGCGGTGTGGTTTTGATCCCTGGTCAGGGAACTAAGACCCCACATGCTGTGTGATGTGGCCAAAAAAATTTTCAAAATTCCACAAAAGTCTGAAAAATAAAATAGATGCAGCCAAGGACTGAATTCGAAATCTGGAAGATAAAGTTGAAAAAAGAAATCTTCTGAAACTTAGAGACATGATGTCAAAAGAGATAAAAGAAGGTTGGGAAAAGATCGAAGCAGTTTGCCCTCCAATTCCTCTAATAGGAATCTCAGAAGACGGAAAGAGAACACGGAGAGAGGATGTGACTTTTCTCAAAAGAGAGAAATGACTTGGTCTTCAGATTGAAAGGGCCCATCTCGATACATATTGGTGACACTTCTGCCCTACAGGGATAAAAAAGAGTATCCTTAAAGTTTTCAGAAAGAAAACATAAAATCGCCTGACTAAAGCCACAATGGCTCAGAAGACTCCAATCAGCAACACTGGACGTTAAAGAAAAGGGAGCACCAAGTTCCAGGTTCTGAGGGAAATGATTTGAACATATAAATATACCCCAGCTAGGCGAAGCCTAAAAATACCTTCAGACACAGGCAAGGACTCTGAAAGATTGTCTTCTCTATCCTTTTTCTAGAACAGCTACTCAGCGCTGTACTAGAGCCAAGCAGAAAAGGAACCCAAGAAAGAGAAAAACATGGGCTCCAAGAAACCAGTCTAGGAGGACAGTGACATGACATCCCAAGACAATGACAGTTGCGTCGCACACCTAGACAGCAGTGAGTCTAAATTAGAACAGAAAGTCAGAGGGCTCCATGGAAACAGTTTTCAGGAAGAAAGTGGGTAATATAACACAAGTCTTGTGATTAGGATCTAGAAGTCTCACCACAGCCTTCGATCAATGAGATGGTGGCAGAAGTCTTTTTTTTCTCCCTCCACAACAAGAAAAAGAATGGCCACTAGATATTCTGAGAAATAAAAGGAAACACTCTACAAGAAAGTCATGGTCTGAATATGAAGCAAGTCAGATTTTGAGCAGTTAGTGTATATAAGAAATAGTGATACACCCTCTGAATTAAATAGCAATACAATCTGTCGATACAATCTGTTTGAACTTGTAATGGGTACTCGGTATACACATTTGCCTGTGTTGAGTGTGCTTTTTTATTCCTGAAAGTGGTTTGCCATTTTTGTAGCATATTTTCTTTACATATCAGCTTTTCCCTAATAATTTTTTTGAAGAATCACCCAGAGAATAAATTTAGGTGTAAATTTTGTTCTCATTGTTTCTCTTTCCCTCTCAAAAAAAAAAAAAAAAAAAAAGAAATATGATTTTGTGGTTTTTAACATAGTATTGGTGACTTTGGATTTGTTTTTTTGTTCTCATGTCAAAGCTTATATTTATTGTCTATTTTATATTTTTTATTTTTTAAGTTAATGTTTATTGGAGTATAGTTGATTTACAATGTTGTGTTAGCTTCTGCGGTAAGCAAAGTGAGTCAGTTATACATATACATATATCTACTCTTTTTTAGATTCTGTTCCCATATAGGTCATTACAGAGTATTGAGTAGAGTTCCCTGTGCTATACAGTAGGTCCTTATTAGCTTTCTATTTTATATATAGTAGTGTGTATATGTCAGTCCCAATCTCCCAATTTATCCTCCACCCACCATTCCCCATTGGTAGCCTTAACTTTGTTTTCTACATCTCTGACTCTATTTCTGTTTTGTAAATAGGTTCATTTGTACCGTTTTTTAGAGTCCATATATAAGCGATATCATATGATATTTGTCTTTCTTTGTCTGACTTACTTCACTAAGTATGACAATCTCTAGGTCCATCCATGTTGCTGCAAATGGCATTATTTCATTCATTTTTTATGGCTGAGTGATATTCCATTGTATATGCGTATCACATCTTCTTTATCCATTCCTCTGTCCATAGATACTTAGGTTGCTTCCATGTCCTGGCTATTGTAAATAGTGCTGCAATGAACATTGGGGTGCACGTATCTTACCTTATCTTTTATTTATTTATCTATTTATCTATTTATTTATGGCTGCATTGGGTCTTCATTGCTGCGTGCAGCCTTTCTCTAGTTGTGATGAGCATGGGCTACTCTTCGTTGCAGTGTATAGGCTTCTCATTGTGGTGGCTTCTCTTGTTGCGGAGCATGTGCAGGCTCAGTAGCTGTGGCTCGCGGGCTCTAGAGCGCAGGCTCAGTAGTTGTGGCACACAGGTTTACTTGCTCTGTGGCATGTGGGATCTTCCTGCACCAGGGCTTGAACCCGTGTGCCCTGCATTGGCAGGTGGATTCTTAACCACTGCGCCACCAGGGAAGTCCCTGGGGTACATGTATCTTTTTGAATTATGGTTTTCTCTGGATATATGCCCAGGAGTGGGATTGCTGGATCATATGGTAGCTCTATTTTTAATTTTTTAAGGAACCTCCATCCCATTCTCCACAGTGGCTGTTACCAGTTTACATTCCCACCAACAGTGTAGGAGGGTTCTCTTTTCTCAACACCCTCTCCAGCATCAGTGGTTTGTAGATTTTTTTTTTTTTTTTTTTCAGTACGCAGGCCTCTCACTGTTGTGGCCTCTCCCGTGGTGGAGCACAGGCTCCGGCCGCGCAGGCTTAGCGGCCATGGCTCACGGGCGTAGCCGCTCCGCGGCATGTGGGATCTTCCCGGACCGGGGCACGAACCCGTGTCCCCTGCATCGGCAGGCGGACTCTCAACCACTGCGCTACCAGGGAAGCCCTGTAGATTTTTTGATGATGGCCATTCTGACTGATGTGAGGTGATACCTCATAGTAGTTTCGATTTGCAGTTCTCTAATAATTAGTGATGTCGAGCATCTTTTCATGTGCCTCTTGGCCATCTGTATGTCTTCTTTGGAGCAATGTCTGTTTAGATTTTCTGCCGATTTTTTGATTTGATTTTTTTTTTTTTTGATATTGAGTACATGAGCTGTTTGTATATTTTGGAGATTAATCCCTTGTCAGTAGCTTCGTTTGCAGATATTTCTCCCATTCTGTGGGTTGTCTTGTTATTTTGTTTATGGCTTCCTTTGCTGTGCAAAAGCTTTGAAGTTTAATTAGGTCCCATTTGTTTATTTTTGTTATTTGCATTAGGAGGTGGATCAAAAAAGATGTTGCTGTGATTTATGTCAGAGAGTGTTCTGCCTATGTTTTCCTCTTAGAGTTTTATAGTATCAGGTCTTACATTTAGATCTTTAATCCATTCTGAGTTTATTTTTGTGTATAGTGTTAGAGAATGTTCTAATTTCATTCTTTTACATGTAGCTGTTCAGTTTTCCCAGGACCACTTATTGAAGAGACTGTCTTTTCTCCATTGTATATTCTTGCCTCTTTTGTCATAGGTTAGGTGAACACAGATGTGTGGGTTTATCTGTGGACTTTCTATCCTGTTCCACTGATCTATATTTCTGTTTTTGTGCCAGTACCATACTGTTTTGATGACTGTAGCTTTGTCATATAGTCTGAAGTCAGGGAGCCTGAGGACTTTGGATTTTGATTGGACAGTCATTTAAGCTCAGCATCTGGAAACTTAAACTTATGGACGTGAAGAAGCATAAGCTTAAAAAAATACCCATTAACCTTAACGTCAGACTCATATTTTCGTAATCTTTTTGAAGTGTTCCTTAGTAACTAATAGGTCTTGTTTTGAAGAAATATATATATATATACATATATATATGTATGTATAAAATTCAGCCACTCCTCTAGTTTCCGTTCACTTTTTTTCTGCTAACTCCAAGTAAAACGAAATGAGAGAAGTTTTTAGAAATTTTATTTTTTTATTGAAGTATATTTGACATACAACATTCTATTAGTTTCAGGTATACAACATAATGATTCAACATTAAAGAAATATTTACAGCAGTTAAATACTTGTGGGATTATTTGGGTTGTGCGATTGGAATGGTGTGTGTGTGTGTGTGTGTGTGTGTGTATGTGTGTGTGTGTGTATAGTTTCCTTCTTGATGCCCCACTTTCCACCAATCATTGCCTTCACACTTGCAGACTCATATTTTTTTTAAAGGACCTCACCTACTTACTGATAGCAGGTGTAGGTTTTCTTGTTGAATGCTCCTGCCTACAAGATTTTAGTTTCTCAAGGATCAGGCCTAGGCCTCTATCCTGTTCCTCTTCCTCTGGCCTGGCTCGCCCAGCCTCAGGGTGCCCCCACCAGGTCCTGGAGGGTGTCCTGGGCAGATGAGAGCCTCTTGGCCCTGTGCCCCTTGATCCCTGCACTCTCATGGGCACCCCACATGGGGTGAGGGAGAAGGGGAGGCAGCTGGTCCAGGTTCGGGTAAGCATGGTGATGGGAACCCACATCGCAAGAGCCTTGAGTTCTCTGTACCAATCATTAGACTTTCAAAGTTGCATAAAGTATAAATCAGAGGCCCAAATGCTTACTAATGTCGATTCAGCACAATAAAGTAATCAATAAACAAAATAGTCTGAGAGGAACAGACTAACCCCAGAGCCTCCTCCCATGAATAAGTATTTGTGGGGACAAAGCATTTTTGGAGAAGTGAATCAGCTCATTTATTTGTAGAGATTTGGGGAATTGTCATAAGGGCCTGAAAGGGTAATGAACATAGGAAACTCAATGTTGGTATCATCATGAAAAAGCCTTTCATGGAAAGGAGAGAGACTAGCGCAAAATGTGTTTCCTCCCCTTAAACCATAGGTTCTTCTCCTTGCCATGCTTTCCTGCAGACAAGGAAGGCCTCTAGCAGAGAGAGTGAGAATAGAAAGGGAAAGGAGAAAATGGAGAGAGGACATGGGAGGTGGTAGTGAGGATGAAACCCCGAGAGGCAGTGAGTACTTCAAACTGGACCATGAGTCATAGAGTGACACGTAGGTCTGTGGGTCAGTTTCCTTTCTTTGCCCCCAGATCTTGGCATTATCTTGACTTTCATCTCTATGTTCTGCTTGTAGCATCTATATTCCAAAGGGCAAGGCCATTTTTAACATCTTCATAGCTCGTACATGCTTCCTGTTGGAAGGCAAACTCGTTAGAATACATCTACATCCCAAATTAAATATAATTTTTTGGTAAACATTTTTGACAGGATATTACGTTGAACCATAGGAAACTGCCATTTTTACAGACCCCCAGAGCAGTCACACATTAGCAATTTCATATTGTTCAGTCTAATAATTTTGTCTTTGAAAGTATTTGGCTGTAAGTTCTGCCTTTAATTTACCATTATTTGGAATTCCCTGGTGGTCCAGTGGTTAGCACTTGGTGCTTTCACTGCAGTGGTCCTGGTTGGGGAACTAGGATCCTGCAAGCCAAAATAAATCAATAAATCAATAAATCGTAATTTACCATTAGCTAAGATTTCTCTGCAACTACTACATAGAGGCTGGGAATTTACGTAAACTGAGAACTTGTAACCTACAGATTATTATTCGAGGTAATGACACTTTAGATGCTCATAATACGAAAGGGAATAATTAATGGAGTTGACTTAAGTGGCATCTGTAAACTGTCCTTTAAACGTTTATTAGCTAAAACCTCCTCGTTTTTATTTCGGGGCTGTGGCCGGTTGGCTTCTGGTGGCAGGCTCTGATGAGTGATTAGTGTGCGGGAGGTTTATTCGAGGAGATGCTGGGCTAGCACCCATGGGGGAGGGGAAGGAGCCACACTGGACAGAGGCTGGACTCAGCAGCCGCATAGAGAGCTCGGAGCAAGGATGGTCCTCATGCTGTCCGGTTTGGGGTGCCGGTCGCTGGAGGCAGGCTGCCATCTGCCCTGGGAGGGGGCTGTCCAGAGAGAGCCAGCAGCTGAGGGCTTTAGTCAACGATGTTCCCAGTAGCTGGGGAAACAACCCTGTTGTCCTGACGTGGAGATCTAGTTAGGAAAACACAGCATCCACGACAGTGCCATTTTTTTTAAGGTCTTCTCGTAGCACCCTAGCACTGGGCCTGTGGGGCAGAGGGGTCAATGGCCTGTGTGAGAAGCTGATGGGGCTTGAGGCTTTTAGGGAGAGAAAGGCTTTCAAATAGACTTAAGAGGAAAAGGGAGGGTATTGGGTGAGACTTGCCCGCAGATGTCAAGATGGAGGGAGCTCTGGGTAGGGTCCCGAGTCCTGCCTGTTGGATCCTCACTGGTCTTACCTGTGAATCAAGGGGGGCACAGACCTGATGAACCCCATCTCTTCCTCCAGCCTAGCACTGGGCAGCGCTCGGAGTCTCACCCCAGTGATCCCAAAGTAGAGCAAATCAGAGTCACTAACTGATTCAGATTTGAATTAGGCAGTTTGCGAATCTTTTCCTCGTTCCTTGTTTGCTCCTGGGGATTGGTGAGGCAGGGTCCAAGCCAGGCCATTTTACAGACAATCACATTGCTTTCTCCTTCGTCTGGCTCGGGACTCTGAACAGGCACATGTATGAATAGGACAGTCCGTTTCATTACTGAGCAGCAGGCAGCAGGTCACAGAAAGAAAAAGAAGAAAGAAAAATTGGAGAGGAGCCAAGAATTAGAAAACCAGCGGCTGAGTCGCACGCCCGCTGTGCTCACTTGGGCAGCACATGGAATAATACAGAGACAAGTAGTGTGGCCCGTGTGCAAGGATGACACAGCAACGCGGGAAACATCCTGTATTTTTTCAGGGGTGATGAAAACGTTCTGGAGATGGATAGCAGTGAATGGTTGTACAATAATGAGAATGCCCTTAATGCCAGAGAACTGTGCACTTAAAATGGTTAAATGGTAAGTTTTAGGTTATGAATATTTTGCCACAATTTATAAAAAAAGCCAGACATGGCCGTAAGGGATGGAGGGTTGGATAAAGATGTCATAAAGTAAAAGTCATGCAATTACACTGATGAAATCAATTACAGCCAAAAAATAGCAAATGTCACAACCCACATGCAGGCAGTGACGTGCACACCCCGGTATAAATACAAAGTAGTGGAAAGAGCCAACCTGGATATCAGCTGGGTTCAAAGCCTAACTCTGCCACTTCCTAGCTGTGTGACCTTGGACAAGACACCTAACTTCTCTGAGCCTGTTTCTTATTTATAAAATCAAAATGATGACATTGGGGCATCCCTGGTGGCACAGTGGTTAAGAATCTGCCTGCCAACGCACGGGACACGGGTTTGAGCCCTGGTCCAGGAAGATTCTACGTGTCGTAGAGCAGCTAAGTCTGTGCACCACAACTACTGAGCCTGCGCTCTAGAGCCCGCGAGCCACAACTACTGAAGCCCACGTGCCACAACTACTGAAGCCTGCGTGCCTAGATCCTGTGCTCTGCAACAAGAGAAGCCACGGCAATGAGAAGCCCTCGCACTGCAACGAAGAGTAGCCCCCGCTCGCCGCAACTAGAGAAAGCCTGCGCACAACAACGAAGACCCAACGCAGCCAAAAAATAAATAAGTAAACAAAATCTATTAAAAAAAAATTCAGGATGCCTGGGCTTTAGTCATGGTTCTGCCACTGTGAAAACATGGGCAAGTCACTCACCCTTCCTGGATTTTGATTTTCTTGTTGTGAAACAAGAGTTGTACTCAGTGACCTCTATGATTAGTTCCTGCTCTAACTTGCTTTTGAGCTTCATAATTTCAGAGCACTCCAGACCTTTACTGGAAAGTGTGTGTCCAGGAAAGGTGAAACTCAGAAGAGCCAGTTCTGTTAGTCTGCTAGGGAGACCATAACAAAAGTACCAGGAACTGGGTGGCTTGAACAATGGAAATTTACAGTTTCATAGTGCTGGAGGCTAGAAGTCCAAGATCAAGGTGTCTGCAGGGTTGGCTCCTGTGAGGGCTTTGAAGGAGAAGCTGTCTCACACCCCTCTCCTAGCTGCTCGTGGCTTGCCAGCAGTCCTTGGCGTTCTGTCTTCTCTGCCTTCATTTTCATGTGGCATTCTCCCTGTGTGTCTCTGTCTCTATGCCCACATTTCCCTTTTTATAAAGACACTGGTCATATTGGATTAGGCCCACCCTAATGACCTCATTTTAACTTGATTACCCTTGTAAAGACCTTATTTCCAAGTAAGGTCTCACGCTGAGGTACTAGGAGTTAGGATTTCAACATATCTTTTTTGGAGGACACAATTCCGCCAGCCCATAACAGCAATCACAATACGTGGTTAAATATTTCTATATGGAAGGAATGAAGAAGTGGACTAAAAATAGGTTTTTGAATTTTTTCAATTAGGTGATACCTTTTTTTTTTATTTCTCTGGAATATACCTGAAGTTGAGTTTGTCAGGTATTATCGGGTTTGAGATGCAGTGTCCTTTCAAATGGTTCCCTCTGAGGAAATTTTACGCGTTCCTTTTTTTTCTTCTCCTCCCTACTTGCTTGTTCCCCTCATTCTTTTGTGTCTCCAGCTCTCATTGCATTAATTCTTACTCCATTCTCCTTCATCGCCCTACCTGGATCTCAGAAAATTAGGGAATATCTGTTCTTTATTCACCCTGCAGAGTAAAAATGCAGCCATCATTCTCACTGAATCATGACGTCTGCTTTCAAAGCCTCTCTTCTTCCTCCCCGCTTTTCCAGGGACTCAGAAACCTTGGGCCTGGAAGGGACCTGAGATGTTTTCTGAGCCCAGAGGTGGCTTGGGTCTCCTCGAACGGCCTATATTTTTAGGCTGGGCATGACCATCTCTCCACTTCTCAAGTATATTAGATATCTCTTTCTTATGTCAATTTAAAATCCGTTTCCCCATTCTGTCGCCAGTGAGCTCTCTAGAGTGTGACAGAATGAAGCCATTGCATCTCCCATGGGAAGCCCTTGGAAGCAACACCAGCTACGCAGGTTCAGACTCCTCGTAACATTTGAGAGGTAGTTTTCTCTGGTTCTACTAGTTATTTAACCAGTCAGCTTCAGGGTCTGTGACTAATTAGTTGAGGTAACTTGGGTAGGTGATATAACCTCTTTGAACATCAGGGTCCACATCCTTGAACTGAGTTACAGCTAAAAGACTTGAATTTAAAGGGCCTGCTTTCTTCCTGTCTAGATTCACTTTTCTGAATCTCAGAAGATCATAGTACTGGGGGCTTCCCTGGTGGCGCAGTGGTTAAGAATCCACCTGCCAATGCAGGGGACACAGGTTTGAGCCCTGGTCCGGGAAGATCCCACATGCCATGGAGCAACAAAGCCCGCGAGCCACAACTACTGAGCCTGCACTCTAGAGCCCATGAGCCACAACTGCTGAGCCCGTGTGCCACAACTACTGAAGCCCGAGCGCCTAGAGCCCGTGCTCTGCAAGAGAAGAGTAACCCCCGCTTGGGGCAACTAGAGAAAGCCCGCACACAGCAATGAAGACCCAGTGCAGCCAAAAATAAATAAATAAAATAAATAAATTTATAAAAAGAAAAGATCATAGTACTTACCTTCCCTCATGGGACTGCTGTGAAATCAAAGGTGATAGTATTTGTCAATTTTTGTTGTTGTTGTTGCTAGTAACTACTGCTGCTGCTGCTACTATAAAGGGCCTGGCAGGAGTTCCTCTTTCTAGGCTGGGTTAACAGCAGAAGTAAATGAAAAACTTTTGCTGCAAGTCACCGTGAGCTTATAGGAAGTGGTTGGGGACAGGATGTGTGGGAAAGCCAGGAGGGTTATTCAAAGAATTATTTCCAAAAAAAAAAAAAGAATGATTTCCAACCTGTGACCCAAGTTATGATTGTTAGCCAACTTCTAGAGCTGTCTGGGAAATGGCCAAATTCAGTTCTTAGAAGATCAAACCTGGGAGAAGTGCATTCACTGTTTTGGAACAAATTAACCAAAACACAGGATGACTAGCATCCTTTTGATCCCCTCCCTCATCCGTATCAAGAGCTAGCTCCCTTTGATTTCAGAGACTTTAAGAAAAAAGGTACAGAAATGAGTTCTTTTGTTAAAAAAAAATCACAAAAGAAAATAATAGGGGTTTGTATCTTCCTGGCTGGCCCTCTTTTTCACACATTTTTCTTCTGGCGTGAAGCAGAACAACAGAACTCTGTGTGGACAGATTACAGTGCACTTACCAACAGAACTGAATGGGCCCTGCCTCGTGGATGTGGCTCAGAGACTCCCACTTGGTGGCACTGATGGCCAGTTGGGTCCTTTCCATGGAACCACTGAGCGTTATTTCATCCTTGGGGTTTGCAGGGTGAGTTTGCAGCCATCCTGGGCTTCTTGTCGCTGTAGTGTCTAAGAGAGCATCTGGTGGTCTTTTCAGCAACTCTAATGAAGAGAGAAGAGAGGTTGCTTTCAAGAGCCCAAGGGCTTCGCATCTGTCATGCTTACACACGAATGATTTTAGTATCCGGAGAATCACATCAGGAGCTAGTTAAAGCCATTCCTAAATTATTTATCTGGGTCAGATTTTGGTTCACTCTCTTATTCAAGATAAAGAGACTGTTGCTCTGATAGTATCATAAAACCTCTTAACGAATCTTCCATGTTTGCTCGGTGCCTTTCTGATACCCTAGTGATTGTTAATTTTTGTTTGGGACCTGACCTTGGTATAAAAATCTACAAAATTTACCCAAATCTTTATTACCTCTACGTGTAATCAGCTGAAAACTTGTTACGTAGCATTGGTGAAACCACCTGGTAGTGGTATGAATGTATATTTGGAGATGACAGAACTAAGGAATTTGAACCTTTATCATTAAAATAAAAACCCTAAAGTAAGCAAAATATATACATAATTTTTAAAAGATTAAGGTGCCCATATTAGATCAGTCATTCCCAAACTTTTCTATTTATCAGGGTTACTGCAGTAGCTCCTTGGCATAGCCTTTCAAAATCTGTTCTTTAAAAACTCCACTGATGATTCTGATAGGCTCCATTCCACAAAATAGTCTTTTATATTTTTAAATTCAAACTGTGTCAGCACTGGCCCTTGTGCTGTTAGTTGTTCTCACTAACCCAATTAATTCCCTTCATTTTAGTTATAAACCATAAGTTGAACTTATTTATTGCATACTTTTTTTTTGCTGTACGTGGGCCTCTCACTGTTGTGGCCTCTCCCGTTGTGGAGCACAGGCTTCGGACGTGCAGGCTCAGCGGCCATGGCTCACGGGCCCAGCCGCTCCGCGGCATGTGGGATCTTCCCGGACCGGGGCATGAACCCGCGTCCCCTGCATCGGCAGGCGGACTCTCAACCACTGCGCCACCAGAGAAGCCCTATTGCATACTTTAAAAAAAAAATATTATTTATTTTTGGCTGTGTTGGGTCTTTGTTGCTGCGTGTGGGCTTTCTCTAGTTTCAGCGAGCAGGGGCTACTCCTCATTGTGGTGGGCAGACTTCTCATTGTGGTGGCTTCTCTTGTTGCAGAGCATGGGCTCTAGATGCATGGGCTTCAGTAGTTGTGGCATGTGGGCTCAGTAGCTGTGGCTCGTGGGCTCTAGGGCTCAGGCTCAGTAGTTGTGGCACACGGGCTTAGTTGCTCCGTGGCATGTGGGATCTTCCTGGACCAGGGATTGAACCTGTGTCCACTGCATTGGCAGGCAGAGCCTTAACCACTGCACCACCAGGGAAGTCTCTATTGCATACTTTTAAAACATATAGACTAATTTACAAAATCTTAGCTAAGGAATTCTATTGCTCACAAAGTAATTTCTCCTTCATCCCTTGTTAAGCTTTTTTGTCTTTAATCCTCTTCCAGCTAAAAACAAAACAAAAAAACCCCAAGAAAAACAAGAGGAGTGAATAATTTGAGAAAAATCCTTTAAGTGGCCATGTACATGTGTTTTCATGCATGCAACTGTGTTAGCCTGGGGCTTTTGGGGTTGCAATATCAGAGTCTACCTCAAATGAGCTCAAGCAGAAAAGTGAATTTATCGGCTCATGGAACTGGAAAGTCCAGGGATGCAGCTGTGTCAGCTTGATTCAGAGAATTCGAATCACCCCAACTTCCTTCATAATCTGAGCCTTCTTTTCTCTCCTTGGACATAGGCTTCCTCCATGTGGCTAAAAGCAGTGTCCACAAGCGGCCTGAGATTCACAAACCCATAGCCAAGTACCCTAAAAGAAAGACCTCTCTTCTAATGTCTGCTTATTAATTCTATGGAAGACTCCATTTATTAACCCTGCTTGGGTCCCATCTCATTGCTGTGATGGTGCACTGTGACTGACAGCACCACCTAGACTATATGGAATGTGGAGGAACCCTCCAGAGAAAAAGTTACTCTAGAGTAGAGGTTAGCAAATTGGTTTCTCAAGGGCCATAGAGTAAGTATAGTAGGCTTTATGGGCTACATAAATCACTGCTGCACCTTCTTTTTCTTCTCCTACTAAGCTTTCTTTCACACTGAGGAAAAAGTACTGGGAGTAGGATCAAAATTGAGCAGAAAAAGGAAAATAGGGACAAAGGAAAGCGGGAATGCAGAAAAAAATGGGTGAGGGTAAGAAATAGTTTAGAAAGTATTAAGGAGCATAATTTAGAAAGTATTAAGGCCATATTCCTTATTCCAAAAGAACAAAATGAGCTCTAGAGCTGTGAGGCTAGAAAAATGATTATTGGCAGCCACCCTTTGTGAGAGTAAAAGGAAAATTCATTTCACTTAAATAGGAGCAACTGGAAAAGACTGTGGTCAATGTCCATACAAAGTTCTTATAAGAAAAAATATAAGGAGCAGAATAACGTTCCTTCAGATGATGAAAGCACACAAGAAGGACATGGTCACGAAAGAGATGAAAACCATAAGCTAAATTAAAAAAAAGCTAAAATGAAATAAGAAAATGATAGAAGCGTGGAAGAACAATATAAATCAAAGGTACAGAAACTCATACGTGAAGTATTTGGAAAAATAGGAATATATGAAAATAAAGGTGACAGAACTACCTCAGACAAGTATTGGAAACTTAAAATCATTTCAGAAATAAAGATTAAACTATACTGAATACAAGAGCAAATAAACACATATAATTCATTTTATTTATTTTTATATATTTATTTTTGCTTTTTTTGAAATATAGTTGATTTAAAATATTATATTAGTTGCAGGGTACAACACAGTGATTCAGTATTTTTATAGACTATAGTGCATTTAAAGTTATTATAAAGTATTGGCTGTATTCCCTGTGCTGTACAGTATATCCTTGTAGCTTATTGTATACATAGTAGTTTGTACCTCTTAATCTCTTACCCCATCTTGCCTCTCCCCCCTTTCCTCTCCCCGCTGGTAACCACTAGTTTGTTCTGTATGAGTCTGTTTCTGTTTTGCTACATTCGTTTGTTTTATTTTTTTAGATTCCACACATAAGAAATGACATACAGTATTTGTCTTTCTCTGTCTGACTTATTTCACCTAGCATTATACACTCCAGGTCCATCCATGTTGTAAATGGCAAAATTTCATTCGTTTTTATGTCTGAGTAATATTCCATTGTGTGTGGGGGCGGAGGGTGGGGGGGAGGGAGGGAGATATCACATCTTCTTTAGCCATTCATCTGTTGATGTATACTTAGGTTGCTTCCATATCTTGGCAATTATAAATAATGCTGTGAACAGTGGGGTGCATATATCTTTTCAAATTAATGTTTTTGTTTTCTTTGGATATATACCCAGGAGTGGAATTGCTGGATCATATGGTAGTTCTATTTTTAGTTTTTTAAGGAACCTCCATATTGTTTTCCATAGTGGCTGTACCAATTTACATTCCCACCAACAGTGCACCAGGGTTCCCTTTTCTCCACATCCTAACCAACACTTATTATTTCTAATCTTTTTGATAATAGCCATTCTCACAGGTGTGAGGTGATATCTCATTGTGGTTTTGATTTGCATTTCCCTGATTAGTGATGTTGAGCACCTTTTCATGCACCTGTTGAGCCTCTGTATGTCTGGGAAAATGTCTATTCAGATCATCTGCCATTTTAAAATTCAGATTGTTTGGGGTTTGTTTGTTTGTTTACTACTGAGTTATATGAGTTCTTTATATAGTTGGGGTATTAACCCTTATAGGATATGTGATTTGAAAATATTTTCTCCTATTCTTTAGATTGTCTTTTTATTTTGTTGATGGTTTCCTTTGCTGTGCAGCAACTTTTTAGTTTGATGTAGTCCCACTTGTTTATTTTTGCTTTTGTAGCCTTTTTGCTTTTTGTTGCCTTTGCTTTTGGTGTCAAATCCAAAAAATTATTTCTAAGACCATCATCAGGGAGCTTATGTTTTCTTCCAGGAGCTTTATGGTTTCAGGCTTTATGTTCAAGTCTTTAATCCATTTTAGTTGATTTTGTGTATGGTGGAAGATAGTACCCCGGTTTCATTCTTTTGCACATGGCTGTCCAGTGTTCTCAATACCACTTATTGAAGAGAATGTCCTTTCCTCAGTGAGTGTTCTTGGCTCCTTTGTAATAAATTAATTTACCATATATGCATGGGTTTATATTCGTGCTCTCTATTCTGTTCCACTGATCTATATGTCTCTTTTTGTGCCAATACCGTCGTTTTTTGATTACTATAGCTTTATAATATAGTTTTAAAAAATAAATCTCACTTTATTTTTTTATAAATTTATTTATTTTATTTATTTACTTTTGGCTGTGTTGGGTCTTCGTTGCTGTGCACCGGCTTTCTCTAGTTGTGGCGAGCAGGGGCTACTCTTTGTTGCGGTGCGCGAGCTTCTCATCGCGGTGGCTTCTCTTGTTGCGGAGCATGGGCTCTATGTGCGCAGGCTTCAGCATTTGTGGCTCACAGGCTCTAGAGCACAGGCTCAGTAGTTGTGGTGCACAGGCTTAGTTGCTCCGTAGCATGTGGGATCTTCCCGGACCAGGGCTCGAACCCATGTCCACTGCATTGGCAGGCGGATTCTTAACCACTGCGCCACCAGGGAAGCCCCTATAATATAGTTTTAAGGCAAGCAGTGTGATGCCTCTAGCTTTGTTATTCTTTCTCAACATTGCTTTGGCTACTCAGTCTTTCAAGGTTCCATCTGAATTTTAGGGTTGTTTGTTCTATTTCTATGAAAAAATGCCATTGGAATTTTGATAGGAATTGCATTGAATCTATAGATCACTGGGTAGTATGACTATTTTAATAATACAGATTCTTCCAGTCCATGAGCACAGATGTTCTTTCCATTTATTTGTGTCTTCCTCAATTTCTTTCATCAATGTCTTACAGTTTTCAGAGTATAGATTTTTCACCTCCTTGGCTAAATTTATTGCTAGGTATTTTATTCTTTGTGATGCAATTGTAAATGGATTGTTTTCTTATTTTCCCTTTCTGATAGTTCATTATTAGTGTAAAGAAACATACTGATTTTTGTATATTGAGTTTTGTATCTTGCAACTCTAATGAATTTATTATTTTTAACAGTTTTTTTATGGAGTCTTTAGGGTTTTCTATATAAAATATCATGTCATCTGCAAATAGTGACAGTTTTACTGCTTCCTTTCTGATTTGGTTGCCTTTTATTTCTTGCCTAATTGCTCTGGCTAGGATTTCCAGTACCATGCTGAGTAAAAGTGGTGCGTGGGCATCCTTATTTTGTTCCTGATCACAGCAGAAGAGCTTTTAAGTTTTTTCCCATTGTGTATAATACTAGCTATGGATTTGTCATATATGGCCTTTATTATGTTGAGATATGTTCCTTCTATACCAACTTTGATGAAAGTTTTTATCATGAAAGGATGTTGTTGAATGCTTTTTCTGCATCTATTGAGATGATCATATGATTTTCATCTTTCATTTTGTTAATGCAGTGTATCACACTGATTAATTTGGAGATGTTGAACCATCCTTGCATCCCTGGAATAAATCCCGCTTGATCATGGTGTATGATCTTTTTAATGTATTGTTGAGTTTCGTTTGCTAATATTTTGTTGAGGATTTTTACATCTGTGTTCATCAGAGATATTGGCCTATACTTTTCTTTTCTTGTAGTATCCTTGTCTGGTTTTGGTATCAAGGTAATACTGGTCTCATAAAATGAGTTTGGAATTGTTCCCTCCTCCTCTATTTTTTGGTAGAGTTTGAGAAGGTTTGGTATTAATTTGTCTTTAAATGTTTGCAGAATTCACCAGTGAAGCCATCTGGTCCTGGACTTCTTTTGTTGGGAGGTTTTTGATCACCAAATCAATCTTCTTACTAGTAATTAGTTGGTTCAGAATTTCTGTTTCTTCCTGATTCAGTTTTGGTAGGTTGTATGTTTTTAGGAATTTATCCATTTCTTCTAAGTTGTCCAATTTGTTGGCATATAATTGTTTGTAGTAGTCTCTTATGATCCTTTGTATTTCTGTGGTTATCAGTTGTAATGTCTCCTCTTTCATTTCTGATATTTATATGAGTCCTCTCTCTTTTCTTGGTGAGTTTGGCTACAGGTGTGTCTATTTTGTTTATCTTGTCCAAAAACCAACTCCTAGTTTCATCACTCTTTTCGATTGTCTCTCTTTCTCTTTTTATTTGAAATCTTTCTCATTTCTTAATGTAGGCATTTATCGCTATGAACTTCCTTCTTAGAACTGCTTTTGCTGCATCCTATAAGTTTTGATATGTTGTATTTCAATTTCATTTGTCTCACAATATATTTTGGTTTCTCTTTTGATTTCTTCTTTGACCCACTGGTTGTTCAGTAGCATGTTGTTTAATCTCCACATATTTGTGAATTTTCTACTTTTGTTCTTGTAATTGATTTCTAGTTTCATACCATTGTGGTCAGAAAAGATGCTTGACATTATTTCAGTATTCTTAAATTTATCAAGACTTGTTTTGTGGCCTAGCATGGGATTTATCCTGAAGAATGTTCCATATGTGCTTCCAATAGACTGTTTTGTTTTGTTTTTTCCTCCCCTGTGCTATGTGGCTTGAGAGATCTTAGTTCCCTGACCAGAATTTGAACCCAGGCCCCCTGCAGTGGATGCGCAGAGTCCTAACCACTGGACAACCAAGGAATTCCCTCCAACAGACTTTTAAGAATTACAAGACAATTGAGGAAATTTGCACACTGACTAGATAGGTATTTGATGATATTAAACATTGTTATTTTTAGCTGTAATGAAATATATTACAAACAATGAAATGTGGGTTTCATTTAGAACGGGGTGAAAATGAATTCCTTCTCAATTCTGATATTCTATCATAGGAAGCAGCTCATTGATTATGCTAAAAATTTGTTTGGAATAGATGCTACTATTCCTCATTAAGAAATGTGCTTATAGATATATGGGTTATTTAAGTGTCAAAAACTTTTGAAAAGGAGCTAGCTCTGAACACAAACATATAAATCTTCAGATATGTGATAAGCTGTGGAAACAAAAAAGAAGTCATCGACTATGCTATAGAATGCTATCTTTCTCACATTACTCTGAAAAACAGAGATAGGCTGAGCAACTAGTTCTTTTTAGTCTACTTAAATCAAAACAGAAATACTAGTTCAAATTATTTGGAAAGACCTCATTTGGTCTTTCGGGCTAGAGCTTCTTTAAGCAAATGTGTAAATTCATACACTGAAAGACAGTTTTTCTGCAAAGTACTAATTATCACTCCTAATGTGGGTCTCTTAGAGTGAAAGTGTTAAGTATAATCTCTTTGAATATTCTATATATTCCATATATCTCTGTATATCTGTACTCTCTCTGCATATTCTTAAACCAGTCAATTTAGAAAAGTTTTCAAAAATGAGATTGGATCAGGATATGTGCTGAATTGGCACCTGGGCAGTTAGATTGCTTTGAGTATTCCAGTCTGAGGAAGGACATATTCCGATCAAAGGGATCTGTCCTGTGTCTAATAGGCTCAGCCCCCTTTACCGGGGTGTGAGTGCAGGATCTCCAAGTGCACAGTCTACACAGGTTGCTCCCAGTTTCCCACGGTACCACGTACACTGGAAAACCTTTGAGAGCTTAAGGAAGAGGTCAGGGTGGAGAGCCCACCTCTGGCTCTGTTCATGGTTTTGCTCTTACGGGTTGGTTGGTTGCAGATTTGTTAGGGTGCCCTCACCTCCCTCTTTATGTTCTTTGCCCTCTTTTCACCCACAGCCCGAGCTGGCTGAGGTAGCTGTCTGGATTGTTGGTGGACCTTCTGGATTGCCTGCTCTTTCTTTCCCCACTTGGAAAGCTCTGCACATGATTTCTTATTTTTCACCCCTTGTCCCAAATCTGCAGGCAGTCAGCTGCCTGAGAAGTTGTTTCGATGAGGTTGATACAGCCCTTCCCAGCTCCGACCGGCTCCTCAGTGAACAGCCTAGGTCAGAGTCAGAAGGAACTAAAAACAGATGGAAATGCCCTAGCTAGTCATCCTCAAGTAGCTGGGTCAGATGAGGCACCCGAAGAAAAGTAATAGAGACTGACGTACAGCCCTGAGACCTGCAGGCGCTGCTTGATGGAAAGCCGGTGTGTGATTCTGGCAGCAGAAGAGCAGTAGACACGCACGCATTCACACACACCCATACTGCACACACTTGACCAAGCACTGCAGAACCTCGTGGAAAAATAAAGTGGCAGTTGTACGTCTAGAGTTTGGCGGAGAGTGGCTCTTGGAGGGGCCTTCCTGGAGGAATGATAGCAGGCCAGATCTGGAGTGAGATGCTGCACGTGGACAGGCACAGGGGTGAGGGAAAGAAGGAAGGACTCTTCGTCGTGGCTGATGTAGTGCAGTCAGGAAGGTGAGCATGGTGGCTTGTGGAGTCGCACAGCCCTGGCTGGAAGTCTCACTCTGTTCCTTACTAGCTGGTTACTTTCTCTTTGTTTTCGTCAGTTGTTTCACCTCCAAAGTGGGGATGATGACTACCACAGAGAGCTGCTGAGGGGGTTAAGGAAGGCCATTCACGCAAAGTACCTAGCATAACATAGAGTACCTAGCATAACATAGAGTTAGCGAGCGTAAGTTTTCATTTCTTTCTTCACCTAGGAAATGGCACAGTGAGAAAGTTTGTTTACTCACCACATTCCTGAAGCTCATCTGGTTATAGTTGGGGCCCCTAAGTTTGGCTTAGGAGCCCCCATGATGTGGGGCTTCCTGGAGAGCTATGATCTTGTGCATATAAGACCGGGGTGGGTGATGCTGTACTGGGTCCATTTAGGCCAGTGGTTTTCAACTGCAGGTCATGACCATTAGTGGTTCAAGATCCCAATTCTGTGGGCTAGAACCAGCATTAAAGAAACCCAGTAGAGTAGGATATAACCAAACAGCAGATTTGGCTGTATCAGAGGGCACTGCACCAAGTAAGGGTTTCAGTAACATACGTATACGTGCGTGACGGAGTTGCAGTATGAAATGTGTTTCTTTTTTTTTTTTTTGTGGTACGCGGGCCTCTCACCGTTGTGGCCTCTCCCATTGCGGAGCACAGGCTCCGGACGCGCAGGCTCAGCGGCCATGGCTCACGGGCCCAGCCGCTCCGCGGCATGTGGGATCCTCCCAGACCGGGGCACGAACCCGTGTCCCCTGCATCGGCAGGCGGACTCTCAACCACAGCGCCACCAGGGAAGCCCTGAAATGTGTTTCTTACTGAAGGTTGTTGTCAAAAAGAAAAAAACAAACAGGCAAAAATTATGGTGTGGAGGATCAGAGATTTTATTTAGGGAGTTCTGACTACCCTGGGAGTTCAGGCCTTCTGACCAGTGAATTCCTGCGGAGATCTTTGTACCATTTGTAGTAATCTGGGGGTCTGTTGGGGAACGATCTCATTTGACCGTTTTTTGCATAAAGCAGCTGGAAATTCTAGTCTGGAATTCCCCACAAGATGCAGATGAATGAGGGCTCCTTGAATGGTTGACCCATTCCCACTGACCTTTTTGCCTTCAAAAGCATGAGTATTTGGCTCCAGGTAACGAGGACCTGGGGGCATGGAGTAGGAGAGGCAGGTGGAGGGGTGAGATGTGGCTGGACCATGAGGGATGGAGGGAGGAAGAAGTGAGTGCTGTAGGATTATGAAGCGCCATTCGCTCAGCAGGTACCTGGTGAATGTCTTCCGGGGGTCAGGCCCCAACTTAGGCCTGAGACAGGCATGCGCGGCCAGAAGGTCAGGCATTGTGCCTGCCAGCACAGAGCATAGCATCTAGTGGGGAAACAGATAAGGGCCTGCCAAAGTAGTTATTTATTCCAATGAGTTATATTTTTTGCCTATTAAGAGTTAATGTGTCCCTGGATATAGCATGGCACTGAAATAGCTTTTTAACTGTTTGTGGCACATATATTACTTTGTTCTCTGTTCCTAGTTTCAAAACTAGCTGACAGGGAATGAGGTATTTCTCCCTCTCTGTGCATATACATACACACACACGTGCACACACACACGTACACATACGTACACAATGCTAAATGAAGTTGCTTGTGAGCTTTGGGATCCTGTTTTTTTCAATGGGCTAGTGACTCCCAGTGGCAGAAAGCTCTCCTCACCTACCTTCAGCGGCTGTAAAAACTCATTTCCAGAGGAGTCCTGGGCACCTCGCTGTCCTGGCTGACGAGGCCAGCACTTGTAATTCTGTTTATCAGAAATGCTTTTTGTCATTTCTTGGTAACAACAGCAATACTTGCCCCTTGTGGAGAACATAGATAGCATAGACCTAGATCTCTTTTGTACATGGAAATTATTGTTAGAAACCTCTTTAGAGGTTAATTTTTTCCAGGTTATCATATGTGAAGAGGAGAGGAAAGAACATTTTAAAAAAATTGAAGCATAGTTGATTTACAATGTTGTTAGTTTCAGGTGTACAGCAAAGTGATTCTGTTTTATATATGTCATCTACTCTTTTTCAGATTCTTTTCCATTATAGTTTATTACAAGGTACTGAATATAGTTCCCTGTGCTCTACGGCAGGATCTTGTTTACCTGTTTTATATATAGTAGTTGGTGTCTGCTAATCCCAAACTCCTAATTCATCCCTCCCCCACCCCCTTTCCCCTTTGGTAACAAGTTTGTTTTCTATGTCTCTATTTCTCTTTTGTAAATAAGTTCATTTGTATCATGTTTTAGATTCCACATATAAGTGATATCATATATTTGTCTTTCTCTGACTTACTTCATTTAGTATGATCATCTCTAGGTCCATCCATGTTGCTGCCAATGGCATTTTCAGTGTTTTTTTCTGGCTGAGTAATAGTCCATTGTGTCTGTGTGTGTATATGGGTGTGTGTGCATAACATTTTTGTCCATTCATCTGTTGACAGACATTTAGGTTGCTTCCATGTCTTGGCTATTTTAAATAGTACTGTTATGAACATTGGGGTGCATGTATCATTTCAAATTAGAGTTTTCTGTTAATATATGCCCAGGAGTGGGATTTTTGGATCATATGGTAGCTGTAGTTTTAGTTTTTTAAGGAACCTCCATACTGTTCTCCACAGTGGCTGCACCAATTTACATTCCCACCAACATTGTAGGAGGGTTCCCTTTTCTCTACACCCTCTCCAGCACTTATTTTTTGTAGACTTTCTGATGAGCATTGTATTGACAGATGATTTGTAGACCATTCTGACTGATGTGAGGTGATACCTCATTGTGGATTTGATTTGCATTCCTGTGATAATTAGTAATGTTGAGCATCTTTTCATGTGCCTACTGGCCACCTGTATGTCTTCTTTGGAGAAATGTCAATTACGGTCTTCTGCCCATTTTTTAATTGGTTTGTTTGTTTTCTGCTATTGAGCTGTATGAGCTGTTTGTATATTTTGGAAATTAAGCCCTTTTCAGTTGCATCATTTGCAAATATTTTCTCCCATTCTGTAGGTTGTCTTGTTGTTTCGTTTACGGTCTCCATTGCTGTGCAAAGGCTTCTAAGTTTGATTAGGTCCCATTTGTTTATTTTTACTTTTGTTTCACTTGCGAAAGGACACGTTTTGCTGTTACTAGATGGAGGTGGTTTGAAGTCATTGTCCTCTTTCCTCCCTGTAGGAAAAATGCTGTGACCTTTGTTTCCTCAGGCAGGCTAGGGTGGTGTCAAGTTGTATAAACCTCACAGAACCATTCTTGGCCATCTTTCACAGTGCCTTGTTCTCTAAGCAGAAAGGACACTGCTGGTGAAGTTTTAGGATGGAGGTAATAAGGTTTGTAAAGCGCTTATAGTTCTGCATCAATATTTGGGTAGTGGTTTATATAGAGCAGTGAGTCTCAACCAGAGATGATGGGTGTTTACGAATTCTCTGGTGGTTTATCCAAACTACACAGACCTGCTGTACAGCACAGGGAGCTCAGTTTGGTGCTCTGTGGCGACCTAGATGGATGCGATGGGGGTGGGGTGGGAGGGAGGTCCAAAAGGGAGGGGATATAGGTGTACTTACAGCTGATTCACTTCATGTACAGCAGAAACGAACACAACATTGTAAAGCAATTATACTCCAATAAAAAAAAATTAGAAACAAACAAAAACAAAACAAGAAACAAACTACACAGACACTTGTACCTGTCATATCCAGCAACGTATCAGATGTTCAGGAGTAAGTGTATGTTTCAGAAAAGCCCCACAGGTAACTCTTACCCTACCCTCTCCTACTCCACCTACTGATGCAAAGGGGAATGCATGTAAACACTGCTCAAAGATACAGACAGTAGAGTTGAAAAATACAAACATGGGAAGCTAAAGGGTTCAGGACAAAAATAAACAGGAGGCACTATTTCTCAGATGCATCTTTTCCTGCAGTAAAGCGTCCACTGACATCCCTAAATGTGGCTTCCCGGGCATCAGCATAATCTGAGGGGAGCCAGCTCTTTGCCAGAGGTACATATTATCCCCAAAGCTTGGTAAATACAGCTCTGAGCCAGAGCAGGGAGGCTCTCCTCCTTGTGCCACACTTGGCTGGCACGGCTTGGGAGCCCGGTGATGTAATGTGTAGTTTCAGCCCGCCTTGTTCAGAAATCCCAAGCAAACAAGTCCTCTGATTTAAAGGTAAATGGCAGCAATTATTTTCAGTAAACTGTTGAATTAAAAAAAAATTTTCATCCTTTTGGCATCTTATACTTTAGACATGTCTCTTGTAAGCAGCAAATAGTTGGATTAAAAAAAACATTCTTTTAACTGATTGTGTGTTTGTGTAGGATATGTTTATGTACTATTGACATGTTATATATATTGAATGTATGTAGCATGCATCCTATTATTATTCTTTTGCTGTTTTTGTCCCCCTTGTTTTTGTTACCTTTTCTCTCACTTTTGGCCACCTTTCGAAAAATTTTGATCTTTTCCTGTTAGTTTGAAAGTAACATACTTTGTTCCTATTCCTACTAATTCAATATACATACTTAACCAAAGTCTAAAATTGATCAGTAAGTTTAACCACCTTCTGACGATTCAAGTGCCGTAGAACACTGAATTCCATTTACCTTGCTCCTGAGTTATGCTATGCCTATAGATTTTAAATATTTAATTTAAATCCATAAGACACCATCGTTGTTTCATACAGTCAATTTTATTTAGTCGCCCCATATATATTTACTACTTCTATTGCTCTTCATCCATCTCTTAGAATTTTCTTTAGTGAAGGTATGCTAGGGACAGCCTTTGAGTTTGGTGATCTGAAAATGTATCTTCATTCTTGAAAATTATATTTCATGGGAGTAGGGTTCTACGTTGGTAATTATTTCCTCTTAGGTCATCGCATTGTCTCCTGGCTTCCACTGCAGCCTGTGGCATCTTAGCTCCCTGACCAGGGATCGAACCTGGGCCCTCAGCAACGAGAGCACAGAGTCCTGACCACTGGACTGCCAGGGAATTCCCACAATCTCTTTTTCTCTGGCTGCTCTTAAGACACTTAGTGTACTATTGTTGATTTGCACTTTCACTGTAACATGTCTGGGTGTGGCTTTTTAAAGTGTATCTTGCTTGGGATTCGCTGAGCTTCTTTAATCTTTCACTTGTTGCTTTCTATCAGTTCAGGTAAATCCTGAACCCTCAGATCTTGAAATATAGCTTCTACCCCATTTTCTTTCTTCTTCTTCTAGAGCTCTGATTAGACATACCTTAGGCCCTTCCCCTCTCCCATGTTGCTTACCTTCTTCTTGATTTCGTCCATTTGTTTTGTGTTGCGTTCGGAATAATTCCTTCTGACCTGTCTTCCCTTTGGTTCCCTCTATGGCTGTCTAATCTGATAATCTGTTTCTGTATTTTTTATTTATACAAATTCCATTAATCCCTTTTTCAAATCTGTTATTAAAAAGATTTCCTATTCCAAGTAGCTTCAAGCTATTTCATTAACAAAAATATTATGCATATTTTATGTCTCATAATTTCCGTATCTGAAACTTTTGGATTTTTTTGGTCACTCTCATTCATGGTGTCCTGTTTCCTTGTGTGATTACTTTTTGAGTTGCTCATTTTCCTTAGAATATTATTTTGGGAGTCCTTTGAGGCTTAGGATGAAACAGTATCCTTTCAGAGGATCTGCATTCTGGCCAGCATTTAGGGAATTCCCCCAGTCCAGTTTAATCTAAATTTACAGCTTGAGGCTTTTATAACATGTACGGGGTGTGAATTTGGGTTGAAACTAGGTGCAAGGGCTAGCTTGCAGTGACAGTTTGTCAGAGGTTTTTCTTTTTCTTTTTTTTTTTTTTTTTTTGTTGCGGTACGCGGGCCTCTCACTGTTGTGGCCTCTCCCGTTGGCTCCGGACGCGCAGGCTCAGCGGCCATGGCTCACGGGCCCAGCCGCTCCGCGGCATGTGGGATCTTCCCGGACTGGGACACGAACCCGCATCCCCTGCATCGGCAGGTGGACTCTCAACCACTGCGCCACCAGGGAAGCCCTGTCAGAGGTTTTTCTTAACTCGGTCTGCCCAGAGCTAAAGCAACTTTTCTTGCAGTGCCCTAGTGGTGTTGGGGTAAAGGTTTACTCCTGGTTCACCGTCATCCGTAAGTAGCCCTTTGCAGGACCTGCTTTATAAAGGGTCTTTGATTTCTGTTCACATGTCCCGTCGGGCCCTGGAAACTGAAGCTCATACTCCTCAGGTTTGGTAGATGCCCCGGGACAAAAGTACCTTCCGTACTTGCTTCTCTATTCCACATCCCATTTTCACTTGGATTTTGACCTAGTCATTTCTTGCTGATGTTTGTTAGTTCAATACAAAAAAAAAAAAAGTTACCCATTAGTTTTTGTTGGCTTTTAGTGGAAGGCAGTCAGAATTACCTAGTCTGTTTACATTTCTGGAAACAGAATCGTCTAGTTATAAAAATACAGAGAAAGCTTTTGTCAGAAGTTTGGTGTTGCTTGGTTTACAAAGAAGATTCTGTTTCTCCATCTGTAAAAGAGACATTTAAAATAGCCACCAATTTTGGAATCTGCATCAATGAAGTCTGCAGAACCCCTTGCGAGTTGAATTGAAATCACATTTACTTACTTTGCCTTGTTACAAAAACAATTTAAGGTGATTAAAACCTTAAAATTTCTAAGAGCACAAGTAGACGTTCAAATAAAGAGGGAAGGGCATTTGGCAGAGATCACCCTTAATCTCTGCTCTGCAATTACAGGCATACATCATTATTTTCCTGTGCTTGTTTTTTTACAAATTGAAGGTTTGTGGCAACCCTACATGGTCAGATGATGGTTAGAATTTAGCAATAAAATATTTTTTAATTAAGGTACGTACATTGTCTTTTTAGACATGCTACTGCGCACTTAACTGACTGCAGTATAGTCTGAACATAACTTTTATAGGCACTGGGAAAGCCAAAAGTGAGCCAGACTCGCTTTATTGTGACGTTTGCTTTTTTGAGGTGGTCTGTAAGTGAACCCACAATATCTCCGACGTCTGCCCGTAACTAGGAGTTCTCATGGTGGAGTCTGTGTAGCAACCCCCTTAAGTTA
Source organism: Pseudorca crassidens (assembly GCF_039906515.1). Taxonomy (NCBI): domain Eukaryota; kingdom Metazoa; phylum Chordata; class Mammalia; order Artiodactyla; family Delphinidae; genus Pseudorca; species Pseudorca crassidens. The sequence goes on along the minus strand of NC_090303.1, from coordinate 18,821,366 downwards.
TATGCAAAATGTTTTATTTGCAAATAAGAGTTTTTCTCTGAAGAAGGCCCACAGCTGTAAGCACAGTCTCAGAGGTCTAAGGTCCAAGGAAAGTTATGAACTACTTAAGTACATACAAGGAAATCTTAGGCAAATAATTTATCCTCTTTATATGTTAGTTTTCTAACCTATATTTTGATGAAACAAACACTTCATGAATTTACTCTAAGGGTTTTCCAAAAAGACAGTAATATGTGAACATGCTTTGAAAAAGTTATCCGTGTTTAAAAAAACAACTTAGTAAAACGTTCTACTTGTTTTTTTTTGTTTGTTTGTTTTTCAACACTTATTAAAGTGTTCAGGGTACTACAAAGGGTACCAAAACACTGTGGAAAAGTGTTCATCTTAATGACATTTATTCAACAAACATTTAAATGTACTGAATGCAGGAGATACAGATGAATAAAACACCATTCTATATTCCTCATGCAGGACCCAGAACCATGGATTGTAAGAGCTGTTTTAGAAATACACTCAGTACCTATGGAGGCCAGAGGAAGGGCATGTGGGGTGGGGATGGCAGATGAGCGAGCTGTTGCATGATTCTTGGGGGTGTTACCACCTAACACCTAAAATGAGTTAGTCAAATGCAGCGTAAGTAAGGAGAGGAGTGGGGAAATGGTGTGATGTGTGTGCACGTGCAGGAGTGTGTGTAGGCAGAGCAAGTAGGTGATGCTGGCACAGAAAACAGAGGGCAAGACATGAGGCTGCGTGTGTGGCAGGGGCCAGATCAGGGAGGGTTTTGTGGGTTAGGTTGGATTCTGAGCATTATCGTGGGCTAAAGACAACACCAAATGCTTTAAGCAGGGGACTGAAATGATTCGATTTTGTTAGAACACTTTTTTGGCAGTACACAGCAGCGGGGGGAGGCGGCTAAGGATGTAAAATCTAGTTAGATATGTTTTGTATTGCTTCAGGAAGAGATCTGTGTGCCTAAAGTGGGAGTGGGAGAGAAGACAGATTATAACATTATTTAGTAGGTAAATCAATAGGAATGTGTAATTGAGGACATGTGCAGGGTAATGGAGAGGGAACTCTCGCTCGGGCGGTTGGCTGAACCCCCAAATGAGGTGGAGAATCAGGAGGAATATAAGTTTGGCCTCGTCGTATGTGAGTAGGTATCTGGGTGAAAATGCATCACAGGTAGAAAAGTCTGGGCTAGAGAGAGAAATGCGTGGAGGCTTGAATAAACAGGTGATTGCTGAGAGCAGGAGTGGCTGAGATCAGCCGAGATAAATAAGGAGATAAGCAGGACACGCCAAAATTGAAAAGGTAAGTGTGTGAAGAAGAGCCCCAGAGAGAGAAGGCACCTGAACTGTTCCAGCACAAGATGAAGCAGTTTCAAGGACTGAATTACTAACAGTGGCAAATGCAGGGGAGATCCTCCGGTAAGATAAGAACTAAACATATTCGTTTGACAATCAAGAGGCGTCTGTTTTGTTTAATGAGGGATGAGAACCAGATGGGAGATGAACAGCAAGTGAGGCAGTAAATGGAGAGGAAGTGTACACAGAGTTTGGATATGAAAGGGAGAAGGGCGACTAAGCTGGTGCTATCAGGGAGTGACTTTTTTTTTAAGGACTGGAGAAACAGGAACATGTTTGTTGGCTGAGGAGGAAGGACTAGAAAGGGAGAGGGTGAAGATTAAGAGTTGTTTTTTCCCAGGCTCAGAGTTCAGGCTACTTAGGAAGAGCTAAAAAGAACTAAATTCGTAGTCAGTCCATCAGGAGGGCTCCTCAGCCCAACAGCTGATCCATCCATCTTAATAAAAACTGCAGAACGTCTTCCCTAGTTTACCTCAAAGAAGTAACAGCTCAGTAGGCAATTATAATAATTAGATAAGAAAATAAAGTAAGTCAGGATAACTATATTTTTAATAGTATTTTGCTGCCAACAAAAGAAAGATGCTTCTTTGGGATGAACATAAATCAATGTAAACCAAAATTGTATTTTTCTGCAAAGATTATGCTATAAACTGGTAGAAAAGTCAATTGGCAGCTTATTCTACTTGCCAAGAGAACAGTATGAGCCCTGAAAAGTGGTAAAAAGATCCCTTGTGAATATACCAACTAAGTCACCAAGAGTCCTGTATATACCAATAAGGTGAGGGGTCAGTCAGCCCACGTGAGAGCACGCAGGCAAAATTCTCGATTACCAAGGACCCATTTTCATGTTAGTTAAAAAAAATTTTGGTGAAGTTGGTAATTGGAGTGAGTCTAAAATTCCATTCAAGAATATATTTCTCTTTGCTGGAATAACAAATAAATAAGTTTTAATGGAATGAAGAACTGTGAACCAATTAAGATAGAGTTGTCTCTGGGGGGAATAAATAATAATTAGAGAAACTTTTGAATAAAATAAAATAATTTGAGGTGGGAATAACCTGAATAAGAGGTGACCGATTTTAACTGGCGCAGAATGCTTTGGTTTCTTTAAAAAAGAAAATGTGACTCGTAAAACATTAAAAACAAAAATTCAAAAATGTATTTAAAGGCTGGAACACTGGGCCCTATGTCAGTTGAAAGGGGATGCTGCAGCAAGCTAGCAAAACCAAGAAATTTTAAACCGAGATCATTCCTTCCTTCCGTCTATTCATTAACTCAACAAATAGTGCTTAAGCATCTGGTAAAGGACATCAAGCCTTTGGCAATACACAAAGCACTTTTTAATCAGTTTGTTACTCGTCCACGCATGTTTGGACCCTTCCAGGAGGCAGAGCTCCTCCTCTTGCAGGCTTGCCTGCGTCAGCGGTCTCCACTGCCTGATCCCTTTGAGGCTCACACCCCTCCTTGTTGCTGCCCCCTGCTCCCTTCCCTTCATTCACTGAACACACTGCCACCTGACTTAGTTTTCCTCTCCACTATGACTCTGGATGATCTTAATGTCCACCCGTCCAACCCACTTGTCTTTTTAGGCTTTGTGATCTTGTTTTGTCTCCAGTGATCTTCCTTAACTTCATGTAGCCACTGCAAGGTCACGCCTTGGATCGTACTACACCACGAACTTGCTCTTCTCAGATCACTAATCCAGGCATCCTGGTCTCAGGCTAGCATTTTCTGTCCTTCCCAAGCTGCTTGCTCAACAACTCCCAGTAGACCAGAGCTGTCGTCAGACTGTCCATTGGGCTGTCTACTGTCTTCCCAACACTGTGTGTTGCCTTGACGTCCTTACCGTAGGACCCTTTTCAACAACTCAATTTTAAAAATTATTCAGTTATTGTCCTTTGTTCTAGTCAGACTTATATGGCAAAACTCCAAGTTATCTCTCTTTTCTGCGCGTCTGTACCTAGGCATCAGGGTGTTACTAGGGAGGGCAACAAAAATAAAACCACCAGAGGCAAATTTTCAGTGTAAGTTCTCAATCACCAACTAGTTGGGGAACTACAGAATGGTGTGGAGGACCCAACACCTCTGGGCACTTTACTCTCCACAATAACTGTTTTAAAACTTGCATTTTCAACCATCTGCCCTGGTCTCAAATTTCAGAGAAAACCAAAGCCTGCATACGCACTAGCCTCTCCTTTCTTCTAGATTAAAAGCACTCTGTCCATCGGAAGCCAATCCTTTGGACCCCATCCTCCTCCACTTTCTTTGGAACCCAGTACCATGCTGATTCTTTTGACTCTCTGGTCTTCCACTTCTCCCTTTTTCCTGGGTCCTTCTCAGAGATAAAGCAGTACCTAAAAAGGGAAAGGGAGACACACTGTTGCCTCATTCTCTCCTCCTTCACACTTCCAACATTTGGGAGCTGTGCAAAGGGTAGCTTCTTTCTGACATCTACCTCCTCTACTACCTGGAAGGGCATGTCTCTAAGCTGCCAGTTATTTCCAGGAGGTCAAATCCAATAGATGCTTTCAAATCCCTCACTCTACTTGATTTCTCAGCAGTATTCAACACCTGTGCGCAAAAAAAAAAAGCCCTTCCCTGGGCTTCCATGACTTTCCTCCTCCTGGTTTTCCTTTCATTTCTTTAGCTACTGCTTGTCAGTCTCCTTTGCCTGCTGATCTGCCACTTAAAACTTTTGAGAGTGCCTATGGTGTTGCCCTGGGCCCTCTCTTCTTATAGCAGAGATCCGCACATTTTTTTTCCTTTAAAGGGCCATATAATAAATTATTCTAGGCTTTGCAGGCCATAAGGTCTGTCACAACCACTCAACTCTGCCACTGTGACATGAAAGCAGCCATGAACAATAGTTTAACTAATCGACATGGCTCTGTTCCAATAAAACTTTATTTACAAAAACAGATGGTGGGTTGGATTTGGCCTATAGCCTGTGGTTTCCCATGCCATACTCTATACTCTGCCTAGAGAAGCATCCTCTCTTGAGTCTCCAATGACCATCTATACATCACATTCATATCCAAATCAGTATCTCCAGCTACCTAAAATCCACATTTAAATGTCTCAAAGGCATCTCAAATCTTACCTGAGGAATTGTGCTCTTTGCCCCCAAATCTGATCTTCCTCCAGTGTCCTTAGTAAAAGGCACTGCCATAGAGTGCACAAGGCAGAAAGTAAGGCATCCTAGATGTTTCTCCCTCTTTCATTCTCTAATTCTTTGAACTGGAAGAATACCTAAAAAAGGTAACTCTGTAAATGCCATTATTTGAAGCACACAGTCAAATTTAACATTTCACTAATAGAGCTAAACTTTATTTCCATGTTTATTACATGTTTATCTTTGATGTTGAATACATATTAGATTGATTTAACATACAACTTGGGAGAAAAGCTGACATTCTCCATTAGATGGGTTAAAAAGGAATGTAAAACTACAAAATACTCGTTTAAGTTTGAATTCTAAATTATGGCAAACAGAACAATAATTACCTTGCCATTTTTCTCTTTCTAGTTTCCAAGATGGATTTCATTATAAAATGTTTTTCATGACAATTTATTTCAAGAAAGGAAATAAGGGATAATCATTAAAACCATTTTACTTTAAGTATAGAGTACAAATAAAGAGTCTTAACGCAGAACTCCTATCTCCTATTTAAAATACAAATAATACTTCAGGATATTATGAACTGAGGGGGACTGACTGTTGTAAACTGCAAATCTAATGACTTGAGCAAACCCACACATGCCATTTGCTTTTGTCTGCAAGAGTCAGGCTAATTTAAGGGTGACACAACAGAGTCCTATTTGATATCCATGTCACCCAGTTTCTACTCAGAATGGGGATGGCCAAATACTAAGTGCTTACGTGATGGAGATTCAGGATTCATCAATTCCAAGTGGCTAAGAGCTAACAGAGTTAATCATTCCATCCCCCAATCTATGGCCATGTACAAATGTACAGATTTTAGCATTCACTGAAAGTTTTAAAATAAAACTCCTCTAGCTACTCTGAAACGGCTGAAATTCAGTGTATAAAGACTGTTATCTGCAGTATAATTGCAGTGTTTCAGCAAAATCAAAATTATGGGTGGTTATCAAAGTTGTTATTGGTAATAGTTTCTTTTTCTTCTCTATAAGCCCCTTAGCATATTTTGTGAAGAAAGGTGTGTTCTTAATACTCCTACTCTTTACTTAGATTTAAAAAATAATAAATCAGCTTAAAATTATTTTCTACCAGGGATTACAGGATGAAAACTCTTACTAGAAGTGTGAATGATGCCTACTGTTCTCATTAGACAGGTGTTTAGAATCATCTGCAAAATCCCATATTCTTCTTAATAATGCATATAAAAGATGTTTAATAAAGATAACTCGCTTCTAATTAGATTACTCTAGTGATAAAATATTTTCTCATGTAACTGTTTAGGCCAAATGATTTATGGCTTTTCCATTTTTAAAATTTCACTTTTAATGTCATGTTGTTAAAGCTTTTCTAAATACTCTTCTAATATCAGGTTCTTAAATGAGAAAAGACAAAAGAGCGAAAAACTCCGTCTCAAGGCACACTCCTTTTCTTACAACAGGGTTGACACACTTTTCTGTAAAGGGCCAGATAATAAACATTTCAGGCTTTGGGGGTCACAGGGTCACTACTGCAATGACTCAAGTTCTGCTGTTCTTGTGAGAAAGCAGCCATAGACAATATGTATTTATAGAAAGAGTAGTCCGAATTTGGCCTGCAGGCCACAGCTGGCCAATCTCTGCCGTAGAACAGAAAGGACATCTAAAACATCCTGGTCTCTAGTCCAATGTGATGACTGACTCAGAATCTAGCAGTTTAATCACTCTAGAACACGTTGACGTTGAACACCGAATTTAGCCAACTTTCCGCTTCTGGTTCGGATTATTCAAACTCATGTCATCATGCTTTTCATTTGGGATAATTTATCTTCATTTAAGAACTTGCCTGAGCATTATTTATTGAGGGATTCAGTTTAAAGTTAATAAATGATGTCCATAAAATTGAATATCCAATTTAATTTTTGAAAAAAATGAAAAATATAACAGAATCAAAACATTAAAAATAAGTACACTCACTACCCATTCCAGTAATTCATTTAAGTCATATCAACTATAGAATAGGAAAAATAAATTCAGAAGTGTAATTACTTTAAAATACACTGCTTCCATTTCTGTCAATATTTTACATTTATGTATATATTCTAGAGTGTAAGCAGAAATTCTCTCTAAAAATCTCCTTAAAATCTTGAGGTGCATATTAGAGCCACAGGCATTATCTGACATATAAAATTGCAGTACAGGCCTTTCAAATTTGGCATTTCACTGGTACAATACAATGACCAACGTGTATAATCACTGTACAGTGCCTAGACATTCCAGTAAGAACCATTATTTCCTTTAATGTAGAATGATTAATACATATTCTACAAGGGGCAGTGAGGTTTAGTAATTCTATTGGGTATGTCCTGACATAATTTTCAAATTGTACAATAAAACAAACAGCTTTGTTAAGGCCATGTTTTATTTGCTGATTAATGGACAAAAGGCAATGTAATTTATTTTCAAGTATTTTCTTGAAAGTCTGTGCTCATAAAAATCATGAAAAGTTGGAAAGACTGTTAAATCACTGAAACTTTAAATATATCTTACACAATCTTGTTTGTACAAAAATACAAGTTAAATATAAACATAAAGCAATCATGATAATTTTATGCAAATCTGTTTTATGTGATCTTCAGTTATATATAAAAGTTTCTTGGTTCTGTTTGTGAAAAGATCAATACCAGATTGAATTACTATCTATTGGCAAAGGGCCCTAAAAAGCTTACTTTAGCAATTATCTTTTACATGGTTAAGAGCATTTCCTAATTTGAGATCACCTAAACACTGGAAAAAAGAAAAAATGAAAAGGGCAGTATGTCCATAAACCAACAAATAATGTGGCTGAAATGTATCATAAAACACAAAGAAACCCCACACATCTGTACAATAAACATTATGTATTACATACACACACAGGTGTATACGTGTGTGCATGCACGTAAACACACACACACGCACACGCAGGCACGCACACACATACCCAGTCATAAAACAAAGCTTAATGAGGTGTTGCTTCCAGTTCGATATTCAGCTGTGCATTTTTTCTTACTTCATCAAATGAATAGCTTTTTGTCACCTTCCCATTCTTGAAGACAGTATGGAGAAGATCCTGCACAAATATAACAATATTAAAGTTTAATGATATTAGACTATCAAAATTCTTAAGTAATGCTTTGATGAATGAGGTTAGTTAAATACACAGAGATGTTGATATTGTTCAAATTATGAAATGATTTTATTCACAAAGAATGCTGGTAGAGCAGGCATGATCTAAAATGGGATGTAGAGATATTTAACTTTTATGGAAAGGAATGATCTGCGTAGTACATTCTTAAAACAGTTTTCCTTAAAGGAAAAATGAAAAAACCTAGTTGACCCATCTCTTTTTTTTCAGGTGGAAGATGCTTACTGCTTTGGTTGCCCAGAAGAACTATGGCTGTCACTGATAAGCATGACTGACAGATCAGCAAGGAAAGCCTGCCAGACCTTCCCTCGTTCCTAGCCAAGACTCAACACCGATTAAACTTCTCAATTTGGAATTTACTAAACTTTCTAATCACGAGTTTTGGCCTTAAAGAAGCAAGCAAGCAAATAAAGCCAACACTGAAAACAAGCAACCAAACCCAGAACAGAAGCATAAATTGATTTCTTGACTAATGCACAGCCACTGATTTTAAAAACTCTGTGTATATTCCGGAAGTCACTGATACGTGTAATCCATTTGATCCACACAAGGATAAAACAAAGACCAACTAAGAGAATTAGGACTAAATTCCCTTTCGAGTCTGGTAAAGCCATCCCTGTCTCACTAAGGAATTATCTGCCTCTAGTTTTTCCTGAAAAATCCACAGAAGTAATCTACTATGCCGAAGTTTTCCATCTCATCGGAAGGTGAGGAGCATACAACGTTATCTAACATTTTTGTCATTATGTTGTTTCCTTTTTATCCTATGTTTTATTTTTTATTTAAAATTTTTTTTATTGAGGTATAGTTGATTTACAATATTAGTTTCAGGTGTACAACATAATTATTTATTATTTTTAGATTATAATCCACTTAAAGTTATTATAAAATATTGGCTATATTCCCTGTGATGTACAGTATGTGTAGTTTCTTTTTTTCTTTTTTCTTTCTTTTTTTTTTTTTTTTTTTGCGGTACGTGGGCCTCTCACTGTTGTGGCCTCTCCCGTCACGGAGCACAGGCTCCGGACGCGCAGGCTCAGCGGCCATGGCTCACGGGCCCAGCCGCTCCGCGGCATGTGGGATCCTCCCGGACCGGGGCACAAACCCGTGTCCCCTGCCTCGGCAGGCGGACTCTCAACCACTGTGCCACCAGGGAAGCCCATGTAGCTTATTTATTTTATACACAGTAGTTTGTACCTCTTACTCCCCTACCCTGCCCCTCCTCGCTTCCCTCTCCCCACTGGTAAACACTAATTTGTTGTCTGTATCTGTAAGACTGTTTTTGTTTTGTTATATTCATTTGTTTTATTTTTTAGTTTCCACATACAAGTAATAACATACAGTATTTGTCTTTCTCTGTCTGACTTATTTCATATAGCATAATACCCTCCAGGTCTATCCATGTTGTTGCAAATGGCAAAATTTCCTTTTTTTTTAATGGCTGAGTAATATTCCATTGTATATATGTGCCACATTTTCTTTATCCATTCATCTGTTGATGGACACTTAGGTTGCTTCTGTATCTTGGCTATTGTAAAGAATGCTGCTGTGAACATTGGGGTGTATATAGGTTTCAAATTAATGTTTTCATTTTCTTTGAATATATACCCATGAGTGGCATTGCTGGGTCGTATGCAACTCTATTTTTAGTTTTTTGAGGAATCTCCATACTGTCCTCCCTAGTGGCTGTATCAGTTTACACTCCCACCAACAGTGTAAGAGGGTTCTCTTTTCTCCACACCCTCTCCAGCATTTGTTATTTGTAGACTTTTTGATGATGGCCATTTATTCTGACAGGTGTGAGGTGAAACCTCATTGTGGTTTTGATGTGCATTTCTCTAATAATTAGCAATGCTGAGCATCTTTTCATGTGCCTGTTAGCCATCTGGATGTCTTCTGTGAAAAAAAGTCTGTTCAGTCCTTCTGCCCATTTTTAGATTGGATTGGTTTTTTGGATATTACGTTACATTAGCTTTTTGGATATTTTGGATATTAACCCCTCGCTGGTCATATCATTTGTAAATATTTTTCCCATCAATGTAGGCTGTCTTTTTGTTTCATTGACGGTTTCCTTTGCTGTGCCAAAACTTTTAATTAGGCCCCATTTGTTTATTTTTGCTTTTATTTCTTTTGCCTTGGGAGACTAAGAAAATACTACTATGATTTTTGTGAGAGTGCTTCGCCTATGTTCTTTTCTAGGAGTTTCACGGTATCATGTCTTACATTTAGGCTCATTACTGCTTTTGACACATTTTGTATCTTTTTTGTTTTGTGTATCCCTGAACTACTTATAGGTGATTTGACTGTTTGTCTTTTAAACTTCCTTAGTATATGCTTGATTTGCTACCTTTACTATATAACTGCCATTACTGATGAGGTATTTCCTTTTGTAATTATCATGTTTACTCCTATTAACATTTCTTATAAAGCTGGCTTGGTGATGCTGAACCTTTAGCTTTTGGTTGTCTGTAAAACTTTTGATATCTTCAAATCTGAATGAAAACCTTGCCAGGTAGAGAGTATTCTTGGTTGTAGGTTTCACCCTGTCATCACTTTAAATATATTGTGCCATCCCTCTGGCCAGCAGACTTTCTGCTGAAAAGTCAGATTATACAGCCTTATTAGAGTTCCCTTGTAAGTTGTTGCTTTTCCCTTGCTGCTTTTAACAATCTAATTACAGTCTTTCTTGGTGTGGTCCTCTTTGGATTTGATCCTTTTGGGGCTCTCTGTGCTTCCCCTTCCCAGGTTAGGGAAGTTTTCAGCTACTGTGTCTTCAAATATGTTCTCTGCCCCTTTCTCTCTCTTCCTTCTGGGACTACTACAATGCAAATGTTAGTTGCTTGATGTTGTACTAGAGGTGTCTTAAACTGTTCTCATTTTTTAAAATTCTTTATTCTCTTTAGCTTAAGTGATTTCCACTACTTTGTCTTCCAGTTCACTGATCCATTCCTCTGTATCATTTCATCTGTTGATTCCTTCTAGTGTATTTTTAATTTCAGTTATTGTGTTCTTAATCTCTGGTTCTTTATATTTTCTGACTTTTTGTTACAAACTTCTAAACTCTCACTCTGGTTAGCCAGTCTTTTCATGAGTTCTTTGATCATTTTTAAGATCGTTATCTTGAACTCTTGTACGTGGTAGGCTGGTTATGTTTTCTGACCTTTGAGAAGTTGCCTTTTGTAGAACTCCTCTGTGTCCCAGCAGTGAATCCCTTCTGGTCACCAGAGCTATATGCTGCTCTAGGGCTCCTCCTATGTGGGTTGCTTGGGTCCTTCTGTTGTGGAAGACTGACTACAGCAGGCAGTCTGGTAGATGCGGCTGGCCCCCAGTCTCGTTGGTTGCCAGGCCTTGTGTGTAGACTGCTCGCGGCTGGTTGGTGGGGCTGAGTTATAAGGCTGCTAGCTGTGGAATCCTGGGGGTGTCCCGGGGCTAGTGTCAGCCCACTGCTGAGCAGAGCCAAGTCCTGAGGGCTGGTGTCAGACTGCTGGTAGGTAGGGCCAGTTGCTAACAGCTGGCTGTGGGGTCCAGGGTGTCCTGAAGCTTGTGTTGGCTTGCTAGTGAGTGGGGCTGGATCCAAGAGCAGCTAGCTGAGGGGCCCAAGGTGTCTCCAAGGTCAGCTACTGGGTCTGACTCAGGCTCCTTTCAGACTACTGCTTCTGCCCTGCGTCTCAAAGCATGTGTAAGTTTGTGTGTGCCCTTTAAGAGTAGAGTCTCTTATTTCCCACAGCCCCCTGGGTGTCCCGAAATAAGCCCTGCTGGCTTATCTTCCGGGTGCAGGACCTGCCCCAGGCTGGAGAGGCTGAGGTGGAGCTCAGACCCCTCACTTCTTTGGAAGAAACTCTGAAATTATATTCTTCTCCTGTTGATGGGTTGCCCACTTGCAGGTGTGGGTCTTGACTATACTGTGACTCTGCCCCTCTCACCTGCCTCGTCATAGTTCCTTCCTTATAGCTTTAGTTGCAGATCTTTTCTGGTAGATTCTGGTCTTCCTCGTCAGTATTTGCTCTGTAAATAGCTGTAATTTTGGTGTGCCCGTGAGAGGAGGTGAGCTCAGGGTCTTCCCACTCCACCATCTTGAAACAATCTTATCTGTCCTTGTGTTGCTTCAAATCACACTGCTCTTGCTGTGACATTTTCTTTATAAATTTAACTTTAGTCTATTGAGGAAAGGTGGTTCCTATTAAATCAAAAGATCTAGATGATCATAAATTGATTAGTGACTCAAATGTTCTCGAGTATCACTCACATACTCTTAAAATCAATGCCTTGTTTTACTCATAGTTATGAGCATGTCTAAAGTGAGTTTTGTCACTTTGCCAATTCGGCAAAGTCTTGGTAGTACAAGAGTTAAGTGAAGGCTATGCAAAGAACTGCATAACAGGCTATATAAAGGAATCTAATTCTAAAAGTTTTAGGGACTTATATATATTTTTCATTAAACAGAAAAATCATATTGTATTAATTCTGGCTCAAAATCTTAAAAGAATATAATAAAAGTAACATGAGTAAAATATGTGATGTGGTATAAAGGATCAAAAGTTAAAAAACATCTGAAGTAATAAGTTAGTGTATTTTTGTTTAGTGTAAACCCTCCTCTGAGAATATGAATATTCATGAGTAATTTTCCTCTAAAAAAGTATTTTCTTTTTCAATCTGGTGGCTTAGAAACAGAAATTTTATAACTATTGAGTTCAGGAATGTAAGTGTACTTTTGTATGTTAACGAGCAGAGAGACTACTTTAGCATACTATAAATGTTTCTAGTTTGGTTGACTAAAATCAGAAAACTTGTTTAAGTCTAGGTTTCACCATTTATTAGTTATATAATCTGAATCAAGTCTCACTGTTTTCACATCTTACACTACTAAGATAACGTAACTTGCCTTTTTTAGTCATTAGAGCTGCTGGGAGAATCAAATGAGACTAAAGAAAACCATCTGAACTGGATTCTATTGTTTTGAAAAAGGGAATTGTCTTTAACAACATTTTAGAATTTGGATAGCCCTTCTTTTATCTAATAAAATTACCAAAGTTTTACTATAACATAAATAGCTATGAGCAGTCTAAGAAGAACATCCTTTAAGTATTCTTAACTATTCCCGTTCAGAAACGATTCACTGCTAATTGGCAATAAGAGTAAGATCAAATATATGCAAACTCACTGAAGCTCACCAATCACTCCCTGCTGATCACTATGTAGAAAACCATAATTTTTTTTGGAATGTTACAAAATATTTCACCCAATGTATGTGAAAGTCTCATATTTACTATCTAGCCATTTCTTGCTTTTCATCGTATTTTGGAAGGCTAGGTCAGCAACTGTAAACACTTTAAATAAAACATAAAAGCTTCCTTTCTTAATTTGAAGAGTCAACCTACTACTGTTTAAAAACCAAACCAAACCAAAAAAAAAAAAACCCAAATCAGCATAGATACATACATGACCATATTCTTCAAGGTCTCCTTTTCCTTCCTCAAGTGTAACAAAATTCCCTGCTGGTGTCCTATGCAAAGATAATCGGCCCTTTTTGGACCTTTTGTTGGGATCAGCAACCGGGTCCTTGAAGACATTAATCTGGAATCCAAATTAAGAAAGTTGGAGAAATACAAGACTAATCATCAGAAATGTTCACTCAACACCCATTAAAAAAAAAAAAGTGTGTACCTAATTTATATAAATTTTAAGGCACTTTGTACGTATAATTAAACCAATCCACACCTGGCTTTTAGAGACAAGACTCTAGCCTGTTTTGGAGGACAGAGTCCTCTGTGATGAAGAAGGTATGAACAAAATCCAAATCTTGGATAAAGTCTTTGAGGTTAACAATGTGACCCTTAAGGTATCTCCTTTTGTATTATGCCTTGCCCTTAAACTGATCTAAGTACAGCACGTGTGTGTTACTGAAAAATCAATCTATGTCAACTCAATTATATAATCTGCGGCAAGGGAACGAGGAGTTTACTATGATAAAGCCTTTCCTATTTCATAACCTTTTCCCTTTTGTTACTTTTTATTCTATTACCTTGTTACTCTCAGAAGCAAAGAAGACCTAGAGAACCTAGAGCACAATGTTTCAGGATCAGAAAGGAAGAAGCAACTGGAGATGGCTATAAGAAGAGAAGCAGAAGAGGCAATCCCAGAACTCGCCAAAGAAAGATGGTGGTGAACTAAGGTAGGGGAACCAACCCCTGTGTTCTTAGGATCCCCTACACACACCCTTTAATACACAGACTCTCAAGAGCTTATGAAGAGCTAGGGAGACTGTTGTTCAGCTGCTTGCAGCTTGGGTTCCCTTGTTTTAAGGCTACCAGAACACGATTCTAGTAACACAACTCACACGTCATAGTTCACCTTCCTAAAACATTCTTTGACAGTGTTTACATACGTGATGGCTAGGTTAGCTGACATTCTCGTTCAAATATGGTCAACTTTTTGATTCAAAGGTATATACTGAAGTAGTGGAAATGAATTGACCTGCATCATCTCTCTTAAATAATCTCTCATTTCCCCAAATCTCCATTTTTTTCTGAAGTCAAGTTATCACCCCCTGTCTCTTTTCCTTCTTTGTTTCTGCCTCAAGGTCAGGGGTACCTGACAATACAGTAACAGTTCAGGACCATATTATACTTGGACTATTGTGTTCAATAAGTACATTCAACATACACACATAAATATTAACAACACAAGAGTAAAAGTTCAATGACATACCCCAAGGCCATTGGTTACAACATAACTACATTTAAAGGAACAATTCAGGAGATCTCTTGTTAACTTCTGTAGCAAAGCTCCACCAGAACCAAAGGAAACATTTTCTATGCTCCATTTTTTTTGCTTCATGCCTTCCACAATCTAGATTAAAAATAAGATATAAATAAATAAATTTAAGCCAAGTAATTTGGAAGAGGAAGGAGCTAATTATCCATGAGCCATATTGATGAATAAACCATCCAAAGCTGTTTTATAACACAGTAAATAATGAGATAAGAATAAGGTCTACACAAAGTTACATTCCACTCTTTTCTTTTAAAAGACCCACCAACCCCAAAAAAGGGCAGCCCAAGGGATAAGTGTAGAAGGAGGGGATTTCATTCAAAGTTCCTGAATTTGTGTTGTAGTCACAGTGATTGTGGTTTAGGTTGGGGGAATGGAGGAAATGAGAGGGAGAAAAATAATAGCTATAAATACCTAAGGTTACTTGAGTAAACTCTCATCTACCTCTTGCAGTTACTGCCCAGATGCCAGTAGCACAAGCAATGGGGCCTGGATGTTTGCCCCAAATTACTAGATTCTAGAAATGACACTCCTCATCACTAATAAATCTCAATACATGTTATCACATGTCATATGTAATGGGGCATTTAAAAGTCAACGGATATTGGTGGTAAAACAGTATAAAACACCCTCTCCTGCGTAACAGTTGAGACACTGGCAGTCATCTTACTCTGGCTGGTACTCCAGTGCCGTAAGCAAAATTATGAACTGATTGGGTGTTAAGATTTATCATTGGATCATTTTTGGGAGAATGATCATCTAAAAGCCAGAAAGAGAGACCTATATGAACAGAGAGTTCCAGCAACTAGAATAGTTAAGGGACACATAATTTAAAAGTTGCATTAATTTATTAATCTACATTATTATCATCATTTGTATTTCTTTTTCCTAAGCAGGACTTATTTACCTAGCATCTGTCTTATTTAACATATTCCATCACTTTTATGGTAGAAGGTGGCAAATAAAATTTAATAACCATTTTTAATTTTATAAGAATAGTCGAAAGGAAGTAACTGGAAAGTCCCGTTTCATTTTATTTAAACAGAACTTTCAGAAGTGATCAGAAAACCGTAAGCAAGTCTAATATAGTTTTAAGTGAATCATTAATATAAATTTGCCATATTCCCCCCAATACCAAAAGTCTCAAACTGACCTTTTATCTATCCTTATTTTCAACCTTGCAAGACACAGATAGATAAACTCCAAGGACCTTCATCTTTTAACAAGCCCACACTTAAAAAAATATCTCAGCCATCTAATTCTCCTGGTATATGTCAGGAATCAAGATGGAAACATATACAATTTATTTTAAAGTGATTCCTTAGGTTGTACATAAACCCAGTCTCATGTCTTTTATTACTATACCTGAACCCGAAAGTACTCAAGGGCCCTGAATTCAGATTTATTTTTCACTGAACTAACTGTAAACTAAGTATAACTAAAATAATAATAAAAACCTTATAAGACAACACAAAATTAAGGCATGTTCTAAAAAGTGCATTTCAATACTGAAGAAATACAAGGAGTAGAACAAAAAAATGGGGGAGAAGAAAAAAAAATGGGGGAGAAGAAATGGAAACAGATAAAGATGGAGGGTAAGGAGATTTGGGTAAAATATATAGAGAAAATAGTTTCAGAACTGTCACCTGATTTTAGGTAAGCCTCAGAAGCACAAGAAGGAGTAAATCACAAAGAACAGTATCACCTAATGTCATCTCTCTGTATTTTAGGACCAATAAGATATTCTTCCCATATAGCTTTGCCAAAAGTTGTGAAATTTAGACAATTTAAAGTTTAAGTGAATTTTTCTATTGTTACAGGAAATTATGGAATTAGAGTAAAAATTACTGTTTAAAAATATTTGCACATACAAATCAGAAGGAAATCTGACTAGACATAGCAAAAATGCTATATGAATTTCCTTTTCCTGCTTCTAAAGACTTACTTTGACCCACCTACAGTATGAAGAAAGCAGGTAGCAGGTATTACCCCCTTTAGGTAAAGAGTGCATCTGCATTAATACCAACTATTTATTCTCTGACCATTCTGTTTAAGGTTTCACCAATGCCAGAGAATATCTGTCTCAATATTTAACTTAACTTCTTGATCATGGAGTTTAAAAAAAAAAAAAAAGTTCGAGTTCTGAACTGATTCTCAACTTTAAAAAAGAAAACAAAAAGAAAAAAAGGGAAGTTCAAATACCTGATGGAACAACCGAACTTAAAGAGCTGCCCCTAAGAACAAGTAAGGGTAGGTATAAGCAACGGGAAGCGCACTGGGCTAATGCGTATTCTGATATACAGTACCCTGCCCACATTTCTTCATCTGAAAGGGGGATAAGTATGTGTGAGGGTACCCGCTACAATGGAGGTATGCGTACTAGTTCTTAACTGATACCAAGGTCAGAAACCTTCAATTCAGCTGAGCGACAGGACAACTGCAATTAAACATGCCAGCTGAGATTTCTATGCTCAGGTCCTCTTCCTTGCTGCATATTTTTCTTCCTTCCTTTTCACATCAAAGCCTTAGAAGAGCTGGGGAAGTTTCTACTTTTCTTAGGCAAGGCAGTTTGGGAGAGTTGGTAGAAGAAACCTCATTTCTGTTATTGCAAGACATCTATTCCAGACATCATTTTCAAACTCTAAATGCATATCGCCACGGAAGTACTGATAGTGATATGCAATAGTTCTTACTTTTATTTATTTAGTTTAATTTTTTTTTGTTTTTGGCCACCCTGTGCGGCATGTGCAATGTCCCCGACCAGGGGTGGAACCCTTGGCCCCTGCAGTGGAAGCATGGAGTCGTAAGCACTGGACTGCTGGGGAGGTCCCAATAGTTCTTACTTCTAAATGAATCTTTGGAAAACAAACTATTTATAATTTGGGTACTGACCTTAATCTAACCACACTGCACTCTTTCAAACAGAAGATTCCATCTGAAACTATATACATTAAAATTTCAGTGCTTTATAGTAGCTGACAGTCTACAGCGTGGTATCGCTGATAGTCTTTAATACCCAAAATACTCCATAAAAATTGAGTTCCTTAGAAGCTTATCCGAGAAACAAAAGAGGAAAAAGTTTTAAATTGCATAAAACATACGCTATTTGGCTAATAGTGGTAACAGTCAATGTTAAAATTTAGAAGAGGTGACAAACCATTCAATAATTTTTGAAAAAGCACAGATGAATATCATTCAAGTTTCACACTGTTAGAATGAAGCTCCATTCTATTAAAACTGAGACCTATTTGTACAGTGTCAAGACTTTTTGTTGTATATACAAAAAATATTCCTTGACTGGCATTTTCTTGTTTCCTAGTGACACTTCTTTGGGCTCATCATCCAGGGCGGCCAATGAGGACTGGCAGTATGGTTTGGCCGGTACTTCTGTATTTTAAGTTAATATATTTTAAATATACTTCTATATTTTAAATTTTAAGCAATTAACAGAAAAGACATAAACCATCTTAAACACTTATTAAAAGAATCACAGCTGTACTTAAATTATTAATGTGTTCTTTATCAAACTAATAAAAAGTTTAATTATAAGGATTGCTTTATTGAAACTTTTAATATAAAATCCGTACCTCTTGTAAAGTATTAATATCCACTCCATCCCCTTGAATAACTCTAAGATAAGGTGGCAGCAACTTGTAGCCCTTTGAGTTCTCAGTAACAGGGAACTTCTTACCTAAAATATCCAAAACCTGTATGGAAAAATACACAGCCAAACACAAAATAACTAATACTGAAAAAAAAGTGTTAAAGCTTTCCAGAGTTTAAAAAAACCCAAGATTGTTAGCAAAGCAAGGTCGAGAATATAAAAATTAATCAAATTAAATTTTACAATACTATGTATAAGCCTTCTAAAATTTTGTCTCAATTCCTTTTGATTATGTTAGAAACAGGCATGCAATTTTCTACCAAGTCAACTTATACTGTAAAGTGGCTCAGAACACAAGTAGTTTTCCCTCACATTTTTCAAAGTAGATTCAGGAAAAAAAAAACCGTTTAACATTAGGAGCTTACAGTGGTAAATATAATATTTTTCAAAGGTATATAAAACATCATTTAAAAAAGATGATTATAAAACATCATTTAAAAAAGATGATTATACTTTTGATTTGGATTTTTTTCTGCTTGTGCCCAATAATTTAATTTGTCTGACATAAATAATTTGTCTGACACGAATCCACCTGAATTACAAAGTTCAAAGAAATCATGATACACAGATAAAGCTGGAAATGAAGCATATATAACCCGTAGTTTCTCTGAGGTGCTTCTCACTTAACAATGACACCCATTTTTAAAACCAAATTGCTTAATATGCCAAGTTGTCCCACTTATTCATTAACTACTGCAAGTTTGGGAGCAGCTGAAATACCTCAACACTGACTGAAAATTTCTCAGAAAGCTTGGTCAGAGATTCCAAAGATCTACCCAACAATCACTCCCTTTTCCTAAATAAATTGTTCTAACAATGAAAACATTCCATACTGATAACTTTGTTGATTCTTGAAACTAGGTTTGGATATTTTTATTAGGTAACAGGAAAAACATGCAACCTGTTCAGTTTGCTAAAACCAAATCTGTTCACATTTCAGGCTAAGATCAGACCTTCAGATGGCCTATTAACAGGATAGGAAAAGACCTCCTTGATTCTACATCCCACTTTCTTAAGGGGTAATTCATCACCTAATCATCAGCTGGGAAACAGTGTGGTAAAGAGGGAAGGTGACAGCCACAAAGACCTACGTTGGATACTTGGCTTATTTTACATGTCATGTGACCTGAAGCAAGTTTATTTTAACCTCTCTAAGCTGGTCTCTTTGTCTATAAAAAAGAGATTGTAATATTGATCATAGGATTTTCATAGAGATTAAATAATGACACAGCTAAAGCAAAGCACGCACAGCACAATACTTTCCTAGTAGTAAGCATCAATAACCTGCTCTTATTAGTGCTTTTCAGAGAAGGTAAACCAAGTCCTAAACACTAAAAACAATGCAACAAGGCTATATTGAGAATCAACAGTATCTGTAATGAATCTCTACTTGAAAACTATTTCCAAATTATTTTTATTCCACATTACATTGCACATATTTCCTTTGCACTAAAACCTTCAAAGGTACTGCAATGATAAAGGAAAAAGAAAGAACCCACAAACTTGGTAACCAAATCACAGGACTGGTTAAAATGTTAACACTATTAATTAATTTTGAAGGTAAAAAGAAAATATCTATTCAACAGTACTTAACTGTTGCTTTGACAGTATATAAATAATCCATAACTCTGGATATCCTTTCTGTTATTAATGCGTGACCTTGGGCAAATCTATTACTCTCTGGGTTGCAACTCTAAAATAAGGGGACTAGTCCAGAGAGTTCTGAAATGGTGTGTGTATAAATGAAATTAAAAGTAGTGTCGATGCAGCTGGTCTATAGGCACTTTAATAGTCAACTTACGTATTAAAATTTACCTTTAATACAGTGTCAAGAGGATTTCCAGAATCAGGTCTGATTATTAGTGGTGCCTCTGTACTTCTTGATACTATTAAATGTCTTAGATCTTCACCCCAGATTTTCTCACACGCATTATAAATGTCATAGCTATCGCTGACCACAGATACAGGCACTGATGAAAATTGTGTTACTATATGTTCAAAAGCATCTTTTTCATGGTCCTTCCCCCAAGCTGTTATGGTACTAGAAAACAAAATGAAAATACAGATTTACTTAGGCAGACACATTATATGTTCCTGAATCATATCTCATGTTTACTATACTACACCTTCAACACTGCAGAGAAGGTGAGTGATTTAGTTTAATAAATGCACATCAAAAGGTTAACTGAGTATCTGAGCCAAACCACTCCTTGGCCAATTTTTAAGACTGTAAGTAATCTCATTCCTCTCCAATAGTTATTTAGACTCTTAAGTCATGTTCAACCAACTATAAAACTACATTATCTTCTTTTTTAGTATTCCTGAACCTACCTCCTGAACCTACCCATTTAAAATGAGTGAGCTAAAAAGTACCTGCTGCAGACACTTTCTACGTTACACTGAGATGTTAGAAGGAATGAACACATACTCCCATTATTCTGCTAGGCCATGCAAGCATTTGGCTCCCTTCTGTGCATTTTCAAAACCATATACCAATAATAGAAGGGACACATTTTATCTTTCTTACATTTCAAAATCTTACACTTAAAAGCAATTACTTAGGCAATTATTTATACTACACCATGCATAGATACAGTAAACTAACTCTTTACCTGTTATATCTTCAGTTGGCCAGTAACAGGTAGTCATTTATTTCACTTACAGATTATCCACTAGTACTTAATATATGCTCCGGGAATAAGAATTATAATATTTAGTTTCAGCAAAACATAATTAAGATGGGAAATAAAGCGTGTGAGTTTCCATTAGGCAAGTAGTATTATAGTGATTTTTACACTGTCCTCAATAATGGTGGTTCTTTTTGAACAGATTAATGACATGTAACCTAAGTACTTGCTGGTTAACCAATATATAACATAAAAATTTTTTTAAATTCTTAAAGAAAACTTCATAATGAATTTTAGAATTGTTACCATTTTCTCATGCCAAGTAGTTTTTCTTTCTCCCTAATTTGCTAGTCTTTGCCTCTACCCCATTTTCCGAAGTAAAATGATGGAAAGTAAAACAACCCATTCATTTAACCCCATGCAGATATAAGATTATCTCAAAACTGTTTGAAAAGTCATACTAATTTATTTTTGAAATTGTTGTTTTATTCTTATTTTTTTTCTAAAGGACTGAAGTAAACAACTTTTCTTATGCGGGGGATGGCAGAGCATGCACATTTCAGGGGTGTAAAGACGTAGCTACCCAGAACTACTCTCATCTGAAATGGAGAGATAGCATATTTATATAAAACTCATTTTACAGTGAACAAAGTAGCTATGATGCCAACTCTCCACTTAATGCAAGTATCTGCAGGCTAAAGGGAAAATTAACACATGGATAAAGAGAAGCCCCTTCTTCATATCAAGAATTGCTATGGTCCCCTTTATAAGGGAGAGAATTAAGCTCAAAAAGTACCAACACTGGAGAGCTTTGCAATGTAAGAACAAACTCTTAGAGTTAAGAGGTCACTGTTTATGCCCTTATTTTTTACTAGCATTGTATCAATACAGTCAACTAACTCTGCTATTTGTGTGTATCACATCTAGCAAACTTAATGGTTCATTTTTAGTCTTTATCTTACTTGCTCTTTGGCATGTGAACTTTCCTGAAGCTTTCTTTCCCAATGACTTCAATGACATATCCCATGTTTTGATTTTTTTCCCCATACTTCTATGGGTCCTCTTCAGTTTCCCCTAGATGCTCTCCTTTCTCAATGTGACCTGGGGCACTGGTCTCTCTCTATACCTCCCTATGTGAAAAACACTCAAAAGCTTTTAAAAAATACCTTTGTACTGAGAGTTTCCAAAATCTGTACCTTAGCCCAGGTTTTTTTTTTTCTGGAATACAGATCCATTTTGTTAGGGAGGAAAATGAGTTTCTTCATCTCATCGTCCCACAGACATTCCCCATAGCACCCTCCACATAATCTAATCATAATAACATCTAGTATAATATTTGGTATATGGAGATCATAAATATTTGTTCAATGAATTCTACTTAATTTAATTTGATACCTTTCCAAAGTCTGAGGAAGAGTTATGTAATTGAATATTTTCAAGTCCAGATTCATATATTCTTTAAGAAAATATTTATAACAATAATGGCAATGTTCTAAATTTTAGTGTTTTCTTATTTTAAAGTTATCTTGGATGTTAGTTCATTTTCCCTCAATGACCTTCTGATGTAGGAGATGTAAAATTTTAGCTCCTCCTGCATGGAGGAACTGAAGAACAGAGAGATAAATGACTTGCCCAAGGCCACCCAGTATGTCAGCTGTAAGGTCACTCAGATTTCCCAACTTTCAGTCTACAGCTCTTTTCACTATACTTTGCTATTGTTTAAACGACCTGTCTATTTAAGAACATCTGACACATTAAAGAGTCAAATTTGCAGGTGTAGTAAATATTACAAGACTATAAAAATACAATAGATTTTCAACCTGTTTTAACATAAAGCCCTAAAGAAGATATCACCTTTATTCTCAGATGTATAGTATCATACTCATGATATTATTACTCTGAAACAAAAGCATCAATGAAGAGTCTAATATATGGGTACTACAAGAAGTTTTTTAAAAGGTGTACATATATCTAAGACCAAAAATAAAAATACTGCAACCCTAAAATCCTGGTCTGTTAATGTCACTCTTATTTTCCCAGTTTCACCAGTCTTGAAACTTACATGTGAAAGTATTCATGTCCCTACTAATAAAGCAATGCTAATATATGTTAGCTGAATGTACCCTCTACTGAGCCCCAATTCAAATCATCATGTTCCAGCAATTTCATCTCCCTAGCCAATGCTCATGTTTATCCCCTTCTTTCCATTTATTTAGCCACTTGGATCTGAACCTCATCATCTGTCAAACTTATTGCAACAGCTTCCTATAAATCCTCCTAACTTTTCATTTCTATTTTTCAATTCATAAGATAGCCCACTATTACTCTTTCGACAGTATTTCTCTGATGACATCACTTCTTTGCTCAAAAACTTCAATGCCCACTCCCATTTGAAAATGGAATTAGAATAATCTAGCATGATGAGCAAATAGTTAACATTTCAATATCAAAATAAATTTGAGGGTGTTTACTAACCTGTCTTTCCACTCTACCCTACATTCCCTACAAAATGTCCCTACAAAATACATTTCAGCCCTTATTCCCTAAACACATCCATATTTGCCTCTTTCATTCTTGCTCCTTCAGGACAATGCTTAACACATGGTAGGCATGTAATAAATACTTAGAGAATGAATAATCTAATGTCTGCCATTAAATTTTACCAATCGTTCAAGAAGTCAAGATTTGCATACCATCTCTATAAAACCTTTCTTGATCCAACCCTATCAGTGGCACATGACCCTACTTCTCCTTCCTTTGCACTGCTAGAGCACTTTAATTGTACCTCTTTAAAAGCACTTAACAGAGCAGAACGCTGCTAGTGTACTATTTTTAATCCAAAAGATAGGATTAATTCTTTACATCTTTCTATCCCTTGTAGCACCCAGTAGACTGCCTGAGATCAAAGCTCAGCTTTATTCACTGCTGGTTTTAACACCCTGCAATATTCAAGTATGAGTAGAATTTAATAAACTGCCCCGAATTAATTACATTAAATAATTTTTGTTATAAGAACCAGAAATAAGGTTTGGCATACATTTTAAAAACTCCACTAACTTTCAATAAAATTAACTCTAGGATCAGAGCAGCTATAGCCTAGATCATAATTGTCTTCTAGTTTAACTTGAGATGCTTTAGTAAAATCAGATAAGGAAGCGTAAGAAGACTCTAACACTCTTCCTTTCAACAAAAGGGCTAACTTGCGGGCTTCCATGGTGGTTGAGAGTCCGCCTGCTGATGCAGGGGACACGGGTTCGTGCCCCGGTCCAGGAAGATCCCACATGCCGCGGAGCGGCTGGGCCTGTAAGCCATGGCCGCTGAGCCTGTGCGTCCGGAGCCTGTGCTCCGCAACGGGAGAGGCCACAGCAGTGAGAGGCCCGCGTACCGCAAAAAAAAAAAAAAAAAAAAAAAGGGGCTAACTTGCTCATCTATAATTGAGGGTACTGGGTTCAGAAGATAACTTCCAGAACAAAGGTAAGTGAAGTCATGTAGAAAGCAGGGAAAGGGAAAACAGTGACCAGGTTTCACAGTGAGGGCTTCTAGACTTAATGAATACAACCTATCTGCACACGGCAATAGAGAAGCTAAAAAAATCCTTACAATAAAACCTACAGAGCAATATATATGAGTTGGAAAAAAGCTCCTAAATTGTTTCTATTAGGACAGTTACAAGTTCTCTACCTCCCCAAGACCAGTCTTTATACAGGGTATGAATACTGAATTAGTATTGCTTAAATTCATGAAGATTTACTGTACTACCTGGCTCTGTAGTTAAAACATCACTGAGTTACCAGAATGAAAAAATTTAGTTATAGAAAACCAAGGTTAGATAATAGGAGGATGAAAACAGAATTTTACCTGTGTTCTGCCGCTGGAACAGAATAGCCTGGAACAGGATCTTTCGTTCCATAGTATTTTTTAATTAAAGCAATTCCTGCTACTGTATCTGTTCCTTTGAAGTTAACCAAATGAGCAGATGCTCCTATGCCAGCAGTCTGGAAAATAAACCATAAACCAAAATCCAAAAAAAGAAAAAGAAAAGACCCATACTTGAGGTACAGAGCATAGCCCCCAAAGCAATTATCGTCTTCAGTTATTCCTAAAGAGATATTTAACTATTATCAGAGATAATAGTTTCTTATGACAAAGATCCAGTTTTTCCTAAATATTTAAGGATTCAACTGTTGCCTCCTCAAAGAGACCTATTTAATAGCGATCCACCCCCACTTCCCATCACCTCCTTTTCCCTTACTCTGCCTTGGCTTCCCTGTAGCATTATCTGACATCTGCTAATATTTATTTTATCTGTTTATCCATCTGTCCATCCATCCATCCAATACGTAAAGGACAAGGATGTTTACTGAAGGCTGTATTTCAGGTATTTCTAAAATAGGCTAACACATCTTAGGTATTTAATGTGTATCTCTGATTGAATCTCTGGAATTTCAAAATGTGGCCTGCTTAGAAGCAAGATCAATCCCAGTAACTTCCCAAAAACTTTACAGTGGTAACCGTAACCTAACCGACAATCCACATTTTATTAATTGAAGTTCACTTCAGTTTCTTACCTCTTGGGAAGAGACTCCTCTGTAGCCAAAATCATGTAACTTGTACTCCAGACCATCTAAGTTACCAGACGTTTCTAACAAATATTTGGCCAATATTTTCTTCTGCTCTCTAGAATTTGTGGCCACTGTGATTGGATACCAGGACTGAACAAGAATAGTCTGTAGTAATAAAATCAACCACAAACATTAATACATAAAAAATTGGGTTCTTTCTGAGGAAAATCCTAGCTTTCTCTGGAGGTATGTCCTGGACTTCCATACTACTAGAAATACCAATTGGACATTTCAACTGTATGGCAGGACGCCTACCACATGCATTTCAGATACAGTGCCGAGCTCAGCTCTCAAATCCGCAACACAGAGGATAAGCAAACTCGGTCCTTAACAGTAAAGAATGTCAAATTACCTATTTTCCATCCAAAGCTCCAAAGTAGCAAATAATATTTGGAAAGACTATCTGTGATGAAGGACCAATGTATTTTTTTATTTTCAATCTATTGTGGACCAATAGTTTTATAAAATATACTCACACTTGGATGTTGAGGCAATTGCCATCAAAGTTTCTAAACGCTTATCCTTGATTTCCGTATTTAATGTGGACCTGCATCAAACAGTTCATGGACCAGCACTGGTCTTAATAGTCTACATCTTAAATAGTCTACATCTAAATAAGTTATTTATTTACTCCTCTAGGTAGTACTGGATCTAATTTTTCCTCGGATCTAACATGACTACTGGTAGGTTATGTACTTGAGGTATTTTTGTGTAGCACTAGACAATTCTATTCATTGAGCTATGCTTTATGTCCTTGGCTTTTATCAAAAGTCATTATAAGAGAGCCACAGGAAACATTTCTGCATATGCTATAAACTTGTGAGGTCGCTGTCTATTTTGTAACTCAGTTCCTATTACACAGGTTCCCAAGTGAGGAAATGAAAGAATTGCTGGGTTCCTACTTTCTGCTAAGAACTGTCCCTTGCTTTCCCTTTTTTCCTTGGCTGCCAGGAAACTCCAAAGAAAGTCTGATGCTTAATCACAGCAACTATACTAATTATTATAGCTTAGGAATTCACTCCTCCATTCTAGGATCGTAATTTTCTATCTTTTATTTTGTAAACCAGATAGTCTGCTATTACAAGCAGCTTCAAATTTGTTTTAGAAAGAGCTGCTAAGCTGACAACAACATCTGTGCTCACTCAAAAAGCTATTTACTTCCTTAATTAAATTTTACAAAACAATCTTTTGCTGAATACCAGCTAAGTGACCAATAAATAAAATAAGTAAAAACAAACAAAAAGATTATTTAACCTTGGACTTCCCAACTCAGTCACCTAAGAAAAACTGCAGCATTGGATTCCTATGATTGATTAACTATGGCTCCAAATTCTTTGCAGCTCCTCCCATCAAGAGATGGAATCTATCTCTTCATCCCTTGATTCCAAGCTGTCCTTTTGATTTGCCTTTGACCAACAGAATGTAGCAGAAGCCATATTTATGACTTCCAAGCTTCTGTTTCAAGAGGTTTTATAGCTTCTACTCTCATTTTCTTAGAACCTCGAGACTGCTGTGTTATAAAGAAGCCTAAGTCATGAAAAGAGGTCCAGCAGTCCCAGTTACCTGAGCTGAGGCCCAGACATGGGAGTGAGGCCATTTCAGACTGTTTTATCCGAGCTGAACCCTCAGCTGAACGCAGACTCATATAAGTCCAAGCAAGACCAGCAGAGAACCATCCAGTCAACCGCAGAATCATGAGAAATAGCAGTTGTTTTATTTTGGGGTAGTTTGTTACATAACAGTAGAAAACTGACGCAACTCCTAACTTGAACTCTATGACAAATCACCTCTGTCTAAGCATTCCGCTCCTGAAATTATTCTTTCGTAATTGCAGTGATTCCACTGCCAGTGCCCATGATTATCCTGCTCCTAATCTTTAGCTTCTCTGACTTACTCTTTATACTGCACTGGTTATCCTTCTAAAGTTAAGAGTTTTATTCAGGTTTTGCCATTCCTTAAAATCCTTTAATGGCTATCTATTGTCCACAGAGGAAGACAGCCAATTCGTGTTGAAATTTGAGGGCTTTTACAAACTTGCCTTGTTTACCATCTAAAGATTTATCCCTTATGGTATTTTCCACTTTTATGCTATAGTCTCCCTTGGGCTACTTGCCATTCTAAGAATACCTCACCTTTTCCTGTCCCTTATTAAAAGCTTATTTTCCACTTCATGATATCTTAGACAGAATTCCCTATTTTTGCTACCAATTCAGCATTCTTACTTATATTAGTGGTTAGTTAAGAATAAATTGCTCCTCCTCCAAAGGCCCTTAAGTGAGATATAACTTACTCTAATTTCTGTGCCCAGCAATTTTTGGATATGTAACTGTAATCAATACTCATTTGCTGAAGTTAATTCAATCAACTCTCACATTTTTAATTTAACTTAGACTGATATTATCTAGGAGTATGAGAAAGATAGAAAACATAATGTGAAAAACTCTAGTTGAGTTATAAAGGTAGAAGATTGACCTTACCCCTCGAAAAATGCCAGGGAAGGAGAGAAATAACTATGAGACACAGTGATCCTTCACATCACCATTTCCTTTTCATAGTCCAACAAAATCAGCTTAAATTATACTCTTAATAAAATCACTCCCCTTTAAAAAAGATCACTGTAGGTGTAAGCAAGGGAAAAAAAGGCAAGTTAGTTTGGGTTAATTCAAGGTCTAACAAAGTGGCCTTGTTGGAAACTTCTGCAAAACAGCAATTTGCCCACACAAATCAAGATAAAATTTTTAGCTGAAAACTAAGACTAAAGTAAATGAACCTGCAAGTTTTATTTAAGAAGTGTTCATTATAACGTTACTGTCCAGGATAAGGAATTTTAAAGAATAAGAAATGGTGTGGTATAGTCGAAAGGGGACTGGACCTACACTGTTAACTAGCCTGTTCACCTCTCAGGGCTCAATTTCCTCATCTGTGAAATGAGGGCATTTGATCAATGTAATACTTTTAAAGTCTTCTTTTTAACAGCAAAAAGGTATTGTTTTGTTTTTTTGGTTGGAAGAAATGGTTAAGTTTAGCCCAATATGTTCATTCTTCAGCCCCTCACAAGTCTGAGACACCTCTGAAGAACACTTAGACTCTCTTAAACATGTTTTAAAATCTGATTTGAGGGCTAAGGTTTCTTCTAGCACCGATACTGAAATTGATAAAGCAATTCAATAATTTTAGTGGATTTTAAAATTCAGTGTACAGTGAATCAAAGAATGTTATTAATAACTTTGCACCGGGAATTCCTTGGCGGTCCAGTGATTAGGACTCAGCGCTTTCACTGCCTGGGTTCAATCCCTGGTCAAGGAACTAAGATGCAACAAGCTGCGCAGTGTGGCCAAAAAAACCCACAAAAAAACACCACACACACACTCTCTCTCACACACACACACACACACACACACACTTTACACATACTGGCAAAGGGAACTGGAAGGAATACTACTTAGTACTGTTATTTAAAATGTTTTAAATCAAGGATTTCCTGAAGAAAATCTCAAGTTTTTAAATAACAAGTTTGTTGGATTTGGTAACAGATTCCATTTATGAGGTGGTAAACTTGGGCTGGAGATGGATAAGAGGAAGATGAACCTCCTCTAACCCCACAGAGAAACCCACGAAAGAGGCAAAGTGACTCTGAGAAAGCGGCTTCTGGAGACTCGGTATTTAGATTACACACAGTTTTTTATAAAACATAGGCTCTATCACAAAGGGATTGTTTCAGAACATACATTTTTGTGCCTTAGATAAAAATACCTACCAAGGAATGAAATTATTTAAATAATATACATTAGAATAGGAGGTAAACTCAATAAGCAAATGAAAACAGGGCATTTTTTTTCTTCAAAATCTAACAGCCTCATATTGGATTTTATGTTTAATAATTTTTAAACTAAAAATATTTTTCTATTTGCTAACAAACTGCTGTTAAGATGGCCGTATATAAACTTTTTTACTTTACGGTTTTTTTATAGTGAAATACACCAAAATAACGATTATTAAAACAGGTAGTTAAAAAAAAACTTTTTTTAAGGCTAGTGTTTTTCACTTTCTTAAGAGGATAAAGTAAAACATACATGAAAAGCAAGGCAGACTTGGAACTAGTTCTCTGCTGAACATCTGCTTTATGAAACTCCAATTCAACACAGGGGAAGAGTACTTATTGACTAAATCCTCAATCAGAAAACTAAAAAGAAAAAAAAGTGAAGCAAGGTGATTCACAAATGATGATTTTCAAAATAAGATTTATCTGTGTGGGACCTTTTGGCACTGAGCGTAAAGGATACACTAGATGATGCGGTTCAGAGCTCTTCTACTCTTTATAATGCCTTCCCCTCAAAATAAAACATCTGCCAGTAAAATAGCATGAGAACTGTTAATAATATGTTTCCTTTTACTCTGAGTTCATGAGTTAATTCAAAGTTTTAAGACATAGAAGTAAACTATTTTAAATCTTTACTTTAGTTAATTGTTCACTGTTTCAGAGCCTGTTAGGCTATTATAAATTGATGGCCCACCCAGAGTCTAAAAAGAAAGTTCCTGTCGACTTAGCAAAAATGTATTTCAAAAATATTCCTGACCTCTTACTTTTTCTAAACTTTTTCCAGTCTTTATAAATGAACCTCAAATGTATTATTTTATAATAGAACAAATTAGTTTAACCAATACATTAATAAGACAAAAAGTACCAAGCACTAAGTAAACACCTCTCAGATAGTGGGGTGACATTATTCTACGGTTACTTCCTAGGATATTTCTTCTTATAGATAAAAATCTAAGCTATTGATAATCTAATTAGATTATTAATATCAAAGCGATGAGGCTGTGAAAACATGATTGCTTAAGTACAGATACCAGGAAAGCAAACAAAGCCCTGTAATATAAACTCACAGCCTATAATGTACTCTCCTTTTGAGATTAGAAATTAAAACCATCAGTGAATCTTGAATATATTTAAATGAGAAATACCAGGTGGTAGAGTCTAGGCCCTAAACTGATTAGGTAAGAATAAAGAAAACAGTTACTAAGAAGCTGAACAAAATTCTTTTAGTCTAACTGGAACAGAACAGCCATAAAATGTCTTAAGTTACTAAAAATACACCTGTGCTGTTTTTGTAATCTTTCTCTATGATGGTATATATTTAGGATTGCAACAAATAAGATGGAGGCCAACTGAGCTTTAACAGTAATAATTCTTTACAATTTGATTTTAAGATCTCAGAAGACTAGATTTTACTGGAAGGAAACTTAAAGATTATTTAGTCCAACTGTCATTTTATAGGTGAGGAAATTGAGGCCTGGAAAGGTTTAGTAAATTTTAGGAGGTTACATAACTTTATTGGTAGCATTTTTTAAACTAGAATCCCAGTTGAATGGTTTTTACATCTACAATTAATGTTAAGTAAAAGTGAAAAGCAAAACAAAACAAAACAATTCACCTCAATCCAATTTGTAAGCCAGTAACACTCTGGATCTGTGTTTTCCACTGTGAAGAGAACATTTCCTCTGGGAATGACAGAGCCCTCAGGAACAGCTTTTACTTCTATTGGAAGATGCCCATCATATTTCTGGTAAGAGACAATAATGAAATTATTAATTCAGCAGGTGGTATGCCATTACCTGTTTAAATAAGGTTCTTTATATTTTACAGAAGCTAAACTTACTGTCATAGAAATTGCAATTGTAGATCTTATTATATTGCTAGTAATCTGGTCAGAATATCCTTATCCTCCTGAAATAAAATTAGCTAAAATGATTAACAGTTTAGTACTAGCATTAATTTTTAAATTTTATGCTGTAAAAGTACTTCTGCTAAGAAAATTTGTCACTTGAAGAGAATTTCAAACTGATTTCAAAACAAAAAAGTTGTTTTCCTATTCCTTCCGAAAAAAGAGTTTATTCCAACATATTCTAAGAGGACTATCTCTCTTCTAAGTAGGTCATTTTCATAAAAGAAAGGCTAAAGACTGAAAGATAAAATAATGGACTGCTATTAGAGAGCACAACAAAATGAACAAACAAATAAGAAAAAGAGAGCACTCCTTGCCAGTAGAAGAATCTTAAATAGGTTTTCTCTATACTGGTAGTAGACCTGATACCATTTTGGTAGTAGACAGACCAATCATAAGTATACTTTCTAGAGCTTTGGCAGTCAATATCCAAGTGCAACAATTCTCTCCCAAATTAGGCTGAGGATATAGTGGCTACATGGTATGTTACTAGATATTTAATTACGCCTCCCCCTTTTTAAAGTTAAAAGCTGTGGCTAACTTTTGGCTAGTAAGGTTTATTTATGTGATTTGGGACAAGGTAACTAGAATAAAAAAAAATCACGTTACAGCAGAAAGAATAATGCCTTAAAATCCTAGCTTGGATGCAAAAGCAGGTAGGAAACTGTGGGCAAGTAATTTAGAATCGCAAGGTCTCAGACTCCATGCTTGTAAAAGGGGTTACACAAGATTATCTCTAGGGAATCTATGAATTCCTAAGATTCTCTGAATATAAAATAAAAAGGTTTACCACCCTGACCACTGAGAATTCTATTACTAAGCACAGCACTTAACTTACCTATAACTATAATCCTCACAACAAACCAAATGGGTTAAGTGTCAACCAAATGAGTTAGCCAACATAATCAAAATATGTTAGCCAACATATTTTACTGACCTTACTCAAGATATGGGAAAACTAGCAGCGTGCTTACTCAACTTCTTCAAAGACCAGTAATTACCAAACAGTAAAATTCAATATTACGATACAGGCAGGAAAGTTAAAGTATTTCTAATTACTTTGTGTTTGATAGTTTACAATGAAAAAGACATTCATTTTAAAGATAATGAACACTTAACATAGCAAGATGCCAATAGATCCCATTCCCAACCTATCTTTGTAACAGAGAAAACCACCAGGGGACATTCAACACTTATGACTCAATTCCCATGTCTTTGGATGCCCAAAAGTTTAAGCAAGGAATCCAAACATGTTAGGTAGGAATATTACAGTACAATAAAGAATGAAAATTAACTTCATAGATTTGCACCAAACCATTCTTCTAACTATTCAGTAAGGGAAATGTCCTAGAAGTATTGCATAGAGACAGACTCACAGCATCTATTTTCTTAGATAATGTACAGTCCAGAAAATAGGCTTAAATTTTCAAATTGCCAAATAATCATGCTCTTTCTTAATTATAATGTATTTTCAAAGAAAGGATTAAATTACCTTTCTGAAAAACGTTATTTAAATTATAATACATATTACAACAAATTACTTAGATATGCTATAGATTTTAGATACTAATGATGTGTTACCAGGAAAAAAAAATTAAACATTAACTTTTCACAAGAATGTCTAAATAGCCATTATATTTATAGGGTCACAGACAGAAAAGAGTTACAATTACAGTTGACCCTAGTACAATGCTTGTGTTAGAGGCACCCACCCTCCTCTGCACAGTCAAAAATCCATGTATAACTTATGGTCAGCCCTCTGTAACTGTGGTTCCTCTGCATCTGTGATTTTGCATCTGCGGATCCAACCAACTGCAGATTGTGTAGTACTGCAGTATCTACTACTGAAAAAACTCCACATGTACATGGACCCATGCAATTCAAACCTGTGTTGTTCAAGGTTTGAATACCCGTGTTGTGTACAGTCTAATCTTCTATTCAAATTCCATGGCAAGAAATTCTGAACTAAAAGCAAAACCAAAATACATAGGTCAAAACATGAAACCATTTTTTACCTCAAGAATGTAGTTCCATCCCTTTTCATTAAAGACATCGTCTTGGAAATGCTCTTTGTACACCTCTTTGGCTTCCTGGATCTTCTCTTTGGTCACTACTTTACCTAAAAAAATAAACATCTCCTGTTTACATTTCTAAAGGCATGCTGTGAGTTGCTGAGTTGTCATAGGATTAATGTCTCTAGCTATTTCGCCCATTCTGTGGATTAAAAAAACAAGAACTGAGGTTAAATGATTCACCCAGAGTCAACAGCAGAGTCAGAAAAGGAATTTGCACTTCTAACCACTCGCTCTAAGCATAAATGTTAATTTCTTATTTGAAAAGCAAATTTGCAATAGAAGAGATTATTACATGTATAGTATTTTTAAAAAATCACAGTAATAAATTAACTTTTGGGAGATTTTTTAAAAATCTCTATTAATTTATACAGTCTTCAGATTTGAGAGTAAGCCTTTGATAGCTGGCTTTCCAGGTGAATCTGCTCACTTTATTCATAAAGGATGTCTTTGGGGCTGATAATCCAATAATTTTTACAATGCCTAAGTTTTTGCCCCCCAAATATACTTTTAGCTAACTTTATCTGTAAAATGAAGATAATAGTAGAGTACCTACTTTTAGAGTGGTTGTGAGGACGAAATGAGTTAAGACATCTGAATTAAAGCACTTAGAATAATGCTGGCCTATAACACACAATATATTTTAGCTGTAATTAATAACATTTTATAAAGTTTTTAAGCTGTAGAAAATTGAAGTGTGACATTAGTCTTTGGTAACTTTCTCTAAATAAGATCGCTAGTAAATTCATTGAAAATATCTTGGGTAATCTTGTTGCAATGAAGTACTTTGGATATCCAAGTAGGTTTTCAATAGTATAACATATCTGAACTATCTGATCTTAAAATTGCCAAGGTTACAGAAAAACGTCATCATCTGCATAAAATTCAAGTTATTCTGTATTCAATTCTGAGATTACTTTTATGTGCAAAGGTTAGAAATGAAATTTTCCAAAATGTATAAAAAACTTGGGCACTGTTTCCCCCCTCCAAATACCATTACAAAATAAGACTAGAAATGGACTTTCAAATAAGAAAGCACAGAAATTATTTCAGGGATTTTTTTCTTCTTTAAAATGCATTTGAGGGACTTCCCTAGTGGTCCAGTGGTTAAGACTCTGCCTTCCAATGCAGGATGCAAGGGTTCGATCCCTGGTCTGGGAACTAAGATCCCACATGCCGTGGGGTGTGGCCAAAAACTTAAAAAAAAATGCATTTGAGACTAAGTCCACCGTTACAGGTAGTTTTGAAAAATAGGCCTTTAAGGTAAAACTGACTAGCAAAACATATTCTAATTATAATTGCTACCACAATTCAAAATGAGTTCCCAGGTCAGTAACAAATCCTTTATTTTGAATTAATGACTAACGTCTATTAACAAACCAGATTAGCCTCAGAAAATTATTCACTTTTCTAAATTTATTCCCCATCTTACTAGTTTCAGAAAATCTTTGTCCTATTTAGAACACCAAGCACATAAGTCAAATTATAAAATTTAATGCTTTCAAATTAACAGATTTCTAAAAATTCCAAAACAACCCCTAAAATAGTTAGGGTAATTAAATAAACATCCAACTAGGACTTCCCTGATGGCGCAGTGCTTAAGAACCCGCCTGCCAAGGCAGGGGACATGGGTTCAAGCCCCGGACCAGGAAGATCCCACATGCCGCGGAGCAACGAAGCCCGTGAGCCACAACTACTGAGCCTGCGCTCTAAACCCGTGAGCCACAACTACTGAAGCCCGCGCGCCTAGAGCCCGTGCTCCACAACAAGAGAAGTCACCGCAATGAGAAGCCCGCGCACCGCAACGAAGAGTAGCCCCCACTCGCCGCAACTAGAGAAAGCCCGCGTGCAGCAATGAAGACCTGATGCAGCCAAAAATAAATTAAAAAAAATCAAAATTAGACTATTCAAAAAGGTACTTAAAATAATACAACAATATAGGAGGAAAACTATGATGAGGTATATAAAAGCAGTGTTTTAAACATATTAGGAAAAACAATACCTTTTAAGTACTTATTAAGAATGTACTGCAACCCATAAAATACTGTTTCCTCATATTTCACCTTCCTTATTTTGGAGTTTTCTGTCTTCTTTTCACGGCATTCAAAGTAGGAATAAACTTTGCTTGTATTGGGTGGGTACTGTTTATAGTGAGTAACCTATATGAAAGAGAAAATACCTGAATTAGAAAATACCAGAAGAATAGAATGTAAATTATGATAAAAAGAGCTTGAAATTATTTAAAACCAGAGAAACTATAGCAGAAATACAAATCAATAAATTGTTATTTTATAAATAGTTCCTGCATTCACAAATATATAGTCTGTACCAACTGTGTATCAGGCCCTGCTTCAGATGCTGAGGATGGGGAAGTAAAACAGACCGACTAGGCCTTCCTCCCATAGGGCTAGTGAGGGCTGAGAGATCATAAACAAAATAATTTGAGCTAGATGGATGCTATGAAAAATTAAAAGAAAATGATGGACTAGAAGGGGCCTGGGAGACTAAAGAGGAGGCCAAGAAGGCTTCTCTGAGATAGTAACATGTGAACAAGATTTACTGACGAGGAAATAGGAAATATCTTGACTTCAGGGACGGAAGAGAATGAAGACCACTGTGGTTGGTGCTTAGAGAATGGGGAGCGGCACATGGTAAGGTCAGAGAGAGAGAGATGCACAGACAAGATCATGTAAGGCTCACAGGCTACCAAGGAGCCTGAATTTTACCTGAAGTGCAGTGGGAAGCCATTAGCATGCTTTAAGCTGGAGTGAATATGATCTGATTCACCTCTGACAAGGATCAGCTTGGCAGAGATGGAGAATGGATTATGGGGTGACCAGAGTGGACACAGAGCATTAAGAGGCTACTGCCAAAGACTAGGTTAGGTGAGAGACTGGCTCAGTATCTTTGGAGAAGTAGGCTGATAGATTAGATTTGGGAATAAAGACGGGAAGGAATTAAGGATGTCTCCTAGATTTTTGGCTTGACAACTGAGTGAATAATGGTGCCATTTACTGAGATGGGGAAAGCCATTGGAAGGACTGGGTAAGGAAATCAAGAGCTTAGTTTTAAATATGTTAAGTAAACACTAACAAAAAGTTTCATAATATTCAAAATTAAAGTGACCTGCCAAAAGGGAGCCCTTAAATCATGTTGTTTTTCAGCACTGCTTTGACTTACATTACTAGAGAAAATAGTTGTACAATAAATTTAAAATTACTTATAAGATGAAGAGAAAAAAAACAAATTTCTCATAATATCCTCAGCTAACATTACCCCTAAAAATGTTTCCTCAAGTGGCATAGCCTTCCTGCAACTAACAGAGTACTGCCAGTACTTAAATATATGTGTGGTAAGAACAGAGGCACACAGGAAAATGTAGCTCTTCTAATAAAACTTAGTTTCACAGTTAGTTATGTGGTTGATTTACTTCATGAAAAAATAAGCTTCTAAAAACTGCAATCCCAGATATCCCTGTATAACAGTTCAAGAGAGGTATGAGAAATATTTAAGTTGCATAGAATCTTTCTGTGACAGCGAAGTATAATTTTCTCCTGAGCTTCTCTGGATTTCCCATAAGGGTGACGTGATATATTTCCAAGAGCTTTCCTCCCACAATGGGATCACACGACCAAAGGCAACTACTACTAACCACCTTTTACAGTTAATCACTAAGAAATAATCACAAGCCAACATTTTAACAGCACCATGTGTATGGAAGAGCACGTGGAATAACAGACTCAAAGTCACAAACTAAGCTATGTTACCTATGTAATATCTAAGGGCACTCATAAGAGGAACTTCCATTGGCTAAGACTCTCTGCCTCTTCAAAGGTGATGTGTCAGAAACAGCAAAAATCATAACTGATTCTTTCTTCTTTTCAATATTATTCAAGATTTGTCAAGCCCTGGACTTCTGTTGCCCCAGAAAATAATTCATTGCTATTTGGCTTTTGAAGTAATAACTTCAAAATACAACTTAAGGATTTTTGGATTACATTATTTTGGTGAAGGTGATAAATTGTAAAACCAGCCATTATCATTATGCTGCCTCTTCCCTTAAATCGGGCAGAGTTCCTGGCAACTTGTACCTTTTTTTGCCGCAGCTTTAAGAGAGATTTCATAAACTGACAAAAAGGATACCAGTTTCTGGTATTTTTGTTTTGCAAGATACTCTACAATCATTACTGACCTAATCCAATCTTCCTAGGAGGTATGTTCATGATTTACATGCAGGATTTTATTTCTGTTGCCTGAGTTTTTCCTATAATTTATAATATAAAACTTACTGGAAAAACTCTATCCTAAGAATGAACAGGTACTCTCTGACATACAAACTGCAGCAGGACCACGTGTCTCACAAGGCTTAGGCTGCTGCTGTGACCATACTTAAGTGCCTGTTCAGAAGCGGTGAAAGAGAAGCAACTATGAAAAATAGGAACAGCTCAGAGGAAGACACTGCGTAGCTAAAAGTCCAAGGCAGGACTAACTTGCCCATAAGATTCTCATCTATCCCCAAATCTTTTCCTCCAAAAAGCCCCAAATTAAGATTTGTTATTCCACTACTAATGAGGAAGCAAGCTCTTCTTTAAAAAAAGCTAACTTGGGTGCTTAATCATCATACATGAATTATACAGCCTCTTATAACTTTTCTAAAATCAACTTTCACCCATCTTAGATTGTAAGGGACATCTTTCATATTTTATAATATGTAGTAGGTCTCCAATATTTATTAAATTAATGCATGAAAATGTGCTGAGTTCTAGATAACCATTTTTAAATGACCTTTTGAGAAGCAACCCACACTGGACGGCACATTTCATAACTAACATGTGATGTGGTTTAAACTGTAAATTGCTTAGGGATTACTTTCTTGTGCTATACATTATCTTTTCCAACTAGGGCTCAATTGACAACATCATCCATTTTAATCTGCTAACAGGTAAAATGTTCAGAAATGTTAAAATGATTCTCTGCTGTAGTTTGTTACAAACATTATCTACATAGAAGGGGAAGGAAGAATGGAACAGAAATGAATCTTTTAATGATCCGGTTATTCTGAAACTGATCAATGGCTATCCCAGAAATAACTGAAAAAAATGACCTGTCTCTTTTACAAAAAAACGTTCCAAATGCTTTTTAAGCACTGCAATGGCTAAGGCCAGCCCAAACGCACCTTTCTCTAGCTGGCTTAGCACAATGTAGATATAACACAGTAGATAATTTTACTTTAAACCATTTTGAAAACATAAATGGTTAACACTTAAGATTAAGTGTCCTTTTCATTTGTAACAAGAACCCAGGATAAAAATAGAAGAAACAACCACATTCACCTATTTCCTTAGTTCATCAATATGTATAATAAAGTATGAGATTACAGAAATGAGTATGTATCTTAAATGCCTCTCCTTTGGCCCAAATTGTCCTGATCCCTCTGGAAAGGATACAAGTGAAAACAAAATTCCCACGTGTTGTCATGCACTTGGACACTATCCCATCTACTTGCAAAACACCTTTCTCTAGTGCCTAGACAGCCAATTATCCTTGCTTCAGTTCTAGAAAAAATAAATCAACAATATCCTGCTCTCTTCCACCAATACATCTAAAGCTGTTAGCTCCCTACTTTAACTGGCCAACAGTATGCAAGTACTGATAAGGATATGCATGTAACATTCTCATGTAATTTCCTAATAAAAGTGTAATTTCACTACTTCTAGACTCAAGATTACCATTTCTGTCTCCTCTTCATCTAAGAAGATAAAAAGCTGAAAATACTAAAGAGGCTATAAGGACCACTAAAAGTGTAAGGAAAATGAAACTTAAACGACTAAATTGTGAGTGTGCAATACACTACTTATTTTACTGTATTGCTGTAAACCACTGGTATAAAACATATCATCCTGACTGAATCCTCTTGAGGGTTTTTTTGTGGGGAAGGGAGGGAAATGAAATATCTTACGCAGGTGATAATCTTCTTAAAAGGTTTTATATTCGAAATGGGATAAAATACACCAGTCTGACCTGAAAATGTACAGGAATAAACTTTACTAAATAGATGCAAATTCTGATA
Source organism: Pseudorca crassidens (assembly GCF_039906515.1). Classification (NCBI taxonomy): domain Eukaryota; kingdom Metazoa; phylum Chordata; class Mammalia; order Artiodactyla; family Delphinidae; genus Pseudorca; species Pseudorca crassidens. Next base: position 18,782,128 of record NC_090303.1, on the reverse strand, counting down.
GTGGTGTTAAGTATGCCTTGCTAGCAAATTAGAAAACTTTAAGGTAACCACTCTTACCTTTCATCCCAGGAAATTGATGTTAAAGCAATTTACATTCCTTATATATAATGGCTAGAGGAACTACAAACGAAAGAAGCTTGCACACTGTTTTGTAATGTTTAAACCATTTTGAAAATATAAATGGTTAACACTTAAGTGTCCTTTTCATTTATAACAAGAACCCAGGATAAAAACAGAAGAAACAACCACATTTACCTATTTCCTTAGTTCATCATTATGTATAATAAAGTATGAGATTACAGAAATGAATATCTATTTATTTAAATTTATTTATCGTATTTATTTATTTTTGGCTGTGTTGGGCCTTCGTTGCGGTGCGCGGACTTCTTATTGCGGTGGCTTCTCTTGCTGCAGAGCACGGGCTCCAGGCGCACGGGCTTCAGCCGCTATGGCTCGTGGGCTCTAGAGTGCAGACTCAGTAGTCGTGGCCCATGGGATTAGTTGCTCCGCTGCACGTGGGATCTTCCCGGACCAGGGTTCGAACCCATGTCCCCTGCATTGGCAGGCGGATTCTTAACCACTGTGCCACCAGGGAAGCCCTGAATATATACTTTAAACGTCTGTTTTGTTTTTTTTAAAAGTTGGACCAATCAACCTCCGTTTATATTTCCCATTTTCAATAAAATAAGTTACTACATTAAAAAATCTGAAAATTATTTTAAAGATTTAGTTAAGGACAAAGTTCTAGAAAACTATGCATGAGACCATTCTAAAATCACTATTAAAAATACTCAAAACACTATAATTGAACTAAGAGACCACAAGAGGAGCACAAGTAAAAATACCCTTGATAGCACTATGATATCCTTGCAATTGTGTAGATTTCCACTTTAAAATTCCATTTAAAAGACCACTTGTTAAAGAAACTTGGTTCTACTTTAAATAATAACCCACCTAAATTATCATAAGTAGAATCTTAAACCAGCTGGGAAGGAAAGTTCAACAGAGAACTTAAGTAAAATGGGATTCTCCAAAATACTTTATTGGAATATTTAAGAAAAAACAAAAAGCAACAAAAACCACAACAAAAACCAAAATCTGAAAACATTATGCTTTAATCACTATATTCCAAACTACCATGCTGCTCAAGTAAAAACGAAAATTTATTCTGTGAAAGTGGAGTTTCCAGTCTGACATGTCATCTTTTAGGTGTCCTGGCTAACAAAGCTTGTTAGCAAAGTATAATCCAGTTTATTTCATATAATTTGGAAACTAGGGGAAAGGATATTTGCCGGATTTCTCTTTAATCACTCTTCCCTTTACTAATGTGTGTGAGTTTCAAATAAAATTAACGGGTCAGCTATACATGCAAGCGTCCAATAGCCATAGTAAGAGAATGTTGTGTCGCTTCTCTCTCAACAAGTTCTCCAAGGTTAACTACAGTTCCTTTAACACCTCGTGTTTCACTTTCCTTTTCACAGAAACCTCCCAGGGATCCTAATGGAATAAGGGCAGATCGGCCTTTCCAAGAAGAGGTACGGAGCGTGAGTGATCACCAGGAGCAAGGGAGTCTGAAACGGAGGCCAGTGGAATGGGACGGGGGATCCAGCCGGGCCACAGGCACAGGAACGTGGCTGGCTGCTCTGGCATCCCTACTAGGACTTCGCCCACCCGTTCCTCGGGAAGGGGCGTACCTGCCGGCTAAGGCGTGAGCGCGCTCGACTCAGCTCCGCGGGGGAAACCCCACTTCTCAAACCCGGCTCAGTCTTTCCACCGTGGAACCCCAGGGGCCGTTACCTAACTGACCCGCTCCTCGGGCGAGCCCTCGCTCAGCCCGGCCCGGGGCCAAAAGGCCGTGCTCCTGCGGAAGGCGTGAGCTCGGCCGGTGACGCCCTAGCCACCCCGGCCGCCGGCCCGCTGAGCCGAGCTGAGCCGCCCCGAGCCCCGGGCAGCAGGCGAGCGGCACCAGCTCGGGCCCGCCTCAGCCCCTCGCCGCGCCCCCCCCAACCACGCACCCCCAGGCCCCGCCTCCTGCCGTCTATCCCTCCATCCCTCCTCCATCCGCCTCCTCCCCACTGCGGCGCCAGCCTCACCTGCCCCTAGTAGCCGCCGCCGCCGCCGCCGCGCCTTCCCTCGGGGCCGCCTCGCGCCACGACCCCAGCCCGGCCGCCCCTGCCCCGCAGCCTCGCGCTGGTCCCCGACGCGCCCTCTCTTCCTCCGTCACCTGCCCCCGCCCCGAGCTTCTACCTTGTACGAGTCGGTGGCCAGGAGGATGTTGAACTCGGCTTCTGCCGCAGCATTCATCTCGGGCCGGAGTGTAGGGGCCGCGCGCCGCGGGCTGCCCGGCGCGGCTGCGAGGAAGGAGAAAAATGGGCTTCACCGCGCTCCGTTGCTTAAGTCACCGCTCTGTCGGAGAGGGAGGGTGAGAGGAGGGGGAAACGGAGCCGGGAGGAGGGACCAGAGGAGGGCAGGCCTGGGAGCCGTGACGCGGCGGGGGAGGCGGCGCGCGCGCTCGCAGTCTAGGGACTCCGGCGGCCTCCTCACCCCGACTCCCCGCCCCCGCCCCATCGCCCTGGCGGGGACGCGAGGGGCGGGGCGCGGCCGCGCGTGCGCAGCGCGCAGGGGGCGGGGCGGGTAGGACGTGAGGCACGCTCTCTTCTCGGAGACGCCCATCCCGGGAAGCCTGAGGCTGCGAGGCCGCCCCGGCCCTTGACCCGGGCGCCGGCTTGGCTTTCGTTTCCCTGCCCGGCGCAGTGGGGCGGGGCCGAGAGGGGGCGTTCCCAGCCTCGCCACCTCTGCGATTAGCCGGTTCGCCCGCCCCGCTGGCACCTTCCTATCCTACCCAGTCCTGGCCCGTTTTCTGAGTCCTCTTGAAGTCACGCCACCCGGCTAGGGGACAAGGAGCCTCCCTCTGCCCGTCTCTCCGTCCCCCTCGCGCACGTACTCACCTTTGTCTCTGGCTCGGATTAAGGATCGAGCCTTTTGCCTCCATCCCTCGTGTCCCTCCTGGTCCTCCTAACCCTCGCTTTAAAATCTGAAGAGCGGCGGTGAGGAATAGGTCTGGGGGTCCCCTTTAATCTGACGCATCGACTCCGCTTTCCTCCGGCTCTATGGCTGAGCTCTTGATCCTTTGAGGATGTTTAGACTGTCCCCGAGAAAATAGACTGCGCCCAAAGTCGGGGGTTGAATTCAATCCTCACAGATAATCAAAGGACAAGACCTAGTTGAATCTAATATTGCCGAGAAGTAAACGGCAACGAGCCAAGTCTTTGACAGGGTGTGAGACTGACGTTTGTCATCGTTGTAATCGCTCAATCTTGGGAAACGGGTTGGCAACCTGGAAATAAAAAAACGAGTGAAACGACGTCGGATGACTTCAGCCAAATGCGGACCATCTATTTGCGCAGTTCTCATACGTGGTTGCATTTTTGCGTAAAACTAAGATTCCCTTTGTCCCCATGATCAATAGCTGTTTTTTTGTTGTTTGTTTTTTTAAGATTTAGGTTTTACAAGATACAAGTAGCTGGGAAAAAGCGATTTAATGAAAACCAGTACGGGAACTTTACAGATTGTCATTCAAATTAGTGAAAGTCTCATTTTATGGGGGTGGGGGGGTCGGGGTGGAGGCTGTGAATTGAGAGTTTCATTGCCCGAAAACTGACACCGCTTCAATTAAAAGCAACTTCAGTCCAGACAATGTCACGGAGTCAGTACAGATTCCTGACAAATGCCTCCATCTATAGGTAGATGCAGCACAAGCAAAGATCACAGAAGTAGTGAGATATCCCTAGGCACTCAACAAGGTAGTGAGATATCCCCTAGACACTCACCAAGGTAGTGAAAAATGCTAATGCATTTAGAATTATTTTCAACAACAAGGTTTAAGACAAACGAGGCTTTTTTGGTTGACCTTACGTGTGTTTACTAGGGGAAATTACTTTTAAAACTATTTAAATAATTGAAATATAAAAAATTTTATTAGGGGAGATTCTGTTACATTAGTTTAAGCAGTGCCATTAAAAGAAGAAAAATAATCCTTTTTGCTCCTCTTAATTTGGAGCTTTTTTTCCTTCATTCATTTTAAATTTCTATAACCTACTTTACTTAAATGATAAATGCTTTTTGCTTAGCTTCCTGGAATCCATGTATGTATATAACTGACTATTGTTCTATGCACCTTATGCAGGAAAAAAAAAAGAATTCTGATTACAAAGAGGGCTTTGTTTATGGTAGCATTTTTTTAAAAAAGCAAAATAAAATTTGAACTGCATTCTTTGAGCTGAAGTTACAGTTTTAAGGTGAAAAGCCTTAATATCAGTGCAAATAAAAATGTTAATATTACACTGCTTGTTAAACGCAGAAACTCATAAAGCCTGCACCCATATTAGCAACTTAAACCCTCACAGCAGCCTCCAGAGAGGAAAATGAAGGCATGTTACCAATAGAAAATGACCATTTGTCTAAGGTAGAATTAGACACACTCTATATGTAACTACATGGTTAAGCAGGAACAATTTTGAGTTAGTCAGGATTTACAACTATGAAATTATCACCAAATACAAAGTCAAGGTTTCATTTTGAAATGGCCTTCCCGAAGGACAATTTAACAGCTAGCATTTAGTATGTTTATCTAGTAGCATATAAAAGATCTGAGAAACTGTTTCTCATAGGTCCCCGCAACCTGACAAATAATGACGAAAACAGACTCAAATGGGCCCCCTCACTTTGTTCAAAGTCCTGGATTAATCTGCCACTCCTACCAAACAGCCCGTCAAGCTTGGTGAATTGGGCATCCAGCTCCTTGTCTATCCTCCTCAGAGAGCTATGAAAGGCCTGTGACTCATACATTTGATCAAAGTGGGTTTTCCTGCACCACCCTGTTTCCACACACCCTTCCAGACAGCCTTTGGTACACTTTTGTATTTCAAAGTTGCCTCGGATATTCTAATCAAACCTGAGTTCACCTCAGTAATAACACTGGAGAAGTAGGTGTGGGACTCACCCACCCGGAACGCCTGACAATGGTCCTATCCATTACCCTACATAACTTTCTCTAGCCTAACCAAGGAGCAAAAGCTGTCACGAAGACAAATGTAAAAGAGGAATTTTTAAATTAAACTTGAACCTTTTTCTTATTCAAACTTCCATGGCCCTTTGGGGACACCCCAGAGTTCTAATTTTGTAAGGAAAAGGTCTCATCTACAGAAAGACATGGGTCTTTGTGAATCTGATTATCAGCGCTGCCCACCCCTGATTCAGTTTGCTGGGTCCTCTACGATCACATAGAGACGCACAGAAAACTGCTGAGACTTCGTCTAAAAGTATAGAAATGATACAGTAAATGTAACCCACATACAGGAAGAATTAGCACACATACATGGATTGTTCATAGACCTTCCATTACAAAATGTTCTGGTACACTTTCTATGGTCTTGTGGTCTGACTGTGCTACACTCTTCTAACCAACTATTTTCCTGGGCAAAGTAAGGAAAATGTGTACATGTTATGATGCTATGAGTGGGGATTTGGATGTCATAATTACTTATAAATTTTGCTGATGGCCACTTTTAGACTCAATGGCCACAATCAATGACTGAGAGAATGAGACTGTTAGGACTATAAAAGACTGTCAAGATACTTTCATGCAGCGTTTCCCTAAGAGAGTTTTTATCACTGATGGTAGTATGTGGTACATATCAGTGGTACACAGATATGCATTTTTATTTCAATTATTATGTATGTATTTTATTTTTTTGCGGTACGCAGGCCTGTCACTGCTGTGGCCTCTCCCGTTGTGGAGCACAGTCTCCGGACGCGCAGGCTCAGCGGCCATGGCTCACGGGCCTAGCTGCTCCACGGCATGTGGGATCTTCCCAGACCGGGGCACGAACCCGTGTCCCCTGCATCGGCAGGCGGGCTCTCAACCACTGCGCCACCAGGGAAGCCCTATGTATTTATTTTTAATGAGTTTTAGAAAAATGTAACTAGCACACAAAACTCAATTTTTTTCTTGGGAATCATTACTTAGGATGAAGCCAAAGTTGATGGGCACTTGGACTGGTGAACTTTGTTATTTTCCTTGCCTTTCCTAACCTGTCAGCTGCTTTCATATCTTCAACAGAAGACTGGTTTCCTTGAAGAAGCTAAACAGAAAAGGCTACATACTGTATGATCTCATGTATATAAAATTCTAGAAAGGCAAAACTAGTGTGAAAGAAAGTGATTGTCAGAGGTTGAGGCTAAGGGAAGCTGACTGAATGCAAAGGGGCATGAGGAAACTTTTTGGGGTAAAGGAAATGATATGTGTGATAGTGATTACACAACTGTTCACATATGTCAGAATTAATTGAAGTCTATACTTAAAATTGGTGAATTGTGTATATATTATATCTCAAGAAAACTAAAGACTGGTTTTCTTGAAATCATTTAAAATATTTTCCCCCTCTTTTCCCATTCTGTTTTCTTATGTTTCCATTTCCATGTTCCCATTTTACTTTACACGATTTGGAGATAAGCACCATTTTGCTCTCCTTAGAGAAAGGATAGTTGTTAGAACAAAAAAACTTACAATTTGTATGGAAACACAAAAGACCCCAAATAGCCAAAGCAATCTTCAGAAAGAAAAACAGAGCTGGAGGAATCAGGCTCCCTGACTTCAGACTATACTACTGATACAAAGCTATAGTAATCAAAACAGTATGGTACTGGCACAAAAACAGAAATATAGATCAATGGAAGAAGAAAGAAAGTCCAGAGATAAACCCATGCACCTATGGTCAACAACTCTATGATGAAGCAGGCAAGAATATACAATGGAGAAAAGACAGTCTCTTCAATAAGTGGTGCTGGGAAAACTGGACAGCTACCTGTAAAAGAATGAAATTAGAAAATTCTCTAACACCATACACAAAAATAAACTCAAAATGGATTAAAGACCTAAATGTAAGACCTGATACTATAAGACGCTTACACGAAAACATAGGCAGAACAGTCTCTGACATAAATCGCAGCAAGATCTTTTTTGATCCACCTCCTAGAGTAATGAAAATAAAAAAGTAAACAAATGGCACCTAATTAAACTTGAAAACTTTTGCACAGCAAAGGAAACCATAAACAAAATGAAAAGACAACCCACAGAATGGGAGAAAATATTTGCAAATGAAGTGATACACAAGGGATTAATCTCCAAAATATTCAAATAGCTCATGCAGCTCAATATTAAAAAAAAAACCAAACAACCCAATCAAAAAATGGGTGAAGGATCTAAATAGAAAGTTCTCCAAAGAAGACAAACAGATGACCAAAAAGCACATGCAAAGATGGTCAATATCACTAATTACTAGAGAAATGCAAATCAAAACTACAATGAGGGCTTCCCCGGGGGCACAGTGGTTGAGAGTCTGCCTGCCTATGCAGGGGACTCGGGTTCGTGCCCCGGTCCAGGAAGGTCCCATATGCCGCAGAGCGGCTGCGCCCGTGAGCCATGGCCACTGAGCCTACGCGTCCGGAGCCCGTGCTCCGTAACGGGAGAGGCCATAACAGTGAGAGGCTTGCGTACTGCAAAAAAAAAAAAAAAAACTACAATGAGGTATCATGTTACACCTGTCAGAATGGCCATCATCAAAAAAAAAAAAATCAACAGTAAATGCTGGAGAGGGTGTGGAGAAAAGGGAACCCTCCTACACTGTTGGTGGGAATGTAAATTGGTACAATCACTATGGAGAACAGTAAGGAGGTTCCTCAAAAAACTAAATGTAGAACTACCATATGATCCAGCAATCCCACTCCTGGGCATATATCATAATTTGAAAATATACAGGCACCCCAATGTTCATTGCAGCACTACTTACAATACCCAAGACATGGAAGCAACCTAAATGTCCATGGACAGGGGAGTGGATAAAGAAGATGTGTTTCATGTATACAATGGAACACTACTCAGCTGTAAAAAATAATGAAATAATGCCATTTGCAGCAGCATGGATGGACCTAGAGACTGTCATATTGAGTGAAGCCAGACAGAGAAAGATAAACACCATATGATATTGCTTATATGTGGAACCAAAAAAAATGGTACAAATGAACTTATTTAGAAAACAGAAATAGAGTCACAGATGTAGAAAACAAACTTATGATGACCAGGGGGCAAAGGAGGGATAAATTGGGAGATTGGGACTGACATATGCACACTACTATACATAAAATAGATAACTAATAAGGACCTACTGTAGAGCACAGGGAACTCTACTCAATACTCTGTAATGACCTATATGGGAAGAGAATCTAAGAAAGAGTGGATATATGTATATGTATAACTGATTCACTTTGCTGTACATCTGAAATTAACAGAACATTGTAAATCAACTATACTCAAAGAAAAATTTAAAAAAAAACAAGAAAGGATAGTTGTGTTGAAGTTGCTGAACATTTATAGAAGCCCAATGTCAAAAGGAGTTTCTTGCTATTGAGTAGGAAGCAGGAAAAGGAATACAATTAAGTTCAATAGGAATATAAAAACACCTAGTATATACATAGTAATGTACAAAGAAGCATGAAGACTTCAAAAAGAAATGTCACATTTGTCCTCTGTTCTTTTCCAAAGCAGCTATGAAGTGACTGGGATCTGGAGTTGGGGGAAATAAAACAATACAGGTAGCTGATTCATAATTCCTAGTATATTCAGCATTGGACTGTAAAATCGAGGTAAAACTGCATATAGATATGACCCTTAAATACAGGAACAACTTGTAAGGAACAATCAAGGCCTGGATAAAGATCAACCACCTTCCACCCAACGTCCACACCCTGGACTTTTTCTCTACCAAGAACTGCTCCACCCGTGAAACTTTACATTGCAGCCTTGCTTTCTCTGGTCAGTATATCCTGCTTTTCTCACTCACTCACTCACTCTCCTCCTGGAACTTTGTTGCTCAGCATTTGGCCATAAGACTTCACTTTCCTCCTTATCTAGACCTAGCCCTGTTCCTTCTAGCGTCAGCATCATCTGTGGCCCCCTTATTTCCTAGTTGGCCCTCAGATCCTTACCTTTTTTGCCCTTAGAGTATCCCGGCTGCTGAGCACCAGTAGGAAACATCACACAGCCATGAATCTGTCATCCACAGCAGGACAATGTGGTGCTGCCTGGCAGTCCTTTTATAACCCCCATTCAGCAGTCTTTCCCATTTTGCTCAGCAGTGTTTTGAAATGTTTACCTCCTTCCTCAAACTCTTTACCCTCAAACAACTGTCTCCCTCTTAGCAGACGATAGAGTCCCCTATGTAAGAAAAACCAAGGTCATCGATAGGAACTCCCTAAACTACCATAGCTATGAGAGCAGTGGTCTGTCTTTTTTAGAAGTCTATTCTCGGAGCCACGTGTAGTGCAAGGCACACAGCAGGGGCTTAGTAAATATTTACTGGCTGAATGGAGCTATTTCTATCACCAGCAAAAGTAGGATGGACCTTGTGGTAGATTATATCATCTGCCCATGTTCAAACTCCCTCTCTTTTGCATTGTTCACCCGTATTCAAAGTCCCTCTTCCACATCGTCGTGCTATTAAACTCAGGCATGACCACAGGAATTGCTTTAGCCATGAAATGTGGACTGAGCTGATAGGCAACACTTCCCTGCAGAAGCTTTAACTCAGGCGTCGTTGCCATTCTCTCTTTTCTTTCTGCCACCAAGACTGCAGGGTTCCAGTTGGGGGCTGAGCCATGATCCTAAATTCTGAAATGTGGGTGACACCGAACCAAATCAGAGCCAACAGGTGCTGGACGTGTAATGTGAGTGAGAATCAACCTTTCTCGTTGTCAACCGTGATGATTTTGGAGGTTGTCACCACAGCATAACTAGGATTATCCTGACAGATATAAGCTTCTACACACGTTTTCTTCTTTCTCCAGGCTCTGGGAAAGATGCCCTTCTCTCTGGCCCGGGCTAATCTCCCTCACCTATGCTCTGGATCCACCTCCTGCCCCTCCCCCCGCCATCTCCTTAGGTCCAAGGCTTTTTAAGTGTTCTGTTCTGCTGAGCCACACCTATGATACATTAGACGCTTGTATAAGAAGTCATTGTTCTAGATTTCCTTTTGTTTCTCCAAGTCATACCAACCTTGTGGGATAATCAAGAACTTGGGAAACAAACAAAATGGTTTAGTATTTACAGTCTTCTCTTCCCCTTCCAAATTATTACAGCTCCTCCCTTCCCAAGGTTTCAAAGACACTCATTTCAATGCATTGACCACTCTTGGATTGGGGGTCATTCTCTCTGCTCTTTGCTCTGACGCATGGTAGCCTCTTCTAGCCTGCTTGTCATCCTTCTGCAGCCACATGCCCTGCAGTTGTGCTCATGCAGTGGCTTTGTACTTCTGTAAATGGTAGTGCTGGGTAAGGCTCTTGGCCCACTAGTGATTACAGCTCATAATACACCTTTAAAAAGAATTCTGGCTTTCATTGTCCTCTCATCTCAAATACTTGGGACAACTTTCCAAGGGCTTACATAGAGGGTGTTGGGATGGTACCACCCTGTTTCAATAAACAGACCTCCCCTCACTTTTCTCAGATAGGATACTTTCGGTGCCAGGAGTGACACTATTGCTATTAAAGGTGGCTTAAGGAATAGGGGCTTAATTTCATCTACAACAGGAAGTCTTGGGGTAGGTTTTTCAAGGGTGGGTTCACTAACTCAAAAATATCGAGATTCCTGGCTCTTTCTTTTTTCCCCCTCTGTTATCCTCAATATTATTAAAGAAGTGTCTTTGTCACACAAGTCACAAGATGATTGCCACAGCTCCAGGTATCATGACTTCACACAAAAACATGCAGAAGTGAGAAAAGAAAGTGAGGTTTTGTTTCATGTGCACGTCTCTCTTTTTATTAGATGGAAAAATCTTTCCCAGAAGCCCCCAACAGACTTCCCTTGGGCCCTACTGCCCAGAGTTGGATGTATGCCCACACCCTAGATGCAAGGGAGAATGCAAAGGTGAGAATGTTGGCATATTCAGTTTCTGGAATAGGAGGAAAGCTCCACCGTCAAGGAAGAAGGGGGTTAGAAATGGAACTATCAATACCATATGACCCAGCAATCACACTCCTGGGCATATATCCAGAGAAAACCATAATTTGAAAAGACACATGCACCCCAAGGTTCATAGCAGCACTATTTACAATAGCCAAGACATGGAAACAACCTAAATGTCCATCAACAGAGGAGTAGATAAAGGAGATGCGTTACATATAGACAATGGAATATTACTCAGCTATAAAAAAGAAAAAAATAATGCCATTTCCAGCAACATGGATGGACTTACAGATTATCATACTAAGTGAAGTAAGACTTACAGATTATCATACTAAGTGAAGTAAGTCAGACAGAGAAAGACAAATATGACATCATTCATATGTGGAATCTAATTTAAAAAATGATACAAATGAACTTATTTACAAAACAGAAACAGACTTATAGATATTGAAAACAAACTTATGGTTACCAAAGGGGAAACACAGAGTGGGGGAGGGATAAATCAGGATCTTGGGATTAACATACACATACCACTATATATAAGACAGAAAACTAATAAGGACCTACTGTATAGTGCAGGGAACTCTACTCAATACTCTGTATATGGGAGAAGAATCTCAAAAAGAGTGGATATATGTATTATATGTATAACTGAATCACTCTGCTGTACAACTGAAACTAACACAACATTGTAAATCAACTATACTCCTATAAAATTAAAAAAAAGAAATGACTGTTGCGTGGGTAATGACAATAATCTCCTTATCACTACCTGCTAGAAGTCCAGGTGCCTCAGGGATCTCCCGTCACAGAGTGAATTCATTCTCTCTCTACATGAAGGAATCTGTACCTAGACTTTGCCTCTTCTGTCTCCTTCCTTATTAGAGGGTAATAATCTCACCATTCCAAGTAGTTCCATCATTCCTAAAGTTCTCGTCATAATTTCTTCCAACAGCCCGAGGCAATCTTAACGTCAGTGGAACCCTAGTGGCCTGCCTGGTACTCAGAAGCAACCCAAGCAGGATATGTAGGTTAAAGTCCTGTTTCTGCCACCCATCCTCCCATCCTTCCCCCACCCTCCCCAGTTTTGCTACTTTAAAGCAAGCAAAGCCACATTTATTCCCTATGCAGGCTCAGAAAAATGTGTGTTGGCTAGCAAAAAATGTTTATACTTTTTTCCAGAGTGATTATGAGTATTTCTAAGGAGTAATCACTAAACAATGACCTACTCTCATATATATTTATTCAACTACTCTCATTACTTTATAATCTTACATTATGTGCTCACTGTATCATTATACTGAATCTAATACAGTATTGGCTCTTATATTGTCAATAATAGTTTTCAGTTACCATCTGGATGCTTTAAATGTATTAATGCTTAGACTTTAAAAAATTAAGAAGAGTTTCTATTCAATAAATTGTTATCACTATCATTTCAAAGCATTTATTAAGCATTTCATTCCATGTGGTACTATTCTAGCTAGTATATAAACAAAAGAAGGCAATACCTTTTGCCTAGAGGTTGAATAGTAAACATAGGAATTGTAATTGATTTAGTTAATGTAAATATTCATAATTTTCACTGATAAAGAAGGAGACCAAGCTCAGCCTGGGCTCAAAGAGATGGCTGCATCTTAGAAAGGCCTTTATTCCATTTCCTGAGTACTTACTATACTCAAGATCTTCGTGGGCTTACAGAGAATATGATAGAAACTCTGCCTTCTAGGGGCAAACAATCTTATGGGGAAACCCAAGAACTAGTTTTCCCTCCTTCTGAAGGTCATTTCACATCACTTCAGAAACCGTACTTTAGCCTTGCTCTGCTGACATCCCACCCTGAACCACTGCTTACCTGCTGTTCTTAGGGCCCAGGATACACAGGCTGCAGCCCCCTGTGGGCTGATGGTACCCTGTCTACAGGGTCCTCCATGGAAGGCAGAGAAACACTGGACAGACGTTACCTCTTTAAATCCATGTCCCTTGTCGAGCACATCATCCCATATAAAATCTGTATTAGGATGCAGTTACACTTAGTTGGCTGTAACAGAAACAAACAAACAAACACAATGGCCTAAATAATATTTAAGTTTACTTCTTTCTCTGAGAATAAGCAGTGCAGAGATGATAGAATGGTTCAGGAATCCACGCTCTGTCTTGTTTTGTCATCCTCAACGTGAGGCTTTGATCCCATGGTCTGAATTGGCTATTTCAACTCTGCTCATCAACTTTGCATTGGATGGCTGCTGTATGCAGAACAGACTGTAAGGGGTAAGAGAGTAAGTGAGGAACCCAACTAAATGACCACTGTAGTACACATGAGAAATGGAAGTGGCTTGGACTGAGATCGCAGGAATGGAAAGAGAAAGAAATGGACAGATCTGAGATATCTGCAAGTAGAGTTAACAGGCCTTGTTGAGACATAAGATGTGTGTGCAAGAGAGGAGGAGATGGTTGAGGGCTGTGTGAAGAGTGGAATTGATGATTCTTAGGCTTTGGCTTTAACTGCTGGGTGGTTCCATTAAATGAGTTGTGGACAACTTCAGAAAAAATTTTAGGGGAATCAAATTAGTAAGAGTTAAATTTAGGCAGTTAAAGCTTGAGGTTTCTATTAGACAATTATGAGACGACCCGTTTGTCTACTGAGTTTTTTTGTTTGTTTTTTTGCAGTACGCGGACCTCTGACTGCTGTGGCCTCTCCCGTTGCGGAGCACAGGCTCCGGACGCGCAGGCTCAGCGGCCATGGCTCACGGGCCCAGCCGCTCCGTGGCATGTGGGATCTTCCCGGACCGGGGCACGAACCCGTGTCCCCTGCCTCGGCAGGCGGACTCCCAACCACTGCGCCACCAGGGAAGGCCCGCCTACTGAGTTTTGACTACTATCCGGATTTCTCCTTCCTGTGCCCTGATACCTACATGGATACCTGGTCCCCAAATGCTTCCATAATTAGAAAGAGTTGTGTTGCTCTCCGTTCTTCAGTTTTGTTTCTGGGGTTTCCTGGCCATTTGTTTCAGACCAGTCTTTGTAGATCTCAGTTTCCTCAGCTTCATTCTGCCTGGTGCTGGTTTCCTGTCCCCAGAGTGAGTTCTGATCCTGTGTTTCTATAGTCACAGGGTAACTTGAGACCAAGTCTACACAAATCAAGCTGTTGGGAATAGACAAATCGTTTTTTGAAAAGAAACAATTTCTTTCCAATTCTTGCAAAATTTCATCGTCTATAATTTTCTTCTTTTGGTGTTGTTCATTTGTTGGCATATGCAAAGAAATAAAATGCATTTTTAGAAAATGTCCAAACACTAAATAAATATTAGTAAGTTGGATATTTACTACTGATATTTTCTTATTTTGAGAATAAATATCTATTGCAGATGAAGAGAGAGGCAAAAGAGAAGCTACTATGTTTTTTTTTTTTTTCCCAACGATCTGTGACCTGCTCACTGTACATCAACTACATTATATAGACTTTCTGTTGTTAATTTCGTGCTCCATTTTTTTAAACATCTTTATTGGGGTATAATTGCTTTACAATGATCTTTATGTAAAAAAAATAGCTTAAGGGTATCTCCATGGTACTAGAGCTGGTCCAAAAGTAGTTCCATTAGGTTGCTGAAAGCTGATCAACCTATAGGGGACTGTGAAACACTAACTAAACCGACAAACAATAGACTGGTCTCCTCAAGGGAAAATTTAATACATTGCCATGTGAAATAAACCCGACTTAACAATGGGATCCTGTTATCTGTACAGCAGGTTCCCTCTAAAACCAGTTTACGTGTTAATAATTTGCTTGACAGATACAGAATAGGACACAGAGTGTTAGATGCTCTCAAAAGATATCTCCATTAAGTCATCTAAGTCTGGGAAATTAGCTTTCTTTATTCTGAGGATACTTTTATCCAGATTAGAGCTCTTGGTCTTCTAGAATCAAAGCAGCCTCCTCTTGGAGAGTATTGGAAAACAGTGACAAATTCCACAGGTACCATTTCAACGTGACAGGCAAGCTACAGTGCAGTTGGAGAGAAGGAACAGTTTCATTTTATATTAGTGGCATTTGAGCCATGTCTTCTTGACACAGGGATTGGTCATTTCCAACTCTACCAACAACACATCTGTAAGTTGTCTCTTCAGCTATTGGTATTATGATTACATTCTGTTTTCACTTTCAGGTGATGACTTTTTCCTTATTCTACACCCACATTCTGGATATTCTAGTGTAGTCCTTCATGTGCCAACAACATTCAACTTTTAAGAATGACTTTAGGGACTTCTCTGGTGGCACAGTGGTTAAGAATCCGCCTGCCAATGCAGGGGACACGGGTTCGAGCCCTGGTCGGGGAAGATCCCACATGCACGGATCAACTAAGCCCATGAGCCACAACTACTGAGCCTGCGATCTAGAGCCCATGAGCCACAACTACGGAGCCCACATGCCACAGCTACTGAAGCCCACGTGTCTAGAGCCCGTGCACCGCAACAAAGAGTAACCCCCTCTCGCTGCAACTAGAAGAAGCCCGCGGGCAAGCAACGAAGATGCAACGTAGCCAAAAATTAATTAAAAAAAAAAAAAGAATGACTTTAAAGCTGTGTGCCACAATCATTACGTTTACTAGGAATTCACAAGGCTCTTCTCAATGAAATTATTCAAACTAATTAGTGATGTGTGTGAATCTACTGAAATGTGATGACTTACATAAATTGGGAGGGAATAAATACCCCATGGGCGCCTTGAATTCCAATTAGTAAATGGATATGTGTTCAAAATCAATGAGGAAATAAATTTATACATTTCACACTTATTTATCCTATTTGTTTTTACCCACTTAGAAGAAGTTTATATTATTTTTGATCTTGCAACAAAGGCTGTGCTGCTGGAAATATAAAAGTGGAGAGCTGGAAAATTATGCCATACATTTGATCATATAACTTTTGTACATGAATTAAACTTTTTAAAATTAAACAAGTATTGAACACATAAGTTATCTAGAACATTTATAGAATTCAGAAGTAACTAGGGTAAAAAGTATAAGCTGATTTTTATGTTCTAGATTGTTATTGATATAAATCTGTTTTTTAAACATGAATGAGCATTGACTTTTCTAAAATACTATTTTCTCCTTTAATTTTTCAGTGCCATAAATTACACAGAGTGATTAGCCAATAGTGGACTGACCTTCTTTACCTAGAATAAACCTTACCTTGCTCATGTTGTATTATTCTTTAATATATTTCCATATTCAATTTGTTACTCTTATACGTGGGACTTTCACAGGTATGTTCAGGAATGATATTAGCCTAGAGTTTTCTTTTCTTTTTTAATACTATATCCTTGTCTGCTTTTTTTTCTTTTTCTTTTTTTTTTTTTTTGTGGTATGCGGGCCTCTCACTGTTGTGGCCTCTCCCGTTGTGGGGAACAGGCACCAGACGCGCAGGCTCCCCAGCCATGGCTCAAGGGCCCAGCCCCTCTGCAGCATGTGGGATCTTCCCGGTCCGGGGCATGAACCTGTGTCCCCTGCCTCAGCAGGCGGACTCTCAACCACTGCGCCACGAGGGAAGCCCCCCTTGTCTGCTTTTAATATTAGAGTTATATTAATCTCCAAGAATGAGTTCAGAAGCTTTGCATATTTTCCAATGTTCTAGAAAATTCATACAACATAATTTCTTGTTAGAATTCTTCTGTGAAAGGACTTGGCCTGGTGCATTTTCATTCTTTTTTAATAACTTTTCTATTATTGAGAAATTCAAACATATACAAAAATAGAGAGGATGACATAATGTAACTTGATGCTCCCATCACCCAGCTTCAACAATTGTCAACTGACAGTCAATTGTTAAATCTAGTACAGGCATACCTCAGGGATACTGTAGGTTCCATTCCAGACCACTGCAATAAAGCAAAAACTGCAATAAAGCAAGTCACATGAATATTTTGGTTTTCCAATACATATAAAAGTTATGTTTACACTATACAGTAGTTTCTCAAGTACGCATTAGCATTATATCTAAAAAAAAATGTATGTACTTTAATTAAAAAAACTTAATTGCTAAAAAATGCTAATTATCACTTGACAACACAGGGTTGTCATGAACCTTTGATTTGTAAAAGGTTTTGTGAAGTGCAATAAAGCACAGGGCAAAAAAATGAGGTATGCTTGAATTTTAAATATTACTTCAAAGCAAATTCTAGATGCTACATGATTTCATGTGTAAATATTCCAATATGGATCACTAAGAGATTAAAAACTCTTTATGAAAACATACCACAGTACATTTATCAAACAAAATATATCAATTCCTTGAATATATTGCCTGAATATTCCAAGGAATATTATTCTTTGAATAACAATAATTCCTTGGCTATTTGAATATATTCCTTAATATAATCAAATCAGTATTCAAATTTCCAGTTGTCTCCTAAATGACATTTTACAATTTGTCTGTTTGAATCACAAATAAGGTCCACATCGATACTAAAAAACTACAGTCATCAAAACAGCATAGTACTGGCACAAAAACAGAAATATAGATCAGTGGAGCAGGATAGAAAGCCCAGAAATAAACCCACGCACCTATGGTCAATTAATCTACGACAAAGGAGGCAAGACTATACAATGGAGGAAAGACAGTCTCTTCAATAAATGGTGCTGGGAAAACTGGACAGTGACATGTAAAAGAATGAAATTAGAATATTCTCTAACACGATACACAAAAATAAACTCAAAATGGATTAAAGACCTAACTGTAAGACCTGATACTATAAAACTCTTAGAGGAAAACATAGGAAGAACACTCTTTGACATAAATCACAGCAATATCTTTTTCGATCTGTCTCCTAAAGTAATGGAAATAACAAAAATAAGCAAATGGGACCTAATTAAACTCAAAAGCTTTTGCACAGCAAAGGAAAGTAAAAACAAAATGAGAAGACAAGCCACAGAATGGGAGAAAATATATGCAAATGAGGTGACTGACAAGGGATTAATCTCCAAAATTACAAACAGCTCATGCAGCTCAATATCAAAAAAACAAACAACCCAATCAAAAAGTGGGCAGAAGACCTAAATAGACATTTCTCCAAAAAAGACATAAGATGGCCAAAAGGCACATGAAAAGGTGCTCAACATTGCTAATTATTAGAGAAGTGCAAATCAAAACTACAGTGAGCTATCACCTCACACCAGTCAGAATGGCCATCAAGAAAAAGTCTACAAACAATAAATGTGGGAGAGGATGTGGAGAAAAGGGAACCCTCCTACACTGTTAGTGGGAATGTAAATTGGTACAGCCACTATGGAGAACAGTATGAATGTTCCTTAAAAAACTAAAAATAGAGCTACCATATGATCCAGCAATACCACTCCTGGGCACATATCCAGAGAAAACCATTGTTCGAAAGGATACACGTACCCCTATGTTCACTGCAGCGCTGTTTACAATAGTCAAGACATGGAAGCAACCTAAATGTCCACTGACAGATGAATGAGTAAAGAAGATGTGGTATATATATAAAATGGAATATTACTCAGCCATTAAAAGGAATGAAATAATTTGCAGCAACATTGATGGACCTGGAGATTATCATACTAAGTGAAGTCAGTCAGTCAGAGAAAGATACGTATCATATGATATCGCATATATGAGGAATCTAAAAAAAATGGTACAAGTGAACATATCTACAAAACAGAAGCAGACTCACAGACTTAGAAAACAAATTTATGGTTACCAAAGGGGAAAGGAGGTGGGGAGGGATAAATTGGGAGTTTGGGATTGACATATACACACTGCTATATTTAAAATAGATAACCAACAAGGACCTACTCTATAGCACAAGGAACTCTGCTCAGTATTCTGTAATAACCTAAATATGAAAATAATTTGAAAAAGAATACATGTATATGTATAACTGAATCACTTTGCTATATACCTGAAACTAACACAACATTGTTAATCAACTATACTCCAATATAAAATTAAAAATTAAAAAAAACAAACATTAAAAAAACATATAAGATCCATGTATTGGAATTGTCGATATATATATTTTTAAATTTATTTAATTTATTTTTATTTGTGGCTGTGTTTTGTCTTCAGTGTTGCTCGCGGGCTTTCTCTAGTTGCGGTGAGCAGGGGCTACTGTTTGCTGAGGCGTGCGGGCTTCTCACTGTGGTGGCTTCTCTTGTTGTGGAGCGTGGGCTCTAGTCACGCGGGATCAGTAGTTGTGGCACGTGGGTTTAGTTGCTCCGCGGCATGTGGGATCTTCCCAGACCAGGGCTCGAACCCGTGTCCCCTGCATTGGCAGGTGGATTCTTAACCACTGCACTACCAGGGAAACGCTGTCTGATATATTTTTAAAGTCTGTTTTAATCTTGCTTTTCTTTTATAGTTTTTATTCTTTCAACTTACTTGTTGAGGAAATTAGGTTGCCATATAGTTTCCTGTGGTCTGAATTAGTTTTATCCAATAGAAATAAAATGAGAGCCACATGTGTAACTTTAAATTTTCCAGTATCCACAATAAGAAATGTAAAAAGGGACAGGTGAAATATATTTAAATAATATATTTTATTTAATCTAGTATGTCCAAAATATTATCATTTCAACATGTAATCAATATAAAAATTATCAAGCTATTTTACATTCTTTTTTGGGGACACAAATCCAGTGTTGCATTTTACATTTATGTCACTTCTTAATTTGGACTCAATTGCTCAAAGTGTCACATGTGACTCATAGCAACAGTACTGGACACCACAGGTCTGGCTTTTGCTGAATGCATCCCTGTGATGTAGGTTCCCGTCTTCCTCTAGACTCTGTATTTCCTGTCAATTGGTAGCTCCTTTAAATCTAGAGGCTTGATCCTTAAATGTTTTATTTAGTCTCTTGGCAAGACTACGTCATAGGTGGTATGTTCTTCCATCAGGAGGCACGTATGTCTTGTGTTCACTCCTTTTGTGATGTTGACAGCCATGGAAGCTTAATGTTTACATCTATTAATTCATCTGGGGGTCATTCACTCTATTAACTCATTCGATCACTGTTTTTCAGCTCTTAGCAGAAATATGTCTATAGAGGGAAACTGCCCATCATAGACTATTTGGGTATCTGGATATATAGTTCATACAAGAAAAGCAAAATAAATGCTTGATTCTGCTTTTTTTATTAGCTAGTTTTCAAAATAATGAGTTGATTTTCTAGTATTCTCCAACTTAGACCAATACGTTTTATTATTATTATCTCTTCTAGCTATCCCATTGCTGTATATTAAAAAAAAAATCACTCGAGCTTTAAAAAAATGTTCTTTCTCTCAGTTTCTGTGGGTCAGGACTTCAGGAAGGACTTACCTGGCGCTCTCGGCTTAGGGTCTCAGATGGAGGCTGGAGCTGGATCAGTGGAGGGCTGGCACAACTGAGGATGGCTGGGCTTTCTCCCTTTTCTGTATCTCAGGTCCTTTTCATGTGGTCCCTCTACATGCACTAGGTTGGAAAACTCTCAATGTGTCAACCTTAAGGCAACCAGATTGCCTACATGGTGGCTGAAGGCTTCCAGAGAGAGTATTTTAGTGAGTGAGATGAAAAGCTGCATTGCCTTTTAAGACCTAGCCTTGGCAGTCACACACCATCACTTCCACAGTCCTCTCCCTCATGGGAGTGATGATTAGCCTTCTGGTCATGACTTATTTATGTATTGCATAATGATATTACCACAAGTGAGCAGCTGAGAACAACACGTGTCTATTAGCTCACAGTTTTTGTGGGTTAGAAGTCTGGACATGGCTTAGCCGGGTCCTCAGCTTCGTGGTCTCATGATACTGTAATCAAGGAACTGGTCAGGGTTTCCGTCTCACAGGAGTCTTGAGTGAGGAAGGATCCACTTTCAAGCACATGTGGCTGTTGGCAGCTGTCCATTTTCCTGGACTGACTGTTGAACCAAGGATTTCAGTTTCTTTTTTTTTTTTTTCCCAGTTAGGACAATTTTTAAAATCAAAATTATTTATTCACATAGAGAAATTCTTTACACAATTTTTTTTTTGCCTGTGAGTTATTCAGTGAGCATCTTTTTTCCACGTAGATTCCACATAATCAGTTGTTAAGTAAACAATTGGTGAAATTAGGTCAAACAACAGAAATTTAACAAGTTATTTTACAATTATAGGGTATACTTGTCATACAAATCATACAGTTCTTTTGGGGAAAACAATTTGTTTTGAGAACCGAATTAGCTCCTTAAGCTGCAACTAGAGAAAGCCCATGCAAAGCAACAAAGACCCAACACAGCCAAAAATAAAGATAAAATAAATTCAAAAAAAGATGGGTTGCAATTTTATGGAATGAAATCAGGCACATGTAATCAGGCCCATCTTTGTTACCTTTGCCATGTTCTATTAGGTGGAAGAAAGCCCAGTTCCCACCCATATTCAAGAGATGGGGATCACACAGGGCATTTGGCCTTTCTTTCAATTCCCAATATATGCCACGATCTGTCCTGTCGCAGGGCATTTGCATAAATTATTCCTCTTCCCCGGATGCCTTTTTTTTCCCCAAGTTTACCTAGTTAATTCCTACTCCTCCTGCAGATTTCAACTCCATCCTAGTTGCTCTGTTTCTTGGGAGGGATTTGTGGAGATTTAAAACTATGCTGTCACTGTCATCTTTCCCCGGAGCATGTCTTTTTGCATAAGATTTTTAGATACCTTCTAACTTTGTTTTTTTCATCTATATAGTTTCTCTCTCTGTCTCCCTTTAAAAGTTTTGTTATGTATATTTTCCAATAAGATCATTCACTTCATAGAGATATTGGTCTTCAATAACCTCCAGAAGTTAAAACAAACCTCCTTCATCTCTACAGCTGTCTCCCTTCCTTATGTGGTTTATTTGGTGTTTCTCTCTTGTCATCATCACACTTGCCAAAGATCTATTTCATTGCTCTTTCAAGGAAATAACTTGTGATCTTACTGAACAAGTTGTACTGTCTATTTAATAAGTTTTATATTAGTTCTTTATTAATTGCTTTTATTTTCTTTGAGTTATTCTGTTTTTCTTTTTCTAGTGTCTTGAGTTAATTTATTTATTTATTTTTTATTTTATTTATTTATTTTTTTTGAGTTAATTTATTTTTAATTGTTCTTGATTTTTAATATATTATTTAAGTTGATACATTATCCCCTGAGTATTACTTTGGGTATATTACTTAAGTTTTAGATAATTTTTTTTCTCATTTTTAGTTTATTTAGAAGCAGTTTCTAATATTAGTTTTAATTTCCTCTTTAAGAGTTTTTCAGAAACATTGTAAGCGTTTTTGTCATCTTTTTAATTTCTAACTTTTTTCATTGATATCAGAGAATCAAGATTATGATTTCTGCTTTCAAGAATTTCTTGGAATTGGAGATATTTCTCTTTGACTGGGTTTACGTTCAATTTTTGTAGCTATTTCATTGGTGTTTGAAAACAATGTTCATGCTCTCTTTTTTTTGGAGGGGAGTTAAAATATATTTTTGATCAAGTTTGTTAATTATATTATTCAAATTCTTTTCATTCTTTCTTAAGTTCTGTTTACTTGATCTATCAATTTCTGATATATATGAGTTTCCCACTGTGTTTGGGCATTTGTCAAATTCTTTTTGTATTAATATTTTTATTTTGTACTTTCCAAGTTATGTCAGGTAAAAGTTTTGACTGTTCTGTTTTTGTAGCTTGTTCTTTTCATCAATATAAATATTCTTCTTTTTCCAAATTTTTCATCTTGAAATTTACTGCATGTGAAATTAACATCACCATACTTGCTTCCTTCTTACTAGCATTTACCCTGGATATCTTTTTTGGAAAACTTTATTTCAATTGTTTGGGTCATTTTGTTTTAGATACGGCTCTTATGAAAAGCATATGACTGGATTTTTTAAAAAATAGGTTTTTTCTGTTTGTTGATAAAGGAAGTTAATTCATTCATATTATTGGATCCTGTCCTGACATTTTTTTTTTTAATGTTTCCCATTCACTATTCTTTCTTGTGGATTTTTCTCTTCCCTCTGAAGATCAAGAGAAAATCCTAAAAGTTCCCAGAGGAAAAAAGAGAGGTTACTGACAAAAAAATATGAGGCAGAATATCAATGAATTTTCCATCATCAATACAAGATACTGAAAGACAACAGACAGTGTCTCTAGTTCTGAGGGGAAACTATTTTTACACCAAAACTCTATAGTCAGCCAAATGTGACCACGTTCAAATGTGAGACAAAACAAAAAAGACATTTTGGAACACGTCACGAATTCTGCAGGACTTGGGAAATGCCACTGCTGCCCACTGCTCAGTATGGAGTAGGGAAAACCACCCTGAATGGGAGGGTCTCCTCTGGTCCAGCTCTATTTACTGTGGTCTTTTTTATTCTTGCCCAACTGTGTTCCTTGTATTTGTGGCTCCTGAGCTTGGGGCAGGGGTCAGCAAACTATGGCCCTCAGGCCAAACTCACCCTGTCACCTGTTATCAATAAAGTTTTATAGCAACACAGCCATGTTCACTTATTCACATATCCATGGCTGCTTTCACCCTGCAATGGCAGAGTTGAGAAATTGTTACAGAGACTGCGTGACTCACAAAACCTAAAATCAGGGCTGGGACTAAGGTGTGGAAAGAGAGGTGCTTTGGGTGCAATATTAAGGAGGTGCTCCTTTTTTTTTGCGGTACGCGGGCCTCTCACTGTTGTGGCCTCTCCCGTTATGGAGCACAGGCTCTGGACGCGCAGGCTCAGCGGCTGTGGCTCACGGGCCCAGCCACTCCGCTGGCATGGGGGATCTTCGCGGACCGGGGCACGAACCCGTGTCCCTTGCATTGGCAGGCGGACTCTCAACCACTGCGCCACCAGGGAAGCCCAGCCTTTTTCTTTTTAAAATACATTTGTGGCATGTGCTTTCTAGGCGATGAGGCCCTTCATATCAAGGACTCTTTGCCAAGATTGTTTTACATCTCCCCTAGCTCCCTTTGTGGGCTTCAGTGTTTTGCCTAAGGTCTGGTTCAAATCACAGATAAGTGAGGAAGACGAGGTACAGGCAGTTCTCACTTTTCATCATTGGTGCTGGTCCCCCTGGCACTCCCCATACTTCATGTCACTCTGCTACCCTGCAGGCAGTGGTTTTTGCATAGGTCCAAATGGTGAAACCAACAGCATGTTAGCAGTTGGAATAATACTCATGACAGTCAAGAATTTATCTTATCTCAAGGTGATTAAAGACTTGGTTTTCAGATTATATTACATCTAAAGATGATCTAACCTGTAGCTGAAGGTTGGTATTCTCTCAGTTAGCAGCCAGCAAGAAATATAAAAGCCCATTCCACATTAACCAGATAAGCCATTCTAGAATTAAGTAGATAGAAATAAATGCAAAAATAAACAAATGGGACCTAATCAAACTTACAAGCTTTTGCATAGCAAAGGAAATCATAAAAGAAATGAACAGACAACCTTCGGAATGGGAGGAAATATTTGCAAATGATGCGACAGACAAGAGCTTAATCTCCAAAATATACAAACAGCTCATACAACTCAACAACAAAAAAACAACCCAACTGAAAAATGGGCAGAAGACCTTAATAGACATTTCTCCAAAGAAGACATACATCTGGCCGGTAGGCACATGAAAAGATGCTCAACATCACTAATTATTAGAGAAATGCAAATCATAACTACAATGAGGTACCGCCTCACGCCAGTCAGAATGGCCATCATTAAAAAGTCTACAAATAACAAATGCTGGAGAGGGTGTGGAGAAAAGGGAACCCTCCTACACTGTTGGTGGGAATGTAAGTTGGTGCAGCCACTATGGAAAACACTGTGGAGATTCCTCAGCAAACTAAAAATAGAATTACCATAAGATCCAGCAATCCCACTCTTGGGCATATACCTGGACAAAACTCTAATTCAAAAAGATACATGCACGCCTATATTCAAAGCGGCACTATTCACAATAGCCAAAACATGGAGATAACCTAACTGTCCATTGATGGATGAATGGATACAGAAGATGTGGTACATATGTACAATGGAATACCACTCAGCCATAAAAAAGAATGAAATAATGCCATTTGCAGCAACATGGATGCAACTAGAGATTATCATACTAAGTAAAATAAGTCAGAAAGAGAAAGACAAATACCATATATCACTTATATGTGGAATCTAAAACATGGCACAAATGAACTTATCTACAAAGCAGAAACAGACTCACAGACATAGAGAATAAACTTGTGGTTGCCAAGGGGGAGGAGGGTGGGGGAGGAAAGGACTCAGAGTTTGGGATTAGCAGATGCAAACTATTACATATGGGATAGATAAACAAGGTCCTACTGAATAGCATAGGGAACTATATTCAATATCCTGTGATAAACCATAATGGAAAAGATTATAAAAAAAGAATGTCTATATGTGTATAACTGGTCACTTTGCTGTACAGCAGAGACTGGCACAACGTTGTAAGTCAACTATACTTCAATAAAAAAATAAAATAAATTAGAATCAAGTAAAAAAAACCCTAGCACTTAAAAAAACAGATGTCACTCATATCTTCTTTTGCATATCACTAAGTGATATTATTCATCTAATCAAGGGTGAAAATCTAGGATAAAGTGTGGGATAAAGGAAAAGATAAGCTAACCCAGTAATACAATTACTTATACTTCTTATTATCATTTTTTACAAATAAGTCTCAGAACAACATTTCTTCAGCAGGCCTAGAAATCAATAATCCAAATTAAAAGGGAGAGTCAGTGTTCTTTAAGAAGAATAAAAATGGAATGACTTCCATGTAATAGTTAGCATGAGTAAGAAGCTGGAATCCATTCATAACATGGAGAAGAAGGGAGGTACTGCTTCTCTACAAGAAAAATTAAAAGCAATCAGAAATAATAGAAAAACAAGAAACTATAAAAGAAAGTCAGAGTTCAATATGCACTTTAAAATGTGTAAAGCTTTTTGAATATTGGTGGAAAGGAAGAAGAATCCATTTGACCTTGACTCCAGAACATTCTTCTTTGAGTGGCATAGGGGCTATTACGACGGTACTATAAGGAAGAAAGGCACTCTTGGTTGTGACTGTGTTTCTTCTCTACAAAAGGTCATGGCTCCTGAAGGGCAGCTCATCCCTGGAAATTCTGGTAACTACTCCTTCCCTTGTCACTTCTGACTTACAGATTACCAACCATGGGGAATCACCATCCTTTATTGGTTTCCCTGAACCCTGTCCACATTTTTGTAGAAGGTCCCTTCATTAAACTCTCTTCAGTCACCTCTTTTGAGAGTATCTGCTAGTATCCTGACATCAAGAGAAAGAGAGTGAGGCAATACCTTGAATTCCATTTACGTTCCACCCAGGGATGATTGTAGGCCCATGACGTAAGTGTGAGATGAAAGGAGAGACATGAATCTCCCCTTCCCTCTGTCAGTTTCAGTCCCATGTCCATAAGCCTCTCATACTGTGCTCATCTTGTGCCAAGTATGATTCTAGTGTTTGATTGTTCATTTGTTTGTTTGTTAGGTCCAAACGGCTCCTAAACACAAACGTACCTTGGGCTTAAGCGAATCAACAGAAATCAACTCCCATACCCACTGTTAACTCATGTAGAACGACTGTATGAGTTGCTAAAAAGCTCCTGTCCTGCATCTTGGTGAAAAGATCAGGCTAGATCTGTTCCCACTCACCCCTCTGGAGACCTTCTGTGGGCAAGGCACAGCCTCCACCCCCACGTGCAGTGGCCCTTCCTGTCCGTATGTCAATGGAAAGACTGGTTATGTTGGACTTACTGAGAAACCTTTCAGTCTGGAGCTCTATACGCTGATAAAACAAAATACTAAACTTTGAATAGCCTCCAAACCACAGCATAACCTTCCAAATCAATCTGGCTTCCCATGTTGGGTCATGAGAAGGGACTTGTCAGATGTTTCCATGTGATACCAATGCATCTCAACAAAAGCCCAAATCCAGGCATAAAGCTCATCGACTAATGGTTAAATTTTCTGTTTTTCAGGAAAACACCTCTCCTGATGTTCAGGTCAGCTCAACTGTAAAGAGCATTGCCTCTCCTCCATCCCCCTTCAGGTCCACTTCCATTTTGGCTTCCTTTCCCTCACTTGCCCAGTGCCAAAGCCCTTCCAAGTCTGCTTCACTCAGCTGCCTGGAGGCAACCACACTGTTTCTCCACACCCTGATTCCAAATGCTCGAGTAAACTGATTCAGTTGTGAAATAGACAACACGGGCTTCGAATCTCCCCATTCTGGGTTCTTTTCTCCTTCCTCGGTGCCCGCTTCTTCCATCTCAAGTTTCCAAGATCTTTTTGCTTGGAAGCAAAACCACTCACCCAAAAGGTTTTCTTTTTTCAATTATGTATATTTGATCTGAGTCTCCGTTCTAATAATGGCAAATCTTTGCATTAACATAGGGCTGGCTTTGCAGTACTTTGACATGGTCATGGTGCTACTGTAAGATTACCATTTTTGACCCGGTGTCAGTGTGGCCAGACTCCTCTGCTGGTTATTGATATAGCACGATCACCCTTCTCAACTTAGAGCGGTGAAAAGGCCCGTTTCTATACAGCACTAACCAGGTGCTTGTCATTAAGTACACTGATCGATCATTGTGTGGGGTACTTCATATGCGCTGTTCCATTTCACAGCCACTTAAGTGTTTTTATTGTCCCTACTTTAAAATAAGAGACTAAGCCCGTTTCTTCTTCCTAATGCTACTAAGTGTCTATTTCCTTCCTTTTCTTTCGAATATAGGCTTTTTGTTTGTTTTTAGGACAAGGATTGTTCCAAAAAATAATAATAATAACAATAATGGCTATTTATTGAGCATTTACTATGTACAAGGCATTGTAATGAATGTTCTATAAAAATTGCCTAATTTACTCCTTTGAGGTGGGATTACCTTAGAACAGAGAGATGAGATACTTTGTCTTGAATTACACATCTAGCAAGTGATAGAGTAGGGTTTGGACCTGGAACCATCTCACTCCAGCTCCTCAGTACCAAAATCTCCCTAGTTTCTAGGTGGACCAATCAATACAGTGATGAATAATTTCACTGAAACGTCAATAAAAAATAAAATGATGTTGTAAAAAACAAAACATGTTACAAAAATCACTTCCTGTTGGCTAACTGCGTAACAGAACATCTGTGGAACTGGAAAAGAAAAATTTAAAGTATTGCAAATAGTACCTAATAAGAAAATTGGAAACACAGCACTCATGATTTTATCTGAGTTGAAAGTACACACAAAAATTCAGCAGTGCCTTTGGTCTGGCTGTATTCCTTAACTGATCTGTTTCTTCCCTCAGGGAAATATTAAAAAAGTCTCCTACATCATCTCCTTAAAAAGTGGCTTACCCGGTAGATTCTTGAAATTCTATGTAAGAGCACTGGAGGCTAATTAATTGGTTGCTTGCCTTATTTCACTCTTATTCTCCCTGCCAGATACAACTCTGATGTTTATAGATCTAACTTTATACAGTCTCCATCAAAGACAGGTTGGCCTCATGTACTTGGAAAATAAGATGTCTTAAACTGAATGGGCCTCTCATGCTGAACATTTTATGCTATTCTTTCATTTTTTTCTTTCTCCAAAGTTTATTTTCTCTTCTAAAAAGAGTTCCTTAAATTTGCTACTTATTCTTTTTTGCTTCTTCTCAAATCCTTGTTCACTTCTTCAAAAATAAAATTAGAGCCATTCCCCAAGGGTTCTTCCCTGGTTCTGTGTCTGTAATTCCATTTTAAATCTGTGGTCTCTTGCGTAAATTCTCATATCCTGACTGACTCCCTAGGACAAGCTCTTTGCTCTCTCTTTTCTCTCTGCTCTACCATTCTTCTTATTTTTCATGTCATCAATTATTTTCTGATATATGTTTCTTTATCTTTTTCAACTTTTTTGCTCTACTCTTATGGTCCTTTCATTGCTTCTGCCCTTTTGGTTGGCAGAACTGAGTAGCCCAACTACAATATGACCCAGCAATTCCACTCCTACCTATATATCTGAAAAAAACCCAAGAACTGATTTAAAAAGATTACATGCACCCCAATGTTCAGAGCAGCATCAGTTACAATTGCCAAGACATGGAAGCAACCTAAGTGTCCATCAACAGATGAATGGATAAAGAGGTGGTGTATACACACACACACACACACACACACACACACACACACACACACACACAATGGAATACTACTCAGCCATAAAAAAGAATCAAATTTTGCCATGTGCAGCAACATGGATGGACTTGGAGGACATTGTACTAAGTGAGATGAGTCAGACAGAGAAAGACAAATACTGTATGATATCACTTATATGTAAAATCTAAAAAATAAAACAAACTAGTGAATAAAAGAAGCAGACTCACAGATACAGAGGACAAACTAGCGGTTACTAGTGGGAAGAAAAGGGGAGGAGCTATATAGGGGTGGGGGAGTGGGAGGTACAAGCTATTGGGTATATAAGATAGGCTACAGGACGTATTGTACAACATGGGGAATATAGCCAATATTTTGTAATAACTGTAAATGAGTGTAACCTTTAAAAGTTGTATAGGGACTTCCCTGGCAGTCCAATGGTTAAGACTTTGCCTTCCAATGCAGGGATTGTGGGTTCGATCCCTGGTCAGGGAGCTAAGATCCCACATGTCTCGTGGTCAAAAAACCAAAACACAAATAAAGCAATAAGAAGCAATGAAAAAAAGAAACCAAAAAAAAAAAAAAAAAAAACACCAAAACATATAACAGAAGCAATACTGTAACAAATTCAAGAAAGACTTAAAAAAATCAAAAAATAAATAAAAAAATTGTATAAAAATAAAGAAGCTCTTACAAAAAGACTGAGTAGCCCATTTCTGCTTCTCGTTTTCTGTATGATTTGAATTAAACAAAGTATTGATTTTAAGCCCATTCCCCTTTTCCTCTCTCTCTTCTTCCCCCAGGGATGGAGGATTGGCTCCTGGTGGCTTATGAAACTTTTGTTTCTTTCTGCATGACTGTAGAACAGTGACTATCAGATTGACCTGTGAAATTTTCCCAGATAAATATTTCTCACCTTCCTATTTCTTCTACCCTTATCCTTGTATTCCAGGAGTGGGGTAGCCCGGGAAACAGTGAGCAGACACACGTGTTTTGACAATGCTTTAAATGTGGTTTTCCTGCAGTGAACTTCTACTCTTTAGCCATGCCACTGATTGAGATCCTCCACTCTAGAAGCTTCCATTTCCTGAGTCAGAAATAGACACATTTGTTTAAGGCGGTATCCTGTCAGTTGATGAATGGGCCATCGGTTTAGTAAGCAGTAAGTGGAGCGCTTCTGGAGGGAAGATGTTAGTGACATGGGAAGGATGAAAATCTTCTTTTTCATCTGTTATAATCACTTGTTTAATGCAAGGGTTAAGGTTGAGCAGATATTTATTTTATTCTAATTAAGAGTAGTTTCAGGGCTTCCCTGGTGGCGCAGTGGTTGAGAGTCCACCTGCCGATGCAGAGGACACGGGTTCGTGCCCCGGTCCGGGAGGATCCCACATGCCACCGAGTGGCTGGGCCCATGAGCCATGGCTGCTGAGCCTGCGCGTCCGGAGCCTGTGCTCCGCAACGGCAGAGGCCACAACAGTGAGAGGCCTGCGTACCGCAAAAAAAAAAAAAAAAAAAAAGAAAAAAAATAGTTTCACATGTTGCAAGGAACTTATTTCTTGATGGAAGACCTTAAAAAAATTGCTGTTTTGCATTCATATCAGACCAAGTCTCTGGTTCATATATAGTGTCTGCCCCAAATTCTTCAAGAATTGGAAGTCTACTGAGTCCAAAGAAAAATACTGAAACAACTAATATTCAAGCAATATCTAGAGGTTATCTTCTGGTTTGGCTGACTTAGACTCAAAGCCTCGGATAGAAGTAAAAAGAGGGACACTGTGTATCTCCAGTGAAACTGAAGGAGTCAACGTCTGTGCCTGATGAGGCATTAAATCAACTGAATCCTCCAGAAGAACAAGACTTGATTTTCTTTTATTTGCTGAAGAGATGCAACAAATAGGAGGATGAAAAAACACATTTACTGATTGGTCTGATAATGATTCAGACTGTGAAATTGATGACTAAGATTCAAGCAAGATTTTGATTATAAATGAGACGCCACTTTACCTGAGAAAACATCCTGGATGAGATCAAACAGGCAACCACAAATCTATGGCAAAAATTACATCTGAACTTGCTTAAGTTATCAATGGTGGTCTCTATTATAATGAACAAGATTTATGCATGGAAATAGATGGAAACAAACATAAAGACAGTCATAAAGAAACTGACAAGATGATCTAAAGTTCATATGGAAATTCAAGGGACCCAGAATAGCCAAAATAATCTTGGAAATGAAGAACAAATTTGAAGGATTACACTTCCAATTTGTAAAACTTACCACAAAGCTATAGTAATCAAGACAGTGTGGTACTGGCATAAGGATAGACATTTAGATCAATGGAATAGAATTTAGAGCCCAGAAATAAACCATGCGGTAAGCTGATTTTTGAAAAGGGTGCCAAGACCATTCAATGGGAAAGGAATAGTCATTTCAACAAATGATGACAGGACATCCAGATGGCCACGTGCGAAAGAATGAAATTGAACAATTACCTCATACCATATGCAAAAAATTAACTAAAAATGCATGGAACACCGTGATATTATGTTTTATAGTAAGAAATAGTCTTCACCCTGTTTCTGGCACAGAGCTCCTCAAACCCTTGGAATTTCCAAAGTGATGAGAACAGTAAAGGTATCTTTTGTTATGCTACTGAAGTGACTTTTTGACTTAAGGATGGGACCTGTTTGCTAATCAACCATGTGATTAGAGGGCTGAAACTTCTAGTCCCACCCCCTGACCTCTGGGAGGGGCGAGAACCTTGATGTTGAATCAATCACCAATTGTCAATGATTTAATCAATCACAATTATGTAATGAAACCTCTGTTAAAACCCAGAAAGTACAGGGTTTGGAGAGCTCCCTGATTGGTGAACACATGGAGGTGCTGGGAGGGTGGTGCGCTTGGAGAGCACATGTGAGCTCCAAGCCTCTTCCCACGTAGCCTTGCCTTACACATCTTTTCCATCTGGGTGTTCCTGAGTTACATATTTTTATAACCCCTCTAGCAAATTAATCGAACTTGAGGAGGAGGTGGTTGTGGGAACCTCTGATTTATAGCCAGCCAATCAGAAATACAAGTAATAACCTGGGCTTACAACTGGCATCTGAAGTGGGTGGGTGGGGCAGTATTAGAGAATTGAACCCTCAAGCTGTGGAATATGATGCTATCTCTGGGTAGATAATATCAGAATTGAGGTGAATTCTTGGGCACCCTGCTGGTGTCTGATAATTGTTTGCTGGTGTGTAGGGACCTCCCCCCTGCCACCCACATTGGATTTGGGTCCAGGAACCTATTTTAAACACTTAAATGTAAGAGCCTAGAACTATAAAATTCGTAGAAGAAAACACAGGCATAAATCTTTGTGAACCTGGATTAGGCAATTGTTTCTTATATGACAACAAAAGCACAAGAAAAAATACAAAAGAAAAAATAGTATACTGGAGTTCATCAAAGATTAAAACTTTTGTAGTTTAAAGGACACCACCAAGCAAGTGAAAATCTGACTCACAGAATGGGAGAAAGTATTTGTAAATCATACCTAGAATACATAAAGAACACTTATAAGTCAATAATAAAAAGACAAATACTGTAACCCCATTAAAAAGTGGGCAAAGAATAAAAAGATATTTTTCAAAAGAAGATAGACAAATGATCAATAGCACATGAAAAGATACCTGACATCATCAGCCACCAGGAAAATGCAAATAAAAACCACAAGGAGATAGTATCTCACACCCACTAGGATGGCTATAATCAAAATGACAGACAGTAACAAGTGTTGGCGAGGATGGGGAGAAAATGGAACCCTCATACCCTGCTGATGGGAATGTAAAATGGTACAACGACTTTGGAAAACAGTCTAGCAGATCCTCAAAATGTTACATGTGATTCAGGAATTACAATCTTAGGTATATTTCACTTCTCTTGGATAAGAGAAGTGAAAACATATGTTCACACAAAAACTTGTACATGGATGTTCACAGAAGCATTGCAAAAGTGAAAAGAACCCTAGTGTTCATCAACTGATAAATGGATAACAAAATGTGGTATATCCATATAATGTAATATTATTTGGCAATAAAAAGAAATGAAGTACTGATACACGCTGCAACAAAAAGACATTATGCTAAGTGAATGAAGCCAGTCACAAAGACTACGTAATTGTATGATCCCATTTATATGAAATGTCCAGATGAAGTAAAGCTGTAGAGACATAGGGCTGGTGAAGTAGAGGAGGGGAATGTAAGTAGCTGCTAATTGGTACCAGCTTTCTTTTTATGGTGATGAAAATATTCTAAAGTTGATTGTGGTGATGGTTGCATAGTTCTGTTTATGTAACAAAACCATTCAATTGTACACTTTAAATGGGTGAACTGTATCACCTATGAATTTTACCTTAATAAAGATGTTATAAAAAAGAAAACATGCTGTTCTGTTGGTATAGAATAAATTCTTTAAAAACAAGTTCTGAAGACATTTTCTTGCATAGAATCTCAAGCCATGCTAGTGACAGCAGGCTGACAGTGAAGTATTGCTTGATGTTACACTAGAAAGCTGGAGGAAGCTTAAGGAAGAAGGTAAACAGTATAATTGAAAACTACCTCTCTGATGTCACAGAACATTCCTATTCTCAACAGAAAGATTTTATTTCTCAAATTTCTTACTCTTTGTGAAGTACAAGAAATCAGAAGAAAAGAAAGGAGAGTAGAAATGCTATTTCATCATTGTTTGAGGCAAAGAAAGTTCTGCATCAGGCAGACCTGTGTGCAAATCCTGACTCAGCTCATCGTGGAG
The DNA here is from genome assembly GCF_039906515.1 of Pseudorca crassidens. Lineage (NCBI taxonomy): Eukaryota > Metazoa > Chordata > Mammalia > Artiodactyla > Delphinidae > Pseudorca > Pseudorca crassidens. The sequence goes on along the minus strand of NC_090303.1, from coordinate 18,748,168 downwards.
CAACAAATGCCAAAGTTATTCATCTAATTGTAGCGCTACAGCTGAGGAACACTGTTGAAATCTGTTTTCTCATACATAGTCCAGGAATAATTGGGTATTTGTTTTTTACTAGCTGGGGTCAGTGAACATTAGCTAGTAAAAAACAAATACCCAATTATTCCCGGACTATGTATCCAGAGATTTCTTTGGGGGAAATAGCCTCCTCAATTCCTATACTTCTGGTGTATATGAATGAATTCCTGGTTTTCCATATGTGTGCCTCAAGCCTGGCTGATCAGCACATTCCATGGTTTAGGGATGGGGACAAATCAAATTTAGTCACTGGGATTAAGCTTATGACCTTTGTTTGAACTACTGAAGTGGAGTTCTCTTTGCTGCTGCTAAACTGAATCTGACAGCGTAAATATCTGGAGCTGCTCAACCCTTATTGCACATTCACAGACTGAAAGCATGGGTAGGATGGACACAGTAGAGAGATGCAGAGGATCTGGGCCTTGGGGACATCATATATGGTCCTTGTTAAAAGCATATCAGCAACAGCTCTGGACCTTTCAGTTATATAAGTTGATACATATGTTTTTAAGCTTAAACAAGTATAAACTGACTTTTCAACTGTACCGAAATGAATCCTAAAAGTAGAATGATGTCTTGGCTAGTTTCTATGGCTGTGTAACAAATGACCCCCAAACAGGATGGTTTAAAACAAGAAAATTTCATGGTTCAAAAGAAGAAAACATTTATTTTGCCACGGTCTGGGCAAGGAATGAAGGTGGTAGCTTATTTCTTCTCTACTGGGTATTCAGCTGTGGTGGTTTGAACAATGAAGGCTGGAATTATTTAAAAGCTTGTTCACTTACATGTCTGGTGCTTGGTCTGGGAAGGCTCAAACAGTTGGGACTGGAGAAGTTGGGAGTCCTTTCTCTCTAATTCTCTTTCCCTCCCCCCTCCCTCCTCTCTTCCCCTGTCTCTCTCCTTCTGTCCCTGCTTCCCTCCCTCCCTCCCTCTCTCCATGTAATCTCTGCATGGCAGCTTCAGGATAGCTGAAGTTCTTAGATGGCAGCAGAAGACCCCCAAGGGAGAAAGAGCTGGGGAGAAACTCTAACGTTTTTTACGGCCTAGCCTCATACATCATGCAGAGTCACGTCCACCATAGTCCAAGGCCCACCCAGATTCAAGAGGAGCAAACACAGACAGAGGAGTGGCAACATCATACTGTAAGAAGAACACGTGGTTGGGATACACTGGTGTGGCCGTCTTTGAAAATACCATTGGCCACACTTTGTGGGGTATTTGTAAGGATTAAATGGGGAGTTTTTCAAAAGACTATATTACAAAGATATAATACAGAACGGAAGACCAGAATGAGCTGAGGGACCCTGAGGAGACCAGTGTGAACTGGAAATAATTCTGTGGCCAAGCCAGGAAGATGCTAGAGAGAAGAGATGGAAGAGGAAGATGGGTGGAGAAAGTAATTACCCAAGTTTTACCATGTTGAGCTTTAAGGGCAATATACACAGAAATTCGGTAAAGGAAATGTGAAAATAACATTTATGTCATAAATCCGTTGTTCTTTTCACATATGCTAGTATTTCTGATGAAAATTGTTTATTTACTTATTTTTGCACTCATGCTTGAGTAATAAGAGAGGGTGGGAAATGGTGCCAGCTTCTCCTCTTGGTTCAAAATGCCTGTGACTGAAGCTTTACTCTATTGATCCCATGACTGGAACCAATTGCCAACACTTCAGAATTCCAAAAATGTATCTTCAATGTTTTTTTTGAGAAATCATATAAGTATTTTGGAAGTGTAAGCTGTAAAATTAAAATTACAAAGTGTGAGCCAATGTTGTATAAAATATGAATGAGATTATTGCTGAAGAATGAGAATAGAGGGTTAGGAGAATAGAAGGATAAAATGGATAAAGCCTGCAACTAAATTGATCAACTAAGTCATAGTAATAAAAAAAAAATCCCCTTTAGATGTGAAGTCTAAAATATTCCAAAGGAACTAGCTTTCCAACTTGATAAAAGTTATTTTGCCTCCTCTGAATGTCAGTTTCTTCGTGGACAATATGAGCGAGTTGGGTTAGAGGGTCCTGACTCTTGTGGGGAGGTTGTCAGACTTCTTTCATAATCAAACAAGAGTTCTGGACGCTCTTCCCAGAGAAGATGCACAGATACGCACATTTTCCACATGATATCAGGGCTATGGCCTCTAAGTCCAGGTATAAAATTCCTGGACGCCTGGCTTTCTCTGTCTTCTTCCTCTAAGTTCTGTGGTCGAGGAGACTTGATTTTGATACAACTTTCATACCTCCCCAGCTGTGGAAAGACTGTTAATCCTCCTTGAGTTCATCATCAATTCTTGGACCCAGGGCCAGCTTTTTTTTTTTTTTTTTGTGGTACACGGGCCTCTCACTGTTGTGTCCTCTCCCGTTATGGAGCACAGGGTCCAGACGCGCAGGCTCAGCGGCCATGGCTCACGGGCTCAGCCGCTCCGCGGCATGTGGGATCCTCCCGGACCGGGGCACGAACCCATGTCCCCTGCATCGGCAGGTGGACTCTCAACCACTGCGCCACCAGGGAAGCCCAGGGCCAGCTTCTTGAGGTGTTACGTGTGCAATCACACATGGCCCCATGCTCAGAAGAGCCTTACACTTAGTTTAATGCTCTATTGCCGCCATCTTGACATTCTTAATAACTTTTGGACAAGGAGTCCTATATCTTCACGTTGCACTGGGCCCAACAGATGATGTAATGGTCCTGCCCTGGCCGTCCTCTGAGTCGCAACCCTTCCTTTTCATATTCCTGAGAAGTGGGCATCCAGTCTCTGTGTGGACTCATAGAGCAAGGAGGAACTCCACACTTTTCGAGGCAGCTGTGTCAATCCTAGGTAGACCGGAGGGTTAGACATTTATATTGTGCTGAAATCTACCTGTCTATAACTGCACCCACGGATCACAGTTTTCTGTGTCTTGTGTGATGTTTCTTCTGACATAAGAATGTTTTACATCTTTTAAGACAGCTACCATTCCCTGCCACCTTAAAAGAAATCTATTAAATTAAGGAAATAAATCTTCCCTTCTTTGATTGATCCATGGAAAAAAGAAAGGCTGTAGAAAGCTCACACAAGATGAAAGACCACCTGAAAGGGCCAAATATGAAAAGGAAATAAAGTGATTACGATTGACACCGGAAGATGAAAAATCAGGAGAAAATTAAAGAGGATCAGTAGGGTTTCTGCTTCTGAAACGGAAACAAGCTGTAGTAGTGTTTTTTGCATCATAAAAAAGTCCCCAAAGAACAAACTATGCTAATGCAATTTGCTCTCATTTTGAAATTGGTAGTGTTAAGGAACAGATCTCTTTTTTGGTAAGGAAATGACTGAGCTTTGGTTATTTCTGAGGCTCTTCCTTTTCTTATTTTTTATTTTATTTATTTATTTTTTTTGCGGTACGCGGGCCTCTCACTGTTGCGGCCTCTCCCGTTGCGGAGCAAAGGCTCCGGACGCGCAGGCTCAGCGGCCATGGCTCACGGGCCCAGCCGCTCCCCGGCATGTGGGATCTTCCCGGACCAGGGCACGAACCCGCGTCCCCTGCATCAGCAGGTGGACTCTCAACCACTGCGTCACCAGGGAAGCCTGAGGCTCTTCTTTTTGAATAAGTATCTTAAACAGCAAATAACATAAATAAATAGGCTTTAGCACCACTGTGCCAAAACGTGGCTATTTGTTACGTGCCCTGACAGAGTATGTCCTTCCTCGGGAGAAACTTACATTTTATTCCCCTGTGTTTTGTTCATCTGTGTGCTCTGGCGTATAGTACAGTGCCTGGCACACAGAAGGCTGTCTGTAAATCTTTGATTCTGTAGTGTATGTTTCTGTGTCTGTGGCACGGATGAGCAAAGATGATTCTCCATGTTGGGGGGATGGAGAGGCCTGTCTTGATGACCACACAGCTAATGGCTCCCTTCATCGGGCATCAGTTCTAACCACATGGGAGTCAGGCAGGGTGCAGAAGCTGGGAAGCGTTCGAAATGACATTTTCCTTTTCACATGGTACTCATTACAAAGAGAAAGGCAGAACCTACTGTTTTTTCCATATAAAGGCATAGCTTTATCACTACAGGCACAAAGGGCATCTAGAAACAACTAAAATTGGAAAACTGCCACCCAAAGGATAGGTGACAGCAACTCTACAAAGCAAAATGGATTGGCCTAAATAACTCCATCCAACAAGCCAATTCACTCGGTTGTCAGGGAGCACAACGTGCAACTCACCTTTTCTGGGGCCCCAACCAGGAGACCAGCTTGCACAAAACCACGTTTGGCAGAAGTCGTGTTCGTTTGTAGCACAGCCGACTGGCAACACCTGCCCTGAAATGTTCCAGGTCAAAACCGTTCTGTAGGACTCTCAGATGTCAGCAGTACACTTGTCCAGACCTAGAGAATTCAATCAGCCCGTTGCGAGCTGCTCAACACGCGAGGAAAGCAGTCTTGGGTATTATTAGTCAGCTGTTGCTAAGCTGCTGTAGAGCACCAAGCAGCCCCTCAGTGGCTCCGCGGCTTTCAGAAACATGTTTCCTTCTTTCTTGCGCTACTTGTCCTTGGTGGGTCAGCCCCTCCTCTGATTCTTATTTTATCCATTCCAGGTCCCCGGGGGGAAGATACGGGCCCTCTCTGGACATACTGATCTTACTGCAGAAGTAAAAGAATAGTGATTGAACTTTGCAGTGTTCTTGAAAGGCTCTGCTGGATACAGCTGCATCACTTCTGTTCATATTCCATTGCCCTTAACACACAACTGACTATTAACATGCCTCCCGGAAGTGTTTCTGGAAAGATACATTTGGACTATGATTTTAACTTGCACTATTCTCATATTCAAACTCTGCATTTTCAAAATAAGCTCTTTTTTAAAAAAATTGAAGTATAGTTGATTTACAATATCAACTATTAGTTTCAGGTGTACAGCACAATGATTCAGTAATATAGGTATATATATCTATATAAATATATATCTATATTGATATATATATATATAAATTCTTTTTCAGATTCTTTTCCCTTATAGAAAAATAACCTCATTTTTATTATAAAACTTTTTATCATAAAATTTACATAAAGTCTGGCCAGAAACTTGTTCCCCACTCATTCATTTTTCTTTTAATATAAACTTATTTATTTTTTTTTGGCTGCATTGGGTCTTCGTTGCTGTGCGCAGGCTTTCTCTAGTTGTGGCGAGCGGGAACTACTCTTCACTGCAGTGCGTGGGCTTCTCATTGCGGTGGCTTCTCTTGTTGCGGAGCACAGGCTCTAGCCGCACAGTCTTCAGTAGCTGTGGCTCAAAGGCTCTAGAGCACAGGCTCAGTAGTTGTGGCGCATGGGCTTAGTTGCTCCACGGCATGTGGGATCCTCCCGGACCAGGGCTCAAACCCAGGTCTCCTGCGTTGGCAGGCGGATTCTTAACCACTGCGCCACCAGGGAAGCCCTCCCCATTCATTCTTTTTTCCAGCTATCTATTAATGATTTTACCATTTTAAATGATTTAATGCATTTTATTTTTTATTAGTTATCATATGGGTCAAAATGTAAAAAAATATGAGTATACAATGAAAAGTCTCCCTCTCCCCACTGTAGCCTGGCCATCCAGTTTTCCCACAGGCAACCAGCATTATTTGTTTCGCCTCTATCCTTTCTTAATCTTTTGTGTAAGTATGAACAATGAAATCTCAATTCATTTCCATTTTCCTAAGAATGTGGTGATTACTAACATTGTTTTCTGTGTTTATGGGGGGGGGGAGGGACATAGCCCTATCTTCCCTTTTATGCCTTTCTGCTTTGATCTCCCATATTCTGACTTGTACAATTAGCCCTGAGCAGGCAGTGATCCATTACCATTGCGTTCTTTATCCCTCTGTCCCGAGGGAGCATAGCTCACAATGTAACAAACAGTGTTTTCATGAAGAAACAATAAAGCAAATATTACTGTACTGGGTCAGGAACTCTCCAAGTTATTTTCCATCCCCCTCTCCAATATTATTAATCTTCAAAGTCACCATGGTGAAAGGTTTTTCTGACAACATATCAAGAGAGAAAAATTTTAGCTTGTCCCTTACTCAAGTTGGTGGGATCTATCTCTTTCTTGTTTCCCTCTCTCCTCTACTATGGGAAAGAATGTTACTCTTTCAAAAGTTCACTACCAAACAATGCTTCAGATCTAAACTTTCTCATGAGGAACACTTTCTACTTTTCATTTCTCCCCAACTTGTCTTCACCAGCAATGGAAGAAAGTCCTTGAGCGGATATGAAGGCAGGTTGGACTTAGAGAAGGATTTTACCACTGGTTTATTGACTAGATTCCATTATTTTGTGTGCCCAGAACTCACCCACTTCCTTTTCTGTGTATTGCCTTCTCCTTCTAGAAGCTATCCCTTCTTCCTGTTTAAACACATGGTTGATTTCGGAGTAGCCATGTTAGTTCAAGTGTAGTTTAGACACTGGCTACAACTGATTGGTCCAGAGGTGGACAGCAGATCCAGCCTGGGTCGATAGCATTTATCCCAGGGAATTTAGACTTTGGTTTGAGACTCACATCAGTCTCTTTCCAGATTGCTGAACCTACCAGTAACATGTAAAATTCTGTGGGTTATTTTTGCTGTTATAGGGATGGAAGAAATAGATGTAGATGGTCTGAAGAGAGAGAGGAAAGAAAGAAACAGATGAGATGGAGAGATACTGAAAGCATTCCTGTCCCTGGCTCCAGCTCTTTCTGCCCTTGCTTTGCAGCAGACATTTTAACCTTCGTTTGGTATAAGCTATTTCAGGTTGGCTTTCTGTTACTGGCAACTGGAGTCTAACAAATGCTGAGGGGGTGTGACAGCACCAACCAGCCCTGCTTTCTAGTGGGTAAGGCTTTGAGATCTAGCACCATCCCCTACATAAAGCATTTTATCCCCTCTGCCAGTTAGAAATTTATACTCTTGCAAAAACTTACCTCCTCAGATCATGTTTCTAACTGAAATATTTACCTGAAATAACTTTTCTTTCATAAACGTTGAATTACAGTTGACTGTCATTGACATGTTGCTTATGTGGCAGGAAAACACTTGTTTGGGATTTTTATTTTTTTTTAATCTAAGTATTTCCCCTCTCCTATTCAAGCAAAACCTCAGCAGTATTCTGACAAAAGCTACGTGTCTTGCATATGTAAAAAGCTGAACCCATAAAGGAGGTGATATTAAGTGCTTCTGGGGAAACGTATCAAAGCTAAGTAGGAATACCCCACCTCACCCCGAGGGATCCAGAAGCAGAGGAAACTTTATTTACCAGGCAGAGCCCCTGAGAGGTGGCAAGACCCCAGGAAAAATGTGGAAATGGTGTGTCTGGGCAGAAAGGCAGCCATAGACATCTTTGCTGAGATCTGCATGCCCCAGAGAGGCAAGGAAAGCGCAGAAAGATGCCAATGTCCCCCACTCACGTCAGGAAGTAGAACAGAAGACAGCTGGACCTAAAGGGGCCTGTAAGGACAGGAACAGGGCATCTCAGCCCTGACCTGTGAAGGCCATGCCCACGACCGTAACTACAGGTGTCTCTGTGCACGTGTGTGGAGATAGGACTGGCAGGCAAGATGCCACCACCTCCACCAGCGCACCCAATGCCTTGGCTCCATCGGAGGCCCCTGGAACTTCAGACAAACCTTAGGGAATAGAGGCTCTCAATTGGTAAGAGAAAGGTTCCCCCATCTACAGAATGTAAGCCAGAAAGAGAAATTAAATGGAACAATATAGAAAATGAAGGTATATTTTGTGCTCATTTGAATTTCTGGACTGAGATTCATACATGGCTACCTGTTATTACATCACTTTATATTTCGGGCAAACAATGTATTTGCAAACACAACTATATTCAGTTAAAATCTGTAATGAAAATCTAAGAAACTGTTGCTTATTCTGTTCATAATAACTCGTGAGCACTTCTATTGTGTCAAGCATTGTGCTAAGGACTTAAAATTCATTATTATATTCAAAATTTATAATAATTTTAAAGGGTAAAAATTCTTATCGTTAAAATTTCATAGACAGGAAAATTGAGTCCTTGAGAGGATAAACATCTTGCCCATTTAGGAATTATAAAGGATTCCATCCTATTTGTACCAATTGCTTCTGGCAAGAGACTATTTAGATGGGATATCTATGCCAGAATAAGAGTTCTCTAGGGATTCCAAAGTAACTACACAGTATATGAAGCCAAGATCACCATTAAGTAGCTTTTATAAACTGTTCATTAGCGTGGAAAGGCATTCAGTGAGGGCCAACTTGAACCAGAAGCTGTGCCAGGAACTTGGGTTAACAATGGAATCCTCTCCTTTAAACAGACCTGGTTCTGATGGAGCTGTTAAAAGGCTTGTCAGGAGACCATCCAGATTTAATTTCTTGAGCACACTAGCCATTAAGTCAGAAAAACACAGCTTTCAGAACTTGAAAGGACCAACACAAATCACTTCAATAGGTCACTGTCTCAGACAAGCAGGGCACCACTGTAATACTGCTGTCGGTGGCACAATCAAGGCCCTGAGTGATCAAGGGGTCACTATCCCCCCTTGACCTTTTAATTATTTTGTCTTTATCTTGTCTTTTAATACGGTACTCTCGCTGCACTATCACACTGTTCCTCATTTCCTCCAGAAGCGAATTATTTCTTTTCTAAAAAACTCTCGCGAGGGTTCAGATTACACGAGAAAACAAAAATCAGAAAATGGAAATTTATACAACTATATACAGGTATTTGGTTTAATCAAAACACAATGCCCCCATATTAGGCTTCTCCAGAGAGACAGGTCCAATAGGAATATGTACATAGAAATATACACACATATACACACACACACACACACACACACACATATATATATACACACACACACACAGGCACACACACACACACACACATATATACATATATACACATATACATATATATAAATATGGAGACAGAAAGAGAGAAAGAGAGAGAGACTAAGATTGAAATTGAATGGTTGGCTTTAAGGAATTGGCTCACACAACTGTGGGAGCTGGCAAGTCTGAAATCCATAGGGCAAGCTGGCCGTCTGGAAATTCAGGTAGGAGCTGATACAGTTTTAAGTATAAGCTATACAGGGAAGGCCACTCAGGCTGGAAACTCAGAGAAGCTTCAACTGGCAGTCTTGAGGCTAAACCCCTTCTTCTGGAAAGCTCAGCCTTTCTTTTATGGCCTCCAGCTGGCTGGAGGATGCTCCCCTGCACTGTGGCAAGGGAGTCTGCTGTGCGCAAGGTCTCCTGCTTTAAATGTTAATCACTTCTAAAAACATAACTTTAGAGCAACAACCAGACTGGTGTTTGACCAGACCAGCTACAATCACTGACCCAGAAAGTTGAAAAGGAATAAGTTCTGCCAAAGACAGACTGAATGGAATTTTTTTTTTTTTTTTTTGGCGGTACGCGGGCTTCTCACTGTTGTGGCCTCTCCCGTTGCGGGGCACAGGCTCCGGACGCGTAGGCTCAGCAGCCATGGCTTACGGGCCAAGCCGCTCCATGGCATCTGGGATCTTCCCGGACCGGGGCACGAACCCGTGTCCCCTGCATCGGCAGGCGGACTCTCAACCACTGCGCCACCAGGGAAGCCCTGCATGGAATTTTTAGTACGTGTTCCACCCAAAAAGTTTCCACGGTCAACACTTATTTGTTTAAACAATTTCAAACATATTTATTTATCGATGAAAGCCTTTATTATGCTCAATATACTGGGAATTCCTCAAGTAGGGGGCTATAGTTCGTGGTGATCTCTGATTTTTATAATCATACAATCTTTTTGTGTGAAAGTCGTCTCCTCTCTACCAGTGTTTCTTACTTTCTTTTTATTGAAGCATAATTGACTTACAATATTAGTTTTAGGTACACGACAAGTAATTTGATATTTTTATACTTTATGAGATGATCACTGAGATAATTCTAGTTACCATGTCACTGTACAAAGTTATTAAAATATTATTAACTATATTCCCTATGCTATACATTATATCCTCACGACTTATTTATAACTGCAAGTCTGTACCTCTTAATCATCTTCACTTATTTTATCCATCTCCCCCTGTACCGCCACGCCTCCTCAACCAGTGATCACCAGTTTGTTCTCTGTATCTATCAGTCTGTTTCTGTTCTGTTTGATTTGTTTTTTTATATCCCATATATTTACAGATTCCACTCCTGGAGAGAGTTCCAGCAGTTCCCTGCCCTGTTGGCAGATGTATTTCATTCTCGTACAGTCTAGGTGCCCTTTAAACTACTGTAATTTTGCTTTCACCCTCAGGGTGGGTGGGTCTGTGCGTGGGTCCCTCAGTAATACCTGTCCAAGTTGGGGGTGGGGTTCCCCTAGATACCATGCCTCTGTCTACCCTACCCATCTCTCTGTGGTCCCTCTATTGTCGGTTGTGCAGAAGCTATTCAATCAGCCATAAGTTCTCTTTCAGGAGGAATTGTTCTATATGTAGGTGTAGATTTGGTGTGTCTGTGGGAGGAGGTGAGTCCAGGGTCTTCCTATGCCACCATCTTGTACGGGACCCCTAAACCATTGTTTCTTGATGCAGAAACAGTGTTTTTGATCAAAATCAAAAACAATCTCTCTTTTTTGAAGCCGAGGAAACTGAAGCACAGAGAGGTGAAGGGCCCTGGCTCACAGAGAGTTGGTGGCAACTCCAGACCCAGGTTTACTGACTTCAGTGTTCTTACCAAAAGGAAAATATAAAAAGCTAGTAGTAAGTGGCAAGGATTGGGGCCACTCCTCGGGAGGTGTTTAGTTTGGGGCCGGCAGCTGTGATGGATTCTGTACCTCTCTAGCATTTCTATGCAGCTGAAGGTAGACCTGATGAATACGTATTAAATGGAAGATGGGTACATGATGGAACTGGAAGCCCAGCTGGCTTTGTCTTGATGATGATCGTGTGTGTGTGTGTGTGTGTGTGTGCGCGCGCGTGCGTGCGTGTGTGTGTGTGTGTAGACTATCAACTGGTGGAACCCTCTTTTTTTTCCCTAGGGCCAGTGACAGCCCAGTTGCCAGAAGTGGGCGGTGGGAAAAGCTGTTGAGTGGGTCAGTCTTGGGGTTTGAGGCAATTGCCTACACTTGCTATGCTTTGAACCCAAAGATGGAAGAAATTCCCATCTGGTTAAAAAAATGATGAGAAAAATTACAAAGCAATGATGGCATGCCACTCAAAGAGGAGTGAATCAAAGTTAATAATTAACAGAGGAATGTTATCCCCAAAGCTCTTTCCAAGAGAGTTTAAAAATCCTTCTTCTATTGATTCTTTTTCCTTGGCTATTGGCTTGGGCAGAGGATTAAAAAGCTATGATTTCAGATTTGATATATTCTCCTCCAGGAATAGACATCCTCCCAATGTGTGAATTTCTTGCTTTTTTTTTTTTTTTTAAGTTGAAGTATAGTTGATTTACAATGTTGTGTTGGTTTCTGGGTTTTTAAAAATTGAAGTATAATTGATTTTTAATTTCTTAGATTCATTTTAATCTTTACTTTAAAGCTTCCTGGGAACTCTTTGGGTATTCCATGGCAGATGACATTATATAGCCCTGTATGTATTTTCTTTTATGACAGAAGCATCAAACATAGGTGTCAGTATCTATTTTATTATACAGTGTTCCTTAACACTCTAAAAAAACTGGATAGGACTGAGACATACTAAAACCATAAAACTGTCCCATAGGGCCAGTAATGCAAACAGATCAATATTTTGTTTGAAAATGGTCTGGATTAGTCCTTCAGAAACTAATCTTGAAAAGTAGGAGATAATCACCATGGCACACCCCCTTTGTCTTTATAATTGTTATGGACTTGCCCCCAAATCCTCGTAATTCTCCTAGATTTTTCTCTCAGGTTTAAGAGACTCTAATGTTTAATATTCATGGTATAAATCAGTTCTTGGTGGGGTTCTTACCCCTGCACTCTACCTGAGGTCAGCATGGTGTCTGAAAAATGCAGAGCAATAGATGCTATTGGCATTTGTACTTTATTTAAACCTGGTTCTTAGGCTGGGTTTCCTCACAGCAGAGCCTTCAGGAGGGATTCGTGCGCAAGTGATTTACTGAGGGAGTGACCTCTAGTGAAGTTTGTATGGGAGTGAGGGCAGCACCACAGAATTGTCAAACACTGAGCCTGGGGGTGGGTGTTGTATCCCTGTATCTCTCAGTTAATGGCTGCGGATCACCCCGAGGGAGCGCGTGACCTCTCAGTCATTTCTGGGTGCGGGGGGTACCACAGCAGTTCTCTGAAGAAGGATGCAGCAGCTGGGGAAATTGTGCATTTGCCCAGTAAATGGGATCTAAGTAAGTCACCAAGAACATCTATCATACATAGGCAGACTTAAAGGTCCTGAATCCCTGCTTCCGTTCTTATTCTCCTGCCCTTAGCTTAACCACCTAGAATAAACACTAAAGCCATCATAAGCTGAAAGAGCCAGCTCTTGGCAGTCAGCTCCTGCCTGCACCCTCAACCATGTAACCCAAATATCAACTGGATTTCCTAACTCTGAATCCAAAAATTTAAACTTACGTCTTCAACCCTTGAAACCCTTTGCTATTTTCTAGTTTTATCAACTCTTTACTCAACTGACACCTTTTGTGATGTCAGATGTCAGGGGATTTTTGCCTGGATATCATAGAGTTTTTCATTCTGACTCTACAGAAGCACCACACAAAAGTTATACAAAGCTCTCTGCTTATCCAAATGAGACATTAATGAGAATTTGGCCAAGCCTGACCACTCTGAGATCCATGGGCTTTATTCCCTTTTCACTTCCGTGATGCTTTTCATTTGCTGTGAGACAGAAAAACTCTGCTGCATTGGCACAGGCAATACTCCTAACCCTCCCAACTGTCTTAAAAAGTCAGTAGAGGAAATGGAAGGAAGAGTTCCATATTCTTACTGTGGTTCAAAACAGATCCCAACTAAAGACAGTCAATATTTTAGGCTTTGCAGGCCACATACAGTCTCTGTCACATATTCTTCTTTGTTTTTGTTTGTTTACAACTCTTTAAAAATTTAAGAACCAGTCTTAGCTCTGAGGGCCATACAAACGCTGGCCTCTAGTGGGATTTGGCTCATGGACTGTAGTTTGCGAACCCCTGCTATATCAAAGACCTTACAAATGCAGCAACAGCTCCAACAAAATTGAAAAAAAAAAAACCATTTAAATACAAGTCACAGCCATTTGAGAAGCAAAGGTGCTGATTAAACAGCTATCAGAATCTCAAAATCAACATTAAACGTCTTGCTAAAAGCAGGCACATTCAGTAAAAAGAACCAGAAAATGAATTATTTCACAGCAGAACTTGTTGCCCCAAACAGGAAGTTACATAGTTGGTGAGACCCTGATAATATAATCAGGTACAATTATTGTAAGAAAAATGCTGGGACAAAATGCAGTACGAGAAATTAAAAAGGTTTCACACTGTCAAACAGTGTGATAAGTTGAAGTACAGTTGTCCCTTGGTATCCATGGGGGATTGGTTCCAGGACCTCCCCATGGATATCAACATCCACAAATGCTCAAGTCCCTTATATAAAATGGTGTAATATTTGCATACAACCTAGGCACAACCTTCCAAATACTTCAAATCGTCTTTAGATTATTTATAATACCTAATATAAAGGAAGTGCTATGTTAATAGTTATAAATACAATGTTAATGCTATGCAAATAACTGCTGGCAAGTGACAAATTGAATTTATGCTTTTTGGAACTGTCTGGAAATTTTTCCAAATGTTCTTGATTTGCGGTTGGTTGAATCCACAGCTGTGGGACCCACAGATGTGGAGGGCTGACTGTATTGATGACATGTTACATGATCTTGAAGAGGTTTCGTGAAACAAATTGAAAGACCACATGGCTTCTTTATCTAGACTGAGTCCGCAAATTTCACCAATAAATGTGATACTGCAACCTTGGTAAGATTTACAAATAACTGTGAAATTCAAGAACACAAAGAATTGCCCATAAAAATCAAAGGCCAGGACACAGATAATATTTGGCCTTCATATCTATAAACAAAAGGTCTGTCTTGGAAGAACAGTGTTGATTTCTGAACTGATGGAGCCTTGTCAATGGTTGGTTTTGATCTTTTTTTTTCATAAATTTATTTATTTATGTATTTTTGGCTGCATTGGGTCTTCATTGCTGCCTGTGGGCTTTCTCTAGTTGTGGCAAGTGGGGACTCCTCTTCGTTGCGGTGCGCGGGCTTCTCATTGTGGTGGCTTCTCTTGTTGCAGAGCACAGGCTCTAGGCGCGTGGGCTTCAGTAGTTGTGGCACAGGGACTCAGTTGTTCCGCGGCATGTGGAATCTTCCTGGACCAGGGCTCGAACCTGTGTCCCCTGCCCTGGCAGGTGGACTCCTAACCACTGTACCACCAGGGAAGGGAAGCCCCTCAATGGATGGTTTTATGAGCGCTCTGGTATCTTGTTAAAATTTCCTCGCATTGTCACAACACACTGCCTTCTTCCCAGAGAAGTACTGTTGTCAAACACTCTTAGAGATAAAATGAAAGAAAGTTTTGGATGATGCTACAAGATGGCTTTGATATATAAAGGCTAATTAACTTGAGAATATTTGAAACTGTGGGAAAATCTGGACAAAGACCACATATTCTGCTATACATAGAAATTTAGTGGCTTACCAGAGGAAGAGTTTTCAGTAGAGTTCTTGAGCTGATAGGTGAAATTTAGAAGTGCTTTCAAGATAAATTGGCCAGATTTTACTAAGTGCTTTGAAGATGAACAGGGGCTGCAGAAAGTAGCCTTCTCAGCAGATACTTTTCATCGTGTGGACTAGTTGAACAAGTTTCTGTAAGAAAGTGTTTTGCCTTCAAATGACAAGATGCTTGAATTTAAAAGGTAACTGAGAGGGATTTTGGATTCACGTAATGATGGAATAAGACCCTCCTGGAAAACTCCCCTGCAGTAAACAACTATAAAACTTGGACATAAAGCAAAAAGCAATGACCTGAAGGCACTGGAGGGAGAAGAGAAGCATACAGAAACTGATGAGAAATAAATACTTGGAAGAGGGGAGCTGTATGGTAAGCTCCTTGTATCTGTGGCTTTTAGCCTGGGTGCATGGCCAGCACATGTTGGTGAAGGTGTCAGGAGAAAACCCATGGTCTCTCTGATGGGGTAATCCACAGATGATGGACAGAGTCGGAGATTCCCTGAAGAAAAAGAGATAGAGAGGACTTTCCCAAATTCTACTAGTTTCTCTGACTAATTCCTGAACCACAGACGCATGAAACAGACTCAAGGTATCTTAGCTAAAGATAGATGATCCCAACTGAGTCTGGAGTTGCTGTTCAAGAAACAGAGTTCCATAAGCAAAAGAAAACCACTTATTAGAGTAAAACAACAAAATCAAGAATTTACACAACCATTCACAAAGTCCAGGGTAAATCCAAAGTTTCCCAACAAAACTAACCAAGAAAATGGAATACATCCTCAAGAGAAAAGAAAATCAACTGAATCAGAACTTGAGAGGAACTAGATATTACAGTGAGCAGACAAGGACTTTTAAACAGATATTATGATGATTTTCAATGAGATAAAACAAAGTATGAGCTCAATAAATAAAAAAATGGAAAATTTCAAAAGCAAAAGAAAAACAAAACCCCAAAACCAAATGGACAATATTTGAATGAAAAAATTCAGTATTTTTTGAAAAATACAATATTTGAAAAAAAAATTTACTGAGCAGTCTTGGCAGCTGGATGGAGATGACAGAATAAGTGAACTCAAAGAACAATAGCAATTTTCCAACGTGAAGAATGAAAGAAAAAAGACTGGGAAAAAAACAACAGAACCTTTTATATAAATATCAAGTATTCCAACATATGTGTAATAAGAATCCCAGAAGAAGAGAGAAAAAAGTTCAATAAAAATGACAAAAAAATTTCCCCCAGTTTGATAAAAGGCAGAAATGTATATATAGAACATGCTCAGAGGAATAAGCATAAATAAGCATAAATGGAATAAGCATAAACAATCCCACACTGCGGCATATCATGGTCAAAGTGGTGAAAACCAAAGATAGGAGAGCAAGTCTTCAAAGCATCAAAAGAAAAACAACACATTCTTTACAAGGGATCAATAATTTAATTAATGGCTAAGTCTTCAACAGAAACCATGGAGAATGGAAGAGAGTGGAACAACATCTCTAAAGCACTGAAAGGAAAAAAATTGTCAGCTCAGATTCTATAACCAGAGAAAATATCCTTTCAAGAATAAAGATATTTTTAGATGAACTAAGACTAAAAGTATCATCACCAGCAGATTTCCACATGCTAAAGGAAGTTCCTCAGGCTGAGGGTAGTCACAAAAGAATGAATAACATAAAAACTGTAAATTTAAAGGAATAATTTTTCTTTGTTTTCCTATTAATTGGTTTATATGAATCACCTAACTAAAGAAAAAAAGAGAATGGTGTCTTGTGTAATTTATAACAAATGGAGATGTATTATGTATGATAGTTATGTATAATAAATCATGGAGGGCATATGGAACTAATGGCTCCATGGTTTCTGTATTTTATTTGAGTGGTACCATATTAATGCAAGTGGGCTATGAGAACTTAAGGATGTATACTGCAATCCTAGAGCAGTTACTAAAATATTATTATAATGCCTGAAAAAAAGTAAAAAGCTAGAAAAAAATATAATGTAACATCAAGACATCGGGTATCAAAAAATAAAAGGCAGTTCCCACCTCTAAGAGATGGGAAACAAATGAAATAAGCCATACAATTACCCCGGGTAACTGTCAAAGAGTTTTAGGCAATGGTGCGGTGAAAGAGAAGCCAGAAAGAACCCAGCTGCTCCCTGAGTTGAGAACTCGGAGCCGGGAGAGTGGAGACATCTGCCTCAGAAGTCAGGAAAAAAACAGTCCTGGACTAAACACTGCTCTGCTTCCACCTAAGAAAGCTTAAAAGCAACCCCTGAAAGGATCAAACTGTTGTCAAGTAACCAAACTGTGTCTAAGAACAAAGATCAAGAATATTTATAGGAACACAGATTAAACAAGTTAAAATTAACATTACCTGGCAGGTGTATTAATTTTCTATTGCTGCACAGCAAATGACTGCAAACTTTCTGGCTTAAGACAACACCCATTTATTACCTCACAGTAATGTAGGTCAGAAGTTTGGGCAGGGCTCAGTTGACTTCTTGGCTCACCATCTTACAAATTAGCAATTTGTTGGCCAGGGCTGTTGGCTCATGTGGGGCTTAGGGTCCTCTTTCACATTCATTTGTCTACTGGCAGAATTCATTTCCTTGCAGTTATAGAATTCATTGAGATTTCAACTTCTTCAAGGCCATCAGAAACAACACTTCTCTGACTTCCTTTGTCTCTGCCCTCTAGATTCCTTCTAAGGGCACACCTAAATAGGTCAGGCCCACAAAAGACAATTTATCTCTCGGTTAATTCAACTGATTTGGGACTTAAATTTCATCTCCGTCAATATGTAATGTAATCACAAGAGTGATATTCTTTCATCAGGCAAGGGGATTATAAGATGGTGTGGGGCATTGGAGTCATCTTACAATTGTGCCAGCTACACTAGGCATGAGAAAAATATGACCCATAATGATGAGAAAATTCAATGGACTGAAATCAACTTAGAATTGATACAGATGATAGAATTGGTAGAGTGGGATATTTAAACAGCTATTAGAGCTATATTCTATAAATTCACAAATCTAGAGGCATGATTAAACACATTACATAAGACATAAAACAATCCAAATGTAGCTTCAAATGATGAAAATTACAACGACTGAGATTAAAAGTGCACAGGATGGAATTAACAGCCGATTAGACATTGCAGAGAAAAAGACTAATAAGTTTAAAAACAAATCTTCACAGGGCTTCCGTGTTGGCACAGTGGTTAAGAACCTGCCTGCCGATGCAGGGGACACGGGTTTGAGCCCTGGTCCGGGAAGATCCCACATGCCTCGGAGCAACTGAGCCTGCGTGCCACAACTCCTGAAGCCCATGCACCTAGAGCCCGTGCTCTGCAACAAGAGAAGCCACCACAATGAGAAGCCTGTGCACCGCAATGAAGAGTAGCCCCTGCTCACAGCAACTAGAGAAAGCCTGCGTGCAGCAATGCAGCCAAAAATAAAATTATAAATTTATAAAAAAACAAAGCTTCATAAACAATCCAAAATAAAACATGCAAAGAAAAGAAGAATAAACAGAGAAATGGGAAAACTTCAGTAGACTTAACATCAGTGTAACTGGAGTCCCCAGATTTAGGAGGGAGAGCAGAAAAGAAAATTTGAGGAAACCATATTTGAGGAAATACAGTTAAATGTTTTCAATTTTTTTTTTTTTTTTTGCGGTACACGGGCCTCTCACTATTGTGACCTCTCCTGTTGTGGAGCACAGGCTCCGGACGCGCAGGCTCAGCGGCCATGGCTCACGGGCCCAGCCGCTCCGCGGCACGCGGGATCCTCCCGGACCAGGGCACGAACCCGCGCCCCCTGCATCGGCAGGCAGACTCCCAACCACTGCGCCACCAGGGAAGCCCTTCAAAATTTGATAAATACTATAAATTCATGGATCCAAAAAGCTCCATGATCCTCAAGTATAAGAAACATGATGAAAATTACACCAAGGCATTTTAACCTTGTATCATTAAATCCCATGATAAAGAGAAAATCTTAAAGCCATCCAGAGCAAGAGACATATATATATAGGAGTGAGGTTAAAAATGACAGCAGACGCCTTGGAAATAATGCATGGGAGAAGACAACGGAGCAGTACCTTTAAAGTATTGAAAGAAAAACCCTGACAAGCTAGACTTCTGTACTCAGCAAAACGATCTTTCAAAAATTAAAAAGGTAAAATAAAGCCTTTGCTTCAGATATACAAAAGCTGGAAGAATTTATCTCCAACAGTGTTTCACTAGAAGATATCTTAAAGGAAGTCCTTCAGGCAGAAAAGACAAGAATGCCAAATGGAAATCTGGATCTACACCAAGAAATCGTGAACACTGGAAATGGTAACTAGGTGAATAAATAGAAAAGACTTTTCATTATTTAAATTTGTTTGGGAGGTTGCTGACTGCTTAAAGCAAAAATAATAAAAATAGATCATAGGGTTTCTAACATATAGAAGTAAATGTATGACGAAAACAAGAAAGCCAAGAGAGGAGAAATAGAAACTCTTAAAAGGTTCTCATATTGTGAGTGAAGTGGTGCAGTATCACTAGAAGGTAGACTGTGGAAGGAAGTTGAATATGGATACTGTAAACCCTTAAACAATAACAACAAAATATTAATACAAGTAATTATAGATAGTAAACCAACAACTGAGATGAATGTATTCATAAAAATACTCAATCTAAAAGAATACAGAAAAATTGGAAAAGGGGATAAAGAACAGATGGGAAAATTGGAAATAAATAGCAAGATGATAGATTTAAACCCAGTTATATCAATAACCAAATTAAATGTAAATGATCTAAACACTCTAATTAAAAGGCTGAGATTGTCAGATTGGATATGAAAGCAAGATCCATCTATATGCTGCCTAGAGGAAACCCATGTTAAGCTTCAAAATATAAAATGGGTTATAAGTATAAGGATGGAATTAGATATACCATACTAACATTAATTCAATTCAAGCTAAAGTGGCTATATTAAAGTGGCTATGATAAAAGGGTTATCAAGAGGATATAACAATTGTAAATACTTATGCACCCTAAAACAGAGCTTCAGAAATGCATAAAGCAAAAACTGATAGAACTGAAAGGAGTAACAGACTAATTTACAATACAGCAAGAGATTTCAAAATCCCCTGAAAAAACTGATAGAACACTAACACCCAACTGACCTAATTGATCTTTTTATAAACCATCACCCACAACAACAGATTACACATTCTTTTCAAGTACACACACAAAAAATTTATCAAGGTAGAACAAGTTGTAGGCCATAAAAAGGTCTTCATAAGTTTAAAATGATCCAAATTATACTAAATATATACTCTGACCACACTGGAATTAAATTAGAAATCATTAGAAATCTATGTGGAATAGCCCCAGATATTAAAAACTGACACACTACTACATAACTCATGGGACAAAGGAGAAATCAAAAGTGAAATTACAATTTTGAACTGAATAAAGATGAAAATACAGCATATCAAAATCTGTGGGATGCATCTGAACGGAACTTAATGTAAAAGTTATAGGGCTAGACACCCATATTAGAAAAGAAGGAATCAAATCACTGACTTCAGCTTGAACCTTAAGACATTAGAAGAGGATCAGATTAAGCTTCAAGTAAGCAGAAGAAAGGAAATAAAAATGATTAGAGAATTAATCAGTGACTTAGCAAACAGAAAAATAGTATGATATAATCAATGAAACCAAAAGCATATTCTTAGAGAAGGTCAATAAAGTCGATAAACTTCTAGACAGACTGATCAGAAGAAAAAGTGAAGATACAAATCACCAACATGGGGAATGAAAGTGGTAACATAACTACAGATCCTAGTTATCAAAAAGATAAAAAGGGAATATTATCCATTATCTCAAAACATTTGACAACTTAAATGAAACAGACAAGTTCTTTGATAGACACACTACCAAAGTTCACTTAAGAAGAAATGAAAAACTTGAATACCTCCATCTATGTCAAAGAAATTGACCTTGCAGTTAAACTATTCCAACAAAGAAAACTGCAGCACCCCATGTCTTCACTGGTTAATTCTACCAAATATTTAATGAAGAAATAATATCAATTGTACTCAAGCTCTTCCAGAAAAGTAAAGAGGAAATAATTCCCAACTCATTCTGTGCTCTAATGAAACAGTCTTACCCATGTATATTTTTTATTTTATTATTTTATTTTTTTGCTGTAGGCTGGCCTCTCACTGTTGTGGCCTCTCCCGTTGCGGAGCACAGGCTCCGGACGCGCAGGCTCAGCGGCCATGGCTCACGGGCCCAGCCGCTCCGCGGCACGTGGGATCCTCCCAGACCGGGGTACGAACCCGTGTACCCTGCATCGGCAGGCGGACTCCCAACCACTGCGCCACCAGGGAAGCCCACCCATGTATATTTTTACAGTTTTGTGTATATTTCTGTAGGATAAATTTTAGAAGTGGAATTGCTCATTCAATTAGAAACAGTGTAAGGGTAAGATCTTTCAGCAAAAGGCAGACAGCCCCTAAGTTCTGTTTGTCAGAGAGGGTCCTGTTCTTTCCAGCAGCCACAGCAAAGAAAGGAACAATTATTCACAGGATTTAATGTACCCTTAAGGAGAGACCTTCAAAGGAAAAGCTGTCTTTGGGGAAATCAGTGGAATAAGCACCAAAGAGAAGCAGAGCTCAATCAGTTCAGGTGAGAGTCGACCTGTTATAAAGAGAGAAGACCCGACTCCTTTCCTATCCTTCAGGAACAATAGTTGCAGTTTTCTGGAAAGAACCCAGGCTGGGGGAAGATCTCTGCTATCCACCAGCCTGACAGCACACACCCTATGAAAGAACTTTAGGGTCACACAGCTTTCCCGCATATAGGGGAGGTCTGAGGAGTGTGGAGGTGTGAAAACAAAGACTGAAGGTAGTCAAACCACCTTATCAGTATCAAAAATCATAACGGTGAGGTCTGACCATGAACCAGACACTGCGCTACATGCTTTCCATAAATTATAATATTGAACTCTCACCATACTTCCAGCAGGAGGTATCATTATGCCTGTTTTATGGATGACGAACCAGAGGAACAGAAAAGTTAAGTAACTTGCCCATGGTCACACTAGGTCATGCTACGAAATGGGCAGTCTAGGATTTAATCCAGACCTGGCACGGAAAGCAACTACTAAGTGTGTTCTGAATGAGATGCCCAGACTTGCAGATTAGGACAGGACAGGGACGTTGACAGTGAGGGGTCTGGAGTAACGCTACAGCAACCTGGTAAGGGCAAGGGGTCAGAGCCTCACCAGCATTCAGAGTAAGAACAGGTGTCCAAGGTGTGCCTGCCCAGATACTCCAAGTCTGGAAAGGGGCCACATAAACTCTTGTCACCTGTCAGGAGCCAGGAAGTGAGGTTCCAGTGAAGAGACTGGGCTCATTTTTCCATCAATGAAAAGAAAGAGAGGGTCTGCCCTTTTGACTGACCTTCCCTCTATTGTTTGCCCATCTGGATCTTGGAGGACATATACCCTGAGGGTTCGTGACTAGACCACCACTCTGGGGATTACTAAGCCATCCTCTGTATGTAGCCACAGGAAGACCTCACTGTCTTCTGAAATGTTGCAGCCCTCCCTGTTCATTTCTTAAAAGTCATGGCCAAATCATTCTGTGACAGTTTACTAAACGCTTACAATTCTCAACGAGGAGACAACTGCAGCAGGATGGAGCTCTGCTTTGGGGCTACAATAAAAGGCACATCCCTAGTTTTTTTTTTTTTTCTGTTTTGGAGATAACTGCAATGGGATCAGAAGAGTCACTAATTTTTAATGCCACTGAAGGCAAAATATACGGCGCACGATCATAATAGTAATTGCATCGTTACTGCTTTGCTATTTTAAAAGCAAGAAGAATGTTAACATAAGCTCTTTTCCTTTTTTCTTAATAGATCTTTATTGGAGTACAATTGCTTCACAATACTGTATTAGTTTCTGTTGTACAACAAAGTAAATCAGTCATATGTATACATATATCCCCATATCTCCTCCCTCTTGAGCCTCCCTCTCCACCCTCCCTGTCCCACGTCTCTAGGTCATCGCAAAGCACCCAGCTGATCTCCCTGTGCTATGCGGCTGCTTCCCACTAGCTAGCTATTTTACATTCGGTAGTGTATACATGTCCATGCCACTCTCACTTCGCCGCAGCTTCCCCCTCCCGACCGAGTCCTCAACTCCATTTGTAGATGTTTGTCTACGTCTTTATTCCTGCCCTGCCACTAGGTTCATCAGTACCTTTTTAAAAAATTTGATCATCTGTTAGTTCATTTCACAAGGATTTATTGGGTGAGGGCCAGGCTCCTTGCTAAGTGTTGCAGGTACAGAAATGAGAGTTGATGCCCTAAATTTCACACAAAAGATCTGGCAAGGCTGCGAATTCAAATGGCAAGGTAATTCGGCAATCCAGAGAATCAAATCATGCTTTTAGTTTGCAGCTCCCTCTGCTCTAGAGTTGCGAGGGATAAGAATTTCTTTTTTGCACAGTCACAGAAAGTCCCTAGTTTCAGTTCAAGGCATGAGCTGAACTGAACTGAACTCAGTCATTTGTCATTCCCTTTCTTTAAGCTTCTCAGTCCTTAAATGATTCCATCATCCTCAAATTTCTCATGTCCTTCAAACCATTTTATGATGGCAGCAATCTGGTTTCCCCAAAGCTCTGCCTTCAATGGATACTTGACTCCTGGTGACCACAGATATTAATTCAGTTAGCAGCCCCTCTCCCACATGACCTAGGCTGCCAGTTAACCCATCTCTGGTTAGTGATGGGATCTGTAGTTGTCTTCAACAACTAAGACAGAGAACCAGTCTCACATTCTATGTTTGTTGGTTGCAACCCACTCCTGGAACCAAGTTCTTTCATCAGGGTTCTTGGTTGCAAAACCCAGAAACACACTCTGGTTAATTTAAAAGGAAAAATGCTCTATTAGTTGAATATTTGCTAGCTCCTACAGATCACGAGAAGACCAGAGAACTGGATTTAGAAAATGGACAGGAATGGAGGCTGGGCAGCTGAGATAAGCAGAATCTGTTTACAATGTTAACACAAGTACTACCACCACCTCTCCCGGAGCCTGGCTGCCACTCCTACCACAGGTATAAATCCTAAACATTCCCTACTTCTTTGTACCATTTAAACTCAGTTTCAGGGAGAAGCAGCTGATGGGCCAAATCCAGGTCTAGCACCCAAGCCCTAGCATCCAGGGGACCAAGAGAACAAGTAAATGGACCCTCACTAAGACTCAAGCAATGGCAGTTTCTTCAACACAGAAAGGGGTTCAGTCAAAAATGACAAATTTCTTCTATAGTTAATTAGACAGGAAGTAACCTGACCCATATGAATATTAGAAAAGAGCTTGGACAATGGATTGTAATGATGTGTGACTAGATGGGCACTGACAGGAAGTGCCTTTTGAACCCAGAATAACAGGACTTGATGATTTATTGGTTGTGAAGGGTGAGAGGGAGAGAAGGAGAGCGTGGAATCTGGTCCCACCCTCAGGTTTCTGGCTAGGATGACTAGGTGATTGCCTAGGTTGTTGATCTCAGAAACATATCAAGAACTGGGGCTGGATCCTAGGTCCCTAACTCTAGGATAGGCAGTATGGTGTAACGGTTAAGAGACTCTGAGTACAGTCTTCTTGGGTTCAACTCCTAGCTGACCACTTCCCAGCTGTATGATTTTGGATGCGTGACTTAACCACTCCACACTTCGGCATCCTCATCTTAAAACGGGGGTAGTAATAATATCTGTCTAATGAGTGGTTGCCAGGCTGAATGAGCATAAATACGTAAAGCACTTAGAACGGCGCCTGACACTATACAGGGCTCAGTAAATGTTAGTTTCTATTGTTAGCTATCATCCATTCACTGCTCACTCCAATTAATTCAATGAGTTTGGGGGGTTCGCTATATCCCTATGAAAAGGTTGATCTGAAAAAAAAAAGAGTCATATTTAGCAGTTCGGGTTTACTGGTCATGCTGTCCACCATGGAGGAATGTAAACCAGCCTGAGGGCAGCCACTCATAAAGTGAGACAGAGTAGCCACTTTGTGTAAGACAGGGTTCCAGAGCATGTTGATAAGAAACTAAGAAAATGACCTCTGCAGATCTGAGACTGTGTCTTCTGCATGTTCTAATTTCACTTTCAGAAACCACTAAATTACAAGTCACTTATAACAGGGGAATGACACAGCATTTTGAAACCACTACTCTAGCGTGAGCCCGTCAAACAGGTTTCTTACATAACAAGAGCTCTGGCATCTCACCCAGGCGTGGCTCTTTGCCAGGTCCTCCATCCGCTAGAAAAAGGTACGGAGATATTTGGACAGTCATTTCTGAACCACACTTAGGACACAGGGCAGTGTGCAGGCCAAGGCAGTGGGAGGCCAGTTCTACTCTGGCTTCGAGGGACTCTGGAATATTCGAGGTTGAATGCAAGTGGAAGGCAAATGCTTAGATATCCCTTGTATTTCCAACTCCATCAGGGCATGCCTGGGGGAGCTTCAGGTCTAGGCCTTTCTGGAGCCAGCAGGACCTTCAGAACTTGCAAATCTCCAGGAGTTTCCTGAACGGTCTTCAGTTCTATATCAGCTCATAAAGGTTAGAACTACCCCCAAGAGCCTTTCCTGATGCCCAGAACCAAGAGAAGCTGGGTGTAGCACTTCCACCCCCACTGCACAGTAGGTCTGAATTTCCTAAAGGAAGAAAGAACCCAGGGCCAAGAAAGATAAAGATCAGCTTTCAAGCTGGAAAATAAATATCCTTCTCTGTAGACTAATGCAAAAACAAACTAAAAATTTACCAAAACTTTTGGCATTAAACATTCTATTCATTTTCACTCTGAATTGCTAGGATAATCATAGGACACTTGCATTGCATACGAGCTCTGGCTGGAAAGAGCTAGTCAGTTCTATAAAATATACAATCTCTCTACTTTTCTGAGTTCTCTTACTCAGACATAATTGGCTTTGAGACGGGATGGTTCCTCAATTGTGTGGTATGATCTAAAATTTGGAGTGTTTTTACGTTACGAAAATTATCAGCATAATGCTATTTTTGACAGTGCTCTGAAAAAGGGAGACAGAATTTAAGCCTCATATCAAGAGAGCAAATTCTCCATTTTATGACGCTTTTTCTTGCAGTTTTAGCGGAAGGAATCTTATTGAACAGGTAAGATATTTCTAAATACCTTAATATTGAGGATTGCTACTACTTCTTATCAGGTACTGGCCTTGGCACCTTGCATACGTTATCTCTAATTCTCATAATAAACCTGAAAGGTAGAGATTATTGCTCCATTAATCAGAGATGAGGAAACTTGGGTTCTGAGAGTTTATTTTGGCTAGGGAGATGCAGACTTGCTACCTACCGCAAAGCACTAACTCTTTTCATTGTACCGTGACGTCTCTTCTAAAGAAAGAAAATTGTCCTAGAGTGAAGGTGTCTTCTGGTCTAGCTAATTCAGAAGAGACCCAAACCTTCACTAGAAACTTAATTCACCATTTTGCCAAATGGTAGGTATTTTAGGTATTTTTGAGGTGGAATCACACTTCCTTTAAGGGTCGAGGTTTTGTGTTTTGTTTCTATTTTTTGTTTTTGTTTTGCTTCAGTGCAATCAATCAGAGGAGGCATGCAAACAAAATTTTTCTGATAAAAGCTGTTCACTTCTCACATTTCACTGAGGTGCCAAGTTGCCTTCAAGAGTGAAAAAAGCTATAGATCAGACCATTAGAAGGTCAGTCTGCACAGAGCTGTCCATGACCTGCCATCTCATTTGCTGATCAGTGCCCATTGTAACATCTCCTTACAATATTTTGAGGGGTCCCTGTGGGCAGAATCTGCATGCAGGAAGCTAAGGGTTGGGTAGACTCACTCCAAATGCTTCTACTTCAGAAGAGTGAAGGGTGGGATTTGCGTCCCCATTCACCCATTCGGCCTCTTGCCTGACTTTTGGATGCAACCGTTTCTGGCTAAAAGACCTGTCTTCTGGGGCATCACTCCAGCTCCTAGTTACTGACAATACAAGAAAACAAAAGACAGAGCTGCTCTTACACTAGGCACAAGCATCAAGAAGGAAACAAAAATTGGCCACAAGTAACCAGCATATCAATTCTGGGAAGAGCAGTGATCTTATATTCAGACATGCAATTCAGTGCAGACGGATGAGAAGATGCTGTCCAAGGTTTTGCCCTTGTCTGGCTCCCTCACTCAGATGCAGCTGTGCCTGAAATCCACCCTTAGGCAGGCTTTCTTGAGCTTAAACTGTTCTTCTCTAGAAGTCACCTCTTTAAAAGGCAAATGTCTAAGGAGAGGAGAATATGACTTTATTTTACAACCTTTGCATGGCTGTTACCAAACAACTTCTTAGGATAAAAGGAATCAAAGGCAAATCACCACATCTCTTGTTCCTCAGTTTCCTTGTTTGCAAAATGACAAGGGCGTGAATTAAGAAAGTTTTAATTTATGTTCCCACTTTATGACTCATTAGGACTCCCAGAATTCAGACAATACGAAGGCACTGTTAACTCAGGGAAAAGGGAGGGAAAGCCTCACAGGCATGAAATCCAGCTAGTGGGTTGTAATCAGCATTCATTTTTTGTAATGGAAGAGAATAGAGAATACAGATTCCATTGCATGTAAAAAGGTAGGTATTGTTTTGTAAATTTTATGTATATATTATTCATTGAGCTGGAAACCCTCTTGTGTCTTCCTTTCTCTCATCTTCCTTATCTTCTGTCTTATCACTCCCCTTGACCTTTTCATGTCCATCCCCGACTAGATTTTGTACTCAACATGAACTCCCACAAGTCTTGGCAGTTACCTTGTCCTAAAAGGAATGAAGGCCTTTGCAGTGTAGTTTTGCTATATACTAACAGCAAGGGTGGGAAGGACTGAAGAATATTTTGTGGATCAGAGTCAATTATTAAAACTTCTTTGACTCATCAATTAATCACTTGATTACAAGCCTTTGAGTTGGTTGGGACTTACTGAGGACTCACTATTTGTAACACCTGACACAGTGTATTTAGAGATTTTCATTAAGTGCAACACATGTGGTTTAACCTCAAGAGAGCCCTATGAAGTTAAGGAAGAGAGAAATGTCACAATTTTTTTTTTCAAAGAGGAGGTGGCAGACTGTACTTTCTAAAGATGGCCACAACTCTATCTTCTAAACGCTCTCATACAGTGTTGTCTTGTCAAATCCCATCAAGACTTGGATTCTCTCTCTCAACTTCCTTGAATCTAGATGGGACCAGTGATTAATTTTGACCAACAGAATACAGCATAAATGATGCTGTGCCACTTCTGGGCATAGCGCTTAACTGGCTCGACAGCTTCTGCTTCCTGCCTCTTAGAAGCCAGCCAGCATTTAAGAAATAGGAGTACATTCAGACCACCATTCTGTGAGAAATCCAAAGCCATGTGGAGAGGCCCTAGAGGATGAGGTACTGTGTGGAGGGAGGGAGGGAGGGAGGGAGGGAGGGAGGGAGGGGGAGAGAGGGGGGGAGAGAGAGAGAGAGAGAGAGAGAGAGAGAGAGAGAGAGAGAGAGAGAGAGAGAGAGAGAGAGAGAGAGAGAGAGAGAGAGAGAGAGAGAGAGAGAGAGAGACACACACCAAGGTGCCAGACTCATGAGTAGGAAGCCATATTGAAGGTGGATCCTTCAGCCCTACTGCCCCAGCTGATGCTGTGTGGACCACAGACTACGCACCTTGCTGAGCCCTTCCTGAATTCCTGACGCACACAACTGTGAGTGAGATAAAATTATGTTTTAAGCCACTGCATTTGGGGGTGGTTTGTTGTGTGGCATAGATAACTGGAACAAAGGGCAAGGACCCATATACACGTAATGCTTCTAAGCATCTGGTTGCAGCCATGGTGAGTGCTTTATGTAAGTGCAGAAAGTTTTGGGTGATAAGAACCCCAGAGTAGATGCTCTGGGCATACTCAGCACCCTTGGAAAAGCTAGCCTTCAAATAAGAGGTAACTTATACCTAGTCAAGATTGAAAAGGATCTCACAGTCAGATGCTAGTGATTTCTAGCATCACTAGGAGAAGTCTGGCATGGAGAAAGAAGACCCAGGATCATTACCAAAACTAATAAAATCCCTTCACCATCTTCAGCTCTCAGCTCCCTACACCTAATGAAATCAATTCTTAGAATCCTTTTACTTCCTGGCTATGGAGGAGCCAGACATTTTTTTCCCTCCAATGACTCTTTCATTTCCCTCCAAAATTGTATGTACCTTGAACCCTGGGAAAAATCAGACTTCAATCAAATATCACTACAATAAGCACATCAACTATAATGTACTACAAGAAAGTTAAAATGCTATAGCCTTGTATGCTAAATCCTCAAGGAAACACAATTCAAATAATCCATGTTTACTTAATGCCCAGTTTATATTTCTTCCAGAAACACATTCTATAGCTTGCACTACAAAAAAAAAAAAAAAAAAAAAGAAGATTGCTGTTTCGTTTTGTCTCGTCTCTGGCATCCTTTGTGTTGGGTTTGCAAGCAGCTTCCAGGCGAAATCTGTGTGTTTGTGAGTTAAGACGGAAGCAGGTAACTCCACAAGGGGGGCCCTATGTCACATTGCTTTGTGACGTGTGTGCAGCCACTAGTGGACCTGTGCTTTCTTCCGGAAACCTCTAGGTACGCTAGGTTCCATTTGTAGCCTACCCAGGTGTCCTTCCCCACCTTACTTCTTTCATAAGAGACTCTGATTTTTTTTAATGTATCAATAGTTAGTGATCCTCTCCTTCATTGGGAGACCAGGCAGTTCTTTGGCCCAAGGAGGTGACTCTTGATTAAGTGAATGAATCAAAGTTCATCCTTTTTGTCAATATTTGGTTCAAGAGTTGGTATGTGACACAATTCTGGTGCATGAGGGCCAGCAGTCGGATGTGGGACTTTGGGAAAAGTTTCCTGTCTTTCTGATAGGCCTCCAAGGAAGACGTGTTCTCCATTCCTGTCCTGTAGTTTGGATACTATGTGAGGGTGTGATACCTGCAGCCACCATCTTGTCCACCATGAAGGGAGCCAGTCCAAAGGGAAAGTCAGCGTGCTGACGGGCGTTTTTTCACAGAGAGAAAAGAATCTGTGTCGTTCACTGTATTATGAGCTGCTGAGTTAACCTACCTTGGAACTTGGCTAACTGTGCTTCTTGTCATGTGAAAGAATTTTTTCTTTCCTTGTTCAAGTCACTTTCAGTTGAATTTTCTCTTACTTGCAACTTATAGCAAGTCATTATTCTTAATATTAGTTAAGAATAAGAAATAACAAATGACTAAGTGCGTACTAAAGGGGAAAAACACCTTTGGCATCGGGGAGACAAAACTATTGCATACTTCTGGATGGGTAAGGCTTCAGGCACGTGTGTTAAGCTGTGAACTGCCTTTGGGAAGTCCATGTTGGTTAGTACAGCAAAGGAAGCCTCCTTAGGAGCACCTGAACTGACCTCAGTTTTGAAGAGCTCAAAATAAGGGAGTCAAGGACTAAAAGCCACTGTTGTTTCTCTCCAAGGCTTTTTTAGCCCAGAAGGAAAATGCAAAGGTTCAGATCTTTATCTGAAAGCCTAGAGTGAGGTTGTCCCAGCATTTGGGAAGAAGATGCATGTGTGTACCTCAGCAGGGATGGAATCCAATGGGGAAAGTAGGGTCTCCATTATTGCAGCACCCAGTCCTGGTGACCCAGAAGGAAGGCACATTGACCATGGTTCATCTATGGGATACTAAAGGAACTTCTCTGCACACAGCTCTGGCTGCCAGAGAGAACTTTCTGGCTTGGGCTGGCGGTCCCCAGAGAGTGGTCCAAAGCTACAGGCCTCTTGGATACGCACCAACCACCTGGCTTGTGGTGGAAACACACTGCCAGCAGCTCCTTTGACAGCAAGCAGAATGACGAAAACGCTCTTGACGCTTGGAACTGCTCACACTTTAATTCATTTGTGGCAGGATAAACGTGCTGCCTGTGTGTTCTGAACCACGTACTGATGTATTCCTTGGGATGAAGTAAACATAAATTTTCTCATCTGACAGATAATAGTAACTCCTCAATAAGTAGCAAAGGAAGGCTAAAATGGAAGACTGACGGCTTTTCATAGCACCCCTCCACCCACAGAAGGCAATTTGGGTATGACAGGGGCTTTTAGAAAATTATTGATTTCTCTTAGAAGCTCCTGAGAAAGAGAAAAGTAGCCCCCCGGCATCCTGGAGCTGGCCTAGACTCACAGCTGGGTCTTCGTGTTCCCTCGCTGAACATAAACAATTTCACAGAACATCAACATGAGAGAAGGCCACTCTGTGATCCTGACGGATCAAGACAGAGACAAGCGCACTTCATAATGACGTCTGGACACAGACAGAACTTGAACATTGTTCAAGACACCAAGCACCTCCCTCTCCGGGCCGATAGGAGTGGCTGCTGCTTCCTTACCCATCACAGCTTTAGCCTCGCTCTGGTCTGCCCTCCCTCTAGAGAAGATATATTGAGATACTGTACGAGTTCTCCAGAGCTGCCATAACAAATTACCACGAATGGGGTTGCTTAAACAACAGACATTTATTGTCGCACAGTTCTAGAGTCTGGAAGTCTGAAGTCAGGGTGTTGGCAGGACGGGTTCCCTCTGGAGGCTCCGAGGGAGAATCCATCCCATGCCTACCTCCTGGCTTCTCGCGGCTGCTGGTAGTTCTTGGTGCTCTTTGGCTTGTAGACACATCACTCCAGTGTCGGCCTCCATGGTCACATTGCCTTCTCCCCCATGTTTCTCCTCTTCGTCTCTGTGTCCTTTCTCCTTTAAGGATTCTTGTCATTGGATTTAGGGCCCACATGGTTAATCCAGGATGACCTCATCTCTAGAGCCTTTTGTTTAATTATATCTGCAAAGACCCTTTACCCAAATAAGGTAACATTCACAGATACTGGGTATTAGGAATTGGACTTACCTTTTGGGGGACTGCAATTCAACCCACTACAGATCCCTAACCATAGAATTATTCCAGCTTCCTACGGCATCCAGTCCAGGGCAAAGCCTCACTTTCCTAACTCTCTCCAAAATATCTAACACAAACTTAAGTCTTCCGTGCCTTTTCTAACACTCTCTTACAGATGTGGTCCACAGTTAACTGTGGCGTCTTCTCCTTCACTGCAGTGAGTAAGTAACCCAACTTGTTCAACTATCGGAGTGTTCCTGGTGGTCTCTGGCTGGAGGGCATTGATACTCCCTGATACTTAACATTTATTAACTCTAATGTGTCAGGCTCCATGTCAATGCTCAGAGGCAAGAATCCACTGAATCTTTGCAGCAGCTCAATGAGTAGGTACTATTCATCCTCATTTTACAGGTGATAAAACTGAGGCTTAGAATTAGCATCTTATTGTTCAGGGTCCTCCAGAGAAACAGAACCAAAAAGAGAGAGAGGGAGACAGGAGAGAGAAAAAGAGAAGGCGTATTATTTGTTATGAAGATATTGGCTCATGTGATTATGGAGTCTGAGAAGTCCCAAGATCCGCAGTTGGCAAGCTGGAGACCCAGGAAACCAACAGTTTAGTTCCAGTCTGAGTCTGAATCATAATCACTCAAAATCCATGGTTTATGGGAGAGCCAATGGGATCATTCCAGTCCTAAGGCTGGCAGGCTCAAGGCCCTGGAAGAGCCAATGTTTCAGTTCACCCTAAAGGCAGGAAAAAAGCTAATGCCCCAGGCCTAAGGCAGTCAAGTGGAAGAAGCCTCTCTTACTGAGAGGAGAGTCAGACTTTTTGTTCTATTTAGGACTTCAACTGATTGGATGAGGCCCACCCACATAGGGAGAGCAGTCTGCTTTTCTCAGTCAACTGCTTTAAATGTTAATCTCATCCAAAAACACTCTCACAGAATCACCCAGAATAATCTTTGACCAAATATCTGGACACCCTGTGGTCCAGTCAAGTTGACCCAAGAAATGAACCATCACAGCGTCTTTCCCAAGATCTCCCAGCTGGTAGTTGGTGGAGCCAGATTTCAAACCCAGGGCTATCTGTCCCTCAAGTCCCCACTCTGCCATAATGCTTCCCCATTCGCTCCCTTTGCACAGGTGGGCTTCCTCCAGAAACGATCTACGGTGGATTCTGTTCTAATTCTCACTGATTGTAGAGTCTGAACCACACAGTTTAGAACGGAATTACATGCTGTCTTATGTTTTTGCTGTTGTTTCACAGGCGGTTTTCTCATCTTTCCCATTAGACTTTAAGGAATTTGGTAATAAGGACTATGTCTTAAGCTTTAATAATAGCTAACGTTATTGAGTACTTATTATGGACCAGGCACTGTACATGTATTTATACATTTAATACTCAAAACAATGCCATTAGGTAGCTACCTCTATTATCACCATTTTACAGATGAGAAGACTACAGCCCAGATACTGACCCACCTACACAAGTTTACAGGGGCAGGAATTGAAGCCAGGGTTTGAACCCAGGCAATCCGGCCCCAGAGCTGTGCTCTTAACATCCCTGTGCTGTGCTTTTCGTATCCTTTCCCCTCAGTTGGCCCCCATTCCCATTATCTGTCTCAGTGGGTGCCACACATAGGCACCCAGGGACTCTCTTTAGGGAGCTGATTTCAGGGTAAAGAGCTCCCTGAGCAGCTAAACGGCTTTGAGGTTGGCTGACCAAGTGTGTGGGTGGAGTCTTCTCTGCAGGGTGCACCTGGATTGTGGATTGGCCTGGGACTTCCCTGGCCAGACTCCTGGCTCCTCTACTGGCCTGGCCTTAGTTCAAGAATGTGCCTCCCAGGAAGCCTGGGTTAAGAGTGCCCTGTGATATCATATGGTATTTGTCCTTCTCTTTCTGATTTACTTCACTTAGTATGATAATCTCTAGTTGCTTTCTGTACAGCAGAGATTGGCACAATATTGTAAATCAACTATACTTCAATTAAAAAAAAGAGTGTCCTGTGGCCCTCGCTCGGGAGAGGCGTTGGGCAGTCCTCACCTGCCTGTGTCCTGGTGCCAAGGCTGGGCCTCGAAAATGCAGTGTCACCTTACTAAGCACCACCTGGCTTCTGCTATCATGAGATGCTGCCCCACCAGGAGCTGCACAAACAGGTTCTTTGCAAAGGGGGAGACCTGCAGGTCCATCCCGAGGCTGGCACAGTGCCTGGGTGTAGGTCACTGGGCTTGAACACACCTGGTGCGCTTGACGGCTGCTGGGACAAGCACAAACTCAGCACTTGAAGGAGTGGGAGCAGTGGAACCCGCCCCCCAACTCCCAGCCCATCACCGCCGCGTTACCCAAAAAAGCAGGTGGTGTTTCAGCTTCCCGAAAGCTGAATTATTCCTTAAGTATGCCAGGAAGCTCTAAATTCTCTGGATGTTGTCAAAGTCAGAATGGGAGTGTATTTTTCAGCTTGGGAAGGTGCTTCTCTTTGGTGCCGGGATGTCTTGTCACGGCACTTTTATTTTTTGAGTCACCATCACCTTCTTCCTCAAGGACCAGACCACGAGCACTTTAAGAGCAGAATCTTATTTTACTGATACCTGTCTTCCCCACACCTAGTACAACAACACAGGAGACACTTAGGGGGCTTCTTCCGAATGATAAAATCCGTAGGATTTCCC
Organism: Pseudorca crassidens; assembly: GCF_039906515.1. Classification (NCBI taxonomy): domain Eukaryota; kingdom Metazoa; phylum Chordata; class Mammalia; order Artiodactyla; family Delphinidae; genus Pseudorca; species Pseudorca crassidens. Next base: position 18,713,791 of record NC_090303.1, on the reverse strand, counting down.
CCGATCTTTTATCCTATCGCCATCGTCAAAAAACCTGGCTACAGGAGAAGAACCTCTGACAAGAAGGCAGGACCCTCGCGGTTATGTCCCAGCTCTGGGATAAATCAGCAACGCAACCTTGGCAACGTAAGTTTACTTCCGGAACCTCAATTCATTTATCTGAATGGACCACAAGGTTGGATTTGAGGAACTCTAATGTCCCCTCTAGTTTAACATCCTAGGGCTCTGCACGTGACATTCTCAGCACAGAGAGGGGGTGACAGGAATGTGGTTCCTGCCATATCTGATTTTGTAGCTGAAGAGTGAGAACGTGGACACAGATACACAGAGAGGTCCCCCCATCCCCCCAGAGCTCTGGAGGTAATGTCTATAGGCAACGACTGAAAAAGGAGTGGGATTCGGGGTGATAGCTTCCCAGAGCCCTTGGGGGAGGTGGCACTGGAGTCGGGGCCCTGACCCATGGTCACTGCACCTGCTGCTGGAATGCCCATATTTGAGACTTTGCCTGGGGCTCACCATGCCTTTCCCACCACCGATCTCTGCAATCCAACTACCAGAATCTGACGCAGGCTCCTCACCTTAGGCCATAGGCTTGGGAAAAACAACCTTCTTGCAGAGACTCCCAGGGGAAAGGAACATAACTCTTTGACCTTGAGCCCTAACAAAGAATTTGTTTCGGGATCTTTCAAATCTTGGGGAAAAAAATATACCGGTACTTTCAAAGCTTTCCTTGTTTGACATATTATAAAATGGGGGGGACAAATATTCCCCTCTGGGGTCAATATTCCTTTGTTCTGGGAAGACGCTACGATGAATATTTGGTTATAAAAAGGAAAAGCAAGTATTCTAGAATGCAGAAATTCAGAGCCCACCTTTCCAAGTGGCTCCGGTATCATCACAATAACCTAAGAAACTGTCTTCATCGCGTGTGGGACTTCAGCTCTCAATTGTTTTCTATAGGAAAATGTTTCATCTTTAAAGAAGATTTCGTGTTCAGAGTCTCTGAAAATTGTTCCCCGCTCTTGGAAAATGTGTGGATGTCCTTACTGGCGTGGAGGCTGGAAGCTGGGTGCAGCGGGGGCATTGGAAACCTATCCTCACTCCGGCTGGTGGAGGGGTCACCAGCTCAAGGCCCATCTGGCTGGGTTGTTTGAAGCCATCCATTTAACTCAGACTTTGGAAAAGGATGATGTTTAATTTATTGTTTTCTGGTTCATTGTTTTGTTAGGGACCCTCAGGCAAGACCAATCCTCCCTGAATGGTGAGGACATTTCAATAATCACGCTGGGAGAGGCGGAAGAGGATAGAAAATGAGGGAAGATTTGGGGAACACTGAAACTGGGATTATGAGGAAAAGACTTCATGGAAAGAAGAACCAGAGGTCTCTTTTTCCCTCTGTCTCTGATGGAAGGAAATGCAAAGAGTCTAGGACTGATGGAGCACGCTGCAGCTGGGCCTGGTGGTGACTAGTAGAGGGTGTACATGGAGAGCTTTGACCTGTGAACTTACGATTCCTCATTTCCACTTCAAACTCTCAGAGTCGCAATTCCTGCTTGTTATTTCTGAATGTTTATTAAAGTCTTATTACTCATTAAAGCTTGGGGTTAGCCGTGCTGTTAGGGGTTAAAGGCCCGGATGATGACAACACTAGTTCATGTTATAGGTCCAAGAGAGACTGGCAGCAAAGTGAACGGGGTCTGTGGAGGAACAGCGGATAAAGATACAGATGGAGTGAATGTTAGAGGCACAGCTGTGGTTGAAGATGAATGAGGTCGCTGTCATGAGAGAATCCTCTTCGAATATACTAGAGAAGATGGGATCTTCAAGAGAGAGGCCAGGACCTACTCTGTTGATGCTAGTGGGGATACTGAGTCAGAAAACAAGTGGGTTATAAAGTTTCTCCTCTGCCTAGAACACCAAAGGGCAAAGTCTTGCAGGGCCCTGTCCTTGGTGGGCAGAGGGGATTCTGATGGTAGGGAGAAGCACAGAGGGCAAGACGGGCCAGCAGTAATGATGAGAATAAAAGTGTGGAGAGGAAATAAAGGGTTGTCTTGTTTTGTGTTTTGTTTTTGCTAGCAAGCAGCAGAGCATAGTAGAGCAAGCATCAGAGACAGGCGTCTTGTCCTAACTTTGCCACAAATGGGGTGCACTTATCTTTCTCTAGACTTGGTTCCCCTTGGTGAGTGATCTGTTTGCTTAGAATGCTTCCAGGGTTCCCTCCCTAAGCACATCTGCCACCGCCATGCAGCAGGTGACATCCCTCCTCTCTGGTTTTTATTTCCTTTTTAGATCTTTCTAGGGACTCTGCTTGGAACAACTCCTATCACAGCATCCAATGATCAAAATTGGCAAATGCACCTACAGCTCTGTGCATCTCGGTCTGGTTACCCAAATTTGGATTGGATGGCTTAGGGAAAAAGATGCTTAAAGGCAGGGGTCCCCAACCCCCAGGCTGTGGACTGGTACCGGTCCGCGGCCTGTTAGGAACCAGGCTGCACAGCAGGAGGTGAGCGGCAGTCAAGCGAACAAAGCTTCATCTGCCGCTGCCCATCGCTTGCACTGCCTCCTGAACCAACCCCCCAATCGCTTGCACTGCCGCCTGAACCGTCCCCCGCATCGCTTGCACTGCTTCCTGAACCGTCCCCCGCATCGTTTGCGTTACTGCCTGAACCGTCCCCCGCATCGCTTGCGTTAGTGCCTGAACCATCCCCCCCCTCGCTTGCAGTGCTGCCTGAACCAATCCCACCCCCACCCCCTGCCCCGGTCCGTGGAAAAACTGTCTTCCATGAAACCGGTCCCTGGTGCCAAAAAAGTTGGGGACCGCTGCTTAGAGGGCTTCCTCAGGATGATACATCTCAACAGTTACAGCAGTGGGAATGGTGGACTTTGCCGCTTCAGATGCCAGTTCCAATTGCAGAAGAAAGCCATTCGTGTATTAGAACCTCAGTTAGATCTTAGAGACATATCTGTAACTACTGCTTTGTAAGTCCTGGGCCCTGTTCTCCTTGTATGTTCAGTGAGAGTGTGAGCCTGGCACATATTCACACTTAATATACGCGTGTTGGATAAATGAGTTAATGGAATCTACAAACAGTTATGGGAATCATATTTTCCAAGCCAATCACTGAACCATATTGTCTGCAAAGAGTTTCATGCTGCTTCCAGATGCACGAAGCAGTCTGAGAGATGCCATTTCGATGCTGAAACACTGGAATTCAGAGACCTTTTTGGAGGTTTCTGGGAACTGGGAAGAATTTTACAAACCTGTAGCATCTTTAAAGAAATAGATGGGTTACCACTACACAGAACTTTAATGCTCCCCCTGCCCACAGACAATTTGCCGCCATCCTCAAAACAAGGTCCCGGGTAAAAGGCTGAAGCAAGTGAGAATTACCCTCAGTGTTCTCAACGCCCCTCTTGAATTCTCCATCCCCGAAGGCTGGTGACTTTCCTCTTCCCCAGGCTGTCCAGGACCCCTCTGCTGCCCACTCTACTTTCTTGATAACGGCCCAGGCTCTGGACATTCCTGATATCCCTCCTTGCTTCTTTCCCTCAACTGATCGGAAAGGTGTTCACCCTGTTCTTATTCAGCTTGTGGTTCTCTTTAAGTTTCTGTGGTCTTTGAATGGGAAGGAGGAGAGAGACATCCCTAGGCCTCATCAAATCAATCTGGAGCCCTGCAAATGTCCCCTGGAGACCTTGGGACAGTTCAGTGCTTTACCCCACCCAGCACTAACCACGCGCTCTGACCTAGCATGGAGCCCAAGCTTGCCTTGTCGCTCCATTCTTCTTTATTTTATGGCATGTACATATCTTTTCAGAAAAGCCTGGAGAAATCTGCTGCAGCCAAATGTTTATTTCCTGAATCTAGTAATAGAGGGAATCTCGAAGAGTATTCAAATAGGTTCGAGGTTAGAGAGCTGCCTTGGCAAATGTTTGGCCCCCCGTGGACAGGGCCTGAAGTTTTTTCTCACTGTGATAAAAAACTGTGCATTCCACCTTTCCATTCCATAGCTTCATGGATTAGTTGGCATCCTGCAGCGGGGTTTTGGGTAAACGGAAGCAGGTCTGGTAGGGCGAGAGCCGGGGGACACAGTAGGGTGTCATGGTCAGGAGGGCGAACGTGGAAAATGACTGCCTGGGTTCAAATTCTGGCCGCACTACATAAAAGCCCAGTGCGCTTAGGCAGGTGACTTCACCTCCTTCAACTTGGTTTCCTCATTGGAAAACACCTGCGTCAGAGATCTATAGTTACTACAACAAAAAATACTTAAAATACTTAAACTACTTCCAAGGGACGATGTATCAGTGCCTGCTATTACTGTTGTAGGCAATCCTTGGGTCTGTGTTTCTCCAGAATACTGACATGCTCTTAGAACACAAAACACCCCTGTGGCTTCCAGTCAATGTCCTAAGGCTTACAGGGAGAAAAGGAAATTGACTGCTATTCATTGGACACCTAAGAAGTAGGCCTAGTTCTCGAAATCATTTGTGCCTCATTAAGCAGTTTGGTCAGAGAAGCGTCTACTAACACCCAAACGGATGCTGTCAAGGACACTGGTGCACGATGGGCTCTGGTGTCAGCCCCAACCAGACGTTCTCCATTCCCGCCAAGAATCCTGTGTTTGAGGGGCTAACGTTATGCTTAAAGTCGGGGCCCTTTCCTGGTTCAAGGGCTATGCTTCTCCTTGCCCTAAAATGAAAGCGAAAAGCCTCCACACCTTTACACCGTGAGTGCCCTGATCTTACACAGGTGAGCCCATGCACGGAAGCTTGCTGGATGCTTGCGCTGAACAAAGTTACTAAGAACTCCCAACTGTGTGAGCATCATGTGCCCTCCAAAAGCCCCTGAAATTCACAGAGAGAAAAGAACTCCTCTAAGTTGGACATCAGACGGGGACGAGCCATCAAAACCTTGAGCCCAAATCATCTCTAGTCTTACATATTTAAAGATTAAAATGCAGTTTCCTTCAAATAATGGTTAGCTCTCACTCACTTACTGCTTCCACTGCAGTATCTTATTTGGGGAGGCTTATTGCATTCTCTTGGCAAAGGAAAAAAGAGCAATAGGAATGACGGAAAGGAAAAGGCAAAATTCCCTATTAGGCTCATCCCTAATGTAAAAGTCAGTGCCTTATCACATGAATTGTCTAGTAAGAGTTACTAAGATGTCTTGGATTAAACAAACAAAGCTGTACACATCAAAATGCTTGAGATCAGGTTAGAAAGGAAAAATTAATGCTAGAAAAACATCAGGCAGCATAGTCCAGGCATTCAAGTCTGCAAAACTGCGGCGCAGGACACCACGTCCACGACATCACAGCCACGCCACACAGAGTCACCCCAGCTATAGTAGTGGCAGAAGGGGCAGTTGCAGGAAGGATGCTAGGCCTGCAAGAACTGAGCCGGGGTACAGTGAAAGAGCTGCCACTGACTTAGAAAGCCTGCTTTTCCAGAGAACACTCATGGAATATTACAGCAAATCTCATTCTTCCGATCTGCTCATTCTGCAGCCTCCCACCTCCCAAAGCTCAGATTAAACAGACAGTAATCATACAACTTCACAAATACTCAATGTCCACAGATGAACGGGCAGTGTCGTGTGGCCCGTTCAGCAGATGCCACGTAGTTTTCAGCCATCTAATCCTCATACCAAGCCTGCGGAGTGACGTAGCCAGTAAAACCCTGTCCCTTAAAAGGTGACATATACACACACTACTATGTATAAAATAGATAACTACTAAGGACCTACTGTATAGCACAGGAAGCTCTACTCAATCCTCTGTAATGGTCTATATGGGAAAAGAATCTAAAAAAGAGTGGATGTAGGTGTATGTATAACTGATTTACTTTGCTGTACACCTGAAACTAACACGACATTGTACTCAACTATACTCCAATAAAAATTAAAACAAAAAAAGTTGACATAGTCTTGTTTTAGGCCAGCCCCCTGTCTTCATGGACGAAGAAAAGCATTCTGTCTCATTTAACACATTTCCACCTGTTTTCTGTTCACCTGTTATGTGTTCAGCACAGGGCAAGGCTGGAGCTCGTCCCTGTGAATAAGTCACATCTGATCTCTGCCGGCTCACTACAGTCTCATGCAGGGGAAGAGAAGCAGTGACAACCCACTGTGATGAGTCCCACGATGACAGAAGTCCCAGATCTTTGATACACATAAAGGACAGTGTGACTCAGGTGGGGGGCATGGGGACAGGCGAATAGAAGGCGAAGGAGGAGGAAGAGGAAGCCAGGCCAGCAGCGGGGGCAGTGGGAACAGAAGATTCATGGAATTTCAAGGATTCAAAGCGCCACGGCATCCTGAGTGATTACCGTGTTACCACCTTTTCCTTGTGGTGGGAAATACGAAATTAGTCAGGAAGAGCATACTTGACAAAAAAGAAAGTGAAGAACACGGTTCCTGCACCCGAAGAGGAAGAGACATTTCCTGGACACTACGAAGAATCACCCCATGCTCTGATCAGAAGATTGAAAAATACTTAAATACCACTCCCCTGCCCATTCTTCTCAATCTTGATGAATAGATCACTATACCTCCCATGGACCCATGAATTTTGTGAAACATTTTTTCATCAAGTTGTTTATATAGAAAGAGAGCCAACAAAACATATTTATCTGAGTCCCCACGGATCCTAGGGGTAGCTCTGGTGCCAGAGAGCCAGAGAGTTTAGCTTGCTCAATATCCCCCTACCAATCCATAAAAACTGACACCACCTTAGGATGACTGAGTCCTCTGTCTCCTGGGAGTTTCCGCCTCAGCCTCTATCATCATTTAACAACCCTGTCGTCACAGCCTGCTCTGGACACTGCCAGGAACAATCCTGCCGCGCCCTACTTCCCTGACTATATCAGTTTGGGCTATCGCCATAATGCCAACTGTCATCATCACAGGGCCCGACACATTTCCTAACCTAATGCAATGTCACAGCTGACCCCAACCCCCCAGACCTTTGTCTCCTGGTCTAGGTCTATCATGAGCAAAATCCTCTATATCCTCACCTTCTTGCCCTCATCTAAGAGTCATCTTCGTTGCAACCCTCTCCCAAACCTCCACAAATGTACAGGCTCTACCTTCAAAATATATCAAGAATTGCCCCACCTCTCATGACGTTCACTGCTACCGCTCTAATCCGAACCACCGTTCTCAGATGGGGGCACAGGGCAAAGGATGCCACTCCTGCTGCCTTCAGATTCTGTAGACCACAAGCAGCTCTGTAGTCAGAGCACAAACACGCAAGATCTGACCATGGGCTCCTATGGGTGGCTCAAGCCCATGGGGCACCAGAGCCCTGAAATTGTGCTCTATCCAAATTGAAAGAAGACTACCCCAAAGCAGCCTGTCAGTACCACTCTGGTGGTCCAATCTCGAAAGATATTCTCTCTGGCCAACTTACCTGGCTACCCATCTGAGACAGACTCAGGTAACGGGACTCCACATAACCCTTATAGGTTCAAGTCCTGGAGCTACTCCAGGAATCCGGTAGACCTCCAACAGGAGGATATGTAGAGAGTTGGAGAGCAACTAAAGAGGAGAAGCATAAAACATTGGCCTGTACCACACTGTTCCCAGCTGGGGTTCGGGGAGCCCACCTGGATGGTACCCATACAGGGGAGACATGTAGTCCAAGGTATACCCTCCCTTTCTCTCCCCCCTTGCCTTTTCTCCCCTGTGCTTGCCCAGCTCTTAGGGTGGTAACGTCTGGTACCACAGCTCAGAACCTAGCAAAATCAAATTTAATTTTGCTTTAGGCTTTCACCTCAAATCTATGAGCAAATCAGACCTTTGTTTAGTGCCTGGATTATAAATATTCTGAATCTTTCCATACTCTTATCAGCGCAGAGAAGGCATTTACAGCAAAGTACCTGGCTAAACAAAGTGCTTTTTAAGTCCAAGTGATTTGCGTCTCAGTTTCCTTTTAATTAAAGCTGATTCCCTTTTTAAAGGGAGACTTGTATTTCTGATAGCATATTTTCCTTTCCCAAAGTAAGAGCCTGTTCACATTATTCTTGTCTCCAGGCTAGAAAGCAGCTCTCCAGCACTAAGACCAAGGTCACCTGGAACACACAAAATACATTTGTGTGGTCTTGTAAGCACTGGAAGCTATGGGCAGCAAGGTAGGAGTGAACACAAGCCCCACTTTACCTCTGCCACAGCCTGAATCTGAAGCCCCGGAGAGCTGTCCCTGGCCGTCTTCTCTGTCCGCAGGTGAGCAGCTTGGCTGGGAATCCTGCCCAAGTTTAGAAATTTTGGTCTACCCCATGGCTTTGTATTATTTTCCTCTCCTGCCTTTACTTGTTACAAGTGTCCTTCTTACCTGGGCAGAGTCCAAGTGCACACTTTTACGGAAAAGAAGCATACAAAGTTTTGTGGAAAATTAATTTTCTAAATTTAAACATTAATGAATGCTACAGTGCCTGTAATGTTTTCTCTTTGAGTTAATCCTGATGTCAGCAGTGACTGTTCCTCAAAGAGATATAGGCAGTCCGTGACCTTCACACAACTTTTACATGGTCTCCCCATTCTCCTATGTTGGACTTTCAGAACTCTGTTGATCAGGGCTTTCACACTCCAGTTGACAAACACGTGTTAAGACATTATATGCTGGGTCTGTCTGCCTCCCAGTGTGCTATCTTTGGCAATCTTTATTGGTGGGTGTGTATCCAATGATTTGACTATCAAGAGCATTTTGCTTTGTTATCTTATAAAAACGAATGGAAGGTAACAGAATGAAGATGCCAATACCAGTGATAATGCAGTTCAGCGTGCTGAGGCCGGTCAGCTTGACCTTCAGTCAGGTGTTCCATGGACATCAAATGGTTGACTTGAACATACTTGCAGAGGAAGAGAACCAACTGGAGACTACAGAAAACATTCTGAAATATCACCCAAGGCAAGGAGTGTCGATGGAAGAACTGGGGTGCCTATGAAGTATGGGTTCAGAATGAGCAGTGATCTAAACGCAGCTCTGTCGCTGACCTCTTCTCAGAGGAGAAAATGGCCGGTATTCCTCTTTCTCTTGAAAACCGTTTTAAGAAAGCTCACGGATAGATAGAATCTCTATCAGCTAGCCCTTATCCCAATTTTACATAAGATTCTTCTCAAGGCTGAGATAACTGGCAGCTGAGGTAAGAAATCATTTCAAAACACCTATTTGTATTATCTATAATGTTTATTGTTCTTAATGGATTAAATAATATGTCCACACAGCATATTAAGCAAAAAATGATGGTTTTCATCACAATTATGGATTTTCTAATGTCCTGAGCTCTCAAGAAGTGGAACCTTCTATATGCCTACTGGTGAACTCTCAGACACCTGACTTTCAAATACATTTTCAGGAATTCATTATATACGAATGGAAGGACTTTATATATGATTTACTGGGACATTATCTATCTCTCTTGCTAAGAACACCGTGGTGCTTTTTTGAAAAAGGATATTCCCTCTTATAATGCAAATGTTGAATCTGTTTTCTGTATGTTTCCATAAATAAATGAGACAGAAATGCCCTTCAGTATCAAGGTCAGTCACTTGCTCACTGGCTTTGAGGCCAATGACTGCTGCCTGGAGACATTTAAAAGGCAACAAGCACAAGGTGAAATTGAGATTTGTTCTTCATTCTTCTCGTCTCCTGTCCTGTCTTGGCTGCCTTGTGAATAAGCCCTGTTCTTGCCACAAACCTCGGCCTCTCGGAGTTTTGGCCTGCTGTGCGGCTGGGAAAACAAGTCTGGTTCAATGCCAGTGTTGGGCAAGAGTCTTGATGAACACCCCAGCTGTGGATCCAGCCTTCTTTTATATGCTGAAGACACAGTTCATCTGCTGATTAAACTTCTTGGGAAGTTTTCTTAATATTAAGAATTACCTGGGGACCTTCAAGATGGCGGAGGAGTAAGACGTGGAGATCACCTTCCTCCCCACAAATACATCAAAAATACGTCTACATGTGGAACAACTCCTACAGAACACCTACTGAATGCTGGCAGAAGTCCTCAGACCTCCCAAAAGGGAAGAGATGCCCTCAGGTGACCTACACGCAGAGGCGGGGCCAAATCCAAAGCTGAACCCCAGGAGCTGTGCAAACAAAGAAGAGAAAGGGAAATCTCTCCCAGCAGCCACAGGAGCAGTGGATTAAATCTCCACAATCAACTTAATGTACCCTGCATCTCTGGAACAGCTGAAGAGAAAATGAAGCGTCCCAAAATTGAGGCAGTGGACTTTGGGAGCTACTGTAGACTTGGGTTTTGCTGTCTGTGACTGATTTCTGATTTTTATGTTTATCTTAGTATAGTTTTTAGCGCTTGTTAACACTGGTGGATTTGTTTATTGGTTTTCTTGCTCTCTTTTATTATTATTATTTAAAAAATTTTTTAGTTTAATAATTTTTTTATTATTATTTTTTCTTTCTGTTTTTCTCCCTTTTATTCTGAGTCGTGTGGCTGGCAGGGTCTTGGTGTTCTGGCCGGGTGTCAGGCCTGTGGCTCTGAGGTGGGAGAGCCGAGTTCAGGACATTGGACCATCAGAGACCTCCTGGCCCCACGTAATATTAATTGGCGAGAGCTCTCTCAGAGACCTCTGTCTCAACGCTAAGACCCAGCTCCACTCAACAACCAGCAAGCTACAGTGCTGGACACCTTATGCCAAACAACTAGCAAAACAGGAACACAACCCCACCCATTAGCAGAGAGGCTGCCTAAACTCATATTAAGTTCACAGACACCCCAAAACACCACCAGACACATTCCTGCCCACCAGAAAGACCAGATCCAGCCCCACCAACCAGAACACAGGCACCAGTCTCCTCCACCAAGAAGCATACAAAACCCACTGAACCAACCTCACCCACTGGAGGCAGATACCAAAAACAATGGGAGCTACAAACCTGCAGCCTGCAAAAAGGAGACTCAAAACACAGTAAGTTAAGCAAAATGAGAAGACAGAGAAATATGCAGCAGATGAAGGAGCAAGGTAAAAACCCACCAGACCTAACAAATGAAGATGAAATAGGCAGTCTACCTGAAAAAGAATTCAGAGTAATGATAGTAAAGATGATCCAAAATCTTGGAAACAGAATGGAGAAAATACAAGAAATGTTTAACAAGGGCCTAGAAGAACAAAAGAGCAATCAAACAATGATGAACAACACAATAAATGAAATTAAAAATTCTCTAGAAGGAATCAATAGCAGAATAACTGAGGCAGAAGAATGGATAAGTGACCTGGAAGATAAAATAGTGGAAATAACTACCACAGAGCAGAATAAAGAAGAAAGAATGGGGCTTCCCTGGTGGTGCAGTGGTTGAGAGCCTGCCTGCCGATACAGGGGACACAGCTTCGTGTCCTGGTCCAGGAATATCCTACATGCCGTGGAGCGGCTAGGTCTGTGAGCCATGGCCGCTAAGCCTGCGCGTCCAGAGCATGTGCTCTGCAATGGGAGAGGCCACAATAGTAAGAGGCCTGCGCACTGCCAAAAAAAAAAAACAAAAAACAAAAGAAGAAAGAATGAAAATAATTGAGCACAGCCTCAGAGACCTCTGGGACAACATTAAACACACCAACATTTGAATTATAGGGGTCCCAGAAGAAGAAGAGAAAAAGGAAGGGTCTGAGAAAATATTTGAAGAGATTATAGTTGAAAACTTCCCTAACATGGGAAAGGAAATGGTCAATCAAGTCCAGGAAGTGCAGAGAGTCCCATATAGGATAAATCCAAGGAGAAACACGACAACACACCTATTAATCAAACTATCAAAAATTAAACACAAAGAAAAAATATTGACAGCAGTAAGGGAAAAGCAACAAATAACATACAAGGGAATCTTGATAAAGTTAAGTGCCGATCTTTCAGCAGAAACTCTGCAAGCCAGAAGGGAGTGGCAGGACATATTTAAAGTGATGAAATGGAAAAACCTACAACCAAGATTACTCTACACAGCAAAGATCTCATTCAGATTTGATGGAGAAATTAAAACCTTTACAGACAAGCAAAACCTAAGAGAATTCAGCACCAGCTTTACAACAAACGCTAAAGGAACTTCTCTAGGCAGGAAACACAAGAGAAGGAAAAGACCTAAAATAACAAACCCCAAACAATGAAGAAAATGGTAATAGGAACATACATAGCGATAATTACCTTAAATGTAAATGGATTAAATGCTCCAACCAAAAGACACAGACTGGCTGAATGGATACTAAAACAAGACCCATATATATGCTGTCTACAAGAGACCCACTTCAGACCTAGGGACACACACAGACTGAAAGTGAGGGGATGGAAAAAGATATTCCATGCAAATGGAAATCAAAAGAAAGCTGGAGTAGCAATTCTCATATCAGACAAAATAGACTTTAAAATAAAGATTATTACAAGAGACAAAGGACACTACATGATGATCAAGGGATCACTCCAAGAAGAACATATAACAATTGTAAATATTTGTGCACCCAACATAGGAGCACCTCAATACATAAGGCAAATGCTAACAGCCATAAAAGAGGAAACCAACAGTAACACAATAATAGCAGGGGGCTTTAACACCCCACATTCACCAATGGGCAGATCATCCAAAATGAATATAAATAAGGAAACAAAAGCTTTAAATGACACATTAGAAAAGATGGACTTAATTGATATTTATAGGACATTCCATACAAAAACAACAGAATACACTTTCTTCTCAAGTGCTTACGGAACAGTCTCCAGGATACATCATATCTTGGGTCACAAATCAAGCCTTGGTAAATTTAAGAAAATTGAAATCATATCATATATCTTTTCCGACCACAACACTATGAGACTAGGTATCAATTACAGGATAAAAACCGTAAAAAATACAAACACATGGAGGCTAAACAATACACTACACAATAACCAAGAGATCACTGAACAAATCAAAGAGGAAATAAAAAGATACCTAGAAACGAATGACAATTAAAACATGATGCCCCAAAACCTATGGAATGCAGCAAAAGCAGTGCTAAAGGGAGGTTTATAGCAATACAATCCTACCTCAAGAAACAAGAAGTATCTCAAATAAACAACTTAACCTTACACCTAAAGCAATTAGAGAAAGAAGAAGAAGAAGAAGAAGAACAACAACAACAACCCCAAAGTTAGCAGAAGGAAAGAAATCATAAAAATCAGATCAGAAATAAATAAAAAAGAAATGAAGGAAACAAAATCAAAGATCAATAAAACTAAAAGCTGGTTCTTTGAGAATTTAAACAAAATTGATAACCATAGCCAGACTCATCAAGAAGACTCAAATCAACAGAATTAGAAATGAAAAAGGAGAAGTAACAACTGACACTGCAGAAATACAAAAGATCATGAGAGATTACTACAAGCAACTCTATGCCAATAAAATGGACAATCTATAAGAAATGGACAAATTCTTAGAAAAGCACAACCTTCCAAGACTGAACCAGGAAGAAATAGAAAATATAAACAGCCCAATCACAAGCACTGAAATTGAAACTCTGATTAAAAATCTTCCAACAAATAAAACCCAGGACCAGATGGCTTCACAGGTGAATTCTATCAAACAATTAGAGAAGAGCTAACACCTATCCTCAAACTCTTCCAAAAAATAGCAGAGGGAGGAACACTCCCAAACTCATTCTATGAGGCCACCATCACCCTGATACCAAAACCAGACAAAGATGTCACAAAAAAAGAAAACTACAGGCCAATATCACTGATGCATATAGATGCCAAAATCCTCAACAAAATCCTAGGAAACAGAATCCAACAGCACATTAAAAGGATCACACACCATGATCAAGTGGGGTTTATCCCAGGAATGCAAGGATTCTTCAGTATATGCAAATCAATCAATGTGATCAACCATATTAACAGATTGAAGGAGAAAAACCATATGATCATCTCAATAGATGCAGAAAAACCTTTTGACAAAATTCAACACCCATTTATGATAAAAACTCTCCAGAAAATAGGCACAGAAGGAACCTACCTCAACATAATAAGGGCCATATAAGACAAACCCACAGCCCACATCATTCTCAATGGTGAAAAACTGAAAGCATTTTCTCTAAGATCAGGAACAAGACAAGGTTGCCCACTCTCACTGCTATTATTCAACATAGTTTTGGAAGTTTTAGCCACAGCAATCAGAGAAGAAAAAGAAATAAAAGGAATCCAAATTGGAAAAGAAGAAGTAAAACTGTCACTGTTTGCAGATGACATGATACTATATATAGAGAATCCTAAAGATGCTACCAGAAAACTACTAATCAATGAAATTGCTAAAGTAGCAGGATACAAAATTAATGCACAGAAATCTCTTGCATTCCTATACACTAATGATGAAAAATCTGAAAGAGAAATTAAGGAAACACACCCATTTACCACTGCAACAAAAAGAACAAAATACCTAGGAATAAACCTACCTAAGGAGACAAAAGACCTGTATGCAGAAAACTATAAGACACTGATGAAAAAAATTAAAGATGATACAAACAGATGGAGAGACATACCACGTTCTTGGATTGGAAGAATCAACATTGTGAAAATGACTATATCACCCAAAGCAATCTACAGATTCAGTGCAATCCCTCTATCAACTACTTATGGCATTTTTCACAGAACTAGCACAAAATAATTTCACAATTTGCATGGAAACACAAAAGATCCTGAAGGGCCAAAGCAATTTTGAGAAAGAAAAACATAGCTGGAGGAATCAGGCTCCCGGACTTCAGACTATACTACAAAGCTACAGTAATCAAGACAGTATGGTACTGGCACAAAGACAGAAATATAGATCAGTGGAACAGGATAGAAAGCCCAGAGCTAAACCCATGCAATATGGTCACCTTATCTTTGATAAAGGATGCAAGAATATACAATGGAGAAAGACAGCTTCTTCAGTAAGTGGTGCTGGGGAAACTGGACAGCTACATGTAAAAGAATGAAATTAGAAAACTCCCTAACACCATACACAAAAATAAACTCAAAATGGATTAAAGACCTAAATGTAAGGCCAGACACTATAAAACTCTTAGAGGAAAACATAGGCAGAACACTCTATGACATAAATCAGAGCAAGATCCTTTTTGACCCACCTCCTAGAGAAATGGAAATAAAAACAAAAATAAACAAATGGGACCTAATGAAACTTCAAAGCTTTTGCACAGCAAAGGAAACCATAAACAAGATGAAAAGACCCTCAGAATGTGAGAAGATATTTGCAAAAGCAGCTACTGACAAAGGATTAATCTCCAAAACATACAAGCAGCTCATGCAGCTCAATATCAAAAAAATAAAAAACCCAATCCAAAAATGGGCAGAAGACATAAATAGACATTTCTGCAAAGAAGATGTGTAGATTGCCAACAAATACATGAAAGGATGCTCAACATCACTAATCATTAGAGAAATGCAAATCAAAACTACAATGGGGTATCACCTCACACCGGTCAGAATGGCCATCATCAAAAAAGTCTACAAACAATAAATGCTAGAGAGGGTGTGGAGGAAAGGGAACCCTCTTGCACTGTTGGTGGGAATGTAAATTGATACAGCCACTATGGAGAACAGTATGGAAGTTCCTTAAAAAACTAAAAATAGAGCTACCATACGACCCAGCAATCCCACTACTGGGCATATACCCTGAGAAAACCATAATTCAAAAAGAGTCATGTATCACAATGTTCATTGCAGTTCTATTTACAATAGCCAGGACAAGGAAGCAACCTAGGTGTCCATCAACAGATGAATGGATAAAGAAGAAGTGGCACATATATACAATGGAATATTACTCAGCCAAAAGAAACAAAATTGAGTTATTTGTAGTGAAGTGGATGGACCTAGAATCTGTCATACAAAGTGAAGTCAGAAAGACAAAAACAAACACCATATGCTAATACATACATATGGAATCTAAAAAAAAAAAAGGTTCTGATGAACCTTGGGGCAGGACAGGAATAAAGACACAGACATAGAGACTGGACTTGAGGACACGGGGAGGGGGAAGGGTAAGCTGGGATGAAGTGAGAGAGTGGCATGGACATATATACACTACCAAAGGTAAAATAGATAGCTAGTGGGAAGCAGCCGCATAGCACAGGGAGATCAGCTTGGTCTTTGTGACCACCTAGAAGGGTGGGATAGGGAAGATGGGAGGGAGACGCAAGAGGGAGGATATATGGGGATATATATATATGTATAGCTGATTCACTTTGTTATACAGCAGAAACTAACACACCATTTTAAAGCAATTATACTCCAAAAAAGAGGTTTGAAAAAAAAAAGGCAACAAGCAAATAACACTCCCAGGCCACTGATGGTTACAGGTCTGACCGTGTGCTGGGAATACTGTCACCATGACCCTGGGAAAACTGACTGTTATATGTTGAAGAATCTAAGAATCAAGAGGATGTTGTTTAATCTTCACAGGAAAAATGGAGGCAGAGCCCATGCACATCTCCATGGCTTACCTTTCCCTGGAGTCTCAGGTTTGAACAAAATCGAAACTTAAAAAAAAAAAAAAGCTCAATTCTAAGTGGATCAAGTATAGATTCCCTTGCCAACAGAGCTGTTTTAACTTTCTTCAAATATTTGACAGTGGAGTCTCTCACGGCATCGTGCTCAGAATAGTCCGGAGCTTATCGTGACCTATTTGTTTTAAACTGTTTTAAAAATATAGACTTCTAAATATATCTTTTCTTTATATTTCCAAGTTATAATCCCTAGTCTATGACTAAATGTGTGGAGATATCAAAGTAAAACACCTTAGTATAAAGCTATATCTTCATTGGATTTTGGAGAAACTTAAAGCATAACTTAAAATCTACATATTTAATAATGACGTCCATTTGATTTTCTGGGTTAGGTTGTGTCTGAAAGTACTTGATGCCTATTGGACCAGATTCCCAGTGGACAATGTAGACAACGCAGTTGAAACATTACTAAAGATGGTGATAGATGAGGATTTATGTAGAGGGTCAAAAATTTGAGAATGTGAAACGTTCTATAATATAATGAAAACAATTTTGAAAATATATACAATGCACAGGAAAGAAAAGTCTGGAAGGATATACACTCAATTTTTAACAGCAGTTATACCTGGTTGATGGGATTATGAGTTTTATTTCATTTTCTGTCTTTCCCCAAATTTCTATACTAAAAATGAATTTGTACGTAGAAACAAACAATACTTTTTAAAAATGGGAAGGAAAAATTTTGGGGTGGGGTGGTAGCACTGTGATACCCTTTCTATTCTTCTGGTTCTAAGTTCTTGAATTGAAATAGGCCTCAGAGAGGCTTAAGGAACAAAGGGTTTTAAATTTTGCATTGTTCCATCAATGACGTAATCATCCCACTTTGCATTTCATCTGTGAAGCTTTCATGCTTTCTTTACACCTAATCATAGAGCTTAAAGTCCCTAAATCGCTCAAGTCCCAAACCTTGAATAATACCTTTCTACACATGAAAGTTTTAAAATTTATTCAAAAGCTCAGAGCCAACACAAAGGTGGAGGTGCTTATGTTCAGGCATAAATAGATATTTGTAGATATTTATTGTAGATAAAATACATACTGAAGTCAAAGATCCTATCTTAAAAGATTAATGAATTGACTAATTAATTGTGAGGAAATAGTTGGCTGTGACTTAAGGCAGAATTTTTTACAGCACTTGTGCCTGGTGAATGAGGAGATGTGGGTTGGTGATCTCAACATCGTTTTTCACTCTTGGTTAATGCAGGCCAGTCGGTTTTCAACCAGGACTTTTCAGTTTGATTTTCTGTAAAGCTAAGTTGCTTTTCTGGTGGAGGGCCATGGAAAAAACGCTTGCCAGTGAGTGCAAACTCCCCTGTGCCTGGGACTACCGGGATTCTTTGGAACTACTACACTAGCCCTCACTAGGCCCTGAAGAATGTAGTAAATTTTAGCTGATTTCTTTATTTTTTTTTTTGAGTATAAAAATCAATTTTATTTCTATATAACAAGGAACACTGAGAAAATGAATATTTTAAAAGTACCATTTACAGTAGCATTTTCTTGTTTCTATGCTGGCCACCTCCTCCTACCTTGCTCTGCTAACGGTGAAGCAATTCACATGTCCTCTCCCTCCTAGGAGAGCTGTCACTCTACAGAGTTCAGTTTTGTTGGTTGTCTTGTGATCTCCATTTTTGATGGATTCAAGAAAATTTATGATTTTGTAACTTGCCCAGTTTTTTTCTTGTTAGGGTGGGAGCAACGTTCTCTTGAAGCTTTCTAAATCCTACAGCCTAAGAAGAAGCCAACCAAAATCTTCTCCATCCTGTGTCTTACAGTTGGGGGTCTGGAAAAATACTGGCTTTCCAATTCTACCAGATTCTGGATTTCTGAACACTCTCTATTCACATCCATTTTGCCTGCCATTTCTTTCCTGAGCTCATCTCTTTCTTGTAATACTAGCCAATGGCAGCCAATGTACATGATTTACATTCTGTTTTCTAGTACCTTCCTCCAGAACTGCTAGCGTACTATGCTTACGTGCCACCTCCCCAAGTTATCGCAGGTGAAAACTTTAAATAAAAAATGTTTTGCTACTAGATAACATGGGTCAACAGCAATTCAATCCTCAGCATCTGTGTCTTCACTGCTTTCCAATAAAAAAATGCCTCGGGTTTTTGTTATGCAGTATCCACAAGGGACCCATTTCTGGTCCGGATAAATTATGCTGTGCTAATCTCAGTGGTTTAACACAGGTTTGTCTCTCACATCAAGTTCGATGAAGATTGGGTTTGCCTTCTCTATCTGATAACCACACGATATGGCCTCATAAGTTGCCATGTCAAGAGAAAAATGGAAGCAGCACATTGACTTTTTACCACCACCCTGGTCTAAAAGTGACCCATGTCACCTCTGTTCACAGTCCATTGGCCAGAATTACTCATGGCCCCAACCTAAATGCAATGATGCTAGGAAACGGGGAGAAAATGGACACCTGGTGCACATTACCTCCGTTACCCTGTACTCTGTCATTCCAATATATGATCAAAAATGGAACAAGACTGCCTTTTCTCTTGTTATTATATCTGAAATACAGTTTGTAAATATATGTGAGATAGTAGCACTGTCTTGCAATGCACAAGGCAGGTCAGACCACGCAAGATTATTGTTCATTAGCTTCTGCCCCTCGCCACCCGCCTCCACCCTGGCCAGTTTCTCATGAGGCTCATGTGGAACTAACCATGATGGACTTTTGAGCTCATATAGCACCTCCACGCCTGTAAATCACTACAAACCACTTTCAGGCCTAGAAGCACTGATGATCAGAGATGACATGAGGCTGGCACGCACCAGGGTTGGTGCGCTGCCGTTTATAGCCGATAGCCACGGTTGAGTATCCGTTCTAATGGGCGAGTACCCATGCCTCATAATTATTCATTATATTGAGGATCACCCCTGCTTACTATTCAAATATACCAAATTACCTCTAGATTCTGTTAGATCCTGCTGCTATTTAGGGTTTCGTGTTTAGGAAGCACCAGTCCAAATCAAACAACCTGAAAACTGATGTGAATATTTATGCAAAGTTTCCTCGAAAAGGCAGCTCACAAGGTTTGCTTAGAGCGCATCACCTGAAACTTTCTACACTTCCCCTTTAAGCATCTTTACCTCATGCAGCATTTTTCACTCACAGCAATGGCCAAAATTTCCTTTCTCTGTCCCCACACAGTCCTTTCCATGAGGTGGCTTTCTGAGTTCCTATTCTTTTCCTCGCCACACACACACCTTACATATGGCCCTCCCTGCTGTCCAAGGCCTCTTGGGTAATGTAGCCTGCTTTACCAGTACCTGGAAATCTGGTGAATATATTCATCACTCACTATTTTATCTGCAACCATACCGATTCTTCTATCAATGATACTTCTGTGACTTTTGTCGCAAGAAAAGAAAAAAATGAGCTGATACTACTCCCAAGATACTAACGTTTTACCCCAAGTAGAAGCTGAGTGGTTGGTTCACCATATCACATATCACACCAGGCAGGGTGTTTCAGTCTCAGTCACTGCTGATGAAACCCTCCGTAAGAGGAGAATGTGCCAACTGCATCACAAATGTGTGTGAACGACAGATTTTGCCTGCCTGACATTAACGAACCGCAGATGGTAAATAGTTTTTCCGTTTAAAAAGTGGATTTATTTCTCAGTCTGTTAAAATGCAAATGCCCCAAACAAGAACACAGCTCCCTGCCACTGCAGGCTTGCCAAAGTCTTTGTTCTTAAATAATCTTAAATATAACTGCCCTTTGAGGAGTTAATACTCTTGGAATAGTAGCTAGCATTTAATGCTTGGGGAATCAAACTGATTTTGTCCATGATGCTGTCATTATAATTTCTAAATGAAAAATATTACCAATCCTGACAGGAACTGCCCTTCTCAAATAGGAGGTTTGGAGCTGCAATCCTTTTGTCCCCCTGAAAGATAGATAGATAATAGACAGATAGATAGATAGACAGATAAATAGAGATAGACGGACAGACAGGCAATTATATAATGGATATGGATATAGGGGATAAATGAAAAAGGGGCAGAAACTGATGTCACATAGAGCCATAGTGGGTAGGCAACTGGAGGCCAATGTACCTGCGTGACAAGAAAGAATGAACAAGGGGAGAAACAGTAGTTAAACTGCTCAATTAGAAGTGCTGGGAAGAACAGCTTGGGGAAGACAGGCTGCCTGTGTGTCTTGATAAAAGGAAGACTTGAATTAAAGTCAGGAAAGGGAGATAAACCAGTCCTTTATGTCTGAGAATTTCAAGGGAGAACATTTCAGCCTGATTCCACAGATTGAGCCAGAAAAGAATTCTGTTTTCTTGAGGATCTATTACTGTCAGAGACTGCCTGCCCACAGTCACACAGCTGGAAGGTGTTAGAGCCAGAAACTGAACTCGGACCCTTCAGATTCCAGAGTTGCTGCCTTTCATCAGACTAGATGGCCCCATATTAAGTCAAGAGGCAAGGACTATAAGGTGGTGAAAGGAAGGAAGGAAGGAAGGAAGGGAGGGAGGGAGGGAGGAAGGAGTGAAAGAAGGGAGGGAGGGGAGGAAAGAGAGGGTGAGGAAGAGAGAGAGGACGGAAAGAAAGAAAAAAAATGAAAATCAGTAAAAAGGGTGGCGGTTGTGCTCCTGAAATGTAATACAAACAGTAGCAAATCACCAGCGTGAACTCATGACTTTCAGTATAGATTTAAGATAGGTATAGAAGTAGATACAGGTAGGTGTTTATAAATACGTATATTTAGAATCAACACATTCCAGTACTGATGAGCACCCCTTGTGCCCAAGTCTTGATTTCTAAGTACCATATCCAATAAAAGGAAATAGCACTTTTTGGAAACATGGCTAATTCTGGGTTAGGGAAGGGAAAATGAAAGATGAGTCTAGAATATCTTGTGGTCCAAAATCGTAAGAAAGTACAAGAAAAAAATGAGGACATGTCAGGGATGCAGAAAGCAGCTCAAGTGGGCTTCCACTAGCTAAATTGAGGACAGTCTGATCAAAAAATAATACCGATAGAAGCAAGGAATTATAACCAAGAGCATAAAATAAGAATCCACAGATTCATGCCTATATAAATATATTTTAAAATAAATAAGTAGCAGAGATGAGAAAGCTCTTCTTTACAGCACAGTTCCAACTGAAGAAAAGATAGGGTTTGAAAAATCACCATTTGACCAAATACCACACTAATAATTGTTTTAGGTAAGGGTCATTAATGAATTCTAAAAATAATGGGTGAAAAATGTGATGAGATACAGGATGTCTACAGTCTCAAATAGTCTGTCCACAACGTACCTATTACATTACAAAGGGAAAAAATAGCGCTGGAAGACACCATCTTTGCTGAGAGACCACAGTTAACATCGTTAATAGTGGGATAAGTTCAAATTTTGTACCTTATGATATGATGCACTGGGGACACATCATTCCTGTGATATTCTTGCCCCAAATTCACCACCTGAATTTAATCCTCAAGAAACATCAGGAAAAGTCCAAACTGAGGGATACTCTACAAAATAACTGGCCAATCTTCTACAAATGTTTCAAGGTCATGGAAGACAAAGACTGAGGAAGTGTTTTAGTTGAAAGGAACTAAAGAAACATGAGAACTAAATGCAATCCATTAACCAACGATGACCTACTGTATAGCACAGGGAACTCTGCTCGATAGCATATAACCTAAATGGGAAAAGAAATTGAAAAAGAATAAATACATGTATATGTATAACCGAACACTTTGTTGTACACCTGAAATTAACACAATGTTGTTAATCAACTATACTCCGATATAAAATAAAAAGTTAAAAACAAAAAAAATGCAATCCATGACGGTGGACTGAATTCCAGGCCAGAAAAAGGACATGAGTGGGAACAATTGGCAAAACTTGAATATGGTCTGTAGATCAGTAGCCCTGTATCAATGTTAATTTTCTGATTCAGATAATTGTGTTATGGTTAAGTGAGATATAACATTTGGGGAATCTCAGTGCAGAATATGTGGAAATTCTTTCTACTTATTTTGTGTGTCTGGAATAATTCAAAATTAAAACTTAAACATTAAAAACAATAATGTAAATGAAGAAACTGACATTTCCTCCGCTGTGCCCAACAGTGCCCAATCCAGAGTTTTCCACGGTGCAACTAACAAGTTCCTTGGACAGAGGCTGAGGTGGATGGTGTTCACTTTAAAGAATAGAGAAGTGTAGGGATCTTAGGAATCACGTAGGCCTTGCCACGTAAAGTAGAGCCTATGGACCAACAGCAGTGCTATCATCTGGAACTTATTAGAAATGCAGGCTCTCAGGCCTGCACCTACTACTACTATTCAATAGGAGTCTGCATTTTAACGGATCTCCAGGTGATTTATGTGTACATTAAATGTGGAAAATTCCTGACTTAACTCAGTCATTCTCAACCTAGGATCACCTTGGGAGATTTTTAAATCCCTGAAGTCTGAGCCCCAACCCCAGAGATTCTGATTTGATTGAAGAAGTGGAGACTCAGAGGCTAGGGGGTGAGGGTGAAGGATGAACTACCAGAAGGTATTTTAAAGGTATCATTTATTCATCCCTTCATTTGACAACTACTTTTGAGCACCTATTATGGCCAGGGACTCTTCAAAATCTTGAGGATACAGCAATGAGCAAGAAAAACTCCTTGCTTTCATGAGCTTACCATCTAGACGGGGAGATGCAAAGTCAATACATAAACAAGGTATATACCATATGTGTAATGTGAGACTGAGATAAGGACTACAAAGAAAAATAAAACCAGGTAATGGAATAGAGAATGACAGAGGTAAGGCTGGGGAAGGCCCCTTTGAGCTGGTGCCATGTGAATGAAGGGAAGGAGGTAAAAACGTCCCAGACAGAGGGCATAGCAACTGAGATGGGAACAAGTCTGGGAGATGGGAGGGATGACAAGAAGGCCAGAGCCTCCTGAAGTGGAGTCATGAGGAAGCAGAGAGTGGCAGAAAATTTCTCAGAGGTATCAGTGCAGGGCTTTGTGGGCTGAGACATGAAATTTGATTTTTATTAAAGCACAGTACAAAACTACAGAAGGTTTTGAATTGGGAAATAAAATTATCCAATATACATGTAAAGGTTGTTCTGGAAGCTGGGTGAAAAATTGCCTGTGGAGATACCAGAGCAGGGATTGAATACCAGGTAGAGCCTGTGGTTTAGGTAAGAGATGGTGGTGGACGTGGTAGAAGTAATTTAGACTTGGGATGTATTCTGAAGGTAGAACTGATAGAAATTGCTGATACAATGGATTTAAGATCCGAAGGACAGAGGAAAGTCACATATGATTCCTAGGTTTTGACTTGAGCAGTGGCATATTCTGAATAGTGGTATCGGTGACTAAGATGCGACTACCTAACGTTACTGTGACTGGAGGGGCTCACTTATCTGTGGTGGGAAAACAAAACAAATCAAAACAAACTGCTGCTCTGGAGCCACTCTTAGCTGAATCGTTACTATTCCCTTCTAATGAAATTCCCACATCTTTCTGCCCTGATGAAATGCTATCCCCTTCCCCTTCTCCAGGAAAAGTCTGGACCAAGCTGGCCAGACCTGGATGAAGGGAAGGCATCTACAAGTAGGAGAGCTAAGGGGCTATGGGACCCGTTCCTCTTCCTCTTCCCAGATAACTCAGTGCAGTGACTGACTGGCATTTCGTTTACTCCAAGACACTGTGAGCAACAAATGGTGAAGAATGAGCACATGTGAACTGAGACTAATCTGATGATCAAATGACACTTCCAAAAAAACTGAAACAGGTTTCATGCTATGCATAATTACTGTGCAACATGGTAGAATGGCGAAAATGTCATAAATCTCTGTAGTTAGGATTTCATATAGCCAGGATGACCAATTACAGAGTCAGTTCTGGTCTGAGGTCTGAGATGCCCAGGAAAAACTCTGAATCTTAGAAGCTCCCTATTATAGGCAAGTGGACAAGAGGAACTCTAAAGTGCATAATACTCTTTTTCTTCCTTATTTTTCTTTTTTGGGCAGGGAATATTTAAAGGAGGGGTAAGTTCAGAGAGGTGGTATGATCTAGAGAGAGAAGAGAGAAGCAGACTAGACTAATAATAAAGGCATTACTACTGGGAATTCCCTGGCAGTCCAGTGGTTAGGACTCGGTGGCACTTTCACTGCCAAGGGCCTGGGTTCAATCCCTGGTTGGGGAACTAAGATCCCTGCAAGCCGCATGGGTGGCACAGCCGAAAAAAAGGGGGAGATTGCCACTTATTAAGCATCTCCTAAGCACCAGGTACTAGAGTAGCTGCTTTGCATATATTTTGTCTAATAATTATAACAATTTTTCAAAGAGGATACTACCAACCTACTTTATGTAAAAGGAAACTGAGGTTTACATAAAAACCAGTATTATTTCCTAAAGGCCCGTGGGCCATAGATAAAGTACTCATGACCTCTACCAGGCAACTGTGAGCCACTCTGAATGGGCCAAAGAATCCAGTGGAATTGGAACAATTTTGCAGAGGGAGCATGCCAGATGGGTTTCTCCCACTTGAAGGTGTACACAGACAACTGGTCACATGGTACTTTCATGTTGGGCATCCTGGGCATGCAGAACCTGCTCATCTCCTCTCTAAACTCTCCTTTTTCTGGACAGATGAATATAACCTTGGCCTTTTCCCTCTTCCATGGGGTATGTGATCTGCTGAGTCTGCTTGCCCAAAACTTCTTTACCCCTTAAGTCCTTCATTTAAAGGTCTGGCAAGACTATCTACACTGAAAAAACAAAAACACTCATTTGATAAGATACATGAACCTCATAGCAGCGTTCTTTTCAATAGCCAAGATATGGAAGCAACATAAGTGTCCATCAATGGAAGAATGGATAAAGAAGATGTGGTACATATACACAATGGAATACTACTTAGCCATAAAAAAGAACAAAATAATGCCATCTGCAGCAACATGGATGGACTTGGAGGGCATTATGTTAAGTGAAATAAGTCAGACAGAGAAAGGCAAGCACTGTATGATATCACTTACACATGAAATCTAAAAACTACAACAGACTAGTGAATATAACAAAAAAGAAACAGATTCATAGACATAGAGAACAGACTAGTGGTGACCAGTGGGGAGAGGCAGAGGGGCAATATAGGGGTAGGGGATTAAGAGGTACAAACTATTAGGTAGAAAATAAGGTACAAGGATATATTGTACAATATATATATTGCTACAATATAGCCAATATATTATAATAACTATAAATGAAATATAACCTTTAAAAATTATGAATCACTATATTTTATACCTGTAACTTGCATATTATTATACATCAACTGTACTTCAATAAAATTTTTTAAAAAGACTATCTACATTGAGAAAATCCAGGTGTACTGATCTTTAAGGAGAGAAAGAAGAATATCTAGGTGAAGGCAGGGGTGGCCATGCGCTCAAAGTATAGAAGAATTCCCATGATGCTGACCACCAGGTGGCTTCCATGGATGGGAGGCCATGGCTAAGCCCCAGCAAAGGGCACTGGGAAATCTCTCTGACCAGCCTTCAGGGTTGACATATCAAGAACAAAGCCTAGAGGTGTGAGCACTGAGCTTTAAGTGAGTGTCTGTGTAAAAGGGACATGATGGAGGAGCAGTTTCTACCAGACATGAAGGAGACTACAGTTCTTCCATCATGGAGAAGAGGACCCAAGGAATTAAGATATTCTGGAGGATAAGACTAAGTCAGAAGGAATTTTGCACCCTCATCCCCTGGAAGTAGGTGGTGCTAGATGATAGAAACCCAAATACAAACCTCAGGCTAATTAAGGGAAAGTCCAAGAACATCTGGACTTGTGCTCCAATTCGGTCCTCCTTATTATGACTTGAATTGTGTCCTCCAAAAAGATAGGGGGATGTCCTAACCCCTGATTTCTGTGAACGTGATCTTATTTGGAAATAGGGTTTTTGCAGATGTAATCAAGTTAAAATGAGGTCAAACTAGATTAGGGTAGGCCCTAATCCAATGACTAGTGTCCTTATAAGAAGAGAAATTTGGAGACAGAGACACACAATGAGAACACCAAGTGATGATGGAGGCAGGTACTGCTGGAAGCCAAAGAATGCCATGGGTTTCTGGCGACCACCAGAAGCTAGGAGAGTGACATGGAGCAGATTCTCCCTTAGAGCCTCCAGAAGGAACCAACCTTGCTGACACCTTGATTTAGGACTTCTATCTTCTAAAACCATGAAAGAATAATGTCTGATGTTTTAAGCCTCACAGTTTGTGGTGATTTGTTATGGAAGCCCTACAAAATTAATTCACTCCTGCTATATCCAACATGGGGTGGATGTGGTAGAAGACCAGTGATGGAGAGAAGTATCTACATAGATTGATGGCCCAGTGAGTAGGAAGGAAGAGACAGAGAGGTTCCTATGTGAGCCTGTGAGGAATACAGCAAGCTATGAGGGGACCTCATGGGTGAAGAGCCTCAGAGGTTAGTAGGGTCTATAAGAGCTGATGTGTTTGCAAATATTTTCTTCCATTCCATAGGTTGCCTTTTCACTCTATCGTTTCCTTTGCTGGGCAGAAGCTTTTTACTTTGATGTAGTCCCACTTGCTTATTTTTGCTTTTGTGCCTATGCTTTTGGTGTCACATCCAAGAAATCATTGCCAAGACCAAGGTCATGAAGTTTTTCCCATGTTCTCTGCTAGGAGTTTTACAGCTGTAGGTTTTACATTTAAGTCTTTAATCCACTTTGAGTTGATTTTTGTGTAGAGTATGAGATAAGGGCCCCATTATACTCTTTTGCATGTGCATATTAGTGCTCCCAATACCATTCTGGATATCTGTTCAAAAGAATTGAAATCAGGATGTTGACGAGATATTTGCACTCCCATATTCATTGAAGCATTATTCTGAGTAGCCAAAATGAAGACACAACCTAAATGTCCACCAACAAACGAATGGATAAAAAAATGTGGTATATGCATGTAATGGAATATTATCTAGCACTAAAAAAGAAGGAAATCCTGCCATATGTGACAACATCATGAGCCCTGAGGACATTATGTTGGGTGAAATAAACCAGTCAAACAAGAACAAGTATTGCATGATACCACTTATATGAGGTATATAAAATAGTAAAACACAAAGAAGCAGAGAGTAGAATTGTGATTTCCAGGGGCTTAAGTTTAGAGACCTTTTGTACAACATTGTGCCTACAGTTAACATTCTTGTAGACTTAAAATTTTCAAGAGGGTAAGTCTTAAGTGTTTTTATCACACTACAAAATGATCAAAGAAAAAAATTTCTAAAAAAGAGCTCCTCCAGTCAGCAGGAGGAGAGAGTTGTGCTCCTCAAGAGCAATCACTATTTACTGCTAAGGCCAAAACGGTAAACCAAAATTTGTACCAGCTGCTGAAACTTCAGCAGAGGGTGCAGGGAAGAGAGAAAGTGACGTCCAAATACCAGGAGAGATGAGCTACATCTCAGTGAGGTCTCAGTGGTCCAGAGAAGAGCCAAAAGAGAACAAGAAACCCTTCACCTCCATCACCTGGAATACCCATAGGCTCCTTCTGTGCCCACATCTGGGGAGAAGGCAGAAACCCTGAAAGACAGCAATTTCCCAGATGGGATTACATTGACCTGAAATAGACTCTAATACAAAAAACAAACAAACACAAAAACTGAGTTGCCTTGAATGGGCAAGCTTTAATCATCCCATCACCATTGCCTGCCAGCACTGGGAAGGGGCTCCAGTGCAAGATGAGGCACATTCATTCCTTTAACTCACATGCACTGACTGGCTACTGGGAGTCTGCAGACTCCTAGATCAGTTAGAGAAAATAAAGAAAGGTGCATTCTTCTTCACATTTGAATTGTAGTCCATACATTTAGACTCTGCTATACCTACTAAGCCCATCCAGAGTTGCCTCCCTCTCATCCTTGAGGGAGGGATTGGCTCGGGATCGTGGTTGGGGGCTATCAAGTGAGGGAGTAGTCTTTTGGTGCATATCTATTGAACACTTGCCCTGTACAAGACAACATGGAAGGAGAATGCAGAGGAAGATGAGGCAATACGGGAAACAGTGAGGCAGGAACATATGTGAAGAAGTACCTTCCTTCCCCTCTCCCCTACCTTTAGTATTAGATGGGCTTAGTAGGTATAGCAGAGTCTAAATGTATGGACTACAATTCAAATGTGAAAAAGAATGCGCCTTCATTTTCTCTAACCGATCTAGAGAAAGGTAGATCTAGAAGGCAAACAGCCTTCATGAATACCTATTATATATATATATCTCAACTAAATGCCAGGAGAAGGGAAGAGGTAGACCAGAAGCCTAGGAGCAACTTTAGAGGGCTTTGAAGAAAAGATACAACCTCATGTAGCCTAAGGGGCTCCTCCGTGCCTCCCTCAAAGTCCTCTGCATCTTTAAGGAACTTTAGGACGAGCTACGAAGGGGAGAAGCAAGGACAAAGTTTACTCCAGAACACAAAAGAATGACAGAAACATTTCTTTTTTGTTTGTTTGTTTGTTTGTTTTGGTTTTTTTGCGGTACGCGGGCCTCTCGCTGTTGTGGCCTCTCCCGTTGCGGAGCACAGGCTCTGGACGCGCAGGCTCAGCGGCCATGGCTCATGGGCCCAGCCGCTCCGCGGCATGTGGGATCTTCCCGGACCGGGGCACGAACCCGTGTCCCCTGTATTAGCAGGTGGACTCTCAACCACCGCGCCACCAGGGAAGCCCGACAGAAACATTTCTTGCCCAACCCTTCCCTAGAAGCATGTTGACAAGCCTGAAATGTCTTCAAGTTGGCAATCATGCAAGACAGTATGGCTGAAGATAAGCAGGCTATTAAAACTGTCTGCATAGCTAAGAGAAACAAACCACTGGCAAAAAGCAGCTCAAAATAAGTCAAGGTTCACCCAATTCACAATTAAAAAAAACGCTTTGGACAAGAACCAGAGAAACACCTTAAGGGAGTGTTTAGCACCCTAAAGTTAACCAGATGACATTCCTCTATAAAGCATCATTTTATTCACATTCTTGTCGGAAGACTGCCTCTTAAAGGGAAAAGTGCATTTCACTGTAAGGGCAGAACCCAATATTTTGGCTTGCTTAGAAAAACACATTCTTCAGCTTATATGATAAATACAGATTTTGGTAAGTCTATTTTAGGCAGGGCAAATATAAGCATTTTATATATGAAGTAAACGCATGAGATAGGCAACCTTTCTGACTATACTAATGGCTACACTGTGGAAAGAATATGAGATAATATTTCACAACTCTGGGTCATCAACCACATATCTGATGGGATTAAAATAAGTGCAATGAGAATAAGCAATGATAACATTAAATGTGGGAAAGGAAGGGCTTTGGTCATGACTGGCCATTTCTTGAATCCCTGCTTTGGCTAACATATCATATAACCCAAGGAGAACTTTGATCTCCATTTCTACAGAGACCGTAACAAAAGAAAAGGAGATTTATTCCAAAAATCTCATTTCAAATGAAGAACTTTATAATAAGCAAAAATGACCACATTGTTAAGAAGTTTGTAAATGATGAAAAGAAAGTTGCCCCTTTAAATTCTTCTGGACAGTATTTAGATAAAAATAAGCTCCCTTGGAGGCCTGGTCATATTCTAGATAAGTACAGGCTTTCTCAGATTAGCTAGATTTTTTGCATATGAAAAATTGGCTCTGATCATTAGTAAGAGGGATTAAATTTATTCAAGGTTGCACAGATCCAAAGTTTCAATAACAAAAGAACTGGGCCAATTAGGCTGCCTCGCAATGCAGTAGGTGGTTTTTAAAATTTAGTGAGCTCCTGGTTCCTTGAAATACTCAGACACTCTTAGCGTAAAATGTGTAAGTCACCTTATGGTCTTATGAATCTGCGGCAAAGCTGTGATCATATCTCAGAAGCAGCATCTTCTCTCCAGAAGACTGTGATCATTAGTGTGAAGTAGGTTGTCAAAGGGACGTGGGCATTACTGTCAAGTAACTGACTCTGCATGGAATCTGGTCATTTACATGCATCAGATTTTGCCTTTTCTCTCTGGTATGTCAAGAGTTCCTATCACGGTGGTGGGATTGTGACCCCACCCTTTTTCTTCACGGTGGGGCGGGAGAGAAGCTGCCCTGCACGATACTTTTTCCTGGCTTTGAACTCTCCAGCTAATGACCAGGTGAGAGGACAATCGTCTTGTTAGTGTCTATGTGAAGTTTTATTCCATGATAAAAGGACTCTGTAAGGTCACTTCTTCCCAGAGAAAATCTACAAGATGAGCCACCAGAGAGAACACAAGATGTGTGGGGTCAATCTGAACTCAGACCCTCTTTCCCTCATCTCAGCTCCCAGGGCTCTGAGAAGAAACAAGAACTTTGTGGAGGGACCAACAGGAGGTCAGTCCTGGGATAAAGAGGAAATAAAGGCATCTCCTGGCTTTTAGAAAAACCAGGGACAACAGAGAAGAGGTTCTATCATCAAAGTCAGGGGTGCTTTAAAGATTTGACCAAAGCAAGCTGCAGAATGATTCTTACAGTATGTCTTTCAGTTTAAAAATAAAATAAAGTAATGCTACATATTTTTTGTAGATACATATATTTGTAGTAAGTGCAGAGAAACATATTGGTAGTATTTATACTACGTGGATGCTGGATGACTCACAGTGGCAACATTTGGGAAAAGACTGGGATTGGAGAGTTGGTCAAAAGGCGCCTAAGCCTAGCCTGTATTGTCTTAATTTGTATAAGGAAATAGTGTTCATGTATTACTTAACTAAAAATCAATTTAAAGAACGTACATGTACACTTGTATGCATATATCATACACTTGTATATGCAAAGAATATCTGTAAAAGAAAATTGAAGAAGTTGGTAAGGCTTTTTGACTCTGGGGAGGAAGGTGGCTGGGAGGTAGATCTGGAAGCGAGATGTGCTTTTGACTATAAGCCCTTTCATACCTTGTGACTTTTGCACTATATGCATGTGTTAAATAAAACACATCAATAAATGATGCCAAGTCAGTCAGTAATTTAGAAAGGTAAATTTTAAACATTAATAATATGAAATTTGAAATGAGCTAAAATTGTTTTAAAGGTTTAGCACATAGTTTAGAACAATTGTTGAAGGGCTGAGCTTTGAAGAAGAGGAGAACTTGGTTAGAGAGGAGGGAGGTCCACTTTCAGGTCTGTGGGACTAGGATAGGTCATGGCCTAATGGTGACCAAAGGTCCTTGAAGCTGTGTGCAAAAAATACTTGGTGTCTACACCAGCCTCCAAGTGCCTTAGGTTAAAAATCAGAATGGGGTAGTCTAAGAGTAAACCAGATAGATGTGAACCAAAGCAAGAAGAAGAGGAGGAAGGAGAAGAGGAAGAAGAGAAGGGGGAAGGGGGGGAGAATCAGGGAGGAGAATAAGGGGGAGGGGGAGGGGGAGGAGGGTGGAGAGGAAAGTAGGGAGAGGGAGAGGGAGGGAGGGGATGTGAATGAATGAATATGACTTTGGGTTTTCTATTAGCATAAGAACTTCATATAAGAAAATTAAGTCCTGGGGATGTAATGTAATGGTGACTACAGTTAACAACACTTCAGTGCTGTATGGTATGCTTGAAAGTTGCTAAGACAGTAAATCTTAAGTAGATCTTAAGATCTACTACATCACAAGAAAACAAAGTTTGTAACTGAGTGTGGTGATGAATGTTGACTAAACTTACTGTGGTAATCATTTCTCAATATATACATATTGAGAAATATATATGTGTGTGTGTGTATATATATATATATATATACACACACACACATATATGTATATACATACATACATATATCAAATCATGTTATACACCTAAAACTAATACAATGTTATATGTCAATTATATCACAAATGAGAATAAAAAAAGAAATCCATGATGGTAAATGCTCTGTTTCTTTACTTCTGTGTTTCTTAATATTAATTTTTTTTATTACGTATCAATCTTAAGGGATCATTAACAACTAAATTACAACAGCTGGAGGCTCATACACCAAAAGACCCCTGGCTTGATAGCTGCAAGTGTATGTGCTGGGAAAATGTGGTAGATCTGAGATAGTTAGAAAGTGAAATAAATAAAACTCTGATAATAGAGGGGGGGTGGTGATAAAAGGTGGCTACAGCTAGAATTGTGCATCAGACTTGAATTCCTAAATCCTAATCAACATCTATTAAATTGCCTGGGTAGCAGACCATTTTACCCCAAGTCTGGATAGAAGCCAACAAAGGATGACGGCAAAGGCATTCGGTTTTCCAAGTAGTTATCTAAGTGCTATTTCCTTTTAATACCATCTTTCTAAACTTGATAACAAAAGTAAAGGGGTGGGATGGGCACAGTTGACCACAGATTTCACTCACTCAGAGGCCCACAGAGCTTCAGGGAAGGAAGTGATGGTACCAATGTACCATCTACGTATGGCAGGACTTTTCAGTAGAGGTCGGGTCTCTCGGGAACATGGCAGCTTCTCAGGGATCATCATATTGAAAATTATCCACAAGGCTGTGCCACCTCGGGATGATTTGCTAGCTTTGTCCAGTCACTTGGGTTTAATTGTGGCATGATAACCATGTGACAGCTATAAGTCTGCACTGTCTGACATCCCCAGCTGGGCTGGAATATGGGGGTGGGAAGAGGGTTTCTACCTATTGCATATGCCAAAGGGCACACCCTATCCATCTTCTCTGTGCTCTCCTGTTTTGAGAGATGATTTTCATCTAAGTATCGTAGAGAATTTTCCTCTGGCTATTTTCTTAGCCCCAACCTTGTATTTAACATTTAAAACTATCTCCTTATCTGCAATCAACTTAGATGTTTTCCAGAGAACTTATTATGTTGTTTAAATAGAACAATGTAAATCACCTTCTACTTTTGAATCATCCCACATAACATTCATACTCCTATTCAATTCATAGTCATAGCACTCAGCAACAGGCTTCGAAGCCTGTAGTCTGAACCATACTACATGGCTTTTCAAGCTGCATGACACCCAAGAGGAACTTTGTAGTATAATTTTTTCAACACTTAATAGCCCAAAGCACCTTTGCATGTTGGAACAGGACACGTTCTCTTCAAAAACCTATTATAGAAGACCAAAGACAAATACCGTGGAACCCTAAACATTGTTTTTTCAGGACATGGGGAGGGACAAGTTTAAAAGGGCAGAACCACAGTTGGTTTTGTTTCCTTCATTTTATTTTTTCGTTTTGTTTCCTCAGAACTTAATCTCCTCTTGTTTATACACCCCACTTAGACCTGTGACTCTGCCACATCTTTCCTTTTTCATCTGGGCATAGAGATGGGAGTGCTTCCAGAAAGATTGCTAATTACAGGCTTAATTCCAGCCCCAGGTCTGCCATGCACAACACCAGCTTTCCCATACACCTGGGAATAAAAGCCTGCCATCAAAGCAAACATTACTCTCTCATCTCAGTTCTGGAAGAGTCATTCAGGGAACATATATCCTGAGGCTAGAAAAGGAGGCTCTTTCTTTCTTTCTCCCAGGGGGCAGAGATTATTAATTCAAGGTCAAGTTGGAGACATTTGGGTTTAACAGGTTCCTTATTTCCAAATAACCCTTTATTTACCAGAGCTATGTAGACAGAAAGGACAAGGAACCAAAAATTCTCCTCACATCTCTGCCAACTCTTTGGAAAAGAAAGTTGGTTAAGTTAATTAGTTTTCCTGTAAAAGCAGAGTAAAGTGATTCGTTTTTGTAGAAGAAATCACGTGGTTGAGAGCATCTCAAGGCTGATAGTCAGGAGAAATTATGGCGACCAGATGAAAGTGGAACATCTTTAAAGGCCTGAAAGGAGAAAACAACAAAACAAAACAAAAGCCCTGAAAACCCAGAATTCTACACCCAGTGAAAACAGCCTCCAAAATTGGAAGTGAAGTAAAGAAATTTTCAAATAAAACAAAAATAAGAGAATTTGTTGCAAGCAGACCTGCATTATAAGAAATGCTAAAGAAAGTACTTCAGGCTGGAGAAAAATGATGTTATATAAAATCTCCGATCCTAAGAAAAGAATGAGAAACATCAGAAATAGTAACTATCTGGATAAATGCTAAACTATTTGGTACTTACTTTCTTCTTTTCAATTTCCTTATTAACATATAACTGTTTAAAATGAAAGAAGTGTTATAGAGTTTAAAGTAAGTAGATGTAGTACAATAGCTACGGCATAAGGGACTGGGGTGGAATAGGTGGACCTATATGATTGTAAGATTTGTATATTTATTACATGAAGTGGTACAATATTAACTATTAGTAGACTGTGAATACCTAAAAAATTAAATGTGTATATTATAATTTTTAAACAAGTCATTAGATATATAATGCAGAGAAGTACTTCAAAAAGCCATACAAAAATTAAAATGGAATTCAAACAGAACAGAAGAACAGAAAATAGAGATGAGAAGAAAACAAATAATAAAACAGTAGACCCACATTCAAGCGTATCAATAATTATATTAAATGATATTGAACTAAACACTCCAACTATAAGGTAGAAATTGTCAGAATGGACAAGTCGTATGACCCAACTATTTGCTGTCTATAAGAGACGCACTTTAAATATAAACACCCAGGTAGGTTGAAACTAAATGAATGGGAAAAGACAAACCAGGCACAGTAAGCATAAAAAGGGACTTGGTTCTACTAATATCAAAGTAGATTTCTATACTATAAGATTACCAGATATGAAGAGGGACATTTCATTATATAAAAATGTCAGTTCATTAGGAAGAAAAAATAATCAAACATGTGTATGCTTAATATAAGAGCTTCAAAATACATGAAACAAAAATGGATAAAACTAAAAGGAGGAATAGATACATTTAGTTGGAGACTTTAATACTCCTCTTAACAAATATGTGAACAACACTATTAATCACCTTGATGTTATTGATGTTTATTGAATAGTACACAAAAACAATGGAACATATACATTTCTCAAGTTCACATAGTGCACTTACCAACATAGAACATATGCTGGACAATAAAAGAAGCCTTAATACACTCATTTATGAAAAAAGTTCTCTTCTAT
This sequence comes from Pseudorca crassidens, assembly GCF_039906515.1. Taxonomy (NCBI): domain Eukaryota; kingdom Metazoa; phylum Chordata; class Mammalia; order Artiodactyla; family Delphinidae; genus Pseudorca; species Pseudorca crassidens. Next base: position 18,678,198 of record NC_090303.1, on the reverse strand, counting down.
CTTGGAATAGAAGAAAACTTCCTCAACCTGATTAAGGCTATCTACATAAACCAAATCAAAAACCTTACAGCTAAGTTCATACTCATCATTGAATGTTTCATTGTTTTCTACTTAAAGTCAGTACTGAAGCAAAGATTGTCCATTCTCACCACTTCTATTCAACATTGTATTGGAAATCTTAGCGCAAGAAGAAAAAAGAAGAAATATATGTAAGATTAGAAAGAAAAAAATAAAACAGTTTCTATTTGCAGATGACATAATGTATGTTGAAAATTCTAAGTAATCTATTCACAAGCTCCTAGAACTGATATAGAAATTTAGCAAAGTCACAGAATACAAGGTAAATATATAGGAGTCAAATATATTTCTATACATCAAAAAATACCTAGTAATAAAATTATCAAAAGATGTGTGAGATAAGGACACTGAAAACTATAAAACATTGCAAAGGGTAATCAAGGAAGACCTAAAAAAAAAAAATGGCGAGATATATCATGTTCATGGATTGGAAGACTTGATGTTGTTAAGATAATTTTCCCCAAATGGATCTATAGATTTCATGCAATCTGAATAAAAATATAAGCAAATTAAAATAAATTGACAAACAGATGCTAAATATTTATTTGCAAAGGTAAAGGACTTATATTAGCCAGAATAATTTTGAGGAAGAAGAAGAAGAGAAAAGAATGCATACTACTAGGTTTCCAGAGTTACTATAAAGCTATAGTAATCTGGACAGTGTGGTATTGGCATTAAGGTAAACATATAGATCAATGGAACATGACAGAAAGGACAGAAATAGACTCACACTTATATGGTCATTTGACTTTCAACAGAAGTGCCAACATAATTCAACGACAACTGGATATCTGTATGGAGAAAAAATGAACCTCAGCCCTTAACTCTTGTTATGCATAAAAATTAACCTAAAGTAGATCATAAACCTAAGTATAGGAGTTAAACCAACTAAGCTTAGAGAAGAAAACATAGGTGAAAATCTTTGTGACATGGATCTAGGCAAAAGTTCTGACACAAAACACAAAAGGCACAAACCAAGAAAGCAAATTAGGGCTTCCCTGGTGGCGCAGTGGTTGAGAGTCCGCCTGCCGATGCGGGGGATGCGGGTTCGTGCCCCGTTCCGGGAAGATCCCACATGCCGCGGAGCGGCTGGGCCCGTGAGCCATGGCCGCTGAGCCTGCGCGTCCGGAGCCTGTGCTCCGCAACGGGAGAGGCCACAGCAGTGAGAGGCCCGCGTGGCGCAAAAAAAAAAAAAAAAAAAAAAAAAAAAAAAAGAAAGCAAAATAATAAAACGGGCTTTATTAAAATGAAAAGCCTCTGCTTTCCAAAAGACATGGTTAAGAAAATGTAAAAATTAGCTACAGACAAGGAGAAAATTGTTGGTACATCTATCTGACAACAGCTTGTATCCAGAATACATATATATGCACACACATATATATAATACCTCTTACGATGAAAAACAATGGGTACAACATTTGGAAAGACACTCACAAAAAGATATGTGAATGGCCAGTAAGTACAGTAAAAGAGTCTCATCATCACTAGTGATCAGGGAATTGTACATTAAAATCATAATGAGATATAATGAGACAACCTCTAGAATAGCTAAATTTTTTTTTTTTTTTTTTTTTTTTTGTGGCACGCGGGCCTCTCACTGTTGTGGCCTCTCCCGTTTGCGGAGCACAGGCTCCAGACGCGGAGGCTCAGCGGCCATGACTCACGGGTCCAGCCGCCCCACGGCATGTGGGATCCTCCCGGACCGGGGCACGAACCCGTGTCCCCTGCATCGGCAGGCAGACTCCCAACCACCGCGCCACCACGGAAGCCCCCATGGCCAGTTTTAAGATACCTACATGTGATGTCAGCTGGCTCACAGAATTCCTGAGAGATTAACAGTTGGCTCTCAGGATCCAATCCGAGCCAGCCCCAGCGCACCACCGCGTGGCTAATCTCTGTTCAGTTCTTTCAGCTTTAAGTCATTGATTTTTAGCTTTCTTCCAAGATACCTTCCCTCAGTCGGTGCAGGTTTGTGGTTAGTCAAGGCTTTGGGTAGGGTTTATACTAGATTTTTCAGTGTCTTTGCTGGTCTGTCTGACTTGAGCTCTATTCTCTGATATTAGAAATGTGTAGAAAAGCGCTAAATCAGAAAAGCAGCGAATTCACAAACTGACCCAGTGCAACCCAGTGCAATTCTGTCTTTCTTTCTTTATTTTTTAACTGGAGTCCTTGAGGTTTTCCCTGTGCTTTTGTGGTTTACTAAGGATGTGGATAGAGTTTACACTCAGATTTTGCTCTCACCATTTCTGTGGCTTATCGCTTTCAGGATTTCTCTCCCTTGCACCCTAAATTTCCAGCTGTTCTGTCAACCCTGAACTTCTTTCTGTGTCGCTTCAAGCCAATAAGAATGTTGTTTTCTGCCACCGGAACTGAGGAAATTCGGTAATGCCTTCAGACGAAAAAGCAAAAAAAACCCCAACCCTAACAAACCTTCTATTTTTATCCATTGCACTCGTGATCTTTCAAGACTAAACCTCCTCTGGTTTCCATTTGCTTTGGCCACTTTCCAGTGCCTTCAAATAGTGTTTTTTAAAATACTTTGTTCAGATTTTATCATTTTTATCTGCAGGAAGTTTTGCCCAGCAAATTCAATTCACCATTACAGAAGCGAGATCCCTATCAGCTACTTTAAAGGGGTTTGGGGCAGTTTTTGACTTATATTAAAGTACTAAGAACGAATTTAATTAATTAACCTTGATTCCAGTATCAATCCCATAGTTGTCAGATGTAGGGAGAGGTCCTATGAGGAGAAATCCATACTTGCCTAATGCCAAGTATGACATTGGTGAACATGACATGACAACTTGGTGAACTCCCCACACTCAGAGCTATTGTTGAGAGGAATGATTACAAAGTAGAAAAGTGGTTTGTGTGAATGAATGAAATAAGGATAAGTTCATACTCATAAGTCCTCTAAGATAGCAGAGATAGCATTAGGAAAATAATATTCTGAAAGATCTGAACCTAAACATTCAGAAAAATTGTCCCTAATAGTATATAAGAGTCATCTGTCAAGGCAGGGGCCCCAAGCAGAGAGAAGGTGGAGGGGTGTCTCATAGGTAAGTAGGAAAACTAGGGTAGGTGGAAGTTCACATAGCTCTGATCATCACTGCCACTTTGGGGCCACATCCAGTAAGTGGATCAACTTGGAATTGGCACACAGAGATGGATCAGGTCACCAAAGTGGAATGAAGACCAAGCATGTTGCTCTCTCATTCAAAGACCCTAGGGTTTTCTAGACCTTCTGCCATATGCAAGAAACTCTTTTTTTTTCTGCCCAGCACCAGGCAGCAAGATGCAAACTTGCCTCCCCCCTCCTACCTTCTTTCTTTCAGCCCAAAGAGTGACAGAAGGAGGGAAGAGCAGTGAAACATTAGGAGATCCACAAGCCTGTGTCTTTTTGATGTTCAGTTTGTATCCCGACTAGCCTCTAGGTAAGAGCAAACTGCTAATGAGAAACGTAGAAAACACAGGTTAGCAAACTGCTAATGAGAAACGTAGAAAACACAGGTGAAATTCCACTCACTCCTAACCAGATGTGCTTCACGCACAGTAGCTCAGAGGCCTGTACGCAGTTGCAAAGATTATGGCGGGGAGGGGTTGCTGAGCTATTCCGTTTTGCCAGGCTCCCCCCTGGCAAATGGGTCTTTCTTGGCTGAATCACAACCTGACCAACACAAAGCATCTGCCGGTCCCCTCAGTATCTTGACCAAACGGCATTGAATATGTACCACATGCACTTGGGCCTCTCCTGAGGACATGTTAGAAGAGGCCAAGTTCACCGTGGCCCTGAAGATATGCAGCTTGAAATCTCTGGAGCATCCTCATGTCTGGGGTGTGAACACCAGCCCATAAATGGAGAAGGGCAAAGGACCTGTACATTCTGGGGCCTAATCTCATTCCCATGCAGTGGTAATTTGGAATAAACCAAATTCCCTAGATGTGACTAATTGGAATTCTCCCACTGTGGTTTTCTTTTCTAGGAGACTGGGTCTGAATCTCAACTATCACACTGACATCTTGCAATGACTGTGGACTCCAAAAATGCTCTATTTAAATTTTTTGGGCTGCTGGAAAATTCAGCCAGTGGTTGTTTGGAAACTCAAAAACCCAGCAGAAGCAGAAATGTATCTTACTAAAAGTGAAGTAACAAATGATTAAATGCTTCATTTCACACTTTTGGTTAAACACTTATATTAGAGCTATTTTTTTGTAATGATATTACTGAGTGTTCTAATATAGCTTATTTTGTTAGTGGACTTATGTGCACACGTTACTTCATTGACATTAATATTTTGTGCCTTACATTTGCTTCAGTCCCTGAGATATTCTAGGATAATTAATTGACCAAAAGAAAAATTGGTCTAACTAGTTGGTTCACACAATAAATACCAAGTGAACTATCTGCTTGAATTGCCCATCCTCCAGCTGGTGACTTTTACATCATGTGTTTACAAAGCTTCAGTTCACTGACTTATCAGCTTCTGGCATTCATTCCACACATAGGCCCTGGGACATTGTTTTGAACAAGGTCCTCGCTCTCAGGGACATATGACCAATGATAGATGGGTAAACAAGCAAATTAAAAAAGAAAAATTCAAATAATGATAAATGTTTCAGGGAAAATGAAGTCAAGTGATGCAGTCCAGAGTTAGTTCAGGAATAGGTCAGTTCAGGAATTCAGCCACGTGAACACCTGAAGGAGCAGCATTCCAGATGAGTGAACAGGAACGCATGTGGCTGAACCAAGCCTCCAGTGGAGGTCTAGGGGCCTCATTTCATTCATTTGTTCATTCACTCATTCATTCAACCAAAGAAAGCAACCAGAGGCCCCAGCCCCTGTGCTGGAGTCTGACTTAGCTCTATGAAAAATTTGGCAAGTCACTCTTTTTTTTTTTTTTTTTTTTGGTTGCAGTACGCGGGCCTCTCACTGTCGTGGCCTCTCCCGTTGCGGAGCACAGGCTCCGGACGTGCAGGCTCAGCGGCCATGGCTCACGGGCCCAGCCGCTCCGCAGCATGTGGGATCTTCCCGGACCGGGGCACAAACCCGTGTCCCCTGCATTGGCAGGCGGACTCTCAACCACTGCGCCACCAGGGAAGCCCAAGTCACTCTTTTTTTAACTCTCAGTCTTTAGCCACAAAATGCCTGGGGTCACACCAACTTCTCCATCTGGGACTCTTCTAGCTCCTCGATGGGAAATCTCTATATGATTAGGGCTGGCTTCGTTCAGCTGCTATGCATCTCTCTCCGTGCTTTCCAAGAAGGTCTCTGTTTACACACGTCAACGCCTGGCACTAGGTCGTTTTCAGGGTCACTCACTGGACCCTCAGCCAAACTCTCCATTTAACTTTCTTTTTTTTCTCCTCATAAATCAATTACTGACAGTTCCATTTACTTTGCCGTAGATGATGGTAAAATGCTGGGAATAGAAGGGATTAAAAGCACAGACCCACAGAATTGGGTGAGGAGTTGGTGCTGTCCCCCATGAGACACGCAGCTTCTGTGGCCAAGGCCCTTAACGATGCTGGACAGGGAAGGATCTGGAAGGTACTGAGACTCTCAGAACTCTTAGCCTAATTCTTTTCCAAGTGTTTCTAGCCATGCAATAGTCTTCAGTTGCTCAGTGTCTGGACTACATTTCTGAAAAGTTTGCAAATAGACCACCAACCCCTTTCAGATAACTCCTGGGAAGCGTTAAGATTTGTTCTTTAGCAAGCACGGGATGTGAGATTTCTTCCTTTGTCTTGACTGTGTGGCTTTTGCACACATTTTTTTTTTTTTTTTTTGTGGTATGTGGGCCTCTCACTGTTGTGGCCTCTCCCGTTGCAGAGCACAGGCTCCGGACGCGCAGGCTCAGCGGCCATGGCTCACGGGCCCAGCCGCTCCGCGGCATGTGGGATCTTCCCAGACCGGGGCACGAACCTGTGCCCCCTGCCTCGGCAGGCGGACTCTCAACCACTGCGCCACCAGGGAAGCCCGACGGTGTGGCTTTTGAATGTTGCTTCTCTGGAGAACTTGATAGAAGGAGAGGCATTTATTGGCCAGAGTCACCTTAAACGCAAGCAGGCCCTGGCCTTTCAAATCTCTCTGGATTCCATACACTTCATTCCTCACCACCACGTGAGTCCGTCATCACTTCTCACCTGGACGACGGCACTAGACTCAAAACTCAGCTCCCTTCATTCAACTCATTCTCTACTCAGCAGGCAGAGCCTCCTCTCTTCAAAATGCATGCCTGATTTTGCCCTGACCATGCTTAGAACCTTATAACGGCGCTCCTTTGCTCTGTGATAAAGTTAAAACGGAAAAGCTCCTACCTGCTCTCGCCTTCCCCACCTCTCCGGCCATCCTTCCGGACCAGTTTCCTTGCTGTGCCATCCCAGGCAATTACTCAACGTCTCTGGGCCATAGCTCCTTCATCAGTAAAATAGGGAGAAGGGTCCCCATCAGCAAAGGAGATAATGTGTGCAAAAGATCAGGACGTGTATGGAAGGCAGGAGGCGAAGAGGACATCGGAAAATGGGTCCATGGTACTGTTTCCTCCAGCCTCCTTCTCTGTGTGCTTCCTCATCTCAGCACAGATCGAGAGAGCAACCACTCCTTTGGTGGCCCAGGACCCAGCTCCTGTGCACCAGCTCTGCCCACACATTCCGACCCCACTCGGCAAATCCCCAGGGCCTCGGGGTTTCCAAAGTGGGGAGAAGGCACAGGGTAGAAAAAGGGCGGAGGAGTGAGTGCCAGGCTGGGGGCTGGTTCTATCAGCCCGCTGCTACCAGCCTTGCGCCCCTGGGCCTCCTTCCTCTAGGTTGTCGTGAGGGCCCCTGAAGCACAGTCTTGGCCTTGAGGCTACCAATCACGTTGGTATAGCAGAGTCATTTATTATTTCCAGCCATGTCAAATAGCCCTGGAGTGTTGATTAACTACCAGGCAGCCGAGGCTTTGTTTTAAGGATGGCAGAGTCTGAGCACTTATCCAGGACAGGCTCTCTGGTCCTGGGTGGGCAAGTTTCCGCTGGCATCCTGCAGCCTCCTAGTTACTCCTTGTTTCTGCTTTCAGCTTATTTCTTCGGTTGGACGCAATCCATCTCTCTAGCTTAAAATAGCAATGGCTGGCCAGGGCCCTTGTGAGGCCTGACCTGCCGAAGGACAGCTGGTGGGGACCTTGCGGGAGACGGACATCACAGCTACAGTGCTGTGTAAATGCTGACCTGAAAGCCTGGGCACCAGCCGCAGAATTTCACCAGGACCCTTCCCAGCCCAGCGCGTTGCGTGCCAGCTCCTCTGCTTGCCTTAGAAAAACACCTCCCGCGCTTTCTACGGGCCAGACACCATGCTAAGCACTTTGTGCAAAATACCTCAACCTTTACCCCAAATCTGAACTCGAAATCATGATGACTCTCACCTTACAGATGATGAAAGAACGACTGAAAGATTAAAGCATCTACCCAAGGTCAGTTAACGAGTAAACGTCAGGGTCCGACTCCAGAGCCCATACTTCGAACTTAGCCACCACGCTACGTGGTCTTCGGAGGCCTTTAGTATCTACACTTTCTGACCACGCGAACTGAACCAGGTAATACATTTAAAGCACTCGAAACAGTCCCAGGGGGCGTGGCGTAGAGTAAGCACTCAGTGAATGCCCTTCCCTTCACGTAGAGGCACCCTGGAGGGATGAGAAGAGCAGGCTCTTAGATGGGCCGCCGGCTCTGCCACTAGACACGGGGTCTCAGCAAGCTCCGTGAAATTGATTTTGCTTCAGTTTCTTCACTTGGGACCTAGGACTAATGATGACACTTATGTCCTAGGGTCGTTGTGAATATTAAAGGAGTTAATATTTGTCAAGCACTTAGGACAGAGCCTAGAACATACCAGATGTTGCCTTTGCTAAGATACACATAGGGGCACGTGCATCTGTACGCACTAAGGTGGGCGCGGACCTCGTGTCCTGGAAGACCTGGATTTCAATTCCTGGCTCTGTTTGACTGTCTGGGTCACCGTGAATAAACTACCTCTCCTGTCTAAGCCTTAGATTCCTTACCTGTGAAACAGAACCAAACAGAACCAAACAGAACCAAAACTCCTGGCTCCAGAGCTACTTGAGAATGACGTGTGATGCGGTGTACAGGAAAGCACAGAAATAGACACACGTTAGCGGCTTAATGTCATCTTTCTCTTTTCCCGGGCAGGTCTCTATTTTGTCACAAATATGTAAGCCAGTTTCTGTCCTCAGATCTTTCTACTGTCTCGCCTGCAACGCTCTATGGTTTCCCGTTCCCCCCGCCAGCCCTCCGTTCTGTCACCTTGGGAACGCGTTCAGCTCTTTCGGTAACACTCTGAAGGCCTTGGGAATTCTTGGAGTTGTCTAATTACAGCAGTTCTGAATTTCTAATGGGCCAAAGGGGACCGCAGGTCAGTTGGCAATTTCCCAGGCCTTTCCATAGAGAGGAAGACAGCGTGTATGTGTGTGTGAGTGCGTGTGTGAATGCACACGCGTGTCTCTTCCACACCAGTGTGGGCCCTGCTCTGCCCACTCTGGACATTCGAATTCCAACTGCAGTTGTCAGTGGATGGACCGATGTGGGTCCATCTAGTGCCAGTCTCTCCCTTGGTATTATCTGTAGGAATGATTTTACTTAAACATTAATAATAAAAACATCTAAAAGTAGTAAGTAAAAAGAGCTGCTATTTCTTTGCTACCTGCCCCGAATGCCGTTGTGCTATGCACTCCTCGTTCAGGGACCACTTCTTCTTACCCTCTAATCACGTTTCGCAATTAGGTTCCTATATCTACCAACCCCATTTAACCCATTTACCCATTAAGCCTTCAGGCTGAGATAGTTTAAGGGAGAAAGGCTCCCAAACCTGGATGAGCGTGAGAATCTTCTGGAATACTTCTAAAAAACCAATCAGGGTGTGTTACCATTCCAGACCTGGAGCCAGGCAGGGGTCTAGGCAGCTAGGACATAGACTGGAGACCAACGTTCAAAGGCCAGCCCGGCACCTCAGTGTGGCCTTGGGCAGGTCACGGCCCTCTCTGCCTCATGGTCTCCTCACCTGGGCAGCGGAGATCATTGTACCTGCCTTGCCATCTCCCTGCAGCGTTGTGAGGATGAAAGGAGACGGGGAGGTCCAAGCACGGGTCACGAATATGGGGTGTTCCCAGCTCCCCTAGCCATTTGTGTGACCCCCAGCCTGGCACTCAGTCTGCTGCATTCTATGGTTGTTCGTGGCACTGGTGGAGAAGCGATGAGCAGAATTTTCCTACCATCTATTCCAACTAAGTTCAACGACTCCAGGTAGCTCTCTAACCATGAAGACCTGTAGCATCATCCTGTTTGGGTACAGTAACACATTTGGGGAAAACAGGCATCTCTGCCTGAAAACCGAATTTCACCTTTGTTCAGGTCTTGATTAGGCGTAGAGGTTTCATTCTCAGAAATTAGCCCCTAAAAGACAGGGATTTCAAGTCAAGCATGAGTATTTGCTAGTTTTCTAGCGCAACACCTCTCTTCGTCCCTTCCTTCCAGGCTTTACTTCTTGACTATGGTTCTTTCAACCTTCTTTTTGAACAGATGGTCCTTTTACATCCCAGGCTTTCATGTAAAGCTCCTGCAAATCCTGTTTGGAACTAAATTGGATTTAAGGAATGTGTAACAGTCGTGTCCCCCGAACTCTGCTGCTTGGAGTGAAACAGGATCTTAATTAATAAGAGACACAGAACAGGGCTCTCTGGGTTTACCCCAATGTGCTCTGTGGCTGCTCCAACTCCCCCATCAAGTTGATCCCCCAAAGTCTGGGATTCTTCAGTGATTATGGTACAGATGCTGAGCACGGGGGCCCTGCTGCTACACGTGGCACCTGTCACTTTCCTCCTCACCTGCTTGTGCTCACTGGGCTGACATCCCACAAATCAGCCGGGCATTCCCAGACTTAAATCCTAATGGTAGGAGGGGGCTAGCTAGCTTAAGTTCGGACTCCAGATACAAAGCGATGAACAAATAGTTGATACATTAACGAACAAAAGGAGAGGAAGGAACAGGGAAGGAAAAGAAAAATGGAAGAAGAGAGTAAAAAGAAAAAAATAGATGGTTTTGGAAAGCAGATCTTAATCCAAATTCTAAACTCTCTCATTCAGCCATGGTGGAGTGGGGAGGGTGGAGGAAGAGGTTAGGGGAGATCCCACCACTTCAGCACAAGCACCAATAGCTAAGTGTAGAAAAACATAAGCAGATCAGAGGGCTAATGCTCCCTAAGGCTGAGTAAGGCATTTGCTCACTCCTGCCTCACGGGACATTAGAGAATGCCTGGGAATGCAGATTACGATCTGATCCCTTGTCAACTCATCACTCCAGTAAGAGAGCCCTGATGCCTGGGATTTCAACAAAACATCAAACTACAACGATCTTTTTTAAGCTTAATTTCAGGTATGCTGCTTCAGAGATGTATAACTTCCTGGAACAAGGACTCCAGTCTAGCAATCAATTTGAGATGCTCGAGCCCCTTTAACACTGCCTTGTAGCGCAGCAACCCTAAATTAGCACAGCACCCCACATCCAAAGCCTGGAAAGGGCCAGAGGAAGAATAGGAACCAATGGGTGCCTCTTTCTCTGCCTTGATGGTGAGTTCCCGAGTACAGAGAAGACTGGGGAACAAGCCCACAGGTTCCTTAGCTCCTTTGACCTGCTGCTTCACTTTGCAAGATCTAAGGCTTTTGGAGATGCAGCTGGGTCATGTATCAGGTAGCTCTCCAGCACGGCCCACTCTGCGCATGTGGCGCCGTCAGTGTAGGAGCACAAAGTGAACGTGAACGTGAACGTGAAGAGAGAAAATGAGCCCGCCAAGGGATGGCTTAACTGTCTGGATTCGGCCTGGCTGCAGTCCGGGGGACGCGTCGGCTGCAGGCCCCACCTCGCCTCTGCCCCACCTGCCCTTTCCTTGCTCTGGCTTTGTATTAGCACACCTTGCTGTGGGCCCGTGCATACCTCATCCCTCCTCCCTCAACAGCAGGGGAAGCTCCACCTGAGACCGGATACATCCAGTCTTAGGCGGCATTTGATAGTTGTTTGATGAATGAACAAATAATGAATGAATAAATGAATGAATGAGCAAAAAACTGAGTCTAAGTGGATCTGGAGAGGCACATGGAAATATCCAGCATGGCGCCCCTCCCCGCAGGCAGGTGCAGCTCTGGCCAGCGACACCTGAGGAGCGAGCGTGGACCAAGTTTCAGCCCCACTCACTCTGCTCGGCCAGACGCCCTTCTCATCTCTCCATGAACCTCTTTCTTCTCTTCACCAAACGGCACAAACATCTGCCTTGCCATGCAAGGCAGGAATCGGGGATTCATTCTGACCATCTCCTCCCCCCGTCTTCCATTTCCCAACAAATGGTGACCACCACGCTGGTTCCCCTCTGGAAATCCATCACCGCGGGTCACTGTCCCTACTCTACTGCCACAGGTCATTACCATCTCTCCCCAGACTGGCCACCACAATCACTTCCCAACCCAGCTCCCTGCTGCCACATGTAGCCAACCCCACTCTGTCTCCCACTCTCTCTCGCCGTGGCCAGAGGTGTCCGGAAGAGCACTGATGGGATATCATCCTACTGCTTAAAATCCTCCTGTGTCTGGCCTTTCACCTGAGGCAAGTTCAAAGGCATTCGTCTGACACAGAAGGCTGCTTCTGATCCTTCCCCCACTAGGCCCTGCAACTGCAGCCTCACCTCCCACCCCATCCGCGCAAGTTCCCTGAGAACACTGACCCTTTCGCAATCCCTCCAGTGCACCAGGCTCCCTCTCACCGCCGGGGCTTCGACCAGGCTATTCTCTCTGCGTCACACGCCCTCTTCCCTTTGCACCATCCAACTGCTTCTCCATCCAGCCTTATGGGAATCTCTCTTCTTTTTGGAAAACTGTCTTGGTCCTTCCTCCCTTCCCCTGCGAGCTGAGTTAGGTGTCCTTTGTTCACACGCATTCTCTACACCCCTTAACACATCTGTGCGCCTCTCCTGATCACATTTCTGACACTTGCTCTCACTGTTCATTTTCTTGTCTGTTGCCCTCACCACCCCTGCAGCCCCATTGCCCAGCACCGTCCAGGCTCTGCCTGTTGCAGGGTCTGCAAGTGCTAATTGAAATGAAGTAAGTTGCAATGAAATGAAACCTTCCCAGGTTGGTACTGCCTGACTTCAATCCACTTAATCCATTATCATGTGTGAGCAATGACCACGGCAACATGCTAGGCCTGCTTTATCGCTCATGTCTGAATGTCATCTGCCTCGTTCTGCTTTCTCCATGGTTTACAAGCTTTTAAGACAGAGCGAACCCTATCTTCCAGTTCCAAATGATTTCTCAACCAAATTCTATTTGAGTTTTTTGTCAGACATAGACAAAACCAAAGGAAATTAAGCCCATTCATGGGGTTGCATTTCATAGGCAAATAAAGCTATTTCATAGGCCAATAAACCTTGTCCAGCTCTCTTCGCCCAAGGGCACGACCTCAATGCATTTTTCAAATCAGCTACTTGCAAAATCTCTCTCCTGCCACCATTGACTTCATTCGAATCTAACTGAATGTGGAAGGGACCAGGACTGGGTGAATTACATGTGTTCATCTCATATAGGTAGGAACCTTGGGCAAAGATCCTGGGACTCCTCTATTCACACCCGCTTACTCCCTGTACTTATTCACCTGACTCACATCTGGTTTTTGTTTAATTGCGCGTCAGGCACTCTCCTGCAGGTATAAATCAGAGTTCACTGTAACGGCAGTGGTGGCCAGTACTTGCGTGATGTCTGCCGGTTACAGAGCACTTCCTCGTGGAGCATCTCATTTAACTCTCACGTGCCTAAGAGGCAGGCACTATTATTGCCCTGACTGTTTCCTAGGTGAGGGTATCAGATGTCTCAATTTTAAACTGCGCAGGGACTGCTGGGCTTCACTCGGGTACAACTGGGCAGCATTTGGCCTTGGGCCTGCGCTCCTGCTTCCTGCCCTAGCTGTCTCAGATGGGGAACCGGCGGCATCTACTGGAAGCTCATATATTGTGAAATGGGAAAGGAGAGGCATCGGTCCTCATGTGGGCTCCGCAGTCAGTGGCGGGTAGGCCAACAGATAAGCGCTCGTCTCAGTCACCTGAGACCCATTTCCCAGGGCTCCTCCCAGGGCCCACGGGCCCAGCGCCTACAGTGGTGACAAACTCAACAGTGCATCCTTGTGTTGTCTCCTCCCTCTTTCCCGTTTCACTTTCCGTCCATCACTTCTACTCCTTGGGGTTTCTTCCCAAACAAGCTACCTGTACACAAGCCTTTATACCTCCAGCTCTGCTTCTAAGGAACCCGGACTAAAATCACGAAATAAGATGACTCGCCAACTATCGCAGAGCTCATGTGGAAGACTGTAATGTATAGTCAGCTCCTTGGATTCCCAAACCCCATGTGCCCGCCCCTCCTCTCTTCCTCGCACTGAGAAACTAATGTAGAAACAGAGTCTCGGATACAGAAACAACCAACTACAAAAGAGAGGTGTCAAGTCAAAAGTAGAAGCAAATGACTTTGGAGCAGAGAGATGTGACTGAGTTGGGGGGGTGGTGGTGTGGGGTGAAGAAGAAGCGCTTCATAGGATGGGTACCCGGGAGGCCTCTCCTAGTCACCCTCTCCATGCTCAGTGCCGTCCAGTGTTTTCTCTGCCAGCAGATTCATTTCTTCTTAGCACTTATCACAGTGCGTAAGTAAATATTTATTTCTTTTTGTTTATGGGCTCTCTCTCCCAAGAGGGCAGGCACCATGTCTGTTGTGTTCACCACAATATCCCCAGTGCCTAGCACAGGGCCCAGGACATAACTGGCAATCAATAAACTGGCAAACTAAAAAAAATGAGAGAAAACCAGACAGAGGAAGACAAAGATCATACGATATCACTTATATGTGGCATCTAAAAAAATGATACAAATGAACTTATTTACAAAATAGAAATAGACTCACAGACGGCTCAAGAGGAAGGGGGTATGGGGATATAGGTATACTTATAGCTGATTCACTTTGTGGTACAACAGAAACTAACACAACGTTGTAATGCAATTATACTCCAATAAAGATTAAAAATAATAATAAAAAGAAAACAACTCAAGGTTACCAAAGGGGAAAAGAGGGCGGGGGGAGGGATAAATTAGGAGTCTGGGGTTAATAGATCCACAGCTACCATATATAAAATAGATAAACAACAAGGACTTACTGTCCAGCACAGGAAACTACATTCAGTATATATACATAACTGAATCACTTTGCTGTACACCTGAATCACTGTAAATCAACTATACTTCAATAAAAAAATCAATCACAATTGGTGAACAAATCAATAAATGTGCTCTTGAATAAATGAACGCATGGTATTATGGGCAAGGTGAACAGCATAGAGAAAGGCATGGAAGAGTAGGTGAATACAGCCTGTTCAAAGAACGTCTGCGGTCGTCTCTACAGGGTGTATTTGTTTGAAGAGTGGGGAGGCCAGGAGTGGTCACGGAAAATATTTCTTACAGTAACATGGAGACCATATAAGTACCCTGGCCACATTCTATGTGTTGGAAGATGATATTGCCTCTGCCTAAGCGATTATATAACTTGGGTTTTCAAATGTCTGCTGTCACCTGCAGTAAGTGGCTTTCTTCCCCACTGGGCAGTTGGCATAGGTGTTGGCAGGGCCTGATCCTGTTTGCAGGTATGGGACACTGTGTGCCAAGTGGGCCTTGGATTACCTGCTGCTGTTGTCGCCTGTTGTATTTTGTGCAGTTGGGTATTGGCAGAGGCTTTCCTAAGACTCACCCACTGGCCTACCTCAGAGTATCTGTTTTGGGGTCTTACTGCCCTTCATCCTCTGCCTTGCCTCTCTCACCTGAACATTTACAGCCTTTAACACCAGCCTTCGGAACCTTAAAAATTATGCAAGGAGGTATAGGATACCTTCTTATTCATTTATTCACACACATATTAACAGCGTGCTGGTGGACAGACACCATGCCAGGTACACGTCTCTCCTGGCTGACTCGTGATTCTATGCACTCTGCACTGTCCAAACACCCTGTTCATTCTCTGATGGTTGAGATTCAGCATTGCATTCTCTCAGCCCTGGTTTGCTGCAGTGGGCTCACCACACCTCAGTTCCTTTCCTGTGGACTGTCTGTCCTTAAGGACCTTGCTACAAAAATATCAGACGATGGAAGAACTATTTCCCTGCTGTCCTGACCTCAGCACAACTTAAGCAAAAATTAAACATTCCAGCTATTCAGCAACCTTCAGACAGTTTCCCTCCTCATTGGTGAAAGCCCGGTTAGAGGCGGGTGGCCACGTGTTCCTTCCTGGCTCCTTGAGAGCTAAGTTTATTCCCTCCCCGTACTGACATTTCAGGACCCATGAAACTCACCTTTAGCACTGTTTATTTTTAGTGTCTCTGCATTTATATTTAGAAGAGAGGCTCTGACAGGCCTCTGAGAGCAGCGGTCCTGAAATTTTTGCTGGAGCATTCAGAGACCACGAGAAAAAAAAATAAGTCATGCGTGTAACTCCCCGTTTATTTCCTGGAACTGGTGACACCGCACGGGCACGTGTACCGAGAGAGACAGGAGCAGCGGTCTGGACTCACCTTCAGTTGCTCGGACCTGGCCATTCACCCAGCCTCCCAGGTGGCACACTTCTGTTGCTTCACTGGGGGATCCTAGGACAAAGGAAGTCGAAATTGTGAGGACCAAGAGAGGTAAAACCATTAAGAACTGCAGTAAAATCACTCCCAACCTGCAACTTGCCACATTTTCTTCTTCTTTTCTTTTCAGTCACTACAAAATATGTTCCTGTGTACTTTACAAATTTTTAAAGTATTATATGCGTGCAGTAGAAAATTCAAAAGGAAGAATTTGTGAATTCCCTGGCAGACCAGTTGTTAGGACTCTTTGCTTTCACTGCTGAGGGCGTGGGTTCAATCCCTGACTGGGGAACTAAGATCCTACCAGCTGCATAGCGTGGCCAAAAAAAAAAAAAAAAAGAAAGAAAGCTGGAGGAAAAAAAGAAAAAGAAAAGAAAGGAAGAATTTGTAACATATATCATAGAGAAAGGGTTAATAGTTCTAATGCTTAAAAAACAACCCTCTTAGACATTGAGGGGCAAAGAACCAAAAACTTGATAGAAGAATGAGCAAAAGACATGAACAAACAATTAACAAAACATATGTGTATATTCCTTTAAACATATTAAAAGATGTCCAAACTCTCATTATTAGAGACATGTAACTTAAAATGCTATGGTATATTTCACAAATGGCATCCTGTTTCTCACCTACCCAACTGATGAAAATTTAAAAAGCATGACAACAAAATCTGTTGGGAAACACGTTCTTACACATTGGTGGCAGTAACTTGGTACAACCTGAATGGAAGGAGATTTGGCAAGATCGAACAAAACTACATATACACTTGCATTTGATCCAGAAATCCTACTTCTAGGAATTTATCCTGAAGATAGTCCCAAGAACAGAAAAACACATCTGCACAAGTTTATTCATCTCAGCATTACTGTTAATTACAAAACACTGAAGACAGCCTAAATGCCCAAATGTGGGAGATCAGTGGAATGCACAAGGTACATCCACACAGTGGAGTCCTATGCAGCTGGATAAATAAATGAGGGAGATCTCAGTGAACTGATATGGAGAGAGTTCCCGGATACACTGCTAAGTGGAAAAAGGAAAGTGCAGAAGAGTGTCTGTACTAATATGCTACCTTTAATGTCAGAAAGGAGGAGAAATGAGAAAATATAAATGTATTTGCTCACGTAGGCAAAAATAAATACGGGGAGAATAAACCTGAAATCAGGATCAGTTACCTAGAGAGGGTAGATGCGAACAAAGTAAATAAAATGCAGGAACTGAAACACAGTGTAAGGGGGGTTATATATCTCTGAGTATACCTTTCTGTAAAGTTCTGACTTTCAGAATCATAATAATGTTCCACATGCCAAAAAAAATTGCTAAATAAAATTAAAATGAAAATATCATCAAAATATGGTGTGGGGAACCCCAAATAAAATATGAATAAAAGCAACAAGTGAACCTAACTCTATTACAAATGATTAACATTATTTCCCATACTGTAGTTATTTAAGAAATATATAAGAATTCTTTGATATTTTTTGCAACTTTTTTCTAAGTTTGACATGTTTTGAAAATGAAAAGTTAAAAAGGAAAAACTGAAGGGGGTGGGGAAAAAAGGAACTAACTTAAATAACTCCGGAAAAGAGTATTTTGGCTATATTTGTAAGGCTAAAGTAAAAAAGAACGGTACACAAACATCACCTAATCTAGGTAGTAATTTTGTTCTTCCCGGAAGTATGGATTAGCAATTCTGAAGCTATTTTGAGTATTCTAGGATTGAGTAAATAAGTCAAACAAATAGCGTGAATAATGAAAGCCAAGTTTCTCACTGTAGTAGAAAGGGTATAACTGTGAATAGAGGGAAGACTAGAATAAACTGTGCTGTGGGAATGGAATTAGACATATCAATAGGAACTCGCGATCAATATGAACTCGATGTACACATACAGACCTCACAAATATAAACATTTGCAGATAGATGGATATAGAAACAGACATAGATGTGTGTATATGTGTATCTATATTCTCCGCTCTGTCTGCTGCAAGGGACTAGAAGCAATGACACTCTAGCCCCAACGAGCACTTTCAGTGACTATTCTCTCATTTAAAAAAAAAAAAACAAACCCTTGGAGGAATGGATGATTCCAGGTCTGGACAGAGCAAGTACAAGATGAGCCTAGACCATCTTGTGATGCCAGAAAGTGAGGAAATTTTCCAAATACGATAGGGACAGGTCAAAGCACACACTGGCCAAATCCAAGGGGCTCCCAGTAATCAAATCTGGGATAATACTGGCAACAAAATAAATGACAATAGTAAGAAATTATAATGCACAGAATAAAATAAATATCCATGAGTCTATACTGACATAAATAAGTAAATAAGCAACTGAAGTGGAGGAAGGAAAACTCTTACAGCAGAATTCCAATTCATAAGTGTAGAAGGAATGATAACAACAGAAGCTACTAATTTGCAAACACTACAGTATTAACTGTTGCAGACAAGAATCACCAATAGATGCTATAAATTACTGGGGTAAATATACTGAGAAAAGAACTGCATATCCTCAAAGTATATCCCCACCAAATAGGGAAAAACAACAACTTTGTAGGGCAGAAAACTCACTTAACCATGTAACCAAAGTCAAGCTCACCAGTAATGAGACATATTGACATCATGTGCCTCCTGATACGATGCACTGAGAAGAACACAGAACTGCTTCTGTGATATTCTTGCCAAAAGTGCATTACCTGAATTTCATCAGGAGGAAACATTAGACAAACTCCAACTGAGTGTGTTCTACATGATAACTGGATAGCATTCATCAAGGTCAATGTAGACAAAGAAAAACTGAAGAACTATCCTAGATTGGAATAGATCAAGGCAACATGAAAACCTGATCCTGGAACATAAAAAGGACGCTAGTGGGACAATTGGTGAAATCCAAAGAAGGTCTGCAAATAGTTCATAGTATTATATTAAGGTTAATTTCTAGTACAGTGGTTATATAAGATGTAAAATTTGAAAAGATACAAGAATTTTTTGTTTTCTTGCAACTTTTTTCTAAGCCTGAAAGTTTTTCAAAATGAAAAGTTAAAAAGTAAACATAAATAAAATTTTGAAAGGAAGAAAATAGTATACAATGTTCCTATCAACCTATCCTCCAGGAATCAATTTTCTTCCCAACAGATAGCTACTATGAACAACTTCTAGTATATACTTCCAGACATTTTCTATACAAATACATACATGTATATTCATCATCTGTGTTATGCATATATGTATTAGAGATCCTTCCATATAAGCATGTGACATTTTTTTAATGGCTGTATAATGTTACATAGATCATATGTTACATATATTAATGTAATTATTGATCATTATGATGTTTCTAATATTTTGGTATTACAAACAATATATATTAACTAGTGATGGACATTTATGATGTTTCCGATGTTTTGGTATTTTAAACAATACTACACGAAATGCTTCATTTTCTATACATACTAGTACTTGTAATGTAAATGTGTAGCAAGACAGATTAATCTCCAAAATATACAAGCAGCTCACGCAGTTCAATATCAAAAACCAAAAAAATATATATTATATATACGTTACTTACATAACTGCATACACATTTGAAATCTAGCCATGTTGCTCTATGGGTCAGGGGTTCATTCCTTTTTATTGCAGACCAGTATTCCGCAAGTTTGTTTATCCATTTGTCAGTTGAGGTTCATCTGGAATGTTTCCAGTTTTTGATCATTATGAATAAAACTGCTATAAACATTCATGAACAGGTTTTTGTTTGAACATCAGCTTTTATTTATCTTGGATAAATACCTAGGAGTGGACTTGCTTGGGTCCCATGGTAAGTGTATATTTACCTTTGTAAAAAACTGCCAATCCGTTTTCCAAAGTGGCTGTACCATTTTGCTTCCCTAACAGCAGCTTGTAAGAGTCCCTGTTGCTCTGCAGCCTCACCAACACTTGGTATTCTCAGTTTTCCCCCCATTCTAACAGGTGTATTGTTGTATTTCACTGTGGTTTTAATTTGCAGTTTCCTGATGGCTGATGATATTGTACATTTTAACGTGTTTGTTTGCTATACTGTATATAAGTCCCCTTTAAAATGTTCAAATCTTTTGCCCAATTTTTAATTGGATTGTTTTCTTTCTGAGAGTTCTTTATGTATTCTGGACACAAGCCCTTTACCAGATGTATGTTCTGCAAATATTTTCACTCTCATGTGGCTTGTTCTTTCATTTTCTTAACTGTGGCCTGATGGCCAACTTGACTGGCCATGGGCTGCTCAGATTAAACATTATTTCTGGGTGTGTCTGTGAGGATGTTTCCAGATGAGATGAGCATTTGAGTTGGTGGACTCAGTAAAATAGACTGTCCTCTCCAATGTGGGTGGGCATCACCTAATCCACTGAGGGCCTGAATAGGAGAAAGGCAGGCGAAGGAGGAATTTTCCTCTTTTCCTTCCTGCCTCCTTGCTTGAGCTGAGACATCGATCTTCTCCTGCCTCAGTGCCCTTGGCTCTCAGGCCTTCAGGCCTGGACTGGAATCTACACCATCATCTCCCCTGGCCCTCGGGCCTTCAGAATTGGTACGGAATCACCCCACCGGCTGGGTTGCTAGCTTGCAGGTTGCAGACTGTGGGACTTCTCAGCCTCCAAAATTGCATATGCCAATTCCTTGTAATAAATCTCTTCCTATGTATATATCCTATTGGTTTTGTTCCTCTGGAGAACCCTGCCTAATACAGTGGCTTTCAAGTAGAATATTTTAATTTTGATAAAGTTGAATTTAGCATTTTTAAAATTTTCATCGCCTGTGTTTTTTGTGTCCTCTTTGAGAAGTTTTTGCCTAGCACAAAATCATAAATATATTCTATTTTTTCTTCCAGAAGTTATTTAGTTTTAGGTCCCATTTCAGTCTATGATTCAATTTGAGTTAACTTCCCCTTATGGTGTGAGGTAAGGACAGAGTGCGTTTTTATTTTATTTTTTTACATGTGGATGCCCAATTATTCCAGCACCATCTGTGGAAAAGACTATTTCTTATCCTTTTTTTTTTTTTTTTTTTCATTTTTGCGGTACGCAGGCCTCTCACTGTTGCGGCTTCTCCTGTTGCAGAGCACAGGCTCCGGACGCGCAAGCTCAGCGGCCATGGCTCACGGGCCCAGCTGCTCCACGGCATGTGGGATCTTCCCGGACTGGGGCACGAACCCGTGTCCCCTGCATTGGCAGGCAGACTCTCAACCACTGCGCCACCAGAGAAGCCCTCTTATCCATTTTTTAAGAAACCTCCATACTGTTCTCCATAGTGGCTGTATCAATTTACATTCCCACTAACAGTGCAAGAGTGTTCCTTTTTCTCCACACCCTCTCCAGCATTTATTGTTTCTAGATTTTTTGATGATGGCCATTCTGACCGGTAGGAGATGATATCTCATTGTAGTTTTGATTTGCATTTCTCTAATGATTAATGATGTCGAGCATCCTTTCATGTGTTTGTTGGCAATCTGTATATCTTCTTTGGAGAAATGTCTATTTAGGTCTTCTGCCCATTTTTGGATTGGGTTTTTTTTTGTTATTGAGCTGCATGAGCTGCTTGTAAATCTTGCAGATTAATCCTTTGTCAGTTGCTTCATTTGCAAATATTTTTTCCCATTCTGAGGGTTGTCTTTTCGTCCTGTTTATGGTTTCCTTTGCTGTGCAAAAGCTTTTAAGTTTCATTAGGTCCCATTTGTTTATTTTTGTTTTTATTTCCATTTCTCTAGGAGGTGGGTCAAAAAGGATCTTGCGGGCTTCCCTGGTGGCGCAGTGGTTGAGAGTCCGCCTGCCGATGCAGGGGACACGGGTTCGTGCCCCGGTCCGGGAAGATCCCACATGCCGCGGAGCGGCTGGGCCCGTGAGCCATGGCCGCTGGGCCTGCGCCTCCGGAACCTGTGCTCCGCAACGGGAGAGGCCACAACAGTGAGAGGCCCGCGTACTGCAAAAACAAACAAACAAAAAACCAAAACTCTTCGAGGGGGTTAGCATTGGAGGTCAGTTCTCCAAAGAACGTGGTTACCTTATCACTCCCCACGTGAATATGTACTGGGGCAGGGGTGACTAACATAACACAAAGGGAATTCGAAACACTGTTTCATTGGTGAAAGTTTAGTACATATGGATTAAGGAGGAATCCTCACCGTTGCATGAATTAGGAATTTACAAGGGATTCAGGAGCCCTGTGTCAGGAACTGGGGTCAAAGACCCAATATTAGAACAAGAGATGCTCTTAGGGCTCTGATCGCTCAGGAAACGACAAGGGTCAGGGATTCTGTGCCAGGAACCGGGGGCGGAGACCAACATATATGTTCTCTGATCTCACTTTCCCTTTGGGTTTGCACTCCATCACTCAGAGGATTCTGTCTGCTGATCCAACTGCAAGTCTAGTGAATTCTCCTGCCACTAAAATGCTGTTACTTCTGGTTTGAGTGAATCTTTCATGCAAAGCTCTTGTCAAGTGCCTAAAGATGAGAGAGCTGGAAGCGAGTTGACTAGAAAAGGTGTCACTGTGGTTGCCTTGCCTGCCAAGACAGTCTTGTCTGGGAGACCGGATTCCTCCTGCTTTGATGGCAGCCCAGCTCCAGGCAGTGAGGCTGGGGGAAAGGGACCTAGAACTCTCACTCACCTCCAATCATTCCCTGTCTACGACCTAAGCCCAGGTAACTCAGATCTCAGTTAGCAAAGCATCCCTTCCTTTCAGAAACCTCCTAACTCCCAGTATTTTCCCCACAAAACTCTGCTCACCTGGTCGGTCCCCTGGCCAGTCTTTCCTGGGGCAGAGCCTCTGGTCCTCTCAGTCCCAGGCAACCCATTTCCAACTCGCACCGTCTTTCCTTCTGTGGGCATCTGGCACCCTCTGAACCGTCACCGCTATCAGTGTAGCCCACTGTCATTCTCAGGTTATTCCAGCTGCTGACCTGTCCTCCCCAACTAGAGGACAGACTCTTAGAGGATCTGGGTCGCCCGTCCCTTCCTTCCTTCCATACTTTATATACTACGGTTTGGCACTTACCCTTGCCTTTGGGACACACAGTCCTGGTGAACAAGGCAGACAGCTCCTGCCCTAACACAATGTCCAGTTTGGTGGTGGAGACAGACAAGAAAATGGGCAATTGCGGTAGACCACAATAAGGGACAAAATAAACCCACTCGTTCATTCATTCACTCATCCCACAAATGCACACTGAGCTCCTACTACGTTAGCCACTGGGGGATATAACTGCCCAAGATAGAGCCTGTCCTCTTCCACTCATAGTCCGGGAAGGGGAAGCCATGAGTCAGCTAGCCCACAGTCAGAAGGTGAGATGCAAGCTAAGTCCTAAAGGATGGGGAGCTGCAAGGGAAGGTCGATACCCACGAATTACTTGGAAATGAGCAGTGCTCAAAGCTGCTGGGAACCTTCAGCTTCCCCTTCCCTCCACATATCTCTAATCCAGACTTTCTTACTGGAGAAAAACCAAGAAACAAACCACGACGTCTGCACATTTGTCACATTGCACAGTGAGGGGCACCCCCGTCTCCAGGCTAGAATTCTCCCCGGAAGTGCCTTCTGATGGTGGAAATTCCCAGAGAACCCATTAGCTTGGGGCGGGGGATATCTGTGTTTTCCCTTGAACAGTGGATGTTAATTTTTCCCTGGAACCTGCTAAGAAGTCCCAAACTACATTTATACTCAACCCACAGGAATCCCTTTCTCTGTCAAGTAAGGATGTATTTCATGAAACAGCTCTCTCAAGGGGGAGGAAAAGAGCAAAATGTAACAAGACCACCCCTCAACCCATTACTCATCCCCATTTCCCCGGCTACATGGCTCCAGGCTCCTCTCCTGGTGCAAAGGTGGAGAAGGCGGGATGTGGACGAAAGCCTGCACTCAGGTCACAGCTCTGGAGCGCTGCTGGCACTTCTACCGGGCTCCCCATCTGTGTCACACAGTGTAGGGTGTTCCCACCACCCCTTCCCCATG
This sequence comes from Pseudorca crassidens, assembly GCF_039906515.1. Lineage (NCBI taxonomy): Eukaryota > Metazoa > Chordata > Mammalia > Artiodactyla > Delphinidae > Pseudorca > Pseudorca crassidens. The sequence continues at coordinate 18,654,454 of NC_090303.1, read as the reverse complement.
CCCGAAAGAATTCCACTGTGTGAGGATGAATCCGCAGAATCTGCCGAAGTCTGAGGTGGGAGGGACCACCCACGTGGCCTCCGTGTCCTGGCTGGGGAGCTGCGGACTCTGGACTCCCCTCTCCGCACTTGGCAGTCTCTCAAGATCTTTGCCCAAGAATTGCCTCCCTGCAGGGCATGAAGCCCCAGCGTGACTTATTGCTGGTCATCCTTCAGCTCTGTCCCCACTGCTGGCACTGCTCAGGAGGAAGGGCAGGGCGGCTCTAACTCTCCAGACTGAGTCCTGCGTCACCCACACAAATACGCAGCCCTACTCACAAAATTACTGGCATGAGAACATACAACTGCTCAACACTGAATGAACAAAAATTACTAATCTACATTTTCTGCAGAATAAAATGATTTTTTAGAGGTGGTGAGACCTATTTGGAGAGGGGGAAGCCGGCCTGAGAATAGAGTAGACGGGCTCAGTTTTACAAATCATTTCTTCCTCTGTGGTTGATCTTATACAGGTTAATACCAAGTCTTTGTTCTTCCTTCAGTTTCAGAACTTTCCCTTCTGATCTTGCTTTACCTAAAACACATTTGAAAGGTCGAAGAAACAGCCACCGATAATCCCAGCGTCTCACTGGAGACGGTAATTTTTATCTCCTCTCATCGAGATAAGCTACCAGGTAGATATTTTGATTCCATCTCCTTTCCTTTCCTTTTTTTTTTTTTTAAGTCCCCTCCTGTTGGTAGTACTAACAAGCCAGGAAATTTCTGTTTTCTTAAGATACTTTTTAGAGCATTAAAAAAAGTAAGTTTCTCCTTATGAGCCTCACAGCCTCCCCCTGTGGTGTGCAAAGCAGGTCTTACCCCCATTTTTCAGATGGGGAAACTAAGGCTCAGAGATGTTACATAACTTAGCCAAAGTTACCCAAGTCGAAAGTGGGAGAGTCAGGTGTGAAACGTTTTCTTTTCTTTTTTTTTTAACTCCATGCTCAAGATTTGTTTTGTTAAAATGAGCAGCAAAAAAGGAGAAACTAAGGATCTGAATAATTCACCGTGGGATAATCAGCCCACTAAATAGGTTAACAGTTCATTACATTTGGGGTTTTTGATGTTTCCTTCTATTAAGATTATAATGGGCACGGAACCAAACATATCCCCACTGATGATCCCACACACAGGATTACTTAGTACTAAAGTGAACAGCTGTTACCACGGAAACTTCTGAAAAGATTACAGACCCTCGGTGGCGTAAAAGGGGCCCACAGTAGCATATGTTTTGATTTTCTAATGACTAGTCAGCTTAACTCCGCGTGTCTGTCCAGGTTTTGCCCTCAGACATTTCAAAACATTCTACAATTAGCTCAAGAGACAACGAATGATAGCTGTTAAGAACCCTCAGTGCTAGGAACCCTCGGGAAAATCCTCTAATTAAGATGAAAGATGCAGGCATGTAGGCCCTGCATCTTGGAGAAGACAAGGCCGGGCAGGGGGATGGAAAGCAGGAGTGTTTGGAAACGTGGGGATGGCCGTCTTTGCTGTGGAACGAATTCCATCTCCATACTCCTTAGCTGAGTAGAGTACAGGAGCTCGCTTCCATGGCTCTCCCCACCCCTGGACCCTGGCCCCCTCTCTGGCTGTCTGGAAGACATTCTACGCATCCTCCCTGGCCCCAGGTTCCCTGTAGAGGGAGCTATCAGTAATATTTTTCCAACCAGTGACTTTCTGCACCAAAGCCATTGTTTCGCATCCACTCCCTTATAGGCTTATGAGTGACTGGTCTGTGCGCCAGACAAGACCCTGCAGCTTCTCCCTTGATGCTTTCTGGAAATTTATTTGTAAAATAACATTCTACTCACCATTTATTCCATTCTCTGCACAAAGAGATTACATTAAATGGGAAAGACAGATGTAAAATCCTATCCTTTGATGGTATCAATGGTATGAGTTCCATTGGAGGAGGATCAGCACAGGGTGCCAACGTCAGGCAGGCACGAACACCACAGGTCCACCTGAGAGCATGAGGCAAGGCATACAGAACTGGGCGTTTGCCAGACACAGGCAGGGAAGAGCATTCTGGATACAGGGATCAGAGTATGCAAACTCAGAGACCTAAAAAAATGGCATGTTTGGCAGACGGCAAAAATACATCTGTGTTGTTAAATTAACACGTGTGTGTGTGTGTGTGTGTGTGTGTGTGTGTTACATTCTTACACACACTGTAAGGCTGGTTGAGGGCCAGGTTGGAAAGACATTGTGTACTGTGTCTTGGAGTTTGCATTTGATCCCACCCCAGTGAGGTGGGCTTTTAAGCAATAGAGTGACATGGTCAATTCTGAGGGCTCGAAAGGTGACTCTGGTGGCAGGGGGTTGCAAGAGGAAGAGACTGGAGGCAGGGAGGCCAGGGGAGCAGTTGTGGGATTCATGGAAATGACAGAGGACACCAAGACCTGCCAAGGTGGGCAGTGCATTAACAATGACAGTACTTAGGGGCACTTACAAGGAAGACACCATTGTAAATAACCCAACTGACTGACAAGGACAGAGTGCTGAATATCCTTGAGTGCCGGGAGTCATATCTGGGGCTGCCACGAGAAGCCCCTGCGAGGCAGGGCTCAAACAAGCTGTGTGTTCGGGAAGATCAGTATAAAGTGGGCGGAGAGTTTTGTGTTTTGTTTTGTTCTTTGAAAGGAACAGTAAAGCAGTTACTTAAGAAAGGCCTTCAACCCACTGGGTTTTTTATCAAGTGTAACTTCTGAGCAGAGAGGTCTACCACATGGGGACTGATAAGGTAGGGGCAGGATATTTCTTTATATCACTTTAGCTGAAGACATGCTCTATTGCTTTTGTACTAGTTTGTTTTGCTTTGTTTTGTTTTTTTCTCCTGCAATTAATCTGCCACCTCGTGGCCTAATAAGAAATTTCAGTTTTCATAGATCAGAGAGGGAGGATGGATGAAGTAGGAATCGATATGCTTTCGGCCAATATAAGCGCCAGCACACTACTGACCGTCATGAACGATGCACCAATACAGGAGTGCCTTCCTCTGACTATAAAATGCCCCTCTTACCCGCTATCCAAAAAGCATTTTGTCATTTCCCAAGAATTCATGGAACAATAAGAATGCGAATCATAGACACTTCTTACATCTGTATGCTCTTGCCTTCACAAAATGAAAACTAGAAAATGGTCCTTATATTTTAATGGGAAGCGAAATTGCTCTAAAAGCCACAAAATGCCCTAAGACTATTTTCAACAAATAAACTAGTGCTAAAAGATAATAAAGTGAATTTACAAACAGATGAAACCTGGACCCTGAGCAAATACTCATTAAACTAAAATAAAAAGTGAACACAAACTGATGAATGGAGCCCTTTTTCTCTGGCTGACTCATAATATCAGTGTTTGATAATTGGTCTTCTTGAGAAACTGAGAGGATGCTTGGGTGGGAGTTCTGTGGCCCTTGAATAGAATCACTTGTTAGATTCTACAAAAAACAAATAAGCAAGGGCCCCATCCCAATATGTCCCCTTAGTCAGAAGTGCAGTGCAGCAAGGTGGTAATGGGGTCAGCCCAGGGCTCTGCTGGCCTCTGCTGTGTAGACCTTTAACCTTTTAGTTACTGGAAAATAGTGAAGCCAGGAGGGGAGTCCCAGAGAAGGGATAGGCCTGGGGCACTGGAGAGCCAGACTACTGCACACTGGCTGAATTTTAGCCCTGCCCTTAGTTCAACCTATTCTCAACCTCAGAAATGCTGCCTAAAGAAAGATGTCTTTTATTTTAATTGAGAGATAATTGCATATTACATTATATTTGTTTCAGGTGTACAACATAATGATTTGATATTTGTGTATATTGCAAAATCACGAGAGTTTTTTTTTTTTTTTTTTTTGTGGTACGTGGGCCTCTCACTGTTGTGGCCTCTCCCGTTGAGGAGCACAGGCTGCGGACACGCAGGCTCAGCGGCCATGGCTCACGGGCCCAGCCGCTCCGCGGCATGTGGGATCTTCCCGGACTGGGGCATGAACCCGTGTCCCCTGCATCGGCAGGCAGACTCTCAACCACTGCGCCACCAGGGAAGCCCTGAAAGATGGTTTTTAATAGTTACATTCTTCTAGCACAATATTTACAATATAAAAGTCACTAATGTAGATGTGGCCAAAGTTGATTTTTGCTCTATTGTTAAGGAGTGGTGTCCAAAGCCAATTCAACGCATAAATAAGATTTTAAAAGGATGTTTCAGCCATCTAGTTGCTAGTCATTTTCCTGTTTCCATTTCTACATGTTCATTTTAATCTGACCACACAACTATCATTAATTCTAAAAATATTTTCACTCAGTCCTCTTGTTTCCTAGGTCTGATCATATTGTTCATAGTGATAGTTTAGTGTCCTCCTTCCTAAGAGTTATTTTTCAAATTTGTTATATATCTTAAGGAATTGGTACATAAACTGCATAAACTTCTTCCTGAATTTGGTAATAGTTTGTTAACAACAAGTGTCAATTACACTTCAATACATGAAAGAAATACAGTTTTGAAATATCGTATGCTTTTTTTCCCCTAATTTAGAATACTGCCCTCCCCCTGAGTCCAGATGAAGATATTGATGATTGTTGATGATGATGATGATCATTTTTACTCTATTTGCAACGTATCAAAGAATGTGAGAGCTGGAAGGAAACTGAAAGGTAAGTGAGTCCACTCAGCTGCTGTTTAAGTCACGTCTGTGCTGAAAACTCAGTTTGGTTTTGATCTGTTCTGCATGCACAGTGATGGAGAGGAAAAGGGAACTGATTAATATGTAGAGAATTATGGCAATTTTATGCAAATGATACGGAAACAAAAGTGATCACTTTTGTGATTCCAGAGGTAGTAGAAGCGGAGGCAGCAGGCATGGCTGGAGTTGGCTGGGTCTGGAAGTCTGGGACAGAGGTAGGTTGGCTGGAGGTGCAGGTAACAAAAGATGGAGGAGATCAGGGTGAGAACAGCATGCGACCAGGAGAGCTAAGGGGCAAACACCCTGGACTTGGGTAAGACGCGAGGTAAGTACAAGGCTCAAGCACCTATCTTAGAGTTTATGATCTGTTGAGAAGAGTGTGCAGATGAGGGGGCAAATGTCACAGATTCTGCTCCCAGCAGTGTAATGAAGTGAAAAATTGGGTGGTGACCTGGAAAGTGGTGTAGACCAGTAGTTCTCAACCTCGGTGGCACATGTGAGTTACCTGGAGAGCTTTGAAAAGTCCTAACGCCCAGGTCCCACACCTCACTCTGGCAGTGGAATCCAGGCACCCTAGTTTTTTTTTTAAAGCTCTTCACATGATTCCAATGTGTAGCCAAGGTTGAGAATCCCTAGTGTAGAAAATAGGAGATTTCTACCCCCAGCAGGTAGAAAGGTGGTGTCAACTTACAAGATTAGATGTGATACAGCTATTGGCCGGCCCTTCCCAGCCCCCTGAAAAGAGGTACTCCAACCTGCAAGGTCCGCTTTAAGTACCACTTGATTTATTTCTGAGCAAGCCCTGGGCTGTGTTAGGAGCTCAGTTCTCATCAACTGGTGGGAGGGCAGAGATTAATTTCGCTACCGTCGACATACACTTCATCCCCAGGGCACCCCCAGTCTCAGAGAACTACAACCTTTCCTTCTGACTGACGTTTCTGGTTTCATTCCTACACCTGCCGGAACTCGAACTGTGCTCAGCACATCAGTCAACGTTACTGGGACTCCCTTCTCCCCAGAGCTAGATTGTGATCCCTTGTCACTGGGTGCTAGCTGAGGGCCTCCAGCAGCCTGATGGACCTCTCCACTGGATCACCAGATTGGTATCAATTCCAGCATGGAAAGAGCTGGATTCCAGGGAATCCTCTGGGACGAGGGCATTTGCATGGCCAGCCCTTCCCATTGGGGCCATCCTACGTCTGAGTAATTTCCTAGAGACCGAACGTCCCAGGTCTCAGCTGCCCTCCTTTTCCTACTGGCCCACCGCTCCCTCAAAACTGAGGCCAAATGGTTAGAGCTCAAAATCATGCCAGCCAGCTGGTGGGAGCGTAAAACCTGAACGCTCCTGGCGGTGGTGGGGTGGTGTCAGGTGTTTTGGTGGCTGAGAGATCTGTGGGAAGATGCTTGAAGATCAGTGAACTCATCACTGGGAGTCGCCACAAAGGCTTCTGAAGGAAAGAAAAGGATGGGGGAAATGAGAGGCGGGTTATGAAGGTAACAGAACTGGAAAGGAGAGGCGTGCTCTGCTCAGAGAATTGTCTAAAGCAAACGTAGGGCAAGCAAGGTGCCGACGGATCTACCCACATCCACAGCAGACGTGGCTCACTGATGGCAAGATTCTTCCCTGCGGCACCCGGACTTGGACTTGAAATCTGCCTCGACACAGCATTGCAGGTATTCACCACAGGTCAATCAGAGCTCTCATGCAGGCTGAAAACTATGAGCCGCCCTGGATCTGAGTGAAGAAGCACCTTTCTTCTTCCTAAGCCACCGGCACAATCTAGGCACACGCGGGGGAGGGGTGGTCCGAACCGGAAACCAGAGAGAAAGGCTATGCCATGGAGAAGCAAGCTCGTCTTTTCAAGGTCCTGTAGTATTTAACACTTTCCATTTAATTATGGCCAATCCACACAATTCCTTCTTTCTTCTAATTCTCTTTTTATACGCAGTGCCACTTCCTCTCAGCACAGTCTCTCCCGTAATCCCCTCCCCCTCTTGTTTTTTTTCTCCTCCAAACTGACCGGTATGCTGTGGAGCTGAGAGAGGAACAGGCTTCCTGGAAGTCCCTGCTCACCCACAGGCACCCCGCCAGGTCGAGGCTGTGGACAGAAAAGGTGGCTGGGGAGCCGTCACGGGATTCAGGAGCGGCTCCCGTTGTTCAGTGGCCATTCGGGCCTCTTAGAATCTGAGTTGTGATCCTGTCCCAACCCCTGCAAATGCTTTAGGTTCTGCGGGCACCAAATGTTCCCTGAGCGTGTCCTTGTTCTCAAAGTCAAACACAAACAGAAAAAAAATACCCAGGAGATTGTTCGTTTCACCCAGCCCCATGGAAGAGAAAGGACATCCAAGTAGATACATTTTGCCACCATTTGGAGATGTGGGACCAGCCTCAATCAGGAATAACCGCCAGGCTGTACTAGGTAATTTCTCAAGGGATGGTCAGAGCGTTTAGTTTAATCGAACCCCCCTATCCCGACCCTGAACTGCCCTGAAACCTATCTTTCAGCTTCTAATGTTTTTTCTTTCTCTTCCGTGGGGATGAGCCTCCGTTTTCTTCCCAATGTAATATACGTATTAGTTTTGTAGAGCAGGCATTCTAGTATCTGGTGAATTGAATTATGTGCTTTAATTGTTTGGGTCCTACACTCCAACCCTGGAGAACTTTCTGCCACCATTCTCCCAGTCGTCAAAAACTGAACCCTCAGAGTCATCACTGGTGCTCCTTTCTTCTGAATCTCTGGCATTTAACTGCCTCAATGTCCGATAGATTCTCCTCTCGAAATGTCTCTGGATCCACTCCTTTCTCTTTCTATCCATGACCGTCCCCTTGCCGTTATCTTCTCTGCTTCGTCCTTGGATTACTGCAGCCACTGGTCTCACTCACCCTCCAGCTTCAACCCCGCCACTCCCAGACCAGTATTCCTAACCTCAAAATTTATCCTTTCACTACCATATTCAGTAACCTCTAATGGAATCCCATGCTGACATTCAAAGCCTAAAACTCTCTGGGCTACTACGCAAACCCTCAATAATCAGTCACACATTGCCTATGGACGTGATTTCTAACTATTTCTCAATGGTGCGCATGTGCTCCAAAAATCATGTTCTCTCTCTCTCTCTCACTCATACACACACACACACACACACACACACACAGAGTAAGCCTTTGCTTGACGTACAAGTGGCTTTCTACTTGCATTTTAGCATCAAGCAGGGGTTAAAGTGAGAGCCTGGAAACTCTGCATGCGCCAGTAAGACTTCCCCACCCTCACCTCACCACTACCATCACGGCGATTTCCATTCTGCTTTTGAATTGATGTTTTCTTTTTTTTTTTTAATTGGAGTATAGCTGCTTTACAATATTGTGTTAGTTTCTACTGTACAGCAAAGTGAATCAGCTGTACGTATACATATATCCCCTCTTTTTTGGATTTCCTTCCCATTTAGGTCACCACAGAGCGCTGAGTAGAGTTCCCTGAGCTATACAGTAGGTTCTCACTAGTTATCTATTTTATACATAGTATCATGAATTGACGTTTTCAGTGAATACATTGAAAACAATGCATTGTTTCCTTTTAGCATCGTTTGTGTTTATACCCTCAGAATATGTATAAGGTACCAAAAGAAAAAAGCTGTCAATGTAGAATTATACACTAGGATAAGGAAACATTAGGAAGAGCGGAGGGGGTGATGGAAGCATCATACCAGCATACCAGACATCCAGCATACCAGACCTCCCTCATTTTCACGCCACCCCTCGACAAAAAAAAATTTAGTATCCATCCACAGACAAAAGTGCCTTTGAGGGAGCTGAGAGATCCAGCACCACAAGCCAATGGGCCTGGGAGGAGTCACAGCCTCCAATGGGCTGATAGACCTTGGTTGTAGCTGTGGGCCCTGTGGTGGCCCATGAATTGGCTTCTCTTGGTCATGATCTGGAAGGCCCTGGTGAACATGCTTAAGACAATCACTCGCTGATGAGACAGCTTATGTGGAAGTTCAGGTTTCCAGAGGAGAAATTCCAGCACTCCACTGGAGTGGGGTGGGGTGGGGGAAGGGTTTGGATGTACTGGAAAGGGTAGGAAGAATAGATTGACCGTACCTACATCACTCCAATGTGGCACAGTTTAGGGCCTAGGAAGATCTTGCTTGGTCCTTGATTTAATCCCACAGGTGAAAGGGAGAGTATGTGAATGACACCGTGCCTCCCCAGCTGTGCAGGACACTTCCAAAGTGCTCATGTATCTCTCGCCCCATCTGGAGTACTCAGTTAAGAGCTCTATGATTTGGAGGGTGGGAGGTGGTGGGGGGCCCAGCAGATAGAACTCTGAGAGGACATGAAAGTCACACAGATCCTAACTGCCTTGTGGATTCCATCAAGAAGCCAGCCCACAGCTGCTGGGAGCCCCTCACCCACAGATCCACCCCAACTGGCCCTTGGGCACCCACAGCGCTCCACATGCCTGACCCCCACCCATACACCCTTCCTGTGGCCAGCTCCTTGTGTGTGCTCCTGACAATGGCCCGAGTGGGCTTTGGCGGATTGCCAGTGAGCACACACAGGAAGCTGGCTCACCTGTAGGCCAGGGAGAGAGCACAAACTTGAGCTTTAGGGCCACATGTGAGAAAACAAAAGAGACGCCATGAGCCCAGGGCCTGGTGTGTTGCAGGATCCGGAGAAGGCCTACAACCTTAAGAATTCTGCCACAAGAGGGAGCAAGAAGCACGGAGCGGGTATACCCACAGAAGGTCTGAGACAGCCTCCACATATGTGTACGTATAGCTGATTCACTTTGTTATAAAGCAGAAACTAACACACCATTGTAAAGCATTTATACTCCAATAAAGATGTTAAAAAATAAAAAACAAAACCCCTAGCAGGGTTGATAAAAGGTCTCTCTTCCCCCAATGCAGTTAGTAAAGACTGCAGGGGTTGACTGACTGCTACTTAAAATGCAATGCAAAACTTCAGGAAACATGAAAAATCAAGGTGACTTGACACCACCAAAGAATCGCAACAATCTTTTAAACGGAATCCAAAGACATGGAGATCTATGATTTGCTTGACAAAGAGTTCAAAATAGCTGTTTAAAAGAAACTCAGTGAGGTACAAGAAAATACAGAAAGACAATTCCCAAACCTGAAACAGAAAGAAACAGAAAATACAAACAGACCGATTACCAGTAATGAAACTGAATCAATAATTTAAAAACTCCCAACCAAAAAATGTCCAGGACCAGATGACTTTACCGGTGAACTCTACTGAAAATTCAGATAAGAGTTAACACCTATCCTTTCAAACTATTAAAAAAAAAAAAAATTAGAGGAAGGAATGTTTCTGGACTCATTATATAAGGCCAGCATCACCGTGATACCAAAAGCAGACAAAGATATCACACAAAAATATAAAATTACAAGCGGATAGCACCAATGAACATAGATGCAAAAATCCTCAACAAAATACTAGCAAATCAAATTCACCAATACATTAAAAGGATCATACACCATGATCAAGTAGGATTTATCCCAGTGATGCAAGGATGTTACAATATCCACAAATCAATCAACATGATACACCACATTAACAAATTGAAGAATAAAAATCATATGATCATCTTGACAGATGCCAAAAAAGCTTTCAATAAAATTCAACATCCATTTATAATAAAAATTCTCCAAAAAGTGGCCATAGAGGGAACATACCTCGACATAGGCAAGGCCATATATGGCAAATTCACAGCTAACATCATACTTACAGGTGAAAAGCTGAAAGCATTCCCTCTAAGATCAAGAAAAAAGACAAGGATGTCCACTCTCGCCACCTTTATTCAACATAGTTTTGGAAGTCCTAGCCACAGCAATCAGGAGAAGAAAAAAAAAATAAAAGGAATCCAAATTGGAAGGGAAGAAGTAAAACTCACTGTTTGCAGATGACATGATACTATACATAGAGAATCCTAAAGACGCTACCAGAAAACTGCTAGAGCTCATCAATGAATTCAGTAAAGTTGTAGCATACATAATTAATATACAGAAGTCTGTTCCATTTCCATACACTAACAATGAAATATCAGAGAAAGAAATTGGGGAAACAATCCCATTTACCTTCACATCAAAAAGAGTAAAATACCTAGGAATAAACTTACCCAAGGAGGCAAAAGACCTGTGCTCTGAAAACTGTAAGATGCTGATAAAAGAAACTAAAGACAACACAAACAGATGGAAAGATAAACCGTGTTCTTGGACTGGAAGAATCAATATTGTGAAAATGACCATACTAGCCAAAGCAATCTACAGATTCAATGCAATTCCTATCAAAGTACCGATGGCATTTTTCACAGAACTGGAACAAAAATTTTTTTAATTTGTATGGAAACACAAAAGACCCCAAATAGCCAAAACAATCTTGAAGGAGATTTTCTCTAATACTTTTATAGTGCTTTCATTTCTAGTATCTCTATACACTTCTGGCTGGTTTGCCATTCACTCTACCCAGAGCACACCTTAGCCTAGCAGAGCTGTGGAGTTTTTCCTGTTTGTTTCCTACCAAGTTTGCTACTTATACTGACAAGGACTCTGGGCATGGATTTTTTGCTCTTTGCTCCCAATCAAGTCAGTCCCCTCTGGCTGTGAAGCTGCTGGTTTTCATAGCCAGTTCTACTCCAGAAAAGCTACTGGTACATTTCTCACCAACTGAGCTGGAGGGGATGGGAGCAGCCCCAGGCAAGAAGGCTGCAACCGCCACTGTTCTTTCTCAAAGTGCTAGCAGTTTTTCATGAATACATGCTTCTCAATTTGTTTGCCTTTGGTTAACTTCCAGGGCCCTTAAGTGATCATTTTTTGACAATTATTTTTTCCAGTTTTATACTTGTTTTGGGGGGAAAGAATTTTCTAATCTGTTCACGATAGTGGGAAGCCCTGTCTCCAAGTGTATTTTTACCATAATTTTTGCTTAAATCAATATTCAGAATATTTTTTTGTGTGTGTGGTACGCGGGCCTCTCGCTGTTGTGGCCTCTCCCATTGCGGAGCACAGGCTCCGGACGCGCAGGCTCAGCGGCCATGGCTCACGGGCCCAGCCGCTCCGCGGCATGTGTGATCTTCCCGGACCACTGCACGAACCCGCGTCCCCTGCATCGGCAGGCGGGCTCTCAACCACTGCACCACCAGGGAAGAATATACTGTAAATATGTAAATGATTTAATATCTGAAGTAGATAGTAAACTGTACTTTCTTTCTGTTCATTTTAGTTTTTCTTGGAGTTAAGAAATACCTCATATTTTCACTTGCATAGATTAAATCACCCCAGGCCATCACCTCAATAAAGTTTTACTATGAACAAACATGTCAGATAAACTACCACCTTTTTTTCCACCTCTGGAGTCATTCCTCTTAGACTCCTTCATTCTTCCATTCCAATCTTCACTATTTTTTCTTTAGGTCTGCTGTACAGCTATTATTCTAAAAATTTCTTTCATCTCTTTTGTGTTGGGTACATTGTTTTCTGGGTTAAATGTCTTTGTCTTGAAGGTCATGTAAAATAGTGACCTAAAACATGGTCTCTGGCATTAAACTGCCCAAGTTCAGATTCCAGCTCTATATTATTAGTTGTGCCACCTTGGAGACATTGCCTATCTATGCCTCAATTTTCCCATCTGTAAAATCGTTGTGAAAAGAACAGTACTTACCTCACTCAGCTGTTCTCAAGATCAAATGAGCAAATATATAAATACTAGCTCCTATCATTGGGGTGGAGTAGCTTTTGGTGGCACATGTGGAGTTTTCTAAGAAATGTGTAAAAGTATATTTTTTTAGACACTGCGTGGATAATAATTCTACTAACACTTGGTTATCTGATTGGGTATAGGATTTTAGGTTAAAAATTATTTGTCCTCAGAATTTTAAGGGCGTGGTGCTATTGTTTTTAGTTTCCTATTGCTGTTGATAAGTCTCAATATTCTGATTGCCATCCTTTGTGCGTATGTGCGTTTTCTTTTAAAAAGTTCTTTTAAATTGAAGTATAGTTTATTTACAATATTGTGGCAATCTCTGCTGTGCAGCAAAGTGAATTAGTTTTACACACGTATACATTCTTTTTAAAATATTCTTTTCCATTATGGTTTATCCCAGGAGGTTGGATACAGTTCCCTGTGCTATGCAGTAGGACCTTGCTGTTTATCCTACTTTTTGAAAGTTTAGAATGTTTTATTCTTGGTGTTGTGAAGTTTCATTCTGATGTGCCTTGGAGCATTTCTTTTATTCACTGTGCTGCCTACTTCACCAACCCATTACTCTAAGAATTTTTCTTGTGTTATTTCTTTGATAATTTCCTCCCCTTTTCTCTCTTTCTGTTCAGGCTTCCTGAAACACATATTAATTAAAGACGATCTCAGGGACTGACCTTTTTACTCCTATGGTCTCTAAATTTTCTCCTTCATAGGGGGAGAGTTCTCTTCTAATCTTTCTATCAAATTTTTTTTTTAAAAATTCTGCTATCGTGTCTTTAACTTATAAGTGTTCCTTTAAATTTTCTTAGTTTTTTATATAACTTTGTTTTGTTTCATGGATGCAATCTTTCTTATATTTCTGAAGATATAAATGATATATGTATATATTTTTTCTCCTGCTCCATGATTTATCTGAGTTTTTTTCTGAGTTCTTTTTTTTTCCTGTTGGCTTTGTATGTACAAAGCCTCTCAAATTGAAGGCATTCTCAACTGTTTGGTGATCTTTGGCTCTCCTTAGTCGTATAACAGTGAGGCACAAAAATTTCAGAGAGGGCAAGACTTGCTGATTGCGGAGCCAAAAAAAGTTTTCTATTTTGTGATTCCAAAATATAAGAGATCTTTTCTTTGAGTCTGATCACTGTCACAATAGTTGGCTTAGCTAGGATAGGCTAGGTTAGCTGCAGTAATAAGTAACAACTTAAAAGACTAAAACTCAATGGCTTAACAAATATTTATCATTCCCACTGCATGTCCAATGGTGACTGGTAGTGAGCTTGGGTCCAGGTACAGAGTAACCCCAAATCATCTAAGGATACCACTGTTTCATCATGAAGTTTCACGTGTTTCTCATACAAGGGAAAAGAAGGCATGGAAAAGGAAGCATTGTCTCTTGAATGACTCCACCCAGAAGTAACACACGTGACTTTTTCTCACGTGTCATTCACTAAAGCAAATCATATGTTCACGAAGGTCAAAGAGTAGGAAAGTGCAGTCCTTCCAAGTGCCCAGAAGGAGACGAGAACCAGCAATACTGGAGAGCAGCACTAATGTTTACCACACCCACTGGGTCCCTCCCTTAAAAAATCTTATTCGTGGTTTCCCCATTCCTCCTTAGCAGATTATTCAGACACTAAACCGCCACTTGCCCAAGTCTTGAGAAGTTGCTTCCTTTTTTTCCCCTTGATGAATACAGTATGTTGACTAAATTAAATAGAACTCAAGGAAAGCTAGATGTAAACCAAAGAAAGATTCCTCTGTTTACTAAACTTCCTGTGGAAGCGAGAGAGCCACAAAAATCCTTCAATTTTTTTTTTCATCATCCTGTGTCTTCCTAAAGTCACTCTTGATCTCATCACAGGACCAGTTAAGGGAGGAAACCAGGTGGAAATGAAGGTAGCAGCAAACAGAGTTGTAGTTTGAAGCTGGCTGTGGCTGGCTTCCAAGGGACTAGTTTTGCATTTATTATTAACATCATGCAGCTGCATACGAAAGGGATCAAAGCTGGCCAGAGAGGCTCTCCTAATAGAAAGACCCAGAGCCGTGAACAACAACACACTACATCTGCAGGTTCCCAGGCAGTGGTGGTAGAATTCCGCTTTCCTGAGCAGAAGCAATTTAGATTCTTCACTGATAGAGAAGAGTTCAAATTTGAAGGCAACTCCATCTCAAAGCCTGCATCACCCTGGACAGTGAACAGGTCCCAAGCATCACAGCTTTGAAATACTAGAGCTAAAAGTGATTGCAAACCAGATAAAAATTGTCTCCAAAACTTCATGAGAAGCCTGTAAAGCCTATCTGTTTCTCCGCCTCTGGTTCCAAGAAACTAACTGCTGAGGATGCACGTAAACGGCGTCTGACTCATTGTTTCCTTCCTTAATTCTATTGGATGCTGAATTAACAAACAACCACGGATACTCACTCAAGCTAAAATTAGCACCCTTGTCATAAAACACTGACTTGTTCCAAGATTTGGAGCGAGACTGGCCAGCAAGCAAATGACTACCCTATCTTTGTCACCCTAAGTCTGCCCTCTGAACCCTCTGAGCACAGAGCACCCCAGACTCATTCCCCATTATGAGTGGAGAGTCACTGAGAAAGCTCCTTGGCCACTGCTGGGCCTCCAGATGTGGGCTTCTGGCACACAGCCTCCTTCTCAGCTCCAAGCAAACCAGACCCCCTGCTCTATGAACCTGCCACTGTGCAGAAGTCTTTAACCACCTCTGGATTGCCGTGGAAAAGGTACCGTTTATATCTTTAAGGTTTCACGTGGTGTGGCAGCTGATTTGCTAACCGAGATCCCCACACTGATCAGTCATTGGATGCGGGCCACCTTGGGGAGGGGCATAACCTTGGAGGCGGCAGCTCCTTACAGATGAGACAATCCCTCAAGAAGCTGACGCCTGAGGGCTGCTGGCCCACAGCACTCCCAGGAGCTGGGCCAATGAGTCTTCACTGAAGGGGGATCTGGGTCACGTATCCCAGTGCCTAACACAGCTATGCCGAGTCCTTTCTCCCTGCAGCCTCTCCAATTAGACTTCAAACTTCTTCAAATCTCTGCCCCAGATTCACTTGGTCCACAGTATTCAGACCAGTGTCCCTTGTCCCCAAACTCTCCATCCTTTCCAATGACCTACCTTTATCTCTGATTTGTCACACTGGCTCATGTCTATCTGCCCCAGTGAGTAAGTTTAATTCTACATTTACGTTGATGTTTGCTTAATAACTTTCCTCCAAGGTTTTAGCCAGCTCTTATCTATGAAAACAAAGAATCAGACTCCAAATCATGAAATATTTGCTGAACACGTCCCACTTTTCATCTTTTGGACATGCTTTCATTGTGTAACCAGGGGGCAGAGGGTTAAAGTGAATTGACTTTCAACTCTAGGTTGCAAACTACTGCGTGTTCCCGTACAGTTAGCTTCTTTGGTGTTTTTCACGAACCAAACGCAATCTAATTTACTGCCAGATGTGTATTCCTGTAGGTTCCTTCCAGTCACATGAGAAATCTACTGGTTTCCCTAAGGGAGAAGAGGACTCATTTCCCCCCAAAATGACAAGAGAAAACTAGGTCACCTAGAGTTAGAAAGCTCCTTTAAATCTTCTCCTCTGGCCACTAAGCTGAGAAGATGAGTTGATAAACTCTCTCCCACCATCTACAGAGTAGCTTCAGCAATATTAAGCTTCTGAGTCTGTTTTCACCTAATGGCACCTAAGCACATTCTTAAAGTTCAATGATTAATCATTTCAGTACTCTCTGGCTTTATCCCTTGGTGCTCCATGTACAATAGGACAAATCAGGTTATACGTTTTCTGGCGTTGATTCCATTCGATTGAATTCCTCCCCATATTTAGGTATAATCTCTAAGTACTGTCCAGTATAAGTGGTCTGGGGGAGGGCTGTGCATTTTTTCCCAGC
This sequence comes from Pseudorca crassidens, assembly GCF_039906515.1. Classification (NCBI taxonomy): domain Eukaryota; kingdom Metazoa; phylum Chordata; class Mammalia; order Artiodactyla; family Delphinidae; genus Pseudorca; species Pseudorca crassidens. The sequence continues at coordinate 18,638,105 of NC_090303.1, read as the reverse complement.
ATGGTCTCTTTTCTAAGCGTAATTACATGCTGGGCTTAAAAGCTCACCCACCTCGTAACAGGGGACTAGATGAGACCCCAGCCTGGATCTCAGATTTGGACACACTCTTTTTTTTTTTTTTTTGGACACGCTCTTTTATCACCTCCAATTCCTGGTTAAATCTTCCTGCTATTTCTAAACAAGGCTTCCAACAGAACAGAAGATGCACAGAGAAACTCCAGAACAAAGTGAGATCCAAAGTGACTCTCAAGCAATACCCGGGGGCGGGAGCAGTGTGGGCAGAGGGGAGAAGCAGAGAGATCAAGTGAAAAAGAAGATGTATGGAGGTTACCCAAATGATGTGTTTCCGTGTGCCCTATAAGGAGAGAAAATCGGATTGACACTTTGAACTCTCCATCCTTAAGAAGACAGTCCCACAGACCCATCCTCAAAGAGGCATCCTTGTGAAATTCCCTTCTGGTTGTAGGCATTGGTTGACATAAGGACCCTTCCTCTCCTGTCTCTGGCAATCAAAAGCACGCTTGATCGGCATGGCTAGCTAAGGCGAAAGGTGCCTTGCTGAATGAGAAAACAGTCTGTCTGGGATGCTGCTTCACACATGGAACCCAAGACTGAGCATGGTCACTTTGCTACCACCTTTGGCTTAGGAGAAGCTAATGATGAAAAGAGAGAATTTTTTGTAGTTGTTTGTTTATTCAGTCACTATAAGCTATATATTATTATGTAAGGCCTTTAAAATGTATTGAGAATTTATGGATATTGGAAAAGACTGAAAATGTAAACTGGTTAAGACAGGTTTCCTGTCCTCGAGAAAGACAGCATCTATTTGAAGAAACGGGAGGTTGAAAGATGATTTAATTCCTCTTTGGGGTTGGAAAAGATTTGGAGATCTCCTGGTTCGAGTCCCTCATCTCGGAAAAGAATGCAGCACCGAGAGCTGTAGTGATTTGTGATTCACTTAGAATCACTCAGCTAATTAGTGGCAAAACTGGACCAGAGCTTGGGTCTTCATATTCATAGTTGAATGACCTTTTCATTACCCAAATTGCTCTCAGGGTCTGCAATAACTCACGATTAATCTATGAGTCAGTTCATCCTAAAACAATATTTTCATCTATTTTTAAGAAAAATATTTCATATATATAAAAAAGTACCAAGAATAATATATTCAGTCTCATGTACCCACTACTCAGCTTACTAAATTATAATCACAATAGACTCTCTCTGCATCCCTTTTCTATCCCTTTCCTATATATTCCTCTCAACAAGTAACCAGTACCTTGAATATGCACTTTTTCATTTCCACGAATATTTTAAACTTCACTACATATGTATACATCCATAAATAATACATAGTATTATTTTTACATTTTTTAAGCTTTATAAATGGTGTAATACTGTATATTCTATTTGGAATCCTGTTTTTCACTTAACATACTTTTGAGATTTATGGACATTATATATATAATTCTAGTTTAGTTTTGCTGCTAAATAGACTACCACTTGTTTGCCCATTCACATTTTTCTTGTTCACAGAGAAGTAGAATGGTCCCAATTTTTTTTTTTTTTTTTTGGTCATTCCACGCACATTTGCCTACTGTTACCTTGGGCAGATTGAGGCTGTACACACTAGGAGTCACACTGCTACGTCACATAGTATGTAAATCGTTAAACTCACTGCATTCTCACTTCAGCTCTAGACTGCTCGTCTTCACTGGCTTTGGTTTCATAAATCTACCTGCTTACTTCCACACGGCTGACATTTCAGGTTAGGGCAAGTTTGAGAGTTTAATGATGGAGGAGCTTAACAAACTGCCTATTGAAGACTGCAGATGCAGGGTTAGTTGATGTCCGGGTGACACTCTTTGGAAATGCAAGTAGAAGTCTCTGAATTGAGCTGCTTAATTTACTGGGGCTTCTAGTGAGCTCCAGAGCGAGAATCACCACATGCGCTTTCGAACAGATTGCTCTTTTGTGTCATCCTGGGGACACAGTAGAGAAGTACACTCCTAGCCATACAAGCAGAGCCAGCCTTCCTGGAAGGGTAGTAAAGAGTGATGGTAAGATACAAGTGGCTGATGCTACAAGGTCTTTCTCCCAAAGCACTTTTCCTGTGGTTGTTCCTGAAATTCAACCATTTGTTCTTCTAATACAGTCCTCCATTAAAATGCAAAGAACAAGATAGGAAGGTTCAAGTAAATTACTAAGATGTACTATTTATTCAAATCTTAGTATGAAGGACATTTTGGTCAAGGTAAGAGGGCTGGGGTATAAAATCTGAGAAAAATAAATGCCTAGGAGTTCATAGTGATGAGAGGACAACTGGGCTGAGTCTTTTAAGCCTTTTTTTTTTTTAACATCTCTATTGGAGTATAATTGCTTTACCATGGTGTGTTAGTTTCAGCTGTATAACAAAATGAATCAGCTATATGTATACATATATCCCCATAACCCCTCCTTGTCGCATCTGCCTCCCACCCTCCCTGTCGCATCTGCCTCCCACCCTCCCTATCCCACCCCTCTAGGCGGTCACAAAGCACCGAGCTGATCTCCCTGTGCTATGCGGCTGCTTCCCACTAGCTATCTATTTTACATTTGGTAGTGTATATATGTCCATGCCACTCTCTCACTTCTTCCCAGCTTATCCTTCCCCCTCCCCGTGTCCTCAAGTCCATTCTCTATGTCTGCGTTTAAGCCCCTTTTAAAAAAAAAAAAAAAAAAAAACCATCTCCTCCATGAAGCAATCCCCAATATCTCTGGCTACAAATAATCACTCTACTCTGATCTCCTACAGCACCGTGCACCTCTTTTATGACAATTATCACATACTTGATTTTAATATAAATGTGCAAGATCAGGGGTCTATGCACAGTGGATCAGATATCCTGTTGCAGAAGAAACTATCCCCAAACTTAGTGGCTGAAAGCAATTATTTATTTGCTCACAATTCTGCAATTTGGTCAGGGCTCAGCCGGGTCAGTTCATCTCAGCTCCGTGTGGTATTAGCCAGGGTCCCTTGTGTGGCTGCACGCAGAAGACCACTCAGCCAGTGCTGGAATGTCCAGGGTGTCCTGTCATTTTCCTGGATTTCTCTGCATGTGGACAGCAGGACAGCTGAGACCTCCTTTTACACGGTGGCTGGCTTCCGAGAGAGCAAAAGCAGAAGTTGGAAGGCCTGACAGGGTTAGGCTTTGAAGTGTCACTTCTGCCTCAATGTACTGGTTAAAGTAAACCACAAAACTAGCCCAACTTTAAAGAGAGGAGAAATGGACTCCATGTCTTGAAAGGAAGAACAGCATAAATATACAGACATGGGAGGACTTGCTGAAGGACATCTTTCATGACACTACACCGGACTTAGACTCTTGGATAGAATATTTGATAAATAAGTGAACACAAGTGCTTCTTCCAGAGCACTGGTCAAAGGGGTGCTGAAGAAAAACCTCCCTCTGAGGTGACCAGTGAATGAGAAAGTCAGTCTATACCATCTCAGGTAGCAACCCAGAGACGGAGCCCTCAGCGGACTTCCCCACAAAGTGCTGCTTCCCCAGCTGGCTTGGCTGGGGCACAGTGGCCACCCTACCATAGTGTGCTCATCCTTAACCATTCACAAAAATCCCCATTCTCTTCCTTGAACAACTGCAGTTCCCTACTCACGCTGAAATTAGATGGGGCCGTGTGATTTGCTCTGGCTGGTAAATGTGACCAGACGTGACATCTGTCACGTGTAGATGGAAACTTCGGCACCACTGTGAAACTTGCCCCCCTCTCCCTGTTTTCTGCCCTGGTGAGATGGAACATCTATTAGTCTGGATCCCTGAGTAAGTGCAGTGAGAAGAGCTCCTGTGGGTATGACCCACAGAATCACCCCAAGGACTGGAGGATGGAGATCAGGCCCAGGCAGCCGGGACCAAAGCCAGTGCCTCATGGAGCAGGAGTGAAAGATAACCCTATGCTTTGTTAAGTCACTACAATTTATAGGATGTCTGTTACTGTAACCTAATTGTATTATTTTCTACTGCTGCATAGCAGGTTACTACAGATCTAGCATCTAAAGCAATGCCCATGTATCATCTCAGTTTCCATGGACTGGGATTGGCCATGACTGAGCTGGGTCCTCTGCTCAGGGTCTCACAAGGCGGACATCACAGTGTCAGCTGGCTGCATCCTCATTTGGAGACTTGACTGGAGACAGAGCCACTGCCAAGCTCCCTCAGGGTGCTGGTGGAATGTAGCTTCTTGCAGTTGTAGGTCCCTGTGCTCTTGCTGGTGGTCATCTGGGGGCCGCTCTCAACTCTTTGAGGCTGCCCACATGCCTGGCCATGTGGCCTCCCTCTCTAAAGACAGCCGTGGAGAAAGTCCCTCATGCCAAACCCATCTTGCATTTCACGTGTCGCTGACTTGTCCAGACTTGGCCTTTAGACTCAGATTTAAAGGCTTTATGTGACTCAGGTCAAGCACCCCCAGGACAACTGCCCTTTTCCAAGGTAGCTCTTCCACATAAATCCATTATATTTATAGTCCTGGGGTTTATACAGAGAGTGTACACTAGGATGCGGGGATCATAGGGGACATCTTTGAACTCTGCCTAAGGCACTAACCTAGTCAATCCTGATGGACACACATGGTTCAGATGCACAGAGAAGATCCGAAAAGGCAGCAGAATGAATCCTGTTCTCTGTTTTATCCTAGTCCGGTTCCTTTTCCGTTCACAACATTTCCCCAGAATGTGTATCTTGGGACTTTTCCACCAGAAAGGGCAATAGCTCATGAAATCCATGTGGTTTGGAGGACCCATGACAGTCAACCTACGGTATCCCAGGACTGCACTGTTCCCTTTAAGCTCTAAGGTCTAACTACCTCTGCCCCATAAAGGCCCTCACATTCTTTGTAACCACATTTATAAATCACATGTTAATCACTATAGTCCCTTTTGAAATTGACTCGGGAATCTGTATCAGTAAGCCTTTAATTGTTCATTATCCTAAAATAATAAACACAATTCCTGAAATCATCAAAACAAATGCTCAGATTTACGGGCCAAAGGAAGGACTGCAGGTTACGATCATCAAATGAAAATACGCTCAATATCAAAAATTAGAGGACTAGATAAAGAAATTAAACCAGGTCTGTATTATGGGTTATTGTGTAACCATTAAAAACCTATTTGTAGGGCAGGAATAGAGACGCAGATATAGAGAATGGACGTGTCGATACAGGGTGGGGAAGGGGAGGGTGGGACGCACTGGGAGATTAGGTTTGCCATAAATGCACTATCATGTGTAAAATAGAAAGCTAGTGGGAACCTGCTGTAGAGCACAGGGAGCTCAGCTCAGTGCTCGGTGTTGACCTAGATGAGGTTGGGGGGAAGGGGGGAGGGAGGTCCAAGAGGGAGGGGATATATGTATACATATAGCTGATTCATTTCATTGTACAGCAGAAACTAGCACAACACTGTAACGCAATTTTACTTCAGTAAAAATAAAACTGTAATTTTGAAAAATATTTAGAGATAGGATATTATGGTCATGAACATCGTTAACTTATTAATAGGATATAAACCGTATATAAAAATTATTTCATTTTAAAGTAAATATAAACATAGAAGTACCTCAAGAATAAAATGCCAAAATACTTCAAAGTAATAGAGTTATTCTTTTCTTTCTGCTAAGTTTCTTATTTTCCAAATTCCAGCAATGAAATTATATTGCTTACAAGACGAGAAAAACAAACAATAAATGTTATTAGCTTAGAGCTTAGAATAAATTGCTTTCAGGTACTTCTAGCACTTTCAAGGCAGCCATTTATAAATTATTAATAGTACACAATAAAAATGTTCCCATTTATTTGTGAAACAAGGCAATAATTTGTTGACTTGGTTTGCATGTTTACAAGCACCTGAAAGTTGCAGAATTTATAAGTGATTTCATTATCCAGACTTTGGGCCATTTTAGACTAAATTTGAAATTAGGTTGCATTTTCTTTTTCATTGAGGTATAACTGACATACAGTATTATATTAGTCTCAGGTGTATGACATAGTGATGTAACATTTTTATGCCATGCAAAATGGTCACCACAATAAATTTAGTTACCATCTGTCATCTTACAGTTAACACATCATTACTGACTATATTTCCCATGCTGTACATTACATCCTCATGACATAGTTTATGACTGTAAGTTTATATTTCTTAATCCCCTTCACCCACTTTGCCCCCCTAATCCCCCCTCTCCCCTTCCCCCGAAACAACTACCAGTCTGTTCTTTGTATCTGTAAGTCTGGGTTTTGTTTTGTTTGTATTGTTTTTTAGATTCTGCATATAACTAAAATCATGTGGTATTTGTCTTTTTCTGACTTATTTCACTTAGTATAATACCCTCAAAGTCCATTCATGTTGTCACAAATGGCAAAACTTTATTTTTTATGGCTGAGTAGTATTCTATTTTTTATCTACCTACCTATCTATCTATTGCTTTTTAGCTTGATAAAGTGCTCATGGATTGGAAGAATTAAGATTGTTAAAATGTTCATTCTACCCACAGCAACCTATAATTAATGTACGACAAAAGAGGCAATAACACATGATGGGGAAAGGATAGTGTCTTAAATGGTGTTGTTAAAACTGGATGGTCACATGCAAAAGAATGAAACTAGACTACTAACACCACATTCAAAAATTAACTCATAATGGATTAAAAACTTGAATGTAAGACCTGAAACCATATAATTCCTCGAAGAAAAGATAGGCAAAAAGGTCCTTAATAAAAATTTTTAAAAGATTACTGAACTTTACCAGGAAGAAATCTAAAAACAGGGCTTCACTGGGTTTGGATTTCAAATAATCTGGTGCATTGAAGGTGGGCAAAAAGAGAAGGGCCTGTATAGAGGGAGGAAGAGGAAAGGCGAATGGGGAAACCAGTGAGAACACAGTGCCCATTTGTCCAAGATACAGCCTCTCAACCCCAGGCCGATTTCTCCTAGAGCCCATAAGAACTTTACTGTTAAGAATCCCCAAAGAACTGCCTCAAATTTGGGGTTAGGAAGGACAACGTTCCTCCATTAGTGTAGAAAGCAGAATTTCTATTCTTGGCGTGTGGCTTTTTCCTCCATCATCAAAAGCACCCCTGGCTAAGCCCGTGGTCCCTGGAGTTGCTGCCTTATTGTCCTGTGAAGCAAGGAGATGAACAAATAAAGACTAATTAAACCTATCACCATTGAGAAGTCAGTAAAATCTGGAGGAGGCTTGAAAAATGGAACAGTCTATGGTTCAGCTACATGGACCTGCAGGCGTGTGTGTGCGTGTGTGTGCGTGTGCGTGTGCGTGTGCGTGTGTGCGTGTGTGTGTTACATGGGCCTCTCACTGTTGTGGCCTCTCCCGTTGTGGAGCACAGGCTCCAGACGCGCAGGCTCAGCAGCCATGGCTCATGGGCCCAGCCGCTCCGCGGCATGTGTGATCTTCCCGGACCGGGGCACAAACCCATGTCGCCTGCATTGGCAGGCGGACTCTCAACCACTGCACCACCAGGGAAGCCCGACCTGCAGGCTTTTGAAGACCAACATATAGATGGAGAAAATCATAAAGGCTGAGCTTTGGGGGAAAATGAGTGATTTGTCTAATAGATGTAGTCCTCTTTCCCGTTACAATTATGGGTACACTCTACAATTGCTGATTTGCAGGTGTTTGTTTCTTTGTTTTGAAAATGACTGACTTGAGAAATTAAGTTAAAATATAGAAAGAGGTAGAATTACTTTTTAAAAAGCCTGTTCCTTGTAAAAATCAACAAAATAGGCAGACTATTAGTTAGCTATACAAAAGAAATAAAAGGAAGAAGCACAATTATGCAAAATAAGGAATGATAAAAGGAAAAATATTATTGAAAGAAAGGAAATATTAAAAGCCATAAAAGGTTATTTAGAACAATTCTACAGAAATAAACTGAAAAACCTAGATGAAATGGATAATTTTCTAGGAAAACAGAGTTTATCAAAACTGAGTGCAGTAAAGGCTGAAAAGAAAAAATTCTAGAGAAGAAATAGTGAAAGTTATCAAGGTGCTACAAACCCTCAGAAACCATCAGGCCCATATGTATGTTCACAAAGGTTCTACCAAACCTCCACAGACTAGACACATCCAATGCTATCTGAACTCTTCCAGAGCAGATGCAAAGAAAAAAAACCTCCAACACATTTAATCAAATGAGTATAACACTGATAGATACATTTGATAAACACTGCATTAAAAGTACATGTAGAAATTTATTTGATAAAGGTGATATATCAAATCATTTGAGAAAATAGACATTTTCATAATAAGTACTGGAACAATTAACCATTTAGAAAAAGTTAAGATTGAATTCATACTTTACACCATATACCAGGATAAACTCCAAATGGAGTTTATGCAGAGATCTAACTGCCAAAATATGAAACTGTGCAAGTACTTGTAGGAAACATAGGTAAATTCATTTATTACCTGGGAGTGGGGAAGATCCAGAAACAATAAAGGAAACAATTTTAACTCAAATATATTAAAATTATTTTGTATAGCAAAGAACATCATAATCAAATTTAAAGAAAATGTCCAACTGGGAGTAAATATTTGCTACTTATATTACAAAAAAGGACTAATCTTCCAATATATAAAGAGCTCTTAAAAATCTAGAAGAAAAAGGCAAGAAGTCTATGAAAATGTTAAGCAAAAGACCGTAACAAACGTTTCAGAGAAAAAAAAATCTAAATATGAATTAAATGCACGAAAAGATCCATGAATCCCATTCAGATGAGAAATACAAATAAAACTTCACTGATATAACATGTCTCATACTGACAAAAACTCCAAAAGTATGAAAATCTACTGTCAGTGAGGGAATAGGGAGGCCTAAATTACTGTTGGGAAACGCAAAGCAGCACAACTTCACGTGAACAGGGATTTGGCAAATATCTCACGAAATTTTACATGAATTTACATTTTGACTCAGCAATCCCACTTTTAGTCTCTTTCAGGAAGATATACCCCCCCAAAAAACAAAACAACATAGGTACAATGTTATTTATTATGGAAGTATTCGTAATATCAAAAGATTGTAAATATCTCAAACATCTATTAAAATAAAGGACTGGTTAAATAAACTATGGTTACTTCCATACATGTAGCTGTAAATATATATATATACGACAAAGACCTCTATGTAGTAATATGAAGTGTTCTTGCTAAAAGCAGCAAGATGCAGAACAATGTATATAGTATGCTTATTTTGTGTGAGAAAGGAAGGGAAAAGATAGATGATAGATAGATAGATAGGTAGATAGATGATACATAGTAGAAAGAGAAATTTGCTTATGTGCTTGTTGTTTTCAACATGAAACACTAGAAAAACAAATCAAAAACAAAGAAAATAGGCCATCTACGTGGAAAGTAGAGTGGAAGGGGTAAGAATTGAAACAATACTTTTCTGAAGTTTCCATTTTTAGTTTTGACTTTTGAGCCACATAAATGTTCTGCTGTTGTCTAAGACCTAAATTAAGGCTTCACATGATGTGCTGCCTTGACATCTGGCGAAAGCAGGAGGGCCTTGAACTCAAGTCCCCCTTCCTCCCAGGCTCTGCTCCTGGGGATAAGGTCCTTCAGCTGAACAACTCTCCACAGCAAAGAGACCAGGCACAGTTCCTGATTATCTCTGAGTAGAGGGTTCCAGCTCTCTGCCAGCTTACAGAATTATTCAAACAAGTCAATTATATCCTCCCACAGGAACCAGGGGCACCTCACCCTCTTGATACTACAAAGCTTGCCTCCCCCAGCTACTGGTTGTTCAGTCTGTTCCTGAGTGCAACCCCTACGTGGCCCTGAAGGACATGAAGTGTCCTCCCCTGGGCTGTGAATGTGTGTGGCTACTCTCTTATCTGTCTGGTGTCAGGTACTGTGTGTCTGGCTATTCCCCTAATCCTACGTGACAATCTCTCCCTCATCAGTGGAACGCATAGGAGGCAATGGAAACATTTGCATATTCAAAAACAAAATAAAACTTAAAAAAAATTAAACTATAAAATTGAAAACAAACTGAAACCAGATGAACCTAAGAATATACCAAATTGGTATTGTATTCATCCATTAAAAGGAATCATTTCAATGGACTTTTGACTGTTCATTTTTAGTGGAATATATCCCAAGATTTAATGGTAACAGTACTATAATTGTGAAATTATTTTATACATTTGTAGGGCAGAAAAATTAGGAAATATATTGCTAGCAATCAAGATTTTCAGTGGAAACAAAAAGAGATACAAATATAACATATATATGTTAATACACACACACACATAGCAGACGCTCGAACAACATGGGTTAGAACTTGTAGGACCCACTTATATGTGGGTTTTTTCACTAAATACGTACTACAGTACTAAACAATCCCCGGTTGGTTGAATCTGTGGATGTGGAACCATGGATATGGAAGGCCAACTATAAAGTAATACCGCATGGATGGTTGGTACCCAAACCCCTGCATTGTTCAAGGGTCAACCATACGATGTATCTCTGTCTATGGAAAGGGCCTTGATGCAATGTCATCCTTAGAGTAATGAGCATTACTAGTCTGATTACCTTGGTTTCCCTAATCATACTAATCCCCAGTTAAAGGAGCCAAGACTTCTTGAAGAAATAACTTGAGTGTTGAAAGGTGAGAATAGAACATCTTACTGTGCCAGAAAGCACAGAAGTACTCAAATATGACACACAAGCCAGGTGAGAGGAACTACCACAGGTAATATTTGGCATAATTGAAACATCAAGAAGAACAATGACTGTAATTCTTGAACATATCGAACAAATAAAGGTCCACAAGTCTATGCTTATACTCAGAAGAAATAAACTTATTTATCAGCATTAAGGGTGACATATCATCACCTTATTCAGAAAAATACTAGAATTTATCCTCCGTAAGTGGAAGGAACTATAATTTATCCTCAATTGATGAGGGGAAGTTTATAAAACAAGTATGAAACAGAAACGAATGCCAGGTAATGAATGAAGAGTGAATGACAGAATTAAAAAATTTCCCATGTTGCAATCTTCAATAAAATAATTTACTCAGGCAACAATCAATAAATATTAAATCCAGTAAGTGAAAGATTGGGGGGGGAACAGAACACTTGCACAGTGCTGGATGACTTGGCAGTGACAAAAGGAAAATATTTCTACAGTGGAAAGATCTGACTGTCACCACCTTAACCTAGTGATGAAATTAGCATCACTAACAGTGAAGCAATGGACAACACGTGTCTGCTGAGATGATGCAGGATGCCTACGGAGATCATCTATGCATTGTCCTTACCAGAAGTATTTCCTCTGAATCTATTGCTCTGGCATCTTCACACTGTTAATGTCATGAAAAAAAGAGTCTAGATTAAAAGAAACATTATAGCTAATGCATAATTTTATCTAAGCTGGAAGAAACAGCTATAGATGGTATTTTGAGGACAATGGAAAATTTGACTATGGACTAGTTAGTAGATGATATTAGGAAATCATTGTTAATTTTTAAGGTATAATATGGTACCATGGTATAAGGAAATATTATTTTTAGAAGATATATACTGAATTATTTGTGATGGAAGTACCATAAGATTGCAAACTGCTTTAAAATGGTTCAGCAGAAATCAGATGATAGAGCAAATATAGCGAAGTGGTAATAATTTTTTAATGTGTGTGACGCACGTAATGATATTGATTCTCTCAACTTTTCTGAAAACTGAAAATGTTTATAATAAAAAATTCTAAGAAAAGATGGCCAGTTTACATCATCTGCTTTATTTTCTCAGGAAGACATGGCTAAGCTTGTGGCTGACCAAGGCTCCCACTGAGAAAAACTGAACTGGGTAAAAATTTTAAATCCTCTAATATTTAAAGGCATCAGAAAGGTGCTGATGCAACAGGGACTGGAGGGCACAGGATTCTAGAGCAAGGAGAACTGTGGAGAGACGTGCTGATTTCTGCAGCCTCTTTTGTTTTGGGGGTGTCTGCCAAATCGGGGCTCAAGGTAAGAGGTTGAGAACCTGGACTTTGCCCGAACACCGGGCCACTGCTGGGGAACAGAGAAACCAGAGACCTTTGGTCGTCTCATGAAGCCAGAAAGGCAAAGTGAAAGACTTACAGGGTTGATGTGCAGGTGGTAAGAGAGGTTCAGAGAACTGGGCCTACTGCACAGGCTAGTTTCTCCCCAAGATTTTTGTCAAATTCTGGAGCTGTATAGGGTATTAGGCTAAATAGCTAAGAAGAAAACCGCTGCAAAACTGAGTGGGGTTTCCTGTGGTCTCACTGTGATGTGGATAAGGCTTCAAGTTCAAGGCTACCAGGCGAAGGTGCCCCAGTGAACATACTAGGCTCTCGGTCAAAAGATTTTGAAAACTATCCTTTAGGAAGAGAAGAGAATCAGATGTAGGCAGAAACTTTCAAAAACTGCAACCAGCCTCAACTCTGCCTAGTCTCTGCTCGGTTTAGAGGGGTCAGCTATCACTCTATCTGCTCTCTGGAGGAAAGGATTAAAGCCTCTGCTTGTCATTTGACAAGGCTGATGCAATGACCATGACTGGCTTAAACTTTTAAGGCTCCATCTCTCTTACTCCCAATGGGCCCAGAGAGGCACCCAGCCTCTCTAGAAAGACATGACCTCTTAGGATAGGATGAGCCCAATCATGGCTCAGTCAGCAAAGAAAGAGGCAGTGGCAACTGAGCCACTGATAACCAACAGTCTTGCCAAGTCATCTACCAGCTACGACTACAGGACCTTAGGCAAGCTATTCAATCTCTCTGAGCCATAATTTTCCCATCTGTAAAATTCAGATGATAACTAGACCTCAAAAGGCTGCTATATGTACGAATAAAATGATACATATTGAAAAAAAATCACTTACCAAATGTCTAGCTTATTTTTCCGTGCTCTAATATTGTTTGCTATCATTGTTCTGTCATGGTTTCAAGTTCCTTCTTTTAGACATGTTCTGATTGTAAGTGGTCTTAATCAGCATGACGACTTCACCCCAAGCCATATGTCAGGTGTGTGCTCAACAGCCCAGACAGAAGGCTCTTGCTTCTCGACGTATGACTCTGACACCCGGAAAGGCATCTCCAGGAAATGGGCCAGCAGTGTGAACTGCCCACAGGGAAGACATCCTTCTCCTCCATCATTCACTCCCCCTCTGGTGCCCAAATTCTGCCTTTAACAATTTATTAACTGATTACTTTTCAGTTAATAAGACTGCAGGATTCAGAGGTGAGCCAGTGGATATAAGAACCACATAATAGATATGACACATGTTTTAAGAGCTCCATTTTGACTAAGTTGGGGTGGGTGGGGATGGAGAGTTAAATAATTTAGTAAGAGTTCTACTTCAATCAAGTCTGATGAAAGTAATTTGTTATTTTAATACCAACATAAAAACATTATGGAGAACACAGGATTTTCATGGATTTTACAAATAATCCGCAAGACTTAAAGAAAACTTCCATTTGGAGTGGCTGACTGATCATCTTCCTCTGCCTTTCAGATCACTGCTGTAGGAAAGGTTTAGAAGCATCATCCTTCAGATTAATATTCTGGACTCTTTTTTAAAAAAATGCAGGGCTTCTCTGGTGGCGCAGTGGTTGAGAGTCTGCCTGCCGATGCAGGGGACACGGGTTCGTGCCCCGGTCCGGGAAGATCCCATGTGCCGCTGAGCGGCTGGGCCCGTGAGCCATGGCCACTGAGCCCGCGCGTCCGGAGCCTGTGCTCCGCAACGGGAGAGGCCACAACAGTGAGAGGCCTGCGTACTGCAAGAAAAAAATAATAACAATAAAAAAATTTTTTTTAATGTAAAACAATTTAAAAAAATAAAAAATGCAAATACTAGGAATCCCTAGTTTAGCAGAGAATGTTTTTTCTTTAATAACAGGCATGATGGGGGAGCGTGCTGGGAATGGATACCTGCGGGAGTGGTAGCACTTCCCAAAGAGCCGGGACAGATGTCTCAAGTGACGGAGGGAAGGGAGCAGTAGACACTAATTTGCCCAGGGCCACTCTTGTAGGCTGAGTGAAACTGCACATTGATGAAGCAACAGAGGTAGAGGCTAAGAGCGTGGACAAACGCTCTTGGTTGTACCTTCTGCTATTTTTTTTTTTAATCACCCTGGTCCGTGTAATCAAAGCCTTAGTTCTTTCTATTATTGTCCTATGGGCACAACGGCACCTTCTGTGTTGTGTTCATGGTGAGAATCAAATTAAGGAAGCTGATGTAGGTAAATTAGCACAGTTAATGACACAAAGTTAAGTGCTTAATACATGTGATATAACCTATAAGCCTACTTTGCCAACTTGAGAGCCCCCAAAGCCTCTTTTAGTAATTACTGAAACTAATGTCTATGAGCAGGGATTCTGTGATCACTAGAATGTTACTCCTCCCTTATCAGAGGGACACGCCCAGCTGTGATAATTCTAACACCAGGGGCATATTTTGTGCAAGGAATGATTCCAAGGACTGGACATTTCAGTCTTATCCTTGGTCATGTAACTACTCTTGGTAACTTGCTTCAAACAGGAGACAAGATGATCCCTTTGCTAGTTGGTTGGTATAACATAGTGAGCTGGATATAAACAGGCTGTGAGGCAAGAAAGACAAACCAGGCATTCTAGGAGGGGAGATAAGATATCCCCATAACCACCAGCGCAGTATGGAAGGTGCTAGGCGCCTCAGGGATGCAAATACAATACCATACCTTGGAGCTATAAAGAAATCCACTTCAAAGCCAGATTAGCGACAATTGAAGGGGATCAAGGAATATTTCAGCCAAACTATTATAGTTGCGAGGAACAGAGACTCACTTGGTTTACTAAAAGCAGGGCTGCTGTCTTGAAATTCTTAAACACTTTTGAACAAGGAACGTAGCATTTTCATTTTCACCGGGCCCTGTAAATTATGAAGCTGGTCCTCAGTGGGACCTATGGGGTCAGGAAAGTAGGCTGGAAACAGGTTGGGGTTATGGATCTACCAGAGCACAGGTCTGTGTGGTAACTGTTCTTAGGGTCCTGGGTTCCTGAATGTCTCCCTATGATTCCTGCTACCATCAACTAATTTCCTCATGCCTTACTGCACTTATCTTTTGGATTTTGCTTAATTATGGCTTTTGTTGGCTGGCAGTTTCTCCAGGACTTACTGCCTCAAGGTCTCTTGGCCTGCCTTCTACCACTGTGCATCTGTTTCTCTAGTTTACATTAAAATTGCCTAAGAAGGAATATGATTGGCCCAGTGTACTCAGATCCCTGCTGGGCAAAGCTCTTATCTGTTCATCTAGTTACCTGCTGGCCAGGGCTCCCTGCCACCTCACCAGTCAGCAGTGGCAGAGGGAGAAGGGTCACAAGTTACACAACCAGGAAGTTATGATTAAGGGACCACTTGGGCTCCTTCCCTCCAAAGTAGTTATCGGTGGGAATCCCTGTAGGGGGGACTGTGGATGTGCTGGGCATCCTAAGATTGGCCCACCTGGTAAAGGGAATTCACATTTTCGATGACCTTGAAAGATCAGGAAGGTATAGACACATGCAGATACGGGAAGGGCATTTCAGGGGTGGGCTGTGATGTGGAGACAGGAAGGCACAGGCCTGGAGGACAGGGTGCCTGGAGCCAAAGGTATATTCATGAAGGAGGACCTTGAATATACAGCTAAGGAACCTTCATTCTATATGGTATTGGAATGGTGGAACGAATAGGGACCTACAGTGAGAAGGTTATCTTGGTTCCTATTTCACTGCCCCTGGGGAAAGTCTCTACAAAGCAGCCTGACAGATCCCCGTAGTGGAAGCTCACCAGGCTGAGGGTTCATCTCTCCCTGCTTTTCCGACTACCCCCAGCGCAAAGAATACAAGTTGTCCAACAGCTGGGGGCACAGAGACTCAGTGTGGCTGCTTCCTCTTTCCAAACAATGAAGTAGGACGCGCCCATGACAGTGGGAGACTTCCAATCACAGGTACTGACGGATTCCAGGGCTCTTCACTGATGTCCTGTCTGGCAGGAGACTGCAAAGGTCTGAGCTAACAGGTGAGGGTGTTATAGCATCCAGGGCTTTCTCCAAATCTCTTAGCTTCATTCCCACCCAAATATCTGTCAAAATGCTTTGCTCTAGCAGGAAAAGAAGTCTCCTGAATTTCAACCTGTTTCTGTTCCTTCCAACATCTCTGTGCATGAGGTGGCATAGTGAGGGCACTAAATAATTCAGTTCAATTCCATACGCAGTTGCTGGGCTGGGTACTGGGTGTACATAGGTGAATAAGACCTGCCCCTATTCTCAGGACTCTCACAGTCTGAGTGAGGACGACCACGATGCTAACAGCAATTACCAACATGCGCTATAACAACTATGGACTGGTCACTGCTCTTACAACTTTATGTATATCAACTGATTTAATGCTTACAACAGCCCTAGGAGGTAAATACTATGATTATCTCCATCTTACAGACAAAAACCACTGAAAGATAAGTCAATGATGAGAAAAGCTACACCAGAGATATGGACAAAATGCTCTGAGAGCAAAGATAAGCACTTGACTAATTATAAATTGGGGGGCCAAGTTTATGATTTCAAGGAGGAAGTAACAACCGAACTGAGGCTTGACAGACCAGAAGGGTCGTACAGGGTAAAAAGGACGAGGGATTATTCCAGACAGAGGGAGTAGCCTGAGGCACAGAGGAACGGAGCATGTTCCTCCTGGACCAGGCACATCTATTCGGGCTGAACCTAGAGGACACACAGGAAGGGCTGGTGCAGGTGAAGAGACTGGGAATAGAACCTGACGTCCCACATAGGAGTTTGGGTTCTACTGCAGAGTCCCATAAAGTATGAGACAGTGGGGGATGAGTGGCCTGAGCAGTGGATTTTAAGAGAAAACTTTGGCCTAAGAATGGAGAATAGTGGGCAAGTGGGTTGGAGGCAAGGAAACAAAGGATAAAGGGAGAGGCAGTAACGGTTTCAATGGTTTGAACTGGCGCAGGGAGGAAACAGACACAACGGAACCCCAAGGTAATGCCGACGGCAGTTATTGAGGCCTTGTGGAGGTGGGGGGTAAGGCCTAAGGACGACCACTGGAAAGAGAGGAATTGAAATTTGTATTTTTCTGTGTTGAAGACCACAAAAGAATCCTAATCGAAAGGTCCTGCTTTGGCTGCTGGGACAGATGAGACCAGGGCAATGAGGAAATGAGAGAGTTGGGTGATGAAAGGGCGAGGGTGGAACGTCTGCTCAGAACAGGATACATGCAAGCGGCTGTGAGATGCTGGCAGAGGCCTTGAAGCACACCCCCAGCAGCTCCTTCGACGGCCAGCTGCCACCAGGACCACGGTTGTGTCCTCAAGGGCAGCAGGAATAAGAAAGGAAAAGGAATGGGTGGATAAAATCTTATGCGTTTGATGCTTTGGGACGCAGAACAGTGGGTAAGTTCTCTCCACTCAGCAGAAAGAGTCAGATAGTGTCCCATTTCATTTCACGTCTCCAACCATAACTTACTGCTTGCTTTAGTATTATAAAACGAGTAGCAGGAAAAGAGAACACAAGGAAAAGAGCTTCATTTTTATTGTTATTCCAAGTGGCTGATGTGGCTCTCTTTTAAGTGGAAAAGTAAAAAAGAAAAAAACCCATTTTGAATGGAAATCATTTAAAAACATTACACGGTTGCTTGCCTTCTTAAACAGGACATATACACATTAACTGAAAAAAAAATATATATGTATGTATGTGTGTGGGTATATAGATTTAGATATATATATACACAGTTGACTTTTGCACAACACAGGTTTGAACTGTGTGGGTCCACTGATAACATGCATTTTTTTTTTCATTAGTAAATACTACAGTACCACATGATCTGAGGCTGGTTGAATCCATTGATATGGAGGGAAGACTGTTAATTATAAGTGGATTTTCAACTGGGCAGGGGGTTGGTGCCCCTAACACCTGTGTTGTTTAAGGGTCAACTATGTATACACACACACACATACACACACTATATATAATTACACATATTATATATATATATATATTACATGTATTATAAAGCCCTGATAATCATCCTGACGATGGAAGGTTTTCAATAAATCGGCTAATATTATTACCAACACTTTAACTTTTCTTGATCACTCAGCTGATGACTATGAAGACAAATGCTTCTATCCCATAATGATGCCGCGTATTAAGCCGCGGGGAATCCTGGCACACGCAGGTACTCAGCAGCAGTGGTCAGGATAAGTGGCCTCAGATTGCTGTGCTAACTACAGAGCTTGGGTCTTTTTTAAAAAATACAGCTGCCTTCTCCTACTGTTAGCTCTCTCACTGTTGATGGTACTTAGCACAGCATGACAGGGAAGAAGTACAGCAGAGCTAGAAATAGATGCTACCAGACAATTCTCAGCTCCAGACAGTGCGAGAGCTAGAGAAAATGCCGAGAACTTGTTCACAACCAAACTAGTCCCTTGCTGGTTCTGCCTCTTCCCTAGTGCCAACAGAACTAGGGGTATTAAATTCCTTTTCAGCTTCGACTTTCCTCACGTCCACAGCAGATTGCAGTGTGCAAAGCACAAAGTCGGCAGGTCTGACTTAGGAGAGGCTGGGACACCCTGTTCTATAAACATCTGTCATGAGACCAAAATAACCCATGTATTTGGTGGCCAAATTTAACAGTTATAAACTGTTTCCTGATTTTGGTATAGAAGCACTGGAACAAAATGTTTATTTTTCAGGTTCTACTGTTTAAAAACATTTTAAAAATACAAATAAAAATGTATTATAGAAAATACAAATATGCATAAAGAAGAAATTAAGTCACCAGTCATCTCATCACCCAATGAAAACCACTAATAACATGTTAGGACCATCCTTCTACAGAAATATATTCTTCCTTCTATTTTGCAGTTGTACACTCTCTATACTCTTTTGCAACTTTTTTTCTTATCAATACTTTGTGTCTGCATTAACAAGACAATGAACATGATTTCACATTATTCTTATTAATCATGTAATATCCTCCCATATGGATGTTACAAGTGATTGTCTTAACCTGATTGCCTTTGTTTACACTTTTTCCACCTTGCATTTGAGTTTCTATATTCTCATCCTCTTATATCCTTCATGTCAATCTTCTGCTTTTATTTGCCAGGTCAATAGGACGTGTATGTTTCATACATGGAGCAGTGTTTCTCCTCATTAGAAAAGTCGAGTCTCACGTTGACCTACCCTGTAGTGTTTAGACCTCCCACCACCTGGCCCACTTCCCTAGACCCTCCCAGCTTCTACCCACAGAATAGGTTTAAGTGCAGTCACAGAACTCTTTAAGAAGGGTTGCTTGATAAGGGAAATCACCATGTCCTATCCACCCAAGACCTGACAAAGAGAAAAACACTTCTTCCCCAGGCCATACATCCAAGTCTAATCTTTCCCAGCCATCTGACAGATACATGTTTCTGGGGAAAGAGAGCAGAGAAAAGGAAAGGGACAAGGGAGACAGAAAGAATGGCTGGCTCCTTCACTCCAAGTCTATTGCCACTGTGAGACAGGACATAAAGACCATGGCCTACTGGTGTTCCAGCTGTAATACTGGCCTTATTTTAGACCAAACCCAGTTCTATTTATCATTAGTTTCAAGTCTTTAATTTTGGGGAAATGGAGAGCATAAAAGTAAGCACTGTGGTGTTAGGTATTGCTGACTAATTGGCAATTTACTGATATCTCAGGATTGACCCCAGTGAGTAAGGAGAGGCACTAAAGAGAAGGCAGCTGACATCATCAAGTGGTGGAAGAGAGAGGTAAGGAAAGGTATGTAATCTTGGGTGAGTTATTGGTACCCAACTCTTCTACACATAAGTTGCTGGATCTTTACAAGTGAGTGGTACAAATTAAGTGCTCAATAAATGGTAGCGTTTTTTCCAGCACCTCATGTAGTGTTGGGCTCATAACACTCACTTGATAAACTGTGTAGAATGGGTACTGAATGAATATAATCATTGCTGCTATAGCAGAGGTATGTATTGCAGGTGATACCGCAGTCCGAGGAAATAAACAACAACAAAAAAAGCAGACACAGTCACTGTTCTGATTCCACATTCTCAAAGCAACCTTCTGATAAATTTGGGATGTCCCAGGGCAAGCATGCCCAAGCATTATGATTATTAGAAAAGACTGTCCCTCTTTAAAAATAAAGGAGTATTCTCTTGCTTGGGTTGGTTTAAGTCACTTCTACAGAACCTGTCAAGTCTTGGTAGATCACAGCGTGTGCTCAACTAATATTTGTTGAATAGATGGATGAATGAATAAATAAATAAATAAATGAATTTGAGTCTCAATATCTTGGAAGATAAAATCATGCTCTACTGTCGATCCCATATTATTGTGGTTTTCTGTATCTAGATCATAGATAAAGAGTGGTTGCTCCACTAACCAACTCTTTTGGATACAAGAAGCAGCATAAAGGAATCAATTATCAACATCATCCAGTTATAGAGTTGAAAGGAATATTAGAGTAATTCAGCAGAATAAATTATCCCTCATGAAATTTAAAATCTAAAGACACTTTCCAGGTGTTTTTCAGCATCATTCTTCTCCCCACACTCTACTTCCAAGCTCTTAAACCGGTTTCTATCCTACCCTTAGCAAAGAGCTCCCATAATAGAGACTTATGTATTTTGGAATAACTTTGGAGACAGTTACAAGCTTCTTGAGATTCAGAATCCATAGGAATAGTGAGGCACCTAAATTTTAAGACAATTGATCCCAGGAAAACGCTGCTGCCTTTAATCACTTTACCTTGCCTGAAATAGTTTTATAATACAGAACCCCACAACCAGGTGAACCAACACTCTTACTACTGTTATTCCCCAAAAGATCAATGACTGGACTAACATTTCTAAATCTAGACAGCTATTGGCTTGATGGGAATGGCAGGGAGAGAATTACTGGCTGTTCAGGAAACTTTAAAACTGTGTGTAGGATAAATCATGATGTCATGATGAAATGATGCTGGTTGGAGTATTAAAATAATAAATCCTGGGCTTCCCTGGTGGCGCAGTGGTTGAGAGTCCGCCTGCCGATGCAGGGGACGCGGATTCGTGCCCTGGTCCGGGAGGATCCCACATGCCGCGGAGCGGCTGGGCCCGTGAGCCATGGCCGCTGGGCCTGCGCGTCCGGAGCCTGTGCTCCGCAATGGGAGAGGCCACAACAGTGAGAGGCCCGTGTACCGCAGAAAATAAAAAAAATAAAAAAATAAATCCTCACACTCTCCCCCAAAAATGATTGGATGACATGACTTCCAGGCAACTCTAGGTGCTAAAATTTGCTGATCCTGTATTTACATTTTTACCTAAGGTGGCTTTGGGTAATACAATAGAATTCTATGTTTATATAATTATATATTTCTATACAGGGAGTGTGGGAGAAGGGGGCAGTGAGGAGAGAGTCATCGACAGGAGCCATTTTCAGGTATGGGTAGAATAAGCGGGTAAAAGAGGTAAGAGAAGAGTAAAATGCATTTAACAAGTCTGGAAACTATGTATACCCTTAGTTATGTTAAAAAACTAAGAACAAGAAAGAAGACTAAAAAAAACTTTAATTCCTTTGGTTGGGGAGGCTATGTACTTTCACCTAATTTAGCTCCGATACCGAAACATATGGCTGAAGGCTTTACAAACATCACATTTATAGAAGCGTTTGGAAGAAACCTGACACTAAGATATGCAGTTTAGTGGAAAGTCCTAGACTCCAGAGGACTGAGATATAAAAATAATGATAATAATCGTAGCTACTGTTTACTCAGTATTTACTATGCTAAGACACATATGATCTCATTTAATCTTTACAACTATCCTACATTACCCTCTTTTACAGATGAGGGGATAGAGGCCTAGATTTAGTAGACTGCCCCAAATCTCATAGCTGGTAAGTGCTGATACAAGAATCACGACATAAATTCATCTACTTCAAAAAACCCAAGAATTTCTCTATCATAGATGCCTGTGTGTGAGTCTTTGCTTGGCTGCTTCCTGGCTTTTACCTGAAACGAGTAACAGACTCTTCTGACCTGTACAATGATCAAGACTTTCCTACTTCATAAGATTGTTGGGAGGATTAAGTTACCTAACATATTTCAAGTTTTTAAAATATGACTCTGCTGTAACGAGTGATAGCTGTTGCCCATGTGAATGCCACCAGCCTCTTGTGTGGGCAGGGATAACCATTCAAACTTCACGAGCGTTTTTTTTTTTTTTCTCGTGGGTAAAATGAAGTTGGGCGATCAGATCTTACAAGTCCTTTCAGTTCCAACCTTCTTTGATCATTTTTCTCTGATAAAGCAACTGTATTGTAGGTAGCCAAGAATAACCCTACCAGCAGCTGGAATGAGGGATGAAGAGCTAGGAAAAGCATGCCTCCCGATGACACCTCAGTCTGGAGAGTGGGTCAGAAAGGAGACCTTTATCATCATTTCTATTTAATTTCGTCTTCACACTGGTTTGGGAGCTGTTCTTATTTCCTTTATAGAATTATAAACCACAAAGACCTTCTTGCTTAACTCAATCTCCTTGATCTCGATCTTACAGAAAAAAAAAAACAAAACAGACTCATAGTTCTACATTCATTGTAGCCAACTCTACAAAAATACATATCCTTCAAGTTGACTGACTCATTTTATCTGAATGACAGCTCTGGGTGGGTGGAGTTAAACGGTTTCCATGGTTTGTTTTATAGCATTTGGTTTATTTTTTTTTTTCAGCCATGAAGAATACGTTTGGCAATGCTGGTGCTCTGTCACCATGAAAATTTAATGCCAAAGAAAACCCATGGGAAGAAAAAAGATCTATTAATGTGGTGAGAGTTGACCTACCAGCTTTACAGTTCAAAACATATTATTATAGCAGCTTGTGCTGACATATTTTGACAATTCAGAACTACTATTTACTCCACAGCCTCCACACTTTTATCAACAAGGCTTTTGTAAAACTACTTTTAATCAGCAACATCACGATTTCCAAATTCCCATAGAGTCCTAGAACAGCTGAGGAGAAGCCACAGAGAAAAGCTGAAAGATACAGTTAGCTGAAGGTCACAGGTAGACGTATACATTTTGATTCCTTGTTTCTTCACTTAAGAAAAGAGGAAAAAAAAGTCCAAAGTAAATATCAGTGTTAATAAATGTGGTTTTATTTAATAAGAATGTTGATTCTCTTGCCAGAATGTGTGTTCTGCTCTCCCTGGGTGACTGACAGTTCACCTAAAGTTCCCTGCACCCTGTCCTTCGATGTTGATTTGCTTTAGAGATAAAGGTGTGTTTTCCTGATATTCATAAAGTAATTATGTTACCAAGAGCTCGGAGTGATTCAAGATAAAAATAGAAGCTGACAGTTTGGCTGGAAGCACTGTCCTCATTCTCATGCCTCATACCCCCCTACCCACCATGCCATCCCAGCTCACGCCCCATGTCCCCACTCTGACCTGTCCCCCATCTGGATCCCAAACCATCCATGCTCACTGAAACATGACTGATTTCCCAAAAGACGGAGAATTGTATGGAATCATAGACTCTTGGTTATACTCTCCAGCTCCATTAATTTATTCATCTAGTCAACAGATACATTTGAAGGCTTATTTTATCAGGCATCCTCCATATGCTTCATTACCCTCTACAACTTACTAGTCATTTATCTACAACTTATTCATCACTTCCCAAGTGTGTATTTGGCCATGTTGACCACCTGCAAGGCTGAGGAGGCCACTGCTCCTTAAGGCAGCCTGTTACAATTTTCCAAGGCTTTGTGAGAAATCACTTGCTTATAATGAGGCAAAGTGTATCTTCCTGAAGTTTCTGCCCATTAGTATTTCTTTTCTTCCTTTTTCATAGGGGTAACTCTTTAAATATTTGAAGATGGATATCGTGCTCCCTTCAAATCATCTCTGTACCAAGTGAATCATCCTTGGTTCCCCCCGACCACTTTTTGTATGACAACGCTGTGAATTCCTTTACCTTCATCTGAACAACTCTAAGCCCCTCTGAAAGTACAGTGCCACTCCGATATGGCCAAGCTGCCCATCAAGAAGAGCAGAAACATATCTTATTTGACTACTGAGTCCTTAGGACTATGTCCTCTTCTCAGTTGTGAGCTTACAGTCATAAATGCTATAATAGCTACTATTATTGAAGGATAGACATTGTACCAAAAGAGGAAAATACTTTTGCAACATGTTATCACGTGGGATTCTTCCTCATCATCCCACAGCTGGGGCTAAGACCGCAAAGCTGAGTCATACTATGTCAAGTAACCCACCCTGCTGTCTGTGTGCAAGAAGTAGTTTGGTGCAACTATACACAGAGGACTAAGTATGATGAGAGGTGATCAGCCTCTCAAGGAGGTGTGAATATTTCCATCCCTGCCCTCAACAACCTTATGGGGGGGCTCTAAGAGAATTACTAGTAAAGGCTGGGGACATTTGCAGGAAGAGGGACTGGTAACCCATTCTTCAACTGGACATTTGCTTCCATCCTCCCGTTCATTTCACCGCAATGTGCTTCAGCTCTTGTTAGAAAAAGCCTTTGCTTTTTCTGTACCTTCCACCACTCTGAGATCCCTTGATTCTACTCACCAAACTCATACTCATTTAGTTATAAAGACTGAAGATGCCTGACTTTATACTCCAGCTTCATCACTATTTATCCAGATGACCTTGGGCAATTCACTCAACCTCTCCCTGCCCCAATTCCTTTAAATCTAGAAAATGAGGGTAATGATAACTAATTCCTAGGGCTGTGGTAGGGATGTATGAGTTATCATATTTAAAGTGATTTACTAAGTGCCTTGCACATAAGAGGAGTGTCCTAAGGGTTCTCTCCTGTATTGCTCTATTATTATTAGAGACATACCTTTGTGAACCCCTTTCAATCTTAGTCTTTTTCACGTAACTCTTGTTCTCTTATGGAAATTTTTTGGACAGTTTTTCCAGCTTTTTTTTTCCTTTAATTATTCTTTTTGAAAGTTAATACACAAGGTTAAAGGTGGCTGATAATAGTAGAAGCACTGAGACATCAAAGGAAAGAAAAGCAACACACTTTAAAGAGAAATTAAACAACAAATAAAGAAAAAGGTGCTATGAACTTTAGGGACCCTAGAAATCGCCTATGGAACTATTGTATTCTCATCTCATTCACACTCTAACCTAACTTCAAGTCCCATCAGTGTCACCAAAACAGCTCCTGCAAGGAGCTCCTGCAACAGCTCCAAAACAGCTCCTGCAACGACATCCACTTGCATTCATAAGTCACAGGACATTATATGTATATATCCATTTTTATTTATAAAAAGGTAGTAACTTTTCTACAAAGTATGTTTTTGAAAATAATTGACTATATACTATTAACATTGCTTTTTAAAACTAACTGGATTATTTAAACAAAATTGTAACAGATTATAAATGGATTATTCAAAATGTTAATTTTGGGGCAATTATCTATTGCTTATGTTGGAATATCACCTCTTGTTAAAATTTTTTTATTGACGTAGAGTTGATATAAATATGTTATTTAGGTGTACTACATAGTGATCTGACAATCATACACAGTACAAAATGATTACCACAATAAGTCAAGTAACCACGTGTCATACAAAATTATTAGTGTTATTAACTATACTCCTTATGCTATATATCACTTCCCATGACTTATTTTTTAACTGTAGGTTTGTACCTCTTGATCCCCTTCACCTAATTCACCCAACCCCTCCCCTAAGGCAACCAAATGTTTGATCTTTGTATCTATAAACCTGTTTCTGTTTTGCACTGTTTGTTCCTTGGTTTGTTTTTGAGATTCCCATGTGAGACTATACAGTATCTGTCTTTCTATGACTTATTTCACTTAGGATAATACTCACTAGGTCCATTCCTGTTGTTGCCCAGCAAGATTTAATTATTTTTTATGGTTGAATTATGTGCCATTTTATATTAGGCTTACCTCATCTTACTGTACACTTCACTTTATTGCACTTCGTAGATTTTTTTTTATACAAACTGAAGGTTTGTGGCAACTCTGTGTCAAGCACGTCTACTGCACCATCTTTCCAACAGCGTTGGCTTACTTGGTGTCTCTGTCAATTTTGGTAATCCGTGCAATATTTCAAGCTATTATTATTACATTTGTTATGGTGATCTGTGATCAGTGATCTTTGATGTTATTGGTGCAAAAAGATCACAACTCTCTGAAGATTCAGGTGACGGTTAGCCTTTTTTTGGGGAAGCAATAATGCTCTTGCCCACTTAATAGACCACAGTATAGTGTAACATATATATAATGGG
The DNA here is from genome assembly GCF_039906515.1 of Pseudorca crassidens. Taxonomy (NCBI): domain Eukaryota; kingdom Metazoa; phylum Chordata; class Mammalia; order Artiodactyla; family Delphinidae; genus Pseudorca; species Pseudorca crassidens. The sequence goes on along the minus strand of NC_090303.1, from coordinate 18,611,761 downwards.
AAACCAAAAAATTCATGTGACTTAGTTTATTGCATATTCACTTTATTGTGGTGGTCTGCAACTGAACCTGCAGTATCTCTGAGGCCTGCCTGTATATAGCACATCTTCTTTATCCATCCACCTATCGAAGGACACTTAGATGCTCCCATATCTTGACTACTGTAAATAATGCTGCAACAAACATAGGGGTGAATATATCTTTTTGAATCAGTGCTTTTATTTTCGTTGGGTAAATACCCAGAACTGAAATTGTTGGATCGTATGGTAGCTCTATTTTTAATTTTGGGAGAAACCTCCATACTGTTCTCCACAGTGGCTGCACCAATTTACATTCTTACCCACAGTGCATGAGGGTTTCCTTTTCTCTGCACCCTCGCCAACGCTCATTTTTTATCTTTTTGATGATGGCCATTCTGACAGGTGTCAGGTGATACTGCATTGTAGCTTTGATTTGCACTTCCCTGATAATTAGTGTTGTTGAGCATCTTATCATGTGCCTGTTGGGGTCATGGGTGGTAAGATTTAGGCTTTTGAGAAGGGAGAGACCCCCACCTACCTTCGATCTAATCCTTATAATCCAGCCCAGTTTACCAGAAAGCTCTTCATTAGAAGATTGATCATGAGCAGTGATAACAGACACTTTGTGACACTTTCGTTTGTGACACTTTCCACTTGTTCTTTGAGATTCTTGCTTCTTCAGGAACTTCAAAGTAAAAATGAGTGGCAGGGCTAATCCAGGAGTTTAGCGTTCCTGGGTCCCATGGTTGTCATCTCAGTTACTATTGGAAAACCTCTCTGACATTGTTTTATTTATCTCATGTTACATGTGGACACCTTCCCACAGTAATGCATAGAGACCTACCCCAGCTAGGAAACTATGACTGCAGGGGACACTGTGAGGCACCCTCCAGATCCGCCCCCAGGAAAGGCTTTATTGCCCAGCCCTGGGAGAGATGTCTGCAGACAGCGTCCAGCTGTCAGTCACTTCAGGGCATGTTGAAGTTGCAGAGCACTGCCTCGTCCAAGGGCACATGTTTCCTAGGGTAGCCCGCACACAATGACTGCTCAAGTGCGCGTATAAAGATCAGGTCATTTTGGCCCTGTGCAGGATAATTCTGACAGGGCTCCCCTTGGAGTCAATCAAAGCCCTCACTGAAGAGTGTTTTGAGCAATAAAACATTGGCACAAGTCCCACAGCGTTTTCTGGGAACTCTCCATTTTCTTGATAGAAACATTACCCTATTCAAGTTGGTTCCTATGGTAAGCAGAATAACCCTCCCCCCGCCCCAACCCAACCCACATACACACTCAAAAATATCCATATCCTAATCCCTGGAATCCCTGAGTATGTGACGTGACGTGGCAAAAGGGACACTACAGATGCGATTAAGTTACGGTTCTTGAGATGCAGACATTACCCTGGATTATCTAGGAAAGTCCAACACAATCACAAGGGTCCTTATAAGAGAGAGACAGGAGGGTCAGAATCAGGGAAGATGTGATGACTGAAGCAAGGGTTGCAGTCAGAGAGAGAGAGATCTGAAGATGCAATGCTGCTCACTTGAAGATGTTGGAAGGGGCGATCAGCTAAGGCATGTGGACAGCCCCTAGTAACTGGAAAAGGCAAGGAATGGATTCTCCTGAGAGCCTCCGGAAGGAACACAGCCAGGCAAACATCTTACTTTTAGCACAGTGAAACTGATTTCAGACTTCTAGAACTGTAAGATTATAAATTTGTGTTGTTTTAAGCCTCTAAGTTTGTGGTAATCCATTACAGCAGTCATGGGAAACTAACAAAGTTCCCTTTCCCCTTTCTCCAATCTGGACTGTGGATAAAATGGAGGGAGCTGCAGCAGCTACTTTGAGACTAGGAGGAAAAAGGCCAAGAGATCCAGAGAACTTGCCTTGACATCTTTGTGCTACCTGCCACTGAACTAATGCCACCAACTGCTTACCTCCAGATTTCCTGTTTCATCAGGAAACAAAACAAAAATAAAAGACCAAAAAACACTGCTTACCTCCTGAAGTCACTTTAATTACATGTGCTTTACCTTACGGTTGAATGCAATTCCTATCTGATGCAGCAGTCAGTAAAATGACGTGGTTGAAATCTGTTTATTGTTATGGAATGATAGCCATGACAAGCATTAAGTGGAAAAAGACATGCTATAGAGTCTGAAGTATGATTCCATGACAAATGCATATATACATATGTGTACACATACATATACATGTATGTGTACACATATTTTAAAAAACTATTTCTAAGGTAATATTCTGAAATGTTGTTTTCGTCATTTCTGTGTGCTTTTTAGCTTCCCTGCTATATTTAGTTTGTGCAGTAAAATTAAAGTAAGGGTTTTTAAGACCTTTTTTGAGGGAAGGAGTTAAGGGCAGAAAAGAGTCATCAGAAGCAGTTCCATGATGAGTAAGAAGTGGCAAGCATCAATGTTTATCTGTAGGTAAATGAAAAAAATTGAAAACGGCTGATAGAGGTTTTGTAATAAGAAGAGGGTGTTGCACAGGCCAGGCTAGAGGGGTGACTGTGCACTCATAAATTTATTTTAGTGGAATCTCAGAAATAAAAAAGTGAAAAAGCAACCAGAGACTCCAAAAACAAACTGCTTATGTTGTATCCACAGATAATATAAAACATTTAGTCACAACTACAGACGGCAACGTTTTCTAAATACTAGCCATGCTTTTTAGAAATTATCTCATTTCAGCTGTCCCTGTTCCCCAACTCTGCTTTACTTCTCATCTGACAAGCTATATTTTTTTACCTTTATAATCTATCTCCCTCTACTAGAATTTAAGCACATGAAAGAAGGAAGTTTTGCCTTTCTTGTTCACTGCTTTATTCTCACCTAGAACAATGGCTGGTACACAATACTTCTCAGTAAATACTCATCCAGTGAATGAATGAACTACAGCAAGGGTTGCTAAACACTTTCTGTAAAGAGTCAGATAAATCGTTCAGGCTCTGCAGGCCAAGAGGCAAAATCGAGGATGTTTTCTAACACCTATTAAAAACGTAAAAACAATTCTCAGCTCACAGTTGCATACAACCAGGCAGCGGGTCAGACTCGGCCTGCAGACCATGGTTTGTCAGCTCCTGAACTGGGGATTAACAGCTCAACAAAAATGAAAACTATCCTTCAACTATCCTTAATCTCACACATCATTTCTGGTAACTTTCAGGGACTCAGCCAATCACACACATGTGGAAGCAACACCATAGTTCCCAATTCTGTGTCTTTGCAGAACCATGGACATCACTTATGCAGGTCTAAATGTTATGAGATAATTTAAGGGGGGGGGGCATTAAGTCAAAGTCGTGTTTAACTATTGGGTTGGCCAAAAAGTTCTTTCGGGTTTTTGACCAACCTGATATTACTAACGGCCTGCCCTGTTCTGTGCATCGGGCCAAGAGCTAGTGGCACACAAAGTTTAAAATCCAGCAATAAAATATATTCTTAATCCTTTGAGAAAAGCAGGCGATCAGAGACCATTCAAATCCTGCACTTAAAACTTTTCCACACAGGGTGCATGTTAAAAAAAATGTGTCAGCCCGATTCTAGAATGGTGTAGTGCTAAATCTTATTCTGTTTCTCATCTTTTCCACGTACTAGGATGTTTTTGAAGTGTTACTCATGTTCCTGAATATACATTTATCTCATTGCTTTTACCTACAGCTTAATACTCCACAGGACACCTGGCACAGTTTATTTATTCTCTAGTTTGATGGTGGGTTGCTTCGGTTGCTTCTAATCCCCAGAAAACACACACACACACTGTAACAAACAGTCTCACACCGTCTACTTTGGGACCTGGAAGCATCAGAATGTTTTCCTCAACTGGGTGCCTCACTGGTAGCCGAGCAGGACCCTATGGGGCCTTCCCAGGACCGACCCCTCTCCCATATCCTCTGGGGTAGCTCCTCTCTGAAGTACCCAGATAATAGTATCTCATGCATACTTCCTGAGTTTTTCAGATGCTAAAACCACCACCAAATGGAAGAAATTAACCACCTGATGATCACGAGCACGTAGTCCTCAGACCTTCTGCCGCCTAAGGAGTGATCATCAACCAATCAGAATTGTGCAGGATCTGACCACATACCCTGGGACGCCCTTCCCTCACCTTGCCTTTAAAAATTCTTTGCTGAAACCTTTCCGGGAGTACAGAGTTTTCTGGAGCACAAGCCACCCAGTCTCATTGCTCAGCCCTGCAATAAACCTTTCTCTGCTCCAAACTCCGATGTTTCGGTTTGTTTGGCCTCACTGTGCGCATGGCACACGAACTTGCATTCAGTAACACCAGAAGCGCGTAAGGGTTCCCATCCCCCACCCCCGGCCACAAACTCAGTGATGCGTGGCTGTACGTTTCTAGTATCTGCCCTTCTCATGAGGGCAAAGTCATGACTCCCTGCTCTAATTTGCTTTTCTCTGATGGCTGATGGAAATTGAGCAATTCTCTGTATTCTTGGCCATTTGGGTTTCCCCTTCTGAGACTGGCTTATTTATAAACTTTGCCCAATTTTCTGATGCTTTTCTTGCCTTGCTGTGGTTTTGTTCTGTGTTGTTTGGGTTTTTTTTTTTGCTCTTTTAGGCATTCCGCGGCTGATAATCCTTTAGCAGTTTGGGATATTGCACACGTAAAACACATTTCCCAGCTTGTCACTTGTCACTTTCCTGCTACCTCTGTCTGTGATGACCTTCAAACTTAACTCTTGAATTTTGATGTAGTAAAATGTTGTGCTTTTAAGTTTTTTAAAAGAATACCTTCCTTATTCAAAGCTCATAAAAATTCTCCTACCTTCCCACCCCACCTCCCCTGCTTTATCATTTTACTTTGTCATATTTAGGCCTTTAATCCTCTGAAGATTGCTTCTATATGTGATATGAGACCCCACCCTGTCCCCACTACTTTGGAAAGCTTCCATTATCCTATGCCAAGTTTATAGAGAGAGAGAGTTTTCGGAGGGAATGGAGGAGAAGGCAGGGAACCTGATAAACTGTGTCTAAAATATGTAAGAAAGCACAAAGGCCCACAATTGGCAAAGGCAATGCTTCAAAGAAAAGCTTAAGAAGGAGAGTTCGTGCTAACACATTTTAAAACATTTTACAATGTCATAGTAAAAAAGAAAAAAGTGGTACCTGCAAGTAGACTAAAGTAACAAAATAGAGCTGAGAAACAGGTATCTGTATATATATATATAGAGAGAGAGAGAGAGAGAGAGAGCAGATATATATACACACACATATATGTATACATACATATAAATATATATATATATATATATATATATATGCTCTATTTTGTTACCAAAGAACACCCCAAAATGAAAACCAAACCCCTACTGGAATTTTGATTGGAATTTCAACGAAACTGTAGACTAATTAGGGAGGCAACCGATATCTTTAAAATATTCAGTGGTTTCTTCCATGAAAAATGGAGAACCTCTCCACTAACTCAGATCTCCCTTTATCCTCTCAGGCACATTTCCAGGACCAAACAGTCCATGGATCAGGGTTCAGTTAAGAAAACAGAAACCACTAGAGACATTTCAGGTAGGAAGGGATTTAATCTACAGTATTAGAAGCCTACACGATATTTGGAAGGGTAGGAAGATTGCAGATCTTCAGCTGGCTTTCAGGAAATCCAGGAGGGCAGGGACGTTAGGAGTTGCAAGAATCTCAGGAAGAGCAGGGAAGCCGCCTGAAGCACCCCGAGCTGCCACCACCTCATGCCTGCCAACTGCCTCCACTTCTGTCTACAGCCATCACCAATGCACTATGGCTTCTCCTACTATTTCTCCTTCCAAATGCCATAGAAATTCTTCTCCTTGGCAGCATCTAACCCAGTCCATCTCAGCACCACCACCCCCAACCAAACGTCTGCCAAGAAATAGAAGTGATATCAAGCTGACCAACAAAAATCCAGCACAAAAGAAAAACAGCAAGTGTCTAATACATGTTAAGCAATTTGTGATAAGTTAAAGTTTAAAATGCACAATACTGGGCTTCCCTGGTGGCGTCGTGGTTGAGAGTCCACCTGCCGATGCAGGGGACACGGGTTCGTGCCCCGGTCCGGGAAGATCCCAGATGCCATGGAGCGGCTGGGCCCGTGAGCCATGGCCGCTGAGCCTGCGCGTCCGGAGTCTATGCTCCGCAATGGGAGAGGCCACAACAGTGAGAGGCCCGCGTACCGTGAAAAAAAAAAAAAAGGTTCAGCAGCAGAATAGATGAAGCAAATGAAAATATCAGTGAACTGGAAGATAGGGCAGTGAACTTTAAGCAGAGGAGTATGAATGTTTTAAAAATTGAAAAAGACTGAAGAAAGCTTAAAAGACTCATCATAAGGCAGATCAATATTCACATCATAGGACTCTCAGAAGGAGAAGAGAGAACGGGGAAGAAAGCTTGTTCAAAGAAGTAACGGCTGAAAGCTTCTCTAACCTGAGGGAAGGAACAGAAATCCAGATCCAGGAAGACCAGGAGAGGCTGAGACACAATCTCCTCATAAACTCAACCCCCAGAACAGTGACATACAATATAGGAAGGAAACTCACAACTCCCAGTTTCAAATAAGATGAACCCAAAGAGACCCACACCAAGATACATTATAATTAAAATGTGAAAAGTTAAAGACGAGGAGAGAATCTTAAAAGCATCAAGAGAAAAACAATTTTTTATATACAAGGGAACCCCCATAAGACTATCACCAGATTTTTCAGCAGAAACTTTGCAGACAATAAAGGAGTGGCATGATATACTCAAAGTGCTGAAAATAAAAACTTACCAACCAAGAATACTCTACCCAGAAAAGTTGTTCTTAAGAAATAAAGGAGAAATAAAGAGTTTCCAGACAAGGAAAAGCTAAAGGACAAGGAAATGTTAAAGGGAATTCCTCAAGCTGAGACAGAAGGGTGACAAGCAGTAACAGGAAAACATATGAAAGCATAAATCTCACCAATAGAAGTAAATATATAATTCAGAATACTCTAATGCTGTAATGGTGGTGGGTAAATCACTTATAAAGCTATTGTGATGGTTAAAAGAAAAAAGTATTAGTTACTATAACTACATAATTTGCTAAGAATACACAAAATAAAAATATGTAAATTATGACATCAAAAAGATAAAACATAGGGAAGGGATTAAAAATGTACAGCTTTTGTATGCATTTGAACTTACATTGTCATCAGCTTAAAAAAGATTCATAAGGGCTTCCCTGGTGGCGCAGTGGTTGAGAGTCTGCCTGCTGATGCAGGGGACACAGGTTCATGTCCCGGTCTGGGACGATCCCACATGCTGTGAAGCGGCTAGGCCCGTGAGTCATGGCTGCTGAGCCTGCGTGTCTGGAGCCTGTGCTCCGCAACGGGAGAGGCCACAACAGTAAGAGGACCATGTACCGCAAAAAAAAAAAAAAAAAAAAAGACTCATAAATATGTTTCATATAAGCCTCATGGTAACCACAAAGCAAAAAAACAAACAAACAAACAAAAAAAACAAAAACTGTAGTAGACACAAAAAGAGAAAGAGAAAGGAATCTAAGCATACCACTACAGAACGTCATCAAATCACAAGGGAAGAGAGCAAGAGAAGAACAAAGGAATTACAGAACAGCCAGAAAACATTTTTAAAAATGGCAGCAGTAAATCCATACCTATCAGTAATTACTTTATATGTAAATGGAATATATACCCTGAGAAAACCATAATTCAAAAAGAGTCATGTACCACAATGTTCACTGCAGCACTATTTACAATAGCCAGGACATGGAAGCAACCTAAGTGTCCATCAACAGATGAATGGATAAAGAAGATGTGGCACATATATACAATGGAATATTACTCAGCCATAAAAAGAAACAAAATTGAGTTATTTGTAGTGAGGTGGATGGACCTAGAGTCTGTCATACAGAGTGAAGTAAGTCAGAAAGAGAAAAACAAATACCATATGCTAACACATATATATGGAATCTAAAAAAAAAAAGGTTCTGAAGAACCCATGGGCAGGACAGGAAAAAATATGCAGAGGTAGAGAATGGACTTGAGGACACGGGGAAGGGGAAGGGTAAGCTGGGACGAAGTGAGAGAATGGCATGGACGTATGTACACTACCAAATGTAAAATAGATAGCTAGTGAGAAGCAGCCGCATAGCACAGGGAGATCAGCTCGGTGCTTTGTGACCACTTAGAGGGGTGGGGTAGGGAGGGTGTGAGGGAGACGCAAGAGGGAGGAGATATGGGGATATATGTATATGTATAGCTGATTCACTTTGTTATAAAGCAGAAACTAACACACCATTGTAAAGCAATTATACTCCAATAAAGATGTTAAAAAAATGTAAATGGAATAAATGCTCTAACTAAAAAACATCAAGTGGCTGAATGGAGAAAAGAACCCCCAAACCCAACTATATGCTGGCAACAAGAGAACTCACTTCAGCTTTAAGGATACACATAGGCTGAAAGTGAAGAGACGGAAAAGATATTGCATGCAAATAGAAACCAAAAGAGAGCAGAGGGAGCTATTCTTATATTAGGCAAAATAGATTTTAAGACTGCATTAAGAGATAAGAAAGGTAATGACATAATGATAAAGGGATCAATCCAACAGAAAGATATAACATTTGTAAATATTTATGCTCCCAACATAAGAGCACCTACATCTATAAAGCAAATATTAACAGACCTAAAGGGAGAAACAGAGAGCAAACAATAATAGTAATAGCAAGGGACTATAATACCCCATTTTCAACAATGGATAGATCATTCAGACAGCAAACCAATAAGGAAACACTGGACTTAAACAAGTTAGACCAGATAGACTTGAGACATTTATAGAACATTCCATCCAAAGGCGTTTAGAATACTTATTCTTCTCAAACATACATGGAACATTCTCCAGGATAGATCATATGTTAGGACACAAAACAAGTCTCAATAAATTTAAGGTGACTGAAATTATATCAAGCATCTCTTCTGACCACAATGCTATGAAACTAGAAATAAATTACAAGAAAACTGGAAATTTCACAAATATGTGGTGATTAAACAACATGCTCCTGAACAACCAATGGGTGAAAGAAAAAAAATCAAAGAGAAATAAAAAAACATTAAGAAACAAATGAGAATGGAAATACAACACACAAAAGCATTTGGAATGCAGCAAAAGCAGTTCTAGAAGCATCTGGAATGCAACGAAAGCAGTATCTTTCCAAGAAAGATACCAGATAAACAACCAAGGAACCAGGGGGAAAAGGAACAAATTAAACCCAAAGTTAGTGGTAACCAAAACGGCTAAAATTAAAAACACTAACATCACCAAATGTTGTCAAGGATTTAGAGCAACTGTAACTCATATATAGTTGATGGGAGTGTAAAATAATACAATCATTTCTTTTAAGTTCTACAAGTCTCTCCTACAACTAAACACACACTTACCCAATGGCTCATTAGTTCTACTTCTGGGTGTTTGCCCAAGAGAATAAACATGTGCCCACAAAAAGACTTTTGTAAGAATTAATAGATTTAATTTTAAGAGCCAAGAACTGAAATCTCGTGTTCATCAACTGGGCAATAGTGATAGTCAGTACAATGGAATATCCACAATAAAAGGCAATTAACTACTAATACTAAAAACAGTCAAAACCAAAACAAAATCTGAAAGAAGCCTTATATAAAAAAGTACATGGTGAGTAATTCCATTTATATGAAGATTTAAAACAGGTAAAACTAATCTATGGTACAAAAAAGATGTTTGGGAAAGGGCATCATAGGTGATGTTAATATTCCATTTCTTTTTTTTCATAAGATTCATAAAATTTTTTTTATTGAAGTATAGTTGATTTACTATGTTCTATTAGTTTCAGGTGTTCAAAGTGAGTTAGCTATACATATATATTCTTTTTCATATTCTTTTCCATTACAGTTTATTACAAGATACTGAATACAGTTCCCTGTGCTATAGAGTAGGACCTTGCTGTTTATCTATTTTATATATAGTAGTTTGTATCTGGTAATCCCAAACTCCTAATTTATCCCTCCCCTCCTTTGGTAATCATAAGTTTGTTTTTATGTCTGTGAGTCTGTTTCTGTTTTGTAAATAAGTTCATTTGTATCACTTTTCTAGACTCCACATGTAAGTGGATATCAAATGATACTTGTCTTTCTCTGACTTGCTTCACTCAGTATGCTAATCTCTAGGTCCATCCATGTTACTGCAAATGGTATTATTTTATTCTTTTTTATGGCTAACTAGTATTCCACTATATCTATCTATCTATAGATAGATATATGTTATAAACACACACACACACACACACACACACACACACATCTTCTTTATCCATTCATCTGTTGATGGACATTTAGGTTGTTTCCATGTCTTTGCTATTGTAAATAGTGCTGCTATGAACATAGACGCAAAAATTCAACAAAATATTAGCAAACCAAATCCAACAACACATAAAAAAGATCATACACCATGATCAAGCTGGATTCATCCCAGGGTCACAAGGATGGTTCAACATATGCAAATATTCTATTTCTTGATAGGTTTTTGTGTTATACAGCTGTATGCATTTGTTAAAATTCAGCAAATGTACATTTTAAATTTGTGCATTTTCTTGTATGTATATTTTACCTCAAAAAATTTAAAAACACCGTCAACAAACATTAAACTCCACTTTATGATGTTTATGCTGAAATATTTAGGGCATAGTGTACAAATGTCTGCAATTTACTTTGAAATGCAACAAAAAATAAGATGGATTGATGGACAGATAGTGTTGTATAGGGAAGTAGGTATTTGGTAGAGAAAGTATAATGAGTATTGAAGAGGGCAAAATAATGGTCTACCAGATATATGCACATCCTAATTCCCAGACCTGTGAATATTAAGGTTGCAGGTGGCATTAAGTTGGCTAATCATCTGATCTTGAGATGGGGAGATTATCCTGGAATCCAGGTGAGCCCACTGTAATCACAAGAGTCATTAAAAGTGGAAGAGGGAAGCAGAAGGGGAGAGTCAGAGGCAGATGTAACTATGGAAGAAGGGTCAGAGAGATGCCAGTTCCTGGCTTTGAAGCTGGAGGAAGGAGGGCATAAGCCAAGGAAGGCAGGCAGTCTTTAAACTTCTGAATATAAAATATATGATTAACAATTAAGGAGAAAGTGACAAACCAGAAAAACAATTTGTAATTTTTTACAAAAATCTAATACTCTTTTTGTTGAATTAAAGTATAGCTGATGTACAATATTATATGTTACAGGTGTAAAATATAGTGATTCTCAATTTGAAAGGTTGTACTCCAGTTAGAGTTATTATAAAATATTGGTTGTATTCCCTGTGTTGTACAATATATCCTTGTAGCTTATTTTATACATAATAGTTTGTACCTCTTAATTCCCTGCCCCTATATTTCCCCTCCCCCTCCCCTCTTCCCATTGGTAATCACTAGTATTGTTCTCTGTATCTGTGAGTCTGCTTCTTTGTGTGTTGTATTCACTAATTTTTTTTAGATTTCACATGTAAGTGACACCATACACTATGTTTTTCTCTGTGTGATTTATTTCACTGAGCATAATACCCTCCAGGTTCACCTATGTTGTGGCAAATAGCAAAATTTCATTTTTTTATGGCTGAGTTGTATTCCATTGTATATATGTACCACATCTTCTTTATCCATTCATCAGTTGATGGACACTTAGGTTGCTTCCGATAGAACATAATGAATTCAGTAAAGTTGCAGGTTACAAAATTAATATGCAGATATCTGTTGCGTTTATATATACTTGCAACAAACTATCAGAGAGAGAAATTAAGGAAACAATCCCATTTACCATCACAACAAAGAGAATAAAATACCTAGGAATAAACCCACCTAAGGACAAAAGACCTATACTTTGAAAACTATAAGACACTGACAAAAGAAATTGAAGATGACACAAACAGATGGAAAGATATACCATGTTCTTAGATTGGAAGAATTAATATTGTTAAAATGACCATACTACCCAAGGCAATCTACAGATTCAATGCAATCCTTATCAAAATACCAACGGCATTCACAGACCTAAAACAAATCGTTTAAAAATTTGTATGGAAACACAAAAGGCCCTGAATAGGAAAACAATCTTAAGAAGAACAGAGCTAGAGGAATCACATTCCCTGGCTTCATACTACTACAAAGCTATAGTAATCAAAACAGTATGGTACTGGCACCAAAAGAGATACATAGATCAATGGAACAGGACAGAGCGCCCAGAAATAAACCCACACACTTATGGTCAATTCACCTACGACAAAGGAGGCAAGAATATACAATGGAGAAAAGACAGTCTTTTCAATAAGTGGTGCTGGGAAAACTGGACAACTACATGTAAAAGAATGAGATTAGAACATCTGTAGTATCATATACAAAAATAAGCTCAAAACGGACTAAAGACCTAAAAGTAAGACTGGAAACCATAAAACTTTTAAAGGAAAACATAGGCAGAACACTCTGACGTAAATCACAGCAATAAATCCAAAAACAGAGGGGATATATGTATACGTATAGCTGATTCACTTCTACTGTACTTTTGCTGTACTTTGCTGTACAGTAAAAACTAACACAACATTGTAAAGCAACTATACTCCAACAAAAATGAAAGAAATATACTGTACTGTGTATCTGACATTGCTAAAGAGTAGATCTTAAATGTTCTCGCCACAAGAAAAAAATTGTGTACCTATGTGTGGTGATGGATGTTAACTAAACTTATTGTGGTGATTGTTTTGCAATATATCAAATATTGAATCATTATGTTGTACACCTGACACAAACATAATATTATATGCCAATTATGTATTTTTAAAAACTAGGGAAATCTGAATAAACTATATGGATTTTTGTTAATAATAATAAAAAATTAAATCGAAGCAATATTTTTTGGGGTCTGTCTCCTAAAGCAAAGGAAACAAAAGCAAAAATTAAAAAACGGGACCTAGTTAAACTTAAAAGCTTTTACACAGCAAAGGGAACCAGAGACAAAATGTAAAGACAACCTACTAAATGCAAGAAAATATTTGCAAGTGACATGACCGATAAGAGGTTAATATCCAAAATATATAAACAGCTCATACAACTCAACATCAGAAAACAAACAACCCAATTAAAAACTGGGCAGAAGGCCTTGAATAGACATTATTCCAAAGAGGAAATGCAGATGGCCAGCAGGCACATGAAAAGATGCTCAACATTGCTAATCATCAGGGAAATAGAAACCAAAATCACAATGAGGTATCATCTCACACCTGTCAGAATGGCTACCATCACAAAGAACACAAACAACAAATGTTGGTGAGGATGTAGAGAAAAGGCAACCTTCATATGCTGTTGGTGGGGATGTAAATTGGTGCACACTGTGGAAAACAGCATGGAGTTTTCTCAAAAGTCTAATATTTTTAATACATTTTTTAAAATTCCCAATCAGTTTGAGATAAAAACCCTAATAGTAAAAAAGATTGAAAAAACAGAAACAAAATCAAAATCATTTACTAAGGCAATCATCTTGTAAATAAAATATCTGCCCCTTACCAGTACTTGAGTCTATGCAAATTGAAACGGGAATTAAACAAGGTCTTGGCAAAGACTGACTTTTATCATAATATGCTGTGTTGGTAAAAACACAGTGAGGTATAGCCTCATGTACTCCTGGTGGGAGTGAAAAAATATTCAGCCTTCCTGAAGTATAACTTTAATAAAGGGTCTTAAATGTGTTCATTCTCTATGAACTGAATATTCAACTTTCAGAGATTATTTTATAAGGGATGTGGGGAAAAAAGTTTTGAGTATATTCATTAAAACGTTGTAACTTAAAACACCGGAAACAATCTAAACATTTAACAATAGAAAGATTAAATTATGCTTTATACATAAAATCGAAAACTATGCCACCATTGACAGTAAAAGTTTTGACAAACATTTAAGGACAGAAAATGATATTGCTGGGTGAAAAGCAGAAAACAGGGCCATACACAAGGTATTCCCATTTTTGTTTAAAACTATCAATATTTGTATACATAATATATATTTGAAAGGTCAGACACCTAATTTTAAGTTGTGGTTATCTCTGGGTGGTAGGACTAAGAATTTCTTTTTACTTTCTTTTTAACAGTTTATGCGACATTACTACTGCACCAGAGTGTAAGCCCCTGGAGTGTAGCAGCTATGTCTTGTTCACTATTGAGTATCTTCAGCTTCTAACAGTGTCTGTCATAGGAAGGGAGCCCAACAAACCTTAATGGACTTAAAGATTTAATAGTTTTCTCTGTATTGCCAAATTTTCTGTAATCAAAGCTATTTAATTATAAAAAGTCTATTTCAATACAAATATCTTCCTTTTTTAAGGAAAAAAAACAGTAAGACAAAACACAGCTAGATTTATCAGTAAAAATTTAGCACAATTCAAATGCCCAGTATTATGTCTTTTGTTTTTAGGAAGTGTTTGGTGACCACTGGAAAATGCTTACTATGTAACGTTAAGGAAAATTAGGAAATGAAATTGTACATGTAATGTGATCTTTATGTGAAAAAAATCTGAGAGACGAGACTTAAAATGTAGGAATATTAACAGTACTTGTTTCTGGGTGCTGGAATTACTGAAATGATTTTTTTCCCTTCTTTATCCTTGACCTCCTTTCCAAATTTCCTAGTGTAAGAATGTATTATTCACATAATCATAAAATGTTTAGGTTAAACTCTTTTCCCTTTCAGGGAGGACATGTATGTAGGGAAGAGAGGGCAACTAATTATCTAAGTTGAAAAAGTAAGACAGCATCAAACACAGAACTTAACGATCAGATTGAAATCAGAAATCCATGCCAACGTTTCTGTGCATGGTTATATGAAGGATTTGGGGGTAGGGACGGAAGGGGATGAGCTAGAAGGTCAGAAGCTCAAGGCTTCACACCTCAACTGCATCCCGCTTCCAGGGTCATCACATGTCCATGGCCTGGGTCACTCCAACTGAAGGTATGAAGGAGCTTGTGAGGAAAGGAAACCTGCTACTTTCTCTACCGGGAAGTTCCTCAACCAAGAGCAGGTAGTGTGCATGCTGGGGAGACTCTAACTAGTCCCTTCAGCCTACTGGGTTCTACCCTATTTACCAAGTATCTTGAGACGGTTCTCCACCCTACTACAGCTTCCCAGGTCATACCTGGTCTAAGTCAGTGCAGAGAACCCGAGTGTGGCTCCCCATCGGAGCAGCAGCTCCATTATTTTCCCTCTAGGATGAGGCCAGCATTTGGGGGAAAAGAAAAGGAAAACATATGTCTTATGTTGGTTCTGCTTCATTTTTACAATGAATTTCATTTTTCTGCAATTAAGTGTAAGCCAGCTTTATTCTCTATAGTCGTACTTGCTGTGTCTATTTTAAACATTCTCTTTTATTTATTTATTATTATTATTATTTTTTTTGCGGTACACAGGCCTCTCACTGTCGTGGCCTCTCCCGTTGTGCAGCACAGGCTCCGGACGCGCAAGCTCAGCGGCCATGGCTCACGGGCCCAGCCGCTCCGCGGCACGTGGGATCCTCCCGGACCGGGGCATGAACCCGTGTCCCCTGCATCGGCAGGCGGACTCTCAACCACTGCGCCACCAGGGAAGCCCTAAACATTCTCTTTTAAAGCGTTAACCATAAGTTGATTGAATTAATGGGAAAAAAAAGATGTGAGGTCAGCAATCATACAACTTCTCTAGACAGATCTCAGAAAGCTGGGAATAAGCAATCCAACTTGAAAATCAATTACATGAGAAGCATTAAGACACTTTCTCTTTAATCTTTTCAGAGTATATCAAAACCCTGGCTTCAGACCAGAACTGGAGAGCGCTTGTACGCTAGTGAGCAGGAAACCTATTCCAAGTAAATTACATCACTCTCTCTCTTAAATGTCAGAACAGTAAGTGCAGCATCTCCTGAGACCCACAAACACTCAGCCTATGGAGACATTCCCAATCCATCCAAAGGCTTTCCAGACACTGCATCCCACTAGTCCCCTCTTTTCACTGTTTATTAAGATTATAGGTTGGATCTAATCTGAACACTTACCAGACCATTTTCACCAGAGCTCTTAAACCCACCTTCCTCCAAGTCCTTTCAGGACTTTGGGGCTCATAATGGGATTCACCATATTTGGACCCAAGGAGTGGTAGTTATTGCCCTGCAATCCCTAAGGAGAAGCAGGACACTCATCTGAGATAAGTGAGCAGAGAGCCAACAGAAAGTACCCAGCTTTCTTCAGGCTCAGAGAAATTTCTAAGAAGAGGACAGTCTAGCTCAGTGACATACCCAATGCAGTTCCCAAAAGCAAGGCTCTGGGATAAAAAGGAGAAAGCTGGTATTGAAAGAGCACGACCTCCCACTGAGTTGGCATAACCATAACTCAGAGTGGACTGGGGAGGCCCAGGCACACAGGGCCAGTGTCAGTGGTACCCAAGAGCAGGTGGACTTTGGTTGTTGAATGGCATCGAAAGCTCTGGGGCTGAGAGGTGTTACATGTGTGTGCCAAGCATGTCACAACCAGCAAGGCATGTAGTAGGTGATCACTGCTTTGGGTACATGTATGAACCAATTAAGCTTAATTAACTAAACCTAATTAAGCTGTAATCCAGGCTTTTGATTTTCCAGCAGTGGGTATGGCTCAGGAGATTTGGGTTTTACCTATTTAGGGGAACTCTTATAAACCAATATATAAATCTGATTCTTAGCCAGTAGGGAGGGTGTTGGTCTGGAGAAAAGATACATTTTATTTTGTTGACCTTCTTGACCCATCCCATTTTAGCTAAAGCCAATAATTAAATGAAGAGTTCTGTTTGGTGACCCACATCATAGTTTTGCGTTGTCTACGTACTCAACAATTTTAGATCAAAAGTTGTAGTTGTCACTTGCTGTGTCACTATGTGTGTGTGAAAGCAATACTGAGACTGACAGCCAGAACTCAGGGAGAATTTTGGCCGTTCCCCCCAATATTCTTTCCAGTTAGTTAATCCATTGTCAGAGCATGTGACCCTAAACATACACACACCCCCACACACACCACCACCACCACCTCCTCCTCCATATCAAGATAACCCTATACAGTTAACCTAGTCTTCCTGCTGGTACTTAATCCCTCATCTGCTGGGTGACAATTAAATGAGGGTGCACTAGAGCTATTATCTAGGGAAGAGAGCTGGCCAGAAACTCTACATTGCTGTTTTACCTACATGAGTGGACTGAATCACCAAAGACTGACATCAAGTGAAATGTCACTTATTCCTATTCAGAAAAAATACAAGTGCCCAGTGGGCAGGATCCTTATGAGAGCTCAGAGTATTCTCTCTACAAAGAAATCTATTTGCAGAGAAGATTTATAATCAGAAGATTGTTGGATAAGCATCCAGTCTAAGAAAGAGGGGTACCTTTATGGTATTACTGATGGGTGCCCTCAAGTTTTGTCAGATTGCCGTCTCCCTTTCCACTGTGGGCACATTCCAACAATCTCATGGGTGGCCTGGAAAGTCAGGGCTTCCCCCACCCCACCCCCCACTCAGTGTTGAAGGTACACCAACACATTCTACTCTGTGACCCTCTTCTCCATAGTCCATGGACACCAACCTTCTACTGAGATGTTCTGGCTCATGTAATCTGGCCTCAGCTCCCTTAATTCCTACATCCTTTTAGTCACCAATTTCTTTAGAGAGCTTACTTCTACTGATCATTGATTTCACCTCTTATATATAGGTTCTTCCTAATTTCAGTCTAAAGAATACGTTTAAGTTCTTATTTAATGCTTTGCTCTTTTAATTATCTTTGCATCAAAAACAGATCACAATTTGCTATTACATGATGTGGATGCTTCTCTCAACTGTCAATGGTAGGGCTGTACTGGTTAATTGAAGACAAGAGGGACCCAATCCTTGACTATACAACACCTTAACTCAAAGTTCACCAACCAACAATTTTTCCTTTGGCCACCATGAACTTACTATCATTCTTTCCTTAAGTTTGTTTATGATAAGCAGACATCCATTCAAGTGAGCTTAAGTGAAAAGGGGGGTTTCTCAGACGGACACCTCTCATAGAAACTAGTATGACCAGGCCAAAACTGGAGGGGAACTAGGACTTGGAAGTGAGTTCTGAGGTTGCTCTGAGTGGTTTGATAGTCTTTCCTCTCTCTCTGATGATCAAGGGCTATGTGACCACCTCATCCTGCATCTGCATCTTCTCTCACCTTGGTCAGTTTCCTTTATGTTGTATGGCCCAACTAGGCTATCAGACCCAAGTCAACAGGATCTAGATAACCCGACAGCCCCATATTCCAAAAATGATTGAAGATGGATGTCAAGATGCTTGTATGCATGAGGGTCAAAATCGGATTCAAGTAAATATGATAAAACTACTAAATGGGACTGAGGTATAAATATGGCTCTGAACTTATAGGAATTTTTCTTAGATGAGGATTTTTTAAATCTATTTGATTTTTTATACATATACACATTGTATTCATTTCCTATGGCTGCCATAACAAAGTGCCACAAACTGGGTGGATTAAAATAACAAGTTGTTTTCTGTCTTACAGTTCTGGAGGCTAGGAGTCTGAAATCAAGGTGTCTACAGGGCCTGCCCACTCTGAAACCCCTCCTCGCCTAGTCCTACCTTTTGGTGGTTTGTCAGCAGTCTTCGGCATTCTTTGGCTTGTAAATGCATCACTCCAATCCTCTGTCTTTACATGGTGCTCTCCCTGTGTGTCTTCATAGCATCTTCCCTCTTTGTCTGAGTGTATTCAAACATCCCCTTTCTATAAGGACACTAGTCATATTGGATTAAGGCCCATCCTAATGACCTCACTTTGATTTGATTATCTCTGTTAAGACCAGATTTCCAAGTAAGGTTACATTCTGGGGTACTGGGGGTTAGAACTTCAACATATCTTCTTTGGGGGGAAATAATTCAATCCATAAAACGTATATAATTGTATGACAATGAAAAATCAGATAGAGAAATTAAAGAAACTCCCATTTACCATCACATTAAAAAGAATAAAATACCTAGGAATAAACCCACCTAAGGAGACAAAAGTCCTGTACTCTGAAAACTTCAAGATGCTGATAAAAGCAACTGAAGACAAACAGGTAGAGATATATACCATGTTCTTGGATTGGAAGAATCAGTGCTGTAAAAATGACCATACTAGCCAAGGCAATCTACAGATGCAATACAATCCCTGTCAAATTATCAATGGCATTTTTCACACAACTGGAACAAAAACTTTTAAGCTTTATATAGAAACACAAAAGACCCCAAATAGCTAAAGCAATCTTGAGAAAGAAAAATGGAGCTAGAGGAATCAGGCTCCCTGACTTCAGACTATACTACAAAGTTACAGCAATCAAAATAGTATGGTACTGGTGCAAAAACAGAAATAGTTCAATGGAATAGAATATAAAGTCCAGAGATAAACCCACACACCTATGGTCAATTAATCTACGACAAAGGGGCAAGAATATACAGTGCAGAAAAGACAGCCTCTTCAATAAATGGTGCTGGGAAAACTGGACAGCTACATGTGAGAGAATGAAATTAGAACATTCCCTAACACCATACATTTAGGTCTTTAATCCATTTGGAGTTTATTTTTATGTAAGACTGAACACTATAAAACTTTTAGAAGAAAACATAGGCAGAACACTCTGACATAAATTGTGGCAATATCATTTTGGATCCACTTCAAGAGTAATAAGAATAAACAAATGGGACCTATTTAAACCTAAAAGCTTCTGCACAGCAAAGGAAACCATTAACAAAACAAAAAGACAGCCCACAGAATGGGAGAAAATACTTGCAAACAAAGGGACTGACAAGGGATTAATCTCCAAGATATACCAACAGCTCATGTAGCTCTACATCAAAACAAACAAACAAACAACAACAAGCACCCAATCAAAAAATGGGCAGTAGATCTAAAGAGACATTTCTCCAAAGAAGACATACAGATCACCAAAAAGCACCTGAAAAGATGCTCAACATCACTAATTATCAGAGAAATGCAAATCAAAGCTACAATGAGGTATCGCCTCACACTGGTCAGAATGCCATCACCAAAAAGTCTACAAACAATAAATGCTGGAGAGGGTGTGGAGAAAACAACTACACTGCTGGGTGGGAATGTGAATTGGTACAATCACTGTGGAGAACAGTAGGGAGATTCTTTAAAAAACTAAAAGTAGAACTACCATATGATCCAGCAATCCCACTCCTGGGCATATATCTGGAGAAAACCATAATTTGAAAAGATACATGCACCCCAGCATTCATGGCAGCACTATTTACAATAGCCAAGACATGGAAGCAAGCTAAATGTCCATGGGCAGAGAAATAGATAAAGAAGATGTGGTACATATATAAAAGGGAACATTACTCAGCCATTAAAAAAGAACAAAATAATGTCACTGGCAGTAACATGGATGGATCTAGAGATTATCCTCCTAAGTGAGGTCAGTCAGAGAAAGACAAATATCATATGGTCTCATATGTGGAATCTAATTTTTAAAAATGGTACAAATGAGCTTATTTACAAAACAACCAGACTTACAGATATTGAAAACAAACTTCTGGTTACCAAAGGGGAAACATGAGGGGGAGGGATAAATCAGGAGCTTGTGATTAACATACACACATTACTGTATAGAAGATAGATAACCAGCAAAGACCTACTGTATAGCACAGAGAACTCTACTCAGTATGCTGTGATAAGCTAGATGAGAAAAGAATCTGATAAAGAATGAATACAAGTAAAACTGAATCACTTTGTTGTACACCTGAAACTAACACAACATTGTAAGACAACTATATTCCAATAAAATTAAAAAATAATGAAATCAACCCCCCAAAACATATATAATTGTATGTAAAGGCATACATATGATCATATGCATAGACTTATTTCTAGTGAAGTTTTTTTGTTTTGTTTTGTTACCTTGGCTTTGTCTCTCCTCCTCCTCCCTCAACCGAGGTAACCAATTTTTGCAACCTAATACACATCCTTCCATACTGTTCTCTGTACTTACATAAACCCCCTCACACCCACACACACTTTTATTTTCCCCTCAAAAATAGGATCATGTTATATGCACTTCTTCCATCTTTTCCTACTCAAAAGTACCTTTGGGAATTCTCTCCAAATAATCTGGTTTAACTGTAATTCATTTTTTTATTGAAGGAAAAAAAATATTCCTTTGTGGGAGATGTATCGTAAATTATTAAGCTACTCCTCTGGCGATGGGCATTCTCTTTTTTCCTGTTTCTTCCCTCTGAATGATGCTGCAGTAAGCCTCCTTGGACACATATCCTCAAAGCTACTGCTTTTATTTCTAGGGGCTACCTTTGCGGGTGTGCGATTGCTGGGTAAAGGGGTACATGTACTTTTAATTTTAATAGATGCTGTCAACTTTCTTTCCCCAAAGATTTTAGCACATCACATTTCATCAGCAAAGTATCAAGAGTACGTCCTCCTCACCCTCGCCAGGCATATGGTACTATGGCTCTTTCTGCCAGTTTAAGCATAAAATGGCTTTATTATTAACTTTACTTTGCCTTTCTGTGACAACTAGTGAATTTGAGCAACTTCTCATATGTTTGTTGGCTTGTTGGCCGTTTGAATTTATTCAGTAAATTGTTCATCTGTATCCTCTGAGCATCTTTCTCCCATCTTGTCTTTTTCTCAAATTTAAATGTTTAAATTTTTATATATGTTTTGTCACTTGCATTACACATGTACTGTCACTTACCTATTGATGTAGATAAAGCACATATATTTTCCTTTATAGCTTCTGGTTCTCGTTTTAAAAAGGTCTCTTCCATCCCTAGAGTATATATGTAGCCTACCAGATTTTTAAACAATCCCTTCATTGTTTTTATTACATTTAAATATTTAATCTATTTGAGATGGATTTTTCCATAGAGCATAAGGGAGGAGTCTGTTTATTTTCTTCCAAATGAAGAGCCCGCATTATCTATTATATATTACATCTTTTCTTCTTTGTTATATGTTAAATTCTCATTCAAATTGAGATTTGTATCTGGCTCTTTCTAGCAGCCAATTCGAACAGGAAACACAAAAGGCTGGGAAGGTAGCCAACATTGTAGCTATGGTAGTTTTGGGGTGGTGGGAATTTAGATAACTTATTATTCTTCATTTGGCTTAGCTGTATATTCCAATTTTTCCTATAATGAGCATGCAATACTGGTTTAACAAAAGTAAATAAAGGAAAAGAATACAGTAAACAGAACTAGTTTCATCATCCGTAGCGTCCTAGGACAGAAACTAACTAGGGAGCCGCATGACTATTCCTGGAACGGACGCCTGAGAAGGGTTTCTGCCTGGGGGGAGGGGAGAAGAGACACGTAATAGGGGTGTTCCTAGGAGACCCTGGAAAATCTCTTTAAAGGCCAGTTGGCCCCGGAGGTGAGGGTTGATTAAGTTTTGGGAAGGCATTTCCTTCAGCCAATGAGCTCATTGTGAAATAGGTTGTCAGGTGGGGATTTAAAGTGCGATTAGAATCAGGCATCAAGTGTTCAAGTGATGAGTTTAATTGATTGGAAGAACAGATTGCTCTGAGCTGATGCAATAACTAATGGGGCTGAGTGTTCTGTTTCACACTGGGGCTGAAAGTGTGAAATGATGCAATTATTGCCTGTGTCAAACAGCAGTTCAAGTACTGGCAGGAATTTACATGCTTCCAACAGTACCTTGAACTGGAGATTAAAGGGCACATATCAAATTATGTGAAAGTGACCAGATTCTCCTAACCCCAGGGTGCAGCCTCTGCCCCTAAGTGATAAGGTCAAAGCCCTCAAGTCTCCATAAAACTCCAACGGCACAAGTGAAAGCCCTGCAGACACCTGCAGCGTCAGGGCTGTCGGTTCCCCGGGCAAAACGACCACCAGCCGCACAGACTCCCCGGGCTCCTCCGCTCGGCGGTCATCCCAGGGAAGGTCAAAGCGTGAGGGCTGGCCCCAAACCTTCTACACCTCCCTGCAAGGCCTGAGACTGGGGGTGGAGGTGGGAGTGTCTGCAAATCAAAGTGCATACTGGACTTCCAGTTCCTGCAGGAGGAACCCTGGAAGAGTCAGGAATCGCTTCTCCGAAACCACCTATAACGAGCGCAGCAACACGTTTCTCGGCACTGCTGTGGCGATGCCCCTCAGAGAAGCACGTGGCAGAATGCCAAGGCTGGGCTCAGTACAACCGGGTAGGAAGTTAGAACTCAGTGGTCCGGGGAGGCTACTCTCCAAAGGTCTACCAGGCCAAGGATAAAGCTTAGTGTTGGGAGCACGTTGCCGTTAGGTAATCCTCCTTATAATAGGAGTTCTATTCCCGGGACTTCCCTGGCAGTCCAGTGGTGAGCGCTCCACGCTTCCACTGAAAGGGGCTCGGGTTTAATCCCTGGTTGGGGAACTAAGATCCCGCGAGCTGCCCGGTAAGGCAAAAAAAAAAAAAAAAAAAAAAAAAAAAAAAAAAAAATCACCTTCCTAGAACAGTATTCCTCACCACTGAGTCCTTGGTAATTATTTATCCAACTGATGATTCTTTGGAATAGAGCTACACTGTGATGGTGAAATAGAAAACTATACGCATTGGCAGTCAGCCAAGCTGGGGGTTGGGATGACACCCTCTTAATGGCAGCTGAAGGGCCTCATGAGACCTGAATGAAGGCTTCCCAACTTCCTGTGGGAAAGGGGCTTGGTGACAGAGCGACTTTGGTCTTCTCCATTACCCAACAGATCCTGAGGCCCTAGTGTTTTCTGTTTCGTCCTCATAATCATTTCAGTCTTGAATATTTTAAAGCAGGTGTTCTCACGTAACCACCTCGGGCATTAAACGATAAAAGTCGCAATAAAGCTCCCATCTCTCTTTTAACTTAGAGAAATAAAATAGACTTTCCTGGTGTGCCTTCCAAGACACATTGGCCAGGAGATAAGTGCCTCATTAAATATTGGGAGGTATCTTCCAACAATTTTTTTTTTTTTTTTTTTTTTTTGCGGTACGCGGGCCTCTCACTGCTGTGGCCTCTCCCGTTGTGGAGCACAGGCTCCGGACGTGCAGGCCCAGCGGCCATGGCTCACGGGCCCAGCCTCTCCGCGGCATGTGGGATCCTCCCGGACCGGGGCACGAACCCGCGTCCCCTGCATCGGCAGGCGGACTCTCAACCACTGCGCCACCAGGGAAGCCCTCTTCCAACAATTTTAACTTTGCTCTTGGAATCCTTTGTAGTGAATCCACTATTTATCTCAGCAATGGATAAGACAAAAAGGGCTTCAGTTTCTCTTCTAAGGTGGTTCCTATCATTTTTACTTCCCATCACTTGCGGAGGCTGGCCAGGTTTTTTCACTTGTTTATTGGTGTTTGCCCTTTTACTATTTTTCCCCTCTATCAGGGGTGTTTGTTACTCGTCTCTATCAGATGTGGCACTTAAAGCTTGAGTCCCAGATGTGCGAGACCATAATTCAGATGCAACTAGCTCTGAATTCTCAGCAGCACCCGTAATGATAGCAGGTGAGAAATTTCCTCAAGACACACGCAGTGGACTGTATGAAGTCCTGTAACACGAGTGTTTCTACAGACTAACTTAAGCTGCACGAAGCCTAGCGTTCTAACATCCAGGGGATGTAGAGGCCTATCTGTCTGCATGGAAAGACTTGGCCCAATATGAGATCTATCTGGGTGTTTGTTACAAGCTGTATGAAAGAAAATCTGGGCACAGTGTTCTTTTAGTAACCGGAACTTATATCCAACGTGTGACGCATATAGTGAATTGTTTAACAGACCCAGATGTACCAGACCATAATTCATCATAAAAAAATTTAGCTTTAAATCATTAACACACCCTTGATAGCAGGTGAGAAGAGAAACTGCCTCTTTGAGACACACGAAGTAGACTTGTCTAAAGTTCAAATGTGGTCGCAGGGCACCGAGGGTGTTTATAAACCTCCGAGTCCTTCCTTCCTAAGATCACGGCCTAGCCTCCAGGGGTGGGAGCTCAGTGTCTTGCAAGGTCGATCTTCCCACTTGGGAAAACTTGCGTTTTCCTGACGTGACGGGACAGAGCAATGCAATGGCCCGTGTTCTCTGTTCCCCTACCCCTACCCCACCCAGACTCGCCCTGTCTCCTCCACAGCTCCACCCATCAGACCAGTTCTCCAGCTTTGTGTAAGAGTATCCACTGGAGGGGCTGAGAAGGAGGGGGGGAGCCTTAAAGCTGGGCAGTCTGGTGCTGAATGCAGCTGGGTGGAACCAGACAGAACAGTAGGGCATCTTAAGAAGGGCTGCTCTACGGCCCTCGTGTGGATCAAGAGAAACAAGCGAAGGGCTTCATTTATTCTGACCCGTCTTGGAGACAGAAAGTACCTCCTCTTACCACCTGTGTATCCCCCATTTCCCCTTTGTCAGGCAGTTAAGCAGCCTGCTTTTCTTGGGGGGGAGGGGTCACCTCAACCTCAATTTTGAGGTTTCAGTGGGGAACTCCTACCCCCTCCTTCCCCACTCCTCTGTGAGGCTCAGTGGTCAGCACCACTGTCCAGGTCAGAGTTTGGCTCTGGGAAAGCCGATCCCTGGAGTGTGCTGGGGCCACTACGAGGGAGGCTGCTGTTAGCCAAGCCGGCGGCTAAGCTGCGGAGTGTGACCTGGGATGCGAACCATGTGGCCCTCAGGGGCTGCCATGTGATGGGAATCCAGGGGTGACTGGTTTCAGTCATTATTAAGTTCCTTAGTATCTCTGACTAGCTCATTTGTGCTAGGGTTTTGCCCCTTGCCACCAAGAGTTTCCTAATTCAGTGCTATTTCAACCACAGTCGCTTTGGGGACTGAGTCATGTGACTGAAATATACCTCTCGCAGCTTCCTCTCATTGATGCTATGCTCTTGGAACCAACAGAAAAAATCTCTCCCCTCAGACCCATGGCTCCTGTCAGTTTCTCTCTCTCCCTCTTCTCCAGGCAACCCCTGCCAGTTCCTTTAGGCTCTGCTGGTGTCTACTCAAAGAACACACAAAGTCAACGATCAGGTGTCAATTTACGTCCTGAGAAGGGTATGGGGTTCCTTTCTTGAGTTGATTTCTTCCCTTTGGGATAAAGACTAGTTGAAGCTCCTCAGTATTCACTTAAATTAAAAAAGGCCCCGAGCAAGCAGGGCCACATGAACCACTCAAAGGGCTGTTCCTACCTGCAAGTCATAGCAGCGCCACCCAAGTCATTTACTATTCACTTACGTGTAAGTTTGCAGATAACGTACTTTAATCTTTTCTTAAGTTACAGGAAACTGTTTTTCCAGTGTTCTCTTGAATAAGATTGCTCTTGCCCACTTCTCACTGGCCTTCTGCTCTGCTTTTAAGAGGGGAAGGAAGGCGAGGGTGTGCCAGGGCGCTGACCAACGCATCATTAGTGCCACGACAGAACAAGCATAGGGACCACTGGACTGGACGAGAAGCCCCTGGAGGACAGGATTGGGTCTTATCTGCCCTCGTGTTTGCAGAGCCTGGTTCAGAGCCTGGCAAGGTAGGTGCTCAATATATGAGTCACGAATGAATGATGAACAAACGGATGAATGACGAGTGTACATTCTTGGGGCCACAAGGAGGGTAACCTGACAAGGGTATGGGCACCTTGGGTCACGTGAGAAGGTGGCAGTAGACGATACTGTGGAGTCACAGAATGAAGAGCCCTGTGTGTCAGGCAAGAGCGTTGGTCAGGATGAGCCTGTACGGGGGCAGGAGAACTGAGCCGCGGCATTAAGACCCCAGAACCCTAACCCCAGTTCTACCACTAACTCAGTCTGTCACTTCCCCCCTCAAAGGCTTCAGTTCCCTCTCAGATAAGATGAGTCAATCAGAACGTGATCTAAGAATTGATCACATCTAGAATTGAGATCTAAGACTTCCAAGCATCTAGTAGGACACAGGGCACCATCGGCGGCATCACATCAGCCTGTGCGCCAGGGTTCCCTGTACACTATCTGGAACGTGATGCCCCATTGCTTTGTGTGTTCATCTTCCTCCTCCAGCCTGACCATTCTCCAAGTGAAAGACTATCATATTGTTTATGTACCTCTATGACAGCTTAGTCTATCAATAAATTGAGGATTATAAACTGGCAGCCTATGGACTCCATCCAGCCTGTAGAAGTATTTAGTTTGGCTGTTTTCACAAAGGATGTTGCTGGCAGCATAATGACATCCCAAAGACGTTCACATCCTAATGCCTAGAATCTGTAACCTAACACCTTACGTGGCAAAGGGGATTTCGCAGATGTGATTAATTTTTTTAAATAGCAAGATTATCCTGGATTATTTGGGTGGTCCCAATGTAATCACAAGGCATAGAAAATGGAAGGGGAAGACAGAATCAGAACCAGAGAGATGGCCTCATGAGAGACTCGATCGTCCATCACTGGCTTTGAAGATGGAGGAAGGGGCCATGGGCCAAGGAATACAGGTGGCCCCTAGAAACTGAAAACAAATTCTCTCCTAGAGGCTCCACAAGGGACACAGCCCTGATAACACGCCAATTTTAGCTCAGCGAGACCCATTTCAGACTTCTGACCTTTAGATAATAAATCTGTATTGTTTTAAGTTACTAAGTCTGTAGCGATTTGTTACAGAAAACCAACACAGGAGAAAAATGTGAAAGCCTTAGGCAAGGCAGACACCCCCTCCCCAGTCAGGCCTGTTACTTCTGATTGTTCACCACTAGGCTTAATTTGCTTGTTTCTGCTACATGTGTGACCCCTGCTTGAGCCGCTCTCATCATTCAAGTTACTAATTGAAGAGTAAGAACACATGCCTGGATATCAGAAGATTGTGGGTCCTCAATTCTTCCAATAACCAGCGAAAGGACTGTGGACTGGTTGGTTGACCTCATTTGGTCCCCCTTTCCTTGTCAACAGAATCAAGGGGTGATACTAGACCATCTCCAAGGACTCATACTCTAGTGGATCGTGGTTCTATCACTGATTAGTGATGGTTCGCTACCCTATCACCAGCATGTATTTGGGTTTCGATGCTGCAGTGACTACTGCTGTCCTGGTGATGGGGATACGAGTGGTTCCCAGCATCTTCTCTGGCCACTCTGGGTGGTGGCAGTCACAGATGTTCACTGAGTGTCTGCCCCAGCAGCACCTGCACAGCCTGGGAAAAACAAGGACTCAGACCCCGATCCCTGAACTTGTTGTATGGATGTAGTGACCGAAGAGGCCAATGACCATATCTAAATTCTCTGTAGCACCAGAGGCATTACATTGGTTAAAGGCAATTAAATAATTGAGCAATCTATCATTAACAAATTCCGTCTGCTGTTCTATACACAGGCAAGGAATGGAAGCTCTTCCACGGTCTGCCCCTTGGCTTTCCTATCTCCCCTATTCCCTGACATCCCAAGGTATGGACATTGATCCTATACCTTGGTCTTCACTGCTGTTTGATCCTATACTTGTCATTATTGCTTCTCTTCCTTCCTAGTAGAAAGAGCAGTATGTATTAAAGAGGAGCAATGGGGTTTTTTCTCCACTGGACTTAGACCAGGGAAGGAAGGTTGAGAGAGACGCAGAACACAGAATACTCTAGGTGGTGGGAAATGTGGGTAAGAATGTCCCCAACCTCAGTTCAAAGCATCGACTTGACATTTTCCCACTTGGAGGGAATTTCTACCTTAGGCGGCTTGATCAGCTGTGCTGGGGGTGGGGCTTGATTGTCTTGCTAAGTAAGAGTCTTTCCCAGTAAACGTTTCTTATTTTTTAACGGCCTTGATTTTTTGATAGGTAAAATCCTATCTTATAAAAAGGGAAAATGTCCCTTACTGTCATTTACAGGCAGTAAAATGAGGGAGATTCTAGTTCAGTGGCCATCACCCCTTCAGGATGCAGCTCCCCAGCCCATTCTGAAGGGCTACCAGATTTCCTGCCAAGAGTAGATTGTGAAGAATAGGAAATTCCAGGTTTCTAGAGGTACAACTCACAGCATCCATGGAAAAGACAATCTCATCTTCTTACCCTGGGACCCTACGTGCTTATATACTGAGAAGGGAATCTACAGAGAGAAAATCTACAAGAGAGAAGAGGAGTTCATAGCCCCAAGCTTTTTTCATCACTGCTGCAGTAGGGGGTGACTCTCCTGTCTGTGAACGGATTGTAAAATAGACATCACTGGCTTTACGGTTTCTGATTTGAATTCATTTCTGACTGAAGCCCACATTCCACTATACCAGGAGGAAATGTAACCTTAGGGCTCCTTCTCTAACCTGTGATGTGCCTTCATTCTAGATTCCAGCAAAATCTAGAGTGGGAGTGAGACACCTACTGTCCAGGTCCACCTGGGGCCACGGTCTGGTGGTCTCTGCCGCTTGTGTCCCACGCTTGCGGCACAGAATTTTTTGACAAGGGTGCCTGTGGCCCTTTTGCCTAAATACACCCCTCTGGAGTCCTGCTGCCCCCAAGGTATTTCCCAGGGCTTTGTTCCTGCAGTGCCTGGACCCACCGTCCTCTCTCCTCTCACTCCTACTCCGAGAGAGTAGCCTTTCTCCAGTGTGACAGTGAAACTCTAAGCTAACCGACTCCAAGATATCCTCTTCGTATCAGCAAATCCTCTTCTCCCTCTTAACTCTTCTCAGACCCCCCCGGAATCAGACTTTTGGCAAACAAAAGCTAGAAAGACTTCTAAGTCACCTTCACTTTCCAGCCTGCCTTATACCTCCTAAGGACCACGGAATAGACTCTCAGTTTGTGTGAAGGAAGGAGAAAAAAACATGGAGGAAAAAAAAAGCCGAATACCATAAAACAGTATCTAGCCACAGTAGGCGCTCTTTATAACTGGTAACCCCAGAAAAGGTTGCCAACTCTCACCTCTTGAAAGGCGAGTGTGCTGTGAACACACCTTCCCAGAGCCTCATTGCTTTCCCAGCACCAAGAACACAAAAGAGGGACTCAGTACGTGTTTGTTCTTTCTTCTCTCCTACTGGCATTATAACTCAAAAGATTGAATTTAAAAGTTTTCTGTTCAAAGAACTAAATTTCTCCTCTCCTGTTTCTTACTGTTTTACTGTGTAACACAACACCCCTCAGCTTTGTCAAGTTTCAAAATTCTATACACTACGTCAAGAATTCACCTCCTTTGCTTTGAGCTAAAAATATCTGTTCATCGTGTTCCATTTTTTCCATTTTAATAATGCTCTTATTTAACCCAGTATATTAAAAGTTATCATTTCAACATGTAATCAATATAAAATTATTAAAGAGATTTTACCTTCTTCTTGGTATTATGTCTTTGTAATCCAGTGCGCGTTCTAACTTATGACACATCTCCATCTGGACTAGCTACTTGTAGTTAGTGGCTATTTCAAATGTTAAAAAAACAAAAAACCACTGACAGCCCGAGAAATTGATCTGGGTTATCTTGCTTAACCTAATGTACTAAGTACAGTGCTCAGAATGGAAGCACAATGGCTCAGAAATAGAATTAATAAGCTACTGGGCACGGACACATCAGTGAGATACCTGTTACAGAAACAGTAAGATAGAGGAGGGATACAGTAAGTAAAAATAAGAATTTCTAACCGAAAGACCTCCATTTGTGATTTACATAGAGATTTCAGAGTATCATGTAGAAGGTGTCAGGGAATTCAGAGTTCAGTCAGAGAGAAGGTTCAAACTCTGAAGTGCTTTGCACAGAAAGACAAATGGATTGTTTCAACACTACAGTCAGTCAGTTGTTTGGAATTTGAAATGGATTTTCGTAAAAACTTTATCAACGACAGTTTGCTTCCCAGGCGAGCCCAGAGATAATATGATTTTAATAGAGAAGAAAACCTAAGCAAGTGGTCAGCTTCATTCCTGTTTGTTTAGCTTTGAGATCTGAAAAAATATTGGACTTTCAGAGGCTTGAGACATTTAGGGAATTGGCTTTTTATTACGTCCATTTTTACTTCCTTCTTTGTTCTTAATGCTGTAGCATTATTGCCAATAATCTGAGGGGTCATCAGCCACAGTCACAGCCAGTGGAATAGGGCTCAAAACAGAAGAAAAAAGGACAATTTTTAAAGAAACTGAGGTAATCTGACAGGCAGTCAAAGAGAAATGGGAAAGAACAAAGGAATAAAAGAGAGAGACATGTTTGTGCTAAAGAGGTTTCCCAAGGTATCGCTAGTAGAGCTGAGAAATGAGGAGAATGTGCAGAATTACCCCAAAAAGGAGGCAGGACAGACGTATGCAGAAATCAAAATCAAAATGTCTCCCGGGAGGTGAGTGAAAGAAGCAGGTTGGGTACAAAAGAATAGGAAATACTAGAGACTGAGGCAAACTACAGAGTTCAGGAAATGCTAATTTAATTTTTTTCGAAGTATCAGAGAGTCAAAGCGAATCCAAATGTAAGCTGAGTTTTGTCTGCTGGCCACCTTTCGGGATCTTTGGCACAGATAATAAACGCAGGACATCTGGAGTCAAGCTGTATGGTTTCACCTCCCTGCTTCATCACTTAGTGGTTCTGTGATCTGTTTTCCTTGTCTATATAAGACTGTTCCTACTTCACAGGCTTGTTGTGAAAATTATGTAAGCTACCATAGGTAAGGGGCTCTGTACAGGGCCCAGCAGGCCTCTAGTAAGTGCTCAGTAAGCATCCTCTAGAATGTAATCCCCTTGTCAATCAGTCTGTTGCTGTATCCCCAGTGCCTACCGTAGCGTCTGGCACACAGCAGGTACTCAATACTTATGAGATGACTGAATAGTTAGATGACTGAATAGATGAAGGGAAGAGAAGTGATGATAGGAAGGGATGCAGAGTTATAAAGTTCTCCCCACAGACGATGAGGCACTTCAGGTTAGAGTGATTCCTAGGCTCTAACCTGACTACACAGTATAATGACTTCATGAATCCCAAAACATTTAGAACTAGAATGCAGTGCATCTGACTTCTGCTCTGTGACGGTTAGCTTTAGGTGTCAAATTGACCAAGTCCTGACTGCATGAGCCGGGACATCAATCTTCTCCGGCCCTCAGCACTCCTGCTTCTCAGGCCTTTAGACTCAGACTGGAATCGACACCGTTGGCTCTCTGGCTCTCAAGCCTCTGAACTACACCACCAGCTCTCCTCAGTCTCCAACTTGCACATGGCAGATCATGGGACCTCTCAGCATCCTTAATCACATGAACCAATATGTTATAATACATAACTTCCTGAATTTTTACAGATCGATAATCTACTGGTTGTTTCTCTGGAGAACCCTGACTAATACATAGTCCAACACTTTCATTTTAGAAATAAGGAAACCGAGACCCAAAGAGACTAAACCAGGTGTGCAAACCAGGTAGCCACGATGAGGAAGTAACTTTTTGTATTTCTGTGTGCTTCAAAATGCTCTTTGGCATTAGGGAGATGCAAATAAAAACCACAATGAGCAATCATCTCACACCTGTCCGAATGGCTATCAACAAAAAGACAAGTGTTGGCAAGAATGTGGGGAAAAAGGGTACGCTTGTGCACTGTTGGTGGGAATGTAAATTGGCGCAGCCACTATGGAGAACAGCACGGAGTTTCCTCAAAAAACAAACAGAACTACCATATGATGCAGCAGTCCACATCTGGGCATTTATCCCAAGCAAGGGAAAACTCCAACTCAACAAGATATGCAGCCCCACATTCACTGAAACATTATTTACGATGGCCAAGGTATGAACACCACCGACATGTTCATCAGCGGGTGAATAAAGAAATCTGGCAGCTATATATATATATATATACATATACACACACACATATACATACACACACACACACACAATGGAATATTATTCAGCCATAAAGAGAAGGAAATCATAGCATTTGCAACAACATGGATGGACTTTGAGGGCATTACGTTAAGTGAAGTCAGACGAGACAAATACCCTATGATCTCTCTTATGTGCGATCTAAAAAAAAAACCCACAAAACAGAAACCCAACCTCAAGCTCACAGATATGGAGAAGAGACTGGTGGTCGCCAGAGGTTGGGGGGAGGCGGTAATGCATGAAGGGAGTCAAAAGGTAAAAATAAAGAAAAAAAACTTGGAGTATGATTAATCCAGAGACTATCAGGTCCTGGAAAATTTGATTTATGGAGATAAGACTCATGGTAGGTTGGGGTCTACTGGAAGTTAATAGTAAGTACTGGTACCGTGTAATAACCATTTTTTTCAGAGCCACTGACGTACATTCTGTGATCTGATATAATCCTTCCATCAATAAATACATATAGCATATTTTTATCTGGCCTAACAAATGTTATCAACAAATTTGTGTATTCTTTGAGCATTTCCCCCAAGATCACAGTTGCCAGGGCTTTTTTTTTGCATGATTAGTGATTTCACTTGGCAATTGTTTTCCATTATATTGCACTGTGTTGTCAGTTACTTGGGGGAAAAAATGCTCTTATAGGAACTTGGCCTCTGAACAACATAAGCAACACGGACCAGATTTACCCTCCCACCTGATAAAACTAAAAAAGTAAAGTATGTATCACAGTGGTTTCCAAGACTTGGACATCAGGCAAGTAAGCACAGTGACCTAAAGAGGTTGGGGAGGAGGGGTATGAGGGGAGCCCTACAACTGTCCGGGTTTACTGCCGTGAGTTTAAGGCCACGGCACAGGGAGAGGGAACCCAGACAGAGCCCAGTAGACTCCCTGGGTGGAGAAAACAGAGCGGAGTCTGGGGAGACCAAGGCAGTTCAACTTTGCTGGATAGAGTGCTGGAGAGGAGAATGTTCCAAGAGAGAGGGCTGACGAGGGTCCTCCTCGCGTATTCAGCTCACTACTCACATGCATGCGATGAAATTGTTGGAGGCTGAGAAAAGAACCACCTGAAAGAATTAGAGTAATATTCCTACAAGCCAGACTGGAAAAAAATCTCAAAATTCATGGGGCACTGAGTACTGAAAAAGTCTGCCTCGATAATAATAAATAATTGACTCTAGACAAAACACTGCTTTGGTCTTGCCTAAAAAAGCTTAAGAGCCATGGATGGACCTTGAGGGCATGATGATAAATGAAATAAGACAGAGAAAGACAAATAACACATGATATCAGTTTAAAAAAATATTCCACATATAAGTCAAACATATAAGAAACAGCAGACAAGTGGCTGGCAGGGAGTGGGGTGGGACAGAGGTAAAGGAAATAGAGGTTGCTAAAAGGATACAAATTTTCAGCTGTAAGTGGAATCACTTTTACAGATCTAAAGTAAAGCATGGTGACTATTTGGCTGATTATACAAGGTAATAAATGTGTTAACTAGATGGTAGGAATTCTTTCACAACGTATATGTTTATCAAATCTTTAAATATATTACAATTTCATTTGTCAATTATATCTCAAAGCTGAAAAGAAAGAAGGACAAAGAAAGAAGGACAAAGAAAGGAAAGAAAAGCTTAAGAGTAAAATGTGAAAGGCTAAAATTGTCTCCCAATAACTTTGATCCCAGCACAAAACATCAAGAATATTTATAGAGGGACTTCCCTGGTGGTCCAGTGGTAAAGAATCCACCTTCCAGGGCTTCACCAGGTGGCGTCGTGGTTAAGAATCCGCCTGCCAATGCAGGGGACACGGGTTCGAGCCCTGGTCCAGGAAGATCCCACATGCCGTGGAGCAACGAAGCATGTGCACCACAACTACTGAGCTTGCGCTCTAGAGCCACGAGCCACAACTACTGAGCCTGCGTGCCGCAACTACTGAAGCTTGCGCACCTAGAGCCCGTGCTCTCCAAGAGAGGCGACCGCAATGAGAAGCCCACTCACCACGACGAAGAGTAGCCCCCGCTCGCCACAACGAGAGAAAGCCCACGCACAACAATGAAGACCCAATGCAGCCAAAAATAAATTAATTAAAAAAAAAAGAATCCACCTTCCAGTGCAGGGGACGCGGGTTAGATCCCTGGTCAAGGAACTAAGATCCCGCATGACACACGAGAAGCCAAAACAAACAAAAACAACTGAAAAATGGATCACAGACCTAAACACAAAATGCCAAACTGTAAAACTCCTAGAATATAGAATAAAACCTAGATGATCTTGGGTATGGCAATGAATGTTTAGATACAACACCAGAGACACAATCCATGAAAAACAGGTAATGCGATGTACACAAAGGATATAAAGAACACCAAAAACGGGTTGAATTCCTTCTCTGTAACTTGGGTTTAGCATTTGTGGATTTGAAGTTTTGTCATTCCTTATCTCCAGAATATGTATGTTTGTATAGGCTGTACATTACACATTTATATGATTCCAGACTTCAAAGACTCTTATGGGGGTTATCCCAAGGAAAGTCCCTGGGAAGTGTGCACAGTGTAGAAGGCGGTCTTCTTTGATTTGTTGTTCTAGTAGGAGTAGTGTATTGACTGAACGAACATATAAACTTAGGTATCTAGACAGAGACAGGCTTGATTAGGTTAGGGAGGGTTTATTTCACTCAAAAAAATATAAGCCTGACCAGCCATTGGATCAAGTCAACATATTTAAGTGTTTGTTACATTCAGGGCACCATGCCCAGTATTTTAAGTGCTGTCATTCTTTATTCACTAAAACGTAGCATATGGGCAACCAAAAACCCCTGCACTTCAGTTTCTTCATCTCTCAAATACAGATAATGTTGCCTATTTTACAGAGTTGTAACCAGAGTAAGATAGTACACAGAAAACCCTGGGCACATTTCCTGACACAGAGTAGGTATTTCACAAGAAAGTGCTCTTTCTAATACCAACCCACTGGGCTACCATTCAGACTCTTCTCCAGGGAAATGGTGGTAGAAGGGGAGACAGATGAGTCTAGGATGTTGCTATCAAAGTGTGGTACCAAGACCCCCAGCATTACCACCTGGAAGCTTTATGGAAATGCAGAATTTCAAAACTCAACCCACATCTACTGAATCAGATTATTTGTATACACACTCATGTTTGACCTCTGTTCTAGAAAATTGCCCTATCCAGCACCTACCTTTCCAGCCCAGCATCTCTAGAGCTCCAAAGTTAACTCTACCCAGATAATTTGCCATCCCCCTTTCACCCTACCTTCTCAGATCTTCATGTTCCTTCCCAGTCGTTTTCTCCAGAAGAGTAGCAAACATGTGCTCAGACAAGCCTCAGTACTGATGTCTAACTCCCGTATCTTTAAAACCTGTTGGGAAAGGATCAAGTGTGATGTACCCGATTTTCATGTGCTTGAGGGCTTCCCTTGCTTGTTTTTCAGTAAGTCACCAGGCCCAGTTCTCTGTATTTATGTAACAAAAGAAGCTACAATGATGGTTCCTTATCAAGGAAACAGTGTGGGGTGGGAAACTGTGGACCACATGATACATGCTTCCAACCTATCAAGAAAAGTATCTAATTAACAAAAGCTTTGTACATAAGACTGCATTACTAGTTCTTAGAATCTCCACGGTACTGGATTTAACCTCCATCTATAGAATCAGAGGACACCAGCTCCAAGCAGATCCCACTATGAACAGAAAGTATTCACCTGTGGCTATTTATTAGAAGGGGGAGAGCTTCTGGTTCAAACAGAGAGCCTGCATTTAAAAATTGCAATTACAGGGCTTCCCTGGTGGCGCAGCGGTTGAGAGTCCGCCTGCCGATGCAGGGGATGCGGGTTTGTGCCCCGGTCCGGGAGGATCCCACATGCCGTGGAGCGGCTGGGCCCGTGAGCCATGGCCGCTGAGCCTGCGCGTCCGGAGCCTGTGCTCCGCCACGGGAGGGGCCACAACAGTGAGAGGCCCGCGTACCACAAAAAAAAAAAAAAAAAAATTGCAATTACATGAACAACTAGAAATCTAACTACACAATAAGCGTGATGAGTGCCCCAAGGGCAACCTATCCAGGAGCTATGGCCTGGTCATATTGTTACAATAGCACAAGAGTCTGAGGGCTCCCTGGAAGAGAGGAAGGTCAAGAATTTGGGAGAGGACTCTTGGGCCAATAAGGACTCTTGAAAAACAGAGTGACAAAGGACACTCCAGCCATGGAGAGATCTCAGCGTGAGGCTGACGTTTGTCTTCATCCTGCGTCACCAAATGCTTGTTAAGAAGAGTTACTTTGGGGAGTGGCATTGTTAAGACTCTCTCAAATGTCCTCCCATCTTCAGAGGAGCTTCTCCTAATCCTCCGCCCCACCCCCACCCCCACATCTGAGAGAGAAAGGGAGTATCAAAGTACTGATGGATTTAAAGACTGGCAACATCGGGGCTGCTGAAAAACACTTCCAAGACAAGCCTATCCTGGATTGGAAGCTTGTAACTCTGATCAGAGTGGATCTTCCATCAGCCGAGGGTGAACAGCCACAGGACCTCCGAGAGCGGCCTAGACAGAGGTGCCTGATGGTTTGGTCTCAACTGCAAATCGGGGACAGAATGTGGTCTAGACTGAGAAAATTACCGGGGGCCACGGGGACTGTCAGGAAAGCAAGCATATGTGTAGGAGCACTGAGAATGTTGTCCCTTATCTGCTTCCAGGGAGAAACGTCCCGTGTCATTTTTGTTTCTAGACACAATTATTCTAGGTTGTTTCCATGTTTCTCTGACTAGACTATGGCTCCATCAGTGGTTGGACTGAGTCTGAATCTTACTCATTTTGCATCCCTACCCGCTAGCCAAGAACCTAGAACTCTGTAAAGTTTAGTTAAGTGAATAGTGTGGTTCAGGGGCAAAGGCTACTTTAATTACTATTTCCACTGGTACACAGACCCCCTGACTATCGTCACCTGACTGGTGTGGTCTAAAGTAAGAGATTAGAAACCGTTACTGAATGATTACAGTGCTTTGGTTGAAAACCTGAGAACTAAAGCTATAATCCCCTGATTCTCAAATAAGAAATTCCAACTACTCTACTGACATGGTCTAAATGCTTACGTTCCTCCCAGATTCATATGTTGAGATCTAACCCCCAAGGTGATGGTATTAGGAGGCGGGGCTTTTAGAAGTTAATTAGGATTAGGAGGGCTCTGCCTTCGTGACTGGAGGTTAGTGTCCTTACAAAAGACTCCAGAGAGCCCCCTTGCCCTCTTCCAGCAAGTGAGGTCACAGTGAAAAGACTCATCTGCGAACCAGGAAGTGGACTCTCACCCGACACTGAATCTGCTGGTGCATTGATCTTCTAGTCTGCAGAACTGCGATAAATTTGTTTACTAGCCATCCAGTCTATGGTATTCTGTTACAGCAGCCCAAATTGACTGAGACAATCCATGAGGAAAGTGATCTGCCTTCTTGGGAGTGCCCTGTTTAGCCGTGCTAATCAAAGAGTTTTTATGCCAAAAAAAAAAAACCCCAAAAAACTCAGAGTGTCTTAGATTGATTACAAAACCAGCTACAATTCTTAACCCCGCCCTGTAACTGTAACTGTGGCCATGTGACTCTGTGGCCCCTCCCATCAAGAAGTGGAGTCTATTTCCCCCCCGCCCCTTGACTCTGGACTGGCCTTGGCACTTAATTTGGCACAGAATGCAATGGAAGAGATGGTGTGCTGGTTCTGAGCTCAGACCTCTAGAGACTCTGCACATTTCCACACTCTCTCAGAATCCTGCCACCACTATGTAAACAAACCCAGGCTAGCCTGTTAAATAATGAAAGACACGTGGCCTGGTCACACATTGACTCAGCTGCCAGCCAGCCAACTGCCAGATGTGTGAGGCCATCCTAGACCAGCAGCTCCAGAAATAGCTAACTGATACATGTAGAACGTTTTAAAACAGTTTCACTGTCACTAACGCTGCTAGTCACAATCTACCTTCAATCAGACCAGAATCTCGATTGTTTTAGAAGCGTCAAAGGGGAAAATAATCAAGTCCTCATAGTTTTCCTTGACACAGACCTCAGGGATGAGTTCAAAAGTATCAATCCACTTGAAAATTTGATTTTTTTTCCAGGTTTACTGGCAATTGGAAGCAATTGATAATAGTTGCATGCTCAGAGACCTTACTAACCTGAGCTGCTTTATACGGAACAGAGTACGCATGCTTGCAAGGCTCATTTACAAAAGCAACTTAATCCAGGTGCCGACTGATCACCAAAATGGCAGAGACAAGAGTGTCACTCTTAAGAGTTACGCTAGGGAATTCCTTGGCAGTCCAGTGGTTAGGACTCTGCACTTCCACTTCAGGGGCCACAGGTTCGATCTCTGGTCAGGGAAGTAAGATCCTGCATGAGGCACAGCCAAAAATAAATAAATAATTTTGTTTACAAAACGTTATGATAAATGTTTGTCAGAATTAGGTTCAGCTCTGAGCAACAGAAATCCCCAAATAATAATAGCTTAAACTGGATTGCACTTTCCCTTACACAAACATCTAGGAAAGAAAATCAGGATTTCATAGGGCTGGGGGCCCAGGCTTCTATCTGGTTGCACTGCCATGGATGGCCTTGACTCCAAGATGGCAGCCTGTGCTTCCCAAGCAAAACGATAAAGGGAGGGGGAAGAAAAGGCAAAGGCAGAGTAGGAGGATGCAGAACCTTCCTACCCCCATGAACACATCAAAAATACATCTACATGTGGAACAATCCTGAAAACTCACTAGAGACTGGCAGAAAGACTCCTGTACAACCAAGGCTGCAAGAAAGAACCACATGGAATCAGGTAAGAGGGAAGAGAAGAGAAGCCATCATGTTGGGACCTGTGT
The DNA here is from genome assembly GCF_039906515.1 of Pseudorca crassidens. NCBI lineage: Eukaryota > Metazoa > Chordata > Mammalia > Artiodactyla > Delphinidae > Pseudorca > Pseudorca crassidens. The sequence goes on along the minus strand of NC_090303.1, from coordinate 18,572,055 downwards.
CCCTGGGAGGGGACTCAGAGGGAAAAGATCCTCCCTGGGGAGGGAACAGTTTGAGTCACATATTGGGTGGTCCAGCCGTGGGGGGTGACACAGGGAAGATGAGCCCCTTGGCTAGTTGGAGGGTCAGTGGAATGAACAGGTGGGCTGTGGGAAGCCTGGACCCCACTCATGAGGGGCATGCAGATGCTTACTTGCTCCCAAAGAAGGGTGGACTGAAAACTGCACAGCCACCCTGGCATGTGCCTCAGCCTGAGCAGAGCAAACACGCCAGCTTGGCTTGCTTCAGGACACAGCACACACTGGAGCATGAGTTGCCACGGCTGACGAGAAAGCTCAGCTGGGAGACACAGGGGCGGCTCAAACCAGAAGCAGCTTCTGAGTCAGGCAGAGGCATCTATTCCTGGCACTTACAAAGGCAACATACGAGGGGCCCCAACCTTGGTCTGAGGCCGGACCACCAGAGCCCACAGCCCTACCCATGCTGAGATCCCACACAGGCCCCACCTGCCCTGCAGCACAGCTCCACACCAGGGTGAGGGCAGCAGAGGCCAAGGGGAGCGCTCAGCTGTGAGGGACAAAGGGGGCTCAGACCTGAGGCAGTGTCTAAACAGGGTGGGAGCAGCCATTATGGGTGCCAACATGGGCAGCCCATCAGAAGTGGGCTAGGGCTCTGACCCCAGCTGGACCACTACAGACCATACCCCAACCAGCCCCTCTTGCTGTAGCACTGATCCCTTCTGGGATGAGGGTGCCAGTGCTGGGAGAGGAGAGTGCATACACTTAAAGGGAATGGAGCCAGCTCAAACCCAACCCTTGGATCTCTGCTCCAGCAACTTGGGACCCAACGCTGCCCCCAGTAGTGTGGTAAAGGCCACTGAGCACAGTGGAGGCCCTGCCTCACACCTGGCTCCAGCCCTAGGCCCTCCAACCCCAACTCTGACCAAGGTGATAGCTGCCAGCAAATCCTGTATAAAGACGTGACCTGTGTTCATGTCAAATCCAGCTCTCCTACCAAAGGAGATGGCGCATGCAGTCTGCATGGCGATGTTCCCACATAAGGGCACCCCTTCAAGGCCACAAGAGCTAACTCTTTCATTCATTTCTGAGACAGAAAGTTAAGCAAAATAAGAGGATTTTGTTTCAAATGAAAAACGACAACAACAACAACAAAAAACCTGAGAAAAACAATTAATGAAACAATTTACCAAAGAATTCAAAGCATTAGCAGTAAGAATGCTAACTGAGTTAAGGAATAGAATAGATTAACACAGTGAGAAAATTAACAAGGAACTAGAATATATAAAAAAGAACCAGTTAGAACGGAATCATATTGATACAATAACTGAAATGAAAAACACACTAGAAGGAATAGACTAGGTGATACAGAAGAAAGCATTCAGTGATCTGGAAGACAGAATAATGGGAATCACCCAATCAGAACAGTAAAAACAAAAAAATTGAGAACAGTTTACAGGATCTCTGGGACATCAAGTGTACCAACATTTGCATTATAGCAGTCCCAGAAGGACAAGAGGGAAGGAGGTCAAAAATGTAATAGATGAAATTATGGCTGAAAACTTCCCAAACCTGAAGAAGAAAACAGATACACAGGTACAGAAAGAACAGAGGGTCCCAAACAAGATGAACCCAAAGAGACCCACACCAAGACATATCATAATTAAAACGGCAAACATTAAACAGAATTCAAAAGGCAGCAAGAGGAAAAGAGTCACACACAAGGGAATCCCCATAACGCTATGAGCAGCTTCCTCTGCAGAAACTTTGCAAGACGGAAGGGACTGGCGTAATAGACTGAAAGTGCTTAGAAGGAAAAACCTGCACCTAGGATGCTCTACCCAGCAAGATTATCATTTAGAATTGAGGGAGAGAGAAAAAACTTCACAGACAAGCCAAACAAACAAACAAACAAAAAGTCATCAGTAGTAAACCTACCCTAAAAAAAAAAAGGTTAAAGGGTTTTCTCTAAGCGGAAAAGAAAGGCTGCAAAAGAAGTAAGAATCTACAGGAAAGGAAAAAAAGTCCCACTAGTAAAGACAAACACATAGTAAATGCTGAGGATCAAACACTTATATACACTAGTACGAAATTAAAAAAACAAAAAAAATGTACAATCAACTACAATAATCAGTAAATGGATCAACATGAAAATATAAGATACGACATCAAAAACAAAACGTGGGGGAGGGCAGTAAAAAAGATGTAGATCTTTTAGAGTGTTTAAACTTAAAGGACTCCCTGTTGAAAACAAATACATCTAGTTATGGGTCAATATATATGAAACTCGTGGTAACCACAAATCAAAAACCTAAATAAAAATGAGAGAAAGGAACACAAGCATACCACTAAAGAAAAAAAAAACCACAAGGGAAAAACCACAAGAAGAACACAGGAGAACTGTTAAACTAGAAAACAAGTAATAAAATGGCAATATGTACATACCTACCAATAATTATTTTAAATGTCAATGGACTAAATGTTCCACTTAGAAGGACATAGGGTGGCTAACTGGATAAAAAGAAGACCCACCTATCCATGCTGCTTACAACAGGCACACCTCAGAGCTCAAGACACACAGACTGAAAGTGACGGGACAGAAAAAGGTGTTTCATGAAAATGGAAACAAGAAAGCCGGAGTAGCAATACTCATGTCAGATAATCTGAACTTCAAAACAAAGTCTGTAACAATAGACAAAGAAGGGCATTATATAATGATAAAGGGATCCATACAAGAAGAAGACATTATACTCATTAACATATATGTACCCAATACAGCAGCACCAAATATATAAAGCAAATATTAACAAAGAAATTAACAGTAATACAGTAATAGCAGGGGACTTTCACACCCCACTTACATCAATGCAGTAATCATCCAGACAGAAAATCAGTAAGGCAACCAGTGGTCTTAAGTGAGAGCAGGTGGACTTAGGTATCTAGATATCTAGATATAGGACATTCCATCAAAAACAAACAAACAAAACCAAGCGGAATACAGACTTTTCAAGAACACATGGAGTGTTCTCCACAAGAGATCACATGCTATGCCACAAAACAAGTCTCAACAAATTTAAGAGGATACAAGTATTATGCATTTTTTTCTGACTATGATGGTATGAAACTAGAAATTGTAGACAGAAAAATGGGAAAAACACACACGGAGACTAAGCAATATGCTACTAAAAAAACCAATAGGTTAATGAAGAAATCAAAGAGGAAATCAGAAATATCTCAAGACAAATGAAAGTGGAAACAACTCACCAAAAAACTATGGGATGCAGCAAAAGAAGTTCTAAGAGGGTAGCTTATAGCAATACAAGCCTACCTCAAGAAACCAAAAAAAATCTCAAACAACCTAACTTACCATCTAAAAGGAATTAGAACAAGAACAAAGAAAGCCCAAAGTCAACAGAAGGAAATGAAGATCAGAGAGGAAATAAAACAGACCACACCCCCCAAAAAGTTAATGATCCATGAAACCAAGAGCTGGGTTTTTTTTAGTATTAAAAAAATAGGCAAGACTTTAGCCAGTTTTGTCAAGGAGAGAGAGGACCTGGATAAAACAAAGAAATGGAGAACAACTAATACTACAGAGACACAAAAAATCATATTACTATGGCCTAATAGTTATACACCAACAAAGTGGACAACCTAGACGATATGGCCAAGTTTCTAGAAATTTACAACTTGCCAAGACTGAATCAGGAAGAAATAAACAGTCTGAACATACCAATAACTAGTAGTGAAATTGAATTTGTAATAAAAAACTTGCAAAGAGAAGTCCAGGACCAGACAGCTTCACAGGAGAATTCTACCTAACATATAAAGAGTTAATACCTATCCTTCTCAAACTAGTCCAAAAATTGGAGGAGGGAACACTCCCAAATTCATTCCACAAGGCCACCACTACACTGACACCAAAACCAGACAAAGACACTACAAAAAGAAAGTTACAGGCCAGTACCTTTGATGAATATAGATGCAAAACTTCTCAACAAAATATTAGCAAATCAAGTTCAATAATATATAAAAAGATCATAGATTACGAGCAAGTGGAATTTACTCTGTGGATGTAAGGAAGGTTCAATATTCACAAATCCATCTATTTGACATACCACATTAACAAAGCCAAGAATAAAAATCACACGCACATCTCAATAGACACAAAAAACATTTTACAAAATTCAACAACCGTTTTTGACAAAAACTCAAAGTTGGTATAGAGGGAACACGTCTCAATGTATAAAAGACCATTTACAACAAATCCACAGCTAACAACAAACTCAATGGTGAAAAGCTGAAATCCTTTTGTCTAAATTCAGGAATAAGACAAGGATGCCCACTCTCACCACTTCTATTTAACACAATATTGAAAGTCCTAGCCACAACAATCAAACAAGAAAAATAAAAGGCATCCAAATTGGAAAAAATGCAGTAAAGCTGTCACTATTTGCAGCTGACATGATACTATATAGAAACCCCTGAAGTCTCCACCACACCCCAAAATATTAGAGTAAATGAATTCAGTAATGTTTTAGGGTACAAGACTTACAGAAAAATCTATTGCTTTTCTATACACTAATAACGAACAATCAAAAAGAAAACAAGGGGCTTCCCTGGTGGCGCAGTGGTTGAGAGTCCGCCTGCTGATGCAAGGGACACAGGTCCATGCCCTGGTCTGGGAAGATCCCACATGCCGCGGAGCGGCTGGGCCCATGAGCCATGGCCGCTGAGTCTGTGCGTCCGGAGCCTGTGCTCTGCAACGGGAGAGGCCGCAACAGTGAGAGGCCCGAGTACCGCAAAAAATAAATAAATAAATAAAGTTAAAAAAAATAAAGAAAGAAAGAAAACAAGAAAACAATCCCATTTAAAATTGCATCAAAAAAGAATAAACTACCTAGGCGTAAACTTAACCAACCAAGGAGATGAAAGATCTATACTCTCAAAACCATAAATCACTTATGAAGGAATGTGAAAATGTGACAAAGAAATTTGAAGATACTCTGTGTTCTTGGATTGCAAAAATAAGATGGTCATACTACCGAAAGTAATCTACAGATTTAATGCAACCCCTATCAAAATACCAGTGATATTTTTCACAGAACTAAAACAATCCTAAAATTCATATGGAACCACAAAAACTGCCAAACTGCCAAAGCAAACTTGAGAAAAAAGAACAAAGCTGGTGGTAACATGCTCCCTGACCTCAGATTATACAAAGCTACAGTAATCAAAACAGCATGGTACTGGCACAAAAGCAGACCCATAGATTGGTGGAACAGAATTGCAAACTCAGAAATAAATCCATGCACTTATGGTCAATCAATCTACAACAAAGGAGGCAAGAATATACACTGGAGTAAAGACAGTCTCTTCAACAAGTGGTACTGGGAAAACTGGACAGCTACATATCAAAGAATGAGATTAGTGCATTTCCTCACACTATAAACAAAAATAAACTCAAAGGATTAAAAGACCTAAAACACCTGAAGCCATAAAACTCCTAGAACATAGGCAGAACACTGACATAAATCATAGCAATATTTTTTTGGATTTGTCTCCTCAAACAAAAGCAGAATAAATAAATGAGACTTAATTAAACTAAAAGCTTCTGCACAGCAAAGGAAAATATTGACAAAAGACAACTTATTGAATGGGAGAGAATATTTGCAATCTTGTATGACTAAGGGGTTAATATCCAAAATATAAAAACAGCTCTTACAACTTAATATCAAAAACCCCAATTTTAAAAATGAGAAGATCTGAATAGACATTTTTTCAAAGATGACATATAGATGGCCAACAAGTACATGAAGAGTTGCTCAACATTGCTAACCGGAGAAATGCAAATCAAAACCACAATGAGATTATCACCTCACACTAGTCAGAATGGCCAACATCAAAAAGAACACAAATAACAAATGTTGGAGAGGATTGGAGAAAAGGGCATCCTCCTACACTGTTAGTGGGAATGTAAACTGGTGCAGCCACTATGGGAAAAAAAAATGGAGGTTTCTCAATAAACTAAAAATAGAACTACCATATGATACATCACTTCTACTCTGGGTATATATCCAAAGAAAAAAAATACTTATTGGAAAAGATACAGGCACCCCAATGTTCACAGAAGCATTATTCACAATAGCCAAGATATGGAACCAACCTCAATGTCTATCAACAGATGAATGGATAAAGAAGATGTGCTATATGTAAACCCACACACAATGGAGTATTATTCATCCATAAAAAATAAAATTCTACCATTTACAACAATGTGGATGGACCTATAGAGTATTATGATTAGTAAAGTAAGTCAGACAGAAAAAGACAAATATTCTATGTTATCACTTACAGGTGGAATCTAAAAAATAAAACAAATGAAGGAATAAAACAGAAAAGAAACAGACTCACAGATACAGAGAACCAACTAGTGGTTACCAGTGGGGAGAGGGAAGATTGGAGGGGCAATATAGGGGTATGGAATTAAGTGACACAACCTAGTACGTATAAAATTGACAAGCAACAAGGATATATTGTACAGTACAGAGAAATATAGCCATTATTTTGTAGTAACTTTAAATGGAGTATCATCTACAAAATTATCCAATCACTAGGTTGCATACCTGAAACTATATAACGCCACCATCTTATTACCCTCTTGCCAGCCACACCTAGCTGCAAGGAAGACTCAGAAAGGGAATCTTTACTTTGACAGGCCTAGTACTTAGCTACAAATTGGATTACTACTGAATTTGGAAGACAGACACAAAGAATGTTTAACACCTTGTTACGTATTTCTACTCAGTGTCAGTAAGGGCATCCTTTAACTTTCAAATGAGTTGTGCTCTCAATTTTATTTACATGCTCAATTGTTTGTAACCTGGAAAGCAGTTCCTCACAGAAACAATATTGTTTCTGAGGATTATGTTCCCAGACCAATAAACAAAATCTGTTTTAGCCTACAGTGTCTTTGAAATATGGTTTTTCATCTATACTCCATAACCCCTTATTCCATCATTTCAAGGGATAAAGTATACACCAAAAGACTGCACACTGTATCTCAGGAACAGAAAGGGACCTCCTGAAACAGCAAATGTTGAAGGGAAAGGGGGCCCCTCTTGAGCCATGTGGGTGCCCTACATTTGCATCAGAAAAAAAGTCTTCCTGTCTAAGGTATTAGTCATACTATAAGGCTGTGACTTGGAGAACACAGCGCCCCAGGGGGGGATGACCCCATTCCATCCCATTTTAGCCTTTTCATCTTTTATTTGTTGCAGGAACTGTGCTCCTGGAGACTATGTGGTCCCGGTTATGTTTACAAGATACATGAAGATGGATGCAGTGCTATCCTGAGCTTGAGGCAGTCTGTTGCCTTCACTCTGCCCCAGTTTCAGGCTTCACCTGCAACTGCAGGTACAATCAGCCTCCCTTGATGGCTAGTCTTTGACCAAGTGCACTATTGGCTTCATCAGAAGAGACACCCACTGTGTGTATGTGTGGTAAACATATCCACAGCGTCAGAAACACAGGGACCAAGCAGTAGAGAACAGGGTAAAAGAAAGAGTAAAACGTGAGAATTCATGCCAGTTGATCTGTCATTTTCTAGACATGTAAATTGTGGGGGACATGGAACATGAGGCATTTCCAAGGCACAGATGTCTGGAATGACTTAGTTTGGCAGTTTGTCGTTTTCTGCTCCCATCAAGCAGTTCACCATGGCTGATAGACATCTTTCCTGATTATCACTGGCAGCCTTGCTACTCTGAAACCTATTGATTAATGCGTCCATCTTCCCAGCCTTGGAAACCTTTCCACTAGGCTGCTTAGGAGAGTTGATTAAGACGTCTTCCTATTTTCAAGCCCTCTGAAAATTCTTATGGACCGTATGGGGAAGAGAAATCAAGGTTTCCAAGGACGAGTTTCAAATGCGCTTAACTTCTTTTGTGGGCTACTCTTCAGAAATTTGCTTTGCTAACTTGTCAAAGGCTTGCCTAATGATAACATAGCCTCCTCTTAACTTACTTTCCAGCAGAGAGAGGCTGAGTGGCTTTTTCTTTTTTCCTTAAGTGGACTGAGTTTCTTTCAAGAGGTTCAGTTTTAACTCGACTTCAATCACAACGAAGGTCCCATAACTCTCCTTTCAGTACATGCAAGATTACTTTTTCTATTGAGTTACACTAAATTGGTGGTCAGTGGGAGAATTAAAGCCTTTCTGCCACTTCCTGTGAGGAAGCCAGAACACTGCAGACACTGCCACAAGGTTCCCAGAATAGGAACGATATGTAGATTAATGACTAACCCACACAGAGGGCTCAGAGCAACTGAGATTCACAGTGAGATCCATGCTGCCGCCAGCGGAGCTAGACCTCCCTTCTCTTCCAGTAACCAAATAAGCCCTATGACCCTACACAAGATACCTCTGCACTTTTTTTCCTGGGCATTTAATACCATCCAGCAAGCCCTGTCCTTAGATTCTGGTGCCTAACCTTCCTTTCCTCCCAAGGATTTAGGGATATTCGAGAAGATGTTTTCCAATGAGTAACTAACGATTCAGGATGTAATATATCTTCACGTAGCACACCAATAAAGTAGGTTGGCTGGTTTACCCACTCAGTGGAAAAGCAGGGGTGATGATCAGAGTATCTGACAACACAAAGCACGGCAGTCAGCAATCCAACTGAATGTTGGCCATTGTGTCAGCTAAGTACCTACTGCAGAACGTCAGCCCCATCGTGTGTGGGGAGATGTCCCCTGGTGACCAGTGTCCAGATTGGAAGTTTCCTCCCTTGTTACCGTCCTTCTTGAAGACAGGGCATAGCTCTTTGCGGCCTGGGGTCTTTTTAGAGGATTCACCTTTCCCTCTTCTGCAAGTTTGTGTGACAGTCTCTTTAGACTCGGTGAAGGCTGAGAATCTATTTGTAGATTCCAAACACGATTATCATTTGTAGAATGCCCCTTGCTCCCAAATCCGTCACCAAGGCCTGTCAATTCTACTTCCTAAGCAGTCCCAAATCATTCCTGCCTCTGTCCCCTGAGACATAGGTCAGGCATACATTATGTCCCATCTGGATTCCATGTACCTAGTCCCCCAGGCATGTCCTTGTAATCCAGCCTGCAAACACGTACAGGGAGGGAGTTCTAAGCACAGACCTGATTGGGTCACTTCAGTGCTTAAAATAATTAAACACTGCTCTGTAGGAGTGTAAACCTCAGTAATATTTCCAGGCACTTTGTGAGGTACCCCTACAATATTCCCCCACTCCCCAGTCCAAGGCCGATGTTCTAACCAAACGCAACTATCTCGAGTTCCTGACGGCACGATTCTTCATGTCTGAGACAGCAGGAGCTGCTCCCTGCATCTGGAACGTGGGCTGCAAGCCGGCCCTGCCCTCTCTAGGACTTCATTCTCTGTGATCTCAGAGCCTCAGCTAAAGACTTCTACTGACAGGCTCTTACAAACCCTGTACCTTAGTCGTGACACCTGGGCCCACAAAGTGGGCAGACCTCGAAGGCTGACAACCTTCAGTCATTTGGGAGTAAACTAGTTAGTTGCTCCCAGACTGAGTGCAGTAGTAGAAAGACTGTGGGTTTAGGGTCTTAGGAGGACACACTTCCTGGCAAATTCACTTAGTCTCTTTCAGGTTGCAGGATATAGCACTGTCCTTTTTGTAAGTTAAAAATGAAAAAATCGGCAATTTCATATAGTTTAACCTCCTTTAAAGTCTCCTGCTCTGTGAAATGCAGCTACTGCTCTCCACCTGCCAGGTCTGCTGTGAGGAAGTTTAGCATCACGGCTTAAAGCTTGCGGGCGTTATAACTGGGTGAGAGTTCCAGCTCTGACTACCAGCTGTGTGGTCCTTGTACAAGTTATTTAACCTTAGCGGGCCTCAGTTTCCTCACCTATAAAGTTGGGGATAACTGCAAGGCCTTCTTCGTAAAGAAGCTGTGAAAATTGAATGAGAATTTGCACTGAAGGCTGAGTTCACAGTCAACATTCTCTAAAGGGCAGTTATCTTGAGCAAATGGGAAGTGGAGCCCACTTTGTAAAATGCTCTCATTTTAATCGCTCTGCGAATAGCTTAACAGTGTAACTAATTTGCAACCTGACTGCTTGGTGGATGAACTCTATCTTCAGATCCAGAGTACCTTCCTCACCATTTAAAGCCTCCATTCTCCCTCAGTTTTGATCAGGATCCTGAGTGGATGTGCCTACATCCACTTTCTTCTCTTTCCTTCCCTCCTACGTGGTCCATGTGTCACCATTATGAGTCTAAAAGGTTGAAAGAGAATTACTGGGGACCCCAGCACCTGCCCCATCCCCTTTCTCAGATTCCCATTAACTCCTGAAAAAGTCAAAGTAGTGGTCAAGAAACGATGCTTGCTTCCCTGGTGGCGCAGTGGTTGAGAGTCCACCTGCCGATGCAGGGGACGCGGGTTCGTGCCCTGGTCCGGGAAGATCCCACGCACCGCGGAGCGGCTGGGCCCGTGAGCCATGGCCGCTGAGCCTGCGCGTCCGGAGCCTGTGCTCCGCAACGGGAGAGGCCACAACAGTGACAGGCCCGCGAACCGGAAGAAAAAAAAAAAAAAAAAAGAAACGATGCTTGTGCAGGTGTGTTATGAGGCTATTTAATACCAAGATTGCAATGAAACCATCCCTGTTTGCAATAGTAACTCAAAAGACGATGATGCTTCTCTGTGGGGTGACTCCTGGCTTGGCCTTGTGTTCACAGGGAGCCCCAAGCCTGACTTCATTACCTACCTCACCCACTGGCCCTGCTCAGTACCCCAGAGAAAGGTGCCCACGTGACAACCTGGGCATCTCCACCGGGCCAGCACCCCAAGGCACTCACCTCACCCCCTTCTACTATTCCCTCTTTGCTGGCCCTTTGGCAAATGCCCACACGGCTCACCTCTCCTCTTCTTCAGAAATGGCCTGGTGAGATCTAGGTCTTTGACTTTGGGGAGAAGCTGTTATCTTTCTGAAAGGCTTTATGTTGAAGTTCTTTGGAAAGAAAGACACACATTCCCCGAGGTGATCCAAAGCCCAAGTGAAGGGAACCACTGTGGCAGCCAAGCTGAGCTTCCCCACGCCCACCCCTTCTGGCCTTCCTCTGACTCTGGTTTAGAGGAGCTGCTTAAGAGGAGGAACAAGGCCTCTGCTCCTTGCTTAACCGAGGCCCCAGCCAGAGGCCCTTGGGAGTGGCCTCCCGGCCCCAGTTCTGCATCCCCCCTCCTGGTCATCACTGCTGTCCGCTAGGGGCCAGTCCTATACCTGGGCAAGGAAACCCAAGCAGCCTGTGCCCCAGCTGGAGTGACCAGTTCCTTGTTCTTACTCCTCTGACCTTGTTTCCTCATTCTGATAACTGACCTCCTCAGGGTTACAAGGCCCACCTGTTCCCCACCGGCATGCCCTTTTGATCATTTTTCTGATGCCTCGTGCCCCCAGCCCTCCCGGGGACCACAGCCTCCATCTTAAAACCCAGCCAGAACTTGATGTATGATGTGTTGCGGGGTGAGGAGAGGCTGGTGTTCCCTGCTGGAGACCGGGGTGGTGGTGAGGGGAACGGTCAGCAGAGAAGGGACAAGAAAAGAAAGAACAGCAAAGGACAGAGTGGCAAAGTGCATCCATGGGGGAAAAAGGGAGCTGGGGAGACGCCAAATAGCACAGCTGTTGGGAATCCAGTCCTTAGCTCTTCTGCCTCAAGTAGTTTTGAGGGACTGGATACAACTTGATTTTACCCACCTGATTCATCAGGGGAATCCCAGGGCTTTGAGAGCCAGCAACGTCAGCAGGAAACACACAGAAAGCTACCCCTTGGCAGCTATTAATTTAACACAGGTGTGTACCTGTGCCGCAGCAAGGACACTCCTAATTACTGCCTTAAAAAATGCCTAGCTTTTAAAAATTTCCTTGCTCCTGTTTTCAACTTTGCCAAAGTGTGATCCTCGGAGAAGTGTGTCTTCAGTCTGGTCACAGACACTGTGACATCTCAGTCTACACATGGTGCCCCAAGAGTTCTGCCTGCTGAACCCCAGCAGCTGTGGACAGGACCCTGAACTGGATTCCAGATTTCTCCCTCTGTATAAGGCTTGGAGCACATTATGCCAAGTGAAATTACATCACACAGAGGAAGAAAAATGCTGTATGGTATCACTTACATGTGGAATCTAAAAGATACAACAAACCAGTGAATATAACAAAAAAGAAGCAAACTCACAGATAAATAGGAAACAAGCTAGTGGGGACCAGTGGGGAGAAGGAAGGGGAGAGGGGCAAGATAGGGGTAGGGGAGTAAGAGACAAACTATTAGGTCTAAAATAAGTTACAAGGATATATATATAACAAAAAGAATATAGCCAATATTTTATAGTAATTATAAATGGAATATAACCTTCAAAATAGTGAATCACTATATTGTACACCTAAGATATTATACAGCCACTATAAACATAAACATTGTTTATGTTTATAAACAAACATGTTAAAAACATAAACATGTTTTTCAATAAACTTTTTTTTGAAAAATAAAGTTTTTCTCTTGATCGGGTCAGTTTTCTGGGTCTATTCATAAGTCACATACATGTTCTATAAATACCAAAATATTTCCCAAAAAAGTTATATCCTTAATCAGTTATCATAATCTTGTCCAAATTTGATGTTACATGATCACTCCTCCCTCCATCACCATTTCTACAGGATTTGCTTCCTGCAGCACTAAGTTTTTGTACCTCTGCCACTAGTTACCCACAGAGATCTACGTATACTACTAATAATAAAAGCAGCTAATATTTACCAAGATCTTCTTATTTAGCAGGCACTAAGGGCTTTACAGGTACTTCTTATTTAGCAGGCACTTATTTACAGGTACTATTATCTCATTTTATTCTCAGTCTGTAGCTGTTGTTATCTCTAGACGTCAGTATGATGCACTATGACAGAATGGAGGTCCTGAAAAGCCTCTTACTGCAGGACACCTAGAAATGACTCAAACTATAACAAAACAACTTGTCAATGCAAATCTGAGCTGGTGAGAGAGAGACAAAATTCCCTAGGACGGCAAACAACAGCGTAGAAGAAGCTAAAGGCCAGGGTGGTAAGCAAGCCCAAAGGGCTTTGGCTGCCCTAGGATGTTGGCTGGTTTTCCTAACCAAGGGGCTTGGATTTTAATAGTCACTTGGTAAAGGAAGGCCAAGCCTTAGAACTCACTCCAGGTAGAAAGTTGGAACTTAAATGCCTGTATTAAGGAAAGAAAAAAAAAAAAGCTGGAGAGAAAATAAAAAAATCAATGATCTAAGCATCCATGTTGAAAAATTAACCACGAATTAAATCCTAAGAAAGTAACAAAGAGCGGAAATTAACATAAAACAAAACACACGCAGGCCCGCTGAAGCTAGAGCCCTGGAAGACGTACAACTTCGGTGGAGAGTGGGGACTAGAAAAAAAATTCCATCCAGAAGCAAAGGGAGACCGCAAAGAAACTTGCCTGTCTTGTCCTGGTTCTGAATTGAGGACCAAAAGGCTCTGGGAATTCATAAACATGGGCCTCCCCAGCTCAGGTTAGAGCAGGCAAACAACAAGCAAATAAACAAGCATAAAAAGGAGTCCCTGGTCGACAAATCCCCCAGAACACCTCGCAGCCTCAAAGGCAAGACCTCTGCCGCAAGACATACCCTCCACACAAGCTGCCCACACTCACCGTCCGGAGAAGGGGAGCCCAAAAGCCGTGGACACCGCTCACACGCACAACCCTCAGCGTCTAACTCACCTCCATCCTTTATAAGTGCTGACTCTCAAAGCGTAATGCTGGAGTCACCTGGAACTCCTTAGAAATGCAAATCACTGGGGCCCAGCTGGACCCACTGAAATCAGGCGCTCTGGGGTGGATCCCAACAATCTGTTTCACAAGCCCTGTAAGCGATTCTGATGCGCTCAGTTTGAGAATTTTATACCCATTCTTCCTCCTGTTGGGGAAGAAGAAAACTTTCTTCTACCCTTCTAGGTTTTTCTGACTGGTCTAAGAATTAAAGTGACATGAGACAGATTAACAGGCGAAAATCAAATGTGAACGAGAGGTTCAAGAAAGATAAAATGAGGTCTATATGCCATCCCGAGCTAAGGAACAGAACAGGGTTCTGGGGCTTCCAAGGCCAGGGAGGGTCCTTCACAGGATGATAAGAAGAGCATATGTTTGGTAATTAGATGTTTGCCCTGCCATATACATGGGACTACTTCGATAAAATTTATCTCTGGTAATGACTCCTTTTCTGGGAAAAGAAAACCTACAAACAGGTTAAATTCCTTTAGGTAGTTAAGGGAGAGGCAGTAGTTTTCTCTTGAGTCCAAAGGGTCTTCACTACCTTCAGATAATAGTAATCCACGTGCCCAAAGAGCAAAAACTGGGGAGGCCTGTTCTGAACCCCTACATTAGCAAGGACTGCCACCAAGACAAAAATATTCAATAAGTCCAATAAGATTGGGAATTATCACTCCAGAACACAAGTATATATTATGCCTACCAAACCTTAAATATAATTTTTAGACCACCAAAGAGAAATTTTATTTTTAAAGCACTGGAACACATATGAGTCATTCTTTTCACATTTTATATAATAAAATAGTAGACCCTTTAAACAAGTAGGGTTTCAGCTTTAAAAATGAAGTCTTCTCACATGATTATTTATAACCTATTTTTGTAATAATTAAAATATGACTGAAAGATACCAATTACTTTCACATGAATAGAACGCCATTTACATAAATTACAATGCTAATAATCTTCTATTTTCAATCTAGAATTTGGGTGTATGTGCTGTGTTTTTCCTTGGGTAGAAAGAACGACTCTTAAACAGAGTATTTATTCTGTTGCTTTGAATACACGAATAGTTTTGAAATTAGGACATCTTGCTTGGGACACAACTAAATCATCTGGTCACCTCCAATTACACTTTCAGTTGTGAGTTCTTACACACTGGTGTTCAGAGTGTTTGTTTATTTCAACTTCATGCAGGTCTGAAATGCTGATAGACTTCATTAACAATGAGAACTTTTATTTCATAGAGTCTATGACCTCATGTTTTCTATTTCATATTGTTGTTTCATCAGAAAATATGTTCTATAAGTTTCCTTGGGTCATACTGTAATAAAGACAGAGTGGACTTTTTGCTTTAAGCAGGATGTTAGGATCCTGGGGGTGGGGCGCTCTGCATTGGTAGAGCTACTACAACCTGAAGTTTATTTGCTCACTTCTACGAATCTAGAATTTAAGTGGATATTTTATTTAAAAATGATCAGTTCCTGGCACAAGCTGTACACCAGTAATTATTCACAACAAAATACCCCATTCAAGTGATAAGAACCTTTATGTCTACCACGCAAAGCATGTCTTACCTAATTTCAAGATTTCAGACTGACACAATCAGTGATGAGAATGACCATTTTTTAAATTGAAGTATAGCTGATTTACAATGTTGTGTTAGTTTCTGGTATACAGCAAAGTAATTCAGATATACATGTCTCTGTGTGTGTGTATTTTTATATATATATATATATTCTTTTTCAGATTCTGTTCCATTACAGATTACTACAAGACATTGAATATATTGATAGTTCCCTGTGCCATACAGTGTGTCCTTGTTGTTTATTTTATATACAGTAGGGTGTATCTGCAAATCCTGAACTCCTAATTATCCTCCCTACCCTTTCCCCTTTGGTAATGATAAGTCTGTTTTCTATATCTGTGGTCTGTTTCTGTTTTGTAAATAAGTTCATTTGTATCGTTTTTTTAGATCCCACATATAAGTGATATCATATGATATTTGTCTTTCTCTGATTTACTTCACTTAGTATGATCATCTCTAGGTCCATCCATGTTGCTGCAAATGGCATTATTTCATTCCTTCTTTATGGCTGAGTAATATTCCATTATATATATATACCACATCTTCTTTATCCATTCGTCTGTCCATGGACATTCAGGTTGCTTCCATGTCTTGGCTATTGTAAATAGTGCTGCTACGAACACAGGGGCGCATGTATCTTTTTGAATTAGAGTTCAAATATGGATATGTGCCCAGGAGTGGGATTGCTGGGTCCTATGGTAATTCTATTTTTAGTTTTTTAAGGAACTTACATACTGTTCTTGATAGTGGCTGCACCAATTTACATTCCCACCAACAGTGCAGGAGGGTTCCCTTTTCTCCACACCCTCTCTAGCATTTATTGTTTGTAGGCTTTTTGAAGATGGCCATTCTGACCAGTGTGAGGTAGTACCTCACTGTAGTTCTGATTTGTATTTCTCTTAATGATTAGTGATGTTGAGTATCTTTTCATGTGCCTATTGACCATCTGTATGTCTTCTTTGGAGAAATGCAGAATGACCTTTTATACCATGTGCTTCCCTTCCTTGTACATAAGCACAGGGGCAGGGTCTATTGGCACATGTGCAATAGATGTAAGAGCAAAGTAATTCTGAGAATTGCCCCAGGTGGAGAAAGTTTTTCTAGGCAAGCTACCTGCGCTGCCCAAGCAGTCTTTGCTGGTGATTGTTTTGACCTGAGTCCCTCACCCCACATCTCCTCTCCTTTACTCTCTCAGTTGCCTCAAATATATGTACTCAACTCTCCAGACCCAAGAGTCAGGACTTGTGTTCTTGACAGAAGGTGTTTGACCCAGTCCCCTGTCATTCCATCTCAATTGACACAAGGATGAGTCATCATAGAGAACAGCTCCAGCTCCACCACCAGAAGCTTACTCATCCCATACACATCACCCTCCCTAATAGCAACATCACCTTCATTGCCTTTTCCATACCCACCAACATGAACCTCCACATCAATATTCCAATGGGTCACAAACATCAACACAATCATTATCACTGGGACTTCCCTGGTGGTGCAGTGGTTAAGAATCTGCCTGCCAATGCAGGGGACACGGGTCCAGGAAGATCCCACATGCCAGCGGAGCAACTAAGCCTGTGCGCCAGAACTACAGAGCCTGCGCTCTAGAACCCGCAAGCCAAATCTACTGAGCCCGCATGCCACAATTACTGAAGCCCGCACGCTGAGAGCCCGTGCTCCACAACAAGAGAAGCCACCGCAATGAGAAGACCGTGCACCACAATGAAGAGTAGCCCCCACTCGCGGCAACTAGAGAAAGCCTGCACACAGCAACAAAGACCTAATGCAGCCCAAAATAAATACATTAATTAATTAAATTTTTTTTAAAAATCAGGGCTTCCCTGGTGGCACAGTGGTTGAGAATCTGCCTGCCAATGCAGGGGAGACGGGTTCGAGCCCTGGTCTGGGAAGATCCCACGTGCTGTGGAGCAACTAGGCCCATGAGCCACAATTACAGGACCTGTGCGTCTGGAGCCTGTGCTCCGCAACAAGAGAGGCTGCGATAGTGAGAGCCCCGTGCACTGCGATGAAGAGTGGCCCCCACTTGCTGCAACTAGAGAAAGCCCTCGCACAGAAATGAAGACCCAACACAGCCATAAATAAATAAATAAAAATTTTTTAAAAATTCATTAGCATTATCTCAAATGCCATCACTATTTTAGGAAGTTGTGTGGTATGTTGGAAAAAGCAAAGGAGCCCTGAAGCCAGGCTGAAATACTTTGAAATTACAGCTGTATCTCTCACCATTTATGGGAGCTTGGGCAAGTTCCTCATCTTGAATGTTTTTTCTCATCTGTAAATCATAGGGATCCTACCTTCCTCACATGGTGTTTGCAAAGATGAAGTGAGGTCAAGTATGTACACCATCTTGTACAGTAGTGGCTCCTAGTAGGTGCCCAACAACTGTTGGTATTTTGGGTATATTGTGGTACTCAATAAACACTGAACACGTGACAATGAATAAATGAATAAACAAACTTTCCTTGGAGAACAAAAGGAGCTAGATATTCTCAAGGAATATGTTATTTAGGCTGGAGGTTTTCAAACCTTTAGTTGTTGTTGTTAGTGGCAAAAACCTTTCCTCAGGCAAAATCATACGCAAAAAAGTCAACACTGAAAATAAGACAAATGGAGCTGCTTCAATTAGAGCAGGGCTGAGGGTCTGTGGCCGCCTTACTCAGATGCATTTGCTCCCTTCATCACATGCCAGCTCACCTTTGCCCTGAGACTCCAAAAAGTGCAGCTTGAAACCACAGATCTAGACTATATTCTCAAAACTAAATTTTATTATATCCTTTATCTAGGTTCCACATATTTTTGTTCTATTTTCTGTTTGTTAACAACATAAATGAAATCTTTGTCATTACATCTTCTGACTTGTTTTGCTGTTGATTACGTAGGAAAGCTGCCTTTGTAGATAAATTCTCCTAAAAATTCTTCAGGTGTATCAGTTTACTCTCCTAGGGTTTTCCAAGTACATAATCATGTTGGTTACAAAAGATAACTTTATCTCATCCTAGCCAATATTTTAATCTCTTATTTGTTTCATGTTTTAGTGTATGCACTGGACCCGAAAATAATGGAATTTAAAAATGGTCCTGGTATACATCCTTGTTTAGGTCTTGATTTTAATTAGCTTTCTTCTAGACCAGTTATTCTCTACTATTTTGCTGGAGTCCCAACCCCCTGAGATTCTGATTTAATTGGTCTGAGGCAGATCTCAGGCTTCAGTAGGTTTTAAAAGATCTCCAGGTGATTCTTATGTTCAGAGAATTGAGACCCCGGAGCTCCAGGTAATTCACCATGAAGTATGTTAGCTGCTTATTTAATATATATGTTCCTTACCATGTTTAGGAAGGATTTGCTGTCCTACAAGCCTAAGATTTGGTTTTTTGTTTGTTTGGGGTTTTTTTGTTTGTTTGTTTAGAAAGTGTTGCAATTATCTATTGAGATACATATATATACACATACATATATATACACATATATATTCTTATTGGATGTATTAAAGTGAATGAATGAAACACCCTTGTATCTATTCCTAGGTTAAAGTTGGCCATGGTGGGTAGCCCCTCGATTGTTTTGCTGAGTCCAGCTTGCATTTACAGTTAGCATTTAGAATGATGTATTTCTATGTACTCTCTGTCCTACTCTAGTAACGACAACAAAGATAATAGCATTATGTTTAAGAAGTGTTTATCTTCCAGACACCGTTCGAAGTCCCTCATATGATTATTTCATTTATTTCTCAGTCTTACACATAATGGGAATTGAAGCACAAAAGGCTTAAACATCCTGCCCGCAGTCACAGAGCTAGGGCACAGGAGAGACAGGATCTGAAGTCCAGTAACTGGCGCTGGAGGACACGTTGGGAGCACCATTTCATCCCACCCCGCTGCTCTCAGTCCCATCACGTGCCCCCGTGTGACCCTGGGTAGCAGACAAATAAGTTCCTTAACCTCTGATTTCTTCAGTTTGCTCACTGGTAAAATGAGGATAATAGTTATCCCTCCCTTGTAGGGTTGTCAGAAGAATTGCCTGAATTAATATTTGTGAAGTGCTCAGAACCATGCCTGACACTAAGGACCACATAAGTGTGTCTTAAATAGATCCTAGCCAGGCTATCCGGTTGCGGGTCTTATCCATTACCTGTTTGGAGTCAGGGTTATGCCAGTTTAAAAAATGACCTGACTAGCTTTTATTCTCTTGCTAGTTTTTCTTAAATCAATTGTAGTCATTTCTATTTTCTCCCAGTCGTTCATTTTCTATTTTATTAGCATGGGCACACAGAATTTTTTTTAATAATAGGAAGTTCTATACTGTTATCACCTTTTACTTTCCCCATTTTTTTGAATTTTCTCTGTTTACAACAAAAAACACACTAGCTTTGATTTTTTTGATTTTGTTTTGGTTATTTAAAAAGAAACCAATCCTTGAACTTATCTCTTAATGCTATTTATTTTCTGTTTTATAAATAATTGATTTCTGGGGTTTTATATCTATCTTCTTGAATAAAAGGCTTCATTTATCTCGTTTTAATCCAGCATCACAACCTTTCCTGTGTATGCCTTTGATCAGATAAACATTTTTTTTATTTGTGCTATTCCTAATCAACCTGCTTTTTTTTTTTTGCGGTACACTGGGCCTCTCACTGCTGTGGCCTTTCCCGTTGCGGAGCACAGGCTCCGGACGCGCAGGCTCAGCGGCCATGGATCACGCGGCCAGCCGCTCCGCGGCATGTGGGATCTTCCCGGACCAGGGCACGAACCCGTGTCCCCTGCATCGGCAGGCGGACTGTCAACCACTGCGCCACCAGGGAAGCCCTCAACCTGCTTTTGAGGTGTTACCCCAATCACTTCGTTCACCCTTCGTCCACCCCTTTTTCAGTCACATTTATTCCCTCTGCATTTGCTCCCTCAGGCTACTGTCTCCTCTGGGGCCTCTCTTATAAAACAGGTATTCTCTTGACTCAGTTTATCTCCTTCCAGCATCGGGTGATTAGATATAATTACAGTGATGGAGGGGAGATTAGATTTTTCATTCATTTTTCTGAACCGGTTACATGATCCAGGCTCCCAAAGGGACAACTGATAGTTCTCCCATACAAACAAGAAGTAACTAGAAAATATAATGAAAGAGCTGGTGTCATTTTCCCTAACAGGAGAAAGAGGAGGAGGGAGGGAAGGAAAGAAGGAGGGAGGGAGGGAGGGAGGGAGGAAGGAAAGGAGGGAAGGAGGGAATAAACTTAAGAAACATGCAGGAACTATATAAAGAAGACTTTCACAAAACTAAAAATCTTGAGAGACATTTAAAAAGGAAAAACAGCTTGAATATAAATGGAGAGCTACTCCTTGTATTGGAATAGGAAAAGCTAATATTGTAAGAATGTCAATTCTCTCTAAATTAATATGTAAATTTGTTGCAAGCCCAAGAAAATATTAATTGATTTTTAAAATCAGAGTAGCTGGTTCTAAGCTTTTTGTGTAAATATCAAAATTCAAGCTCAGCCAGAAAAAAATTTCTGAAAAGGGCACATGAAGAATTTAGGCCAAGTTCTACCAGATAATGAAACAGATTACAAAGCAAATGTGATTACGCCAGATGAATGAATCATGAGAGACAATCCAGAACTGGACTCAAATGCATATGCAAATTTAGTATATGACAAAGGCGACATTTCAAAGCAAACGCATTATTCAAATAATAGTAATAATAAAACTCTTCATACAGTTATAATACCTTTTTCTTATGAATGTTTTCATTTTTGTTATAATGTTATGTATTTATTATATGTTATAACATTTGTTATGAATGTTACACATGTTTGTATAAAAGAATCTGTAAATTCCTAGGAGAAAATGGAAATTACTTTTATATTATGGATTGGGTAAAGCCTTTTTAATATTTACTGAGCACTTGTTGCCAAGGACTTCAAGGACTTTTTAAACACTTTACGTATATTTATTTATTTGATCCCCACACTATGTTATCATCCCCATTTGACAAAGGAGAAAGCAAAGCATGAGAAGCTGAAGGAAAGTTGGCTCTTGACCCCATGGCTCAAAAGTGGCAGAGTGAGGGCTTCCCTGGTGGCGCAGTGGTTGAGAGTCCGCCTGCCGATGCAGGGGACACGGGTTCGTGCCCCGGTCCAGGAAGATCCCACATGCCGCGGAGGGGCTGGGCCCGTGAGCCATGGCCACTGAGCCTGCGCGTCCAGAGCCTGTGCTCCGCAACGGGAGAGGCCACAACAGTGAGAGGCCCGCGTACCGCAAAGTGGCAGAGCGGAAGTACACAACTAGTTAGTTTTACTCTGAAGCTTGTGTTCTCAACCATCATGATAAGCTAGCTGTGTAAGCAACCGACAAACGACCTGGAAAACAAACAAAGATGGAGCCCAGTGATGGTCCAGCTTGCTGGGCTTAATCTGTCCTTGACCTTGAAACATGGGCAATATCTGACTGCATATGTTCACAGATGAGTCACTGTTAGCACAGGTATAAAATGTCTTGGCATTATTATCTTTTTTAAAAAATATTTTTTGTTTTTTTATTTCTTTATTTTTGGCTGCATTGGGTCTTTGTTGCTGCATGTGGGTTTCCTCTAGTTGCGGTGAGCAGGGGCTACTCTTCGTTGCGGTGCACAACCTTCTCATTGCAGTGGCTTCTCTTTGTTGCAGAGCACAGGCTCTAGGTGCGCGGGCTTCAGTAGTTGTGGCACGCAGGCTCAGTAGTTGTGGCGCAAGGGCATCTTCCCGGACCAAGGCTCGAACCCATGTCCCCTGCGTTGGCAGGCGGATTCCTAACCAGTGCGCCACCAGGGAAGCCCCCTTGGCATTATTATCTAACCTGTGAAAACAGGGAGCAGGATGGCCCTGCTGGAGGGAAACCGCCCACAAGCAGGAAAGAAGAATCAGGTGATACAATGTGAGAAAAGCAGTTTTACGATCTGGTAAAGTCATTATGCTGTACCTGGCAGGACCTTACCTTGGAAATACAAAATCCCACCATAAACAACCCATGTGTTTCCCACGAAGAAGAAGAGCAAGCATACCCAACATCTCATGCCTGATGGCGCCTGGCATGCTTTGTTTAAAGCCTGTGGGTCATTGTGTTAAAGAGAAAAACTACATGGATTTGTTGTGTTCAAGTCTATGATACCAAAACCTAGACTTAATACCTAAACTAACTGCAACTTCAACCTTCCCCAGAAATGTACTCTAAATCAACCAGTTTGGAGTTTTCTGGTCAGCACCAATGAGGTAATCTGTCACATCAGCTGGCCCACTCCATCCCATTCCAGAAAAAGAAGAGACAATCTTCATGAAAAAATCATGGTCCTTCCTCCCAAAAAGAAGTCCTGGCCCAAAATTACCCTTTCTTTTCTTTTGCTACCGACTTCCTTGCCTCACCCGCCTTTCTATAAAAGTCTTCCATTTTGTATTCCTCCTAGGAGTCCTACTGTTTACTAGGTGGGATGCTACCTGATTCATGAGTCTCCTAATAAAGCCAATTAGATCTTCAAACTAACTCAGCTGAATTGTTTTTTTAACAATAGTTTACAACAATAGTAAACTAAACATAAAGTAGGGTTTATGTATCAGGGGGCTCATTTTTGTCAACCCTCCAACCCAGTCCTCTGCAGAATTACTTATCTTACTGCTTACCCCAAATTAAATTCCCGATGGAAAAAAGATTTTTTATATAAATCAAACTATAAAGGTCTGGGAGAAAACATGGTGAAATTATTCTTAATATCCAGAGTGAAATAGATCTTTTCTAAACTTGAACATTAAGCTCAGATGTTATGAGGGAAAAGAGGGATCGTTTTTACTTTATTAAAATTTAAAATTTTTGTATAGAAAAAATAAAGGCAAATGAAAATTAGAGAAAACATCTGTATCACCCAGAGCAGACAAAAGGCTAATTTCCATAATACATTAAGAACTTTACAAAAACAAAATGCAATACAAAACAATAATAAAAAAAAACCAAAACAATGGAATGAGCAGAGGACCCAAACAAGAAGCACACTAGAAAAGAAATATAAATGGCTTAACAAATATGAGAAGATGGTCAACCTCCTAATTTTAGAAAGCAATTTAAAATAAAAATGAAACACCACTATTCATCTATTGGACAAAAATCTTTGCTAATGCACAATATTGGTGAGGGAAGAGGAAAGAGACACTTTCACACACTGAGTAGATTAACTAGTACCTCTTTTTTGGAGGGCAATTAAACATGATAATAGTAATAATAATAATAGCAATAGCTTTGTCGACTGAAAGAAAAATGCCCAACATGAGAGTTGTGAGTTTAAGTTCCATTCAGGGTCTTAGTGAGGACTATAGCCCAGGAGACAGCCACTCAGTAGCTCTGAGTAAATTGCTCCAGAGAAGTAGGGGAGGAACCAGTAGATATGAATTTTTGGCTAGAAAATACATGCTGTCAAGCATACATCTTAGTAAAAGATTACTGCTAATCACAAACAACATATCTCAAGTTAATGATTTAGTGCTTTTCTATATATGGGAAGATGCAAGAATCTGAGGTCATTGAAAGTCTTCCTGAGATATGCATCTTAACTATCTAGGGGCCCCCTTATCTAAAGCACAGAGTGCCCTATCCTGTTTTTCATCCTGAATTCCTCTCAGGTGCAGGTGCACTGTCCTGGGTGACTGCAGTGGGTTGTGACTTAACCCTTAACTGGGTGATGAGTGACACTTCTTGTTCTTTTTTTTCTACAGCTTACATTTATTGAGTATTTGCTATGTTGGACAGACAATGGTCTATGTGTTTAGATACTTTAATTCATGCACTCCTCATAACAACCAAATGAAGTGGTTTCTACTGTTATCCCTATGAGAAAACTGAGGCACGTAAAGATTAAGAAACTTGATGAACAAGGTCCTACTGTATAGCACTGGGAACTATATTCAATATCCTGTGACAAATCATAATGGAAAAGAATATGAAAAACAATATATATATAAGTATAAATGAGTCACTTTGCTGTAAGAAGAAATTAACACAACATTGTAAATCAACTATACTTCAATAAAATTTTTTTTAATGTGAAAAAAATAAATGAATCATACTGGAAGGGGAGAAAAAAGATCAAGAAGCTTGTTCAAGATCACATGTCCAGTAAATGGAGAAGCTGGATTCAAACTCAAACAGTCTGAAAAGTTCAGTTTAAAATGCCAAGCTTAACAATGTCCATAAAAATTTAAAATGTTTACACTTATTATCTATACCCATTCATTAGAATTAGGTTTGGCTACACAACACAGAAAAGAAAATAACTATTGAGGTAAAAGTGTATTTCTCTCCCATGTAAATAAAGTCCAGTCCAGAACTGGTAGAACAGCTTGATTATATGAAGTGCTTAGGAATCTGGTTCCTTCCAGCTTACCACTCACCATCCAAACGGTGTGGCCCTAGAGCTCATAGTCCACGGCAGCAGGTGAATTACAGGAAGGAATAAATAATAAAGGACAAAGGCATGCATCAGTTGTCTCAAAGAAGTTTCTCAGAAGCTGCCACACTGCTTTGGCTGCAAGGGAGGCTGGGAAATGTCTTAATTCTGAGCAGCCATAGGCACAGCTAAGCATCAATAATAACCAAGGAAGAGGAGGGGAATGGATATTGAGGGGTCTCTGTCCTTCCTACTGACACCACAATTCCAGTTCTAGGAAAATTTCCAACAGACGAATGGCACAGACGAATGGCACATTTGTACAAAAATATATTATACTGATTATTCTCCATTTATCCAGATATATTTCTGACCCTGCTCTGCCAGCCTGTGCCCTGGTACTTGACCTCCACGGATCAGCATCATTCGGGCTTTTTTGTCTTCTGGATTCCACTTGTATTCAGCAGATGTACCAGCAGGAAACCAGAGAGCAAGAGGAGAACGCAGTCAGGATATTTACTCTGATGGCTACAGTTTTGGCAGTGGCTACACTTTTCAATCTATGGCCACAGCTCCTGTTGGGTAACCCCTGTCGTAGGGCAAAGGGCTCACTGGCGTCTACCAACACTGCTCCCTCCCCACGTCCTTTTGAGCCTAGGGGAGGTGAGGGCTTCTCACTGTCGCTAGTTCCTGACCACTTAACCATGTAATGTTTGGTTCATTAATCCTGCCAGCACCTGTATCAACAGTCCCTCCATTAAACTCTCTTCAGTTAAGCTTTGGAGGTACCACCTGCTTCCCCCTGGACTCTGGCTGATACACATATGTACAAGGATTTTTACTGCAGCATTGCTTGAAATCGCAGTAGATTAGAAACAAATTAAATATTCATCAATAGGGGTCTGATGAAATACATATAATATAATCAGAGTAGAAATACTATGTAGCGGTTTGAAAAATAATGTCTCACTGTACTATACACTTAACGTTTTAAGAGGGTCAGTCTCATGTTATATGTTCTTACCACAATTAAAAAGTAGGTCTCCAGGAGCTGAAATGGAGAGCTCTTGATGGTAGGATGCTACCGACTAGTTTTAAAATATAGATATAAATGTATATTTAGATAGGTGTACACGTGTGTTTTATATATATGCCTTTATATACTAAGATGTGTGTTTTATACATAATATGCATTTATATACTTAGAGGTTTGCAGGAAAAAACTAGAAAGTGATAATAGTGGTTACCTCTGGGGAAGAATAATGGAGGCCCAGGCCAGGACAGAGATTTACTTTCATTGAATATCCTTTTATACTATATGAATTTTTACCATGTATTATTACCCTAAAAAACAAAAGTAGTTAGGGAAAAAAAGATTGCTTTCCTCAGGACACATACAGGGAAATGTAGGAATAGGACGATAACATCCCTTTGATACTCCATTACTTAATGGGGATTCCAACTTCCTCTCCTCTCCACTCTCTGTCCTCCCCTTGTCTTCTTCCCCTATACAGGGCCACACCGAGAATCCTCCTTTTAAGAAAGGGCAGCACCTCATCCCCTTGAGGCTAGTGTAGTTCTTAATGTGGCCCTCCCCAGGTGGCCATTGCTCTCACCACATTCGAGCTTTTCCATGATCCAGAATCTTCTTACCTGCTTATAGTTCTTACCATTAACCTTTCAACGACCGGCCTCTGAGGAAATTAAACTACCTTTCAGTTTTCTGAAAAGAAATCTTACTCTTGGTTTACAGCTCTTGGAACATGGTGAATTCTGCTAGGATTGACCAAAAGGACCCTCTGGTTGAATTCAAAAGCACCGGAGTCTTGGTGTGGCTTTCGTCTTTGGATCCCATTTCTTCCTTCGGTTATTGACTTAGCATCAATAATATGGAGTACCTGTGTACTGGGTTCACCTCTTGGTGAGTATCAAGCCAAAAGACACAACCAAGCCAAAGACCAGAAGAAGGAAGGATTTATTACTTGAGCAAGTAAGGAGAGCACCGGGGAGATTTCCCAAAGCAGTGTCACCTCAAACAGCAAAAGTGGGGAGATTTTAAGCTAAGGCCACATGCATATTCATGAAGGGATTTGAGGAGTGTAGGCATATTCATGAAGGGGCTTGAGCAGAAGAGAATGCCGCATAGAGTTGGGGCAAAGGTCAACAGAGTCCAAGCTTTAGATGACCAAAGCCATGAGGGTTAGAAAAGGTCAACATCACCATCCCTTAGGTTCCAGTTGATCTGGTTGTTGACTTCTCAAGGGGGATTTAATTTCTGCAAAACAGCTCAAGAAAGTGCTTCAGGCTAAACCTTACCTTTGAAACAGAAAGGGGAGTCTTTACAACTCATTCGTTATCTTTGCTATTGCTCCTTCTCTTGCCTGATAACAGTGGTTTATTCTTTTGTTGCTTTAGGATCATTATTACTGAGACCTGTCAAAGGGCGAGCATTGTAGCCAGGCTCAGATCACAAAATGGCTCAGGCCTAAAATGGCTTCTCTAAGGTGAAAGAGCTATATCTGGTTCTTTTCCTCCAGGGACCCCCTACCCTGTCTGCTTATACCTGCCCTGTTCCAAAACTCTAGGAGGTACCAGAAATTAAGAAAATGAGACAGGAGAGGAAGATGGCGGAAGAGTAAGACGCGGAGATCACCTTCCTCCCCACAGATACACCAGAAATACATCTACACGTGGAACAACTCCTACAGAACACCTACTGAATGCAGGCAGAAGACCTCAGACCTCCCAAAAGGCAAGAAACTCCCCACGTACCTGGGTAGGGCAAAAGGAAAAAGAATAAACAGAGACAAAAGGATAGGGACGGGACCTGCACCAGTGGCATGGAGCTGTGAAGGAGGAAAGGTTTCCACACACTAGGAAGCCCCTACGCAGGCAGAGACTGTGGGCGGTGGAGGGGGTAAGCTTCGGAGCCAGGGAGGAGAGCGCAGCAACAGGGGTGCAGAGGCAAAGCGGAGAGATTCCCACACAGAGGATCGGTGCCGACCGGCACTCACCAGCCCGAGAGGCTTGTCTGCTCACCCGCCGGGGCGGGCGGGGCTGCGAGCTGAGGCTCGGGCTTTGGTCGGAGCGCAGGGAGAGGACTGGGGTTGGCTGCGTGAACACAGCCTGAAGGGGTTAGTGCACCACAGCTAGCCAGGAGGGAGTCCGGGAAAAGGTCTGGAGCGGCCGAAGAGGCAAGAGACTTTTTCTTCCCTCTTTGTTTCCTGGTGCGCGAGGAAAGGGGTTTAAGTGCGCTGCTTAAAAGAATTCCAGGGGCTTCCCTGGTGGCGCAGTGGTTGAGAGTCCGCCTGTCGATGCAGGGGACGTGAGTTCGTGCCCCGGTCTGGGAAGATCCCACGTGCCGTGGAGCGGCTGGGCCAGTGAGCCATGGCCGCTGAGCCTGCGCGTCCAGAGCCTGTGCTCCGCAAAGAGAGAGGCCCAAGTACCGCAAAAAAAAAAAAAAAAAGAACTCCAGAGATGCGAGCAAGCCGCGGCTAAAAACGTGGACCCCGGAGACGGGCGCGAGCCGTGGCTAAAAGCATGGACCCCAGAGACGGGCGGGAGATGCTAAAGCTGCTGCTGCCGCCACCAAGGGGCCTGTGTGCGAGCACAGGTCACTATCCACACCCCCTTCCGGGGAGCCTGTGCAGCCCGCCACTGCCAGGTTCCCGGGATCCAGGGACAACTTCCCAAGGAGAACACATGGCACGCCTCAGGCTGGTGCAACGTCACGCAGGCCTCTGCCGCCGCAGGCTCGCCCCACACTCCGTGCCCCTCCCTTCCCCCGGCCTGAGTGAGCCAGAGCCCCTGAATCAGCGGCTCCTTTAACCCCGTCCTGTCTGAGCAAAAAACAGACACCCTCCAGCGACCTACACGCAGAGGCGGGGCCAAATCCAAAGCTGAGCCTCTGTGAGCTGTGAGAACAAAGAAGAGAAAGGGAAATCTCTCCCAGCAGCCTCAGAAGCAGTGGACTGAAGCTCCACAATCAACTTGATGTACCCTGCATCTGTGGAATACATGAATAGACAACCAATCATCCCATATTGAGGAGGTGGACTTTGAGAGCAAGATTTATGATTTTTTCCCCTTTTCCTCGTTTTGTGAGTGTGTATGTGTATGCTTCTGTGTGAGATTTTGTCTGTATAGCTTTGCTTCCACCATTTGTCCTAGGGTTCTGTCAGTTTTTTGTTTTCTTAATAATTAATTTTAATAACTTTATTATACTTTACCTTCTTTCTTTCTTTCTCTCTCTCTCTCCCTTTCTTTCTTCCTTCCTTCCTACCTTCCTTCCTTCCTTCCTTTCTCTTTCTTTCTTTCTTTCTTTCTTTCTTTCTTTCTTTCTTTCTTTCTTCCTTTCTTTCTTCCTTTCTTTCTTCCTTTCTTTCTTTCTTTCCTCCCTACCTTCCTTTAGACAACAAATCATCCCAAATTGAGGAGGTGGACTTTGAGAGCAAGATTTATGATTTTTTCCCCTTTACCTCTTTTGGTGAGGGTGTATGTGTATGCTTCTGTGTAAGAGTTTGTCTGTATAGCTTTGCTTCCACCATTTGTCCTAAGGTTCTATCCATCCCTTTTTTTCCCCTAAATAATTATATTTTAATTTAATAACTTTATTATACTTTACTTTATTTTATTTTACTGTATCTTCTTTCTTTCTTTCTTTTTTCCTTCCTTCCATCCTTCCTTCCTTCCTCCCACCATCCCTCCCTCCCTCCCTCCTTTCTTTCCTACTTTCCTTCTTTTCTCCTTTCTTTCCTTCTTTCTTCCTTCCTTCCTTGCTGCCTTCCTTCCCTCCTTTCTTTCTTTCTTTCTTTCTTTCTTTCTTTCTTCCTACTTCTACTAATTCTTTCTCTCTACTTTTTCTCCCTTTTATTCTGAGCCGTGTGGATGAAAGGCTCTTGGTGCTGCAGCCAGGAGTCAGTGCTGTGCCCCTGAGGTGGGAGAGGCAACTTCAGGACACTGATCAGCAAGCGTCCTCCCAGCTCCACATAATATCAAATGGCGAAAATTTCCCAGAGATCTCCATCTCAACACCAGCACCCAGCTTCACTCAATGACCAGCAAGCTACAGTGCTGGACAACCTATGCCAAACACCTAGCAAAACAGGAACACAACCCCACACATTAGCAGAGAGGCTGCCTAAAATCGTAATAAGTCCACAGACACCCCAAAACACACCACCAGACGTGGACCTGCCCACTACAGAGACAAGATCCAGCCTCATCCACCAGAACACAGGCACTAGTCCCTTCCACCAGGAAGCCTACGCAACCCACTGAACCAACCTTAGCCACTGGGGACAGACATCAAAAACAACGGGAACTACAAACCTGCAGCCTGCAAAAAGGAGACCCCAAACACAGTAAGATAAGCAAAATGAGAAGACAGAGAAACACACAGCAGATGAAGGAGCAAGATAAAAACCCACCAGACCTAACAAATGAAGAGGAAATAGGCAGTCTACCTGAAAAAGAATTCAAAATAACGATAGTAAAGCTGATCCAAAATCTTGGAAACAGAATGGACAAAATGCAAGAAACATTTAACAAGGACCTAGAAAAACTAAAGATGAAACAAACAATGATGAACAACACAATAAATGAAATGAAAAAGACTCTAGAGGGGATCAATAGCAGAATAACTGAGGCAGAAGAACGGATAAGTGACCTGGAAGATAAAATAGTGGAAATATCTACTGCAGAGCAGAATAAAGAGAAAAGAATGAACAGAACTGAGGACAGTCTCAGAGACCTCTGGGACAACATTAAACACATCAACATTTGAATTACAGGGGTTCCAGAAGAGGAAGAGAAAAAGAAAGGGACTGAGAAAATATTTGAAGAGACTATAGTTGAAAACTTCCCTAATATGGGAAAGGAAAGAGTTAATCAAGTCCAGGAAGCACAGAGAGTCCCATACAGGATAAATCCAAGGAGAAATACACCAAGACACATATTAATCAAACTGTCAAAAATTAAATACAAAGAAAGCATATTAAAAGCAGCAAGGGAAAAACAACAAATAACACACAAGGGAATCCCCATAAGGTTAACAGCTGATCTCTCAGCAGAAGCTCTGCAAGCCAGAAGGTAGTGGCAGGACATACTGAAAGTGATGAAGGAGAAAACCTGCAACCAAGACTACTCTACCCAGCAAGGATCTCATTCAGATTTAATGGAGAAATTAAAACCTTTACAGACAAGCAAAAGCTGAGAGAGTTCAGCACCACCAAACCAGCTTCACAACAAATGCTAAAGGAACTTCTCTAGGCAGCAAACACAAGAGAAGGAAAAGACCTATGATAACGAACCCAAAACAGTTTAGAAAATGGGAATAGGAACATACATATCGATAATTACATTAAATATAAATGGACTAATTGCTCCCACCAAAAGACACAGATTGGCTGAATGGATACAAAAACAAGACCCATATATATGCTGTCTACAAGAGACCCACTTCAGACCTAGAGACACATACAGACTGAAAGTAAGGGGATGGAAAAAGATATTTCATGCAAACGGAAATCAAAAGAAAGCTGGAGTAGCAATTCTCATATCAGACAAAATAGATTTTAAATAAAGACTATTAGCAGAGACAAAGAAGGACACTACATAATGATCAAGGGATCAATCCAAGAAGAATATTTATGTAACCAACATAGGAGCACCTCAATACATAAGGCAAATACTAACAGCCATAAAAGGGCAAATCAACAGTAACACAATCATAGTAGAGGAGTTTAACACCCCACTTTCACCAATGGACAGATCATCCAAAATGAAAATAAATAAGGAAACACAAGCTTTAAATGATACATTAAACAAGATGGACTTAATTGATATTTATAGGACACTCCATCCAAAAACAACAGAATACACATTTTTCTCAAGTGATTATGGAAAATTCTCCAGGATAGATCATATCTTGGGTCACAAATCAAGCCTTGGTAAATTTAAGAAAATTGAAATCGTATCAAGTATCTTTTCTGACCACAACGCCATGAGACTAGATATCAATTACAGGAAAAGATCTGTAAAAAATACAAAGACATGGAGGCTAAACAATACACCACTTATTAACGAAGTGATCACTGAAGAAATCAAAGAGGAAATAAAAAAAATACCTAGAAACAAATGACAATGCAGACACAACGACCCAAAGCCTATGGGATGCAGCAAAAGCAGTTCTAAGAGGGAAGTTTATAGCAATACAAGCCCACCTTAAGAAGCAGGAAACATCTCGAATAAACAACCTAACCCTGCATCTAAAGCAATTAGAGAAAGAAGAACAAAAAAACCCAAAGTTAGCGAGGGAAAGAAATCATAAAAATCAGATCAAAAATAAATGAAAAAGAAATGAAGGAAACAATAGCAAAGATCAATCAAACTAAAAGCTGGTTCTTTGAGAAGATAAACAAAACAGATAAACCATTAGCCAGACTCATCAAGAAAAAAAGGGAGAAGACTCAAATCAATAGAATTAGAAATGAAAAAGGAGAAGTGACAACTGACACTGCAGAAATAAAAAAGATCATGAGAGATTACTACAAGCAACTCTATGCCAATAAAATGGACAACCTGGAAGAAATGGACAAATTCTTAGAAATGCACAAACTGCCAAGACTGAATCAGGAAGAAATGGAAAATACGAACAGCCCAATCACAAGCACTGAAATTGAAACTGTGATTAAAAATCTTCCAACAAACAAAAGCCCAGGACCAGACGGCTTCACAGGCGAATTCTATCAAACATTTAGAGAAGAGCTAACACCTATCCTTCTCAAACTCTTCCAAAATATAGCAGAGGGAGGAACACTCCCAAATTCCTTCTACGAGGCCACCATCACCTTGATACCAAAACCAGACAAGGATGTCACAAAGAAATAAAACTACAGGCCAATATCACTGATGAACATAGATGCAAAAATCCTCAACAAAATACTAGCAAACAGAATCCAAAAGCACATTAAAAGGATCATACACCATGATCAAGTGGGGTTTATCCCAGGAATGCAAGGATTCTTCAATATATGCAAATCTATCAATGTGATAAACCATATTAACAAATTGAAGGAGAAAAACCATATGATCATCTCAATAGATGCAGAGAAAGCTTTTGACAAAATTCAATACCCATTTATGATAAAAACCCAGCAGAAAGTAGGCATAGAGGGAAATTTCCTCAACATAATAAAGGCAAGCCCACAGCCAACATCATCCTCAGTGGTGAAAACTGAAAGCATTTCCACTAAGATCAGGAACAAGACAAGATTGTCCACTCTCACCACTCTTATTCAACATAGTTTTGGAAGTTTTAGCCACAGCAATCAGAGAAGAAAAGGAAATAAAAGGAATCCAAATCGGAAAAGAAGAAGTAAAGCTGTCACTGTTTGCAGATGACATGATACTATACATAGAGAATCCTAAAGATGCTACCAGAA
This sequence comes from Pseudorca crassidens, assembly GCF_039906515.1. Lineage (NCBI taxonomy): Eukaryota > Metazoa > Chordata > Mammalia > Artiodactyla > Delphinidae > Pseudorca > Pseudorca crassidens. The sequence goes on along the minus strand of NC_090303.1, from coordinate 18,538,780 downwards.
AACTACTAGAGCTAATCAACGAATTTGGTAAAGTAGCAGGATACAAAATTAATGCACAGAAATGTCTGGCATTCCTATACACTAATGATGAAAAATCTGAAAGTGAAATCAAGAAAACACTCCCATTTACCAGTGCAACAAAAAGAATAAAATATGTAGGAATAAACCTACCTAAGGAGAGAAAAGACCTATATGCAGAAAATTATAAGACACGGATGAAAGAAATTAAAGATGATACAAATAGATGGAGAGATATACCATGTTCTTGGATTGGAAGAATCAACATTGTGAAAATGACTCTACTACCCAAAGCAATCTATAGATTCAATGCAATCCCTATCAAACTACCACTGGCATTTTTCACAGAACTAGAACAAAAAATTTCACAGTTTGTATGGAAACACAAAAGACCCCGAATAGCCAAAGCAATCTTGAGAACGAAAAACGGAGCTGGAGGAATCAGGCTCCCTGACTTCAGACTATACTACAAAGCTACAGTAATCAAGACAGTATGGTACTGGCACAAAAACAGAAAGATAGATCAATGGAACAGGATAGAAAGCCCAGAGATAAACCCACGCACATATGGTCACCGTATCTTTGATAAAGGAGGCAGGAATGTACAGTGGAGAAAGGACAGCCTCTTCAATAAGTTTTGCTCAGAAAACTGGCCAGCTACATGTAAAAGTATGAGATTAGATCACTCCCTAACACCAAACACAAAAATAAGCTCAAAATGGATTAAAGACCTAAATGTAAGGCCAGAAACTATCAAACTCTTAGAGGAAAAGATAGGCAGAACACTCTATGACATAAATCACAGCAAGATCCTTTTTGACCCACCTCCAAGAGAAATGGAAATCAAAACAAAAATAAACAAATGGGACCTAATGAAACTTCAAAGCTTTTGCACAGCAAAGGAAACCATAAACAAGACCAAAAGACAACCCTCAGAATGGGAGAAAATATTTGCAAATGAAGCAACTGACAAAGGATTAATATCCAAAATTTACAAGCAGCTCATGCAGCTCAATAACAATAAACAAACAACCCAAACCAAAAATGGGCAGAAGACCTAAATAGACATTTCTTCAAAGAAGATATACAGATTGCCAATAAACACATGAAAGAATGCTCAACATCATTAATCATTAGAGAAATGCAAATCAAAACTACAATGAGATATCATCTCACACCAGTCAGAATGGCCATCATCAAAAAATCTAGAAACAATAAATGCTGGAGAGGGTGTGGAGAAAAGGGAGCACTCTTGCACTGCTGGTGGGAATGTGAATTAGTTCAGCCACTATGGAGAACAGTATGGAGGTTCCTTAAAAAACTACAAATAGAACTACCATACGACCCAGCAATCCCACTACTGGGCATATACCCTGAGAAAACCATAATTCAAAAAGAGTCATGTACCAAAACGTTCATTGCAGCTCTATTTACAATAGCCCAGAGATGGAAACAACCTAAGAGCCCATCATCGGATGAATGGATAAAGAAGATGTGGCACATATATACAATGGAATATTACTCAGCCATAAAAAGAAACAAAATTGAGCTATTTGTAATGAGGTGGATAGACCTAGAGTCTGTCATACAGAGTGAAGTAAGTCAGAAAGAGAAAGACAAATACCGTATGCTAACACATATATATGGAATTTAAGAAAAAAAAATGTCATGAAGAACCTAGGGGTAAGACAGGAATAAAGAAACAGACCTACTGGAGAACGGACTTGAGGATATGAGGAGGGGGAAGGGTGAGCTGTGACAAAGCGCGAGAGAGGCATGGACATATATACACTAACAAACGTAAGGTAGATAGCTAGTTGGAAGCAGCCGCATAGCACAGGGATATCAGCTTGGTGCTTTGTGACCGCCTGGAGGGGTGGGATAGGGAGGGTGGGAGGGAGGGAGACGCAAGAGGGAAGAGATATGGGAACATATGTATATGTAAAAATGATTCACTTTGTTATAAAGCAGAAACTAACACACCATTTTAAAGCAATTATACCCCAATAAAGATGTTAAAAAAAAATAAAAAGAAAATGAGTGAACCCTGTCCTTGAAAGATTAATTCTTACGGAGGGGACACAAAAGTGTAAGAGGTGCCAACAGAAGTGAATACAGAGATTAGAGTCAGGACTCAGAGAGAGAGTGGTTGATCCTACTTGGGTACCAGGATGGGTGACTAGAAGGACTACCTAAGAGTATGAGAGGTAGGGGTGGTGGTACTAAAAGGTGGTGAGGGTGTCCTAGGAGGACAAGTGAAAGGGAAGAGTATGTAAAACAGCCGAAGCGATACAACTTGAAGCAGGACATTTAAGGTCACTTAAAACTGTTGATGGAAGATTAACACAGGAAGTCAATATGTTGAAGGTCATTGGTGTCATCCTCATTTAAGGTCACTTAAAACTGTTGATGGAAGATTAACACAGGAAGTCAATATGTTGAAGGTCATTGGTGTCATCCTCATCCTAGAGAGAATCAAAAGGGAAAGATGGGGAATGGGTTAAGAGTGCCTATCACAGTCATTATTCAGGAAAGAAAAAAAAAGAATAAATATTTGGCTGTTGTTTTAGACTGCATTAAAATGTGTTCATATTAAGATGCTGCCTTAACATTCTTGTTGCGGGGGGGGGGGTGGGTAATGACATCTAGGCATGAAATAATAGGGCATATTAAAGAAACTGCTGATCGTTGATGGGGCTAGAGCCTACAGGCATGGACAAATGGCCAGGGAATGATAAGGATGAAGTCACTGAACTGGGGGCTCCACGGTAAGGAGAGTTCCAGCTCACTTGTACTCCGGGCTTCTAGATGTCTTTGAATATGTCATGTTACTGTTGGCTCTGGGAAATATTGGACTCACCTACTGGGGTATTGGAAGAATTTAGTTTAAAATGTGCATGAATGCAATTTGAAGAAAAAGTGGGAGGGTGCAGCTGTACGGGAAAGGCCTTTGCTATCATGCTGAAAGTGCGGGGAACCATGGTTCAGCCGGGCAGTGATGTAACCACTGCATGTTAGAAAGATCACTCTAGGTGGGGTATGGAGGGTGAGGTCAAATATGAGACTACTGCATTGATACTAAGCAAAGCTGGAGAAGGGAGAGGCATGCAAGGAATGTAATGCAGTAGAATCAACTAGTTACTGTTTAAATAATGGGAGAGAGAGAATGGGAAGAACTGAAGAAATCTCCTAGTTTTCTGGTGACCCAACAGGTGGAGGTGTCATATGCTATAATAAAGAATAAAGACAGAGAAGGAAATTTGGGGAAAATATGTTGAGTTTGAGGTTATTTGTGGGATGGTCACATAACGAAATCTAGGACACAGTCAAGAATGAGAATAACTTAATTTCACGCTTTTACTTGTATCTTCTTCTACTCAATCTCTCTTTTCCCTGCCCTCTAATCTTTGACCCACCTGTCTCCTTCCCACTCCTGTTTTGCATAGTTAACTCCTACTCTTTAAGGATTAGCTCAAGTAACACGCCATCCAAAAAGTCCCTCATGACACATCATCTCCTTCTCACAAAGCCGAGGTAGGTGTTTTTGCCCTCATGCTCTTAAAATGCTCTATGCTTGTTTGTATCATTACACCATAATGTACACGGAATTATAATTCATTTACAGGTCTGTCTCCCCTACGTGATTTTAATTTCCTTGTTGGTAGGGTCTACATCCATATGTCTAATATCCCCAATATACAGCACAGTGGGTGTATATTAAGATGGAGTAGGCTCTCAGTGGCTGTTGAATGAATGTCTTGAGTAGGAGAAGGAACATTTCTTTCTCTGAGACTGGAGTGGAGGTTGGAGGATGTTGAAGGTAGTAGGCGTAGGCAGCTCAGTGAGAGCCTGAGAGTGTCCATGATCTAACTTCTATCTATGAAGTAAGAATCATTTCCCCAAAGAAGGGTGAGAAAGACATGTAGAGGAAAATGATGGAGGTTTGGAACAGCTTCTGTAAGGAGTGGGAATGGAAGGTGACCAGACCTATTTAAGACTGTCAAGGAGCCCGAAGGGTCCAGCTGACATTGGCAGCAATAAAGTGATAGTGGCAGTGACCCCGAAGACTTTGTGATTCCCTCCAGCAGCTCGGTGGGTTGAGTATGAGAGGAGGGGACTGAAAGTGAAACTCATCCGAGGTTCAAGCCCAGCAAGGCAGATTCGTCAGAGGACGAGAGGCTCTGAAGCAAAGTGGAGTGTAGACTGGATGAAGAAGGGAAGTGCAGCCATGATGGACAAGAGACAGACAAACCAGGGTGAGGGAGTGAGGACTACAAGTCTCCCTCAGGCTGAAGAAGAGAAGCTGTGGGTAAGTTAGTGGGACACCCGGTCAGGGGAGGGGATTCCAGAGTTGGATGTCTGGGTGGTAACAGAGCCCAGACTGTGGCCATGGAAGTTAGCTGCTAAAGGGACCTGGCGAGTAAGGTTGTGGGCATCTGAACAGTCAGAGAACTTTGAAGCTACGTTCTTGGACCGACTGTCCCAGAACTCTGAAATTGCCCATAATAGAAGCAGGAACAAGGTGAAAAGAAGAGTAAGAACAGGATTCCAGAAAGTTCAAAGGAAAGCGGATGGTGCTCAGGGATTAAATAGGTGGAGTGAGAAGGATGGAGGCAAGAAACTCAAGGGAGAGTAGAAAGGATTTCTGCAGAGTTGAAAGGTCAGTGTCAGGAGGCGGTCATGGGGAGCCTGTGGAACACTGACCAGCCTCTCTCCTAACTCTAAAGGAGTTTTTTTCCCTCCTGGAGCCAACTCTTCAACTTAAAGAGATTAGACAGCCTTTATCTTTGCTCTTCACTCTGGCATCAGGATTCCGCTTTCAGAATCAACTTTTGGGTCCCCAATCTCATGCTCTTATTTTGTTTTTCTATGGGCATAACTCCATGTTCTAAGAAAGTTATGATGCATTTTCTCATCAAAACTCATCTGTCCTGTTTTTCACTCCTTACTGTGACTGGTAGCATCAAGTCTACGGGAAGTAAGTTGAGTTTCCTGTTAGTCGATCATGGACTGACATGCTACTCTTCCCAATAAATATATTTGCATCTTGGAAGATCCTCCCAGAAATATAACAACATAACCCAACCCACCCTACGAAGTCAGCAAGAAGGCAGCCTTCCTGGTGTACCTAAAAACACAAAGCTCTCTGGGCTCTAGAGTTTCTTCTTTTATGAATTTAAATCCCACATGAGCAGGTAGCTCAAAGACAATGTTGTAATTTACTTTAAGTTAGGGAGTGAAAGAAAGATAAACTGCAAGAAAGATATTTTAAGTCGACAGGAAGAAGGGGTAGAATAACAATGTCCTAAACCCACAGTCATTCACGCAGGACATCATAAGTTCCCAGGATTTCAGGTTAAACAACATGTGCTTTACACAGTAGAAGGGCACCAGCCTTGCCTTCCTCTTCATGCTGTCTGTACCTGGTCACCATGAAAACTGCTGGACACCTACTAAAACAACCCAATCTATAACAGATGGAAGTTGAATACCCAAAAAATACTGTGGCAGGCATGTGTAAGCAGAGGATATGAAGTATAAAATATGGTCCCTGCTTTAAGAAACATGAAACTTAAGGGAAACCTAAGACAAACAGACATGAACAATTAACGAACCATAAAAGTCAGAACCTGTGTTAAAGTAATACTACTTCCTGCCAGCATCAAGGATTAAACACTTTACTGCTTTGGAATTGTTAATATTGCTCATGCGTTAGAAAGTTCCCTCGAGTGCTGGAATGCTGTAGAAGGTTGGCCTTTGCTGAGCACAGACACGTCCCAAACCTGTGCATCGTGACGCCAGCCAGTCAGAGCAGCAGGCTCTTCATCCCCCGCTTCTTGCGCGATGAGCTGCCACATCTGTCTGTCTGTGACACCACTTGGCTTACCAAAGTAGGTCACACCAGGGCTTCTGGCTCAGAGACAGGGAGCGGCCCGGGAACATGCTGTAACTGAAAGGGACCGCGTGCAGTATCTTCCGTAGAGACTTTTATGAGTAAGAAGGCCAAAAGAAGATTCCAACTATCATCACAGTTTTCACCTTTAACCCATTCTGCTCTTCCTTTGTTATACAGCCTATATGCTAGTAAAATGTACAAATTCAACATATTTCTACTACCTTGACATAGAGCGTTGTAAGAAATAACATCTTACATTGTGTAGTTCATTTACAAGATTCTTCAACACGTACGAAGTCATTTGATCCTCAAAGCAAACTCCGCAGAAGTATTATTGAACCAATTGACATGGGTTTCAGTTTCACTCCGCCACGAAAGCTGAGGAAGCAGTTATCTTACTCATCCTCAGGGGCAGGAGTTCCCCTCCTTGTAGAGCAGCTGAGCCTGGTTCTAAATGTCACCACTCTTTCTATCTCTAGACCCTACCTCTCTTACCTGCCCACCCTTTCTGCTGATTCTCTCCCTGGAATTCAATGCAGTTTAATAGGCGATTACTGAATGCCAACCATGGGCCAAATACAATACTAGGATTTCAGATTACTAAATCGACACCCTCGAGGAACAGCCAAACTAACTAGGAAGACAGGGAAATATATCAGTGCAAGACGGCAGCTATTACAAGAGAGGGATGCACAGATACCACGATAGCTCAAAGAAGGCAGTAATGAACTCTGCCTGGTAGGCTTAAGTAAGTGGCAGTTGAGCCAGAAGTTGGAAGATGACTAAACAGGGTAGAGAGGACATTCCAGGCAGATGGAACAGTCCGTGAAAAGGTAAAGGGGTAGGGAACTGCAAGAAATTCAATTTAATTCACCTCTTATGTATATCAACACCCAATGTCATTGGAGAAAGACACACAAGTTATCTCAGGCCCACTGACCTCAAGTAAGGTCACGGGGCTACTCACTTTCACGTCTAGACTACTACTGGGATGTTAGGGAAAAACCCGAACGAACTTTCTGCCCAACCCCCTACTTCCCAACTCCTTTCTCTGCAGACCTCCAACTGTTCACTCTCTTCTTGTACCTTTGCTTCCTACTGCACTGAGAAAATGGAACCGGCGAGAAGAAAACTTGCAAAATCACCTGCTACCACATTTACCATCTTACCTGTAACTATTCCCATGTCCTCTTCTCTCACCAGCATTAGTACGGATGACCTGTTCATCCCTGTCTGAGCCAACTCTTCTTTGGACACTGAACTTGAGGCACTCTTGCCTTCTCAAGGACACTGCTGCCAGCGATTCTCCCCCCTCTCCCACATCATCATTTCCATCAGCAAAATGGACAGTATGAAAAGGCTGTTACTTCTCCAGTCTTAAAAAGAAAAAAGCCCTCTTTTGACCCCACTTCCTTCCCTTCCCACCTACCACTGCCTCATTTTTCTCCTTCACTTTGTAACAAAACTCCTTGAAAGAACTGCCTATCCATTGTCTCCTCCAATTCTCTGTAGGACCCACCTCCAATCAGGCTTTTCCCCAATGCCGCGGGAACTGCTCTTGCCCTGTGGCGATGGTCTCCACTTTGCAAAATCCAATGATCATTTCTTTGACCTCGCATCCTACTTGACCTGCCATCAGCACTTGACCCATTTGCTCTCTCCCTCCTTGAAACACATTCTTCACTTGGCTTCCAGGACTTGACGTCCTCCTGAGATCGCTCCTCCTCCTTCGGTGGCCACTCCCTCCGGGTTCCTTGGCTTGTTCCTTCCCATCAGCCAGAACTTTAAGAGCTAGAACCTCCAGGGTTCGGTCCTTGTACTTGTCTTCCTCATTTACTCGGACTGCCTAGGTGACCTCATCCAATCTCACAGCTTTATTTATTTATTTTTACTTTTTTTCCCTCATAGCTTTAAATACCAAGTAAACCACCCATGAGTCCCATCCGAACATCTCCTTTAACTCCAGACACCAACGGCATACTCAAAAGTTGCCTGACAGGCATCTCAAAATCACCATGTTAAAAAAACAACTGCTATTTACTCTAAAACCCACCCTTGCCGCGATCTCTATCTAATGCAAATTGAAACGGTCTCCAACCTGTAGCTCAGGTCAAAAACCTTGGGGTCATCCTTGACGCCTCTTGTTTTCTCATACCCCACATTCAATCTACTGGCAAATCCTATCATCTCCGCCTTTAAAATACACACAGGGGCTTCCCTGGTGGCGCAGTGGTTGCGAGTCGGCCTGCCGATGCAGGGGACACGGGTTCGTGCCCCGGTCCGGGAGGATCCCGCATGCCGCGGAGCGGCTGGGCCCGTGAGCCGTGGCCGCTGGGCCTGCGCGTCCGGAGCCTGTGCTCCGCGGCGGGAGAGGCCACAACAGTGAGAGGCCTGCATACTGCAAAAAAAAAAAAAAAAAAAAAATACACACAGAATCATAACCCTTCTCACTGGCTCTACCAGTCTCATCCTGGTCTGAGCCACAGTCATTTCTGGATTATTACAATACTTCCTTCTTTGTTTCTTTGCTTACCCTCTGCCTTTCAACCCATTCAACTTTCCAGAGAGTAGCCAGTGCGTTTCTTTTAAAATGTAAAATAGATCAGGGCCCTCAATGGCCTTTCCATGTCGCCTAGGATAAAAGCCAAAGTCCTTTCAATGACCTGTGCCTCCCAGCCATCTGCCTCTCCCATCCATCCCCCGGCCACCCAAGCTCTCTGACTAAAGAAATGGATGAGCAAGGAATTTCCCAGTGGTTAAGACTCGGTGCTCTCACTGCCAGGGCCCAGATTCCACCCCTGGTCAGGGAACTAAGATCCTGCAAGTCATGTGGCATGGCCAAAAAAATAAAAAATAAAATAAACAAATGAGTAAAGGAGTAAATGGGTGTATGTTAGGCGAGAGGAAGCTGGTTTGAGCGTGACACTAGAGAGTGAGTCAGGTGATGAACAACTTTTTTAACAAAGCCAAGGAGTTCAGACTTTATTTGAATACAATGGGTAGTCCTCAAAGTTGAAGAAGTTTCCTATGATAACTATCTCCAATAAACTCTCTGTTTTAGGATCCAATTCACATGTCACATTTTATACAAATCCTGACTTTTTTTCTCTACTAATCTCCCATCTGCACCCAGAAATCCAGCCACAGCAAACTCCTTGCTGCTCCTGTGATATGTCACATTTTCAAAGTTCCATGCCTTTGCCCTCTCTGTTCTTTCTGCCTGGAATGCCCTTCCTTACTTTGTCTGTCTGAAACAGGTCTACTCAACCTTCTGGACTCAGCTCAAGTGCCGTCATCTTTCTGAATTACTCCCTGACCACTCCAGAGAGTGATATGTTTTCTTCTTGGGGCTTCCAGAGTATATTCTACCCACCTCTACTACAGATTTTTATCACCTTCTATAGTTATCTTTTACATATTGTCAAGTCCCTGGAGGACAGGGTCCATGACCAATTCTTTTTTTTTTTTTTGAATTTTATTTATTTTTTATACAGCAGGTTCTTATTAGTTATCTACTTTATACGTATTAGTGTATATATGTCAATCTCAATCTCCCAATTCATCCCACCACCACCAACCCCCCCGCCACTTTCCCCCGTTGGTGTCCATATGTTTGTTCTCTACATCTGTGCATGACCAATTCTTGATGGGACCCCTGCACTTTGCACACACCGTGTCTTCAATCTAGTAGATGTTCAATGGCTGTTTGTTGAATGAAAAGGAGCCAGCAAAATGGAATGAACATTAGTAGGAAAAATATATAAGAGAAACCAGGAGAGTGAGTTGTCTTTAAAACCAAAAGGATTTTCAAGGAGTAAGGAGTACTTGAGAGATTTAAATAAGCTGACAGCTGTCATTATATTTAAGGAGATTTAGAGACATAATAGTCAAGGTTCAGTAGCATATAACAGAAATTATCTTATAGGTAAGCAGTGATTTAATAGGAGGAACATTAGAAGGGCTGGGTAAGCGGGGTCTAGACTCCAGGACAACACGGCAGGATTGCTGTTCTGCCAGAGTGGCTCCAACCTCTGCCACAATGGGAAAGCTGAAAACAAGAAGGCTACCACCGGAACTGCTGGCTCCAGAGCTAGTGCACGTGCTAGGTCTGCACCAACCAAAACAGACATCCTACATCCTGCCTCTGGATACCAATGACTGCCCCTAAATCCCTGCTAAGGCTGCTGAGGAAAATACATCTCCATGACTATGTATATTTCTACTGCTGTATAACAACCTACCATAAACTTTTTACCCCAAACTCAACTATTATCCCAATTTGATAGGTCCAAAGTCCAGGCAGGGTTCTCTGCTTGGATCTCACCAGGCAGAAGTCAAGGTGTCAGCAGACTGGATTCCCATCTGGAGGCTCTGAGGAAGAATCTCCTTCCAAGCTCATCTGGGTTTGGCAGAATTCAGTTCCTATGGTTGTAGGACTGAGGTCTTTGTTTCCTGACTATTGGCCAGAAGTGATTCTTAACTTCTAGAAGCCATACACAGCTCCTTCCATGGGCCTCCTTACAGGCTCTCACAACACCATAGCTGGCAGCAAGATCCCTCAAATGGAATCCCCCTCACACTAATCCCTCTGACTTCCATTACTGCTGGCCACAGAAAACTCTCTGCTTTTAGATGGGCTTACGTGATGAGATTAGGCCCATCCAGATAATCTCTCTATTTTAAGATCAACTGTGCCATATAACATAACATAATCATGGAGTGGTATCTCACCATTTTCACAGGTTCCCAGGATTCGGGTATGGAAACTTGGGGGCTATTTTTAGAATCTGCTCACCACATTGTGTTTGCCAGAAAAAGCAGTAGAACAAATAGATGCATCTTTCAGCTTCTGAATTAGTTGGGATTCTCCAGAGAAACAAAACCAAAAAGATGTATATCTATATAGACAGGGATTTATTTACTTATTTTTTAACATCTTTACTGGAGTATAATTGCCTTACAATGGTGTGTTAGTTTCTGCTGTATAACAAAGTGAATCAGCTATACAGAAACAGAGGATTTCCTCCCTCTTGCATCTCCCTCTCATCCTCCCTATCCCACCCTTCTAGGTGGACACAAAGCACCGAGCTGATCTCCCTGTGCTATGTGGCTGCTTCCCACTAGCTATCTATTTTACATTTGGTAGTGTATATACGTCAATGCCACTCTCTCACTTCATCCCAGCTTACCCTTCCCCCGCCCCGTATCCTCAAGTCCATTCTTTACATCTGCATCTTTATTCCTGTCCTGCCCCTAGGTTCTTCAGAACCTTTTTTTTTTTTAGATTCCGTATATATGTGTTAGCATACAGTATTTGTTTTTCTCTTTCTGACTTACTTCACTCTGTATGACAGACTCTAGGTCCATCCATCTCACTACAAATAACTCAATTTCGTTTCTTTTCATGGCTGAGTAATATTCCATTGTATATATGTGCCACATCTTCTTTATCCATTCATCTGTTGATGGACACTTAGGTTGCTTCTATGTCCTGGCTATTGTAAATAGAGCTGCAATGAACATTGTGGTACATGACTCTTTTGGAATTATGGTTTACTCAGGGTATATGCCCAGTAGTGGGATTGCTGGGTCGGATAGTAGTTCTATTTTTAGTTTTTCAAGGAACCTCCATACTGTTCTCCATAGTGGCTGTATCAATTTACATTCCCACCAACAGTTCAAGAGGGTTCCCTTTTCTCCACACCCTCTCCAGCATTTATTGTTTATAGATTTTTTGATGATGGTCATTCTGACCAGTGTGAGATGATATCTCATTGTAGTTTTGATTTGCATTTCTCTAAAGATTAATGATGTTGAACATCCTTTCATGTGTTTGCTGGCAATCAGTATATCTTCTTTGGAGAAATGTCTATTTAGATCTTCTGCCCATTTTTGGATTGGGTTGTTTCTTTCTTTGATGTTGAGCTGCATGAGCTGCCTGTATATTTTGGAGATTAATCCTTTGTCAGTTGCTTCATTTGCAAATATTTTCTCCCATTCTGAGGGTTGTATTTTCATCTTGTTTATGGTTTCCTTTGCTGTGCAAAAGCTTTGAAGTTTCATTAGGTCCCATTTGTTTATTTTTATTTCTCTAGGAGGTGGGTCAAAAAGGATCTTACTGTGATGTATGTCATAGAGTGTTCTGCCTATGTTTTCCTCTAAGAGTTTGATAGTGTCTGGCCTTACATTTAGGTCTTTAATCCATTTTGAGTTTATTTTTGTATATGGTGTTAGGGAGTGTTCTAATTTCATTCTTTTACATGTAGCTGTCCAGTTTTCCCAGCAAGAGGCTGTCTTTTCTCCATTGTATATTCTTGCCTCCTTTATCAAAGATAAGGTGACCAGGGCTTCCCTGGTGGTGCAGTGGTTGAGAGTCTGCCTGCCGATGCAGGGGACATGGGTTTGTGTCCTGGTCCAGGAAGATCCCACATGCCGTGGAGCGGCTGGGCCTGTGAGCCATGGCCGCTGAGCCTGCGTGTCCGGAGCCTGTGCTCCGCAACAGGAGAGGCCACAGCAGTGAGAGGCCCGTGTACCACAAAAAAAAAAAAAAAAAAAAAAGATAAGGTGACTAGGTGACAATAGGTGTGTGGGGCTTATCTCTGGGCTTTCTATCCTGTTTCATTGATCTATATTTCTGTTTTTTGTGCCAGTACCATACTGTCTTGATTACTGTTGCTTTGTAGTATAGTCTGAAGTCAGGGAGCCTGATTCCTCCAGCTCCATTTTTCCTTCTCAAGATTGCTTTGGCTATTCGGGTAGACAGGGATTTATTATAAAGAATTGGCTCACATGATTGTAGGGGCTGAAATGTCCCAAGGTCTGCAGGGTGAGCTAGTAAGCTGGACACCCAGGAGAGCTGATGGTGTAGTTCTAGTCTGAAGAACTCACAGCCTTGAGACTCAGGAAGAGCTGATGTTTCAGTTTGAGTCTGAAAGCAGAAAGAAACCAATATTCCAGTTTGAAGGCAGACAGCTCTTACTTGTGGGAGGGTCAGCATTTTTATTCTATTCAGGTCTTTAACTGATTGGATGAGGCCCACCTACTTTACGGAGGGCAATCTGCTTTACTCAGTCTACCAATTCAAATGTTAATCTCATCCAAAACACCCTCACAGACACTTAGAATAATGTTTAAGCAAATAGCTGGGCACCCTGTGACCCAGTCAAGTTGACGCATAAAATTAACTGTCACACTTTCCAAATCTTGGGCAAGTACATCCAAATGGATGAACCTAAGTCCCAACCAGAACCGTAGCTTCAGAGAGGCAGACAGTTCAGAAAGGTGCATTAGAATAGTGCCTTTCAACATCTTGACCCCAACCTACCTTAAGAAACACATAATTCATTACAACCCTATGGAAACATGCATCTATACAAATAAATAAATGAAACAAAATTCCATGAAACATTATTTATCCTTACTAAGTGTAATGTACTCTGATATTTTCTCTATGGTTCTATTTCATTTTAACCACAGATCTTGATCCACTGAGTGGTTTCATGACCTTCCAAAAACAAGGCATCATTAGGAAGGTGGACTGATTTTGAGGGTCCATCTACTGTATCCATTACAAGTAAACTTTGGGAAGCAATTTTCCTTCAGTTATATGTTTCATAATGTCCAGTATGCAACACCATGTTTGTTCAGTGGAATTGAATATAGACAATAGCTGTTAATTCAATTTGGAGAAGATTGAGAAAAGTCTGAATCCTTATATAGGGATAGGTCCATAACTATCCAATAAAATCAAACAATGGGTATCAAGTGATGCCCTTTTGCTGTTCCCTATCCCAATTCAGGAAAGCTAAATTTGTAAATCCACTGGAATATATGAGGCCTATTTTTCAGGGAGAAGAATGACTATCAATGGATGTTCACATGCAAAGTGCAGACATGACTAAATATAATATTATCAATAGGTGTTGAAGCATGTAGAAATTGTCAACTTCTGTCCTACTTATAATAAGTGCTTAATGACTGATGTGGATTATCATGTCACAAGGTAAGACAAAATTTAGACAATGTTGTTATTCAGACAACACTGACCTTTCAACAACTGTGTCGGGTTTCATATTTCTGTTACACGCCCTTCATGGTGTACTGTCCTTCTGCAATAGGAAAGGCCCCAAAGAAGAATTCATCCATTTTCCATCACTCAAGCTCTCTTAGAAAAGTGTTCTCCAGTGAAATGAATTACTTGTTTAAATGCTTGATTTTTGTTATTTGGATAAGCAGTAGACATACTTATGAATGCACCGTTTCTATTTAACTGCACTCATGCCCCAGGCAGCTCATGAGGATCAGTCCAGAGAGTTCAACTTGAACTGATCTTCTTTATCTCTGCTGCCACAGCATTGGCAGAGTTTTACACAGTCAGATTTAATTCTGTCTGACTTAAAAAAAAAATAGTAATCTGGTCGCTTTAAACAAGTATCATATTATAGAGTCTTCATCATTCAGTTGCAGCAGGTGTAAACAAAGAGGGGAAAGAGGGGCATTGTGTGATCCAGGGAGTGAAGCTTTAGGGCTACCTTGTGGTGGTTGTTACAAAACCTAAAAATGGCTTAAAGACTAGAAAACCTTGAAACCAGTGAAACTCTGATGATTTGAGGATCTTTATCATTAGGATTGTCAAATATCTGGACATACATTCTATACAGAAGCAATAAAATGCAATCATTCATTTAATATAGATTTAATAGAAAAAAACTTATGGTTACCAGGGGGTAAGGCAGGGGGAGGGATAAATTGGAAGATTAGGATTGACATATACACACTACTATATATAAAATAGATAACTAATAAGGACCTACTGTATAGCACAGGGAACTCTACTCAACACTCTGTAATGGTCTATATGGGAAAAGAATCTAAAAAAGAGCGACTATATGTATATGTATAACAGATTCACTTTGCTGTACATCTGAAACTAACACAACATTGTAAATCAACTATACTCCAATAAAAATTTAAGAAAAAGAAGATTCAATGAGTACCTATTGTGTGGTGTTTATAGTTCTACTGTATCTGCAGAAGTGATCAAAACAGACCAAGTAGGAAGAAGCAGAGGATAACTAACTGGTAAACAAGTAACTAATGAATGGCAAGGTAAAGGGTATACTGAGACTCAGCATCTGGGACCTGTCATCAGATCTGAGTTGCTTAAAGCAAACATACAATATGTTGCCCATCCCATCTATGGACCACACTTCCAAAAGCTATGAGACATCTCTAATTGCTACACATTATAACTGCCAGGGTGTTTCCCCTTTCTTCTAATTACATTTATTTTTAAGACATGGTGTGATTCATTGAAAGGATACTGGGGATTCAGAGAATCAGTAGATGCTGGAGGACCAGGTTTGAAATAGTAGCTCTGGAGGTCGAGAGGCAGGACGTGTAATCATGTGTTCTTTATATACAGCTTTATTGGGGTATAACTGACATAAAAAAACTGCACATATTTAAAGTATACAAGTTGATAGGTTTTGACGTAAGTATACACCCATGTACATATCACTACATCAAGGCAAGGAACATATCCATCACCTCCAAAAATGTCCTGGTGCTCAGTTATCCCTCCATCCCACATCTCTCCAACCTCCATCCCTAGGAAATCACTGGTCTATTTTCTGTCACCATAGATTATCTTGCATTTTCTAGAATATTATATAAATGAAATCATAAAGACATACTCTCTCTCTTTTGGTGTGGGAAGGGGTCTCTGGCTTCTTTCACGCAGAATAAATATTTTTAATTTTATCCCTGTTATTGTACCCATAGTTCTTTACTTTTTTGTTTATCCATTAACATGTCAAAGACCATTTGGGTTCTTTCCACATTTGGCTTTATTATAAATAAACATTTATGTAAAATTCTTTGTATTGATACAGACTTTGATCTCTTTTGGGAAAATATATGAAAGTAGATTGGCTGGGTCATATACCAGGTGTATGTTTAACTTTTTGAGAAATTGCTGAACTGCTGTCCAAAGTAGTTGTGCCATTTTACATTCCCATCAGCGTGTATGAGTTCCAATTGTTTCATATCCTAGCTAACACTTGGTAGGGCAAGCTTGTAATTTTAGACATTCTAATCAATGTGTAGTGTAATAGTTTTTATTTGCATTTCACCTTACGATGTTGAATAGCTTTTTCTGTGCTTATTTGTCATTCATATATCATCGTTGATAATGTGTCTTTTTAAATCTTTGCCCACCTTCTACTGGATTGTTTATAATTTTTATGATATTGAGTCTTGAGAGTTCTTTATATGTTCTAGACACAAGTCCTGTGTTACATATATGATTTGTAAATATTTTCTTCCAGTCTCTGCCTTATCCCATACTCTTAACAGTGTTTTGAAAAACATAAGTGCTTAGTTAGATAAAGTCTAATTATTTTTTTCTTTTAATGAATTATGCTTTAGGTCTTGTAGCTAACAAATCTTTGCCTAATGCAAAATCAGAATGATTTTTTCTTCAGGTACTTTAAAAATGTTGTTCCACTGTATTCTAGATTGCATTGGTTTTGATGGGAGATCTACTTTCATTTTTATCTTTTTCCTCTGGCTTCTTTTCAAGATTTTCTCTTCATCTGTTGATTGAAACAATTTGATTATGGTGTTCCTTGGTGTAGTTTTCCTCATCTTTACAGTGTTTGGGGTCGATTGAGCTTATTGGATATCTGTTTTTACAGTTCTCATCAACTTTGAAAATTCTTATCCATTGTTTATTCAATTTGTTTTCCTGCCTGCCCTCCCCCTTGAGGACCCAATTACATGTATATATGGCCACGTGAAGTCTTCTCTGTGTGTTTCATTTTAGATGGTTTTCATTGCTATGTCTTCAAGTTCACTAATCTTTTCTTGTGCAATGTCTATATGCCACTAATCCCATCTAGCAATCTTAGACTGGGTTTTTCATTTTAGTCATTATCATTTTCATCTCTAGAAGTTTGACTTGGGCCTTATTTATTACTTGCATGTTTCTATTTAACATGCTCAATCTGCCCTCTAATTTCTTGAATATATGGAATACAGTTATAATAACCATTTTAAGGCTCTTATCTATTAATTCTATCATCTGTGTAATTTCTGGGTCAGTTTTGATCAATTGATTTTCTCCCTCATTATGGGCTGTATTTTCCTGCTTCTTTTCATGTCTAGCAATTTTTGATTGGATGCCAAAGTTGTGAATTCTACCTTATTGGGTTCTGGATATTTTTGTATTCCTCTAAATATGTTTGAGCTTTGTTCTGGGGTACAGTTAAGTTACTTAGAAATAGTCTGATTATTTCAGATCTTGCTGCTAAGCTTTTCTAGGCACAACAAGAGCAGCATTCAGTTAAAGGATAATTTTTCCCCACTACTGATGCAAGATTCTCTTTAGAACTCCACCAATGGTGCGTAAATTATGAGGTCTTCCACACTGACCGTAGGGCACATGTATTATTCCTGGCCTTATGTGACCCTGGGTGTTGTTCCCTCTAATCCTTTTGATTGTTTCTTCCCCTGCCCTTTAATGGTTTCCTTGTATACATGAGCTGATCAATACTCAGTTGAATACTCAAGGCAGACACTCTGTTGATCTCTGGATTTCTCTCTCTGTGCAACTTTTTCTTCTCTGATACTCTGCCCTGTGAAATCTAGCAGCATCCCTGAACTACTGACTCCATCTCCAAAATTCTGGAAAACTGCGGGGCTCTGCCTGGTTTCTTCCTCTCTACATTACAGCTTTGAAACCCCATCCAGTCAGGAAGCTAAGGCACAGTAGAGATCACTTCATTTATTTCCCAGTTTCAGGGATCACTGTCCTTCATTGACTGACACCTGATGTCTTGAGGAGAGTTGTTTTGTATACTTTGTCCGCTTCTTAGCTGTTTCCAGCAGAAGTATAAATATGGTCCATGTTATTACATTTTGGCTAGAAGTAGAGGTGTTAATTCCAAATTACATTTTAACATTGAGTTTTACTTTCTTGGTTTTGTTTTCTAATTTTTTTCTTCTTAGATGGTAGATTTCCTGTAGACATATGGGGAATGACAATCACTAGACATGGGGAGAAATTAGAGGGAATGAGCTGACAGATGGGAAGTATAGTTTAAAAAGAAAAAAGGGAAAAAATTAGAAATGGAATGAGAACAAGCAGTCACATCCTGGAGAAAGGAATTAATGGAGATTATCAAAGCTGTTTGAAAGCCCAACTCTCACCTTTAACAGACCTAATATATGGCTGCAGAATGATTCAAACTACTCTCTTCAACTTGGAAATATTAATCTGTCAGTGAGATTTAATAATTTTTAGTGGTCTTCACAGCGGACTAACAAAGGCAAAGCCTAGGAATTTGTCATCTCTGTTCCCCAGAGAGAAAAACTCCAAACCTACTGAGTAAGTAACAAACTCAAAGTCACCCAGAGAACAGTGCCTGGGTGAGAGCTAGTAGTCTTAAGTATGTCTTTTTACTACTTTGTTCAAATGGTTATCTAGCGTCATTCACCTTGGGTGGGAATAGCTGTGGCACAGAGGAAAACACACGGGACTTAGGGTAGGAGTCTAGGGTTGCAGTTTAACACTGTCACTAATGAGCTATGTGACCTTGAGTTCACTTCTCCAGGTCTGTTTCCTCAACTGCAAACCTGAATAAAAACTCCAGCATGAGGGGTCCCTGCCAGGGTTAAATGAGACGATGCATGTCCAGTTAAACACAGTGCCTGACACTTAATACTATATGTAAGTTTCCCTGTATTATCTCCTCTAGAGAGATCTGCATTGTTTTTTAATGGAGGGATGTCTTAAGTACAAAGAGATGAATCTGCCACTAGGGACTGTCAAATAAAAGCTGGGGAGAGGACTGGCTTACTGGCCCACTTACTTCTACTCATCAGGCCATCCCTGCCCTGGGCTCCCTCCATATCAAAGAATTGAAATCAGAAGACCTGAAGCTCACCTCTTAAGTATCTGACCTCAGACAGATTATTTAGCCCCTCTTAGCTGTTAAAATGAGGATAAATACAAACCACATATCTGATAAGGGTTAATATTTTAAATATATATGGAACTCATACAACTCAGTAGCAAAAAAACAAAAACAAACAAAACTCATAAAAACACCCCCTAAAACCCTAAAACACAACAAATAATCCAATTATGAAATGGGCAAAAGATCTGAATAGACAGTTTTCCAAAGAAGATATTCAAATGGCCAAGAGGGTACATGAAAAGGTGCTCAATATCACCAATCATCAAGGAAATGCAAGTCAAACCTCAGTGAGATATCGCCTCAAACCTGTAAGGATGGCTGTTATCAAAATGACAGGTAAGAAATACTGGCAAGGATATGGAGAAAAGAGAACACTTGTACACTGTTGATAAGAATGTCATTTGGTACAGTCACTATGGAAAACAGTATAGAGTTACCTCAAAAAATTAAAAATAGAGCCACCATATGATCCAGCAATTCCACTTCTGGGTGTATATATTTGAAAGAAATATCACTGTCTTAAAGAGAGATCTGCACCCCCATGTTCACTGCATCATGATTTACGACAGCCAAGACATGGAAACAACCAGAGTGTCCA
The DNA here is from genome assembly GCF_039906515.1 of Pseudorca crassidens. NCBI lineage: Eukaryota > Metazoa > Chordata > Mammalia > Artiodactyla > Delphinidae > Pseudorca > Pseudorca crassidens. Next base: position 18,519,288 of record NC_090303.1, on the reverse strand, counting down.
CTGTCAGATGAATGGATAAAGGACATATGGTATACATACAGAATAAAATATTATGCAGCCATAAAAAAGAAGGAAATCCTGCTGTTTGTGCCAACACGGATGAAACTTGAGGTCATTATGCTAAGTGAAATAAGTCAGATAGAGAAAGACAAATGATCCCACTTATATGTAAAATCTGAAAAAGACAAAACTCAAAGAAACAGAGGACAGACTGGTGGTTGCCAGAGGTAGGGGGTAGGGAGTGGGGGAAATGGGTTAAAAAAATGAGCATAATAACAGCTATCATTTATTGAGCACTTGCTCTGTGTTGTCAGGTACTGCATTAACACTTTGCCCATACTGTCATTGAATCTTCATGATCCTTTGTTATTATCTCCATTTTATAGATGAGGAAACTGAGACTCGGAGATTTTAAGTAACTTGTCCAAGATCACACACAACACAAGGGGTACAGCTGGGAAGGGCACCAACTCGGCTTCTATGTGCATGCTCTCAATCACAATCTTATCCTGCCTTCTCACCTGCATGCTAAGAATCCACTGAGCCCAGGGCTATAAGTGTTAAGGTTGTATGCGGCATATTTATGCCCTCACTGAGTTCTCCTTCCCTTCCCTCACCCAGAACATTTTCATACTACCTGAAACCTCACTCGTGATGCACCATGACTTCCCTCAGACCTCCTCAAAGCAAAGGCTGTTCATTCTCACATAACCTACCTATCTCCCAATCCATAGAAGGTGAGGTGGACCTCACACAGGATTCTGCCGCCACATCCAAACTATGACTCTACCACTTTTTTTTTTTTTTTTTTTTTTGTGTTATGCGGGCCTCTCACTGTTGTGGCCTCTCCCTTTGCGGAGCACAGGCTCCGGACACGCAGGCTCAGCGGCCATGGCTCACGGGCCCAGCCGCTCCACGGCATGTGGGGATCTTCCCGGACCGGGACACGAACCCATGTCCCCTGCATCAGCAGGCAGACTCTCAACCACTACGCCACCAGGGAAGCCCGACTCTACCACTTTGAAAAACTCCTCATGTGAGCCTCATTCACCAGCTGACAGTCTTCATGCTTCCCTCTACCCATCCTCATCCCTGTCATCTCCTCCTACCCAAGCCAAACTTGAAGAATGACCCTGTGATGGTTGTTATTATGTGTCAACTTGGATGGGCCATGGGGTGCACAGATTAAACCTTATTTCTGGGCGTGTCCATGAGAGTGTTTCTGGATGAGATTAGCATTTGATTCAGTGGACTCAGTAAAGAAGATTGCCCTCCCCAGTGTGGGTGGGCATTGTCCAATCTGTTGAGATCCTGAATAGAAAAGGCAGAAAGAGGGGAATTTGACCCTTTTTTCCTGCCTCACTGTTGAGCTGGGACATCAGTCTTTTCTTGACCTCTTGGATTTACACCATTGGCTCCTCTGGTTCTCATGCCTTCAGACTCAGACTGAATCTCACACTGGCTTTCCTGGATCTCTCACTGACAGACCACAGATCAAGGGACTTCTCAGCTTCCATAACTGCATGAGCTAACTCCTCATAATCAATCAATCAGTCAATCTCCTACTGTTTCTGTTTTTCTGGAGAACAGACTCTTATATGAAAAGTTTGTATTTTTTCCTCTTTTGTCTCCTATGGTTGACCTGAGGGTGGCCCTAGTGTGAAACTCTGAAGTGGGAATGGGCTACAAAATAAAGAGAAAGCCTGTCTTCCTGGCCAGAGGACTGGGAAAAGGAGTTCCTATTATCTAAAAAATGTAGAGGAAATCTGCTGGGTTTTTTTTTTTTTTCACTCTTTTGTCCTCTCTTTGTCCTGCCCCAAGAAGAGTCTCAGTTGCAGAGCTACTCTGTAGTGAAATGACACCTAAAACCCCAAGAGAAAACCCACCTTTCTGGCCAGAAGAACCAAGAAAAGTAGTCCTGCAGTGCCAAGAGTATGAAGGGGGAACCCCATTAATCTTTTGTTCTCTATTTTCTTGCCAATTGCGCCAAGGGCAGCCGAATGCAGCAGAAATGTGCAACTGCAGTTCGGCTAAAACTCCAAAAGAAATCCTAGTTTTCTGGGCAAAGACCAACCATAAGGGTCCTTTGAGCGTGGACAGTGTGGGGAAACCCAAGAAAGGAGAGAATCAAAGAAGGGAATCCCCAAATTCTATGCATGAACCAACACAACTCCCAGCACTTCCCCTGAGCACTTATATGGGATAGACCCAAAGCAACATAGAAACGGCTTACAAATTGGAAAGAAAAAATAATATTATCTCAACTACCAAATGGCATGATGATCTACATGAAAAAATCCTAAGGAAGAAAGACAAAAGGTTTCGAGAACTAATGAATAGTTTCATAAGGCCTTAGAATATAAGGTCAGTATATGAAAATCAGTTTCATTTTTATATACAAGGAATGAATAATTAGAAAATGAAAAAAATTTAAAGTACCATTTAAAATTACACCAAAATAATATAACACTTAGATTTAAATCTAACAAAACATGTACAGGATCTGTAGCTGAAAGCTACTGATGAAAGAAATCAGGGAAGATATAAATAAATGGAGATATCTGTCATGTTCATAGATGGAAGCCTCAATATTCTTAAGATATCAATTCTCCTCCAACTGAATTACAGATTCAACATAATCCCAATCAAAATTCCAGAATTTTTATAGATTCTAAAGCTGATTCTAAAAGGTGTATGGAAAGACAAAGGAACAAGAATAGCCAAAACAGCTGTGAAAGAGAACAAAGCTCGAAAACTCATACTACCCAATTTTAAGACTTACTATAAAGCTACAGTAATCAAGACAGTATGGTGGAGAGAGCTTCAAGATGGCAGAAGAGTAAGACGCAGAGATCACCTTCCTCCCCACAAATACATCAGAAATACATCTACACGTGAAACAACTACTATAGAACACCTACTGAACGCTGGCAGAAGACCTCAGACTTCCCAAAAAGCACGAAACTCCCCACGTACCTGGGTAGGGCAAAAGATAACAGAAAAAACAGAGACAAAAGAATAGGTAGGGGACCTGCACCAGTGGGAGGGAGCCGTGAAGGAGGAAAGGTTTCCACACACTAGGAAGCCCCTTCACGGGGGGAGACTGCTGGTGGCAGAGGGGGAAGCTTCGGAGCCGCAGAGGAAAGCGCAGCAACAGGGGTGCAGAAGGTAAAGCAGAGAGATTCCCACACAGAGGATCGGTGCCGACTGGCACTCACCAGCCAGAGAGGCTTGTCTGCTCACCTGCCGGGGCGGGCGGGGCTCAGAGCTGAGGCTCGGGCTTCGGTCGAAGCGCAGGGAGCGGACTGGGGTTGGCAGCATGAACACAGCCTGCAGGGCGTTAGTGCACCACAGCTAACCAGTAAGGAGTCCCGGAAAAGTCTGGACCTGCCGAAGAGGCAAGAGACTTTTTCTTCCCTCTTTGTTTCCTGGTGCGCGAGGAGAGGGGTTTAAGAGCGCTGCTTAAAGGAGCTCCAGAGACGGGTGTGAGGCGGAGCTGAAACCGCGGACCCCACAGACGGGCATGAGACGCTAAGGCTGCTGCTGCCGCCACCAAGAAGCCTGTGTGCGAGCACAGGTCACTATCCACACCCCCCTTCCGGGGAGCCTGTGCAGCCCGCCACTGCCAGGGTCCCATGATCCAGGGACAACTCCCCCGGGAGAACGCACGGCGCACCTCAGGCTGGTGCAACGTCATGCTGGCCTCTGCCGCCGCAGGCCCGCCCCACAGCCGTACCCCTCCCTCTCCCTGGCCTGAGTGAGCCAGAGCCCCGGAATCAGCTGCTCCTTTAACCCCGCCCTGTCTGAGCGAAGAACAGACGCCCTCCGGCGACCTACACGCAGAGGTGGGTCCAAATCCAAAGCTGAACCCCGGGAGCTGTGCGAACAAAGAAGAGAAAGGGAAATCTCTCCCAGCAGCCTCAGGAGCAGCGGATTAAAGCTCCACAATCAACTTGATGTACCCTGCATCTGTGGAATACCTGAATAGACAACGAATCATCCCAAATTGAGGAGGTAAACTTTGAGAGCAAGATATACATCTTTTTTTCCCTTTTTCTCTTTTTGTGAGTGTGTATGCGTATGCTTCTGTGTGTGATTTTGTCTGTAGAGCACTGCTTTTGCCATTTGTCCTAGAGTTCTGTCTGTCTGTTTTTTTTTTCCCTACTTAAAAATTTTTCTTTCTTAAACATTATTTTTTATTTAATAACTTTATTTTATTTTATCTTCTTCTTTCTTTCCTTCTTTTCTTTCCCTCCCTTTTATTCTGAGCCGTGTGGATGACACGGCTGGATGACACGGCTTGGTGCTCCAGCCAGGCGTAAGGGCTGTGCCTCTGAGGTGGGAGAGCCGAGTTTAGGACACAGGTCCACAAGAGACCTCCCAACTCCATATAATATCAAAAGGTGAAAATCTCCCAGAGATCTCCATCTCAACGTCAAGACCCAGCTCCACTCAACGAGCAGCAAGCTACAGTGCTGGACACCCTATGCCAAACAACTAGCAAGACAGAAACACAACCACACCCATTAACAGAGAGGCTGCCTAAAATCATAATAAGGCCACAGACATCCCAAAACACACCACCAGACGTGGACCTGCCCAACAGAAAGACAGAATCCAGCCTCATCCACCAGAACACAGGCACTAGTCCCCTCCACCAGGAAGCCTACACAACCCACTGAACCAACCTTAGCCACTGAGGACAGACACCAAAAACAACGGGAACTATGAACCTGAAGTCTGCAAAAAGGAGACCCCAAACACAGTAAGTTAAGCAAAATGAGAAGACAGAGAAACACACCGCAGATGAAGAAGCAAGGCAAAAACCCACCAGACCTAACAAATGAAGAGGAAATAGGCAGTCTACCTGAAAAAGAATTCAGAATAATGATAGTAAACATGATCCAAAATCTTGGAAATAGAATGGATAAAATAGAAGAAACATTTAACAAGGACCTAGAAGAACTAAAGATGAAACAAACAGTGATTAACAACACAATAAATGAAATTAAAAATTCTCTGGAAGGAATCAACAGCAGAATAACTGAGGCAGAAGAACGGATAAGTGAGCTGGAAGACAAAATATTGGAAATAACTACTGCAGAGCAGAATAAAGAAAAAAGAATGAAAAGAATTGAGGACAGTCTCAGAGACCTCTGAGACAACATTAAATGCATCAACATTTGAATTATAGGGGTTCCAGAAGAAGAAGAGAAAAAGAAAGGGACTGAGAAAATATTAGAAGAGATTATAGTCAAAAACTTCCCTAATATAGGAAAAGAAATAGTTATTCAAGTCCAGGAAGCACAGAGAGTCCCATACAGGATAAATCCAAGGAGAAACATGCCAAGACACATATTAATCAAACTATCAAAAATTAAATACGAAGAACAAATATTAAAAGCAGCAAGGGAAAAACAACAAATAACACATAAGGTAATCCCCATAAGGTTAACAGCTGATCTCTCAGCAGAAACTCTGCAAGCCAGAAGACAGTGGCAGGACATATTTAAAGTGATGAAGGAGAAAAACCTACAACCAAGACCACTCTACCCAGCAAGGATCTGATTCAGATTTGAGGGAGAAATTAAAACGTTTACAGACAAGCAAAAGCTAAGAGAGTTCAGCACCACCAAACCAGCTTCACAACAAATGCTAAAGGAACTTCTCTAGGCAGCAAACACAAGAGAAGGAAAAGACCGACAATAATAAACCCAAAACAATTAAGAAAATGGTAATAGGAACATACATATCTATAATTACCTTAAATGTAAATGGATTAAATGCTCCAACCAAAAGATATAGATTGCCTGAATGGATACAAAAACAAGACCCATATATATGCTGTCTACAAGAGACCCACTTCAGACCTAGGGACACATACAGACTGAAAGTGAGGGGATGGAAAAAGATATTCCATGCAAATAGAAACCAAAAGAAAGCTGGAGTAGCAATTCTCATATCAGACAAAATAGACTTTAAAACAAAGACTATTACAAGAGACAAAGAAGGACATTACATAATGATCAAGGGATCCATTCAAAAGAAGATATAACAATTATAAACATTTATGCACCCAACATAGGACTACCTCAATACATAAGGCAAATACTACCAGCCATAAAAGGGCAAATCAACAGTAACACAATCATAGTAGGGGAGTTTAACACCCCACTTTCACCAATGGACAGATCATCCAAAATGAAAATAAATAAGGAAACACAAGCTTTAAATGATACATTAAACATGATGGACTTAATTGATATTTATAGGACACTCCATCCAAAAACAACAGAATACACATTCTTCTCAAGTGCTCATGGAACACTCTCCAGGACAGATCATATCTTGGGTCACAAATCAAGCCTTGGTAAATTCAAGAAAACTGAAATCGTATCAAGTATGTTTTCCGACCACTACGCTATGAGACTAGATATCAATTACAGGAAAAAATCTGCAAGAAATACAAACACATGGAGGCTAAATAACACACTACTTAATAACCAAGAGATCATTGAAGAAATCAAAGAGGAAAATTAAAAATTCCTAGAAACAAATAACAATGAAAACACGATGACCCCAAACCTATGGGATGCAGCAAAACAGTTCTAAGAGGGAAGTTTATAGCAATACAATCGTACCTTAAGAAACAAGAAACATCTCAAATAAACAACCTAACCTTACACCTAAAGCAATTAGAGAAAGAAGAACAAAAAACCCCAAAGTTAGCAGAAGGAAAGAAATAATAAAGATCAGACCAGAAATAAATGAAAAAGAAATGAAGGAAATGATAGCAAAGATCAATAAAACTAAAAGCTGGTTCTTTGAGAAGATAAACAAAATTGATAAACCATTAGCCAGACTCATCAAGAAAAAAAGGGAGAAGACTCAAATCTATAGAATTAGAAATGAAAAAGGAGAAGTAACAACTGACACTGCAGAAATATAAAGGACCATGAGAGATTACTACAAGCAACTGTATACCAATAAAATGGACAACTTGGAAGAAATGGACAAATTCTTAGAAATGCACAACCTTCCAAGACTGAACCAGGAAGAAATAGAAAATATGAACAGACCAAACACAGCATTGAAATTGAAACTGTGATTAAAAATCTTCCAACAAACAAAAGCCCAGGACCAGATGGCTTCACAGGCGAATTCTATCAAACATTTAGAGAAGAGCTAACACCTATCCTTCTCAAACTCGTCCAAAATATAGCAGAGGGAGGAACACTCCCAAACTCATTGTATGAGGCCACCATCACTCTGATACCAAAACCAGACAAAGATGTCACAAAGAAAGAAAACTACAGGCCAATATCACTGATGAACATAGATGCAAAAATCCTCAACAATACTAGCAAACAGAATCCAACAGCACATTAAAAGGATCATACACTATGATCAAGTGGGGTTTACCCCAGGAATGCAAGGATTCTTCAATATATGCCAATCAATCAACATGATACATCATATTAACAAACTGAAGGAGAAAAACCATATGATTATCTCAATAGATGAAGAGAAAGCTTTTGACAAAATTCAACACCCATTTATGATAAAAACCCTCAAAAGTAGGCATAGAGGGAACTTTCCTCAACATAATAAAGGCATATATGTCATATATGACAAACCCACAGCCAACGTCATCCTCAATGGTGAAAAACGGAAACCATTTCCACTAAGATCAGGAAGAACACAAGATTGCCCACTCTCACCACTATTATTAAACATAGTTTTGGAAGTTTTAGCCACCGCAATCAGAGAAGAAAAAGAAATAAAAGTAATCCAAATAGTAAAAGAAGAAGTAAAGCTGTCACTGTTTGCAGATGACATGAGAATCCTAAAGAGATTAGGATTCCTAAAGATACATAGAGAATCCTAAAGATGCTACCAGAAAACTACTAGAGCTAATCAATGAATTTGGTAAAGTAGCAGGATACAAAATTAATGCACAGATATCTCTTGCATTCCTATATACTAATGATGAAAAAACTGGAAGTGAAATTAAGAAAACACTCCCATCTACCATTGCAACAAAAAGAATAAAATATCTAGGAATAAACCTACCTAAGGAGACAAAAGACCTATATGCAGAAAATTATAAGACACTGATGAAAGAAATTAAAGATGATAAAAATAGATGGAGAGATATACCGTGTTCTTGGATTGGAAGAATCAACATTGTGAAAATGACTCTACTACCCAAAGCAATCTACAGATTCATTGCAATCCTTATCAAACTACCACTGGCATTTTTCACAGAACTAGAACAAAAAATCTCACAATTTGTATGGAAACACAAAAGACCCTGAAGAGCCAAATCAACCTTGAGAACGAACAACAGAGCTGGAGGAATCAGTCTCCCTGACTTCAGACTATACTACAAAGCTACAGTAATCAGGACAGTATGGTACTGGCACAGAAACAGAAAGATAGATCAATGGAACAGGATAGAAAGCCCAGAGATAAACCCACGCACATATGGTCACCTTATCTTTGATAAAGGAGGCAAGAATATACAGTGGAGAAAAGACAGCCTCTTCAATAAGTGGTGCTGGGAAAACTGCACAGCTACATGTAAAAGAATGAAATTAGAACACTCGCTAACACCATACACAAAAATAAACTCAAAATGGATTAAGTACCTAAATGTAAGGCCAGACACCATCAAACTCGTAGAGGTAAACATAGGCAGAACACTCTATGAGATAAATAACAGCGAGACCCTTTTTGACCCACCTCCTAGAGAAATGGAAATAAAAACAAAAATAAACAAATGGTACATAATGAAACTTAAAAGCTTTTGCACAGCAAAGGAAACCATAAACAAGATGAAAATACAACCCTCAGAATGGGAGAAAATATTTGCAAATGAAGCAACTGACAAAGGATTAATATCCAAAATTTACAAGCAGCTCATACAGCTCAACATTAAAAAAAACAAACAACCCAATCCAAAAATGGGCAGAAGATCTAAATAGACATTTCTCCAAAGAAGATATACAGATTACCAACAGACACATGAAAGAATGCTCAACGTCATTAATCATTAGAGAAATGCAAATCAAAACTACAATGAGATATCATCTCACACTGGTCAGAATCGCCATCATCAAAAAATCTAGAAACAATAAGTGCTGGAGAGGGTGTGGAGAAAAGGGAACCCTCTTGAACTGTTGGTGGGAATGTAAATTGATACAGCCACTATGGAGAATAGTATGGAGGTTCCTTAAAAAACTAAAAATAGAACTACTCTCCAACCCAGCAATCCCAGTACTGGGCATATACCCTGAGTAAACCATAATTCCAAAAGAGTCATGTACCACAATGTTCATTGCAGCTCTATTTACAATAGCCAGGACATGGAAGCAACCTAAGTGTCCATTGACAGATGAATGGATAAAGAAGATGTGACACATATATACAATGGAATATTACTCAGCCATAAAAAGAAACGAAATTGAGTCATTTGTAGTGAGATGGATGGACCTGGACTCTGTCATATAGAGTGAAGTAAGTCAGAAAGAGAAAAACAAATACCGTATGCTAACACATATATATGGACTCTTAAAAGAAAAGAAAAGAAATGGTCATGAAGAACCTAGGGGCAAGATAGGAATAAAGATGCAGACCTACTAGAGAATGGACTTGAGGATACGGGGAGGGGAAAGGGTAAGCTTGGACAAAGTGAGAGAGTGGCATGGTCATATATACACTACCAAACGTAAAATAGATAGCCAGTGGGAAGCAGCCGCATAGCACAGGGAGATCAGCTCAGTGTTTTGTGACCACCTAGAGGGGTGAGATAGGGAGGGTGAAAGGGAGGGAGATGCAAGAGGGAAGAGATATGGGACATATGTATATGTATAACTGATTCACTTCGTTATGAGGCAGAAACTAACACACTGTTGTAAAGCAATTTTACTCCAATAAAGATGTTAAAAAAAAAAAAAGACAGTATGGTATTGAGCAAAAGATAAACACACAGATCAAGACATAAAAAAGGGTCCAGAAATCGACCCTACATACCAGTATAGCCAATTTTTGACAAAGGTACAGAGCCAATTTAATGGAAAAAGGACAGTCTTTTAACAAATATTAGTGGAACAATTAAATACTTATAAACAATAAAATAAATTGACTTAAATTCACACATTATACAAAGTTAACTCAAAAGGATCATAGATGTAAATGTAAAATGTAAAACTATACAGCTTTTAGAAGAAATCATAGGAGAAAATCTTCAGAAACTAAAGTTAGGTGAAGAGTTCTAAGACATGAAATGAAAAAGCATGATCCATATACTTTTAAAAAATAGTAAATTGGGCCTCGACAAAACAAAAATCTTCTGCTCTTCAGAAGACACCATTAAGAGAATGAAGACAAACCACAAACTGGGAGAAAATATTTTCAGATCATATATCTGACAAAAGGTTTGCATTCAGCGTATATTAAGAACTCTCTAAACTCAACAGTAAAATAATAAACAATCCAAGAGAAAATGGGCAAGAGTTGAAAAGACACTTCAAAGAAAATGTACACATGGTAAATAAGCACATGAAAAGTTGCTTAACAGCTTTAGTTATTAGGGAAATACAAATCAATCACAACCTCACACTCACAGGTATGGATGTAATAATAATAAAAAAAGACACACAATAACAAGTGTTGGCAAAGTTGTGGAGAATTTCAAACCCTCGTACACTGCTGGTGGAAATGTAAAATGGTAGAATCATTTTGGAAAACAGTTTGGCAGTTCTTCAAAAAGTTAAACATAGAGTTACCCTATGACCCAGCAATTCCACACCTATATGTATACCCCAAAGAAGTGGAAACCTATGTCCCTACAAAAACTTGTACACAAATGTTTATAGCAGCATGATTCATAATAGCCAAAAAATGAAACAACCCAAATATCCATCACTGATGAATAAACAAAATATTGTATATCCATAAAATGGAATATTATTTGGCAGCAAAAAGGAATAGAGTACTGATATATGCTACAACATGAAAGAACTTTTAAATCCTTACGCTAAATGAGAAAAAACAGCCACATATGACAGGGTTTTATTTATATGAATTATCCAAAATGGGAAAACCCGTAGAGACAGATAGTACATGAATGGCTGCCTAAGGCTGGGAGGAGGGGCACATAGGGGATGACTGCTTAATGGGTACAGGATTTCCTTTTAGGTGGTAAAGTATGTTGGAACAAGGTAGACGTGATAGTTGCACAACAACACTGTGAATGTACTAAATGCCGCTGAATCACACACTTTAAAATGGTTAATGGTTAATTTTATTTTATGTGAATTTTACCCCAATAATTTCTTTTTAAAAAGTCTGGAATCTGGGGCCAATCATTTTAACTATGCTCTCATGAGCACCCCATAGTTCACCTACCCTTTTGGGCGTCTGCTTCACTGGCTCTGACAATTGCTAACCACGGATCAGTCATGGTTCCATGATTGCCAATCTTCGTGGGGCCCTCAACAATGTCCAATTCCAGAAGTTGTTCCAAACCTTTACTGCTCACTGAAGCTAAAACCACACCCCTCTTCCCTTCATTCTTAACTAATGGCATTCATTTTATAATATGGAGTAAGTAGAAACTATCAAGTATCTGGTCCTTAGTCGGAGCTCAATAATTATGTATTGAACTGAGGAAGGGGCATTCTCCACTCTCCTATACTTCACTACCACCGATATCAACATCTGCATCCTTTGCTCCCTTTCCTCTTGTCCTAAACAAGAGTTGTTCAATATTCCTCCTTCCCAAGCTAGCCTCCCCGTCACCTCCCATGGTTTCTTAATGCCCCCAGGTAGAGTGCAGATGCCTTATCAGGACATTTCCAGCCTCACTCTCCCTCACCCCCTTCACAGGGACTGCTTGCCCTGCATTCTCACCCCTCTCTGCCCTTTCTTTCACCTTTACTTGGTGAACTCAGAGTCAGTCTTCAATACCTACCTTAATGCTCAGGAAACTTAGCCTTAATCCCTCCGGCCAATGAAACTTACCATTGGATTTGATGATAATTAGGAAGTTTAGGGAAGACAGATTCAGTGCACATGCCAAATTGAAGCAGACTGAAGAGTAAACTATATAATAACAGTAAGACATTATTTACTTTTTTACTCTCCCTCTCTCATGAGTGGATAGTAGAGTTTTCCAGCAACGTGGTATGCTATATATCAACAGATTGAATGCAGAAGCAGATATGAGAATTCAGCTGTCTTTTACTAAACCAACCATTAATGAGCTTCACAAAAATATAAAGCCATGCTCCTCTTCTCACTGATTTCTTTGGGAAAATAATATTATTTTTCATAAAAATGTTATTTGTGTTAATATGTATTGGTTTTATTATTGCTATTTTTAAATGATTTAAATATTTTTGAAATTTCTTGGTTTTAAATTTTGATGCAATATACATCAATAGGTATGATATGCAAATAAAAGCTCTTTGGGGCCCTCAATAATTTAGTAAAAAAGTGGTCCTGAGACCAAAAACTTTGAGAACCACTCCATTCCAGGGTTGCTAAGCAGAGTACTGAGCCTGCCTGAGGCTGGGTATTGCATATTTGCAATGGAGTTGGTTACTCGGTTTTCCTCAGCAGCATCTGTTGGTCCTGCAGCGGCAGGAGGAATAAAGAAAATGCATTGTTGATCTGATCCAATACTGGGGATCGGCAGAGCTGCTGTGGCAGGACTAGGTCAGGCTTTGTTTTTCTGAACAAAGAGGATAAATTGTCAGCTTAATAAATTAACCTTTACATTTTGCAAGAATTGGAACAGTTAAGAGGTTTCTTGATCCTGAACTTCCTTCTCCTTCATAGACCCCTTCGGATGATTTAAATCTGGTTAGTTATGTACTTAAAGTAGTTTTTCCAGCTTCTTATCACCTAGCTCTTCTGTTTAGTGACATATACAAGGACTATCTCTTCAACTTCACGTTTTGCTCTGCCTCTGATGATAAACCCATTCCTGGGTCACTTCAAATAACGGAGTCTGTTAAATTATGTACTCCTTGCTCTGACCAGATTATAAATTTCCACACAGCTTGGATATTTAAAAAAGGAATAGAGATGGACTATTGATGATGATTATGATGGCAGTAACACTGATCCATTGATTCACCCAACAAATATTTTTTGGAGCATTTAGCATGAGACAGGCACAGTCCAGACACTGACAACTCAACATTGAACAAAACAGGCAAAGATCCCTCCACTCTTGGCACTTACAGTCCAGTGGGGGAGACCGAGAAGGAAAAATAAATGAAACAGAAATGATGCTAGATAATAATAAACGCTAGAGGGAAAGAGATAAATAAATCTTGGGAGATGATGGAAGAACTGGTGTTATGAGTGTCAAAGCTAGATGGGGGTGACCAGAGAAGGTCACACTAATAAGGTGACGTTTGAATAAAGATGTCAAGGAAGGGCTTCCCTGGTGGTGCAGTGGTTGAGAGTCTGCCTGCCGATGCAGGGGACACGGGTTCGTGGCCCGGTCCGGGAAGATCCCACATACCACGGAGCGGCTGGGCCCGTGAGCCATGGCCGCTGAGCCTGCGCGTCCGGAGCCTATGCTCCGCAACGGGAGAGGCCACAACAGTGAGAGGCCAGCGTACCGCAAAAAAAAAAAAAAAAAAAACTAAAGACGTCAAGGAAATGAATGAGCCACATAGTGACAGAAGAAAAATGGAATCCAGGCAGAAGGAGTCACAAATTCCCAAAGGCAGAGGAGTAACTGGTGTGTTGACGGACAGCAAGGAGGCCAGCGTGGCTGAAGAAGGTGAGGAGGTGGAGGAGGGGGAGGGGAGGGGAGGGGAGAAAAAAGAGAGGAAGAGGAAAGACAGTGGGTACAAACACTGCCATCAATAGATAAGGAAGGCATAGCAAAATATGGCCATGCCTGCTCCTCTCCCTCACATTACCTACTTTAATTCTTTTTTTTTCGTTTTTTTTAAATTGAGATAGAACTGACATTCTTTAACCTGTTTTCTCCACCATACAAGGCTCATTCTATTCTCACTTAAGGGAAGCAAGAAAATGGAAATAACCTAAATGTCCAACAGTTGAGTTTAAATAAGTTATGGCATGCTATGTGACCTTTAAAATTCATAACTCTGCAGCACATTTATGACTTAGGAAAACGCTTATATTATATGACTAGATAAAAAAGTGGGACTTTGTCCATCAGCAGAGGAATGGATAAAGAAGATGTGGTACATATATACGATGGAATATTACTCAGCCAGAAAAAGGAATGAAATTGTGCCATTTGCAGAGACATGAATGGACCTAGAGACTGTCATACAGAGTGAAGTAAGCTAGAAAGAGAAAAACAAATATCATATAATATAGCTTATATGTGGAATCTAGAAAAATGGTACAGATGAACTTATTTGCAAAGCAGAAATAGAGACACAGATGTAGAGAACAAACGTATGGATACTAAGGCGGGGAGGAGGCGTGGGATGAATTGGGAGATTGGGATTCACATATATACACTTCTGTGTATAAAATAGATAACTAATGAGAACCTACTGTATAGCACAGGGAACTCTACTCAGTGCTCTGTGGTGACATAAATGGGAAGGAAATCTAAAAAAGAGAGGATATATGTATATGTATAGCTGATCCACTTTGCTGTATAGCAGAAACTAACACAACATTGTAAAGCAGCTGACATTGTAAAGCAAACTATACTCCAATAAAGATTAAAAAAGAAAAGAAGAACAAAGTGGGACTCAAAGCTACATAGCTAACTTTGTTTAAATGCATATATACATTCTTCCTCCTTCCCAGAGAATCATACCACAGTGTTAAGAGTTTACCTACAGGTGGCTGAATTATGAGAGTTTTTATTTCTTTTCATTATTTCTAACTTTTCTGCAATAAACCTACATTATTGTCATAATCAGAAAGTAATAACACTTAGAAGTGAATTAAATAATTTGGTCCAGCATGGCTTGAATCGATAAAATATTTCATCTCATAAATGTATTAAGTGCCCTCAAGGTATTAAGGGGGGTTTAAAATAGTCCAATGTTAACACTGCTAAGGTCTGTATCACAATGTGAGTCAGTAAGATAACACATTTATTTGAAGATCATATAATTGCTTTTATCTATTTGCTCTAGAGCAAAATTAAATGAACAGATTCATCTTAGGCCCCCATTCACTCTCGATTAACATATTACCTTCCAAAGTATTGTCTTAAATAGGTCCATCTCAAAGATTGTATTATATTTAAAAGACCAAGAACTAGTAGAAAATCAAGACCCACTATGATAAATGGTCACTGTAAAATCTCATTATTTTTTTGACCAAACATCTTTTCTAAAAGATTATATTGCTTGATCTGACAGGTGAACCTCTTTAGTTATTCCGGTGTATAGAGTTTAGCACATACTGACATGATAAAGCAAAAGCATTATTTTATGTTGTATAACCTTAGGCCTCTAAATTCCACAAAGCTCAAAAAATAAAACATCACCAGCACCATGGATTCTTGCCCTGTGATCACCCCCAGTCAATGCCCCATCTCCCACCCCAAATTTCACCGATCTCCTGACTTCCAACACCATAGGTGAGATTTGTCTGTGTTTGAAGTTTATATAAATACAATGAAAAAATATGCAGTTTTGCGTTCCTGGCTTCTTGCATTCAATATCATGAGACTCCTCGGTGGTGCTTTGTGTAGCTGAAACTCAGTTCTTTCCACTGCTGTATTGTCTTCTCTTGGATGAGTGTTCTACCATCTAGCGATCCATTCTACAGTTGGTAGACCTTTGAGCTGTTTCCACGTTACCCAGCTCAGGTCTGGCTACTCGCTGCACGACGGGCCGATAAGTCAAGTGACAAGGTGTCGAGGTAAGGACAGCTGGCTAACTGAGATGATGAGGGACTAGTGTCCTTAGACCGCCTGGAGGGGTGGGAGAGGGAGGGTGGGAGGGAGGGAGACGCAAGAGGGAAGAGATACAGGAACATATGTATATGTATAACTGATTCACTTTGTTATAAAGCAGAAACTAACACACCATTGTAAAGCAATTATACTCCAATAAAGATGTTAAAAAAAACCAAACAAAACATCTTAACACCTCGGTGCAGGCAGAGGGCTTTTAAAGGCATCGTGCAGGGTCCGGCTGCAGGGCCGCTCATGTGCAGTTCTCAGATTGGTTGGCATCAAGGTGAAGTTTCGAGCATCACCTGTCTTCTGGTTTCAAACTGTCTGGGGTCTACATGCTTGTGGCCAGCAGTTTTCAATTGGTGTGGGTCTGTTTCCTGTAAAAATAACTTAGGAATGTGTGTCAGACCTTTATCTGTATCTTTTAGGGAACTGGGAGTTCCGAGACTCTGCTGTGTGGCAGGTTTATGATCTAAAGTGTTACCAGTCTCCTTGTCAAATAGATATTCTTCGTTTTTACATCTTCACATTTTCTAATCATTAACTCTTGAGCCAGCCTTTTGAGACTCAGGGGCGGCCTGGGAGACTAAAGCAAAACCCTTTTACTTCAAAGGACAGGGACAGGGGCTTGTATGTAGTTTCACCCTGCCTGGTATTGTTTTGTTTTGTTTTGTTTTGGCGGTACGCGGGCCTCTCACTGTTGTGGCCTCTCCCGTTGTGGAGCACAGGCTCCGGACGTGCAGGCTCAGCAGCCATGGCTCCCGGGCCCAGCCGCTCCGCGGCATGTGGGATCTTCCCGGACCGGGGCACGAACCCGCGTCCCCTGCATCGGCAGGCGGACTCTCAACCACTGTGCCACCAGGGAAGCCCTGGCATTGTTATAATGAAGGCTGCTGTGGACATTCCTGTTCCATGTGCTTGGATAGAGGCATATCCACTACAGTGTGTTAATGTTTAGCCACTTTGGTCCTAAATCTTAACTGTAGATTGGCATCTCCCTGGTGCCTGGGTGCCAGTTCCATAGGGAATTCTAACCCGAGCTAGGATTAAGAACCAATGAGCTAGATGTTGAAACTCCCAGACAAAAGGAGGAGAGGAATCCAGTTCAGCGGATTTTGAATGAATTGTTTCCAGAAAGAGGACTATAAAATCCAATGGAAAAAATAAGCTGTGCCCATTTTGACTTTGTCTTCCCTTTTTTTCCCCTTCGAGTTCCTAAACCAAAAGACTACATGGACTGGGTTTATGATACTATAAGTGGCCTCCAAATTATTTCAAAACTTCCCCAGATTCTCAAAGCAAAGTTATTTTAGACATGTGTTAAAGATACATGTGTCATCAGACTTAGAGATCAGACTTGTGGTTGCCAATGGGGTAGGGGAGAGAGAGTGATGGATTGGGGGTTTGGGATTAGCAGATGCAAACTGTTATATATAGAATGGATAAACAACAAGGTCCTACTGTAGAGCACAGGAACTCTATCCAGTCTCCTGAGATACACCATAATGGAAAAGAATATTAAAAAAAGAATGTCTATATGTGTAAAACTCAGTCACTTTGCTGTACAGCAGAGACTGGCACAACATTGTAAGTCAACTCTACTTCAATTTAAAAAAACAACATGTGTCATGATTTGGCATACTCTGGGTGGGGGATTAGGCTTTCAAAAATTTAGACAGACACTAGTTAGCTGTCCCAGCTCCATAAGCAGGGAGACTTCAAAAAGGCAAGAGTTAATTTTCTGTGGTCCAGGTCAGCCTGGAATTAAATGAAATATGCTTAATAATCATTGTTGCAACTGAGAGTTTGGTTGGCACTGTTTAATTTCCTGGTTTCTTGAAACTGCTTTTTGGACCCATGCCCAGGAGCTGTCTTGATGAATGTATTTCAGAGAAGGGAAAAAACAGAAATGAATAATGTGGCTCTGGAAAATACAGCAACAGAAAGCACTGAACTATCACAAATCTCTAAAAATACGTTCCTCTTCGGGATCAGTCTCCAATACGCATTGGAAGATAGGAGAGAAGAGAGGCCATAAACTCAATTCTTTTGTGATATGTGCGGAATGTGTTAGAAACTTAATATTGTTCATGCATTGTCAGGTAGTTCGATGCCTTCAATTTGTAGTGGGAGAGTGGTTTTAAGTTCCCACCGGACCAAGAATAACTCCTTCACCAGCCTCCCCTACTGCCTGACTTGGCATGAACTCAACCCCTTGACCAAGAAACATTATTTCAACTTTGACCTGCTGTCAGGATGCATGAAAGGTTCTGGAGGCACATAAAGACCCCATCCTTGCCTTCAAAGAACTTATCATGTTTTGGGGGTCGGGAAGGCCATCCTCATACAAAGAAAACTAAAACTTCAAGTCTGATGTGTCACCCGTGAGCTGAGTGATCAATACAGGCCTCTCTGAAGCAGCAGACATGAACTGAATCTTAAAGGATAGTTGGGCTTCTCATGGACAGGCAGGAAGGAGGAGGGCACTTCAGATAAGAGCAAAGGTGCAACAAAAGAAAGCGGCAGATGTTCAGAGAACAGTGAGGGCAATCCTGTTGGAATCTGAGACTCTTCAAAAGCAGTGGTTATTAAAGTTTTGCGATTGGGACTGAGGCAGAGCAGAAGATGATGTATATTTATAATCTACCAATTCCCCATCCCTGTGTTAGAAGATGCCAAAAAAATTGGGGATGATCAAGTAGACAAGATGGTGACAAGCCAGCAATTTGATAGAAACAAAACAATCAAGAGCAAAAATCCTGAGCAAAATTCTCTACATATATGAATTAATCCCCCAAAGAGCAGCAATTGAAATCCACGAACGACTTAACAATCTCACGATGCTCTGTTCAGGGCATTCTTCCCAGCTGCTCAAGCAGGAAACCTCATCTTCCATCCTTCCCTCATCAACCTCTTCCCTATGATCCATCCAGCAGCCCATCTCTCACCACTTTCCAACTGGTCTCCCTGATTTATTTCTTAACTTCTGT
The DNA here is from genome assembly GCF_039906515.1 of Pseudorca crassidens. Taxonomy (NCBI): domain Eukaryota; kingdom Metazoa; phylum Chordata; class Mammalia; order Artiodactyla; family Delphinidae; genus Pseudorca; species Pseudorca crassidens. The sequence goes on along the minus strand of NC_090303.1, from coordinate 18,500,373 downwards.
ACCCTCCTCATTCTTCCCCAATCCCAATCGATTCTTCACACAAGAAGCTAGAATGTCATCTAAAAATCCTCAATCTGAGCAGATAACCCCTCCTCTTAAAACACACCTATGGTCTCCAGTGTACCCAGGATAAAATATAGAACCTGTAACACGCCCACAAGACCCTGGAGGGACCCTGCCCTGGCCCCTCTCTCATGCCATCTTTCCTCCCATGCCCCTTCGGTAGGTGATTGAGACCTGCTCTCTCCTGGTTCCTCAAACTAGATCTACTTTTTCCAGACTCCTCCTAGAATGTACTAGGCATCCATTCTTTTCCAGGCTAGCTATTATAGGTCAAAGTTTAAAGGTCATGTCTCCACAGGGGCCTGCTTCAACCAATCTCGCAATCTAAATTTTGTCCCCCAAGTTATTCACTCTCATGGCCTTTAGCCTTTTATTTCATGGCACTTACTTAGCACAGTTGGTATTTATACGTGTAACTTTTGTGTTTAAGGCTTGAAGCATCATGAAAATATGGACCACATATGTGTGATTCATCACCGTGTACCTGAGCCTAGCAGCCTGACACCTAAGGTTTGCCGTAAATATATCTACAGTGCCTGAAATGGAGGGAATTCCAACGACCTCTGTGTGCTAGACTCAAGTCCTCAATAATCTCTACCACCAAATTTAGTAACTCATTTGATTAATTACTTATAAGTAGGCTTTATTCATGTATAAACAAAGGAAGGGTCACATCTCTCAAGCATAGACGAAAAATCTTGCATTTTTGATAGCTTAAGCCTGTATGGATGCCATTTTGACCAACCAAAGGTCCCGCCCTTGAGATGCAGTTCATTTAGAAGCAGTGGTGATTATGGAAAGGAAATCGTAATAATAATACAATGTTTACTGAGTGTGATGCGCCAGGCTTTCTGCTACACTTTTTACAGGCATTATCTGTAATCTTACAACTACCCTGAACATAGATAGGCATTATAGCTTCCATTTACAAATGAGAAAAGTAAAAGATTGTTTTCCATAATCACAGAACTAGTTGATAGGAGGGATTGATGGAGCCAGGTCTTCAAAAAGTCTATAATTTACACCATGTAATCTCTGTGAAATTAGCAAAGCATTGTGGAATCTCCACCTCTATTGATATTTTCCATATTGGTTGACAGGACATTGACCAATATTCATCTTATTTTTCCAAAGAACCATACGTGCATTTTGAATCATAAAGAATACCATTCAGAAATAAACATTTTCTCATCCTAAAGTTTTGGTTGGAGAGACTTTAGGATTTAAAAAAACTAAAATCAAATTAAGATAAGATTATACATAGCATGGGCCTGACCCAAATGATAACAAGCGGCTTTTGACCCACATACTTGGGAAATGTACATGACTCCCCGCTATAGGTCGGTGAATCTGTAGGCTGGTTGAGCAAATACTTAAGTATTTGTAAGAGCAATAACAGCTCCTGTGGAAATCTCCACTGCACTTGCATGTACCGAAACCATAAATATTCTAGGAGATGGAGGACCGCCAGGGAGCAAAATTCCAAATTGACCTGGCGTGAAGCAGGAGACTACTTGAGAGATTTGAAACTTCTTCAAACCTGGATATTCTAAGTATCCTGAAAGGAAGACGTTATGAAAAAACTAGACCTGCCAGGTAATCCTGACTTGGGGTATACAGTTAAATTCCTTTCTTTATGGGCCTTAAACCAAAGTTTTAAACACCACAGACTATTTTGGAGAGAAATGCCACATCCCTGTTAGAGGGAAACATCTTCCTATAAGAGTTAGGAGAAAAAGAACTACTATGTACAGGACTTCTCTATATTTTATGTATTCCATATAACTCCTTGGAGTTGGAAGTATTTCTCACTTACAGATGAGGAAACTATGGTCCAGAGAGTTTAACTAATTAACCCATAACCACACACCTGTGATGGGGCTGGGATCTGAACCTAAACTTTGGCTTCAGATACCTCTTTCCCTAGTAGTCTACTGTTTGGTGTGGATAAAGGAAGATTGGTGGATTTCTCATCTAATGAAGAAAACTACAGAATCACAGCAGCCTGAGGTTGAAAGACATGTGATTTCAGCACCATGTCTTCTTCACCTTTCCATTTCTTACAGTGCCCGCTATGTCATAGTTGCTCAGTGTGTTGGTAGGATGATGGATGGATGAATGGATGGATGAATGGATGGATGAATCACCTTATTCCTGGGCCATTCAGAGTTACTGTCTTTTCCATATTAAGAGACTGTTTCTCAGAGGACAGGTGACAGCAACCAATTGTTCTATATTGTGTCTCCTCCTCTGGGTGAGCTCTGGCAGGTAAAATGGAAAAAGGTTATGTAACAATTTGCCACTAATTTTTTAGCCACTTTTCTTGGAAGTTAAATACATGTGTAGGCTATTGTAGCTGTTTTGGTCCTGTGAAGATAAGGAATAGCTCACCACCTCAATTTAAGGAGGTGAAATACATCTTATTGGTAGCTGCTTCAGTCCTGTGAATGCAGGGAGTACTGTATCTCTTGAAAGTGCTTCACTTCCCTTTCTGGCCTCATCCCTTTTTTGCCAGTATTTGTTTCCCTAGTCTTGGCATTGCCTAACATGGAGTGGGTACAAGGGTTGGGGGAAAGGAACAGGAAATGAGGCCTTCATTAGATAAACTCCATCTTCATATTCCTCTCAGGAGACTTTCTTTCCTTGCTTGGTACTTGTGTCTGTTCTCTGTAGACTTTAGATTTTTCTGTCTTGGCCAGGGATGGTCTTATTTCACAATCTTTGCCTGGAGTGAGTAGTAGATTCAACTCAGGAAGTGCCTGAGAATGGCAATAAATCTTATCTGAGTCTTTTTTTCTTAAGAAGTTCCAAGTCATCCATCTGAGATGGCACACACAGTGATTAGTCTTGGCTGCCAAATGGAAACTGATATTTGCAATCAGTGCTATAAGTTCATCAAATGACAAAGTCTGTGGGTCCAGGGACATGAGCGCTAAGCACAGAACTCTACACCGTTCTGAGTGGGAGGAGCACGTGGCCATGCCAGCCAGGCTCTGGAGGAGGGCGGGGTGGGCAGCAATCCTTTCACCATCCAATTCAGGGGAGGAACGTGCTGAGAAGAGGCATTCCCTATTAAGGCACAGGGGCTTAAGGCACAGGGGCTGCCTGTGCCTTAAGGAATACAGGTGTGAGACACTCTCTGAAAAGCTAAATCACTTATCCAACTCTGGGTGAGGGTAGAGGATGGAAGTTCCGAAAGCTGAGAGGGAAATTCACCTCAGAAAGTGGGAAATATAATTAAAATTTAAAATAATTAAAGTAGAAAATTACCATAAAATTGTTTCGGGAGAGTGTGTGTGTGTGTCTGTGTGTGTGTCTGTGTGTGTGTCTGTGTGTTTGTGTGTGTCACTCTAAATCCCCGTTAATAACAAATGCTCTTCAGAGCACCAAATATAATCTTCATAACCTTAAAGGCAGAAGGGAGATATCTCCCAGCTTATTCCAAACAGCCAATTATCAGATAAATCTTTTTTCTAGGTCATTACCTTGATGGAATGACTGACGCAGAAATGACATTGGGCCCTGTAGTAGGATGAATAGTAGCCCCAAAAAGATATAGCCAAGTCCTAACCCCCTATATTATAGTAGGGAAGAACAAATCTGACTCCATATTGGATCTGTTTCTTTTACTTTAGCCTTTGTATTCTATTTCTTTTGCTACAAGTTAAGAATTTTGCCTATAGCCTAAAATATACAGGATAGCCCATTCTCAAGGCTCTGACCCTAAATGATAACACTTTTCCATCCATATAGAGATAAAAAGTTGCAGAACAGAGAATAACGTTTGTCTTGTTGGAGGTTTACAAGAACACTGTGACCTGACCTATGTGGACAGCTGCAAGAACAAAGGATTCCAACACCAAGAAGTGTGCAACAACCAACTGCGCCCCTTCCCCTTTCAGTATAAAAGAAGCCTGAATTCTAACTCGGGTAAGATGGTTCTTTGGGACACTAGTCCGCCATCTTCTCAGTCTGCTGGCTTTCCAAATAAAGTTGCTATTCCTTGCCCCAACCGCTCATCTCTCGATTTACTGGCCTGTCCTATGGCAAGCAGTATGAGCTTGGACTTTGTAACAAAACCTGTGAATATGACATTACTTGGAAATAGAGTCATACAGATGTAGTTAAGGATCTTGAAATGAGGTCATCCCGGATTTTGGGTGGCCCCCAATCCAATGACTGACGTCCTTATAGGAGAAAGGAGGGGGAGACTTCACATAGGGACACAGAGAAGCAGAACACATGGAGACAGAGGTGGATACCGGAGTCACGCTGCCCCAAGCCCAGGGATGCCAAGGGTTGCCAGCGGCCACCAGAACCTAGAAGCGTGGAACAGATACTTCCTCAGAGCCTCCAGAAAGAACTAAACCTGCTGACACTGTGATTTCGACTGAAGGCCTCTAGAACTGTAAGAGAATCAATGTCTGTTGTTTTAAGCCACCTCGTTTGTGGTCATTTGTGGCAGCAGCCCTTGGAAACAAATACAGGCCCCAAGCCTCAGGTCTGAGCATAAAAGTGAACAGAAACGACTTACAGGAAGTATTACTTTGAGCTACTGCAAGAATTTGTTTTGCCAGGATTTATACAACACATACAATTGAGTAATTTCTATATTAGACAAAAGACTAGGTTAACATTCTAGCAATTTGCCTGAAATCTCTACGACAATAAAGGGAGAGGCCAGAGGGAAGACCTATATGTGTACCGTTGGTTGAATTCAGGATGCCTGAGTAGGCCCACCAGGGTTTTATTTGCAGGAAAACCCCATGAGCCTCATGTGGACAGTGGTTGGATCCTCTGGGGTTGGTAGCCTTCCTGCAGGGCCAAGGCTCTATGTGGGTAGAGACCAGGGGTGCCTTCCTCTCCAGGACAATATCGAGGCTGGGGAGGGGATGTGCACCTGGGGAGGTGGAGGGAGTGATGGAAACAGGCTTAGCCTGCAAATGGGGACAATGTTGGAGGGATGCCCAGTTTTGTACTTTCCGCCTTATTTTGTGGCCCTTCCCTCTGTGTCAGGTAGTTAGAGATGGGGCAGCAATGGACTAACCAAGTCAAATGATTGGTTCAGGCCACTGGGGGAAAAGAGGCTTCGAGTTCAAGGCTCAGTTGGGACTCATGGCCAGTGGGAGGGGGGTGGTTTTCCCCACTGGGCTTAATGGCTGTTGGAAAAAGCAAGGGCAAGAACGATGGTATAAGCCACATCAGAAAACCCCATGGACCCCTGAACTATAGGGATAATTTGAGGGCTGAGGTTGTAGCTGCTTTAGCTAAAAGAAGTGGGAGCAAAAGGCCACTGCTAAACCACAATGACATCCCACCTCACACCCATTGGATGGTTACCGTCATTTAAAAAACCAAAAACAAAACAGAAAATTACAAGTATTGGTGAGTATGTGGAGAAACTGAAACCCTTGCGTACCGTGTGAGATGTAATAAAATGGTGCAGCCACTGTGGAAAACAGTATGGTGGTTCCACAAAAAATTAAAAGTAGAATTACCATATGATCCAGCAATAATACATCTGGGTATACATCCAAAAGAACTGAAAGCAAGGTGTTGAAGAGGTATTGGTCGAGCAGCATTATTCATAATGGCCAAAAAGTGGAAGCAACCCAAGTGTCCATCGATGGATGAATGGGTAAACAAAATGTGGTATACAATACAATGGAATATTATTCAGCCATAAAAGGAAGGAAATTCTGACACATGCTATAACATGAATGACCCTTGAGGTTACTATACTAAATGAAATAAGCTTGTCATAAAAAGACAAATGCTATATATTTCCACTTATATGAGACCCTAAAGCATCGAATTCAGAGAGACAGAAAGTAAAATGATGTCTGCCAGGATGAGGAATTTTCATTTAATGGGTATAGAGTTTCATTTTTGCAAGATGCAAAGAGTTCTGGAGATGGATGGTGGTAATATTTACACAACAATGTAAATATGCTTAATATATCAACGGTGTATATACCACTGCATATGCAGTGTATATATACACTGTGTATGTACACACACACTACAGTGGTATATATGTTGTATAACAATATTATATACCCCTGAACTGGTATATACCCACTGAACTGTACATTTAAAAATGGTTAAAATGGTAAATTTTATGTGGTTTTATTTTACCACAACTAAAGCAGACGGCGTGACTTCATTCCAATATGCTACCCTGAACACCTGCACACAAACTCCACACCCCTGTACCCCCATCCAAACACTGGAGGCTGGGGAGACCTGCAGAAACACAGTTCCCTCTCCATGCTGCTGAGCTAAGCGGAAGATATCTGTTCCTGTAGTACTGAGTCTATAAAGTCAACGGTGTTTAGTGCGTAATGGGTATCATAAGTCATCTGGCTGGTCAGATAAAGAATCTGGAAGTCAGCCTGCCTCCCCGTCTCCTTTGTATCCATCGTCCTTTGGCCAGGTCTTGTTTATCCTGCCTCCCTGATATAGTTTAGATCTAGCCCTTGCTCTCTAGTCACTTTAGTTCAACTCTTCTGCCTGGGTTTGGCAGCACCCTCATTACTTCTCTCCCTGCCTCCAGTCTCACTCCTCCTAGACTCCTCCCCAGGACTGCCAGAGGGATCCTGCAAAAAAGCAAGTATGTTCACGTCCCATGTCTTAGAACCCTCCAACTGTTGGCCATCGGTTCTAGGATGTGGCCCCTGTTGAAAGGTTGAAAGGGAGCCTTACCCTTGGGTCCAGCTTGACTCTCCAGCCTCACTTCCTACCTTCTGCCAACCCCAAATCCTGCTGTGTCTCCCAAATGTCGCCCTCCAGCCAGATGAATGATCATCTGCTAAACATGCTGTCTCAGGTCTATGCTTTTTCACCTGCTTTCCCTGGGTCTGGAAATGCCCTCTTGGTTTGTCGACCTCACAAACCCTAGTTGGCTTTCCAAACTCAGCTACGACCAAAAGCCTCTCTTATCTCAACATCACCCCAACCCAACCTTGAATAAATCTAACCTCTCCTCCCTGTCTCCTACTCCTTTAATTTAAACATAATTCTATGCTGGTATATATCTCAGGGCGAGAGAACTCTTCCTTTTTTTACATGCCTCACTTCTCTACTGAACTGCACTTTCTTAAGGGTAAGCCTGCGTACTTAGTATGTGATGAACCCTGGCTACGTGAAATCTGTTAAAGAATTTGTCTCACTCAAGTGGTCATACTGATAAGATTTTGACAATAATTATAAAATGTGATAATTTTATTAAAATTAAAGTGATCATAAATATGATCATTTTATTAAAATTAAGTCACCGTAACTAGAAAATTTGTCAATCAAGGAATTTTCTTGGAACTCCAGACCCATTTAGTCTTGTTTCTCGAACAGTTATATCACAATATCAGGGTTTGGGGCTTGGGCATCAGCATTTTTTGAAGGTCTCTAACTGGAGAAAAAGACTTCAAAACCATTGGCTGCCAAGTTTTGCTCTGATCTCACCTATTTACCTGAGTGGGCAGTGACTTCCTGTATCCATCCCAGGCAGATAAATGTCTCATTTTTATTTTTTCAAGAATCTCTGGGGACACAATTCTAGAATCTCCCTTGCCTTTTAAAATAGTGTTCCTCTTTAAAATAAATAAAATCAAGTGTTAAAAGAAACTTGTAGCTATCACCATTTATTTTTCAAATAAAAGATTGTTTTAATAATTTTAAATGGTTTTGAAGTCCTTTGCTGGGCATCTGATCTCTTATCCCGTTTGGCATGATGTTCTCATAATTTACTATGTCTTTGAGAAAAGAGTTCCAGCATTAATGTTTCCTAAGAAGTCTGGGGTCATGACAGAACGAGCTGGCCAGCAGCGACTTTATTTTTAACCAAGAGTCTGATCCAAACTCGATAATGAGTGGTAATGTCCAACTTCTTTTTCCTGCCCTGACATTTCTCTATGCTCCTGGGTAAATAGTCCTTTTCAGGGATCATCCCACCTATGAAGTGTCTGCTTGGCTACAGATATTTCTTAGCTCTCCAGGCCAAAGTGAGCCTTTAACACCCCTCAATACCAAATGTTGAGAGGTCCTTTCAACATGCTGGTGTTTTGTAAAGTGAACAAGGGCATCTGTGGGAGGCCATCTGGAAGGAACATGATTATGAAGATCACTTGGGAGTGTTGTGAATCTGAAAAACTGCATGTCCATCCTAAGTTCAGTCATTAATTTAAGAAAACACTACCTCTTCTATAAACTTATATCATTTTTATTTAAAATTTCAGGCCTAAACAGAATCTGCCTGCCTTTTTGAATCATATCCTCAAGAAATCTAAAATCTGATACAAATGAACATATCTATGAAACAGAAAACAGACTCATGGACATAGAAAACAGACAGGTGGTTGCCAAGGGGGAGGGGGCTGGGGGAGGATGGAGTGGGAGGCTGGGGTTAGCAGATGTGAGCTTTCAGATATAAAATGCATAAACAACAAGGTCCTACCGTATAGCACAGAGAACTATATTCAATATCCTATGATAAAGCACAATGGAAAAGAATATTAAAAAAAGAATGTATGTATATATGTATAACTGAATCACTTTGCTGTATAGCAGAAATTAACACAACATTGTAAATCAACTATACTTCAATTTAAAAAAATTTCTTTAAAATCATCTCCCAAATTAGAACACATGTCTGTTTAACAGGGCAGAAGCACACATGCTTTCTTTGACTTCTCATTTGCCCCAGATGCACACTCACTAGTTCTTGCCTGATTCTTCTTCAGTCCTTTCCTCCATTTCTCCACTGTTACCTCTTCTTCATCCACAGCCAGGACTCACTCTATCTCTAGGAACCAGCTGAACGAGCTCTCTTTCCACTGCTGCTATAACAAATGACCACAGACTTTGTGCTTTAAAACAATACAAATGTATTCTCTTACAGTTCTGGGGGTCAGAAGTCCGAAATGACTCTTAGGAGGCTAAAATCCAGGTGTCAGGAGGGCTGTGTTCTTTCTGGAAGCTCCAGAAAGAATCAACTTCCTTTTCTCTTCCAGCTTCCAGAGGCTGCTGCTGGCATTCCTTGGCCCATTGCCCTTTGCTTCATCTCCAGAGCTCATCATTCCAACTTCTATCATTCCATCTCCTTTTGCCTTAGACTCTCCTGCTTCCCTCTTATAAGGACCCTTGTGATTGTACTGCATATCTCCAGAGATTACCCAGGAGAATCACTCCATCTCAAAATCCTTAACTCAGTTATATCAGCAAAGTCCTTGTTTTTTGGCATGTAAAGCAACATATACACATATTTCGGGGATTAGGATGTGAACACTTTTGCTGGGGCCAGAGGAGGAGAGGGGACATTCTGTCTATCACATGTCCTGAAGCTTTCTGGCCAAGCACCATTTCAATCACTTCCTCCTTTCAGGGCTAAAATGCATTCAGTTGAATTGTGCCCCCCTCACTACCACCACCAAATTCATGTCCTTGGAACCTCAGAAGGTCACCTGTTTTGGAAATAGGATCTTTGCAGATGCGATTTTAAATTAAGATGAAGTCATACTGGATTAGGGTGAGTCCTAAATCCAGTATGACTAGTATCCTTATAAAAAGAGAGATTTGGACACAGAACCTTTGTATCTGTTTGTACCACAGAACTTTATACCAAAAGAGTGAATTTTTCTGTATGTAAATTTAAAAAGTGAGTCATAAAAAAATACAATGTGGTCTTTTATTGTCAGATCTAACCTGTAAAGAACTTGGAAGTCATCACTCCTATCCTCACAACAAGATAAAAACTGAACAGACTGAAAATCAGTGACTTTTCTTAGATCCATCAGAAAATTGAGATCACATAATAACTTGTAACACCAAAAGGCAACAGACAGAAATTCAGATCTACATAAAGAAAGGAAAAGTACTGGAGAAGGAATAAATGAAGGTAAAATAAAATCTTGTATTTTTCTTAGTCTTAATTGATCTAATAGGTAAATATTTGTTCAAAATAAGAACCACATTCTGAGCCATAAAACACATCTTTACAAATTTAAAACAATAGAAATCATACTATGGTCTTAGGCCATAGTATGGAATTAAACTAGAAATCAGTAACAGAAAGACAGCTAGAAAAATCCCCAAATATTTGGAGATTAAACATCATACTTCTAAATAACACATGAGTCATAGAAGAAGTCTCGAGAGAAATTTAAAAGTATTTAACTAAATGAAACTGAAAATACAACCTATCAAAATGTGTGGGATTCAGTGAAAGCATTGCTTAGAATGAAACTTATAGCACTGAATGCATACACTAGAAAAGATCTAAAATTAGTAGCCTACATTTTCACTTTAGGAAACTAGAGAAAAAGTATAAATGAACACTAAAGCAAGTAGAAGAAAAGAAATAAAAGTTAGAGCAGAGATCAATGAAATTAAAAAATAAAAAGGAAATCAATAGAGAAACCAAAAGCTGGTTCTTTGAAAAGATCAATAAAACTGTTAAACTTATAGCCAGGCTATATAAGAAAAAAAAAACAAAGGCACAAATTGCTAATATCAGAAATGAAAGGATTCCATATCTGGAATCTAAAAAAACGGTACTGATGAACCTAGTGGCAGGGCAGGAATAAAGAGGCAGACACAGAGAAAGGACTTGAGGACACGAAGGGGAAGGGGAAGCTGGGACGAAGTGAGAGTGTAGCATTGACATATATACACTACCAAATGTAAAATAGCTAGCTAGTGGGAAGCTGCTGCATAGCACAGTGAGATCAGCTTGATGCTTTGTGACCACCTAGAGGGGTGGGACAGGGAGGATGGGAGAGAGGTTCAAGAGGGAGGGGATATATGTATACTTATAGCTGATTCACTTTGTTGTACAACAGAAACTAATACAACATTGTAAAGCAATTATACTCCAATAATAAAGACACATTAAAAAAAAAATTGAACCACAACAAAAAAAACGGATCGCTACTGATTCCATGAACATCAACAGAATAATAGCAGAATGTTATGAACAACTCTATATCCAAAACTTTGATAACTTAAATGAAATGGACCAATTCTTTAAGAGACACTCCCTACTAAAACTTACACAAGGAGAAACAGATTATCTGGATAAGCCTATACTTATTACATAAATTTAATCAAGAATTAATAACCTTCCAAAAAAGAAAGCATCAGGCCTAGATGGTTTCACTGGTGAATTCTACCAAACGTTTAAAGGAAAAATGATGCTAATTGTTTACAATCTCTTCCTGAAAATAAAGTTAAGGGAATACTTCCTAACTCATTCTATGAGGCCAGCATTAATAAAACCAGCTAAGAACAAAATGAGATCAAGACATTATAAGAAAGGAGAGCTACAGACTACTATCTTTCATTTATATAGATACAAAAATCCTTAATAAAAGGTTAGCAAATCAATCCAACAATATATTTCAAAATTATATATCATGACTAAGTGGGGTTTATTACAGGTATTTAAGACTGCTTCAAGATTTAAAAATCAATTAATGTTATCCATCACATCTAAGGGCTAAAGAAGAAAAATCATACGATCTTAACAACAGATGCAAAAAAAAAAGCATTTGGCAAAATCCAACACCTATTCATAAAAAAAAAAAATCATTAAGTTGAGACTTAATCAACTTGATAAAGAACTTCTATAAAACAAAACAAAAACCCTACAGCTAGCATTATATGTCATGGTGGAAAACTGGATGCTTTCTGAAATCATTCCGTAGCTTTTTATGAAGAAGCCAGGTAGGTAGAAGACATCCAGGGAAGATCACCTTCCCTATAGTATCTTCAGGGGCTTACTTACAAAACAGAAGACCTACTGGTTTTACCTTTTCTTATTTCATCACTACTTAAAGCAGGATCAAGGGCCCCTCAAATAAATTATTCCCTTCCCTTATTCCTCTAGCCATTTCTTTGGACCCTCCAAGCAGTAATCCCTTCTTACATGATCTTCTTACCTACCTGTGATATTACACACTGTTGGGCTGCACTTCCCAGTCTTATAAGCCTTGTAGTTGCCCAGCCATGAGACAGAAGAAAGAGCCCAGAGACAGCAACAGAGACAAAGACAGCAGTGGTTTAATGGACAGGGAATCTTACAAGTCCGAAGCAAAGCCCTGGAGCAACATGCCACCATGTACGGCAGACGGTGGGCAAGACTAGGCAGCCCCCCTTGCTATTCAGGGGGGAAGGAGGCTACCATTTATAGGGGGAATTGACATCAGCTTGGCTCATCAGTTACCAGGGAAACCAGCGGCTGGGGCGGGGGGCAAGCACGTAGGTAGTTACTGATTAAGCCCTATGATTAAGAGGATTGGATAGTCATGTGAGTAGGGTATAAGTGAAGTAGGGACTGGCTGAGCAGGGGATGTACAGGGAGCAAGAGAACAGCCATCTTGAGTGGCCTGGCCATGCACACACCCACTCCTCCCTTCCGCCTTCAAAGTCCACACCTTCCAAGATACCCTCCTTAACAATTTCCCCATTTAACTTATCTTCATTCCCAAGATACAATCAGATTCTGCAATTTCCCTAGATGAAAACATAATCAGCCTGATTTTGAGTAAAAACAACTCATAAATAGGACGTCTGTTCCTCCTTCCCTAACCCTGCCTCACACAGTGCAGCATTTTAGAGCCTGTATTAATTGATGAAGATGATGACATAGCAGCACAGTGAGAACAATTCTGTTCTGTTGAAGCTTTTCTGGTTCTGCCCTGACACTCACTGTTGACCGACTACCAGCTTGTGATCCCATCTTTAACTGGGAGCAAGAAAGTACAACCATTCAACTATTCAGAATATAAAAATCTCTACCACTGAATGGTACCTCATATGGTCAGGGGGAAGTCATGTGCCACCTCACAGTTTACTCAGAGCTACTTGGAGTTAATAATGTATTACTCATAGCCAAAATATTACCTGCAAATGGCATCTCTGTCTTTACAGTCTGTTGCTTTTTCTCCCTTTTATATATTCTGTTGCTTTTTACAAATGCAAATCCGGAGTAGTGTAACGGATGATGCTACAAATCTTAGGTTTTTAGTCATTTGTTTAGATGTGAGTTTCAAAACCATGGCTGTCTAGACAGTGGAAACTGGCTAAGCGCAGGGAGTTTCCTATTTCCATAAATGTGAACTGATGGAAAGAGTCAGCTGAGGAAGCCATCCTGAAAGCATGATGTTGCTGAAACCCCAAGGAGAGGAAGAGTCAGTATGAAGAAGTTAGCTTTAGATGGTTCATATAGAGGAGCTTCTTAAACATACCTCCAATATACATTCCACATGATAACAAATAAATGACAGGAGAAGTAAAACAGAACCACAGCAATGACAGCAATCTGTGCAGTAAAGAAGACACTGCAGAGATAATGGATGGTTGTAAAGGTTGCACACTTTATGGCTCTTGGGGTTGCCATACATTGTGGTCCATAACAATTATACCTCCTAGAGTTGTGCAGTGCACAACTTGTGCAACCATAAGCCTGAAAACATTCTGATGCTAAATATATATAATAGCAAATGCATGCCACAAAGAGCACAGATTTTATGTCTGAAGTTAAAAGCTTTAATTGGGTTTAAGAGCAGACTTCAATAAGCTGGACTTCATCAAAACTAAAACTTTTGTTGCATCAAAGACACTAAGAGAACAAAAAGACAAGCTACAGACTGGGAGAAAATGTTTGCAAATCATATACACAGCAAAGGTCTCATATCCAGAATACCACACATTTAAGTACGTGAAAAGATGCTCAACATCATTAGGCTTTAGGGAAATGCAAATTAAAACCACGATGAAGGGGGCTTCCCTGGTGGCGCAGTGGTTGAGAGTCCGCCTGCCGATGGAGGGGACACTGGTTCGTGCCCTGGTCCGGGAAGATCCCACATGTCACGGAGCGGCTGGGCCCGTGAGCCATGGCCACTGAGCCTGCGCGTCCGGAGCCTGTGCTCCGCAACGGGAGAGGCCACAACAGTGAGACGCCCGCGTATCGCAACAACAACAACAAAAACCACAATGAGGTATTGCTACACACCCATTAAAATGATTTTTTAAAAGACAATACCAAATACTTGAAAGGAGGCGGAGCAATTGCGATGCTCACGCATCACTAGTAAAAATGCGAAATGGTACATCCACCTTGGAAAATAGTTCGGCAGTTTCTTATAAAGCTCAACAGACACTTGTCATATGACCCGTTAATCCTACACCTACGTGTTTTTTCTAGAGACGTTGAAATTTATATTCATATAAAAACCTGTACATAAATGTATATAGTAGTTCTATTCATAACTGACAAAAACTGGGGACAACACAAATATTCTTTAGGAGGTGAATGATTAAACAAACTCTGCTGTATCTCTACAATGGAATACTACTTGGAAAAAACGAGAACGAACTATTGATATGTGAATAACATGGATATATCTCAAACGCATTATGCTAAATGAAGGAAACCTGCCTCGAAAATTTAAATACAATAAGGCTCCCCTTCTCTGACATTCTAGAAATGGCAAAGCTACGGGGATGAAGATGAGTGGTTGTCAGGGCTTAGAGGTGGGGGAGGGGTGACTACAACATGAGGGGTTTCTTGGGGGAGGGGAGCTGGAACTATTCTACATCATGATGGGGGGTGATTTACATGACCCTCTACATTTGTTAAGGCTCATAGCACTATACACCAAAAGCTGTTCTTTTTACAGTCTGTGAATTAAACAACAAAAAGCATTTTTTAAAATTTAGTTACTTATTTGTTTATTTTTGGGTGCTTTGGGTCTTTGTTGCTGTGCACGGACTTTCTCTAGCTGCCTCATTGCAGTGCGCAGACTTATTGCAGTGGCTTCCCTTGTTGCGGAGCACAGGCTCTAGAGCGCAGGCTCAGTAGCTGTGGCGCATGGGCTTAGTTGCTCTGCAGCATGTAGGATCTTCCAGGACCAGGCTTCGAACCTGGGTCCCCTGCATTGGCAGGTGGATTCTTAAACACTGCACCACCAGGGAAGTCCAACAAAAAGCATTTTTAAAAAACCCCAAATCTGTCCTCATCTCTCCATCTCCTCCCCCCCACTCTAATCCCTGTCACTTTCCCCTCTCCTGGACTATTGTAGTGACTCCTGACTAGCTTTCCTCCCAATTACAATCTTTAAATATATTCTTAAAATTAATTAATTATGAGATATTTCTATTATACAAAACCTTATTAAAAAAATCAGTCAGATCTAAATAGCTCTCCTCCCTTTAGACTGGGCATGTACACCACTGCCTATGGTATCCCCAACACTGAGACCCAATGTGAAAATTAAAATAAGCCTCCAAAAGATTATGTACTTGTAGCATGTTACATATACCATCGTATAACGAAAACAAGAAAAGTTTGATTATAGTGCTGGAAATAGTGGGATTTTTTTCTCATACCCAATCCATTGTGCTTATTTGTGGTTCATTTCCGGGCCTCTTGCCCTAACCACTAGGCACACTGCCTCTAGCAGGTGCTAACCTAATCCTAGTTGAATTGAATTTCTAGCTGTTTCAACTCAGTAGCTTCTTTGGCCTGTTGCCTCTGTCCTGTGGACCTGGAGGGAAAGTCAGTGAAAGAATGAACACGCTAGGCCTGGCATGACAATACTAATGCCTGGCAAAGAGCCACAACCTCCCAGAGATAGTGCCTATTAGACAATTAATTGGCTATTTAGGAAACATGAGCCAGAAAACAGAAGAGACAATGGGACGTTAAACTTCCCAATGGGATGCTAAAAAAAATGCACTGGAGTTAAAAATTGGAAAAACAAATAGAACGAAAGAATTTTATCCCCAATGTCACTGCAGATGTTTCTGGATTGACCACATGAACCTGAGGAGAATGATTTCAAACCAAAAAATGTTAAATATGCACTGGGTATAATTTAGCATTATTTTAGGTATAATCAAAGCTGCAGAAAACTACTTTTATGTGGAAACAATTAGTATGCCATAGTTACTCAGAGGGGCCACATTTATTGCTAGTAACTGATGCTCAGGTGGTACTGATCATTCGATCACCCAAACCTAATTAAGGGTCTTAAAAAGGAGGCAGGAACCCACACAGGGAGACAGAGATGGCCAGACAGATGGTGTGGCTCAAGGGCTCAGTGAAAGGGGAGGCCTTCATTGCAAAGTGAACAATTAGCCTGAAAGTTCAGGCATGAACACAAGGCCTCTGGGCACCTGGCATGAGCGCTGGGGACTATTAGGGAGCAAGGACATGAAGTGGCCCTTCCTCTGTGCCAGGCACACTACCTGATAGACGCCTCCCAATCACCCCCGTGTGCACAAGGAGGAACTGAGGCTTAAGGAGACTTTGGAACCTGCTCAAGGTCACACACCTAAGAAAGTCCCAGAGATGGCCTTTAGACCCAGCCCACGATCTTAGCCATGACGTGCTATGTCTCACGTACGCAGACTCAGCTTTGGTGACGCTTTTGCCATCTCTGATGATAATCAGTGTCACAAGTACGAGTTTTGGCCTATGTTCAGAAATGTTTACCTGCAACCCTCTCTCTACCCCCAACCGCAATTCCCTTGTTTCCAGATCTCTGGTGTCTGAGCTGGAATAATATGAAAAACAAATTGAAAAATAAATAAATGGTTAATATATGAATATGTTATCCCTTGATCTTAGCAATATACTTACAAGTATCAGAAATTCAATATTGTAATAAAAGACATAGCTCTAATTTCACAATGGAGGCCAAACTCTTTGTCTGTTTGTTTGTTGGGGGGGGGGGTACGTGTTTTTCTTTAGTCATTCATCCTTACCCCGTAAAGAGGTGCTGGATTTCTATGTGCCTAGGTTGGCTGGTATGTTTCCTTTAGGTTGCAATAAACAGAGTAGTGGGTATTTATCGTAAGGGTGGAAGCGGAAGTAAAAACCACAGGATTCTCAGCCATTGGACTGACTAGACTACAGAGGAAAAGAGGAACCACGGCAGAGGCAGGCCTTGCAGGCTCTGCAGGGTAGTTCAGAAACTGACAAGCGGGTGACTGGGTACCCCTCCTTCAGAGGCCAGCTTCTCTCAGTCTCTGCTTCTACTTCGTTTACCTTCACTATCACTTTTCCCTACACTGTGTCTGCTCACTCAAGACTTATGCTTGTAGAATTGTAGAGACATACGGAAAACATCCAAGGTAAAAAATGAAATGAAACCACCATTCCAGCATATCTTTCAATAATATATACATTACTATGTACACACATGTATGTACATACATTTTATATATATACATATATGTATATTTTAAAATTAAAAGTTCCATTGAGCAAATAGTGCTGCAACAACTGAATGCCCACACAGAAAAGAAAAGAAAAAAAAACGAACCTCAACATTCCTTCAGATCATACACAAAAAATAACTCAAAATGTATCATAGATCTACAGTGAAAAAATAAAACTATAAAATTTCTACATAAAACAGAAAATCATTGTGACTTTGGGACAGGCAAAGACTTCCTAGAAGCCATATTCATTGGTTGTAACAAATAAATCATATGAACATTTATAAGAGGGAAAGCTGGGTGTGGGGTTTATGGGAGCTCTCTGTGCTGTTTTTGCAATTTTTTGTATAAATCTAAAACTATTCTAAACAAAAAATGTACTATAAAAAAGCATGGAACATAAAATTTAAAACAGCTAAGTTGATAAATTTAAAACTTTTGTTCTTTAAAAGACATTATTATGAAAGTGAAAAGATAAGTTATAAACTGGTAAAAATATTTTCAAATCACATACCTGACAAAGGAATTGTATACAGCATATATAAAGAACTCTCAAAACTCAATAATAAGGAAACAACTAATTTTAAAAGATTTAAATAGATTTAAAAGATTTAAATTTTACTAGGGAAGATACATGGATGGCTTATAAGTACACGAAAAGATGCTTGACATTAGTCACTAGGAAAATGAGAAACCATTGCACACCTATTAGAACAGCTGAAATTTTTAAATGGGCAATACCATGAGCTTCGAGGATTCAAAGGAATTGGACTTCTCATTGCTGGTAGGAATGCAAGATGGTACAGACACTTTGAAAAAAACATTGGCAATTTCTTAAGCATACACTCATCATACAACCCAGTAACCCTTCTAAAATGTTTACCCAAGAGAAGGAAAAACATTATGTCCCGTACACAAATCATCCATAATCATCAGAAACTGGAAACAATCCAAATGCCTATGGACTGGTGAATGAACAAACTGTGAAGCATCCATACACTGTAATGTTGCTCCACAATAACAGGAGTGAAGCACTGATGTACACAACATAAAGGCGTCTCAGACGTGAAAGCGGCAGATGCAAAAGGCAACACACTGGGCGAATCCATTTAGCTGACTTTCTGGAAAATGCAAAACTATAGTTTGCAGGGACTGGGAGTGGAGGGAGAGGACCGACTACCAAGGGGCAAGAGAAACTTCTTGAGGTAGAAGAGTCTATATCTTGATTGTGGTGGTTATCACACGACCACATACATTTGTCAAAACTAATCAAAATATAGACGTGAGGGCTTCCCTGGCGGCGCAGTGGTTGAGAGTCCGCCTGCCGATGCAGGGGACACGGGTTTGTGCCCTGGTCCGGGAGGATCCCACATGCCGTGGAGCGGCTGGGCCCGTGAGCCATGGCCGCTGAGCCTGCGCGTCCGGAGCCTGTGCTCCGCAACGGGAGAGGCCACAACAGTGAGAGGCCCGCGTACCGCAAAAAAAAAAAAAAAAAAAAAAAAGAAATATATATATATATATATATATATATATATACCTGAAAAGGGAAAATCTTACTGTATGTAAATTATACCTCAAAATACTTTGAGGTATTTGATTGAATACATAAATAAAACTGGGAATATATCTTCTATATAACTTTACATACTGCTGCTCTTTTTCGTTTAACATCAGAGCACTAAACATGCTATGAAAACATGACTTAAATGACTACATAAAATTTCACTGTGTGGGTGTGTTGTAACTCAATTACCATCCCATTATTGGACATCATTTATTTCCAATTTTCTTACATATATTTCTTACACAAGCATCTCTGTACACCAATTTCATCTGTCATCTCTGATTATGGCATTAGGACAAAATTCTAGACGTGAAATTACTGAGCCAAAGGGTATAAGCAAGCAGTTTAAGGTTCTGGATATTTACTGCCAGTTTGCTCTCCAGAAAAGGTAAACACAGCTTACATGTGCCGATCATCATAACAGTGGGTCTAAAATAGAAATCTTAAATACATCTGTTTTTTCTCAATATGGAACAATCATACAAGAAAAGACTTCTTCAAAGTATTTTAAGGAGGCAGCACCCTAACTCTCAGATCTAGAACACCAAGCTAAAATGTGAGAAAAAGGTCTATGGGATAGTGAGACAACGAACAAATCTACAGAAAAGAGGATTTTCTGTGACATTTCCAGGGGCCCTTTATGATCAAAGAACTCTTGAATAATATTTTTTCTCAAGAAGAGAGATTCATTTTTCCATCTATAACACAATACTTTGCATAATGAAGAACAACTAGCACAATAATGCATTAGAATCTGATTTACACTTAAATTTTCAACAGCAACAATTTATTTCAACTGTATCCCTCTCCTTTTAACCATCAGGAGTAAGAATGTTGGAATTTTCATAATCATGTTTCAATGTAAAAAACCCTGTATTCCACAATAGAATCCTAGGCTCACAATATTCTTTCAGGTGCTGGTCACTATAATCAAGGCATATTTTATGCAAATCGATGACTATTCTTTACCAAAGAAACAGAAAAGCCTTATTAATTTTCTGATGAAGTCTCTATTCAGATGTTAGCTCTGCTATAACTAAGGTAAACGCATTGCTAATCTAACTAACGGTTTAACTAAAAAGTGACAAAAATAGAAAAACTAAGCCTGGACAACATTAAATTCAATATCAAAATGTCTTCATGGTGAATGAATAAAATTTCTGAACCTCAGCCATATGATCCTGGAATTCTGATCATTTTCCATCACTGACTTGAAAGATGAAGAATGTCTGTCTGAATAGCTCCACCTGAAACCCTCTTTTCTGAATTATTCAAGCAGGCATGAATTTTGATGGTACAGAATTCATGTAGAACTTGCATCATGAAACTTCAGAATAGAAAGAACCCTGATTTGCCCAAAGCCTCACAGTAGGTTGGTAGTTGTGCTGTGAACTCAGCGTCTAAACCTTGTACTCTCGTACTCACCCCACTCCACCTTGCTCTCTATCCCACGTTGGCTGGCATAACTCACTTGACTGTACATTTCAGATGTCTCCGGCCAGAATGTTCGACCTGTGAAACGAATCAAAAATCACACCAATAAAGGTTCCATTCCAAACCATCTTTAACATTCCATTACATCTTCCAGGATTCAGAGGAGACCAAAGCCAACTTCTAACATCAAAGAAACATATTTAGAAGGAATTGCTGTAAACAATGAACATCAATTCCTAGATCCAGTGTTATTTATTATTGTTATTGTTATTATTATTATTACTTAGGACTTACTTCTTTTTAAGAAAAATGCTCTATAATTTGAAATATTTGAAAATGACTTGAATGGGAATCAGAATAAATGTCACATCCCTCCACTGTGAGCCTCTTCCCCTCCCTCAGACACACACACACACACACACGCACACACATGCACACACACATTTCCCACAGACTGCCAGGTACCCACCCAAGGCGTCCCCTACCCTCTGCACTCAGGACCAGGCTGCCCCGAAAACCTCACTAAGACCAGCCTCGAGTAAAGTGGAAGGAGGCAGAGTATCCCCTAGGCCCACTGTCCTGGTCCTTCAGGGCCCTCTCTCCTTCCACGTCTCCCTGCCTCTCACCCTACCCCGTTGTCATGGCTGCTCCCCCAGCTCCAACTACCTGAGAAACCTACCTAGCGTTAGATTCCTACAGCAAAACCCAATAAAAGCCCAAGAAGGGCTAAGCCCTCCCAAGCAAATGGATCTGCAGAAAACAACGCTGGACAGACGACAGACTATGAGAATTCTCCTCCCAGCTGTACCTACTCGTTAGCTGAACAACCCTGGGAAGGCACTGTGGCTCTCTGGGGCAAAACAGGAAAATTAGGAGGCTGGGCTGGGGTGTTCTCAGAGCTTGCTCTAAGCCACACCTTTCAAGGTCCAGGTTGGCTGCATTTTAATAGGAATAAAGAGCCCAGCAGCATGGGGACTCACCCCACAACTGTGTCCCTTGACCAGTGCTTTCCACAAAAAGCCACTAAACGTTCGTCGATCCGTTGGGAATTTTGATGAGCCCCTTCTGGTTTGTTTTGCCTTGTTTAAAATATCTAGCTCGACACAGGGGAGTGTGACGGGGAGTTGAGTGGGCAGGGCTCTGGCTCCAGCCATCCCGGGCATTGGCGTGCTCCACAAGGACGTTGTGGGATTTAAAAAAAGAAAAAAAAAAAAAATCTAGCTCAAAAGTAAACTAGCTTTTGAAAAAAATACGTACAATTCACCAAGATAACAGAAACATCCAGCAGTCCGTTCACTATAATCATTCATATCTGCAAAGCAATGAATTCCACCCTGCACGTAATGAGAGAAAAGCCTCAGGCAGATACCTGCCAAATGACAATGAAAAAGCAACAGAAGGCTACGGAGTGACCCCCTGATGTAGTAGCTACAAGCACAGAACATAAGCATCACCCACCAACCTGTCAGTACGGGGAGGCAGGGTTTACCTCTAGAACAGATCCTGGCACAAAGAGGTCCTCGATAAATTTTTGTTGAACGTCTGAATAAAGCCATGGGTGGATCAATGAACTGAGAAGAAGAAAGCAAGCAAAGTCCGGCAGAGGTAAACCTACCTGTTCTATCATGAGAAAAGTAGGTGCTTTTAGCAATACCAGCCAGGGGGTAAGCATTACAGGGCAAGAGAATGAGCAAATTCTCTTAATGGTGTTTTCCCCCGTGACTGCAGGAGCAGCTGATCCATCCTACAGCTGGGAAGCAGAAAGTGCCCGGCTACCACGAGTTCTGGTACAAAGGAAGCAAGGGCCAACTCTCCACCTTTGCTAGAATCTGAACTTCCATTTAAAGACTCTGGGTGCTTCCCCCCGTTTCTTATCTCCCCCATTTTCTCCCACCTATCCTGTCCTTATTTCAGTATTATCTCTGATTCTGTGTCCGTTATTCCATTTTGCCTTGTTTTGTTTTTCAGCTCTGCAATTTATCTAAGTGAAACCTCAGACTTAAACCTTATGAAGGTGTTTAGGAGATAAAAGGGAATTTGAATATATAATTTTTAGAACCCCACCCATATCGTCATGTTGTAGCAGTCCAACATAGCTGATACCATTATAAATTGGAAGAGGTGTCTGCAGTTGGCCTGCAGGACTCCAATACAGAGAGACTCTAGGAAGGCAAGTCTCTAGGGCGGGTGGAGGAAGGGTTTAAAACTCTGAATGACTGCCCGTGGTTGCATTCATGAAGTCTGTTTTTTAACCGGCTTACAAGTAATTTCAGACAACAGTTATAATAGATAACCTTCTCTTTCACCTGCTGATGGCATTTAGAAGAGGAGGCACATAGAGCGGCTTTAGATGTCAGCAGGTTGCCCTGAGATCCTCAGCCGATCTAAACAATCTTATCACAGGAGTAAAGGAATTCCTGCCTTAGTTCATTCATTCATAAACTTATTCATTTCACAAAGATTGAACATCTCTGCTGTACACCAGGAGAAATACAAAGGTGAACGAAACAGGGTTCTTAAATTGATTTTTTTTCCACCTTGGGACTTCACAATCCTAGGATAGTTTCCTCCAGGGGTGACTAATTAACTTCTTCCAAATGTGTTTATAAAGATTAGTGGAGAAAGCGGGATACAACAGGTGTAGGTTCAAATCCTGGCTCTGCTACAGAGATGTGTGACATTTGACAAATTTCTTAACCTTTCTAAGCTTTAGTTTATTCATTCATCTATTAAGTGGGAATGATAATGCCTATCTCATAGGATTGTTATTTTTGCTTGAAAGAAAAGCAAGCATAAAATGCACACAGTAGTACCTGGTGTATGGAATTATCCTCTGTATTTCTGACCATTTTTCCCTCGGTTTGTACTCTTAGTACTTTTAGTGAATTTGACCTCCTCTCCCAAAGAAGCTTGACTCTAATATGCCGTTTTATGTACTGCAGCTGTTCTTTGCTTTCAGCACATGCTGATATGAAATTTCAAATGAGCAAACTGAGGCTTTATAATGTTTTTTACATTAGTACTAATGAAAGCTAACATGTATTAACTCAAAGCCAGCCAAGTTGCAGGCACAATTCAGTGTTTTACCTGCATCACCTCGCTTAATTCTTAATAAGAGCTCTGTGAAGTAGGTGCTATGTTGCACCTGTTTTTACAGCTGAGGAACAGGGAGATTAACTAGCTTGCCCAAAGGTCTGCTGCTGGTCAGACTGGAAGTTAGGATTCTTGAACCCAGGCAGCCTGGCTCCAGAGGCCACCCTCTTAACCTCTTGCTAAGGGGCTGTAATGTAGTGATTATTAGGAAGCATTGGGTTGCAAGTAAGATCGTAAGAGAGATCAAAGTTTTCAGCCAATTAGTTTGATCACAAAATGCTAGGAATTCATCAGAAGTTTATTACATAGGTTTCTGTAAAAAAAAAAAAAATCTATGTCAAAATACACATTATGTATTTTGTATGTCAAAAATACATATATATAGGGCTTCCCTGGTGGCGCAGTGGTTGAGAGTCCGCCTGCCGATGCAGGGGACACGGGTTCATGCCCCGGTCTGGGAAGATCCCACATGCCGCGGAGCGGCTGGTCCCGTGAGCCATGGCCGCTGAGCCTGCGCGTCCGGAGCCTGTGCTCCGCAATGAGAGAGGCCGCAGCGGTGAGAGGCCAGCGTGCCGCAAAAAAAATATATATATATATATATATGTGTATATATATATATATACACATATATATATCAAACATTTGGGAGAATGAGGTCAAATATATATATGTGTGTATATATATATATATACATATATATATATTTTACATTATAGATTGTTTCTGTTATACATAAATTGAATCGACACAGCTAGTTCTTCTGTAAAATTTGGGAGCCTGTGTCTGGGTTTGTCTGAACTCTGTAAACACAATGCATTCATTCAGTATCTACCGAGCACTTTGCACATGACTGGCGCTACGCTAATGATAAAAAGGTTAGCCCTGCCAATGAGGAATTTGTGGCCCAGAAGGGGAGAAAGAGACTTAGCAAGGAGGTAATTACACCATCACTGGTGTGAAGAAGTACTGCAGACACACAAGGGTAAAGTAAATATCCTCCCCAAGACCCTTTATTTAATAATAATAATAAAAAAGAACAAGTCCCTTTTAGACTTCTGGAGGCACCCTTCACGTGGGTTCTCATAAGTATATTTTTCACTAATTCCACACATGTGAGGGCTGAGCCCTGCTGAGCCAAGCCCTTCCAAGACAGAACTTCCCTCAGCTCAGTTGGCTTCAAGTAAACCGGAATATTCTGCACTTCTGCAGTCTCTGTCTCCCACCACCCAATCCCCAGCCCTCTCAATGCCTAGGTTTCTAGAAAAATAAATATATGAGGTCAAATCAGACAGTTCCTTCCAGAGACAGGGTCTCCACTATGTTATGGATGATTTCAATGGAATCCTGTCCAAGGGCTAGAAAAGGAGCTCTGAGAGATGAAGTCAAAGTCTCCTCAAATGCTTGCTTTTATAACAATTGAAATTCACTGGGCTTGGGTTAACAACTGTCAACACTATTCCCAATCTCAGACCTGGTTTTGTTCGAAGGATGGAGAGAAAAGAATTAATATACAAAACACATTTTTAGATGCTTAGCTTTAAGATGGCAAAAAGAAAATATAGGGGGAAAATGTCTTTTGTTTTCATGTTAAAAGCAGAAGTAAAAAAAAAGTCTTCAGCTCTGAAGAATAAGGAATAATAGCACCACAGAAAGCAAACTTTTTAAAGATAAGTCTTTATATAGCAGCAACTTTTTTAGTACAAAATTTACAGATTATGGTATTTCTCATAACTCCTTGCTGCCCTAGGGAAAAAATATTTTATTTAACTTTTATCTGATTTCATGGCTATCTTTCCTTTTATTTTTTAAAGCACAGCTTATCCTCATTAATCAGATAAAAAGAGTTTATCTTTTTTTTGATGACACAAATGGAATATAATTTATACACCAAGTCTTCTTGTTCTTCCTTGTAGTACCTAGGATGTTTCCTTGCACATACATTTGCTGATCAATAAAGAAGATATTTTCATTTGGGACCAAAAAAGATACGAGTTTATTTATTCACGCTCCACAGAAAATACCAGCTCTTACCAGAGATAATAAAATACGTGGGTATCGAACATGTCAGTGTTCTTCCAAATGTTCGTATTCAATTTTAGGAAAAGTTTATTTGACAAGTTTGGTCAAATACGTAATGGAATAATGCAAAGGAAGTAAAGGAAGCTCTGGAGGAAAAAGCACTGAAACGTAATGAAAAAGGGGAGACTAAGATCCAGATCTCAAAAAAGCTCTAAATTTATACTGACGAATACTTTTCAGAGCTTTGCTAACCAGGTCGTATACAGTGCTTTGAAAATCTAAAGGGCTATAACTTTCTAAAGCAGAATTTCTCATAATATGATCTGACCCTTCCACCCCTTCCCCCATCAGAACCATAAAGTGCTCGGATTCTAAGGTCCTACTCCTATATTTTTAGGAAATCTACCACTTATCGGTAAGATACCCAAAACTAGGACAAGGATTCCACTCTGCAAAGGATACACAAACCCCACTTTCTTTATCATAAAGCTTATGTTAGTTTGGTAAATGGATGAAGGTGACAAAAACACATCAGCCCTTGGGAAGCAGTGAATCCTCTAAGCGCTTAAAATTTATCCTGCCCCTTTCTAAGGAGGAGCACAGACACTGCTCTATGGCCTCCCAAAACCAGGTGCTTCTGTCAGAACTAACCCTGCTACCCTGGCTAAACACAAAGGTTTACCAGTGAGATGGTCTATATTCATATTGGCTACACTCACTTACTAATCAGATTCTCACCACTGATGGGGCTGGGAGGTGAGAAAAATGGAGAGCAGACAAACCCACGTGGCCAAGGACTGGATGGAGTCCAAGCTAACTGTTGCTACTGCCTCATCTTAAGTTACCGCAGCTGAGGCTATACCTCGGTCCACCATTGCTCTGTAATGATGTTAGAGTAGTTGTATGATGATAAGAATTAAATAAAACGAAATCTGGTAACAGCGTAAGTTAGAAAACATCAACAAGAAGACAAAGTAAAATCCTTTGTTTTCATTTGAATCCATAATTATAATAGATACAAAAGTTGCAGTGCCTCCTGGGAGGCAAGGTTCTTGTCAACAGAAGCACAAAGTCAATCCACCCACAGGAGCACCATCAGAGGGTTCATCCTGAAAGAATACTGAACCACATAGATCTTGAACATGGATTTGAAAAGGCTAGACCGACTGATTTCTCCAAAACCAAAAGCCTTGGAGTCTAGAATTCCTCTAAGTTTGCTTGATGCATTGATAAGCAAAGGGAGGCTGTGGAGGAATTCTGGTGAAGCCACATACCCTGGAAATATCACAGCCAGTTTGTGACTTGGAGAAGAAGAAAAGGAATGACGTTCAATGACATCAACCGTTCCACCTCATAGATCTGTTGTGAGCCTGAAATGCTCATCTGTGTAAAGTACTTTGAAGAGGGCAAGTGATCAGTCAAAAAAGATATTATCAGTATTAATGATTGCTGACATTTCTTACAGTGTTTTAAAGTAGGTTATAAAGAAATCGGCAGCTCTGCCATTCCATGCAGCTTGCTTTAGATGACACTACTGCCTTAAAGGAGTGCAGCCTGCACCCTGCTTTGGGAGCAAATCTCTCTGTTTAAGCCACTGGTGGCAAGCTTTCTGTTACTTACAGCTGAATGCATTCCTAACTGATATATTGTCAATACCACTGAAATATAGTTTCATATTTTATTGGCACAGATAACATTAATGAGGCAAGCCTTATGAAAGGTGAAATTATTAAGAACAAAATTGAACAGATGACATTTGAGAAAAGATGCCAGAAAAGTTTTGTAAAAGAAGTAGAGTCTTGGAGAATCCCAGTATTCTGCACTTAGAAGCATACCCTCATAAAGCAAAGTAAACTGTAGGACCTACAGGTTCTCTTTGTTACGACATAACTGGAAGTTGGAGAGTGTTTTACTCCTGAATCTCAGCAGAAGCCCAACACAGAGAAGTGTTTTCTTCAAAGAATGGAGACAATACAGTGAAAGAGTGCTTTGGACCCACAAACTACTATAATCAGTAAGAAGACTGAGACAACTGTTCAGCTGCAGACACAGGCTATCTTTCATAAAAAAGGAAGAATGACTCAAAGCATGAAATCAAGAGTCCACAGGGTTGAACTGGAGGCATGGAAAATTATTCCCAGGCTTTGCATCCCAATGAAGGAACAGCCAAGCTGCGTCCAGCTGAATTTCAGAATTGCAATGGACCAGTGACCCTTGTGTACCTCCTTGTTTCCTACTTTTTGAAGAGCAGTGTCTATTCTGATTATCCTATGCCTGTCCCATCATGGAGTGTTGATTGTACCTTTAAGTCACAGGTATTCGAATTGAGGGGAAGTGTACTCAAGAACCTGTGCTTAAGAAACTGCATCTGAGGCGCTTCATCCACACCTGGACCTAATTTAGATGAAACACCCTGGACGTTGAGCTGATGTTATAAAGGGCTGGGACTTTGAGGAGAGATTCTCAGTATGGGGTGAGGATATTTTGTATGTGAGATGAATGCAAATAATTTGACCCCAGAGGGCAGACCATGTGGGCTTAAAATATGTTCATAAATTCTTTTTTAGGACCTCCAAAAGTGGAGCCTAGTTCCCCTTGCCTTGAGTGTGATTTGGACTTAGTGAATCATTTCAAAAGAATAAAATAAGATAAAAGTGACAATATGAGTCAGAAACACTATAGAAAGTAGATATGATAGTACTAACAGTGTTATAGTCTGAGGTCATTTAAGGGAAGGGGCAATGAGTCATCAAAATCTAGAATTCTAAACCTGTCAAAACTGTCAATTAAGTGTGAGAGCAGAATAAAGATATTTTCAGAGATGCAAAGCCTCAGAATATCTGATCTATTCACTCTTTATTAGGAAGTCATCTGAGGATGTACTCCTGCAAAACAAGGAGAAGAGAAATAAAGAAAGAAGATAACTGACAATAGCTAGCATTTACTGAGTGATTATTTTGTGCCAGGCACTGTGCTGTGTGTGTTTTTCATGTATTATTACATTTAACCACACAACAATCCTATGAAGTATATACTATTGCTATTATTATCTTATAGAATAGAAGACTGACTTATAAAGGGGCCAAATAAGTTACCTAAGTTATTGGTAAGTTGTAGAACTAAGATCTAACCCTGGGCAGTCTGGCTCCAGAGTCCATGATCTTAAATACTCCCTATCTTCCCAGATAGCTATGTTACCATGAAACTGTGGAACCAAATCAGGACAGCAGCAAAGGAAAACCTCAGGATGAAAGCTATAAAGCAGGACTATTGAGTCATCAGTATAATAAACTGGGGCAGGAGAGGAGAAGGATTCAATGAGACAACTCTAGGAGAAAAAGAAGATGACCTCATAGATGGCATGATTTGGGAACATTAAAAGAGCGCAAGAAAACAAAGAGCAGTTAGAAAATCAAAGAAAATCAAAAAATATCCATAAGATGGACAATCCCTCGAGCCCTTCCTTTCCAACCAGGGCCTGGCAGGATGGCTCCCGCAAAGAAGGGTGGCGAGAGGAAGAAGGGCCGGTCCGCCATCAACGAGTTGGTGACCAGAGAATACACTATCAACGTTCACAAGCACATCCTTGGAGTGGGTTTCGAGAAGCATGCCCCTCGGACGCTGTAAGAAATCCAGAAATTTGCCATGAAGGAGATGGGAACTCCAGATGTACACACTGATACCAGGCTCAACAAAGCTGTCTGGGCCAAAGGAATAAGGAATGTCCCATACCATATCCGTGAGCGGTTGTCCAGAAAACGTAATGAAGATTCACCAAACGAGCTCTATATGTTTGTTACCTACGTACCTGTCACCACTTTAAAAATCTACGGACAGCTAATGTGGATGAGAACTAATTGCTGATTTTTGAATAAAGTTATAGAACTGCCTTCACATCTTAATCTTCCTTTTCTAGTTGCAGCTAAAGTCTTGTATATCTTTAAGCAGTTCCCAACTACAGGATCATTTGGAGAGCATTTCCTAAGTACTATGCTTGGGTCCCTTCTCCCCAGTCCCTGCAGTTTTTGAATATTTGGACAGGGTCTAGGCAGGTGTTCTAAGGTGGTTTTGAAGTGCAACCTGGATTGAGAATGACTATTTAGGTAGTTGGCACATTGTGGGTATAATGCTAATGTTTTTAAATACAGGTTTTGTTGATTCTAAGATACACATTTTTCCAGAAACTGGCATGTCGAACTTAATTGACATTTTTCACATTTTAACAAACTAAAATGATACACTTGATAGTCTTAGATTTAATGAAATATGTACAGTTCCTTTTCAGCTCACTTATTTGTAGTGGCCCCATGAGGTGTTTTTAGTCCTGGTTTATGTGGAGCTAAAGCTCAAGGGTAACCTTTTTTAAAGGTTACTAACAAAATCTGCTTATTTCAACCTGAAAGCAAGGTGTTGCAGCGATTATGTCTCATTAGTGTTTATACCACTGACGTGAATTAAATGCCATAAAGCAGTCCCCTTTTGAAGCCCTACTGATGACGGTAGTGGGGTTGGGGGCCACCTGGAGTGTAATGTACACTGTGAACATGGTGGGTGGGGGAGCATCTCCAGGTTATCCATTCCCTGGCACAGTCCAGACCTTAGACACTGAAACAGACCAAATCAATACAAAAATTCCTTATTAAAAAAATCTGGAGACCAAAAAAAAATGTCCATAAGATGGTCTTAGTCTGAATGCACCAACCAAAATGTGGCATGGTTTAAAGCACTGATGGAGTATAGAGAAAAAGAATCCATTTCGCCTTGATACAAGGGATGTCCTCATTCAAGAGGTCCAAGTGTTGCAAAGAAGGATCAGTAATTCTAAGATTTGAATATCATCTACATAGTCATAAGAACATAAACCATTTTTTGGTTTTCAATTTTTAGAATCAAACTTTTCACAATTTTCAAAGGACTCAATTGCAGGGAAGAATAAAAATGTTAATAGCAATGCCAAAATAAAAGTACAAAGCTGATAGTAGGTGGAAAAGAAAAAATGCACAAAGGATAAGGGAGACATTCATCTTACAATGTAGGAAGTGAAAATTGATAAAACAAGCAAAAGAGACAAGTATCTAGTTTAAAATTACATAATGTGATGGTTAATTTTATGTTTCAACTTGGCTGGGCCACAGAGTGCCCAGATATTTGGTTAAACATTATTTCCAGTATGTCTGTGATGATGTTTCTGGGTAAGATTAACATTTTTTTTGTTTTGTTTTGTTTTTTTGCGGTACATGGGCCTCTCACCGTTATGGCCTCTCCCGTTGCAGAGCACAGACTCCGGACGTGCAGGCTCAGTGGCCATGGCTCACGGGCCCAGCCGCTCCGCGGCATGTGAGATCTTCCCGGACCGGGGCACGAACCGCGTCTCCTGCATCAGCAGGTGGACTCTCAACCACTGCGCCACCAGGGAAACCCAAGATTAACATTTGAATCAGTAGACTGAGTAAAGCAGATTGCCCTCCCAAATGTCAGAGGCAATCTAAACTGTTGAAGGCTTGAGCAGACTAAAAGACTGAGTAAGAAAGAATTCACTCTCTCTGCCTGACTGTCTTCAAGGTACTGGTCTTCTCCTGCCTTCAGACTGAGACTTGAAATGGAACTTAAACCATCAGCTCTCCTGCTTCTCAGGCCTTCAGACTCAGACCAGAACTATACCATTGGTTTTCCTGGGTCTGGACTTCTCAGCTTTCATAATCATGTGAGCCAGTTCCTACTGATACTGTTCCTTTGTAGAACCCTGACTAATACACTTATAAACTTCATCCATTATGCCTTTTTGCCCTCAGATCTGGTTTCTGCATTTCTCCTACAAACTACATTTCCTAGGTTCTTTGCCAGCTGGCTTCCAGAGTGGTTTGACCAATAGTAGCTTGACTGCAGAAAGGAAGGGAGGTATAAGCCCAGATTCTATCTCCTTTCTGGGCAGCCCCTTCTCCTGTGATCCCCGCTCCTACTAGGCACAGTTCTGTGTTTCTCTAGCCCTGGCATAGAAACACTTTCTGATGATACTTATTCCTGGTCATCATCATTTTTTTGGCTCCTGGGATCTCCCATCACCTATGTAACTATTTAAAATACCTATAGTGAATAATTTTCTGGCTGGACCCTGACTGAAACAGTAATAAAGATAGGAATTCAGCAATGTAAGTATACTTGGAGGAGAGCAGAGAGAAGAAAGGTGGTATAAGGGAACTACATCTCATCTTCATATAGCAAGTCAGTAGATGGTACCTAAAATGATAAATCAATAAGCAGTGCTACAGTATATTATCTAGAATTATGAAGATAACAAACAAAAGAATAAAAACCTGAAACAGTTCAAACTGTTGCCTCAAACTATTGAGTCAGTAAAAGACCTGTGGTTGCCAAGGACTCAGGGGAGAAAGAGAGAGATGAATAGATGGAATATAGGGGATTTCATGGCAGTGAAACTACTTTATGACAATGGTGAATGCATGGCATTATATATTTGTAAAACTTATAAAACTATACAAAACAAAAAATAAACTCTAAGATAAACTATGGACTTCAGTAGAATCAATATTGGCTCATCAACTGTAACAAATGCACCACACTAATGCAAGATGTTAATAACAGGGGAAACTGTGTGTGTGTGTGTGTGTGTGTGTGTGTGTGTGTGTGTGTGTGTGTCGTGGCAGGGATGGGGAGGTACATGGAAACTCTCTGTACTTTCCAGTCAATTTTTCTGTAAACCTAAATCTGTTTTTAAAAATAAACTCCATCAGTGAAAAAAAAAAGAAGGGAGGGAGGGTAGAGGGAGGGTGGAAGCTATCTAAAAGACATGAAGGAAACTTAAATACACATTTCAAACTGAAAGAAGGCAATCTGACAAAGCTATGTACTTTATTATTCCAATTATATGACATTCTGAAAAAGGCAAAACTATAGAAACAGTAAAAAAAACCCCAAAAAAAACAGTGGTTGCCAAGCATTGAGGGGGAGAGAGGAAGTGATGCCTAGGTGGAGCACAGTGCCTTTTTAGGGCAGTGAAACTATTCTGATACTGTAATGGTGGATCCATGACATTATGCATTTGTCAAAACATATGAAATTGTGCAACAGAAAAAGTGAACCCTAGTGTTAGTTAATAATAAAATGTCAGTAATGGCTCATCCAGTCCTAGCCACAGCAATAAGACAAGAAAAAGAAATAGAAGGACCCCAAATTGGAAAGAAAGAAGTAAAACTATCACTGTTTGCAGATGACATAATACTATACTTAGAAAATCCTAAAGACAACACCAGTAAACTACTAGAGCTCATCAATGAATTTGGCAAAGTTGCAGGATACAAAATTAATATACAGAAATCTGTTGCATTTCTATATACTAACAACAAACTATCAGAAAGAGAAATTAAGAAAACAATCCCATTTACAATCGCATCAAGAAGAATAAAATACCTAGGAATAAATCTAATTAAGGAGGCAAAACACCTGTACTCAGAAAACTATAAGACATTGATTAAAGAAACTGAAGATGGCACAGATGGAAAGCTCTACTGTGTTCAAGGATTGGAAGGATTAAAATTGTTAAAATGACCATACTACTCAAAGCAATCTACAGGTTCAAAGAAACCCCTATCAAAATACCAATGGCATTTTTCACAGAACTAGAATAAATAATTCTAAAGTTTGTATGGAAACACAAAAGACTCTGAATAGTCAAAACAATCTGGAGAAAGAAGAACAAAGCTGGAGGTATCATGCTCTCTGATTGCAAATGATAATACAATGCTACAGTAATCAAATGGTATGGTATTGGCGAAAAAAAAAAAAAAAAAACCCTGACACATAGATCTATGGAACAAAATGGAGAGCCCAGAAATGTACCCACACTTAAATGGGCAATTCATCTATGACAAAGGAGGCAAGAAAATACAATGAGGGAAAGGCAGCTTCTTTAATAAATGTCACTGGGAAAACTGGACAGCTACATGAAAAGAATCAAACTGGACTGGTTTCTCACACCATATACAAAAATAAATTCAAATAGTTTAAAAACTTAAATGTAAGACCTGAAACCATAAAATTTATAGAAGATAACAGAGGTAGTATGCTCTTTGACATCAGTCTTAGTAATATTTTTTTGGATATGTCTCCTCAGGCAAGGGCAACAAAAGCTAAAAAACAAATGGGACTACATCAAACTAAAAACTTTTGCACAGTGAAAAACTATCAACAAAATGAAAAGGCCACTTACTGAATGGGAGAAGCTATTTGCAAACAATACATCCAATAAGGGGTTAATATACAAAATATGTAAAGAACTCATGCAACTCAACATTAAAAAAAAAAAAAACAATTAAAAAATGGGCAGAGAACCTAGACATTTTTCCAAAAACACAGAGATGGCCAACAGGAACATGAAAAGATGCTCAACATGACTCATCATCAGGGAAATACAAATCAAAACCACAATGAGCTATCACCTCACACCTGTCAGAATGGCTATTATCAAAAAGACAACAAATAACAAGTGTTGGCAATGATGTGGAGAAAAGGTGTACTCTTGGTGGGAATGTAAGTTGGTGCAGCTGCTATGGAAAACAATATGGATATTCTCAAAAAATTAAATACAGAACTACCACATGATCCAGCAATTCTACTCTTGACTATTTATCCAAAGAAAACAAAAACACTAATTAGAAAAGATATATGCACCCCTATGTTCATTGTTGCATTATTTACAATACCCAAGATATGGAAGTAGCCTGTGTCCATCAATAGATGAATAAAGTAAGTGGGGTATATATATATACATATATATATGTATATATATGTACATAGACATACAATGGAATATTACTCAGCTATGAAAAAGAATTAATTCTCTCCATTTGCGACAACACACCCTAGAGGATATATGCTAAGTGAAATAAGTTAAACAGAAAGACAAATACAATTTCACTTATCTCTGAAATCTAAAAAATAGAACAAATGAACAAATATAACAATATAGAAAGAGACTTACAGATACAGAGAACAAACAAGTGGTTGCCAGAGGGGAGGGAGGTGGGTGGAAGGGAGAAATAGGTGAGGGAGATTAAGAGGTACAAACTTCCAGTTGTAAAATGAATTAGTCACAGGTATGAAATGTACAGTGTGGGGAATAGAGTCAATAATTATATAATATCTTTGTATGGTGACAGATGGCAATTAGATTTATCATGGTGATCATTTTGAAATATATAGAAATATTGAATCACTGTGTGTAATAGGAACTAACATAGTGTTGTAGGTCAATTATACTTCAAAAACAAACAAACTCATAGCAAAAGAGATCAGATTTTTGGTTACCAGACCGGGGGGGGGGGGGGGGGGAGGGAGGGGGAATTGGATAAAGGCAGTCAAAAGGTACCAACGTCTAGTTATGGTATTACTAGGGATGTAATGTACACTGTGATAAATATAATTAACACTGCTATACGTTATATACAAAAGTTATTAATAGAATAAATCCTAAGCGTTCTCATCACAAGGAAAAAATAATTTTTTCTATTCTTTTAATTTTTTATCTCTATGAGATGATGAATGTTCACTAAAGTTACTGTGATAATCATTTCATGATGTATGTAAGTCAAATCATTTTGCTATACATCTTAAGCTTATACAGTGCTATATGTCAATTACATCTCAATAGAACTGGCAGAAAAAAAATTAATTAAAAAATTTTTAATTAAAAATTGGTTCATCCATCAATTATAATAAATGTACTCATATTAATGCAAGATATTAATAACTGTAGAAACTTGGGGGGGGGGATTCTGTACTTTCTATGGAATTTCCCTGTAAACCTAAAACTGCCCTAAAAAAATAGCCTATTTAAAAAAAAAACCCTAACTTTTAAAAAAAATGTAGGGAAGGGGTGTTTGTGGGTGAGGCGGGGCTTATTATTGTTAGCCCTCACGTGCTTTTTAAGGTGTTTTTTTTTAACTGTGTATAAATTATTTGGATTAAAATATTTTTAATTTTTTTAAAAATCTGTTTACCCACCAGGAAATGAAAAAGACCAAAGCTACCAAGTGTTGGCAAGGATATGAAGTATCCAGAACACTACTATGAAAGTTCATGTAAATTGGTATATCCACTTTAGAAAACTGGCAGCGTCCAACGAAGCTGATAATTTGCATAGCATGTGACCCAGCAAATTCACTCCTAGACAAATATTCCAAAAAAACAAAAATTTCACCACAGGACATGTTTGTTCTCTATGTGCACTGAAGCTTTATGCATAATTGCCCTAAACTGAAATCTACCTAAATGCCCATCAAGAGTTGCAGAAACACTGTAGAATATTCACACAATGGAATTCCATACACCACCGAGAAAAAATGACTTATAACAACATGTAATAATATGAAGGAATCTCACAGATAATTTTGAGTGAAAGAAGCTAGGCATGTGACACTTAATTCCATTTATATAAAGTCCAAAAAGAGGCAAAATTATCTATGCTGTAAGAAGTCAAAATAAAGATTATCTTGGAGGAGAGATGGGGAGTGATTGAAAGGGGCATAAGGGAGTCCTCTGCGGGTACTGGCCAGATTCTGTTTTTTCAATCTGTGTGCTAGTTCCACGAGTATATTGAATTTATGAAACTGTATCAAGCTGTGCTTATAATACTTTTAATATATGTACTTTTTAGTATGTGTATTATGCATCAATAATTTATTTTTAACCTGAGAGTTTTGACCCCTAAGCCACACTTTTTTTCTATACTCTCGCCACTAAATATTTAAACACAGAATATGTACTTGAAAAAATTCCGTGTATATATATATATATATATATATATATATATATATATATACACACACACACACATACATTTTACAGTTAATTTCAGTACTTGGAAGAATCTCAGTGTAACATTTCTATGAATACTTTCAGAAGCAGAAGAAGTCCAATTTTGAGTCCAACAGAATATTTATTCAAACTTGCTGGGCTAGCCATAGTGTTTGCTGTTGTTATGATTGTTACCTTCCAGTTGGTTTCTGGATATGCTTATCATGTTACAGATCATGGTTTAGGGTGACATTTACCAAGACAAGTGAGCATTGACAGCGAGAAGTCATCGCTCTTGTGAAATCAAATCGGCAATCAGGCTCCATTTTGAGCTTCTTACTACGGGATAACTTCCATCTAATGAAATTCTTTTGTGTCAGCTTTAGATACTGAAACCTCAGCTTGCTCACCAAGTTAGAATATGCTCTGTTATTCTTTGCGCTAAGAGGAATCAGAACTAAACTACAGGCTTTAGACCCAAAATCTGAAAATAAGTGTGTCACTGCTTCATAGATGAGGATTGTTTTACTTTTAGTAATAATTTTCTGCTGTTCAAACATAACTATCATACTCATTTGTTTCCTTGAACACCGGAAGTACAAACTTCACAGAAATTAATTCTAATTTAGTCTGTACATGCAAATTAATATGGTTCTCAAGCAGCCCTTCCTGAACTTACACCAAGGGAAAACTTAGTGTGGAAATTTGGCAAGTTATGGGATCAACAATAGTAATCTATTACTTTTATAAATTCTCAGATAGTTTAAAACATGTAACAGTACATTTTAAATATCCTTCAGAGATACCACGATGATAAAAGAAGACCCCCAAATTTTAAGAAAGCCTAAAACTCCAACAGTAAAAACTTTTTAAAATCAACTTACTCCAACCTCCTGCCGGTTTGTCAACAGGCTAAAAACATTTCGAGATTTCTCTGTCTTCGATTTAATTCACCCACGAATTACCATCTCTTAATTCGTCTTTTAGCTTTCCCAGACCACACTCTATTCTCAGGATGCTAAATTCCCAGAGGACCCCACTCTCAGCATTTCTACTCTCAGCACACAGGCCTCCAATTAATAGCATTTATTAAGTATTTTCTATGTGTCTACCATTTACATCCCCTTTAGCCCTTTCAATAGCCCCATCACTTCTTTTACTAACCATATTTGATACTTGAGGGAGCTAAAGCACAGACAGTTTACATAACTTACCTCAAGTTCTAATGCTTATAAGTGGTGAAACCTTAATTCCATTCCAGGCACTGGGATTCAGTTATTACACTATGCTGCCTCTAATTATTGATAGGAACTTCAGGCCACATAGTAGTACTATGAATCCTGCCCTTGCTAATACTCCACTCCTACCTTCCAGACTGTAATGAAAATTCTGGCTTTACTCATTCTGTGGAACAGACCTTACTTCTGCTACTCACATGAAGCATTTGGACTTTCTTTCCTAGCATGAAAGAATGTGAGCGTTAGACTTTTTATCACCACCACAGGAGGACATGGGGCTAGGGCTCAAAACTGAATTTTGATGCATTTTTAAAGTCCTTTTTGCTGGCAAACTTGGTAATGACTTGGGATTGGCCATGAAGTACTATTCTAGAGACTCACTAGATCATTCAAGAGTTGATGTCACATAGAGTCCCAAGACAGCACAAGACACAGATCTCAAGTTCACAAAAAAAAAAAAGTCAAAATTGATCCCACTGTTAATTATGATGTTTTCCAACTCACATGCAAACATAAAATCCCATTTCAAAAACTTTCAACATCATTAGAAAAACCAGTCACTGTGTATTCTCTAAAATTTATTTACAGTTAATAAGTTAAAAAGCAAAGTACAACCAGATTGTAAATCTTAATCATATGCACATCAAATTGTCCGTGGAAACAATTCGGTTCCATTACAAACAATTGCCTTCTACTGCACTTAAGACGTAACAGTCTATCAGAAAATGATTCAAAACACACCAATAAAGTATTATAATAAAGTAAATATTATGTATATACGTCCACTAAAAACCACCAATTTAAAGAGTGCTGTGGCAGCCCTTAAAACCAAAAGCTTTCAGTTCAAAATTGCTGATTTTTTTTGTATTCAAATATTTTTAATGTTTCTTTATTGAAGAGTTTTCAGA
Organism: Pseudorca crassidens; assembly: GCF_039906515.1. Lineage (NCBI taxonomy): Eukaryota > Metazoa > Chordata > Mammalia > Artiodactyla > Delphinidae > Pseudorca > Pseudorca crassidens. The sequence continues at coordinate 18,462,022 of NC_090303.1, read as the reverse complement.
AAAATAGTACTATCATTTGCACGTAGCAAATCAATAAGTGTCAGCCACCAGCTTAGTTACACGTGTCCAACGGGGTACTCGAACTTCAACAAAATAAATACACACCACAACAGCAACACTTTGCACTATCAACAACGGAGCTTGCCCTCAACGATCATGACATTCCTGGTTTCTGGAAGGGAAAATAAGTTGCTGGTTGACAGGAAGGAGGATAAAAAATGACATCAGGAATCCCCAAAGGTTAGCGGAGATGCCAGTCACCACATTTAGGCACTCTAAAGTTAAAAATGAAATAAAAGCATAGCAAGGTGATCAACTTCCTCCTAGCTTCCCCCTCTACTTGCGCCATATGAGATATAAGATAATCTTATAAGAGAATGAATAAAATCATGAGTTTTCTTTTAAAAAACTATATACAAGCTAAGCTACAGACTTAGAGGACAGGAAATGGATTCCTCACCATAAAGGCCACCTTGCCAAGTTCCTCTTCACATTCTGCCCAATGTACCCATAGAATACTTTCACTTTCCTGTTAATATACTAACCAACTATATTAGTTGTTTCTTCACGTTTTAAAAGATGTAACATAGGCTTTGCTAAAGAACAGCTGGCAGAAATAAAGATTTTTCGACATCTTATTTCACAAACTAGAAATGGCATGATTTTTAAATAGACCAGATAAATAACATATTGAATTCAAGATGGACAATCAGATCCTAACTGAAATCAGACAGCCCAGATAATCCAAAGAAGCATTTTTGCTAGTTCAAGTGCACTAAAGTAACAAGGCATGAGGAAAAAATGTTAAGAAACTCAGTTAAAATAAATGCATGGTGTCAAATGGTTGTTTCAGTTTTGAACTGAGCAGAGTTATCCTCCCAGCTAAGTCTAATTTCAAAATCCTCTGGGAAACTACCTAGATAAACTGTACGTTAAAATTACATTCTAATATGGCCACTGAATTTATTTTTTAATTATTATAAAACTATATACAATAGTGAGTGGTACCAATACATATTTTTTCCTCAGGGGCTAGTTAGCTAAAAGATTTTAACAATTTGGGGGTGGGAGGGGAAACCCTATGTATCTGAAATACAACTGGCAATAAGCTAATAACCAAAAGAATATATATAAGCTTCCTATCACACAAATAAAATTTAACACTCTCCATCAACTAAGTGATGATTCACTTTTATTTACTCATGTGACAGTGTTTGTAACAACGCATTATTATTAAGTAGTGAATAAAAATATGAGGCATACTGGGAAACTGGCATCAAGTCGTAGATATATATATATATAATTTTCTTTTTTCTACAAAACAAGAACACTGAAATTAAAGTCACAAAACTCCTACTTACGGACTATTAAACTTGAAAAACTCAATCCAGAAAGCTATGCCATTTGAATTCTAAGAACACAAGAGTCAAAACTTCAACTCTTATTATTCTCCTACGAAGCTGCCAAGCAGAGATAAACCTTAATATTGAGGATTTCATATGTCGACTTCCAGCCAGTATGAATCGTTCCATGGCAGAATACTTAAATTTGAAAAACAGTGGTACAAAAACACCACTTGACCCTTTAGATATTGCAGTAAAGTCTGGCTGTGGCACCACCGGCTAAAAACCATTAAGTCTTGCTGCCACCAATGACCAAAGGCACTTGGATAATCAAGAATTCCACACCGGGCCGTATGATATAAATGCTATCATAAAAGTGTAAAAGAAGGGTCAGTACTCTGTGTGACTCGCCTGTTCGATTCCTGTGGTCTTCAGCTGTCAACAAAGACCGGTAACTACAAACATAATTATGAATGGAATTAAGATAAAAAAGGAAACTCATGGAGCAAAAGAAACAACTCATTGTCATGATGTATATAAAAGTGATGGATATTAGTTTGGACATTTCTTGCTATCCAACAACAAAAAGTAAAGAAAGACCTATTTTGCCCAAAGTAACTTCAACCGGTTACATGATACCAAGAAATGTCCCCACCCCCTCGAAATCACTAATAGTTCTGAGAATTCTAATGGGTATTCTGTTTATCATTTTAATCACAAGGTTTACACACATTTATTTCTCCTATGTGATTCCCAATTTAAAATAGGTTATCCTTGAACTATACCTGGATTTGTATGTTAGACTAGTACAAGGAGACCAAATCACTTCCAATAGGATTCCATCCATCTCTTTAACCAACACCAGTTCTTTATAACTCTTTTTTTCTTTATCACAAGCCATGTGGTTTCAATGCACTTTAATTTTTATTTAATCAAAAAGAATTTAACAACTAAACTTTTCCTAAACAGAACTTTATATGAGTTTCAACCATTTTCTTTAGGAGCTCAGCAAATATAAACATTAAATCTCAATATAAAATCTTTAGAAACACCTCAAAAATGTTTAACAGTTGTAGTTTGCATCTCTTTGTTTGCAATCACTGAGCCCATGGAATTCACAGCATACAAATCCTTGCACTACTAACAGTCATAAGCTTGAATCTCTTAGAAAAATATCCTTGGTCAAAGCTTTGGAATCCGGTTAAAATTAGGAAACGAGTGGGATTCAGAATACCCTGAGCACAAACGGGTGCAACAGCACAAAACAGGTTCGATCTTTCGTCCAGAAAGAGGGGTGGCAGTCGAAAAGGAAAACGGGGGTAGGGGTAGAGGAGCGGGGTGAAAAGCAAGTAGATTCTGGCGTTATTACACAAGCATGAAACCAAATTCCTTTGGAAAAAATAACGACTTCTTCGGAGGACTTCTAGACCAGTGAGGTAGAGTCCAAAGGGAGAAAACGGATCTGCCCCTCCAGTCCTGGAGACGTCTCAGTCCGGGGTACGGAAGCAAAGGGCCCTCCCCCACGGGTCCGGCGGCCTCCTCCTCCGCAGCCCCGAGCCGGGAAGGGGCGGAGGGCGCACCTGCCCCGGAGTCCCAGACGGCGGCGCCGCCGCGAGTCCGGGGCGCCGGGCCGGGAACACCAGCCGGTGAGTTCTTCGCCCGTAAAGTGCACGAGGGGACGGGGTCCAGGCCGGATCTGTAAACACTCGACTGACACTTGTCCATCCCTCCGGGCGGAAGCTCCGTCGCCGGCTGGGAGGGCGACGCGGGCCGCGTCTCACGCCCGAGGCACCGGGAAGCGGCGGAGCCTCACCACGGGTTCCAGGTTCACTTGCAGGACTTGGTGCGCCTTACGCCGCGCCGCCGCCAGGCTGCGCTCGCCCCACACGTCGTCGCCGACGCGGATGGTGGGGAAGGTGGTCAGCGTCGGGGTGGCCGCCCTCCAGATCTCCTCCAGGGTGCGGCCCCCGAAGCAGGGCTCGGGCGCCGCGGGCTTGGCGGGGCAGCTCTCCCCGGGGTCCGCCGGCGGCGGCGGCGGCGGCGGCGGGGGCTTCCTCCGGCGGGCGGCGGGCGCCCGGGCTCCGCGGCGCCTCCTCCTGGCCGCCGCGCTCGAGGTCGGCCTGCGCGTCGGGCCGCGGGCGGCAAGGGGTCCCGGGGGGTCGGGGACCAGGGCCCGGCAGGAAGAGTAGCCGTAGACGTCCTTGCTGCGCAGGATATGCGGGGAGAACTGGTGCTTGAGGCTGCAGAGGAAGCTCCAGAGCTCCGCATCCGAGCTCATGAACTCCGTGCTGCGTGGCATGAACAGCTTGAAGGCGTCGCCCAGCGCCTTGGTGCTGTCGGCCAGCGAGAGTTGCGACCGCGAGTACACCACCTTCTCCTCCCGCGCCTCCAGCGCGGCCCCTCCTCCCGCCCTAAAGCCGACGCCCCGGGCGGCCGCGGCCCGGGCGGCCGGGGACCGGCGCCGCCGCCTCTTCACGCTGCGCCGCATCGGAGGCCGCTCGGGGCCGCCCGCGCTCGCCGGGTCCCGCCGCCGCCGTCCCCGCCCGCCTTCGGCTCCGCGGCAGCAGCAGCTGCTGGCGCCTCCCGCCCGGCGCGTCTCTAGCTACTTTTCTCGCCTCCGCCGCCGCCGCCCCTCCCCCTCCGAGGGCGGAGGACGCGGGTGAAGATCCTGCAGACCGGTACAAGATGGCGGCCGGCGCTCACCCCTGGGCTTTGTCATTGGACGGCGCCTCGCCCCCCTGGTTTCTCTTTCTTCTCCTCTCTTGCCTCCTTTCGCCCTCTGCCTTTCTTTAAATGTGCCCGCCTCAGGCCCCTCCCACCGCAGCCCCGACTCCACCCATTGGGTGCTCTCAAAAGAGGGGCGGGGACTAATGGGGGAGAGGCCAGTTCCTGGTAGATGGTGCTGGGGTGGGTGATGGTGGTGGCCCTTGAACGCGAGTCAACAGTTAGGTGGGTATATGGGGAGGGTGCCTTGTCTACAGTAAGGGGTGGACATCAGCTCCACCTTGGGGAGAGTCACTCTCGGAGTGAGTGGGTGTGCATTTGAAGACTGAGCTTGGAGGTCTACCAGTCTGAATAACAAAGAGAGACGTGCCCAAAGGCTGTGGTTTGTATCACAGAAGGGGAATTTGGGTCTAAGTCCAGGGGGAATGGGCCTTTCACCATTCCCTTCTAAACCTTCAGAGGCCTCTTTTGCATCTTCATCCAACTCTTCCCGCTTTTGACCCCAATCCATGTCAAACAACACTAGTAATCCAGAATCATTCAGGTAATATGGACGGCATCAGTGGCATTGTCTCCTTCTAGACAATGGAACCATCTTCACCTTTAAGAGATACTCTGCTTATCGGGAAAGCAAAGCCTTTTATACCCGTAGAACTAAATACTCTGCTCAAGTTGATCAAAGATCAATTACGACAAAGCCATTCTCCTTACGGAAAATAGCATTTTTGAATATATAATTGTTTTTTAAATGAATGCACTTCACTTTTCATTTAGTTTTAATATGTCCCTTTGCGACACCATCTCTATCATTGAGAAAGGATGCAGCTTCACAATCAAAAACGTTCTGCTGAAGAGAACACACTGTTAAGAACCCATCACCTTTTGTATTTGAGAGGAGGGGATTATGAAGGTTTATAGAGTAATGGACAGTCTACAGTCATCTTTTCTATCCTCAGTACTTAGTTCAGCGCCTGTCAGATAGTGGGCACTCTATGTTTGTTGAGTGAATCGATGAAATACCACTGATAATTTAAAATGATGTGAGAAAGACACACTGAAATCGCTAAGAACAGGACAATTTTATATTTTATATTTTACATTGCAGTTTTCTCTTAACTGCATTAAAGTTTTAAGGTTAAAAAAATCTCCTAATACTTAGAACTTTAAGGTAGGCATGCAAATTTCACCCTTAAGTGAGCACCTTATTTGCAGCAGAGAACTAATAAAGCAGAGTTTTGTGATTTGCACATACTGCTAATGGTTCCCTCGAATATTTGAGCTGAAAGATACCTAGTTCAATCTCCTTATTTCACAGATGAGGAAATTTGGACCCACAGAGGTTCAGTAATACAGCTTCTTGATAGCAAGACTAAGACTATAGTTTAGGTCTTTGGATTTCTAATCTAGTGATCTTTATATTTCACTGGAGGTTTTTCAAATTGTACTGCTCAGACTCAAAGAGGTTAAATAGCAAATGCTTTATGCAAGAGTGGAGTGACTAAGGGACAGAGTATTTCCAATTCCACTCCTCCCAGAATTGAGCAGTTTTTATCTGCCCTATATTGGACTTACAGATATTTTCTTAGAACTAGATTTTGTTCATTTAGTTTCAAAACAAAGGAATAAAGTAAATAAAATGAACAATAAATAAAATAAAACCAAAATATTTTGAAAGTTGCTTCTCTACACCAGAGCACCCTCTCCACACACTGGGTTTATGGTAAAAACCAAACATCCTACCAGGAGACCAGTTCTCAACCTACCCAAATCATGGTAACTTTCTGAAGAGAAAATCATTTTCCTAGAAAAGCACACCCTGATCTCAGGACAAGATTATGGAGCCAGGTACCAGCTTCCTAAGTCCTTACAAAGAAATGTCATTACAACAACTCTTTATATCACCATTAGTTCTCTGGGTAATTCTGGGAACACACATGAATGTGAAATTTGTATAACTTCCATTGGAATGCCCCTGCAAGATAGACATAGAAAATCTCACAGAGTAAGCCAGCAGAGTAGTAAGGGGACATCATAGTGAAAGAAAAGGGTAAAATAAGGATTTATGTACTCCTGACTTCTCATATTGTTATTTCCTCCCTTCCGTGTTAATCATATAAGTACTTAGGGTTCTTAACTATGGAAATGTTTAGGGTCTTTTGCCACATAAATACATACCAGGCATCTACACAAACTTAGCGAATTGATTTCAGTTAAAAGGATAATCTTTTTATAAGACCATTCTTATTCTAAGAAAACATAATGTCTCAACAAATTGCAGAGCATTCAAAAGTACATTTTATAATACATACTCATTTAATTTACTTAAAACCAAACAATATCTTTATGAAATATTTTTAGGAATTAATATCATGTCAAACTACTTAAATTATTGTATAATTTTAAATTTGGCATTGTTTGAGTTCTCTATTCTTCCGTTTTCACTGTTTCTTATTTTTACATTTCTTCTTGATCTCTACTTTTTGATTAGCTTAAATAGTCCTACAAATGTTTCTTATCCATTCTCCATAAGTGAGGAAAATTTACGCATAAAGATAATATATTTCTTCTAGTTCCTGGGACACTCCTAAGACACTATAAGGTTTATGGAAAGTTGGCAAATTGAAATTTTGTTCTTGAGGAAACATTGTTTAAAATGCTGAGTTTATTCCTTTACCTCTCAAGGAGAATGATGCTTCCTATATATCTGATAAGTAGTGGATAATAAGAATAAACAGAACAAAAAACTACCTCTATGTGTATATTTTCTGAATTTATAATTTCTGTAGTTTAAGAATGAAACCAAGCAGTCATTGGAGAAATTGAAAATAACGTTTATCTCTTAGCTATCCAGAACTTGTGCCTTAAGATTCCACTTCTATGAAATAATTTGCTTCTTGCAAAGTGGCCGAAAAATAAAAAAGTATCTGTAAGTGGCTGGGAGCATCCACTCTGGAATCAAACAGACTTGGAATCAAACAGATCTTTATAACAAAATACCCTTAGATACATTTTTTATCTTTCTGAGCCTATCTCCTCATCTATAAAATGGGCATAATCTCTACTACAATAGATTGTCTTGAGGATTGGGTGAGTGAACACTAGTAAAACTTTTACTAGAGTGCCCAGGTCACAGCAGGCATCCAATAAATAATAGTTATCTTTGTCTTATCTAATTGAGGATTTTACTTGTTTTAACCTATGTATTTCAAATCCTATATTACAGTGGGAGTCTATAGATTTTTTTTTAAGTAATAGATTGATGAGGGGAAAATCAAAATGTTAGAGCGAGAAGGAAATTTAGAGATCATGTAATGAGTCCAACATTCTTAATTCAGATGAGAATATTGAGATGCCAAGAGATATGCCCAAGTTCACACAGCTGAATGGTAGAATACTCTGAACCAGAAACTATGTCTCCAACTGTTAATCCAGAGTTGTTTCTAACTTTCTTGTATTTAATCCAAGGAGATAGCATTAATTTTTAGTTCAAGTGAAATTACATAGGACATGATTCATCAATTTCAGCCTTTTCATTAGAATCATTATAAAGTAATTTAGATCTTCCTATAAAAGTTATCTCGAAGCTCTGATATGCTCTAAAACTGCTTAATGTAAAATACACAAAATACACACTTAAACTGAGAGGCCAGAACTTCCAGGAAGATGAAATACCTGTACCTTTCCTATTCGTCTTGCTACTTTCAATTTAAAACGCTGGACATTATATATAAAATGAACATAAGAAGACTGAAGAAGGGAGAAGAGAAAGCAGACAGGCTAAGGATCTCAGAACCCAAAGAACAACACAGCAGTGAGTTCCCTGCGTTCTCTTTTTTTTCTCTTTTCTGCACACATCTCAGACTGAGTGCTGGAGAAGCCAGCAACCAAGAAATGCCAACAGACATAAAAGACATAAAAGTGCCAACAAAACCTTGTTCTTTCTAGCTTTAGGACCAAGAAAGGAGTAGCCTAGCAAGACAGAAACTTTTAGAAAATTATTGATCTACTGCAGCAAAACACCCCCCCCCAAAAAAACACTATGGCTTGTACCCTCACCAGGCTATAACTAGGCACCCCACCACTCCTTTTGGGGTGATGTCAGAGAAGGCCAAATAGGGAACCACAAATCTCATCCCTGCTGGGCAGTGAAGAAGCAGTTCTCTCGGCAAAATCCCAAGGATAAAATTCAAGTTGAGGATGGGGCGGTGGGGACGAGAATAAAAGAGTCTAGATCTTCAACGACATTGTTGAACCATCAAACCAACCCTGAGACTGCCCACCTCTGGGCATCTAAGGTAAGGAATCAGTAAATGTCACTATGACTTAAACTGTTACTTGGAGCCAAACACACCATAACTGATACAGACCCCAGGCGATTGTGACATGCACTGCACACCGCCCCCAATAGATGCCCCCTTATGCCCTTGCCCCCATTGACTACCAGTGTTAGAGATTTTGCCAAAACTATTTTAGATTTCAAAATATTTCCTGACAAATTCCCCCACATTCAAGCAGAAGCTCATAATAAATAATCACTGTCTCAAGCAAAACACGATTAATTTACAAAAATATGTTGGACAAGACCAAAAGACCACAGGGTTATGTCATTTGTAAAATATTTCCATTTAAGTTACTTAACTCTTTGTTTTGAAGATTTGTAGCTAGATTTACTGGAACTGTTTTCCCCAAATTGTGGCCAGGAAGGTATTTCCACTATCTCATCAACCTGCTCCCACTCTCTGTTTAGTACCTAGACTGTAGCTCAGTGACTCTTCCCTTCTATACAGATAAAGAGAATTAAGGATCCTCTCCCAAACGGGTTTTCCAGCTTTTATTGCACTGTCCCCACCAATGATTTTTCAAACTAATCAGACAGTAGGATATATTTTATATGGTAGTAAACTTTAACATAAAATACGTTTATTGTGAAAACGATATTACATTAACATTGATTTTTTAAATGTAAATAAAAAACCCACTCCGTAATATCCATATTCAAATACTTATTTTCATGTTTCATTAGTTCTAATTTTATATGTCATAGTTTTCTTCACTTAACATATAAATATTTCTTTATATTTTTACACAGTCTTAATACACCATACTTCTACTTCTTCATCATAATATAATATTTCTTCTACCAAGATGTTCAAATATAATACTTGTGGAATATTTAGGCCATAAGGACACTGTTTTCAGTTTTTCAGGATTATAAACAATGTTCAAATGCACCCCTTCAGCATTTTTTTCTTCTTTTCATTACTTCCCTAGGATAAATTTCCTTGGTCAAGAAGTAAGAAAAAATTTGAGACTTCTTAATACATATTGTTATATTGATTTCTAAGAAGATCACAACCAAGTTACAATACTTCCAGCAATATGAGTATGTGTTTCACCCCAACCTTTCCAGAATTGTTTTATATATTTTAAGCATTTTTGCCTGTCTTTAGTTATTAATTATTATTCAACTTGCATTTCTTCTATTACTAGTGAGAGTGAACATTTTCTCTTACACTTCTTAACTTATATTTACTGTTATTTGAATTATCCCTTCATGGTCTCTAACAATTATTTATTGTGGTCTCTTGGTGGTAAACACTTAAAAGAAAATATATTGGTCTAGTGTGCTCTTAAAATAATTCTTTTATGACATGTCTATATTTGTTGAAATCTGGAATTAAGACCTAGAGCGGCAGTATTTTCTTTAAAGGGTAGTTTCTTATAATTGCACTTATGTAGGCATATACCTTGCTTTAAATTACAAGTTTCTGTTTAGGATGCGAACAAGCAATTTCCTATGCTCTGTCTTTTACCATTTTCAACATTTTGATCTGTGCTTTAGATAAGATGATGAGTGGTGGGTGGGCTTATCAAACTTAGAGATTCCATGGAGAGATAGGAGAGAGCTGATACCTCCTTCTAAACCATCTAAAACAGTGAACCAATTCTTTAAAAATGTAATTTCATAGAAGCAAGTATAAAGTCTAAACCAGGAGTCTGTCAACTCAACCGTAGAAGTATAACCGAAAAGAACTATACTTAATAGCAACACATGTTTATAAGACCAAGAGGGTTCAGTTGGTAGCAAGCTTAATACGAGTCCATGGTAGACATTTTGCCCAAGACCTTATGTGATCCTACAACTGTATCAGTCATAATCACTATTGCTCTGCACTCTTCAGACCGTTCCTGGAGTATTATGCGTAGTCCTGGGACATTGGCACGTGGGAGCTTATTCCCCAGAAGAACGATGTGGAAGAGAAAGTGACTCAACACTGGGGCATGGGAAGAATGGACAGATGGCTTGGATTATTTTCCTTGGAGAATAGAAGTCTCATGTAGGATATTATTAAGGACTTGCAAGCATTTTAATATTTGCATGTTCTCTAAGGTTCTAAACAGGGAACCAACTAGCCATGGAGCGCTACTGTATGATTAGTAAAAAGCATTTCCACTGGGCAAATGAATTAGAAAAAAGCGTTCCTGTCTCTGGGCAAATAGACTGTCACACTTTGGTACAGAATATGGCAAAGGGAGTACAGCGGCATTTCAGACCCCGCTTATCCCCTCGGTCACTTATTTTTGTGCACAGATTGTTCAACTTTATGCAGTGGCCCTAGCTCCATGGTAGGGTCAGTAAACTATGATCATGGATTGAACCCAGCCGGGCTGTTCTTGTAAATAAAATATTGTTGAAGACAGCTACACTCGTCTGTATTGTCTATGTCTGCTTTCCCACTATAATGGCAGAGCTGACCAGTGCCAACGGGGCTGTATGGCCTCCATAGCATCAAATATTTACTGTTCGGCTCTTTACAGAAAAAGTTTACTAACTCCTGACCTACAACGCTTTTTAAAAAGAAATTATTGTTATACTTGACATACAATATTATATTCGTTTCAGGTGTACAACACAGATTCGATATTTTCATACATCATGAAATAATCACTAAAATAAGTCCAGTTACCTTAATTTTCTTCTGCTCACAAATACCAGGATCTGGGGGGGGCAATTAGGGATTTAAAGAGTGAGCGCTCATTTTAAAGAAGCAGATCTTGGGGAAAAAAATTCACTCTTTGATTTTCATTTCCCAGAAGCAACCATTTTCAACACTTCTGGCATTTCTCCTGTCCATGTTTCGAAATAACATGCTTATACTGCTATTTCTTGATTCTTCAGTTTTAAATATTATTCATATATTTCTTACTATGCCAGATGTGGATTCTCCTTTGCTCTACCTCTTAACGTATTTATATCACATATTTTTGCTAAATCTGTATCTGGCATTTACAATGCCATGACTGTGTAAACAGAACAAACTTTCTAACCACTAAAGCCTTCCAAAAATAGAAAAATATCTTGTAAGGTTAGTGTGTTCCTGTAAGTAACTTCCTGTAAATCCTGGAAGGCAGATATTTTCTTATTTATCTTTGCATCTCCAGTACCTTCTACAGTGCCAGTATATGTGAGGTAATCTTTAAATGGGAATGTTTATTGTGAAAGAGTCTGGTACTTACTATTTCCCAAGAAAGCATCAAAGTAGCCTCATGGGGAAAAAAAGAATCAGAATTCTGTTAGGTTTCCTGACTCTTAGTTAGCAATTTAGTGTTATTGTGATTTGAGATTATAGAGAGTGGTAGAAAAGAGGAAGAGCTGTACAAACTCTCCAGTGCCTCAGGCTTCCAAAGGGCATCCCAAGGTCCTGAATGTGTGGATGGATATAGCACCCATGTGTCACGGCGCACGGATATGGTGGCTTGGATGCAAGTGAAGAGAGGATGTCTCACTTAGATTCAGGACATTTTCACTTCTATCTATTGGAATGCCATATAAATCTAACAGAATGCCTGGATTTCTACTAATGTTCAGACGGAACTTGGAGCAGAGCAGGAAATGGGATTCTGTGTAGAACCAGAGAAAATTTTATGTAACTAAGAGCTATAGCAGAATCAAGCCAGGGCCTTTATGTAACTTTCAAAATAATATCTTGACCTACAGCATGACCACCTTTTCAGTAAGCTTTTTTACTGGGATTTTATAATCATTATTTTGCTTTACTTTGTAGTAATGATGACTCTTTCATTTACTCGAAATTACAATTATTTAGTCTAACAATTTGTCTCTCAGTATAAAATGGGGGAGGAGGAGAGGGTGTTATTTTTTATTCAACACAGTGCCAGCCTCTGAGTAAGATGTTTTACCACATGAATTTAAGTAATATACCATGAAAACCAAGAAAAAGACAATCAGAAATTTTCTTAACTTTGAGCTATAGGATTATTTTTCAGTGACAAGACATGGACTCTCCCAAGATCTTGTATAAGACTAATTCCTATTTTGTTACAGGACTATAGCCTTGGTCAGGGGTTGCAAACCTACAAAAGTGCTTCAACTGAACATGCACAGAATTTCAATAACCATGAAAGTTTAAAAGAATTACGGTTCTCTTGCTGTTCTTGAAAAATGTTACTTCTGTCACTAATGGGTCCTCATTCAACATGGTCACAAGGGCGGGAGCTGAGAAGGTTTTGTAATCTGTGTGCCCTCAGTAACGTGTGGGTCTGCAATCCTTGGGCTCTATGAAATCTCAAGATGATCAGATCAAAGTTTATGGTCTTAATACTGGTGGTACTATTTGTTCCCACTTCACTACTTCAGGGTAGCTTCAGGGAGTGGAAGTTACGTTTTGATGCTTTGAGAAACAGGGCATATATTTAGGAATAATAATAATAATAGAGAAGACTAACACACTGCGATGGACACAGCTTTGTCGTGATGATGTCCAGCAATTCACTTTTTTAACTCCCATCTTCTTGAAATTGGTCTTCCATTTTCATTTATTTGCTTATTTGCAGAATGTTTGGACTGTATTTATGAGGAAAAAGCCCCAATGGGGCATAGATTCTATTAAAAAGGTAGGGCAGAAACTCAATGGAGAAAATATTCTTTTGATAGGATACCAATGAGGAATATGTTAAGTAAATGATTAATGTTAGAAAAAGTATTACCATAGTACATGATTAAAACCACAGGACAGCATTTCCCTGAATTCCCTGAGGATCTTTGTAAATCACTAAAAAAAAAACCCAGGCCTTGATCTGAAAACCAGAAACTTCAATGCAGAGTCTGTCGATAACAGTGTGTTGATACTTCCCATCCACCCTTGAACTCAGGATGTCCAGTGAACAATCTGAATACGGGTCGGTAGAGGCTGTTCTTTAATATATTTTAAATGCTAAAGAGAAAATTAAGCATTACTACCCACCAGAAATAGGTAGAATATAGTAAAGAGGGAACTTTCTTATCTTGTTTTGTTAAGACTATTAGCATTACTCCTCATGTAATTTTTTATCCATATCTGCATTTTAGCACTTAACACAATATTTTTTAGTTTGCTTCCATGTTTCTCTTTCCTAAAAGTCTTGAACACATAATCCAGTCCAGTTTCCTTTGAATCCCCAGCTCTTAACACAGTATTTGGTATTTGGGTGTTCAGGAAATATTTGTTGAAAGGATGAATATATCAATTCATTAATCATACAACAGGCAACTTTTGAGGTAATTAACTATTACTACTCAAATGTTCAAATTTCAAAACTTGGATCGTAAAACAATCTAAATAATTGGTCTCTTCCTTAATTTCAAGTCTGCGCTTGCTCGCGCACGCACGTGTGTATGTCTGTGTGCGTGCGCATGTTTTCTACCATCTCCTTTCACTTGGCATCCTCTAAAGATGCTTATGCGGCTGACATCATCCCACCGACGACTGGGCCTTAGGCTTGACAAAATGCCCAGCCTGGCCCAAGAAGCTTAGGGAAGTTACAGTTCACTGCAATAAGCATGAAAGGTAGATTCTTAGCCAAGAACACTAGTATTTCAGTGTGGTTTTTTCAGTCTTACAGTGGGAGACTTCAGTTGATGGCCGTAACAACCTGCTTCTCCGAGGTAAGGTCCTACCAGGTGCAGGAAGCACTTGAACCTAATCAAGACTTTAGTACCCTGCAATCATGTCACTCTGAAATTCCAGCATAATTACCTTAACTGGCCTGAGTAAATAAAAAGCTGCTTCTCACAGGCCAACTCCCCTGGATCTTCCATTTAGATGGCCGACTCTATTTCTTGCTGCGCCACCAGGACCTTCCTGCTACATCGTCAACCTGCTATATAACAGTGACCAGGCGTGAAGTACTCTAGCTGCATTTGTCACACTGACCAGTCTGTGGGCACAACCCATCATCAGAATGGTTCTTTCACTTAGTGTTCATCAGAATTGCCTGAGAAACTTGTCCAACATATATCCCTGGACCCTGCTCCCAGATATTCTAACTTAGTAAGTACAGGATGGATCCAGTTCACCTCTGATTTTAAGAAGCACCTCAAGGGCTTCCCTGGTGGTGCAGTGGATAAGAATCTGCCTGCCAATGCAGAGGACACAGGTTCAATCCCTGGTCTTGGAAGATCCCACATGCCGCGGAGCAACTAAGCCCATGTGCCACAACTACTGAGCCTGCACTCTAGAGCCCGTGAGCCACAACTACTGAGCCTGCATGCCACAACTACTGAAGCCCACGTGCCTAGAGCCTGTGCTCCACAACAAGAGAAGCCACCACAATGAGAAGCCCACGCACGGCAACAAAGAGTAGCCCCCGCTCACCGCAGCTACGCGACCAAAGATAAATAAACAAATAAATAAAAAATTTTTTAAAAAAAGAAGCACCTCAAGGGACTCTGATGAAAGTGGCCCACAGAGAACACTTTGAGAAACTCTTCATTTGAGACTAAATTATTCTTTATTATGCACCTTTTCTATGGCAGCAATCCACTAGCAATCTTCCCTCCCTTTTCCCAGATCTCCACACGTTCTTTAGGAATCTTCTTTGGTTGTAACTTAGTTTTCTATATAATCTAGGCACAGACATATAGCTATTACCCTTTTGTTTTTAAATGTCTCCCATATGCTTTCCTCTAGATCAGCAGTTTTTGTGCTATGCTCCATGGAAATTCAGGATTGTATAAAGCTTTTCTAACGGATTTTAAATTGTTCATATGTAAAGAAATGTTTTCCTTTGATATGTACTTTATTTGGAGACATACAAAATATGTACAGTTTCCACAACCTTGAACAGAAAAGGAGAAACAGAATGGTTGACAACTTCATAATGTAATACACTTTATGAATGTCTGCCTAATTTAAAATAAATACTTAAAAACTCGTGATCAGTGTTTCCCTCTACAAAACTTCCAAGAAAATTCACAGGTGACAAAAGCATAAGTCAGCTAAGATTATATCCTAGGTTCACTGCATAGCAGGCAGGCTTCCCATAGGTCTTTGATTACTTTGCCGCTATACCCACTCTCCAATCAAAGACAGGCTCTAATTTTTAAAGCATTAGGGGTTCAGCCTTCACTTGTAATATTAGAAGTATGAGAATTAAAGGCAGAGTCGTTTCCAGAAGCCTATATTTTCATTAAACCAAATTCTTCTATGCTTCTGTGTTTCCTGTTTTCAAATGCTTTTCATTCTTTTGTGAGGATCTGGTTCATTAAGATGTTTGAAATGTGCATCCTTTGGGTATGCTGAACATAAAGCCCCACATGGTTGGTCTGCCAGAGTCCATCCCCTGTGAATGAAGTTGAATGCACTTGACTGAGCAACGATGCATGAATACCCTTAAAAAGAAAGGCACTGGTGATGGAGCTTCAGCTCCACTCTAAGCATCAAACCCTTCAAGATGCAGTGGAACAGTCTCTGCCAAGTCAAAAGGCAATGCAAACATAAACTATCACCTCTAGCTACGCGGCCGGAGAAGAAAGGAGGAGAATGAACGCATGCTCATGATGAGGTTGCAGTGGGTCTTCAGAACAAGCCAAGCTAACTCAGCAAATGTTTATTGAGCACCTTCTGTGTGCGAAAGCATTAATGAAAATGTTTATATTACTGTAAGACCCAGAAAGCTATTCCATTCACTGAGACATACCCCAACCTCCAGGCTTGTCTCCAGAGGACCTGAAGGAGAGTTGTCTGGTCCAATGTGAGATGGTCCGATTGGACCCTGCCCAAGCCCAATCCATAAAAGTCTGATTGGAACAACTGGCCAAAAGATCGGTACTAAGTGGGAATCAGTAAGTTTTGTGTGAGGGGCAGGGTCCACAACATCAAATGATCTGGCTAGATCGGTGTTTTTCAAATTGCAGGTTACAATATCAATTAATGTCTCAACCCAACACATTTTTTAAAAACATAGAATAGAATAGAGGACGGGGGGGTGTCAGCATATTACAAATAGTAAGCCAAAGCACTGTTTCATGAAATATGTACTAGTGTGGGAAGAGAGGCAGGATGAGCGTGTGTGTGTGCGTGTGTGTGTGTGTGTGTGTGTGTGTGTGTGTGTGTGTCCTAGGTTGTTACGTGAATAGATTCTAATGGTGAGTAGGGGTCCAAAAAGTTTGAAATCCACTGAACAAATGATCTACTAAAATCTTTTCCAATACTGAGATTCCACAGTTCTCAAATTTTCTAATTTCTACATGATTTTTAAATTACCTTGTATCAGTTATACTTGTATACAGTTTTAAAACAAATAATTCTACAATTTTTTTAAAAAAAGATCAAAATTCCAAATGTTACCTCTTCCCTTTCCAATTTCCATGCCCTAAGGGAAATAGTAAATGCTTACATTAATTTAGAGGTAAGAGATCGTTCATTCTGTTTATAGTTGTTATTCATAGTTAGCTCCATATTTCAAAATAGCGTGCTTATACTGTTTCTTGACTTTTTTATCTTAAATATTATCTATTGGGTTTTTTTTAATGAAAGTTGAGTACTTAGCTCTCTTACCTCTCTCACACACACACACACACACACACACACCCTACTCTAACATCTAATCCCATTAGTATTAAAATTATTTAAATCAATTATTGCTATTTACATTAAATGACTATATGACTATTATTTCCAGCTGAACATGTAGGGTAATACGATTATATATTTTTGCTTGCTTATTTTTTGTTATTCCTGGAGTTATTAATAGCTTCTTTTTCATTTCTTTAGTTTCCATGTATACCTCTTATTCATATACAGACTTTCAACAGAACTATAAATACTCTCTCAAAACTGTTAAACACATCTGGCAGAATGTCAGTTTCATTACTTCTTAGAGACTTCCCTCTTGATTTCCTCAGCCCTTTCATGCCAAACTGAATTAGTGTTTCTCTTGACCTGAATCTCTGCTGTCATTCTGGGTTCCCTCTTTACCACCATTGTGGGAATCCCCTTCATCTTTCTCCTGTGTTGGATCTCTTTGGATATCTGAATCCTACGTCATCATCTTCTTTCTTGGCTTACTTCTTCTATTAGTGGAACACCTCCTCCAGTAGTTTCTTGAAAAAAATGTGCATGTGGGTCAAAGATTTGGAGAACTTTGTACCTAAGTCTCACAATTGATTAAAAGTTTGACTGGGAATGGAATTCTGGGTTGGTAACCACTTTCCCTCTGCATTTTAGGGAGATTGTTCTATTTTCTTCTCGTTTCCGGTGTTACTATTGAGAAACTGAACGTCATTCTGATTCCTAAACCTTTGTGTATGACCTGTCCTTTCTTTCCAGAAGCGTTAGCATCTTTATTTTGTTCTCAGAGGCCTGAAAATTAATGATTATTGTTTTGCTGTGGGGTTTTTTTTTCCCCATTATTCACGCTGGGTACTTAATATGGAAACTCAAACCTTTCCATTCTGAGAAATTTTTGTGCTATTTCTTAGTTAAGTTTCTCCCTCATATTTTCCTACCTCTCTATTTCTGGAACTTTTTCCTTTGGCTATTTTTCATACTATTCTCTCCTTTCTTTCTATCTCTATTACTTTCCTACATACTGAAATATTTCCCCATCTTCTAACTCTTCTGTTATATTTTTCACCTCTGCTATCACATACTTCATTTTTAAGATATTGTCGTTGTCATCTTCTGAATGTTTCAAGTATGTATTATTTTCTCTTACCTTTCAAATTTTAATTATAATTTTCTAGTGTTTTCTGCTCCCTGCCTTGCCTGTGTACCTTCTAAATTCCTTTTTTTAAAAAAAAAAATTTCCCCTTCAGTTCTGTACACACTATTTCATGTTAAACGGTTTTTTCCCTCAGTTTTCTGGTGACCCTTGGATCCTTGATCATATTTAAAGATATTTAAAGATTTAAAGATGAAGCACTGAAAAATGGATAGTGAGTGGATAGGGCTTTCAGACTTCACTGATTGGACAGGGATGCAGCCATTTGTTGGGAATCCCAAACCATCAGTATCTGTTGGTTTTTCTCTTGGGTTGATCAGTACCCCCCGAAGAGGAATTCTCCAAATTCCTGCCTAGGGTGTGCAAGCCTCTCTGTCAACATTGTTTGGAGCCGTGTAGTCTGCAGGAAGAAAGAATTGCATCCATTTAATACATAGATTTACCCTGTTTTCAGGGCAGTGCTCTGCCTACAGGTGTGTCTACTGTCCTTGAGGCCAGAGTCCTGATTCAAAGGGTCACCTTCCATCTTCTGCCAGGCTAAGAGAGGAGTAGTTGCCTGGTATGGAGTACGGGAAGAGGCCCTAAGTAATCCCCATTTGGAGTTTCAAACCAATTCACTTTCAGATTCAATTTCTGGGTGTTTTGGAGGTTCCTCAATAAAAGTTTACCTGCTCCTGGGCACTCTTCACTATAAAATTAGTCTTCAGCTTTCTGTCGTCCCACTATTTGTTTTTCCCTCCCAAAATGTTGTTGTAATCACCTTCTCTTCAATTCTCCTTGTCTTTTGGGGATTTGGGCCTTTAAATTTTTATTTTGGTGGAGTTTTATTTTGGTGGAGAGGTTAATAGATGCCATGTTTTTTAAGCTTTTAAAACGATTATATTTAATGCCACCTTTTATGTATGATTTTTCACAAATGAATTTTCAATCCTCAATTCCAATGCTGTGCAATAAATTTAGGGTGGGTAGCTGCTTAAGTTGGCGTGATGTTTCATACAGGTGGTATTTTTAAATGCAGTTTGGTACTGAATTATCAATACAGCATTTTTGTCTAATTCATTAGACAACTGGTTTTAATTCAGTTAAATTCTGCTTGATTCTCAACAGTGAGAAAGCAGGATTGCATTGGAGGGTATATTCCTCCTTTCCTCCCCACTCCCTCCCCATGGCTTTGTGCCCTCAATACAGCACACAGATATGCTATTCCCAAGCATAACGTGGGATCTGAAAGAGAATGCAGACAGCAAAGTAGAAATCAATTTATCTAATGCATTGGTCTAGCAGTGTCTGCCTTGCACTCAATGTGTATGTCCTTTTTGTATCAGAAGTGAACTTGTGGTTGCTTTACTGGCTTTCTTTCCTCACTGTACTTAGATTAGTTGCCATCAGGTGCAGGGTGCAATGCAAGAAAATGAGGAAGCAGGGTGGAAAGAAGGACTTTCAGGGAATTCCCTGGCGGTCCAGTGGTTAGGACTCCGCACTTCCACTGCAGGGGACACAGGTTCGATCCTTGGGCGGGGAACCAAGATCTCACACGCTGCATGGCGTGGCTGAAAGTAAATTTAAAAATTAAAAAAAGAAGGAATTTCCTGACTCGATGTCTGTACTATCTTACTAAATGCAACCTGGAAGCAGAGGAAAGATGTGGGCAAAACACCGGTGACTGAAGTAGAAAAGAGTTTTCCATAAGGAAGAATGGGATGAGACACATCTCTTGTCAAATCTTCTTTCTCTTTCCTTTCCTCTTTTCAGATACAGGTGCAGTGACTAGGGAGAGAAAAGTTCTTCAGTGCAGTCATGCGTCAAGGTCTCCCACCCCGATCTTTCATTCACTCTTAGAAATGTCACAGAACACCAAGAGATTATGAATTTTATGATTCCACTCTTTTATCAAAACTAATAGATGTAATTTAGGTAAACTTGATATACTTTAGTCTTCATTTATGAGAGTCCTTTATGCTTTTCATCATACATCCTTGTCACTGATAAAGTCTGAAATTTACATAACCAACCTCGCTATTCTGGGACGCAGCCTTGCTCCCCAGATTAGATGCACTGTGACCAGTGCAGACACACCTCCCACTGTGGAGGACAAGGCAGCCTGGAGTGCTGGACGGAACACCAGCTCTGTGAGCAGATAAGTTCAAACTCTGGCTCTGTCATTTATGAGCCGGTTGATTTTCTTTGTGTGTGAATTTACGTGTCCTTTCAACAGAAACTGAAAGCTATGTAACTTCATTGCTTCTTTTCTTCCCCTTAGTTTCCAGAAAATTGGGAGCTCAACCATCACTCTGTTGTACCAGATGACTCATTTCAGGGAGCTGGTAGAGTCTTTTCCCTTTGTTTCCCACGATGATCTTTACTGTGTTTGATTGTCAGTGTCTCATGTTATATTTCTGTCTGTTGTAAACCAGATAAAGTCATCACGTATGAACCTAAAACACTTTTTACGTATTGATGCTTCTGTTGATGTCACTAATCCAGGCTGACCTTTCTCTGCACGGCTCTTGATGCCACTTTGCTCTCCATCTGATGACTTTTGCCGGGTGAGTGGTGTGACATGCTGATTTCAGTTCATTTTATTTGCTCCTTTTTTTTTTTTTTTTTTTTTTTTTTGCGGTACGCGGGCCTCTCACTGTTGTGGCCTCTCCCTTCGCGGAGCACAGGCTCCGGACGTGCAGGCCCAGCGGCCATGGCCCACGGGCCCAGCCGCTCCGCGGCATGTGGGATCTTCCCGGATCGGGACACGAACCCATGTGCCCTGCATCGGCAGGCGGACTCTCAACCACTGCGCCACCAGGGAAGCCCTATTTGCTCCTTTTATAGAAAGGTGAGTTGGTACTGATTATTTAAAAGCCTGGTTTTTAAAGTTGTAGAGTTTTCTGAAAATTAATGTAAAGGGGGAGGTGTTTGGAGCTACAGTTTTCACTTCCTATCAGAAATCATACAAGTTCATAAACTAAGGAATTTTACTTAGAACTGCCAAGCGAGCATTAGATTCTATTTCTTTTAAGTATACATGCAATCCATTGAGCAAGCATTTATTGAGTATCCGTTATGTGCCAGACCTGTCCCTGTCTCTCGGAACACAGACATGAAAAGACAGATCTTGTTCTTGAAATATCTGGCAGTCCAGTGGGAAAGACTAATAAAAAAAATGAACAAGTACAATAAAGTATGATAAATGCTGCAGTAAACTGCTATGGGATCATGGAGTTGAAGTCAACTCTTTCTAACAGGAACTGATTCTTGAATGTTTTTGAATATGTTTAGCTTTCATAAATACCAGTTTCCCAAAGTGGTTGGGAACTCTGCTCTTACCAGCCACGTATTTGTATTTCAGTGATTCCACATCCTCACCAACACTTACTATTGTAAGTGTCCTTCCTTTAGCCATTCTGGTAGGTATGTCATATATCATGGTATCTCATTCTGGTTTTAATTTGCATTTTCCTGATGAGTAGATATTGGTGGAGGCAACAGGTGTGGAAGGGTGGGAGGTCATTACAGACAGGGAAACCAACATAAAGAGGAAGACTCAGAGGCTAGAGATAATGAAGGATATGAGAGGTACAGAGAATGGTAAGAGATGAGACAACAGAGGAGTCTAGGAGTATAAAAGTCTTAGCACAGCACACAAAGGTCGAACTTCCCATAAAAATCACTGGAAAGTTAAACCATCAAAAGATTTTTAAGGGCTTCCCTGGTGGCGCAGTGGTTAAGAGTCCGCCTGCTGATGCAGGGGACACAGGTTCGTGCCCCGGTCCGGGAAGATCCCACATGCCGCGGAGCGGCTGCACCCGTGAGCCATGGCCGCTAAGCCTGCGCGTCCGGAGCCTGTGTTCCGCAACGGGAGAGGCCACAACGGTAAGAGGCCCGCGTACCGCAAAAAAAAAAAAAAAAGATTTTTAAGTAGGAGATAAATATAACCAGACCTGTAGTTAAATGATCCCTCTGACAACAGTGTGCAGGACAGATGGGAGGACACACTACTAGAGGAAACAGCTAGGGAAGGAGACAAAGAGAGCCTGGATAGAGGCAGTGATACCAAGGACCATGCAAAGAAGTGGTTTAAGAGACATTTAGACAACAGAATTAGCAGGATTGACTGGATAAGGCAGGTGAGACGGAGTGCAGAGCCCCAGATGGCACACGGGATTCTGGCTTGGTAATGAAATAGATGGTGATGATATTTACCAGCCTGGCAAATAAAGGAAAAGAAGCAGATACAGCCTAGGATATGATGGGAGAGGGTAGCAAAATTCATTTTGGACATGTTATATTTGTTTTTTTGTTTTTTTGTTTTGCGGTACGCGGGCCTCTCACTGCTGTGGCCTCTCCCCGTTGCGGAGCACAGACTCCGGACGCGCAGGCTCAGCGGCCATGGCTCATGGACCCAGCCGCTCCGCGGCATGTGGGATCTTCCCGGACCGGGGCACGAACCCGTGTCCCCTGCATCGGCAGGCGGACTCTCAACAACTGCACCACCTGGGAAGCCCTTGGACATGTTATATTTGAAGTGATGGGAGAGCGTCCAATTAGATAGACATTTTTCCTTCCCTAGCCTCAAAAACCTATCCCAGAAACCAAGTAGTGTATCCCTAGGTTTAATATTTCCTTGCCTTAGAAAAGAGTGAAGAGAATTTTGTTTTCAAACCTTAATCCATAGGAACAACAGAGCAATATTTCTAAAGCGACAAAGGGACCCTGGGGATTGAGAGAGGAAATAAAAAGGAAGTGTCACAGCCTTTGAGAGTAGGAAAAGGGCCCTCTGAGAAAAAAAATCTGCAAAACAAAGAGGGATGCTAGGACGGGCATTGCTATATGTCTCTCAGAGTGGCTGGCAGTAGTCAAAAGCAAGACTGCATAGCAGAGAACAAAAGTATAAGAGTCTGAGCTCTGTAGATTACATACTGGTCATCAGCATGTGTAGGGTGGTTAAAGCCATGGGGAAGGGCGAACTTACTCTAGGGTTGCTTATAAGGTAAGAGGAGAAAAGGGCCAAGATGATGGGAAACATCAGTGTTTAGGGTTTGACAGTAGAACAGAAGGAGTCTGAAAAAAGAATGCCCAGAGACACAAGAAGAGACCAGCAAAGAGCAATGGCATGGAAGCCAAGGAAGAGAGAGCTTCTAGAAGGAAGTCGTCAATATGGTCAAGTGCTGGAAAGAGAAGTTAAATAAGGTGAGGATTTTAAAGAGTTAGAAAGTCATTAGGGACTTTGCCAGAGGCATTTCACCAGATTGATGGGTTATAAGCTTTATTCTGGGGAGCTATAAAGTGAATGAGCAATGAAGAAGTGAGGGAATGTTTTATATCCTTTTATGGGGTTAAATAATGAAGTGGATAAAATATAAGGTGATCTCTAAGAGGGATTACAAGTTTGGGGGAGAGAATTTTCCTTTAATATGGTAGAAACTTTAGCATAGTAAAAGGCTATGGAGAAAACAGTGATAGAGAAATTGAAAAAATGGGAAAGAGAAGAGGTTAAGAAAAAGTGACGGAGGCATCAGAAGGAAAACCAACAGAGAGGTCTAAGGGAAGGGAAGGTTGTCCACTATACCGATTGCTTTTAAAAACTCATGAAACATAAGGGCAGAAAGTATTCTGCTGTGTTTGTCAACTAGGACATCAAGAATGGCTTTTGGAGAGCAAGTCAATTGCGTATTGAAGGCAGAAGCAAGAGTGCAAGGCGCCGAGATCTGAAGGGAATATGGGGAACCGAAAACCGAAAGTTTAAGATTACGTTGTCAAGACACTTGCCCGTGGTAGAAGAAAATAAGTCAATTCACTAAACCTATCACCTCCACCAGGCCCAGGGCCTCCACGAGTGGCCAGTGTACAGGGACCCTGCCTTGTACACTGGAGTGGGGTGGGCACTAGAAAAGGGAAGTGAACTTTATGGGCACAGATGTCAATCAAGGTGGGACAGCTAAAGTAATAACGTTGACTTGCTCTTGGTGGAACCTCTTCTTGGGGGAAATTAAAAGTCTATTCATGGTTCAGTGACAGAAGCACAGTGACACTATTGGAAGAGATTTTATATTTTTCGATGGAGGAAACATTCCCCTTTTTCTTGGAGATTAATGTATCTCCCCAATAATTTAGCTGTTGAAATAATGTTCAGAGACATGCTCTCTGCTAGGCTGCCTTTCAGAAATCACATTTTCCCTTTTCTATATTCCTCATTATTTTGAGCCATGAATAGGAAAGAAAAGGGCCATGAAGGAGCTTATAAGCCAAATACTTTTGTTTACACCCTCATGACCTCAGAATAGCTAAGTAATCAGTCAATACCAAGAAATAAAGCCAAATAAGTTAACAATCATTGAATGAAGTCTAGCTTGTTTTTGTGTCAACTTACTCATTCTGTAAGTATGGACACTTATAATTATGTCCTTAAAGCAAATGAGGATTTTCAAAAGTCAAGTGTAACCATGGGCTGTGGCTTTTATTAGTCACAGCCTCCAGGAGTGTTGATTCAGCTGAGCAGGAAGCAACAGGAGCATTCTGACTTAGTTAGTAGTCATGTGTGGGGGAAGGGTGTGGGACTGGGTAGGAGATGAAAGAAAAAGATAAGCAAGTAATTTTAAAAAACACCTTGTATTATGATTTAGAAAGTAGCATTTATTTTTTTTTATGCTGTAACATGTTCAGTTTCATAATGGGTTATGAAATTTGCTACATTCCTTTAATGATATCTGAGCAGACTAAGAGCAGGGAGGAAATTACCAAGCATGAGTGTAGGCAATTGGTGATAAATACTTTTGCAACACTTAAAAATATTTAACACCCTCTGCCTTTGTTCTGTAAGGGCATACTACCATTCCATTATCATTTTTAAAATTTTACAACTCAAGTTGTTGAGTGCCATGTCTAGTCTATTGGAGATAAAGAAAACAAAACCACCATTACTGAAAAAATCTCAAATAAGGATATGTTCATCAATTTGGAGATAGCCTGCCTTTCTGAATACTTGAGAACATTCTTGAAAAATTTGAAGAGTGTAAAATTTAAATTACTTTAAAAATTAACTTAAAGAAAAAAATTAAGAATTTAAATTGTAAAAATACAAGCAAAAGCCAAAGCTAACATGAGATAAAAATTTTGGTCTTAAGAATCCTTTGGGTATGAATAGACAATCTTTCTGAGAGTAAAGGGTTTTTGGCCAACTTTTTAAATTCCACTTCCACCCCATCTCACCCACTCCACAACTTAATACAGCGCCTGATGCATATGTATTCAAGAAATATTTATTGAGGACAAATGTGTACCAAGCATTTGTTAGGGGATAGGGACACGGGAATGAGTAAGAAGGTATCTACTTTCTGTTGGAGAGTATAAAGACTAACACCAAAAAAAAACTATAAATAAACAGTTTAATGATGTGCTCTATACATTAACACCTAGATTTTATAGATGTTGCATCAGAAATTGGTAAAATATACAGAGTGCCAACTATGCTGAAATGTCCAATGGGTTCAATGGGTCACAAAGGACTTTACAAGAGGTGTCACTGGGGAAAGTGATCAGACCAAGAGAAGAGACATCTAGATAATGAGATAGTTGAGCATTCCACAATAAAACTGTCTGGGCTCTGCCTGATGGCCCTACAGCAAAGCCCTCCATGAAAAAGCCCAGCCTCCCTACACAGAGCCTCGAATCAGCATTTAGTGCCGGCTTATAAATATGGGCAGAAAGCCAAGGATCACCAAATATCTGAGGAGAGCTTCCAATGTGAAAGACAGAATCCAAAACAAACAACAACAACCCAAGAGCAAATTGGGAAAAAGCACAATTTAAAGAGAAATAATGTCTAGATATCATAACTGATATTCTTAGGACAAATAAGAAAAGATGATGTATTCACAAGTAGGGATGGAGAGCTACAAAGAAGGACATTCAGAGAGCAAAAGAAATTTAATGTGATACTAGAAATACAAAACTCAGTAGAAGACTTAAATGACAAAAGTGAGGAAATATTCTAGAAAGTAAAACTCTAGATGTTGGACTCTAGACGATCCAGCATTCAAATCACAAGAGTTCCAGAAAAAGAGAACAGAATAAACAAAGGAAGGAAACAATCAATGAAATACTTTTCAGAATTTAAAGATAAAAGTTTTGAAATTATGAGAGTCCACTGAGGGCCTAGCACAGCATCACAAAATTTCAGAGTCCAGAAGAAAAGAGAATCTCTAAAGTCCCTGGGGTAGGGGTTGGGGAGGGGGGAGGATTACATTTGAATAATCTAGAATCAAGATGGCATCAGACTTCCATTGCAAAACTGGTAGCAAAAAGATAATTAATGAACACTGCTCCCAAATTTTGGAGGAAAATTTACTTCAACCTAGAATTCTATACTCAGAAAAACTATCAATCAAGTGGTAGAGGGGACTAGAGTCTTTTTTTTTTTGCGGTACGCGGGCCTCTCACTGCTATGGCATCTCCTGCTGCGGAGCACAGGCTCCGGACGCGCAGGCTCAGCGGCCATGGCTCACGGGCCCAGCCACTCCGCAGCATGTGGGATCCTCCCAGACCGGGGCACGAACCCATGTCCCCTGCATCGGCAGGCGGACTCCCAACCACTGCGCCACCAGGGAAGCCCTAGAGTCATTTTAAGACATACAAGGTCTCAAAACATTTACTTCTCCACCATCCTTTCTGAGATTGCTACTGGAATATGCACTTCACCAAAACTAGAGAGTAAGGCAAGAAAGAGGAAAGCATGCAATACAAGAATTTTGAGATCTAACAGAGGAGAGTTGTGAGGGAAACCACAGGGTGATAGCAAATGGAAATGCCAGGATGGCAGTTAATACAGGCCTAGAGAACACCCAGTCCAGATGGGAACAAAACAAATCACACTCAAAGAAATATTATCCCCAAAATAAAATTAATAGGATATCTTAGTGTTTAAATGTATTGAGAAAAAATACAGATTTTCCAAACAATTTGAAAATGAAATAGTGAGAGAAATAGAAAACTAAACCAACAAGTGAAGGAGATTATTAGTTAAGGAAATCAAAAAATTATACAAGAAAAGAAATGAATTAATAGTACACTACATGGCTCAGGTGGGAATACACAACCACAATATTGAAAATGGTGAATACTAATCTAACTAAGAATTATAACCATACTGGGAGGAAAAGGAAAGTGAGGAGGATGTGTAAGATGTCTTTAAGGGTGAGAGCATGAAATACTTATTAAACACTTGTTTTCTATAATGAGAATTTAACAGATAGGTCTAACTGGAAAAGAAAATCAGAAGAGAGCAGTATAAGGATGCTACTTAGAAAAAAAGGGGCAAATACCAGGAGAAACATCTAAAAGATTAGAAAGTAGTTGCCTCCAAGAAGCAGAAATGGGGGTATGTGCCTACAAGAAACCTGACTTCTATTTAAAAAAAAAAAAAAAAAAGAAAACTTGGAGAATTACCATACTTCACTGAATTTCAATGTACTAAGATGCACTATTATTTTATGTACCACAAAGAAAAATAATGCTGAAAAATTAGGACAAAATGCCATCCTATAGCTTAGAATTTTTTATATTGATTGAAAGAGCTATTTTGGCTTAGATTTCTTCTCATATCTCACTATTGTACATACATAAAAAAGAACATGTAAATTAAATAAATTAACCACAGTATTTCTAAAACTTCCTTAGAGAGTCCAACTCTTCTGAGTTGTCTTGGACTCAAAGTTATTGATCTCCATATTTTTCCAGACAGTATTGATCTCTGTGCTACCAGAGTATTAGCAATATACAGCATCTACTAAAAGAGTGCTTACTTAGCCTTCCTAAGTAAGCCACTTAATATTTTAATATTGCGTTTGGGCTTTCTTCCAGGCTGCTGACACCCACTCTGCAGCTTTTCATACTGTCATAATTTAATTTTACCAGAAGATGTCAATAAAAGTTGATTATATTCCTTCCTCAAATGGTCCTTCAGTGATTATTGAATAAAACACCAGAGAGTTGCAGTTGTCCAGTCATATCACCCTAAATAATAATCAAGTGTGTGCAAGCAGATAATAATCACTATGTTAGAATGACTTCCTGGCTGACAGCAAGTGGAAGACACCATCAATTATAAGTGTATCCCAACTTCAGACATGTTAAATATAAAACCAAAAAAGCTCCATAATTATCTTCAATACAGACTTTAAACCCTAGAAGAATAGGAGGAGGATGAAGAAAAAGAGAAGAGAAAGACTATTCTAATAATCCAGACAAGAACTAAGGCACAAGCAGTGAGGATGCAGAGAAGAAAATGGACACTAGGCATATTTAGAAATTACAATCAACAGGTCTTGGTATTGATAGAAAGTTTGAGGATGAGGGCAGAAAAGGAGCAGAGGATGACTGTAGGACTTCTAGGTTATATATCTGGATAGGGAGCAAAGAAAGTACTAGGGGGAACATTAGTTCAATTTTTGGATACAGTGAATTTGAGGTTTCATTTGACATCCAGACAGAGTTGTCCAGTAGGCAGTTGGATGTATAAATCTGGAGCTTAATAAAGTTGCTTAGTCTGCAGATATAAAATTAGGAGACATCAATCTATGGTACTGGATCATATTGCCCATGGACAGCCAGAAACCAAATAAACACAAACAAACAACAACAAAAAACCCCCAACAACCAGTAATGTATTGGTTAGTATTTACAAAGTACATACAAAGAAGAGTATCTACTGTGACTAGTTTAAAAGGAAACAGATTTATTACAGAATATTAAGTGGCTTACTTAGGAAAACTAATGAAAAAGACTCTCTCCTAAGCTTTTAGAAACAATTCCCAAAGGCACACTGCAGAACTGGGCAGCTGAAGAAGCTGCTGCCTTTAAAATGATCAGACATCTGTAAAATCAGGAAACTATCTGCCACATCAGAAACTATTGTTACAGCCACCTGCTCCAGAACCCCATAATGTCCACTAAAATCTGCACCAGCAAAAAATAAAAATTAAAAAGCCTCATGCCCTGAGTCCCTCCTCTCAAATTAGCTTCAAATCTAAGTCTTGCACAAATGTATCTACCTGACTGGCAGAACTTAAGTTATATCCAGAATTCTAGGATATCTAGAAAACTTTTGTTGTTGTTGTTGTTGTTGTTGTTTGGTGGGTGGTGGGGATCTGGGGGGGTTTATTTGGCTTTCTGGCTTCCATGTGTTAGAAGGAGGCTGGGCTGAAATGCATGATGAATGAGCCAAACCACGTTACCTATCATAAGGATAAAAACAGAACACTGGGGAAAATGAACATTGAATGTGTAAATCAATCAGGGGAAGAGAAGGCATGGTCAGAATGGTAAGCACCACGGTGAGCACACTACAAGGAAAGCCAGTAGAAAAAGGAATTTTTAGAAGAAAAAAATGAGTGGTAAAGCAGCATTAGAAGCTGCTAAGAAGTAAAAGTTTGAACAGCTAGGTAAGATTTAAAGAGTGTCTGATAGAGTCATCAAAAACAATACCCTTTGGTGACCTTGGCAAAGGCAATTTCAGAGAAGTGACTAAGGAGAATGTTTGAAATGGATTAAAAAGCGAACGGGAAGCATAGGCTGTGATTTCACAGAGTTTAGCCTCATCTTAAATGTAAAGTAACCTCTAAGAGCCTGAGTGTCCTCATCTGGTGAGATGGATTTATATACACCCTGTAGGTTTGTTGTAAGTGTAACTTAGTGTGGCCAGGCCTGTACCACCAGAGTAGAGGGTTAATTTAAATATTAACCTCATTGTTGCACCTGGGGTCTCCCTAAGCACCTCCTGGCTGTTGGGGTTTAGGGCGACTCAATTGTTCACCCCCTTATCACTTCCAGCTCCTTCCAAGTTAAGGACATACTCATGATACCTATGGATATCAAAGTATCCGTTTAATTAATGATAAAACAGACATGAAGAAAACAGCTTGGGCCTGAGGCTGAATTGAACTTGCACTCCCAGCTAGACCCTGTCCCATCTGCTCACCATGTGGGAGATAAACATGAGAAAGAGCCATAGCCCTTACTCATTTTTGAGGCAAACAGCTGCAGATCAAGAACCAGGAGATAAGGCCCTGTCTGGTAGGAAAACATGAGGAAGAGCCAAGAAAGGGAGGGAGAGAACGATGGATGTTTCCTCCATGGTACTTCTCAAGGGCATGAACGTGTTTGTAGAAACCACAGAGGGGAAGAGAGGGGTGCTCCCTATCTAAGGGTTGAGGGTATCTCTCACTGCCCACAAACAAGATGGCTTCCACATCATAATCCATGCATGGTGGAAGCAGAGCATGGCTAGGGTGGACCTCTCCTCTAGTCTATTCTTGTTTCTTTTTTATTGCCGCATGCTGGCCTCTTACCGCTGCGGCCTCTCCCGTTGCGGAGCACAGGCTCCGGACGCGCAGGCTCAGCGGCCATGGCTCACGGGCCCAGCCGCTCTGCTGCATGTGGGATCTTCCCGGACCGGGGCACGAACCCGTATCCCCTGCATCGGCAGGCGGACTCTCAACCACTGCGTCACCAGGGAAGCCCCATTTTTATTCTACTCAATTCAGGGATGGTTGTATGAGTTCAAATGGAGACCATACTCAAGTTACCTCTCATCTATGGAGGAGAAAAAGAAAAAGGAGGTTTTCAAGTACACTGTGACTACACTAAGAATATTAACACTACTCAGAAGAATACGTGTAACAGAGAACAAACCTGACTCAATATTGGATCTATTCCTTTAGCCCTAACCTTTGTGCTCTGTTGCCGTGCTTAGTCATTCTGGCTCTGCACCTTTGAAAAGGAATATTGCCTAGAGGCTGAAATATACATAATAGTCCTTTCTCAAGACTCTGCCTCCCATATCCTTGACCTGTTAAGGTATAACACTTTTCATTCATATAGAGATAAAAAGTTGCAGAACAGAGAATAACATTGGTCTTGTTGGAGGTTTACAAGAACACTGTCACCTGACCTACTTGGACAGCTGTAAGAACAAGGGATTATTACATCCACTTTGGGGTCTGGCCAGAACCAAGAAATATGCAACAACCAATCACTCGTCCTCCCCTTTTAGTATAAAAGAAGCCTGAATTCTAACTCAGGTAAGGTGGTTCTTTGGGATGCTAGTCTGCCATCTTCTTGGTCTGCTGACTTTCCAAATAAAGTCTCTGTTCCCTGCCCCAGCACCTCATCTCTCCATTTATTGGCCTGTCATGCAATGAACAGTACAAGCTTGGACTCTGTGACATAAGCTTCCAGAGATTTATTTATGAACTACTGAGTTCATAAATCATGTGGTTCACAACCATAGCTGTGATGCAGGGATCAGAAAGGATGAGGAAGCTACTGCTGCCACACAACTGCCTGTCCACACCCATAAAGCTAGTGGCTGGACACTAGAACCACTTCAGAAGAGAACACCAAGGTCTTTGCTCACTAGCCAAAAATCAGCCAAAAAATAGAAGGAAGATGGCTTCTGCTTCACTTCTGCTTTCTACATGTAAAGCAATATGTACACAATAAAATTCATCCAAAAGAGTCAGGCAATGTGGTTTCCTGCTTTCCAGCCTCTGCACTATAGGAAACCACCTAAACAAGACGGAAGTGGATGCTGAGTACCAATCAGCTATATCCAACATACACACACACACAATCCATGACGACAAGATGACTGGCCCTTCTTGTTATGTGAATTTTCTGCTAACCATTACAGAACACAGGCTGGAAATAATATCAATGAGAAAAATGGAAAGTTATAATAAAAGTTCCACATTTCACACGGGCTATAGTTTTGGCCTCTAGAGTTCCTGGTTACTGACGTCCTGTAAGAGATTAAGTATATGTCTGATGGGCAGCTCCGTGCTTTCAATTCTCTTGAGGTCCAGGCTCACCCATGTTCTCTGGTACTCTACAGTAAAGAGTCTGATTCCATTTTTGATATTTGATGGCTGACAGTTTTCAGACCTTGCAACTCTCCCCCTCCCCCTATGCCCCCCATCTGGGCAAGCTGATAAGAAAGCCCACATGCTCCCAACTTTGGCAGTGGTAGGAAGTTCAAATCTTTGCCAGCATGAGGGAACCCTCACCCAAGCCCCACCTTCTAACAATTATAAAAGCCCAAGCCAGTCTCCCCTCCCTGATGTCTCAAGCTATTTTCAGACCCACTTGGGAGTTGCCCTACTTTCCCAAGAAAGCCTTATTGTGTGAGTGATAAACCTTGCATATCCTCTCGGTCCACGTGGCAACATCAGTCTTGACATACGAACCACAAAATGGAACATCCATCTTGCCCCTGAGGAATGCCCACAAGATACTCCACCCCATAGCCCCCCACACCATACATCTCTGACTCCATCTTGCTTCCAGTTGGTCCCTGTTCCCTACCTACAGACACCGTCAAAGCAGAATTATATTCCTTTGTCCTGAGTGGGCAGTTGGCCTCTCTGCGGAATAAGATTGGGTGAAGCCCAATTAACCAGGGCTCTGCTTTGCCCAAGAATGTTCTTCTCAGAGCACTTCCTCCCAGGGACCACATTCACCTTTCTCCCCATTGCCAAATCCAGATTAATGCCTCATGCCCACATGAAACTCTCTTACTGGATTATTTCATCCATAATCACTTGCCGCTGTCATCTGTGTCCACTCATCCCTCTGCTATGTTCTTTAGGAGTTAGATGCCTGGCTTAGTACCTTACTTCACCTCAAGACTCTTTTAACCTGGGAGCACGAGAGGTACTATCCTCAAAGTTCAGAGGCCAATGATATTTACTTGTAAACAAAAATCCTGCCTTTCATCATGGTTATCCTTCACTGCCAGTCCAGATTCAGACCTCTCCAGCCACCGTCTTCTCCCATAGTTTCTTCTTAATACTGCTCATTTTGCCTGGAATAGACTACCTTTAAGATCTTCATCCGGATAACGCCTTCTCATGCTACTAGACTCTGTTTAGAGCTTTCTCTTCTCTGCCAGGGCTAAGATTGCCCTTCCATTGTCCCCACTATAAAGGTAAATAAATAAAAGATGAGAGGGATTGCAAATTGGCAGCTTATAGTCTGATTCTGGCTGGAAGCTATATTTTATTTGGCTTTCAGAGGGGGTTTTTTTCCATAAAAAAAACAAAAATTTCCCAAAAGAATTCCAAGCAGGATCTCAAAGAGGTATTTGCACACTCGTGTATACTGCAGCATTATTCACAATAGCCTAGAGGTGGAAGCAACCCGAATGTCCATCAACAGAGGAATGGATAAAGAAAATGCGGTATACAATAGAATGAGGTATACAGTAGAATGTAGTGTGCAATCCAATATTCATCCTTTAAAAAAGAAGGAAATCTTGTCACACAGTACCACATGGATGAGGCTTGAGGATGTTATGCTAATACTGAACCATCTCTAAACTGTTAGAATAAAACTTATTTGCTTAGGTTGTATAGTTCTTTTAATATTTCGCTATTATTCTCTTCTCCAATTTTTAAGTCATATATATATTTCCATAAGAACGTTGTGTGGGGACTTCCCTGGAGGTCCAGTGGTTAGGACTCCACGCTTCCACTGCAGGGGGCCCAGTTCAATCCCTGGTTGGGGAACTAAGATCCTGCAGGCCGCTCGGCACAGCCAAAAACAAAGAAAGAGAAAGAAAGAAAGTTTTGTGTAGTTTTGTCTTTATGCTGTTTTTTCAATTTTTGAATCGTTTCCATGGTAATTTTGTAAAATAAATTGGAAAGATTTCTATACTCCCTCCATGCTCTTAAAGAGCCTAAAAATGAAAAAAAAAATTTGCTCCTTGAATATTTGGAACAATTTACCTACAAAACCTTCTGGGTATGGAGGTTTGGGATAGTTCTTTACATTTTTTTCAATGTCTATTCTGAATTTATTCATGCTTTTCACTTGCTTTTTTAGTAAATTTGGAAATATTTTCTTCGAAAATCCTGAATTTTCTTAGGATATTCAAATTCATCATTATAGAACGTATCTCATATTTTCTCACTTTAAAAATTGTCTTTTTCTTGAGGATGCAATCAGCCAAATTAAGAATGT
Organism: Pseudorca crassidens; assembly: GCF_039906515.1. Lineage (NCBI taxonomy): Eukaryota > Metazoa > Chordata > Mammalia > Artiodactyla > Delphinidae > Pseudorca > Pseudorca crassidens. Next base: position 18,427,943 of record NC_090303.1, on the reverse strand, counting down.
GGAAAATTCTAGGGACATATAACTTTGTTTTTTTAACAAATAAATGGCACGTGGGAAATAAGGGGTGGGATAGCTGTTACAGACTAAAGATACTTAAGCAACACGTTAACTAAATGCAATGTGTAGACCTTTGGACACTTATTTGAATAAAACAAGTGTTAAAAAAAAGAGTTTGATATCATCAGGGAAAGTTGAACACATACTGGATATTAGATGATATTAAAAATTATTGTTAATTTATTCAGTGTAATGATATTATGGTTAAGGTTTACATTTTCAAAGTCCTAATTTGTTAGTGATATAAAGTATTTATAGGTAAAAGCCTATGGTATATGGATTTCCTTAAAATACTCCAAGGGAAAAAGAAGTGGGGAGTGGAGAGAGTAAAAAACAGAGGAATAAAATAACAAAAATGGCAAAATGTTGATAACTGTTGAAGCTGACTGACAGTACATGGGAATGCATTGTATTATTTAAAATATTTGAGATGTCTAAAATTTTTCCCTCTTCTTTATGGGTTATCCCTTTTATCATTCTGAATGTTATTTATATTTTCTCCATTTATTCTAGATTAATCTTCTGGAGATATTTTTGTCTTAGAAAACAAGCTTTTAAATTTATTTACTAACTATTTTGCTTTAAAAGTGAGTAACTTAAGTTTTTATCTAAAAAATAATTCATTCTGTTTGTATCTTTTGGTCAATTTTGTTGTTCTTTGTACGGCTTCTTGAGTTGAATAGTTAATTTATTTTCTTTTCCTGGTTACTAATTAAAGCATTTAAGGCTATGAATTTCCCTTCAAGTACAGTTTTGGTGTATCCCATAAGTTTTGACAGGCACCATTTTCTACATGTGAGAGGCTACAGTGCATGTGGTAGATTAGTACTTAATAATCATTCTATTGCGCTTCTGTTGTGCCTTCCTGAACTGCAGAGCCTGGAAAGCTAAAAACTACATTTCCCAGATTCCCTAGCAGATAGGGTTTTGAAAGAGATTTAGATTTGGCCAATCAGATGCAGCCATGCAAATTTTGGAAAGCAGGAGAAAGGCAGAGGCAGCGCTTCTGCTGCTTCTGCAGTTGGGCATAGTATTAATTTTTCTGTAGCTGAATTGGCAGAGGTCCCAGTGCCAGTCACTAGTTTTAGGGATGCCGTACGGCAGGCACAGGGCATCATTGTACTGGTACAGACCACAGCTGAGGCTGTGTGGCTCTGGAGTCCCCAGTAGCAAAGACAGTTTCCTGTTTGTGGTGGCATTCTCCCCAAGATAGTCTGTTTCTGTAGCAGCATCTTTTATGGGGTGGAAGACTCAGCAGCTGTTTTGGTGACACCATTTGCAGTGTGGTTTTCAGAGTCGTTTCTGAAAGCTCAACCTAGCATCTGGTCTTCAGCACACTCTTAGCATTACTAAAAGCCATTTAATTCCCTATACTAATCTCCCTAAACTGGCCAGAATGAATTCTGTTCTCTGTAACTGAACCATGACTAATATAATAAATGAAATTAGCAGTGTGGTTCCATACTACTTATGATACAGTGTTGGTTGCCCTTGACAGACCCAAAATAAGCACTGGCTTTAAAAAGTTAGAACTGTGTTTCTAATAGAAACATCTGAGCTGGCATGGCTGTTCCGCTCTGCAAAGTTTAGGCCCTTTCTATCTGTTTGTTCTGATATCCCTCGGCTATTGCCCACATGCTCCAAAATAGCTCACCACTCTTTCCGCATTCCAGCTGGAAAGAAGCAGAGGGAACATCCTTCCCTTCAAAGGCATAACCCAAAAGTTGCATAGGTGACTGAGGCTCATATCCCATTGGCCAGAACTGAATCATGGCCACACTTGGCTGCTAGGAACAGTGACCTCTTTTTGACTGGTCTCTGCCTCTTCATGTCTTGAACATCTCATTAGGTTTACAAAATTCAAAGAGTGTCCTGACCCAGAAAGGGGAAATTGTGCCATATCCTTACTGCTTATGATGTGCTAAATACGTTGAGGTAGTAGTTTGCATTGCTTCCTTTATCCAAGAGTTATTTGCTACCTTGCTATTCAAAATGTGCTCTACAGGGATCAACAGCACAAGCGTCACCTGGGAGCTTACTGAAATGCAAGATCTCAGGCCCAACCTCAGACACCTACTGAATCAGAATCCACATTTTAACAAGAAATACTGGTTCAGGGCTTCCCTGGTGGCGCAGTGGTTGAGAGTCCACCTGCCGATGCGGGGGACGCGGGTTCGTGCCCCAGTCCGGGAGGATCCTGCGTGCCATGGAGCGGCTGGGCCCGTGGGCCGTGGCCGCTGGGCCTGCGCGTCCGGAGCCTGTGCTCCGCGACAGGAGAGGCCACGGCAGTGGGAGGCCCGCGTACCGCAAAAAAAAAAAAAAAAAAGAAAAGAAATACTGGTTCAGAAGTCAGAGTTCTACTTCCAGACCTTGAATTAGATGAAGAAGCAGCAGTCTTATCCTCACCCCTATTCAACTCACCCTACTCTCTAAGGGGGCTTCGGGGATGCAGTTTCTTGGTAGAGTCAATTTACTGGAAGATCCTCTTGTGGGGAAAACAGCAACATAAGATAATGAGGTGTCACTGGAATTTGCTAGGGTTCAATTCCAGTTTGGTTTTTTTTTTTTCTGTGCTTACTCCACTAGCCTTCTCTGTAATTTTTATCAACTAGCATGATTTCATCTGTTTCTCTGACTCCCTTCCCTTTCCCTCACCCTTTCTCTCTTGCTCTCTTCTCCCCATTTTTCTTTATTTCAGGGGTTGCAACTAGTTGTCCAGGGTCTAGGTTCACGTGTTTTGATTGGCTGCCATAGTAGTTTAAGAAAATCTGAATTTGAATGGCTTTAGATAAGCATGTACTCTTGACACCACACATTCCCTACCAATCCCTACCAGTCTTGCACCCAGCCCAGCCTGACTCATTAATTTACATTACTCCCCATTTGAATTAGTGAATCAAGCAATGCTCCTTTTTCTTCTCCCTGCTGGAAGAATTCAGAGTTGAAGAGTTTACCAGCCCTCACTATAAAGGGATTCAAAGTACTGCTATTGACCAAGTCCTTTTCATTTATTTCCCTCATTTTTATTATGGGATTCCTGACATTAGTTATTTCCTTTCTCTCAATGAAACTGTCATATTATATCATCTCTAGCCTGGTCTCTTTACATTGTACCATGTCCTGGGAATGTGAACCTGAAAAACTGGTACGATTGGATATGAATTGTAAAAGAGTTTGTAACTAATCATTCCTGGCACCTTACGCAGTTTCAGTCATCACTGATCTAATGATACCCACAGTTGCATTATCTTCTTCACCATAATTTATTAGGAGATTGTTCTTCATTTTCCTGGAAATCAGTTCTCCTCTTATACTAAAACTTCACACAAGAAGGAGATCAAAATGGCGGAGTAGGAGGATGCTGAGCCCACCGCCTACCATAAGCACATCAAAAATGCATCTACATGTGGATCAAGTCTCACTGAAAAGTGGAGACTGGCAGAAAGACTCTTATACAACCAAGTCTGTAAAGAAAGATCCACACAGGGCTTCCCTGGTGGCGCAGTGGTTGAGCGCTGAGCCTGCGCGTCCGGAGCCTGTGCTACACAACGGGAGAGGCCACAACAGTGAGAGGCCCGCGTACCACAAAAAAAAAAAGAAAGATCCACACAGAGTCAGGTAGGAAAGGAAGTGAAGTGATCAGGTCAGGACCTGGGCAGCTAGGAGGAGACACAGAAGAAGAGGGGGAATACACAGGCTCAGAGATCCTCCCTGTGGTATGAGCAGTTCAACACATATTGGGCAGCCCAGCTCTAGGCTCTGACACCAGGAAGATGAGTCCCCTTAGGTGGGTTGAAAACCAGCGGGACTAACAGGAGGGCTGTAAGAAACCTAGATTTTGCTCATGAATAGTGTGCACATGCTGCTTACTCGCAGGAACAAGTCAGAAGAAGCAGACTGAAACTGTCTGGGACTCTGGCCAGTCTTCCACAACTGCCCCTGCCTGTGCCCCGGACCACGTCAAGCACCTGCTCTGAACCACTCTAGTTCGTCACAGCTCCCCACTAGGGCAAAGGCTGCTGTTACTGAGGAAAGTGCATAGTTGTGGGGGATGGAGCTGGCTCAGACATGGCACTGCACCTGAAGGGGGCGGGGCAGCCACTGTTGGCTCTCGTGGAGATAACAGAGGGAGCAGCCTGAAACTCTGACTGGTGTGTCTGGACCACTCAGCATGCCCCACAGCCCACACCAGGCACCCACTCTTGCTCCAGCACTGTTCCACTCTGGAGCAAAGGTGCTGATGCGGCGAGGGGTGAGAAAGTACACTGAGAGGGAACAGAACCAGCTAGCATCTAATCCTCAGAGCTTCTGCTCCAGCACCTTGGGACCCAACCCTGCCCCTGATAGGGTGCTGTCGGCCACTGAGCATAGGAGAAGCCTGGGCTCACACCTACCTCTGACTCTAGCCCCTCCATTTCAAGCCCCACCTCCCACAAAGGTGATAGCTACCCATACAAACTGAGGCAAGACAAGACTGTGCTCACTCCAGATCCAGCTCTCTCACCAAAGCCACTGGGCACAAACTGCACAGGGACACTGCCACACAAAGACACCCCTTCAAGAGTAGGACAGGTAACTGTTTCACCTAATTTTATAGAGACAGAGAAAGTTAAGCAAAATTAGAAGACAGGGGAATTTGATTAGAATGAAAGAACAAGAAGAAAAAAAAAACCTGCAAAAACAACTAACGGAACAGAGATAAATAACTGACAGTTAAAGAGTTCAAAGCATTAGTAGTAAGAATGCTAACTGAAGTAGGGAAAAGAAGAGATGAGTACAGTGAGAAATGTAACAAGGAACTAAAAAAGAACCAGTGAGAGATGAAGAATACAATAACTGAAACGAAAAACACATTAGAAGGAATGAACAGCAGACCAGGTGGTACAGAAGAACGCATAAGTGATCAGGAAGGTAGAATAATGGAAACCACCCAATGAAAACAGCAAAAAGAAAAACAAATTAAAAAATGAGAACAGTTTAAGGGACCTCTGAGACAACATCAAGTGTACTAACATTCACATTATAGGGGTCCCAGAAGGAGAACATAGAGAGAAAGGGGTTGAAAATGTATTTGATGAAATTATGGCTGAAAACTTTCTAAACCTGAAGAAGGAAACAGATATCAAGATACAGGGAGCACAGAGAGTCCCAGACGGGATGAGCCAAAAGAAACCCACACCAAGACATACCATAATTATAATGGCAAAAATTAAAGAGAGAATTCTAAAGGCAGCAAGAGAAAAACAAAGAGGCACATACAAGGGAAGCCCCATAAGGCTATCAGCTGATTTTTCTGCAGAAACTTTGCAGGCCAGAAGGGAGTGGCATGATATATTTAAAGTGCCCAAAGGCGAAAACCTGCAACCTAAGATACTCTGCCCAGCAAGGGCAGAATTGAAGGAGAGATAAAGACAAGCAAAAACTCAGACAAGCAAAAACTAAAAGAGTTTGCCAATACTAAACTTACCCTAAAAAAATGTTAAAGTGTCTTCTTCAAGTGAAAAAGATAAGGCTAAAACAGGAAGTAAGAATTTATAGGAAAGAAAAAATCCCCCCAGTAAAGAGAAATGTATAGTAAAGGCTGTGGATCAACTACTTAAATAAGCTAGTATAAAGATTAAGAGACAAAAAGTGTAAAATCAACTATAACTACAATAAACAGTTAAGGGATAAACATGAAGATGTAAAATATGGAATCAAAAACACAGATGTGGGGAAGAGGGGTAAAAAATGTAGATCTTGTAGAATGTGTTTGAATTTATATGACTATCAGTTTAAAACAAGTATATATAGGTATAGGTCAACATATATGACCCCCATGGCAGATACAAAATCTAAAACCTAAAATAGATACAGAAGAACTAGAGAGAAAGGACACAAGCATATGAATAAAATTATCAAACCAGAGGGAAGAAACTAAAAGAAGAAGAATAGAGACAACTGTAAAAACAACCAGAAAAACGTTAACAAAATCGCAATAAGTACATACCTATCAATAATCACTTTAAATGTCAAAAGACGAAATGCTCCAATCAAAAGACATAGGGTGGCTGATTGGAAAAAATATTTAAGACCCACCTAGATGCTGCTTACAAGAGACTCACTTCAGAGTTAAAGTCACACACAGACTGAAAGTGAGAAGATGGAATAAATTTTATTTCATGAAAATGGAAACGACAAGAAAGCTGGGATAGAAATACTCATTATCAGACAAAATAGACTTTAAAACACGGTCTATAACAAAAGACAAAGAAAGGCATTATATAATTATAAAGGGATCAATACAAGAAAAGGCCATAATATTCATTAACATATATGTACCTAATATAGAACCAGCTAAATATATAAAGCAAACCTTAACAGACATAAGGGAGAAATTGATAATAATACAATAATAGTAGGGCCCTTTAATACCCCACTTACATCAATGGACAGATCATCCGGACAGAAAATCAATAAGGAAACACAAGCCTTACATGACACATTAGATAAGTTGGACTTAATCAATATCTACAGGACATTCCATCCACAAACAGCAGAATACAGATTCTTTTCAAGTGCACATGTAACGTTCTGTAGAATACATCACATGCTAGGCCCAAAACAAGTCTCAACAAATTTAAGAGGACAGAAATTATATCGAGCATTTTTTCTGGCCACAGGAGTATGAAACTAGATATCAATTACAGGAAGAAAAATGGGAAAAACAAGAACACGTGGAAACTAAACAACATGCTACTAAATATTTATGCATCAATGAAGAAATCAAAGAGGAGATCAGAAAATACATCAAGACAAATGAAAATAAAACACAGCTGTCCAAAATGTATGGGACCCAGCAAAAGCAGTTCTAAGAGGGAAGTATATAGCAATACAGGCTATTCCATCTAAAGGAATTAGAAATAGAATAAAAAACAAAGCCCAAAGTCAGCAGAAGGAAGGAAATAATAAAGATCAGAGAAGAAATAAATAGAGACTAAATGCAGCAGAAAAGGTCAATGAAACCAATAGCTGGTATTTTGAAAAGATAAACAAAATTGATAAGTCTTTAACCAGGCTCATCAGTAAAATAAGAGAGAGAGAGAGAGAGAGAGAGAGAGGACCCAAGTAAACTAAAAAATAAGGAAAGAGGAGAAATTATAACAATTACCACACGGACACAAAAAATCATACGAGAATACTATCACTAGTTATATGCCAACAAATTGGACCACCTAAAAGAAATTGGATAAATTTCTAGAAACTTACAATCTTCCAATACTGAATCAGGAAGAAACAGACAATCTGAACAGAATAATCACTAGCATTGAAATTGAATTAGTAATCAAAAACTTCCAGCAAACAAAAGTCCAGGACCAGATAGCTTCACAGGGGAATTCTACCAAACATACAAAGAAGAGTTAATATCTATCTTTCTTAAATTATTCCCCAAAACCAAAGAACAGGGAATACTCTCAAATTCATTTTATGAGGCCACCATTACCCTGATACCAAAACCAGACAAAGACACTACAAAACAAGAAAATTACAGGCCTCCATCTCTGGTGAATATGGAGGCAAAAATTCTCAACAAAATATTAGCAAAACAAACCCAACAATACACTAAAAGGATCATACACCATGATCAAGTGGGATTTATTCCAGGGATACAAGAATAGTTCAATATTCACAAACCAATCACCACATTAACAAAACCAAGGATAAAAATCACACAATCATCTCAATATACACAGAAAAAGCATTTGACAAAATTCAACATCCACTCATGATAAAAAAAAAAAACCCACCGAAGTTGGCATAGAAGGAATATATCACAACATAATAAAGGCCATTTATGACAAACCCACAGCTAAATCATACTCGATGGTAAAAAGCTGAAAGCTTTTCCTCTAAAATCAGGAATAAAACAAAAATGGTCACTCTCGCCACAGTACTGAAAGTCCTAGCCAAAGAAATCAGGCAAGAAAAAGAAAAAAAACACATCAAAATTGAAAGGGAAGAAGTACAATGTCACTATTTGCAGATAATACGATACTATATATAGAAAACCCTAACAACCCCACCAAAAAACTTTTAGAACTAATCAATGAATTCAGCAAAGTTGTAGGATACAAGATTAATATATAGAAATCTGTTGCATTCCTTTATACTAATAATGAACTCTCAGAAAGAAAGCAAGAAAACAATACCATTTAAAAATCACATCAAAAAGAATAAAATAACTAGGAATATAGTTAACCAAGGAGTTGAAAGGCCAATACTCTGAAAACTATAAAACACTGGTGAAGCAAACGAAGATGATACAGAGAAATGGAAGATATCCCATGTTCACAGACTAGAAGAATTAATATTGTTAAAATGTCCATTGTGCCCAAAGCAATATATAGATTTAATGCAAAATACCCATAACATTTTCTACAGAACTAGAATAATCCTAAAATTTATATAGAACCACAAAAGACCCCAAATAGCCAAAGCAATCTTGAGTAAAAAACAAAGCTCCCTGACTTCAGACTATACCACAAAGCTACAGAAATCAGACAGTATGGTACTGGCACAAAAACAGACAGAGCAATCAATGGAACAAAATAGAGAGCTCAGAAATAAACCTATGCACATGTAGTCAATAAATCTATAACGGAGGAGGCAAGAATACACAGTGGGGGGAAGACAGTCTCTTCAATAATTGGAGGTAGAAAAACTGGACAGCTACATATAAAAGAATGAGAATAGAACATTTTCTCACACCATATACAAAAATAAACTCAAAATGAATTAAAGACCTACATGTAAGACCTGAAAACCATAAAACTCTTAGAAGAAAACACGGGCAGAACACTCTTTGACAAAAATCATAGCAATATTTGTTTAGATCTGTTTCCTCAGGCAAAAGTAACAAAAGAAAAAACAACCAAATGGGATCTAATTAAAACTTTTTGCACAGCAAAGGAAAGCGTCAACAAAACAAAAAGACAACCTACTGAATGGGAGAAAATTTCTGCTAATAATATGGACAATAAGGGGTAATATCCATAATTTATAAACAGCTCATACAACTCAATATCAAAAAAAAAAAAACACACCTCATTTAAAAATGGGCAGAAGACCCAAATAGACATTTTTCCAAAGAAAACACACAGATGGCTATAGGCACATGGAGAGATGCCATATATATATACGTATTATGTATATATAATACATATATGCCATAAAAATGAATGAAATGTTATCATTTGCAACAACATGGTTGGACCTGGAGAGTATTATGCTTAGTAAAATAAATGACAAATACTATATGATATCACTTATATGTGGAACCTATACAATAAAACAAATGAATAACAATAACAAATCAGAAACAGACTCACAGATATAGAGAATAAAGTAGTGGTTACCAGTGGGGAGAAGGAGGGGGGAGGGGCAAGATAGGGGTAGGGGATTAAGAGGTACAGATTACTATGTATAAAATAAATAAGCTACAAGGATATATTGTACAGATCAGGGAATATAGCCAATTTTTAATAATAACTTCAATTGGAGCAGAAGCTATAAAAAAATTGAATCACTATGTTGTACACATGAAACTAACATAATATTGTAAATAAACTATATTTCAAAAAAAAAAAAAAAAACCTGGCAAATCAAGAAAAAAAGCCAGCAATTCTACTCCTAGGTATATACCCAACAGGAATTGAAAATATGTCCATGTAAAAACCTGTATACAAATGTTTATAGCAGCATTATGATAGTCAAAAGGTGAAAATAACCCAAATGTCCATCAAGAGATGAATGGATAAGAGGCTTCCAGGAAGATGGCGGAAGAGGAAGATGCGGAGAACACCTTCCTCCCCACAGATACACCAGAAATACATCTACACGTGGAACAAATCCTACAGAACACCTACTGAACGCTGGCAGAAGACCTCAGACCTCCCAAAAGGCAAGAAACCCCCCACGTACCTGGGTAGGGCAAAGAAAAAAGAATAAGCAGAGACAAAAGGATAGGGACGGGACCTGCACCAGTGGGAGGGAGTTGGGAAGAAGGAAAGGTTTCCACACACCAGGAAGCCCCTTCGCGGGCGGAGACTGCGGGCGGCGGAGGGGGAAGCTTTGGAGCTACGGAGGAGAGCGCAGCCACAGGGGTGCGGAGGTCAAAGCGGAGAGATTCCCGCACAGAGGAACGGACGGTGCCGACCGGCACTCAACAGGCCGAGAGGCTTGTCTGCTCACCCGCCGGGGTGGGCGGGGCTGGGAGCTGAGGCTCGGGCTTCGGTCGGAGCGCTGGGAGAGGACTGGGGTTGGCAGCGTGAACACAGACTGCAGGGGGTTAGTGCGCCACGGCTAGCCGGGAGGGAGTCTGGGGAAAAGTCTGGACCTACCAAAGAGGCAACAGACATTTTCTTCCCTCTTTGTTTCCTGGTGCGCGAGGAGAGGGGATTAAGAACGCTGCTTAAAGGAGCTCCAGAGACGGCCGCGAGCCGCGGCTAAAAGCGCGGACCCCTGAGACAGGCATGAGACGCTAAGGCTGCTGCTGCCGCCACCAAGAAGCCTGCGTGCGAGCACAGGTCACTATCCACACCCCACTTCTGGGGAGCCTGTGCAGCCCGCCACTGCCAGGGTCCCAGGATCCAGGGACAACTTCCCGAAGAGAACGCCCGGCACGCCTCAGGCTGGTGCAACGTCACGCTGGCCTCTGCCGCCACAGGCCCGCCCCGCATTCCGTGCCCCTCCCGCCCCCCCCCCCCGCCGGCCTGAGTGAGCCAGAGCTCCCGAATTAGCGGCTCCTTTAACCCCGTCCTGTCTGAGCTAAGAACAGACGCCCTCCAGCGACCTACACACAAAGGCGGGGCCAAATCCAAAGCTGAGCCGCAGGGAGCTGCGAGAACAAAGAAGAGAAAGGGAAATCTCTCCCAGCAGCCTCAGAAGCAGCAGATTAAAGCTCCACAATCAACTTGATGTACCCTGCATCTGTGGAATACATGAATAGACAACGAATCATCCGAAATTAAGGAGCCGTGTGGATGAAAGGCTCTTGGTGCTGCAGCCAGGAGTCAGTGCTGTGCCTCTGAGGTGGGAGAGCCAACTTCAGGACACTGGTACACAAGAGACCTCCCAGCTCCACATAATATCAAACAGTGAAAATCTCCCAGAGATCTCCATCTCAACACCAGCACCCAGCTTCACTCAACGACCAGCAAGCTACAGTGCTGGACACCCTATTCCAAACAACTAGCAGACAGGAACACAACCCCATCCATTAGCAGAGAGGCTGCCCAAAATCATAATAAGTCCACAGACACCCCAAAACACACCACCAGACATGGACCCGCCCACCAGAAAGACAAGATCCAGCCTCATCCAGCAGAACACAGGCACTAGTCCCCTCCACCAGGAAGCCTACACAACCCACTGAACCAACCTTAGCCACTGGGCACAGACACCAAAAACAACGGGAACTACGAACCTGCAGCCTGCAAAAAGGAGACCCCAAACACAGTAAGATAAGCAAAATGAGAAGACATAAAAACACACCGCAGATGAAGGAGCAAGATAAAAACCCACCAGACCTAACAAATGAAGAGGAAATAGGCAGTCTACCTGAAAAACAATTCAGAATAATGATAGTAAAGATGATCTAAAATCTTGGAAATAGAATAGACAAAATGCAAGAAACATTTAACAAGGACCTAGAAGAACTAAAGATGAAACAAACAATGATGAACAACACAATAAATGAAATGAAAAATACTCTAGATGGGATCAATAGCAGAATAACTGAGGCAGAAGAACGGATAAGTGACCTGGAAGATAAAATAGTGGAAATAACTACTGCAGAGCAGAATAAAGAAAAAAGAATGAACAGAACTGAGGACAGTCTCAGAGACCTCTGGGACAACATTAAACACACCAACATTCGAATTATAGGGGTTCCAGAAGAAGAAGAGAAAAAGAAAGGGACTGAGAAAATATTTGAAGAGATTAGAGTTGAAAACTTCCCTAATATGGGAAAGGAAAGAGTTAATCAAGTCCAGGAAGCACAGAGAGTCCCATACAGGATAAATCCAAGGAGAAATATGCCAAGACACATATTAATCACACTATCAAAAATTAAATACAAAGAAAACATATTAAAAGCAGCAAGAGAAAAATAACACACAAGGGAATCCCCATAAGGTTAACAGCTGATCTTTCAGCAGACCCAGAAGGGACTGGCAGGACAAATTTAGAGTGATGAAGGAGAAAAACCTGCAACCAAGATTACTCTACCCAGCAAGGATCTCATTCAGATTTGATGGAGAAATTAAAACCTTTACAGACAAGCAAAAGCTGAGAGAGCTCAGCACCACCAAACCAGCTCTACAACAAATGCTAAAGGAACTTCTCTAGGCAGGAAACACAAGAGAAGGAAAAGACCTATGATAACGAACCCAAAACAGTTTAGAAAATGGTAATAGGAACATACATATCGATAATTACCTTAAATGTGAATGTATTAAATGCACCAACCAAAAGACACAGATTGGCTGAATGGATACAAAAGCAAGACCCATATATTTGCTTTCTACAAGAGACCCATTTCAGACCTAGAGACACATACAGACTGAAAGTAAGGGGATGGAAAAAGATATTCCATGCAAATGGAAACCAAAAGAAAGCTGGAGTAGCAATTCTCATATCAGACAAAATAGACTTTAAAATAAAGACTATTAGAAGAGACAAAAAAGGACACTACATAATGATCAAGGGATCGATCCAAGAAGAAGATATAACAATTGTAAATATTTATGCACCCAACATAGGAGCACCTCAATACATAAGGCAAATACTAACAGCCATAAAAGGGGAAATCAACAGTAACACATTCATAGTAGGGGACTTAAACACTCCACTTTCACCCATGGACAGATCATCCAAAATGAAAATAAATAAGGAAACACAAGCTTTAAATGATACATTAAACAAGATGGACTTAATTGATATTTATAGGACACTCCATCCAAAAACAACAGAATACACATTTTTCTCAAGTGCTCATGGAACATTCTCCAGGATAGATCATATCTTGGGTCAAAAATCAAGCCTTGGTAAATTTAAGAAAATTGAAATTGTATCAAGTATCTTTTCTGACCACAATGCCATGAGACTAGATATCAATTACAGGAAAAGATCTGTAAAAAATACAAACACATGGAGGCTAAACAATACACTACTTAATAATGAAGTGATCACTGAAGAAATCAAAGAGGAAATCAAAAAATACCTAGAAACAAATGACAATGGAGACACAACGACCCAAAACTTGTGGGATGCAGCAAAAGCAGTTCTAAGGGGGAAGTTTACAGCAATACAAGCCCACCTTAAGAAGCAGGAAACATCTAGAATAAACAACCTAACCTTGCACCTCAAGCAATTAGAGAAAGAAGAACAAAAACACCCCAAAGCTAGCAGAAGGAAAGAAATCATAAAAATCAGATCAGAAATAAATGAAAAAGAAATGAAGGAAACAATAGCAAAGATCAATAAAACTAAAAGCTTGTTCTTTGAGAAGATAAACAAAATAGATAAACCACTAGCCAGACTCATCAAGAAAAAAAGGGAGAAGACTCAAATCAATAGAATTAGAAATGAAAAAGGAGGGGTAACAACTGACACTGAAGAAATAAAAGAGATCATGAGAGATTACTACAAGCAACTATATGCCAATAAAATGGACAATCTGGAAGAAATGGACAAACTCTTAGAAAGGCACAACCTGCCAAGACTGAATCAGGAAGAAATAGAAAATATGAACAGACCAATCACAAGCACTGAAATTGAAACTGTGATTGAAAATCTTCCAACAAACAAAAGCCCAGGACCAGATGGCTTCACAGGCGAATTCTATCAAACATTTAGGGAAGAGCTAACACCTATCCTTCTCAAACTCTTCCAAAATATAGCAGAGGGAGTAACACTCCCAAACTCCTTCTACGAGGCCACCATCACCTTGATACCAAAACCAGACAAGGATGTCACAAAGAAAGAAAACTACAGGCCAATATCACTGATGAACATAGATGCAAAAATCCTCAACAAAATACTAGCAAACAGAATCCAACAGCACATTAAACAGATCATACACCATGATCAAGTGGGGTTTATTCTAGGAATGCAAGGATTCTTCAATATACGCAAAGCTATCAATGTGATAAACCATATTAACAAATTGAAGAAGAAAAACCATATGATCATCTCAATAGATGCAGAGAAAGCTTTTGACAAAATTCAACACCCATTTATGATAAAAACCCTGCAGAAAGTAGGCATAGAGGGAACTTTCCTCAACATAATAAAGGCCATATATGACAAGCCCACAGCAAACATCATCCTCAATGGTGAAAAACTGAAAGCATTTCCACTAAGATCAGGAACAAGACAAGTTTGCCCACTCTCACCACTCTTATTCAACATAGTTTTGGAAGTTTTAGCCACAGCAATCAGAGAAGAAAAGGAAATAAAAGGAATCCAAATCGGAAAAGAAGAAGTAAAGCTGTCACTGTTTGCAGATGACATGATCCTATACATAGAGAATCCTAAAGATGCTACCAGAAAACTACTAGAGCTAATCAATGAATTTGGTAACATAGCAGGATACAAAATTAATGCACAGAAATCTCTGGCATTCCTATATACTAATAATGAAAAATCTGAAAGTGAATTCAAGAAAACACTCCCATTTACCATTGCAACAAAAAGAATAAAATATCTAGGAATAAACCTACCCAAGGAGACAAAAGACCTGTATGCAGAAAATTATAAGACACTGATGAAAGAAATTAAAGATGATACAAATAGATGGAGAGATATACCATGTTCTTGGACTGGAAGAATCAACATTGTGAAAATGACTCTACTACCCAAAGCAATCTATAGATTCAATGCAATCCCTATCAAACTACCACTGGCATTTTTCACAGAACTAGAACAAAAAATTTCGCAATTTGTATGGAAACGCAAAAGACCCCAAATAGCCAAAGCAATCTTGAGAACGAAAAAAGGAACTGGAGGAATCAGGCTCCCTGACTTCAGACTATACTACAAAGCTACAGTTATCAAGACGGTATGGTACTGGCACAAAAAAAGAAAGATAAATCAATGGATCAGGATAGAAAGCCCAGAGATAAACCCATGCACATATGGACACCTTATCTTTGATAAAGGTGGCAGGAATGTACAGTGGAGAAAGGACAGCCTCTTCAATAAGTGGTGCTGGGAAAACTGGACAGGTACATATAAAAGTATGAGATTAGATCACTCCCTAACACCATACACAAAAATAAGCTCAAAATGGATTAAAGACCTAAATGTAAGGCCAGACACTATAAAACTCTTAGAGGAAAACATAGGCAGAACACTCTATGACATAAATCACAGCAAGATCCTTTCTGACTCACCTCCTAGAGTAATGGAAATCAAAACAAAAATAAACAAATGGGACCTAATGAAACTTCAAAGCTTTTGCACAGCAAAGGAAACCATAAACAAGACCAAAAGACAACCCTCAGAATGGGAGAAAATATTTGCAAATGAAGTAACCGACAAAGGATTAATCTCCAAAATTTACAAGCAGCTCATGCAGCTCAATAACAAAAAAACAAACAACCCAATCCAAAAATGGGCAGAAGACCTAAATAGACATTTCTCCAAAGAAGATATACAGACTGCCAACAAACACATGAAAGAATGCTCAACATCATTAATCATTAGAGAAATGCAAATCAAAACTACAATGAGATATCATCTCACACCAGTCAGAATGGCCATCATCAAAAAATCTAGAAACAATAAATGCTGGAGAGGGTGTGGAGAAAAGGGAACACTCTTGCACTGCTGGTGGGAATGTAAATTGATACAGCCACTATGGAGAACAGTATGGAGGTTCCTTAAAAAGCTACAAATAGAACTACCATAAGACCCAGCAATCCCACTACTGGGCATATACCCTGAGAAAACTGAAATTCAAAAAGAGTCATGTACCAAAATGTTCATTGCAGCTCTATTTACAATAGCCCGGAGATGGAAACAACCTAAGTGCCCATCATCGGATGAATGGATAAAGGAGATGTGGCACATATATTCAATGGAATATTACTCAGCCATAAAAAGAAACGAAATTGAGCTATTTGTAATGAGGTGGATAGACCTAGAGTCTGTCATACAGAGTGAAGTAAGTCAGAAAGAAAAAGACAAATACCGTATGCTAACACATATATATGGAATTTAAGAAAAAAAAAATGTCATGAAGAACCTAAGGGTAAGGCAGGAATAAAGACGCAGACCTCCTAGAGAACGGACTTGAGGTTATGGGGAGGGGGAAGGGTGAGCTGTGACAGGGCGAGAGAGAGTCATGGACATATACACACTAACAAACGTAGTAAGGTAGATAGCTAGTTGGAAGCAGCCACATGGCACAGGGATATTGGCTTGGTGCTTTGTGACAGCCTGGAGGGGTGGGATAGGGAGGGTGAGAGGGAGGGAGACGCAAGAGGGAAGAGATATGGGAACATATGTATATGTATAACTGATTCACTTTGTTATAAAGCAGAAACTAACACACCATTGTAAAGCAATTATACCCCAATAAAGATGTTAAAAAAAAAAAAAGATCAGATCAGAAATAAATGAAAAAGAAATGAAGGAAATGATAGCAAAGATCAATAAAACTAAAAGCTGGTTCTTTGAGAAGATAAACAAAATTGATAAACCATTAGCCAGACTCATCAAGAAAAAATGGGAGAAGACTCGAATCAATAGAATTAGAAATGAAAAAGGAGAAGTAACAACTGACACTGCAGAAATACAAAAGATCATGAGAAATTACTACAAGCAACTCTATGCTAATAAAATGGACAACCTGGAAGAAATGGACAAACTCTTAGAAAGGCACAACCTGCCAAGACTGAATCAGGAAGAAATAGAAAATATGAACAGACCAATCACAAGCACTGAAATTGAAACTGTGATTGAAAATCTTCCAACAAACAAAAGCCCAGGACCAGATGGCTTCACAGGCGAATTCTATCAAACATTTAGAGAAGAGCTAACACCTATCTTTCTCAAACTCTTCCAAAATATAGCAGAGGGAGGAACACTCCCAAACTCCTTCTACGAGGCCACCATCACCCTGATACCAAAACCAGACAAGGATGTCACAAAGAGAGAAAACTACAGGCCAATATCACTGATGAACACACAGATGCAAAAATCCTCAACAAAATACTACCAAACAGAATCCATCAGCACATTAAAAGGATCATGCACTATGATCAAGTGGGGTTTACCCCAGGAATGCAAGGATTCTTCAATATATGCCAATCAATCAACTTGATACACCATATTAACAAATTGAAGGAGAAAAACCATATGATCATCTCAATAGATGCAGAGAAAACTTTCAACAAAATTCAACACCCATTTATGATAAAAACCCTGCAGAAAGTAGGCATAGAGTGAACTTTCCTCAACATAATAAAGGCCATATATGACAAACCCACAGCCAACATCGTCCTCAATGGTGAAAAACTGAAAGCATTTCCACTAAGATCAGGAACAAGACAAGTTTGCCCACTCTCACCACTCTTATTCAACATAGTTTTGGAAGTTTTAGCCACAGCAATCAGAGAAGAAAAGGAAATAAAAGGAATCCAAATCGGAAAAGAAGAAGTAAAGCTGTCACTGTTTGCAGATGAACTGATACTATACACAGAGAATCCTAAAGATGCTACCAGAAAACTTCTAGAGCTAATCAATGAATTTGGTAACGTAGCAGGATACAAAATTAATGCACAGAAATCTCTGGCATTCCTATACACTAATAATGAAAAATCTGAAAGTGAATTCAAGAAAACACTCCCATTTACCATTGCAACAAAAAGAATAAAATATCTAGGAATAAACCTACCCAAGGAGACAAAAGACCTGTATGCATAAAATTATAAGACACTGATGAAAGAAATTAAAGATGATACAAATAGATGGAGAGATATACCATGTTCTTGGACTGGAAGAATCAACATTGTGAAAATGACTCTACTACCCAAAACAATCTACAGGGTCAATGCAATCCCTATCAAACTACCACTGGCATTTTTCACAGAAGTAGAACAAAAAATTTTGCAATTTGTATGGAAACGCAAAAGACCCCAAATAGCCAAAGCAATCTTGAGAACGAAAAACGGAGCTGGAGGAATCAGGCTCCCTGACTTCAGACTATACTACAAAGCTACTGTAGTCAAGACAGTATGGTACTGACATAAAAACAGAAAGATAGATCAATGGAACAGGATAGAAAGCCCAGAGATAAACCCACGCACATATGGTCACCTTATCTTTGATAAAGGAGGCAGAAATGTACAGTGGAGAAAGGACAGCCTCTTCAATAAGTGGTGCTGGGAAAACTGGACAGCTACATATAAAAGTATGAGATTAGCTCACTCCCTAACACCATACACAAAAATAACCTCAAAATGGATTAAAGACCTAAATGTAAGGCCAGAAACTATCAAACTCTTAGAGGAAAACATAGGCAGGACACTCTATGACATAAATCACAGCAAGATCCTTTTTGACCCACCTCCTAGAGAAATGGAAATCAAAACAAAAATAAACAAATGGGACCTAATGAAACTTCAAAGCTTTTGCAGAGCAAAGGAAACCATAAACAAGACCAAAAGACAACCCTCAGAATGGGAGAAAATATTTGCAAATGAAGTAACTGACGAAGGATTAATCTCTAAAATTTATAAGCAGCTCATGCAGCTCAATAACAAAAAAACAAACAATCCAATCCAAAAATGGGCAGAAGACCTAAATAGACATTTCTCCAAAGAAGATATACAGACTGCCAACAAACACATGAAAGAATGCTCAACATCACTAATCGTTAGAGAAATGCAAATCAAAACTACAATGAGATATCATCTCACACCAGTCAGAATGGCCATCATCAAAAAATCTAGAAACAATAAATGCTGGAGAGGGTGTGGAGAAAAGGGAACCCTCTTACACTGTTGGTGGGAATGTAAATTGATACAGCCACTATGGAGAACAGTATGGAGGTTCCTTAAAAAACTACAAATAGAACTACCATAAGACCCAGCAATCTCACTACTGGGCATATACCCTGAGAAAACCATAATTCAAAAAGAGTCATGTACCAAAATGTTCATTGCAGCTCTATTTACAATAGCCCGGAGATGGAAACAACCTAAGTGTCCATCATCGGATGAATGGATAAAGAAGATGTGGCACACATATACAATGGAATATTACTCAGCAATAGAAAGAAACGAAATTGAGCTATTTGTAATGAGGTGGATAGACCTAGAGTCTGTCATACAGAGTGAAGTAAGTCAAAAAGAGAGAGAAAAATACCGTATGCTAACACATATATATGGAATTTAAGGGGAAAAAAATGTCATGAAGAACCTAGTGGTAAAACAGGAATAAAGACACAGACCTACTAGAGAATGGACTTGAGGATATGGGGAGGGGGAAGGGTAAGCTGTGACAAAGCGAGAGAGAGGCATGGATATTTATACACTACCAAACATAAGGTAGATAGCTAGTGGGAAGCAGCCGCATGGCACAGGGAGATCAGCTCGGTGCTTTGTGACCGCCTGGAGTGGTGGCATAGGGAGGGTGGGAGGGAGGGAGACGCAAGAGCGAAGAGATATGGGAACATATGTATATATATAACTGATTCATTTTGTTGTAAAGCAGAAACTAACACACCATTGTAAAGCAATTATACTCCAATAAAGATGTTAAAAAAATAAAAAAAAGAGATGAATGGATAAATAAAGTGGTATATACATACAATGGAATATTATTCAGCCATAAAAAGAAATGAAGTACTAATACATACTACAATATGGATGAAACTTGACAACATTATGGTAAGTTATAGAAGGCAGCTACAAAAGGCCACATATTGTATGATTTCATTTATAGGAGATGCCCATAACAGGTAACTCTACAGAAATAAAAATTGTCTATTAATGGTTGCTGAGGACTGAAGTGGGGATAGTTTGCAGGTAGAGGGTAACAGCTAAGGGATCCTGGGTCTCTTTTTGAGGTGATGAAAATATTCTAAAACTGACTGGGATGATGGATACACAACTCCATCCAGTATTTAATTAATATACTAAAAATTATATTCAACGTAAAGTGTACATTGAATTGTACACTTTAAATGGGTGAAGTACATGGTATGTGAATTATATCTCAATAAAGCTCTTTTTAAAACCTATATATGAGCCATTGCATATATAGTCAAATGATTTTCAACAACAGTGTCAGGCCCATTCAATGGGGGAAAGGACCATCTTTTCAATAAATTTTGTTGGGGAAACTAGATACCCATATGCAAACCAATGAATTTGGACCCTTACCTTACACCGTATATAAAAAGTAACTCAAAATAGATAAAAGATCTGAAACCATAAAACTCTTAGAAGAAAACATAGGGGGAAGGATTCACTGCATTGGATTTGGCAATGATTTCTTGGTTATGACACTAAAAGAAAAGGCAACAAAAGTGAATATAGATAAACTGCACTACATCAAAATTTAAAACTTATGTACATCAAAGGACACAGTCAACAGAGTGACAAAGCAACCTTCAGAATAGGAGAAAACTATATGCAAATCATATATCTGATAAGGGGTTAACATCCAGACTATATAAAGAACTCCTATAACTTAAAACAAAATAAAAAATAACCCAATTTAAAAGTGGACAAAGGACTTGAATAAAGACCTCTCCAAAGAAGATAACAAATGACCAAAAAGCATATGAAAAGATGCTCAACATCACTAATCATTAGGGAAATGCAAATCAAAACCACAATGAGATACCACCTCATACCCATTAGGAGAACTGCTACCCCACCAAAAAAAAAGGCAGAAAATAACAAGTGTTGGTAAGGATGCAGAGAAAACGGAACCCTTTTGCACTCTTGGTGGGAATGGAAAAAGGTATACAGCTGCTATGGAAAACAGTATGGCAGTTCCTCAAAAAGTTTAAAATAGAATTACCGTATCACCTGGCAATAGTACTTATGGATATATATCCAAAAGAATTTAAAGCAAACTCTTGAAGAAATATTTGCACACCCATGTTCATAGCAGTGTTATATTCACAGTTGCCACAAGTGGAAGCGACCCAGATTCTCACCAACAGATGAATGGATAAACAAAATGTGGTATATACATACAGTGGAATATCATTCAGCCTTAAAAAGGAAGGAAATTCTGACACATGCTGTAACATAATTGAACTTTGAGGACATTACACTAAGTAAAATAAGCCACTCACAAAATTAAGTATACTATTATTCTACTTATATAAGGTATCTGGAGTCACTGAATTCATAGAGACAGAAAGTAGTTCCAGCCCCTGGACTGGTAGTTGCCAGGGGTTGGAAGGAGAGGGGGAAATGGGGTTACTCATTGGGTACAGAGTTTCAGCTTTTGCAAGATGAAAAATTCTGGAGATATTTTGTACAACAATGTGAACATACCTAACATTAGTGAATCATACACTTAAAAATGGTAAATTTTATGTTTATTTTACTACAATTAAAAATAATATAGGGCTTCCCTGGTGGCGCAGCCGTTGGGGGTCCACCTGCCGATGCAGGGGACGCGGGTTCGTGCCCCCATCTGGGAGGGTCCCGCATGCCGCGGAGCGGCTGGGCCCGTGGGCCATGGCCGCTGGGCCTGCGTGTCCGGAGCCTGTGCTCCGCAGCGGGAGAGGCCGCAGTGGTGAGAGGCCCGTGTACCGCCAAAAGAAAATAATAATAAATAATAAAAAAATTTAAAAAAATGAAATAAATAACAAATCCATATACATTGGCCAGAATTGGGGTGATTGATCCCTGGTTCACTGGCATAACTGTTACTTAAAAAAGAAAGATGTTAATTGCAGGCCCTTCTACTAGTTCACAGTAGCTTTGTGTTCATTTTAAAAGTCAGAATGGTATGCAGCATGTGCTGTTAGACTTAATGTTTTCTAGGGAGGTTTCTTTTTAACATATTTGCAATACCATTAGCATCCAGGAAATATTGACAGATGCACTCAAAACGAGTGTTTCGTTTCTGGGGCAGAGGTAGAAGGTGGGAAGTGCCGTACTTGGTTCCCTTATACAGGCCTAGGATTTTTCTTTTTATTGAATGAAAAATTCTTTAAATTCTATAGTGCTTTACAATTTTCAAAAGTCTCACATACGTGATGTCATATAATCCCATAATAACCCTTTCCCCCATCTTGCCCCTCCCCCCTCACTGCCCCCACTGGTAACCACCAGTTTGTTCTCTATATCTGTGAGTCTGCTTCCTTTTTGTTTTATTCACTAGTTTGTTGTATCTTTTAGATTCCACATACAAGCGATGTCATACGCTATTTGTCTTTTTCTGTCTTACTGATTTCACTTAGCCTAATAGGCGACTCCAGAATCCTTACGGCTTAAAATGGTCCTTTCCACCTGTCAACCGACCCCGATCTAGCTTAGCTTCCCATCCCTCTGTTTCCTTTCCACAACTGCGCTTTCTCCCTCTTGTCTTGGACAGCATGCCAGGTATGGGCTAGGACGGTGTTTATGCCAATGCCTATCAAGAGGTAGGGAGTTGGTGACTCTCTAAAATCTCCTAGAACTCATTTTGATTTAGCAGACAAGAATATTAGAATCTTTCTCATTGGGGGCAGAAGGTTCAAGAGAATCAAGGGCTCCTTCTTCCACCTTCCTCATCTCCATTCTTTTGCCCGCCAAGTTCTCTGCACCCTCTCAGTTCTCGTGACTTTGCTGTCACCTGCCCCCTTGCTCTGGCTTATTTCCTGCTTGGTTTCCCCTTTGTGTCCCGATCCTCTGCTTAGGGTTCTTTGCACACTCTGCTGTGAGCAGTGGTAATGGGTGAATCTCCATTCTAGATTACACCCCTAGACACTAGACACTTCTAGCTCCTTTCCTAAACCACTGCTTCCTGATTGGTCTGGAGGCCACAGCTGTTTCCTAATCCATGGCTTCCAGTGATAGGTATGAATCATCAGTGTGAACATCTGGAATTTTTTTAAATATATGGATGGCTTGTGAAATAGCAGTTCTAGGAGTGGGGCTCATGAGTGTGTCTTTTCAAAAGGACCCCAGGGAATTCTGATGACATGAATGGAGCTGGAAACCCATGTTCCAACCTTCATCCTTTCCCTGATTGGCCTTCAGAACCCCTCTGCTCTCTCATCCCCTTAGAGCCCCTGAAATTACAGTCTTCCTGTATATAGGGGCAAGTATAATAAAATAATGTTTCATTTAAATTTGGGGTAACTTCTTTTTACCCCATGGCCCTTCCACCATTAAAACTAGACTATGGGACTCAGGATTAGTGACCCTAAGAAAAACAGATCATGAAGGACAAAAGACAGATTTTTGGCTCTTAAATTTCTAAAAAATATTCTTGAAATTTATGCCAGAGAGAACAGATTGGAAAGCCAAGGAATTCAATAGCAAGAGTCTATTCTTTGGGCGTCTATTCAGATCCAAAAAGCAAAGAACTTGGTGCATAAACTTTATGCCATAAGCAGAAAAGCTGGGACGATTCCTTGATTAAAGACTTAAAGTAGGTCCAGCAACAAAGGATGGAGGAGATTTAGTCTTGGATTTTGTGCTGCATCCCCACTCAGCACAGCCATGAGAGGGGACCCAAGTCACATCCCAGTAAAACCCAGGGAGGCATCAGGCTTCCCCAAGATGGCCCTGGCTTCGGCAACGTGCAGGAGCAGTAGCTGAGCGACAGAAATGGCATCAAGCTGTGTCAGCCAAGGGGCATATGCCCGTCTTCTAAGTCTCCCTTAGACCCAGAGGGACAAGAAGACTTGCCAAGGTTTCCCATGCCACCAGAAGGGTTGCAGCAAGGCAGAAAGAGGGATGATGGATGGGAAGGGGCTCTGTGGCCACAAGGAGAGGATGCCATCCGAAGGAGTGGCCTGGATGACACAGGCTGGAGTCCACAGCCAGACACCTGGTTTCTCTAGCACAACAGATCCTGCTGACCGAAGACCAGACAATTACATCTCAGAGGAGGCTGGAGAGGACAGAGAACCATCCAGGATTTGACATCTCTTCCCACATATGCCTTAATCTCCTCTCCTCCTCTCACCTGTCCACTCCCCTCTCCCAACTCCCACCCTACCACCACCCCATAGAAACAGAACTCCAGGAAGACAAGAAGAGCCAGTTTTTCCAAATTAAATGAGAAAACTCTGAAGTGACCCAATTTGACTGGAAATAACTAGGTCACATTTTTGCCATCAGTAGAAATGGGAGCTTGACGTAAGATTAAGATTAGTAATGGGGGAGAACATTACACGCCCGAGACGGGCAGAGTACAGTCATTCTTAGCTGATACACAAGAACCTAATAACAGCCTGAATCTCACACATTCAGTAAAAATATGATGATTCTTAATTGTACGTTAATTGGACACGTTGGAAGACTCAGGGTAAATATGCTGACAGAGGTCCTCTGGGCAAGTCTCGGTCCCAAAGGAAGGTAAGAGCGGCTGGGAACTTATAAAAGCCTTCAGAAGGCTGTCTTAGAGACAGAAAGAACAGTATCTTCAGGAATCCTGTGATTCATTTTCATCAGAAGCCCAAATTTGTATAGAGATGTCATTAGTGCTGACTAATAATTTTTAACCGATTATTCTGGGCCGTGATTAATCTGATAGAGTGGAAGCTATTGTTACATTTTTAAAAATGTGATTTCCAAGTTTGGATTTTAAAGCCAATGTAGCAGATATTACATGATCTAGAGCTGTGTTCTTCAGACTTCCTTATCCATCAATCAATGTAAGCAAACAGCCCATGCAGACCCGATACTGCTAACTTCAGGGGAGGTGGTGGAGAGCCTTGAGTAAGCCTTGGCAATCCGACTACAGATCCTTGGTTCCTTCGCTTTTACTCTCCTAAGGATTATTTCTTCCTCTCCTTACTCTCCTCAAACCTCTACTTCTCCCCAGGCTTGCTCGGCTAACGACCTTGCCCTTTAATCATTGATAAAATACAGTCGTCAAAAGAGAAACTCCACTTCGGCCATCCCGACATCTACCAAGCCACCCGCTCTGTGCCCTATACTCGGCTTTCCCTCCAGTTATCATGAATGAACTGTCTCTGCTCTGAGAAGCCAACTGGTCCCCTCTCACCTACCCCATGACATGTCTCCAGGTGAGGGCCTTCTTAAATTTTGTGCCCTAGGTGCCTTGCTTGCCTCACCGAGTCCTGGCTGTGCCCCCTAGCACTGCCTTAAAAATGTACACAGCATCCGACCATTTCTCACCATCTCTGCTGAGGCCGGCCTCCACCTGGTTTAAACCAGGACAGCTGCTCCTATCCCTGGTAAACTAGCTGGTCTTTCTGCCTCACCACCCTTGTCGTCTACTCTCAACACAGCAATCCCAGTTCCTCCCTAGTGCGAGTCAGATGAGACCACTCTTCACTCAGAACCCTCCCATGACTTCCCCTCCACTCAGAGCAAAAGTCAAACTTCCGGCAATGGCCTGAAGGCCCGACGTGACCTGGAGGCCGGCGACTCCTCTGATCTCAGCTCCTGCCACGGCCTCCCCGCTGGTCCTTGAATGCATGGAGTCGGCCTCAGAACCAGACTTTGCCTTTGCTACTTCCTCTGCCCGGGATGCTCTTCCTCCAGGTATCTACATGCTTTGGCCCCTTTCTTTACATCTCTGCTCAAATTCATTCTGTTATAAGAGAACATGCCATGGGCCCTCCCTGACCATTCTACCTAAAAGAATGGTCACTTTTATCCTGATATGTTGTCCTCCATGAGCGTATCATCATCCAATGAACTTCGTCCTCGCTTTCCTCGCATCTCCACCCAACTGGAGTGCAACCTTACGGCACCTCATCTGCCTTTCTGTCTACTGATGTAAAAATGTATCCCCACCACCTGCTATGCAGTAGGCCCTCCAGAAATATATCTTCAATTAATATATGCACACTTATTTATAAGTTATTTTTACGCATTCCTATCAATCCATATATACAGGATTGATCATCTTTATTTCTTTATTTTAGGATAAAATTAAGTTCTATGACTCGTCTTTCTCCTCATCCCCCCACCGCCTTATTCTGTTAAGCTTCCTTAAGCTGGATCACTGTGCCCACCTCATCATGCACCACCCTGTGACAGTCCCTTATGGTGACCCACCATTCTGGAGGGCTGGTGTCATACTTTTCCCACATGCTCAGGAGAAAAATTGGATGAGAACCACTGGTTCAGAACCTACTCTGTTATTTTTCACAATAACATTTCAGAAATGGTCTCCTGTGTCCATCAAAGAAATACAGCTGCTCTCTAGAATTCTATTTTTAAACCACAAAAACATTTTGACTACTCCCACCCTCCCCCGCCGCCACCATTCAGTAATGATAAATTTATTCACATCTGAATTAAAAGTGAAGGAAAAAAAATCACCTTTATATATAAACATATTCATATTGGTATATAACATGTGTGCAGGAAAAAATGTTTCTACTTATGTGAATGCATATGCATGTCCATCAACCCATCAACTTTGCATATATGTTTCCCTTAAAAAAAAAACCAAAGCTATAAAAATTAACAACAACTGTTAACACCAAAGAAAGCATTTTAAAATGTAACCCGGATGTTTCAGAACGCAAAGTTTTCTTTTAAGGGTGGGGTTCATCCTAGTCTAGAGCAACAATCCCCCGGAAATTAACCAAAGACACTTTTTTCCCCTGTGGTTTCTTTACACGAAATAATCAAAGTCCTGGCTACCCCTCCCCACTGCTGCTTTGTGACCAGGACCGGACCATTTCATCTCCCACCTTTTGGCTACATGCAGAAAGGACAGGAGAACTAAAAACAGTGACCACAGGAACAAATGCACTGTATTTTATTCGGGGAGGGAATAGAGGTAAATGGCCTGGGGATGGGGGAGGGGGCAGGAGAGAGTCTGATTTGTTCAGGAAAAAAGAGATGACTCCTATTTTCCTCCATGCAGAGGATGTCATGTGAGGTGGTAAGTCAGTGCACATCAAGTGTGCACTTAACTCCTTTCCACTGGAGGGGGGCAGGGGAGGGCAATAAATAAACAGATGTTCAGGGTGCGGGGAAAGGGGAATTGCCCGATATTTCTCTTTCCTGCTTTTACAGTTTTGAAGGCACAGACAACCTGACTTCCAGCTCAGCCTCTTTTCCTTTTCTTTCTAATTAAAAGGCAGCACCAAAGATAAGCATGGCCAGAACATGACCGCGAGCACTGGGACACTTACGGTAATGGTAAAAGAGGGGGCAACTGAGACATTGATTCTGAACAGCCAGACTTTACTGGAATTGAATACAGTTGGTCCTCGAATTGGCTTTTATTCGTTTTATCTGTCTGCTCCGCAAATCCACACTTCTGCTTCCCAAGTACCTTGACCCAACCTGCGTCTGCAACAGGCCCTCAAGGTGCCAAAGCTTAGAAGTCGGGGTGTGGGGTGAATGGAAATCACTCTAACTGTTCTGTTAAAAAAAAAACCCAACAAGATGGAGGCTCAAAACTGCACTAGGTCTGTGAAGCACACACACACACACACACACACACACACACACACACCACTTCTGTCGCTTCTGGACTCCTCTACACTCATCTCGCAGCGGCCCGCTCCAACTCTGCTTCTTCTTTGGGCCTCTCTGTGCCCAATGAGAGGGGACAAGGGAAGAAAATCAAGCCAGAGGATCCAGGTCAAGAAATCCCAGCTCACCAGACTCTCTCCATCAATGGTGTGTTGGAGCTGGCTGGTACCGCTGGTGAGAGCATCCCTTCCCAGCTCCAGGCACCGTGATCACAAGGGGAGCCGGCAGCTGGAAGGTGGGAGAGTTTGTAGGGAAATCGGCAAACGTCACAAATCAGGCGCAGGTTCTTTGGGGCAAACCACTGTGAAACACTTAGCAGCACTTCATTGCTCTCAACCCTAACATTTGCCTGGGTGTCTCAAATGTCTAGATGCCCTGATAGCTGTGTCTGAAAGCACAAGCCCGAATGCAAGTCTGGTGGTCCCCACCATACGACTTTTTGGTCTTTCTGTCTAATGTCGCAAAAAAGTAGCAAGAGGGAAACTCCACTTTAAAAAATTTTGCTTTTTTAATTGAAATCATTTTTATTGGTTTGATTGTGATATCTCTGGGAAAATACAGAAAAGTATAAAGAATGTAAAAATTTTTACTGTAAGCTTACTGCTTTAGGAATAAACACTGCTGCTGTTTTTATATAGATCTTTCCAGGTGTGTGTGTGTCTGTGCTTTGCACCACCTTTTCCAAGTGCAATTATTATTTTTGCAAAATAATTGTAAAAGAATTATTTTTTGCTTATTTTAAATACTTATTTGTAAATATTTATTTACAAAACAATGCTTCCTCATCGACACAAATTTCAAGCAATATCATTGACATAAAAAGTGAAAGACGGGCTTCCGTGGTGGCGCAGTGGTTGAGAGTCCGCCTGCCGATGCAGGGGACGCGGGTTCGTGCCCCGGTCCGGGAAGATCCCACATGCCGCGGAGCAGCTGGGCCCATGAGCCATGGCCGCTGAGCCTGCGCGTCCGGAGCCTGTGCTCCGCAACGGGAGAGGCCACAACCGTGAGAGGCCCGCGTACCGCAAAAAAAAAAAAGTGAAAGACCCACACTCAACTCTTCTCACCTTCAAACCCCTACTTCCCAGTGTGCTCATTGTGCATGGTCTGTGGAATATTCTAGACCCTTCCCAGATGATTAGACCTTAAAAAAAGAAAAGACTGCATCCTATATAAATACTGTTTCACAACCTGGTTTTCACTCAGTAAAATAGTACTGATATCTTTCCATATCAATACATACAGATTTGTCTGGGTCTTTTAATTATTGTAGAGTTTCATAACATGAGCACACTACATCTTATCTAAGTGTAACTAAGCAGGACCCCATGGGGTCTTCCCAGAACAGGACTCCCCCGCAACGTCCTCTGCCTGCCTCTTGTCTGTAGAGAAACTTTAGTCAAAGAATAAATTTAATCAGAGAAGTGAGAAAATGCAGAAAGAAAACAGTCAAGCAAGACAAAATGTAGCCATTAAACAAAGTCAAGGACCTTTAGTTCCTCCTCAAGGACTATAGATAATATTCTGAGCCATGTCCTTTGAGCTGCTCTGCAGATACTGAAACCCGCACCAGGTGGGAGAAGTTAACTGCAGGCTGCCCACAAGCACGTAGACCCCAGACTGACTGGAACCAGGCTGATGGTGTTGACTCCTGATTCCCTCAGCACTGAGCAATCAGAAGAACGTCCACGAGCTGGTCACGCACCCAGCAACCCTCTCCCTCATCCTGTCTTTTAAAACCCTTTCCCTGAAAGCCATCGGGGAGCTTGGGTTTTCTGAGCGCTCGCTTTCCCCACTCCTCGTACAGCACCCTACAATAAACGCTGCACTTCCTTCACCACAACCTGGTGTCAGTAGATTGGCTTTACTGTGCACAGGCAAGTAGACAGGTTTGGTTTGGTAATATAAGCATTCCCCATTGCAGATTTTTGTTGTCTTCCCCTTGTCCCTCCTTCATCTGTTTATTCATTTTCCTATTAAAAATAATGCTGCAGTGACCATCCCTGCACCCACACTTCAAACACCAGCTTGAGAGCTCCTGTTTGTCTATTGCTGTTTGTGAGTGAAGAGAGAGGTGAATTCATACAAACAGGTGGTCTGGCTTTCCCTGGAGTCAGGGAGTCCTGTTTCCCCTGAAGGCTCCATGTTAGTAGACAGGTACTTCGTTAGGCTGACACTGCTGAGGTTCACGGTCAGGGAACAGCTAATATTGGGAGAACGTTGGGCAAGCCTTCTTTGCACTCAACTGTTCTTTCCCTTAGTTCCTGTTATGGATGCCTGGTATCAGCTTAAGCTCAGTTCTGTTTATTTATCAGGCCCAACATCACCCATCCCAGAGCCCTCTCCTCTCCAGACGAATCCCTCATTTTCTCTAGAAGGGAGTATTGTTCTTAAGGTTTGGCCATAGGGCTAGACTTCCATATGCCCTGTGCAAAGAAGGTCTAGAATCTGGTTGAGTCTGTGTTCCTAGTGTCCTGTTCATACCACTTCATTGCCCTGTTTACCACTTTATAAGCCATCCTTGCTTTTCATATTCACTTTCATAAGTGAGCTCCCTTGGTGTCCCTTGGAAAGAACATATCTGATGTTTTGGTTTTGGTGTTTTTGTTGTTGTTCTGGTTTCTCTGTCAATTTATATAGTGATCCTCTCTAAGTTTTATCTTCTTGAGTTCCTCAAGTTTTCTGTTCTCTTGCCAATGGCATGTCTCTTGCCAATGGCATGTCTCTTGCCAATGGCATGTTCTCTATTACGATTTCATTCCTTTAAAAAATGAGTTTTACTGTACTTTTAATAGGGTCAAGAGAGAATGGGTAGTTGATGAATATGCTTAGTCTGCTACCTTGAATTTGATGTGCTAACAGCTATTGATTTTTTAAATTGTATCTTCAAAATATATAAATAAATTATGAATGTTCTTATCTTAAAACTTTTAAAATATGTAACTATACAGACTAAAACATGAACATGTCGCTTTGCCTACTCATTCTCACTCCCAAACCCTTCTTAGCAGATTACTGTTTTTAAAGTTCAGTGGGCAGCCTTTTATTTCTTTTTCTCTGCACATACACATTACACATTTGTATGTAGTAAGAGGGAACATACCATAAGTTCTGTTCTGTGACACAGTTTTCAATTACAATATTTCTAATAGATATTCCATTCAGTGGATATGTTTAGCTCATTTTTAAAAATGACTACGTAGTATTCCATAGCATAAACTTCCTATAATTCATTAAGCCATGCCTATATTGTTTATTTCCAATTATTTTGTTATTGAATTAAAACAATGTTACAATGTACATATTTGCACATACACTTTTTTCCACATGTAAGTACTTCCATAGGATCAATTCCTAGATACATTACGCTGCCTCAGAGTTAGTCACATTTAAAATTTTAATAGATGTTACCAAACTGCCTTCCAAAAAGATCACGTTAACATATACCCCTCCAATAATATGAATGCTCATTTCCCTGTATCCTATCAACTCTTGATCATATTCGAATTGTTGCCATTCTTAGAGGTAACACTTGTTTTTTCTAACATCTTTATTGGAGTATAATTGCTTTACAATGTTGTGTTAGTTGCTGCTGTATAACAAAGTGAATCAGCTATACGTATACGTATATCCCATATCCGCTCCCTCTTGCGTCTCCCTCCCACCCTCCCTATCCCACCCCTCTAGGTAGTCACAACGCACCAAGCTGATTTCCCTATACTATGTGGCTGCTTCCCACTAGCTATCTATTTTACATTTGGTAGTGTATATATGCCACTTTTAATGTTGTACTGCCCTGATTGCTAATGAAATGTACATCTTCCGTTCATTACCATTTATAGGTCTACTTCCACAAATTGTTTTTACATTTTTTGCTGGTTTTGCTAATGACACTGTCCTTATACCTTATTGCTTATAGGATCTATGTATATCATCTGGGTAATATGTTTTCTATAAAATGCATGATAACTATTTTTTACAGCTTCCACCTATCTTTAAATTTGTTTGTTCTATAATTTTGTTTTAAAGATATTTTGGGGGGGGTTATTTATTTTTACTATAGTGAACTCATATATGTCAATATATTGCTTTAAAACTTAAGATTTTTGTACATTACTTAGAAAGGTCATCCCCACCCTTAGCTGATTAAAAATATCCTCCTATCTTTGTTTCAAATACATATGCGTATGGATTTTTTTTTTGGTTCCTTAACTTTTCTGAAATGTACTTGGGTGTATTGTATGAGGTATGAGTCTAATATAATACTTTTTATAAATGGATAGTGAATTTCATGACACCATGTATTGAATTGTCAGTTCTTCTCACTGACTTAAACTTACACCTTTAACATAGACTAAATTGCCATATATACCCAGTTAGTTTCTAGATCTCTGCGCTCTTCTGATCTGCTTATTTCGGTCTGTGTGTCTCTTCCTGTGCCAACACCACACTGTTTATATAAGTATTGTGTGGTGGGCTGCTGCTAAGATGGATCCCAGTGATTCCCGCCTCCTGGTATTCACTCTCTCCTGTGGTTCCCTCCCATATTGTACTAAGGTTGGTCTGTGTGACCAATAGCATATGACAGAAGTGATGGTATGTCACTTCCATGTTGGATTTCTCTCTCTTGCTCTCATCACTTGCTCTGGGGGAAACCAGATGCCATGTCCCGTAAGCAACACTATAGAGAGGCCACTATGGCAAATAACGGAAGCTTCTTGCCAAGAGCCACATGAGTGAGCTTGGAAATGGGTTCTCCAGCCCCTTCAGATCACTGCAGCACTGGCCAACATCTTGACGGCAACTTCATGAGAGACCCTAAGCCAGCTAAGCCACTCCCAGATTCCTGATCCTCAGAAACTGTGTGAGACAATATATATTTGTTATCTTAAGATGCCAAATCTTGGGGTACTTTGTTACACAGCAATAGATGACTAATACATATTATTTTGTAATACATTTTGCTATTTAATAGAGCAAGTCTTCCACTAAAGCTCACTTTTCCCCCCAACAGTTTCTTAGCAATTTATGCTCATTTTATGAAGTTCAAAATTCACTTTTCAAGTTCCATAAAGAATCTTATTGGAATTAGAATGGAGATTATATTGACTTTAGAGATTAAATTCAAGATATTGGACAACTATACGACATTGGGTCTTCCCATCAGGGAACATGGTTATGTTTCTCCATTTATTCAGGTTTTTTTCCATATCTTCCAGAAAAGTTTTATAGTTCTCTTCATAAAAGTCCTGAATATTTCTTATTAAATGTACTTCTAGGTCTTTTCTGGGGCTTAATGCCATTGTGGTATCTTTTATCCTTCACATTTTTCTGATTTTTTATTGCTAATGCATAGGGAAATTATTGAGTTTTGTACCTTGATCCTGAATCTTTCTCTCTTACCTTCAACTCTCATATTAGTTCAAATAGTTTTGCCACTGAGTCTCTTGAATTTTCTAGATAGGAAAATATCACCTGCAAATAGTAACCGTCTTTCCAATATTTATTCCTCTTCTATGTGTGTTTTATGACACTAAGAATCCCAACATAATGTTAATTAGAAGCAGAAATAGTAAGCTTCTTGTGACTCTGATGGAAATAATGAAGTGCTTCACAATGAAGACTGATTCACTGCACTTTTCTAGTAGACATTTACCAAGTTGAGGAATTTCTTTCTATTCCTAGCTTACAAGTGTTTATTTTTATTGTTGTTACGATTATCATTATGAATTCATGTTGAATTTTTGTCACATTCTTTTTTGGGCATCTATTCAGAAAATCATATTTTTCCTTTAATCTATGTTTATATTTGTAGACAAATTAATAGTAAATTACCCATGTGTAGTGTGATAAATCCTATTAAGTTACAATTTACTCTCTTTTTTATAGTCTACTGGATTCTATTTTCTAAAATTTTATTTGAGATTTTTTTTCATAAATGAGAATAGATTGTATTCATGGCATAGTTTTGCTATTGAGACTATGGTAGTGTGGAATGAGTGAGAAAGCATCTCCACATTTTATATGATCTGGGAAAGCTTCCATAGTGGGTTGGCCAAAAAGTTCGTTCGGGTTTTTCGTATGCTCTTATGGCAAAACCCAAACGACCTTTTTGGACAACCCACTGTAAGAAGTTTCTCTCTCTTATAGGTATATGGGAAGTCTACAATTCAACTATCTGTGACTGTATTTTCAATTTCGTTTATAGTTCTTGATCTATTCCACTTTTAGTTCTTCAGTCAATTTTTATTATCCATATTTTTTTCAAGAAAACATCCCATTTTGTCTAAATTTTTAGACTGGTTGCCATATGATGTATTAGATAATCTCTTGCAACTTTAAAAATTCCTTTGTATCTAGAATTATGTATCTTTTGTCATTCCTAAAATTTGTTAGTTATTTCTCTCTTCCCTTGCTTTATCATATTTGTCATGGGGTTGTCTATATTACTGGTCTTTCAAAGAACCATATTTGGGTTTTATTGATCAAGATTACAATCTTGGAAGGACTTCGCTTGTTAATTTTTAAATTAGTATTTCATGTTTTTCTCGTTATGCTTTCTTCCTTAAATGTACTTTGAGTTTATTTTGTTTTTTCCCCAGCTTTTGGAGCTACACACGTTATCATTTACTTTCTGTCTCTCTTGTTTTCTAATAATGAATGTAAACTATCAATATAAATTTTCCTCTGGGTTCTACTTTGGGTGTATTCCACAGGGAATAGTTCACCCTCTTATTTTTACTCAATTCTAAAGAGGTTATAATTTCAGTTCTTATTTGCTTTGTTCTAAATATGATTTACTTCTTAAATTTCCAGGTCTGTAAGGTTTTGTTTTTGCTTTTGTTGTTGCTGTTGTTGTTTGACTATCTTTTTGTTAATTTCTGACTGTATCAGTGTCATCAGTGATTGTGGCCTATGCGGTTTCCACTTCTGAGGACCTAATGAGAGTTTCTGTGTGTGTACAACATGTGTAGTCTCTGCTTGTTGGATAAAGTTTTTGATATGTCTATTAGATTGCTTGCAAACTATGGTATTAAAAATTTCCCTATTCTCACTTACTTCTATCTACTTAATCTGTCAATTTCTAATAAGCATGTTGTATATAAAGTTTCATGATTTATTTATGAAATAAATGAGTCGGGTGGTTTAAACTTTTTATCAACATAAAATAATCATTTTATTCTGTATGTGTTATTCTGTATAATGCTTTTTTTGTCTTTATTTCTATTGGGTCTTGAATTAGTATTACCAAACAGTCTTTCTTTAATTTTTATTTGCCTAGTACTTCTTTTTCCTTCTTTATTTTCAACCCATCTGTGTTCATTTATTTTTAAGTCAAAGTTTAGATTGACAATATGAAAGATACCTAATATGAGACTTTGTTACTTAATAGGCATGTATATCCTTATAATATTTATTAAACTATTAATATTGTCACACTTATTTCTGCCATATTATTTTATATTTCCTATTCACCATGGTTCCTTGTTTGTTTTGTTTTGTTTTGTTCTATTCCTCCCTGCCATTTTTTGACTTGGTGTTGCATTTTCTTTGTAACACATTTTTCCCCTTAATGATTTGAAAGTTGTATAGTCTATTTCTGTTCTTCTGAAATCTAAAGCTATGGTTCTAAAGCTATGGTTCTAAACTGTGCATCAGAATCATAGGACAAGATTATTAAAACACACATTGCAACTCCCACACCCAAATTTACTGATTCAGTAAGTCCAAGGTGGCATCCAAGAATTTACATTTCTAACACAGCCTCAGATGATATGCTACTACTGGTCCAGAGAATCACACTTTGAGAATCACTGTTCTAGAAGTTTCTCTAAATTTTTAACATTCATATTTATTTTTCAAGTTTTCTATTAATATCTATATTTAATCTGTTTAACCTGCTTTTTAGTTTAATAATAAATCATTTGAATTGCTACAATGTATTCCATGACATTGTTTGAAACTATCACAGTTTAATTAACTAATCTTTTACTGGTAAATATTAAGGTTATTTCTAAATTTTTGCTATTATAAACAGTACTGCAACCGACACTCTAAAACACTTATCTTTGCATACTTGTCTAATTATTTCCTCAAAACAAATAACTATAAGTAGAGCTACTGGGCCAAAGGTAAGCATATTCCGTATGCATTAATACGCAAATTTCCCACCAAATACATTTGATAGGTATTGTCAAATTTTCCTCCAAAAAGATTATGCCAATTTATTCTTCAACTAACAGTGTATGAAAGTGCCAGAGTGTTTTATAAACACTAAAGAGCTGAAGAAGTTCTATATTTTCTTTTAGATCACATATTGTTTTTTCCTTTTCTTTTTTGTAACATTTCAGTATCTAAATTTATCTGGAATTTACTTCGGTATCATATGTGAGGAAGATGATTAACTCTGTTTTTATTCAAATAGCTATCCAGTTATCCCAGCACCATTTACTAAGTAACCTATATAGAACAACTTCTCACCAGACATAGTATTTATATCACAGTATTTATATTCCTGAGAATTCTGTGATTGACCAAATCACAGTTATCAAGAGCAGGATCTCATAGAAAATAGGGAATTTCCTGGGGAAACATGACATTAGAAAAATATTCCAGGACTTCCCTGGTGGCGCAGTGGTTAAGAATCCGCCTGCCAATGCAGGGGACACGGGTTCAAGCCCTGGTCCAGGAAGATCCCACATGCCACGGAGCAATTAAGCCCATGTGCCACAACTACTGAGCCTGCGCTCTAGAGCCCACAAGGCACAACTACTGAATCCACATGCCACAACTACTGAAGCCCATGTACCTAGAGCCCGTGCTCCGCGACAAGCCACCATAATGAGAAGCCTGCACACGGCAATGAAGAGTAGCTCCCGCTCGCCGCAACTAGAAAAAAAGCCCACATGCAGCAACGAAGACCCAATGCAGCCAAATAAATAAATACATTAAAAATTAAAAATTGCAATAAATAAATAGTCTAGAAAATAGAATCCAATT
Source organism: Pseudorca crassidens (assembly GCF_039906515.1). NCBI lineage: Eukaryota > Metazoa > Chordata > Mammalia > Artiodactyla > Delphinidae > Pseudorca > Pseudorca crassidens. Next base: position 18,391,194 of record NC_090303.1, on the reverse strand, counting down.
TTAAACCAAATCAGTTTTGGTTGGTAAGGTATCACTGTTTAACAATATGGCAAATAATTCCATAACAGTTACTGAATGCCAGCCACTGTTCTAGTAACTTTGCATGTATTAAATGCCTCATAATAAGCCTATGAAATAGGCATGCTATGCCCATTTTACAGATGAGGAAATTAAGACACACAGAGATTAGGTAATTGAAATATATCAAACCATTTCTAGGCCATTTAATATCATTGCTCTTTCTAGCTCTCTACCTCAGTTCTCATTTCCAATGCTTTAAAATATATTTCAATATTTGGTAGGATTAGTCTCTCTTCATAATTCTTCTTCAAAGATTCCTAGCTAATCTTATATGCATATTCTTCCAGATTGATTTTTTTAAATGATTTTTTTCAAGTTACAAAATGTCCATTAGGATTGTTATGAGATTGCATTAAATTATTATGAGAATTTCCACTAAATTAACCCATGGATACTATGGAAACTTTCTTTCCAAGGACAAGATATTTTTGTCCTTTAATCAAGTCTTTATTTTCCTCAGTAGGATTTATAGTTTTGTTATATAAGCCCTGCATAGTCCTTATTAAGTTTGTTCCTAGATATTCTATATATTTTATCTTCTTGTCTGGCTTATTTCTCATTATATTATTTAATTAGTTATTGTTAATAGAGAAAACATTAATATTTTAGTATTTATAGTCTGTCTGCTTTACTGAATGCTTTTATTAGTTTTTGTGTTCTTCCCTTCTGTTATTTAGATAGACAATCATATAGATTGCACGATAATAATTTTATCTTTCCTATACTTACCTTATTTACTATATTTTACTTTGGGCCTTATATTGGCCAGAGCTTCAAGAACAATTAAAGTGTTTTTGTAAATGATATATGGTTCAACTAAATTATCCCCCAAAGTTTTCCCATCTCTGAGGAGGCAAGTTCAACTGTTAGCTAAATATTTAATACATGACTGTTTTTGCTGGCTTATGTTATTTTCAAGTTGTAGTATATGTAGTACTGTATATTGAACATTACATTCCTATACCCTTATTAGGTATGATCATTTTATGCATATGTATAAAACTTGTCATATAAATTTCATATTCAAAATAATCATAGATCTTATAATGGTTGTATCATTGTTTTCATGACAAATTATTAATTGAACCTAAATGTATTTGATGCTAAATGCTAGCTCATAAACATAATCCTCACACAGAATGTTTCTATGGAAAAGTACAGCCTGCTTTTTGACCATCCACTTTACTTTGGTTTCCAAGAACATATTCCAGCAAAAAGCACTGACTACACAGGTAAAGTTAGCTTTACATAGAAAAAGACTAACATATTAATCTGTTGGATCTCATTATGGAATACTGGGTATGTTTGTATTCATTTGAGTGGTAAGCTAGGGCCCAAGTTGGGGGATCCTTAAAACAGGAGAGTCACAAATATTTCAAACCATGATGGCCAAACACAATAATATAGCTAACGAATAAAATCTCCCAGGACCTATAATAACCACTTGCATATATTAAATAGGAACCAGAGAGAGTTTCCCAAACTGTTCAAATTGTGGTTAGACACTTTCTGCAGATTGCTTAATCAAGGTCATACAGGGCAAACGATGTACAAATCAGCATTTCCTGATCTTTCGTTTTGTGAGGGTAATTCCTCACCCCAAAATCCCAGAAAATATTTCAATAACTTTAAAATGCATTTTAGAATAAAATCAAATTATTGTGGATAATCAGGAAATAACTTGTAAATACAAAAGTCCAACCAGAACTTTTTCACTTGCCATACAACATGTTAACTACTTGAGTCATTATTCAAGAGAGAATCAGATCACCACAACTCAAGTTACAAAGAGCATGAGAATGTCATGATTTTGAGTCACTAGTTATTCAGGACTGGAGTTCTCTTTTTTTTTTTTTTTTAAATCATGTGATTGGCCACATAACTGCTATAAAATGAGTACTCATCTTTACTGAGCCTGTAGACAGTGGATTAAAGAGCTTTTCAAATGAGTATGTGGTACACTGGCAAATATTTCAAACACATTTTTATTCTTCAGTGTTGAAGTTACTCTATGAGGTGGGTGTGGAGGTGGGAAAACACTCTGATTCTATTAAAGGTGGCTTCAATTTATCTACTTTGCTCTTTGTCTGGAGCAATCAGAGACCCATGTGACACCTTCAGCCCACCCCATGTCCCTCACCTCTCCTCCTTGTGCTCTTTTCTCCCAGATGCCAATTGATTTGTGATAGGAAGGCAGGCAGCTCCCGGTGTAGGAGGTAGAGATTAAACTGGTTTGGAGGGCAATGTTCTCCGTCCAAACGGGGTCAGCGGGAGTTGGCAGTCTCCTGCCCAGGGAAAGCAAGGTCTGTGATTGATCTCGATGGACCTCTGAGCTGTGAGCTATGTCATCTCACTGAAGCTCTGATGGACATTCAGTCCTTGGTTGCCTCAGCCCTGCCCGGGCACAAAATAGCATCTGGATTTAGATGCAGGTTTTATCTCCTAGGAAGGTAGAAAAGATGGCTGCCTACAGCGTGATGGCCAATCTCCATGTTGCCCTGCTTTCAGTCATTGGTCATGGCACCCCCAAATACAATAAATTTTAGCCTTTCATCAATGGAATTAAAGTTCTTTTATTTCTCTGGAAAACAAGAACATGTTTCCTTCTGTGATTAGAGCCAGTCACCTTGGGAAGTATGATTCCTTAATGGTAAATGGTCAATCTGTCAAGAACTGTGAAGAGTCTGAGATTATACGCTACTTGCAAAGGAACAAATGAGTCTGTTACTGTTTATGGCCGCTGGCAGAAGGCGCGAGTCTTATGGATCAGAGACAAAGGACTTTATCACTCAGAGCACAGAAGGCAGCGTGAGCCTCAGGTTCACATTAACTCCCCTTACCCCACAGTCCCACACAGCAACCTGGGTGGATGCTGCACACGCAGTAGATGAGCCTTAGAGCTGAGAAACTCCAAGTTTAAGGAACTCCAATCTTTTATAATGGGCTGCAAGCAATCCCGTCCCATCTTTGCCCCCAAGGAGACATTATCTTTATTATATTGGACGGCAAACAAATCTGCCCTCTATTCCATAGAAAGACACTATCTCTGTGTTCCAAGGCTGTTCACTATGTAAACATCCTTGAAAAGATAATCTGGAAAAAAGGCAGCCAGTGCCTTTGCACGCAAAACTGCAGATATGTAAAAGACCTTAGTCTAAGACTACCTGAGCTGCTATTACAAAAATACTATAGACTGGGTAGCTTAAACAACAAACATTTATTTCTCACAGTTCTGGAGGCTGGGAAGTCCAAGATCAAGGCACTCACAAATTCAGTGTCTGTTGAAAGCTCACTTCCTCTTTTATAGATAGCCGGCCTTTTACTCTGTCCTCACATGGCAGAAGGAGGGAAAGAGTTTTCTGGGGTCCCTTTTATAAGGGCACTAATCTCATTCATGAGGGCTCCACCTTAATGATCAAATCACCTCCTAAAGACCCCACTTCCAAATACCATCACACTGGGGATTAGGTTTCAACATACAAATGTTTTTCAGGGGCAGGGGGTGGGGACACAAATATTCAGCCTATAGAAAGACCCATGAAGAACTGTCTCCCAACCCAACTCTGTTTATCAAGCCCTCAGCAAGACCACAATCTACAGACTCCCCAGTGGTATCTTATCTCACATTGAATGGTATAAAGAAGGCAGTGTGTTCTCCCTCTTAGTAAGAGTTTCGAAAGAGAACCATTTGGAAGTTTTGATTTGGAAGGGAATAAGAAACATGATACCAGCAGTGTACTATTCTTTTTTTTAAAACACCTTTATTGGAGTATAATTGCTTTACAATGGTGTGTTAATTTCTGCTTTATAACAAAGTGAATCAGCTATACATATACATATATCCCTATACCTCCTCCCTCTTGCGTGTACTATTCTTTTTTACCATTCTCCATCTCAGGGCCTTGCAACACTACAAGCCCAGCTGTTAACCAGATGCAGTCACCTGAGCCACAGAAAGTGTGAAAATAAAAATATTAGCATTATTTCTATGGCAGTGTTCACATGATTATTATAGAAATGATTAGCAACAGCATACTACTATATTTATTTGGTTCTTGAATGTTGTAACCCCCTGGGGGAAAGTATTCGAAAAAGGTTAAAAATGAAAGTACAAGTTATGTATCTTTGCTAGAAAGTAGTGAGAAATGGGTTAGATGAAACTATATTGAATGGAAGAATGTATCAATGAAAAACAGAAATCTAAAAATGGGAGAGGGTGAGGGAGAGGGAGAGGGAGAGAGAGAACTACAGTATGGTAAATTTTACTATGAAAATGGGTTTCAGGGATCCATATAAAAACTGTTTCCTAAAATTCAAGATGCCATATGTCATCAGTTAATTCTGCTTTTAAACAATTACATATGGTTCTGACCAATTACCTCTAATTTTTCACAATTTGAATTATTCGTTGCCTTCACGGTATAACAGTCATAATAATCAAACCGAGCGTCAGGGACATTATTGTATATCTCCTCAGCATGACCTTCGGCCTTCGCTTCCTCATCAGTAAAATGAGGCGGCACACATGCTTTCCAGCTCTCAAATGCTATATACTCTTCAGAGAAGTGCATTTATTTCCTTATTATCCCCATTATTAATCGCTGAATATGCATATGCCAGAATGGACCATGCATGCCTGAAAAATTACCAGGAAGAAAATCATGACTTAACTTGGTGAAACACAGAAAATGTGAACAAATTCACTTGAATTCTTAGAGGTTATCTAGTTTAGTGCTGTATGTGTATTCCCTTTCTGTCAATATAACTTTAGAGAATTCTCCAACTTGCCCCCAGAAGCGTCCCTTCAGAATCCAGTGAGTGAGAACACACTTAATACAAAACAACCAGTATGAATTCCATAATACTTTTAAAATGAAAATCTATTTCATTTATCACATGTATCTGAAAAATAATAAACAATTCACATCACTAATGTGAAGACAATGCTTGGGGTATATATTATCTTACAGACCCACTGCAGGCACCAGTGTCTTTGTCCTCTCACCAGCCCCACCCCAGTGGGCTTCAGCCCATATGTCAAGAACTACTCCTCTACAACCTGCCACCACAGAATAATTTTAGAGATAAAGGGACTTTAATGAATATAATTTCCAGTACCCTTATTTTACAGGATATTAGCTATGGAGTATTAGAAAATTATCAGTAGCAAAACTAAAGCTAGAACTCAGGTGTCCTGATTCCTTATTCATTGCTAGTCTGGAATATGGCCAATCATCCCCTTTGTAGTAGATGCTATGGGTGCCCTACCCAGACCCCATTTACCTGGCCAGTGCCTCCATCCTCCAAAACTGCTGTGAGTGTTGGCTGTTAACAGCTCACAGTTGTACCCTTCACCTGAGAGCTGCCTTCAGCAGAGCTGAGTTGCCTGGAAATGTCCATGAGGATTATGCCTCTCCCCTCTCCTCCATGGGCAGCCCACAGGCAATGACTGACTGATGTAAGAGCTTCAGAACTCCCTGTGGGGTCAGGCTGAGGTTAGACTTTAGCTGAATTCATACCTTTGCCCAGCTTCTTCTCCTGCCCTATCCTGCTTCAACAGGTCTCTCCGGAGAGCATGCTCTCAATGAATCTCTTGCACAAGAATCCCCGTTTCAGGCTCCGCTTCCAGAGAACATGACCTAAGACTCTCATTTTCAAAAATAGACCTGACACCCCTAGAAGCCATGCCATTCTGTCTTGGGACAGCTCTGATCGTTAGAAAGGTTTTTTTTAAAAATTATTATTGTATTAAGGTCACATCTGCCTCTGTAATTTCCACCCATGGTTCCCTGTAGAATTAGTCTCAACCCTTATCCACATGACAGCCCCTCAGCTATTTGAGGGGAGGAAGGACATTATGTCTTCCTTAAATCTTTTTTTCTAGACCGTGAGGGTCAAAAAGAAATTTTTTTAAACATCACAGACTCAGGATAATGTCTGATAACAAAACTGCATGGAGCAGAACAATGGAACGTCAACCAGAAGATCATTTGAAGAAGGCTACATTCAAATCCCCTGGGGAAGTGTGGGTTGGGGGAGAAGAACCCAGTATAGAAGTGAGGAGGAGATCAAATCTCAAAAAAAAAAAAAAATCAGACAGAAACTACTTAAAACCAGACACAATGAGTGGCTGCAAGAATCCCATGGAAGAGACATCTTATAATTCTCAGCAGAAGATGTCATAGAAGTAGGTCAGGCAGAAACTCTAGAACTCAAATGTGTCAATGTACACAGCATGTATACACTTAAGATTTTTAGATAAGTAATGGTAAATACTGTTGCAGAATCATCAAGACTTACTAATGAACAGGGAAAAGACAGTCTCTTCAGCAAGAGATATTGGGAAAGCTGAACAGCCACATGTAAATCAATGAAGGTAGAACACACCCTCATATCATACACAAAAATAAACTCAAAATGGCGTAAAGACTTAAATATAAGACATGACACCATAAGACTCCTAGAAGAGAACATAGGCAAAACATTCTCTGACATGAATCATACCAATATTTTCTTAGGTCAGTCTCCCAAGACAATAGAAATAAAAGCAAAAAATAAACAAATGGGACCTAATCAAACTTATAAGCTTTTGCACAGCAAATGAAACCATAAACAAAACAAAAAGACAACCTATGGACTGGGAGAAAATAGCTGCAAATGATGTGAGCAGCAAGAGCTTAATTTCCAAACTATACAAACAGCTCATACAACTCAATAACAAAAAACCAAATGACCCAATCAAAAAATGGGCAGAAGATGTAAATAGACATTTCTCCAAAGAAGACATACAAATGGGCAATAGGCACATGAAAAGATGCTCAACATTGTTAATTATTAGAGAAATGCAAATCAAAACTACCATGAGGTACCACCTCACACCGGTCAGAGTGGCCATAGTTAAAAAGTCTACAAATAGTAAATGCTGGAGAAGGTGTGGAGAAAAGGGAACTCTCTTACACTGCTGATGGGAATGTAAATTGATGCAGCCACTATGAAGAACTGTTTGGAGGTTCTACTAAACTAAAAACAGAATTACCATATGATCCAGCAATCCCATTCTTGGGCATATACCCAGACAAAACTATACTCGAAAAGATACATGGACCCCTATGTTCATAGCAGCACTATTCACGTTAGCCAAGAAATGCAAACAACCTAAATGTCCATCGACAGTTCAATGGATAAAGAAGATGTGGGGTGTGTGTGTGTGTGTGTGTGTGTGTGTGTGTGTGTGTGTGTGTGTGTGTATAATAGTATATTACTCAGCCATAAAAAAGAATGAAATAATGTAATTTGCAGCAACATGGATGGACCTAGGGATTATCATTCTAAGCAAAGTAAGTCAGAAAGAGAAAGACAAATACCATACGATATCACTTATATATGAAATCTAAAATATGACACAAATGAACATACCTATGAAACAGAAATAGACTCACAGACACAGAGAACAGACTTATGGATGCCAAGGGGTGGGGGAGGGAAGGATTGGAAGTGTGGAATTAGCAGATGCAAACTAGTGTATATAAGATGGATAAACAACAAGATCCTACTTTATAGCACAGGGAACTATATTCTATATCCTGTGATAAACCATAATAGGAAAGAATATGAAAAAGAATACGTATATGTATAACTGAATCACTTTGGTGTACAGCAGAAATTAGCACAACATTATAAATCAACTATACTTCAATAAAATTTTTTTTAAAATGTTTAAAGACTTATTGATGAGTTGCATGCCTGAAATACAATAAAGGAATATGACTTGTTCAAAGGAAAAATGTTTCACTGAAGGGATAATATAGGAAAATTATGTGTCAGAATGTCTACATCGGAGTACATTGTTCTATTCCAGGCATACATTGCATTAAAAAAAAAAGTATACATTCCTATGGAAGTTCAAAATCTGAGGGTAGAAGCACTTAAGAGAGAATAAATTCTGAAATAAAAGCACTATCTTTAAGGGAATACGATATTGATACCCAGCCAGATGAAAGAAATGAGGTTTAAAAATTCTGAACAGCATTTGTGGGTGCCTTATAGTTGAAAATGTGCTTTCTCACATGTTCTTTTACTTCTAACACACTCACAGTAACCGTAGCAGATGTGTAACGTGTTATCACCATTTTATGGAAGTTATGTGTGATGGACTGACCATTTCCAAATCAACCAACTCCTAAGTAGTAGATCCAAGGCTTGAGCACGAGTCTTCCAACTCTAAAGTCTATGTTCTTGCCACCTCACCGTGATGGCTTCTAACACACACACAGCAAAACTACTGAAGCACTGGCCATCTGGACTCTGCTGGTGGTCCTATGCTGTTAACAGCATCTTTAATTTCCAAAGGTTGCCATGTACATCACCACAAACTGGGTGGCTTAAAACAACAGGAATGTATTGTCTCACAGTTTGGCAGCTAAAAGTCTAAAATCAAGGTGTTGTAGACTCTGGGGAGGAATCTTTCCTGTCTCTTCCTAGCTTCCGGTGTTTGCTTGCAATCCTTGGCATTCTTTGGCTTGTAGACACATGGCTCCAATCTCTGCCTCCGTCTCCACGTGGCATTCTCCCTGTGTGTTTCTCCCTGGGTCCAAATTTTCCTCTTCTCATAGGGACACCAGTCATACTGCATTTAGTCCCCCCACCCTACCCCAGCCCAGTATGACTTAATTTGATTATATCTGCAAAGACCCTATTTTTCAATAAGGTCCTATCCACAGGTTCCAGATACATGTGAATTGGGGGAGACACATTCAAGCCAAGACACAGCAGAACGAGTGCCCTGTTCTTGGCTTGTGTTGCTGACAATTTTCCCTCAGAAGGGAAAGGAAGAAATGTTTTTAAACTTCTCTTCTGGATTCCAATTTGACCAACAAGAAAGAATAAGGCGTCAAATGTAGAAACAAGGAAGCCTTGGGAGAACGTGGCCTTGATATTTCACAACAGTGAAAAAGGTAATGGTCAGCCCTTCAGAAAGGGGGCTTCGAAAAAGATAAATAAAATAACACTGCCCAAGGGAATATATTTACAAGAGGGATGTAGACTTTAAAAGATGGGATCCCTTCAGCATTACAGAAAATGGGTACTGTTGAGAAAGAAAACTATGCTGCCTGGAAAGCAAATGTAATAACGATCAATAGTCTCTCATAACTGACCGTAAGTGAGGTCCTGAGCTTGAACTGAAAAAATAAACAGCATAAATATAAAGGTGGCCTTTGAACAGACAGCTTTCAGAGACGAATTAGAAGCACTGGATCTGGAGTCACAATACTTGAAGTTCCTATGGCCCAGAGGGTTCTTTGATGAGTTCAGAAAGATGGATAGAGGTGGACAGAGTCATGGGTGTGAGAAGAGAAAGGAAAAAAGAACTGTTTAGAGTACATAATATGAAAACGTAAAAGGTCAAAGTAAGTTAGGACTGGGCTTCCCTGGTGGCGCAGTGGTTGAGAGTCCGCCTGCCGATGCAGGGGACATGGGTTCGTGCCCCGGTCCGGGAAGATCCCACATGCCGCGGAGCCTGCGCGTCTGGAGCCTGTGCTCCGCAACGGGAGAGGCCACAGCAGTGAGAGGCCCGCAAGTTAGGACTGAGATAAACACTAAAGACAACAAGAAACCCGTTTTTCTTTGTAATCTCTGTAGCCAGGAAAAGATCAGAGAAGGAATAGTCATGCTCTATCTCAAGCAATATAAACTTAACAAATAATAGCACAACCAAAGACCCAATCAATTTTCTGCTTTATCAATTTTCTGTATAATCTCTCTCATGGAGAATGAACATCCGTTATGGAACAAACATTCTCGAGATAATTAAAATGTACAATAGGAAAAGAGATAGTAAGAGACTCTTCACCCATTTTAAATGAGTTCAAAACTTCAGTTACAAATTCTATCCCAAACTATGGAAAGAATGTGCAGATGAGATCAGACAACTGCTGTGGAGAATGAACAGTATAAGAGGTGCGCAGTGGCTGGAAAATGTTTCAGCTCCCAAACGGGTGAAAGGGTGAGATTTGTATATAAATTAGTGAGCCTCATGTAGATTCCAAGCAAAATTCTAGAATGCATGATCTGTAAGCAGTACATGGTAAGGAAATACTGACCACTGGCAATGAGTGTGAATTCACTAAGAACCAGTTATGCCAACCTAATCTCGTTTCCTTTCTTTGATTTGGTTTGCCGGTGTGTCAGAGGAAGGCATGAGCACAGAATGTCCTGGTTTTAACACAGCATTTACCAAGTCTTATGGTGTGTTCCTTTCATTATTAAAATGAAGAAATGTAGGTCGAGGGTTAGGAAGATGACTGGGTGGCTTGCTTCATAGTTAGGCAACTAACATCACCCAAAGGGTGCTAGTCAAAGGCTTGGCTTCAACCTTGAAAGGGAACTCCAAGAATTTGTGATTTGCTCATTCCTGTTCAACACAGTAGTCAAAAACACGGAGATCAAAGAATGCATGCATGTTTATGAATACCTGGAAGACAAAATATTTGGTAGAGAAAGCTAATATACCAGGAGATAATTCAAAAATATCTCTTCATGTAGAAACCAGGAGCCAAACAAAGAAAATGTAAGATATTTGGAATAAATGTGAGGTCCTCTTCTTAAGCCAAAAAAATAAAGAGAATAATACCAAGAGCTAACATGTATTGAACAGTTGCTATGCATTATAACTTCACATGCAGTATATTTGTTTAACCTCACAATAACCATATTATAATTAGAATAGTTATAATCATTATCATTCACAGAGGTCAAGGCTCAGAAAGGCTAAATAACTTTTGCAAGTTATATAGCAAGCAAGTGGTAGAGCCAGGGCTCAAATCCAGGTCTGTCTAACTTCAGAGTTTGTGACCCACTTTCCTATTCTCATCAAGGCAGGAACGGAGGAAATGTGGTATAGACTTTGAGTTTTAAGTGAAAACACCTAGACAAAAAGTATCTAATATTGCATAGTAGCCACTCAATAATGTTATCTTCTTTCTTTCCATAGTATTGAAAATTTAGGAGAATATTTTAAGAATAATATTTTAAGAATTGGTGAAATCCATGTAGCTCAAAATGGAAAACTAGGACTATCATTAAAAATTACACAGAGACAGATTATTGTTCGATAAGATGAACTTTTTTCTCTGTTGGGTCTGCTCAGCCGTGGAACAAACCACCTTGCCCTGGAGTGAGCTCTTATCAGCCTTTCTCAGGACTGTCTGAGAAGGGGTGCTTGAGGCAGGAGGAGAAATCACTAGGTGACTTCTCAGAGTCTTCTGAAGCCAAGATTCAATAAAGAAACTCCAAGCTAAGGAAGTTGTAGTCTAAAGCCTAATTCTCCTATTCTAACTCTATCAGGGGAGCATGAAACCCTTGGAGCACTTCACTTACTGTCTTTCGTTTATCCTTAGAGTGTTTCTTGGAGGTAGAGCAGTCATCAGTATCCCTTCTTAATCTGACTGGAAAATGGGAGCGATTCCATAGCCCATGCGTGGCCAGGCAGGATGGAAAGGCAGTTCCTGCAGGCATCCGGTAATCTTTCTATGACCTCACTGCTTTCCCAGCACCAATTATCTCAACAGGTCTTGCCAAGATTTTTAAAGACCAAATAAACAAAACAAAAGTTAATTTTGGTTCTCTCTTTGAGAGAATCATATATATATATATGATATTATTGATTATATATCATATATATATATGATATTTATAAGAAAACATATTCAAGAAAAAACGTGATAGGGAGTTACAATTTCAAAAAGACCGGAGTCATATTTATTTCAGGATTTCAGTCATTCAGCACCACTTTGTCAAACATGTAATCCCGTGATTTGGACCTCCATCCACGTGGTTCTGTGCAAATTCATCTGCAACTAGTAAATAAGAGCCGTGTTGAAATGCAGTTTTGCAAAGGCAGTCCTGGGATGCTGGTGTGGGCACGGCATGGCATGGTAAAGAAGCTTCGTACTAGAAATCCAGGGTTGTATTCTAACCTGGCCCTGCCACTGGGCCATGTGACCTTGGGCATGTCAAGTAACCACTCTGCACCTCAATTTCTTGGATTCTATCATTTATAAAGAGCTTGAACTACATTGATCTCTAATGTTTCCTCCAACTTGTAACATCTCTAAGTCATTGTCTATCAGGAACCCTAGCTTACTTGTGGTGGCATTTCCTCTTTCACAGAGGAACTGGTTTAGTTTAAAATCCTGCTGATGTTTTTAAAATTCTATTGGAGTATTGGTGATATTATGTTGTGTTAGTTTTAGGGGTACAGCAAAGTGAATCAGCTATACATATACATGTATCCACTCTTTTTTAGATTCTTTTCCCATGTAGGTCATTACAGAGTATTGAGTAGAGTTCCAGGTACTATATAGTAGGTCCTTATTAGTTATCTATTTTATATATAGTAGTGTATATATGTCAGTCCCAATTTCCCAACTTATCCCTCCCTCCCCCCTCTCCCCCCTGGTAACCATAAGTTCGTTTTCTACATCTGTGACTCTATTTCTGTTCTGTAAATAAATTCATTTGTACCATTTTTTAGATTCCACATACAAGTGATATCATATGATATCTGTCTATTGATTTTTTAAATTAATTTATTTATTTATGGCTGCATTGGGTCTTTGTTGCTGCCCACAGGCTTTCTCTAGTTGTGGAGAGCGGGGGCTACTCTTTGTTTCAGTGCACGGGCTTCTCAATGCGGTGGCTTTTCTTGTTGCGGAGCACAGGCTCAAGGCACGCAGGCTTCAGTAGTTGTGGCACCCGCATGCCACAGCAGTTGTGCTCAGTAGTTGTGGCTTATGGGCTCTAGAGCGCAGGCTCAGTAGTTGTGGCGCACGGGCTTAGTTGCTCTGCAGCATGTGGGATCTTCCTGGACCAGGGCTCGAACCTGTGTCCCCCGCATTGGCAGGCAGATTCTTAACCACTGCGCCACCAGGAAAGTTCCTGTCTACTGATTTTTAATAATTCATACCCAGGTCCCATCAGCAGAAACTCCTCGTGCATACTGAGCCTGATTTTAGCAATATTTTTCGCTAATAAACTTAACCAAGTAATTTTTTTTGGTTGGAATAAATTTAAAAATAGGAATATAATTTTATAACTTTTAAATTGTATTCATGTATTTTGATTTAGCAGTTTGCTTCCCTGCTGCCCAAAGAATTCAACAACGTTAAAATATGCTGTTACACAAAAGACTTATGGGGGCACAAAACTCTCTGACATAAATCACAGCAATATCTTCTTTGACCCACCTCCTAGAGTAATGAAAATAAAAACAAAAATAAACAAATGGGACCTAAGGAAACTTCAAAGCTTCTGCACAGCAAAGGAAGCCATCAACAAAACGAAAAGACAACCCTCAGAATGGGAGAAAATATTTGCAAACAAAGCGACTGACAAGGGATTAACCTCCAAAATATACAAACAGCTCATGCAGCTCTATATCAAAAAAACAAACGACCCAATCAAAAAATGGGCAGAAGTCCTAAATAGACACTCTTCCAAAGAAGACATACAGATAGCCAAAAAGCACACGAAAAATGCTCAACGTCACTAGTCATCAGAGAAATGCATATCATAACAATAATGAGGTTATCACCTCACACTTGTCAGAATGGCCATCATCAAAAAGTCTACAAACAATAAATGCTGAAAAGGGTGTGGAGAAAAGGGAACCCTCTTGCACTGTTGGTGGGAATGTAAATTAGAAACAGCCACTGTGCAGAACAGGACGGAAGTTCCTTAATAAAAACAAAAATAGAACTACCATATCATCCAGCAATCTCACTCCTGGGTGTATATCTGGAGAAAACAGTAATTTGAAAACATATGTGCACCCCAGTGTTCACTGCAGCACCATTTACAATAGCCAGGATATGGAAGCAACCTAAATGTCCATTGACAGAGGAATGGATAAAGATAATGTGGTACGTATATACAATGGAATATTAGCCATAAAAGAGAACAAAATAATGCCATTTGCAGCAACATGGATGGACCTAGAGATGATCATACTAAATGAAGTAAGTCAGGCAGAGAAAGACAAATATCATATGGTATCACTCATACGTGGAATCTAATTTTTTTAAAAAAATGGTACAAATGAACTTATTTGCGAAATAGAAACAGACTTACAGATATCGAAAACAAACTTCTGGTTACCAAAGGGGAAACATGGGGGAGGGGATAAATCAGGAGCTTGGGATTAACATACACACATTACTGTATAGAAGATAGATAACCAGCAAGGACCTACTGTATAGCACAGGGAACTCTGCTCAATATTCTGTGATAACCTATATGAGAAAAGAATCTGAAAAAGAATGAATATATGTATATATGTATAACTGAATCACTTTGCTGTACACCTGAAACTAACACAACATTGTAAACCAACTATATATCAATAAAAAATTTTTAATGAAATAGAAAAGACTCATGGGGGATTTAATAGCAAATTCCATACTTTGCCACCCATACACGGTCGCCCACTCTTCCAAGCTGAGAACTATCTCCATGGACCTCCAGCCCATATACTGACTGGTAGTTGCTCAAGTACCTCCATTTCATACAGCCCCTTCACACTCATGACCAAGCCCATGAGTAGATTTCTAGTGAGGATAACTCCTGGGAAATGGTATGAAATAATGGGCATAGCTGAAACAAAATAACCTAGATGAAAATAAAAACCCCCTCCGCATCGTGTCCCCCGGGTCCTCCCTACCTCATACCCTGGCTGCTTCACTGCCTGGCTCAGTAGGCCTGAGCTTATGGCCCGCGCTGGCCTCCCGCAGGTGAGCCAGGGGGAGCTGACACCCCACTCCTCGGTCTCCTGAGGGCTCCCAAGGCCCTGCTGGCCCCCCGACCCTGACTCTAAACACCCAGGCCCCAGTGGTGGCCAGAACTGTTCTCACTGCACTGACCTATCTATCCTCAGACACCCATTGTCCAGACACCTCCTCCAGGGGGGTTCTGTTGACAATAAAAGTGTTGGTTTGCAAAAACAAATAAACAAAAAGACATCAAGTATAAGCTAATAACCTTGAACTTTTCATTTCCTTTTCCTTTTTTTTTGGCTGCACCACACGGCTTATGAAATCTTAGTTCCCCGAACAGGGATCGAACCTGGGCCCCCAAACTATTAATTTTTTAAAGGAAAAACAAACTAAAACAAAAAAAAATGGTGATTCCATCTCACTCATTATATCTCATTCTCCACTAAGAAGAATGTTCAAGTTTTACTATCAGCCTGGGGACTCAAATTAGGACATCTTTCTATGGAAAATTTCCAGAATGTCATGACTTGGTAGAGTTAAATTTTTTGCACATTTTGATTTCTTGCCATAAATACAGGGAGAAATGAAGTAGTCAGAAATTTTCATCACTTTAAAATAAAGTGACCAATTACTATATAACTTGTTTAATATATTTGTTTATAAAATTTTCTAAATAAACAGGAAAATATTAGTGTTTCTTTGGATGAATTTTAACAACTGTCAATGACAAGGTTTTTTTGGAGAGACCTTGGACCCGTGAAGAGTCCAAGAATGTTTATTTTGCTGTCATTCTGTAGTCACTGAAATATATCAGTTCAAAGAATTGTCATATGACAGCAAGTGGTTGGATCTTTTTGGGTTTAAAAGCAAAAAGTAGTTTTGGTTTCTCCATCACCATCCTATCAGTAGCTACCTAATCTTGCTTTCTGATGTTATGCAGGAAATGGATGTTTTTAGATAACAAACTCATACATGCTCGCTTTTTTCCTCCTTTGATCCCTCACCTCTCTGCTGCTTTGTGATGTCAAAACACCCCAAAGCTTTGATTCGAATGGTGTCAAAACATAATGACACGCAGGACTGAACCAGCTCATGAATCCTCAAATTCAAAAGTCATTCCATCTTAGCCACACATCCAGCATTTGTGACTCAGCACAGTGAATCACAGGGCAGGGAAGTGAGAGCCACCCAAGAGTTCTTTTTTATGCTATCGGCTGTTTCTGAAGAATTGTAGAGATCTGAATGCAAAGTGTGCCTACAAAGTACTTAAATGGACTTTTTCTTCCCTATAACACGTTAGAAATTATAAAATCAACCACCTTCAGAGCAGTTTGCTCACTAAAATTTAAAAAGGAGGCGTGTTTTTAAAATTTACTTCCAACAAACAGCTGCAGAAAACACTTTATTAAGTTTATTATTATTTTATTAACTGCATAGTTTTCTTTTCTTTCTTCTTTTTTTTTTTTTTTTGGCCGTGTGGCTTGCGGAATCTTAGTTCCCTGAACAGGGATCGAACCCAGGCCCCAGCCGTGAAAGCACCAAGTCCTAACCACTGGACCGCCAGGGAATTCCCTTAAATTCAGAGTTTATTAACCATATTGTTAACCCAGCACATGTTACCTGAGTCTGGTGGGGTTTTTTTTTTTCTGATTTCCTCTTCTCTCATCCCTTTGCTCCACTAACTGGACCCCAGTACTCGCTTATACAGCTCCCTCCCCATCATCACCAACCCTCCACATCTTCCCCCTCTACCACTCAGCCCTAGAGAGGGCTGCCCCAGGGCTGTCATAATCCGAGAAAGCTCCTGGGATTGCAAATTTAAGGGGGTCAGGAAAGCCTTACACAGAGAACCGGGGAAGACAGAGTAGTTCATGTGAATCCATCCATGGGCTCCAAATAGGTAAGAAAGTGGCTAACAAGTGTAAATGGAAAGTGCTAAAATTCACATCTCTCCCAAGCAGCCAATTCTCTAGAAGAACTACCTTCTTTTCAACAATTTGTTCACTCCATATTATCCTGCCAATCTTTCCATTGTTCACGATTTCATCTTTCCGTTGTTATTTCCCTGAGCTTTGGCCAGCCCTCATCGCTCAACACATCCAAAAAAATTGGAGTAAATTCCATTGTTCATCTTTGTATGTGCTGGGGATCACCAAGATAAAAGAAGAAATTCACTAACACTAGAAAACAAACTTTTAACAGATCTACTGCTAATCAGAAAACCCAAGCCAACAGAGGGAGATTCCACAACCAGATGGTGTGATACAGCTGCACAGCCTAGGGGCCTCGTTCCTCTTTACTGCTGATGTACGTGCCCACATCTTATTTTACATGTCACCTGGTACCAGTATGGACTTTTCTGGAACTTCAAACAACATGCATAGACCTAAATCATGATTTATAAATGCAAAAAGCAGCAACAGGGACTTCCCTGGTGGCACAGTGGTTAGGAATCCGCCTGCCAATGCGGGGGACACAGGTTCGAGCCCTGGTCCGGGAGAATCCCACAAGCCATGGAGCAACTAAGCCCATGCACCACAACTACTGAGCCTGCGCGCTAGAGCCCACGTGCCGCAACTACTGAAGCCCATGCGCCTACAGCCCGTGCTCCGCAACAAGAGAAGCCACCACAATGAGAAGCCCGTGCACCGCAATGAAGAGCAGCCCCCCCTCGCCGCAACTAGAGAAAGCCCGCGTGCAGCAATGAAGACCCAACACAGCCAAAAGTAAATAAAGTAATTTTAAAAAATAATAAAGCAACAGCTCATTCTTCCCAAGAAGTGCTTCTATAACAGGTAAATGAAACAAGCAGTTTTTGCTTTGCTCTCACCCTAAATGGTGGCTTACGATTCTGTGGAAAAGTGATCAGTTCCCAAGGCAGGAGAGACACTAGAATAACATCACAGGGGAGGCCTGTCACCACAGTCACTTCACGTTACAGCAGCCCTCTGTTTTCATCAAGGGACGAGGGCACCCATGCTTTTCAAAAGCCCATTTTTAACATGGGCAGATCCTGACTCTAACAGATCCCGATCAGGCACCGACGTGGAGGGTGAAATCATCGGGTCTGCCTGCCCTGCAGATGCCGTAGCTCAGCGTACCCTGGTTCCTCTCTGTGACTGGGCTCCGTGCGGAAGAAGGCGGCTTCTGTGGTTCAGTACTCTACAACAGCGACTGAGAATTTTTCACTGACTTGTGCTTAGGACTGAACCACGCTCAGTTGAGAACAATTAAATTCCCTGTTGACCTTTGCACCACAGGTTTCAAATGGTGTCCAGATAAAACTGCAGAGTGATTCTGGCATTAATTAACTATCTTTCTTCACAACACTCCCAGCCAAGCATGTTCTCCTCCTTTTGCAAATCCATTTTCTTTTGTTGCCAAGTGCTAGGTAACCCTCCGTTCATTCACTCCCCAAATATTTACTGAGCGTATACTAGGTATCGACACTGTTCTAGGCTCAGGAAAGAATGTAAGCACCAATACAAACCATGGAAATTGCATTCTACCAGGGTGACATACAGAATAACCCATGAGCGTAATAAATAAGTACATCATAGAGCATGTGAGAATCTAAAACATGCTCTAAAAAAATCTAGTAGGGTGAGAAAGATCCAGGATGCTAGACAAGGTCTGGAATTTTAAACAGGGTGGTCAGGGAGGCCTCACTGAGAAGATGACATTTAAGCAAAGATTTGAAGGCAAGGAGGGAAGAAGACATGGGGTGACTTGAGAAAAGGGCAGGTCAGGCAGAGGGAGCATCAGGTCAGGCTGAGGTTATGAGGGGGATGTGTTCAAGGAAGAGGAGAGGGAAAAGGAGGGGAGAGGAAGATGGAACAGCCAGGAAGGTGGCCAAGGTGGTTCCCGGACTCAGCAGGGCCACATAAGGACTTTGGCTTTTTCTCTGAGTGAAGCAGAGAGCCTCTGTAGGGTTCAAGGAGAAGAAGGACCTGATCTGGCTGACGTGTCACATGGACCACTCAGCTGCTGCCTTAGAAACAGGCTGCAGGGATGGGCGAGTAGGCAGAGACTGAGCCATCATCTGGGCAGTGTGGTGTGGAGCAGTGGTGGCAGTGGGGGTGGAAAGAAGGGCTCAGACTCCAAGTACCTTCTGAAGGGAGAGTCAACACCAATCCCTGAGGACTGTGAGAGAAAGACAGGCTGACACCAGGGTATTGGCCTGAGCAGGTGAGGATGGGGGAGCAGGTGCAGAGGTGACAGCAAGAGTTCAGGTTTGGCTATGTCAAGTAGAGACATCCTAGAGAGCCAAGTGAAGAGACTGAGGAAGCAACTGGATATCAGCTTATCCTTCAAGGGAAAGATCCAGGCTGGAGACATCAACTTGAGGTCTGGGTCATACTTAAATCCATGAGCCTGGCTGAGATCACCCAGGGAGCGAGTGTAGATGGAGAAGACAAGAGGTCTAAAGTCCAAAGCCCTGGGCATCCCAGAGGCTGGGAGAAGAGGCGGTACCAGCCAAGGAGACTGAGAAAAATGAACCAGTGAGATAAAAGGAAAACAGTGCAGCATCCTGGAAGATGAGTGAAGGAAGTTGTTTCTAGAAGGAGAGTGATCAACTGTGTCAAATGTCACTAACAGATCATATGAAATGAATACCACAACTGACCATCAGCTATCACATCTTAAAGGTTTTGGTAACCTTGACATGAGACCTTTGGGGAGAGGGGTCAAAAACTTGACTGGAAAGGATTTAAGAGCAGGCAGCGAGAGGAACTGGAGACAGATGCATAGACAATTCTGGAAGCACTGTGCTGTGGAAAGCAGCAGAGATAGTAGAGCTCCATGGAGAGAGCCACTAGTGGATGTGGTGTCTAGAAAGGTTTTTTATATAATTAATAGAAGAGAAATATGAATCTGTTTGCACGGTGACAACAATGATCCAATAGGGAAGAGGAAATTGATGGCAGAGGAGAGAGTGTTTCCCAGCAGCATTAGGAGTCCACCCAGCGTCTACGTTCATGAATTTTAAATGAGAAGAGTCCACGTGGCTATTTTTCTCCAGCCACATTTGGCTGCCCGGGTTCAAGCACTAAGTAGGTGGAGAGCTTGATTTCCCCAGGGTGTGGCTTAACCAAGAAAGTTCAACGAAGTGAGAGTTGCGACGAGCGGGCAAGGGAGCGATTCTAGTGAGATACCGTGGCATTGGAGCTGGGTCCGGAGGGCGGAGGGCATCGGGGAGCACACAGGATAAGATTACAGGTCCTGGTGGAAGTGAAGGATTGCTGGAGATGGGATGTATAGGTTACATTTGTGTCCTCTCAGATTCTATATGGTGAAGTCCTAGTATCTCAGAATGTGACCTTATTTGGAAATAGAGTCACAGCCAATGTCATTAGTTACATTAAGGTGAGGTCGTATTGGAATAAGGTGAGCCCCTAAGTCCAACATGACTGGTATCTTCACAGAAATGAAGGTTTGGACACAGACACACACAGGGAGAACGCCACGTGAACATGAAGGCAGAGACTAGAGTGATGTGTCTACAAGGCAAGGAAGACCGAGGATTGCCAGCAAAACACCAGAAGCCAAGGGAAGAGGCATGGAACAGATTCTCCCTCACAGCCCGCAGAAGGAATCCACCTGCTGACGCCTTGATCTTGGACTTCCAACCTCTCGAACTGTGTGAGAAGAAGTGTCTATTGTTTAAGCCACCCTGTTTGTGGTGACTTGTTACACAGCCCTGGCAAATAGGGTGCTAGAGGGTGTGCCCTGGGAAGAGAGGAGGTGGGGTCAGAGAGTGGGGTGCATGTATTGCAATTATGGAGGGCATACGGGGATGGGCAAGGACAGGGTCTGGAGGGACCATGGGAGTGACGAAAGGTGAAGGGCCAGGAGAATGGCGAGATGATCTATGTGCATATTGAAACTGCCAAGAATCAAGACAGGAATAGGACTGTGGCCACCAGGCAGGAGCACAGAGGAAGGACCTTGAGGTGGTGGATGTCAGCAAAATGAGAGGAACGGGTGACATTACCTGACGACCTGACATTCAAGGCAAGACGTTTTTAGGGAGGAAAGAGAATGATCCAGAATTGGCAATGAGGAGTGAAAAGGAAATGCATCCCACCTCTAAGTCTCATGGCACAAAACTGTGGTGGAGAAAACCAGGGTCACCACGTGACAGGAGTGCAGGAGAACAGGAAGACAATGTTTTCAGCAAAGAGCCAGGTCTCCATCAGAACAAGACGGTGGCGGGAACCTCCAGGGATGAGGTTGAGGCTATCGGGTTTTGCTAAGAATGGACCGTGAGCTTCAGCAGGCCCAGAAGATGGCAGGGTTGAGGGAGGGTAGGAGATGTCCTCCTCTATGTTCACGACTAATGCTGATCCAGTTGGACTAATTACTTCCTTTGTCTGAAACCTGTATACTAGCCAGCATGTTAAATGTAATAAAAAGCCAATATAATAAATATCCAGTTTCCAGCTGTAATTACTCAAACACTTTTTCTCAGAGAACCCTCATCACCTCCATGTTCTGGCTGTAGCTAATTCTGTTCCAGTACCTACTTCCTTTTTTTTTTAATTTTTGGCTGCGTTGGGTCTTTGTTGCTGCATGTGAGCTGTCTCTAGTTGGGACGAGCGGGGGCTACTTCGTTGCAGTGTGTGGACTTCTCATTTCGGTGGCTTCTCTTGTTGCAGAGCATGGGCTCTAGGTGCACGGGCTTCAGTAGTTGTGGCGCACGGGCTTAGTTGCTCCGTGGTATGTGGGTTCTTCCTGGACCAGGGCTCGAACCCGTGTCTCCTGCATTGGCAGGCGGATTCTTAACCACTGCGTCACCAGCGAAGCCCAGTACCTGTTTCTTACACAGCTAAAAGCAGTAGTGAAGCTTGGCTTTTTTTCTGGGACTCATAGAAATCACGGCTGCTGCGGCTGCCTGTTCCTTCCCTGAAAAGCATTCTTTCTCTTTGCTGCAATGGAGATGGGGTTCAGAGGAAGAAGAAACCAAATTCCCAGGTGAGTGTCTCCTAAGAGACTTCTACCATCCTCTAACATAGGCATCATCTTGGCATCCTCTACTCTGTAGTTACTTTGGGGATCTCTGCACTGACATGCCCTTTCCCACAATAGCTCAGAATTGATTGATTTCATGCCCACTTAGGATGGACCACAAAAGGGCAGACTTTATCCCTAATTTACAAAACCTCACAGAAACTTTAAAAAAGCTGAGGGTTGCGTCTTTATGGGTCATTCATTTATTCATTCAACAAATATTTACTAGACAGTGGCAGGAAATCATTAAGCATGGTGTCAATAAACAAACTGATATGTAATATAAGATCCAGTAGTGACAAGTAAGATGAAGAAAGATAAAGCAGAATAAAAGGGTAGAAAATGCATGCAGGGAGTAATATGTTGGTACCAGTCAGTTTTCCTTTCTTCACGTCTACAAGGTAAACCCCTATCGCACTGCAACCGATTTCAACTGATTTCAGAGGATTTCATGCAGCTGGCTTGTTGCTCTGTCTGGGACATCAGAGGCTGTAAAAAGTCACCACCACAAGTGTAGCCTCTTCAGCTTTGTTGATCTAGAAATCCAGCTTTGCCCATTCACCCAAGGCGGATCAGACTCTGGGGAGCTGTTTCCAGCTAATCATACAAAAGGAGACACTTCTTTAAATCAGAACGTTAATTTCTTGATCTATAATAGGCACCATATCTGACCAGACGGCAGGCTCTGCTCTTTGCTCAGGTATGTCTTTCTAGCAGGGAAATCCTCTTAGAAAAACACATTATGCTATATTCAAATGTTTGATTACCATGACAACCCATAGGGACCCTCCTGCATGGACCTGGGCCTGGAGGTGTGTGATTAGAAGAGCAGACTGTGATTTTGTGTGATTAGGAAAAGGCACCCTTCCTTCTGGTAGATGCAGGCCCACGTTAGGTTGACAAGGAGAAGGGGGGCTAGATTTCAGCCCCGACTCATTTTTTAGGGTAGGTGTTGTTGTGCAGTGTACAACCTGGACAACTGTATATAGCAGACCAAATGGAAGCAGTAAATTAAAACAAAAGTAGTTGGGTATCTTAAGGAATATTTCCATTAAAGTATGTGGTATGGGGTATCAAGAAGAGTGAATGTCATGAAATGATGCCTTTTACACCTGCCAGCCTGTGTGAAACACGTAAAAAATCAATGTTTCTTTCCCTAATCTACTTATAAAATAATTGATCCAACTGTGAACAGGCCTTTTTTTTTTTTTTAAATGGTTGAAAATATTTTAAAGTCATTCTGGAAAGTGTTCACATTTCCACACTCTATCTCACTGCAAGAAAAAGTTCAGGCAACTTCACTTCTGTGGGAGAGGCTAGAATCCCAGAGAGAAAGAGATTAGATAGCCTGGGTTTGCCCCTCCCCGCCAATAGAATTAGGCCTCACCGATCCCCCACCCAGTCAGAGGACCCGCAGCGGGCAGGCTCGGAAGGGCTGCATCAAGTTTCGTCCTGTCTCACAGGTCTGACCCGCTCCCTTACTGGGCCCGCAGGGTGGCCAAGCCCAAGGTCACATTTCCTTTCCTTTCTCCTCCATTTGTCCTCCTTCCCCGGTCCTTGGCTTGAAGGACAGTTTCTTGATCAGAAGAAATCGATTCTAAGGCGATAATCATTTGAAAACATGGATCAGGTCTGCCCTTAACGTTCATGGGACGTGAGGCAAGAATCCGATGAAGACCTACAAACGTAAAACTTCTACATATTTAGAAGTTATAATCCATGCTAACAAGCTGTTGAATGAAACATGCTCTATTATTCTTCCTGATAAATGCACCTTCAAAGGGAAGCAGAATGCCAGGCATAGGAATGCAGCAGTACAGGGAGGGCCAGCTCCCAGCCCACAGCCCGCACCGTCCCACAGCTAGCCCTCCATGCGGGCTTCCTCCAGCCACTAGCGGGTATGGCAGCTCACACAGCCAAGCTCCATCCACAGCCCCACCAAGAGCTGCCCCCAGCCACCAGTAAGACCGAAGGCTGCCTACAGCAGGGTGCGCCCTCTGGAGCTCAGACCAGGGAGGAAGCTTGTGTAGAGCCTGGGAGCCGGCTCAGTGCCATTTGGGCAGAAAATTCCAGGGGCCCAGTTCCCAGATCATGTCCTAGAAAGTTTGTCCTAGGCTCCAGCTGGTATATCCCCTTAAGCTCACTGATTCCCCATCACATGGCCAGAACAGGGTCCTCTAGACCAAGGACCCGAAAGCAGGAGCCCTTTGGCCTGGATCTCAAGGTGGTACTGTCACTGACTAATTTTCATCCTAGCCACTTCAATTGTGCATCTAATCTTCTCAAAATATGGTCCAGAAGAAGCCTGTTAAAACGTAAATTCCTGAGCCTTAACCCAGACCTATGAATCAGATTATCTGGACGTTGTTTCCAGGAATCAACATTTTAAAACACTCTTCCTAAATGACTCTTAAAAGTTGAGAACCGCTATCAAACAGCTAGGGCCCTGCCTTTCACACGGAATCCATCAACTCTATCCCCCAAAAGCTGGGCCCCGGAAGGAGCTGATGAACTGCTCCATTCTAGAGACGTTACCATCTAGATAACCCTGTTGGTCTTCAGAAGCTAAGGCCAGACTCTTCATTACAGTGTTACATAAACACTGCCCACACTGTACTCTCCAGTTCCAAGAACACCATGACCTAATTCCTGGCAAGTTGCAGTGTGATTGAGTAGGCTGCAATTTCCTTCTAGCCAGCTTCCTGGGAACCATGATCTCTTGATGAGGATCCTGGAAACATGCATGGTTTCCCAGTGGTAGTGGGGCAATTTTTAAATTATCATTAAACTCTGTGCGTTTTAATTCCTGTCACCCTTTCCTTTCGCCCACCATTCAGCAGTCATTGGGCACTTTCTGTGTACATCATCCTCAGGGTAGAATCATCCAGGCAGAACAAAAGCCATGGGTTATGAGCTACCAGGAAGACTTTGGTTCATCTATAGCAGAGACTGCGGTCTGCAGGGCATGGCTTTCTATAGTAAGTGGCATGTGTCTGAGAGAGGAAAAGAGGCTTTCTCCTTTTTAAAATATTTTAAATACTAGAGGCTTAACTTTAAATATCAAGATCCAAAGCCCATGGATTCAGAGAACCTTATACATAAACCACTGATGGGAGAAGAATGTAAATGCTGACTAAAAGTAAGTAGAAATGTAATGAATGGGGGGGAAAATCATAGCGGATATGACTGGGATTCAGACACTGGTAAGTCCCTGAGAAAGTCCCCAGCTCTCCATCCCCAACACCAAGTTCTGAAGAAGACATGGGGAACAACAGGTTAGATATCCAGATAGAAACCCAGATGGGTCCATGGAGGGCTCTGAAGGAGAAGGACCAGCGCTGGCTTCCTAGTAAGATGCATGCTTCCTGAGAGTCTGCAAGCTTCATAGAAAAACCCTATGTCCAACATGGCGCCTGAGTGAGAGATGAGCAATGGTCAAGGCAAACAGCCAAGGAGATGGGCCTCAGAGAGCCCCGCACATCCCAGCAGGGCACAAGAGGTGGAACTAAGAGGTGCTACATGCCTGTAAAGGGCACTCGGCACGGAAGAGGTCCCTGATTGGTAGGGAACTCAGGATATATGAATGTGACAACTGAAGGCCATGATGGGGCCAGAGACAACACCATTCATGCAGCAGGAAGAGAGGAGATGCCCAAGACTGGGTGGGACAAGCCACACCTCAGCAGAGGCCAGCAGGGACAGAAACGACCTCATCCCACCCCACCCCCTTGGTATAGCTGGGAGAAAAGAAGAATGAGGATTGAGGGAATCTGAGTTTCAAACTTGAAGCAACTGAATCATATTATTAAGCTTCTATTACTGCCATTAGAACTAGAAGGCAAAGTTAAATTTCATTACAGAGAAACAGACTATATATCTGCACACCTGGCTTACACAGTCTGACACTGTAACATAGATAAAATATCCAACCTTCCACATAAGCAACAAATCCCTTGGACCTAGTCTGTTCTGTGTTTGGCTATTTCCAGACCAGTGTGTGTCCATTTTTACCAGCTTCCTTTTGAGAAGAACTATTTCTGGACCCTCAGATTCCTGAATCCAGATTCTGGGGCTATACCCCATTTGAAGCCCTATTTGAGGCTTGTCATACCTTCCACATCCTTACACATAGCCCTCAAACATCTTGCAAGTATGTGTCCTTGCCGTGTCAGGGCTGAGATTTGATTTTACCCTGCCTACAAGCTAATAAGTTGACCTGTTACTATTTCATGGCTGCTGGCAGAAAACAAGAGGCTCCTGGGTCAAAGACAAAGGGCTTTGATACTCACAGCACAGTAAGAAGCATGAGTATCAGTATATTTGCCTCGGTTCCCATTGCCCTCAAGACCCACAGAGGCAATATGATGGTCCTTGATAGATAATATGCAGTAGGTTTGTGTCACAACTGAGTTTGAAGAATCCATATTTTTATAGCAAACAGTAAGCAAGACTTACTGCTTGGGGGCTTTTTACCTGGTCTCTCAAAGTTACCAGCTGCATACACAACCCTGAGAAATGGTCCAGGTAAAAGAGTGGTCAGGGCCTTGCAGACTTGATATAGCCAGCATGATGTGTAGGAATAGAAGAGGCCCAAAGAGAACGGTCTTTCCCAACATACAGGAGAGGAAACCTAGTGACTCAGGACACAACATGGTAGTATGGGCAAAGTTCCAAACTAGGAGCCTGAAGGACCTGGGCTCTATCCGTTCTGCCATTTAGTGGCCATATGATGTGGTCAAAACCTAATCCTTCTAGGCCATAGCGTTCTCATCTCTAAGTCAACAGTAATCACACATGTCTTGCCCACCACAAATGGTTGTTATTAAGACCAAATGAGCTACTTTGTGTGAAATCACCTTAGAAACTCTAAAATACTATATACACTAAGGAATTGTTACAATTATCACAAATCCATCACCACCTTCTTTAAAAATAATTCAAATGACATCTACTTCTAATTTTTGTGCAGAGAAACATGGGATATAGATGAAAAATACTCAGAGGAGATGATCACTGACTTTCGATTTAAGATTATATTAAGCTCTAGCTTTATTCTGTGCTGTAAACTCCTTGAGGGAATCTTGTTTGCATGTTCATCTTTGCATCTCAGCACAGTTCCAGGAACATAGTAATCATAGGAATGATAATGGAGTCTTGGTCTCCAACATAATTAAACCCATCCGAAGAGAGAACCAACTTCAACATAAACCTGCTTTGTAAAGTTCATAAATAACAGATGAGGCCATGTCTCAAGGCGCTGGCCAAAAATTGAGAATTTTGAGAACTGTGTACAATTTTGTTCTTTTTTGTTACTATTTCTCCTACTCTGCTTTTCGGTCACAAGAGCTCATATCAACAGCACACCCACGTCTGCCCTTCTCTATGCTCTAAATTTTCCTGTCCACTTTTTTCCCCATTAAGTCCATCATCAACAACTGTTAAAGCAGAAACTAACACACCATTGTAAAGCAATTATACCCCAATAAAGATGTTTAAAAAAAATAAAATGCAAAAAAAAACTGTAAAGATTTGACACATTAAATTTTTCGTCTTCAAACTTTTTTCTCTCATACTCCCTAAAAGAATTTTGAAAAGCTATGTATCCCCTATATTTTCAAGTAGACACCTAAAATATTTCACCATAAATTTGAACAGCTTCATAATGGAAAAGAATATGTATATATGTGTGAATAACTGAGTTGCTTTGCTGTACAGAAGAAATTAACACAACATTGTAAATCAACTATACTTCAAAAAAAATCTAAAACAATTTGAACAGCTTCAAAAAACGTACTTTCTAGCATATTGTAAATATTGAATTTTAAGTAAAACTTGTGTCATACCTTGTATCCAATAGACCCTAAAGGCCAAAGCAATTTGATAACCATCCTCACTCACTTAAAAGTTCACAGACAAAAAAAAAAAAAAAAATTCACAGAGAAGCTGTTTTTTGACAACTGGAAATTTTGTATCATACCTTTTTCTCCTTGATCTCATATTTTCCCAAAAGAATCTTACTAATGTAATATATTTTTATATTTGAAAGATTTTATATGATCACTCTATTAACTTCTCTACAATAACAGAAATAATTGTCCATAGGTGGAAGTTTAAACATTGTAATTTTGTATTTGTAAAGTCTTCTGGATTGAGCTATCTTTACAATGATTTTTAGTATAAAATTGACCAAAGAAGTATGAATGTATAACATATTTTGAGAATTATAAAGAATAGCAAGTAAGGCTTTAT
The DNA here is from genome assembly GCF_039906515.1 of Pseudorca crassidens. NCBI lineage: Eukaryota > Metazoa > Chordata > Mammalia > Artiodactyla > Delphinidae > Pseudorca > Pseudorca crassidens. The sequence goes on along the minus strand of NC_090303.1, from coordinate 18,363,085 downwards.
TGGACAATTGTTCTAAATGAATAGATGGCTCTTTTTAACAAGTTCCCGTATCTTTGGCTGTTACTGATAGAGTGACACAGGATTCAGCATCCATTCTACTCCTATTTTTCATTTTTATAGACATATGTCCTGAAAAACTTGTTAAATTAAATAAGTAATGAGAATTTTAGGCATTTTCTTTCTTTTTTTAATTGATATATATATTTTTTTAATGTATCCTTATATATAATCCCACTCTACCCTTGATTCATCACCACAGAGCAATCCCTTCCCTGCAGTTTCTTTGATAAACCTGTACTATACAAGACTCTAATTTAACTTTAATTTTACAGAAATCTCCTTTGAGTAACAATTACTTGTACAATTCCATATTTCTATAGTTTGTTAAAACTTTAGTCTCAACGAATCCAACCAAACACTGTTTGTTGGCAAAAGATCTGACTTGAATCTCATGCCCAGTAAATCCTCGTATAACCCCCTGAAATCCCATTCATTTCTCCCTACATCACACCTCCCAGTGACTCCTAAGTGCATGCAGGTCCCCTCATTCCCTTGCATCTCTCCTCCCACAAACACGGCCCATGACCTCCTTCCTATGGGGCTGAGAGTTTACTGGGGTGAGTGATGTGGTCAAACCTCCTGGCTGTACATTTCCCGGGACACAGAGAGACCAACCCCACAGAGGAGGTGCCTCCCTGACACCATCAATCATGACCCAGACGCAAAAGGACACACCTGTCCCCACACAATCCAGGACCCCCAGCCTCACACAGCCACACACGAGGCACCACCACAGCCAGTCACAAACGAAGCCACAGAAGGTGCCCTTGTGCTGTGACAGGAACACACATCCCAGTGCCTGCCGCCTCCTGAGCCTCTCTTCACCCACAGATGTGGGAGGATCAGTGTGGGCAGGTCAGTTTCCAGGTGATAAGACAAGCAGATGCAAAGCATTCGAAAAAGACAAAAGGAGTGACTCAGAAGCCCTATTTTCCAACAACATTTCTGATGACCCAGCACTGTTTTCACTGAAACAAAATTTAAGGAGTTGTTTCTCTCTCTGGTGCCTGAGCACTTCTTGCCCCACTAGCTTCCTCATACTTTCTGGGTTTTATATCTACTGTGACTAAAAATGCACACAATACAGTGGAAGGAGTAGGAATTCATGTGATGCTGAGTCAGCAGAGGAGTGTGTAACTCATCTCATCCCAGGTCAGCACAGAAATCAGAGCTGGTTTATGGAGACCTCCTAAGAGAATGAGAACATCCTTCTAAGAGAGCTCATTGTGTGCCCAGGACAATGGAAAAAGGAGTCAGGCACACGGCCCTGGATAGAAGGACACAGGGAGAGTTGGGGAGGGTGGGGACACGTTGCTTCCAGGAAAGAATCTCTAAACATTTTCTCAGACATTGCCTCTCTGTCTTAGCCGTGACGACCACCTGGAGTCCTTTTCAATACTGGCCTTAGTCTGTCTGAGCTGCTAGAACAAAGTATCACCCACTGGGTGGGTTATAAACAACAGAAATTTATTGCTCACAGTTCTGGAGGCTGGCAGTCCAAATCAAGGCACCAGCATTGTCCCCTTCTGGAGAGAGTTCCCTTCCTGATTTGTGGCTGGCGCCTTCTCACTGTGTCTTTACATGATGAAAAGGGCTATGGAGCTCTCTGAGGACTCTTTTATAAGGGCACTTATACAGTTCATGAGGTCTCCACCCTCATGACCTAATCACCTCCCAAAAGTCCACATCCTAATACTGTCATCTTTGGGGGTTATATATCAATATACTAATCTGGGGGGAAAGAAACATTCAGACAATACCATGGCCCAAGGTACATTCCACTGTACTTCAAAATATAAAATGCAGTGTTGAATTACCACAGACAGCATTATTCTAATCCTATTTCCAGTTTTTAAAATAGGTCATACACTGGTTATTTTCCAACATTCACACCATTTTGGCAGACTAGACAATTAACTGGATTTCATCTCACTACAAATTCTTTTCTCTTCCTCCTCTTGCTCCAGGTTAAAGTAGGACAATGAGGCATTTCCCCATTCAATTAGATAAAAATATGAGCAACACCTACACACACCACTTAAGAACACCCAGAATGGTGACAGAATATCTTGGCAGAAATTGTACACCCAACCCTAATATGTTAGGTCCTAAAAAACCAGTAGACCCTTTTTTACATGATTGAGAAGCTCAGTGACTCTGGCCATAAAAGGGTCATCACAGATTCCACAGTGACCCCATCCCTCTTTCCATCTTTGTCAGAGACTCCAGGGCACAGGGATTTGCAGTGAACCTCATGGGTCTGGTCCCACTCAGATACACAGCCCAAAACATTCCCACCTTCTACCTGTCCAGCCAGGGCATGAATGGGGCAGCTCAGGACAAGGCAGGGTGAGTACCTGTCCTGCCTAATGGTGCTAACACAGCTCTGAGTTCCTCTCCTGCTGGGGAGCCCTTCTCTCCTGTTTTCTGCCCTGAGGTTGAACAGAAGGAAGCATTCACCTGCCTGGACTTGGCTCCAGAGCTTTGTACAGGGAAGTGTCAATCAGGATGGGCCACAGTTATAGGGACAGGGTCCCTGGACCTCATCTCCCCACAGAGGTGCCATTATCACATCATCTGTAGTATAGGTGACACTGTCTGCATGGAGAGTCTGGGGCATCTCCAATGAGGAGCAAATCTTATCCCCAGTGCAAATCACCCTCATCCATGTCTGGATTAGCGACAACTCCTGGCAATTATTGAGAAGATCTACATGAGCAGCTGAGCAGAGGGCACAGAAAGTATTTTATGCTCCCAGTTGGAGAATCCAGGTTTAGAACGAAAGTCATAACTGGGGGGAGGGGACACTCAAAGTGCTCCAGGGGCTCCCTTCACTGTGTTTCCCGTTGGGCGTTTTCCTTCATGGTCTCACTTTTCCAAACTGTTCCAAAGTCTCTTCACCCTGATCATTAGCACACCATCCGAAGGCTGGACTTTCCCCTGAGATTAAGTTCCACAACCCTTGATATTTATGGTCTCAGGTCTGTTTAATCTGGAAAATAGCTCCTTTGAAGCCAGTGTTTCCTTCCTCAAAATCCTCAGGTCTCTGTTGTGTCTACATGACTCTGTAAGGAGATCATAATTTGTTCTAAGACACACACGGATCTCTCTCCTTGAGTCTCTCATTGGACCATCAGCCTGTCCTTGTGTTCTGGGCAGTTATTGCCAGAAAGAACCATTCTTTGAGGACAGCAGAAGGCACAGTGTGGGCAGAGAAGACATCTCCATTTCTCAAGCTCACAGTCCAGAAGCCAAGATCTGGAGTCAGTTGAGTCTTCCCTTGTCGATGCACAGATTCCTTCCAAATGCCCACATCCCATTCTTGGCTGGACCCCACGTCCACCTCCCAGTAATGGCGGCCAGAGGTGAACAGAGGGAATCCCAGGACACAAGTTGTATGGTTGAATCTCTCAGGTCAGGACCTTTGCTTCTGCTTGAAAAACCCTCAACAGACAGTTTTCAGGTCCTCAGAAATGATGAGGTACTTGTTGGCTGTGTCAACATCCAAGGTCACATCCACTTGGAACTTCCGCATCCTTTGGTTCATCTGGAGGACAGCTCTCAGCTGGAGCCCTGACTCCTTAACCTTTGAAACCAGAGCTCAGAGCTTGAGAGCACAACTGAGGTCATTCTTTTTGAGACCACAGAGCAGTTGGGGCACAATAAACCCTCCCCATCAGGCTCCTTCTGCAGTGAATCGAAGCACTGGAAGCAGCAGACATATTCACATTTCAGGTACATGCGGTTTTCAAGATAAGTCAGGCAAACCATACATTTACTTGCTTCTTTAAAGTGTTCAGCCATGGGTCCTCTCTGCTCAACTAGGTCCAGCTGCTTCCCCTGACAGCTCAGTTCTAGGCATTTTCCTATGGAAATGCCACTGTGCTATTTGAATGCCTTCTTAATTACAAGTCAAAAAGAGCAGTGATCTATTATCAAAACAAATATTTTTTTTTTTAAAGAAGATGTTGGGGGTAGGAGTTTATTAATTAATTTATTTATTTTTGCTGTGTTGGGTCTTCGTTTCTGTGTGAGGGCTTTCTCTAGTTGTGGCAAGCCGGGGCCACTCTTCATCGCGGTGCGCAGGCCTCTCACTGTCGCGGCCTCTCTTGTTGCGGAGCACAGGCTCCAGACGTGCAGGCTCAGTAGTTGTCAGTAGTCAACAGGCTCACGGGCCTAGTTGCTCCACAGCATGTGGGATCCTCCCAGACCAGAGCTCGAACCCGTGTCCCCTGCATTAGCAGGCAGATTCTCAACCACTGTGCCACCAGGGAAGCTCCCCGAAATATTTTTAATTATCTACCTATTGACAACTTGGTTAGGTCCTTCTTTTATTTTGTTGAAAGCAAAGAATTGAAAATGACCTAATTTACCAAAAAAAATTTTTTTTTACCCAGTCATTAGAGTTCTTCACTTTCTAGGAAATATGACCCCAAAAAGCTTATCACATGCTACTGATTATACTGTTCAACTTTTTCTCAGAGGCCTTTTTCTTATGGAGCTAAAATAGATGAAACTGGGTTAAAAGCAAAATTGAAATTGTGTATTTTAGAACTTTTCTTTTTTTTTAAATTTATTTAATTTATTCATTTTTGGCTGGGTTGGGTCTTCGTTGCTGTGCACAGGCTTTCTCTAGTTGTGGAGAGCAGGGGTTACTCTTCGTTGCGGTGCGCGGGCTTCTCATTGCTGTGGTTTCTCTTGTTGCGTAGCACAGGCCCTAGGCACGCAGGCTTCAGTAGTTGCAGCACGCGGTCTCAGTAGTTGTGGCTCACGGGCTTAGCTGCTCTGTGGCATGTGGGATCTTCCCAGACCAGGGCTCAAACCCGGGTCCCCTGCATTGGCAGGCGGATTCTTAACCACTACGCCACCAGGGAAGCCCAGAACTTTTCTTTCTGACTGTAAGCAAAGGCATATATTAATGTCATATTTCATTTTGTAAGGACATCTCAAAATGCGTACTAAAGATATGACAGAAATACAGACAGACGATGGAGGATATTTATTTGTATATAAGTGATTTCTTCCCAAAATAGGTTGAAGTCAATTATGTTTAGGTAATTACACATTTCACAGAATTGGAATCAGTATATTAACATTTGAGAGGGAAATATTAATACTAATTAAATCAAGCTGGTTTTCTGAATGTGTAACATATTTTGCTTAGGTCATTTTATACTAGATTTGCACTTGGGGAACTTTTTTATTTGCTTTTGAAACTAAATAGATGTTCTATTTTTAGGAGTATAGTTTAAATATTTTACGCAAATTGCAAGAGAAAAGAACTCGGTTGCAAATAAGTACATGCTTACAAAATGTACATTAAGTATTGTTGAGAATATTATTTAAAGTATAATCTGCAACATATTCCTGTTAAGTTGCTTAAACCTAATGCTTTGGACCGAATTGTGTCCCCCCAACATTCCTAGGTTGAAGACCTAACCACTCCCCACCCCCTGTCCACAGCATGTCTGTACTTGGAGAAAGGGCCTGTGAAGACGTTAGAAAGGTTAAATAAGGTCATTAGAGTAGGTCCCTAATCCAACAGGGCTGATGCCCATATAACAATAGGAAGAAACACCAGATCTCTCTCCCCTATGTGAGGACACAGGGACAAGGTGGCCGCCTGCGAGCCAGGAAGAGGGTCCTCATTAGAACTGGACCATACTGCCACCCTGATCTCAGACTTCCATCTCGAGAACTATGAGAAAGTCTATTTCTGTCATTGAAGCCCCTCAGTCTATGGTATTTTGTTATGGCAGCCCAAGCTAAGATACCTAATATGTACATGGTAGGATTTAATAAATGAGCAGAAAAGTGGTTGATGAGTGACAGTGAGCAGGACATTTTAACTTTCATAAAACGTGAGTATGGATTTCATATTTTGCTAACTTTTACCAAAAGTTAATGAAAATGTTTCTCCTATGAATTTGAATAAATATTCAAGAGAACACAAAACACTAACTTACCTCTAATATATGTTTCTTATTAGAAAATAAAACGTTGACATGTGGGAAGAACATGTGGGTCTTTTCACCTTGATATCATACAAATTATACCAGTGAGACTAGACTAAAATGCAGATAAATGAGCATATTCACTGAACTCATCCTCTTTACTGAGATGGTGAAACTGCAGAGAAAGGGTGCTTCATAGCAGACTGGTATTTCCCAGCATGCTGCTTTCAAATCTTGAATATTTCAAAACAGCTAGCTAGCTAAGTACAGAAACCCGTCATGAGTTTGTCACCTGGGCGAATAACGCGCTGCCATCTTCCATATTTCCAAGAAATGTTCTTTTTACTCTGTTCTCAATGATTTCTTTCCTCAGGAACAATACCTTCTCTGCCAGTAATGAAGACCAAAAACAAACAAACAAACAAACAAACAACCGTCACCTCTCCCCTCCACTACATAATTCCATTACAGACTTGAAATCAAAAACATCCAAACATACATCAGCTTATCTGTTTAAGGTATTGTCTCAATCTGTCCAGGCTGCTATAACAAATTACCATAGACTGTGTGGCTTAAACAAGAAACTCTTATTTCTCACAGTTCTGGAGCCCAGGAAGTCCAAGATCAAGAGGCCAGAAGATCTGGTGTCTGATGAGGCTCCTCTTCCCAGTTTGTAGATGGCTGTCTTCTCATTGTAACCCCATATGACTGAGAGAGTGGGCTCCAGTGTTTCTTCTTATAAAGGCATTAATTGTATTCATCAGGGCACTGCCCTCAGGACCTAATTACCTTACAAAAGCCCAGCCTCCAAATACCATCACATTGGCAGTGAAGATTTCAACATACAAATTTTGTGGGGACACGTTCATTCCATAAGAGTTATGCTTTGCCTTAACAGAGATAACCATAAGACACAGAAAGACTTGATACCCTATTACCTTTAGTTCATGGTGCCATTTTGCTTAAAGAGGGCTCTCAAATACCTGTAGTTTGAGTTGCCTCTGCTCAGTGCCCCAGAGGTTTCTATAGCCAAGACAAAGTACCATAGCATGGTTTGGGTTGGATGAGACCTCTTCTGTAAGGCAGAAGAAGGGAAATTGTGGAAGGCAAGACAGAAAAGGAGAAGCAGCCTGATGCAGGTGCATTTGTAAGCAGATGAATACAGAAAAAAAAAAAAAAAATATATATATATATATATAGAGAGAGAGAGAGAGAGAGAGAGAGAAAATTTGGAAATTGATTCCCTTGAAATTATCTGAATCTGTACACCTCTTGGAATTGCTTCATGCACCCCCAAAGCTATGCAAACCCCAATTCAAATGAAATATTCCTACTACTGCTAATAATTTTCATTGCAATGTACTAAGAGCCTACTTTAAAGTAAGTATTATATTCGGTTCTTCAAATAGATCAACTCATTTAAATTGTGTCCATCAGGTGAGAGCCATTATTAACCCCATTTTACAGATGAAGAAATTGGGACTCAGAGAAGATAAGTAATTTGCCCAGAATCTCACAGCTGGTAAGTGCCAAAGCCAAATTCAATCCTAGGTCCATCTGACTCCAGAGCCTGTACTTTGTGATAACCTTATGTGGCCTTGTATATGTGTTCTTGATTGACAGCAGCTTAATAAGTATCCCTCCTAGATAACTGGTACTCCCCAAAGAATGATTCTCTAACGGTGGATTTTCAGAACTATGTAGCAGAGCTGGGTTTTTTTTTAACATCTCTATTGGAGTATAATTGCTTTACAATGGTGTGTTAGTTTCTGCTTTATAACAAAGTGAATCAGCTATACATATACATATATCCACATATCCCCTCCCTCTTGCACCTCCCTCCCACCCTCCCTATCCCACACCTCTAGGTGGTCACAAACCACCGAGCTGATCTCCCTGTGCTATGCGGCTGCTTCCCACTAGCTATCTATTTTACATTTGGTAGTGTATATGTGTCCATGCCACTCTCTCACTTTGTCCCAGATTACCCTTCCCCCTCCCCATGTCCTCAAGTCCATTCTCTACATTTGCGTCTTTATTCCTGTCCTGCCCCTAGGTTCTTCAGAACCATTTTTTTTAGATTCCATATATATGTGTTAGCATACAGTATTTGTTTTTCTCTTTCTGACTTACTTCACTCTGTATGACAGACTCTAGGTCCAACCACCTCACTACAAATAACTCAATTTCATTTCTTTTTATGGCTGAGTAATATTCCATTGTATATATGTGCCACATCTTCTTTATCCATTTGTCTGTCGATGTCCTGGCTATTGTAAATAGTGCTGCAATGAACATTGTAGTACATGACTCTTTTTGAATTATGGTTTTCTCAGGGTATATGCCCAGTAGTGGGATTTCTGCGTTATATGGTAGTTCTATTTTTAGTTTTTTAAGGAAGCTCCATACTGTTCTCCATGTGGCAGAACTTTGAGAAATATTTTCAACAAAACAGTCTTCCCAGTACTTCCTCAAATCATTAAATAAATAAACATATTTCTCTTCTCTTTATACACATATTACTCTATTTTAATGAGGTTGCAATGGGGAAATCAACTATGAATAACAAATAAGCATTCAAATTAAGAAAACTTTATATTATTCCAAGGTCTTTATTTTGCCCACTGTTAGCAATCCTCTCCTCATGTTTTCATAATTAAGGTACTTTGCGGTCACTGGATTTTTTTCCCCCAAAATACTCTCCCAAAGGATTAATTCTTTAATTCTCAGTTTGTGGTCTAAACCTGTGAATGAATCTAAAAATCCCTTTATTGATTAACCACAGAGTTAAAAATTGAAGGTAATGATGACCATAATAGTAAACCCTAAAGAATACTGCTTTCTGCAAAGAAATAGACAAATTTATGGTAACTTAAAAAAACTAGTCTCTTCTTCAACCTATTTCACACGTGTACACACACAATTTTCAGGGTAACTTTGAGTAATTCATAATGGAGCCTGAACTAACATTTAGCTACTTACTCTTTTTTTATTGAAGTCTAGTTGATTTACAATGTTGTATTAATTTCTGCTGTATAGCAAAGAGATTCAGTTATACATATATATACATTCTTTGTTTAATATTCTTTTCCATTATCATTTATCATAGGATATTGAATATAATTCTCTGTGCTATATAGCAGGACCTTGTTTATCCATTCTATATATAAAAGCTTACATCTGCTAACCTCAGCTACTTATTGTTTAAGACAAATTAAAGCTTGTTTTCTTGGGTAGAGTTGGGATCCATGTTTTCTCAGGCATATAAACATGTGAGAAGTGGCAAGGCATAGAGTGAAAAAGGCAGGTCAGTTCCCTACATTAGAGATTTAGGAGAGGAGAGGAGAGTCAGCTTAATGATCTAGACTACAAACATCATACAGCAGTCACTGAGACAAAACAGCATCTCAGGTAAAGCCAGTTACACTACACTGCTGAGACACTGCTAAATGAGGTAGAGTGGGGAACCCCCAAATCTAAGGAATTTAGCAAGCAAAGAGAAGGAGAGAGAGATTGGGCTAGCTCTTAAGAGTATATTCCATGTAAAAAAAAAAAAAAAAGGGTGCAAATGAACTTATCTAGAAAACAGAAATAGAGTCACAGATGTAGAAAGCAAACTTATGGTTACCAAGGGGTGAGGGGAGGAAGGGATAAATTGGGAGATTGGGATTGACATATACACACTACTGTATATAAAATAGATAACTAATAAGGACCTACTATATAGTACAGGGAACTCTACTCAATACTCTATAATGACCTATATGGAGAAATAAGCTAAAAAAAGAGTTGATAATATGTATACGTATAACTGATTCACTTTGCTGTACAGCAGAAACTAACACAACATTGTAAATCAATTATACTCCAATAAAATTTTTTTAAAAAGAGTATATTCCATAAAAATAATGAACAAAGATCTACTATGAAACAATAACAATGTCATATTTTCATGTTTTGCTTAAAGAAATTTTCATGCAAATGTATTCTTCATAACAGCCCGTGGAGTTTGTGGAACAGATACCATTTTTATTATGTGGCAGAAAAGGAAACCCAGGCACTGAAGAGACTGGGTGAATTGCCCAGTGGCCCTCAGCTGCTTCCTGGCACAGTAATGACCAGACAGACCCCAGCCCAAGGGGGTCCCACTTCTTTCTAGTAATCTGAGACACTCTCTGCTTCCTCTGCCCCACCCTTCTAATGTCTAATATTTGTAATGGCTTCTTCCTGTCACTTCCGGTAACCCCTTCTCCATCTAGTCAATCCCCCTAGGTCTACATCTCCCTCATTCCTCATTTTCATCAAAGGTAGAGACCATAATTAAAATCCGTGCCCCAGCATTCTGTTAGTGGTACCAAGGGCTGGGGACCCAGAAGTCCCCACTGCAAGAAGCTGAGAATTTACATGATCCCACATCAAACTACGACAATGAACTCTGTCAGTGCCCTTTTGTTCCTACTGATGGTTTATTACACTTGCACAGAAATAATGACTGGCCATTTTCTAGTATCTGATAATCTAAAACAATGACTTTGCTTTGTACAGTCTCAACAAGAATATGAAAAAATGCATTTGAGTATCTGTACAGTCCTAAGTGGACTCTGGTTTCCACTGAATGGATTTAAATGCCTTGTCATTTTGATCCTGCATAAATCTTGCCATTTCTGGATGAAGATACATATTTATAAACATCTACTACTGGACAAAAATTGGGCAGACAGTTAAGTTAAAATTTTCAACTATGTTAAGTTCACCTCTCTACTTCTTTGCATATAATGGATTTTTTCATACAAACTCCCTATTTGGTCATGTCTCCCCTGTAACTGCCCAATGTTTAAACCAATGTCAAGTTGCAGTGATAATAATAGGTGGCATTTCTTGGAGTACTGATCTAAGTGCTCTGTATTTTCTCATTAAGCTCGCATAACAACCATATAAGGTAAGTACTCTACATTAATCCCATTTTGCAGATGCAGAAACTAAGACACAAGAGAGGTTATGGGACTTCCCCAAGGCCTTCCGGGCAGCTCAGGCATTTGAACCTAAGCAGTCTGGCTTCAGAGCCCACTTTCTCGATCCCCACACTAAACTGTCTCTGATATTGCATGCTTATAAATTCTATCTTACTTGTTTCATCACTGTATTCCAGCTGCTTGCGTCACCTACATGCCTACCATATCTTTGACTTTAAAAGTTAAACAAATTAACTTATAATGAATTATGAACTTAAACATAAAATATAAAATGATAAAACTTTCAGAAAATAAAACCAGTAGAACATCTTTAGGATTAGATGAAGAGTTTTTAGACTTGACACCAAAAATCATGACCCCTTAAGGAAAACTTTGATAAATTGGACCTCATCAAAGTGTAAAACTTTTGCTCTGCAAAGGACCCTGTTAAGGAAATATAAAGATAAATTACAGACCAGGAGAAAGTATTTGCAAATCTTACATTCAATAAAGGACTTGTATCTGGAATATACAATATAAAGAGCTCTCAAACCTCAACAGGAAGAAACAAATAATCCAATTCACTCCAATTAGAAAATGCACAAAAGACACGAACAGACATTTCATTGAAGAGGATATACAGAGGGCAAATACAGATGTGAAAAGATGTTCAACATCTTAGCCATTAGGGAAATGCAAATTAAAACCTCAATGAGGTATTACTATATACATATCAGAATGACTAAAATTAAAAATAGTGAAAACATCAAATGCTGGCATGTATGCAGAGAAACTGAATCACTCATATTTCTGATGGGAACGTAAAACAGTAGAGCTACTTTGGGTAATAACTTGCCGAAGTGTTATGAAATTAAACATATAATGACCACGTAACTCAGCAAATGCACTCTTGGGTGTTTATCCTAAAGAAATGAAAACTTGTGTTCAAAAACCTGTATAAAAATGCTCATAACAGCTTTATTCATAATAGCCAAAAACTGAAAACAACCTAACTATCCTCCAGCAGGTAAATGGTTAAACAAACTGTGGTATTTCCATACAATGGAAATTTCCATACAATTTCCATACAAAATTTCCATACAATTTCCATACTACTCAGAAATAAAAAAGCAACACAAGTTATATATACAGTAACCTGGATGGATCTCAAGAGAATTAGTAAGAGTGAAAAAAGCCAATCTCAAGAGATTACATGCTGTATGATTTTGTTTATACATTTTTGAAATAACAAAATTCCAGAGATGGAGAACAGATTAGTGGTTGTCAAGTGTTACCTTGATTATGGTGATGTTACATGAAATTACACATGTAATAAAGTTACACAGAGATAGACAGAGATACCCACAAATATACACACACACACAATTGTCCCAATACCAATTTTCTGGTTTTGATATCATACTATAGTTATGCAAGGTGTTGTCTTTGGGGGAAATGGACTAAAGCATACATACAAGCTTCCTACACGTTCTTTGTTACAATTTCCTGTGAACACATAATCACTTCAAAGTAATTAATTTTTTTAAAGTTGGACAGTTAAGACCAAGACCTTAACCCTGAGGCACTCCACTAGATATCCCATTCCAGTTACAAAAATGCTATAATCAACACCATTTGAATAAAGATATTTCTATCAGCCGCAACTATAACAGTATGATCAGCAAGTCTTCATTTCACCATCTTAACCAAAAAAGATCAGGGGGAACTTTAATTGCTTTCCTGAAATTAAGATAAACTATGTTCACAGGCTTCCCCCAACCTACAAGTCTAGAAACTCTACCAGTGAGATTACTAGCAAAACCAGTTCTTGATGAGACCACGATGGGTCTGGGTGATGATTCCTTTTGTATGTGCTCATAAACCACATTTAGTAATTCTTGAATTTGATGCGGGATTAATGAAAATCTGAAGTCAACTGCTCTGATTTCCCCAGTTCCCCTACCTATTGGTTGGTCTTACTTCCTGACAGTCTTCCATTTATTTATTCATTCGTCACACACTTATTAAGTATTCATCTTATATGCACTGCTGCTGCAGGGGGCCATCTGCCTTTGTCTATCCCATGGCTCCAGCTTGCTCTTTGCCTTTCTGTGGAAACAGAGGAGGGAGCAACTAATTCAGCCTAGAGGGACCAGGCATCTTCATAATGGGGGCATTTAAGTTGATTTACCAGGATTTTTTTCTCCCTTGTCCAGAAAATTGAGTGGAAAAGCCCTCTTGAACGAATCAGCAATTCTTCTGCCAAACAAATTCTTCCCAGTCTTTGAAAGATCCACTCTGGTATGTTAGGCTATTATCCAGGAAATCTAATCTGCTTCTCTAAACCAACAACAAAAGCCAATTCTGCCTTCCCTACATCCGTTACTTCCAAAATCAACTGGAACGAAAAAATAAATGAAATGAAACGAAACGAAATGAAATGAAATGGAAACACTATCTATGCTCTAAAGTCCTCTATTTCCTTTTCAAAACTCTGACAGATAAAATTCTAACTTCTTAAAGTCATGGAATTTTGTATCAGAAATAGATGTTAGAGGCCAGCCTCCTCGTCAAAGAGAAGAAGAAGAAACAGACTTAGAGGGGTAAGTGCAGCAAGCCAAGAGTCCTTCAAAAGGGGAAAGCAGACTTTCCACTCCCAGCCGATGCCCCCCCACCATTCTGCCACATTTGCTAAATATTGTCTTAGTGATGTTTCTTGGTATCACATCTTATGATAGCCAGTCAAGAAAGAGGGCTCATTCCCTGATGGGCTAGCTCAGGTCCTCCATGACTCTCTCGCATTCCAGAGCACTGGGATGGGCTCCTTGAAGAAAACAACATCTGAGCTTCCTCCTTTTTTTTGTTTGTTTTAATGTCTGTCAGGGTCAGAGTCTCAAGAAGTCAACATTTACAAAGTTCCCCTGCCTGAATGAAGGAGGGAATCAAAGGGAATCCCACTGATTCCTCTTGCTCCAAATAAGAGCAGGGAAGCCCTCCCCGTGTTCCTTCCACATCCCCTTTGGCAGAAATGAAGAGGGGACCGTTCATGCTTCTACACTCCACACCACTATCTTCCTTGAGACCATCAGGACCAACCTCAGCATACTTTAACCCTGTTTATGTCACCACAAGAAGCCTAGGGCTCCCAGGGCAGCCCTTGTCCCCCAAACAGCTCTAAAAGCAGCGAGGCAACCATCACCCCAAATACATGCACACTCATACACACACAATCCCTATCACCCGTCTTGCCTTATTTTTTAACTTAGCATTTATGATCGTCTAGCAAACCATATGCTTTACTAGCTTTCCTGTCCTCCTCTTCTGGAATAAAAGCTCTGTGAGGATAGGGATTTTTGTATGTTTCATTCACCATTCTACCAATGCTGCTGCTACTTTACAGGAGCTCAGAAAAAGTTTGTTAAATAAGTAAATCCCTGGGGCCATTTTTTAAAGTCTGAAAACAGACAATTCAAGGGCCAAAGGATGTCTGAGAAGTTTGAGAGGGAAGCAGAGATGATTTGCGGCAACTGGAAAACTTGAAGAGAAGAAGGCTTCAGCCCTAAGGATCTCCAGAAGTGGCATCTATCACATGAAAGAACTGGTAACAGGGGGGATATTCAGACGGCATACAGGGCCAGACATAAATAAACTGCATGGCTTTGAAACAGGGGATAGAAATAACTTGGTACCTACTATGTGTCAAGCCCTGTGTCATTAATTTATCATAATCACCATACGGAATGATCTTACTGTCCCCATGTACAGATGAAGAAACTGAGGCAAAGAGGAGCCTGAGATCCACAACAGATAAGTGATGGAGTCGGACTTCAAATTTCAAGCATGTGATACAGCATCATTAACTACAGTCTCCACGCTGTACGTTAGATCCTCAGAACTTACTCATCTTATAACCGAACGTTTGTACTCTTTAATCAATATCTCTCCATTTCCCCCACACTAAGCTCCTGCCAACCACCATTCTACTTTCTGTTTCTATGAGTTTGACTTTCTTTTTTAGATCCCATAGATAAGTGATTCCATGCAACATTTGTCTCTCTGTCTGGCTTATTTCACTTAGCACCTTGCCCTCCAAGTTAATCCATGTTGTCATGGTAAATAGTAGGATTTCCTTCTTTTTAATGGCTGAATAATATTTGATTGTATATATCTACCACAAGAAAAAAAAGTATGGAACCCAGTAGAAAGTACTTTAAAAGATTAAATTATTTTTTAAAATTTATTTATTTTTGGCTGCGTTGGGTCTTCGTTGCTGCACGCAGCAACTCTAGTTGCAGTGAGCGAGAGCTACTCTTCGTTGCGGTACTTGGGCTTCTCATTGCAGTGGCTTCTTTTGCTGCGGAGCTCAGGCTCTAGGCGCAAGGGCTTCAGTAGTTGTGGCACACACGCTTCAGCAGGCGTGGCTTGCGGGATCTAGAGCGCAGGCTCAGTAGTTGTGGCGCACAGGCTTAGTTGCTCCGCGGCATGTGGGATCTTCCCGGACCAGGGCTCGAACCCGTGTCCCCTACGTTGGCAGGCGGATTCTTAACCACTGCGCCACCAGGGAAGCCCTGTAAGGTTTTTATGAGTAGGATTTGCTTAATCATTGCCAGACCTTAGGAGAACAAAGAAACTTTATATGAAAGCAGGAGAGAGGTGGTTTTATAACCAAGTCACATTAGGATAGTGAAGCACTTGAATGCATTTTCACTAGGGTTGTGAGCTCTGGAGAAACCTTCAAGGAAAGAATTTACGTCCTTCATCCTGGATGGTTCTTACTACTATCAGTGAGAGGTTTTGATCCAGATCAGATGGCCTCTTGCCGTTCCCACCAACAGGTGGATCTAGGATTAATAATGGCCCCATAATTTTCACAGGACCCACTTGACATGCCAGCTGTTCAGAGCCACAGTGCTTGCAGAATTAAGGTCACAGTTAATGACTGTGATTCTTGTTCATCATTAAACATTAAGTATATCTGCAGAACGACATTGCTTAAAGGTACTATGGGCTTTTAGCATCTTAATTGGATAGAATCATCACACCTAAGAAATCTAAAATCTAATATGGACCATCAGATTTAGCAGGAGAAGATGGAAATGAAAGCTTAAAACAAGTGTAGTTGTAAGAAAGATGCTTATTAAAAATGAATGTAATGGGGAAGACATAATTCCTCTGCTTCTAGTCCTAACAAACGCCAGTGTTCTAGGTATCAGTTATTTTCCCACCTGCCCAGTAGGTGTCAGTATAAGACAGTGTTCCTAGAACTGACCAAGCTTTAAATCAGAAAAAAAAAAATGTTACTGTCAAGTTATAAAATAGAGAAGACATAATAAAGATGGGGCTACAGACATCCCACAGGAGCCTTTAAATGACATTATTTGAAAACAGAGCTGACCTAAACAAAGTTTCCTCGTGGGTGAGATGACAGAGTTGGACGAGGGGAAGACCCTATCTGGCTCTCATATTCCTTGTCAAGTCAGCAGGAATTCCTGGAGCATCCCCCAGTGCGTCCAGCAAGACTCAGCACTTCCGTAAGAGGTGGTCACTGTTAACTAGTATAGGAACCAATAAACATTCCCAGGGAACACAGACAGCAATGTTCAGGTAGATGGACCCTCTCTAAAAAATAGATACCTTCCCTGCCTCTTTAAAAGATAGATACCTTCCCTGCTTTTACAATGTAAAAATAGAAATATTGTAATCCACAGAAATATATCATTATAAGGATTACAAAAATGAACCAAGGAAGGGAATTCCCTGACGGTCCAGTAGTTAAGACTTCGCCTTCCAATGCAGGGGGTTCGGGTTCGATCCTTGTCAGGGAGCTAAGATCCCACATGTCTTGTGGCCAAAAACCCAAAACAAAAAAAAACTATTGTAACAAATTCAATAAAGTCTTAAAAAACATGAACCAAGGAAAAAGAGAGGGGAATCAAAGGTCGTATGAGTGGTTTGCAGAATGTGTTGAGTCAGTCAGGGTGAGCTTCCTGGAGGAGGTGGCCTTTGACCTGTGATGGAAGAGAAGAGAGCCACAAAACCAGGGCTCCGCCTTAGCCCCACCTTTCTCCTCTACATTGTTTTTCTCCTCCAAATACAAATGTACTACACTCTGATAATGGGTAAGCAATAAAGAGAAAGAAAATAAAGAGGAATTATTTTTCAAATTCACAATATAAAGGTACTACTGATACTTCAAAGAAAAGAATAGGGGGAAAGGGCATATCTCTTGAGTACCTAACACACACAGGATGTCACACAATCCTTACCAAAATCCTGAGATACACTGAATCACTATGCTGTACACCTGAACCTAACACAATATTGTAAATCAACTATACTTCAATTTAAAAAGAAATCCTGAGGTGTATTGTCCTATTTTTAGATAAAGGATCCAAGGCTCACTAAAGTTATATAATTTGCCCAAGATTATGATATGTAATTTTATGAGTGATTACTCTGCACCAGGTATGTGAATGCACTCACAATAACTGTATGAAGAAGTTACTATGATTCCCATTTTGCAGATAAGGAAATGATGTCTTACCGATAGTAAGTTCTTGCTTCCCCCAGGTCACAGACCTCCTAAGTAGTCCAGCTGAAATTCAAACTCATGTGTTGCAAGTGGGGTTCTCTAGGAAGCAGACTCTGAAACAGAATTAAGGCTGTGGGTGTTTATTGGGGAAGGCCTTTAGGATTAGCACCTCTGAAAAGAAGAGAACAAAGAGACCAAAAGACTGGGAGGCCCATCTGAGTTGTCGGGCCCTGGGCCAGATAGCCAGCCTTTATACACCTGCCTCAGTCAGTCACTGGATGTGGACATGGCCTTGGCGGGGGCGGGCAGCTCTCTGCAGCTGAGGCAGACCTGGAAGGGCTAACAGCTGACAACAGTCTGCTGTCCACACTCCTCCCCGGAGGGGCCATCTGGGCAGCACATCTCCACGTCCCGCGCACTGTGTCTGTATCTTACTGCAGCGAATCATGTATCTTCTGCTCCACCACGGTGGTGGGGTCCCGAAGGGAAGCAGTCGACTTTGATGGAGTTGTCATCGTCGGGGTGCAGAGTGGTGAGCTCAGGCCCCCGGCCCCCCAGGGAAATGGGCACCAGGCTCTCACCCCTTATATATGCCTCAAATAGCATCAGCTAGAAAACGAGAAAGGGGTAGAGGCTGACAGTGCTGACTCCACAGTAGGGTCGGTCATCAAATGCTTGTTGTTGATTGACAACGTCCAGGTGGCCTAGGAAGGGATGTATCAACACACGTGCAGACCCAGCAGCTGATCCAGGCACTTCTGCTACGTGGCGACATCTGAGCTCCTGCTGCTTCTCACTCACTCTCCGCAGACGCCACCTGAGATGGCAAACCCCCCCGGGTGTCCCCAGCGCCTGTCTGCCCCGCCCTGGCGAGGCAGGCGTTGAGAGGGCTGCTTTCCTTTTGGAAATACAGTCTGCTTGTGGTATCTCGAGCGGTGATAACGGCAAACTTCCAGCCCGAGGTGGCAAGAAATTCTCATACTTCTACTTGAATTCAGAGAATAGCTGACTTGACAGAAGGCAAAAAGCAGATGAGCTTAGCTCACTCAGGGGCAGATGAGCACCAAGCCAAGCCAGCTTTCCGCAGTGAATCCTTCTGCTCCGTCATCCTAGTTGTGTGTGGAAGAGAGGCGGTGAGATTGCAGAACAGGAAACACGTTGCCTGGTGGGCCTGCGACTGCCAGAAACCTCAGCACCGTCATCTCCTCCCTGTGCTACAGTCACGTCATTGCCTTGGACGAGCCATTGCTCACCCTGGAACAGCACCTCCCTTTGGCCTCAGTCAGCAAAACCTAGCCAATGCCTCGGTTCAAATTCTCTTCCATCAGGACTTCCCTGGTGGTACAGTGGTTAAGAATCCGCCTGCCAATGCAGGGGACACAGGTTCGAGCCCTGGTCTGGGAAGATCCCACATGCCGCGGAGCAACAAAGCCCATGCGCCACAACTACTGGGCCTGCACTGTAGAGCCCAAGAGCCACATCCACTGAGCCCACGTGCCACAACTACTGAAGCCCACGTGCCTAGAGCCTGTGCTCCACAACAAGAGAAGCCACCACAATGAGAAGCCCACAGCACCGCAACGAAGAGTAGCCCCTGCTCTTTGCAACTAGAGAAAGCCTGCGCGCAGCAACAAAGACCCAATGCAATCAAAAATAAATAAATAAATAAGTAAATTTAAAAAAAAAATTCTCCTCCATCAAACCATCCATTCCCATCCTCCTTCAAAAGTAATTTCTCTTTTAATTCATTTGGTAGCTACCACAAAGCAGCGGGAGTTCTAACATTTTAAACTGTGCATAAGAATCACTCCAAGTGCCTGATTAAGAGCCAGATCCCTTGGCTCGGGCTCCAGACATGCTGATTCATCAGGGATGGAGAGGCCTGAGAGTCTGCATTTTCATAATCAGCCCTGATATCCCTGATGAGCTTGGTCTGCAGAGGGTACTTTGAGAAGAACTGGCATCATTATTTTAAGAGATTTCTTCCCTCCAAAAGAAGAGGAGGATGCACGTGCTGTGCATCCTCTTTTCCTCCTCTAAAGTGCATGTTTAGATGCAACAGGAGATAGAAACCCTGCCGTATCCATTGGAATCTCTCCTACAGTCTCTAGGGTAGCAGTTTGCATACGGTGGGTGCTCAAACATTGTTGGTTGGCCATCTAAGAGTCTTTTCGGTGTCCTGGTTCTCTTTTTTTTACTCTTCCAAATGATTTGAGGTTTGTAGGAAAGCCTACCTCTCACTCCTGCTGCGCCCCTATTTCCCTCCTGGGCTCCCTCACGTTCCAAGACCTACCTAAGCCACTGAGCTCCGCCCTTCATCCCATGCGATCCGCTCCTCTTTTAGTAGATCTTTCAGCTGTTTAATGAGAGATTTTGGCAGGATTTTAAAAAATTCTTTATTTTATAAAAGATGATATTTTATTCTAACTTTTAAAATATACATGTTCATTGGGCATATTTTAGAAAATAAAAGCATTAAGAAGCAAACTTCTCTGTAATCCCCATTTCCTCGTCAATGCACTTTTTCACACGCCTGAAAAGATCCCGTTTTCTGGGGGCTATGTCAACAGCCTTCCTTTTCCTTTGGACCTCCCCCTCTTTCCTGAGGAGGCTGGTGTATTATCACAGATTGAGAAGGGGGACTTGAGGGGAGCAGGGAATCTCAAGACTGTTTTAAATGAACAAAACTTGTTCTGCAATTTAGCCCCACCTATCAAAAATTAAACAAACATAAAACGAATGGGACAACTTTGACCAAGCACACTGAGGAGAGGACAGATGTTTGGGCAACAGCATTTTAGGGGTCTCAGTGTCTTCTTGCTGGCTTTCAGAATCCACTTAGCACAACAGGTGGATGAGTAAGAGAAGGTAGGATAACATACATAATACTGACAATAAAATAGCAAACATGTATTACTTCCTGTGTGCTGGGGACTGGCATAAACATGCATTCACTTTAACTTCACAACAGCCCTATGAGATAGGAATTATTACTGCCACCACTTCACAAATGAGGAAAATGAGTCACAGAGAGGTTAAGTAACTTGCCCAAGATCACACAGCTACTAAGTGGCAGAATTGGAATTTGAACCTAATCAGGCTCCAGAGTCCATGTTCTTAACCACTAACTGCAAGTTAACTTGTGTGCCAACAATTATAACATTTTAGTCATTTAAAGACCTTAAGTAACACTGCACTTGAACTTCTGTCCAAGGTCCCAAACATTCTAGACTGTTTTCTTGGGAGATGAGCCTGCAGTCAAGCCTCAGTCAGACAGTGGTTCCACTCCCAATCATCATGGCCCAGTCCTGTCTGACAGAGCTAGCATGCAGCCTGCTTGAAGAGACAGGCCTTACTTGAAGAAAATGCTTCATTTATCCCTGGACTTGGCTGTTCCCCTGAATTCCTTTAGTCAACAAATTTATTGAGCAACTACTACGTACCAGGCATTATTCTAGGTTCTTGGCCCAGAAGATGGGTGAGCTGTGTTGTTTACCCATCATGGGAGGACTCAGCCTCTATGGATCCGTGGCCATGGATGGAAAGGAAAAGTGGGGATGGGTTGTGTGTTCATACATGAGAAGCTGCTATATAATAAGCAAGTCTGGCTCTAAAACCAGCATCCTATGTGACCAAAAATGGGATATCTGAAGTATAAGAAACCCAAGACCTATGTGGGTGGTAAAGCAAGCATTCTTTGTTTTGCTCCCAACAAGAAGAGCCATAAATAAAACCACTGGCACAGCCGATTACCCATCCAGCACCCCATCTCCTGGCACTCTGAGCTGTGCGAGAATGGGCCCTGGTCCCACGGTGCTTATTTGCATAGTCATCTCCTCCTTCTAGCTTCACTGCCTTCTACAGTGAATATTTTCTCTAATTTGCCTAAGTATTCGATGCTTTCATGTGCTATCACTGAAATAGTCAACTAGTACAATCAGTGAATGCCACAGACAAAGATCTGCCCTCGTGAAATTTACATTCAAATGGGGAAGGCCAGCAAGAAACTAGAATACGGTGTAAAAAGTAAATAATATAGTATGTTAAAAGGTGGTAAGTGCTATGGGGAAACAGAGCAGGGAGTCAAAGATGCCAAGGTGGCAGAGGAAAGGGGTACAACTGTTGATAGGGGGGTCAGGGCAGGCCACACTGAGAGGGTGGTATTTGAGCAAAAACGTGAAGGAGGCAAGGAAGTTAGGTGTGAAGATATCTGGGGAAGAGCATTCTTGACAGAGGGAAGAGCTCGAAGAGAAACCCTAAGGTGGGAAGTTGCCTGCGGAGCTGAGGAACAGAGAGGAGGCCAGTGGGATTGGAACCAAGGGAGCATGTGGGGATAAGGAGGGAGGTAAGGCCTGCCAATCCTGCTGGGTGGCTTAGACCTCATGGACTGGCTCTTACTCTAAGTGGAACGAAGAGCCATTGCAGTGCTTTGAACAGAGAAGTGAATCAGGTTTTAACAGGCTCTCCCTGGCTGCTTTATTGAGAATTGTCCACAAGAGGCTGAGGAAAGAAGCAGGGAGACCAGTTAAGAGGCCATTGTAGTAACCCAGGCATGAGATGACGATGGCTTGAACCAGCCTAGTAGTAGAAGTGATCAGTCAGGATGCTTGTAGAAATGAAACAGGAGGGAATGGAGCAGGGCACAACCTTTAAAAGAATGACATAGCCATAGGACATGACGAAAACCGGTTAGAACCAGCTAGGTCCAAGAGGGCGGAAGATTTGACTTCCAGTGGACCTCGAGCCTCATTATACACTCACTGTAATACATTAGCATGCTAAGTGACACGCCCACCAGTGCCACGACAGTTCTGAGGCTAAGCAGAAAAGGTCAAAAAGTGGGCAGTGGCCCAATTCCTGAAAATCCCCGCCCCTTGCCCAAAATAATTGGAATAATCCTCCCACTCATTAGCCTATGAAATTACACAGCCCGTAAAAACTAACCAGACCATATTTGGGGGCCTCTCACCTTCTGAGCTGGCCCATGCTCTGTCTGTGGAGCGTGTTTCTCCCAAGGCCTCTCGCCTACTGAGATGGCCCGCCATCTGTGGAACGTGTTGCTCTCTAAATAAATCCACATCTTACCTATCACTTTGTCTCTCACTGAATTCCTTCTGCGACAAGACATCAAGAACCTCAGATTCACCAGAAACAGAAGGGAGAGCATGTTGCTCAGAAGAAGCAGTTATGCTGCATTAACAAGACCCCCCCAAATCAGCAGCTTACAACACCTGATTGCCAGTGTGGGTCGGCTGTGGCTCTCCTCCCTGTGACTTGGCTCTGGGGCCAGTCTGGCAGAGCTGCCTCTGTCTGGACCATTGTGGGCCATCACCTGCTGGGTCTTAGAGCACCCTCTGGAAATGATATCCGTCGATTCTACCCACACTTATTGGGTTAAAACAAGTCATACGGCCACTCCTAAACTCATCAAAGTGGGGATATTTAATCCTGCAAGGAGGGGCACAGCCAAAAGGGAAACTGGATTATTGGGTGAAAGGTAATACTCTTGGCCATAGAGAGCCAACAGAATTTCCTGCTGGATTGGATGTGGGGTGCGAGTGAAAGAAAAGTGTCAAGAATGACTTGAAGATATTGGTCTGAGCAACCACAATGATGGACAGCCATCAACCCAAATGGCAAAGCTACAAGGAAAGTGGTTTATAGTAGAAGGTCAGGAGTTCAGTTTGGGGCGAGCTCTCCATCAGACACCCAAGTAGAGGCGTCAAGTGGGAGGTTGGATAACACAGGTGTGGATTTCAGGCCAGACATCT
Organism: Pseudorca crassidens; assembly: GCF_039906515.1. NCBI lineage: Eukaryota > Metazoa > Chordata > Mammalia > Artiodactyla > Delphinidae > Pseudorca > Pseudorca crassidens. The sequence continues at coordinate 18,339,816 of NC_090303.1, read as the reverse complement.
GGACCAGAGGCAAAAATTTGGAAAACGTCGTCATATGGTGGTACTTAAAGCCACAAGTCCAACGCAATCACTAAGAGTACATCAACAGGGCTGAGCCAAAGGCATGCCAACATCAAGAGTTAAGGAAGAAGACAAGGAACCAGCAGACCAAACTGAGCCTGAGAACAACTGAGCAGTGAGGAAACCCAAAGAAGTGTTGCAAGACCAGATGAAGACATTTTATCAAAGGAGAAAAGATGGGCCAATCTTGTCAACTCCTATCAAAGACTGAGAATTTTACTATTGGATTTTACAGTGTGGAGGGCCTTTGGTGACCTTGAGAAGAGCAGTTTCCATGGGGTGGCAGGAGTGAAGTCTGAATAGAAAGTATTTGTGAGAGAATAGGGAAGAATTAAAGCCAGAGTATAAACTACACTTTGATTTTTGCTAATATGAGCAAAGAAACAGGGGATAGTAGGGGTGATGGGGTCAAAGGGGGTTCTTCTATTTCCCTTTTAGGATGGGACATATGATAGCACAGAAATAAATGCTGGTGGGAATGGATCCAGGAGTATGTCAGAAGTTAGATAAGAGAAAGAGGAAAGAATTGCTGCAGTGCTATTCTTGACTACCTGAGACAGGATGGGAGGGCTTCGCTTTCGACAGGAGCAGAGATGGTCCATCCAGGCAGAGAGAGGAAGGATGCAGATGCAATGCTGGTGGATGGGAAGAAGTGGAGGCGGGCATATTAAATTTCTCTTTTTGTTGCTTTCATTTTCTCTATGAAGTAGGAAACAAGATCATCAGCTGAGAGTAAAAATGGGGAAGAAGAGTTGGATATTTGAGGAGAAAGGAAAAGTGTGAAATAGTTACTCAAAAAGGAAAAGTGTGAAATAGTTACTCAGAACTGTGGTTGTCGCTGGGGGTGGTGGTACAGGAATGGACTGGGAAGGGACTTAAGGGAAACTTCTGGGGGTGATGGTAGTATTCTATATCTTGATGGGTATGTGGGTTACACACTGCATGCGTTTGTCAAAATCATCGAACTTGTAATCTGTGCATTTCACTGAGCCTAAATTATCCCTCAATTTAACAAGAAGGAGAAGAAAGAAGAGGAAGACAAGGATGGGAGGGGTGGTGGGACAGGGAGAGGAGAAAACTCACCCAGGAGAGGGGAAGAATAGATGGAGAAGTGTGGCATTAAAGGCCCACTTGAGGTTAATGGTCATTAATTCAATTAACATCCAGGTGATGGTGCGTTATTCAGCTCCCACATTTAGCTGCACAGGTGCAGGGCAGAGTTGGATGGATTCAGGACTGTGGTTTTGCCAAGCAGGTAGCATGAAGTGTAAGACGTATGCAAGGGAGTGTTTGTAATGATTGACTGCAGCGACTGTGGTTTTCAAAATAAGGCTGTATAGTGTGTGGACTGAATATCAAATCCATTAGCAGACTGAAATAGACACCGTGACTGTCAAGGTAGAAACATCCACGTATTTTAGAGAAAATACTTTCTTTTTGTTGATCTGTCTAGTAATCTGCATCACCGACGCTTCTAATCATCTCTGATTGCATCTTATCCTGTTAAATGTATTCATGTGCTCTTTGGAGATCTACTCCAAGGCAAAGGCCCTCCTTGGGGGGCACAGACAGAAATACACTATTCACCACGTGCACATTCTCTGGCTATCCACCACGTGGGCCAATGATGCAGCCATCTTTGTCTTTCTGGGTTTCAGGTAGTAAATTCTGCCATTGCCCTCCGCCAACACTGGCCTCATTATAGATGCAGTGAATAATGGCCCAGGGGATATGACTCCAATAGTGCAATCAAGTTTCTTACCCCTGTATACAACCTTTTTTGCCTAACATCTTGGCTAATGTCTGAATGTCACCAGAATTATAGTCTTCCAGCTTAAGGTATTAATCATAAATTAAAATTCAAGTAATCTTGGGACTTCCTTGGTGATTCAGTAGTTAAGACTCCAGGCTGACAATGCAGGGGGCGGGGGTTCAATCCCTGGTCAGGAAACTAAGACTCCACATGCCACACGGTACAGCCAAAAAAAAGAAAAAAATCAAGTAATCTTGTTATCAATAAATTATACTTTACACTTGAAATTTTCCCATCCTACCTTCCGAGCTCCCGCAACATTTTGACAGAAGGGCAAAGAGTTGGGAAGCTCCTGAGACAAAGAATTTCCTCTTTGGGCTGATGACCTTCGAGCCCCTCTCTCCGCTGAAGACCCCACTCATGGTCCCACAGACCCTCCCTTTTCTGCCTTGACCGTGAAATCCAGCTGCCCCAGTGCACCTACACCAGCCTGTTTGGGACAACTTCTTTACTGAAGGGTCAAGGTAATTTTAAAGGGAGTGTAGGCGGGGAAAGTTTAAGCTCAGGGCTAGATTTGATTTTCTTCAGAGTCCAAAGGCAATGGGAACCTAAGATGTTAACTCTTCACAACAGGGTTCTGCTTGGGCTCAGGCCCAATCTGATCACGTCTTGAATCCAATGCCCTCATGTCTAAGCATCTCCCTCAAAGAGACTCTTGCCTCTAGTTTTCAGAAGGAAAATCACCCCTTCTGGAAAATTATGCCCCTCACTTAGAGGGATTCATTTTCACCCCAGAATCCAACCCCCTCCCCCTACTAGAGCACATCCGACATCCGGGCCTTTCAGCAGGGTCTTCAGTAAGACCATCTACAATTAGACACTGACGTCTCCACATTCCTCTAGACGACCAGGGATTGGAAGGGGAGGGGTGTCCGGGGTGAGCACAGTCTTCCCACTCACTCTCCTTTTGAGGGCTCCCCACAAGGGTGAGCCGAGGGCACTCGCCTGTTTACTAACACCTCCTAGTTCAAAGATGGACCCATTACACCACGTCCATCCATACATCCTCCAGGGACAAGCATGATTTCTCATGAATAGCCTAAACCCACAATGAGGAAGAAAATATTTACTAATCATTTTTCCTTCCACAGAGTCAGGAAGTCACATTACTACACAGAAGATAAACTAGTTTCTTTCTCACTCCACATTCTTGATGGACACTTCCCTAGTTAAAAAGAAAAGCTTTGAGATACACGCAAAGTTCATAGCAGCACTATTTACAACAGCCAAGACGCGAAAGCAACCTAAATGTCCATCAACAGATGAATGGATAAAGAAGATGTGGTACATATATACAATAGAACTCCAATCAGTCATAAAAAAGAATGAAATAATACCATTTGCAGCAACATGGATGGACCTAGAGATTATTACACTAAGTGAAGTAAGTCAGAATTGAAAGACAAATACCATATGATATCACTTATATGTGGAATCTAAAATAAGACCCAAATGAGCCTATCTACAAAACAGAAGAAATAGGGCTTCCCTGGTGGCGCAGTGGTTGAGAGTCCACCTGCCGATGCAGGGGACACGGGTTCGTGCCCTGGTCTGGGAAGATCCCACATGCCGCGGAGCGGCTGGGCCCGTGAGCCATGGCCGCTGAGCCTGTGCGTCCGGAGGCTGTGCTCCACGACGGGAGAGGCCACAGCAGTGAGAGGCCCGCATACCGCAAAAAAGAAGACAAAACAAAACAAAAAAACAGAAGAAACAGACTCACAGATATAGACAATAGATGTGCAGTTGTCAAGGGGCAAGGGGAGGGAAGGATTGGAAGTTTGGGATGAACAAATGCAAACTATTATATATAGAATGGATAAACAACAAAGTCCTACTGTACAGCACAGGGAACTATATTCAATATCCTGTAATAAGCCATAATGGAAAAGAATATGAAAAAGAATATACGTATGTATAACTGAATCACTTTGCTCTACAGCAGAAATTAACACAACATTGTAAGTCAACTATACTTCAATAAAATTAAAAAAAAGAGAAGCTTTGAGACAAGCCTTTGTTGTGGGATTGCTCTCATTCTGCTCAGCTCTTACCTCGTGCAAAGCGAGGCAGTGGTCTCTTCGGCTACTTCCTACATTGATGATGCTAAGTGCTGGACAATATTCTTCCCCAGGTACCCTCTTCCCTCCTCCCACTGGTCTCCCCACACGCTTAAAGGATCGGGGTGGGGCAGAGAAGGGTTCACAGCATGGCGACACCAGAGGAGTGTGGCGACACACACCTGGGGTAAAATATGGGGAGGCAAACTGTAACGACAGAGCAGGTCGTGAACGGACTTACAGGCCACGGTGCTCCCAAGTCCTTGGGCAGCATGGGGAAGGAATTCTGAGGTCCAGTTTTGTGAGACTGCTGGCTCATCAGCTGGCCAGGAGGCTTTCACAGAAATAAAACTTTGGGGAGGGGGAAGGGTAAGCTGGGACGAAGTGAGAGAGTGGCATGGACATATATACACTACCAAATGTAAAATAGATAGCTGGTGGGAAGCAGCCGCATGGCACAGGGAGATCAGCTCGGTGCTTTGTGACCCCTACAGGGGTGGGATAGGGAGGGTGGGAGGGAGGGAATCGCAAGGGAGAGGGGATATGGGAACATATGTATACGTATAGCTGATTCACTGTTATAAAGCAGAAACTAACACACCATTGTAAAGCAATTATACTCCAATAAAGATGTTAAAGAAAGAGAAAAAGAAATAAAACTTTGAGGGAATTCCCTGGCAGTCCAGCGGTTAAGACTCCACGCTCTCACTGCCAAGGGCAAGGATTCAATCCCTGGTCAGGCAGCTAAGATCCCGTAAGCCACGAAGCCAAAAATAAAATAAAATAAAAACTCTGAGGTCTGTGAGTCTCACAATATTGTTCTGCTTCTGAGTTACAAACAAAAAGTAATTCAACAACTATGTGTTAAACATATATAAAGTTTATTCACACCTATTTTTCTAAATCCCAGTTATTAACAATATTACCTAATATTTGCCCAGAAAATGCTTTCACGCACACACACTACTTCACAAGAAGCCTACAAGCAGAGTATTATTATCTTCATTTCTATTCATGAGAAAAGGGCTGGAGGAATTCAGTGGCTTGTCCAAAATCACACAGCAAAAATGAGACAGACACCCACATCAAGGGGACCACGGCTGTTCCTGCCACAGACTTTCGACCTAGCTATTCCCTCTGCTTGGGATGCCCTTCCCCCAAGCTTCACCTGGCTGGCTGCTCATCACCCTACTGTCATCGCAAATGCTTCTCCTCAGAGGAGTCTTCCCGCACCTCCCTGGTCTAAAGTCACTGTCCCCCACTCCCAGGGCCGCTCTGCCCCAGGAGTCATTAAACTACATCCCTCAGGCCAAATCTGGCCCACCACCTGTTCACCTGTTGCTGTTTTTGTAAATAAAGTTTTATTGGAACACAGCCATGCCCATTCATTCACATATTATATGTGGTTGCTTTCCTACCACAACTGCAGAGTTGAGTAGTTGAGACAGAGATCGTATAACCTACAAGCCTAAAATATTTATTATCTGGCCTTTTACAGAAGTTTGCCAACCCTTACTCTATCCCATTGCTCCATTTATTTTCTCGACAACACTTGTCATAATGTGTGTATCCGTGTGTGTGTGTGTGTATCCTGCCTTTGGAATGTAAGCTTCACGAGGGCAGGATTCATCTGTGGTCTTCACCGTTGTATCTCCAGCACCTAGATCAGCAGGTGATCAATAAATACTGTCGAGTGATAAATGGCTCTTGATATATTCCAATGTCACAGTCCCCAGGCGATTTTCTTTATAATTAGGATAACCAAAGGAGGGAAGTATCTGATCCTCTTTGATGTAATATACATTATTGTCCATTAATAGTACTTTTTTTGCTTTTAAAATAGGTGCCTGAAGGGCGTTGTCATATAACTCGTTTCAATATTGTTACATTAAATTATTTAAATTAATTGCTATTTAATTTTTAAATTATAATAAAGTTTGGCATTTTAATAATAATATTAATACTCACTGATGAAGCTCTAAAATCCACATTTGTTTAATTTCTTAGCATCGTATATGATTTTCCTAAAAAAACAAAGCTGGGAAGCTTTACCTACTAAAAATTATACCATATGGCCATTATAATTTATGTCCTATCTTTTCTATTTCCTACTAGAAGAGCCCTGAAATATTTATCATGGAGAATAAGTAAGAAAGAAAACTATTCTGTTTCTTCTAGCAAATTCCTATTTGGCCCCTTCCACCATACCTCTTGCCTATCCCTTTGGCCCAAAAGACCAAAGAAAAATTAGGGGGGTGGTGAGACAGTAAAATGAGGTTACCAGAAGTTGCCTCAGATGAAACAATCAGGGGAAAGAATTTCTAAAATGGCACTCCCCAGGGAGATCTCCCACAGACATAACCCCAGACATTAACAGCTTGGCAGTCACTTGTGAGTTTTAATTTGAGTCAGTGACCAAGAGTCCAGTCACCTCTGAAACAGAAGATCCAGTATTTGACTTTGATTGTCAACTCTGCAACACTGTGACCTCATCACACATCTTTCTTTCAAAAGTCTACTGTGTCATTTAGATTGTCCAGGGTCTTCCATTTTAAACATCAGGTCGTTTTATATTCTAAGCCAGATGACTGTGTTTTCCTCCTTTTTCACTCATTCTCCCCCAAACAACTTAGATTTTTTTTTTAAGCTCTTAATCAGAATTGAGATGTACATTATCAGAATTCTTAACATGCAAAGGAAAAAGTAAATTGGCTTTGTTTTCCCAAATATTTGACTTCAGAATTTAGAAATAAATGTAAAGGAGAAAAAATTTAAAGTTCTTTTTTGTTTACTGTTCCCATGTCAAGAATACCTATTGTGATAGTTTTATTCAAATAGGAGGCTCACTTCCCTTCTCTCAGCTCCGTGTGAAAGAAGTTCCCAGGGCTAGCTAGAAACAATACACAATGCCAGTACTTCCCGAAGCGTAGCCCCATGGAAACTCAAGTACATTTTGTATATAATGTGTTTATTTAATTTACCCTGACTACCATATCTAATCTAGCACCCCTAATCAATGTCTATTCCCTTGCCCTGCTTTATATTCTTCATAACATGAATCATGTGGTTACTATTATATTATCCACATTATTACCTACTTATCATATTATCTGTCTCCCCAGCTGGCGCAGAAGCCCCATGGTCTTATACTCGACTGAATCCTCAGAGCTTTGAACGGCTTTGCACAAAGCAGGTGCTCAATAAATATGAGTTGAGTGCAGTGGACACTGCTGCTGCTCCTTGCTGATCATATCCTTTTTACTCCTGTATTGTTTCTGGGCATCCCTTTATGTGCTTTTGATTCCAGTAGCCCCACGCCTCCAACTAATACTCAGAGCACTGCTCTGGGGCTACCAGAGCTGCCACCTCATGCAGAGGACCTGAGTGCCTGGGCATTTACATCTCCCCTGGGCAGCCCACAGCCGATGACTGACTGATACTGGAGGATGGGAGCCCAGCTCACTTGCCCACGAGTCCTCAGCTCAGTATCTGTTTCTAAGGAGCCAAACCCAAGACTCTGAGTGACTGAACACACGCGCTATAAGATCTAATACAAACTAAATCATTCCTTAAAATGCTCGAAGTAACAAAAAAGTCGACCACATTTCACTTGGTTCCACTCAAAACAGTAATGGATGGATATTTGCCACCTGAATCTATGGTACAATGAATTATATGGGGCATTTTAGCAAGGACTCAGCTTCAAAAGTAATTTCACAAACAATAACTATAAGCACTGGAAATGAGAAATGGCTGAGTCAGTCCCCATTAACCAGGCAGAATTACACTTCTTTGGATTAATTATTATGATTTGAAAAGCACTGCTCTTTTAAAAACAACAGAACTATAACAAAGAAAAATCAAAAATTCATTTGCTTTTAATGCTGCCTGCTTCTCGTAACTTCCTGCTAATGTCTTCACTTCTCAGTCGAGATATGGGTAAAATAAGTTTACTCTGCATTCTTCAGAATATCATTAGCAAAAGTGATAGCATATCTGCATGACTAATTTTGATTAAATTGTGTTTCATCTAAATATCTAAATGCCAGGTTTGCTTCTTCAAAAGTCCTTTACTTAGACTGCATGTCTCCCACAATCCATTTTCCTGGACTCACGTGGTAAAAAAGGACACCACGTCAAGGTCAAACCCCAACCATAACTGGCAGATTTAGAAATAGACAATGGCCACATTTTGGAGTAGAGGTTAATACAATTTTCTGAAATCAATTCTAATAAAAAGGACAACCACTTATGTTTCTATTTTCCTGCCCTACGGATCCTGCAGCTATGCAGGCACTGGGCATTTTCCACTAACGCTTTTAGGATAATGACTAACACTTAAGGAAATAAAAGATGACAGTTTTTGTAAGCAGTAGCTGGCATTAGGAAGAAAATCAGAATGCCTCCATTTTTACACTTTCTGTTTTCCTATGTGTAGTCTCCACAGCTCCAGTCATCTCCCTGTTACTTTAGCAAAATCTTTGTGTCACTCCTGACACCGAAAGTATATTAATCAAGATCATCAAAAAATCCACAGTGTCTCATTTTACTGGGTATGCACTTCTCAAATCCTGCATAGTCCTGACTGTAACGATACTACTGCATCTTCACGGGATTGCTCTCTCTGGTGTTAGTTCTGATTAACTGATCTTAGGGTTTACAACTCAAGAGTTGTAAACTCTTCATGATCTTTCCTTCTGTGGGCTTAGCGTGGACCCATGCTCACCATGGCCACTTTTGGCACCCAAGACAATAGGGGTGATTCTTACTTTTCTACAGAAGCCCTGGGCCCACCCATTGGCTTCACCCCAGCTCTTCCCCCACATTTAAGGGGCCCCAGTTGGACTTCCAGGGCATTACGTGTTTGGTCCACAGCTGAGCATCCATTCTCAACCATCTCATCAAAATTTCTGTGGCAAAATACTTACGAAGATAAATAAATGCTAGGAGGGCTTCCCTGGTGATGCACTGGTTGGGAATCCACCAGCCAATGCAGGGGACACGGGTTTGAGCCTTGGTCCAGCAAGATCCCACATGCCGTGGAGCAGCTAAGCCCGTGTGCCACAACTACTGAGCCTGTGCTCTAGAGCCTGCGAGCCACAGCTACTGAGCCCACATGCACAACTACTGAAGCCTGCGTGCCTAGAGCCCGTGCTCCACAACAAGAGAAGCCACCGCAATGAGAAGCCCGTGCACCGCAACAAAGAGTAGCCCCTGCTCACCACAAGTAAAGAAAGCCCGCGTGGAGCAACGAAGACCCAATGCAGCCAAAAATAATAAATTAATTAATTTTTTAAAAAATTAAAAAAATAATAATAAATGGTAGGAACTTAACATAGTCACAGAGAGTGCAACCTGTAATTTATTTTATGCAGACAACCACGTGACCCATGCAAAAAACTTTGGTAACTGTGTACACGTGTGACCTGAGTTTAGTGTTATCAAAACTGTGCAGAAAAGCTAACCCGGCACCTTGCTGAATGTGTCTATTTAATATTTGGCTGCATAGTAATTATGCACAAATGGTAAGCAGTTTTTATAAGTTACTGATTAGTTTGACCAAACCAAGCTTTACAGTTTTCGTTTTTTCTTTGTTTTACTGTGTATGTATGTGCAATTAAACACTGTTTGTAAATGTCAATATCGATAAATTTCCCTAACATCATATAAATCCAAACAATGAAGATATCAGTCCAAAGACTGATCACCGATTGCTGGGGCTTCCTGGGAGCAGTCCTCACCCACGCCCTCTGATGTCCTAATTCAGCTATAACATGACTACCAAAAACTCTAGTCCTCCATCCAGCCCCCATCCTCCAACAAGGATAGGTTGATCATAATAAATTCCTAGGAGGGGTGGGGGAATGATATGCTAGGAAGAGCAAGCAGGGCTGGATGAGAAGAGGGCAGGCAACCCAAGATCGGAGAGCTGGGAGGAGGAGGGTAGATTTCTGCCAACAAACCTGTACATTTCTACAATCACTGACAGAGTCCTGGAAGTGCTAGCTGGGCACAGGACACAGAATGCTCCCCATAGATGTGTAAGCTATCATGAACCACTACCACCAAGATGGTCCTGGCAGACCCCGGAACTCCTGGCCAGCTAGCTCCCTGGACACACCGCAGGTGTTTCACTACTCATGAAAAACCTTAACTCCACAGTTGAAGTTACTGAATTTTTAAATTTTTATTTCTTTTCACATTTTTCTTGGAGTATAATTGCTTTACAATGTTGTGCCACTTTCTGCTGTATAACGAAGTCAATCAGCTATATGTATACATATATCCCCATATCCCCTCCCTCTTGCACTTCCCTCCCACCCTCACTATCCCACACCTCTAGGTGGTCACAAACCACTGAGCTGATTCCCCATGCGATGCAGCTGTTTCCCACTAGCTATCTATTTTACATTTGGTAGTGTATATATGTCCATGCCACTCTCTCACTTCATCCCAGCTTACCCTTCCCCCCAGCCCCCCGTGTCCTCAAGTCCATTCTCTACATCTGTGCCTTTATTCCTGTTCTACCCCTAGGTTCATCAGACCATTTTTTTTCTTTTAGATTCAATATATATGTGTTAGCATATGGTATTTGTTTTTCTCTTTCTGACTTACTTCATTCTGTATGACAGACTCTAGGTCCATCCACCTCACTACAAGTAAGTCAATTTCGTTTCTTTTTATGGCTGAGTAATATTCCATTGTATGTATGTGCCACATCCTCTTTAACCATTCATCTGCTGATGGACACTTGGGTTGCTTCCATGCCCTGGCTATTGTAAATAGTGCTGCAATGAACATTGTAGTACATGACTCTTTTTGAATTATGGTTTTCTCAGGATATATGCCCAGTAGTGGGATTGCTGGGTCGTATTTTCAGTCTTTTAAGGAACCTCCATACTGTTCTCCATAGTGGCTGTATCAATTTACATTCCCATCAACAGTGCAAGAGGGTTCCCTTTTCTCCACACCCTCTGTAGCATTTATTGTTTCTAGATTTTTTAATGATGGCCATTCTGATTGGTGTGAGGTGATACCTCTTTGTAGTTTTGATTTGCATTTCTCTAATGATTAGTGATGTTGAGCATTCTTTCATGTGTTTGTTGGCTATCTGTATATCTTCTTAGAGAAATGTCTATTTAGATCTTCTGCCCATTTTTGGATTGGTTTGTTTGTTTGTTTGACATTGAGCTGCATGAGCTGCTTGTATACTTTGGAGATTAATCCTTTGTCAGTTGCTTCGTCTGCAGCTATTTTCTCCCATTCTGAGGGTTGTCTTTCCATCTTGTTTATGGTTTCCCTTGCTGTGCAAAAGCTTTTACATTTCATTAGGTCCCATTTGTTTGTTTTTATTTCCATTTCTCTAGGAGGTGGGTCAAAAAGGATCTTGCTGTGATTTATGTCATAGAGTGTTCTGCCTATGTTTTCCTCTAAGAGTTTTATAGTGTCTGGCCTTACATTTAGGTCTTTAATCCATTTTGAGTTTATTTTTGTGTATAGTGTTAGGGAGTGTTCTAATTTCACTGTTTTACATGTACCTGTACAGTTTTCCAAGCACCACCTACTGAAGAGGCTCTCATTTCTCCACTGTATATTCCTGCCTCCTTTATGAAAGATAAGGTGACCGTATGTGCATGGGATTCTCTCTGGGCTTTCTATACTGTTCCATTGATCTATATTTCTATTTTTGTGCCAGTACCATACTGTCTTGATTATTGTAGTTTTGTAGTATAGTCTGAAGTCAGGGAGCCCTGATTCCTCCAGCTCCGTTTTTCTTTCTTAGGATTGCTTTGGCTATTCGGTGTCTTTTGTGTTTCCATACAAATTGTGAAATTTTTTGATCTAGTTCTATGAAAAATGCCATTGGTAGCTTGATAAGGATTGCACTGAATCTGTAGATTGCTTTGGGTGGTATAGTCATTTTCACAATGTTGATTCTTCCGATCCAAGAAGACGGTGTATCTCTCCAACTGTTTGTATCATCTTTAATTTCTTTCATCAGTGTCTTATAGTTTTCTGCATACAGAGCGTTTGTCTCCTTACATAGGTTTATTCCTAGGTATTTTATTCTTTTTGTTGCAATGGTAAATGGGAGTGTTTACTTAAATTCCCTTTCAGATTTTCCATCGTTAGTGTATAGGAATGCAAGAGATTTCTGTGAATTAGTTTTGTATCCTGCTACTTTACCAAATTCATTGATTAGCTCCAGTAGTTTTCTGGTAGCATCTTTAGGATTCTCTATGTGTAGTATCATGTCATCTGCAAACAGTGACAGTTTTACTTCTTTTCCAATATGGATTCCTTTTATTTCTCTTTCTTCTCTGATTGTCGTGGCTAAAACTTCAAAAACTAAGTTGAATAATAGCAGTGAGAGTGGGCAACCTTGTCTTGTTCCTGATCTTAGAGGAAATGCTTTCAGTTTTTCACCACTGAGCTGTGGGTTTGTCATATATGGCCTTTATTATGTTAAGGTAGGTTCCCTCCAAGCCCACTTGCTGGAGAGTTTTTATCATTAATGGGTGTTGAAATTTGTCAAAAGCTTTTTCTGCATCTATTGAGATTATCATATGGTTTTTATCCATCAGTTTGTTAATATGGTTTATCACATTGATTGATTTGCATATATTGAAGAATCCTTGCATTCCTGGGATAAAGCCCACATGATCATGGTGTATGATCCTTTTAATGTGCTGTTAGATTCTATTTGCTACTATTTTGCTGAGGATTTTTGCATCTATGTTCATCAGTGATATTGGCCTGTAGTTTTCTTTCTTTGTGACATCTTTGTCTGATTTTGGTATCAGGGTGATGGTGGCCTCTTAGAATGAGTTTGGGAGTGTTCATCCCTCTGCTAAATTTTGGAAGAGTTTAAGAAGGATAGGTGTTAGCTCTTCTGTAAATGTTTGAGAGAATTTGACTGTGAAGCCATCTGGTCCTGGGCTTTTGTTTGTTCTCCGCCAGTGAAGGTGCTTCCTAGTGTATGGAAACTTTTCCCCCTTCACAGCTGCCTCCCAGAGGTGCAGGTCCCACCCCCATTCTTTTGTCTCTGTTTTTTCTTTTTTCTTCTGCCCTACCCAGGTACATGGGGAGTTTCTTGCCTTCTGGGAATTCTGAGGTCTTCTGCCAGCATTCAGTAGGTGTTCTGTAGGAGTTGTTCCACATGTAGATGTATTTTTCTTTTTTTTTTTTTTTTGGCTGTGCTGAGTCTTCATTGCTGCACACGGGCTTTCTCTAGTTGTGGCGAGCGGGGGCTACTCTTCGTTGCGGTGCGTGGGCTACTCAATGCAGTGGCTTTTCTTGATGTGGAGCACGGGCTCTAGCCATGCAGGCTTCAGTAGTTGTGGCTTGTGGGCTCTAGAGCACAGGCTCAGTAGCTGTGGTGCATGGGCTTAGTTGCTCTGTGGCATGTGGGATCTTCCCAGACCAGGGATTGAACTCAAGTCCCCTGCACCTTCAGGCAGATTCTTGACCACTGTGCCACTAGGGAAGTCCATAGATGTATTTTTGATGTATTTGTGGGGAGGAAGGTGATCTCCACGTCTTACTCCTCTGCCATCTTGAAGGTCCCCCTCTATTGAATTTTTTAGATCTTGGTTTTCCCAATTCTTTTTTTTAAAAAATATCTTTATTGAAGTATAATTGCTTTACAATGCTGTGTTATTTTCTGCTTTATAACAAAGTGAATCAGCTATACATGTACATATATCCCCATATCTCCTCCTTCTTATGTCTCCCTCCCACCTACTTTTCCCAATTCTTTATGGTAGATACTTAGTGTATATATTACTGTACATACTTAAATTGGGAAAAGGGAAAAGGAAAAATACAGGAATAAAATAAATATATGTTTTTAACCCAAATGATATCCTACTGCAAGAGGATGCAGGAAATTAGGTAGTATTAGGTCATCCAGACATGACATGGTGGCACCCTGGACTGGGGTGTGGCTGTGCGGCAGAATGAAGTAGATGTATTCTGAAAGTTATCTTGGCATTCGAATCAACAGAACCTGAGGTTGGTTGGGTGCAGCTTGTGAGAAGCAGGAAGGGTCAAAGAGCAGCCCCAGGTTTCTGGCTTATGCATCTGTGAAGATGGCAGGGTCGTTTACTGACATAGGGAACACAGGAAGAAGAGGAGGTTTGCACATGAGGAATGATGTGTTCAGCTCTGGACCATTGGTTTTGAGATGCCCGTGGGACATCTCAGCAGACTTCGAGGACACAGCTGCAAATCAGAGGAAGAAGCGGCCAGCTGTATCAGGAGTGACAAACTATGCAGCCCTCTGTTCTCTGCAGCCAGGGAGGCCTGTTAAAGACATACTGACTATCCCACTCCTGGGCACATATCTGGAGAAAACCATGGTTCGAAAGGATACATGCATCCCAATGTTCATCACAGCACTATTTACAATAGCCAAGACATGGAAGCAGCTTAAGTGTCCACTGACAGATGAATGGATAAAGAAGATTGGTACATATATACAATGGAATATTACTCAGCCATTAAAAAAATGAAATAATGCCATTTGCAGTAACATGGATAGACCTGGAGATTATCATACTAAATGAAGTAAGTCATACAGAGAAAGACAAATAACATATGATATTGCCTATATGCAGAATCTAAAAAAATGATACAAATGAACTTATTTACAAAACAGAAACAGATTCACAGGCTTAGAAAACAAACTTACAGTTACCAAAGGGGAAAGGTGGGGAGGAGGGATAAATTGGGAATTTGGGATGGACATATACACACTACTATATTTAAAATACATAGCCAACAAGAACCTACCGTATAGCACAGGGAACTCTGCTCAATATTCTGTAATAACCTAATGGGAGATGAATTTGAAAAACAATAGATATATGTATATGTATAACTGAATCACTTTGCTGTACACCTGAAACTAGCACAACATTGTTAATCAACTATACTCTAACATAAAATATAAAATAAAATAAAGATACATGCTTCCCTATGTTCATAGCAGCACTATTCACAATAGCCAAGGTATGGAAACAACCTAAATGTCGATCAGCAGATGAATGGATAAAGAAGATGTGATACACACACACACACACACACACACACACACACAAACACACACACACACAATGGAATACTACTCAGCCACAAAAAAAGAATGAAATAATGCCATCTGCGCAACATGTATGGACCTAGAGATTATCATACTAAGTAAAGTAAGTCAGACAGAGAAAGGCAAATATCATATGATATCACTTATATGTGGAATCTAAAATATGACACAAATGAACTTATCTAAGAAACGGAAACAGACTCACAGACATAGAGAACAGACTTGTGGTTGCCAAGGGGCAGGGGGAGGGAAGGATTGGGAGTTTGGGATTAGCAGATGCAAACTATTATACAGAGAATGGATAAACAACAAGGTCCTACCATTATAGCACAGGGGACTATATTCAATATCCTGTGAGAAACCATAATGGACAAGAATACGAAAAAGAATGTATATATATGTATAACTGAATCACTTTGCTGTACAGCAGAAATTAACACATTGTAAATCAACTATACTTCAATAAAGTTTTAAAAACATACGGGTCGACTGATTGGTAATTATGTACACTAGAGTGGAGGCATGTATCTCCTTGAATGGCTGTTGCCCGTTAACACACTCTGCAGCCCTCTTTATTTACACTGCTCTCAAACAAATAGCACATCTGGAAAGATCAATGTCAATTTCCTATCCATCTGAAAATCAAAACTTTGGTAACATGTAGAGTGAAACAAAATGGCACTCAAAGATGCATAAGTGATTCTTCCATGCTAAGTGACGCTATTCATGCATCTCCGTCATTGCTCATTAACCACAATTCTCAACCCTGGGCTAGGCAGCGCTGTGTCACCTTCCAGGGGAAATCACAGACACAATCAGAAATGGTGCTGATTAATAAACTCATTGCAGTATATCGTCTATCACATCATCAACAGCATTTGTCCCCATTTGATACACTGCCTGACAAAAAGAACCTCCTTTTCTCCTGAAATTTGAAACGAATATAAGGCGGAAAATATTTTGATCACCTTTCTAGGGCAGAGATATCAATATTTCAGTGTTGCAAACCAACCTAAGTTAATTTGATCAATCAACAACTGTCAGATTAGAAGGAAATAAGGTTCTCACCTCCGCAAACTCACTACCAGCTGGACATTATAATAGAAAGCTCAGACCAAATAATGCCCAGTGGAGCAAAACCTGATAACTCTAAGAGAAGTCCCTGTTCTCTGTCCTGACTAATGTACTCCAACAAGCACCCTGCAAGAAGGGTGCCCTCTGAGGTGGAGGCAATGATAACCCAAGAAAAAACTCAGCAAACCTTCTAGGGCTATCAGGTGGCATCCATTAAGCAGAGACCAGGACAAATGGTGTTCTAGATCTTGTGTTCTAACTCCAAAGATGTTTTCCTGCTGGTCCTGATGATTCTTGTGGTTTACTTATTCAAGGGAGATAGGGTCCATTAAATCTTTCTTACTAACCACATATTTTTTAAACTGTTGATTGCACCAATGAAATATTATTCCTAACATCCCCTATGCTAATTAACAAGTTCCATGGTGCGGCTTAGATGCCTATATATATAACACTAGTGGGAACCTCCTTGAAATATGGACTCCTAGTTAGTGGGCTTTAAGGACTGATTAACCAACCTTGCCTGGAAGGTGTATTTTTAGTTAAAGCATTTCCAAATGTTAGTTCAAGGCCCCTAAGATTTAGGTTAATGTTAACTTAAACCTATATATAATCACAAACTGAAACTTTTTAAAGTAAAAATCACACAAAGACAATATGACATTCTGGTTCTTAATTTTGTTATTGCTTTGATGTTAAAAATAAACCCAAAACATCAGAGCATGGGCTATGTTCCAGTTATCTTTTGCTATATAACAGACCATCTCAAAACTTAATGGACTCTCATGTACAGCATGGTGATTATAATTAATAATACCATATTGTATACTTGAAAGGTGCTAAGAGAGCAGATCTTAAATGTTCTCACCACAAAAAGAAATGGTAATTATGTGACCTGATTTATGTGCTAGCTAAGCTATGGTCATCATCACTTTGCAATAGGTAAGTGTATCCATTCAACGCTGTACACCTTAAACTTACACAATATTATGTGTCGATTATATCTGTTTAAAACAACTTGAAGCGTAAAATAACAATCAATTATTTTGTTCACAAATCTACAGTTTGGTCATGGCTAGTTGGGAGCTGCAATTCCCCTCTGCAATAGGACATCTGGGGCCTCAGCTGAGGAACCGGAAATAATGAAAGGGGGAGGGGTGCTGAAATCCCAGGAAGGCTCCTGGACTCACCTGTTTGGCACCTGGACTTGGATGACTTAAATATGGACTCAGCTGGAACTGCCGAGATGAGCAACCATACGTGGCCTCACCATGTGTTCTGGGTTTCTGATGGAATGGCAGCTAGACTCCCAGAGGGAGCTTCCGCAAAGTGAGTGCTACAAGAGGCTCAGATACTGCACAGCCTCACTTCCACAATGTTCTACAATGACAAGCGAGTCACAAGCTGTCCCAGATCCAAGGGAGGGAAATTAGACCCCACCTCTAGAAGGCTGGTGGCAGGTCACACTGCAGAAGAGAAGATGGGATGGGAGATGTCATTGTGGCCCATCTTTGGAAAACACAATGTACCACAGGTTAGGACACAAAAATGGGTAACACAGAGCTGCTGGGTCCTTATCCTCAAATAACTCATGATTTAGTTGTGCAAGCAGAAAAATCAATTAATACTTGTAATATGACACAAGATGACAATAGATTGAAGTCAGCAAACTGCAGCTCACTGCCTGTTTTTGTAAATAAACTTTTATTGGCACACAGCCTTTCTTATTCATTTACGGATTGTCTACAGCTGCTCTCATGCTACAATGGCAAAGCTGAGTCATTATGACAGATACCATATGGCCCACAAAGCCTAAAATATTTACTTTCTGGTCCTTTAGAGAAAAAAATGTGGTAACCCTTGCAGCAGATTCTAGTACAAAATGCTTTGGCAGTATTGAGGAGAGGAAAATTAAACTTTTGTGGGAATTTCAAAGATGTCACACCAAAAAGGCAAAATTTAAACTGATTTTTATTCAATGATTTATTCTTATTTGCCTTGCTTGAGGAAGGATTTAAGGCTGTTTCTAAGGATGTGGAGAGGACAGCAGAGATGTTGGGAAGGGGGCTAAAGGAAGAACACACATAAAACATGTCTAAGGAAGTGAAAAGCGTGGTATGTTCAGAGCATTAGAAAGAGTTCCATGTACTGGACCATGTGGTGGACGTCCCAGGGCCAGGAAGGAATGAGAGGTCACATGAGACCCAGAAATATGAAATTTGAAACATGGAACCCAAAAACTTTCAGGAGAGCAGTGATGAAGCCTGGACCCAGGCAGGGCCGCTAAGAATGCAGAAGCAGGGCTATGTCCAGACAGTCACAGGGATCACTTCCTTACCTGCTCAGACGTCCGTTCATTTGTGACCTCATCAGAGAAGCCTTCGCTAATCACTGTATCTAAACTGGCAGCTCCCTTCTATGAGTTTTTGTCCCCTTACCCTGCTTCCCTTTTCTTCCTAGCGCTTAATACCAGCTATAGTTATTTGTCCACCGCCTATTTCCCCCATTATACAGAAGTTCTAAGAACTTGGGCTTTATCTGTTTTGTTCATTGCTGTGACCCCAGTACCTGGCACACAATAGACTCATGCGTTGACTGAACAAATGAACGAATGAATAGAAAAATGTCAAAGGGCACAGTAGTCACAATTCAGAGACAAATTAGATGTGGGAGGTGGGCAGAGGAAAGCACCAGGGATCACTCCAAGTTTTCTAGCTCAGGTGGCTGGGTAGATGCTGCAGCCATTAAGCAAGGGGAGAAGACCAGGTTTGGAGGGGAATGAGGCATTGGGTGAAGAGATGCAAGTTTGATTTTGGACATATTGAGTTCAAGCTTCCTCGGAAGCCCCTCCGAGGAGCTGTTCAATAGGCAGCTGGGAATATACTGAATGAAAATGAAGTTTAGGGGAAAGGAACAGGGCAGGTAGATTTGAGATCACCTGAGCACAGGAGACAGGGGATGCCATGAGAGGATACAAGGTCTTGCACAAAAAGGCGTCGAGAAAGAAGAGAGCTGGTGACTGTAGCCAGGAGGAGGAAGCGCCCTTTAAAGGGCTGCCAGAGAAAAAGGAATCAAGGAGACTTAGGGGACAGTCAGAGAAGAAGGGAACCAGAGAAGAGCTTGTGTCAGATGAACCAAGGGAGGATATTTTCAAGAGAGAGAATGGCCAACACATGCAGATACAGCAGAAGGCTTGTGATAGGAGGACTAGTGAGGGGATGCCCCAAGGAGTTTCTAAAATGTTCCCATTGTGACATGTTTAGCAGTGTTTACAATTCAGAGAATTTGCTGTAATTTCTATGACTTGAGTCCTTGTTTTCTGCCAGCCTTAGAGTAATTAGATCCACAGATCTAGAGACCAAAATTCTATTTCTATAGTTGACAGCCTCTGTGGTCTCTATGAACAGATAAATCCATGGTAAAGGGGATATTAATCCAAGCCATTTTAATAATACCACAACTACAGACTACCTCAGCTGATTATTAGGCTGTATGCTCACTGGCTAATAAAATACTGTCTTGGGTAATTAACCAAAAAAATGGAGTCTTTTTTTGAGTATGAATTACAGACACTAATAGATTGACTTCAATCTATTAGTGTCTGTAATTGACACTAACAGATTAGTTGATTGAAGTAAATGAGGCATTTCAAGGGAGCCAGCAGTGAACTCTTGGTTAAAGATGCTCAAAATTTTCTCGGAATTTCAGCCAATGTTTTTATTCCCTCTCCTTCATCCTCTCCTAACCACTGTCACCTCGATGTGACATCTATCACCCCCTGAAACTGTTCTCTCCACATCAGGACCAAACACTTCTGACCGAATTCAAAGATCCCTTCGAAGTTTTCATTGTCTGCTTCTCACCTGCTTGGCCACCATCTACCTTTACCCTCTCCTAGAATGCTCTCCTCCTTTGGTTTCTCTGATACCAGGTTCTCCTGTTTCTCTATATATTTCTTCTTTATTTCTGTGAATGGCTGGATTTTCCTTCTTCTTCTGCCCCTAACTGTAGTTGTTTCCTAAAATCCCGTCTTCGATCTTCAATTCTTTTCCTAAACTCATCCTTGTCTCCTCTGCTTCTCTCTTCTACAGTTTTCTCCCTGGTCTTATAGTTTTTATATTCTTTGAAAGATGTAGTTATACAGAACATTAGCACATATAGTTATTCAATATATTATACACAATGTATTGGTAAGGACGCTGCCTGTTGAAGTCAGTGGTCAGTTTAGAGAATCCCTTTATATTGGAATTAAAGAGGATATTCTGACCTAGGATATAGATAAACAAAGCATCTTGAGAGAGGGTATCTGAGGATTATCTAAAGATGAGGTTGGGCAGAGTTTAACTCAGACTGAGGACTAGACTAGTTCAATTAAGAAAACACTTATATTCTATTATAATTATATTATACTAAAATTAAATTTTATTAGGATTAAATCGCTAATTTGGGGGCACTATGGTAGGTGCTAATGGACATATATAAAAAAGACAGTCACATTGAAGCTAATTAAAGCATCTCTACAATAGAATTCATCACAGAGGTTAAAGGTACATTATTTATTACACACATTTTCTTTAATAAGAATTTAATTTGTTTAATACTGCATAGGCTTATTTTGCTATGTATTTACAGTTTATCATTTGCCGCAAGCATTAAGATTCTTCAGTCTTTCAATAAATCTTTTAGAATCTAAATTAAGTATACATTATACATTGATAATATTACCAAATTTTCCATCCTTCCTATCAAATACTAAGTTGATCCCAGCACACGCTGTCAACCAATCCCTAGAGACAAAGTGAAACATTTATTTGTTTCAAGGAATGGATGAAGTCAGTTGAGCCCAGTTAAAAATAAACTTGAAGCCCAAATACAGTAAGTGATGTGAAAGAAGTTGGCCCTTCCATTGAATCCTTTTCCAACTTTTCAATTTCTGCGCAAAGTATCATGATTTGACTGGTTCTCAGGCTTGACACCCTGGAGATTCCTTTGCCTCTGCTCACGCCTTTGTTGCTTATCTCCGGCTTGTCTCCAATTACCACTCCTGCTCTTTCTTTATTTTCCGAGCCACTACCTGATCTAGACTGTGTACTTCAACGTGGAGAGTGAAACGGCTTCTTCATAGCGCTCCTGCTCCCAGTCTCCCACTGCTTCAGTTATTTCTTGCCTGGTGAATCTCTCATATGATCGCATAACTCCCCATGTTTAAGAGTCATCAAAGGCTTTCCTACAGTATGACCCAGCAATCCCACTCCTGGGCATATATCCGGAGAAAACTCTAATTCAATAGGATACATGCACCCCAATGTTCATAGCAGCACTATTTACAATAGCCAGGACATGGAAGCAACCCAAGTGCCCATCAACAGACTAATTCATAAAGAAGATGTGGTATACATACACAATGGAACACTACTTAGCCATAAAACATACACAATGGAATACTACTTAGCCAAGTATATTAGGAATATACTTAGGAATGAAATAATGCCAGTAGCAGCAACATGGATGGACTTAGAGATTATCATTCTACATGAAAGAAGTCGGAAGGAGAAAGACAAATACCATATGATATCACTTATATGTGGAATCTAAAATATGACACAAGTGAACTTATTTACAAAACAGAAACAGATTCACAGACATAGATAACAAATTTATGGTTACGAAAGGGGATGTGGGGATAAATTAGGAGTTTGAGATTAAGAGATACAAACTGCTATATATAAAATAGATAAGCAACAAGATCCTGCTGTATAGCATAGGGAACTACATTCAATATCTTGTAACTTATAATAGAAAAGAAACTGAAAAATTATATATATATAAATAACTGAATCACTTTGTTGTACACCTGAAACTAACACAACATTGTAAATCAACTATACTTCAATTTTTTTAAAAAAGAGCGATCAGAGGCTTTCTATTGCCTGTCATATGAAACCCACACTGAGAATCCAGGCTATGGTTTCTTCAATTGTAAAATGGCCACGTTGTTCTTGAGGAGTGGTTTTCAAACTTTTGAGCAGCCCAAAACATAAACCAGATTAAAAGTGGGATGAATTTAGGAGATTAGGATTGACATATATACACCACCATGTGTAAAACAGATAGCTAGTGGGAACCTGTGGTCTAACACAGGGAGCTCAGCTCAGTGCTCTGTGATGACCTAGACGGCTGGGGGGTTGGGAAGGCAGGTGCAAGAGGGAGGGGATATAGGTATACATATAGCTGATTCATTTCATTGTACAGCAGAAACTAACACAACATTGTAAAGCAACTATACCCCAATTTAAAAAAAAGAAAGAAAGAAAGGAGAGCTGCTTAGACTAAAGCACACAAAGGAACAAAATCCTACCACTGCCACCACTGCTTTTTCCCCCTGCCCAGCAGCCTCCACAGAAAAATCACTGATCGGGAAGATCTCTAAGTTCCTTTCTTGCTGTTGTAATGCTCTAGGATTCTCTCCTGAACTTAGATTCAATGTCCTCTGTCACAAGGTCTTGTCTTCCCTTACCAAACTCAGGTTCCTCCATCCCCCTCAGCGTTCAGGACACAAGCCCAAACTGCCCGTGGACAGGGTGGAGATTCAGACAACTCCGAAGTCCAACCTCATCCAAAGAACTTCTTTCCATTTTTCCAAAGAAGCTAGAAATCTGGCTCTTCCTTTTAAAATCTAGAGGGGTTTTTTGATGTTGGTAGCTGTGATGGTTAATTTGTGTGTCAGCTCGGCTAGGCTATGGTACCACATTGTTTAGTCAAACACTAGTCTAGGTGTTGTCATGATGGTATTTTGTGGATGTGATTAACATTTACAGTCTGTTGACTTTAAGCAAAGAGATTACTCTGAATAATGTGAGAGGGCTTCATGCAATCAGTGGAAGGCATTGAGAGCAAAAATCTTCAGTTTCCTGGAGAAGAAAGAATGAGAAATTCTGCCTCAAAAACGTAACATGGAAATCCCATCTGAATTTCCAGTCAGCTGGCCTGCCCTACGGATTTCAGATACCATCCCCACAATCACATGAGCCAATTCTTAAAAATCAGTCAGTCTCTTTATATACACACACATGTATACACAAACACACACACATATTGTTAAATAAACAAAATAAGAAATGAAAAAGGAGAAATGTCAACCGATACTGCAGAAATAGAAAAAAAATAAGAGAATACTATGAACGATTATATGCCAACAAATTTGACAATCTGGAAGACATGGGCAACTTTCTAGAAACATACAGGCTACCAAAACTGAATCAAGAAGAAACCGATAATTTGAGCAGACCAATCACTAGAAGTGAAATAGAATCTGTAGTATATACATATTCTTGGTTCAGTTTCTCTGAAGAACCTTGTCAGATAAAGTAACTGATTCAAATTTTTGTCAAACTCTATAGGCCAAAGAAAACATACGCATGAAGCCTACTGGCAAGCCACCGCCATGTAACTCAGTTTCCTACGACACAGCCCATCTCCTCGGGAGCCACTGCTTCACACACACCCGGTCGTTGTTACTATTGTGCCCTTTTCCCACCAGGCCTTTCTTCCCATTTTATCTTCCCAACCAAATGCAATGCTTTTTAAAGGCACTAGGCTCAAGGCTCTTCTCTTTCAGGAAGCTTCTACGGTAATTTGATGCCATGGTGATCTCCACGCGTTACTTTTAATTCCGTCTACATTTAATGTTCATAAATAGGACATACTATGTTATGTTAGATTTATGATTTTTTAAATTGCTCTCAAAACGTTACCCACCTTGTCTTTCAAATAATAATAAAGATCTCACCTTTAGAGGCTGTCTGCCATCATTCTGCAGCTTGAACTTAAAACAAGTCACTGTGGAAATTAGGAGACATGAGTTCCAATCTCATCTCTTTGGGAAGGTCACCGAGCATCTCTAGGCTGGATTTCCTTCATCTGTAAAACAGGAAAGAGCTAGTTAATGGCTAAAATTTACTTACTGCTTACCATGTGCCTGGCACTGTTCTATGAGCTTAACATATATTCATTCACTTAACCCTGAAAATTTTATGAGGTAGGTACAATTATATAGAATAAACTAAGACTCAAAAGGAGGAGGTAACTTGCCCAAGGCAGACTTGCAAGCACTGGAACTGGGATTTAGACACGAGCCGTCTGGTTCCTAAGTCCATGCTCCTAACACGAGACAGACTCATAATACATATTGCATAATTCCCAGCAGCTCTAAAACACTATGATTCTAATATCACCTTCAGTGTGCTCTTTATTATAAGCCACAATAAGGACTCATTAAATGTTTATTTAAATGAATCAACTACTTTTCAGTTCTTTTGCATTTCATTACCATGATGGCCTGTCACGTTGTACAAGCGTGAGGGAGTAGATTTGACTGAGACCATTTTACTGGTCACTAGTGATACGTTCTAATCACAAGGACTGACTAGGCCACCAAATGTCCTCTCTATGCTTCATCCTATATGTAGACTTTAAATCACTCACAGCTCAGATTTTTTTGAACATGACTGTTTCCTGCAACGCAAGATGAACAGACGTCTTTAGAATTAATCTGTGAGCAAGCCTTTCAAAATGCATCACTACTGGTCATACAGTCGGGATCAAAATAGGCAGTTCCAGCTGGTAACATAACCCCAGAACAAGAGGTAACTTTTTGCCATTAAGAGCAGAAACAATGACCTTAAAAGATGGGAGTTAACTTGGATATAGCAGACACTGTCAATGACCCACTCGTATGCCCTTGGCCCACCCCCGAGGTCTTCAGGAAACAGTTCCCCAACACCAACAGCTTCCAACCGCAGGTACCTGTCTCTCTCTGCCCAAAGACATGCTCACCCCAAGCATGGCATAGGCCAGAAATGCCAAAGAATTTATGCGGCCAGGAGCAACCCTCAACCAATGAGGGATAAATAAACAACTTCCTCCTCCGTCAGTAGGATGGCGAGGGGGCATGTTCTACACATTTTCTTGGAGCAGCCCAGAGGGTTTGAGCCCCCATGCCCACGGTGGTCATCAGTATAGCGCTTACTGATTTCCCCCCCTACTCTGCCTGCCCATCTCGTTCTTTCACCGTGCTTCCTGGGATCATCTTCCAAATAAACTA
Organism: Pseudorca crassidens; assembly: GCF_039906515.1. Taxonomy (NCBI): domain Eukaryota; kingdom Metazoa; phylum Chordata; class Mammalia; order Artiodactyla; family Delphinidae; genus Pseudorca; species Pseudorca crassidens. The sequence continues at coordinate 18,314,608 of NC_090303.1, read as the reverse complement.
TTTGCACCCAAATCTTTGTCTCAGTTTTGGAGGAACATAAGTTAAGATATTGAACCTTCCATTCCAAGTTTCTTCACTCCATTATCTCAGTTTCTAAGGCTGCAATCTTCAAATCAACATGGCATCATACTCCCCATAGCAGCCGTCTAATAGTCAATGCTTTGAGTCTCCCACTTGGGGAAGCCAACAATTGTGCATGACAATGCTTTGTGGGTTTTTTGTTTTGTTTTTTAACATTTTCATTAGAGTATAATTGCTTTACAATGGTGTGTTAGTTTCTGCTTTATAACAAAGTGAATCAGTTATACATATACTTATATCCCCATATCTCTTCCCTCTGGCATCTCCCTCCCTACCACTCTCCTTTTCCCACTCCTCTAGGAGGTCACAAAGCACTCGAGCTGATCTCCCTGTGCTATGCAGCTGCTTCCCACTAGCTATCTATTTTATGTTTGGTAGTGTATATATGTCCATGCCACTCTCTCACTTCGTCCCAGATTACCCTTCCCCCTCCCCATATCCTCAAGTCCATTCTCTAGTAGGTCTGCGTCTTTATCCCCGTCTTGCCCCTAGGTTCTTCATGCCCATTTTGTTTGTTTTTTAGATTCCATATACATGTGTTAGCATACGGTATTTGTTTTACTTTCTCACTTACTTCACTCTGTATGACAGACTCTAGGTCCATCCATCTCACTACAAATAACTCAAATGCGTCTCTTTTTATGGCTGAGTAATATTCCATTGTATATATGTGCCACATATTCTTTATCCATTCATCTGCTGATGGACACTTAGGTGGCTTCCATCTCCTGGCTACTGTAAATAGAGCTGCAATGAACACTGTGGTACACAACTCTTCTTGAATTATGGTTTTCTCATGGTATATGCCCAGTAGTGGGATTTCTGGGTTGTATGGTAGTTCTATTTTTAGTTTTTTAAGAAACCTCCATACTGTTCTCCATAGTGGCTGTATCAATTTACATTCCCACCAACAGTGCAAGAGGGTTCCCTTTTCTCAACACCTTCTCCAGCATTTCCTGTTTGTAGATTTTTTGACGATGGCCATTCTGACCAGTGTGAGATGATATCTCATTGTGGTTTTGATTTGCATTTCTCTAATGATTAATGATGTTGAGCATTCTTTCATGTGTTTGTTGGCAATCTGTATATCTTCTTAGGAGAAATGTCTATTTAGGTCTTCTGCCCATTTTTGGATTGGGTTGTTTGTTTTTTTTTGATCTTGAGCTGCATGAGCTGCTTATGAATTTTGGGGATTAATCCTTTGTCAGTTGCTTCATTTGCAAATATTTTCTCGCATTCTGAGGGTTGTCTTTTGGTCTTGTTAATGGTTTCCTTTGCTGTGCAAAAGCTTTTAGGTTTCATTAGGTCCCATTTGTTTATTTTTGTTTTTATTTCCATTTCTCTAGGAGGTGGGTCAAAAAGGATCTTGCTGTGATTTATGTCATAGAGTGTTCTGCCTATGTTTTCCTCTAAGAGTTTGACAGTGTCTGGCCTTACATTTAGGTCTTTAATCCATTTTGAGTTTATTTTTGTGTATGGTGTTAGCGAGTGTTCTAATTTCATTCTTTCACATGTAGCTGTCCAGTTTTCCTAGCACCACTTATTGAAGAGGCTGTCTTTTCTCCATTGTATATTCTTGCCTCCTTTATCAAAGATAAGGTGACCATATGTGCGTGGGATTCCTTCTGGGCTTTCTATACTGTTCCATTGATGTATATTTCTGTTTTTGTGCCAGTACCATACTGTCTTGATTACCGTACCTTTGTTGTATAGTCTGAAGTCAGGGAGTCTGCTTCCTCCAGCTCCGTTCTTCTTTCTCAATACTGCTTTGGCTATTTGGGGTCTTCCGTGTTTCAATACAAATTGTGAAATTTTTTGTTCTAGTTCTGTGAAAAATGCCATTGGTAGTTTGATAGGGATTGCATTGAATCTGTAGATTGCTTTGGGTAGTAGAGTCATTTTCATAATGTTGATTCTTCCAATCCAAGAACATGATATACCTTTCCGTCTGTTTGTATCACCTTTAATTTCTTTCATCAGTGTCTTATAATTTTCTGCATACAGGTCTTTTGTCTCCTTAGGTAGGTTGATTCCTAGGTATTTTATTCTTTTTGTTGCAATGGTAAATGGGAGTGTTTTCTTAATTTCTCTTTCATATTTTTCATCATTAGTGTATAGGAATGCAAGAGATTTCTGTGCATTAATTTTGTATCCTGCTACTTTACCAGATTCATTGATTAGTCCTAGTAGTTTTCTTGTGGCATCTTTAGGATTCTCTATGTATAGTATCATGTCATCTGCAAACAGTGACACTTTCACTTCTTCTTTTCCGATCTGGATTCCTTTTATTTCTTTTTCTTCTCTGATTGCTGTGGCTAAAACTTCCACATCTATGTTGAATATTAGTGGTGAGAGTGGGCAACCTTGTCTTCTTCCTGATCTTAGTGGAAATGGTTTCAGTTTTTCACCATTGAGGACGATGTTAGCTGTGGGTTTGTCATATATGACATACATGCCTTTATTATGCTGAGGTAAGTTGCCTCTATGCCTACTTTCTGGAGGGTTTCTATCATAAATGGGTGTTGAATTTTGTCAAATGCTTTCTCTGCATCTATTGAGATGATCATATGGTTTTTCTCCTTCAATTTGTTAATACGGTGTATCACATTGATTGATTTGCATATATTGAAGAATCCTTGCATTCCTGGGATAAACCCCACTTGATCATGGTGTATGATACTTTTAACGTGCTGTTGGATTCTGTTTGCTAGTATTTTGTTGAGGATTTTTGCCTCTATGTTCATCAGTGATAGTGGCCTGTAGTTTTCTTTCTCTGTGACATCTTTGTCTGGTTTTGGTATCAGGGTGATGGTTTCCTCTTAGAATGAGTTTGGGAGTGTTCCTCCCTCTGCTATATTTTGGAAGAGTTTGAGAAGGATAGGTGTTAGCTCTTCTCTAAATGTTTGATAGAATTCACCTGTGAAGACATCTGGTCCTTGGCTTTTGTTTGTTGGAAGATTTTTAATCACAGTTTCAATTTCAACTGCTTGTTATTGATCTGTTCATGTTTTCTATTTCTTCCTGGCTCAGTCTCTGAAGGTTGTGCTTTTCTAAGAATTTGTCCATTTCTTCCAGGTTGTCCATTTTATTGGCATAGAGTTGCTTGTATTAATCTCTCATGATGCTTTGTATTTCTGCAATGTTAGTTGTTACTTCTTTTTCATTTCTAATTCTATTGATTTGAGTCTTCTCCCTTTTTTTCTTGATGAGTTTGGCTAATGGTTTATCAATTTTGTTTATCTTCTCAAAGAACCAGCTTTTAGTTTGATTGATCTTTGCTATTGTTTCCTTCATTTCTTTTTCATTTATTTCTGATCTGATCTTTATGATTGCTTTCCTTCTGCTAACTGTGGGTTTCTTTTGTTCTTCTTTCTCTAATTGCTTTAGGTGTAAGGTTAAGTTGTTTATTTGAGATGTTTCTTGTTTCTTAAGGTAGGATTGTATTGCTATAAACTTCCCTCTTAGAACTGTTTTTGCTGCATCCCATAGTTTTGGGTCATCGTGTTTTCACTGTCATTTGTTTCTATGTATTTTTTGATTTCCTCCTTGATTTCTTCAGCGATCTCTTGGTTATTAAGTAGTGTATTGTTTAGCCTACATGTGTTTGTATTTTTTACAGATTTTTTCCTGTAATTGATATCTAGTCTTATAGCATTGTGGTCGGAAAAAGTACTTGATACAATTTCAATTTTCTTAAATTTACCAAGGCTTGATTTGTGACCCAAGATATGATCTATACTGGAGAATGTTCCATGAGCACTTGAGAAGAAAGTGTATTCTGTTCTTTGTGGATGGAATGTCCTATAAATATTAATTAAGTCCATCTTGTTTAATGTATTATTTAAAGCTTGTGTTTCCTTATTTATTTTTATTTTGTATGATCTGTCCATTGGTGAAAGTGGGGTGTTAAAGTCCCCTACTATGATTGTGTTACTGTCGATTTCTCCTTTTATAGTTGTTAGTACTTGACTTATATATTGAGGTGCTCCTATGTTGGGTGCATAAATATTTATAATTGCTATATCTTCTTCTTGGATTGATCCCTTGATCATTATGTAGTGTCCTCCTTTGTCTCTTGTAATAGTCTTTATTTTAAAGTCTATTTTGTCTGATATGAGAATTGCTACTCCAGCTTTCTTTTGATTTCCATTTTCATGGACTATCTTTTTCCATCCCCTCACTTTCAGTCTGTATGTGTCCCTAGGTCTGAAGTGGGTCTCTTGCAGACAGCATATACACAGGTCTTGTGTTTGTATCCATTCAACCAGTCTATGTCTTTTGGTTGGAGCACTTAATCCATTTACATTTAAGGTAATTATCGACATGTATGTTCCTATTACCATTTACTTAATTGTTTTGGGTTTGTTATTGTAGGTCTTTTCCTTCTCTTGTGTTTCCTGCCTAGAGAAGTTCCTTTAGCACTTGTTGTAAAGCTGATTTGGTGGTGCTGAATTCTCCTAGCTTTTGCTTGTCTGTAAAGGTTTTAATTTCTCCGTCAAATCTGAATGAGATCCCTGCTGGGTAATCTTGGTTGTAGGTTTTTCCCCTTCATCATTTAAAATATATCCTGCCACTCCCTTCTGGCTTGCAGAGTTTCTGCTGAAAGATCACCTGTTAACCTTATGGGGATTCCCTTGTATGTTATTTGTTGTTTTTCCCTGCTGCTTGTAATATTTTTTCCTTGTATTTAATTTTTGATAGTGTGATTAGTATGTGTCTTGGCGTGTTTCTCCTTGGATTTTTCCTGTATGGGACTCTCTGTCCTTCCTGGACTTGATTAACTATTTCCTTTCCCATATTAGGGAAGTTTTCAACTCTAATCTCTTCAAATATTTTCTCAGTCCCTTTCTTTTTCTCTTCTTCTTCTGGGACCCCTATAATTCGAATGTTGGTGTGTTTAATGTTGTCCCAGAGGTCTCTGAGTCTGTCTTAAATTCTTTTCATTCTTTTTTCTTTATTCTGCTCTGCAGAAGTTATTTCCACTATTTTATCTTCCAGGTCACTTATCCGTTCTTCTGCCTCAGTTATTCTGCTATTGATCACTTCTAGAGAATTTTTAATTTCATTTATTGTGTTGTTCATCACTGCTTGTTCGTTCTTTAGTTCTTCAAGTTCCTTGTTAAACGTTTCTTGTATTTTCTGCATCTATTTCCAAGATTTTGGATCATCTTTACTATCATTACTCTGAATTCTTTTTCAGGTAGATGCCTATTTCCTCTTCATTTGTTAGGTCTGGTGCGTTTTTAACTTGCTCCTTCATCTGCTGCATGTTTCTCTGTTTCCTCATTTTGCTTAACTTACTGTGTTTGGGGTCTCCTTTTTGCAGGCTGCATGTTCATAGTTCCTGTTGTTTTTGGTGGAGGGGACTGGTGCCTGTGTTCTGGTGGATGAGGCTGGATCTTGTCTTTCTGGTGGCCAGATCCACGTCTGGTGTGTGTTTTGGGGTGTCTGTGGCCCTATTATGATTTTAGGCAGCCTCTCTGCTAATGGGTGGGGTTGTGTTCCTGTCTTGCTAGTTTTTGGCATAGGTTGTCCAGCACTGTAGCTTGCTGGTCATTGAGTGAAGCTGGGTGCTGGTGTTGAGATGGAGATCTCTGGGAGATTTTCACCATTTGATATTATGTGGAGCCAGGAGGTCTCTGGTGGACTAGTGTCCTGAACTCAGCTCTCCCACCTCAGAGGCACAGCCCTGATGCCTGGCTGGAGCACCAAGAGCCTGTTATCCACACGGCTCAGAATAAAAGGGCGAAAAAGAAAGAAAGAAGATAAAATTAAATTAAAATAAATTAAAATGTTATTAAAATAAAAAATAATTATTAAAAAAATTTTTAAATAATACAAAAGAAAGAAAGAGCAACCAAACCAAAAGACAAATCCACCAATGATAACAAGTGATAAAAACTATACTAAATAAAAAAAAAAGGACAGACATCCCTAGGACAAATGGTAAAAGCAGAGCTATACAGACGAAATCACACACAGAAACATACACATACACACTCACAAAAAGGGAAAACAATATGTATATCGTTGCTCCCAAAGTCCACCTCCTCAATTTGGGATAATTCGTTGTCTGTTCAGGTATTCCACTGATGCAGGGTACATCAAGTTGATTGTGGAGCTTTAATCCGCTGCTCCTGAGGCTGCTGGGAGAGATTTCCCTTTCTCTTCTTTGTTCGCACAGCTCCCGGGGGTTCAGCTTTGGATTTGGCCCCGCCTCTGCGTGTAGGTCACCGGAGGGCGTCTGTTCTTCGCTCAGACAGGACGGGGTTAAAGGAGCCGCTGATTCGGCGGCTCTGGCTCACTCAGGCCGGGGGGAGGGAGGGGTAGGAGTGCGGGGCGAGCCTGCGGCGGCAGAGGCCGGCGTGACGTTGAACCAGCCTGAGGTGCGCCGTGTGTTCTCCCGGGGAAGTTGTCCCTGGATTCCGGGACCCTGGCAGTGGCGGGCTGCACAGGCTCCCCGGAAGGGGCGTGTGGAGAGTGACCTGTGCTCGCACACAGGCTTCTTGGTGGCGGCAGCAGCAGCCTTAGCGTCTCATGCCCGTCTCTGGGGTCCGCGCTGTTAGCCGCGACTCGCGCCCATCTCTGGAGCTCCTTTAAGCAGCGCTCTTAATCCCCTCTCCTCGTGCACCAGGAAACAAAGAGGCAAGAAAAAGTCTTGCCTCTTCGGCAGGTCCAGACTTTTCCCCGGACTCCCTCCCGGCTAGCCGTGGTGCGCTATTCCCCTGCAGGCTGTGTTCACGCCGCCAACCCCAGTCCTCTCCCAGCGCTCCGGCCGGCCGACGGAAGCCCAAGCCTCAGCTCCCAGCCCCGCCCGCCCTGGCAGGTGAGCAGACAATCCTCTCGGGCTGGTGAGCGCCGGTCGGCCCTGATCCCCTGTACGGGAATCTCTCCGCTTTGGCTTCCGCACCCCTGTGGCTGTGCTCGCCTCCGCGGCTCTGAAGCTTCCCCCCACCCACCCCCGGTCTCCGCCCGCGAAGGGGCTTCTAGTGTGTGAAAACCTTTCCTCCTTCACGGCTCCCTCCCACTTGTGCAGGTCCCGTCCCTATTCTTTGGCTCTGTTTATTCTTTTTTCTTTTGCCCCACCGAGCTACGTGGGAAGTTTCTTGCCTTTTGGGAGGTCTGAGGTCTTCTGCCAGCGTTCAGTAGGTGTTCTGTAGGAGTTGTTCCACATGTAGATGTATTTCTGGTGTATCTGTGGGGAGGAAGGTAATCTCCGTGTCTTACTCTTCCGCCATCTTGAAGCTCCTCCCTATTGTTTTGTAAGATTATAAAACTACACATGGTGCACACACACAGAGGTTGAAACCAAGCAGGACCCGCGGGGCCTTCCCTGGGACAAACCCCTGTGTCCCCTGCCTCTTGTCTGTTGAAAAGCTTTAGCCTCCTAAAGCTTTTCTTCCCTGATTTCTAAAAGTATGTTATCAGAGAAGTAAGAAAATGCGGAAACAAAGGAAAATAAGCAGGACAAAATAATAATAATTTAGCCATAAAAAAAAAGTCAAGGGCTTCCCTGGTGGCACAGTGGTTGAGAGTCCGCCTGCTGATGCAGGGGACACGGTTTGTGCCCCGGTCCGGGAAGATCCCACATGCCGCAGAGCGGCGGGGCCCGTGAGCCGTGGCTGCTGAGCCTGCCCGTCCGGAGCCTGTGCTCCGCAACGGGAGAGGCCACAACAGTGAGAGGCCCGCGTATCGCAAAAAAAAAAAGCAAAAAAGTCAAGGACCTTTAGTTCCTCCTCAAGGACTATAGATAATATTCTGAGCCACGTTCTTTGAGCTGTTTGGCAGGTACTGAAGCCCCCACCAGGTGGAAGAAGTTAGCTGCCCACAAGCATGTAGACCCCAGACTGGTTTGAGCCAGAAAACTGATAATTGAGATTTGCTAAACATCACCCTGTTACCTCATACCAATCAATCAGAGGAATGTCCACGAGCTCATCAGGCACCCTGTGACCCTCTCCCTCACACTGTGCTGAAAACTCTTACCCGAAAGCCATCAGAGAGTTCTGCTCCTTTGAGCATAAGCTGCCCGTTCTCCTTTTGGCCCCAGTTTGGACGCCTTGCAATAAATGCTGTACTTTCCTTCATCCCAACCTGGTATCAGTAGATTGGCTTTATTGTGCGTGGGCAAGTGGACCCAAGTTTGAGTCAACAACAGGAAGATGCAAAATAATGTGGGGCAACATTTCCCAAAATGTACTGCCGAGAACAGTAGTTTCTGCAGAATTTTAATAAATTTTACTTGAAAAAACATTTTAATGTCAAATATATTTTGGAAATTCTGGGTTGTTTACAAGGTACGGGAATATATTTATAGACCATGATTCTGTTGTGCAAAGAAAAAAAGGTATCTCGTTCCTATAACTGAATTATTTTGCCTTTGAGCGTCTACTTCCACCAACAGGGAAAAACTAACTTGCCAATTAAAGTCCCTCAGTCTTATCAATTGTAAAAAGTCTCCTTTGGGTAAATATTTAGTTAACTCGAAGCTCAAACTCCCTATCAGAGAGTCTCTCCTCTTGAAGAGTCTCACCATCTCTCACATCCCAAATGGTTTATGGGCACATGGAAGTGCCCTTATCCTCACCACAGAGGAAGGGCAGGGAGGGCATGCTGCCCTGTGCTGGCCTCTGGGGTCCCCTCTGGCCTTTGCTGAGATGGACCCAGCTGTCCACCAGAATCAACTGGAGAGATTGTTAGAAATGCACATTCCCAGGTCCTTTCTCTGGAAGTTTTGGTTCACGGAGACTGGAGTGAAACTAAGAACCCACATTTTGAACAAGTCTCCCAGAGGGTTCTGATGTTTTCTGACCCTTGGAAAACACTAGCATAGCCCTGTTTCCTGCCAAGTTTTGAACTTCCTGCTGTCCTGTAGAATAGGAAGGTCTCATAACCTACTGCCTCACACTAAGGTGGATGCAAATGGTTTAGTATTGTCATCATCTCTGCTATCGTGAGGCATTTTGGAGCAGAGGATACAAGGCATCCATGGTGAATCTTGGCACTGGTGGCTAATAGACTGATATTGCAATTTAAATATGGTAATCATAGAATTTTTAAAGTAGAATTGAGGAAACAAAAGAAGAAGAGCCTCTGGTATGAATTCCAGTTATTTCAATACCATTAAGAAGGAGGAGGTTCTAAGAAAAGCCACACAAAATCTCTCAGGAGAAAGAGGAACAGTAGCTTAAAAAAAGACAGAATTATATGAAATCTACTTTTACTAAAATCTACATTGAAACCTCTGATGATTATATCTTATTTTAAAACAGCTAGAAATAGAAATCAGCTACTTTTTGTCTATAACTGTGTAGCTTAAACATTAGATAAAATGTTTGCTCTTTCTCTGATATTTTATATAATAAAGAAGTTTAGGGGGACCTCCCTGGTGGCGCAGTGGTTAAGAATCCTCCTGCCAATGCAGGGGACACGGGTTCGAGCCCTGGTCCGGGAAGATCCCACATGCTGCGGAGCAGCTAAGCCCGTGTCCCACAACTACTGAGCCCACGCTCTAGAGCCTGTGACCCACAACTACTGAGTCCGCGTGCCACAACTGCTGAAGCCTGCACACCTAGATCCCACGCCCCGCAACAAGAAAAGCCACTTCACTGAGAAGCCCGTGCACTGCAACAAAGAGTAGCCCTCGCTCGCCGCAACTAGAGAAAGCCCATGCGCAGCAACAAGGACCTAACGCAGCCAAAAATAAATAAATTAGTTAATTAAAAAAAAAAAGTTTGGGGACTTCCCTGGTGGTGCAGTGGTAAAGAATCTCCTTCCAATGTAGGGCACGTGGGTTCGATCCCTGGTCGGGGAACTAAGATGCCACATGCCGCGGGGCAACTAAGCCCCTGCTCCACAACTATCGAGCTCGTGTGCCTCAACGAGACAGCCCACACGTGCCGCAAAATACACAGCCCACGCGCTCTGAAGCCCGTGTGCCATAACAAAAGATTCTGCATGCCTCAAAGAAGATCCCGTGTGCCGCAACTAAGACCCAACACAGCCAAAAAAATAAGGAAAATAAATAAAAACTAAAAAATGAAGTTTATAGCATCACTTTTGAAACATTTTAAAATTAAATATTGTATTTTAATGAATAGGACTGGTTCATACCACTTAATGTTGATATCAACAAAGTCTTCCACCCAAAGCAAGTTTAGATTTCAAACCCCATAGAGTGATGTTTAACCTTTTAAAATCTGATGCAAAATCTTATGTCAGCCTATTTTTTCAAGAAGAGCCTTTACCTGATGTAACAGTCAGAACATACTAGGTTGGACTACAGTTACAAACCACTCCGAGATTTCAGCAGCTTGACTCACCACGAGTGAACTGGAGAGTTCTGCTGATCCCAGTCTTTCAGGGGCCGGGTTGACAAGGTTCCATCTCGACATGTGCTTCCAAGTTCTCCACAGCACAGGGAAGGAAACATGGCAACCTGTGACACACTTCTGCCCACATTCCATTGGTCAAAGCAAATCAGTGATCATCCTAACTTCAAAGGGGGTGGGGAATATCATCTTACCGGCCGCCTCCTAGGAGACTGGAGCGTTTGTCACCAGCCCGACTGACTATCACATCTGCTTTTGCCTTTTACCTCCTTTGGACCTCTGTGCCGCATAACAATCTACACTATCTATCCCCCTGTTTGGGACCCATATTATCAATCCAACAAATTTATATTGTCAATCCAACGACAACAGAACATTGCATTCTTTTAGAACCACAGTATTCAAGCAAGGTCTCTGCTGTTTCTTGAAACCACCATCCTTAGTACAGCTCATTTTGTCAGGGCAAGGGTGCTGCGTGTAAGTTTAAAGAAAGAGAAGCTGGTAGCCCCACTGTGGCAGAGGTGACTTGTTCACCAAAGACTGATGACCCTCCCTCCACCACATAGGATAGAGTTGCTGAGTTGCAACAGGGCCTGTATTTCTCAGACCCTTGCAATAGGTGGGGTTACATGACTGAGTTCTGACCAATGAAATGGAGATGGAAATGCCATTTACCACTTTCAGGTCCAACCCATAAACATGCCCCATCCACTGCTCTCATCTTCTGGCTGGATGTTGATGCTTGAGGCAACCTAGAAAGCCCCATGTTGGAGATGGCAGAGCCTTCAGCCTGGTCTTCAAATGACTACACGACCCAGACCTTCCACCAATCACCCACCCTGTTGATGATACATATAAACTTTTTATTAATAATAGTTTTCTTTTTCAAGTTTATGAAAATGAACTTTTATTATGAGAAGTAAACTCTAATAGTGATGGGGTAGTAGGATAAATGGACAAAACGCTACTCCAAAAATGTGAATTTTTTGGTTGGCCTTGACAATGACAAAGTCAGCTAATATAATTCCTTAGCTTTCTACTAATCTCTCCCCAGTCACCTCTGTGTATCCTCTGGATTACTGCCCTGTCTGATTAGAAGAGAATTTCCCAGCGAGTGAAGAAGGAACTGAATTATTATAGAGGAATTTGGAGACAGCAAGAGAGAGAACTGCCAGTTTCTGGTTCTGTAAAAGCCTTTAGTTATCACTAACCACTCAACATAGAAACAAGATATAATCACAACATCAATGACTGCCTAAGGCTGATGGGTCATATCCTAAGTGTCTCATGATAGAAATCATTCATAATGCATGAAATTAGATATACGATAGCACTTAAATTTTATCATGCTCATCAAAGCCCTATCATCTCTAATATATTGTGGCAAACATAGTGCTATGGCTTGGCCAAACCTACTTTCTTTCCCCCCGGGCACACGGATAGGCTGTATGTCCCAGCCACCCTTCATGTTAGGTGGCTCACATGACAGAGTGCTGGCCCATGGAACGTGGGCACAAGAGATGCGGGCCATTCTCAGACCCAGTGGAGGACTCAAGACCCAAGGCGAGAGCACAGCCATGAGCTGGAAGGAGCTGGGTCCTGAACGAATACTTAGAATAGCACCTGCCCCACCCAGCCAGCTTGGGGCTATGATGTGAGAAAGAAAGAAACCACTGAGATTTTGTTATAGCGACTAGCACAGTTATCATACCCACATGGATACATCAGGACTGCTGCATTTGCATCAGAGAACCATGGGAAAGGTTAAAACTGAACGGGATGCTGTGTAATCAAGTAATCCTCAATAAAGCTGTTAATCGAAAGAAGAAAGACCAGGGGCCCCTAAAGATGTACTCTAACCCTGCCCCTCCCCCGACCCTGTTAAATATGGCTCTTCCCAATTGTTTTAACACCTTCTCCAGAATGTTTCTTGCCAGGGCCAGGGCAAGAGTACCATGACTTGGCCACAACTCACCCTCTCTTGGCCTCTTCTCCCATTCTGGACTACTTGAAGAAATGTCATTCTTCTGAGCTTTGACAGCCATATATTATTCCTTCTGCCGGACGGCTCTCACCCCCCACCTCTGCCTGTGAGCTCTACCCATTCTGCCTACCACCCCGAATGAGGCCTTCCCTTTGGAAGGCTTGGTTGGAAAAGACAGGCTCCTGCTGCCAACTGCTATTACCCTTTTCCTGTGCAGCTCTGAGGGTCCAGCTCATGTTCCCCGCTGCAGGATGATGACAGGTGGACATCCTGTCTGCCTGCTAGGTTGCAAGCTCCTTGCAGACAGAAATCCATGTGCCAGCATTTGGTTAACATTCGATAATAAATGTTGAATGAACGCATGAACAAATGGCAATGAACGCACAAGTCAATGAATAATTAAGTGGAATTCCACACAGCAGCTTGGATCAGAGACCCCTTTCCCTCCAAATGAGTCCATATGGGACCATGTTTCCTTTATGACATTCTGCCCCGCCCGAGGGCCCTCCACTATATAAAAAGATGGAGTGTTTGGGCAGAGGTCACTGCTTTGAGAGGCAGACACGATGGTCCAGCACCGGCCTCCAGCTGAAATATCAAGATTCAGATAGAGAGGAGTCTGCAAGAATGTGGAGAAAAAAGAAGGAAATAAACCCCCAGTAATTAAGAAAACAGGAGAAGTCACTTAAACTTTATACATTTTTAAGTAAAAATAATTTTGGTAAGTACTAATTTTTGAACTTTTACTGATGTATAACACACATACAGAGAAGTGACCAGCTTGGGGACAGTTCACAAATTGGTCACACCATGCATCCAGCACCTCATCAAGAAACAGACCATTATCAGCAGCACAGAAGCCCCTCCCCCTCGAGTCAGTAAATACTATTTTAAAAGAAAAGGAAGGAAGGAAGGAAGGAGAGAGGGGAGGGGTGGCCAGGCATCCACTTTAAAAGAAAAGGAGAAATGCTGCGGCGGGCAGGCGGGGAGCCTAGGGGACGCTCGGGGGGGGGGGGGGGGACTCACGGCCTCACTGAGATACACCCATCAGGGCTTCTCCCAATCTGCTGAAAACTGTCGTGGCATTAAACATACCCACAACATGGGTAACTGCAGCAAAAGCTGGCTGAGCTTTGGAAGGAAGAGGATTCCTCCCAGGTACAGAGCAACGGAACGCGTGCCACCGTGTCCCTAGCCAGGAAGAAGCTGGCTCGGGACCCACGCCCCCAAACCCTTCCCACCCCCAGTCCGTGCCCCTGCACCCTTTCTCTAAACCTGGAGAGGCAGGGCACCCTCTGTGCTTCCTTCCAGCGGGATGTGACCCCTGCCAGACTCTATGCCAGGATCCAGGGCTTTGGAAGGAACAACATCCTGTATAATGGCCAGAGAAGCAGCTTCTATTGATAGTTGGTCACCTCTGGAGCCTCAGGACCAGGGCTTTGAGAGCAGGCTCCATCCAAGCCAGTCTACTAAGTCTTCCCCTCTCCTAGGACTCTGTGCTCTGCCCTTGAACAGGAAAAATCCCAGGAATGAAGGAACCGTCCCTGGCTTAGAAACTTCACTCCCTGTTTATTGCAAACAGCTTTGTCTCTGTCAGGATCATGGGACGTGTCTAAGAGGTAGATAGAGAAGAGGTAGGTGATTGGACAGGTGTGTAGGCAGACAGATTAAAATTATAGACAGTCTGCTGGTAATTCAGAAGGCAGAGTCCCAGGGATGGGTCTGGGTATCCATTATATGGGAGGATTTCTTGCTCACAAGGATGTGGTACAGGCAGTTTTCAGTCTTATATTTCTGTCACAATTAATAAGGGAACAACAAAGAGAACTAATAAACTGGATCAGGCAAAGGGGCTATAAAGGGAATATTTCTCAAGCATTGTATTGAACAGTTCCTTATAATTAACATTAGTCAAACTGGGGTCCTTCCCAAGTTCCATACTCTACACACCATTATCCTCGCAAGTTTTCTGTGCTGAGGTTTTAAGAGCAGGTAGATTACAGGGCTTTGGGTTAGGAGTTTCCATGGGAGGGAGGGGATGCCTGGGTTTCTGCTGATCTGGGAGGCTTCAGGGGTATCATCCAATATCCCTGTTTCTTCCTGTAAATTCAAGGGAATCCACTGATTTTCCAAGAAGAGATATTCTGTGCAGATTATCTAATCCACAAATAGTTACTGAGGCCATCACTTTGCATGTGCCAAGCACTATGTTAGGCCTGGGGAATTCCGTGGTGAACAGAGCGCTCACAGCCCCCAAGAACTCACAACCTCGTGGAGGAGGCAGCCCGGTAAACAGCTGTCACCCCGGAGAAGCGCTATGACAATGACCTCTTAGCAGCTGTGGGACCTGGGGCAAGCCACTGAACTCCCCTGTGCCTTACTTTCAACATCTGCCCGTGGGCGTCATAGTAACGCCCTTTTCCTTGGAATGTTGTGAGAATTAAATGAATTAATATTAAAGTGCTTAGAATAATATAAGACACGTGGAAAGAGCTACGGAAGAGTTTGTTCTTGGTAGTGTTGATGTTACTGTTACTTCTGTGGTGATCAGAAATGGAGGAAAGCTTTCCTAACCCTAATCTAGAAAGCCCTCCCAGGGGAGGTTATGCAAACTGCATACAGTGGTCTGTCGGTATCCTCAGGGCACTGGTTCCAGGACCCCAGCAGATACCGCACTCCAGGGATGCTCAAGTCCCTTAGAGAAAATGGCGTAGAACAGTCGATAGACTCTAAGGGATGGATCATAAAGGGTCTGATGCATCACGCCAAGGAATGTGGGCTTCTAAAAATCAATTTACAGAAAAATCTTTTCTGGAAATTTGTCAAGCGCTTACTAAACTTTATCAGCCAAGTTGAGCTGAACAAGGAAACCGAGAAAAGTGCCCTCAGTGGTTGATTTCTGATAATAAGAATGGAATGTCCCAACAAACACCGGGATCTGACTGTAGATCCCTGGGGTTGCACTGACTGTGACTGATTTCCTGTGGCTTCTTTCCTCTAAACTTTTACTATGATTTTTAATCACAGTCTCAATTTCAGTGCTTGTGATTGGTCTGTTCCTATTTTCTCTTTCTTCCTGGTTCAGTCTCAGAAGGTTGTGCTTTTCTAAGAATTTGTCCATTTCTTCCAGGTTGTCCATTTTATTGGCATATAGTTGCTTGTAGTAATCTCTCAGGATCCTTTGTATTTCTGCAGTGTCAGTTGTTACTTCTCCTTTTTCATTTCTAATTCTGTTGATTTGTCTTCTCCCTTTTTTTCTTGATGAGCCTGGCTAACGGTTTATCAGTTTTGTTTATCTTCTCAAAGAATCATCTTTTAGTTTTATTGATCTTTGCTATCATTTCCTTCATTTCAAACATCTGAGGCTGAACTAAAAAATATGAAAAGATGGATTCCAATCCTTTGTCAAGCTGCGAGATACCCACATGTCTGAGTCAGATAGCTACTCTACCCAGGAACAATAACCAATAACAGCTTCCCAACAAGTGTGCCTCAAAGGCAACCCAGGCCCTTGGAGATACAGGCATTGTCTCATGCTTTGAGAAACCTCTTCACTTTATCCCAGTGTCACAGTCAGTTCTGGCTGCTATAACAAAGTCCCATAGACTGAGTGGCTATAAACAACAAATTTATTTCTCACAGTCCTGAAGGCTAAGAATCTGAGATGAGGGCACCAAAATGGCTGGGTTCTAGTGAGGGTCCTCTTCTGGGTTGCAGACTGCTATATTCTCCTTGTGTCCTCACAGGGCAGAAACACAGCAAGAGAGCTCTTTGGGGACCCTTTTATAAGGGCACAACCCTCATGACCTAATCACCTCCCAAAGGCCCCCCCCTCCTAATAGCACCACATTGCGGGGTTAGGATTTCAGCATACAAATTGGGAGTTGGGGGGACACAAACATTTAATCCACTGCACCCAGTGTACCACACAAATGTTGTTACTATTTACATGTGCCAAGACATGAAATAAGTTTGAGAACACAGGCCTGCCTTCCTATGTCTTTCCCATATCTCCCAATGCTGTCTTTCAAAAACCCTCCAGTTCAGGGAACTGATCAGTTCACTGTCCCTCAAATACTTTTTGGCTTGAAGACTTTCCCCGCTGATTCCTCTTGCCTTAAATCCTGGACCTCCCCTTGCATATTTAAAATGCTTGAAATCCCACCCCAAGTGACCTCCTCCAGTAAACTATTGTATTATGTAAGGACCGTTACATAATACACTTTCAAAACCACTAGGCCTATACATACTATCACATTGTACATTATTGTTTTCATCTGCATATGTTGTCTCTCTAACTAGACCACAAATACTTTCTCTGAAGGCTGTCACAAAGCAGACTTCCTCATAGCAAATAATTCATTCTTCATCTGTTTCTAGACTGTTGTCACCTCTTACTCTGTTCTTATTTTCTAATCTGTTTGATCTCATTGTTCCCATGATGGTTGGATGTGATAAAGATGGTCAGGCTATTTGATTGCATTATTTTCAGTCAAAATGTTGTGTATGTCTACTACATGGAAAACATGGTGCTGGATGTATGGAGATTCCCAGAAGAGAAAAAAAGAAGAAAAGAGAAAAACACAGTAATAAAACAAGATAGTGATAAGGCTGAGGGGTTTTCTAACCTGAAAAATCTGGGGATACAAGAGGCCCCAACTAGTAAAGAATTCTTCTGCATGGAGGAAACATCCACATACAGGAATGAGAATCTGGCCATTATTTCTCCCCTGAAACATTTACTACATATAGTCAAATTTTAGTGGCTATATTAGGATTTGGGGAAGAGCAGGGTACTTAATCTCAAACCACCAAAAAAGCATGAAGTATCTGCAAGCTTAGTCATAGAACAGACAATCTTTGCATAATTGGACTTAGCTAAGTAGTTCCTACAGAGGCAAGGAGACCCAAGAGCTGGAGTCTAGCATTTCTGAAATAATTAGTGTGTGTGTGTATGTGGTGTCTGGTTGGGACTTGGCCTCCTGGGTGTGACAGAGCCAGGGCAGGGAAGGAATCTGTTGAATGATCTGTGGAACAGAGCTGGCCAAGCTCATGGTCCTGTGGTCAGCCCTACCAGCCCCAAACTCCCACCCAGCCCACCTATCCCTCCCATTCTGGGTGAAGTACAGCTTGGCAAACTTCTAAGGTGTGGCTCCCTAGTCCCTCCCTTGAATCAACCAAGAATGCCAACTCTGAGGCTTCTAAAGCCGCCAGTTTCCTAAGCGTGTATTCCTATATACTTTGGGAAACTGGTAAGATCCCTCTAAATATTTGGGAGGGACGCAGCCTTTGAGTTAAATAGTTTGCCTGCTGATGTCAACTATTACAGCGCTGTTTGTAGAAGGCTAAAATCCAAGAGGACTACTGTGAAAGGAAATAGATCAGATGAGACAATCATTTATCTTGATGTCAGAATAACTGAGAGGAACTCTTAATTATCCATCTCCAAGAAACAGTGAGGCCAAGGCCATTCTCCCTGTTGTCCCTGGGCCTCAGCCGGAGTTCATAAGAGCCTAGGTTGGAGGATGAACTCTAGTATAGGAAATCCTGGGATGGAGGAGAGGGGATACTGGTTCAGGATCCAGAAGGAACAGAGGTCACCTGGGAGATACAGAGCTGCTGTAAAAGTGATGGAGGATGGCTTTTCTATGGATTCTTTACTCGCCTGGGAATCAGGATCCCATCTCCCAGTGACCCTCTGGCTGACAGTGGGGCAGTGCTCAGCCCCCAATCCCCGGGACACCAAGAAACCTCCTTCTATTTTGTCTGCAGTCAATCATTGCTCTCAGTAAGTCTCCACCCCTGGCAGACACACAAACACATGCACACTGTACTTTCAGTCTGAGCCAGTGATATTTTGGAGACCAAATGCTTTGAAAAAATAGAGAACTGTCTCACCAGCCTAAGGAAGTGAACTTCCAGACTTTGTATTTGAAAACGTTCAGCTTCATAACTCAATCCCCTGGATCACTAGGTTTCTCTTCCCTTATCCCTCTGTTACAGGGATGAATAAGGAGTCACGTGCACTCCCATGAGGGAAAATTAATTGATGGGCTTTGCAGGACTAATGGGTTTAATTTGGCTCTTTAAAAATCTTCCCACACCCTCCCCATAAGGATAACAGCTGATCTTTCAGCAAAAACTCTGCAAGCCAGAAGGGAGTGGCATGACATATTTAAACTGATGAAAGGAAAAAACCTACAACCAAGATCACCGTACCCAGCAAGGATCTCATTCAGATTCAACGGAGAAATTAAAATCTTTACAGACAAGCAAAAGTGAAGAGAATTCAGCACCACCAAACCAGTTTTACAACAAATGCTAAAGGAACTTCTCTAGGCAGGAAACAAGAGAAGGAAAAGATCTACAAAAACAAACCTCAAACGATAAAGAGAATGGTAATAGGAACGATATATCAATAACTACCTTAAATGTAAATGGATTAAATGCTCCATCCAAAAGACATAGACTGGCTCAATGGATACAAACCAAGACCCATATATACGCTGTCTACAAGAGACCCACTTCAGACGTAGGGACACATACAGACTGAAAGTGAGGGGATGGAAAAAGATAGTCCATGAAAATGGAAATCAAAAGAAAGCTGGAGTAGCAATTCTCATATCAGACAAAATAGACTTTAAAACAAAGATTGTTACAAGAGACAAAGAAGGACACTACATAATGATCAAGGGATCAATCCAAGAAGAAGATATAACAATGGTAAATATTTATGCACCCAACATACGAGCACTTCAATATATAAGGCAAATGCTAACAGCCATAAAATGGCAAATCGACAGAAACACAATAATAGTAAGGGACTTTAACACCCCACTTTTGCCAATGGACAGATCATACAAAATGAAAATAAATAAGGAAACACAAGCTTTAAATGACAAATTAAACAAGATGAACTTAACTGATATTTATAGGACATTCCATCCAAAAACAACAGAATACACTTTCTTCTCAAGTGCTCAAGGAACATTCTCCAGAGTAGATCATATCTTGGGTCACAAATCAAGCCTCAGTAAATTTAAGAATATTGAAGTCGTATCAAGTATCTTTTCCAACTACACTCTATGAGACTAGATATCAATTACAGGAAAAAAAAAACTGTAAAAAATACAAACACATGGAGGCTAAACAATACACTACTTAATAACCAAGAGATCACTGAAGAAATCAAAGAGGAAATAAAAAAATACCTAGAAACAAATGACAAAGAAAACACAATGACCCAAAACCTATGGGATGCACCAAAAACAGTTCTAAGAGGGAAGTTTACAGCAATACAATCCTACCTCAAGAAACAAGAAAACTCTCAAACAACCTAACCTTACCCCTAAAGCAATTAGAGAAAGAACAACAACAAAAAAAAAAACCCCAATGTTAGCAGAAGGAAAGAAATCATAAAGATGAGATCAGAAATAAATGAAAACAAAATGAAGGAAACAAGAGCAAAGATCAATAAAAATAAAAGCTGGTTCTCTGAGAAGATAAACAAAATTGATTTTCTTGACTCATCAAGAAAAAAAGGGAGAAGACTCAAATCACCAGAATTAGAAATGAAAAAGGAGAAGTAACAACTGACACTGCAGAAATACAAGGCATCATGAGAGATTACTACAAGCAACTATATGCCAATAAAATGGACAACCTGGAAGAAATGGACAAATTCTTAGAAAAGCACAACCTTCTGAGACTGAACCAGGAAGAAAGAGAAAATAGGAACAGACCAATCACAAGCACTGACGTCGAGACTGTGATTAAAAATCTTCCAACAAACAAAAGCCAAGGACCAGATGGCTTCACAGGTGAACTCTATCAAACATCTAGAGAAGAGTTAACACCTATCCTTCTCAAACTCTTCCAAAATACAGCAGAAGGAGCAACACTCCCAAACTTATTCTAAGAGGCCACCATCACCCTGATACCAAAACCAGACCAAGATGTCACAAAGAAAGAGAACTACAGGCCAATATCACTGATGAACATAGATGCAAAAATTCTCAACAAAACAGCAGCAAACAGAATCTAAGAGCACATTAAAAGGATCATACACCATGATCAAGTGGGGTTTATCCCAGGAATGCAAGGATTCTTCAATACACGCAAATCAATCAACATGATACACCATATTAACAAACTGAAGGAGAAAAACCATATGATCATCTCAATAGATGCAGAGAAAGCTTTCGACAAAATTCAACACCCATTTATGATAAAAACCCTCCAGAAAGTAGGCATACAGGGAAATTTCCTCAACATAATAAAGGCCATATATGACAAACCTACAGCCAACATCGTTCTCAATGGTGAAAAACTGAAACCATTTCCTCTAAGATCAGGAACAAGACAAGGTTCTCCACTCTCAGAACTATTATTCAACATAGTTTTGGAAGTTTTAGTCACCGCAATCAGAGAAGAAAAGGAAATAAAAGGAATCCAAATCGGAAAAGAAGAAGTAAAACTGTCACTGTTTGCAGATGACATGATACTATACGCAGAGAAGCCTAAAGAGGCTACCAGAAAACTACTAGGACTAATCAATGAATTTGGTAAAGTAGCAGGATACAAAACTAATTCACAGAAATCTCTTGCATTCCTAAACACTAACGATGAAAAATCTGAAAGAGAAGTTAAGGAAACACTCCCATTTACCACTGTAACTAAACGAATAAAATACCTAGGAATAAACCTACCTAAGGAGACAAACGATCTGTATGCAGAAAACTGTAGGACACTGATGAAAGAAATTAAAGATGATACAAACAGATGGAGAGATATACCATGTTCTTGGATTGGAAGAATCAACATTATGAAAATGATTATACTACCTAAAGCAATCTACAGATTCAATGCAATCCCTATCAAACTACCACTGGCATTTTTCACAGAAGTAGAACAAAAAATTTCACAATTTTTATAGAAACACAAAAGATCCCAAATAGCCAAAGCAATCTTGAGAAAGAAAAACGGAGCTGGAAGAATCAGGCTCCCTGACTTCAGACTATACTACAAAGCTACAGTAATCAAGACAGTATGGTACTGGCACAAAAACAGAAATACAGTCAATGGAACAAGATAGAAAGCGAAGAGATAAACCCACGCACATTCGGTCACCTTTTTTTTTTTTTTTTAAACAAAACAAAACATTTTTATCTGGTCCATTGGAGCCTGAGTCTGGAAACACCCATGGAGAATCATCCTACAGGGATGGTACTGACAATTGATAAAATAGCCTCTGTGTCAGAAGAGCTGCCATATGTACAGGGTTAAAAATACCCACAGCTCAGAGTAGAAGGAGGAATATAAAGAAGGCCCAAAGGGGAGTCTAGTGCTCTTGGGTGCTTCTCCAGGTGTAAACCCACCCCCCCGCAAGCCCCATGGGAAGCAAGAGGCCATAGACTTGGCCACCTGCTGCCTAGGGGCTGCAGGGCAGTGAGGCCAGGTGGTCCAGGAAGCCGGCCTCAGTCATCCTGGGGCAGACACAGAACTCAGGGCCGAGCAGCCACAGGGAGGACGTTGGGCTTCTGAGGTGGGGCGGGGCTGGGAGGGGCTACACCCTGCATGTGCCTGGACAGGGCTGGCCAAGGAGTTCTCCTGGACTCTGTTCCTCCCAGCAGAGGTCAGGTGATGCTGAGGACAAACCCCCTCACCAAGCACAGGGCTGGGCCCAGGCTCAGGTCCACCTGACCCCCTGCCACAACCCCAGCCTGGGGCATGGCTTCGATCCTGGCTGGCGCTCCAGGAATAGCAGAGTGTCCCTCCCCACCCCTGCTTGAGCCCACGGTCACCAGGCACCTGCCTCCTGGGACACTGCTGGGACTCCAGGAACCCCTGCTTTCCTCATGAGGGCTTGGGGGGAGATGGGACCTAGGGGCAAACTGGGGAGAAAAGGCTCCTGACCTCGTGCCCCACAAAGGGGGTGGTCCCTGTTCTCACCTGGAGTTCTGGCCTCTGACCTTCCCAAGAGGGTGGTCCTTGCTCTCATCCTGGGGTCCTGGCCTCTGACCCCCCAAAAAAGGGATTGTCCCTGTTCTCACCTGGGGTCCTGGCCTGACCCCACAAGGTGCGGGGGTGGTCCCTGCTCACCTCAGGGTCCTGGCCTCTGACCCCCCAAATTTGGTTTTGTGAATGGAGCTCTTGGCTGCCTCACCCAGGCAGGAGGCCCCAGGCCATGGGAAGGGGCAGTCTTACCTTGGCCCTGGCAGTCTGAGCCAGACCTCAAGGTGGGCTGGTCAGAGGAGCTGGCACACAGCTCCCTCGAGCTAGAGGCCGCTTCGAGGTATTCTGCTTGGTGGCTACGAGGCCCTGGGTAGGAGGGAGGGCCGGAAGGAAGGCCCAGGAGAAGCTGCACCATGCCACTGGCACTCCCGGGGTGGGGATCCTGAGATTCTGGTTCAAGCATCCTGTGTTGGGGTCTCCCTCGTAAAGTGTGTATGGGGGCAGGCAGGGTGGTCACAGCGGCCAGGGCCCATGGAGGCCAGTGACCTTGGGCGTGAATGGGGGGCTGTGGCTGCCCTCGGAGGCCGTCCAGTCACTGAGGGAGACCTGGGCCGCCTTGCAGTGCACCAGGCGGTGGGTGATGGAGAAGCCGGCACACTGTCCTGGGTGCACAGGCTGCCACGCGTGGACACCACGTTGAAGCTGTCTGAGCAGTAGCATTGCACGTGCAGGTAAGACTTGGGGTGCTGGTTCTCCACCACCATGATGAGCCCCACCGAGCCGTGCGTCAGGTCACCTTATCTTTGATAAAGGAGGCAAGAATATACAATGGAGAAAAGACAGCCTCTTCAATAAGTGGTGCTGGGAAAACTGGACAGCTACATGTAAAAGAATGAAATTACAACACTCCCTAACACTATACACAAAAATAAACTCAAAATGGATTAGAGACCTAAAAGTAAGGCCAGACACTATCAAACTCTTAGAGGAAAACATAGGCAGAAAACTCTATGACATACATCACAGCAGGATCCTTTTTGACCCACCTCCTACAGAAATGGAAATAAAAACAAACAAATGGGACCTAATGAAATGTAAAAGCTTTTGCACAGCAAAGGAAACCATAAAGAAGACGTAAAGACAACCCTCAGAATGGGAGAAAACAGTTGCAGACGAAGCAACTGACAAAGGATTCATCTCCAAAATATACAAGCAGCTCGTGCAGCTCAATATCAAACAAACAAACAAACCAACCAATACAAGTTTGGGCAGAAGACCTAAATAGACATTTCTCCAAAGAAGATATACAGATTGCCAACAAACACATGAAAGGATGCTCAACATCACTAATCATTAGAGAAATGCAAATCAAAACTACAAAGAGGTATCACCTCACACCGGTCAGAATGGCCATCAGCAAAAAATCTAGAAACAATAAATGCTGGAGAGGGTGTGGGGAAAAGGGAACCCTCTTGCACTGTTGGTGGGAATGTAAATTGATACAGCCACTATGGAGAACAGTATGGAGGTTCCTTAAAAGACTAAAAATAAGACGCAGCAATCCCACTACTGGGCATATATCCTGAGAAAACCATAATTCAAAAAGAGTCATGTGCCACAGTGTTCATTGCAGCACTATTTACAATAGCCAGGGCATGGAAGCAACCTAAGTGTCCATCGACAGACGAATGGATAAAGAAGATGTGGCACATATATACAATGGAATATTACTCAGCCATAAAAAGAAACGAAATTGAGTTATTTGTGGTGAGGTGGATGGACCTAGAGTCTGTCATACAGAGTGAAGTAAGTCAGAAAGAGGAAAAGAAATACCGTACGCTAACACATATATGGAATGTTAAAAAAAAAAAAAGGTTTTGATGAACCTGGGGCAGGACAGGAATAAAGATGCAGACGTAGAGAATGGACTTGAGGTCACGGGGTGGGGAAGGGTAAGCTGGGATGAAGTGAGAGAGTGGCATGGACATATATACACTACCAAATGTAAAATAGATAGCTAGTGGGAAGCAGCTGCATCACACGGGGAATCAGCTCGGTGCTTTGTGAGCACCTAGAGGCGTGGGTTAGGGAGGGTGGGAAGGAGATGCAAGAGGGAGGGGATATGGGGATATACGTATGCATATAGCTGATTGACTTTGTTATACAGCAGAGACTAACACAACATTGTAAAGCAATTATACTCCAATAGAGATGTTTTAAAAAAATAAAAATATAAGTAAAAATCTTCCCACCGGGCTGTTTCTCTAATATTGTGGCTATGAGGCCTTTCCTTCTACTGTGAACCAGCCAGAAAGACATTTTGTGTGTTTGTGTCTCATGAATGTATTTTTGATTTAGCTCTACATCATTTTAATTCATTTCCACTCTCACACTTTTTACAAAATTAGTTCAAGGAGTAAAAAATATATAGTCAACTTAGCTCACGTTCGTGCTGGGCTGTGTGTGCTTCAACAGGAAGTGCATTTCTGACACTTTTTAAATGAGCAATCACACGTATAATCAACTTGGTTAAAACTTCCTTCCTGGTAACTGCAACACTTCCTCTGCATCTGGATATGAAGGGAGACCCAGAAAAGCGGAAGAGTTTAGAAGCACACTGGGTAGGTTTGAATTTGTTTTGTTTTCAGAAATTAAACAAATGATCCTTCAACATCATCACCTCCGCTGCTTTATCAGGTATTGCTTCCTTCTATTTTTTGCCCTTTGTTGGGTCTGACTCGGCATAGTGACACTTCCTTCTCAGCCAGAAGATTTGTATCTGGAACTGTTGTCGTTCATCTGACGATACTGCCACTGAATGTCTGTTTCATTGTCTAGTCCAACCCTTGTGTGTGGATATCCACAAGGTTCCGGCAATAGCTTTGCAGGTGCATCGGTCCTTTTTTGTTTTTGTTTGGGAGGAAGAGGGAGGGCACGGGGGGCTGTGTCAGCAGCCTTCACGTTCTTAAAAGTGCACTCTTCGCGATTAGTGTACTGAACAGTGTTTCTAACATCTTCTCGTAAAAGGAGAAAGCTTCACAGCCTCAACCATGAAGGAAAGCAGTGAGTATTGAGTCAGCCAGTTTTCTTCTGCACCTCGTATCTTGTAAGTCTACTTGATCTCATGGAGGCAGAAGTGATTGCTGTGTATTTGCATGTTGCCTAAATTTGGACCTATTTTATTTCAAGTTAGTGCCAATATTCACATAACTTACAGTTCTCTTCTTTGTTATTATGTAAAGTAGCAAAAGAGCAAATAGTGAAGGTCTTAAGCTGTAAGAGACAGTCCTTTGGGACAGTTGATTTCATGTATTTACTAAGTGTAACTTCATAATATTTTAAGAGAGGGACTACTGACTTTAAAAGTAAGTTTAAGCCGAGTACAGAAGTTTGGATCTAATGAAACCTGCCTTTCTTACCCTTTAATCAAACTCTCCTTTCTGGTATGTGTCAAATGCTCCACTATTTCTTAAGGAAATAAGTATATATGAGTGTCACTAACATTAGTCCTTTAAGAAGTAAATAATATTTTCTGAAACATTAATTTTTGTTTCACTAGTTGATTCTTATTTAGAACATCTTACAAAATGTTAAAGGATACTAAATAGTAAAGTCAAAATACCTTACTCATATCTCAATTTTAAGATGTTTAGCATGTCAATCCTTATTTGGAGAGTTTCTTACTGCAATAAGTCACATTTATACTTAAATGCTTTGTGAAGGTACAGTGGATAAATTGTTGAGAATAAATTGGTGAATTCTCGTTATAGAGATGAAAATATTAGAGCAAAAAGAAGTTAAATAATCGATTGGGGCCCAAAAGCAGGTCCTTCCTTCCATCCTGTGGTTTCTCCAGAGGCAGATGGGATGAACTGGTTACAAAGTTAAAATTATCTGAATGTTCATATTTGGAAAGTACAGCCCTGGGGACTCCCCTAAGATACTGCCCTAACGGAGCAGTGACAGCCACGATGCTTACACATTTCATGATTCACAGTTTTAAATATCTGCAAATGTTCTTGAGCGCAACTTCACCAATTCTGATCTTTCTGAGTTTTATCAATGAAATGACTACCTCTCCTAACAAGAAAGAAAAAAATGAAAAGAAAACAAAAACAGGAAGTTGACTAGGGAGCAGACACCTGATCCAGAAAGTTTGAAAAGGGACTGACAGGCCAGTTGGGTAAGGTGTCTGGGTCCCCTAGGAGACAAATGAGACTAAACGAAGAGGAAATAAGTCAAAGGCCTCTTTTCAGAGGGGGGTTTTCAGCACCTCACATTGCACCTTATAAACCAGGACATGATCCTTTAACTGGATAATCTGACTCATCCATGCAATTCAGTATGCTTAACAAAAATGACCACTTAGAACTACTACAGCAGGTCAGACACAGTGCTAGATCAGTGCTTTACCTCTCTCTTTTAAAATTCAATTTTCAAACGAAATGAAAGCAGAGAGAATGATTAATGAATCCCCATCGACCCATGGCCCATACTCAACAAGTATATTACCTCATTTAACTGTCACCTTACTCACCCCTCTGAGGCACTGCTAACCCCATTTGACAGACAGGAAACAGGCTCAGAGATTATTTAAAGGGCCCATCCCCCAGATTCTAAGTGTTGGGGACCAGGATTCCTGGGCCCCGATTCCAAAGCCCCGGTATCCTCGTGCGCACGTCCTTGTCATTCGTCTACACCTTCTCCTTCTGCCAGCTCGCGGGAGACCACGAAGGGCAAGTACCTGCCCTGTGACCGAGCCCTCTGTTTCTCTGCTCCCAGGTCGCAGAGGGCATGGAGCTGGAGAACCATGAACAGCACGTGGTGCTGAGAGAGGACAACCGCCGCAGGCGCCGGAGGATGAAGCCACGCAGCGCGGCGGCCAGCCTGTCCTCCATGGAGCTCATCCCCATTGAGTTTGTGCTGCCCACCAGCCAGCGCAACACCAAGACCCCCGAAACGGCGCTGCTGCACGTGGCTGGCCACGGCAACGTGGAGCAGATGAAGGCCCAGGTGTGGCTGCGCGCGCTGGAGACCAGCGTGGCCGCCGACTTCTACCACCGGCTCAGCCCCGACCACTTCCTCCTGCTCTACCAGAAGAAGGGGCAGTGGTACGAGATCTACGACAAGTACCAGGTGGTGCAGACCCTGGACTGCCTGTGCTACTGGAAGGTGCTGCACCGGAGCCCCGGGCAGATCCACGTGGTGCAGAGGCTCGCGCCCTCGGAGGAGACACTGGCCTTCCAGCGCCAGCTCACGGCCCTCATTGGCTACGACGTCACCGACGTCAGCAACGTGCACGACGACGAGCTGGAGTTCACACGCCGCCGCCTGGTGACCCCGCGCATGGCCGAGGTGGCCGGCCGCGACACCAAGCTCTACGCCATGCACCCCTGGGTGACGTCCAAGCCCCTCCCCGAGTACCTGCTGAAGAAGATCACCAACAACTACATCTTCATTGTCATTCATCGCAGCACCACCAGCCAGACCATCAAGGTCTCAGCCGATGACACCCCGGGCACCATCCTCCAGAGCTTCTTTACCAAGATGGCCAAGAAGAAGTCCCTGATGGATATCCCTGAAAGCCAGAACGAACAGGACTTTGTGCTGCGCGTCTGTGGCCGGGATGAGTACCTGGTGGGTGAGACGCCCATCAGAAACTTCCAGTGGGTGAGGCAGTGCCTCAAGAACGGGGAAGAGATTCACCTGGTGCTTGACACTCCGCCGGACCCAGCCCTGGACGAGGTGAGGAAGGAAGAGTGGCCGCTGGTGGACGACTGCACGGGAGTCACCGGCTACCATGAGCAGCTGACCATCCACGGGAAGGACCACGAGAGCGTGTTCACCGTGTCCCTGTGGGACTGTGACCGCAAGTTCAGGGTAAAAATCAGAGGCATTGATATCCCCGTCCTGCCCCGGAACGCGGACCTCACGGTTTTTGTGGAGGCAAACATCCAGTATGGGCAGCAAGTCCTTTGCCAAAGGAGAACCAGCCCCAAACCCTTCACGGAGGAGGTGCTGTGGAATGTGTGGCTTGAGTTCAGTATCAAGATCAAAGACTTGCCCAAAGGGGCTCTGCTGAACCTCCAGATCTACTGCGGCAAAGCTCCAGCTCTATCTGGTAAGGCCTCTGCGGAGACTCCCAGTCCCGAGTCCAGAGGCAAAGCTCAGCTTCTGTATTACGTGAACCTGCTGCTCATAGACCACCGGTTCCTCCTGCGCCACGGGGAGTACGTACTCCACATGTGGCAGCTATCCGGGAAGGCGGAAGACCATGGCAGCATCAATGCTGACAAGCTCACGTCTGCCACCAACCCGGACAAGGAGAACTCAATGTCCATCTCCATTCTTCTGGACAATTACTGTCACCCCATAGCCTTGCCTAAGCATCGGCCCACCCCTGACCCGGAAGGGGACCGGGTTCGAGCAGAAATGCCCAATCAGCTTCGGAAGCAACTAGAGGCGATCATAGCCACTGATCCCCTTAACCCTCTCACAGCCGAAGACAAAGAGTTGCTCTGGCATTTCAGATATGAAAGTCTGAAGGATCCCAAAGCGTATCCTAAGCTCTTTAGCTCAGTGAAATGGGGACAGCAAGAAATTGTGGCCAAAACATATCAACTGTTAGCCAGAAGGGAGGTCTGGGATCAAAGTGCTTTGGATGTTGGATTAACAATGCAACTCCTGGACTGCAACTTTTCGGATGAAAACGTAAGAGCCATTGCAGTTCAGAAACTGGAGAGCTTGGAAGACGATGACGTGCTACATTACCTGCTGCAGCTGGTCCAGGTAGGGGGATGCACTCATCTCAAGGGGTTTATCTGCATATGCACAGGTGCCCCATTCAGCTGTCTTCCAATGCCCCTTGTCTAGAGAGTCACGACCAGTCAAAGGAGATCTAATGAAACTACCTCAAAAAGTAGTAAACTGTTCCACTTACTTTTTTACTGTCTTTGAGGGCTTGTTGACAAGCATTTTGATGACATTAATATTTCTGCTTTTTAGGAGAACCGTTCCTGTGGGAATACTTTGTTCTCATTTACTGTATCAATGATAGACTTGACTTATCGAATGCTCCCTTGTGCCAAGGCTGCAGGGGATCTACATGCTTTTCGTGTATTATCACATTTAACTCTCCCAACAACGATGATAGAGGTCAAGTTAATATTTGCATTTTATATATCAGGAAACTGAGGCACAGAGAGGCTAAGTAATGTGCCCAAGGTCACATACTTTGAAAGTCAAATTCAAACCCAGGAGGTCTGACTCCTGGCCCTGCTCTTTTCACTGCGTCCCAATATCTGGCATCAACCCAGCAGTGTCAGGATAGTGTGTCCTAGAGGAAAAACGTCATACTCTCTGATTGTCTTTATCACAATTCATAGAGTAACATCTCATATCTGCATGGGACCTTGAAAGCCGCTCTCTTTAGATAGGTCTGGTACTGTGTGTCCACTGCTCTCCACATGCCTTTCCTTGGGGTCCAGAGAGACTAAATCATTTGCTAAACCCTCGACTAAATTATCAAGGGTTTCCTTAGGACGTTAAAGAAAGGAGGAAGAGTTCTCTTGCTCACGATAGCCATTCTCAAATCATATTGTGCTGCTTGACAGGAGGAAGGAAAGGACTTGGAAGGGAATTCAACTTTAGAGAGCAGAAGTGTTCATTCATGAATTCAACAGCACAGACTGAATGCTTCCTCAGTTCTGGTTGCTGGATATAGAGCAGTGATCAAAACAGGGCTGGACTCTGCCCTAGTGTAGCTTGTGGTGCATGAAGACCGACACCAAATGAGTACACATACGGGCAGATATTGAGTAACACGTTGTGACAGACACTTTGGGGAAAAGCTACAGAGTGTTATGAGAAAAGAGTCAGGGGTTCTGGGGACACATGATTGAGACTGAGGAAGCCAGGGACAGTTCTGAGTAGGTGATGTTTGATCTGAGATGGTTAGGATTAGCCAGGCTGACTGGTGGACACCAAACTGTCTAATCATTATCTATATTTATAGGAAGTTTCTGAAGTTTTCTGATGCGAATTTTGGATACTCTCAACTTTGAATCTTCACCTTCCCCTTAGGCAGATACTTGAAACGTTATATTTGGCCTTTGCTTTCATCTATCGAATAGAACCGATATTTTTATCTTCCATGAGTTCAGAGGCTGGCATAAACGCTACTGAAAATTTTAGAAAAATCAAAGTCTCCTCAGTTTTCTAGCTCTCCATAACAAAAAGAACGTGAAACAAATTTGCACGAGATCTGTTCCAAGTCCCAAGGCGATCATGAATTATTTTCCATTGTCATTTTCACAAGTAAACTTTGCAGAGTTGGAAAATGAATAGTGTTCTTCTTGGAAATGTTTAAATGAAAGAGGTCAATAAGTAATATTAACATTGAATCTGTGGTCCTAAATTTGAAGAAGTAGTCATTTGTAAAACTATTTGAGACACTGCAGATATGGCCAAATGACTCATTCATTCCTAATTAAAATGGTCTCCTGGTTGAGATCTTCATCATCTTTACAGAAGTGAAACACAAAGAATGTCAGAAAGACTCATGTTTGGGTTAGAAACTTAACATTTCTGAAGTGACTACTGGTGGCTAACTAGCCACAGGCTCAGAATGAAGAGCTTAGCTGCAGCTACCGTGGCACCAATGAGAGCACACCTCACCTTTGAAAGCATGGGGATAACTGAAATATTATCCAGTTAGGATTGTTCTGATCATTTCCAAACTGAAAAACCAGAGTAAGGATTGGAAATCATACCCAAACGCCCCCAGGCCCTAAAACATAAAGTGGAATGGGAATATCTCTTATTTCTTAGGAAAACAGGATAGACCGTATCTATTTATACAGGAGATACTCTGAGATATTTAATTTTAAACCTCTCTTTATGCTTATACATGACATCTACCCTATAATTTTACATGTGCATGTCTAATAATCAATTTTTGCGAGTCTTACTGCTTTTAAAATGATGAACTATTGCAGACTTGCAGAAAAGTAGAGAACGGTGTAACAAATACCCATGCACCCACCAGGATTTAATTCTTTTTTATTTTTAATTGGCTAGGCTGCAGCGGGCGGGGGTGGGGGTGGGGGGCGAGCTGGGGACAGCCACCCACCTGGGCCCTGTTCTCGGTCCAGCCCCTATTTTTCACTTGTCATTGGTTCTTTTTCCTCAGTCACAGAGCTGCCACCTATGTGACTATCTCTGTTATTAGCCAAGTGATGTGAAAACTACTACACACTGCTGAACCTGAGGAACCAGATAAAACAAGAGATTTTCAGACCAATAGCCCTGTATGCACTGCGTCATGGCAGGGAGTAATGACCAGTTGCAGTAAGAACCTGGGAGGCAGCACAGTGACTTGCCAGTGAGAGGCCAACCACACAACTTGAGAAGAGAAGCTATAGGATTTTTAGGATCTCCACATCTAACAAACATTTCTCTCCCTGCATGTACAATATCCCCACTGTCTATTTTCTTTCCAACAACCTTTCTTCCCTTCCACCTTTATAGATGTGTTATAGCCATCTCCATCTTTCCCTTCTATCTTTCCAACAAATCAGGTAAGCCTTCATGGGAACAAAAGCCCTCACCTCTTCACCTCTGAAGTCATCAAAAGCACGTGATTGTGAGTCAGGAGTTCTGGCTTCCAATCCTGGTCCTTCCGCAAGTGGTTCACCCTGGCCCAAACTGTCCTTGAAAAGAAAGGATTGAACTTAAGTGACTGCTCAGATTCTCGTCGCCCTATCCATACAAACCCACTAAGGCAGAGCACCAGTTTTTCTCCCTTTCCTGTTTCCCGATTAATCAATGGAGAATGCAATCCCACAAATGCCAATGTGTTCTTCCTTTAGGCTGTGAAATTTGAACCAT
The DNA here is from genome assembly GCF_039906515.1 of Pseudorca crassidens. Taxonomy (NCBI): domain Eukaryota; kingdom Metazoa; phylum Chordata; class Mammalia; order Artiodactyla; family Delphinidae; genus Pseudorca; species Pseudorca crassidens. The sequence goes on along the minus strand of NC_090303.1, from coordinate 18,282,370 downwards.
ACCATGACAGTGCCCTTGCCAGATTTCTGCTGAAGCGTGGTTTAAGAGTAAGTACTTCCATTTTGATAAGAGTGTGACGTTTAAAAAGTTACAGAGAATTGGCTGATAGATCTAGAGCGTTAGTCGTAATAATGGCAACCTTCTTGGTTTCATCCTCAGAACAAACGAATTGGTCACTTCTTATTTTGGTTCTTGAGAAGTGAGATCGCCCAGTCCAGACACTATCAGCAGAGGTTTGCAGTGATCCTGGAAGCCTATCTGAGGGGCTGCGGCACGGCCATGCTGCACGACTTCACCCAGCAAGTCCAAGTAATTGACATGTTACAAAAGGTCACCATGGATATTAAATCGCTCTCTGCAGAAAAGTATGACGTCAGTTCCCAAGGTACGGTGGCTCTGTTCTCTTGGTTCTCTTTCCAAATGCCTTTGTCTCCAAATGCCATCGTTCCTGTGATCCTTCTTCCTTCTGGAACGCAAGTCGCACCTTCCTCAAGGTAGCCAAGGATACATTTTTTAATCTTCTGTCTTCACGGAGTCAGCAAATTTAAAGTTCCCCCTTTACAAGTTAATATTTTTTAAAACTACATATATATTTTAATGATGTACGTATGATAATAGATGTTAAACTCTTTGAAAACTTAAAACAGCATTATGCAGATGTACGATGTATTTTTTAAGAGCAACTATGCACACACACAAAAAAGATTAGTTATTTCCAAATATCTTTTCTTCCCCATCTTTCAATACATGCGTCTAATTTTCAAGTCCTCAGTCTTTTAAAGTAATGAATTATTGAGAGGTTATTTTAAATTTTTTGTGTATATGTATACATATACATCATATATAGCTATATGTACATATATTTTTTATATATATGTACTTTCTATAAAAACATATATATCACCTCCTCTGTGTTCCAATGTTGTCTTCTTATCCCTAAGAAATCCTGTCCCTCAGCCCCTGCTTTAGGAAAGTTAATCACTCTTTATCTGTATTCCCATAGGTTTTGGTTGTTACTGCATTAAATTAAACTCATTAACACATCTTTCTGGTCTGTTAAACTGTATGAGCCTTGAAGCTAGGAATTATCTCTTATTCACGTTTGTATATCTCGATCCACCACTATGGCTCATAATGGACACTCACAAACATACTCAGCGAGTATTTTAAACTTCTGAATATTTTGACTTGCCATTTTTGCCTTTGAATCTTTTCCAATAAACCAATAATGGTCTCTTCTAAAAATAATAATGGTAATAATAATCTTGCTTTTATTTTTATTGTAAGAAAGAAAGAGCAACATTTGTACCAGCCTCCAGTCTGTCTGGTACCCAGGCAGTAATTTTATTCTTTTTTAACATCTTTATTGGGAATAGGCAGTAATTTTTAATTTATGTATTTTGCCTTCACAATTTTGAGACTATCATATTGCCTCCACACAACCTAACTTCCTCTTCTGAAAAGAATTTCCCAAACCCTAACCGAATTCCATTTAATATGGTCTTCCGATACCTGTTTCCCAAATCAGATGGCAGTTTAAAGCTTCACACGTTGGAAAGAAAACTACAGTAATTCCTTACCATTATCCATAAAGCATCCTTCTCCCTCTGACTGTCTGGGTATCCCATATATATTCAGATATTTCTGTCCCCTGTTGTAATGTGTGTACGTGGCTCTGTTGCTCCCAGGAAGCCTGACTTACCCTGCCACCCTCAATGGTTAGTTCCTCAAAGACAGAAACCTACCGCCTCTTCTTCTGTTCCTCACCCTACCAAATATATAGAATGTTGTCAATACCTGCGGCCTCAGGAAATGTTAGAGATGATACTGGTGATTTCTTGAACTCATGTAACTCTTGTGTGCATTTGACAATTACAGTTATTTCCCAACTTAAGCAAAAGCTTGAAATCCTACAGCATTTGAATCTCCCCCAAAGCTTCAGAGTTCCATATGACCCTGGACTGAAAGCAGGAGCCCTGGTGGTAGGTATCGCGTTGATGTCTCTCCCTGGTCTTTATGTCTTGACGATGGCTCTGCCTGCTTTCCTGGGCCTAGTGGATAAAAGCTGACGTTTATAGAGAGACAGGGAAGGTGGAAAGTCCCCAGATGGGCTTCCATCAAGCCCTTCCCTAATTGCTAGATACTAAAAACCTCAACACCAGGCAATCTTCCATCCATTTTGTTTTAAATCAGCTTTCTTGAGAAAACATTTGTATACAATAAAATGTATCCATTGCAAGTGTACAGTTCAAGGAGTTTTGCCAAACGTATACAACCATATCACCACAATGAAGATATAGAATATTTCCATAGAAATTTATAGAAAAAATCCTTTCATATCCCTTTGCAGTTAGTCCCTTCCTCCTTCCATCCTCCATCCCGGATGACGGATCTGTCTTCTATCGTGTAATTTTGCCCTTTCTAGAATGTCATGAAGTGGAATCATACAGTATGTAGTTTTCGTATATGGATTCTTTTACTTAGCATAATGCTCTGAAGATCCATCCATGTTGCTGTGTGTCTCAGTGATCTGTCCCTTTTTATGACTGAGTAATATTCCCTTATATGGTTATACCACAATTTGTTTTCCATTCACCTTTTGAGTAAATATTTAACAGTGAGATCGTTGGGTCAGAAGGGACGTGTGTGTTTATAAGATACTGCCAAACTGGTTTTCCATTTTATAATGGCAACCGTGCCATTTTATCTTCCCACCACAATGTGTGCAAGTTCTGATTGTTCCACATCCTAGAGAACACTTGTTATCATCAGTCTTCTTAATTTTAGCCACTCAAATGGGTATGAAGTGGTACTTCACTGTTGTTTTTATTTGCATTTCCCTAGTGATGCTGAGCATCTTTTCATGTGCTTTTGATAAGTTTCCATCTTCTTTTGAGAAGTTTCTATTCATATCTTCCATTCACTTTTAATTTAGGTTACCACCTTCTTCTTATTTACGAGTTATTTATATATTCTGGATACAAATCCTTTATCAGGCATATAGTTTACAAATATTTTCTCCCAGTCTGCGGCAGAAGGTTTTAATTCTGATTAAGTCCAATTTATCACTTTTTCTTTTATGCTTCATGAATTTCGTGGCCTAAGAAATATTTGCTTCATCCAGTAACCAGGGGGGGACCTCCACCTCCTCCACCAAGGGGTATTTGGTAACGTCCAGAGACATTTTTTGTTTTTGTTTTTGTTGTTGGCGGTACGCGGGCCTCTCACTGTTGCGGCCTCTCCCGTTGCGGAGCACAGGCTCCGGACGCGCAGGCTCAGCGGCCATGGCTCACGGGCCCAGCCGCTCCGCGGCATGTGGGATCCTCCCAGACCGGGGCACGAACCCGTGTCCCCTGCATCGGCAGGCGGACTCTCAACCACTGCGCCACCAGGGAAGCCCGAGAGACATTTTTGATTGTTACAACTGGGAGAATGCTACTAGCATCCAGTGGGTAGAGCCCAGGGGTGCTGCTAAATATCCTACGATACACAGGACAGTCCCCGCTGCAACAAACAATTATCCAGCCCCAAATGTCAGCAGTGCCAAAGTTGAGAAACACTGCCTAATTCAATGTAGCAAATATTTTTTCCTAGAAGTTTTAATCTCACATTTAAGTCTTTGATCCATGTTTAATTTTATATACAATTAGCAGTAAACTCGCTCTCTAGCAAAAGCACACACTATCCACTGTCCTTTTGAAGTCAGAAATTAGTAGGAATAATGATATATTAATACAGCTTCAAATTGTGTTTGTTTTTTTTTTTTTTAAAGACCACGTCACATTTTTGATCCTTGGTGAATTCACTTTCGGCTAAAACTCCTAAGATTTTCTCTTTTTGAATGAGTGGCTGCTAAACCACCTTTCTCCCACCTTGAATTTATTTCGACGTATGGGGGTTTGGGGGAGGGGACAGGCATTGTGCCGGAGTGCTAGAGTCTCATCTATTGCTGTTAAATTTCATCTTGTTACATTTGGCCTGGAATTAGACTGCATCTGATTTTTGACAACCATTTTTAGACACTATGGTAGCAATAGAACTCTTTTTTTTTTTTTTCAAACTAATTCTTAGAGGGAGGCCAGATATGTATAGACAAATAACAGCACAATTGCTCTTTGTTAGAGGGGACAAGAGTCCTACGGGAGGGGGGTATACAGAGGATGGGATATGCCACACCTCTTAGGCACCCCCACAGATGCTTAGAGTTCCTTGCAACACACTTTGAGAACCACTGGTTTAAGTGTTGTAACTTGCTCTCACTAGCATTTTTGGATTTGGTGAAAATGCCTTCTGCATTTTTACCCAAATCATTGAAAATCCTTTTCCAACTGGGACTTTGTCCTAGATGTTTACAGAGATGCTTTGCAAGAGGGTGTGCATCTCCACAATGTGTCTTCAATTGTGTGTGGGAAACATGTGGCTGTCTTCTTACAGATTGAAAAATGTAAAGTGATGGCCTCCAAGAAAAAGCCCCTGTGGCTTGAGTTTAAATGTGCCGACCCTACAGCTCTGTCAAATGAAACAATTGGAATTATCTTTAAACACGGCGACGATCTGCGCCAGGACATGCTGATTTTACAGGTGTGCTGCTGTTAAGGAATTTTTTTTTCAGCTATCTGAAACAAGAATTCTGTACTAGATCTAAAAAAGTGCCTTCTACTGACCCTGTTCCATTCTCCTATTTTGTATGATGAACAGTGATCAAAGGTGACATAATAGAGTTTTCACTGGGGGAATATAGCCATGGACCATTAGATACGAAATCTAGTGAGCCTCACAGTTCTGTCCATTCCTGAGGAGATGCATACCCAGCATTCCCAAATAGCCAGATGCACTTCCCTGCCCTAACCTCTTTCTTATACAACGCATTCCTAGTGTGGCAACATGGAATAGAAACCTATTTTACCCCCAAGTATCCACTTTATGCATATCCACAGACATAGCCACACACTCTCAGATGCTCTCCTTAGATACATCACCTTTGGTACACATCCACATACACAAACTGAAGTGAATGATGTGATAGGAAGGAGGGAGAAGGTGAACACGTAGGTGACTGCAGAATTTATGCAGTTACGTAACAAGAGTGAACAGATTACTAGAACAGAAGATGGATGGTGAAGGTATCAATGCTGATCATTTTCATATTATCTAACATAAACTTTAGCTTTGCAGATTTGTAAAGTAATATTCTCTATACCCTAGTTTAATACTGTAGAAGTAACACCATTTCTAATATTTCATGTGATTTATTTAAAACAGGCAAACCATGGAATCTAGAATATGATACAAATGAACTTATTTACAAAACAGAGATAAACTCACAGACATAGAGAACAAACTTACGGTTACCACAGGGGAAAGGGTAGGGGGGATAAATGAGGAGTTTGGGATTAACAGATACACACGACTATATATAAAATAGATTAACAACAAGGACCTACTGTACAGCACAGGGAATTCTACTCAATATCTTGTAATAACCTATAATGGAAAAGAATCTGAAAAAGAACGGGAAAAGTAATCATACCCACACTAGGGGGTTAATAAAAAGGATCAACATAAAACAGTCCTCGGTGAATGTCAGCTACCATTATCATCGCCGTTACTGTTGCCTTGGTTGTAGCCCAAGAGTGCCTTATGGATAAAAATGTGTAAAGATGTTAGAGTGGAGCTTTTTCTATTGTGGTAAAATACACATAACTAGGAACATTTGAATAATAGATAAATCATGGCTAAAACCTACGCCCAGAAAAATCCAACTATTCTCTTCCCCAAGGTGCCTCTCAGGGACCAAAATTAACAGGCTCCCGAGGAAGGGAAACATTAGAGTACCAGGTTGATAAATAAAAGTACATTTGTTACTTACATATTTTATGTTCACTTCAATATTTTGTGTTACCAGAGAAGACTGTTGTTGTTTTTAACAGAGAAGAATAATACATATTTATAATGGAAACGTTTTTGTGTTTTGATGCCCAGATTCTACGAATCATGGAGTCCATTTGGGAGACTGAATCTTTGGATCTGTGCCTCCTGCCATATGGTTGCATTTCAACTGGCGACAAAATAGGTACGTGGGGACCTCAGAAGATGAATATACTGCTCGTCTCATTTTAAAAGACCGCCATCCCATGGGACTTCCCTGGCAGTCCAGTGGTTAAGACTTTGCACTTCCACTGCAGGGGGCACAGGTTCGATCCCTGGTTGAGGAACTAAGATCCCGCATGCCAAGCGGCCATCATCCCTTCAGTGTTGGCATTTAATAACAGAAAATTTACAATCATAATACATATAAAAAGGAAGAAGATGTTCCAAGGCTGGTGCGTGTGACTCAGTTTAATACGGACATGTTGAAAATATATGAATGCCTGATTCAACTCCTTGTGACTGACTGTACATGGAGGTGATTTTAGTGAGAACTTGTTCCTTCCTCTTTACTTCTCCACCGCTAAATTTTCACTCGTTTCATTGCACAGTAAACTTCTCTCTCACAAATAACATTTAAAAGTAGATGGAAAGATCTGTCACTTGTTTCACCATCCCAGACTTTACATTATCAAAGCTATTACATACTCTCCTCTTAGGTGCATTTCACATTTTAATTTCAGTCAAACCGATTTTTAGTCAAGTTTCCAATTTGAGAAGTAGAGAACATCATTCCCATTTGACCCTGAAATGTAAAAAAGGAAAAGGCAAAGGTTGCCAAGGGAAGAAGGATGTGTTTGGCACATTAATGCTTTTGCTTATTCAAAACCAACCCTTTCCTCTTTTCATCCAGGGATAGTGAAAGCAGGTCCCACACAACTTCCCTATCCGCCTCCTTTTCTTTCTCTTCCTCCTAAGAAAACCACCAGCACAAACGTGGAAAATAACCCTGTGGTTAAGAAAGCTCTCTGCCCTCCACTCAACAAAGACACAGCCATTCCTCCTCTGGGTCAGGCACTCAGCCCCAGTTCACATCAGACTCTGTGCATGTTCCCGCAGGAATGATCGAGATCGTGAAAGACGCCACGACGATCGCCAAAATTCAGCAAAGCACAGTGGGCAACACGGGCGCCTTTAAAGATGAAGTGCTGAATCACTGGCTCAAAGAGAAATGCCCTATTGAAGAAAAGGTGGGCTCCTGCTTCTCCCTACTCTGAAGGCTCCTGACAAGTTATCATGATACAGCTGAATAATGACATGTTTTTAAGGGGTCTACCAGTGCCATGCCTCCTGACTCACTGGTGAAGCACCTTCCTCCTGAGCTCCTTGGGGTTTAAGCAATTTCCCCTGGTGACACAGCAGATCTGTGCAAAACAGAGGTGCTCACTCAGACCTCGCTGAACATTTGCTTCTCCTTTGATTATCAGGCCTGCTTTGCATAAAATTTGGTTCTGGGAAATAACTCGTTAGCATTTTTTATGACCATCTATTTCTGTCGTTCAGCAGAAAAATTTAGTTACCACAGATAAACTCTTTACTACCTGGAAACACTACAGACCCTAAAAAGTAATTTATAATTTACCACTGCACCCTAATTTAAATGGTAAATTACGGATGCTCAAAATGTCACTTCCATTCCTCGGAAGTACATCCGCTGAGTCCTTCACAAGCTGTTCAGCTGCTGGTTAAAATTCTGTTGTAGAGGATTAGCACTTCTCATTTGCGTGGGTAGCAGTCTTTCGGGGAGGAAATATAATTAGTAGCATTTATTAGTCTGTTAAAATGTGGATTTGTGAACCCATGCGTACTTTTAAGTGGTCACAAGCAAAACATATGTTCACCAAGGAAGGAGGAATCATTACAGGTTCTGTATTGGCGTTGGCAAATGATGCATGGAAAGGCAGTGAACCCTTTGATTAAAGTACTGTTGTCCTTTGACTGTCGTTTCCTCCTCATGCTACTGTGATTCATTGTATCTTCACCTAACATGTAAGTAGAGCAATGAGAAAGTTGGCTCCTAATTGATAGAACATTAATGATATGAGGTACCACTAACTTGCTCTCTGAAAATGATTCCCACAACAGTGTCTTTTTGGGAGTCCTTTGTAACAGATTCATGCTGCTCTTTGTAGTTGGGACACAACTAATATTTGGTTGCATTTTAACTAGTTTCAGGCAGCGGTGGAGAGATTCGTTTATTCCTGTGCTGGCTACTGTGTGGCAACCTTTGTTCTTGGAATAGGTGACAGACACAATGACAATATTATGATCTCAGAGACAGGTGAGTTTGTTTTTTATAGAGTAATGTTTTTTGATTGTGGTAAGATATGCATAACATAAAAGTTACCATTTTAACCAGTTTTAAGTGTGTACTCTAGTGGCATTAACTGCACTCACATTGTTGTACAACCGTCACCACCATCCATCTTCAGAACTTTTTCATCTTCCCCAATGGGACCTCTGTACCCACTAAACACTAACCCCCCATCCCTGCCTTCCCCAGCACAGAGTAATTTTTAAATGGAGCTCAAGGTTGGAGCAAAGATCTAGAGGTCATTATTGTATAGGGACACAGAGGCTGTGACCACCCTACGGAGGACCCAGGAGTGAGTAACAGAAGAAGATGCAGCAAAGGAGAATTAAGAAGGACAAGCCAGACAGGAGCTAGAAAGCTAGGAAGGTGGGCGTGATCAACAGTGCCAGAGGGTGCAGAGAAGCAACAAACAGAGTCACCTTTTCTTGATACCCTCCAATCTGAAATGCCGTGCCTTCCTCACTGGGTCACTGTCCATTCTGACAGTGGTCAGTACTGGCTGCATACCATGACATTTTCCTCTAAGAAATCTGGACCAATTTAAGAGTAGAGTCTGGAAAAAACACCATATCGGGGTAAATCGCTAACTCTCTGTGGGAATCAAGAGATAATGCATTTATGGAACATACATACGATAGAGAGCTCTGTAAATGAGAAGAGAGGAAGGGAATTGTGGTGGTGATGGTGACAGTGGTAGAAATTGACCCAAAGGAGATTCAAAATGATGTATTTCTAGCCTGCTACTCAAAAATAAAAGGTGACTGCCCCTCCCCCAAACAGAGCAAAACATCAGTCTCTCCTGAGTTACAGAAAGAGCCTAACAGAGTCTTGGGCATAATGATGACATATAAGCCAGAGAGTTTTGGTTTATATTTGTAAGAATAATTCTGAGACAAGAATTTTTTTAATGGTGTTTGGCTGTCATTGAAAGAACACCAGAAGGATATCAAAACTACGCTTGTTTCGAAGAGTGCTTTGTGGCCACTACTACACACACCTGCTAAGACAAAATACATCACAAGCAAAGAGTAAAAATAGCTCTCCCACCCAAGATAGCTCATTTTCAGGCAACTTCAAAATATTTCAAGAAGTGAACAAACCAGGGTGTTGTTTGCAAGTGCTGAGGCCAGTATAATGACGTCAGACATTTTCTTCTCTTAAGGAAATCTGTTTCATATCGACTTTGGGCACATTCTTGGGAATTACAAAAGTTTCCTGGGCATTAATAAAGAGAGAGTACCATTTGTGCTAACTCCAGACTTCCTGTTTGTGATGGGGACTTCTGGAAAGAAGACGAGTCGACACTTCCAGAAATTTCAGGTAATTGGCCTCCCTCACGACCACCTACTGGGAACATCAACCAGATGGTGCCTGCAGCCCTCAACTCTGCCCACCCGCTTCGGGTGTGACCCACCCCCTCCCCCCAGTCGCCTCTGTTCCTTCCCCAAGTGCAAAATGATGCTTCTCAGTAAGCCCCTCTCCTAAAACCAGACAGCAAATAGAAGAATTCCATAATCAGTGAGACTGGCAAATATAGAACAGCAGGATGACACAGCCCTGAAGGACAGGGCTTTAAGGAAGAGCTCCTGGCAGGCAGGTTTAGCCTTTGAATATTTACCTAATCAAGACGTTGCCTAGAAGATGCAAATTTTACATATATTTTTCAGGACTCGCCAATGATGGTGAGCTTCTCTTGATTTTTGCTCCAGGTGTGTATTTATCAGTTACTGACACAGGAAATGCTTGCTTGTCTCTTTTTGTAGAGGAGGGTCCCTTCTCTCATTTGAAACCTCCTCAGCTCAACTACAGGTTGTCCTGAGAGCCCTGGCTTGTCCCACCTCACCTGTCCACCAGCTCCTCCACTGGTCTCCCAGCTCCCTGGGTGGGGGGCGTCCACATTCGGCTTTCTCTTTCTATTCCTTCCTGGTCTGCGTTCACTTTTGACTATCAAATGGTATTTCAAATACCCAAGGAGTAAAATGTTCACTGTTGCAAATTTACTAACTGTGAATGAACGTAACTCGGAAAAGTCGCCATTGCTACCGCAATATACCTATTTTAGAGCCATATGAACACAAAACAGATCAGTCGAGGCAACAAGGGATTACTTTACGTGCACATTTGTCTCGGGCTCCCTTTAAATAGCCCCCTCCCTTAGCGCCTCTGAAACATGGTTTGATTTGTACCAGCATTTCAGGACTGACTCTTCCTCCTGCGTGTCTACTTGAGGACCATGTTAGCCTTGAGAGATGACATGCGCCTTGACCTTCAGTGGAACAGGAACTGGGATGTATTGTTTTGAAACCTATCTGTGCTTGTTTGTTCTCCTGGCTGATTTTCGATGTGGTGGTTACCACACTTCCCCTCTCACAGCTCCAGGGGTGGTTGTCAGAGAAACTGAGATCTCTGTGGCCAGATGGTCTTAGGATTTTTAGTGTGTTTTTCTGAGTAAACTCAACTGGGTTTCAGACTATTTCCAGGGATTTGACACGTTTCAGTCCTGTGTTTCTTTAAGGTTAAAAGTCACACATTGTGACAATTTCCTGGAAGAGAAAAATGGTTACACACACACACACACACACACACACACACACCTGGAAGAGTTTTACCATTTAAAGGGGAGGTGGGAAATACTAAATTCTCCTCTCATGGAGGTGGGGTTCATCTCCTTTGAACAAACACAGCAGCAATAGTGCCATTTGAACATTCAGGCAGACACGAGGTCTTTTTGGCCAGTGGTTTTCTCCAGAACGACTGCCCATCTGTCCTGTTGTTGACAACATTCCCATAGACCCTATAGTACCCGTGTCACTCCTAAAATCCCAGCAGTACTTCTGTAGTCTTTTTTGTTGTCATTTTAAGTTTCAAAATATTCTTTAATGAAAAGATTGGGGTTTGGGGAGGCCCCCCAGAGGTTGCCTCCCCATCTGGGCAGCTTCCGCCCAAAGCAACAACTCTTTGCAGGGAGTCTGTCCTCTCCGTCTGGGAGCATTTCTCCATCCTTTTTGTGACCAAAGCTTGTTTCTTTAGCATTTAGAACCTCTTTCACTAAAGCAACATCTAGGCAGCATGTGTACTGCCAAAAACACCCCTTGGTAAATTTTATTGTACTTATATATGTCTATGCTTTGCAGTGTTGGCATACGCTTTGATTGAATGTACGGACTTTAGCCTTAAACACAGATCAGCCCGGCACTGTAGTTGAAAGGATGGGCTTCAGAGCAGATCAGCTTGAGCTTGAATCCTGGTTCTGCTGCTTAATCGCTATGGATGTGATGCAAATTGCTTATCCTTTCAGAACCTTGGTTTCCTCATCTGTGCGGTGGGAATTCTAAGGCCCACTGCATGTGGGGGTTTTTTTAGGGATTTTTTATGTGAAATATGTAGAAAGCTTGGCCTAGTGCCTAGTCCACAGCAGGAACTCTATCAACGGAGCTTCCATCGTCATATCCATCACAGGGGGTCCTCAGACTTTGAAAACCTTTAGGTTGAGAAGCCCTCTATGAAATGAGACCTCAAGCAGGTCTGTAATACATAAAACACAACGAAGTAGCATTGTTCCCGTGGAAGAGCAAGTGAGGGGTTCAGGCTCTTTCTCCCCCACCTGCCCCCTTATCTGCTGGTCTCCAAGCCTTTCCCACCCTCCTCAGTCACATCAGGAAAAAGGCTGAACACATATACATATATGTGTACAATGCTACATCTGCAGAATTTCTAAAGTTTCTAGCTTGACAAAGATGAGCAGCGAGTTTTTTCATCTTTTGACTCAGATCTGCTGACAGTTTTTTGTTTTTTGTGTTTTTTTTTTTACATACTACTAAGTCTTCCAGAAGATATTCTGTTTCTTCGTCTTGTGCTCTCTTTTTGAGATGAAGTCCTTCAAGGTCAGGGAGCGCGTCTCTCAACTCCCTAAATAGCATCCCAGTATCTTGTATAACAAAGCTGCCATTTCTAGGTAGGCTGGAAGATGTTGTTTGAATGAAAGGTATCCTCGTTTCCAGCAACGCTAATTTTGCATTGATAAGGTTCATGAATGCACGCAGCATATTTGAATCACCTGTTGGGAAGGGTGGAGAAGAGACAGCCCACTTTTTGTTGAGCATGAGGGGAGCCTTCTCCACAAAGACTTAAAAACCTACCCAGCTCGTGGTAAGAGGATAGCGTCAGGGGAACTGAAACAGGAAAGTGTGACTCTGTCCCGCCTCCCTCTTCTTTCCAAGGTAGCTCGGTTAGCCTAGGACCAGATTCATGAGCTATTTCTAAAGAGGGCAGAGTTCACAAACAAGCCATGATAAGACAACAAGACATAAAAGCAAAGCCTACTATTTGAACCCAAGATTATCTGTTTGCCTTTGGAACAGCATCCCGCACACAGGGTGCTAAACAGACATATCGCAATGATGATGATTTTGATAAATCAATTCTCTATAGAAAAAAAATCTCTCCCTTACTAAAGAGAGAAAAAATTAAACAATGGTTTTCCCACTGGTCATGTATTTTAGAACCACTTTATTTGAAATGTCCCTGACCAATTATAGAACACACTCACATGCAAATACATTGATATCATTGGCAAATGAAATTTGGCTTCTCATTTACTTTTATGTAAGAACGTGGGGGTTTTTTTCCCTCAATTTTAAAAGTAGCAAATGCTTCCTTTAAAAAACAAAGCCAGCAAAATATTAAAACTATCAGGATATAAAATACCCACTATCCCAACTTCCAAAAATAACACGGTCAACATTTTAGTGGTTTTCCTTCATTCTGTAAATATCTGGTCTTTTACCTAAATAAGCTCTTTCATCAGTGGTATCACTGTAGCTTTAAATGTTCAAACTCTGTACTTCTTACTTGTTTTGATTAGGAAAGGAATGAAGAGGGGACATCATAATTGGAAAAACTCTGAATTTGAGTTTGAATCTGACTTCTAATCCCATTTCAACCACTATCACCTTAAAGACCAAATTAATCAGAATTTGGTTAAAAACTGAACTTAAACAGCAGACACAATGTTACTCCCTTACTTTAAACCATTTAGTGGCTTCTCATCTCGTTTTGAATCATATCTGAACATCTAAGCTCACCCTACAAGCCCCTGCCCCCTCTAGCCTCTCCCCATGGCACCAGCCTTCCTTCTCTCACTGGGTCAGGGCGGCCTTCCTCTGCACCTGCCCCCAGTCCGGGCCTCCTCCCTGGAACGCCCTTCACTGCCCTCTGCCCAAATGTCATCCCTCAGAGCCCTCTTCTAGATGAGGCCCCTCATGTTATCCTGGCCACAGCGCGCCGCGTGTTGCCTTCAGAGCATCCGTCACAGCAGGTAGTTCTCGGCACCATCTGCCGCTTGTCTCTCCCTTCCCAGAGGCAGCTCTGGGCAGCAGGGCCATGTCTGACCTGCATCCCGCACATGGGTCCTGAGACCTAGGATGCCCTCAGTAGGTACCAGTCGGTAGAGGAGCAATTCCTGCCCCGGGGAGGAGATGAATGAGACTAGAGAGCCCCTCTGGTTTCTTCCTTCCCCACAATACATCGTATTCTGTGAGTTTATGAAGTGGTAACTCACACACAGATTGACAAGCTGCCATTGCATGGCTGTTAGTTAATAAGCCTTCAAGATGCGGTTAAATGCCACACATCCAGAGAGGAAGTAAGTCTAATTATGAAATCTAATGTTTTGGTAAATAATACAGACCTGTGTCACCTGGTGCCTAGTCATATTTGTGTGGCGATTTCCTTAGTGACATAAACATTACTTGTTTTTCCCCAGTCAGAGCAGTAGTCATGCCGATGGGGCATTCAGGATAAACCTATAGTGTACATTCAACATAGGACAGTTTGCAAGGAGTGTGAAACTTGGCCTTGTAGAAGCAAGCAAGCATTTTGAAGATGTTCTTTGCACACAGTAGGAACTAAGCAAATGTGTGTTGTCGGATGGAGCTGAAGAAATCAGGGGAGTCAAGTAACCTCTTCGCATGCACAGCTCTGCACAGTAGGCGGCGATGAGCGTATTTAAAAGGCACTTGCCCCTAGATGTCACTCTTTTTTTTTTTTGGTAGTCTTTCAGTTTTTTGGGTTTCTATTAATTTTTTTTTTACATCTTTATTGGAGTATAATTGCTTTACAATGGTGCGTTAGTTTCTGCTTCACAACAAAATGAATCAGTTATACATATACATATGTCCCCATATCTCTTCCCGCTTGCATCTCCCTCCCCTCCACCCTCCCTATCTCACCCCTCTAGGTGGTCACAAAGCACCAAGCTGATCTCCCTGTGCCGTGCGGCTGCTTCCCACTAGCTATCTACCTTACGTTTGGTAATGTATATATTTCCATGCCTCTCTCTCACTTTGTCACAGCTTACCTTTCCCCCTCCGCATATCCTCAAGTCCGTTCTCTAGTAGGTCTGTGTCTTTATTCCTGTCTTACCCCAAGGTTCTTCATGACATGTTTTTCCTTAAATTCCATATATATGTGTTAGCATACAGTATTTGTCTTTCTCCTTCTGACTTACTTCACTCTGTATGACAGACTCTAGGTCTATCCACCTCATTACAAATAGCTCAATTTCGTTTCTTTTTATGGCTGAGTAATATTCCATTGTATATATGTGCCACATCTTCTTTATCCATTTATCTGATGATGGACACTTAGGTTGCTTCCATCTCCTGGCTATTGTAAATAGAGCTGCAATGAACATTTTGGTACATGATGCTTTTTGAATTATGGTTTTCTCAGGGTATATACCCAGTAGTGGGATTGCTGGGTCATATGGTAGTTCTATTTGTAGTTTTTTAAGGAACCTCCATACTGTTCTCCATAGTGGCTGTACCAATTCACATTCCCACCAGCAGTGCAAGAGTGTTCCCTTTTCTCCACACCCTCTCCAGCATTTATTGTTTCTAGATTTTTTGATGATGGCCATTCTGACTGGTGTGAGATGATATCTCATTGTAGTTTTGATTTGCATTTCTCTAATGATTAATGATGTTGAGCATTTTTTCATGTGTTTGTTGGCAGTCTGTATATCTTCTTTGGAGAAATGTCTATTTAGGTCTTCTGCCCATTTTTGGATTGGGTTGTTTGTTATTTTGTTATTAAGCTGCATGAGCTTCTTATAAATTTTGGAGATTAATCCTTTGTTAGTTGCTTCATTTGCAAATATTTTCTCACATTCTGAGGGCTGTCTTTTGGCCTTTCGGTTTCCTTTGCTGTGCAAAAGCTTTGAAGTTTCATTATGTCCCATTTGTTTATTTTTGTTTTTATTTCCATTTCTCTAGGAGGTGGGTCAAAAAGGATCTTGCTGTGATTTATGTCATAGAGTGTTCTGCCTATGTTTTCCTCTAAGAGTTTGATAGTGTCTGGCCTTACATTTAGGTCTTTAATCCATTTTGAGTTTATTTTTGTGTATGGTGTTAGGGAGTGTTCTAATCTCATAATTTTACATGTAGCTGTCCAGTTTTCCCAGCACTACTTATTGAAGAGGCTGTCCTTTCTCCACTTTACATTCCTGCCTCCTTTATCAAAGATAAGGTGACCATATGTGCGTGGGTTTATCTCTGGGCTTTCTATACTGTTCCATTGATCTATCTTTCTGTTTTTGTGCCAGTACCATACTGTCTTGATTACTGTACCTTTGTTGTATAGTCTGAAGTCAGGGAGCCTGATTCCTCCAGCTCCGTTTTTCGTTCTCAAGATTGCTTTGGCTATTCGGGGTCTTTTGTGTTTCCATACAAATTGTGAAATTTTTTGTTCTAGTTCTGTGAAAAATGCCAGTGGTAATTTGATAGGGATTGCATTGAATCTGTAGATTGGGTAGTAGAGTCATTTTCACAATGTTGATTCTTCCAATCCAAGAACATGGTATATCTCTCCATCTATTTGTATCATCTTTAATTTCTTTCGTCAGTGTCTTATAATTTTCTGCATACAGGTCTTTTGTCTCCTTAGGTAGGTTTATTCCTAGATATTTTATGCTTTTCGTTGCAATGGTAAATGGGAGTGTTTTCTTGATTTCACTTTCAGATTTTTCATCATTAGTGTATAGGAATGCCAGAGATTTCTGTGCATTAATTTTGTATCCTGCTACTTTACCAGATTCATTGATTAGCTCTAGTTTTCTGGTAGCATCTTTAGGATTCTGTATGTATAGTATCTGCATATGTATATGCATCTGTATATGTATATCTGTATATGTCATCTGCAAACAGTGACAGTTTTACTTCTTCTTTTCTGATTTGGATTCCTTTTATTTCCTTTTCTTCTCTGATTGCTGTGGTTAAAACTTCCAAAACTATGTTGAGTAAGAGTGGTGAGAGTGGGCAACCTTGTCTTGTTCCTGATCTTAGTGGAAATGCTTTCAGTTTTTCACCACTGAGGACGATGTTGGCTGTGGGTTTGTCATATATGGCCTTTATTATGTTGAGGAAAGTTCCCTCTATGCCTACTTTCTGCAGAGTTTTTATCATAAATGGGTGTTGAATTTTGTCAAAAGCTTTCTCTGCATCTATTGAGATGATCATATGATTTTTGTCCTTCAATTTGTTAATATGGTGTATCACATTGATTGATTTGCGTGTATTGAAGAATCCTTGCATTCCGGGAATGAACCCCACTTGATCATGGTGTATGATCCTTTTAATGTGCTGCTGGATTCTGTTTGCTAGTATTTTGTCGAGGATTTTTGCATCTATGTTCATCAGTGATGTCACTCTTAAGAAGGGTTTGATAGAAGTCTGGAGCCCCTACACGGTGTTGCTTTAATCTAGGAGGCCAGTTTCATCAGCCCCAGCCGGGTCACCACCATGGGCAGGGTTGTCCCCAAGCCAGGACGTCCCCAGGCCCCTCATCCAGCAGGCTCAGCCCTGCCCCCAGTCTCTACACAGAGTCCTGGCTCGGGTTCCGACGAACCTACATTCAGAGTCCATCTCTGCAGTGGTCTCGCTCTCACCTCAGATGCCAGGCTGTTGTAACTACTTCTGCCTCAGTTCCTCCTATTAACCTATTAACCCTGCCTGTTAACCTGCCCCTAGGCCTGAGGCCCTGCTGCCTCCTGCCGTTCGCCTTGCTGGAGACTCCCGTGCTCTCCCTAACCCAGACACGGGGACCGGGGGGCCACGGAGACTTTACCTCTGACACTCTTCTGTGGTACTCCCCAGTCCTAGGCTCTGACTGCCCTTACTCGCCTGCACGTGTATATACCTCCAACTGCCTGTACCTGGCGCCTGCCTGGCTGGGCTTTCTCAGCCTCCTGCCCCATCCTGTTTGAGTCACCAGACCCTGTTTGTCCCTATCCAACACGGCACAGCCAATTCAACACACGACTACCTCAGAGGTAGTCGACATGAGCCCAGGGAAGTCTCATGTCTTTACAGTTGAATTCCCTTCAGATATGACTGTTCCCTAATTCACCCTGATTTTTTTTTTTTTTCTTGAGGCACGCGGGCCTCTCACTGCTGTGGCCTCTCCCGCTGCGGAGCACAGGCTCCGGATGCACAGGCTCCGGACGCACAGGCTCATCGGCCATGGCTCACGGGCCCAGCCGCTCCGCGGCATGTGGGATCCTCCCAGACCGGGGCACGAACCCGTGTCCCCCGCATCGGCAGGCGGACTCCCAACCACTGCACCACCACGGAAGCCCTTCACCGATTTTAAAGCAATGAATCTTGCCCCACATTGACCTTGACTTCGGCACATGAAGCATTCATTCGTCCTGCATTTGCGGATTATCTATGGTGTGGCAGACACACTGCTGGGCCCAGGTGACGCGAGCAGGGGCGTGGCCCCAGAGCTCAGCCAAAGAGATGCGCACATAGCTCTGTAGTGCGGATTTCACCAACGGTTTGCGGAGGGAGCAGTGATTCCTGTCCTGGAAGGTAGAATAGGGCCGTGGAGTGAAGGGAATGTTTTTATCCGGGGCCTTAAGGTCCGAGTTCATCTTCATTTTTCCTGGCAGATGCAGGAAGTCAGAAAGGAGAACATGAGCGAGGGCATGACGTTAGGATTTAGTATCAGTATTTTAGGAACAAAGAGTACAGTCGTCCAGAATGGATGGAACCTAGGTATACGTGGGCGTGTGGAGTGGAATTTGAGGCGAGAAGGGAAATTTGGATCCAATTTGAAGCAGTGCATGGGCTGCATTAGGGGGTAGAGAGCCAAGCAAAAAAGTCACTTGGAGCTCAAATGATTAATCACAAATTAATGTAATGAAGGCCTATTATAAGTCAACAGGGAGATGAGTTTGTTGAATTGTTCCTAATATATTGAGTTGTTAAAGGATTTGCATCCTCTTGGGATTTACATCCTGGCCCACTAACGAGGTCGAGCTCAGCCTCCTGTATTCCAGTACTGAAGGCTCCAGTACTTCCTCCTCTCTCCACACTCTCCATCAGAAGATGCCTTCAGAGAAGTGTCCGCATCAGCCATGGGTAGAAGCCTGCATATGTCAGCGTGATTTCTCTGCCAGCTGCAGACTTGCGTGGGCTTGTAGAATTGTTAGGACTTAGATAAGCTTGCCAAATTTTATCACTTTTCTGGAAAACATATGAGCACAAGACTGGAAACGTGGCCTTGGACTGGATTTGTGCCTTAATCCACCAGCATGCGGTGTCACTCGGTTCCTAAGATTAGACCCCTGTTACTTTTAAACATTTATCGAGATTAACCTTCTAACTGGCATCCTTCTCACAGTGTTTAGTTTCTCTTAGAGAATTGTTTTGTCTTGTAACAGAATATTATCGAGGACATTATTCACCACGTTACAAAGTGTACTTTTTATAAAGATCCTCTTGCAAAAGTTCTATCAGGTCTTAGAAAAGTTGTGCTTCTCCTAAACAAATAGATTTTTTAAATCTTCTGAACATTGGATGAAGTAACTGATTCGATTTCCCTTTTGGATGAAGATACATTTGAAGGCCACCCTTAGCAAGAATATAGGATGTGTGATGTATAGCTTTAGTCTCTTTTCCAAACCCATTGTGGATCCCTTTACTTTTTCTACCCACTTCTAATTAATGTTACTGTGACTTTTTTTTTTTTTTTTTTTCCGGTACGCGGGCCTCTCACTGTTGTGGCCTCTCCCGTTGCGGAGCACAGCCTCCAGATGCACAGGCTCAGCGGCCATGGCTCACGGGCCCAGCCGCTCCGTGGCATGTGGGATCTTCCCGGACCGGGGCACGAATCTGTGTCCCCTGCATCGGCAGGCGGACTCTCAACCACTGCGCCACCAGGGAAGCCCTGTTACTGTGACTTTTGTGTATCCAAATATTGCACCTTCAACCCTTTTTGGAACAAGGCACAAATAAACACACACACATACATACAGTCTGTTTAGAACAGTTGACTAAAGTAGAACCGTTTAATTGTACCCTTAGGTTTCTAATGAGCTTCTAGCTAAACACTTGAGAAGATGGCAGTACAGCCCTTCCCCCTGGTAGACAGAGCTAGTCTGGGAATCATTTCTAAGTCCTTAAAGATGGCAATCCTAAGTCAAACTCCACAAATGCAAGTCCAAGCGTCGGACACACTCTTCTTTCAGATTTACCAGATTCCAGCATTACTAGGTCCTAACCATTGACCTTCTCTGTTTTGCCAAAATAACTTCTAAAGGCATTGCTTAGCCAACTCATTGATTTTTATTAAAAAAATGAAATTCTCTTTGATAAATCTTATTTTTTCTCCCCTGTCTCTGAGGAAGGAGACAGGGGAGAAAAACTAATAGTAATAGTAATGTGGCAGACAGAGGCTGCATTATTATTTAGGAAAAGTAGGTGGCTGAGGACATTTCTTCTCATTGATGAGTGTATGTGAGTGTTGTCTCTCCCTCCTCTCAGCCTGGATTCTTTTTCTGGACTTTCTGTTTTATGGCCCTGAGGTTACTTCCTTATTTTTGTAGCTGTGTACACTAATATTTCACTTCCACTTTGTTTCTAGATGAGAATGGAGGCGTTTGGTTTTAAGAAAAAGTAGGACTATTCCACATGACCTTGGACTGTCTAAAGCAGCCACAGTTCATTGGTGGTTAAAAAATTAATAGACTATGCATAGAGAGGACTTTGTTTTCAGTATAGTAAACTGATAAGTTGGGACAGTGAACGAATCAAGTCAAAGTGTTGACCCTGAAATGGTAATAGTTTCCTTTGTTCTTAAGACTTAGGAGAGGGGTAGCTCTGTAAAAAGCAACCTTTCCTTTGGTACTGGTTGCTGCAATTAAGGCATTTGAATCAACTCTGAAATAAAGAGCAGATTGCCTACTATATAGGCTCAATCTACTTATTAGCTACTAATGGGTAGTGGTCCAGCCAATGACAGTAACAATGTTACACTGTTCCCCACATTCACACTAGTTAACAAGTATCTTAAACCAAGTCCTGGACATCAGGTTCTTCCTTTCCCCCTTCTTCTCTGCTCCATAGTACAGAGCCGCAACCGGCAGCTGAGAAGGACAGGATGAGGTTGCATGTGGTCAGTGGCCGGCAGCCCCGGCAGAAGGGAAAATTCTGTTGCTACAGCCAGTAACTTCTGTGTTCTGTGCTTCCCCCCGAGCTCCCCAAGCCATATCCCCACAGCCCCTCAAACCACAGGCCTCTGCTGAGGCAGCACAGTCAGGAAGCTCAGACAGACCCTATGGCTGAGTCCAAGGGCAGAAATGAAACCCCTGGGGCTTGAGCAGGCAGAGCAAGGGCCCACCTGGGCCCCTCCTAGCGAGAGAACCATCTGCTATGTAGCCAGTGTGCTATATGCTTCCACCATCCCCCTCACCTCCTGGGGCCAGCGTCAAGACACCCCCTCCATTGACTCTGGTGGGAGTGGGGCTCATCTCCGTCCTGCCCTGGCCCAGCCCACCCCTAGGTCTCTGCTGTCTGAGGGGACTTTTTGGACAGGTGGTCTAGATGGCAAGGTGACCTCCTCAGTGATGAGAAGTGTGTGACTTCTTACACTGTCAATAATAATAGCCAACCCTTTACATAGCACTTGAATCTCACCACAATCCCGTGACACGGGTACTGCTGTTATTATTATTCTGATTCTAAGATGAGGAAACCAAGGTCCAGAGAGGTTAAGTAACTTCTCTGACGACAAACAGCTTGTCGATAATAAAGCCACGAGTTGAGTCCAGGCAGTGAGGTGTGACTGTGTGCTTTTAACCCCTGCTCCACACGCCTTTAAGCAAAAGATAATTAAGTCTGTACCACGTCTCTAAGTCTGCACCGCCGAACAGAATTTACACAGTGTGTCTGACCAGGATGGAGCGTATGGTTAAATTTGAAGGTGAAATTTCGTTCTCACAGAAGTGACCCTTGGGTGTGAAAATTAGAATTAACTGAATAAATTCAAGCCAGCAGAAATTCTTTATCTAGGAGAGGTGGCCTTGGAGAACAACAGGACAGTTTCTTCCCTTTCACACGTCTCTCTGTGGCTACAGCGATTGGTGAATCGGTGCATTGCCACTTAAAATATTTACTGAGCACCCATGGATTGGTGTTATAATGACTTGACCCCAGATTAATTTTCCTCCTCAAAATGTTCTTGTTAAAGAGTTTGACCACACAGTGGGCTCAGACAGCAGGGGATCTGCCCGGAGCCCCCAGTGGACAGAAGGCTAGAAAATAATTAAAAATCAGAATGTCCTCTAATTCAAAATCGAAAGGCATCCCCATATCTGCCCTTGTGAAAATTGTGCGAGTTGGCCAATTAATGAGACTGTTGCCTGGGGTGAAGTCTGCCCCTAGCCTGTGTAATTGCCAAGAAATGAGAGAGACCTCAGTGGGTCCTAGGGATGAGCAAAAGAAAATGATTTCCGGACGTAAGTGGAATCATTAAGAATGCAAGGGCGCTAATGCACCACAGCCGCTTCCAGGGCGCAAGAGTTGCCTGGACCAAGGCAGGAACAGCCCAAAGAGTGCTGAGTCTCCTGCTCTGTGGTAAGTAAGCAGGGAGGAGATGCAGAGTTCACCTCCCCTCCAGGTAGGGAAGGGAGAGGACTAACATTTACTGAATGCTCCTTATGTACCACCCTCTATGTTGAGCATTTTATATATATATTGTTTGACTTAAAAAATGCCAGAATAGTCCATGGGTTTTTGTACCTGGACAGGGTGATGCGTACACAATCCAGTCTTGACATACAGAATGACACAGGCCTGACCCCCACTATCATTGGGGTTACCCTGCCACGTGCAGGTGACACAGACAAGATCATCTAAACGCAAAATCACTATTAAATTTTTGACCGGTAAACTTATATTCTTTATTCCTATGTAAGTATTTTGTGTCCATTTACCAAAATGGGATTGTACTGCATGTGGTGTTTCATACCCGCTTTTTAAAACTCGCTTTTACATGCTTATTAAATACTCTTCTACAGGATAATTCTAGTAGTTACAGAGCTATGTAGGTACTTTCATAAACCCGTTTTATCGATCTCCGCGTGTAGGATATTTAAGTTGCTTTCAAGGTTCCACAATGTTAAACAATGTTCTAATGAGCATTCTTGTAGATAAATCACTGCAAAATTATCTAAATTTTTTAAAGGTAAATCCCTAGCCTGGAAATTGCTGGGTAAAAGGATTCTGACGTTTTTTAAGTCAAGTTTATTGAAGCATAATTCAGAGAGAACGGAATTCAGCCTTTTCAGGTGTGCAGTGCTTTGAATTTTGACAAAGTTATGTAACCACCACCACAATTAAGTTATATAACATTTATAAGTATTTTAAAGCTCTTGATGCATGTTGTCAGTCGTCTGCTAGGAAAAGTATACCATCTACCATCTAGTCCCATCTACCATCAGGCTATGAAAGGTGAACATTAGAGATTATCCTTAAACATTTAAAAAAAAAAAAAAAGATTTTCCAATTTGGTATGTGAATGTTTCCATCTCATGTTCAGTTACATTTATTTGATTACTAATGAGGTTGCATATTTTTTCATATGTTTGCTATCTGGTTTTATGTCTTATAGTATGATATACTATATCTTTGGCCTACATTTCTAGCCCACTGTTTATCTCTTTCTTATTGCTTTGTAAGAGCTATCGGGGGCTAGGGATGAAGAAGTGATCTGTCATGTTGCAAATGTTTTCTGTTGTCATTTGCCTCTTTTAATATTGTTTATAGCTTTTTTTTCTCAAAAATTTGAAGTTTCCGTAATCTATCTTTTCCTTATGGATTCCACCTTGGAAATCAGCTTCAGAAAGTCCTTCCTTTCTCATTCCATGATTATTTAAATATTTTCCCTTCTTCCATTTAAATGTTTAATTCTTTTGGAATTTATTTTGGTATATCACATGGGAGAAACTTTATTTTCCGCCCAAATTATGAGCCAGTTGTACCACCCCTGGTGATCAAATAATCTTTTCCCCCACTAATCTGAGTCACCTTTATTATATATTTAATATGTACTTAGATATGTCTCTGAACTTTCCATTGTGTTCCACAAAATTTCTTATCTTTTTTGGAGAAGAATAGGTACTATATCACACAGTTTTAAATATTATAGTTTTATAATGTGCTTTAATATCTAGGATGGCAAGCACTGTTTTTCGTTACTATATTTTTTCAGAATGTTCTCTCAGGCCCTACTTATCCCAGATGAACTTAAAAACATATCTGGGTTTAAATATCCAATAGGAATTTTTATTCAATTTCATTATATTTATAGATTAATCTGAGAAAAATTTTTATCTTTATAATAGTTTTATCACTGAGGAACATGCCATGTCACTCAACATGTTCAAGTTTTCTTTTACTTACTTCAGTAAATGTTTACAGTTTTTAAAAAATGGGTTCTGCATGTTTTGTGTATCTCAGGAATTTATGTATCTCAGGTGTTTATCTCAGGAATCATGGGGGTTTTGTTACCGTTATTCACAGCATCCTTCTTTTTACTTTCTAACTGGTGGCTCCTACTTATAGCATTCTATTTATTAATTTTATAAAAAGCTAGTTTAATAAAAACTAGTTACAATAGTATTTTAATTTTCTTCCCCTTCAGTGTTCCTAGAAGACAATGGTTATTTGTAAATACTAATGATTTTACCTTCACTTTTCTGATCTTATACATTTCTTTTTCCCAGACTCATTATTCAGAATGATTGTGACTGGTAATTTCAGATCATTCTTCACGTCATTTCATTTTTGTCACATGTTAAACTACATGTTACTTTTATAAAAATCAAAAGTGTGTTTTTATCCAGTACCTTATGATGAGCTACTCTTGCAAGTTTCTGATAAACCCTAGTTGCCTATGGAGTGTTATTCTCTTAACATCTTACTCAGTATTTTATTTGAAATATTTAAACCTGTAATCATTCATTTCAGTTTTCTTTAATATGCCATCTTTGCCAAATTATGATATTAAGGTTGGACTATTCTGATTTTGTAAAATTGGGAACCTTGCAACTTTTTCTTCATGTTGGAACAATTTAATTGGCATGAGCATGCCTGTTGCTTCAGAAGTGGGCTTAACTCACCTGTCACCTACTCCAAGGCTTTTAGAGAAGGCACCAGCCATAGCATTGTTGAAAGCCCTCTCTCACTCACTATTCAGAATTTATTTTAAATTCCCAAAGGTCATTCAACAATTTTGAGAGTCAGACAATGAAAAACTAATTCATCTGTTTTCTTAGTATAGGACACATTGGAAAATAAAGATGAAAACTACCTAAATCTCAAACACCACATTTCCATCCCTTCTTTGGATTCCGTTAGCTCTTGGCAAACATTATTTATGCTTACATAAAGTTATGTGATGCCTGGCTGGTGTTCAAAAACTGACTCATTCCTCTTCAGGGACTACAGAAATTTCCACCCTCATTTGCCTAGAAAAGAGATGGAAGTAAAAAGAGTAAGAAATAAGATGAAACTTACTGTATCAGTTAGTTTTCCTTGAGCACACCCTGGGTGTATGCAACCAAACTACATTTCTTCAGAGATTATAAAAGCAGTCTGTGTTCTCAAGTTTTTCATCTGAGGCAGGGGACCTGCCTTGCTTGTGATGATTTCCTCGCAGGGACAGGATAATGTCATGTAAATTGCAAAACAGCCTGCTGGTCTTCAGCCTACTTCGATGCCATAACAACAGTTAACAGCGTTTTCTTTCCCTTTATCCAGGATGTCTGCGTCAAGGCTTACCTAGCCCTTCGTCATCACACAAACCTACTCATCATCCTCTTCTCCATGATGTTGATGACAGGAATGCCCCAGTTAACCAGCAAAGAAGATATCGAATACATTCGGGACGCCCTGACAGTGGGGAAGAGCGAGGAGGATGCTAAAAAGTATTTTCTAGATCAGATTGAAGTTTGCAGAGACAAAGGATGGACTGTGCAGTTTAACTGGTTCCTACATCTTGTTCTTGGCATCAAACAAGGGGAGAAACATTCTGCCTAATACTTTGGGCTAGAATTTAAAAGCTTTAGATCTGTACGGCGGTCATCAAACTTGATTTAAAATGTCCTAGGACATTATGAAAGCTGCCACTTGAGAAATATAGCTCTTTCTCTAGCTGAACTCTTCACTGGAGAAAAATATTGGCACGTCTGACTGTTTAGGTGATGTTCAATTTCAGCCTTATTTGCAGGTTTGTTTTTTTCTCATTTGTCTCCATGATGTTGGAGAACATTCTAAGTTTAAACAGCCTAATTCCTTCCTCATTGTGGCTGATGTTTTGACTATCATACTATTGAGTACTTCTGGAAATTCTTTAGAGTAATTGGTAACATCTCTTTTCATCTGGGCTTCTTCTCAATTTGGGTTATCCTTGTGTTTCTCAAACTCTTTTCAGAAGAAAAAAATATGATCATTGTAACCTTTGTCTCATTCCGTAAATGACACTTCCGAAGAGCCCCTCCATGGCTGCAGATGTTAGCGATGTGCTAAAAGTAAGCAAAGCGAGCTAGTCTCTTCAGGGTCTTTTGTAGTTAGGTTCTCTTACCACTGAGACTCACAAACACAAAATGGAACATCTGAACCTTTGTGCCCTGGCCCTTCTCCGCTGGTCTGGTTCCAGGGTTAAGAAGAGCAAAATTTGTCTCAACTCTGCCCACAGACCAAACTTTCAAGTGCAATTATGATAGCCTTCTTAGCATAGAAACAGGAAATAACTAAAGGGACTCATTTGGGGCCTTTATATTTCCCCCCCACACTGCCTCTCTTCTTCTTCACTTTCCACATTCTCACAGCTCTTTATGCAGAGTTGTGAAAGCTTCAAGAATACCTTTACCCTAGAACTCAAAATTAGTTGAAAAGAATTTCTCCTCTAGGGATACTAGAATTTTAGGTACTTATTTGTAAAGATGTTTGCTGGAGTTTTTAAAAAGTACATTATTAAAGGAGACATTCCTGAAATTATGGATGTTTCCAAATGCCTTCATTTCAAATTTTGGTCTCAGCAGTTTTTTCTTTCTTTTTTAATGGAAGAAGATATTTAATACCTAGAACAGTTCTCCAAGTTAGGAAGAACACTACTTGCCCTAAGCATCTTGCAGTTTAAAGGACTTCTACACTCCAACACATTCTTCACATTTTCTAAAAGTAATTCAAATGTCTTCTTTAAAATCTATTTTCATCTCTTAAATATTTTCTATTTATTGGAAGTGTTAACAGAGAAAGATCATTAAATTATTTATAAAATATCTTAAAATGACCTATAGTTCATACTTGACCTAGAAATAACTCTGTTAATGGTGTCTATGTTTTAAGTTTAATGAGATATAAATATATATTTAATTTTTAAGTTTTCTAAATAGATACCTGTTGGACTTTGGTGTAGCCCAAACCTTGCCTTTTGAGTATGCAAAAGCCCAGTGGTTCTTAACTCTGGCTGCAAATCAGAATCACCAGGGTTACTTTAAAAATGTACCCTGCCTGAGCACCCACCTCGGCTTGTAATCCATTAGTTTGGGATGAGGCCCAGACATCAGTGTTTGCCTAAGTACTCCAGGCGATTCTAATATGCAAGCAGGGTTCAAAAGCCCTGCACGACCCTTGAAGGTGCAGGTGACACTGCTTCCTTTTCTACTGATCCTTTTCCCAGCTCCTAAGGTATCCAGAAAAAGCTCCTCTTCCTTGACAACTCATCCTTTTAAAATCACACTTACCACTCTGTACAGAGGACCATGCCTGTAATGAAATATTTATTCCTCTGTGTTAATGGAGAATAGACATTTTGTAGCATTTTTAAACCAACTATTCCCCACCATTCTTTTTTTTTTTTTTTTTTTTTTTTTGCGGTACACTGGGCCTCTCACTGTTGTGGCCTCTCCTGTTGCGGAGCACAGGCTCCGGACGCGCAGGCTCAGCGGCCATGGCTCACGGGCCCAGCCGCTCCACGGCATATGGGATCTTCCCGGACCGGGGCACGAACCCGTGTCCCCTGCATCGGCAGGCAGACTCTCAACCACTGTGCCACCAGGGAAGCCCCCCACCATTCTTTTGAAGAACAAAAGGAATGATGCTTTCTCATTCAGAAGAGGATGTTTCTTTGTTCTTATATAGCACAGTCAAGCTCAGACCTTGCACGAATTCCACTTGTTATTTGAGTTGCTCAAGAAATCATCTCAATGACAGAAGAATGACAGAGGATTGTATTTATATTTAACCTATTGGTGCATGTGTGTACAAATTTGCTCTTCCAAAGAACAAGTTCTTTTGTTACGCTGTTTTGTATATATATGTGTCACATTGGGGTTGATTCTTCCCTATTCCAGTGAAGGTACAATTTTAACTCTGTAGACATACAAATAAACAAAAATCCCCTTTGTGTGCTTCCTTCATCATCCCCAATGACCCACAACTTCTGTATCTTTGAAAATGTGCTAGAACCTGGGTCATCTTGCTATCGGGAGGAGATGTTGGGGAACTGCGCCTACTCTATCTTCAGTGCCAGATGAAAACAGAGATCACAAGTCAGATGGTTCAGGTCAAAGCAGCTTATATGTGTATCCAGGATGGGTTACATAATTTGCAAACCCAGGGCAAAATGAAAACACAGGGGCCGTGGTTCACAAATCATTACAAAATTCAAGACAGCAACAGCAGAGCACTAAACCTTCTGAGCGTGCGTCACTACCCAGCTCACAAGCCCATGGAGCTGACACTGGACACGTGTGAACGATGGCTTTGGTGCTCAGCTTACATTTAGACCACGCCTGTGTGAGTGCAGGTTAACGTTCCAGATCAAAATGTTGCTTCTGCTCTAATTGAAATACCTCATCTCTACGGCTGTACGTGAAGTCCTAAAACGCAGGCCCATGGCTTTGGAACTGGAACTATGGCCACTAAAGGAAAGCAAAGGGGATACTGTAGCCCTAGTCCCACATGACTGCCTTTGACTGGCTTTGGTGATTCTTCGGTGAGAGTAGGGGGAAGTGGAAACTGCAATAAAATATATCAACTCCTAGAGCAAACTCTTAATTTTAAAAAATTAACTTTGTTAAATAGATCGTTTACAAGAGTCAAATTATTTTTTAAAGAAAGGTTAGATGTCGGAATTCTGCACAATTTGGAGGCTGTTAGTGCTATATAAATGGAAATTAGTTATTTTTGGAAATGAGTCTGAAATATAATTTAGAAAGTAAGTTTCTGCAGCAAATCCTGGCCTTTATGTGGTAAGTGAGGCTCTCTTTGACTTGTGAGATAAATTGTCAATTATATTTTACTATGTAAAGAAAAAAGAAATTTGGATTTTTAAAGTTTCTGCTGTGTTATTTTCTGTTTAATCCAACCGAATAATTCCGGTCATGAAATCTGGTTCTAGTCTGGGTGCTTGTCTGCATTTGCCAAAAACTCATCTTCAGGACAGATGCTGGGGAACTAAAGCACACACCTTAGCTTAAGTGAGCCCAGAGAGCTAGCCACTCCCTCTTCCGGACAGTCTCATCCTCCCCACTTGCATTTATATTTTCATTGCAAATTGTTAAATGTAAATTTAAATAAAAGAAGGAATCTGATATTGTGTGTTCTCTGCATACATTTTTCAATGTCTGAAGGTTCAGATATTCCTAAAATTCAAATTTTCTTTCAAGGAATCTTTACTGAGTGCCCACTACTTACTAGACACTGTGTGATGTATTGGATATGACCAACGATATCCAATAGTAGACCAACCCAGTCCCAGTCCTTAAAAAGTTTATAATTTGCTGGTGAGAGTAGACACTTCATGATGGGGTTTGCTGTGGGTTACATTGCGTCCCCCCAAAACATATGTTGAAGTCCTAACCCCTGGTATCTGTGAATGTGACCTTGTTTGGAAATAAGGTCTACAGATGTAATCAAATTAAGATGAAGTGGGCCTTACATATACCTGGACAAAACTGTAATTCAAAAAGATACATGAACCCCTATGTCCATATCAGCACTATTTACAATAGCCAAAACGTGGAAACAACCTAAATGTCCATCGACAGATGAATGGATAAAAAAGATATGGCACATGTATACAATGGAATACTACTCAGCCACAAAAAAAGATAAGGCCATTTGCAGCAACATGGCTGCAACTAGAGATTCTCATACTAAGCGAAGTAAGTCAGACAGAGAAAGACAAATACTGTATTATATCACTTATATGTGGGACCTAAAACATGACACAAATGAACTTACCTATGAAAAAGACTCACAGACATAGAGAACAGACTTGTGGTTGCCAAGGGGGAGGGGGGCAGGGGAGGGGTGGACTGGAAATTTGGGATTAGCAGATGCAAACTATTATATATAGAATGGATAAACAACAAGGTCCTACTGTATAGCACAGGGAACTATATTCAGTATCCTGTGATAAACCATAATGGAAAAGAATATAAAAAAAAGAATGTAAAAATTTTTTAAATAAAAATAAAAAAGATGAGGTGGGGGCTTCCCTGGTGGCACAGTGGTTGTGAGTCCGCCTGCCGAGGCAGGGGACACAGGTTCGTGCCCCAGTTCGGGAAGATTCCACATGCCGCAGAGTGGCTGGGCCCGTGAGCCATGGCCGCTGAGCCTGCGCGTCCGTGCTCCGCAACGGCAGAGGCCACAGCAGTGAGAGGCCCGTGTACTGCAAAGAAAATAAAAAAAAGATGAGGTGGGCCCTAATCTATTATGAGTGGTATACTTAACAGAAGGGAAGGAAGAATGCCTTGTGACGGAGGTAGAGATTATAATCATGTGTCTACAAGCCCCAGGAACTCCTGGGGCTACCAGAAGGTAGAATAGGAAAGGAAGCCTCCTCCCCTAGAAGCTTCCAAGGGAGCATGGCCCTGCCAATGCCTTGGTTTCAAACTTTCTAGCCTCCAGAGCTGTGAGAGAATACATATCTATTGTTTTAAGCCACTCAGTTGGTGATTCTTTGTTATGGTATCCCTAGAAAACTAACACAGTGTCAATAATGAAAATTTTTGTGGGGGTTTTTTGGGGGTTAGGGGATCACACAGTTTAGGTAAGTAAAACTGTTTGATATTTTCTGCTGTTACCAACAAGATTGAATTGTGAGCAAAATACATAACAGAGTGCTAATATTCTTAATATATTAAAAATTTATAATAATTCAGTAAGTAAAAGATAAATACCTCATTGGAAAATATTCAATTCACACACAGAAAATGCATTGTGGCCATTAAGCGTATGACAGCAGACCCCAAATCACTGTTGATTAAACAAATGCAAATTAAAACCTAGGTTTCTCTTCCCCATTAGATAAGCAAATATTGGTAATGCCCAGAGTTCGTGATACTTTGAAAGAGCAGTCTATCACACTGTTGAAAGCAGAGTATGTTGGTAAATTCATGCCTGGTATTTTGTCAAAATTTAGAAAATGAAGAAGGTATCTATTCTCTGAGCCAGCAAGTCCACATCCAAGAATTTATCCTTCAGAAATTCTTGGACAGGGCTTCCCTGGTGGCGCAGTGGTTGAGAGTCCGCCTGCCGATGCAGGGGACGTGGGTTCGTGCCCCGGTCCAGGAAGATCCCACATGCCACGGAGCAGCTAGGCCCGTGAGCCATGGCCGCTGAGCCTGCGCGTCCGGAGCCTGTGCTCCGCAACGGGAGAGGCCACAACAGTGAGAGGCCCACGTACCGCAAAAAAAAAAAAAAAAAGAAATTCTTGGACAAGTACGCAAAGACTTATGGATAAAAACAGTTGCCTGCACTCTTTGTAATAACCAAAAATTGGAAACAACTGAAAAGCCCCTCCTCAATAGCACACTGATTAAATCATATCCATATGCTGGACTGCAGTGAAGCCCTTGAAAAGGCAGATCAAAATCTATTGACATCCAGGTACATCTATGACCTGCTGAGGAGTGAAACAAGGTGGTTACAGGACAGTGTTACATCAAAGTTACGTTCAAGCTAACATGTAGGTTTGCACATGCATTAAAGGCTGGGGGATATACTCACACCAAACAGTTAGTAGTGATTTTTTTTTTTTACCTTGCATTCATTTTTTCTCTTGCATTTTGGGGAATTTGACTTTCTATTAGTTGAATTTCTTAACAAGGGATAAAAAATTAAGTCTTTCAGTTTTGGGGAAAAAATGCAGTCTGCATGATAATCTTATCCTTTAGCTTACATGGAGCCTCATTAAAAGCTCAGAAAATTTTGTTTCTCAGAGGGAAAATAATCACGTAAAGTCAATAATTATCAAGCACTGACATCAAAGCTGTTGTTGGAATTTCTTGGCATCAAGACGACAATGGCGAAGTCTCCTGTCTTACAGGACCCTGCCTGATTGTGATCTGTTTACGCTAAGGCTGTCAGTGCTTTTGGAGGGGGGCCTCCAGCGCTGCTCTCTTCAATCATTAAGCAATGCTTTGCCCGGCTCAGTTCTTCTCAGCTCTTCAAACCTGTGCAGCCCGTGTGGCCATGCTGAGCTCTCTAGCTCATGGTTAAGGCTCCCCTTGGAGGTGCAAACTGCCTCATTTTCACTTCTCATGAATGTCAGATTTTTTTTTCCTACATGTTTGCTTATTAGTGCAGCTTAAATCTCACTACCTGCTGCTTTGGTAAGAATTTTCTCTTCTGGGAGCTGGGCTCTGAGTCTGAGTTCACCATGCACGGGTTGATCTAACTTGGGAGGATGTAATGGGGATGGGGACCTGCCAAGGAACATAAAATCCCCTTGCAGCACCTCAGAAGCACTCCTCTGTGTTTCACAGCAGATGGCCAGTCATCGGAGAAGTTTTATACTCAGAGAATGAAACTCAGAATTCTTTTGATTACACTGAAGAGGTAAAATCGGTCCCTACTGTCTGCAGAGATGCACCCACCATCACCTCCACCGTTTCCAGCCACGTGCAAGGTCTGTGGCTGAACAGCACCTCCCATCGCCAGATGTATAACACCAGCTGTTAGGGACCAGTCGGGCCTCCCACCCAGCAGCTTGCCTTTGCATCATCACCAAGCACCTGTGCTACAAAACAACCGGCCTGTGGCTACTGAGGGCTTCCACTGGGGAAATCCCATGTCCACAAACCACTGCCAAACCCCTGACCTCTCTCCAACTCATGGTTCTGGAAACCAGAGAAGATAATTATTGGAAGCACCTCCAATTGCTTAGACAATCTTTTTTTTTTTTTTTTTTTTTTGCGGTACGCGGGCCTCTCACCGTTGTGGCCTCTCCCGTTGCGGAGCACAGGCTCCGGACGCGCAGACTCAGCGGCCATGGCCCACGGGCCCAGCTGCTCCGCGGCATGTGGGATCCTCCCGGACCGGGGCACGAACCCGTGTCCCCTGCACCGGCAGGCCGACTCCCAACCACTGCGCCACCAGGGAAGCCCTAGGCAATCATTCTTCACGGTGACAGAGAATATTCTGCAGGTTTCATTGGGTAGATGTTTTTGACTCCTTTAATCTATGGAGACTGAAAGGAGTCTGAGCCTTGAGAGCTCCTAGTGGAAATACTGGACGATTAGCCAGTACCTTGGCGGTAATCCTTTCAAGAGTCTGTGCCAGATTTTGCAGGGGAAGTCTGGAGTAGGTGCGGCAGTAAAGAGAGTAGTTAAGTGGCTTTGGCATTAGACCATTCCAAATTCAAGCACTGATTGTCACTTGAAAAAACTGTCTAATCTCTCTAAATGTCAGCCCTCTCCTCTGTAAACTGGGAGGACAGCAGTACCTCATTTGCAGGATTACTGTGCAGATGAAATGAAATAATGAAAGTGAAGCATTAAGTAGAGTGTCTGGCTCTACATTACTGTTATTGCTCAATAAATGAAAGCTGCCCTTTCTCTGCTCCTTTTCAAGGAAGGCTGAAGAATCTTGAGAAATCAAAATGAAAAGTTCAATTGGCATCATCCTTGGAGTAAATACTCCTCAGGAGTATTTACAGTGATGGAAATCTTAACAACTTTCTAAGTATGGTGTCTTCCGAGTAGGACTTCAAAGGAGAAATAATTTCTATTCTATGCCAACATCAGATACCAAGGAAATCTAAATAGCATCTTTCTCTGATGAGTTATTCTAATCAATGGAACTTAGTCCCTGGGTTCTTCTGAGCCTAAAGCAAGTCAGACCAACTGGAATCAACTGGCAAGGCTACTAATTCCTATTTACCTTTTTCCACCAGCTTTATTGAAGATTAATTTACATAAAATAAAATTTACCACGTTAAATGTGCAATTTGATGAGTTTTGACAAATGTATATACC
The DNA here is from genome assembly GCF_039906515.1 of Pseudorca crassidens. Lineage (NCBI taxonomy): Eukaryota > Metazoa > Chordata > Mammalia > Artiodactyla > Delphinidae > Pseudorca > Pseudorca crassidens. The sequence continues at coordinate 18,248,516 of NC_090303.1, read as the reverse complement.
CATGTATCTACCACCACAATCAAAATACAGAACCGTTCCATCATTCGAATGTTCTCTCATGCTTCTTCGTAGTCAATACCTCCCATCTCTCCACTGAAATGTTTCTATCACTAGTTTTGTCTTTCTAGAATTTCATATAAATGGAAACATAGAGTATGTGGTCTTCTGTGCCTGGCTTCTTCCACATAGCATAATGCTTTTGAGATTTATCTATATTGCCTAATAAAATATAATTTAGGAAGGCTCACTTTCTGGACCGATTTTGAAGTTCACTCTAGAGCCAAAAAAACCCACAAAACTCTCTCTCCCTGCAAACCAGCTTTCCTCCGGTTGGTTGAGCAGTAACTAAGCAGGGCTGCCTCTCAGCTCTCCTCTGGTTTGATGGTCTAGTTTAAACCTCCAGCATCTTTGAGGTCCAATTAAATTGCATTAAAGGTTACGACTGGGGCTTCCCTGGTGGTGCAGTGGTTGAGAGTCCGCCTGCCGATGCAGGGGACACGGGTTCGTGCCCCGGTCCGGGAGGATCCCACATGCCGCGGAGCGGCTGGGCCCGTGGGCCATGGCCGCGGGGCCTGCGCATCTGGAACCTGTGCTCCGCAACAGGAGAGGCCACAACAGTGAGAGGCCCGCGTACCGCAAAAAACAAAAACAAAAACGTTACGACTGGCTCAGCTTTGGTCAGGTGTCCACCTCAGGGCCAATCAGTTATGATTAGGGATGTGGGGGTGACATGGTGAAAACGTGGATGCCAAGATTTATCCCTACTACACTGGAAACAAGGGCAGGGTAACAGGCTAAGTTTCTGAAAGTCTTTGGCCATGAATGGAGATATGTAGGTATAGAAACATTTTGGTCAAGTTTTCCGATTTTCTTGCTTGAATATATCTTTGCATATTAAAAAACATACATAAAGACATTCTATTGTATTCACATTTTCTACATAGCCTAATATAGGATCTAACTGGTAGGACACAACTGCTGAATGCAAACATCACTATCATTAATTAGTAGCCATCACAATAACAGGGAGGAAAGGCAATTCAACCAAGTCAAGTTAATCTTCTCTATCTTTCACCGCACAGATGAACCCAGGTCATTTACTTCTCTCCAGCTAAGTATGCAGCTGACATTTAGTGAAGGAAGCATAAAGAACGATTTCTGACTATGTGGGTGTGTTTCATGCAAACACTCTTCTTCGGCAGCTTCTGACTTCAAACGAGAACTCCAAGCACCAGCAGGCACGTTTAGTGCTCAGTATATTTAAGAAAAAAAGAATGGAAGTTATATTGTTTCCCTGGAAACCTTTTCTAAAGAAACTTGCACATGCACCTTCTCAAGAAGCAGGTGCTGCAGCCTGGGAATTCTCCCCCTGACCCCTTGCCCACGCCATCTATTAAAGTGTCAAGTCCAGGGCTTCTCAGCTGTAGCTCTAGGAGCAGTGACTGGGCTTATTTGCTTAAGGTTATGTAGTATCAAGACTTTCTTTACTGGCTGGTTCTATGAGAAAGATTCTCCCAGGTAGCTTTTGGCATCTTTTGAAGCATTTGCCAGTTCTGGCTTACCAAAGGGAAGTGGAAGAAGTCCTATAGTGTATATCAGAATGGGCGGTGGGGATTCCTCAGGCAACAGGAGGAGATAGCTCACTGATTATCATTAGTTATTTGAATTCGAATTCCCAATGCTCTCATGTTCAGATTAGATAAAAATGGCCTGGAAAAGAGCCATGCATATTTGGTGTCAGTTCCAGGACCTTTTTCAATAGCTATGATCTTATAGAGCTCTTGGGTAGAGTTACAAAGACAAACCCAACCTATCAGATCTTGCATAATTTTAGGAAATTATTGATACCTTGATTCCCAAAGTGCCACAGGAGCAAGGTTGAGGACGATTCCTACTTGGCTCGAAGGGATATAATGTGAACCAGGAGACTTACATAAGTAACTCCTCCCACTGTAGCACTTCACCGTCCTCTTCCTGTTTCCTCCCCTTCCCACCTTCATAACAACCAGGGCTGTTATCTGGAAGAAATCAGCCTGCCTCTTTAACCTTTTCCTCTAATTTAGGGATGCTTATCTTGGGAGGTCCATGTTATTTCTTCTTTGGGAACTCTTGACATCTTAAGGCATCAGCTCAGTATCTTGGTTTCAGGGTCCTCCCCCATGTCCAACATCAACAGAACAAATGAAAAGCAAGCAAATCACACAGGGAAAGAGGGTATCATTCTAAGATATGGAAGACACAGCATGACTCTAATAGGTCAGGAGCACAACTATAACAGTGACTAGTTGTGGAGAGACAAGAGAAAGAATTGTTAGCCAGAACAGCACTTACTCCAGACCCCTTATTAAGCAAGGCCTCCAAAACAATAGCCCCATTTCCACCTGAAGTCATCCTCACCACTCAGGATGCCATGAGGTCAAGCCTGAATGTATCCAATTGACTTTCACGATAATGTCCTTTCTCTGTCAACGTGATTATCAAACACGTATGTGCCAGGATCCATGGAAAATCTTCAGAATTCAGAATTAATAACAGACAATTCCTTCAGAGACAGAGTAATTAGGTCTCCTGCCTGTATCTTTTCCTGGCTCACATTTAGGAAAAAAATCACATCGCCTAATGAATCTGGATAAAGTAGTATGTAGGAAAAACTTTCTTGCAGCAACTTGGCTTTTCAAATATTCTAAAACACAAGAGCTCAAGTTCTTCAAATGTTTATCACTGATGAATGATTGTTACCCTTCCCAGCCTTTGCTCTTCTTAGAAGGAAAATAGAGCCAGCAACCCAAATTAACATAGGATTTGTGCAAGCAAGAGCCACCATCAGCTCACCTGCAAAATTCAATAAAGGCTCATCATTTTCTCAGCAGCCCTGCCCTCTAAGTTCAATCCTCTGTTTCTGCGAATCACAAGTGAAATATGCTATTGATTCATAACTAAAAGCTGCATTCCCTTTTTCTCAGATTTCCTGGAACTCTCTTAAAATTTTATATTTATCTCAGTGAAATATGTAGGGCATATTTTGAATTTTTGGAAATTTTGCTTTTACCAAGTATGTCAATTGACTCGAGAATACTTTGAATTTACACAGTTTTGGATAGAAAAACTGCAGAACAGAATCAAAGATTTCAGAATGTCTAATTAATTGGACTAAATAATCAAACGGCTGATATTGTGACAACTAGAATTACTACGATCTAAATGCATTCAGATTTTTAAAAATTATCTCATGAACTTTCCTTAGACAACCACAAAATACACCACAGACACCAGCAGATCTAACATCCATGAGTTCAATTACTGATGGGTAACTCTAAAGATCTATGGTATGTATTAACTGATTTTTTTTTTTGTAGGAAAGCAACTTGGAACCCAAGCTGTGAGGCTCATATAAGGAGGCGAGGCATTCAGCTAATGAGCGAGTCTTTCTGACCCATCACATCTCTACATCTCTACACATCTCTACAATCCTTTTGGGTGTCCATCAAAAGCGTATACAAGTGTGATGTAGCGTCACTTGTTTGTTGCTTTGTGTGTTTAGTAGTTGTCTGTGTTATGCTTTTACAGTCCATTTACAGTTGTCTGTGTTATGCTTTTAAAGTCCATTTATTCACTTGTGCAACAAAAATTAGTATGAGTTAGTCATTGGGGATTCTGCAGTGAACAAATACAGGGCAGGTCCCTGTTCTCATGGACCTGCATCGTATGGTAGAGATAAAAAGTAAACAAATGAGGTAATTACAGATTGTAATGTGTCATTAAGGAAATAAGCAAGGTGATTTGTTACCAAGTAAATGCAGCAGGACAACCATATATAGATGGGTCAGGAAGGGCCTTGTGGGGAATTAACATCAGAGTCAAGACTTGAAGTAAGAGAATTAGGACGCCAGCCCTTAGTTAATTATCAGCTGTTGCTGGAGAAAATTAAGTACCTGTAGAAATAGATGATGCCATTCACCTATTCCAGGGGTACTTGAGCGTCAGAAACCATCTATGGGATGAATACGATATGTTTAAATGACTGCATGGTGCATCTGCTTTTTGATGACATATTTCAGTCGTTAGGATAAAACAAAGACACTACTTGGGCTATAATGTGTTATTTCATTAGCACAGTCTACTTAGAACAAAAAATAAATCTTGCAGCTATTTGTGCTACCAGCATAAGTTTACCTTACAGCAAAAGTAAATTAAATGTACAAAATTCAAATGTATTTCTATACATTTGCAATAAACAACCTGAAAAAGAAATAAAGAAAAAATTTGATTTATAATAACATCCAAAGGAATAAGCACTTAGGAATAAATTTAACAAGTAGTGCAAAACTTATACTCTGAAAACTATAAAAACATTATTAAGGGCTTCCCTGGTGGCGCAGTGATTGAGAGTCTGCCTGCCGATGCAGGGGACATGGGTTCGTGCCCCGGTCCGGGAGGATCCCACATGCCGTGGAGCGGCTGGGTCCGTGAGCCACGGCCACTGAGCCTGTGCGTCCGGAGCCTGTGCTCCGCAACGGGAGAGGCCACAACAGTGAGAGGCCCGCGTACCGCAAAAAAAAAAAAAAAATTATTAAAAGATATTAAAGAATACCTAAATAAATGGAGAAGCATCCATGCTCATGGATCAGAAGATAACATTGTTAAGGTGGCAATACTCCCCAAACTGTTCTACAGAATCAAGACAATGTTCAGGAAAATCCCAGCTGGCTCTGTTGTAGAAATTGACAAGCTGATTCTAATTATGGAAATGCAAGGGATTCAGAATAGCTAAAACAATTCCAAAAGAAAAACAAGGCTGGAAGACTTAACATTTCTCAATTTCAAAACTTAATTACAGAGGTACGGTAATCAATACCATGTGATACTGACATAAGAATAGTCACGTAGATCAACGGACTAGAATTAAGAGTCCAATTTAAGAATGAGCAAAGGATATGAATAGATAGCTCTCTAAAGAAAATATGAAATAGTCAATAAGCACATGAAAAGATGCTCAACATCATTAGCCATCAGGGAAATGTAAATCAAACACTCAATGAAATACCATTTCCTACCCACTAGGACAGTTAATCAAAAAGAGAATAATGAGGGCTTCCCTGGTGGCACAGTGGTTGAGAGTCCGCCTGCCGATGCAGGGGACACGGTTAGTGCCCCGGTCCGGGAAGATCCCACATGCCGCGGAGCGGCTGGGCCCGTGAGCCATGGCCGCTGAGCCTGCGCGTCCGGAGCCTGTGCTCCGCAACAGGAGAGGCCACAACAGTGAGAGGCCCGCGTACCGCAAAAAAAAAGAGAATAATGAGCGTTGCTGAGGATGTGGAGGAATTGAAACCCTCGTACACTACTGGTGGGAATGTAAAATGGCACAGCTGCTTTGCAAAACAGTCTGATGGTTCCTCAAAAGATTAAACATCAAGTTCCTATATGACCCAGCAATTCCACTCTTAGTTATATATCAAGAGAAATGAAAACTATGTCCACATAAAAACTAGTACAAAATGTTCATAACAGCATTATTCATAACAGGCAAAAATTAGAAACACAGAATTCACCACTTGATGAATGGATTAAAACGTGGTGTACAACTGAATACTATTCAGCAACGGAAAGAATAAAGTACTCTTATGCTACAGCATGGATGAACCTTGAAAACATCATACCAAGTTTATGTGAAACAAGCCAGTCACAAAAGGCACATATTGTATGATTTTGTTTATGTTAAATGTCCAGATTTGGCAAATCTATAGAGACAGAAAGTAGATTGGTGGTTACCCAGGCCTGGGGCAGGGCGTGGTAGGGGAGTGACTATCCGTGGTTATGGGGTTTCTTTTTGAGGCGATGAAAATGTACTAAAATTGGTTGCAATGATGGTTACACAACTCTGTTGCTATACTTTAAATGGGTGAATTGTATGGTATGTGAATTATATCTCAATAAAACTTTTATATTTAAAAATGGTAAATCAAAGAGAATGTTTGTATGTGTATAACTGAGACACTTTGCTGTACAGCAGAGACCGGCACAACATTGGAAATCAACTATACTTCAATAAAAATAAATAGATAGATAGATAAATGCAAATTGGAGATAATACCAGGAAAATCAATGCTCCTATCATTGAAACTTAAGATCAGAAGAGTCAACAATTTACTAAATCAGCTTACCTATCTTGTTTTCAGGTGTGACCTCTGTGTAATGACACTAGATGAAAATCTGTTCTGTTTACTGGCCCTTAAGAAAAAAAGCACACACGAGGTGCCTCAATAAACCACTCCAGTTCTGACAGCAACTCCAGGAACCAACAGAGTCTTCCCTAAGGCCAACCTCACATTAGATTTTAGACTAACATTAATCTCTTTCTATTCTAGAACGACGACTCTGGTACTAACATATTATGCTTCTGTTCTGTTGGTCTCATCTTGGGCTTGGTTCTTTACTGCAAAGGCTGAGCAAAAGTCTCACATCTTATTGATAATTTAGGACAAGAGTGATGCTGTACCAATGAGTTACTTGCTCTCTGCTTTCACTTCTCCCTGTTGTAATTTCTAAAACGAGATGATCTGACCCTATCAATTTCAAGGGATACTGTGGCAAACGAACTGCAAACAAAAGGAAAATTATTACCTACTAGAAACAGCGTCATCTTAAAAAATGATATATTGATTACTATTTTACAGCTTTGCCAAACTCAAAAGGTCCTTTTCTTCTTTCCATGGGTGCTTTTAAGTGCCTTAATTTAACGTTATTAACTTCTCTTTGCCAGATGCCTTTAGTATCAGCAGGTTTTAAGACACCACAGTCTTCCGAAAATCTGAAACCAGTGACTAGCGAGTGTGAGGAAAGGGGCTGAAAAAATAACTTTTCCTGCGGGAGGCGAGTTCTCTAAGAATTTAGAAAAGAGAAAGAGAAGAGTGGCGGATAAAAAGCAATATGAGACTTTTAATTTGGGGTTCTATCAGTTTTCCTTCTACCCAGCATATTTAGATGGTAGCCTGCCCTCAGGTTATACTTCATATTCATTGTCTCCAAAGCTGTCCTAGAGTGTTTTGGCTGAGGCATTCCTCATCTAGAAAAGTTTGATCATGGAATAACTATAATTCATTTTAATGCAGTAAGAGCTTGCCACACTAAGATAGCCCTTTCTCAGGCTTCCCTGATGGTGCAGTGGTTGAGAGTCTGCCTGCCGATGCAGGGAACGCGGGTTCGTGCCCCGGTCCGGGAAGATCCCACATGAAAAAAAGATAGCCCTTTCTCCAGATAATGTTGTCCTTAATTTGTGCTTTTTTTCAGATGCTTATGCTCATGGAATCCTAGTTTCCTTAAAATTGTGAAACTTTTGTCTTTAAATGAAATTCCATTTCAGCACAATGATTAGTGAATACATTATGTCGCTGGGGGGGTTAAGAAGATGACTTAGATACAACTCTCGAGGATCTTTTTAGAGTCTAATGAGGGGATAAAGGGCACAAATAACTTGGACACAAGGCAGAGCATGACAAGTGTCAGCCATCAGCATGGGTATTCAGTTGATGATTTTCCTACAGCTTTCCTTCCGTGTTTAATTCCCGGAGCTGCTAAGAATTTGAATAAAATGCAAATATTAAACAATCATTCCAATATGAGATCTTCTACACACTATTATACATCATTTTCTCCAGTTTGCTGTCCTGGTTAAAAACAACACTCAAGCCCTCTGATACTCCAGCACTTTGATCTCTTTTCATGGGGAGATTTTCATCCTCTAAAAGAACAAACCACGATAAGTCAGAAGAGCAGAGGAAGCTTTCAAAAGTAAGCCAGAGACTCTAGTAGAAAACTGTTTAACTCTGTGAGCTTAAAAGATCCAGGTGTTTTTAGATTCCCTCAACACTTGGATCATTCTTTAGATAGCTTCCGTAAAAACACAGGTAATACTAACACCTTAATATCCACAAATGTCATGCATAAATATTTGAGACTTTCACAAACGCAAAACTCCAACTCCCTTTATGCACCACAGAATTAATGGAATGTTCTCTCAAAGCAAACAGTGAGGTTTCTCTCTGGCAGAATTATAGAAAAACCTTTTCTTTTAGACGATGGTTATAAAGGCTCTTAATACTCTGGGTGTGAATGCCATCTATTTGTAGCATGTGTCATATCCATTATATTTTCTCATTTTCCTCTAATGCTTCAACTACTAATGCTGCAACCTAATATCATATCCACTATTAAACCTGAGAGTTTAGTCTTGGATAGGCCAACCAGATAAAGCTCGCTAATAAGTTTGACTGCCCAGCAGTTCTAGTGAACCTGTTAAATAGTTGGTTCATGGCAAAACACCCTGATCCCATATGAATTCACCTATGTCTCCTATAAGGCAGGTTGATTCTGCCCCCAAGAAGTTTTATTGAAGTTTATTTGCTCATATTCAAAATCCCTAAGTAGACATGGATTTCTTTTCCAAGAGCAGACAATAAAATACAAATAAAATCAAAACAAACAAAAAGAGAAAGCACTCCCCAAATGATGTAATTCAGAGGATGTACCAAATATATCAGCCATGATGCCTGTCCCACCACAGTCCAAGCTAAGGAGCTCTGCTTTGCTCCAAGAGACTGTGACCTCACCCGAAGATGGTTGAATATGAGCCAGTCCATAGCTTGGCTAATGACACACGAGGTATCCTGGCACAGAAAGTTGATGAAGATGAATCCTTGTCTTGAAATTTTTAAACTAAGAAATACTGAGGAGGGCATAAGGGCCTCACCCTCTCGGTTTCTCATGTCCATAATGGAAATGATAATAATATTAGTATTCACAACATAGCAGAGATTAATCAATAATAGTAAAGCACTTGGAACAAGACCTGGCACTTAATAAGCATGCAATAAATGCACTGTCATCATCATCATCATCATGAATGGCTGTCTTCTATTCAGAAAACCTTGCATGAGAACGCATATGTAACAATACGTGTGTAATAAGCTGAAAAATGAAAGGAATGAGGGATGACTAGCCCTACCAGATACGAAAATTTAAAAAAAATAAAGCTACTTTAAGTAAAATATGGGATTCATGTAGAAAGAGGCAGAGAAAAATTTTTCCTGAAATTGACCCAAATATATATGGAAATTTAGTGTATGATAAAGGTGGCATTTCAAATTAGTTAGGAAAAAATGTTATTATTAATAACTATTTTTAGAACAATTCAGCAGCTATGTGGAAAAAAGTAAAATAAAATCTGTAACTCACCCCTTATATCAAAATAGATTCTAGATAGGTCAGCAATTTAAATATAAAAAATGAAAGTAATAGAAAGAAATATGGATGAATATTTTTACAGTACTGGGAGATGCTTTTCTAGGATGAAAAAAAATTCTGACGGCATTAAAAAACTACTGACTATAATTAAAAGCAAATGGGGGGAAAGTTAGAAGCAAATGTTTGGTGGAAAAATCATGAAGCCAACAGACAAATAGAAATATTTGCAACAAAAGTGAAAGTCTAAGGCCTAATTTCTATAAAATACACAAAGCTCTTAAAAATCAGTAAGAAAGGAGTTGACCTTTCAATAGAAAAATGCACTAAGGGCATACAAATGACTAATAAATATAGGGAAAATATTTAATTTCTTTATAATTCAATAAATATAAATTTTAAACAAAATTAAATATCAACATAAGTTATCAGATCAGCTAAGACTTCATTTATAACAATCAGCATTGAGAAGGTGGGAGAAACTCTTTGATTCACTGCTAGTGGGGGTAATTTGATCTTATATTTTCAATTAGAAATGTACCTTCCCCTTTATCCAGCAACTGTATTTCTACAGACTTGGAGAAAAATACAAGAGTATGTATAAAGATGTTCATTGCAACATTGTTCTTAAGAACAAAATACTGGAAACAGTCTAAATGCCTGTTAATAAGGCACTGGTTAAATAAATTCCATGCTGTAGAATACTATACAGTCATTAATAAAACCAAGGGTAGATGTATACATTGCCTTTACTGACACAGAAAACGCCCAAGATTTATTTTGAGTGGAAAAAACAAAATGACAGAAGAGAACGTTGAATATGAGTCCATTTAAGCATTTCAATATCAATATAAACATGCATTATAATATTGCATACAAATATGCAATATAAGTATGCTCCATTTATGTATTCATATGTACATAAAATACATACATATTAAAATACATGAATGAGGCACATTATGCCTATATCTATAAGTAGCAGTAGTACTAGTAGTAGTGGTGTGTGTGTGGCGGTAGTATTTGTATACACCTCAAGAGTGTCTGTGTAGTATCCCCAACTCCTAACCTCTGGGGAGTGGGGTGGTGGGTGGGAAGCAAGGCACTCAGAAAGGAACTCAAGAACCTTTACGTTTTACTCTTATATTACACATTCCTGTGCTGTTAGAATATTTTTATAATGAATGTATATTATTTTTATAATTTTAAAAACTCAAAGAAATTCATTTTTTTAATCCTGCTGTGGCTCCTTTTGGAGAAAAAAATAAAGCCCGAACTCCTTAGCCCACCAAAGGCTGCCATGATTTGTTTCTTATCCGCCCCTCCCTTTCAGCCTATAATCTCCTATAATCAGAACTGCCTTGCCCTTCCTCTTTTGCTCCCCTCACCCCCTTGGGGATAATTTGCCCGTCCACTCTCAGATCCACTCCCCGCCCTTCTCCCTTTGCTCTGTCACAGGAAACTACATTTCCCAAGCTCCCTTGCCCTTCAGCTTCCGGTTGAGTTGGCCAGCAGGAGTCCTGGCAGGAGCTGGGAAGAAGCCAGGGTATCTCTCCCTCTCTCTCGGCTCAGATCTTCATCTGACTGTATCGCCAGCTGCCGTGGGACATGGTCTTCCATGGACCTAGCATCTGTAGGGAGGTCTACTCTGGTTGCTGCTCCCACAAGATGGTACCAGATCCCAGGCTCTGATAACATCACTCTTTGTCCCTCCAGCCCGATTGGAGGTAGCAGCTTCCTGCTGTTGATAAACTTAGAGCTGTCTCTGTTGGTGAGACAACAGAGGTGGTGAGACCTCTTAGCTCTTCCATTGGCCATGGAACCAATTTTCTGCATTAAATTTTCTCCTTTTGAGATACCTCAGGTGCTGTGTGTTTTCCGGACTGAGAACGATGCCCTATTCCCTCTTCCTACGGTAATAAAAAGCTAACACAGTCTGTTGTACCTAACTGCAATAAGCACAGTAAGTACTCCAGTACCTCTGGGCTTTTGTTCAAGTCTTTCCCTCAGCCTGGAATGTCATTCTTTCCCTTGTCTTTCTGTCAAAACCTTACTCATTCCCTAAAGCTCAGCTCAAAGCCCGTCTTCTCCAAGAATCCTCCTCTACATCTCACACATATTCACCGCCTGCCTGCTCTCCAGCCACATGTAGAGAGCAAATGGATTATCCCAATGCACTTTGTGTCAAGTATTGAATAAAATACTCTAGTGACAGGTGACATCTTAGGCCAATCAGGTAACACCTTACTGGCCATTGGGTTATCATTTTTTTCTGTTTTGAAAAGCTGAGACGTAGTCACCTCATCATAGAGCCTTCCCTAACCACCCTATAAATTAATACATCCTTTTCTGGGGAATCATAATTGCCAGTAAACTCCAGAGTCCTTTGTTTGGTTTTATTTTTTCAATGAGCTCACTTTTGCATTTAGGTGCCTTTTAATACCTGTTTTCTCTTCAGTTTGGTAATAAATGGCTCCACATCCTTGCTCCAGTTCAATGAAAGTTCTTTTTAAAGGCAGTGCCGGCCGAAGTGTAGTCACGTGTATACTGTTCCAGCGTGTAGGTGCATTTGCAGAAGCCGACCCCCAGGGGTCAGAATGAACAAACTAGATGTGGACTCAGGGGTTTGATCATTAGCTCAAGAACCCTCAGCTCTGTTTCCCTGGAGAGTAATCACTTATCAGTTGTGAGAGAATTGGGGCTTTCCCCAAATAATTTCTTGCTCATCATCACCTGGTGATATAGGAGTAGGTCTGAATGACAGAGAGAAGACAACGTCAAAATCATGGTGAGTAAGCTAATGAATGTTTTGTATATTGCAGAAAAACATTGCTGATCAGGGGCTTCCCTGGTGGCGCAGTGGTTGAGAGTCCAATTACTGATGCGGGGGATGCGGGTTTGAGCCCCGGTCCGGGAGGACCCTGCATGCCGCGGAGCGGCTGGGCCCATGGGCCGTGGCTGCTGGGCCTGTGCGTCCAGGAGCCTGTGCTCCACGGCGGGAGAGGCCACGGCAGTGAGGGGCCCGTGTATCGCAAAAAAAGCAAAACAAAAACAAAAAACATTCCTGATCTGACAATTTTGATGACTATTTTAAGTCTTCCCTAATCCTTTAGCAAAGAAGAATGTTCCTTTCTGCTTTGCCAACTTAGACCAAATAGGCCCTCTATTCACACCAACAGAATTCTTCCTCCTTGTTACAAAACCACAATATGTATATTTTCAGGGGAAAAGTTTCATTATATAAATTTAAATTATAATTGATAAACACTCTTCAGAAAACCATTTTCACAGATGCACATTTTTATCTGACCTCAGTTTATAGAGTGTAGCAAAGGCAAACAGTTGAGAAATGCTTAATGTTTAAAGTATTTATGGCATTAAAATTTCAGATTAACACTTAATCCCTCAGTGGATATTCCTATCAGGAGAGTTGCTTCTTTAGATTAGAGTGGAAAATTACTCCCTTAGGAGGGAACAAAAGTCCCAGAGTTCCCTGTGTCCCCGTCGACTTTACTTTTGCCCACAGAAGGACAAAGAACTGCAAAGGGCCCTATGCATGGAGAACAGCCAGGTTCGCGGCACCAACGTTAACCCAACTTGCATCCGAGTTCCAGCCACCCCACTACCATCCTTGGATATTATCAGCATTGCAAAACCCTCTAATCATCCATCCCTTTCCCCACTCTCCTCCTCAAGCCCAAGTTCCCACTATTCGCCTCCTTCTTAAGACCTACTGTTGGCTGTCATTCCTTGTTTGATGGTAAACAAACACTTTTATTATTCAAAGATATTCCCCACACTCTAGGTCCTCTGCTGTCCTTGCAGAGAAGGACACTCCGCTCTCCACTCTCGCAGAGGCTCCCACTTTTCTGCAGTCATCTGGGGTAGAAGCTGTGCTGTATTTTCAAGGTCCGCTTGTGTGCAGAATCCTACCATTTCCACTTCCAAATTTTAATACTGCCTTTAGTCTCTCATTGTCATTCTTGACTCTGACCTCACTACACATTCACCTCAAACTCAGTCACTTGTGTCACCACTTCTTTCTGGAGCACTTTGCAGAAGACCATACATAAACCACCTTAGTCTCCTAATACCTTGAGCTCTCAAGACCACACCTTGAGTTTAATTATTCCCTAGAATTTCTGTTGTTTAAGCCACCCAGTCTGTGCTATTTTGTTATGGTAGCCCAAGCAGACTGAGACAACACCCAGTATTAACCTGGGCTCTATATTTGAACTTTTATATTTGAACTTTTATACTTTACTCTGAAACAATGGGTTTTCTTATGCAAAATTCAGATACATAGGTTTAAGGCCAAAACATGAAGTCAGATGACACTTGACTCTGTTAGCCTCTGTCTCCTCCTCTGTAAAACAGGTATGATAGTTCCTTCTCTGCCAGCTTCACACCATTGGTGTGGCAATCATGCGAACACTCAGCAAACCTGGACGCACCAGGAAATGCAAGCATCACACAGTCCGGCCCCCGGCAATTTCTTGAGCTCAGAAGGGAGCTGCACGTTATGAATGTTAGCTCCTAGTTTCCTTTTTTACCCAGAACAAGCAGTTATGATAATTCTTAGTTTAAATAATTAAATGGGAAAGTGTCCAGAGGCAGCAGGAAAACTTCAGGCAGTCTATACCAGGGAAGTCTCAAGACAGTCCAGGAGGGAACCTTGGAAAACCTGAGCCAGAGAAAGAAGAGTAAAACAAATTTCAGGTTAAAGAAGAAAAAGAGTCAAGAAGCTAAGAGAACTCTGGCTTCTTTTCCCAAGGCAACAGTCTGTCGTACAAGCAAAGGCCCTTCCAAGGGGAAGAGGGAGAGCATCTTCTCTGGCGGTCGGGGTTGGTGAGGGTGTAATCAGGAAGAACAAATCTGACTCCATACTGGATCTGTTTCTTTTTCTTTAACTTTTGTATTCTATTGCTTTTGCTGCAAGTTATTCACTAAAGGGATGGTGCCTATAGCTTCAAGTATACACAGTAGCGCATCTCCAGGAACCCCATCTCCCATGCCTGCGTGTTAAGCTAAAATCCCTTTGTTTAGCACAGGGGAAACATCCTGACCAGGCCCACCTGTGAAAGGCTGCAGGAAAGAAAAAATTAACACAGCCCCTACAGAGTCTGGCCGGAACCCAAAACTATTTACGACCACTTATTGCCTTTTTACTTTACGTCCTCACCTCCTCCTTTTTGTTCTAGAAAAGAAACTAGCGTCCAAACTTGGGTAAAATGGTTTTTTGGGACACTAGTCCACCATCTTCTCGGTGTGCTGGCTTTCCAAATAAAGTCGCTATTCCTTGCCTCAACAGCTCATCTCTCGATTTATCGGCCTGTCGTGAGGCCAGCGCTCAATCTTGGACTCGGTAACAAGGGGAGGGAAGTGTGTACTTGAGGCCTAAGAGAAGACAAATCACTGACCCGGAGCGTGAGTAAAAATGAAAGCAACAATGAGAGGAAGAAAGCGAACGGCCTGAACTTGGACTAAAGTAAATTCGGTCAAACATGATTAAATACACACAATGCCTAGAGCAAAAGCAGGAGCTCAAGTTCACACATCAGCCAAACCACAGTCTCTCACCAGAGCAGCCAAGACACAAAAGTGGTCGGGCGGAGCACCTGCCCAGCAGGGCGAGATGAAGGGATGCCGCACCAGAGGGCCTGGCAGCGTCACGCACTCGGTAAGGCCACCTCCAAATCACTGCAGACGCAAAACCAAAAAGTGCACGAGACAAACAACTCCAGGTCAGCACACGCGTGCTGCACTCCCAGCTCTACCACTTCCAAATCCGGACTCGGCGATAATTTACCACACATTTCAGGACCCCGGTTTTCTCCTCTATAAAATGCGTTGATAAAAGTGGCTTCACTGGCCTTCCAGGATTGTTGTGAGAATCGGAAAGTTATAAGAGGAAGCATTTCGTAAATGGGAAGGAATCACACACGAGTGGAGTTGGGTATAGGTATTTCCGCAGAGCCGCATCCCTGGGACTTGCGCACAAGCAAGCTTACGTACAAGCTCTCTGGGGGCCTCAGCAATGTTCATTCTGAGGACTGCCACTTGCTTTCGGGCAAGCTGGAGCTGTGGCACAACAGCAGCCGTGGAGGCTGCAGTAATGCTGCCCGGGGCTCTCTTCTCTCTCCCTCCTCTCTTTCTTCAGAGCCCTGCCCAGCAACAGCGAACTACAAGCCCTCCAGACTCCCGCACTCCCCACCCACTTCCCCCTGCTTGGATTCCTCATCTCCCCACTTCCCCATCAAGGGCATTACTCACGAGGACCAGGCCTCCTGCCGGGTCCACTGCACCCTCCAATTGCCTCTACCTTTGATGCAACAAAAGATGCCCCTTTCTCCTGCCAGCGTGGGAATCGTGTTTGCCTTGGCCAGGAGGGTGCAGGGAGAGCAGTGGGGATTTCCTGTGATGGGCTACACCGGCACCCCAGGCCCAGAGGGAATGTTGGGGGCCCTCTTGGAGCTCCCTTAGGGGCACTGAGGCAGCTGGGGGGTTATGGAGGGTCTCAGAGGAGGCTGTGGTCCTGGCTTCATTCCCTCTCCATGCACTCAGGCTGCAGCCCCCCGGCACCGCACTGCCATCCGGCCCAACCCTGGAAGGGCCCTCCCCAGGCCCTTGCCTCCATGGGCCCCAATGCACTGGCCCATCCCCCCTGCTGTCTCCACCTTTTCCTGGTTTCCTGCTCTCCCATCTTTTCAACCCAAATTGGAAGCGAGGACTCTGACAAATTCAGTCACACAGAGCTCACTGTGTTTTCTTTCCTTTTCCCCTTTGTCAGAAAAACAACAACAAAACCTCTGTGCCCACCATCCAGTTTGGCGGTACGTTGTTTAGCAAGGTTTACTCACCAACAGGTTTGCTCCCAACTCCTTGTTGTTTGAACCCCAACTCCAGGGACAGAGATGAGTTTTGATCCACTGGCGAGATGTTGAAGCACTTGAGAGGGGAAGGGGGCTTGGAGGTCCGTGATAAGAATGAACTTTTATTGTACTTCACAGTTTACAACGTCCTTTCGTGACTACATTATTTTGTTGGAGCCTCACAACAGCTACAGAAGGGAGGTTGTTCAGATTAGAAATGTGGACCTCACAAAGGTCACATAACTTGCCCATCAAACATCTGAGCTGATTAGAGATGGTCCTGGAGCCTAAGTCCTCTGCTTCTGACTACTTGCCCTCCACGAGTACTGGAACCGAGGATGGCTCTGGGGTAAAGGCTCTCCTGCCCCAGGAGAGGCTGCCCGTAGCCGCAGAGCCGGGTGAGCAGTAACAGGGACCGAAAGAGTGAGAATGGAGTTCCACGAACGCCCCCGATGAAGGCCTGCTTGGTCAGAGGTCCCTGCTGCTCCTGGAGCTGCCTTTCTCCCAAATGTACAGGAGACTGCTTCTTGCTGCCTGTGGAATGGCAGCCTGTAGGAGGCTTCCTTGGACGTGAGTGAGGAGAAACTCCAACTCCGTGCCCCTCAACGTGGGCCTCACTAGAACCACCTGGAAGCCTTGTTAGACCTACTGATTGTCTGGTCCCCAGGTGATTTAAATCTCCCCAGGTCATTCTGCTGCGCAGGGATGATGTAGAACCGCTGCTCCAGGTGATAAGAATGAGTGAGGCTGATAAGTGGGATGATGAGAAGGGTGGCTCACAGAAGAGGGGTACCCCAAAGTTGAACCAGTGTGCTGTCACCTCTCCACTCTTTCCCCAAACCATTCCCTTTTAACTTGAATTTCTGAGTCCTGCAGTGCTGGTTTGTTCAAGGCTCTAACTTTCTGCCAAATCCCAATGCCCAGCCAGGAGTCTCAGTGCCCAAGAAGTGTCCCCCATCTATTCTAAAGACAATTCCAAAGTGTCACTCCCTGATGGAAAGGAGTGCCAAGGAGAAGGGTGACTGGCTGGCCAAGGACCCACAGCATAAGACGAGGAACTGTCTGCACAGAGATACCAGCTACCACTCAGCACTTTCAGTGGAGACTGGGGGGCCTCACAGAGTCACTTACACTCATTAGCTTGCCATTCAGGCATTTAGCGAACAAACTGTCTGAACCAAGCTTCTCCCAGACACCCACTGCTTACTGCCTCCCTGGAGCTAAAACAAGTAGCATATATATATATATATATATGGCACCAGAGTCAGAAGCACCCCCAGAACCTAGGACGCAGCTTAATCATAAGTCCCACCACCTCAGAGAGCCCCGTGCCCAGACCAGGTCACAGGAGCAGGGAGGCTAGATGGGGTCTTATTTAATGTGGGAACAGAGGGTTCTCTATGCGGCATAGGCGATACAAAGGGAGAGGGTAGATGCTCCTATCACCTGTTTCAATTATCCTAACAATAACCTGTGAGATAATAACTATGATCTCTGTTTTACATCTCGACAGAAGCCCAAGAAAGACACATCTCTAGAACCTAGGAGTCACTAAAAGCAAAAGCGTTCGTACACGGGCCTCAGGTTCAGGGGAAGGTGGGCATTGACTGCTCGTCAATAGCAAATCTGTGCAGAGAAGTAGGCGCTATAGAAATTCGCCAACCCCTGGTGCTAACTCAACCCAAGGGAGAATATTATTCCATAAAAAGAATGAAGTACTGAGTCATGTTACAACATGATGACCCTTGTAAACATTATGCTAAGGGAAAAAAGCCAGTCCGAAAGGACCACATATTGTAGGACGCCATTTATATGAAACGTCTGCAATAGGCAAGTCCGTGGAGACAGAAGGTAGATTCCTGGGGGCTATGGCTGGGGCCAGGGGTGGGGTGGGGAGGAATGCTATGTGAATGCTAATAGGTACGGGGCTCTTTTTGGGGGTGAGAAAAACGTTCTGGAATTAGATAGTGGTGATGGTTGCACAACCTAGTACATTTATTAAGAGCCACTGAATTGTACACTTTTCATGGTATGTGAATTATATCTCAAAAAACAAAAAAAAAATCCAAGGGTGATGGGCTTCAAAATCTGAAAGGTGCCTAGGGTTCCCTGAGGCTTTCAGGGGAGCCTGAGAATCCCCTGTACAAGGTCTCTCAGCTAACAAGTGGCAAAGGCAAAGCGTAAGCCAAAGTTTGTCTGACTTAGCCCGCTTTTCTTCTGTCCAAGGTCAAGTTCAGTCAGTCCCCTAACTCAGCAGCAATGCTCCTTAGCTCAGGCCAGCTGCTCTCCTCCTAACATCTCACGCAGGCCCTCTGCCCCAAGGAGTTGGTGTCCGGGTTAGGACGCCACAGGAGTAAAAGAGGACGGGCACCGTGGGCCTGAGCCACCCTTTGGGAGGTTGGGGGAGCCCAGTGGTGCTGCTATGGACCAGGGTTCAGAGGAGCTCAGAGCCACAGAGGGAACAAGGTCTTTGCATGATCCCAATACCTTTCCTTTGAAGCTCTGGTTACAACATGAATTATTATTATTATTTTTTTTGTGTGTGTGTGGTACGCGGGCCTCTCACTGCTGCGGCCTCTCCCGCTGCGGAGCCCAGGCTCCGGATGCGCAGGCTCAGCGGCCATGTCTCACAGGCCCAGCCGCCCCATGGCATGTGGGATCTTCCCTGACCGGGGCACGAACCCGTGTCCCCCGCATCGGCAGGCGGACTCCCAACCACTGCGCCACCAGGGAAGCCCTGAATTATTATTTTTAACTAAAACATATTAATGGAATATTTTAGTCTTATAATAATTTAAAAATTACCCCATATCTCTACATTTTACAATTAATATATATATTAATTTAAATAGATATTCATCTTTTGTTGCAATAATTCTTTTCTTTAGTAATAATTGTAATATTATCATGCTTAGCATTTTTCTGCAATAATATAAACATTAGCAATGAGATAAAATACTTTATCCTTGCTGCTGCTGAATAGTGTAGCAACTGATGTTGACAATCACACAATGATTCCACTTGTCCACTTAAAAGGTTAAAATTACAGTTGCAGGGCTTCCCTGGTGGCGCAGTGGTTGAGAGTCCGCCTGCCAATGCAGGGGACACGGGTTCGTGCCCCGGTCCGGGAAGATCCCACATGCCGCGGAGCGGCTGGGCCCGTGAGCCATGGCCGCTGAGCCTGCGCCTCCGAAGCCTGTGCTCCGCAACGGGAGAGGCCACAGCAGTGAGAGGCCCGTGTACCGCAAAAAAAAAAAAAAAAAAAAAAAAAAAAAATTACAGTTTCATCTGTATCTTTAATGATTGCCTATGTTAAATAATGTATATCTGTTATTGGATAATATAACTTTCCTTTTCTGTTGTGATACATATTTTAAGCTTTTTTCAACTGTTGAGAGTTTATTAAATCTTTCATATTCGTTTGTGTAGCTCAAAGTCTTAGAGATGGTAATTTACATGGTAATTAGAGAAATAAAAATAGATTATCTATAAGGAAATGATAATGTTCTATTTTAAAATAGCCCATATTTATTCTGTAGTCCAGAAAGTATGAGGAGCAATTCTAGAGCCAGAAGGTAATTGTATGTTTCATGGGACTATTTTCAACAACATGAAATTATTTATTTGTCCTTTACCTGTTTGTGATCGTTCTCCCTCTAGATTGTAAGCTCCACGAGGACGGGGACTGTACCTGTCTTCCTCACCACCGTGTTGCACTGAGCATGCAGGACAGCACTCAAGCAACCTGAGGCAGAGGGAGAGAGATGAAGAGCTGAAGCATCAGGGAGAGCTGGATTTGTCCTTGTCTACTCAAAGGTCTCCACCTCATTCAGCTGCACAGGAGGAAACGGCTCCACTGAGGCATAGCGTCCCCTCTTTCCACCTTAGACGCAGTGAGCAGACCTTGAGAAGAAATAGGGCTTTTGGATATTAAAGGGGTGAGGCACAAGATCTGCTAAAGAGAATCTGATAATGAAAGTTGGGTGTGGATAAAAGAGGAGTCCTGGGCCACCGGAAACAGGAATGATCAGAGCCAAGTCCAAGGCTATTGACATGCTCTCTCCTATTTGCTTGATTAAGGGATTCATGGTGGCTAATTGCAGGCCCCATCCCACAGACAGAGATGGCAACCAGAGAGCTAACTCTTCCAGTCTAAGTGGTGATAGCTCTGTCTCCCGATCTTCCAAATACATTCAAGCATTCCATGAAGTGATATCAAAGGCACACATTTGATTCTCCACATTCAGGATAGCAAACTTGGCAAAGTGCCCACCCTCTGCTAGAGACTTAACATGCATCCCCTTGTCTGCCTCTCACCATAATCACAGGAGGTAGCTCTCACGATTCCCAGTTTACAGACAAGGAGTCTGTTGAGTATGTGGGGAGTATGGATTAGTACTCAGGCAGCCTGGTGTCAAAGCTTTGCAGGCTTAACCACCACATCTTACTGCTTCCTGCTACTGTCACCTTCTTAGTAGAACTCCACGGAGTTCCCTTGACAAGGATAATAGCCCAGCACCCCGTGCTCTGACCTCAACTGTGACTTGTCTACAAAGCTGGCCCTGCACTTATTGGCAAGGGAGGTTCCAGTTCACAAAATTAGTAGATTAAAAAATAAAGTAGTTGTCAACAACTGCCTACGTGACATTTTATTTTGAATTTTCATTGCATTGGAAATCAGTCCTGCTGTTCCCATTTTCTGAAAACGAGAAAAGCCACAAAGTGTCAGTGACAAAGCGGTCGCCAGGTCCTCTCTGTGATTTGGGCTCCTCCTGCTGTGAGAAAAGTTAAGTCCTTGAGGATAAAGCCTTAGGAAAGAGTTCTCACATTCCAAAAATCTATCAGTGCATCAAGGCATCTATCATTGCATCACTTCTATCAGAGCATCCCTTACTTCTCCTTTCCCAAAACAGGACTTTTATTCACATCTACTTTGTTCTCCTTCAAAGAGAAACTGCATTTGAATAAAAGCAACAGTACCACCTGCAGCGCTTCGGCACGTGCACATGAAGTTATTTCTGAAACTGAGGACTGCGGGCTTGGGGCAAGGGAAGCATCTCCCTGCAAAGTTTCACTTGGGATGGTCTGAATTTCAACCTGAGCCACTGCCTGTGACTCCTGTCTACCTGCAGTGCCGGCTCTGCGGAAAGGCTGCCCAGCGATGCCAGACTCTTTTCCGAGGCTGTCCCTGGAGGCGGGTGCTTGTGGAGATCCTTTATCTATTTAACAAACAGAATATGGTTCAAAGAAGGATGTAGGGCAACCTAGATACTGAAAGAAAGCAATGGGGAGAGACTGTCTCAGCACATCTAAAGCCTAGAGGCTAGAAAACTAGAAGGATAAAGGAAGAGGTTGCTACAGGAAGACTTCTCCAAGGTGTGGGGACCTAGCATCGGCAAGGACGGGGAATCAAAGGGACACTTTCTCCCTTCGTAAAGCTGTGAAGCTGTGGCCTTCCTAAAGATGAAGCCCACACTGACTGTTATGAGGAGGGCGGAACGCGATTAGAACTTCATCTCTTTGCCTTGAACTTGCAAATAACAGTTCCCCCTGCCTGTTCTCTGAAGCTGGCTGGCCAGGTGCTGCAGAAGAGTGCACCTTGTCTCTTGTCTGGATGGAAACAGCAGGCATAGGGTACCCTCTGAGGGAGCCCTGCCACCGAGTTGTAATGAACCAAGCCCCCAAGGCAAATGGTGTAAAGCCCAGGACTACCCTAAAGCCACTTTGCTGCCTGACTAAAGCCACGTGGCCTGAATACATTCAAAATAGATTCCTTGTGGAGAAAACCCCCTGAGATTCAACTCATGATTTTCCATGAAGGGAACGGTATCCTCAGATATCCGAAATAGGGCTTCTTAGAAGTGGAGTTGGGACCATCTGTATCTGAATCAGCTAGGGAACCTATTAAGAATTCAGAGTCCTGGGCCCCATCTCAGACTTACTAAATCAGATTTTCTGGGCCGTGGTACCTGGGAATTTGCATTTTGCAGATTTAGGGGATTCTGAGAAATGGTAGGGTTTGGGAATCACTGGACTTGAGAATTAAAGACAAACTCTTAGAAAAACTTGGCCCAGGTGAGACTACAAACATTTTCAGAACAGTATTTTTTTAAGCCCCCTCCTGTTACTATGTGAACAGGAGCTGCAGATTCAGTAGAGGACAAAGGATCTGTACACAGAAAGGTGGCATCCGATTCACTTAAATGTCTGTCTTGCTAACAGTGCAGTCTGCTGCTAAACGGTAGTTTGCCCTGAACAAAAGGAGCAGAGACGACGGTGCTGCAGGTGAATCTGACTTGTGCTTGCAATTGCCATGGAAACGGCAGCCATTATCGCTAGCTAGGATGCCCTCCCAGGCAATCCCGCTGTTCTATTTTAAAAGCTACTGCTTCTGCTTGCTTCAGATTGGAATCCTGCCTTCTTGGGGCATGGTGCTGAGGGTTTATAAATGTGTATCCAAAAAAGAAGTAAATAGGGAATTGTGCTTTCCTGTCTCTCTGTTTTCTTCTCTTACGCATCTTCCAAAGTCATCTCAGCATAATCCAAACAGGATGGAAATTCTTCTCATCTCTTGGCACAAATCTCGTCTTGCCCCTGGCTTGTAGGGGAATAGGAGAGGGTGAGTTTAGGGTTGAAATAATTCATTTGCCTTTCTCCTTTCCCTTCTTAATCGGTAGGCCTAATTATAAATGCATCTGCACCAGGATTTTAATTAAGTTGAAATTTTAAAACATTGTTTATTTTTACACTGAGTGAAGGGGAAATTTTAAAAGGATGACTATGAGGGGAAACAATGCCACACTTTTGTTCTAGAAACCAGATGTTAATGTTGGGCATGCCATGCACAGTCAGCGCTGTATCTTACATTATGAATTGAACATTTTATCTTTGCCTAAAAATGGTAAAATGACAGCAGCTACAAGCATATGGGTTTATCATATGCTATCACACAGGAAACAAGGCTCCAGTGGCTATGTCCTCACCAAGGGAACTCTCCTCATTCCAGAATCAGGCCTTCCCCCTTCCAGGCTCCGAAACCCAAATGCTCCCGGAGTACATTCATCTCCTCAGGGGCAGACTCACACCCATGAATCCCCCCAAACGGAATGTCAGATCGTTCACTGACAATGAGAAGTACCTCTCACAGGGACAGGAACACATATATTGTATAACCAGTCCTTTCTTGCCCGGTTGGTCAACACAGGGTAAGCCAAATAATATAGTGGTCAAAATGCTGTTTTGTTCATTTACAATCAGAAAAAATAAATAACGTTATAAGGAATAGGATACTAAAATCCCTCATAACAGACTCATTTCTGTAAGCAGAACCAGAGAGGAAGTCAGATAATAATCAGAGATCGCCTAGAGAGCAGGAAATCAGAACAAAGAGTTCTTCAGCGCTTAAAAGCATTAGGCTGACATAGCCTGATGCTTCCACCTACAAGATGTGATTGGTCCGGCCAGTGGGAGGGGATTATTCCCTCTGCCCTGGACAATGTTTTGGAGGCCCTTGCTAACTGTTCCTGGTCACTCAATTTCCTATGCTCCCAAGCTGATCACCATGTTCCTGATTTTCATATTATTTCTTTGATTCAGCTTAACATCAGTCAGGTTACTGTCTCTGTGGACTGGGCCTGGGGGTGGGGGAGGCATTGTCTTTTGAAAGGCTTTGCATATTCCAGGTTCTGTATTCTGTGCTGTGTTGATCTTATAGTTTAACTCTGTGCCAGCTACCTTATTTCAATTTCTTAAGAGCAACCTCTCTGACACTCCCAATAGGTGGGCAACATATCCGAGTACACTTACATTTCTTCAGATTTTCAAGCTATCCCAGCTTGTATTTGAGAAGACAGTAATAAATTCACAACCCATCTCTTCCTTGGCGTGGTTCTGATCGTGAGCTGGGCTGAGCCACTTTCAAACGTCATTACAGGGGTATCGTCGGTTGCTTTAGAGTTGCCACCCTCCTTCTTGTCCTTGTCTGTCTTCTCCCCTGGTTACCATGTGTCCATCATCAGTCACCCATTAGGTGAATGCTTGTATCCTAGACTGAGAGGAAGGGCTAGGGGCAGCTGGGGGGTTAGGAGGGTAAAGCAGAAGCTGAGCAGGGACATGCAGATGGGGACATAGGTCCACCGGGCCACTCTTTGGAGGCACAGCACAGAGACCAGTTAGAGAATTTATCTCAATTTGTTCTATTAAAATGTTTATATTTGTTGAACTGAACATCTATTGCATGAAGGTACCTGATTTTGCACCTAACTTACTGGTATTTGGGTAAATTCTAGTAAACGGCAGGAAAGAGGGAACAAGCACTTAATATAACCCCTAGAGGCCGGTTGCCCTCTTTAGGTTACTAGGGTAAAGGAGCTGGGGACTCGAGTTCTGAAAGCTTTAGCCTGGAATGAAACTACCATCCGGAAAGGAAGGATCAGGGCAGGGCAACAAAACAGAATGTAAAAAAACCCCAAAAAACAAAAAAACAGATAAACAGGACCACGCAGCCTGTTACCGACCCTCCCTAACCTGTCCCCTACAAGGGTCCTTCTGCTGCCCCCTGCCATTCCAGCCAGTAGAAGACCCAGCTCCGTTTGGGACAGGCCGTGGGCGGGGCTGCTTTATAGGATCTCATTTGGGGGGTGGGGAGGAGGCGGAGTTCTCCTGGGTCTAGAGCATGCGTGTTGCTCACAGTCTCCAGACGGAAGTGCGCCGTGCAGGTCTCTGCGCAGGGCGCGCCGCCCGTGTTGCATAGCAGTGTCCTAGGCAGCGCTTTTCCACACGGCCCGCGGGAGTCGAGGTGTCAGGCGCTGCGGTACTGCGTTGGGAACTCTAATCCTTGTTAGATGCAAGGCCTCTGCACGCGGACCCCTAAGGCAAGTGAAACTACACGAAGCCCAAAAGAGGTTAGGCCTTCTCACCTAGGTTCCATTTTATTTTTCCCAGGGACTCCAGTGGGCTTTGCCGGTGACAAATGCGTAGATTCCGTAAGGGATGTGTGCGGTGAGGGCATCAAGGGGTGGGAGCCTCTTTGAGAGGTCCAGGCATCACCTTCCCCTGCCCTTGGACCCTTAACTCTACTTCGAGCTTGTGGGTCTCCTGGGCTGAAGCAGAGGCCGCTAGCTCTTGGCTACCGGGGCACCGTTAGGGTTTCTGCATGGAAAGTGTGAGCTCAGCATTCAGCCTCCACCCTGGAGAGACGGCAGACTCCCGGAGTGGCCTTCGTGAGGCATTTGTGGGGCTCTGCAGCAATCTGAAGGCATGCAGAATCCCAGCCTGGGCTTCTGCCATCTCCAGAAAACTGGGGATCTCACCTGAACGAGGAGAGTCTTAGGATTCTGCTGGAAGAGACTGAGGTTGTTTAACTTCACTCGCTGTATTGAGAGTCGTGCTGGTCCAGGCTGATCCCGAAGGAGACAACAACAGGTTCCTCTATGGAGCTAGTGGGGGCTACTCTTCAGGTTCCAGAGTAACCCCGGGAAGGAAAAGATGAGATATGCCCCGGGATCTACCCAAAGTTAAAACCTAGGACTTAAGTTGAGGCAACCCAGATAAGCAAAAGGACAGGTTACCAATTTTAGGCCACAAAGATACTAGCGCCTTAAATTTGCAATGTAGAAGCAAGATAATGTTGGATAGGATTCAGGATTCCTGTAATGGATGTTAAAAAGAGTTGATTGAATAGACGTTTTCTGAACCGTTATTAAACTTCTATGTAGGAAGGAAGGAGGAGGAAAGGAAAAGTGGAGAGACTGGGAAATGTTTTCTCATTTGGAGGTACCAGAGTTTTATTTCTTTTTTAAGCAGAACCATTGGAACTACCCAAGCCTACATTGACTAATTGGTGATAGTGTATACATACACATATAAATGTGTGTGTGTGTGTATATATCTATATCTATATATGTATAGTATAAATATATATGTAATGTTTTAATTTGGAGATATAAAAAAGCTAGGCATATACCATGAAACAACATCCAAATAAAAGTGAAAGGGGGTAAGAACTCCAGAATTTGAGTTTAATTACTAAGAAAATGTCTACTTGAAAAGCTGTAGTAGTCCAATACACAGGTGGGTCCTTCTGTAAAGAAATCAGTTATGGCATTAAAACCATTCATACATCTACACACTCTAGTTCTGCAATATTTCCTATTGCAAGTAAATTCATATTCAAAATTTTAAAACTGTCTTCATCCAATTAAAAGAATAAAAATGGTTTAAAACTCACTAATTTAAAACAAAGCATCTATACTGGAAAATTCCATTGGTTTACAAAGACAGTCCCCAATTTAGGATTTTTTTACTTTACAATGGCGTGAAAGCAATACACATTCAGTAGGAACCATACTTTGAATTTTGAATTGTGATCTTTTCCTGGGCTAGCAATATGCAGTGCGATACTCTCTAATGATGCTGGTGAGGGCAGGAACACAGCTCCCAGTCATGAAGGTAAACAACTGATACAACCACTCTCTCCAGACAATTGTTCAGTTTTTCGATTTCAGTACACTATTCAATAAATGACATGAAATGTTCAATACTTTATTATAAAATAGGCTTTGTGTTAGATGATTTTGTGCAACTGTAGGCTAATGTAAGTGCTTTGAGCATGTTCAGGCTACGCTAAGCTATGATATTTAGTTGGTTAGGGGTATTAAATGCATTTTTGACTTCTGATAGTTTCCACTTACTATGGGTTTATCAGGATGTAACCCCCTCATAAGTCCAGGAAGATCTGTACTGTATTTCCAAACTTGAACCATTTGAGCTGTCTAGCTCCACATGAACTAAATGACAGAAGCTATGGTTTCTAGAGTGGATGATGGTGTCTGTGGGTGAAACCCTTTTCATTCAGCTGCTTGGGAGGATCCATAGCCTGATGGGCAGCCCCTACCCTGCTCACCTGAGAGCAAAGACTGTGAGCCCCAGCCCTGCCTGCTCAGTGTCACCCCTTGCAGAGTGTCACCTTGAAGAGTCCTTCTTACATTACGGCAGAAGAAAGCCACACTAGCTACTCAGTCTCTCCTTCTTCTGTATGAACAGACAACTTAGGATTACCAGGCATAAGAAGAAAACCAGCAACAAGAAAGTGAGACCAAGATAAGTAATTGGAAAAACAGAAATAATTCAGGAAACAAAGCAATTTTAATGAAAATCCTCAGAGAGATTAGCTATCCTTAAACCAAGGTGAAGATACTATAAATAAGGAGCAATCAAAAAACAGAATGAACCATTAGAAATGATTAATTACTAATATTTTAAAAAATGTAATAGAAGAATGGAAAAGTCAAGGACATTGCTCAAACCTTAGAACAAAAAGACAGAAATCTTAAAAGGAGATAAAAGTTGAGACAACTTTATGTTTTGTATATTTTGCCACGATAAAAAATTTAAAAAAAAGTTGAGGGCTTCCCTGGTGGCGCAGTGGTTGAGAGTCCGCCTGCCGATGCAGGAGACACGGGTTCGTGCCCCAGTCCAGGAAGATCCCACATGCCGCGGAGTGGCTGGGCCTGTGAGCCATGGCCGCTGAGCCTGCATGTCCAGAGCCTGTGCTCCGCAGCGGGAGAGGCCACAGCAGTGAGAGGCCCGCACACTGCAAAAAAAGAAAAAAAAAAAAAAAAAAGTTGAGACGACTAATTCAGCAAGTCTAGTATTCAACAAATCAACTTTCAAGAGAGCAGAGACCATGAAGAAGACGAAATTAGCAAAGAAATAATGAAAATCTTTTAAAGCCATGTGGTCACAAATCTTCCAGTTGAAAAGATCTATTAAATACCTAATTCAAGAATTTAAAAATAGTTATTCCCAAACATGTTACTATGAAATTTCAGAACACCAAGCATAAAGAGAACATCTTCAAATCTTCCAGAAAGTAAAAACAAGCCAGCCACAAAACAAGCCAAACTAGCATCTGATTTCTTATTAGTAACAGTGGGTGCTGGAAAACAATGGAGCTATGCTCTCAAAGGTCTTAGAGCAAATAATTTCCAATCTGTTTTGGACTGTCTTGGACTATGAATCTGTATATTTCCTGTGTGTTTCTTTAACCTCTTTACCTACTCATGTGAACCCCTAGGGTCCATTTTCTTCCACTCAGTTCTACTCAGATAGGCATGAGTCACCCACTTTGGAAGCAGCAACAAAGACTATAAACTTAAAAGGAAAAAGCCTTTGCACAGAGGACCAGACGGAAAGATACATCTGCATGCTTGAAGGGCTAGTTTTTCCACTCTAAAGCCTAGATAAAATATGGACCAGGAAAGGGAAGAAAAAGGCAAAGGGACCACTTCAGAAAGGAATGAAGAAAACTCTAAGAGAGGAATTGGCAGGATGGGGAAAGCTTTTATGACAGATGTCACTTGGTTGCCTGGAAACTGATTTGGTGCTGGGCTGTCCACACTGGCTGCAGTCTCTAGTGAGAAACTCCACCCTTTTTGTTAATAGCTGGTCATCATCCACTGAGTGTCCAGTTTGATGGGGCACTCATTCGTATGGGTGGATTATCCACTCTCTGATGGTGTACCTAAGATATTTTGTGGGATGTTGGTAACATGAATATATCAAGACAGGGTTGGACAAAACCAGTTGAAAATTGCACTGTTCTGGTTATAGTTGAATACTATACCCAGGCAAACTATCAAATGTGTTAACAAAACTGAGATGCTTTGAGACATGCATATCTCAAATGTTTTATACTATTTTTAAGAAGTTTCTTGATCTCTTTTTGCAAAATGAGGGAGAGAACCAAGAAACAAGAAGTTATGGGATTCAGGAAACAGTAGATGCAATACAAAAGAGCAGTTAAGGAAAGTCCTGGTATTTCCAGAACGATAGCTGTAGAGCAGGTCTAGGAAAAAAGCAATTCCTATAGAAGTAGGAGGATGGAGTTCTCTGGACGAAAGGGAGGTCTTTGAGAGGGTGATCTTGATGGAAAAGATGGTGTATGGACAGAATGTTTGTGTCCTCCAAAATTCATATGTTGAAATCCTACCCCTCAGCATGATGGTATTAAGAGTTGGAGTCTTGGGGAGGTTATTAGGATTAGATAAGGTCATGAGGGTAGAGAATGGGATTAGTGCCCTTATAAGAGTCATGAGAGCTTGCTTCCTCTCTCTCTGCTCTCTACCATTAAGGATAAAATAAGAAGTTGCAATCTGCAACCTGGAAGAGGGCCCTCACCAGAACCCAATGGCACTGGCACCCTGATCTTGGACTTCCAGCCTCCAGAACTGTGAGAAATAAGTTTTTGTTGTTTAAGCCACCCTGTGTGTGATATGCTGTTACAACAACCTGGTCTAAGACAGATGGTATGATGGAATAGAATTTGTCAAAGCCAGTGCTTTAAGAAAAAAACAGAGAGAGAAAGAGAGAGAGAGAGAGAGAGGCATTTAGAAACTTAAAAATAAAACTCCACAAGAAAAATATATCTAAATATGTGGCAAACTCAAGTACATAATGGTTTTTAAGAAATTTCTAAATTATAAGAAAAGAGAACTCCATTTGACTTTCTTACAAATTTCTAAACTGTAAGAAAAGAAATCCTCCTACCGGTGCTGAGTTTATATCATTTGGCTCAGTAAAGAAGTGAAAATATTTCAAGCACATAACTTGGGCCAGCATTTGCACACGCCTAATAACACAAAAGTTGCTTTTTTGGCTTGCAAGAAGACTTGACTGTGGTAGCAGAACAGAATACAAATTGGTAAACTTGATAATGTAGAAGGTAAAAATGACAAAAGGAGGGCCATGGCAGGAGGAGGAAAGCTAGAGAAAAGGATGGGGAACGATTTTCTTTTTATAAAGCTGGGAGTCAATAGATAATGCTGAAAGTTGATGACACAAGAAACAGGTTGAAGTAAATTATTTACAGTCACAAAGATAACCAATAGAAGAACGGGGGGTGGGGGGGAAACAAGATAGACATCTAGCATTGGAAGGAGTGGAGAAGAGTGTCAAATATGAGAACTAATACGAATATTTTTTAATATTGTCTTAGTTCAGGCTGTTACGACAGAATATCATACAATGGCATTGGGAGGTTTAAACAACAGAAATTATTTCTCACATTTCTGGAGGTTGGGAAATCCAAGAACAAGATGCCAGCAGATCTAGTATCCGCTGAGAGTACTCTTTGTGGTTTATTGGGGACTGTATCCTCATGGGAGAGGGGGAGGGGAAAGGGAGGCGGCAGCGGGGGGAGAGAGAGAGGAAGGGGGAGAGGGAGAGAAAGTTCTTTCCTCCTGTGTCTCTTCTTATAAGGGCACTAAGCCCATCTTAACAGCCCCACCCTCATGACCTAATTAGCCCCCAAGTGCTCTACCTCCAAATACCATCACACTGGGGATTACGGTTTCAATATATGAATTTTGAGAGGACACAAACATTCATTCCATAGCATCAACTATGGAAAGTGAACCTGAGGCTGGAGAGAGGTGGGGAGACTATTGTTTATTGTTGTATACTCCTCTATGCTCTTTGATTTATTTTGAGCAAATAGTTCTTTGATTAAAACATTTTAGATGCATTTCAGGAATCACCTCCTCTGTGAAGCCTTCTCTGACCTCCCTCTACTAGCAGAGCTGGGCGTTCATTATGCCCTGGTTGTACTTATACCAGATGTTATGGCCTAAATTGTACCCCCTCAAAATGGATATGGGGCGCTCTAACCCCCATGTGACTGTATTTGGAACTAGGGCCTTTAAGGAAGTAATGAAGATTAAATGAAAAACAACAAGGTCCTACTGTATAGCACAGGGAACTATATTCAATATCCTGTAATAAACCATAATGGAAAAGTATATGAAAAAGAATATGTATGTGTGTGTGTGTGTATATATATATATATATATGACAATCACTTTGCTGTGCAGCAGAAATTAACACATTGTAAATCAACTATACTTCAATAAAATAAATTTTTTTAAAAAAGGTTAAATGAAGTCTTAAGGGTGGAGTCCTGATCCAATAAAAACTGGTGTCCTAGTAAGAAAAGGAAGAGACACCAGAGCTTTCTGCCAAGTGAGGACACAGTAAAAAGGCAGGTGTCCCAAAGCCAGGAAGAGAACTCTCACCAGAACTTGCCCATCTGACCATGTTGGTACCCTGATCTCAACTTCCAGCCTCCAGAACTGTGAGAAAACAAATTTCTGTTGTTTAAGCCACCCAGTCTATGATATTTTGTTGTAACAGCCTGAGCTAATACACCAGATTCTACTGCCATGATTTGATACATCTGTCTCCTCTTCTGGATTATAGACTCCTGAGAGCAAAGCCCCGTATTAATATAACTGCCATATATTGAGGACTTAGTATGTGCCAATCACTGTATGAGGTACTCACACACTATCTCATTTAAACCTTACAACTTCATAACATCAAAACTATTATCCTCATTTTACAGATAAAGAAACTAAGACTTGAAGAAATTATGTGGTTTGTCTAAATTCGTTAGACTCCATTTATACCTGGCTCATACCACCATACTGCCTTCTGTCTTCTGTTTCCTTGCCTCCTAGCAGTTCCTCACACATAGCTGGTTTTGCGAGGTTGTTTGTTAATTTCTTGGATAAATGTATTCCAGTGTCATCAAGGGAAAAGCACTTGTTTCTCCTTACAATAATATATTCCTGAACTTAATGTTCTTGAACACTCCCACCTCCCATAATAATAAAATTAAATAAAATTTAAAATCCCCTCCTCCAGACAGATCCATCTATGTAACTTTCAGAGCTCACTGCAAAATGAAATTACAGGGCCTCTTGTTGAAAAATTATTAAGAATTTCAAGAGCTTACAGGTTGGTGAACACATGGAGACTTGGGGAGAGTGGAGCATCATGGAAGCGCCACGCTCCTTCCCACATATACTGCCTTATGCTTCTCTTCCACCTGGCTGTTCCTCAGCTAAATCCTTTTATGATAAACTGATAAACATTGCCCATTCTGGACACCCACTTTGCTTTATTCACAGAACAGCTCACCCCAGCGATCTCTCCGCAGCAATATGTTGAGAACCTCCTTGTTCATTTTTCAGCCTCAGAGTCCTCCACTGGGTGCCTTGTCCACCCAGTCCCTGCTGATGGACATTTTCCCTGTTTCTAGTCTTCTGCTATTACAATGAATTAAAGAAAAAAAGAAAAAGAAATTCACAATGGCAACAGCAGAGCATTAAGTGAAGTGCAGGGCCCTTCTACGCACAGGGCCTTGTGTGAATGTACAGTCACATGCCCATGAAGCCAGTCTACCCCACTGCAACACTTTCCTCTATCTTTCTTTTGAAATCAGTCATAAGTCTAAGTTTCTAGCCATCACATATGCAATTGTTAGTCACACAAGAGCATAGGTTCAGGTAGGTTGAGGGTAATTGTGCATCACAGACCCTTTTCTCCTTTGTTTCTCTGTTTCCTGGAAATGGTTCATTTGTCTGTCAAGAACCAACACTTAACACTAATTCAAAAAGATACATGCACCCCAATGTTCATAGCAGCATTATTTACAACAGCCAAGATATGGAAGCAATCTAAGTGTCCATCAATAGACAAATGGATAAAGAAGATGTGGCATGTATATATACACATACACACACATATACATACATACACAATGGAATATTACTCAGTCATAAAAAAAGAATGAAATTTTGCCATTTGTAACAACATAGATGGACCAGGAGGGTATTATGCTTAGTGAAATAAGTCAAACAGAGAAAGACAAATATTGTATGTTTTCACTTACATGTGGAATCTAAAAAATAAACAAAATGAATATAACAAAACAAACAAACTCGCAGATACAAACCAGTGGTTACCAGTGGGGAGAGGGGTGGGAGGGCAAGATAGGGGTAGGCGATTAAGAGGTACAAACTGTTGGGTTGGCCGAAAGGTTTGTTCATTTTTGTCCATAATATGGCTCTAGTAGCACTCAGTTGTCTTTAACTTCATTCGAAACAGTTTTGTTAGATTGTACGTGACAGCTGTCATCAGCGTGCATTTAAAAAAAGACATCAAAATTGGTGGATTTTTGTGTAGCCATTTTAATGAAGATAGAAGAAAAAAGCAACATTTTCAACATATCGTGCTTTACTATTTCAAGAAAGGTAAAAACACAACTGAAACGCAAAAAAAATATTTATACACCTTTATGGAGAATGTGCTGTGACTGATCAAAAATGTGTCAAAAGTGGTTTGCGAAGTTTCGTGCTAGAGATTTCTCACTGGACAATGCTCCATGGTCATGTAGACCAGTTGAAGTTGGTAGTGATCAAATTGAGACATTAACTGAGAACAATCAACGTTATACCACAAGGGAGATAGCCGACATACTCAAAATATCCAAATTAAGAACTGAAAATCATTTGTACCAGCTTGGTTATGTTAATCACTTTGATGTTTGGGTTCCACATAAGTTAAGTGAAAAAAACCTTCTTGAGTGTATTTCCACACGCAATTCTCTACTTAAACGTAATGAAAACCTTCCATTTTTAAAACAAATTGTGAGGGGTGATGAAAAGTGGATACTGTACAATAATGTGGAGTGGAAGAGATCGTGGGACAAATGAAATGAACCACCACTAACCACACCAAAGGCCGCTCTTCATCCAAAGAAGGTGATGTGTATATGGTGGGATTAGAAAGGAGTCCTCTGTTATGAGCTCCTTCCGGAAAACCAAACAATTAATTCCAACAAGTACTGCTCTCAGACCAACTGAATGCAGCACTCGATGAAAAACGTCCAGAATTAGTCAACAGAGAATGAATAATCATCCATCAGGATGACGCAAGACCGCATGTTTCTTTGATGACCAGGCAAAAACTGTTACAGCTTGGCTGGGAAGTTCTGACTCATCCACTGTATTCACCAGACATTGCACCTTTGGATTTCCATTATTTAGGTCTTTACAAAATTCTCTTAATGGAAAAAATTTCAATTCCCTGGAAGACTGTAAAAGGCACCTGGAACAGTTCTTTGCTCAAAAAGATGAAAAGTTTTGGGAAGATGGAATTATGAAGTTGCCTGAAAAATGGCAGAAGACAGTGGAACAAAAGAGCGAATACGTTGTTCAATAAAGTTCTTGGTGAAAATGAAAAATGTGTCTGTTATTTTTATCTAAAAACCAAAGGCACTTTTCTGCCAACCCAATACTATGTATAAAACAAATAAGCTACAAGGATATATTGTACAGCACAGGGACTATAGCCAATATTTTATAATAACTATAGATGGAGTATAATCTATAAAAATTTGATTCACTATATTGTTTACCTGAAACTAATATAATATTGTAAATAAACTATACCACAATAAAAATAAAATAAATAAGATACAAGGATGTAATGTACAGCACAGGGAATAAAGCCAATATTTTATAATAACTTTATATGGAGTATAATCTATAAAAATATTGAATCATTATGTTGTACACCTGAAACTAATATTGTAAATCAACTATTCTTCAATTTAAAAAAAAGAACAAGCACTTGAGACAGAGAATTCTCAATAGACATGCAGAGCTGCATTAGTCAACAACAAAAAGCAGTAGTGGAATGTGATAAATTAGCAATGGGAGTTGAGTGCCTATGATCCAGATTTTACTCCAGAAAGGGGAAATACATAAAACCCCAAATAAATATATTACAAAACTGGAAGATATATTAATTACAGGAGATGAAAACATTTGGCCCATTGCCTCACAATGTAATTCATCTTTGAATACATTCAGTTGTTAACATCAAAGCTGCCAGCCCTGGCAGAATTATTCCATATGAGGTGCTCCATTCTCAGTCAGTGGTTTGGAGTTTTTAAACAAGGAATTGCAAATCCAGTGCTTCTAGGAACCAGACAGGTACTTGGATAAGTGAGGTCAGCCAACTGAGGACTCGGGAAGCTGGAGACCACTTCGGGGCCTCTACTGCAGCTGTTCCCCTGGTCCAGTTGACTCTTAGCAGTGTGGACTGATATGGTCTGAGCTTCTGAATTTTCAAGCAAACCCAGAAATGAGGTTTTCCCAAATTGTACATGTGTAAATGTTAGCAACTAATTTTAATAATTAAAAGAAAAATATGGTCAAATAAGAATTGTCTGGGGGCTGGAAGTGGTCATGAGCCTTTAGCTTGAGCCCTCCATGACAAAAGATTCATTTTATCCTACAGAGTTCTGAGACAACTAAGTTTGGACTAGAGTCCCATATACAAATGCATCACTCACAAGAACGCTTGAGTGGCTAGGTTGTTTGAATTAGGAAGAGCAAAGAGCCTAAGCCAGTGGTTTGCAAACTCCACCACTCCAGAGGACACTTGGCAATGTCTGGAGACATTTTTGATTGTCTCAATAGGTGGGGATGCTACTGGCATCTATCTGGTGGGTAGAGGCTAGGGACGCTGCTAAATATCCTATAATGCAGAGAACAGTTCCACAACAAGTATTCATGCAACCAAAATGGCAATAGTGCTGAGGCTGAGAAATCAGCTCTCAGGCAGTGATTCACCCCCAGAATGTGGCTCTCAGGCCAAAGCTTAAAATGCAGATCCTTGGGCCCCGACCCAGGCTACTCAGTCTTATGCCCTGTAACACCCAGATATGTGCATTTTAGAAATCTTCCCAGGTGATGTTAATGCATGCCATAATGTAAGAGCCATTGAACTGAAATAACCGATCTAAAGACTCATTTATATCTAGAGAGTTACCATGGCATGTTTAGCAAGGATGCATGTTTAATGATAACAGAGAGAACTTTTAAGCTGCAAAATACTGCACAGACAAAGCAATAGTATCAGAATAATCCACCCACAATCACAGCCTGTTCCAAAAAGATAGGAGTTATAAAGAAGAAAAACTGTCATCACATCTTTACCCTCCAAGTACAGAAGATCATTTCCGAGAGTGCTGAAGATATTTTTTAAGTTTATCAACATGAAAAACAAAACAGCTATAAAAATCACAATTTTAAAAGCAATCTGTATTCCTCAAGCATTGCAAATTGAAGCATTTGAAATTAGGATATGGGAAATTAAAGAGAATATATTATAGATATCCTTACTGCCACCTTCAATACATGTCATGGCAATGGGAAAACTAGTTTAAACTTTATAGAGCAACTTATATATAAGTTTGTTTTGTCATTTTCCGTTAACACTAAAAATGTAAATTTTAAAAGAAACACTGCCTGGAGCCCTCGCTCACTTGTGGGGTGTATTAGAAGCATCCCCATTCCAGAAAGGTCAGTAGATACTCTTCCCTTCTTCTCTGTCCAATTAAGTCCCTACTAGAGTGAGCTGCTGTTATTCACAGAACTGCATCCCACCCCTGGAAGGTCAGGCATGTGTAGTGGTCATCATCCGTAGTGGACATGAATGGAAAATTCAGCCCAGAAGCATAAGCACAGTTAAGGGGAGATTTGTCCCTGGGCTGACGCAATAAGAATTTCAAGGCTGTAAACCCAGACGAAAGGACTGGGAGAAGTAGCTTCCTGGGTAGTAAAATCATTGCCTTGTATGCTAGTGTAAGTTTTTTCTGACTTGGGGCTTATATAAAAGGCATCTTTGCAGGCTGACAAGACCACTGAATTCTAAAAAGGCATCTGGAAGGTAAAGCCTTATATGGAGAGCCTTCCCACACTCTGGCAAACTTACCTTGTTTATAACCTTTGTGCTGTCCTTTTTCACTGCTTTTGGAGGAAACCAAAATAAAATTGGCCATACCTAAGCCAAATTGCCTATCCTCAAACCCAGATGAGCTTCTGTGGTCTGGACTAACTCAGAGTGAGGAAAAAGGTTGAGAGACATGGCTTACCCTGGGGAGTAGAGGTATAGGGGCTCACTCCTGGAAGTAGCACTACGACTTCATGTCCACAGAGGAAGGAGAGCCATCAAAATCCTTAGGACATTACATAAAGAAAACACTCTTGAGTTTACACTTAAAAAAAACAAAATCCTTAGGATAGAAAAGACAACCCTCCGGGGCCTCCCTCCCCTCCCAGCATCACCCTAATGACATCCTTGATAATCACACAAGGCCACCCAGCCCCTTATTGGTCTTTGGGACTCTCATACCGCCTCTCGATGCCTGTCCGTCATTCCGTTCAAGGCTCTCTACCTCCCTCCGCAAAAGATAGATACTCAGGGTTCATTCTGCAGAGTTCTTTCAAGTTGAGATGAATGTGATAAAACTCACTAATGTGTGAAGAAAGCAATTTGTTACCTCTGTAGGGGTTCAGAATATATCACCCCCAAATATGCCACTTTGGCATCCTGATTATTTTGAATTAAGGTACTTGAGAGACAGCTGGTGCAAGAAGAACACTTTGACCCACCTACGTCTCCCTGAAAGAGAAGAAATCTCCCATGTGAAAGGTACCCTGTACCAGGAGGGCAGGAGGCATCCCTGGTA
Source organism: Pseudorca crassidens (assembly GCF_039906515.1). Classification (NCBI taxonomy): domain Eukaryota; kingdom Metazoa; phylum Chordata; class Mammalia; order Artiodactyla; family Delphinidae; genus Pseudorca; species Pseudorca crassidens. Next base: position 18,211,025 of record NC_090303.1, on the reverse strand, counting down.
AGTCACCAGAGGCAGGGCATTTAGGGCCAACAAGGGCAAACAAGGCAAACTTGTTACTTCATCGTTTTACTATTTTGTCTTGTCAATTCCTCACAAATTGTTTCCTTGTCTAAAAGGTATAAAAGTTTCCTATTTTGGTCACTTCTTTGAATCTCATGTCTTTGTGGGGCTCCAGCACATATGTCCATATGTAATTAAATTTGTTTTTCTCCTGTTAATCTGTCTTTTATTACTAGGGATTCTCAGTCAAGCACCTAGAAGGGTATAGGGAAAATTATATATCCTCTCCTATACCTCCTCCCAGAGAATATTTGTATCTTAGAAGCTGTTAATAACAGAAAGGTGATACTTAATCCAACATAACTGATCTGTAAATTTTCAAGGGCCAAATCTCCCCAGTGGAGATCTTACACCCCTCAAATCATCTTGGGTAGTCAGAATGTGAGCCATGGAAAGATGGACCTTGTAAAGACAAGTCAGTTGGTGAGTTCTCCATCATTCAAATCCATCAAGAAATGGAGATGCCCTTTCCCAAAATTATGTTTGAAAACAGAAAAGTAGATAGCATTCTACCTGGAGCATACGGTACAAATTCCTTTATCTTCAAAAACAAACCCAGCAAATTCCCAAAGAGAGTGCACTTCAAACTGAAAAAGCACCCAGTCATTTTCCATTGCAGGGAATGAGTGGAAATAAGAAAGACTGTCTCTCCCTCGGCCTCATTCTGAATCAGCTTGCCCATCTATGAAGCTGAACTTCTCCTATGCAGATAGCACAGATATCCGTTGTCTCATTATCTAATGTCCCTCTGCTAAGACTAACGATGGTTTTAAAGCAGGCTGTTACATAAGGAAGAGTTTTCTACTGTTATAATAAATATTAAGTTACAGATCTGAGAATGTGGCAAAGTATTTTCAAAACCACAAAGAGACATCAATGAAAAAGAGCTGCAGCTCGATAGAAAACGCTAGAGCATTGAGTCTCTGTCCTGCTCTAAGCGCCAATTCCTGCCCTTCAGGTTGTGTGGTCCCAGCTGAGGCAGGGAAAGGTAGGCTAAACAGCCTTTAATAGTTTACAGCTGAAGACCATTTAGGTCTCACGCTTTCTCTCAAAAGAGAAGAGCCCAGGTGGCTTGGGGTAGTGGGTCAAAGACGAATTTTAATCTTGAGTCAGAAGACTCGTAAGAAAATTTAGCTATAAGGTATGGAATGAGTGCTATGCCTGTCATTAAGGAAAAAGGTAGCGTGAAACGAAGGAAAGAGAGATGTAGCATTTCAGTCCCAGTTCTATCACTAAGTTATCATGATTCACTGGAATGTAAGCTATATGTGGGCAGGGACTTTCTGTTTTACTCACTGCTATATTCCCAGCACCGGAGAACAGTGAGTGGCACGTATTAGGCGCTGAATAAATATTTACCAAATGAATCAATACATTATTGCTGTCTTGAAGAAGTCAAACAGACAGCCCTTAGGGACTATTTCTTCACTGATTCTTTCTCTATTTGCCCCACAGCACTACTGCCCTTGTCAAAAGAGCATGAGGCATGAGCAGCCTGTGTGAAAAGAAGCTGATGAGGTGATGCCGGTGATGCCCTGGAGGAAAGTTGCAAGGCCTGAAGGTACAGTTGGGGAACTTGGGTGGCAGGTCGACTGGTCAGAAGGGAAGGGCAGCCTGAGCTACCTGTGAACGCAGAGATGCCGAGGTTGGAGGAGGAAAGGAGAGCTGCCAGGGCGGCAGCTACTGATATTTTTTTCCAAATCTTTTCTATTTTGGTAAAATATACATAATACAAAATTTACCATCTTAACCATTTTTAAGTGTACAATTCAATGGTATTAAGTACATTAACATTGTTATACAACCATCACCACCATCCATCTCCAGATGTCTTACCATCTTACAAAAACTGAAACTCGGGCTTCCCTGGTGGCGCAGTGGTTGGGAGTGCGCCTGCCAGGGGACACGGGTTTGTGCCCTGATCCGGGAAGATCCCACAGGCCGTGGAGCGGCTGGGCCCGTGAGCCATGGCTGCTGAGCCTGCGCATCCGGAGCCTGGGCTCCGCGGCAGGAGAGGCCGCAGCAGTGAGAGGCCCGCGTACCGCAAAAAAACAAACAAACTGAAACTCTATACCAGTTAAACACTACCTACCTATTCCCCTCCTCTCCCTGGGCCCTGGCCACCACCATTCTACTTTCTGTCTCTGTGAATGTGACTATAGTATCTCATATAAGTGGAATTATATTTGTCTTTTTATCACAGGCTTATCTCACTAAGCAAAATGCCTTCAAGGTTCATTAACGTTGTACCATATGTCAGAATTTCCCTCCTTTTTAAGACTGAATAATATTCCATTGTATGTATATGACACATTTTTGCTTATCTATTCATCCGTCAATGGACAAGGCTATTGATTTGTTGTTGTTGTTCAGTGGTGGAATAGGGAAGAATTTAGAACATGTTATTGTACTAGGGAAAGTAATAAATAGGCCGTTAGCCATCTTCTTCTGAAAAATACTCCTTGGACTTGCCTCAAATTAATGGCAGTAGACCAGGAGTAGAAGAAACCCCCATGTTCATTGCAGCTCTGTTTACAATAGCCAAGATATGGAAACAACCTAAGTGTCCATCGACATATGAATGGATAAAGAAAATGTGGTATATATACACAACGGAAGATCATTCAGCCATAAAAAAGAATTTCATCATTTTTTAACAACATGGATGGCACTTGGGGCCATTATGCTAAGTGAAGTGTCAGAAAGAAAGACTGGTACCATATGATCGCGCTTATATGTGGAATCTAAAACAGAAAACCAACCTCATAGATACAGAGAACAGATCGGTGGTTGCCAGAGGAGGAGGTTAGGGGTGGGCAACATGGGCGAAGAGAGACAAAAGGTACAAACTTCTAACTATAAAATAAATAAGTCATGAGGATGTAATGTACAGCATGGTAACTATAGTTAATAATACTGTATTGCATATTTGAAATTTGCTAGGAGAGTAAATCTTAAAAGTTCTTACACACAAGAAGTTATGTATGTGTGGTGATGGATGTGAATGTCTTATCGTGGTGATCATCTCCCAATATATACAAATATAGGATCATCACGTTGTACACCTGAAACTAATGTTGTATGTCAATTATACCTCAGTTTTTTTTAAATATGAAAGTACATGTGAAGCACTAAGTCAATAAACAAATACTGGTTACTATTAATACTATATTAGAAGTGTTAGTATTGGTCCAGGAACCTCTATTTTTATTAGTGTTTTTCAATAAATTTATATAATGTGAAAAAAAAATAGAAGGCATCAAAAACACTAACACTAAACCAAAGCTCCCTGTGACACACATAGGTTGCTTGGGTAACATGTATATCTTTATAATAAACCTGAAAGCATGAGGAAAGAGAATGCCTATAAAAAGCTTTTGGGACATGTACGGTGGTGGAGATGAGCCAGGCATTACTGCTCTCCTAGGAAATTAGTTGCTTGAAGACTGCTTCAGAAAGTGCAGTTCAGAAGAGTCAGCCCAGGAGCCTGTCGGCTGGGCGGCAGTGATCCTGGGAGGTTCTGACCCAGCCGTCATTCTCTGGGCACTGCCCTTGCTGCCAGTGGCTTAGAGCCCCGTTACTCTTTGCCCCAAGGAGCATGTTGCAAGATAACTCAGACGTTCAAGTGCCCTCTAACTCTCCATGCTATTTCCACAGCTTTGAACTTACACCCAATTCGCCCTTGTATTTCTCATCTGTGAATTTCTGCCAGTATTTTCTCTATTTCCTCTAGCCCCAAGGCCTCTCTGACCTCCTTAGGGGCCACTGCATTTTCTACAAAGACCCAGAGGAGCATTTGGATTGACCCGCTACATTCCGCCAAGCATCCAACTCTGGCTATAGCGATCTGCCCCAAGAAAGGCGTTTAAAGTTTCATTCAGTCCTGTCTTTTAACCTTTGTCATTTCTGAATATAAACATTAAGGCTGAGACTGAGCATAAACTGTCCCTTTTCTCAACCCATTTCATTACGTACGAAGCACTGTCCCATTTTAAGACATTTGGAGGCATTTCTCACATTCTAGAGTAACTGTTTTCAGCAGCCCTCACAGAAAATTCTATTATATTCTTGTCTAATCTTTTTTGCTAAAGTTTCAACCTCCTATTTGTTGAGGGAGAGATTGCTTCAATATTGATTGTCGTCCGGTATCTTTTCTTCCCTTCTGTTACGGTGATGGAACCCTTGATTGGTAGACATTTACATAGATATTCAGTAAAAAGATTGCATTGTTCAACCTCCTGTACCATTAAGTGTGGTCATGTTACTGAGAGCTGGCCAGCTGCATGTGATGGGAAATATGTTCAACTCTGGGATGTGTCTTAATGGAGGGGCATGCCCATCATTCCTCCATTTTTGCAATATGGGTGTGGATGTAATGGTGTGTCATAATGGACTGTGTGGGTAAGGGCAATATCCTAAGTATCATAGACCAATAAGGTAGAAAAAACTTGGATCCCTGAATGACCTCATGGAGCAAAACCTCCATCCCATGCCTGGGACCATCTACTTCCTGACTGTAACATGAGAGTAGATAAATTTCTACCCTGTGTAAGTCACAGTTACTTTGGGTCTCTGAGCATGCAGCAGAACCTATGTAATAAATACACTTGTAGATACACTTAACAGAGATGATCCTCAGTATCCCAGATGTAGTGGAAATGTGTAGAGAATTTCAAGAAGCCCTTTCCTATGTTTGGGGGAATTCCGTATTACGTAAGTCTCAGTGGAAGATCCTGAAAACTCTAAATTACCGTGGCTTGGACTAAGCTATAAATTTGTTTCTCCCTCAATTAACATAGAGTCCAGAGGCAGCTGCTCAAGGGCAGTATCATCAAGACTCAGGCTTCTTCTCTGTTACTATTCTGCCACTTTAGCATGTTGCCTCATGTTCCAAAATTGCTAGAGTGCCAGCGATCACGTCTGCATGACACCCAGAAGAGATAAAAGAACTCTTTCTTTAAGGACTCTGTCGGAAAGTTACACAATACTCCTTATATCTCATTGGACAAAATACGGTTAAAGATAACTGTAAAGCAGACTGTGGAATATGGCCTTTTAGTGCGGTGATTTGCTATTCCAAATAAATTTGGGAAGAGGGAGAGAATGAATGTTGGGTAGTACTGTTTTACTTTTCTGATAGATTCTGTGTTGCTTTCTGAGTAATGGATTCAAGTAAAGTTAGGTGAAATAAAGAATATATAGTGATTAAGAGCCCAGCCATTGGAATCAGACTAGCCTAGTTGCAAATTCACTAAGTTTGTAACTTTGTACAAAATACTTAACTTCTTTGAGGTTCTGTCTCTTCATCAGTAAAATGGAGACAGTGATGCCTACTTCATAGTGTTATTACACAGATTAAATGAGATTTTATATATATGGCAGGTTAAAGATGGCCACAATCTCTTTGATATCCCTCCCATTGAGAGATGAGGTCAGTGTCCATTCCCCCTTGAATCCAGGTGAGCCCTATGACTATTTTGACCACTAGACGATGGCAGAAGTGATGCTACGGCCCCCATTCAACATCACCTGATGCTGGAGTTGACCTAGTCACCACTGGCTGTGTGACCTTCTGAGGGTATAATACTAGCTGGAATTATTTTCCCTCTCTCATAATTTCACAGACTAGATCAAATTAGAAAAGTATCCATATTTATAGTCCCAGCTTCTACTTCTATCTCTTGGAATACTTGTTCTTGGAAGCCAGCTGCCACCTAGGAAGTATGACCACCCAGAGACCACCATGCCATGAGAAGCCTAAGCCATGCAGAGATGGGGGCCGAGGGGCACTGGGGTGCCAAACATGTGAATGCAGATGCCATCTTGGAAGATACCTACTGGAAACCCCAGCTGCCCTAGGGGATGCCATGTAGATCCTAGACAGATTGCCCAGCAAAATAAAAATGTTGTTTTAAGCCACCAAGTTTTAGGGGTAGTTTGTACACAGCAGTAGATAACTAGAACAATGTACATAAGCACATGGTAAGTGCTTGACTGGTGTGCTGACGCTGATTCAGGTTTAGCAGTGAGTACCCAGTGACTCTTTGGAAGTCCTCCTGCACAGTGATGCCCTGGGTGAAAAATATCGCACATTGATGAAGAAGCACATATATTACTTTATCACACTGTTGTATTTTTACTATTTTGATAACAGTATTTTGATTTAGTTGGTTTCCTTTGTAATACTGTGCATTTTCTTTTACACAGTTAAATACTTTATGCTGAGATAAAGTCCATAAATTTTCAATTAACTTCCAAAAGAATACATGACAAAAAACATGGAATAAGAAAAAAAAAGAAATTAAGAATCCCTGTTGGATTGCCAATCATTAGAGAAATGCAAATCAAAACTACAATGAGGTACCACCTCACACCGGTCAGAATGGCCATCATCAAAAATCTACAAACAATAAATGCTGGAGAAGGTGTGGAGAGAAGGGAACCCTCCTGCACTGTTGGTGGGAATGTAAATTGGTCACTGCCAATTTACAGTAGGGAGGTTCCTTAAAAAACTAAAAATAGGGTTACCATATGATCCAGCAATCCCACTCCTGGGCATATATTGGGACAAAACTATAATTCAAAAAGATACATGCACCCCCGTGTTCATAGCAGCACTATTCACAATAGCCAAGACATGGAAACAACCTAAACGTCCATCGACAGATGAACAGATAAAGAAGATAAACACACACACACACACACACACACACACACACACACTCACACACACAATGGAATATTACTCAGCCATAAAAAAGAATGAAATAATGCCATTTGCAGTTGCATGCATGGGCCTAGAGATTATCATACTAAGTGAAGTAAGTCAGAAAGAGAAAGACAAATACCATGTGATATCACTTATATGTGGAATCTAAAATATGACACAAATGAACTTATCTACAAAACAGAAATAGACTCACAGATATAGAGAACAGACTTGTGGCTGCCGAGGGGGAGGGGGGCAGGGAGGGTTGGACTGGGAATTTGGGATTAACAAATGCAAACTGTTATATACAGAATGGATAAACATCAAGGTCCTGTTGTATAGCACAGGGATCTGTATTCAATATCCTGTGATAAACCATAATGGAAAGCAGAGTCCCCTTCCTCCCCACCTCCACAGCTATACAGTGGACTGTATTTATTTTAAGCTATACAGCTTAAAATAAACTTTTATTGTGTTAAGCCACTGAGATCTTAGTTACTTTATTTAGCCTACACTTCCTAGCAGAGTGTCTAATTATAGAAGAATACATTTATACCCATCAAAGAAAGCCTACCAGAAGGAGAGACTATGATGAGGACAGAAAAGTTTAGCCAGGCTAATATAAAAAGATGGGAGTGACTCTGAAGACTGTAGGCTGTCTCATAGACGACCTCAGCATGGCCCTTCCTGCCCTAGAGTCCCTTTTTGCCCAGGATCCACCATCTCCCCCATGCAGACTCTTGGGCTCCTGGCCTTTTCCTTGAGGCCGACCCTTTGCTTCCTCTAGGTTTCTTCCAGGTTCACTGAGAGCTGGCTGTCGCTCAGTGTTGACCTCTGCTTCCTTTGGGCACTGGCCTCTGCCTCTCCTTGGCTCAGGTTGGTCTCTTTGGCTTCACCCCATGCCTCATTCTCAGCCTTGGCTTTAGGTCTCCTGGCTTGAATCCCACCTAGGACCCAGAGGGTCCCCTGCCCAATATTGCCTGATGCTAGAGTTAACCCAGTCACCCTTGGTTGAGTGAACTTCTGAGGGTTAGTCCAACACTAGTTTGGATTATTTTTCCTTTCGCGTAATTTCTTTGAGCTGAATAAGTTCGAAGAATGTCTATATTTATACTCTCAGCTGTTCATGTTATCAATCATATATTACATGAAAGAAAAAAAAACCCCTGTTTATCAAGCACCTTACTGTGTGTCAACCAATGTGTGAAACACTTCTGCATTTCATTTAATCATTGTCAAAATGCTCCTTTGAGGGAGGTGTTTTAGCTGCACATTTCCAGAAGGAAAAACAAATGAAGCACTGTAAGATTAAGTTATTGCCTAAGATCGTACAGCTAGAAGTGAAGCAGGGAATCTGAACTAGATTCATCTCTTCCCACAGCCCATTCTCTTTCACTCCACAGTGTTGACTCCGACCACGCCATTCTGGTATGATTATTCAAACAAGGCATATAAAGTTCTAGGGGGGCCTGGGGGAAATAGAAAGTGCAAATGTACAGGACCTGTCCTGAGCATCAGAATATTTCTTATTTCTCTTGATAACTTGAGTCATGGAACAGACATAAGACCATCATTTGTCAGTGACATTAAGGTGATTAGTTGAGCAGCAATAAAACATAATCATGGTAGAATTTAATAAACACGAAACTTCAGAAGGAAAAATGCAAATGCACACTTCAGAGGATCAATTGCTGCAAAAGTTTACTTAAAAATATTCTCAGGTTCATAGTGACTCAGCAGGACAGCCCTAATGATACATTTTGATGTTGGTGATAGTGTCGCGTATTGTGGTGGTGTTTTTTCAAGTATGACTCCAGGAGTTGTTAGCAAAAGCATGACGTGCAGAGACCATGATGTAATTTTTCCACCCTGTTCAACCTTGGTCAGGGCTTCATTGGATTATGTGGCCACTTTAGAGCCATTCAGTTGCGAGGGATATGTGAAGATCTTGGGCATGTTCCAGAGGCCAGGCAATAATAATTATTAGCTTGGGGTAAAGAGCCTGATTAACAAAGCCCAGGGGACCAGGGTTATTGAGAAGGAGAAGAGATCAGTGATTAGGATGAAAAATCAGGAATTTCAGTCACCATAGTAGTGTTTTTCTAAGTGTGCCCCAGAGCCATACCCATCAGCATCACCTGAGATGCATGTAAGAAATGCAAATCTTGGGAAAACCCCAAACCTACTAAACCGAATTTCTGTTGAGGGAGGAGAAAACCCCACAAGGATTATGCACACGGAAGTTGAGAATCTTCGTGCCAGTGGTTCTCAGCCTTAGCTGCACGTTGGAATTACCTGGAGACCCACCTCAGAAATTCTGATGAATTGGTCTGGGATGACTCCAAGACATCAGACTTAAAAGCTCCCCAGGTGATTGTAACGTACACCCAAGGTTGACAATCTCTGCTTTGTGCTAAAACGTAACGTACAAATGCCCGCAAGCAACTGTCCAACTTCCATTGAATCTAGTTGAACACTTTAACTAGACAATTCCTTAAAATTTGTGTCATCTTTCCAACATAAATGCATTTTCTTTGTATAAGTGATTTGTCTGTTCTCTTAATCAGGACCTGAGACTCAAAGTCATTGTGAACAAAGTTATTATTTTCTCAGTACTGGAGACTTCAGTGACTGTGAAGTATGACAAAGAAAAATATGATAGAGTGCTTTTAAACAATGGTGTATGTCAGAGCCCCTTGGTCCTCACTGTGGTCTTGCTGTCCTCGGTGGTCCTGCATCGTCTTCAACTCCAGGTAGAAAATCTGCTCGTTAGAATTAAAGACAATGAGCGCAAGTTTATTTGAAGACATATTTGATCAGAACCCAGAGAACAAGGTGCTTTCCCAGTTGGGGGAGTGTCCTGGTGGTTATCAGGTACAGCAGACAACTCTTCCGTATCAGAAGAGGAACAATTACTGCTGCCGATATTAGCCGTTTGAGCCTTAGATTAAATTGGAGTCCTTTACCAGGGACTTTGCATTCTGGACCTTATCTGATTATGTGATGACATTAATTGGCCCCTGAAGGTACTTGACTGGATTTTTGGTAGAGGCTCTTCCCTTACACTCCTGAAATTACACTTTAGAGAACTCTTTTTTCTGTATAGATGTGTAATTTTGCACATTATCTTTGTTTAAATTGTGGTAAAATACACTTAACATAAAATGCACTATCGTAGCCGTTTTTCTGTATACAGATCAATAATGTTAAGTACATGCACATTGTGCAACCAACCTCCAGAATTCTTTGCATCTTGCAAAGCTGAAACTCTACCCATTAAACAACTTCCCATTCTCCCCTCCCCACAGCTGCACATATCTTTTGAACAGGAGAGTCATCAGTTTAATCTTCTTTTTAAAAAGTGTCCTAAAATTCATTGGTCTACTTAGTTTTAGCCACATTTGCCGGTCCAATCTTATGAAATCAAAATATTTTCTTTCTCCTTCACGGGTCCACATATAACTGAGGTAAGTCATCACATACTCCAAAAGCAAAAACATGCTGGTTTTTCTTTAAATAAAATGTCCACTGAAGTTAAATGTCCATTTAAAAAAGAATGAAAGTGGAATACTATAAATTGAATTTCTCTTGAGAGAAAACCTAAAATTTTGATAATACCTGTGCTGGAGAAATAATAACTCTCAAATATTGGTGGGAGAGAAAACTAATTCAACAGATTAGACAATCTAGGTCAAAATTTCAGATGTAGGTATCTTTTCACCAGCTATTCAACTGCCAAGTCTTTACAGATATATTCACAAAAAATAAAAACAACTTAAATGTTAAACAATAGGAGACTGGTTAACTACTTTCTGTATACAATATAATGAACTATTATACAACTGTTAAAAATAGTGGGATAGCTCTGTGTGTGCTAATATGGGAAGATCTGCAAGTATATATTTAAAAATATAATGAAATGAGTGTGAAAGTTTTTAATTATATACATCCACCCACCCACCCACCCACCCACACACACACACATATATACAGGTGTCTGGGGATACATTCCCTTTTCTTGAAGGATATACAAGCAATTATTAACAATTGGCCCTTTGGGGGACTTTCCTGGTGGCGCAGTGGTTAAGAATCCACCTGCCAATGCAGGGGACACCGGTTTGAGCCCTGGTCCGGGAAGATCCCACATGCCGCGGAGCAATTAAGCCCATGCGCTACAACTACTGAGCCTGTGCTCTAGAGCCCGCGAGCCACAACTACTGAGCCTATGCGCCTAGAGCCCGTGCTGCACAAGAGAAGCCACCACAATGAGAATCCTGCTCACCACAACGAAGAGTAGCCCCCGCTCGCCGCAACTAGAGAAAGCCCGTGTGCAGCAACGAAGACCCAATACAGCCTAAAATAAATATTTGTAAAAATATATATGTATTGGTCCTTTGGGAAAAGAGGCTGGTGATTGGGAAGGGGTGTTGGTGGGAAGGAGCACAACTACTTTTCATTTACACCTCTCAGCACTAGTTGAATTTTTTAAAACATGGGCTTGTATTACTTTAAAAAGGTTTTAAATGTCAACTTAGTTATCTAGTCAGTGAGATTATGGAACATTTAAACTTTAGTCTTTATCATTTTTTCTATATAAAGAAGTACATTTTTTAAAAACTCTGTTCACATGAAAACAAATCAAAATACAATAAAACATGAAATTTTGTTTCATAACTTAGATATTTGGGCAAATAATTACTTTCATGACCAGTTTAAGTCATATAGTCTTCCATGTTTTATGTCTCTACAATAAAAAACCAAATCAAACTAAATCAACCAAACAAACCAACCCTGTTTTATTTTCATTTTTGACAAGAGAATAAATTGCATTTACTAAAAATCCCCTCAGTTTCCTTCTTTTTTTTTTTTGGTACGCGGGCCTCTCACTGTTGTGGCCTCTCCCGTTGCGGAGCACAGGCTCCGGACGCGCAGGCCCAGCGGCTATGGCTCACGGGCCCAGCCGCTCCGCGGCATGTGGGATCTTCCTGGACCTGGGCACGCACCCGCGTCCCCTGCATCGGCAGGCGGACTGTCAACCACTGCGCCACCAGGGAAGCCCCAGTTTCCTTCTTAATGTTCTGCAAAATGTCTTTGTTGAAGCTTTGTAATTTTATTATTTATTTAAGCTTTAGTACAGGATTCATCATTTTCTATAGATTTTGCTTAGACAGTTTTGCTCAAAGATTCTGTTGTCCCATTGAATAGAATATAACATCTATGGATCTCTCAGGGTATGAGACACTTGAAGATTGCCCTTGCGATAACGTTGTCTTGTATTAAGATTGCCCCTTTTTCTTCTTCCAGTCTGGGAGTTAAAAAAACTTTGTTGGAAGTGAAAATATTCTGCTTTTCTCAGGTCAAAAAGACATAGTCTTAATATCCATACTCTTAACACTCAGTGCAGTAGAACTAAAGGTCTTCCTACCTCTGGAAAGAAGCTCAGGATTTCCAAATATAAGAAAATATTTCCTTTTTGCTGTTGTGAACGGGACATGTGATATCAATTATGTGGTTATTATAGTTAACATAATGTTTGTCTCCGGGCATTAATAAACACATTGAGGAGCTATACAAATCAAAGCTGTCCTGTAAATCAACAAATAAGCCACACTGTTGTAACAGATCAGTTCTTAATGACTTTATAAAAGAAGATATTTTTGTTTAAAACAGACCACTTTGAAAGACAATAAACAAAACTCAAGCTCACTCTTAGTTACCAGAATATTAGCGTTACAAAGAAGTTCAAGCTACTTTATATAATTTTAAATGGTGTTCCTAATTGAACTCATCCTACTGCATCCCAGCATAAAAATGCAGAATGTACTTATTTAGAATTGAGTAATACTCATAGGAAAATAAATTTCTGGCAAGTGTACAAACTATGTGTGGTTCCCATAGAATTAAACAAAAATAGATCTTGTTCAAAATAACAATAAAAATCCCATGGGACTGACTAATAAAAGATGGCTGGCACAATTTGAATTCCATTACAAAGGCTAACGAAGAACTTTAAAAAGTGGTAACAGTAGAATCATCATTCTTTGTAGCTGTGGCAGCCATCTTGGAACTACCCTGGTGACCGTGACTTCAGAGAATTCAGGCTACTAACCACACTGGAAAAAACAAAGCTTGTTTTTCTGTATTTTGGGATTTTAACAAACCAAGAGTGGACTGTACAGACACCGCAGACTTTGGGCGTTGTGCTGATTACGGAAGAATCATACCTTAATTACAACTTCTTGTTTATGTGTGCTAAAGTTTCTAAGATTTTATTCCATTGGTCAGAGGTTTTTCTTGCTCTCAGATTCTAAAAGAAGAATAATGTGATCAGAATATATTGTTCTTTAAGTTTTTTTACCTAAGGATGACGATCATCACATCAGATTTTCAATTCACTTTGCTTACTATAAATATAGCATAGTCCCAAACCCCTTCCACTGTCATATAATTTTTGCTGTATTCAATAATAGCAATTGATTTATAACCATAGCTAAATGGTTATGTAATTTGTATATAGTTATAAGAATTTTCTTATAATAAGCTCAGTAATCAGGAAAAAATCCTTTATTCGGAATATGTGTCTTGGAAAATACAGTCATTTAAAATACAGTAATGATTCCAATGTGCCTACTTTCTTCTCTGGGAAGAGTCTCCTAAGAGATATTAGGAGGAAAAGGTTCCAGTAAGGAACGCATAAAATGCAAACAATTTGTGTATATGTATAAGTGTCAGCGGGTTTGCCCTTGGAAATGTCTGGATGAGGTTATTCCCCATTCCCCCATCCTTTCTAAAGAGAAGAAAAACATTTCTGCTGGCTGCTGTTGGTAGGACAAATGACCAGGTCCATCCAAGCCCCAGCAGACTAGAGAGGAGTTCTCCACATGACCTCAACCCTGCTGGTGCACAGGGGTCCTGTCTTCCCATCTCAGTGGTCTTTGAGTGGCCATGAGGTACCACGGAGTCATAGCTAATATCAGGGAAATTGTCTCTCAAAACCGATTGGACATACTACAATATGTGTTTAGAATGGTGTTATTACTGAGATGTATGGTGGCAGAGTGGAAAGAACATGGACTTTGATGTTAGACCCAAAGTTAATATCTTGGTTCTACCTTTTCCACCTGTGTCATCTTGTACAAGTCATTTATCTAAGCCTTAGTTTCTGCATCTATAAAACAGGGATAATAATTATTTCATAGATTTTTGGAGAGGAGTGAATGTGATTACGTTTTTAGTGTGTCTTACATATAAAAATATAAAAGTATAACTGCTGTAGAGTCACATTAGATCCAGTCCTTGAGGCAGTGCCAGACAAGACATGAGGAAATGCTTTCTCCACGCGGCCATTTTCCCTGACACACAACATAGATAAGTATGATTTCTGAGGGGCTGTAAGGGGTATGTCCACCGTGCTGGTGGTAACCCATTGAGGTTTGCCTTGCGAATGGCAGAGAGAAAACTAGTTAGAATAGACAACGTTCTCCTTGCAGCCCCAAATTCCTACCACTGGGCTAGCTGATGCTTGAAATTCTACAAGTTGAGTTTCATTCCTTAGTTCCCTAATTAGAATACCCCTGAGAAAGAAAACATATCAGACCTTTCTATGTTATTTTCTTTTTCTGCCTCTTGGGAGAAAGGACTTGACCAAATCCTTTCTTGAGAGCAGTGTTATAGAGAATACGAGCCATTGGGTAAGGAGAAAACAAAGGAGGGAAAAATCACTAGTCAGCTTCTCTTGGGTCATGTGAAGTGGTTAGCTCCCTCTGTCCTGAGAACATTCTCACCATTAACTAGTAAAGAATCCTAGAACTAGTGCTTTAAAGGAATTGTTGTGTTAGCTAGACTTGGAGATGAAGTGTCATTTTCTGCAATTCCTCCATAACTAAGTTGTCTTTTACTCAATATTCTGATATAATGACTCACATCCTAGAGGCTTTGGAAAGATATCCCTGTGAGATAGTCTACATTCTTAGTGCGGACATTATATGTAAAACAGGAGTGCAAGTCTTTTCGCTAGAAACGCTGGAGAACAGAAACCAGTTCATCTTCCATAACACTGTTCAACTGTTCTGAACAAACTGCTGATAACTTCTTTAGTGCTTCTATTTTCCTCTCTTACTGGTAGATCAAGTTCTTCAAGGCCCAGGACTCAGGCTGGCTTACTTCCTCCTGTCTTTATCAGGGCAACTGCAGCAGGAGCTACAGTGGCAGCAGCTTTGATAGCCCTCCCTATCTCTGTCCCTCTTTTCCTAATTGCAGCTTGGATGTGGTCACTGTTTTCCTTTCAGACACACCTACAGGAACATGACAGCTTAGGCTATTTTGCTGTAATGCAAAACTACATTTTAAACATTGCAGTAATTCCACAGTATTTGAAATTACCGTATTTATACCTTACATATAATATCTCACATGTTATGGATAAGTTAGAAAGGTCCCCAAAATGAAAGTGATACCTGCTTTAAACAAAAAAAATCCCTGGATGGTGTCTATAGTTAACAATACTGTATTGTATACTTGAAAGTTGCTAAAGAGTAGATATTAAATGTTCACACACACACAAAAAAGTTGGGGAGTAAGGGGAGGGGGAATTGGATGGAGGTAGTCATAAGGTACAAACTTCCAGGTATAAGATAAATAAGTCCTGGGGATGTAACATACAGCAGGATGACTAAAGTTAACTCTGCTGTATGGTATATAGGAAAGTTGCTAAAAGAGCTGATCCTAAATCTTCTTAATACAAGGAAAAAACTTTTTTTTTTGGTAGCTATATGAGGAGATAGATATTAACTTGTGGTAATCACTTCACAATGCATGTATGTCAAGTCATCATGCTGTACCTTTAAACTTATATAATGTATGTCAGTTGTATCTTAATAAAGCTGGAAAAAATACCTACTTATTTATTGTCAGGAGTAAAAAAATAGCAATAATAATTCAATTGATGCTTGAATAGTAGTCTGTGTGAGATGTTCTGGGATATACGTTATTTTGGCTAAAATATTGGCTAAAATATTTTTGGCTAAAATATTTTTTGGCTTTGGCTAAACTATTTTTCTTTGGCTAAAATATTTTTCTCATTTTGTCCAATATTTGGATATAAACTTAGTTGACCTGGTTCTCAGGATAACTGGAGGCTGTTGTTTAGGGCTCAGCCCTAGACCTCCATTCTCCATGGAACCGAAGAACAATATGGATGCTACGTAGCCTAAGAGCTTCACGTTGCCATGGGAAACGTGGCAGCCAGCCGAAGAGACCCATGCAACTCCTGTGCAGTTTGCTCAGAGCTCCTTCTTTCAAGTTCCTCTGCCTTGACTCCTACTGAGCCTTCTCCCTCGGTCACCCAGTTTGTTCTACCTTGGCTCTCTAGAAAAGAAGTGACTTTAATTTATGACCCAGCTATCTCTAGAAACTCGAAGTGCTTTAGAGACATTTTCTCATTCAACCTGCAATAGACCCAGAGGAAACACAGTTCCATTACTGGAACAATGAAAATTAGGTGCACATAGTCTAAAATATTTGCACATAGCAAGCTGATAAAGCTTCTGAGACAGGAATCAAAGCCTAATCCACTAAAACGTGATTGCCTCATTTCTTTAGAACCCAAGATTTTTGGGGTGTGCCATCACTGCAAAAGTATATGAGGCAATGCTAATCGAAACGAGCTCATCAAAAGTGAGGATAAATGCTGCTTAATACATGGAAAGAACTTCCTTTCTGACAGAATTCAACAAGCATGAGATTGTTACAATCAGAATCAGTTATCTTTTCCAAATTTAGGTGACCTTTTCTAAGTGGAGCAATTGAAGTCTAATTGAACACAAAGAAGCTACAATTTCACTCAAGAATCAATTTATAAATCCAAACATTATTTCAGTGCCAAGGCTCTGCTACTTTTACCTGAAAAATAATTAATAGAGAGTTTTTTAAATGTTGGATGTACACCCTGAAGTATCTGATATATTCTCATAAAGAGTATATGCAGGGGGTTTATTAGTTACTTTTAGGTGTCAAAGAAGAATAAAAGGCTTGAAGAATAAAGTCATTGATAATGAATGCTGCAAGCAATTTTGCATGGCAGAACTAGTCACCTGATTAGATAGGGAGATAAAAATGTTCATTACCAGACTGTACCTTACATTCGTGACAGAGGGGATGGGTGGAGGATCAACAACAGGTTTTTTAGCCAAGATCAACTTAACTTCAGGAACTCTACGGAGAGGATTAGCATAATGAGAAGAACTGAGAAGGATCCAGCATGTTCTTTTCTCTGACCTGATAGAAGCAAGTGAAAGATTCTCCTCAGGCCTGGTGTGCCCCTATTCACCACCTCACACTAAGGAAGGTTTAGGCATTTAAAAGCAATAGCAGTTTTTACACTTATATGGGACTTAAAGTGTCTTCAAAACACTATCATATCCTTTCTTGTTTTGTCCTCATCCAGCCCATTATCTCCTTTTACCAAGTGCAGACACATTCATTCTCTCTGAAATCCAGGCTGCAACCCCTCTTCAGCACCATGTTGAGATACAACCCAGAGTTGGGGGCAGATAGGAGGAAAACATCTGTGCCCCAGCCCCTCAAAGGCTGAGAGCAGAGTTACAGCCTGGCACAAGGTCAGATTCTTACAGGGGCAGACAATCTACTGGACCTCTGGAGGGCATTAAGGACAGAGGCTTCTGTGCCCTCCTTCCCCCAAACCCCTCCTTTGTAGGCTGAGTCACTGTGTCAGATTAAGCAGAATGTGTACTGTTGTGAAATAGGCCCTGTAAGGTATCCCAACCTTCCAGCTTCACAGAGTGTGTGCAGACAAGGCCACTGCAGAGTATGTATAGAGCAATCAGTGCAGCTCAGACTGGAGCGGCGGCAGCACACAGAACCCATCATGAGGTCCACCATGAAAAGCTGTACATTCTGACTCCAAATGTACATAGACAGTAGTTCCTCCCCTGTCCTAAATTAAAACAAAACACATTCAACATTTTCCAAGAAACAAAGCATGAATCCATTTTATAGATCAAAGAATACCAAGATAACTACTGGCAGTGGGTCTCAGATATACCTTCATTTTGAAATTGAACCAAAATTCACATCTTACCCTCCTGAAAATAGGGTGTTTTTTTTTTTTTCTTTAGAAAATTCCTAGGCTTTGTTTGCAGTGGTAGAGTGTGACACCTATTGGAAAGACCACCTTGCTTTGGCACCCATGTTACTTTGGATAGTGACGCCAAAAACTCAGCCTCTGTGCACCGGTGCCGAATCAAGTCTCGGAGACCGAGTTTTGGGTGAAGTAGGAAAGAATAGCTTTATTGCTTTGCCAGGCAAAGGGGAACACAGTGGGCTCTTGCCCTTGAAACTGTGTGTCCCAATCCGGGAGGATGTGGTGAGGAGTTTTATAGCAATGGTTCAAAGGTGGGGTTGCTGATAAGATTAGGGTGTGTGCAGGGCCTGCACTCCTTTCATCTGGTCTCAGGTGATCTCTTGAAGACTTCTCTGGTTCCTTTAATCTGGCCTCAGGTGGTCTTCTCTGGAATGAAGAATGCTGACATCCTCCATTTGTTGGGGGTTTTAGTTCTGTAAAGAGCTCAGAGATATTGTTCTGTGTATCCCTTGAAGCAGAACCAGGACCCTGCCACAAGGCTGCATTATTGTTTCTTGGCTGCCCCTTCCTTGTCTGCATTCCCTCCCTTCCCTGATTAGCAACGGTTTGAATCTGCCCTTTGGAACTCGGGGAAGGGCCAGGAGCCAATAGGGTCCTGCTTGATTTCAATAGCATCATGTCTCCCAAATGCCCCATAAGAAGTAGTTTCCTGTTTTATGTACAGGTAGAGGTTTCTGCCTGTCACTGTAACATTTTTCATTTTATAATTTCAAAATACTTTGAAATACTGTTATTACCACCATATTTTTACAAAAAGGAAGCTGAAGCCTGACAAGACTGTCCAGCAGTTAGAGTTAGTTTAGAGCAGTGGTTGTCGAAGTGTGGGCGGAGGATCCCTGCAAGTCCCTGAGACCCTTCGGTGGGTCTTCGAGTGCTTCCTTTCCAATCACATATCTGTGTGAAGTGGGATTTTCTTCAGATACTTCAACCAAAACTATATATGGCAATGGTGTCAGTGTAGAAGCAGATTGGAGAATCCAGTTGCCTTTTGTTAGCCTAGACATTAAAGAAATTAGCAAAATATAAAACGATGCCATTCTTCTCACTGAATTTTTTTCTCTGCAAAATATAGTTATGTGTCATCAAATATGTTATGTTAATATGTAATAGGCTCCTGATTGTCACTTTAAAATGAAACACTAAGTATTTTTTAATTGCTCAGTTTTAATTTCTAATATGATAAATAACAGTAGCTATAGCTGACATAAACAAAAGCTCTTTGGGGTCCTCAATAAATTTTTAAAGGAATCTTGATACTAAAACATTTAAGATCTGCTGGGTGAGGGAATAAAACCCCGTTAAAAGAGAAAGTCAAATCCCATTATCAAAAGAGAATTAGAAGGATGGATTTGAAATTTAAATGAAGAGATCAATGTTGTAGTTAAAGGAGGAAAGAATTCTGAAAGAAAAAAGGTATTTTCAGTAAGATTAAGAAAAAGATAATGTTTTAAGCAAAAGATCCATATGCAAGGACCAAAGAACATGGAAAAACAAAATTCAAGCCATGACCCTCTCTTTCTGACACTTTCGTGGGAATTTGCTTTTGAAGGGTAATTTGGGTGTATTGCGCTAGCAGGCTGATAGCAAAATCACCCGGAAG
Source organism: Pseudorca crassidens (assembly GCF_039906515.1). Lineage (NCBI taxonomy): Eukaryota > Metazoa > Chordata > Mammalia > Artiodactyla > Delphinidae > Pseudorca > Pseudorca crassidens. Next base: position 18,191,495 of record NC_090303.1, on the reverse strand, counting down.
AAAGGGAGTGTTGTTAGTAATGGAAGCGTTGTGAATGGATCAAGATATTTATAAGTCTAAGATCTGTTAGCTAAATTAACATGAGATCTCAAGTTGACAAATGAATTAATTTTAATTAAATGACAAGTCAGGATACAACTTAAATGTTTAACAACTGTAAATTGGTCAAATAAATGAATACATCCTTACGATGGCATATTCAGCCAATTACATTCTGGAAAAATATTTAATGACTTAGAAAGATATTCACAAATCAAAAAGCAGGTTACAAAACAATATTTGGAAAAATGTAAGTATAGAAAAAAGAAAGGAAGGCTGTAAACCAAAAATGTTAATACAATCTCTGAATGATAATGCCATGGGTGATTATTATTACATTTTCCGTGTTTTACTGTGTATTTTAAATTTCCCAAAACAATGATAACAACAATAATAATAGTACAAAAATTTTGTTTTGGTACAGATGCCTAACATTGTTGTTTAGCCCCAATTTGGAGCTATCTCTACCCAGATAAACCACACCCATTGACTCCCCCCTCCTTTTAACAAATAGCCCCAGGAAGTCAGTCTCTGCCTTCCGCTTACAAGGGCCGAGGAGCACTGGTTTTGAATTCAGCAGCTCCAGCATGTGCTAATTGATTTTATTCTGCAAATTTAGAATTAGATGGTTTGAAGCAGAATAATGAACTCTCCCCGCAGTAATGAGTGCAAATTAATGAAGTATATCCCCAGGATTTCCTGTAAGAATCTTTCATTACAGTGATAGTTAGGAGTTTTTACAAGTACTTATCATAAATAATTTATTGCCTCCAGTGGCATGCTAAATACCCTAACTGACTGTTACTATGGGAACATCAGTGTCCATATACAGTTTAATTCTATTCCCGGAAGCTGAAATAAAAGTCGGCATTATCTTAACATTACAAATGTGAGGATTTAGGCATTCAAAAGCTAAGTAGCTGGCTAAGATCCAACAACAAGTCAGAGAAAGAGCCGAAACTACCCTGCTGACACCTAAGTGGGGACACTTGTGCTAGAACTGGGAGCCTCCTCAAAGGGTGTGCATGGTCTGCGAGCTCGGTTTGGCACAGACTCTTCAATACTAGGTTGATACCAGGACAGCCTATCACAAGCTCAGTGTGGGTGCTGATAGTCTTGTTACCTAGAAGCAGTTTACAAGAGGAAGAAGAGGGTGGGACTCCAAGGCTCTGCATTACCATTAAGGGTGAAGCTAGCAAACCAAGGCACTAAGAAAGTACTCACCAGGCAGTGACCCTTGCTTTGCCCAAGGAGGAGAAGCCACGGAAAGCAGGAAGGGAAGGAAATGTATGCATGCATGAAAGAGAAAGTGCTGAGAAACAGACAAATAAAAGTAGGGCTGTTTCATTTTAAATAAATGTGGCACAGGGAAGAAATGCAGAGTTTTGGGTTTTTTTGTTTTTAATTTATTTTTTTATACAGCAGGTTCTTATTAGTCATCCATTTTATGCACATCAGTGTATACATGTCAATCCCAATCTCCCAATTCATCACACCACCACCACCACCCTGCCACGGCTTTCCCCCCTTGGTGTCATACGTTTGTTCTCTACATCTGTGTCTCAATTTCTGCCCTGCAAACCGGTTCATCTGTACCACTTTCTAGGTTCCACTTATGTGCGTTAATGTACGATATTTGTTTTTCTCTTTCTGACTTACTTTACTCTGTATAACAGTCTCTAGATCCATCCACGTCTCTACAAATGACCCAATTTCGTTCCTTTTTATGGCTGAGTAATATTCCATTGTATATATGTACCACATCTTCTTTATCCATTCATCTGTCGATGGGCATTTAGGTTGCTTCCATGACCTGGATATTGTAAATAGTGGTGCAATGAACATTGGGGTGCATGTGTCTTTTTGAATTGTGGTTTTCTCAGGGTATATGCCCAGTAGTGGGATTGAAGGGTCATATGGTCATTCTATTTTTCGTTTTTTAAGGAACCTCCATACTGTTCTCCATAGTGGCTGTATCAATTTACATCCCCACCAACAGTGCAAGTGGGTTCCCTTTTCTCCACACCCTCTCCAGCATTTATTGTTTGTAGATTTTATGGTGATGCCCATTCTAACTGGTGTGAGGTGATACCTCATTGTAGTTTTGATTTGCATTTCTCTAATAATTAGTGATGTTAAGCAGCTTTTCATGTGCCTCTTGGCCATCTGTATGTCTTCTTTGGAGAAATGTCTATTTAGGTCTTCTGCCCACTTTTGCATTGGGTTGTTTGTTTTTTTTAATATTGAGCTGTTTATATATTTTGGAGATTAATCCTTTGTCCGTTGATTCGTTTGCAAATATTTTCTCCCATTTTGAGGGCTGTCTTCTCATCTTGTTTATGGTTTCCTTTACTGTGCAAAAGCTTTGAAGCTTCATTCGGTCCCATTTGTTTATTTTTGTTTTTATTTCCATTACTCTAGGAGGTGGATCAAAAAAGATCTTGCTGTGATTTATGTCAAAGAGGGTTCTTCCTAAGTTTTCCTCTCAGAGTTTTATAGTGTCTGGTCTTACATTTAGGTCTCTAATCCATTTTGAATTTATTTTTGTGTATGGTGTTAGGAGTGTTCTAATTTCATTCTTTTACATGTAGCTGTCCAGTTTTCCCAGCACCACTTATTGAAGAGACTGTCTTTTCTCCATTGTATATCCTTGCCTCCTTTGTCATAGATTAGTTGACCATATGTGCGTGGGTTTATCTCTGGGCTTTCTATCTTGTTCCATTGATCGATATTTCTGTTTTTGTGCCAGTACCATATTGTCTTGTTGACTGTAGCTTTGTAGTATAGTCTGAAGTCAGGAAGTCTGACTCCTCCAGCTCCATTTTTTTTCCTTCAAGACTGCTTTGGCTATTTGGGGTCTTTTGTGTCTCCATACAAATTTTAAGATTTTTTGTTCTAGTTCTGTAAAAAATGCCATTGGTAATTTGACAGGGATTGAATTGAATCTGTAGATTGCTTTGTGTAGTTTAGTCATTTTCACAATATTGATTCTTCCAATCCAAGAACATGGTATATTTCTCCAACTGTTTATGTCATCTTTCATTTCTTTCATCAGTGTCTTATAGTTTTCTGCATACAGGTCTTTTGTCTCCCTCGGTAGGTTTATTCCTAGGTATTTTATTCTTTTTGTTGCAGTGGTAAATGGGAGTGTTTCCTTAATTTCTCTTTCAGACTTTTCACCATTAGTGTATAGGAATGCAAGAGATTTCTGTGCATTAATTTTGTATCCTGCAACTACCAAATTCATTGATTAGCGCTAGTAGTTTTCTGGTGGCATCTTTAGGATTCTCTATGTATAAGTATCATGTCATCTGCAAACAGTGACAGTTTTACTTCTTCTTTTCCAATTTGTATTCCTTTTATTTCTTTTTCTTCTCTGATTGCTGTCGATAGGACTTCCAATACTATGTTGAATAAGAGTGGTGAGAGTGGACATCCTTGTCTTTTTCCTGATCTTAGTGGAAATGCTTTCAGTTTTTCACCATTGAGAATGATGTTGGCTGTGGGTTTGTCGTATATGGCCTTTATTATGTTGAGGTAGGTTCCCTCTATGCCCACTTTCTGGAGAGGTTTTATCATAAATGGATGTTGAATTTTATCAAAAGCTTTTTCTGCATCTATTTAGGTGATCGTATGGTTTTTCTTCTTCAATTTGTTAATATAGTGTATCACATTGATTGATTTGCGTATATTGAAAAATCCTTGCATCCCTGGGATAAATCCCACTTGATCATGGTATATGATCCTTTTAATGTGTTGTTGGATTTTGTTTGCTAGTATTTTGTTGAGGATTATTGCATCTATAATCATCACTGATATTGGTCTGTAATTTTCTTTTTTTGTATTACCTTTGTCTGGTTTTGGTATCAGGGTGATGGTGGCCTCATAGAATGAGTTTGGGAGTGTTTCTTCCTCTGCAATTTTTTGGAAGAGTTTGAGGTTGCGTGTTAGCGCTTCTCTAAATGTTTGATAGAATTCACCTGTGAAGCCATCTGGTCCTGGACTTTTTGTTTTTTGGAAGTTTTTTTTTTTTTTTTTTTTTTTTTTTTTGCAGTACGTGGGCATCTCACTGCTGTGGCCTCTCCCGTAGCGGAGCACAGGCTCCAGACGTGCAGGCTCAGCGGCCGTGGCTCACGGGCCCAGCCGCTCCGCGGCATGTGGGATCTTCCCGGACCGGGGCACGAACCCGTGTCCCCTGCATCGGCAGGCGGACTCTCAACCACTGCGCCACCAGGGAAGCCCTGTTGGAAGATTTTTAATCACAGTTTCAATTTCATTCCTTGTGATTGGTCTGTTCATATTTTCTATTTCTTCCTGGTTCAGTCTTGGAAGGTTATACCTTTCTAAGAATTTGTCCATTTCTTCCAGGTTGTCCATTTTATTGACATAGAGTTGCTTGAAGTAGTCTCTTAAGATGCTTTGTATTTCTGCGGTGTCTGTTGTAACTTCTCCGTTTTCATTTCTAATTTTATTGATTTGAGTCCTCTCCCTCTTTTTCTGGATGAGTCTGGCTAGTGGTTTATCAATTTTGCTTATCTTCTGAAAGAACCAGCTTTTAGTTTTATTGATCTTAGCTATTGTTTTCTTTGTTTCTATTTCATTTATTTCTGCTCTGATCTTTATGATTTCTTTCCTTCTGCTAACTTTTGTTTTGTTTGTTCTTCTTTCTCTAGTTCCTTTAGGTGTAAGGTTAGATTGTTTATTTGAGATTGTTCTTGTTTCTTGAGGTAGGCTTGTATAGCTATAAACTTTCCTCTTAGAACTGCTTTTGCCACATCCCATAGGTTTTGGATTGTCGTGTTTTTATTGTCATTTGTCTCTAGGTATTTTTTGATTTCCTTTTTGATTTCTTCAGTGATCTCTTGGTTATTTAGTAACGTATTGTTTAACCTCTATGTGTTTGTGTTTTTTACAGTTTTTTTCCCTGTAATTGATTTCTAATCTCATAACGTTGTGGTCAGAAAAGATGTTTGATATCATTTCAATTTTTTAAAATTTACTGAGGCTTGATTTGTGACCCAAGATGTGATATATCCTGGAGAATATTCTGTGCGCACTTGAAAAGAAAGTGTAATCTGCTGTTTTTGGGTGGAATGTCCTGTAAATATCAATTAAATCTATCTGGTCTATTGTGTCATTTATTAATTTATTTATTTGTATTTGCTGTGTTGGGTCTTCATTTCTGTGCAAGGGCTTTCTCTAGTTGTGGCAAGCGGGGGCCACTCTTCATCACAGTGCGCGGGCCTCTCACTGTTGCGGCCTTTCTTGTTGCGGAGCACAGGCTCCAGATGCGCAGGCTCAGTAGTTGTGACTCACGGCCCCAGCCGCTCTGTGGCATGTGGGATCCTCCCAGACCAGGGCTCAAACCCATGTCCCGTGCATCAGCAGGCAGATCCTCAACCACTGTGCCACCAGGGAAGCCCATATTGTGTCATTTAAAGCTTCTGTTTCCTTATTTACTTTCTGTCTGGATGATCTGTCCATTGGTGTAAGTGAGGTGTTAAACTCCCTCACTATTATTGTGTTACTGTCGATTTCCTCTTTTATAGCTGTTAGCAGTTCCCTTATGTATTGAGGTGCTCCTATGTTGGGTGCCTATATATTTATAATTGTTATATCTTCTTCTTGGATTTATTCCTTGATCATTATTTAGTGTCCTTCCTTGTCTCTTGTAACATTCTTTATTTTAAAGTCTATTTTATCTGATATGAGTATAGCTACTCCAGCTTTCTCTTGATTTCCATTTGCATGGAATATCTTTTTCCATCCCCTCACTTTCAGTCTGTATGTGTGGGTCTGAAGTGGGTCTGAAGTGGGTCTGAAGTGGGTCTGAAGTGGGTCTCTTGTAGACAGCATATATATGGGTCTTGTTTTAGTATCCATTCAGCCAGTCTGTGTCTTTTGACTGGTGCATTTAATCCATTCACGTTTAAGGTAATTATTGACATGCATGTTCCTGTTATCATTTTCTTAATTGTTTTGGGTTTGTTTTTGTAGGTCCTTTTCTTCTCTTGTGTTTCCCACTTAGAGAAGTTCCTTTAGCATTTGTTGTAGAGCTGGTTTGGTGGTGCTGAATTCTCTTAGCTTTTGCTTGTCTGTAAAGCTTTTGATTTCTCCATCGAATCTGAATGAGATCCTTGCCAGGTAATCTTGGTTATAGGTTCTTCCCTTTCCTAACTTTAAGTATATCATGCCACTCCCTTCTGGCTTGTACAGTTTCTGCTGAGAAATCAGCTGTTAACCTTATGGGAGTTCCCTTGTATGTTATTTGTCGTTTTTCCCTTGCTGCTTTCAATAATTTTTCTTTGTCTTTAATTTTTGCCAATTTGATTACCATGTGTCTCGGCATGTTTCTCCTTGGGTTTATCCTGTATGGGACTCTCTGCAGTTCCTGAACTTGGGTGGCTATTTCCTTTCCCATGTTAGGGAAGTTTTCAACTATAATCTCGTCAAATATTTTCTTGGGTCCTTTCTCTCTCTCTTCTCCTTCTGGGTCCCCTTATGATGTGAATGTTGTTGCGTTTAATGTTGTCCCAGAGGTCTCTTAGGCTGTCTTCATTTCTTTTCATTCTTTTTTCTTTATTCTGTTCCACAGCAGTGATTCCACCATTCTGTCTTTCAGGTCACTTACCCGTTCTTCTGCCTTCGTTATTCTGCTATTGATTCCTTCTAGTGTAGTTTTCATTTCAGTTATTGTATTGTTCATCTCTGTTTGTTTGTTCTTTAATTCTTCTAGGTGTTTGTTCTTTAATTTTTCTAGGTCTTTGTTGAACATTTCTTGCATCTTCTCGATCTTTGCCTCCATTCTTTTTCTGAGGTTCTGGATCATCTTCACTATCATTATTCTGAATTCTTTCTCTGGAAGGTTGCCTATCTCCACTTCATTTAGATGTTTTTCTGGGGTTTTATCTTGTTCCTTCATCTGGTACATAGCCCTCTGTCTTTTCATCTTGTCTATCTTTCTGTGAATTTGGTTTTTGTTCCACAGCCTGCAGGATTGTAGTTCTTCTTGCTTCTGCTGTCTCACAATGCAGATATTTAGATAGAAAGACTAAGATATTTTTAAGTAGCAATTGTCAAAGGGCAGGAGTGACAGCAGAGTAACTTCTCTCTTCCCCCCATCATCATCAGGCATGATGGCCCTTCTCCAGTTCATCTTGTAATCCTCTGTTTTTGGTAGAGGGAAAAAAAACAAATAAACAAACAGAAAAATCCCAGAAAAGCTAGATCGAGAAGGTTCACATTTTATGTGGAGGTTAGAGTCTAGGAAAACAACGTGAGAGTGAAATGACTTATAAAAGAAGATTATATTCTTACAAAATTGATATAAAAAGCCTATCCTCCCACTACCCATTATTTTTTATATTCTTTAATACTGTTTAACAATCATAGTAAATAATATTTAATAAAGCTTTATATAAATACAAATTATTAATTTAAAAGACTAGTATTTAACCATGAAACTGTTTACTCTGGTCTTGATAGAAGCTATAAGTTACTCTAAGCCAGGCTCAGCAAATATTTTCTGTAAAGGGTCAGATGGTAAATATTTTAGGCTTTGCAGGCTACAGAGGATCCCTTTAAAAATGTAAACATTATTCTTAGCTCAGCTGTACAAAACATAATTTGCTGCCCCTGCCCTAAACTACTGCAGCAAGCATAAGGTCCGTAAAGGGCAGGAGGGCAGAATGGACGGATCATCTGTATCCACCTCCATCCCCTGCACAGATCTGGTCCATCTTGTTCACACTGTATCTCCAGCCCTTAGAACAATGCCTAGTGCACATTAGGCCTAAATCCATAATTGTTGATTCAGTAAATGATTGCTAGATTCAGATGGCTGAAGAGAAGTTGCAATTTGTGGAAAATCTTCAGATCCTCCTCGCTTCATCCTTCTTGTTCAAAACTAAAAAATCATTTGGTGTTGATTCTTTTCTACTATGAATCCTAGTGTTAAGAATCCCCAGTAATAGGCCTTTGCTCTCTTCTGGGCAACAAGAGTCTTATCAATAATGAGATGACTAAATATTATGACTTCTAGCACAATATGTTATACGTGGCCCAGCATCTAAATGGAAAACAGTATTAGAGAGAGTTAAATATGTAACAGAGACCTGTTTTCCATGCTGATCATCCTGAAGAGAGGAATACAGGTATTTCCTGATGAGTGGAAGGAAACAAACAGTTCCTGACCAACTTTACACTAATGTGTTGTACACATTATTTAATATAATCCACATATGTCATGACAAGATAGAGGATATTACATTTTACGGGTAGAAAACTGAGACTTGGGGAGTTTGAATAACGTGTTCAAGTTCCAAAAATTAGTAAAAAACCATGATTCAAATCCAAGCCTGTCTGTTCCCAAACGTCAGGGTTTTTATATTATACCTGACTATAGTAGAGTATGTATTTCTAGCTCCATCAACCACTTGCCTTGTGACCTGTGAGATGATCACTTTACCTCATTCATTAAACACAAATATAAATAGCTACCCACCTGTCAGGGAGTTGAAAGAATTCATGAATGTTACAAAATACAGCACATAGCACTACCTTGTCCTCAATAAATATTTGCTGAATTTGAATTTTGCTGAATATCTGAATTGGCTGACAGTCATGAGAAAGGAGAGAAAAATATGTGGAGCAAATGCCTGATTTATCATCCCTGAGAGGGAGAAGAGAAAGAAGTACGAAATGCAATTAAATGATTGTGTAGTTGAGGGTATAAACTTAGCCAAAGTGGTCTGCAAAGCAGGATTCAGAAAATAGAAGAAGTTGGGTTTCTAGGAGAACTAACATGAATGGTACGTTAACAATTTTCAAAGGATTTTTGTTTTTGCTTTTGTTAGCAACAGAGCCTTTCTTCAGAAATCTTATTTTAAAGCCCAGTATAGAAAAGAAATACAGACCTCTTCTTAGCCCTGGTTTCTGATTTCCATGGTGTCCCCTAAGAAACTTTTATGGAACCCCTCAGGCTAGCTCAGGGAGTGGTTTGAAACTTTCTGCTCTTATATCTGCCTCTTTCCTCAACACCCAATCAACCATAGGATGTATATTTAATAAAGGGGGCAATCTATTTCTTGTAATAACACTATAAATACCTACTCTATAGAGTGTTTTCCTGTTGATGGTTAACACAGTCAGAGGTTGAGGCATCCTTATGCATGGTTTGATTCAGGCTCTAAACGATGGGGTCAAGAGTATCTGTCTCTCCATTTTTCTACATTGCATTCTCTGTGAATACTCCATTCTCAAACAGCCTCTCTCTATTTGTGGCAGAGATGGCCCTCAGCAATTTCGGGCTTAGATTATCCTCAGTCCCTACAATCTTGGGAAAGCGTGACCCTTGCTTAGTAGCACAAGTCCCCTTAAAAGATTTGATTGACTCATCATCAGTCATGTGCTCATCCCGATCCAATTACTATGGTTGGCGTAATTCAGAAAATGGTTGGCCAGGCCTGGTTCATGGTTTCACCCTTAGAGCTGGGGGGAAGCCAGTTCTACCAGAACACAAGGTTCAAGAAGGATAGGTGTGAAAGGTGATGCCCCAAAGTGATACCGAGCACGGAAAAACACATGTCCACTCTACTGCTCAGAGATGTGATCACGATGAGCCCAGGCCAGGGAGATCTGAAGACCACATTAATTGAAGTGATGATGTAAGAAAAAGGCAGAAGTAGAATTCAGGAACAAAAAGTAAAGAAAAAAGATGGAAAAAGCGTCCTGTTGGCGGTGTGGACTTGTGCTTCCACAAGGAGAAGGAAAGGACTTTCAGTCTCTGGAGGAAAGGCAAATATATTGTGAAGTCATCCAAAGAACTATTTGTCATCAGGAGAAGATAAAAAGTAGTCAACAAGGGCCTGCAGGAGGATCTTGTGTGGGAATTCAGATTGTAAACTCACTGGGGAAGACTTCAAGAGACATTTTTCACAAGGATTCAGTTGCCAAGGGTGAAAGAGCAGAGAGAGCAAGACTTGAGCCTTAGGAGTAAAGCAATTTCTTATTTATTTTGGACACAGTGTCTAAAGAGTTAGACCAGTTGGCTAGACACAAGTAGCACTAAGCCAACCAAAGATAAAGACCACTTCTGTGGCAGGGTAACATGGTGGTTAGATGCTCAAGCTCTGGAATCAAGTTGATATAGGTTTAAATACTGACTTAATTCATTCGTGATGTGACCTTGACAAGTGACTTGTTCTCCCTGGACCATGGCTTCCTCATCTGGAAAATGGGAATGATAATAGTTTCTAATTCATGGTCTTTCGTGATTTAGGATTAATAGAGATAACATTTGCAAAGGACTTCATACAGTGCCCAGCACATAATAAGGGAACATAAATTCTGGTGTTCGTATTATTTAGAAACAAAATGGTTGATAGTTACCATGTAGATATTGTATGAATTATATCAAAACATGAAATCTAAATCAACTAAGTGAAAAACTGCATTGCCTCTGAGAAAAAAGTCAGAAAGAGACATAAATGAGAGTAGACCAGAATACCTGAATATTTTACTTGAAATAGAGATGCCATTGCAGTATATTTTTTCATTCATTCATTCAAGAATTTTTTGTTAAAAGCCATTAAGTGCCAGGCACTGCATATAAGGTGCTAGGGATAGAAGGAAAAAGATAAAACTCTCAGCCTCAAATAACTCACAGTCTAGGAGAAACAGAGAAAGAAAAACATAAACGGTATCGCAACAGCAGGATGAGAGCTACCTAAGTAGAGTTTTGTTCAGAGTGTGTGATGGGAACAGAGCAGTGAGCGGCCGACTCTGCCTCGACATTCTATGGCTCCAGACAGCATTTGAATACAGTCCGTTTCATATTTGCAGGTTGGAGGTAAAGAGAAGTTCAGTAACACATAATCTTAGAAGGTCACATCTAGAAACAAAACCGGCAAATGTTAATAATTGTTGAAGCTATGTGATAGGGATTCTTTCTATTATTCTCCCTACTTTTATGTGTCTTCGAAAATTTGCATTTTAAAACTTTTTAAAAATGGCAACTGAAATCTAGTTTCTCAGAGCCAGAAAAGAGCAGTGAGGCAGAGAAGCACATGGCAGCAGCCATAACCAGGAACATACAGATGCTTAGGCAAAAGAAAAAAATTGTGCCTCACTTGATACAGACAGAGGAGTAAATAGAAGAAAGTAAGGGGTAGAGGCTTGAGAAGGACCACTTAAGGCAGTGAGAGCAAGGGGAAAGGAATAGAAATGGAAAGACAAGTGGGAGCAAAAAAGGGGAAAACTAACGATAACCAGAAATTCTGAACACCCACTTACCAAAAAAATAAAATAAGAAAGAAAAGGGAAAAACCGAGGAAGGAAAGAAAGAAAGAAAAATGAAAATGATCAAAGCAGACCTAGATGAAAGGATTATGGTGAAGCTGAATAACAAGGGTAAAGCACAAGCAAAAAATTATTCTCTGAGATGAAAAGAGATTAGGATTGTGCTCCAAATAAGTAATAGGGAAAGATAAAACAGAAAGATGCTCCACGAGGAAACCAAGTACAGAGGGAGACTAAGAGTTCAGAGAAGCTACACAACACAATGTCAATTTAAGGTGCTACAGTGTAAAGAAAATTTTCAGAGTGAGGTTGGGTTACTTTTGGGAAGATCCACATATACACCTTGACAAGTTCTTTCCTTCCTTCCTTCCTTCCTTCCTTCCTTCCTTCCTTCCTTCCTTCCTTCCTTCCTTCCTTCCTTCCTTCATTTCAATAAGTAGTTTATTAATCTTGTTCTCTGGCTATAAACCAGAAAGTCAATCACAGAGCTTAGAGCCTAGCAACAGAGACAAACAACTAAACAAGCAATTATAATAAACTGTGGTGGAGCCCAGACAGGTAAGTACACATGGCAGGTACTCACAGAGCAGGCTTCATTTCCATGCAGGGAGTTCCCCCAATCCAGGGGCTGGGCCTTGGGCTTTGCGGGTACAGAAAGCTGACCTGCTCCCATGCCAATATCCATCTCTTGGGGAAGGACACACTTTAGTCAAGCTCACAAAGACATAACCACCAGAAGGCCAATTTATTTATTTATAGTAAGAGAAACAAATATGAAAGATTTAGAGATTTTTATTCTCTGATGAGCACATTCTTTCATGATAGACAAATCTAAGTGGGCTAGGATTAATGAGACAGGAAGGAAGTGGGCAGGGCACAACTGTTAAAAGAATGAGAAGGGGGACACAGTATTGAGAAAAACAGAATATAACAAAAGCTGGTTAAAACCAACTAGGGCCAAGATGGTGGAAGATTTGCCTTCCATTAGCCATTGAGCCTCATTATACCTTCACTGTAATACATTAGCATGCTAAATGACACACCCACCAGCAATAGGAAAGCTCCAAGGCTGACCATAAAAAGCCAAAAAGTGGGAGGTGGTCCAATTTCTGGAAATCCCACCCCTTCCCCAAAATAGTTGGAGCAATCTTCCCACTCATTAGTGTATGAAATTACCCAGCCCATTAAAAACTAACAACTCCATACCCAGGGCCCTCTCCCCTTCTGAGACAGCCCATATTCTGTCAGTGGAGTGTGTATCTTCCTGTGTAGATCTGCTTTCACTCTACTCTCTACTAACTCTTGAATTCTTTCCTGTGCAAAGCCAAGGACCCTCACCTGGTGGCCCATGTCAGGGGCTCACTGGAGACCTGGGACGTGACCATTCATTCTCTCGTGCCCTCTTCTCCTTCATTACCATCAAAGGATTGCTAAAGAGAATGGGTCACAGCAAAGGGGTGAGAGGTGGATACTCTTCATGCCCAGTGTCACTGAGCAGTGGTAGCCCAGTGCGTGCTATCAGTCATTATCTGCCTCACAGAAGATACTGGTGTTCATGGGTCAGGGCACCATCCCTCTAGCCACTGCTAGAGAAACTGTCACAGTCTTTCTTTCTCAATATCCTTCTATTTATTTCTATTTACACATTCATTCTCTAGATGCAATCCAATATAATTAACTAAATATAATTTCCTTAGATATAATCGCCATTCAGTCTTGCCTCCCTAAAGTAATACACAGATGACCCAGATTATATTGGTGCTCAGTCTGTTGGGTCCTCTCAAGGTGGGTCTGGTTTTATCTATAATGTTTTAATTATTCCTATTTTCATGTTCAAAGTTTAATTTTAAACTCATTTTAGGGGGTGTGCTGCCTATTTTCCATTTATTAGGTCTACTCTTTAGCCAGCTAAGGTTGTGTTTGGCCAATAAATGGGACATCAGAGATCAGAGAGAAGGAGGAAAATGAGGTTGGGACATTTCTCCCCCTTTTCCCCTTTTGGCGTCGGGGTGGTAACGGTTCCTGGTGTGGCTAGTCCCACTGTACCTTGTTGGTCTCCCTAATTCCTGTCCACACCATCGTAAAGTCTCTTTGTTAAACTCTCCTCCATTATCTACTTTGGACATGCCATCTCTTCCCTGTTGGAACCATGGTATAAGTTGGTGTGGACTTTAAACCCATATATTACCAATGGGAGGTAAAGGTAAATAAGACTGGAGCACAAATATGTAGCCAACTAGTTATATAGTAATAAAACCCCAAAGAGCTAGGAATTTAATCTTTGGGGCTGTGAAAGAACAAATGTTAGGTATTACTTTCCTGAAAAATAAATAAATGAAGTAAAGTAGAATTTTGGGTTTGGTGGGGGTTTTTTTTGTATTTTTAAATTTTTTTTAATTAAAAAATTTCTTTTAATAAATTTATTTATTTTTGGCTGCGTTGGGTCTTCATTGCTGCATGAGGGCTTTCTCTAGTTGCGGCGAGCGGGGGCTACTCTTCGTTGCGGTGCGAGGGCTTCTCATTGCAGTGGCTTCTCTTGTTGCGGAGCATGGGCTTTAGGTGCACAGGCTTCAGTAGTTGTGGCACACAGACTCAGTAGTTGTGGCACGCGGGCTTAGGTGCTCCACGACATCTGGCATCTTCCTGGACCAGGGCTCAAACCCGTGTACCCTGCATTGGCAGGTGGGTTCTTAACCACTGCACCACCAGGGAAGCCCTAAAATTTTTTTAAATTGAAGTATAGTTGATTTACAATGTTGTGTTAATTTCTGCTGTACAGCAAAGTGATTCAGTTATACATATATATATATATACATTCTTTGAAAATTCTCTTTCATTATGATTTATCACATTGAATACAGTTCCCTGTGCTATACAGTAGGACCTTGTTGTTTTATACATAATAGCTTATATAGGCTAACCCCAACCTCTCACTCCACCCCTCCCCCATCCCCTTCCCTGTTGGCAACCACAAGTCTGTTCTCTACGTCCAGGAGTATGTTTCATAGATAGGTTCATTTGTGTCACGTTTTAGATTCTACATATAAGTGATATCATATGGTGCTTGTCTTTCTGAGATACTTCATTTAGTATGACAATCTCTAGTTGCATCCACGTTGCTGCAAATGGCATTATTTCATTCTTTTTTATGGCTGAGTAGTATTCCATTGTGTGTGTGTGTGTGTGTGTGTGTGTGTATATATATATATATATATATATATACACATACACACCACATCTTCTTTATCCATTCATCTGTTGATGGACATTTAGGTTGTTTCTATGTCTTGGCTATTGTGAATAGTGCTGCTATAAGCACAGGGGTTCACATAGTATCTTTTTGAATTACAGATTTGTCTGAATATATGCCCAGGAGTGGGATTGCTGGATCATATGGTAACTCTATTTTTAGTTTTTTAAGGAACCTTCATACTGTTCTCCATAGTGGCTATTACCAATTTACATTCCCACCAACAGTGTAGGAGGGTTGCCTTCTCTCCACACCCTCTCCAGCATTTGTTATTTATAGATTTTCTAATGATGGCCATTCTGACCAGTGTGAGGCGGTACCTCATTGTAGTTTTGATTTGCATTTCTCTAATGATTAGTGATGTTGAGCATCTTTTTCTGTGCCTATTGTCCATCTGTAGTAAAACAGAATGTTTAATTTTAAATGAAGCTTAAAGAGTGTCAAGTTTCTTAACAATGTATAAAATTGAGGCAAGTAAGGTTAAGTGGCTCACCTAAGATAACAAAGTTTCTTAACTAGAGAACTGAGAGTAAATTGGCTTTCTGGTTCTTAGTCCTTTGCTACTCTGTTTCTTCCAGGGAACATTATTTTAGTTTCTAGAAGAAAGACAGCAACATGGGTGTTTTACAGTTTTCTTTCATCCAATAAGAATTCCAAAAAAGGAAGGTAGAAGGAGGTAGATTTTGTGGTTTTAAAATATGCCCACAATTTCTTTGGTAATGTAACCAAGCAGGACCCCATCTTCCTAGGCCAGATCCTTCCCTCATATCCTCTGCTGTAGCTCCTCTCTGAAGTACCTAGATAGCAGTATCTGATGCACATTTCCCGAGTGGTTTTACAGATGCTAAAACCCTCGCTAAATGGAAGGCTTTAGCTACTTGAAGACCCAGAGCACGTAGCAGCCAGGCCTAAGGATTAATGATGTTAACCCCTGTGACACCACCCTGTTACCTCACCATCAACCAATCAGAGTATTTTGCATGAGCTGATCACAAACCCTGGAACTCCCCTCCCTTGCCTGTCCTTTAAAAATGCTTTGTTGAAACACATCTGGGAGTTCGGGCTTTTTGAGCACTAGCTGTCCTGGACTCCTCATAGGGTACATTGGCTCTACTGCATGCGGGTGAGCGGACCCAAGTTTGGTTTGGTAATAATAATTATCCCTTTAAGAGGTGGAGCTAGATTCCTCTCCTCTTTAGCGTAGGCTGGATTTACTGACTTGCTTCTAACAACAGAATCTGGTAGAAAAGATTGTGTAGCACTTCCAAGACTAGCTCATGAAAGGAAATGTGACTTCTTCCTTGCTCTTTCTCTGGGACATTTGCTCTGGGGGAAGCCAGCTGCCATATTGTATGGACAGTCAAGTAAACCTGTGGAGAGGAACTAGGACCAATTGCCAATAGCCCTTCGAGTGCGCCATCTTGGAAACCGACTCTCCAGCCCCAGCACAGCCTTCAGATGACTGCAGCCCTAAATTGCAGCTGACTTCCGTCCAGAGCCAGAACCACTGCTCTAAGTTTCTCCTGAATTCCGAACCCACAGAAATTATTAGCTAATAAATATTTATTGTTTTAAGCCACTAAGTTTGAGGGTAATTTGTTACATAGCAATAGTTAATACAGTAGAGAAGAGGAAGGAAGGAAGAAAAAGAGAAAAAAGGGAGAAAGAGTAATCAGGAAAAAATGCTGCTTATAAAACATTCTTGCACAGCACAGACAAAAATGTTCAGAGAATAACTAAAAACCACAGAAGCCCAATGAGTTAGGGAGGTGCCAAATCAACATACTTGGAGAACAGAATGTCGAGGTTTCTGTAAGAATATATGAGAAAAATGTTTTATAATTTTAAAACGTGCAAAGTGCCACTCTGATCACATCGATCAGATCGTGGTCTGTACAAGCCCAATATTCTATTTATGATTGTGGGAGAAGATTTTGTGGGAGACTATGATTACTCTTTATGGCAGTAATCTCTGAAGTCAAGAGAATATGCTCATTATTTATAATTTCACTCATATATATAAAATATATATTTATGTATACATACATATGTACACATGTATGTATATTTAGAGGGAGACCAAAAAAATATTGAGTTATCATCTTTTTTTTTTTTTTTTCTTAAAACTGCCTCCAAGCTCCAAGAGTTGATCCTTCCATCTAAAATCCTTGTGACTGTCTTTGCAGGAAGATCTGGGAGCCTAGAGGCAAAGGAAGCTCTGCTAGTTGAGTGTTAATATTTGGGGAGGGGATGGCTATCAGGAACGTAAGCCCACATAAAATAACCAAAGTGACAGTAATTACCCATCTCAACAAAAGATTTAATCTGAATGAAAATCAGTTGATCATATTGTCAGTTAACTCTCTGGTTTGGGTCTTCACGAAAGACACAAGTCCTTCTTGCTAAGTATAAATGCCTCACTATGAACCTCTCCGTTTGTGGATTTACGTTACATTTCATACAGGATGAGGGGGCCCTCTGAACTTTCTCCTGATTCTGATATTTGTGGATGTCATTCCCCCTAAGTGTGGATTATTTCTCGTCTAGTCTTTGATTCCTTTTCCATTCAGCTTTCATCTTCTCAGACTCAACTATGGACCAACATCAAGGAGGAAAGCAAAGCTAAAGACAAATAAATATAAAAACTAAAGTTGAGGGGCTTCCCCGGTGATGCAGTGGTTGAGAATCTGCCTGCTAATGCAGGGGACACGGGTTCGAGCCCTGGTCTGGGAGGATCCCACATGCCGTGGAGCAACTAGGCCCGTGAGCCACAACTACTGAGCCTGCGCATCTGGAGCCTGTGCTCTGCAACAAGAGAGGCCGCAACAGTGAGAGGCCCGCGCACTGCGATGAAGAGTGGACCCCGCTTGCTGCAACTGGAGAAAGCCCTCGCACAGAAATGAAGACCCAACACAGCAAAAATAAATAAATTAATTAATAAACTCCTACCCCCAACATCTAAAAAAAAAAAAACACCAAAGTTGAATTTTTTCGAACATGGTCGTATAAAACATAATAACTTGCTCCCAAACAAGCAAGGACGTGTGATAAGAGAGTAGCTGCGCTTTGTGCTTGGAATCAGAAGAGTCATCAAGTAAAATGCCTAACCTAGCATGTGTGAGATTGGAGAGTGGGGTCAGGCTGCGAGACAGAGATGTTGAGGAGGAGGCCTGGAGTTGGCACGCCTAGCATCACGGAGGCAGCCGAAGGAGTGGGGGTCAATCAAGAAGAAGAAATTCCTGAAATTAAAGAAGAAATGAGTCTATCCTGTGATAAACCATAATGGAAAAGAATATAAAAACAGAATGCAGGGCTTCCCTGGTGGCACAGTGGTTGAGAGGCCGCCTGCCAGTGTAGGGAATGCGGGTTCGTGCCCCTGTCCGGGAAGATCTCACATGCCGCGGAACAGCTGGGCCCATGAGCCACGGCCGCTGGGCCTGTGCATCTGGAGCCTGTGCTCCGCCACGGGAGAGGCCACAACAGTGAGAGGCCCGTGTACCGCAAAAACAACAACAATAACAACAACAAAAAAAACAGAATGCATATATGTGTATAACTGAGTCACTTTGCTGTACAGCAGAAATTAACATTGTAAATCAACTATACTTCAATTAAAAAAAAAATGAGTCAACCTAGCTTGGGAAAGGTAAAAGAGGGCACTGACTCGAGTAAGTTTTACTGAGAGACAGACTAATGTATACAAGTTGGATGGAGGAGAAATTGGTCCTTGGTTTGATAGCTTGCTGGATGAGTAAGAAAGTAGGAACTAAGTAAGTAAAGAAATATCAGTAAAAAGAGAAGATGAAAACAATAGGAGAGTTTACCTAATGTTGGGCTTTTTTTTCCCCAGAGAAAAGAGAAGTCTGCAATAACTTGTGAGTGACACCGAGACTGCTGGGGCGTGATTCATGCCCATGCAGTCCAGCTCTGAAAGGAGAGCCTCTTAGGATTATGCAAGTATTAGGGGATGAAACAGGACTCCTTCTAATGCTCTGGGATTGTACTGTTTATTTTCCTAATGGGAGACTGTATTTTCAGTGGCAGAGGAAAACGTCTGAGAGTTAGAAAGCATAGTAAAGTTCAGGAGGAAGAAGAGAGTTCCTGGAACAGACTGACTTACCACTGCATTTGCAAATAATTCCCCTACTGTTAAAATAAGCCTTTGGCAGATAGATTCGGTTTGCTTCTGGAGAAAAGGGAAATAATAAAATCCATTACACCAGTGCTTTTGACTATTTCATTGAAGGAAGCTAACAAAAGAATAGCAGTAATTGGAGGTGCTCCACACTTTTTGATTCAGATTTAAGTTTTCATAATTTTATTGCAAAGACTAGTAGTAGCAAGCGACAGAATAATACCTCATGCCTAAAATTATGCTGCAAAAAGAAGATGACAGACTAGACTTTCCAGTATCTTAAAATCAATAACAGAATGACCAAAAAGAGCTTGAATGGTGCCTTTATCTGAAGAGACAGTCGTCAATACGAGACATAAATCTTTTAAAAATAGAGTCAGCATATGGGTTGCCTTCTGACTGTGTGAAATACATAAAAACGCTAGAAAAATGTGATTAGAATTCCAATACATTATGGATAAAGCTTGAAATAAGGCAAGAATATTCATGCAACCCTCTGCAATATGCATAACAATAGAAACTCTGAAAATATACTCCATGGTAAAATGCTAATGAAACATTAATAAGCAAAATTTTCTGTGCATAATCAGTGAAAGCAGAGCGCTATTAAAGATTGGAAATCTCTTATTTAGAGAAAAGTGCAGCTATATAAATAAAGAGGACAGAATTAGAAATGGTAGAAGCAATCTGTTCGGTGGATCAAGGAATCAGGAGAAAATAATACATAAAGTATGATCCCAAACTTGCTTTAAAAAATAACAGCTATTGTCTCTGGATATAGGGAATATGTGAAATTCTAATATTTTCTTGTTTTTCAAATAATATCATGTATTATTATTTAAAATATTATTTTTAAAAATTGTGCCACAGATTTAAGGCCAGTACACTGTATCAATAAGGGAAAGAGCATATGTAAGTTGTAATCTACAAAAATAATATTATTATAAGGATGACAAGAACAGATGGATTCTGTTTTCATTTTGGTGACAAATACGTAGGTCTAGATTCAGTGTAAGCAACTATAGAGTGATTGAGGCAAAGAAGAGGAAAAAATGAGAAAAGAAAATTAAATTTTTATCAGAATCTTAAAAGTAAGATTTTTTAAAAGGTGAAAGGAGGCAAAACAAAATTGGAAGAGATATTAAAGAGAATGTTAAGCAGAGTTGATTTCCTATAGAGTTTAAAATTATAACATCTATGTACATTGTATAGGATGTGAAGTATTTCTATTGAAACATACCTAGAATCATAGAACTCTAGATCTAAAAAGAACCTTAGAGATTACCTAGTATTTAATTCCTTCATTTTGTAGAAAAAACTGAGACCCAGAAAGGTAAGGTGCCCAAACCTAGTCGTCAGCATTCAGTGCTTGTTTTGTCTGGCTTTACTGTGGTTTATGGCATATGTAAGCATTGCAATCTTCCTCTTACAACTTCCAAAAAAGAGAAGGAACATTCATTAGGGCTGGGCCATGACATGATAGTGCATATTTTAAAGGGATGTGTTCAACTTTTCTAAAACTGAAGAGGATTGGATAACAGACAGGAAACTTAAAGAAAAAAGGTAAGCTACTTGTAAATTGAGTGGAGAAAATTGAATGGTGGGATGGGCACGAGGGATGTCAGTGAACTCAGAACTCAGGAAGCATGAGTAAAAGAGATTAGCCAGTGGAGACTGACCTTGAATCAAGGGTAGAATGTGACAGCTCTCTATAGAACATTGATGGTCAATGAAAATGGTGACATTGTAGGTGTTCAGGGTCTAAATTTTAAAAAGATGGATAGACTCAGAAATAACTTTTCGTGGAAAGCCAAGTAGCCAAGTTTTCCAGAAGTCGTAAATGGAGAACAAAGGGTGAATAGAGTTCTTCTGTTCAGAGAACTATGACAAATAAAAAATAGGAAGAAAAAAGAGGGTAGGTCAATCAGGAGATGTGTGACACAGAACACTGAACACAAGAACACAGAAATAAGTTAGCTTTTTAAGGAATTATTTGACATAAAATAGTGCATTCAAGCCTTAGGAAGAAAATTCTGGGTAAAAATAAAAATGCACAACAACCCCCAAAATATATAAAGAGTGGGTAGAGATATTTAAATTTAGGTTTCTGTTATACTAACAATTATTAAATCTGAACTATAAAATGAATAGAATTTCATGAAAGAAACTCATCAGTGTATAAATAATGAAAGGAGAAAAGATTAGCTTTGGATAAATATTACAATTGTGAGTGTTTCAAGTTTTCTCTCTTTTTATATCACCCAGAAAAATTGTTTTAAATTTAAAATATTGGGACTTCCCTGGCGGTCCAGTGGTTAAGACTTCACTCTCCCAATGCAGGGGGCATGGGTTGGATCCCTGGTCAGGGAACCAAAATCCCGTATGCCACATGGCACAGCCAAAATAAATTAATTAATTAATAATTAATTTACAAAATTAAAACCATTTATGAAGTCTTATGACTAAAGCACTGGCCAGCTTTAAAAAAAAAAAAAAAAAGGTTGTCAAGTATTTTTTTCATGACTAATGCTGACCTGTTTGTCCCCCTACCCACTAGAATCAGAGGCTCCTGCAATTATACCATAAAGCCAGCTTGGTGGGGGACTCAACAGGGTCCCTGCACACTGTGGGGAGATGTATTTCAAGGGAGGTAGTTTTATGGAAGTTTTAGTAGTTTGGGTAGTATGGTAGTTTTATGGCTACGTTTTGCCAACTGCTGTCTCGGGGGCTCTGGCTCTGAGCTGGGGATCTGCATAATGTTATCAGCTGCTCTGGCCCTGCCGCTAACATCCTCTGCCTCGATTTAATAGCAGAAGATGGCATGCTTATACCCAATACCAGCAGTCGACTAGGAGGACGCAATTCCACTCACCTCCAAATTAATTAGGTCTCCCAGTTTATACACTCTCAGACTCATCCTATATTTCTTCATAATTATGTAATTTGTTTTCTATTTATTTGTGTAATGTCAGTCTCCCTAACCAGAATGTAAGGACAGGAACCTTTTACTTCGATCCTAATTGTCCCTTTGTGTGAACAGAACTCCTAGCACAGTGCCTAGCACAGAGTAGGTGCTTTAAATAATGTTGACTTCATGGCAGAATTCTCTCAGAGAGCCACTACAGCTATTAAAGGAAATGTTCCTTAATCTATGTCAAACAGGTAACTTGCCACATTTTTTAATCCTGGAAGATAGGTGCATTTCAAATATCTTTCAAGGCTTATTCTTATTTATTTTGCTTACTGCAACTCTCAGCATTAGTATTTTTGATTCATTGGGATGTACTCCAAAAATAGGAAATCAAATCTAAATACATAAATTGGACCAGGAAGTAGCCTCCTGGACATATTATTATTCTTATGGATGATAAACTCTCTTCCCAATAGCTTCCCATCCTCCCTGGATTATTTCATACCAAAAAAGGCATGCTTCACAGAGCTCTTCGTCCTTTAAGTGTCAAGTTCTACTTAAATACATAGATAAGCCTTGTCACGCTGTGCTGTATTAAGAATGAAGTACTACTGTAAAGTAACATTGCAGTTAAAACAATAATTTTGGTAGCTTTCCATGCTTCTTCAATCCTTCCTCATCTTTTGGAGACCTTGTGAACTTCGGGCCTGCCTTAAAAGAAATTTTTAAAAAATCAAGAACTAAGCAACAGCTGGAAATGCCATTATGATATTAACATTGTCATAGATGCAAGCATACACAAGCAGTAAATATATTTGATTTCCTAATTATTGCATGATCCTAGTATGACAGTGTCTCTGAGAAATCATGGGGAACACTATATGTTCAAATCTTTGCTCAATCCTTACATTTTGTAGAGTTTTTTGTGATTTTTAGCTTGTGTCCAGCCTTTTAAGATGATAGGCTTATTCTGTTAGGATCCATGGAAAATAACACATTTCGTGAGAAAACAAGATCTTGCCCAGTCTTGAAGTAACAAACAGTGCCTGCAAGAAATGATTTAACAAGATTTAACCTTAGGTGCCCTCACTTGAGTTACGATGATTCGTTTCAGATGTTATCTTCATTTTCCTGGTAGCACGGTAATATCTCAGAAAAGATGAGGTCACTAAGCTGCTCTACAAATACACCTTTCCAGTTGACGCAGTTTATATATATATCTTGCTGATTCTGTTTCTGCTACTAAATAGCTGGGAAACCTTGGGAATGTCATTTTTAATCTCCACCTGGCTTCATTTTCCTCGTTTACGAAGTAAAGGAGTTGCGTAATATCAATGGTTTAAAATATTTGGCAACAAAATCCTTTCTTCAAATAAAATATTTTGTCAAAGCCTGAGGTATGGAATAGAATATGGCTCCAATTAACATAGCTTGAAAATCACTGATTCAAATACTATCTTATGTCGATTTGACTATGAAATATTATAATTCCCGTTAATAGAGTCATGGTTCATATTAACAAATATTCACTGAATGTCTGCAGGTATTAAGCCCTGCAAGGATCTGCTGTATCATATGCAAGCCAGGCCATGACCTCTTCTCCTAGTAGATTATTTTCCAGAGGGAGACCACATAATTCCACAAATAAAATAAAAAGTTATAATACAAATACAAAAGGATACACAAAATAGGGAGTGGTTACTTCTGGCCAGGGGATCAAAGAAGTTTTCATGAATGAGGGGTGGCATTTGACCAAGAGGTAGGATTTTTAACTGGTGAAGATATGTAAGGGTTTCCAGGTGGGGCAAACCTGGAAATAGTAAGTAAAATAGTAATAGTAAAATAGTAAGTGAAGGTTTGGAGGCAGGAAATTGAAAGGTACTTTAAGAGAAAGGCAAGTGTCCCAGATTGGTTGTGGTATAAATGGCATGATGGGGACTTTGAGCTAAAGCTGGGAAATTAGGTTGGAATCAGATTATCAGAGTCCTTGAATTTCATGATAATGAGGTTTGCTTTTATTCTCCAGGATACAAAAAGTCATTGGAAGTTTTTTTTTTTTAGCAGAAAGGGACATAAACAGAAATGTATCCAGGAAAGATTTTTCAAAATAATGTGTAACAAGAAATGGGAAAAACTGGAGACAGGATGGTTAATTAGGAGACAGTTGGCTGGAAAGAAGTGACAAAGCCCCAGCCTGGCACAGTGCTATGGACTGAAATGTGTCACCCCAAAATATCTATGTTGAAGCCCTAACTCCCAGTGCGACTGTATTTGGAGACAGGGCTTTTAGGAGGTTATTAAGGTTAGATGAGGTCATGAGGATGGGGTCCTAATCCAATAGGATTGGTGGTCTTATAAGAAGAAGGAAAGAGAGATTATCCTCTTTCTCCAAGCACACAGACTGAGGAAAGGCCATGGGAGGGCTTGGTGAGGAGGTTGTCAACAAGCCAGAAGAGAGCTCTCACCAGAACCTGACCATGCTGGCACCCTGATCTCAGAGTTCCAGCCTCCAGAAGTGTGAGAAAACAAACTTCTCTTCTTTAAGCCACTCAGTCCATGGTATTTTGTTATGGCAGCCTGAGCATACTAAAACAGAGACATTAGGAACGGCAGAGAGAGCACAAATGGCAGCAAGACAGCACGGAAATAGAATCAACAGGATTTGACAACTAATCCAGTTCGTGATGTGGGAGGCAAAGGTCAACAGTGACTGTAAGCCAATGACTAGAAGGTGTTATGATGCCATTTATGGATATAGAGAACAAAGGGGAAAGAACAATTCTGTGGGGCCAGAGCTTAATTTTTGTTTCTGACAAGTTTGGTGATTGAATTTGAGGTGTTGGCAACATAGCCATGCAAAGTCTTCCAGCAGGTGAATAAAATTGTGGGTTTGCTGGTTAAAAGAGATGTCTGAATTAAAAATCTAATTCATTTTGGAGTCCTCTGCAGAGGGATAACATCAAGGACTGATTGCGGATGAACAAAAACATTCATGCACAAAAAGATCTGAATGACCCTGAGTCTATCAAAAATGAGAGCTCTCTCTATGTTTGCCATGTAGGCCTGGCTTATATGTGTTTTTACAAATTCTGGAACTTGGGCAGTAAAAGAGAGTTGGAAAATACAGAAGATCTACCTTTAAAATGGTAAATAAAATGTAATTTAAACACCTCCAAGTATCCCCTTCTGCTTTGATACATGTGTAATTTGTTTCTGTTGACAAGAAAAAGGCCAACTAGAATTTTCTTGACCATGCGGTTTGACAAACAAAAGATACTGTGACCCTGAAGCAGGGTAAAGGGTAAAACTTTTCTTCAAATAAAGCACACATTAGCTCTAAGAGGACTGAAAGCAAAAATGGAACATTCGATCCCAGAAGGATGCTGATTAGCAAGAGAATTCTACACCTGGGAACCTTGGTTCTTGAATTTCACAAGTGACAATGGAGTAACTAAATTGGAGACAGAACAACAAAAGGACATAACTGAAGTAGAATAAGATATTATAAAACAAAGGAAAATTTCATAAACATTCAACTCAGTGAGACAATAAATAGGATATTTAGAGAATGAATACCTTGAAGGTCCTTCCCTGTAAAAAGTAGCTACCTGTCTTAGGAGCAACCGATTTCTAAAATTCATGAAACTTGATGCAGGTTTGGGTTTTCCCATGAGATGTTCAGCCCACTAAATAAGGACTGGAAAATCACAGCTGTATGATCTCCTGAACCCAGAGAAAAAGAAAGTTATATGAAATGTGGGAATCCCTGTAACTTAGTACCTGCCATAGTAATTCATACTCTTTAGTTTAACAAAGTATCAATAGTATGTGTAGGTCATTCCCAGTTGCTGGAAACAACCACTTGCAGTTAAATTTAAGTTATTTCTTTTGCTACTTAATGACATATTTCTAAATAATATATATGTTAACTATTTCTTGATTCTCCCATTAGATATTTCTATTGACTTCCTGTTACAGAATGTCAGGATTTAGTGCACTTATGCCATGCTTCCATAACACATAAACACACATGCAGATGCACTCTTCCCTTTTTTCTTTTTCTGCCCAGTATAGTCATACCACACTTTTTGGTTGAATCAGTTCTCATTGTTATGACTACATAAATATTGCTCATGGCTAAGTCACATAGTGTTGTTCAACCTTCTTGTTCAACCTTCTGTTTTCCCTGGAGTAGATCTTGCTGTTTTCTTCAGTTGTAGTTTTCTCTTAAACTATTGTTCATTCATTTCCCGAACTCTCTGCCAGAGGTGTAGTTTTCTCAGTATAATCAAGCACATTAGATAATTTGTCAGTGCCTTTCTTCTTCCTTGGGGATTTCCTTCTGTATGTCTCTGATTTTCTGCTTCAACTGGGCCTGGACGATCTCTAGACCTGCAAACAGCTGCTATCTCAGGCCTTCTTCACCATCATCCTAAGAATTCCCTTAGCCTTCCTTCTGTGTGCATTCCCCTCCCCCAAACAACTTCCTCCTTTCTTTTCCCTTTCCTTCTTCCTTTTTACTCAGTAAATATTGAGTACCCATAATGAGTTCAGTGTTGGACGTGGTGAGTTTGAGGTGCCTATTAGACATCTCGCTGCAGCTGGATATAGAGGTATTGGGTTCAGAGAGAGATTAGGACTGGTGATGGAAATTTGAGAATCATTCAGATATAAATGGTATTGAAAGCCACTGGGCTTGATCACCTGGGAAGTGAGTGTGGAGAAAGAAGCTATCTGGGGTGCCTCAACATTTAGAGGACAGAAGGATTAGACATCTCCAGGAAAATAAGACTGAGAAGATATGGCCATGAGGGAGAAGGCAAACAAAGAAAAGTAGTGTCCTGAAAACTAAGTGAAGAGGACTTCCCTGGTGGCACAGTGGTTGAGAGTCCGCCTGCCGATGCAGGGGACATGGGTCCGTGCCCCGGTCCGGGAAGATCCCACATGCCGCAGAGCGGCTGGGCCCGTGAGCCATGGTCGCTGAGCCTGCGCGTCTGGAGCCTGTGCTCCACAACGGGAGAGGCCACAACAGTGAGAGGCCCGCGTACCGCTTTTATTCTACCTTTATTTTGCTGGATAAAGAAATTCCGGGTTGAAAATAATTTCCTTCAGCATTTTGAAGATGTTGTTCCATTGTTTTCTAGCATCCAGTGCTGCTGCTAACTAGTCTGATGATTTTCTTTGTTTTTATACTCTTCTGTTTTTGTTACTGTTCTGAAATTTCAGTATTATAGGCTTGGTGAGAGTGTTTTCATTTATTGTCCCATGGGCCTGTCTATCGGTCCTCTCCAGTCTAGAAATTCATATCTTTCAACTCTGGCGAATATTCCTACATGATTTCTTTAACAATTTTATCCATTTCTCATTGTTTTCTTTCTTGAATTCCTATTATTCAGATATTGAGTTTCCTGGATCAATCCTCTAACCTTCTTATTTTCCTCTGCCATTTTCTACATTTTTTTCTTTGTGTTCTATTTTCTGATGTCTTCAACTTTATCTTGAACCCTTTTATAGATTATATTTTTGCTATCATAGTTTTCATTTCTGAGAGTTCTTTCTTATTCCTTTCAAATACAGGAGACTGGCTAAAGAGCCAGACTGCCTAGGGTCCCATCCCAGTACTATTTGTGAGCTGTGTGATCCTGGGCAATGACTTAACCTCTCTGTGCCTTGGTTTATTCATCTGTAGTATAATAATATTTATATCTCATAGGGTCCTTGTGAATATTAAATGAGTTAATAGACTTAATATGCTTAGAACAGTATCTGATAAACAAATGTTAACAATTGTTATATTTTTATTATATTGGAAGATATTAAAGTGCTTCTTGATTTTTCTTCTGTTCACTGCAGCCTTCACCTCTCTGAGTTTATTTTTTTAGTTCATTTATTTTCATCTCAGTCTTTCATACTAAAAGTTTTCCCTGGAGATTGGGTGATTCCTACCTGAATTCATGTTTATGAGGTGTGTAGGGGTGGGGGTGGTTATTGACTGGTGAACTTCAAATAGGGTGAAAAGACAGAGAGCTAAGTTTTTCACCAAGGGAACCTCAAATGTCAGCATCTGTAGGTCTTGTTTCTTGGGTTGGTCAGTTCCCTAAAAAGGAATCCTCTGATTTCCTGCCTAGGAGGGTATCTGCAGAGTCCAAATCAGAATCTGCGGAGTCCAGTAGGGGAAGGAGGCCACTAATAAGTAGTTCACCAAATCAGAATCAGTCCCCTTCCTTTCAGTAGAGAACTTTATCCCCACAATCAGCTGTGCCAACCTCTATAGAAAGTCAACGCCTCCATCTCCTGCTGGGAGTGAAGGAGAGCAGTTGCTCGCCTCTGTAGAGGAGGGGCCAGAGAGTGGAGAGTGTTGTCAACACCCGTTACAAACATTTCACTAACCCTTGCTCCTTCTCCCCCTTCAGGGGCACCCAGTGTCTTCAGATTCTCTGTTTCTGAGCCCTGGGACACAGAAGTGATCTTGCCTCTTGCTGGCTTCCTCTCACTGACCTCTCACCCGAGCTTGTGTTCCAGCATTCTCTAGTTTGCTCAGTTAGTTCCATAGTTCTGGTAGACAACTGTCACTTGCTCTCTTGTCTCTTCTCCTGTTTTTTTCTTTTAATTAAAAAAAATTTTTTTTAAGTTTTTAACTGTGGTAAAATACACAAAACGAAGTTTACCATCGTAACCATTCTTAAGTCTATAGTTCAGGAGTGCTAAATGTATTTAAGTCTATGTAGCGTCAAGTATATTCACATTGTTGTGCAACCAACCCCAGAATGTTTCCATCTTGCAAAACTGAAACTCTTTTACAAATTAAACAACTCCTCATCTCCCTTTCCCCTAGGCTCCTGGAAACCACCATTCTACTTTCTGTTTTGAGGAATTTTGACTACTCTCGATACCTCATACAAGTGGAATCACACAGTGTTTGTCCTTTGTGACAGGCTTAGTTCACTTAGCATAACGTCCTCAAGGTTCATCCATGTTGTAGCATGTGGCAGAATTTCCTTCCTTTTGAAAGCTGAATAATTAAATTTTTTATTGTTATGTAAAATTTTTATTATGGTTCTTTTGTCCTTATGAGTTTATAGTTTTATTTTCCCCATTCCTTTAGCCATTATTTTAGTAGAGTTTCAGGAAGCAGAGATAAACTTGAGAGTTCACCCTAGTCCTTAACAGGAAACCCACATTCTATTTATGCAACGTAGCATTTCAGGATCCATCCTCTATTGCTTTTGAGAATCTCTTTAACTTTGCAAGAGCCCTTAAAGGAGAACAGAATAATGAAGTTGCTTTTAGTCCTCATTTAGCCAAAGAAAAACTTACGCTCTGACGTTAAGCAAAAAAGTTACTTCAAACAGTTGTTTTCTCAGAACGCGTATGGTATGTGTATAAACCCTTCCCTGGGGAATCTGGTGTAGAGGATCTCAAAGTGTGGTCCCTAGACCCACAGTATAAGCATCACCTGGGAGTTTGAGAGAAAAGCAAATTCTCAGGCTCCTCCTCAGACTTACTGAATCTGAAAATCTGGGGTATGGGCCAGCCACTGTATTTGAACAAGTCCTGCAAGTGTTTCTGGTGCTCCCTAGAGTTGAACCATTGGTCTTCTAGAGGCAGTCCTTTGAAAAGCTGCATCTAGAGATTAAACATTTTATCTTGTCTCAGTGCAAATGTTTACAAGATTTTCAGGCTATGAGGTGACCATCTTTTAGCATATAAGTGTGTGGTGCCTATACCACCAACAGTGCCCATGTTTGGGACTTCACTCTCTAATGAAGAGGCGGGCTTTGTCATGTATTTGTACTACCTAACCACTTCCTTTATTTTTTAGTATTTATTTATTTTTTTCTGTTTCCATTATGGTTTATTACAGGATATTGAATATATTTCCCTGTGCTATACAGTAGGACCTTGTTGTTTATCCATTCTATATATAATAGTTTGCATCTGCTAATCCCAAACTCCCAATCCAACCCTCCCCCCCCTCCCCCTTGGCAACCACAAGTCTGTTTTCTATGTCTATGAGTCTGTTTCTGTTTTGTGGATAAGTTCATCTGTGTCATATTTTAGATTCAACATTAGGTATCATATGGTATTTGTCTTTGTGTGACTTACTTTGCTTAGTATGATAATCTCTAGTTGCATCCATGTAGCTGCACATGGCATTATTTCATTCTTTTTTATGGCTGAGTAATATTCCATTGTGTGTATGTGTGTGTGTATATATATATACATATCACATCTTCTTTATCCATTCCTCTGTACCTGACCATTTTCTTTTCCTGCACCCCACTGGCCACACTGACTGAACCAGGAGAGAACCTCTCACTCAGGCCAGCCAATCCCACTGGATTCTCTTGAGAATATGAACTAGAGACACCAAAAGTAGTCAGTGCTGAACTGTTAAAGGTATATGAGACTAAGAGTGATAGCCACAGTGGGCCTTGCGCAAGCACAGCCCCTGTGTCCTTTCAGTTTGCCTACTTTTTTTTTCCTTGAGTGGGTATGTATTTCTTGCACCAAAGAGGCTTGATCAGGATATATCTATTGATGTATTGCATAATCAATAGTTAATATATGAATTATTGAAGTGCTATATATAATTATAAGAAGTGCTGTATGATTGACTGGCCATAGTTATTATTATCCATTGTAAAGGTTGCCCAAACTATTGGCTTCTCCATGCTGTTGTCTTGTTTTAGCTGCAGCATATCAACAAACTGATGTCTCTGTCTAATATCTGTTTAATTTCCCATGTGCAAAAACAAATTTGGTAGCACTCTTATTTCATTCCAGTGCTGAACTCTGAGTCCTTTTGCAATTGCTTCTGATTCTCTGAGGAACTAGTGCAAATTGCTTTGTAAATCAACAACCAAAGAATCAATATCAATGATGTTCTTTTAAAGCAATCAAAGATAAATGGTCCCCATAAGTCACTGTCACTGTACTTCAACATTCAAAAGGAAATATTCTGAAAATGACAGCAAGGGAAATCATATATTACCAAAACAGTTATGGGATAGTGAATAAAGCCAGAATATGATTTGAGAAGTGAACGTTTGTTCTGAGAACAATATTAACATAATAGGAATATGAGGATCAAGCTTTACTTTTTCAGGCCATGGTTATTGATTTAAGAACGGACGCAAATAAAAATTGTTATCAGAGAGCTGTTTGCAAAGATGTTTTAAATCCAACATGTCTTCTTTTAATATTGTACTACTATAGAATATCCCAAGATGGAAGAGACCATATAGGTCATCTAATCCAATTATGCATTTCATGTTTGACTCACCTCTATACCCCTAAAAAAATGACAGCCACGTGACCCTGGCATTGTGGTTGATGACAGACCCATCTACCATGCTTCATACAGTAAATCTACGAAAAGTAATAATGGCATTTTGAAACACAAAATATAGGATGCTACTTTGAAATATGGCTCTTGTTAATGTTCGGGGAAGTAGTGCTTTTTCTTCTGTCATTCCTGGGGGAAAGGGTGTTAAGCATTGTGGCAGACACTGATTATTGCTCCCAGAATTGGTTCTTCTGCATCTCCAAATGTTTGCTTGGCACAGCACTGCTCAAAATAAAGCTCAAATTCCCAAGCTTTCCTTATAGCCATGCATTTGAGTTACTATTGTTGTGGAAAGTAACAAATTACCTCAAATTATAGAGGCTGAAAACAAGCTTTTTATTATGCTCAAAGATTTGGGATGGGGCATCACATGGCTGGCTGCTTCTGTCATGCTGGCACGACTTCTATCCATGCAGTCACAAGCCCACCCAGATTCAAGAGGAGGGCAATTAAGGCTTCAACTCTTGATGGGGGAGTGGCAAGGTCACACTGTTGAAGAGCACATGGCACAGGTGAGATTTCTGAAGCCACCTTTGGAAAATGCAATCTGTCACACCATAGGTGTGGCCGTTGACTAAGTTCTGGCCAAGAGGATATAAGAGGAATTGGTGTGTTTAACTTCCTGGAAGTGTCCTTAGACGGGGGATGTGTATGTGGTAGGAGGGGAGGTTCCCTTCTCTTTTCCACTTTCCTCTTGGCTGAAATATGGATGTAGAAGGAAGGTAGAGCAGCAATTTGGACAACAAATTTAGGATTACATAGCAACAAGCTGGAAGGAGGCTGGGTGCCTAATGATCCTAGAACCACCATGCCAGCCCTGAGCTGCTTGCATTTACATTACAGAGAAATAAACTTCTATCTTGTTTAAGCTACTATATTTTGTACTTTCTTGTTAATCTTAATAAAAACATCATCATAAATGAAGAAAGATGATGCAAACTTGTCTTAAATTATTGGGTCTATAAAGATAATAATGTTTATATGGTCTATATAATATTTATATGGTTAGAGTTTGACTAATATCATGGGCCATGAAGTGAGGATCATAGTATTTCATAAAAGCTTAATTCTTAAAATGCTTGACCCTTACCATTAGAAGTACCTTACTATATTTAAAAACAACATATTATTATGAAGTTAAAAAATGGAAATAAAGAAAACATTCACTCATGGAGTGAATATAAGTTGTGTCATAAACAAAGGATTAATGTCAAAATGTATTTTTATTAAAGGGACTAGTTTGTTACATCTTGATTTCTAGTCTTTGACGTCTCTGAACCATGTATGTACTTTTTTCTTTTTTTTTTGTGGGTAGAAAGATAAGCTAAGTGAGCTTGCTATTGAGATATTTTATTTTACAATGATGGTCATGGTAAAAAATGATGTGTTTTAAAATACCGTTTAATTGGCAAAAGACATTTTCTAATTCAAAACCGGAAACATTCGCAGAATAAGCCTCGTTTCAAAGTCCAGGACTTCTTTAAAGCACACATCTCGAATTCTATTTCTCTTTAGAGTGAAGTACATATTCCTATTTTTGGAGATATAATTCAAAACCACTGAAAGCGTAAGGGAACTTTTTAAAAATAAACAATAACAGTTTAATCAGGTAAAGGTTTTTTTGCTTAAGGGCCATCTGTCCTGACACTGACATTTTATTCAAATTGCTGCACCATCCTGTTTGAAGGGCATCGACTGACTTTAAGTGTCTCACAATAAATGGCACATTTGTCTTAACAAGTAGTAACTGCATAGAGTGGACAATGGGATAGTATCAGTGAAGCAAAACAATAAAACAGGACGGATAGAGAAAGACTGGATAAAATGTGGCGAAAAAAAAAGAAAGGTGTCACAAAGATGGGGCATTATTTCTTTGTCCAAAAGATAACCAGTACCACTATACGACTTTAAACAAAAGACATCACCCACACTTATCAATCCAACTAGATTCTCGGAGGAAAATAAAATGCCGCTACCGAGGTGGAGGCCGAAGTTTCAGGGCAAATCGAGTGGCGCCAGCTCTGCGTGGACTCCGTTGGTGAATGACGCGTGGGAATTCTGCCGAGTGGCCCGCCCGCTCCGGGGCGTGCGGACAGGTGGACAGCCAGGCGCGTCTGGGCCGGGGGATGACCCGGGGGATGGCCCCCGCCCCCGCCCCGACCGCGCCCCTAGCAGCGCGCCCAGCCAGCCAGCCGGCACCCGCCTGCGTTTTCAGCCCCTCAGCTGTGCAGGCACCCGGCGCCCGCAGGCGGAGGTTGCCATGGTTTCCTGGGGTCACGTGGGGCGCGCCGGCGCCCCCTCCCGCGCTCCGCGGCGGGGCGGGCGCGGGGGCGGGGCGGCCCAGGAAGGGGAAAGGAGCGGCCGCGGTGGGAGCGGGAGGAGCTGGAGATGCTTCCAGCTCTCCCGAGGCCGTGCTCGTTCAGCCGCCGCAGCCGCACGGAGCAGCCGCGCGACGGGAGCCGCGGGCCGGGCCAGCCGGGCCTCTGGGGCCCAGTGCGCCGCGTTCGCAGCGGGTAGCGCAGCCAGCGTCGTCTCCGCTCGCTCGGCGGCCGAGGGGCCCGAGACCGGTCCGGGGAGGGGGCGAGGGCGGCGCCCCGGCGCCCGTTGGCAGGGGAGGCAGGATGAGCATCGAGATTCCGGCGGGACTGACGGAGCTGCTGCAGGGCTTCACGGTGGAGGTGCTGAGGCACCAGCCCGCGGACCTGCTGGAGTTCGCGCTGCAGCACTTCACGCGCCTGCAGGAGGAGAACGAGCGCAAAGGCGCCGCGCGCTTCGGCCATGAGGGCAGGACCTGGGGGGACGCGGGCGCCGCCGGCGGGGGCGGTACCCCCAGCAGGGGGGTCAACTTCGCCGAGGAGCCCTTGCACAGCGGCTCGGAGAACGGCGAGGAGGAGGAGGCCACAGACGCAGGGGCGTTCAACGGTAAGGAACCGACCCCCGCGCGCCCCCTCCCACCCCCGCCGCTCCCCCTCGGCTCTTCGATCCCGCAGCTCGGCTCAGCCACCTCTCCCCGCCTTCCCCACCTTCCCTACCTTCCCTTCGCGCCCACCCCCTCAGCATCCATTTCTGTCTCTCCCGCTCGCCCACCTTCCTACTCCGCGCTCTCGTTGTGCCCTCCCCCTCGTCCCCTCCTCTGGAGGTGGGGAGCCCAAAGGTGAGGCTTCTCTGCCCACCCGCCCCCTCTCGTCCTGGGCTCGGAGGCAGAGGCCGGCCAGTTTGGGGTGGGCATCTGAGAAACAACTTTCACTGCGGTTGGAGAAATTTCCCTTGACGGATGTCACTGTGCATAAATGAAGCTGGCCCACTTGGCGTCCTCTTTCAGCCTTTATATTTATTAATGGAGTGTCCAAAGCGAAAAGGCGAGGGGTGTTCAATCGGATTGGCTTTACTGTTGTTAGGACGGCAGATTCACTAAAAGGAGCATGAAATTGGACCCACGGGGCAGAACAAAATTTATGGTGATAACTTTGGCATTCTTGGAAACAGTCATCTATTATTTTCCAATTTAGCAATACCGCGTTGTACTATTTTGGGACACACAACAAAGGATCCCGTTTAGCCTGCAGTCCGTGGGGTGTTTGGAATGAGGAAACGAGCTAATGGTTTGCTTTTTATTTGAAACAAATATTGAATGATTTGGTGCCTTAAAAAAAAAAAAGTGTGTGAAAAACACTGTAGGAAGTTCTGAAAGCTTGTCGGTTGTCTTTAGAATGAAAAGCCAGTGAGTAATTGTAAGGACTGTGCCAGATACTGAAGCTAGTAAGAATGAATGGGAAAGAAAAAGGGATTTTCTCAAATAATTGCTCCTGGCAGGTCCTACCTCTTCTGCTTATAACCCTCTTTCTCTGACACACGCAGACACACTTACACATTAACAGCCTTCTGTATTTACACAACGTGCCTAAATCCCATCTTTGTGGCATCCCAAGCTAAAATACCCGGGTGTGCAAATGTGCAAGTGCTTTTTCTTTGTGGTGTAAGGCAACCATGCAGTCAGCATCGCACCGGCTTTTATTTATTTAACACTTCTTGTGGTTTGTGTTTCCGCAGTGCATTTCATATAATGAAACCATTTTAAAGTGTCATTTCCTTATATATGTTCCTAGGAAGCTGTTTCTTTTCTTTGCAAAATTGTTGAAAAGTGTTATAAAATTAAGGTATTTTTAGTTTGTCTGAAGCAATCATAAAAAGCAATGGAAATTAGTGCTCTCTGAAGATAAAGGGAAGATTGTTACTTTAAAAATTTTAATTTTGGACTTTTTAGTGTTTTCAGGGGTAGGATAATCATAGTCTTCATTGTTCATTTTGCACAAGAATTTAATCGAATACTTTTCTTATTAGAAATGAGAAAAGGATAAAAGAGTACATATTTTAAACAGATGGGCAGGAGAAGCCAATGATGAATGACACAGAAGGGGTAGAGACATCTAATATATACTTCTTTTATGCTCCTGAGACACACATGTACACACGAGTACATTCACATGCACACGGACACACACAAAGAAAAAAAAAAGGACTAGTTTCCCAGATTGGAGAAAAGCAAAGACTAAGGGACTTGATAAAGAACGTATATTCGTTCAGTACAATATATTGTTAGTATAAGTAAAATATTTTGTTTGTATAATGTTTTTGAAGTACTTTGCATTTATGATTCTGTTTTCTCTTTACAACAATGTAGATTATACACAGAACAGATTCGATTTTTGTTTTGCAATGAAA
Source organism: Pseudorca crassidens (assembly GCF_039906515.1). Classification (NCBI taxonomy): domain Eukaryota; kingdom Metazoa; phylum Chordata; class Mammalia; order Artiodactyla; family Delphinidae; genus Pseudorca; species Pseudorca crassidens. The sequence continues at coordinate 18,155,791 of NC_090303.1, read as the reverse complement.
TAAGCCGTTAAGTTCTGAGTGGTAGGGATCATTTCATATGGTTTTATGGTCTCCAAAGCACCTTTATTGTAAAAATTACTCAGTGTGAGTTTTACTAAATATTTGTTAACCAATTGCCCTATTTATTCCCCATTCCTACCCGCCAAAGACTGTTCTGACTGCAACCAATTTGATCATTTTCCAGTGCACACATATGCATATACGTATAACAGAAACTTTGGTGATGTACTTCCCTTTTCTAGGTGTAGTAAAAAATATCTGTTTAGGGTATTTTCTATTCTAATCAGTTCTCTCTTAATTTTTTTAAAGTAAATTGTGAGACCCCCAGTTTAAAGAGAATTTTAGACTACCAAGGGTTGGCAAACTGTTGGTAAAGGGCCAGAAAGTAAATATTTTAGGCTTTGTGAGCAATGTATGGTCTCCATCGCATATTCCTCTTCTTCTTTTTTTTTTTTTTTTAACTGCCCTTTAAACACATATCCCTTCTGGAGGTTAAGGTTGTACAAAACTGGCCACAGACCAAGGCCATAGTTTGCCAACCCTCGGTCAGAGGGGAAGAAAAAGTCAAAATAATGCCATTGCGGGGCGGGGAGGGGGGAAACAATAGGAATGAGCCTATCAGTTTAATGTCTAGGTCTAAAAAAGTGCTGGAATATAAAAAATACCAGATACTGGGTAATCCTCCTGTTATAGTAAAGAATTAGAAAAGTAAGTACTAAAGAAGAGTAAAGTACTAGAAGACAAGTCTTAATTTACTGAGACATAGCACAAGACCAAGTGGATCAATCATTCTTAAACTTTGTATACATCTCAAGGATGTTTGATTTAGAAATGAACATTACCTCGTACTATTCTTGGAGAGCTTTTTTGAATAGGTTGGGGTGGATATCAGGTTTCTTTTTTTTTTTTTTTGCAGACATCCCAGCTCTTTCTGATATCTACAGTTCACTGACCACACTTTGAGGTATATTGGTCAACAGATAATGATGATTATAATATCACTTTCTCTTATTAACAGTTTAAAAATAGCTGCCATTTGTTGACATTCACTGTGCTAGGCACTATCTGAATGTTTTAATTCATTATCCCAGCTTTATAAGAAAGATGAGACAGACTGTCACTTGCCCAGTGTTTCACAGCTAGTGTGCTGCAGGGATTGGAACACCTGTGGGCCTGGCTCCATCCCTGTGCTCTTAAGTTCCAGATTTTATCTCTGGAAGGGGTTGGGGCTGGCATCACTTGAGCATCCCTTGTATGTCAGGCCCTACTTGAGGTCCTTAATGTGTTTTATCTTTAAGGCTCAGAAAAATTAACTTGTCCAAGGTCACACATAGGACTAGTAAGCAGCAGAGCCTGGTTTCTTACTCACATCCCTCTGACCCACGACCATCAGAGGTTTCTTTCTTAATGGAATTTGTATGATGGGCTGACTCACAGGTCAGGTTTTCCTGGTTATTTTTTCAGTAATGGTGATAAATTTGCTTTGATTGATTCATACCCACTCTCATGAATTCCTTAGGACAATGTATTTGTCGATGGTATTTGTGAGAGGTTGGGCAAAAAGGCAAGTTTTTGACCGTGAAGCTGGTGCCCATTGACTCACATAGAGGGATCAAGCATATGACCTTGAACTCATAGTATGGTGGTTGAATCAAGCAAGTGAACCAGGGTTTGCGACCATGGCCACTGATGGCCCTAGGCCAAAAGTCAGATGGGTGAAGGTGGTCTTGACTTCTCTCCTACCTTTCCAAAGGATTCCTTCCTCTGCTGATTGCTTTCCAATTCCCCTTGTATTCTTTTCTAATTTTATCACTTCTGATGTTTACTTTCAGTTTGCTGTCAATTCTTGTTAAAAGGGCAACCGTTAGGTGTTAGAATGGCATATGGCAATCCCCTTTCTGGGGGAAAAAAGCTATAATGGAGTCTCTGCCTCCCTCTTCCCCATCCTATTGAAAGCGAATATAACATGACATGTCTCTTCTGCAAGGGCAGTGTCCCCAGGCTTGGAATTTATTAGGAGGGTTACAGTAAGCCAAAGAGTTGGAATCAGTACCAATTTGGAGTGGAATCTGTGGTAATTAATACAGGCATCATAGTGAGATCTTGTGTTGCTCAATTATTTCTTCAGTGAAATGGCTGAAATTATAAAATGAAGTAAATAAAATTCTCAGTTGACAAGTAGTCAGTAACAAATTACATATGGACATATGAAGAGCAATCAAACTGGAAGAAAAATAAACAAGTATAAAATATGGAAGACCTATTGTTCTGTATTATGGAAGGCAAAGATCTGGAGTTCAAAGTGGGTACACAAGGCAAAAATATAGAACCATAGCTTATAAGCAAGCATGTCAAAGGTATAGAAATAGAAATTTAGCATGTAAAATCTGTGACTTAATCCTCTTAACTCTGATTTACGTCAAATGTTTTTGGAGAACTTTATCTACCTTTGCATTTTTACAGTTTAAGGGGATTGTGGAGACTTTACCAGAGATCCTGAAAATTATGCAAAATATTGGAAAGTTGGAGCTTATAGTGGGAGATTAAGGGAACAAAGGTATTTATCATGAGAGGAAATGGTTGAAAGAGAGTTAAGAGCAACATTCATGTGTCTGAGAATTTTTCTTAGAGGATTCTGAGCAAATATTCTTCATCTCTGTTATATACAGAATTAGAAGACCTAAGCTTCATTGTAACTTGAAGAATAAGAGTCAGAAATTCATCTGTCTGAAATGGCGTATGTGGTCTTCCAAAAATGAGGTGGCAAAGCAGTCGGGGTAATAGATTGACTTTCCAAGAATCTGCTGTGAAAACGTTCTTAAGCTTGTTCATACTGGGAGTGAAAAAATAGGTTGATCTGTATGTTGCATTCGTGGCCTAATTGACAGCAGGAAACTGTAGAGAGTAATAATCGTAGCTTTAAAGGACTGTTGCTTTGGCCGATTTTTTAGGCCCACTTCTATGGGCCCTTATTTAAGAACTTGCTCTCTCGATGGCTATTAGAGACTGTTGTGGGACAAGGCAGCCAATCCTTAGCTCTTGCCTCCTACTTCATGTAACTGTCAACATATGACTAAAGAAAGACATTTATTCTAGTGGTGGTACTTATGCAATGGACTGAAAGTTAAAATATCTTTTTAATATATTATGAAACTCTTAAATCCATTTAATCGGTTTGAAAAACGTGCATGGAAGTCAGTTTTGGGGGGTTAACTTTAAATTCAGACAACATCTATTTTCTTTTATGTATGAGGCACTGTGTGAGACATGTTGACATGTTATCATAGTAACAGTGCCTGCCTCGTGAAGTTGTTAGCGAGGATAAATGGAGTAATATTGGCAAGGTCCTTACTGATAGCGCACCCAGCAAGCGCTGATTACCTGTTAAACAAATGATCTCATTTATAAGAAGTATTCCAGAAACGTGTTCTTTCTGAGTAGCAATTTCATTGTGCTTGGTGGAGATGAATCTAACGTTTGCACTTTATAGAAAGATGAAGTAGGAAATGAGCTTACTGGGCAGTTCCTCTTAGGATTTAATGTGAGTTATGTTGCATAGTAATAAAACCAACATCCTTTCAGCTGATAATTTGTAGCTAAGCACACCAGGATTTTGTAATTAATGAGACTTTGTGGTCTTTGGCTATTACAAATTTATATAGTAGTTTTAAATCCTCCTGAAGTGGATTACATCCTTCATGACAATGGCTAAAATGTTGAAGCCATTATTTTAGTTATGAGCTTAAAACAGTAACGTTAGAGAAGATTTTAAAAATATTTTCAGTTATAGGTGGTAATTGTGACTTTTCAAAGAAGAACAGTTAAGAACATTATTCATTTTAATAGTAGTATTAAATGGATTGCTTTAGGAATTGAAATTGGGAAATCAAAGGAAATCAAAGGATTTTGAAAGAGTGTCGTTTCTCAAACTCTTATCCATCTATTATCAAGAGTCACAGAGTAAAGGGGCCAGAGACCTGGGTTAGCCCATGAGGAGGAGGAATGTGTATAAGTTGGGAAGTGGGATGCTGGGCTCATTCACTCACTGCAGACATATTTATAGACAGCCAACTCCTTCCTTTTTTTAATTTTTAAGAAAAAAGAAATAATTATTCTCTTAAGTTTATATCTCTAGACTTCTTAAGAAACAATCCTTTTGTCAGAGACTGTCTCATAGATAGAATATGTTGTCTATTTCGCTTAACAGATGGAGCAGCTGAAAGCCAGAGACGTTCCTTGCCCAGATTTAGTCTGCTTTGGTCTTTTTGTTCATAGAATTATCACAATTTGTGTGCTGTTTATATTAACTTACATACCATGAATCCTTTCTGTCTTCCATCAGGGTGATAGATAAGGTCTAAAAGTCTAGGCTAAAGAGAAGTACTTTTGTTCTTTTGCCTTCAGAATTACCAATTTTTTTTTCTCTTTGATTTTTTTCATTGAGGTGAAATCTAGCATTAGGTTTTATTTTTGTATCAATTGCTTAAGAAGAGACAACGGAAAAGAAAAAAGAGTGCAGTGACTTTTCTGAGGTGGATGAGTTATTGTCATCGTGTTCTTGGTCCTGTTCTTATTGTCCTTCCGCCTTATCCTTGCCGTTTAGTTGTGGTTGGGTTGGTCCCAAAACCCCATGTAAAAACCTCACTGTGATACTGATCATTATCTTTATTTTATGGGAGTTTTTGTGTTTCGGAAATTCAAAATGACTCAGACTGTTCCATTATGTAATTATTTTGTGGAAAGAATTTGAGCTAAAATTTTCAGGTCATGGCTTACATGAAAACAAAACAATCTAAAAAAATCAGAAATATAAACACAGTTGGTGTAACATTTATAAATGTTTCAGCAATAGGCTCTGCCATGTGTAGCTTAATATGTTTGGAAACTAAAAAAAAAACCATCATTCCAGTTGCTACTGTTTAAAAAATGTTTCTGTGTTTTACAAAAAGACAAAAGGTCAAAATATAAACACATGTTCTACATAAAAGTGAAGCCAAGAAGATACACTGAATGCAGTGATTCCGGTATCCGTTTGGCTGGGGACTGACACTGTTTAATTTACATTAGCTGTTCTAAGACAAAACAGTTCATGCGAGTGATATTGAGGGGAATTTATTCTTTTTTTTGGATAAAAAAGAAGGAAAAAGCTTCCATTCGTTTAAATACATTTTAGTTAGACTCAAAAAGCATCTTTCCAAAAGGTTCTGAATTAATACATGACTCAGCTGTTTCATTTCAGTTGCTATAGAAAGCTAATGTTTGTTAAATGATATTCTTTTTATTTAATCATTGTTAACTTTTTTGGCTGCTTAAGTGCCAGACGCTGAATAAGGCTATTTATACATATCATTCAGCTCTCCCCAAAGTAAGTGGTAGAGTCAGGATTTGAACCTGACAGTCTGAGTTCAGAGCCCATCTCCTTAACCATGGTACACAGACTTCATTTTTAGTAACTCTTACAGCAGTAACATGGTTGAAAAGAACCACATATCAAAAAACAAGCTTCCAACTTTTCCCTCTCAAAATTTACAGCCTAGCTCAGCATTGATCTTTCCCTTTTACAATTTGTTTTTTCCGTCTGTTCTACACAAATTAGCACTTGGCATACTTTTTTTTTTTTTAAAGAGAACCTTTATTTTATTTTATTTTGGCCGCACCATGCAGCTTGCGGGATCTTAGTTCCCTGAGCAGGGATCAAACCCAGGCCCTCGGCGGTGGAAGTGCGGAGTCCTAACCACTGGACCGCAGGGGAAGTCCCAGCACTTCATATACTTTAGAAACTCAATAAAATGTTTATTTTAAAAATGAACACCTCATATCCTGAGCTGTTTAATTCTCAAAACCTTTTTGATTATGTAGAGTCATTAGCAAAATATATTTGAGTAGACATATCCCATGTATGTTTTTATAAATTTTGTGCATGTACCAGTATATTAGCTTACTATGTATATGAGAAAGCATCCCACAGTATAAATTTTGAAAGGGAGAAGTAACAAGTAATTGTAAGCAAGTTCTAATTTTTACTACACCCTAAATGATTGCCTTATACTCTGCCTTGGGGTGCATGACCCCATTTTGGAGACCACAATCCTAACAGTAGAACTTAACCCATACTCTATTAATATGTAAGCTAGCTGTAGTAAACTTTGGCTTCCTCTTTTAAGCTCCTGGATTATAAAGGACCTGCAGGTAGGCAGGGTCCAAATGTGTGTGTGTGTCTTTTTTAATAGACATTCATTAGGTAATTGTTTGACTCAGCCAAACTTTGGCAGAATAAAGAGGAAAATTCTATCTTATGAAAAGGAAATAAAATCATGTTACCTGACAGGTAAGATCTAGGCTTTTTCTTTTAAATCTGTATTCCTGTCTGTACCTTGAACTTCAGACTCGATTATAGAGTACTCATGTCCTTGGTGCACATATTGGGGATGTGACAAACAGAATCATACCATGTTACAGGTGTTTAGTTAAGCTTAGTCATGGAAGTGCCAATCAGAATTAGAAGAAAATCTAAAGTTTAAAATAGTTTAAAAGATTAGGACCAGGCAACATCCTAAGGAAAAACATAAAATAAAATAGTTCAAAAGAAATGCAGTTACATAGGGTATCTGAGGAAGGCCATCTCTGGAGATGACAGTTCGTTAGGAGGTAGCCTTTTCACTATCTCCCTTTTCGTAACTTTTGAAAAAAGCTTGTCATATACTTGTATTACCTAGTAAATACATTTTAAGTGAAAAAAGACATGAAAGAAAGGCGATTCTTTTATAAACGTCTGGTGGGTAGTAGATAAAACACTATAGAGGCACACAGTATGGTTCGAAATTGATGTAGCCAAATATTCTTGCCTAAGTTATTCTCTTGGTCCTGGGTACCCAGTCCTCTTTCCTTAACTTTCTGCCAAAATCCCAGTTTTTCTCCAAAGGTTAGCTTACAGTTCACCCTACCAGAAAATCCTTACGAGATTCTCTGGTTGACATGAGTGGTGTCAAAATGGCAGGATGAACGTGCCCTACTTCAGAGTAAGCTTGGCGGATGTCACATGTTCCTGGCACAGGCAGGCAAGGAAACACAGGAATGAGCTCCCTCCCTCCAAGACCTTCCTGCACGCATCTCACTTGGCCCACAGAAGGTGCTCAAATACACTTTAAATTACCCTCAAGTTGAATACTGAATGTCTCATAATAGTAAATATCTGTAAGTGTATATTTCTAAAGTGATTGACACCTACTTGGGCGCATAAATATTAAAAATAGGCTCCTGATAATCCTTTATATTGTTGCATTTTAAAATGTTTTCATGAAATATAAAAGCCTTAGCCTGTGTTCAGTTTCATAGGTTTAGACTTCATTATATTAAAAAAAAAAAAGGTGGCATATTATATTTTGGCCTGATATTTGATCACTCTGCCACAAGCAAAGAACACAAGTGCACAGGCTCGCCTTGCGGGTGAGAATTGCACATTCCCATCGAGGAGACGTTCTGACCCCCCTAAACTTCCCATGTCACTGCTTCTGCTTCTGTGAGCCCTGTGTTAAATCCCAAATGCCTCTATTGCCCTGAACCTGCTTTGTCCTGTTTCCTCTCTCCATCTTGCCTCATTCCTGCCACCTTGAAAGCAGGCTGTCTTCCTCCCTTTATTGCATGAATCCTGCTCACCACCACCCCCCGCCCCCCCCACCCCGAGGTGAGCCCTCCAGTTTTAACTGTAGCTCCAGCGCAGACCTCTCGCCTTCAGATTTAGGTTGACATATCTCCCTGCTTACCAGCCACCTCTGCTTGCATCTTCTTCAGGCACCTCCAGATAATTTTGTCCTAAACTGAATGTGTTATCATCTACCTCTATTATTATTCTTTCCTACTCATGTTACTTTTTTCCCGCCACTGATTTGATAAACACAGTCAATAGAACCCCTTTCCTCTGCCTCCTACTTCTTAAACCTGGTAGTTTATGGAAAACAAACAAAACAGTTTGCTTTTATTGCTGAAAATTTTTAAGTAGTGCTGAAAAATCAGAAACACTGGAAACTTTTTACAAATATGACTTCACTTTGGCATAGGCTCTAGGTTTGAATCCTGACTCTGCCATTTATAACTTTTGGAACCTTAAACAAGTTACTTTAGCATCTGTGCCTCAGTTTCCCCATCTGTGAAATGGGAATGATGGTAGTACTTACCTCAGAGGGTTCTGGTAAGAAAAAATGAATTGACAGTGTGTGGCATATACTAAGCCTTATATATGGGTTTGTTAAAAAAAGAAGAGAGGAAGGAAGAAAGAGAGGAAGGCAGGTTTTAGAAGTTAGAACCTGATGGTTTTTTAAAATGAAGTTTGATTTGAAATGTAAGAAACTAGAGATTGTTTTCAAGGCAGTGTGATAATAGTCCTTAAAGAAAATGTTATTAATGAAAAATATAAAAGTAAAGTCTTCAGATCTTTCAGCTAAGTGTTTCAGACGTTTAAAAAAAACCCTGCTCTTTTAAGTCTCAAGTCCTCCTTTAATTCCTTTGAAATGCAAGGAAAATAGTCTGACTTAAAAAAAATAAGGTTAAAAAAAAGCAACGGGATAAAGCTTTGCTTTGTTTGCACACCATCTTCTCCCTTGAGAATCAGTGTTTAACTGGTAGAATAAATAAATTTGTGTGTGCAGAATCTCCAAGTTTATGGTTTTATTCAAGTTTTAATAAGTTATTTTAAAACAAACTTGGGAAAGAGTAAGTAGGGATATTGAAAATAGTTACTTAATTTAAATGAGGCAGATGCTTATAGTAAAAAACATGAATATGTGCCTGAAATATAAATTAATTGGAAAAAATTGGTTGTATTAACTTGACAGCTTGTTGCCATTTCCTCATATCATAATATTTATGAAAGTAAGCTCATGGTGGGAGAAACTTTTTTTTTTTTTTTTTGGCGGTACGCGGGCCCCTCACTGTTGTGGCCTCTCCCGTTGCGGAACACAGGCTCCGGACGTGCAGGCTCAGCGGCCATGGCTCACGGGCCCAGCCGCTCCGCGGCATGTGGGATCTTCCCGGACCGGGGCACGAACCTGTGTCCCCTGCATCAGCAGGCGGACTCTCAACCACTGCGCCACCAGGGAAGCCCGGGAGAAACTTTTATACCTAAGTTTTACATTAGAATGTGGTTTTATTCTGAAAACCTATCATTCTGTACTTGCTCCACTACAAATTGCTATCTTAATAGATTTCAAAAAAAAAAAAAGACAGTTCTTTTGGATATCTTTGCTTTTACACAGAGTTATTCACAGGTCTTTGATTTTTTTTTTTTTAAGGTGTCATTGATTTTTTAAACCCCACATTTGTTTATTTATTTATTTTTGGCTGTGTTGGGTCTTTGTTTCTGTGCGAGGGCTTTCTCTAGTTGTGGCAAGTGGGGGCCACTCTTCATCGTGGTGCATGGGCCTCTCACTATCACGGCCTCTCTTGTTGCGGAGCACAGGCTCCAGACGCACAGGCTCAGTAGTTGTGGCGCACAGGCTTAACTGCTCCGCGGCATGTGGGATCTTCCCAGACCAGGGCTCAAATCCGTGTCCCCTGCATTAGCAGGCAGATTCTTAACCACTGTGCCACCAAGGGAAGCCCTGTCATTGATTTTTTAACGTTAGTTGTTTTTTTTTTTTAATTTTATTTTTGGCTGCATTGGGTCTTTTTGTTGCTGTGCATGGGCTTTCTCTAGTTGCAGCACACTGGTTTCTCATTGTGGTGACTTCTTGTTGTGGACCACGGGCTCTAGGTGTGTGGGCTTCCGTAGTTGTGGCTCATGGGCTGTAGAGCGCAGGCTCAGTAGTTGTGACGCACGGGCGTAGTTGCTCTGTGGCGTGTGGGATCTTCCCGGACCAGGGCTCGACCACATGTCCCCTGCAATGGCAGGCAGACTCTTAACCACTGTGCCACCAGGGAAGTCCTTGATATCTTATTTTACTGTCATTAACAACAGTTTACCAACTAAGCAATATTATGATCTTTGATTCCTCATAATACCTTAAAATAATTTCCTTATAATTTCTTAAAAAGAATTCAGAAGGTATTTTAGTGTTCAGATTTTAAGAAAAATGCATTTGCAGAAAGGATATTTAGTGAAATATATTTTAGGAGCACATTTAGCATTAAAAGTGTACAAGACTTCAGTTATGCAAGATGAATGAGTTCTGGGATCTAATGTATATAGCGTGGTGACAGTTACCAATACTGTATTGTATACTTGAAATTTGCTGAGAGGATAGATCTTAAGTTAAATCTTAACACACACACACACACACACACACACACACACACACACACACACACACAGAGTGGTGACTGTAGAGGTGACGGTTAAATTATTTAGCTTGATTGGGATGATCTTTTCACAGTGTATACATATATCAAAACATCAAGTTGTACACCTTAAATATATGTAATTTTTATATGTCAAAGATAATAAAGTAAAAAAAAAAAAAAAAAAAGCAGTGTGAATTAATCTGGTTGGGCTGATAGTATTGAGTATACTGAGAGATTTTTATCTCCGAAACCAAGCAGAGCAGAAATTTTCTCTTTCCCTCTCTCCCTCTTCTTCCCTCTCCCTCCCTCCCTCCCTCCCTCCCTCTTCTCTTTTTTAAAAATTATGAAATATTTCCAATATACAGAAATGAACAGACACTAAATAAGGAACACTCACATGAGCCATCCCCTGTCTCTAACAGATTTTAACGCTTCAGTCTTTTTACTTTGAAGAAAATATCACATGTACAGTAGGAGTCTCCTTGGATACCCCTCTCTTATCCCGTTCTCTTAACTTCCTTCTCCATAGATAACCAGCACTATGATGAATTTGGTGTTTATACTTCCTATGTATGTTTTTGTATTCTTACTACAAAGGCATTTATTCATAGATTAGAAATAATGATATTTTGCTTGTATTCAAAGTTCATATAAATTGTGCCACTTACGAAAGTTTCATTTATGTAAGTTATCATCCTTCAGCTTGTTTTTTTTTTTTTTTTTTTTCTTTTGCGGTACGCGGGCCTCTCACTGTTGTGGCCTCTCCCCGTTGCGGAGCACAGGCTCCGGATGCGCAGGCTCAGCGGCCATGGCCCACGGGCCCAGCCGCTCCGCAGCATGTGGGATCTTCCCGGACCGGGGCACGAACCCGCGTTCCCTGCATCGGGAGGCGGACTCTCAGCCACTGCGCTACCAGGGAAGCCCTAAGCAAATAATTTTTAAGAGTGTAAAGAGGTTTTGAGACCACAAAGTTTGAGGACTGCAGTTCTAGGGTATATACCTAAGCGTAGAAAGGCTGGTTGTAGGGAATGCCCAGCTTTCACTGCACGTCATATTGCCATATTTGCAAAGCTGTTATACGAGTTTATACTCTCAGCAGTAGTATAAGAGTTCTTGGTTCTCCACATTCAAGTGACCATTTGATATTGTCAGATCTTAACCATCTTTGCCAATGAGACAGATGTTAAATTGGAATCTCATTGTAAATTGAATATGCTTTTCCCTGCTTGCTAGTGATCTTGACCATCTTTTTTATCTTCATTGATCATATCTCTAGTTCATCTTCTGTGAAAAAAGTTTTTTTCTTATCATTTTTCCTGTCTGTGTTGTTCTTACTGATTTGTAGGAGTGTCTCCTCTCCTCTCCTCTCCTCTCCTTTCCCCTCTCTCCCTTCCATCCTGTCTCCCTGCCTCCCTCCTTCCCTTCCTTCCTTCCTTCCTTCCTTCCTTCCTTCCTTCCTTCCACATTCTGGTTACTAATCCTTTGTTGGTAACATGCATTGAAAAAAATTTTCTCCCAGTTTTGGGCTTGTCTTTTCATTTTGTTTATGTAGGTTGAACAGAATTTCCTTTGTTTTCTCTTCCAGTGTTATTGAGATGTAATTGACATACAGCACTGTACAAGTTTAAGGTGTACAGCATAATGATCTGACTTAAGTACATCATGAAATGATGACCGCAATAGGTTTAGTGAACATCCATCATCTCATATAGATGTAAAAGAAAAAGAAAAATGTATTTTTTCCTTGTGATGAGAACTCTTAGGATTTACTCTCTTAACAGCTTACATATGTAGCACACAGCAGTGTTGATTATATTAATCACATTTTACATTACATTATTTATCCTATAACTGGAAATTTATACCATTTGACCATCTTCATCCAGTTGCCCATCCCCTCAACCCTTGCCTCTGGTAACCACAAATCTGATCTCTTTTTCTATGAGTTTATTTATTTGTTTGTTGAAGTATAATGGACCTACAACACTATGTTAGTTCCTGGTGCACAACATAGTGATTCAGTATTTGTATACACTGCAGAATGATTACCATGATAAGTCTAGTTACCATCCCTTGCCATACAAAGATATTACATTTTTATTGACTATATTCCCCATGCTGTACATTTCATCCCCATGTTCTGTAACTGGAAGCTTGTACCTCTTAATTTCCCTCACCTATTTCACTCTTTTCATTCATGTTCATACCATTTAACTCAAGAACAGAATTTCCTGATTTTATTGTAGCCTAACATTAATCCCTTCCTTTATACTTATACTTTTTTGTGCCTTAAGGAATCTATCTCTACCTCGAATTAAAAAGATAAGCTCTTCATTTTCTTGTAAAAATGAAAAAGTCTTGAGTTTCACACTTAAGGTTTTAATCCATCTATAATTTATTTTTGTGCCTGGCATGAGATGAGAATCTCATTTCATTTTTTAAAAATATGCATCATTTATTGACTTTTTTCCCCCACTGATTTTTAAACATCAATTTTCCATTTTTATGTGAAGGTACTTACAGTCTATTCTGTTCTGTTGGTTTGTCCATTCTTTCATTACTCTCTCTTTCTCCTAATATGACTTTATATGGTCCTGATATGTGGTAAGTAAGTACATCCACCTTATTTTTCTTCAGAATTGTTTAACTATTCATGGGCTTTTATTGTTCCACAGAACTTTTAGGATGAGCTTCTTCAATGATGTGAAAAACTTTATTAGGTGTTTGTTGGAATTCATAAACAAATTTGGAGACATAAATATTCCATATACATTGCATATCTCCATTTATCTGGTCTTCCTTTCATTTCTTCAGTGTTTTATCATTTTCTCCATAAAGGATTTTCTTGTCTTTTCTTAGTTTAATTTCTAAGTAACATATTGTTTTTGTTGTTATTATAACTGGGAGATTTTTCTGTTATTCTAATTAGTTGTTACTGAGAATATATAAAAAGAACTGTTAAAACTCAATAACAAAAAGCCCATCAATCTGAGCAAAACCCAACTGAGCAAAAGGCCTAAACAGTTTAATGAAGAAAACATAAACGAAGATGGCCACGTGGGAAGACGTGGAGTTAGTGTCTCCCCACAACTAGGGCGCCTGCCAGCCCATGGTGGGGGACTCTGATGCCCAAGGAGTCGGGAAGAACCCCAAAGTGAACCGGTAGGATGTAGGGGGACTGAGGGGAAAGGAAAAGTGGAGGCCAGACAGGATCGGTGCCCCTGCGGCTGGGGAGATGAGGAGAGGCAGGTGGGGGGGACTCTCCAGGAAGAGCGGGAGAGGAGTGGAGGGCATTTGCCTGGCCCACTCGGGCCGGGGAGCCTGCTGAGCTCCGAGGCATATCCCCTGCCCTCCAAGTCCCCTCCAGGCTGCGTGGGTCCTTGGGGGCACAGGAGGGAGGCAGGGGAGAGCAGGAGAGACAGGTGGGAGGGGCCCTCCCAGACTGGAGGAGCAGGAGAGGAGAGGAGGGCATTTGCCCCACCCACTCGAGCCCAGGAAGCCTGCTGGACTCCCAGGTGAGGTTCGCTGCCCTCTGAGACCAGGGGTGGGGGACATGCCTGGGCCCCTTCTGTTCCTTGAGCCTAAGCCCCGCCCCCCACAGCCCCCAGAGCCTTTTCCAGACCTGTGGGTCCTGAGCATTGGCCCCGCCCACCACCCAAACCTCGCCCTTGCTTAGGCCCCGCCCTCCACAGCCAAGGCCTTCCCCACCCACCTTTTTTAAAATTTTCCCTCCTCCTCTTTTTTACTATTGTAGTACTGATGTACCTTCCAGTTGTTTATTCATCTGTATTTTTATTTTTATATTCTTCCTAACATATCTGTTAGTTTCCTAGTCTAATTTTATTTTTTTCTTTGTTGTGTGTTTTTTTGTTTGTTGTTTTTTGTTTGTTGTTTTTGCTGCCCCAGGTGGCTTGCAGGATCTTGGTTCACGAGCCCAGGGTCAGGCCGAAGCTCCTGTGGTGGGAGCTCCGAGTCTGAACCACTGGACTAACAGAGAACCTCAGACCCCAGGGAATATTCATCTGAGTGAGGTCTCATGGAGTTCCTCATCTCAGCACCAAGACCCAGCTCTACCCAATAGCCTACAAACCCTAGTGTTAGAAGCCTCAGGCCAAACAACCAGTAAGACAAGAACACAATCCCACTCATTAAAAAAAAAAAAAAAAAAGACACAGCAAAAAAATATATCACAGATGAAGGAGCAAGGTAAAAACCTACAAGACCAAATAAATGAAGAGGAAATAGGCAATCTGCCTGAAAAAGAATTCAGAGTAATGATAGTAAAGATGATCCATAATTGTGGAAATAGAATGGAGGCATGGATTGAGAAAATACAAAAAATGTTTAACAAAGATCTAGAAGAACAAACAGAGATGAACAACACTAGGAAAAATCAATAACAGAATAACTGAGGCAGAAGAACGATTAAGTGGGCTAGAAGACAAAATGGTAGAAATAACTGCTGAGGAGCAGAGAAAAGAATGAAAAGAATTGAAGACAATCTCAGAGACCTCTGGGACAACACTAAACACACCAACATTAGAATTCTAGGGGTCCCAGAAGAAAAAGAGAAAAAGAAAGGGTCTGAGAAAATATTTGAAGAGATTATAGTCGAAAACTTCCCCAACATGGGAAAGGAAATAGTCAACCAAGTCCAGGAAGCACAGAGAGTCCCATACAGGATAAACCCTAGGAAAAACACACCAAGACACATATTAATCAAACTAACAAAAATTAAATTCAAACAAAACATATTAAAAGCAGCAAGGGAGAAACAAAAAATAACATACAAAGGAATCCCCGTAAGGTTATCAGCTGATTTTTCAGCGGAAACTCTGCAGGCCAGAAGGGAGTGGCAGGATATACTTAAAGTGATGAAAGAGGAAAACCTACAACCAAGATTACTCTACCCAACAAGGATCTCATTCAGATTCGACGGAGAAGTCAAAAGCTTTTCAGACAAGCAAAAGCTAAGAGAATTCAGCACCACCAAACCAGTTTTACAACAAATGCTAAAGAAACTTATCTAAGCAGGAAACACAAGAGAAGAAAAAGACCCACAAAAAACCCCCCGAAATTAAGAAAATGGTAATAGGAACATACATATCAATAATAACATTGAATGTAAATGGATTAAATGTCCCAACCAAAAGATACAGACTGGCTGAATGGATACAGAAACAAGACCCATATATATGCTGTCTACAAGAGACCCACTTCAGACCTAGGGACACATACAGACTGAAAGTGAAGTGATGGAAAAAGATATTACATGCAAACAGAAATCAAAAGAAAGCTGGAGTAGCAATACTTGTATCAGGTAAAATAGACTTTAAAATAAAGACTGTTACAAGAGATAAGGAGGGACACTACATAATGATCAAAGGATCAATCCAAG
Source organism: Pseudorca crassidens (assembly GCF_039906515.1). Taxonomy (NCBI): domain Eukaryota; kingdom Metazoa; phylum Chordata; class Mammalia; order Artiodactyla; family Delphinidae; genus Pseudorca; species Pseudorca crassidens. The sequence goes on along the minus strand of NC_090303.1, from coordinate 18,140,118 downwards.
AAGAAGGTATAACAATTATAAATGTTTATGCACCCAACATAGGAGCACCTGAATACATAAGGCAAATGCTAACAACCATGAAAGGAGAAATGGACAGTAACACAATAATAGTAGGGGATTTTAACACCCCACTTACACCAATGGACAGATCATCCAAACAGAAAATAAATAGAGAAACACAAGCTTTAAATGACACAATAGACCAGATAGATCTAATTGATATTTATAGAACATTCCAACCAAAAGTGCCAGAATACACTTTCTTCTCAAGTGGACATGGAACATTCTCCAGGATAGATCACATCTTGGGTCACTGATAATCAAGCCTTGGAAAATTTAAGAAAATGAAATCGTATCAAGCATCTTTTCTGACCACAGCGCTATGAGATTGGAAACCAATTACAGGGAAAAAACCGTAAAAAACACAAATACATGGAGGCTAAACAGTGCAAAACACAAATACATGGAGGCTAAATAACCAAGAGATCACTGAAGAAATCAAAGAAGAAATTAAAAAATACATAGAAACAAATGACAATGAAAACACGATGACCCAAAACCTATGGGACGCGGCAAAAGCAGTTCTAAGAGGGAAGTTTATAGCAATTCAGTCTCACCTCAAGAAACAAAAATCTCAAATAAACAATCTAACCCTACACTTAAAACAACTAGAGAAAGAAGAAATGTACAAATTCTTGGGTAGGTACAACTTTCCAAGACTGAACCAGGAAGAATTAGAAAATATAAACAGACGTATCACAAGTAATGAAATTGAAACTGTAATTAAAAATCTTCCAACAAACGGAAGTCCAGGACCAGATGGCTTCACAGGCAAATTCTGTCAAACATTTAGAGAAGAGCTAACACCTATCCTTCTCAAACTCTCCCAAAGAATTGCAGAGGGAGAAACACTCCCAAATTCATTCTATGAAGCCACTATCACCCTGATAACAAAACCAGAAAAAGATATCACAAAAAAAGAAAATTATAGACCAATATCACTGATGAACATAGATGCAAAAATCCTGAACAAAATACTAGCAAACAGAATGCAACAGCACATTAAAAATATCCTACACTATGATCAAGTGGGATTTATCCCAGGGATGCAAGAATTCTTCAATATATGCAAATCAATCAATGTGATACACCACATTAAGAAATTAAGGAATAAAAACTATATGATCATCTCAATAGATGCAGCAAAAGCTTTTGACAAAATTCAACATCCATTTATGATAAAAACTCTCCAGAAAATGGGCATAGAGGGCACCTACCTCAACATTATAGAGGCCATATATGACAAACCCACAGCAAGCATCATACTCAATGATGAAAAACTGAAAGCATTTCCACTAAGATCAGGAACAAGACAAGGATGTCCACTCTCGCCACTCTTATTCAGCATAGTTTTGGAAGTCCTATCCACAGCAATCAGAGAAGAAAAAGAAAGAAAAGGAATACAGATTGGAAAAGAATAAGTAAAACTGCCACTGTTTGCTGATGACATGATACTATATGTAGAAGATTCTAAAGATGACACCAGAAAACTACTGGAACTAATCAATGAATTTGGTAAGATTGTGGGATACAAAATTAATGCACAGAAATCTCTGGCATTCCTATACACCAACAGCGAAAAATCAGAAAGAGAAATTAAGGAAACACTCCCATTTACCACTGCAACAAAAAGAATAAAATACCTAGGAATAAACCTGCCTAAGGAGGCAAAAGACTTGTGCTCAGAACACTATAAAACACTGATGAAAGAAATCAAAGATGACATAAACAGTTGGAGAAATATACCATGTTCTTGGATTGGAAGAATCAATATTGTGAAAATGACTGTACTACCCAATGCAATCTACAGATTCACTACAATTCCTATCAAACTACCAATGGCATTCTTCACAGAATTAGAACAAAATTTTCCAATTCGTATGGAAACACAGAAGACCCCAGATAGCCAAAGCAATCTTGAGAAAGAAAAATGGAGCTGGAGGAATCAGGCTCCCTGCCTTCACACTATACTACAAAGCTACAGTAATCAAGACAGTATGGTACTGGCACAAAAACAGAAATATAGATCAATGGAACAAGATAGAAAGCCCAGAGGTAAACCCACACACCTATGGTCAACTAATCTATCACAAAGTAGGCAAGGATATACAATGGAGAAAAGACAGTCTCTTCACTAAGTGGTGCTGGGAAAACTGGACAGCTACATATAAAAGAATGAAATTAGAACACTCCCTAACACCATACACAAGAATAAACTCAAAATGGATTAATGACCTAAATGTAAGACTGGACACTATAAAACTCTTAGAGGAAATCATAGGAAGAATACTGTTTGACATAAATCACAGCAAGATCTTTTTTGATCCACCTCCTATAGTAATGGCAATAAAAACCAAAAATAAATAAATGGGACCTAATGAAACTTAAAAGCTTTTGCACAGCAAAGGAAACTATAAACAAGACGAAAAGACAACCCTCAGAATGGCAGAAAGTATTTGCAAATGAAACAACAGGCAAAGGATTAATCTCCAAAATACACAAACAGGTCATGGAGCTCAATATCAAAAAAGCAAACACTCCAGTTAAAAAATGGGCAGAAGACCTACATAGGCATTTCACTAAGGAAGACATACAGATGGCCAAGAGACACATGAAAAGCTGCTCAACATCACTAATTATTAGAGAAATGCAAATCAAAACTACAGTGAGGTATCACCTCACACTTGTCAGAATGGCCATTATCAAAAAATCTAGAAACAATAAATTCTGGAGAGGGTGTGGTGAATAGGGAATCCTCCTGCACTGTTGGTGGGAATGTAAATTGATACAGCCACTATGGAGAACAGTATGGAGGTTCCTTAAAAAACTAAAAATAGAAGTACCATATGACCCAGCAATCCCACTACTGGGCATATACCCTGAGTAAACCATAATTCAAAAAGAGGCATGTACCACAATGTTCACTGTAGCTCTATTTACGATAACCAGGACATGGAACCAACCTAAATGTCCATCGACAGATGAATGGATAGAGAAGATGTGGCACATATACACAATGGAATATTACTCAGCCATAAAAAGAAACGAAATTGAGTTATTTGTAGTGAGGTGAATGGACCTAGAGTCTGTCATACAGAGTGAAGTAAATCAGAAAGAGAAAAACAAATACCGTATGCTAACGCATACATATGGAATCTTAAAAAAAACAAAAAAATGGTACTGATGAACCTAGTTGCAGGGCAGGAATAAAGAAGTAGACATAGAAAATGGACTTGAGGACATGGGCTGGGAGGGCGAAGCTGGGGTGAAGTGAGAGTAGCATCGACATATATACGCTACTGAATGTAAAATAGTAGTGGGCTGGGGTAGGGAGGATGGGAGGGAGGCTCAAAAGGGAGGGGATATGGGAACATGTGTATGCATATGGCTGATCTGCTTTGTTGAGCAACAGAAACCAACACAGTATTGTGAAGCAATTATACTCCAACAAAGATCTATTAAAAAAAACCGAAAAGGGCTTCCCTGTTGGGGCAGTGGTTGAGAGTCTGCCTGCAGGGGACACGGGTTCGTGCCCCAGTCCGGGAAGATCCCACATGCCGCAGAGCAACTGGGCCCGTGAGCCATGCCCGCTGAGCCTGCGCGTCCAGAGCCTGTGCTCCGCAACAGGAGAGGCCACAACAGTGAGAGACCCGCGTACCACAAAAAAACAAAAACAAAAAAACCCAAAAAACAAATGTCATTTGGAGTACTAAAGACTTGGGAAGTCCTTTAATTAATAAACCTGTTTTATTAAAAAAAAAAAAAGACTTAATGGCCAATAAGCCCATGGGAGGGTGCTCAGTATTTTTAGTTATTAAGGAAATTAACATTAAAACCACAGTGAGTTGCCACTAAACACAAGAATGGCTAAAATGACATACCTTATGTTAGCAAAGAGATAGAGCAGCTGGAAGTCTTGTTTATTTCCTATGAGAGTATGAAATGGTACAAAGCGTTAGGAAATCCGCAGGTTTTTATAAGGTTAAACATTCACTCACCTATGAACCAGCATTCCCACTCTAGGCATCTGCTTAAGAAAAGCAAATGTATATGTTCACAAAACGATTTGTATAAAAATATTTATAGAAGTTTTATTCACAGTAGCCCAAACTGGAAAAAAAAAAATCAACAGGAGAATGAATAAACAAATTGTAGTGCATTCACACAATGAAATACTACTCAGCAATAAAAAAGAACTATTGATCCTCTCAACAGTGAGAATAAATCTCACATTTATATGAAATTCACGGAACAGCAGAGCTAAGCTGTGGTGGTAGAAATCCTAACAGTAGTTTCCTAAGGGATAGTGGGAATTGACGGTAAGGGGGCTTGTGGAACCTTTCCAGGGTGTTGGAAATGTTTTATATCTTGATTGGAGTGTTGGTTATATAGGTGTATGCATGTGTCAGAACTCAGCGAGTTGTGCATTTCATTGTATGTCAGTTTCACCTTGATTAAAAGTAAAACCGTTGGAAACATGGATGCTTTTGAAATTCTCTTTTCCACATTTTAATTGAGAAGTGTCATTGCTTTCTGCACTGATTATCTTGTGAAATTTTTCATTATTTTTGCTGGAAACTAGCATCTGGGTTACATTTTTGTAGTTTTGGGGCATAAGTGGGACTTATTTTTGCAGCTTGTACAAAAAGCCAAATGCCAGTCAGTCAAGGTCTACTGTTTTTAAGTCCATTTTACGTTTCAGCTGGTAATGTATTTTAATTTATGGGTTTCATAAATACAATATGTATATAAATTATCACTTACACTTGTCCAAATAATCTTTAAGTATCAGGGAATACCCTTATTGTACTAATTTTTCATTAACACTTTTCATTCAGTATTTGTTGAACCAAATACATATTATATCAAGCAGTGTTCTAGGCACTGGGGATACAGTAGTAAAACAGCCAAGGAAGGATACTGCCCTCTCAGTAGTGTACAAAAAAACACAGTAAACATAATGTACTAGATGTCTTCTGATAATGCTTGGAAGAAAAGAAGCAGGATGATGTGATTGAGAGGACCTGGAGAATGTTTAGAGAAAGGCTTCTTTAGGAGGAGACATTTGAGCTGAGCCTAGAATAGCAGGAACATCTTAATTCTGTGAAGACAAGGGGGAGGATTTGAATATGGTATTTTCTAAAACTGTACTTTTATGATTAGGCCAACCTTAATCACATTGCCCTGATTGTTTTCTCAGTCTTCATTTCAGAGCCCTTTATTTTCCTTAATTACCGTTTTCTGGGTCTGTTTTACTGTGACTTCAGGGATGTGTGACAGTTCAAACTCTCCGAGCTTTTGGTTTTCCTAGTATTGTTAGTGGTCTAGTCTGGAGTATTCACTCTTAAAACAAAACATTAGTTTCCATAAATCTGCTTCGCACATACATACTTGCACATACTTGATCCTATAAGTTTAGAATAGACAGTTTTAGCATATGTGGAAGCAGAGATTGAATTGATGTAATTTTTTTTTAATTAATTTATTTTTGGCTGTGTTGTGTCTTCGTTGCTGCACGCAGGCCCTCTCTAGTTGCAGCGAGTGGGGCTATTCTTTATTGCGGTGCATGGACTTCTCATTGCTGTGGCTTCTCTTGTTGCGGAGCACAGGCTCTAGGCATGTGGGCTCAGTAGTTGTGGAACGCAGGCTCTAGAGCGCAGGCTCAGTAGTTGTGGCGCACAGGCTTTAGTTGCTCCGCGGCATGTGGGATCTTCCCGGACCAGGGCTAGAACCCGTGTCCCCTGCATTGGCAGGTGGATTCTTAACCACTGTGCCACCAGGGAAGTCCCTGAATTGATGTAGTTTTGACAATGACCTTTCCCATCTCCTGCTTTTCTTCTGAGCCCACATTTTAAAATCCTAAAAGTATTTGGGAGCCTTTTTCCTCGACATTGGTATTGCATCAGCTCTGTGTGTGGTTTTATATGCTTAGCTACCTTAGGACTCTGCTAGCTAAAGCTATATTTTTCTTCCTGTTCCTAAGAGGGTAGAATCCTCATGAATTAAAAAGTAAAGATGGCTTCCCTGGTGGTGCAGTGGTTGAGAGTCCGCCTGCCGATGCAGGGGACACAGGTTTGTGCCCCGGTCCGGGAGGATCCCACATGCCGCGGAGTGGCTGGGCCCGTGAGCCATGGCTGCTGAGCCTCCATGTCCGGAGCCTGTGCTCCGCAACGGGAGAGACCACAACAGTGAGAGGCCCGCATACCGCAAAAAAAAAAAAAAAAAAAAAGGGACTTCTTAAGCCCGTGCGCCACAACTACTGAACCTGCGAGCCACAGCTACTGAGCCCACGTGCCACAACTACTGAAGCCCACGTGCCCTAGAGCCCGTGCTCCCCGACAAGAGAAGCCACCACAATGAGAGGCCCGTGCACCACAACGAAGAGTGGCACCAGCTCACCGTGACTAGAGAAAGTCCGCGCGCAGCAACGAAGACCCAACACAGCCAAAAAAAAAAAAATTAATAAATTAAAAAAAAAACAGTAGAGAATCAAGTTCCTTTGTAAGCAAAAGTAACTAGGAGTGTATTTTCCCCCTATGGTAATAGTTATATTTTATGACCTCAGTATTTTAGAATATCAGTTATATTTTGAGGAGTTTGCTTTGTGAATAGAAAGAACAAAACCGTGCATCTTTTTAGTGGTCTTTAAAGCTGGCATTTTTTAAAAGCTGAATGTCTGTTTCATTTCATTCAGCCCTACCTGCAGCCATGCTCTGTGTGTAGGGTAGGTTGATGCCTGATCTCATGCTGTATAATCAAAAAGGAAGAAGAAAATTGGTCCCCCAAATGCCAGCCTCTCAAACAGTTCCCATCATGTCCAGTCAGAAGTACTGTGAGCAGACATGGCTTTAACAAAGACACAGAAAATATAGTCCTTTTCAATGTCAAAAATTAAACCTGTATAAAAAAGTTTGAAAATTATGCCTGTTACATTAATTAGCAAAATATTTCAGGTTTTGTTGTTTATTTGCTTTCGTTGCTGTTGATATTTTAAAAAGTTAATTCTTCCTTGGTTCAAGGGTGAGCCTTATTTCAGTTTTAATTTTTGAAGCCCAGGCATAAGAGAAATTAATTTACTCTGAGCTAAGTATTTATTCTATCAAATATAATTAGTTAACACGGTTTCAATTGACATAATTTCTAGAATCTTTTATTTAGACAGCAGATTCGGAAAGTGTTTATTGCTAGAAAAGGCGACTCATAGGAGGCTAGGTGTGCTAATTATTGTGCTGACTCCAAGATTGTTGTGTACATCTCACTTCAGGGCATATGAACACTCTTCTGCAAAAGTCCATTTAACCAGTGTGGCTCCAATATAGATAGGGTGGCTGTGTGTGTGTGTGTGTGTGTGTGTGTGTGTGTGTGTGTGTGTGTGTGTGTGTGTGTGTGTGTGTGTTTAATGACCATAAATCACAACTCAGCGCTCTTATTTCTTTAATCTGGAACTTCTCTCCCAGCATTATGCTCAGAGGTGCAAACTGTCTGCATGACTATCAACCTGGCTTTCCTTTCTGAAGGCCAAACTCGTTGGTTCATGCTTTCAGTTGACTGCTTTTGTTTTTATAGAATTTCTTAAGTTTTCTAGTTTTCTACGGAACTTCTCTTTTTACCTAAATTTTTCTGTTAGGGCAGCTGCGTGTGTGGCATAAGCCCTTGCAGTCATAGTATGTGAAAATACCCCCAACTTGGTCAAGCTCTTCAGAGGCAGGGACTCTGTCACATTCCCAGTGCCCGGCATCCACATCCAATAAACAGTGGAATAAGTGGGACAAGGAGACTTGCTCAGTTTACTTCACAGAGTTGATTGATTCACGCCACAGCTGTTTACTCAGTGCCTCTTATCTACCAGGCACTGCTTATCTTGGGCTTCAGGCATAAAGAGGTGAGAAGATAAGCAGGTCCTGCTGGCTCCGCGAAACTCCAGTCACAGGTGTGGGAGGCTGTTTTCAGTGCTAGGAACAGAGAGGCTCATTCAGCCACCTCAAGTAGTAGAGAGTTTTTCCTGTAAGGATACTCCAGGATTAAAGAAGACTTGAATCAGTTATACTTCTGGGGGCTGAGGAATTAAGATCCGTCTAATTTGGGAACTGATGGGATCTCTGGATAGACAAGTGCAAAGACATTCATAGGAACACAGGACTCTCCGTATTGCGCTGGAATGGCGCTTGGGAGAAAGTCAAACCTACATAAACATTTCTGTATTTTTCCTTAGGATTCATTAAGATCTTAGGTTATATCTCCTTAAAATGTTAGGGGCGTTTAGTGTATTCTTAAATCATATGTTTCTCCAGGCAGATAATACGTTTGCTATATTTTTCCTTCTATATTCTCCTAATGTGTGTGTGTGTGTGTGTGTGTGTGTGTGTAAACACACTTACAGAATATCTATAGAATAGGAAAATATAAAGGTGGAAACCAAGAGTCTGAGGAAACCTAATTTGACTTAGCACATTTTAAAGCATCATCTATTAACTTTTTTGTGAATTTGTGCTGCTGTTTACTTTGTATATGCAAAAAATGTAATGTTAAGATTGGTAATATTAGCTCATAGTAAACATCAGTCTCATATTTGAATAGGAATTTATAGTTTACGGGCACTTTCAAAGATGTTTATTTATTTTTTCATAAAACCCCCCTTGAATTACGGAGGGCAGATCTTACCTTGCATGTTTTTTAAATTGAGGATTTAGGTCAAAGTTATACGATTCATCCAAGCTTTCCGGGAAGGCGATGGGGCCAGCAGTGGAGCCCACGTCTCCTGACCCCAGTCGGCGCCCGGTGGTGCGTCCTTCCTCACCTTCCTCCTGCTCCCCTTCCCTGTACTTGGGTTCCTGGGAGAGAAAACACCAGGCACCCCAAGCCCAGCTGCACATCGCTTTACTTACAGCAGAGTCTCCACCCTGAATCTCAATCTTCTTCCCCATTTTGGTAACTAAACTAAAAAGGCTAGAAAAATTGTGAAGGTTACTGTTAGCTTGCCAAGAGTTGGTACAGGAAACACTTGTGTTTCATCCCTGCAAGTGGATATGAAGGGATATGTTTTGAGGGATTGGAGTTTTGGTAATTTTGTCAAAACCCAGTGTTTACCTTAACTACTGGGTACCACATGCCTGGTGCCCCCATCTTCTTAACTGCCCAGTCCTGTGCCCCATTTACTATTGGGAAATGGAAGTCACAGTCATAGAACTTCTCTATGCACAATTTAAACATTGATATAATTTCTAGCAAAAATATAAAGGAGAAATGAAGCAATTAATTTATAGTAAGTAAAATGTGTTTCAGCAGAAGACATAATGCACTTAGATTCTCCCACTTACATGTAGAATCACTAAGAATATGAAAGCTGCAAATGTAGTCTGATCAGGTGTATTGTACTGGTTATTCAGATACCACAAGTGATACATCAGTGACATGATTTTTTGAAATGATGAGCATCTATTAGTAAAATTCCAAACAAAACAAAAATACCCCCCAAAACCCCCAAATTCCCCCCAACATTGATTTATGTTGTATTTGTGTTGTAGAAAATCTGATGTATATTAAAACTGCATATAATAATCGTATTTATGTATAAACAGTGTTAGAATTTAGGCTCAGGTGGTTATAAATTGACTCGTTTGCCAACATGAATGTCCAGTGGGATATGTGAAAGTAGTGCAGGACAAGAGTTTTGGGATTCATGACAGTTCTCTGTGGTACAGGATTGTCCTGTACGTGGTCTGTCAAATGCCAAGGATGTCTTCTGAATTATTGTGACAGTTGAAAAAATTGCTCCCACAACTTTAGAATACACCTCCTGGATGGTGATGCCACTTCGTTGAAAATCTCTGCCTTAAACACTTCAGAAAGACACAGGGAATTCGCCGGCAGTCCAGTGGTTAGGACTCCATGCTTTCACAGCTGAGGGCTGGGTTCAATCCCTGGTCAGGGAACTAAGATCCAACAAACTGTGCAGTGTGGCCAAAAAAAAAAAAAAAGCACAGAAACCTAAGGGACCGCAAGGGAACAAAGATGTCCCAACATTTCAAACCAGAAGCTCACAGTGCTGTGATTTCATTGTCTAGAGAGACTAGAGGGGGAGGAGAGTGTCTGCTCTGTTTTTTGCCCCAAGGCTGAGATATGCTTTTTACCTTCATCTTGCCCTGGGCAGCCAGCACTATCTATTCTGCATTCCTGTGGTTGAAGTTTCCCCTGTCCTTGTAGCTTGCTGGGGAGGCTTTTTTTAGACTAGTTCTGAAGGAGTTGTGCAAAAGGGGGTTGAAGGTGTCCAAGAAAACTGATGGAAGTTTTTTTGTGCGTGCGATATATAAAATATAACTACACTTTACCTGATGAAAGGTTTTTATATAAGTAATTTGTGACTTTGCAGCTATATGGCTGAATTATTTTGGTATATAAGTAGTGGGAATTTTCTCTTGCTCTGTTTAGAGTATATAATTTTGCTATACATTATAGTGTTTTAATAATTGGGTTTGTGAATGATTTCACACAGTTAATCCTTAATAACAATGGAGATCAATATGGAAGGGAATAATTATCTATTACGTGGTGATTTCAGGTGTCAGTATTTTTGCTTTCTGTTCTTGGTGGGGCAGCATTTTGGTGCTAGAAGTGCCTGCATTGGAATTCTCAAGCTCTGCCACAGGGTGACTATGTGATCTAAAGCAAACTAATCCATATCTCTGAACCTTACTGTAAAATGTCATCAGTAATGTTGCAAGGATTAGTGTGAAACATCTGACAGTTTTCTTCTAGTACTTATTCCGAAGCATCTATATTTTTTGTGCTCTGTAACCATAATGCTGACAAAAATTTTAAGTCTTCTTTTTTTACTTGACCTATTTCCATAGTGTAAACAGTCTTTATAATTACTGTTTTAAAAGTATTGAAGTATTAAAAAGTATCATAGTAGACCCATGACATCCTGCTACTAAAATATACAGTGTAATACATGATGTCCTTTCTGTATATAATATGAATTGTAAACTTACCTGCTTCTCTCAAGAAATAAAGTTTTTAAAAACCTGATGTCTTGAGATAACTGTAAGGTATCTATAAGCAAAACCAAGAAGAAACAACAGAGCTAAGTTGAATGCAGGGCGTGGGCCAAGGGTGGGCTTACCAGCTGAGCAATGCACTCCCATACACCAGCCTGAAATTGCAGCCTTCCACAGATAGACCTTTGGGTCGCACAAAAATTGTCAAAACCACAAATATACCATCCTTTACCTAATAATGATATCAGTATATGTGAGCATTTTTAGTTTTGTTTCCAAATATTTTCACTGTAAAAATGATGCTGTTGAATAGATGTGTGTGCGTGTGCACGGACGTGTGTGTATCTTTTTCCTTCTCTAGTAATACTTCTTTAGGATAAATCTCTTAAAAGTAGAGTTACTCTCTTAAAGGAGACCCACCTTTTACGACACTAGATGTAATTGCCAAATTGTTTACAAAAATATTATATAGATTGGCACTGTCCCAGTTAAGTAGTTTCAGCCACACATAACTAGGGATTTTCATTTAAAGTGTGTTGGGGGGACCAATTTAACAGGTGAAATATTGATTTTAATTTATATTTCTTTGGCTACTAGTGAATTAAAACATTTAATTTTCATATATTAATGGTTTTTCTTCTTGCATTATTTATTCATTCATATCTTTCTCCTATTTAATTTATGGGATCACTTAACAATTTAGGTCGTTTTCAGGGTTTTGGATAAATTAAAATTTTATCTAATCATATTATTCCGCTTTTCTCTTTCAGCTCCAGTAATAAACCGATTTACGAGGCGTGCCTCAGGTAAGTCTGATGATGGATTTTGCTCACTAATGGTGACATTTTTAAAATGGATTGGATAAGAAGGTATGAAAAGAATAATTGCTATAGAGTAATAACTTACTTGTCAGTCATTTTCCCAGAAAACACAACCATCTGATAAAATCAAGAACTAGGAAATAATTGGAAATACACACTGAGTGGCTAAACTTAAAACCACACTGTGCACTGAGGCTAATGGATGGAGACTCTTGCCCCAATTTGTTTATTTCTGATCTTGATAAATTATTATCTACATGGTTATCTGGTTTGCCAGTCACAGTTTAGAAGAAGTAATTTAGAAGCTGGGTAAAGGACACTCTAGAAACAGGGAGGGATGGAGAGTTTTTAATAAAGGACAGGAAAACTCATAACACTCCGATATAAGACCTTGTCATCATGGGGTCCCATTCAGAATAGGAGCAAATTGCTTTATATTTGTTCCTGCCCCAGGGGCTATTGCTGTCCTAGAGATACCACAGTAACCTTCTGCATATTCACAGTGAGGGCGACCTTAACCATTGACAGGTGCTTAAATTTGGTTCACTATACTGGGCACCACCTGCATTACATTGGTGGGAAGTAAAGCATTTCTATCCTAAATGAGTTTGGGAGCTGAAATGGATAAATTATTGTTTGGAAAATTCACTTTTGTGAAATACCTTCTTCTCTAAAGATAGAGGACAAGTGAAGTACTACCATGTTTGGTTTGAGAAAGTGACTTTCTTTTATATATAACTGGAATTTTTTCGTTGAAAAACACAAGAAATAATTTCAAACAGATCATCTTTGACATTTATATAATACAAATGAGTCATTTGTTTCATAAAATTACCTAATTTCCATCTGTGCTATATTATTAAATGTGTTTTAAGATTGAGTTTTATTTTTAATTTGTCAGCAGTTACTGGCATAATTTACTCTTATTATGTGGTGACCAGGTCTATAAGGAAAAAGACAGGGATTAGGATAATACGCTGTATTGTGATGGTACCTACTTTATCCTCCTGAGCTTTTTGTAATGTTGAGGCATATCTATTTTTAATGTTGAAAACAAAGTGTAGATTACAATGCCTTTCATGGAATGAGAGATTATGTCAGTAAGGCATCAATCAGACTTTATCCCAGAGTAGAGCTATCAAGAGTGATCATATTCTGGTGTAATATGTAGTCTTTCATGAGCAGTGGTGGAAACAGAGAGGAACAATAAGACAGAATCAGTAGTGAGATATCTTGTCTCCGTGATGTAAGATTCTTTCTGTAGGAACATAGTTAAGACTCTTAGAATAAATTGTCTCTCTTTCTGCCTCAAACTGACATGAGACATTTATTTCTGGGCAAATTCCATTAATATTTGTTGTTCAGTATACTTAGCATCAGTTGAAGGATCAGGGGCTCTAGTATATAGGTTCGTTTTGAAACACCCTATTTCACTCCCCACCACCACTGTTGAATCTGTGTCCAGTGTATCTCAGCAAGATTGGCTGGAAATGTAGAGAAGCTAGAATGCCGGCAAAGAAATACACGTTCAAGTCAAATGTTGCATTTATTCCAAGTGACAGGCAATAGGAAATGCCATTGAAAACAACAGGGAGCAGTTCGATTTAAAGAAAAATGAAATGATACCACGTTCAGGAGTCATGTTGTAAAAGCCTTAAAAAGTGTAAATATTGTTACCCTAATAATATAACATGCTGGAAAGCACTATGAGAATGAATTTTGACATTAATTATTGGAAGGAAAAGAGAATTGACTTATGGAATACTCCTGATGGGTCAGTCACTGTGGTAAGCATTTTATACACATTTTCAGTCTTTCAGGCAAGGGAAATAAAATTATATTTACTGCCTTGGGTAAGAAGAACAATGGTCTTTGTCTAAAACTTTTTTAACAAAGAAAGCAGAAACTGTCTTAAGACATCTTGGGGAGGAAATTTACAGTTCTCTTTGTTAATTTAATCTAGTGGTGAAAAGTAATTCAATGCAGTAGTAGACTTCAATTTCTTTGGAAGTAGCATTTCCTGAACATAAAAAAAATAGACATCTACTTAAAATAGGGAAATTCGTATCTGATAATTAAAAATATTTCTTAGGATATCTTTTTTTGATAAAGTTTTAATTCAGAAATACTTTTTCTTTTCAGAAATAAATTGTAACTTTAAATTTGTAATGTGATACCTGTAATTTAAGGGAAAAAAATAAGTCAACCAGATATGTAGGATACAAGAGTTTACTTCTTGATACAAGAGTTTATTTCTTACTCGTCTATTTTTATTAAAATTTATTTTATTTATTTATTTTTGGCTGCATTGGGTCTTCGCTGTTGCGCGTGAGCTTTCTCTAGTTGCTGCAAGCGGGGGTGACTCTTCGCTGCGGTGCAGGCTTCTCATTGCTGTGGCTTCTCTTGTTGTGGAGCACGGGCTCTCGGTGCCCGGCATTCAGTAGTTGTGGCGCGCAGGCTCAGCAGTTGCGCAGGGCTTAGTTGCTTCGTGGCATGTGGGATCTTCCCGGACCAGGGATGGAACCTGTGTCCCCTGCATTGACAGGTGGATTCTTAACCGCTGTGCCACCAGGGAAGCCCCTTACTTGTCTATTTTTTAATAATAATTACAACAATAAGTACTGTATGTATACATTATAACAATAAATATACTATGTGTAGTGCTAGGTATTCAATCACTTTTGATTGAATGAAAATTTAAAAATAGTGTGTTATGATATATTCCTGATTTGACTGAGTTTCCTACATCTTTGAGGTTTTGGCTTTTGATATTCATACCGTACCTATCAAAAGTAAATATTTCAACCTGAATACTTCAAACAAAACATTTCTCCCTTTTATACATTTTTCTTTTGTTATGGTTCATGAGGATGAGGGCAGTGTTTATATTAAGGATGTGTTTAACAAATACATAATTTCAGATCATTTTTATAAATAACACTGTTTCTGCTGAACTCTCCTCATGTGTTTTCAGTGCCTGCCCACAAACCTGTTTGTTTTTATTTCTATAAGTAAAAGGAATCAGTTTCACTCAGTATTTTCAAACAAAATTCATTCCTAGAATTTTAAGAGTTTGTAGTGGTTTCAGGGTTTCATAAGTTAGTTTTCCACTTGGTTCAGGAATGAAAGGCGTGTAGTGGAGTGTGATTAATGGATAAAAACAGGTGGGCATTTGGAACAGTAGGGTCTTGCCTTATACGGTAGAGAGGATAAGTTCTACAAAACTTATGATGATGAAACTGTCAGATTTTTTTTTTTTAACATCTTTATTGGAGTATAATTGCTTTACAATGTTGTGTTAGTTTCTGCTTTATAACAAAGTCAATCAGCTATACGTATACATATATCCCCATATCTCTTCCCTCTTGGGTCTCCCTCCCTCCCGCCCTCCCTATCCCTCCCCTCTAGGTGGTCACAAAGCACTGAGCTGATCTCCCTGTGCTATGCAGCTGCTTCCCACTAGCTATCTATTTTACATTTGGTAGTGTATATATATACATGCCACTCTCTCACTTTGTCCCAGCTTACCCTTCCCCCTCCCCGTGTCCTCAAGTTCATTCTCTAGTAGATCTGCGTCTTTATTCCCATCCTGCCCCTAGGTTCTTCATGACCTTTTTTTTTTTAGATTCCATATATATATGTGTTAGTATACGGTATTTGTTTTTCTCTTTCTGACTTACTTCACTCTGTATGACAGACTCTAGGTCCATTCACCTCACTACACATAACTCAGTTTCGTTTCTTTTTATGGCTGAGTAATATTCCATTGTATATATGTGCCACATCTTCTTTATCCATTCATCTGTCGATGGACACTTAGGTTGCTTCTGTGTCCTGGCTATTGTAAATAGAGCTACAATGAATATTGTG
The DNA here is from genome assembly GCF_039906515.1 of Pseudorca crassidens. Taxonomy (NCBI): domain Eukaryota; kingdom Metazoa; phylum Chordata; class Mammalia; order Artiodactyla; family Delphinidae; genus Pseudorca; species Pseudorca crassidens. The sequence goes on along the minus strand of NC_090303.1, from coordinate 18,124,370 downwards.
GTACATGACACTTTTTGAATTATGGTTTTCTCAGGGTATATACCCAGTAGTGGAATTGCTGGGTCGTATGGTAGTTCTATTTTTTGTTTTTTAAGGAACCTCCATACTGTTTTCCATAGTGGCTGTATCAATTCACATTCCCGCCAACAGTGCAAGAGGGTTCCCTTTTCTCCACACCTTCTCCAGCATTTATTGTTTGTAGATTTTTTGATGATGGCCATTCTGACGGGCGTGAGGTGATATCTCATTGTAGTTTTGATTTGCATTTCTCTAGTGATTAATGATGTTGAGCATTCTTTCATGTGTTTGTTGAAAGTCTGTATATATTCTCTGGAGAAATGTCTATTTAAGTCTTCTGCCCATTTTTGGATTGGATTGTTTGTTTTTTTGATATTGAGCTGCATGAGCTGCTTGTAAATTTTGGAGGTTAATGCTTTGTCAGTTGCTTCGTTTTGTCAGATGTTTTTTGAAATCCAGGTAAATGTATCTCTGGTATCTTCCTGACAGTAGCCCATAACCTTTGTTTGCTTGTTTGTTTGCTTATATTTTTATTGAGATATAATTGACATGTAACATTGTGTGTGTTTAAGGTATACAGCATGTTGATTTGATACATTTATATATTGCAGTATGATCATCCGTAACTTTACAGTACCCCATAATCCTATTGTTAAACAAAAGAAAAAGAAATACTGCTTTTGTTCTTTTTTAATCCATTTACACTCTGAGTAATCACTTCTTATCTTATGTCTTTTTAAATACACAGAAGTCATATACATAATCTATTTTAGAGTTTTGATAGAATTAGCACTGACAGTTTTGCATTTAATTTCTCTTAGAGCTTATTATGGACTTTCTGTTTTGGAAGATTATTCTTTTTGGTGGAAAGATGGGAAACATACCATTTATTGTTGTAATTATTATTAAAAATTATTGGTCGTAGTAGAGGTAGTAGCTGAATAAATCTTTGAAGAGTAAAACTTCAACCAAACCACAATTCTGTTGCTTTGTTGTTCATCTAGTATATTATATGGGAAAGACCCTAGGATGTAGAGTTATACAGACCTGAGTTCAAACCACCCATTTACTGTGTAAATTTGCTTGGAAGTTATTTACCTCATTGAGTGTTACTTCCTTATTTTCATTTTCTTTCATTTTGGTATCACAGCAGCTGTATTCACTTTTGTTATGATGGTTAAGTTAGATGGTTTTTATAAAGCAGAGTGTCTAGGCTCTCAAAAACGTTAGTGGTCAGCTCTCTTGAACATAGTTTAAGACAAAACAAAACAATAAAATGCTCATCTCTGTGTCTTAGTCTGTCATAAAAAGGCCTTAAAGAGTCACAACACTATTTGATGTTCATCCTTTAATATGGGCCTCTCTTTTTATTGTTTGTACATTAAAGTTTTTTTAAAAAAAGAGTATAATGATTTTCCTCTGTGGTTTTGGCTCTGAATTGAAAAACAAATTGAAATGACCCATTAATCTTGAGCCAGTGCCTTCTCAGGAGGTCAGACCTCTCTCTGAATTTTTTTTAATCTCAGGATTTTATTTTGAAAAAATCAAGCTTATAGGAAAGTTTGAGGAATAGTTCAATGAACACCTTTATCTAGATTTCCCAGCTGTTATTATTTTGCCACATTTGTATGCTCTTTTCTTTCCTTCCTTGCACATGCACTGACACACACTTTTAGTTTTTTAACTGAACCTTTTAGGAATCCTAAATACCTCACGCATGTCTCCTAAGAACAAGGACATTTTCTGAATAATATAATGTGCAGGGAATTTAACTTTGATACAATGCTGTTATCTAATCTATAGTCTAGACTCCAGTTCCTCAGTTGTCTTGCTGTGTCCTCTCTCCCTCTCTCTCTCTCTCTTTTCGTTCAAGCTCATCCAAGGATTTTATATTGCATTTAATTGTCATGACTCCGCTGTCATTGTCTTTCACAAAATGGCTCCCTGAAATTTTGAAATCTGCTTTTTTAGAGCTCTGACGGTTATCCCCAACAGTGGGGCAGTTCCCGGTTATCACCTGTTATGAGTTCTTACATTGTATGGGCATGTCCACTGTCTGGTCATGATGCCCCATTGATTGCCATGTATTGCTTTCACGGACTGCTGTTGAGCACTACTTGCTCTAATATGTCCTTATTTCTTATAATAGAAGTGAAAATGGAGCTCCAAATTATGGATTGGCTAATTTTCTTTTCACATGTAGATAATTAGCCACTCTTCTATTTTTAGCCATAACATGAGCATTGAATTTTATGGTATATTTTTAACAGATCTAAAATCTTCTAATTTTCCCTAAACTAGCATTTGGAATAATTCAGAGGTGAAATTAACTTTTGAATCTCACACACCCACTGTGTAAAATGGCACATTAAAAACTCAGTAAAATCACCCCAGACAGAAAATGATTAAGTCCCCAAGAAAAGTAGTGAAATAGCAGAAGTTCAGATCTTGTCTTGAATCTGATTCAGGGAACATATGCTTCCTTGATTCAGGGAACATATGCTTCCTTCTGTTTTGTTTTGGAAAGATTTTGTAGCCTTGGTATTAGTTTTTATTTTAAAGTTATTTGACAAGAGCTTTTAACCCCCAAATTATTTTTTCCCAGAGGTCATTCTCATACTTTCAAACCAATTTGCTAGTATGAATATATTTACATTTATATTTTGTTATTAGAAGCTCATTTCAAGCTTGGTAATCACCAACACTAGATAATGCATTCCAGGAGAATACTGCTTTAATTCATTTACTAATCCATTCAGCAGATGTTTACTGATTCTTTACTTTGTGCCAGATACAGTGCTAGGGATGCAAGAAGAGTAAGATAGGGCCCTTAGGAAGTTCACAGTCTAGCAGGGAAGCTGGCTGTGACTCAGAGCGTGCTAAATACCACAGTATCCACAAAGTGAAAAGCAGCAAATGTATAGTTCTTTCCCCGGCATGGGGCTCACAGAAAGGGTGCCATTTGAGATGGTCTTTAAGGCTTATGACATGGGTTTCAGCAGGAAGATAAGAGTATTTGTGTTTTATCACTAGTAGGGGCTGTTTTTATTATAAGTCCTTTTTCATAGTATGCTGCTCTACCCTTGACCTCTGCCATCAGTCACCTGTGGCGTGGGTAAGCAGATGCCCAAGGCCATGGACAGCAGCGGCTGAAGGCCAGGAGTTATTTTTGCGTTTAACTTAACCATTGCTTCAAAATGTTAGCATCTCTCTTATCAGGGGAGGCAGTTTAGACTCTGGATTGAGACCTGGGTTGGAGTATTTGCTCTGCTACTCACATATCCACTTACTAAAAGTGTGTGTGTGTGTGTGTGTGTGTGTGTGTGTGTGTGTGTGTGTGTGTGTGTGTGTGTGTGTGTGTGTGTGTGTTGGTCTTAGTTGCCTTTGTTCTCCAGGTAGAACATGGAGATAATACCTATCTCACAGAATGATTGTACTGATTAAACAGAAGATAATCCATGAAAAACACTTCACACTATATTCTCCCCAGTTTAGTTTCACACTCTCAGCCTGTTGTCCACATGGGTCTCCTAGACGGGCAGGGGGCTTCAGGAGCCTGGACTGGATTTGAGGGGGGTCAGAAGTAGCTCGTGGACTGCAAAGCTTGACACAGAGAATTCTTTAGAAAGGTGACACCCTGGGTGGGGCTGAGATCAAGAGTCAGACAGTTCCACTGAGACAGCTGGGTGAAACCAGAGGTGCCCGCGCTGGGCAGGGAGCTGCAGCTGGAGAGGGCCTCTGAGAGGCCAGAGCACAGGTCCCGGGACTCTTTGTGGGGGGAGGGGTTCCAGACCACCTCCGTCCCTGTTCTCTTTCTGTCCCCAGGCTCCTGTTAAAACAGACCGTCCCCTGGGATTCATCACAAGTCAGAGCAGGTGAACAGAGCAAGTGCTGCCCCCTTCGCCCCCTCAGCCTCTTCCCCCCTCCTTCCTCTCTGGCAGTGCTAACTGACTGGGGCTTCTGGCATGCAGTGCGAAACAGAGCCCAGTGGGCTCCACGGCAAGTGTTCGGTCTCTGGTTCTTTTTTGTTAGGCTCAGGAATGCTGATGAACTATCTCAAGGCCAGTGGGAGATGATCTCTTGAGCTTTATTGCGTTTTCTCCAAAGTTCTCTTAGAGACCCCCCGGGGAAGGGAAAGAGAGAGGCAGCAGTAAAACCTTGATCTACGTACAGATGGGGGCTGGGCAGGACGTCTCCTCTGCTCCTGTAGTGTCCTCAGACCAGAAGACGTGGAGGGATTTGAAAGATGGCACGGAGGCCTATGCAGCCCGCTCAGCCCCTTGTGTGCCCCGGTCCCTGGACACTGCCTGTGAAACAGACAGGAGGAGATAGAGTGGGCATTTGAACTTATTGCAGCCGTCCTCTAAGTGTGATCAGAGTGGAGGTCACTGCTCTGCAAACTCTCCCTGTGAAGGCCCAGATCCTCCTGCGCCTTCGACCCCAGTCCACTGCAGGCCCTTCCTTTTGGAAACGGTAGTGAAATTGCCCCGGTGGTAACACATCGCTGTACCAGTTGTAATAGTACAGCTATTGCTATTAGCTGCTCCCGCTCTCTGGACTTATCTCACTGTGTACACTGAGGTTTAGGTGACGTGACCTCAGTGTGATCTGTATGAGACATGAAAGTTCTCATAAGAAGCTTTATAAAGGGGAAATGCACATTTATCTAAAGGAACTGATGATTAAAACAACCAAAAAACATATTTTACCACTTGGGCATTTTGTAAGAGCAGACTGCAATGTGAGCGGTGCCCTTGGACAGGTAGGATGCTGGTGTGTGGGGGAGGGGAGGGGAGGGGCGGGCCGGCCCCAGGTTCGTGGCACACGTGTCCTTACCTCTGCTTCCGGCATCCATGCGCCTCCTCACGTTGGGAACGCCTCACGGGCTCCGCTTGTCTGGCCTTGGGACAACTCACCCCGCACCATGTTCCCCACCACTCAGCACTCTTTCTTTCTGGATGCCATCTGTGAATAGAGTATGTATCCATGCTGCTCTTACTGTTACACATCGTTTGATATTGTGGTTGTTCTCGTATCTCTTTCCCTCTACTAAACCGTGAGCATCCTAATTAATGAACTGAGGGAAAAGGGCATTACTGGATGAAGTCAAAGAAAAAAAAAGAATGGAAAGTAAGGAAATGGGCATCCTAGAAAAATGGGAAGAATTGGCCAGATGTGTTATAACGGGGTTTAAGATTCCAGAGGAGTCATGACCAGCATGTATTAGTTGCGGGGTGAGACTGCTAAAGTGGATATTGGATGAAGCTTTATTGGAGTCAAGGAATTAAAAAAAAATTGAGGGTAGGCATGGACATTGATGTGTTCTGTGATGATGGCAAAACTGGAGTGGAAAGAATATAGAGCTAGATGCCGGTCTGGAGGGTACCTGAATGCCACAAATCTAAGGGGAGCAGGGCATCGGCAAGGACTACCACGTCTGGTCTGGATGCCAGAGTGAGGAGCCAGGGGCACCCCTCTCTATTATTCGGATCCCACTGTGTGTAGGGGGTGGGACCTTCTGAGAGTAGTGGTTTACTTACACTGGAGGGGGGCAGGGGGGTGTCCCACAGGTCAGCTGTTGAGCAGATATTTATTGAGCAGTTAGCATCACCAGGCACAGTGCTGGGCGCTGGGTAGAGCAGCAGTAAACATGCCCTGCCTTCTAGGACCAGTGGGGAAGCTTAAAGTGTGGAGATGAAATTGGGGAAAGGTGGTTGTCTGGAGGGTCTTGCATCTCGTGGATGACCAAGGATGACAGAGCAAAGAGGGCAGAGTTGGATGGAGGGTGTTTCGGTTATAATTTATTCACTATGAATGCTTGTTTAACTAAACTTTCTTTAAGGCTAACTCTGTCAGGTTCCCAGTGAGAGCACCTTAACCTTCAGATGTTTACCGTGAGTACGGAAGGCAGGAGGTGTAGAAGTGAAGAGCTTGCAATGGCCATTCTTCCATTTATTGATCAAATATTCAACGAGAGCCTACAGCGTGTCTTGCACTGGTTTGGGCCAGAGGCCAACAGACGTAGTTTAGGATTTTAGTTGCATCATTGTTTAGCTCTATGAACTTGGGCAACTTACTTAAACCCTCTTCTGTAAATTCATGAAGAGATGTAGGCAAAGTTTTCTTGGTTTGTTTGTTTCTTTGTTTTTTTAAGCACAGTGCTGACACACCAGTGCTAAATAAACTTTTATATATCATTAGGCTCAATTTGTCAAATTTTAATCTAATGAAAATGCCACAATATTAGTATCTATGATATTTTCTCCTGTAATCTCTCCCTCTTAATTTTAATTGGCCAAAGTGCATAATTCAGTGTATCTCTTATAGCTAATTCCCTTACTTCAAATTTGGATTAACTTAACACTGTATCAATATTTGTGGGGAGATGGAAGAGATTTCTCTAAAATGTAACATCCTTTAGCTTTTTAGATAAAAACGGAAAAGCAGCTTCAGTCTCCCCTAAATTATAAGCTGTATGATCTGCTTTTTAAGATTTAACCTTTCATTTTAAATGGGTGTATGTACAGCCCTCCCTTCCCCCACCTTAATCAGATTGAACCAGCTGCTTCTCGGAGCTGATTGCTGGAGAATGTTACTGTCATTGGATTCTGAGACTCTGAGAGGCCAACAGTGTCTAGCTAATCATTTGATCACGTTTTCTGAAAATTAATCGTACAGCTAAAAACCACAGAACGTATCCAAGTAATAAGCGGGTTTGACCACCACCACCATTTTTTCCTACCTTCAGTCTTGCATTATTAAAATCAGAGAACATTGATTTTGTTGTTGTTGTTTTACATAAGACTGTATAATCAAATTGCTAAAAAATGAAAATATAGATTAATGGTATATTGTTTTCAAGATGGTAGAAAAGAGGAGCCTTTCATTTGAAAGACTAAACAGCTTAAATAATTGTATCATTATACATGTTTCATGGAATTATGAATGTTATCATCTTTACTGACCTTCATCAAAAAAGGTGGAACTGACCCTCTACTTAGATATTTTAAAGCAGAATTCTCAGTTATAGCTCCCATTTAAGAGCAGATGCACATAGTTTGATATGCTCATTGCATAACATAAATAGGGTACCAGATGCAGAGTGCTCCAGAAAATGTACATGGCTTTCATGCTATAGGGTTCTTTTCACAGCTGAGTTTCAACAGGTTGCTGAGTGGTGAGCTGCTGTAGTAACTGAAAACTTCAACTCTTGTGGCTTTCTAAAAATAAACCGCTACTTTCAAGTTACCTTTTTATTTGGCATTTTCACTTTATTCAGATTTTGTGGCCTTCTTATAGCGTTGCTTTTCTTTTCTTCAGCACATTTACGTGAAGGGAACTGTTTAATCTATTTTAAGTAACTTTCTTAAATTTGAGAGCTATTTTGGGAATTAGAATGGTGAAAAGGCTTATAATCCAGAATTATTTATTTTATTTATTTATTTATTATTATTTATTTATGACTTATTTATTTTATTTATTTTTATTGATTAAAAAACTAAACATTCATGTTGTATCACCTAGGCAGTTAAATTAGAAGTTAAATAAAACTGAAGTTTTTCTCTAGTTAAATCTTTCAGAAGGGATTCTTCTTGTTAAACTGTATAATCAGAGGGGCTGGTGTCTCTTGGTTTGTTGTTGTAGCCACAGGAGAATCACCCTGTATGTCTCATCCTGGACAGAGATTCAGAGGCAGAGACCATTACATATTCTGAAGGCAGCCTGTGAGTCCTGTTAAAGGCATATTAAACAAGTTTACTTGAGCAAAAATGGTTTCGAATCAGGCAGCGTCCCATCTAGCAGATAGAAAGGGGCTCCGAGGAGCTGCCGAAAATGAAATCATTTTATGGGCAGAAGGGAGTGGGAACAAGGAAGTTACACTAGGAAAAAAGTGAGTTGGTTATTGCAAGGTCCCTTTCCTTTAGGGAGTAGCAGGGTCTGTCAGGCAGATGACCTCCCTAGGGCCGACCAGGCAACTCCTGATTGGCTGATTTAAGATTCAGTTTCTGGGAGAGCAGAAACTGTAATTAAGTCAAGTCTCAGTTTGGTGACCTGAGGCTTATTAGAGGCAACTCCATTTTGGGCCTGTAGTCTTGTTTTTAACAGTCATGAATGTTTTTCAGGAGTTTATAATTCCTAAAACTCTCCCCCTTGCTTTCATCCAAGAATAAATTTCTCTAACGAGAAGTTGCTCAAAAGCTTATTCAAAGGACCATTTATTTTGGTTATGAACCGTCGTAGTCTAATTTGTGAAGGTATTGTAGATGGTGATGATGATACTAAAATATATGCAGGATGGACCTGTGTGCCAGGCACTGCTTCTTAGCAGCCTTCCCCATGATAACCCACGAGAATCACTGCTGCCATCTTTGAAGGAGGGTTTCTTATTGTCTCCATTTTACAGGTGTGAAAACTGAGGCACAAAGAGTTTAGCATGCTTACGGTCATGTTTTTATTTTTTTAATATGATTAATTTATTCTTTAAAATTGAATCAAAGAAGTTTTTAACAGTTTTATTAAATGGAATTCACAAGTTAGTAGTACTATCAAAATCTTGGATACTTCACAGCCAAATCAAGCCCTTGTTTGTGAAGATTCTGGAGTACACGAAATCGAACAACTCCTAGCTATATTTCCATTATAATTTTCATCCTGAATTTTGAAATTATGTTATATATTTTATACACTAAATTCCAACAAAGTAAAGGAAAAGCACTGGTTTCTAGTACCATTCTAGCATTGTATTTCTACCCATACTCGTACAAATAAAGCATTTAATTTATTGTTGTTGTTTGCTAACAGCCAAGGTTAGTCAAATTTTCTGTGCCCAAAATTACAGAATGGTTTACATTCTGATGCTTTTAGCCATCAGTTTGAGTGATTCAGATTTTTTTTTCTTATTTTTCTTTCTTAGTATCAGAAAAGGTTTATTAAAAAATCGTCACCCTGAACTGGTGTAGCATTTGATGCTACCATTTATTAAAACCAACTTTTCCAACTTTTATACAAAGTGTATAAAAAGCAGTTCCTGGTGTGACTTATGCTCTGCCTCTGCCCCTTGACATCTTGATTCAGATTAATTTTAATCTAAATTTAAGTATTATCCCCTTTCCTTTTCAGCTAGATATCTGAAAATACTGTGTTGCCACCCAAATTAATGGATAAGTATCTGGAAATATTATAAACCATGATACTACTTGTTTATACATGGAATTAACTACATTTTTAGAAACGATTTGCTTGCAGTTTAGTTAGGTTTATTATGTCTCTTTGTTTCCCCCTGGAGAAGGAAAAAAAACTATTAATATTGGGAAAAATCAATTTAGTTTATATTGTCATGACTACCATCTGAATGCTTTTCAGATGTCTGCAAATCGAACAGAAGATTAATGATGCAAGTATACCTAAGGAAGGTGCTTAGAACTGAATAAGTCATGTTTGCTTGGTTTATAGAATTGTATTATTGCAATTATGGATCCTCTAGAAAATAAAAAGACCTAGTTACATCTGTTTGTATCAACTAGGAACCATTGAGTCCAGCACTCTGAGCAGTCTAAAAACAGTATGTGAGATGCTCCGTGGGGACTGAAGGGAGAGGGTGAGATGAGAAGCACCAGGGGAGGTAGGCATGGACGGAGGGGAGGGCCGAGAGGTGATGGTTGTTCATTTTCTCCGTGTTGATTTGAAATCATTTTCGGCTCTCCCTTATCTTCGGCAACAATAAGTCAGCATCTTTTTTTTTTTTTTTTTTTTTTGGCCTTTTTAATGATGAGGTCACTTCCCACTATATATTAAGGGCAACTATTTTTTTTTTTTTTTTTTTTTGCGGTACGCGGGCCTCTCACTGTTGTGGCCTCTCCCGTTGCGGAGCAACAGGCTCCGGACGCGCAGGCTCAGCGGCCATGGCTCACGGCCCCAGCCGCTCCACGGCATGTGGGATCTTCCCGGGCCAAGGCACGAACCCGTGTCCCCTGCATCGGCAGGCGGACTCTCAACCACTGCGCCACCAGGGAAGCCCAAGTGCAACTATTAATACGTTTCTAAAATGGAATCTTTGTGAATCAGTAGCCATGGTTTTTATAGCTGTAATCAGTGCATAATGTACCTTTTTTATCATTTAGAGATTTTTTTATTATAAAGTTGGTACATGCTCATAGTAAAAAGTCAAACGGTACAAAGGGTATAAAATGAACACTACAGGTGCTTGTTTCTTCCATTGTTCCCAATCATTGTCCTGGAGGTAACCACAGTTAATGGTTTCTTGAGTACTTTTCTGGACTTTTTTATGCACATACATATTTAGTTAGAATTAAAATTATATCCAGCTTTGCATATTGCCTTTTTCACTTAACAGTATGCCCTGTACTACTCTTCATGTCCTTACATCTAGAGGTATACCTCATTCTTATTTTAATGACTGAATGGTATTCTATTATATGGACACATTAAAATTTATATAACAGGCTGTTTACATTTTAGGTACATGTGTCTTTGCATGATTGTGCAAGTAGATCCATTGGATATATTTCTAGAAGTGGAATTGCTTAGTCAGAGGTATGAGAATGTGAAATTTGTGTAGGCATTGTCCAATTGCCCTTTAAAATAGTATACTAATTTATACTCTTATGTTTAACATATAATTGCAGAATTTTAAAATTTGTATTAATTCGATAGATCAGTATGTTTTAGTTGGCATTTAAAAAAATTTATGAGTGAGACTTGGCATCTTTTCATTAATTTTGGCCATTTGTATTTATTTTTCTGTTAACTGCCTGTTCAAAAAAATTTTTTTTTCCCTTACTGATCTAAGTGTTTGAGCTCTGAGGTCAGATGGCTTTGGGTTCAAATTTGGGCTTTGCCATTCACTAACTGCTTGACCTTGAGGGGGTTGTTTAGTCTCTTTGAACTTTAGTTCATTTTCTGTGGTGGTAAGAGGACCTAATTCATGGGGTATTCTCAACTAACTGATGAGATAATCAATGTAAAATATTTAACCCATTTCCTAAAGAATAGTAAGAATATAATATGTTTCCTAGGAGCATTACTAGTACTACTGAGATTTTTTTTTTTTTAATTAAGAATAGAATTTGTCAAATACCTTCATGGCATTCATACAAGCATTTGTTTTTTTCCCTTTTAACATAATGGTATGGTAAGTTGTATTAACAGATTTTCTAATATTGAACTATCCTTATATTCCTAGAATGAATCTGCTCGATCATAACATCAATTATTAATTGTGTTCTTAAAATATAACTGACACACATCAACTATTATTTTAGTACAAGTCAAAACACATTTTGTAACACAGAATTCAGCTCTGAATTTTAGGTATATTTCAGAGAACATTGTTGAATATGCTTTCCCGTTTTAGGTGAATAATGAGGGATCAGAACTAGGAATGATCTATTTAGAAACTGTTGGTTGAAGCACCTCGTAAGCCCAACAAGAGGCATTAATTATGATTCAGATGTACTAGTCAGTATATATAACAAGCAACCATTGTTCTATGCAAACCATAGAGCAAGAAATGGCTTAGGGAAATGACATTTTGTTTCTGCATCATATTTTCATGTTCTTTGAGATTATATATACTTCAGGGCTTTTAAAATAATAATCACAGTGTAGTTTTATAAAACTGCAAGAACAGTTTTTCATACATAGGAAGTTAGTATATGTTCTAATTTGTGCCTTTTAAGGACATGTGCAGCTCTGAAATAGTATGTTGTATTGTTTCGATGACTCAAATTCGGTTACTTAAGGTTAATTTTAGACTGGGAATCTAGCAGAGAAATGAAATAAATACATGAGGAACATTTGTGTAAACCACTTCTCATGGTTTTCCTTCCAAAACCATTTTCATCCATAAAATACTGACTTCTTTTTTTTAATTCTTCCTTTTTAACTTCAGAAGTACTAAGGGCATTAGAAATGTGGTATGCATGAGGTAAAGATATTTTATACTGAAAAGTTAGAATTTTAGTTCCATGCTATGGGTCCATTCTGTATACAAACTTGTATATAATTAGAACCTGGAATTCCACTGAGAAACCCTTTGAATAATCATAATAGTTACCATTTATTGAGGGCTTACCTTAAGCCAGGAACTGTTCTGAGTGCTTTGCATGTAGTAATTAATTTTATTCTTAAAGCACCTCTATAGAACAGGTAGTGTATTGTCCTTACATTACAGGTAAGGAAACTGATACACAGAGGTTAAGCCCTTGTCCAGGGTAACAGCAACAGAGGGGCAGGACAGGGTTCAAATTCAGACCTTCTGTCTGCCAACCCTGTGCTCTTTCAAATACTCCATTCTGCTGACGAAGATGGAGCTACTGCCATTCAACAAATATTTATTGAGTGTCTTCAGTGTGCTGGAAATTCTTAATTGTAGATCTGAGGCATTGCCATGGTGAGCAAGATATACAAGCTCCCTGCTGTCATGAAGAGTACTTTCTTGTGGAAACAAAATAAAGGCATAAACTCCATAGTTTATGAAGGTCCTTCATAGGTATAGCCAGTTGTGTTTTGCAAAGGTATTTTATAATAACGATGAATGTTGTTCCCCTTTTCTCCATTTACCTAGTTGGTTCATGAAATCCCTGTCTTGGCTATCCGTGATATGTTTTGTTTTTATGTAGACTCAGGAGACTGGGCATTGTAGGGGAAAATTCCTGTGCTTTGGCATCTGAAGACGTGGGTAAGAATCCAAGCGCTCCATAGTGTGCTAGCTGTGTGTGAACTCTGGCTTTGGTGTCTTCATTTATAAACTGGGCATTGGGTGCCCTACCCCCTACAGTGGTTGTTAGGATTAGGTGAGCTCAGGTCCCTAGCACAGTGTATGACATAGAAGGATCATCTATTAGTTTCCTACTTTCTATACCTTTTCTAGTCTTAATAATTTTCAGTGAAAGATACAAATGCAGGTAGAGGGAATAAATTGAGTTCCCTGTAAATGATGTTTAACTTTTTCCTCACCAGAATGCTATATTTGTTCAAGTAATTTTTGTTTGAAATCATCATTTAGGCAGCTGTTGAAGAAAGTTGATGTTGCAGAATAACTTAGAATATTCAAAAAAAAAATCTTCTTGAAAGAGTTAAGTATAAAAAATGCATCTTAACAGACTGCTTTCTCAAAATGTTCATTGGTATATTATATTACTGTGCTAGAATTTACTTCTTGTTCTGTACCATAAAAATAATACGTTTTAATTTCATATTGCTTCTTTTTTTTTTTTTTTTTTGCGGTACGCGGGCCTCTCACTGCTGTCGCCTCTCCCGTTGCGGAGCACAGGCTCCGGACGCGCAGGCTCAGCGGCCATGGCTCACGGGCCCAGCCGCTCCGCGGCATGTGGGATCTTCCTGGACCGGGGCACGAACCCGTGTCCCCTGCATGGGCAGGCGGACTCCCAACCACCGCACCACCAGGGAAGCCCCATATTGCTTCTTATTTGCTTATACTTAGTAATACCCATATTCGTTTCATTAGAAACATTTGTTTCTGATATTCAGTAACTCAGTGTAATGTGATAATCAGATTTGGTTGTACTGTAGTGAGTTCTTGATAGAAACCATACCTGTTAATTAAATTATTCATGTGTACACTTAATAACCTTGACCCTGTATCTAGTCTGTCGCTGGATTAGTGCTGACTTTCACTGTGGCTTTTCGTTTCTTTCTATTTCTATTGGCACCGTACCACTTACAACACACATAGGTCGCCGTAACAAGGCTAAGTAATCTCTCTTGCTTTAGTCTTCCTTCTTTTTCCTAATTCATCTGGCACATCTTTGTCATAATATGCTACATATCACACGTCGTAAATTCTATACATTTTAAATTGATATTCGACTCAAGGCCCTGAAGAACTTAGACTCAGTTACCCTGTAACCCTGTTTTCTGTTACCCCTAACTCAAACCTCCCCATCCAGTCTAGCTGTGGCTGCCTACTGTATTGTAAACATGCTTTGATTTAAAATATGCCATGTAATCCTCTCATCAACTTTTTGAGTAAGTTATTATTTTTATCCCCATTTTGTAAACAAGGAAACTGAAGCACAGAGAAGTTAAATAACTGGTCCAAAATCCTTCAGCTTGTCTGGGGAGTAAAGCTTGAACCCAGTGAGTTTCCCTATGGATGTGTGCTCTTCAGCCCAGACTTTCTTAGGGACTAAAGCCCCACTCAGGTGTCATCCTGAATAAGAATCTATGGGGTGACTCAGTTCTTCACTGAGTGACTCATGACACCTGTTGACATGGGGGAGAATGCCTCTCCCAGGAGGTGACATTTGGGCCAACAGGTCGGAAGCACAGGGTGGCAGGGCTTGGGGGGGGGGCGTTCCAGGGGAATTGTGTGTGCAAAGGACCGCAGCTTAGTCTCATTCATAGGCAAGTGTGAATGTTTATGTAGTCTACTCCGTCCTTATGTCTTTTGATAGCTTAAGCCAAATATGTCAATCTATTTTTCAAGGTTTACACCTCATGTGATTCTCATACAGCTGGCATTTACTTAATCACAGCAACTCTGTGAGGTAGGTCTCAATAGCCGCATTTTACTGCTGAGAAAAGTTGAGACTGATAATGCTTAGCAATGTCGAGAGGTCACACAATAAGTGGCAGGAAGAAAGTGGTAGAGCTGGGATACACCTTAGTTTTTTGTAAATCCCATGCCCTTTCCCCACACTGTAGATCAGTCACTCTGTATAACCACGGATAATAATTTATACTCTTGTCTTAGATGAATCAACCTCCCTAAGCAGGATATAAGCTAGTAGGGTGCAGGGACCCTTTTTAGTACTTTATTGTCATAAATACCAAGCACAGCTTTACAAATAGTCAGCAATGAAAGGTCGTTTGCGTGTGTTAGTTTTAGAGGCATTTTGCATATGGTAAAACAAAACTTTAATAGTTAAAAAATGAGTTGTTTGCAGAGTGCATGTGTCATTTTCATAAAAATAATAAAACTATTAAAAATACCAGTCAGTGGTTCTGAAATCCATGGAACATAAAAACTAAATTGAAGACCTAAGGCCAACCTTATTTGTTCTGCAAGACAGCAAAACTTGGTGGAAGAGAAGAATTTCAGTTTTGCAGACTACCTTTATCATTTGCATTCTCTGACTAATATCATAGATAAAGAATCATGGGTACTTCTGTCAGAACCATACATGATCCCCGAGTTACGTATCACCCACTTTTGTTGTTAGAATTCCATTGAATAGTCATTAGATTTTGAACGTGTTATTTTGCAAATACTATCAAATACTATCAATGACTTTTGCAAATACTTATCAATGACTGCTGTATGGTTTTATTTTTAGTTATTTTTGGTATTGGTTGGACCTTTATTATCTTGTTTTCCTTATTGTCCTGATCTTTCTGAACCAGTGTTCCCCTTAATTTCTGAGGTCTCCATGATTGTGAGTGACTGAAATGCACGTTGAATTCCATCAAGTGAAATTGGAAGGTTTATTGAAATAATGGTGGCGGTGGGGTTCTCACAAAATCATCCAGCCACAGGGAGGGCAGGAATGCAGCTGGGCACCTGGACTTTGAACAGTGGTAGGGATCTCCCCATCTCTTGTCTCTGATTCTCTCCCCTGCTGTAGGCTGCTTTCTCCACATGATGGGAATATGACCACCACAGCTCCCCACTTTACAGCAGTAGCCACCAGAAAGAGTCCCACCTGGCATTCCCTCTGGTTCAAGCCCCTCAAAGATCCCAGGAAAGGGTTCTAATTAATTAGGCCAACCATCCTGGATTGACCTGGAAGTTGTCTCGTTTTCCTGTCAGGGGTCTGCTAGGACACAGGGCTTGGAAACCCTGACCTCCCTAGGGAGTAATTTTATCTGCCCTATTTTGGGTTATTAGGATCCTGTCCGCTAGCTGATTCCTAGGTTAGAGTGGCTGCCCTGAAGAAGCCCTCTGTGTTTGTGGAAGGCAGCTTCTCCCATGGCTCGTGAACTTCCTTTCCAGCCTAAGGGGACATCTGCAGTGTACTCAGTACCTTTGTGAATCAGAGACAGTTGATGAGCCCTGAGCTCTGGGTGTGAGGGACGCTCCTGTCACTTGTTTCACCACCTGCCTGTATGACTACAGGTGACCCATTTGGATTTGTCTTTTTCTGTTGAGAAACAGTACCGTTTCATGATAGAATAATGCTTTACACGCAGAGTGACAGTAAATAACAATACCAGACAAATGTCGCTTCTCTTTAGAAGAATGGAACTATTATCAAAAATATCAATTCATCTGGCTACTAATGGAAAACGCCTCAAAGAAGAAATAATACTTTACATTTATACAAGTTTTTCTAAGAGATAAAATGGGAGGCTAAAGGTCACTGTAATTTTCCTTTCACAAACTTTTTTTATGTTATTTTCTTCTGAACATTAAGAGCAGCCAACCACCTGGCTCCTTCGTATTTTGCAGTTATTGAATTTTTAAATCAGATTGGATTTTTTTTTCTAGACTTGCAAGGGTTTGTAATTTGTGAGAGAACTGCTTTTTTTGTGCAAAAAAATGTTTGTTTTTGGAATGTTTATACTCTGATAACTGTAGAAGAGATGGCTTTGTATCTGGTTGGTTGTGCTGTCCCTTCAGTTAAGTTAAAAAGCATTGACCTTTAACTCACTATTTGCAAGACACTGTTCAGTGAGGTTGCTAAAGTTGTGTAGGATTTAGCTTGTGCCCAAGCCTTTGGAAGAGATGACCTTGTACCCATGACTGCCCTACCAGACAGCTGTAGGACAGCACAGCAGAGCTGGGTTATGGTGCCACCGCTCTGATTCCATAGTACACACTCTACAGGGAGCTTGTGCGCAAAGGAACAGAGGGACAGTCCACTCAGTGAGTTTGTGCCCTCAGTGGGTGAGGCGGAGATGGGGGTCTCCCCTTCTTGCTGGCTTGCTCAGTTCCTGTATGCCTCTCAGAGTAAGAGCACCTCTAGGGTTCAAAGGACTCCATTTTCCACACAACATGGCTTCTTAATGTAAGCCAGCAACAACTTCTGCTGCTCAACAGAAAAAGAAGCAAGCTGTTTTAATGCTGGAGAGAAAACACATTGCTGTGGACTTAGAACTATATGGCCATCTTCAGCAATGGCTTCCTGTGGCATTTTCAAGAATAACATTGACTGTTGGAGATTTTGCCTCATATATTGTTTAGAATTTAGCCCCCCACATGATTCCACTGAAATGAAGATACAGATAAGGTGCATTCTGTGTTCCCACCTAGAAGGGAACCTTTAATTCTAACTTTCGTGCTTGGGGAAAGTGTCAGGGAGGATGTGGCATTTGTGCAGAGCTTTGAGGAGAGAGTAGGATTTTGATAGGTGGGAATGGGGAGTGGAAGGGATACATTTCCAGTGGGGAAACCATGTGAAATAACGTGTTGAGATAATAGTGAGTAGTCTAATAAGGTTAGAAATATATGGGCTTTATTATAGTAGGAGGAAAGTCTTGAAAAATAGGTTAGAATCAGATCATGGTTTGGGGAGGGGTCCTTGAAAGACTTGGTAAGAATTTGGGCTTTATTCTGTATGTTGTGGGAAGCATTAAAAATTTTGGTCAGAGATATCATGCCCAAGAATGGTCAAGATGGATTCCTGATGTTTCAAAATAAGTCCATATTGTCCCCCCCGACCCCTTTCACCTCAGTTATTACCCAGGAACAAACTGAGGAGAGGTGATCTCTTCCTGGGGATAGTCACATGGAACGATCAGACTGCCTTACTCAGGTGTGTGAAGTAGGAGTGGAAGTAGGTAGGGTTAGACTGTCAGCTCGCTGTTCTGTTATTGACATATGTATTATATATGTTACAAACCCAACAGTTTGGTGTTATAATTATTGCTTTATGCAATCCTGTCTTTTAAAGTAAAAATTAAGAGAAAAAAGAGCAAATGTGTGCATTTATACAGTCTTTTATATTTACTCAAATGTTTATCTTTCCTGGTGCTCTTCGTTTCTTCCTGCTGATTTGAGTTAGCCTCTGGTGTCATTTCCTTTCAGCCTAAAGGGCATCCTTTAATATTTCTTATAGGGCACATCTGCTAGCAACACATTTTCTTAGTCTTTGTTTATCTGAGAATGAATTCATTTCACCTTCATTTTTAAAGGATAGTTTTGCTGGATACAGAATTCTTGTGAGAACCTTTTTCTTTCAGCAATTTGAATATGTCATCAGTGCCTTCTGATCTCCATTGTTTCTGATAAGGTAATCATTAATTATTTTATTTTTCCCTTATATATGATAAATCTTTTTTTAGCTGTTTTGAAGATTTTGTTTTTGACTTTTAACAGTTTAACTAAAATGTGCCTAGGTATGAATTCCTTTGTGTTTATTCTAGGCTATGGTTCATTGAGCATCTTGGGTCTGTAAGTTAACAGTTTTCATAAAGTTTGAGAGTTTTTTGGCCATAATTTTTTCCTGTTTTTCCTACGTCTTTCTCTCTTTTTGTGGAACTGCCATTATGTGCAGGTTAGTACGCTTGATGTTATCTTACAGGTCTCTGAGGCTTTCTTCATTTTTATTCATTCTTTTTAATCTGTTCTTTAGATTGAATTATTTCTGTTGATCTTTCTTCATGTTTCTTGATTCTTTTTTCTGCCAGCTCAAACATGGTGAACCCATCTAGTGAGTTTTTCCATCTCAGTTATTGTGCTTTTCTATTTCAGAATTTCATTTGTTTCTTTATCATAATTTCTACCTCTTTAGTGAGATTCTTTGTTGACTTATTGTCATCACACTTTAATTTTTAAACATGGCTTCCTTTAGTTCCAAAGCATTATGGTTTGCTTTGAGGTCTTTGTCTGAGAAGGCCAACAGCTGGGCCCAGTCAGAGACAATATCTATTGACTGCCTATTTTCCTGAGTATGGAACACACTTTCGTGTTTCTTTGCATGCCTTACAAGTTTGCTGAGAGCTGGCATTTTAGATTATATTTTGTAGCAATTCTAAATTCTGATTTACTCCATCTCAGGCTTGTTTCTGCTATTTTTTTTGTTTAGCAGCTTTGCTGGGCTAAATCTATGGACTCTGTCTCCACCATGGTATGTAGATGCTAATGTCTCTGCTTTTTAAATAAATTTTATTTACTTATTTATTTTTGGCTGCGTTGGGTCTTCGTTGCTGCGCGCCGGTTTTCTCTAGGTGCGGCAAGCGGGGGCTACTCTTCATTGTGGTGCATGGACTTCTCATTGCAGTGGCTTCTCTTGTTGCGGAGCACGGGCTCGAGGCGCGCGGGCTTCAGTAGTTGTGGCTTGTGGGCTCTAGAGCGCAGGCTCAGTAGTTGTGGCGCACGGGCTGAGTTACTCCACGGCATGTGGGATCTTCCCGGACCAGGGTTTGAACCCATGTCCCCTGCATTGGCAGGCGGGTTCTTAACTGCTGCGCCACCAGGGAAGTCCCTTAAATTTTTTAATTAAAAAAATTTTAACCCTGGCTCTCCAGGGTTAACCTCTGTGTCTGCATGGCTTAGTGGTCAGTCCATGATTGGTTAGAAGTTATAGTCAAATGCCTTTAGCTGAAGGATCTCTGTGTGAGTTGGGGAGCATGTTCAAATTTCAGGTAGCATTTTTTTCCCCTCTGACAACCATCAATCTGTTCTCTTTGTCTGTGAGTTGGATTATTTTGTTTGTTTGTTTAAAGATTCTCTACATGTGAGATCATACAGCATTTGTCTTTCTTTGCCTTATTTCACTTAGCATAATGGTCTCAAGGTCCATCCATGTTGTTGCAAATGGCAAGTTTTCCTTCTTTGATGCTGAATAGTATTCCATTGTATGTAAATACCACATTTGCTTTATGCATATTCACCCGTGGATGGACATTTAGGTTGCTGCCACGTCTTGGCTATTGTAAATAATCAAGACAGTGATTTTGTTTTCTTCAGATAAATACCCAGAAGTGGAATTGCTGGATTGTATGGTAGTTCTAATTTTAATTTTTTGAGAAACTTCCATACTGTTTTCCGTAGTGCCTGCACCAATTTAATAATGCAGAACGATTCCCTTTTCTCCACATTCTCACCATAGCTTGTTATTTCTTGTCCTTTTGATAATTAATAGCCATTCAGACAGATGTGAAGTGACATCTCATTGTGGTTTTGATTTGCATTTCCCTGGTGCTTAGTGATGTTGAGCATCTTTTCATGTACCTGTTGGCCATTTGTATGCCTTCTTTGGAAAAATGTCTCTTCGGATCCTATGCCCATATTTTAATTGGATTGTTTGGGGTTTTTTCTCTTGAATTGTTTCAGGTAGTTTTAAAGTGTATCCTAACATCTGACTGCCATCTCTGTGTTCCCTGCATGTGCTACAGTCTCATGTACAGCCGGGGATATTTGGATAGCTTGGGCCCTGTCTGGTTTCTCCTGTGTGCCCACACAGCCTTCCATTGGGCCCTGGTTGCTTGGAGAGCTTTTGAAGCTCTTCTGTGGTTGTCTCATTTTTAAAAATTTCTGGTTAGTCTGTTAGTGTGATATTTGCTGCAGCCAGGACCACAACCTCCAGCTACGTAACCTGATAGCCTTGCTGTTTGTCTGCCACCGTGATCACCATTGCCAACTGTGTTGCTGGGCGTGGAGTTTTTTGCACTTTACTCTTAAGTTAGCCTTCTCCAGCGGCAAAGCTGGTGAAACTACGCTGCTGACCATCCTGGGGCTGGGACATTTGGGGTAGCAGTCCTAAGCAGCAATGCCATAGACTCCCTGTGAAATAATGGAAAAAACGTATGCTAGTCTCTGTCCGCAGTTCCTGGTACAGGGCTCCTAAAACCCTTGTGATTTTCTAAGAGCGGTAGAAGCCTCTTTTGTCCTAATGTTTGGTCTTTGATCCTTGTTCCTAACACAGAGCTCCCAAATCCTTTGAAATTTCCTGGGTGATAGGAATGACTTTGTTCTAATGAGGAGACTTCTGGTGGGCTTGGGGATAGCTTCAGGATGGGGGCTGGTCACCAGGAAGACCAAGCCGTGATTAGAAGCTTGGGACTTTCAGCCCTACCTGCCATTCTCTGGGAAAGGGAGAGGGGCTGGAGATTGCATTAATCGTCGTCAATCATGTGATGATGATCAGGCTATGTGAGGAAGCCTCCATAAGAATCCCCAAAGTACAGGGTTCAGTGAGCACATCTACATGCTGGGAGGGTGATGCACCCCAACTCCACGGGGACAGAAGCTCCTGCACTCGGGGCCCTTCCAGCCCGTGTCCTATGTATCTCTTCATCTGACTGTTCATCTGTACCCTTTATCATATCCTTTATTATATAATAAACTGGTAACCATGTTCCCCTGAGTTTTGTGAGCTGTTCTTGCAAATGATCAAATCCAAGGAGGGGGCCTTGGAGACCTAAAATATATAGCCACGTTGGACATAAGTTGTGGGTAACCTGGGGACCTACTACTTGTGATTGGCATCTCAAGTTGGGGGGGTCTTGTGGAACTAAACCCTTGACTTGTGGGATCTGATGCTAACTCCAGGTAGATAGTGTCAGAACTGAATGGAATTGTGGACATCGGCTATTGAAGAAGGATTGGTCGGTGTGGGAATCAGCTCTCTCTCACATGTGGTGTCAGAAGTGTTGTGAATGTGGTAGTAGCTGGGAGTAAAGGAAGAGCGCAGGAGTGTTTTTACAGTCCCGCTGTTCTAACTTGAGGTTCAGTAGTTTTTCATGAATAAATGCTTTTCAATTTGTATGCCTTCAGTTGATTTCCAGAGTCCTGAAATGTTTTTGTTTTACTTTTTTTGTGAAAATTGTATTTTGTTTTATCACTGCTTTTGGGGTGAGGAGTTGCCATACTCCTCACTCCGCTGTTCTGAACACCTGAAGATGGTTTTCTAGTATTCAAGATGTAGAGGAAGCCATATTATTAGACGATTAAGGTAGACATCAAGTCAGTATTTTTATTTTATGTGAAAAGTTCTATTAGAAAGAGTTCAGTTTTACAATAATATCCTTAATGAGATTTTTTTTCCTAACTACTTTCTAATAAGTTTTTGTACCTTGATTCTGCCAATTGAAGAAGCTATATGTTTTTAGGAAGTATTAAATTATAAAAGTAATTTTGAAAAAGGATTAGATGCATTTAAAAGAAAGATTTTTAGCAAGGTAACATTTATTATGTTTTTAAGAAGCCCTTTTATGTTTGAGATATGAATGTTTCAAAGAGTTTTACAATCATCTCTTTTTGGAAAAAAAAAAAACCTTTACTTCTGATTATAAACACAGCACATTGAAAAAGAGGAAAACCTAGGAAGGCACAAATAGGAAAATGAGAATCATCACAATCACACCTTGAAGAAAAAAACCACCATATGCACTCTGGTATCTCCTCTGCAGACTTCATGCATACTGTCTGTGGGCTCAGGTCATTTATCTGTCTTGAAACCTGTTTTTTTAAACAAACAAACAAACAAAAAAAAACGACCTAATTCAGATTTGGTGAACATCTTCCTGTGTTATTAGATATTTTTGTAAAATACAGTCTTTAAATGGATGTAGAGTATATCAGTAGTATGTATGGATATCTATCATAATTCATTTGTTTATTGTTGGGAATTTACATTTCTTCTGTTTTCAGCTGTCAGGATGTCTTCAGATTAGATTACTTGCAGAGCACTTGCTGAATTGAGCACGAACATTTTCAAGGCTTTTAATAACTATTTTCAGACTGACCCCTCCATCTCCACCCCACCCTCTGCTTAGAGTTTCACAGCAGCATATGAAAAAGTTCACTCTAAGCTGTGCACCCTCTCCAAAATGAAATTTGGGTAAAATCATGTCATTTTGCTAATTTATTAGATTTTAAATGCTTAATTGCTATTTTGTTTCTGTATCTCCTATCTTATCTTTATATCATTTTTTAAAGTAAAAATTCTTTTAAATTCATTATCATTCATTGCCTCACAAATCTTGACTTTTTTTTTGAAGTTTTCCTTTAAAAATTAGAAATGGATTTTTTCTTTGCTCAGAGAAGAAAATCCTACTAAGCTGTTTATTAGGATTAATTTCTTTTGACTTTAAATAATGAATAAGCTAGACTGACTTGCTTTTACTTGTATATATATATTATATATTATAAGTGTTCGAATGTTAGTATGCATTGTCTTGTTACGGTTAGATGATATTTTTCTAAAATAGCATCAAAATTCTTATTAGACTTCTGATAATCACATAGAGAGACTTAACTGAAAGATATTCCTGTAATGCTTACATTTAGTTTTATTCCTAAATCTGGAAGCTGGGAATTGACTAAACTATTTTCCTGTAACTCTGGCTATATTTAAATCCAAATATCACATCCAAGAATCATCTTGACAAATGATACTGGTTCTGAAAGTTTATTAATAAATTAGAAGAATCTGTAGTTTTTCTGTTCCTGTAATCCTCTCAGTAAACAAAATTATTTTCAAGCTTTAAGTAGCTCTGCTGTGTCTGAAGGACAAAATTCTATTTTGATAAATATATCATTCATTATCAGCTAGAACTTGTATTCATATTACTTTAATGTGATTCAAGGTCTCAGACCAATGCCAAGAGGTGATCACATTATCTGAACAATAGAGCATTTGCACAAACTCTTAGGAAACTGTTTGCTGGCCTTTTAATCAAAGAATTAGAAATCTTTTTTGATTTCTCCTTGGCTATTAATTTCTGAAAACCCACACTATGCATCAAATATAATTCTCAGAAGTTTTTCAGCAAAGCATAAATATAATTTCTGTTATACCACTGTCCTCTAGTACAAACAGATCCACTTGCTGTCTGCTACTTAATAGTTCTGGAGAATATCTTTGAGGAATTGTAGTGACTAGTAGCAAGCACATACAAGGGCTTTGAGGTATTAATGGTTATCAAAATATGTTCTCAGAATTATTCTTAAGTCTCTTTTATTGTATCTATTTGTCTTACTCTTGGTCATTTGTAAGTTTTTATACTTTTACTTAAAGAACATTTGTTTGGGATATAAGATCTGGAAAATACCCAGAAATTGGGTCCTTTGATTACATGCACTTGACCTTTCTTGGATCTTCACATTGTTAATTTTCTTAAATCCTTACTGATGGAAGGAATGTCAGTAGCTACAGGGGGACCATTGTTCCATGTGAGATGGTGTTTCCTCCATTCTCTGAATCCCACACGCTACTCATAGCCTATGAACAGTGGTATTCTGTAGAGTATTTGAGCCTATCCTATTCTGGATTCCTCCTCACAGAAACACTTCATGTTGATTGACATGCTTCTTTTTATAAACCTGTTGAATTCTTTGTCCTCTTAATTGTGCCATACTCCTTATAAACGAGTTAATTATTGAAAGAGGTGATGGGGCTTCCCTGGTGGCGCAGTGGTTGAGAGTCCGCCTGCTGATGCAGGGGACAAGGGTTCGTGCCCCGGTCCGGGAAGATCCCACATGCCGCGGAGCGGCTGGGCCCGTGAGCCATGGCCGCTGAGCCTGCGCGTCCGGAGCCTGTGCTCCGCAACGGGAGAGGCCGCAGCAGTGAGAGGCCCGCGTACCACAAAAAAAAAAAAAAAAAAGAGGTGATGGATATTTTATAGACTGAATGTATACGGGTTGAACATGTGGTGGAAAGAAAATGGATTGGGGATAGATTCAATGATTGAGTCCACGTACTTCATAACTAAAGTTTTTCATTGATTTGGAACCCAAGTCTAGAGTAAAAATTTACTTGCCATGTGTATATGGGTTGTGACATAGTTAGTCCTTTGATTTTCCTTGGGAGGCATTTTTGAAGAAAAATTTACACTTAAAAAAATACAGTTTATATACAATATTATGTTAGTGTCAGGTTTACTACATAATGATTTGATGTTTATATACATTATGAAATGATCACCAGGATAAGTCTAGTAATACCTGTCCGCATACAGAGTTCTTGCAATACTATTGACCATATTCCTTATGCTGTGTATTACATCCCTGTGACTTATTATATAACTGGAGGTTTGTACCTCTTAATCCCCTTCACTTATTTCATCCGCCCTAACACCTCCCTTCTGGCAACGACTTGTTTTGTTCTCTGTGTCTATTAGTCTTTTTTTGTTTTGGCTTGGTTTGGTTGTTTTGCTTCTTAGATTCTGCATGTAAGTCAAATCATGCAGTATTTGTCTTTATTTGTATGGCTTGTCTCACTTAGCATAATACTGTCTAGATCCTTCCATGTTGTCACAAATGGCAAGATTCCATTTTTTTATGGCTGTGTAATACTTCACTGTGTATATATAAATGTATGTATATATATTTATATATATACCATATCTTCTTTATCCATTTGTCTATCGATGGACATTTAGGTTGCTTCCTACATGTTTTTTAAAAAACAGATTAAAGAATGTTTTGGTTTCTGTAGCTTTAATAATAGGAAAATAGCAAGTGATGGGCAAATTCTCATTTGTTTGAAGCTCTCTGTTGCTGCTCATTTATGTATCTTAGTGACACTGATCCAGTAGTGTCCTGAACATGGTGGTTTACTTGTGAGGTATGAATGGTTCTTGATAAATATAACTAAATCACTTTGCTGTACACCTGAAACTAACACAACATTGTAAATCAACTGTATTCTAATATAAAATAAAAAAAATTTTTTATAGAGAACCAGAAGATGGTTTTGAGGGGCTGATTCTTAAAGCCCCATTGATAACCTTGGGGAGAGGTAAAACCAGCTAGATTAAGTGGAAGCTGTATTTCTTTCATTTCACCAAGACAGGATTATACAGTTAAGTAGCTTTGCTAAAATCTTTAAAATTTTTCTGACATGAACATAACTGATTTGGGAATTAAATATTCGCTTAAGTACTATTTAATGAAGCCTGCTAACATTCCTGCAAGATAAGTTCAGGATGTGTTTATATTGCTCTTTTTGTATTATAGCTGAAATATAGGCAGTAACATAGTAGATTATAATGAGTTTTTAAAAATTTATTTTATTTTTGGCTGCATTGGGTCTTCATTGCTGCACGTGGGCTTCCTCTAGTTGCAGCAAGTGGGGGCTACTCTTCGTTGGGGTACTCAGGCTTCTCATTGAGGTAGCTTCTCTTGTTGCAGAGCATGGGCTCTAGGCGCGTGGGCTTCAGTAGTTGTGGCTCGTGGGCTCTAGAGCACAGGCTCAGTAGTTGTGGCTCACTGGCTTAGTTGCTCTGCGGCATGTGGGATCTTCCCAGACCAGGGATAGAACCCGTGTCCCCTGTGTTGGCAGGCGGGTTCTTAACCACTGTGCCACCAAGGAAGCCCCTATAATGACTTTTAATGTTTTGATGCAGGAGATAGTAAAATGTTAAGTTATATATTGAATAACTGAATAGTAAATTAATATTTGAATGGCAGTTTTAAGGAAATGGTAATGATTCTGCTCAGAGTTTATGAGGCTCACTCTGTAGATTTATTTATTTATCTATTTATTTATGGCTGAGTTGGGTCTTTGTTGCTGTGCACAGGCTTTCTCTAGTTGCGGCGAGTGGGTGCTACTCTTCGTTGCGGTGCACGGGCTTCTCGTTGCAGTGGCCTCTCTTGTTGCGGAGCACGGGCTCTAGGCGCGCAGGCTCCAGTAGTTGTGGCTCGCAGGCTCTAGGGCACAGGCTCAGTAGTTGTGGCTCGCAGGCTCTATAGAGCGCAGGCTCAGTAGTTGTGGATCATGGGCTCTAGAGCACAGGCTCAGTAGTTGTGGCACAGGGGTTTAGTTGCTCTGCGGCATGTGGGATCTTCCCGAACCAGGGCTTGAACCCATGTCCCCTGCATTGGCAAGTGGGTTCTTAACCACTGCGCCACCCTTACCCTGTAGATTTTTAAGTTAAGTTTTTTTTCACTGTTTGTAAGTAAACTGTAAGGTTGATTTCAATACTCTGTCTCTTCCTCCCCTTCTAAGCCCCTAATAGAGAGAGAAGGAGGGAGAGGAATCCTTGGGTTTAGGGCCATCAGACGGTGTTCTCTCCTCTGGGCACATGGTAAGATCACACTTCCATGTCTCCGTGACATTAGGAAAGATCATGTCACTTGTCCTATGAAATGTGATGTACATTCCTTATTGGCAGAGGTGACATGCATCACTTCCACGCTGAAGCTTTGGGAGCAGAGGGGAGGAAAACTTCTCCAGTACCCTCTTTGGGTCTCTGGCTGGGCTTAAGAATTAAACTGACAAGATTAAGAGAAGAAAAGCATACACATTTTATTGAAGTTTTACATATATACGGGAGCCTTCCCGAGAAAATGAAGACCCAAAGAAGTGACCAGAGCAGGAGGCTTTTACACCTTTTAGACAAAAAAAACTGTAAATTTGTGAATAATTGACAAGACAAAGGATTTGGGCTGTGGGTAATTAAATGGTGAAGGAGTAACAAGGTTTGTTTATGCAGCGTTCTCTGACCTGGTGATAAGAACGTCTCCCGTTCTCCTGGTACAGGGAGAAGGTATCTTTCATATGGGAGGTTTATCTCCTACTTTCAGGGAAGAAAGGCAGGGGAAGGGGATGAAGGTCAGAGTGACCTCCCTGCTTCTGACATTTTCTCAAACTCCCTCAGCCTAAGATAGTATGCCAGTGTGCCATGTTTTGGGGTACCATGTTTTGGGGTGCTGTGTCTTGAGCCCCATCAGGAGCCAGTGAGTAATTTGCCACTGTCTTGGGGACTGGTGACATTCTAAATGGTGGCAGCTCTGTCAGCCTGCATCCCTCTGTAAAGAACACATGGGGCAGAGTACCCACTGTCCTGAGATGGACATATAGTGTAGGCAAGATGTAAACTTCTGTTGTTTTCACGACGATTTGGGGATGCTTGTTACTGTAGCATAAGCCAGTGTACCCTGACAGATGCAGTTTCCATAGGTCTAAGGGGCAATGAAGAGATATTAAAATAACTTCATTTCTTCAGCCATTTTTGTTAACATTTACTGTGTCCCATTCACTCTTCCTAGTGCTAGAAATACAGCAGTGAACAAAACGATCTCCTCTTTTCTCAGGAAACTTCTTCCCATTCTTCATTAACTATTTAGGGAGTCTGTTTTTCTGCAAAGCCTTGTTCTCTGAGCAGCAGGTCACCCCTTTCTCTTCTGTGCTCCTACATACTTTGTACACACCTCCATCGTGGCACTAATGTTATTGTGGTTATTCTATTTCTATTTTCTTGTTTTCTAGTCTGTGATCGCCTAGAGAACAAATGGTTTATATGTGGTACATAGTTCTATATAATATTTGTCAACAAGTACCTACTGTATAGCACAGGGAACTATACTCAATATCTTATAATAACTATAATGGAAAAGAATCTAAAAAAAGACACATGTATGTATAACTGAATCACTTTGCTGTATACCTGAAACTAACACCATGTTATAAATCAACTATATTTCAATAAAAATTAAAAAAATAAAGTGATATAAAATACATAGATGTAACAACTCACATAGTATAATACAGAGTGATAATATAGGTACTTTGCATCGTTCTTTTTTGCATCACCTCCCACATTTCAAAAACTATTTTTTTGCATGAATAAATCAGATTTCCTGTGGGTCCTTTCGCTTGAATGTGATTTGGGATCTAAATGTGAACTTCTGTATTTTGACATATTGTCCAAATGCTTTTGCTTTGTGAATTACACTCTAAGGTGATCACTGATATGTCACAGCGGATAGGTACCAAGTTACCTGGGCAAAAATGTGAGTGAAGCGGGGAGGGGGAAAGTTTATGGCTTGTCATTGTGCCTCTTCCCTTTACTTACTTATAACTAGTAGACCTGTATACCCGTGTTGTGCAATCTTATTTGTATCGTTGCATCTACCCCAAGTCTTCTTAGACTTTTTCTCCCTAACTGCCACACCCCCCATGAGACTTTAATACAACAGATATACTATGTATCTGGTTAAGAATTGCATGTATATCTGTGTTTTACATTGAAAAAAAAGGGTTGTTGTTTTTTTTGCCCCTTCCTCCAGCTAATCTTCTTGTTGGAAAATGCATGCCTTAAACTAGCATTTGTAAAAGGTACATTTATTTCCCTTTGTAGGAGGACATTTCCACTTCAATAAGCTAAGTTTAACCATAGTGAATCAGAACTCTGTTGTCTAATACACCTGTGCTTTTATAATAGCTTTATTTTAATCTGATTATCATTTAAATAAGTGTGCTGGAATCTTAGTGTATTGAGAACATTGGGAAAGTAAATTTCATATATTTTGTAGAAGTCCATTTTCCCCTAGGTTTTAGGCCTCTAAACCATGGAGTCTTTCTGTACAGGCCACATTTGCTTTTGATTCCTTCAGCAAATATTTATTGAGGGTATACTGTGTGCAAGGCTCCGTGCCAGGTGCTGAGGCCCAGTGACTCATGGGCCTCCGTCTGCTTCCTTTATTCTTTGTTAGCTTTGTCAGAGCGCACAGGGTTATGTAAACTTGTCCAGGTCACAGTTGTTTGGACTGTACTGATTTTTATACATTCCTGACAAAGTATAGTGGGCACTTGGTGAAAAACCCTGGGAGTTGGTGTAATCCCTTGTGCGGTATAATAAGAGGGCTAACTTGGTCTTTGTCCCAGCGCCTGGCACACAGCTTCCAAAACCCTGGGGATCTCCTGAGTTTCTTTGGTGTGCTAACCAGTGATTCTTGGCTCAGGGGCTCCTGGATAACTTCAGAATGGGGGCTGGTCCCGGAAAGACCAAACATTGATTGGAAGCTTGGAGCTTTCAGCCCAACCTCGGAGAAGGGGAGAGAGAGTGGAGATGGGTTTAATCACCAAAGGCCAATGATTTAACACTTGGTGCCCATGTAATAAAACCTCCATAGAAACCTCTAAATGACAGGGTGCAGAGAGCTTGCACAATGGGGAGCACATCGAAGAGCTGGAAGAGTGGCACACCCAGAAAGGGCGTTGACCCCCTCCCACTATACCTTGCTCTGTGCCTCTCATCCATTTGGCTGTACTTGAGTTGTATCCTTTATAATAAACCAGTAAGAGTAAGGAAAGCACTTCCTGAGTTCTGTGAGTCATTCTAGTGAATTATCAAACCTGAGGAGGGTGTCGTGGGAACCCCCAGTTTACAGCTGGTCGGTCAGAAGTATGGGTAGCTTGGGAATTGTGACTGGTGTCTGAAGTGGGGGCACTGTTGTGGGACTGAGCCCTTTAACGTGTGGGATCTGATGCTAACGGCGGGTAGGTAGTGTCAGAATTGAATTGAATTGTTGGACATTCGGTTGGTGTCAGAGAGTTGGAGAAATGGTGTTGGAAAAGACAACATGTATTTGGCACCAGGAGGAAAAAAACCCTTGTCCCTTGTCTACAGTTGTCTGGCTGCACCAGTGCACATTACACTGTCTGCAATGTGGGAAACTACTTAAATTCTTGGAGCATTCTAGATGACTAATGTATTATCGAAATACATATATGCACAACATGACAGGAAAAACTCAATGTAGGGTTCACATAAAGAAAAAGACTCTGCTCTTCATTACTGTGTAATTGCCAAACAAAGAATAGAATATATAGCTTCAGCTCAATTTCAGATTGCCCAGGAGGGAGGGGGTGCAATTCAGAAAAACATTCGAGGCAGCTCAGGTTATCTGGAGGCTTTGGTTTGAGGGTCCATCTAGACATGGTCTTTCATCCATTCATTCCTTGTATAGATATTTACTGAACTCCTAATCTCTGTGCTTGGCCCCTTGGTGAACAAGACAAAAGGTCCTCATTTTCACTCAACCTCTCTGTCCCCATTGTTTTGGACATATGGTGTAGGATATTTTAACAAAAAAGAACAACTTTTTATTCATTCATTCATTCATTCTACGTGTGTTTGTTTGAGAGTGTATAATACAGGTAGACTACTGGGAGATGTTTAAAAGAGCCATTGCGTTTGCCTTCAAGGACTGTCAAGCTTATTTGTTCATCAATCAGTCATTCATTCAAAAAAATGCATTGAGCCAGGCACTGTGCCAGGTCAGTGCCAGGGAAATATAGAAATGAACAAAGCACACAGTCAGTCCCTGACGGGCTGCAGTTCCAGCCAGAAGGGGCAACAGGTGGTAATGTCTTTGGTAGAGTGAAGTGTGGTAGGTGATGGTAATGAGCTGTGCCCACACTCTAGGGACAGTGCAAAGGGAGCACAGCAGTGGGGTATCCTGAGTTAGCCCTGTGTAGGTGAGAGGTCAACAGGTGACTCTTAATCTGACTTTTTAGTTGGGGCTGGAGAGAAGGGATGGCTTGGAGAGGAGGAGACTGTGTCAGTGAAGATAAGGAGGTGTGAGCCACCATGGCTGTGCACAAAACTGCAGGTGCTGTATTTTGATTTGGGTGTAGGAGGTGGCAGTAGGTGAATTTTAATATAGTGAAACAATTGCACATCAGTGCCAAGAACTAAACCTTGTAATATTGGCACAATAAATGGTTCAATGAAATGGATAGCCCAGAAATAAACATGTGATAAGGTAGGTATGACAGATCAGAAGGGTGTTAAGTAATAAATAATACTGGGGCAATTGATAAGTTATTTAGAAAGAAAATAGATTCTTACTAGTGATGATTTTTAGTCAGCATTTAGGGGCTTGAAACTTAGAAATTAGAGGATTAAGATTTCAGTCTGTGAATTAAAACTTAAGCTCAACACTAATGGATCAAGGCTCTATATAACAGGTTACCTCGAAGAACATAGTATCTTATCGACGCTATCACCTCACTGAACATATAGATCCTATGACAGTGGTTGACTTCACGGACCCCACCCTCACAAGGGCCTCTAATTTGGTTTAGTGTTCTGCTCTTGCCCTCTTAAAAATCTTAACTTTTGAAAACGGGCGTATGTTTTCATTTTGCACTGAGCCCTGCAAATTATGTGTCAGTCCTGCCAGTGAGGTTGGTCAAACATGGAAACAGAAAGTTACGGAGCCAAGCTTTAGAGGTAGATGCTGTCCTGCTTTTAGGAAAGTTGCAGCAACACACTTCAAGAGTCTGGGCCACAGGAGCAGGACCATGTGTACTGTGTATGGATGCCTTGGGCTGTCCCAGACTGACGCATTCAATAGTCAGTTTATTTGACAGACTCTCTCTTCCTCCCATCTCCTTCTCACCAAGGAACCTTTTACTTGTGATTTGGCTTCTCCTGTGGTCTTCCTGCAGGGACAGAGCT
This sequence comes from Pseudorca crassidens, assembly GCF_039906515.1. Classification (NCBI taxonomy): domain Eukaryota; kingdom Metazoa; phylum Chordata; class Mammalia; order Artiodactyla; family Delphinidae; genus Pseudorca; species Pseudorca crassidens. Next base: position 18,092,231 of record NC_090303.1, on the reverse strand, counting down.
GGCTGGTCACGCTGACTCCATACTGATTCGGGAAGTTAGTTCCTAAGCTGCCATTCTGGTGATATGCGTCAGTGAGGTTCTTTAATGGGAGCCTGTCCCGGGAAGACGGTCCCCTTCTGTTAGGTTTCTGAGGCGGAACGCTGATGTCCAGGCATTGAGCTGGTGAATTCACCAGAGCCGTCATGCACAGGACAGTGGTTAAGGACAAAGCCTTTGCATAAAAAGGAATGAGATTCTAACGCCTGCTACAACATGGATGAACCTGGAAGCCATCATGCTAAATGAAATAAGCCAGCCACAAAGGACAAATATTATATGATTCCACTTACGTGAGTTACCTAGAATAGTCAAATTCGTAGAGTCTGAAAGAAGATTAGAGGTTACCAGGGGTGGGGGACAGGAGGAATGGGGAGTTGTTGCCTTATGGTTTCAGAGTTTTTGCTTAGGGTAATGAAAAAGTCTTGGATATAAATAGTGGTGGTGGTTATACAACATTGTGCATGTACTTAATGCCACTGAATTGTATACTTAAAAATGGCAAATTTTGTGTTATATATATTCTGCCACAGTTTTTAAAAGTTATAATGTAGTATACCAAAACGCATTGAATGCACGTTTTTCATGGGTGAATTGTATGGCATGTGAATTATATCTCAATAAAGCCGCTTTCTAAAACATTAAAAAAAAGAAAAGAACAAGGCCTTTGGAGTCAGCCAGACAGCCCTAGGGTCAAGTCCTGTGGTGCTACAAGATGATGTACGATGTGTGATGTTGGCCAAGATACGTAACTGTGCCCTGTTCTTTCATCTGCCAGGTGGTGATATGACACCTATCTTAGGGTTGTTGCGAGATTGAAGGGGAAAATGTACAGCAGGTCAGGGTTTCTCAACTTCAGCACTGTTGACATTTTGGACCAGGTCGTTCTTTCTTGGGGAGAGGGGGCGAGGGAGCTGTACTGTGCGGGGCGGGGTGTCTAGCAGCATCCCTAGCCTCCCCCAGCAGCTTCCTCTTAACCTCCCACAACTGTGACAACCAAAATGTCTCCAGACATTGCCTAAGTGTCATGCTGCGGGGCAGAATAGGCCCTGGTTAAGAAGCACTCACTGGCTTAGGTGTATAGAGCAATGCCTGGAGAAAAGAAAGCTACTGGCAGGTTTTGTAATAGTAATGACAGTCGTTGAGCTAAAGATGACAGTACTCCGGAGACCATGCTGAGGCCCCTGGAAAGACATTTGTCAGCCTTCCACCTGTCCTCTGCTCTCATTTCTACATCCATGCCAGAATCAAGTCCACACGGATTAAAGGGTAAATGTAAAAAGGTCTACCTTTACAAACTGAAAGAAGAGAAGTGACAGATCTGTAGATTTGCAAATAAAGAAGATTTACAAATACCCAACTCAAAAGCAGTGGTACTTTTGTGATGTTTAAAATTGGGTTTAAATCATATTGGGGAATTTTCTTCCCTGATGTCATTACATTAAAAACAAACAGCATGCATAATTGATCAAAAAAACAAAGACAAAAAAAAATTGGTAATTATAGTTAAAAAGCAAACTGGAGGGAATTCCCTGGTCGTCCCCTGGTTAGGACTCCGTGCTTTCACTGCCATGGCCCTGGATCAATCCTTGGTCGGGTACCTAAGATCTTGAAAGGCACATGGTGTGGCAAAAAAAAAAAAGCAAACTGGATAAAATGATTATAAGAAATATGACAAAGTGGTATTGAGAAACTGGTATAAGTCAAAAAGAAAACCAAATATAAAAATAAATGCCTCAGACATAGGGACAAAAGAGGAAATACAGTCAGCTTAGAATCATTTGAACATTGTTCAAATTCAGTAATACTTAAAAATTTAGATCTTTTTTTCATTTAAATTGGCAGAGAGTTTGAGCATTAATATCTGAGTCTGCGGTACCATTTAGAGGAGTCTCCTTACACACTGCTTATAGGACACTGGATGGGTATAATCCCATTGGGAGGAAACATGGTGATAAATATGCCTTAAAAGTTGTCATACCTTTTAGCCCCCAAAATAACATTTGGGAATAATTCCACAGCATAATCTGAAATGTAGACAAATGTTTATGCATGAAGATGTTTATTGCAAGGTTGTTTTAACAGAAGCCAGCTTCGTGTCTAGCATTAGGGGTGTGGTAAATTATAGCTTATGGTAACTAGTTAGCAATCCTTAAAACAATATTTACAAAATGTTTCTAATGACATACAGAATTCTTAAGTGTTAAATGAAACAGCAGGTTTTAAAATTGTGGATGCGGTATGAACTCAGCTCAGAATAAAGACTGGAAAGGAATATGCAAAATATTAATAGCATTTGTTCCTGGAAGATTGAGTTATGATAATTTATGAAAGTTACTCATAACTGCTTGATTAAATTGATCATTTCAAAGCAGACTTAGACTTTGTGTGTGTTCTTTCAGGTAATTTTTTGATCTTATGCATTTCTGTAGCTTGGAAATGAAGATGAAAGAGGTTAGCTATGTTTCTCTGAATAAGAGAAAGCAGTTATCAGTGTCTTAAAGTGCAGCTTTATATTTTAGTAAATTCCTTATAAATTGCAATAGCAAACTGGCTTTGGGGGGTAGACTGCTTGCCCTGGATGAGGTGAATTAATGGTTTTTTACACCACAGCCCTCTTTTTGTTCACTAATTTTTCAAGATATATTTATTGTAGCATGTTTCTTGGTGAAGGAATCTTTAAAATGTCCATTTTTATTTTTATAGTATGTGCAGAAGCTTATAATCCTGATGAAGAAGAAGACGATGCTGAGTCCAGGGTATGTAATTTACTGAATGCGTTAATTTTAAATTATACTCCCGTATTGGATAAAGAAAATAATAATAGAAAAGATGTTAAGAGGCATATAGGTTAACAGGGGGCATAATGGAATTATCTTGACTGTTTCTTTTCCTAGCCTTATCTCCTGATAGTTTACTTCTTCTTCATGTTCTGTATAATTACTTCAATCCAAAGCATCTCTCTCTTTGGATAAGAGGAAAGATGAACATAAAAACTCACTGAAGTTGTGGTTTTATTTCTCTTGCAAAAATATAGTCTGTGATGAAAAATGTTTTTAGCTATCTTTCCCAAAGTGATAATGTTATTTTTCTTAGACAAGTAAGTATTTCTAGGAAAGAAAAACGCTGGGAAAAGCCTTCTGCTCCTACTGTTTTATCACAACAGAAGCTTACTCTGAAACAACAACAAAAAATCACAGTAAAATTACATCTAAAATGTCAGTACAGCAGTTACTGTGTTTTAAAATCTGTGAGTCTGATAGTTTGCTCAGAAGCTGATTTCTTGGAGGTCTTGAAGTTTTCGCAAGACTTTGTCCAGTTTGGTTTGAAACAGTTTTTAAGCTGTGTCCTTTAGCTCCATTCTCCTATTATTTATTTAGTAGAAAGTAAACTCAATAGGAGATTACTGAGCCTGGAAATGGAAAGTAATCATGTACTTTTTTTTTTTTTTTGAGTACATACTTTGCAAAAGTTTGTTTTCTTCTATTTGGCCTTAAATAAAAACAAAAATCTGTTTCTGTAGCTCTGAAAAATACTAAAGTAAGATTGAGTTTTAATATAGAAAAGCAGATACTGGATCCCTAAGTCATTACATCATTAAGCTCCCTGAAATATAAATAAAATCCAGTGGTAGAAAGATCAGGAGCTTTAAATGACACAGAAGATTTTGGAGAAAAATCCCATTTCACTCCTGTCCCCATGGGGATTCGCAGCACCAGACTTGCAGTGTTCATTTCTCAGTATATAACTTACATATTTTGATCAGGTCCATAAATTCCAGTCTGAAAATTATGTTGCCTTAGGATCACGGTATCGTCTCTAATGTGTAATGTGCTGTTACCCCTCCATGTAGTCTGAAAAACCCTCCCCTCTCCTACACTTTATTTATGTATCTCGCAGAAACACTAGTGGGTGACTTCGAAGACAATGTTCTTTGTGTATAAATGTATATGATAAAACTTGATAATTGAGATGTTTGATGAGCTTGTTTAGCTTAGTAAAAATCTAAATTGGAAAGAACATTTAAAACTACAGTTTGAAAACAATATACAGTATCTCATAGACTCGAAAACTGTTAGCTACCATTTGGTCCACGTGATTGATAAGGTGTTTGGCTGGATCACTCCAACTAATTTCTAACAGTCTTGTTGGGGAGGCTATACCAGTTAAAATTCATTTGGCTGTGGGAATAAAACAATCACCTTGAGATTAAATACAAAAGAAAACATTGGGGAATTATTGGACATATGCTTGGAAATCTTGTAGAACTCCTGGAAGTGTTAAAGAAAACCCTAGGCTGTGGCTAGCAGGCAGGAGCCAGCCCCCTCTGGGGTCCTTCCACAGCATTTGTGCAGCACCTAAGAGTATCGACATTGAAAGGGACTCAGCTGCCCGTCACTCTTATTGTGTCTCTCTCAGTTCAAAATCCCAGCTTCCCCGTGGAGAGTTTCTCACAGACTTGACTTTGGCTGGGGGACCCCACTTATAAATGAGGGCATCCTGCAAGCCTACTCTTGGGCATATACCCAGAGAAAACTCTTAATTCAAAAAGACACATGCACCCTTATGTTCATAGCAGCACTATTTACGACAGCCAAGACATGGAAGCCACCTAAATGTCCACTGACAAAGGAATGGATAAAGAAGGTGTGGTACATATATACAAGGGAATATTACTCAGCCATAAAAAAGAATGAAATAATGACATTTGCAGCAACATGGATGGACCTAGAGATTATTCTATTAAGTGAAGTATGTCAGACAGAGAGAAACAAGTATCATATGATATCACTTACATGTGGAATCTAAAATGATGTAAATGAACTTATTTACAAAACAGAAATAGACTCACAGACATAGAAACAAACTTAGGGTTACCAAATGGGAAGAACGGGGTGGGGTGGAGATAAATTAGGAGTTTGGGATTAACATATACACAGTACTATCTATATATAAAATAGATTACCAACAAGAACCTACTGTATAGCACAGGGAACTATATTCAATATCCTGTAATAACCTATAATGGAAAAGAATCTGAAAAAATATATGTATATATATGTATATATAACTGAATCGCTTTGCTGTATACCCGAAACTAACATAACATTGTAAATTAACCATACTTAAATTTTTTTTTAATGCTTAAATTTTTAAAAAATGTTTAAAAAAATAAATGAGGGCAGTTCCTAGAGAAGGAGGCATCTTTGTGGGTTGGGCATTCACCCTGAGTTGTCCCTGTAACACCCTTCAATGTTACTAATTTTTTAAATTAATTTATTAATGATATATTAATCATTATAATGAAGTGTCTTGGGTTCTCCATTAGGTTGACTCTTCTCTACTAAAAACTGTAATTTTTTTTTACATACTAAAATAAAATATTAAACATTTTAATAAATATTAAAATATTTTAATATTTTTTGTCTTAGATACTATAAGGCACTTGTACCATAGCCCTTGGAAATGATTATTACAGATTTCAAAATTTAATTGGCTCTAAACATACTGGAAAATGTCTGTAAGGAAAACATGAAGTGTATTTTGATAAACTAACATTTCATTTGGACATTTTGTCTTATTTTAGAGACCCTATTTATATTATCAAATCCCAAAATCTCAGAGTAGTATAAATAGATACTTATTCTTTGATGTGTATTCAAAGAAAATTCAAACACTTAAGACTGATTTTGGAAAACAACAAATTAGATTTTGGTTGGAATACCTTTAACAAATGAAAATATAAGGGTTCTATACATCTAGCATGTAGAAACTGGCAGAGAAGAGCTGGTAAATTTAAGAGTGGAGCATTTCTTTCTTCTGTTATTCCCTGAAGTGTCTTGGGAGTGCCTTCTGCATATCTGGCCGGGTGCTGGGTATACAGTGGTGAGCACGATGGAGTTCTTGCCGTCTTGGAGCTTAGAGTCTTAATAGCAGAAGCCGACCACAAGCTAGTAGATTAACAGTCACAAAATATGAAGTGCTAAAAAGACAGTGTAACAGGGTGTAGGAATTAAAACCAAACCAAACCCCCCAGATCAACAGCGTCCCTAATGAAATGGAATAGTTGGAGAAGGGCTCCTTGAAGTGAGACCAGAGGATGTACGTGGAGAGTGTCTTGCCAAAAGCCCAGGAGTGCACTTTGGGTTGACCCAAGCCCATCAGAGTGGGAGGAGTCGGAGGCTCTGAATAAAGGCAGCTGTGGCCGAGGCTGAGTGGCTGAGGTGAGGGTGGAGAAGGAGTAGGGATTAATTCTCTGTGAATGTGATGGACTCCATTGAGGTTTTAATCTGGAGAATTCGGTTTAAAGTTTTAAAAGATTACTTTCACCTCTGTGTGGAGAATAGATTGGACAGGTATGAGAATAGATTGGACAGATATGAAAATATCTTGTACAGACTTGCCTTGCTTAACAAAATAGATGCACGGTGTTTCCTTTAAAGAAAACATGTAAGTCAGTGTTACTTATTGTTTTTCTAATTTTTTTTTAATTGAAAGGCAACAGAGGTTATGGCAGGAGTTGAAAGACTTTTCCTGTAAAGCTTTTTTCGGGGGGAATTTTACTATTTTCAGAGAATAAATACTTTAGGCTCTGGGGGCCGTGCTGTTTCTGTCACAACTATTCAGCTCTGCTGTTATAGCAGGAAAACAGACATAGACAACACATAAATGAACGGCTGTGGCTGTGACCCATGAAATCTTTATTTCTGGACATTTGAATTTCATATAATTTTCATGTGTCAGGAAACATTCTTTTGATTTTTTCCCCCAATCATTAAAAAATGTAAAATCATTCTTAGCATAGGGGTCATGCAAAAAGAAATTTGGCCTTCAGGCCGTGGTCTGCTGACCCTGGTTTCTAGAATGAACTCTGTGGCCAGCCTACAGCTGCACTGAATCCCAGCTCTACAGCTTCTGAACTGTGTGACATGGAAGAAGTTACCTGGGCCAGTTAATTTTCTTACTTTTTTTCTCTTGAGAGATCACACGGTATTTGTCTTTCTCTGTCTGACTCATTTCACTTAGCATTCACCTGCTTCATGGGGTCTCTTACTAGGATAAAGCTAGTAATAAAGCCCTTTTTAAATTTTTAAAGCCCTTAAAACAGTGCTCGGCACATAGTAAGTGCTCCATCAGTATTTGTTTAACCAATAAGATTTTTATCCTGAAATCAGAAATAAATTTTAATAAAAAACCAAGTGGCCTCCAGTATAATAAAAATCACATTCGGGCACATTGCCGAGGCCTTAGTTATCCAGATGCAGATCTTGTATGTCGGATCACACCAAACCCAACAGAAGGAAATGAGTCTGTAGAAGTAGGAGAGCATCTTCTGAGCAGTTGGTACAGGGCAGGGGAGCGAGAGCTTCAAAGATTCACCCGATTTCTGACTGTTTGCTTTCCAGGACGCAGAGCAGGATTTTCATGGCCGGGGGTGGAGGCTATGATAGATAACGGACTCTGGGCACTGAGGAGTGATGGCAGGTAGACGGAAGAAAGGAAAAAGGGAAACAAAGAGGAGAGCAGTAGACAGTAGTAGGGGTGGCAGGATGGAGAAACAAGATTTGGACATATGAATTCATAAGAAGAGAAGTAGCTGGAGAGAGAAAGAAGAGGAAAAAGGTGGGTTTTAAAAAATTTTTTATTGACATATAGTTGATTTACAACGTTTCAGGTGTACAGCAAAGTGATTCAATTATATATATAATTTTTTCAGATTCTTTTCCATTATATATATATATATTTTTTACATCTTTATTGGAGTATAATTGCTTTACAATGGTGTGTTAGTTTCTGTGGTATAACAAAGTGAATCAGCTATACGTATACATATATCCCCACATCCCCTCCCTCTTGCGTCTCCCTCCCACTCTCCCTATCCCACCCCTCTAGGTGATCGCAAAGCAGAAGGTGGGGTTTTGTGTGAGGTGTTAATACAAAGTGAATGGGTCAGGGGAGAAAGACAAATTGATGACAAGGGTAAAGCAGGTACAAGCCGGTGTTAAAAATGATTTAAAAAGACAGTTTAAGTGATACAAACGTTATTTAACACTGCACGAAGTGGGCAGTCTCCATTCCCAAGGGTCCAGAGAGCTGCAAAATGGGGTGGAGGGTAGGAAGCTTTTATAGGATAAAGAGTAAGGAACAAGGAAGTAAGCGTAGAGCCCAGATTTGGCTTGGCTTTGGGGGATTGGCTGACTGGATATACTGTGTTTCTGGCAAAGCGGGGCATTTATAGGGACACGAGAGTTATCTAAGCTTTGGTTTGCTGACGTGGCACCCCGGGCAGAGGTGGCTCCCTCTTGGGCCTAGGAAGTCATTTCAGCATCAGCGACACGCCATCCCCAACCTTTTCTCTCTGAGGATAGAGCTGCTCAGCAGGCAAACGTTTATGATTGCTTCAGTTCGGAGTTCCAGATGGCTTTTGTGAAGTGAGAACTAACTTTTTGTTTCATTGTGTTAGCCTTCCTTATTTGAAGTAGGCACGTGTGAATTTTGGTTGGCATGATTTAGTTCGTATCCAAATTTTTTAAGTTTTTTGTATAGCAGTGAGTTCTTAGGCAGGAGGATCTGCTTTTTCTGGGCCCACGTGCCGTCGTAGAATCTAGGTTGAGGTGAATATTGATTGGATAGGAAACAAAAGTTTGCATATCCCTTACCCTTAGAGGAAAAACGGCAGCAACGTCCTCTCTCACTGGCTAATAGTATGTAGCGGTATCCTGTGTATACTGCTTTTTGTGTGTGTATAGTATATAAGCAGTACACACATAAATAGTACACATACACTGTACATTTCCTCAGTTGTTCTTGGGCCTCTGATTTTTAGCCATGTGAGATGGGTTTGAAATGCCGATTTTACTTTCCCGTCGCGCGTTTTGATGCATTCACGGGCACAGAGCTCACCGCCGCCTGATCCTGGTTGCTGTGATGGTGGGGCTCCTGCTCTTCAGCATCTCTTCCAGTCACTCTGTGTGTCAACGTTAGGATAGGAAAAGGTGGTGTATGGGTCTCCAGGAGACCAACTCGATGTCTTCTGCTTTTAGGACCATCTCTTGCCTCGCAGACTCATCTTACAGTTACACAGTACCCGCGTTCGCAGAAGAATGGGCCTTCGGGGCCAAGTCCTTGAGCCTTCTGCTGGTCGGAAGGGACTCAAGAGAGTTGGCCGGCCGCACTTACAGAAGGCGTTCTGTTGGCCTTTACCCTCAGGAATGAAAGTTTCTGAGCAAATAGTACACTGCTTTTCTTTGAACTCGTTCTCAGATGAGCGCACCAGGACTGTTGGATTCATTCTCCCTCAGATCCATAGTCTCCTTGGTGTGACAGCGCGTGATTGCTTGCTCCCTGTGGAAAAGCAATCTCCGTGGGCGTGGTTATTTTATATACATTGTGCATAAAAATGTATTTAACATCTAAGGCAATATACAGGTAAGAATTTACTCACTTCTAGAGACTTTATCAAGTCTTGAGGGGAAGAGCTACATCCTGAAAGAGTATTAAGTTCAATGGTAAAGAGTATGAAACAGTATTAAAGAGTATTAAGCAGAATAAAGGCAGTGTGTAGATTTTCAACATAGCTGTTACAACATGTTGTCCTTTTGTATGTTCCCGCTGGCTGGAGCCTTGGTGTCTTTAGTGATTAGCCAATGCAGACCCTCACAGAATGAACTTGCTAACCTGGGGGAAACACTCCTTTGAAAAACTTTCAAGTACTGTATTGATGAATGTACACCACCTCCCTGAGACGAACTGTATTACTCTCCCCTGTTTAGCAGGCTGGTAGTTAATGTCTAGTCACCTAAAGTGAACCTCAGCACCAACCGTTCTTCATTCTAATATCCTGCTAGGAAATTTTATCCCTTAAGAGCAAGGTGAGTAGACTAATTGTTAATTTGGTGTCCTTTTAGATTATACATCCCAAAACTGACGATCAAAGAAATCGATTGCAAGAAGCTTGCAAAGACATCCTGCTGTTTAAGAACCTGGATCCGGTAAGATAAAATCTCAATAGTAGCAACGGTTTTTTTTTCAGTGTCCGTGTGGAGAACCGTGCAGGATCTTGGATTTCACCCTCTTTACAAGCTAACATCACCCAGGGCGATGTAAAGGCCCCACTGCAGATGTCTACACAGGAAGTGGGTTGTGTTCTAGGAGCTGGGGAGGTCACTGCTGTCATAGCAAGGAGTGAGCGCCTGTTTCTCGGCGGAAGGCTTCTCATCCCTCAAGGTTACTTGCTGCAAACACAGCCCTGAGAAGTGGCCCAGGTGAAGAGAGGTTAAGACTTTGCATTCTTTGCCCACTCAACAGGAACACGTAGGGATGTGCAGGGCCCATGGGGGAATGCCTCTTTCACCAGTCAGTAATAGTCATTATTTTAATGTATGACTTTCATATTATACATATTTTTAAAGTAAATTTTACTTGGCTTTAAAGGTAGAGGGATTTTTTTTTCTTTGTAAAGATTTTGAAATCTCTAGTCTTTAGTTTGGGGTGTATTTCTAGAGTGACCGTACTGTTCAGACTTTGCCCTTCACCCTGACCTAAATGCTCTGCTTCCTTCATCATGGATTATGCTTATTCACTGCTATGTGGTCATTTGGGAAAGAGCCCCTGCTGCCATGTTCCCCATGTGAAACCTGAGTCAACTTTGGTAAATTACCTCGATTCTTTCTTCGGTCAAACTCAACATCTTAATAGTTTTCGGATTGATGCCCTAGAGAAGAACGCATTAATCAAGACCCACTCTTTTAAGATGAGGTCTTTTTAAAAAGGCCATTTTTTTGAAGAGGAAAGTACTACTTTATACAGTGTCTTCTATGCTGGGTTATATTATACCCTGAAATTATTTTTAAAAGCTCTTTTGTTTCTAATACCATTTATGCTAATGTTATGTCCTCCAGGATCACATATTATATTGTGTGACTTTGGAGATTTTGTTTTAGGGCCACATAACACAAGTTTTGTCCACTTTGATCCACGTCCTCTAGAGTTACCACCAAGTCTGCAAAACTAGGAGCTCTAAAGAAAGGGTTGCTGGTGGTTCTCTGTCATAATGGAAGAATAAGAAATGGGATTAAGATAGAAAATTTAGGAATTTCATTTATGAATGGAAAATCTTCCTGGTAGTATTAAATAGTAGAATAAGTGACTAAAAGGAACTTGTGAAATTTTGATGGGCTTCCAAATAAATCTCAGATTTATTTCTGTGAAATAAAGGGCATGAAACTATGATCTCTAATGATCTCCCACCAGAATGAGACCAAATAATTATTAGTGGAAAGATACAACTTTATGTGTGTGTATAAGATGATAATTTTGCTATTGGAACTAAACTAAGTATTTAATTCTTTTGCTTCAGATACACACGGAAGACAGCTGTGAAATCAATCCTTAGTTTTATCCTTAGGGGTAGGCTTCAGCCAAGAACGTTCTGTATTTTCAGGCCAGAGCTTTGCATGGGAGAATTTCAGGGTCACCAAAAACAGGGCTTCTCAAGCTTTAATATGCCTATATATCATCAGAGGATCTTGTTAAAAATGCAGATTCTGGTTGAGTAGATCAGTAGTGGAGCCTGAGAGTCTGCATTTCTCACAAGGTCCCAGGTGATGGCAACGCTGTCAGCCCACAACCATACTTTGAGTAGGAAGGACCAGAGCCCAATGTGAAAATGTTCGAGGTCAGTATTTTGGTACTATCATATGTTATTTTGTTTGCATGCTTCCCTATTCAATTCAACCAGTATTTTAATGCTTCAGCAGTGACCGAACAGTGATACTGTGGAGTCAAACACTGAGTGATGAACAGGCATGAGTGAAATCACTGCCAGTTATAATTTCCTGGCATGCTGCCTATTCTATTCCATCCTCTAAATTAAATTGATTTTTCTTCCATTTCAACTTTAACTCTTTTAAAGCATTGTGAAAATTTTGGTTGCATTTAAAATAATAAAAAAAAACCTTTTCCTGGTATATTCTGGCAGGGAGCATCTTTAACTAAAATGGTTATTTTTATAAACATAGGTGTTTTTTAAGCCAGTTTTTAAATTTCGCTGCTCTGATGAAGGTCTTCAATATATATATTTTAAAGGTCACAGTTCATAGGGACAAAAAAGAAAAAGCCCGTTGATGGAATTACAAAGTTCATAAGTTACCATTATTGAATGTTTTATAGGGAGGAAGTAAATATATTTACATAGTTGTTTACAAAAGACCTTTTTTGAATTTGAGCTCATACCATCTTGATTTATTTCCCTACTATCTTAAATCCTTCTAAGAATGATACAAAATATAAATAGGTAACAATTAACTCTTCTCAGCAAATAACCACCTGGAATAAGAAATTTTTCCCCAAACATAGCAGATTGAAGATTTTAAGTTAAGTTCATATTTTAAGCAGCTTTCTAGTTTTTTATTGTATACATTTTTTGTCATAACCCAAATGCATTTAAATTGAATTATATATTCCACTTATATAATCTGCCTATCATATAGCAGCTCCTTTCAGGTCAATTCCTTGACCAACCACTGTGTTCCAAGGCCTGTATGAAGGCGTAGGATGCCACAAAAATACTTAGACATGGTTCTTGTGCTCTTGGAACTTATCATTTAGTGAGGGATTCAAATACACATACAAAGCAATTTGGTAAAACATGATAAATGCTGTAATACGGTCAGGGCGCTATGAGAGGATGAGGGTCTCTCAGCCCCACGTGAGGATCCAGGAAGCTGGAGAGGCCACCTGAGACGAGCCTCAGAAAATGAGTTGGAAATCGCAAGTTGAACGAAAAGCACAGAGCGCGTTAACGCTGGAATCTAAAGTGAAAGACATCCAGTGGCGGGGCTCAGACGTGCGCGCCGTGTCAGGAAGGAGCACCGTGGCAGTGGACACATACTATAGACAGTAGCATTTTAAGCAGAGAAAGTAACAGTCAGGTGTGTCTGAGGTCACTGTGGTGGCAGGGTAGGGCGTGGAGTTAAAGGCGAGAGACGGATAGGTCAGGAACAAAGGAAAGGAGCGCAGTGAGGAGACCGCACTGCCCTCCGTGCCAGGAAATGGATCCAGGAAAGAGCCGTGCTGCGGTCCAGGGAGAAGAAACGCGCCCAACTAAGGAGAAGGGGGGAAGGGATGGTTTCATAAAATACTCAGGACGAGCAGAAGTTGGTACCTGCTGACTGAATGAATCGAGACCTGACAGAAATAGTCTCGGATGACCCCCAGTGTCTGGCAGCGGAGGTGGTACCGTTTCCTGAAATGGAAAAACTTGGAAGGAGGAAGGGGAAGCCGTAATTACTAACCGGCAAGAAGAACAGTCTTGGCTTTGCATCCACTATCTCACTTGACTTTCCTCAAGGCGTTGTTTAGCTTGAAAATCTAGCACCTCCTAGACCTCAGAACAGTTTTCCTTAGAGTTCTGTATATTCATACACTGAGCACAGCATTTATAATTATTAACCTCTTTGAAGATATTCTTTTCATGAATATTTTAATGCTCGACTCAGCAGGCCATTTTTCTTCTGAAATATTTCTAATTTTAGGCAAACTGAAATAATCTTCTTATGCTATATGATAGGCTCTTTGATTAATGGAGAGTAAATTGTTATTTTTTAAGGGAGTCAAAGCCCTTTTACCGAGCTCAGTCTCTAATTTACATTCTGTAGGCGAATAAGATGTGGATTTCCTACAGTAGCTGTCAGTCACCGAGATAAGCCTCTGCATATTGAATATTTCCTACGTTCTTTTCACTCTGTGCATAATTATGGGGAAATTACATTTTGATTGACTAGAAGAGACACCTGTCACATAGAGAAGTTCTAAAAGAAATAGATGTTCTGTATTTTATCAGGGATTACTTTTTCATTTATCCATGTACAAATTCTTAAGCGTGATAACGTTTTAAAAGGCAGCTAATTCCAAGATAACAAAAAAAAAATTTACTATAGCGCTATATTTCATCTTTTTCTCCACTTGACATTCAGGGCTAGACCTAGCTAATCAATAAAGCCGATCGTCCCCCTCCATCTGCTCTAAACGAGTTGAAATATAAATAATAAGCAAAATAAAATGTTAGTAAACCATTTAATCAAACTTCATAATTTTAATAGGTGACCGTATGTCGCCTGGGTTGATGAACTCCCAATTAGCAGCACATAGAGAAGGCACTGTCTTACTGCCCCCCGTTGGCTTCGTCTTCAGCCCTGGCTGCTGTTTCACACATAGGTGCCAGAGCTTACACGGGAATCCAGGGAGGGGATGAAAGCCACGTCCTGCAAACCCATCACCATCTTTCTTCCCAAAGTTTTTCTTACCCACATGAAGATGTAATGTTATATTCTCTGTTTAAATGGAGAGTTTGGTTTTTCAATTAATTAAAAAATTTAAATCAGTATGCATATAGAATTTACAAAAATTCAAAAGGAACAAAAGAGTAGTCAGTGAAAGGAGATCTCCCTTCCATCCCTGTCTCCCAGCAATCCAGTTTCTCAGGAGCCAAGTTCTTTTAGCACTATCGTGCATATTTTTCTAGGGTTACTCTATGTATATACAAGTATATTCTTTTTAAAATTTCGGTGGCAGCAAACTCTACACGTAGAGTTCTTACCCAGTTCTTTTTTTTTTTCTAACAGGTATTCTGTATTTATAGCGTTTTCATATTCTTTCTTAAAATTATTTTTATCAGTATTTATTTTTATAAAAGTTTAAATTGGTAGCATTTATGTATTATAAAGCTAAACCATGAAAACACATTGCGTTTTGCTGTTGTCTAATGTATTAATATTGTATATACAAGAAGAGGCATCCCAAATAATATTGAAAAAGAAGAACAAAGTTGAAGGACTCACACTTGCCAATGTCAAAACTTATACCTCAAAGCTGCAGTAATCAAAGCAGTGTGTTGGACTTCCCTGGTGGCGCAGTGGTTAAGAGTCCGCCTGCCGATGCAGGGGACACGGGTTAAAGCCCCAGTCCGGGAAGATACCACGTGCCGCGGAGCGGCTGGGCCCGTGAGCCATGGCCACTGAGCCTGCGCGTCCGGAGCCTGTGCTCTGCCACGGGAGAGGCCACAGCAGTGAGAGGGCCACGCACCGCAAAAAAAAAAAAAAAAAACAGTGTGTTACTGGCATAGGGATAGACATACAGAACAATGGAATAGCGTTGAGAGTCGAGAAACAAACCCATACATCTATGGCCATTTGATTTCAACAAAAATGCCAAGATCATTCACTGGGGAAAGAATAGTCTTTTCAATAAATGGTGCTGGGACAACTGGGTATCCACACACAAAAGAACAAGGTTGGACTCCTACTTCACACCAAGTACAAGAATTAACTCAAAATGGATCAAAGACCTAAATGTAAGCTGTAAAACTATAAAACTCTTAGAAGAGCTTTATAGAAGGGCCTCGTATTCAGAATATAGAAAGAACACTTAGAACTCAACCACAAAAGGACAGACAACCCAACTTTAAAATGTGCAGAGTTCTTGAATAATAGACATTTCTCTAGAGAAGATATACAGATAACCAATAAGCACATGAAAAGATTCTCAGCATGGTTAGTCACTAGGGAAATACAAGTCAGAACCACAGTGAAATACCACTTCACCCCCACTAGGATGGGTATCGTTTTTTTAAAAAGGAAAATAACAGGTGTTGGCAAGGATGTGGAGAAATCGGAACCTGGTACATCGCTGGTGGTAAAGTAAAATGGCCCAAGCACTGTGGAAAACAGCCTGGCCGTTTCTCAAAAAGTTAAACATAGAATTACCATATGACTCAGCAATTTCACTCCCAGGTGTAGGTCCAAAAGAATTGAAACAGGTGTGCCAATAAATACTTGTATATGAATGTTCATAGTCGCGCTATTCACAATAGCCAAAAGGTGGAAAGAACCCAAGTGTCCATCGACAGGTGAATGGGTAAGTAAGTTGTGGTGTGTGTTCGTATATATATATAGTGGAATATTATTCATCCGTAAAAAGGAATGAAGTATGATATATGCTATAACATAGGTGAACCTTGAAAACATTATAATGAGTGAAGTAAGCCAGACACAAAAGATCATGTATTGTGTGATTCCATTATATGAAATATCCAGAATAGGTAAATGCACAGAGACAGAAAACACATTGGTGGCTGCCAGGGCCTAGTGGGGGGGAGAATGGGGAATGACTGCTTAACGGGCGCACGGTTTCCTTTTGCGGAAACGTTTTGAAAGTAGGTACAGGTGGTGGTTGCACAACTTTGTGGCCACTAGTCCACTTTAAAATGGTTAATTTTAATGTGACATGAAATTTTACTTCATAAAAAATGTATATGTAATCCATCCGAACATGTTGATTTACTTTAGTTTTAATATTTAGTGGTTAGAACACACTTTAAGGATGAGTTTGGGATTAACATATACACACTACTATATATAAAATAGATAATCAACAAGGACCTACTATATACCACAGGGAACTATATTCAATATCTTGTAATTACCTATAAGGGGAAAAAAATCTGAAATGTATGTGTATAAGTGTATCAGTTTGCTGTACACCTGAAACTAACACAACATTGTAAATTAACTGTACTTCAAGCCTAAAAAATGGTTTAAAAAAATCAGCTGTTTACAGAATCGATCACTGAAGCACCTCCTCAAAATCCCTGGCTTCCAGAAAACAGTTTGAAAACCACTGAGCCCTTTTGACAGCATGTGGAAGGTGGTGAGCCTGTCTTGACAGGAACAGGGAGCTCATCTCTTTGCCCTGTCACTGCTAGAGAGCTGTCCTTCTTAGACAGGTCTTAACATTGTTCCAAAATCTCCAGAAACTTCCACCCAGCAGTCCCAGTCCTGGCCTCTGGAATCACCGACGACATCATTGTGGCTGCACATAGCATGTGTTCGCTGAAGTTCCTCCTACATCAGGGTTTCAGATTTCCTGATTGCCCTTCTTTGAGTGTTCTCGTGCTTGTCAGCAACTCCAGTAAAAGATAGGGGTCTCAAAATCCATACTTTTTTTTTTTAATAGCTGCATAGCTTTCCAATGCATGGATGTATCAAACTTATTTATCCAGAGACCTGTAGATAAACTTGAGTTTTCAATTCTTTGCTATTACAATGCACATTTTGCAGTGAAAAATGCCCATGCACATGTCATTTCACAAATGTGTTATAGAATAACTTCCTAGACAAGGAATAGTGAGGTGACGGGTAGCGTGTTTGAAATGATACCGACTGTTGACAGTGCGCCCTCTGAGACCCGTTCCCATCAGCCGTCTGCCGGAGGAACCCTCCTTCCCACACCATCTCCACCAGTGTGTTAGTCTAACATTTTTATGTTTCTGAATCTGGCAGGTGAAAAAGGGTATCTCCTTTCAATTTTGATTTGCATTCCTCTTTATTTTGAAAGAAGTTGAACATCTTTTTATGTTTTTAAGAGCCCCTTCCCCCTTTTCTGGAAGCTTTGCAGGTCAGATCTGTATCTTTGATGTTCTAAAACCACACTGTCGTGTGTGTGTGGAGGTTCTGGTCCTTGATTGTGCCGGGCCCTTGAGTGAGCCCTTTCAGTCTGAAAACTTACATCCTGTGGTTCTGGAAAATTCATTGCGTATTTCTTTGATGATTTTCTCCCCTTTGTTATCTCTAATATCACTTTGTCTGGAGCTTCTGTCTTTTCATCTGTCGCCTTTCTTTGAAGTTTTTATTTTAATTTACCTTCTTAGTTCTTTTACGAGAAAATTCTGTAATGGGGGTACATGTCACACATTTGTCAAAACACACCAGGTGTACAGCACCGCACCAAGGGTGAACCCAGATGTCAGCTGTGGACTTTGTGTGATAATGATGGCGGTGTAGGTTCATCACTTGTAATAAATGTACCTGCTGGTGGGGATGTTGACAGTAGGGGAGAGGCTGGGTGGAGGCAGGGGGTTTATGGAACTCTTTATGCTTTTCGCTCCATTTTGCTGTGAACCTAAAACTGCTCTCAAAAATCAAATATTTAAAAGGCAGAAAAAAATGTGGTAATCATGTTTTCAGTTTTCAACTTACCCATTTTTCTCTGATTGGCTCTTTTTCTAAATAGCCTGTTTTTCATCTCATGGATATAACATTGTGTGAACATCTCTGGGTATACAAAGTAGAACTTGCTGAAAGCTCATCACTGTTGTTGAATTTTCTAGCTCATTTGGTGTCACACTGCTGTTTATCTTAGTCTTGTAGGCTCCCAGAGGGGCCACGGAAAGCTGATGTGGAGCCCTGAGTAAGCATGCCAGGGCTGTCCACCAGTGTCCTGCTGGTTGAGTGACAGGGGGCCAGCTGTTAACATGGGGGAACCCCTCATCCCAGCAAGTGAAGGTCCTTGTTCCAGGGCACCAATCTTCACAGTAGCTGTTCTAGTTCTCTCTTATTTATTTAGTTTCTCCCAAGAACCTGACTCTGATTTTTTGTCTGGGAAGAATTGGGGTTAATATTTGGTTGCCAGGTGTTCTGTGTTCAGGGTTGAGGCATTTGGAAGGAAGGTATCAACGGATCGTGGAGGATTTTGAATCGGTCTACCTGTTTCAGCTGTGTCTCAGTCCCGTTCTGACCGGACCGGGTGTTTCCCAGTCTGGAGCCTCTGGAGCTCTGATAGGTGGTCAGTCCCTCCGCACTGCAGGCCCACCTGCCCTTCTCTGGGCTGCATGCTCTCTCTGCCCCCATTTAACTTCCCTTTGCTCTAGAAATCTCCCCTCCAGTTTCCCCTTCCCATTCTCATGGTTGTGGAGTCGTACCTTGATAGTCTCTGTGAAATGTTAATGGCGTCTCAAAAAGAAGAGAATCACACATGGTCTGTTCATGCTCTGATCCAGAATATTTTGTTTCTTCAACCTGTGTTTTCTACTTGCATCTTTTTCACCCTCTAATCTGTCTTCAGCTCCTTAATTTGTTTATAATACTAATTGATTTTGGCCTGGGAGTTACTTGAAGCCTTCTTATGACTTCTGACTTTCCTGTTACTGTGCACCATACTGTTTCTCCATATCCATTTGTTTTTAACTATTCAGACGTTTTTGAATTGTTCCTGTATTTGTTCTGAGGAAAGATTTCTTTTGCCTCCTAGTTTATTCTCACTAGGTAAGGTTTATCCTTAAGCCTTGACAAGCACACTTTAGCAGAATAAAAATTTTTAAATAGTTGTTGACTGATAGGTTTGATGTTTCTGGCTTCAGTTTTAATAAATCTGTCCTAGGGTGGTATATGGTTGCTTCTTGAAGAGAACCTTAGTGACAAAAGATAGTGGTGGAATATTGGCTACAATCTTTTTCGGTTTTGCTTTTGTTGGTTTGGTTTCTATTTTGTTTTTAGTGCTAAACCAAGAAGGATTGGAGTCAGGATTTAAATTCACTAAATATTTAGGTAATCTCTATATAAATTTTAGTGATGACTAAAATAGGGAAGTTTTTTAAAAGTTTAGGTATCTTTAAAAGACATTTGCAGTAGTTCTTTATTAACGTGATCATTTTAGTTGCTAAGGTTATATTTCACAAGGTATATGATGGCTTGGTGGTTAATTTTTCATATTAAAGTAGTGATAGTTGCAAATATTCTGAAATAGACTAATTATAATTACTTTTATTCAGGTACTGAATATGAGAGTAAATATATAATCATCTGGTTTGTATGTGGTGAGGAGGACTATTCTGTGTTTTTTTTTTTTTTTTTTGCCGTACGCGGGCCTCTCATGGTTGGGGCCTCTCCCGTTGCGGAGCGCAGGCTCCGTGGCCACGGCCCACGGGCCCAGCCGTTCCGCGGCATGTGGGATCCTCCCGGACTGGGGCACGAACCCGCGTCCCCTGCATCGGCAGGCGGACTCTCAACCACTGCGCCACCAGGGAAGCCCTCTGTGTATTTTTTTTTTTGACAAGACTTAATGGCAAGGATGATATTTCCATTTCTTTGAGCTTGTTCACAGAAGTATAAGCTAATTATGGTTCTTTAAATATAAAGCTAAACATGTTCTAGATAAACCAAGATTGTCTTTTCTTTTTTGAAAAATAGGAGCAGATGTCTCAAGTATTAGATGCCATGTTTGAAAAATTGGTCAAAGAAGGGGAACATGTAATTGATCAAGGTGATGATGGCGACAACTTTTATGTAATCGATAGGTAAGTTTTGTGTAACTTCACTGCTGAAAGGTAATGAACCTTTTGTGGAAATCTCAGTGGCTATTGTAACGCCTGACAGATTAATGTACGACAATTGCTCTTCCCTCCTTACCCTTATTCCTGTGTAACTGGCCCTACACACCTACAGTGAACCCATGCAGTGAAACCGTGCTACATCATGGAAAGAGACATAGTGCATGGAAGACTGGTGACTTTTGGTTAATCTAGAAATCTGTCATTTACGGGGAGCCTCCTCATTTGTTAACTTCTGATGGAGAGGTAGTGATGCCTGTTACAGAGTTAGAGGTGGCTGTTACTGTGAGAATAGCAGCATAATACAACATCTGGGATATTGACTCCATATAACTCAATCTGTTATTATGTTTTCTAAAAAGTTTCTTGTGTTATTACTTAATGAAGTAAAACATGCTAATGGTTTAAAAGATTCAGGTATTTCAGAGGGGCCTAAGGTGAAAGGTTAGTCTCTCTTCCTACTGCTTTAGCAGCATCTAATCAGCAGAGTGAGTAATTTGCGTGTCTTTCCAGAAATTGTTCATGCATTATCATATTTGTCTGTTAAAAACTCTGTAGAGAAGTTATTTAAGTGAGAAGGCCTGCATTTATATTGAAAATCTAATTTCAGAAAGTTTAAGTTGTGCTTGACTTCATCCAAGAGCAGTGTGCTTTTCAGATGTAGAGAACAAACGTATGGACAACAGGCGGGGAAAGCGGGGTGGCTGCGGGGGATGAATTGGGAGATTGGGATTGACATGTACACTCTGATGTGTATAAACTAATAAGAACCTGCTGTATCAAAAAATAAAATTAAAATCAGCTATAAAAAATTAAAATAACATAAAAAAAAAGAACAGTGTGCTTTAAAATAACATAAAAAAAAAGAACAGTGTGCTTTTAGCAATACTTAGGTAACAATCCTAAGATGTAAAAGGTGCGCAGCCTGGACTGAGTCTTCATTTCTGCGCTTCTGTAACATGGTGATGAGGTGTTGATGAGACGTTTGGATTCCCCAAGCACCCCACCACCACCACCAACGCCTGCCCTGTTTGCATGGAACACAAATCATCTCCCAGCCTGATTTGTCGGATTACATTTGCTTCTCTGGGCCAAGTTGTGTTCTACTCAGAGGCTCCGCAGAAAATCCCCCCCCCCGCCCCCGTCTGCTTAGCACTTGTTCCCTGATCTGGGCTCTGTGGGTGGTACCTTTCAAGCATCAGTAGCACATGCTCTCTGAGTCCCTCAGTCCCTCACCCCTAAGTCCGTGGTGACCCGGGAGAGCTGCACTAGCCAGGGCTGGGGCTAGACTCTATGATTTTAGAATTGTCCCACATGTAAATTAAAGTCATGATTCTTGTACCATTAACAGCTTTCATCAACGAAACACCTCAGAAATTCTCTCAGCTGTTTAATCGTATTGAATTGTAGGGGTCTATGCGAACCCCAAAGGTAGTACAGGAATAATTTTCTTTTAGTAGGTATTTTGACTATAAAAACGCCTTACGTTTGTATATAGCACCTTCCCTTTTCAGTTAGATCCTCGTCACCCTTTCGACAGATGACAATTTTCAGGCCCACAGAAGTGATGCGAGTCGGCGAAGGTCACCCAGATGATGAGTGTGGAGCAGACCCAGCATCTGGGTCTCTTGGCCACTGTGTGTGCTCTTTTCGTGGCTCTGCCCTGCCCAGGGCTTCATGTTCTCAGGGGAGAAATCTATATGAAAATGCAGCACACGGTATTTTAGCAGATTTTTAGACTGATAAGATTTCAACTGGACTAGTAGCTCACTGTACTTCTCGTCAACACGTTTGTTGTGTATTTTATCCTATTCAAAGTAGAAAACATAGAAAACAGTTTTCGTGCAAACGTGTAAAGAGTATAAATAGAAAAATTAATCTGTACTTGAAAAATAACTATTCATGAAACAAATTCTGGAGGGTATCCCTGAAATAGCCATACTAGCGGTGAATTATATTAAAAACCAGTTATTCTTATTCATGAATATCTTTTGTCTCTAATATCTTATGTGTTTGCTTTTGTGGTATCTTTACTATTCATAATCCTTTCTTAACCTTAAAAGCACTCCCTGTTTTGTCTTTGCTAGAGTTTAGCCAACAAAATAAAGCCAAAGAATTTCTCCTGTCTGCCCTCCCAGGTGTTTCAGCAAGCCTTGAAACCGTGTTCTCTGATAAGATACAGTACGTGGAAAACCAGTTCTCCACAACAAGAATGCAGTTTCCAGAAATATAGGGTCTGGATAATATGCAGCGCAGTGACTGTTTTACTTGCCTAGAAGAAGAAACCCAATTAAAAGATAAGCACAGAAAGACTATAAGAAGACCAGGATCAGATATTTAGCCTGAATTTCTACCACTTTTAGATTGTGGGGTCAGTCTAACATGAAGGGCCAGATGGTATAAAGAGCCAGAGCGTAAATTTTGCAGGCTTTCTGGGCCATGAGGTCTATGTTGCAGCTACTCAACTCTGCTGTCATAGCACAAGTCAGCTACAGAGAATGCAGAAACCGCCGGTGTGTTTGTCTTTCCAATAAAACTTGATTTACAGAAGCAGGCAGCCAGTCTTGGGCCTCAGCTTGCCGGCCCCTCCTGTAGATTATAAAGGACCCTGTAAGTACTGTACAGCAGTGTCTGACCAGGTTGTTAGAGCTATCTTCTTTATAAAAATTATTTTCTTCTGCTCTCAAAAGTAATACATATTCATTTTAGAAACGAAAACTCTTTAATTACACAGTGAATGTCCCTAGAATCCTCCCCAATTCTTATACTCAGAGGTCACTGCAGTCAGCAGACTCACACACATTCCTTCAGGTGGTTGTCTTGGCATATTGCATTTGGTTGCAGTCTTAGTTATATTTTTATCATTTATTTCAATACCTTAAATATTTGTTGTTTAGTCTCATTTGCCCCAGACGATGAGACAACAGACACATGGATGGGCCTTACCCTCGTCCCGTGGATGCTCTCTTCTTCCTGCTTGTCCGGAACTGGTGGTGTCTTTTTCACATATTGATGCCCTTTTATTCCTTGTTGTCATTAGAGGGGAAAGGAAACTAAGAGCCCATCCTCAGCTGCCACCCTTGGGTGTGTCCTACATCTCAGGGAGGACCCCTGTTGCCTTACTGTGCCTGCGGAAGGCTCCCAGTGCACCCAGCCAGCTCCTTCCTGCTTCTCCCCGATGTAAAGACCTCTTCCAGGATGTAGAAGAAGCTGGGGGCAGTGGCGGATCTGGGAGGAAACTGAATGGCTGGGCCAGGGCACTATTCACCCTTCTAGACATTTAAATTTTAACTGGGTGAATGTGTTATGATGTCCCAGCAATAAGACTAAGCAATAAATGATTTTTTTTTTAAAAAAGAATGAGGTGGTATTTCCCAGGGCTCATGTTTCATCGTGATGAGATTTTACTTGAATTACTTTTACGTCTTCTTTTTCACATGTGCAACAGAGGAACATTTGATATCTACGTGAAATGTGATGGTGTTGGAAGGTGTGTTGGCAACTATGACAATCGTGGGAGTTTTGGCGAACTGGCCTTAATGTACAATACGCCCAGAGCAGCTACAATCACTGCTACCTCTCCCGGTGCTCTGTGGGGCTTGGTGAGTGAAGTATTTATTTGACCTGAATGTCATTTGTAAAAATCATTATGACAGAAGCCAGGTGGCTACAGTATTTTAGTTCTAATAGGTAGATTTATTGGGGATCATCATCAGTCATCAGGGAATTTATTAAGCAACTACTAGATGCTGAACTCTTGGACACTAGGACTGTGCTGAGTTAAATCTTCATGTTCTTTTCCCAAATTGAGTCAGGAGTTTAACCTACTGGCCGTGGGAAAGACACTCAGATCCAAAATGTTCCTCTTTTACTCACTCTTAAAAACCAACCAGCCACACAAAGGCTTCAGTGCTCTCTTTTCAGATAGCTGTCTGTGGTAAATATCATCATCTGTGGTTCCCAGAGTGTGGGCCCCTGACCTGTAGCCGCTCTATCACCTGGGAACTTGCTAGAAATGCAAATTGACGCCCCACTTACTGATTCAGGCCCGTCGACTCAGAAACTCTGGCGATGGGACCCAGCAGTCTGTATTTGAGCAAGCCCACTGGGTGATTCTCATGCCTGCTTGAGAAACCACTATGAACTGAGTCTCTCCGCGCTGTGTAAATGGATTGGTAACAACTTTGCATTGCCAAGCGGCCGTGTGGAGAAAAAATACGTGGTGCCTGTGCTTCTCATGTGGATGCACATCGGAATTTCTTGGAGGTGTTAAAAAAGAAAATTCTCTTACCTAGGCCCTACCACAGACAAACTTAATCAGACTCTCAGGGTTGGGACTCTCAGACCTGGGCTTTTAAAGAAAATTTCTTAATGGTGCTGTTTCTACAAGACTTAAAAGTTGGTTTAAAGACATTTGTGGGACTTCCCTGGCAGTCCAGTGGCCAAGACTCCATGCTCCCAGTGCAGAGGGCCCGGGTTCAATCCCTGGTCGGGGAACCAGATGCTGCATGCCACAACTAAGAGTTCGCATGCTGCAACTAAAGACCCCCGCACGCCGCAACTAAAGATCCCACATGCTGCAACGAAGATCCCATGTGCCGCAACTAAGACCCGGCACAGCCAAGTAAATACATATTAAAAAAAAAAAAATTGGGGTTGGGGGGGAGGGAGATTCTTTTCATAGATGATCTTAGGATGCAGAGTAGCCGACCCAAGTCAAGCTGATTCTGGACTGTGTTTAATCTGGTGCTTAGGGATCACCTGGGAATCCAGTTAAAATGCAGATTCAGATTCACCGGGTCTGGGATGAGGCCTGTGGTTCTGCATTTCTCACCAGCTCCCAGTAGACACCAGTGGCTGCCGTTGCCCAGAACACACTTTAAACAGCCCTGATTTAAAGGGAGTGTTGACAATACTTGTATTTCCTTTTAAAATTGTTGAAAACATCCCATCCTATAGTTTTGACATGCGTTTACTCGGTTATTTCTCTCAAATCCTTTTGTGGAAGGAGACGAGGTTGAAGTAACAGGAAGTTTGCTAACAATCTCCTTCCCAAGGACTGTAGCTTCAGAGAAGTTACACATTATTCAGTCACCACTCAGCCTTTGACTCCGACGTGGATCCAGCTGATAAAAATAGCTCTTGATCAGAGAAACGACATATTGTGCATTTCTTCTTATTAGACCCAGGCAGTTGCTGTTTACTTATTCAAAATGTGATGAGTCACTTTTTAAGTGGTGGAAGCAAAATTGGAATTGTTTCAGGTAGAAGGGAGCTGAAGTGTCTTAAGGGTTATCAAAGACTGGAATACCCAAAGCCAGCAAAATAAACACTCCAAACCCGAGTGAGCGGACTTGGCCCCTAGGAAGCATTTGCCTGCCCTCACAACCTCGGGTCTCTATCTCTTGCATTAAGGAAGGTATCATTTAAAATTTAATCATCCTGATAGGGTTGCCAGCCAGGGTCAGACTATCACATGGTAAGGAAGGCTTCTCCCTGCAGGTCCTTGGAACAAGGTCACACACTTAGCGGGTTGGCCCTTTGAATACTGAAAGTTCTCAGCCCTGGAAGGTACCTTAAACTAGGGACAAAGGCCCAGCATTTCCCAGTGCGTGTGATACTTACATTCTCAGGTAGGATTAAGCATCTTCAGAGATTTTTTTAGTAATCTGTACATGTTTCAAGCTTTATGAAAGTGGGCAGTTTGTGATGATCACCTTGGGGATGTGCATAAGTGCAGTAGGTGTTTTTAAAAAATTATAATAATATAATCAATTAATACTTCGAACCTGCTTTCTTAGCAGCTCGCCTAACTAGCCCCCTTTCAGCAAAAGCTGAGTAGAAAAGAGATTTTGCTTTTAAGACCAACAGGTTGGAGCTCTGCCACATAAGTGCAGGTGTAAAGATAAGCAAATCTCAAGAGAAAGGTCCTTTGTAGAATAGTCTTAAGTTTGTAAATAAGACTAGGTCACTGTTAGCCTTGGGGGATCAACTGATCTATAAGACCATGCTGGTGATTCAGAGGGGCAATGATTGATTGAAATGACTAGAATGAAAACATTTGCAATGGGACTTTGTGGATTTTATTTATATGTCACAGTGGGTGTGAAGAGGTGGGCCACTAATAGAAAATTTTTCCTGAGATGTGTAGCTCATTACGGTTAATTTCTAAATTGCTAACCTATTTCTAGTCTTCTCTGTTTTGCAGTAAACTCTGTTCATAAAATGGTCTTGCATCTGGTTCCCAGACCTGATTATTTATCTGAATCACTCGGGGAGCTTTTACGAAATACAGATTATTATAGAGTCCTATATGCAGAGATTTTGAGTCATTAAAGTCTGGGATGTTAGAATAAACCTTTTTTTAAGAAAACACAACAGCTGATTCTGATGCAGAACCAGACTTGGAAATTATTCAATATTTTTACTAATTATCTTGAAATCTTTTCTCTTTTTAAAAAAATGATTAAGAGTACAACAAGTCCAAATTACAGCCCTTCTAAAATTGTAGTAAACTAAATTGGAGAACAGGATGTTTAATTACCTAGAGACTTACATCCTCACTGGTATTTTTCTCCATTGTATCAGTTCATTTAAATTCAGCCCTAATGTGTTGGCATAGTAATTTATTAATTAAAGAACATATCCCAATTAATTTTATTTTATATTAAGCTGGTATAGTTATCAGTGTATGCCGAAGTAACATAATTCTAGGGGCTCTTAACTGAGAACTAAAATAATCTTTTGTAGGAATTTTTAAAATATAAAATTTGTAGGAAAACCATTTTTTGAGCCGTTACCTTTAGAGTTTTCTCTAGTTCCTTAATTCATTGTGGTATCTTTGAGGTTAAGTAGTATAAACATAGGGACATTTTAGAATGATGAGCATGATAAACACTGGAATCAGAGTCTACTCAAGAAAGTTGTAGTTTTTCTGTGCACCTTTTTAAAAAGGTGACAGAAACCCTAAAGTCAATAATTTTTCAGCATCTCTTTACATTGTACTTTCATGATTTAAAACCATTTTCTAATACTGGTTTTCATGTATTTTTTACCGCAACCCACAAGAAACACATTAGGAAATGTCACCACCAGTGCATGTGTGTGTGTGCCTTTGTGTATAACTGAAATAAATATATAACTCAACACTTACTAAAAGGGATGCACACTCAGATTTCCTATTCTGTTTTTTTTTTTTTTTATATATATATAAATGCTGGTCATGGGTGAAGAGAGTCAAAAGGTACAAACTTTCAGTTATAAATACATCCTGGGGATGTAATGTACAGCAGGGTGACTACAGTTAATAATACTGTATTGTATATTTGAAAGTTGCTATGTGAGTATATCTTAAAAGTTTTCATCATAAGAAAAAAAATTCTGTAACTATGTGAGGTGACGGATGTTAACTAGACTTATTGTGGTGATCATTTCACAATATATACAAATGTTGAATCATTATGTTGTATGCCTGAAGCTAATATAATGTCGTATGCCAGTTATACCTCAAAAACAATGCTAGTCATGTCCCACCGAATTGTAACACTCCAGGGCTGTTATCTGTAGCAAAAGAACTCAGTGCTAGTTTGAACTCATAGAAACGGAGTAGGATGGTGGTTGCCAGGGCCTGGGGTGGGGGGCGGTGCAGTTATAAAATGAATAAGTTCTGAGGATCCAGTGTACAAATGATGATTATGGTTAACAATATTGTGTTACATACTTGGAAGCTGCTAAGAGAGTACATCTTAAACGTTGTCACCACAAAAAAGAAGTGGTAATTATGTGAGGTGATAGAGGTGTTAACTAACCCTACTGTGGTAATCATTTAACAATATATATCAAATCAACATGTTGTGTACCTTAAACTTCCACAATATTCTGTAGGTCAATTGTATCTCAAAAAGCTGGGGGTGGAAAACGAGCAAGGAGCTGGTATATTTTTTAAATGGTGCGACAGCGCCACCTAGTGGGTGTAGCCCGCCAGTTACATGTTGGTCAGATCTCTGTTCTGAATAAAAAGTAAACTTGCTTTCTTTAAAAAACATGAATATGGTTCTATATTTTTGCTTAAAGAAATAAAATCTGAAATGAGTCATATTAGAAGGATAGTAATGTTAACTTTCTATTTCAGAATCTTCAATTATTGTTTGTTCCTTACAGGGAATAAAATGAAACTATTTCTTCAAACTTTCTTTCTCCATAAAGTCTACCTTTTAACTATCTTTGTATTTGATATTCTGCCTTTAGGACAGGGTAACCTTCAGGAGGATAATTGTAAAAAATAATGCCAAAAAGAGAAAAATGTATGAAAGCTTTATTGAGTCACTGCCATTTCTTAAATCTTTGGAAGTAAGTATATGTTTGTGCTTTTATTTTATTTTGCTTTAAAAGATTCTGTTTTGTTAGAAATACTTAGTTCTGTAGAAGGTTTCTTTGAATAATAATAATATTTTCATTTGAAAAGATTACAGTGTTTTTATAGTGTTTTTATAGCTTAGTATCTCTTTTACTGCCTGTAACTGCATTTGTTTTGTCGTTTACAAGTAATAGACCCCTAGGAGCATCTATAGCAGATTTATGTGTGGTCTCTATCTAAAAGCAGACTTAAACTAATCACCTAAATGTAGGCAAGAGCCTTTATAGGAAGAGGTCATCTAAATACAGAATGTCCTCACTGGCCTCTCCTTCTTTATTCCTTTCCTCCTTTCCTCTTAAAACTGACAGTCTAAGGTCTCTCTTTTTTCAGGCTACACTTATTCACACGGTGAACTTGGCAAATCCCCTGGCTTTAAATGTCTATTATGGTGATGCTTCTTAAAATTGACATCACCGGGCAAGGCCCTGCCCTTGAACACTAGGCTCATTTATCTAACTGCATAGTCAACATTTCTTCTGGGATGTCTAAAAGACATCTCAGACCTAACACATCCCAAACCTTCTTCCCTCTCTTTCCCACCTTAGCGAAAGCAATGCCATCCTTCTAGCATCTCAGCCAGAATCCTTGGGGTTGATGGACCAGTGTGCTAACATGTCTCTTTGTTGGCTTGTCAGTATCCACCGAGTAGCAAGCAATTCGGGCCACATTTCAGAACGCATATTGGGCAGCTGATCTTCTCCAGCAGTAGATATCTTTAAATAAAAATAGGTCAGGGGTTGGAACTTCAAATGCCTTCAGAGCTAGGTACATAAAAAGAAGAAATGGTAAACTTGAAAACATGTGCTCCATCTAAAGAAGCAGCTGCTAGTCCACCAGAGTTTATTTTTTGCTGCATGGAAATAAGGGCTGACTGTTGCTGAATGCCCTGATTCTTCAAGAGAAGCTGGAAATTTAAGTTTTTATGAAAAACTTGTTTAAAATTCTGGCAGTTAATATAACACACACATGCGCACACACAAACCCACACACGGCTCAATTTATTTGGCCTATAGGCTACCATTTTTAAACCCCTGAAATAGTTACGATTACCTACCTGATTAGTCTGTTTAATATAGTTGTCCCTGTGTTTCCACAGGGATTGGTTCCAGGACCACCCCGGTGGATACCAAAATCTGCGGATGCTCAAGTCCCTCACACTGGTCCCTCCTTAGCCCTCGGGTTCCACATTTGTGGATACAGAGGGCCCACTGTATATTTATTGAAAAAAATCTGCATATAAGTGGACCTGCACGGTTCAAACCCATTTATATTATCAAATACAAGAGTAATTATATTATTAAATACAAATACAGTATTATCAAGGGTATTATCTTTTTTTCCTTTATAGGTTTCTGAGCGCCTGAAAGTGGTAGATGTGATAGGCACCAAAGTATACAACGATGGAGAACAAATCATTGCTCAGGTATAATACTTTTTATGGATTCAGTTTGGGGTTATTTTCCAAAAGACTCTTATACACTGTAAGTCTTGATAAAATTTTCATGTGTGTCTATAATTAGTATGTAGTGATGGGTTAAATGAATATTCTATCAAATGACCTGTTAAAAATGGTTTAATTTACAGCCATGAAGCTATTTTGAGTATTTTTATTTTTGTAACTAACTCTTAATGAATATGTATTAAATCATCAAATGGATTTCTGCATAATTTTATATTTGTACCTGACATGAAGGTCACATGTATAAAGAATGCCATTTATAAGAGGAAAACAAATGGTAATCACTCCATTGAGATTTATTAATAAGGACCCAGAATGTGCATCGGAAGATGTAGAAGTTTGCACAATCGGTTCATTGGCAAAACTTCCTGAGGCTGCTTCCTGATGAAATAAACCAAGAAGGGAACACGCTGCACCATGTACTGTACTGGCTTCCAGGCGCTACAGGCACTAAGGGGGCCAGCATGCTCTTTAACCTCTAATGCTTTTCTAAGATCCCATTGGAACCAGAAGCAATACATACGTATCTTGGTTAGAACAGACCTACCAAGAAGTAGGATTTATGAAGACAGTTAAAGTTTACAGATAAAGCATACCAACGATAGTACCTTATTTCCTAGTTACAGTTTTGAAACATTGATTGCATGATTTAAACAGATTTTTAATAAATTCTGTAATTTTTGTATCACAATATTACCCTGTATTGTAATCTTTATCTGAAATATTGTCTCTTTCGATATATGTGAAACAAGATTCAAAGTGTGTGAGGCTGAGAAAAGAGTAATTATTTTATTTTATATTATTATTTTTTAACATCTTTATTGGAGTATAATTGCTTTACAATGGTGTGTTAGTCTCTGCTTTATTACAAAGTGAGTCGGCTATATATATAACCCCATATCTCCTCTCTCTTGTGTCTCCCTTCCACCCTCCCTATCCCACCCCTCTGGGTGGTCACAAAGCACCGAGCTGATCTCCCTGTGCTATGCGGCTGCTTCCCACTAGCTATCTATTTTACGTTTGGTAGTGTATATATGTCCATGCCACTCTCTCACTTTGTCCCAGCTTACCCTTCCCCCTCCCTGTGTCCTCAAGTCCATTCTCTACGTCTGCCTCTTTATTCCTGTCCTGCCCCTAGGTTCGTCAGAACCTTTTTTTTTTTTAGATGCCATATACATGTGTTAGCATACGGTATTTGTTTTTCTCTTTCTGACGTACTTCACTCTGTATGACAGACTTCAGGTCCATCCACCTCACTACAAATAACTCAATTTCATTCCTTTTTATGGCTGAGTAATATTCCGTTGTCTATATGTGCCACATCTTCTTTATCCATTCATCTGTCGATGGACACATAGGTTGCTTCCATGTCCTGGCTATTGTAAATAGAGTTGCAATGAATATTGTGGTACATGACTCTCTTTGAATTATGGTTTTATCAAGGTATATGCCCAGGAGTGGGATTGCGGGGTCGTATGGTAGTTCTATTTTTAGTTTTTTAAAGAACCTCCATACTGTTCTCCATAGTGGCTGTATCAATTTACATTCCCACCAACAGTGCAGGAGGGTTCCCTTTTTTCCACACCCTCTCTAGCATTGTTTTTACATTTTTTGATGATGGCCATTCTGACTGGTGTGAGGTGATACCTCATTGTAGTTTTGATTTGCATTTCTCTAATGATTAGTGATGTTGAGCATCCTTTCAAGACTTTGTTGGCAATCTGTATATCATCTTTGGATAAATATCTGTTTAGGTCTTCTGCCCATTTTTGGATTCGGTTGTTTGTTTTTTTGATGTTGAGCTGCATGAGCTGCTTGTAAGTTTTGGAGATTAATCCTTTGTCAGTTGCTTCATTTGCACCTATTTTCTCCCATTCTGAGTGTTGTCTTTTCCTCTTGTTTATGGTTTCCTTTGCTGTGCAAAAGCTTTGAAGTTTCATTAGGTCCCATTTGTTTATTTTTGTTTTTATTTCCATTTGTCTAGGAGGTGGGTCTAAAAGGATCTTGCTGTGATTTATGTCATAGGATCTTCTGCCTGTGTTTTCCCCTAAGAGTTTTATAGTGTCTGGCCTTAATTTAGGTCTTTAATCCATTTTGAGTTTATTTTTGTGTATGGTGTTAGGGAGTGTTCTAATTTCATTCTTTTACATGTAGCTGTCCAGTTTTCCCAGCACCACTTATTGAAGAGGCTGTCTTTTCTCCATTGTATATTCTTGCCTCCTTTATCAAAGATAAGGTGACGATATGTGTGTGGGTTTATCTCTGGGCTTTCTGTCCTGTTCCACTGATCTATATTTGTTTTTTGTGCCAGGACCACACAGCCTTCATTACTGTAGCTTTGTAGTATAGTCTGAAGTCAGGGAGCCTGATTCCTCCAGCTGCGTTTTTCTTTCTCAAGACTGCTTTGGCTATTCAGGATCTTTTGTGTTTCCATACAAATTGTGAAATTTTTTGTTCTAGTTCTGTGAAAAATGCCAGTGGTAGTTTGATAGGGATTGCGTTGAATCTGTAGATTGCTTTGGGTAATACAGTCACTTTCACAGTGTTGATTCTTCCAATCCAAGAACATGGTATATCTCTCCATCTGTTTGTATCATCTTTAATTTCTTTCATCAGTGTCTTATAGTGTTCTGCATACAGGTCTTTTGTCGCCTTAGGTAGGTTTATTCCTAGGTATTTTATTCTTTTTGCTGCAGTGGTAAATGGGAGTGTTTCCTTAACTTCTCTTTCAGATTTTTCATCATTTGTGTATAGGAATGCAAGAGATTTCTTTGCATTAATTTTGTATCCTGCTACTTTACCAAATTCATTGATTAGCTCTAGAAGTTTTCTGGTAGCCTCTTTAGGATTCTCTGTGTATAGTATCATGTCACCTGCAAACAGTGACAGCTTTACTTCTTCTTTTCCAATTTGGATTCCTTTTATTTCTTTTTCATCTCTGATTGCTGTGGCTAAAGCTTCCAAAACTATGTCGAATAATAATGGTGAGAGTGGACAACTTTGTCTTGTTCCTGATCTTAGAGGAAATGCTTTCAGTTTTTTACCATTGAGAACGATGTTGGCTGTGGGTTTGTCATATATGGCCTTTATTGTGTTGAGGTAAGTTCCCTCTAAGCCACTTTCTGGAGGGTTTTTATCATAAATGGGTGTTGAATTTTGTCGAAAGCTTTTTCTGCATCTATTGAGATGATCATGTGGTTTTCCTCCTTCAATTTGTTAATATGTTTTATCACATTGATTGATTTGCATATATTGAAGAATCCTTGCATTCCTGGGATAAGCTGCACTTGATCATGGTGTGTGATCTTTTTGACGTGCTATTGGATTCTGTTTGCTAGTATTTTGTTGAGGATTTTTGCATCTATGTTCATCAGTGATATTGGCCTGTAGTTTTCTTCCTTTGTGACATCTTTGCCTGGTTTTGGTATCAGGGTGATGGTGGCCTCGTAGAATGAGTTTGGGAGTGTTCCTCCCTCTGCTATATTTTGGAAGAGTTTGAGAAGGATAGGTGTTAGCTCTTCTGTAAATGTTTGATAGAATTTGCCTGTGAAGCCGTCTGGTCCTGGGCTTTTGTTTGTTGGAAGATTTTTAATCACAGTCTCAATTTCAGTGCTTCTGATTGGTCTGTTTATATTTTCTATTTCTTCCTGATTCAGTCTCGGAAGGTTGTGCATTTCTAAGAATTTGTCCATTTCTTCTAGGTTGTCCATTTTATTGGCATATAGTTGCTTGCAGTAATCTCTCGGGATCCTTTGTATTTCTGCAGTGTCAGCTGTTACTTCTCCTTTTTGATTTCTAATTCTATTGATTTGAGTCTTCTCCCTTTTTTTTAAAGATGAGTCTGACTAATGGTTTATCAATTTTGTTTATCTTCTCAAAGAACCAGCTTTTAGTTTTATTGATCTTTGCTATCGTTTCCTTTATTTCTTTTACATTTACTTCTGATCTGATCTTTATGATTTCTTTCCTTCTGCTAACTTTGGGGGGTTTGTTCGTCTTTCTCTAATTGCTTTAGGTGTAAGTTTAGGTTGTTTATTTGAGATGTTTCTTGAGGTAGGATTGTATTGTTATAAACTTCCCTCTTAGAACTGCTTTTGCTGCATCCCATAGGTTTTGGGTCATCGTGTTTTCATTGTTACTTGTTTCTAGGTATTTTTTGATTTCTTCAGTGATCTCTTGGTTATTAAGTAGTATATTGTTTAGCCTCCATGTGTTTGTACTTTTTACAGATTTTTTTCATGTAATTGACATCTCTAGTCTCATAGCATTGTGGTCGGGAAAGATACTTTATACGGTTTCAATTTTCTTAAATTTACCAAGGATTGATTTGTGACCCAAGATATGATCTGTCCTGGAGAATGTTCCGTAAGCACTTGAATA
The DNA here is from genome assembly GCF_039906515.1 of Pseudorca crassidens. Taxonomy (NCBI): domain Eukaryota; kingdom Metazoa; phylum Chordata; class Mammalia; order Artiodactyla; family Delphinidae; genus Pseudorca; species Pseudorca crassidens. Next base: position 18,057,776 of record NC_090303.1, on the reverse strand, counting down.
GAAAATGTATTCTGTTGTTTTTGGATGGAATGTCCTATAAATGTCATTTAAGTCCATCTTGTCTAATGTGTCATTTAAAGCTTGTGTTTCCTTATTTATTTTCATTTTGTATGATCTGTTCATTGGTGAAAGTGGGGTGTTAAAGTCCCCTACTATGATTGTTTTACTGTCGATTTCCCCTTTTATGGCTGTTAGCTTTTGCCTTATGTATTGAGGTGCTCCTATGTTGGGTGCATAAATATTTGTAATTGTTATATCTTCTTCTTGGACTGATCCCTTGATCATTATGTAGTGTCCTTCTTTGTCTCTTGTAATAGTCTTTAAAGTCTATTTTGTCTGATATGAGAATTGCTCGTCCAGCTTTCTTTTGATTTACACTTTCATGGAATATCTCTTCCGTCCCCTCACTTTCAGTCTGTATGTGTCCCTAGGTCTGCCGTGGGTCTCTTGTAGACAGCATATATACAGGTCTTGTTTTTCTATGCATTCAGCCAGTCTGTGTCTTTTGGTTGGAGCATTTAATCCATTTACATTTAAGGTAGTTATCGATATGTATGTTCCTATTACCATTTTCTTAATTGTTTTGGGTTTGTTATTGTAGGTCTTTTCCTTCTCTTGTGTTTCCTGCCTAGAGAAGTTCCTTTAGCACTTGTTGTAAAGCTGGTTTGGTGGTGCTGAAATCTCAGCTTTTGCTTGTCTGCACAGGTTTTAATTTCTCTGTCGAATCTGAATGAGATCCTTGCTGGGTAGAGTAATCTTGGTTGTAGGTTTTTCCCTTTCGTCACTTTAAATATGTCCTGTCACTCCCTTCTGGCTTGCAGAGTTTGTGCTGAAAGATCAGCTGTTAACCTTATGGGGATCCCATTGTATGTTATTTGTTGTTTTTCCCTTGCTGCTTTTAATATTTTTTCTTTGTATTTAATTTTTGGCAGTTTGATTAATATGTGTCTTGGCGTGTTCATCCTTGGATTTATCCTGTATGGGACTCTCTGTGCTTCCTGGACTTGATTGACTATTTCCTTTCCCATATTCGGGAAGTTTTCAAGTATAATCTCTTCTAATATTTTCTCAGTCCCTTTGTTTTTGTCTTCTTTTTCTGGGACCCCTATAATTCGAACGTTGGTGCATTTAATGTTGTCCCAGACGTCTCTGAGACTGTCCTCAATATTTTTCATTCTTTTTTCTTCATTCTGCTCTGTGGTAGTTATTTGCACTATTTTATCTTTCAGGTCACTTCTCCGTTCTTCTGCCTCAGTTATTCTGCTGTTGATCCCTCCTAGAGAATTTTTAATTTCATTTATTGTGTTGTTCATCATTGTTTGTTTGCTCCTTAGTTCTTCTAGGTCCTTGTTAAACGTTTCTTGTAATTTCTCCATTCTATTTCCAAGATTTTGGATCATCTTTACTATCATTACTCTGAGTTCTTTTTCAGGTAGACTGTCTATTTCCTCTTCATTTGTTTGGTCTGGTGGGTTTTTACTTTGCTCCTTCATCTGCTGCGTTTTTCTCTTTCTTCTCATTTTGCTTAACTTACTGTGTTTGAGGTCTCCTTTTCGCAGGCTGCACGTTCGTAGTTCCTGTTGTTTTTGGTGTCTGCTCCCAGTGGCTAAGGTTGGTTCAGTGGGTTGTGTAGTCTTCCTGGTGGAGGGGAGTGGTCCCTTTCTTCTGGTGGATGAGGCTGGATCTTGTCTTTCTGGTGGGCAGGACCACGTCTGGTAGTGTGTTTTGGGGTGTCTGTGACCTTATTATGATTTTAGGCAGCCTCTCTGCTAATGGGTGGGGTTGTTTTCCTGTCTTGCTCGTTGTTTGGCATAGGGTGTCCAGTACTGCATCTTGCTGGTTGTTGAGTGGAGCTGGGTCTTAATGTTGAGATGGAGATCTCTGGGAGAGCTTTTGCCATTTGATATTACGTGGAGCTGGGAGGTCTATGGTGGACCAATGCCCTGAACTCGGCTCTCCCATCTCAGAGGCACAGGCCTGACACCCAGCCGGAGCACTAAGACCCTGTCAGCCACACGGCTCAGAAGAAAAGGGAGAAATAAAGAAAGGGATAAAGAAAAAATAATAATAAAATAAAGTTATTAAAGTAAAAAGTAAAAACAAATATTAAGAATAAAAAAATTAAAAAGTAATAAAGAAAAGAAAAAGGAAAGAAAGCAACCAAACCAAAAAAAAATCTACCAATGATAACAAGCCCTAAATAAAAACTATACCAAAAAAAAAAAAAGGGACAGCCAGAACCCTAGGAGAAAGGGTAAAAGCAAAGCTATACAGACAAAATCACACAAAGAAGCATACACATACATGCTCACAAAAGGAGAAAAAGGGAAAAAATATATATACCTATATATTATTAAAAAAAAGGCAAGAGAACAACCAAATCAATAAACAACTCTACCAGTGATAATAAACTCTAAATACTAAACTGCGATAAACGTGAAACCAGAAGCAAATTAGATGCAGAAAGCAAACCCCACGTCTACAGTTGCTCCCAAAGTCCACCTCCTCAATTTGGGATGATTGGTTGTCTATTCATGTATTCCACAGATGCAGGGTACATCAAGTTGATTGTGGAGCTTTAATCCGCTGCTTCTGAGGCTGCTGGGAGAGATTTCCCTTTCTCTTCTTTGTTCGCACAGCTCCTGGGGTTCAGCTTTGGATTTGGCCCCTCCTCTGCGTGTAGGTCGCCGGAGGGCGTCTGCTCCCGCTCAGACAGAATGGGGTTAAAGGAGCAGCTGATGCGGTGGCTCTGGCTCACTCAGGCCGGGGGGAGGGAGGGGTATGGAGCGCACGGCGAGCCTGCGGCGGCAGAGGCCAGCGTGACGTTGCACCAGCCTGAGGCGCACCATGCGTTCTCCCGGGGAAGTTGTCCCTGGATCCCGGGACCCTGGCAGTGGCAGGCTGCACAGGCTCCCGGAAGGGGGGTGTGGATAGTGACCTGTGCTCACACACAGGCTTCTTGGTGGCGGCAGCAGGAGCCTTAGCGTCTCATGCCCATCTCTGGGGTCCACGCTTTTAGCCTCGGCTCACGCCCGTGTCTGGGGCTCGTTCAGGCGGTGCTCTGAATCCCCTCTCCTCACACACCCTGAAACAATGGTCTCTTGCCTCTTTGGCAGCTCCAGACTTTTCCCCGGACTCCCTCCTGGCTAGCCGTGGCGCACTAGCCCCCTTAATAAGGCTGTGTTCATGCCATCAACCCCAGTCCTCTCCCTGGGTCTGACCAAAGCCCGAGCCTCAGCTCCCAGCCCCGCCCGGCCCAGCGGGTGAGCAGACAAGCCTCTCGGGCTGGTGAGTGCCGGTCGGCACCAATCCTCTGTGTGGGAATCTCTCCGCTTTACCCTCCGCACCCGTTGCTGTGCTCTCCTCCGTAGCTCCGAAGCTTCCCCCCACCCAACCCCCCGTCTCTGCCAGTGAAGGGGCTTCTTAGTGTGTGGAAACCTTTCCTCCTTCACAGCTCCCTCCCACTGGTGCAGGTCCCGTCCCTATTCTTTTGTCTCTGTTTTTTCTGTTTTCTTTTGCCCGACCCAGGTACCAGGGGGAGTTTCTTGCCTTTGGGCAAGTCTGAGGTCTTCTGCCAGCGTTCAGTAGGGGTTCTGTAGGAGTTGTTCCACATGTAGATGTATTTCTGATGTATTTGTGGGGAGGAAGGTGATCTGCACGTCTTACTCCTCTGCCATCTTGAAGGTCTCTCAAGAGTAATTATTTTAGAAGGCAAATAAACAAGTAAATCAATCAATCCTCCCACACTTCCCACATACATACAGATTAGCGCAGTCAGAGATTGGGACGACATAGAGACAAATTAGAGAACAAGGCTGAGGGTCTACGATATAAATTGAAAAACCGCAAAGTATAGAGCACTTTTAAAATGATTTTTTCAGATTACTTTGAAATAATTACAGGTTCACAGGAAGCTGCAAAAAGTCCCACGAACTCTTCACCCAGTTTCTCCCAGTGCATCTTGCATCGCTAGTGCAATATCAAACCTAGGAACGTGACATTGGCACAACCTACAGGACTTAATTCCTTAGTTTTACATGGAATTTGAGCACGTTTTGAAAGCAAAATTACATGGCTGTCGATAGACCTATTATGATTTAAGATACTTGAAAATTTAACATGAAGCTCTTATGAAAACCTGATATAAAGGTAAGGGAAAGGAGATATGTGTACTATACTTAGAATTTATTAAAGGTATCTTTAGATACTAGTTGTCTTTTAAGCATTTGTAAACATACAGGTCTGCACTATAGTATAATATAATCGAGACTCAACATTCCTTGTGATATAATCTGATACCGTATTTCTTGAATTGTACTAAAGAGTTTTGAAATACCTCAGTTTCTCCAGAATCACTTTGAGAGGCTTAGGGAGGTCAGTATCTGCGATCTTCTGTAATTATACTACTGTACTTAGTTCAGAAGGCATCCTTGGAAGTCAAGGCAGTTTGTTTAAAATCCAAAACGAGAATATGGCTATGTGTAGTTAGAAATGGCAACACTTCCTTTTAGAAATCTTTTTGGGGCCTTGAGGTGGCTTGTCGGTAAACTGGCATCTAGAGCTTGGTCCCCAGCCAGATGCAGGACAAACATCTGGGCCCACACATACTGCTCCCTAAGCAGTCTGCTTGCTTCCTTCTGTTTGGGAGTTGCTGGGTTATCTTGGGTCGCCATGCTGATGCTTGTAGATTAGGACCCACAGAGTGGCACATTTTAGCATGGGAGCAGCTGACAGAGGCAATGCTGCTGGGAAACGGTGCTAGCATTTCTAACTATGTATGTGCTTTATCCAGGCTGCAGTTCAGGCAAAATGCTTACCTCAGTGTTGTTGGCCATATTTTCTTGGCTAGTTTTAGCAGAAATACCGTGCTAGATAGTATATCATTTCAGATAATTTTTTACAAACGAAGCTGTTACAATGTAATTGTCGATCTTAACGTCTCAACTTAGAAGGGGACATAGCCTGCTCCTGTGGGGTTTCACCTTTCAGGCAAATCATGGTGGGATTGATTTCAGGGGTGTGACGGGCGCCGGGATTGCCGTCAGCTAAACTTGCATTTTCACCCTCAGTTTTTGTTTTTTTCTGATAGGGAGACTTGGCTGATTCTTTTTTCATTGTAGAATCTGGAGAAGTGAAAATTACCATGAAAAGGAAGGTAAGTCCTAAAAATCCATGAAATATGAGCAAGAAACATAATAGATTTTCCTTCTGATGTTTAGACTAAGGTTAACTTTTACTTTTCTTAAGCTGAGTCAAAGTTAATACTTTCCATCACCTTGTCAGGGTAAGTCAGAGGCGGAGGAGAACGGTGCAGTAGAAATCGCTCGGTGCTCTCGGGGACAGTACTTTGGAGAACTTGCTCTGGTAACTAACAAGCCCCGAGCTGCTTCCGCACACGCCATCGGGACCGTCAAATGTTTAGGTAGGACTCACGCAGCCCTGGGCATGCTTACCCTGGTTGAAATCATTCTGTCTGCATTGTACGTATTCATGTTGTACAGATTATCTTACTGGGTTCACAAGTTTTATGGTCCCCACAAAATACAACAAGGTTAGGATTCATTGCATTATAAAGTCGATTTGTAGAAGCCAACATTTTTCCTTTAAAATTTTTCACACACTTATAATTTTGTGTTCTTTTTTATAGGCATGAAATAACATTTTAGTATGTCGTTAAAATAAGAATCCTGAGTACCAAGTTTTATATCGAATTTTTAAAATAAACAACATACACTGTGTTCCTCAAAAAAGGAAGGCTCAAACAGCATTTTTATAAGGTACACTAAGCTTTGAAGGGCAAGCTGGAATGTCTGTAAGAATACTTACTCGTCTTGTACTAGGAATCAAAGGTTCAAGCTTGTCGGAGCACAATAAAATCTTGTTCAGCTGTTTATTACTTCTGTGTACCACACAGCAGCTCAGCAGAAATGCCGTCTTCAGCTGGAAGACATCTATATATAGCTGAGATTTTATATATGAGACATAACTTAGTTTAATAATGAAAAATATAGTTCAGGAGATATCAGTACAGGTGACATTTTCTCTCTTTTTTAAAAGATTTATTTTTATTATTTATTTATTTTTATTTGTTTTTGGCTGTGTCGGGTCTTAGTTGTGGTGCATGGGTTCTTCGTTGCGGCACACGGGACCTTTCGTTGCGACGCGCAGGCGTCTCTCTAGTTGTGGCGTGTGGGTTTTCTCTTCTCTGGTTGTGGCGCATGGGTTCCAGAGCGTGTGGGCTCTGTAGTTTGCAGCACGGGGGCTCTAGTTGAGGCGCGTGAGCTCAGTAGCTGTGGTGTGCGGGCTTAGTTGCCCCGTGGCTTGTGGGATCTTAGGTCCCTGACCAGGGATGGAACCTGCATTCCCTGCATTGTAAGGCAGATTCTTTACCACTGAACCACCAGGGAAGTCCCTAGGTGACATTTTCTTCAAGGAAATGATTCAGAAGTAATTAGCCACTCTGTGCTCTTCATCCACAGTTCAGTAGCATAAATTTAGCTTCGATGTTCTTAAGATTTGCAAATATCCTCAGAATTTTCTTAGAGAATTGACTTGTTCAAAGGTTTTAAATAATATAATATTAATCAAGGGTTATACTTGGATGAAAAAGAAGACAATTAGAAGCTGACAGGTAATTTCCCTGAGTAGAGGTATTAGACAGTAGGAGTAAAGGCGATGTGAGTGAAATCCCATTAATTTTTTTCTATAATAAATTATTATATTCACATTAAATTTGAGAAATACAGAAAAGGTAGGAAAAAGTAAGAGTCACCCAATACCGCCACCACCCAGCAATTTCCACGTCCTATTATAATTCTATAACTCCTTCTCATCTTTTTTATTTGTATGGGTTTTCTGTTTTAAAACAGTTTTGTAAACTGCTTTTTTCATCCGTTAGAGCTTAGGCATTTTCTCATATTTATTACATCAGACTGTAACATTAGGTAAATATACACATTATGAATTATTTAATCATTCCCCACTGTTAAATAATTTGGGGAGTTTTGGCTCCATTTTGGGGGGTCGGGGAGAGCTTTTTTGTGTGGGTGTATGCAGAGACTACTTTTCCACATATAGGACTTTTCCTGAGAAATGCTTTTTGGAAGTGGGTTTTCTTTTTATCGTTTTTGATAAATATTGCCAGATCACTTTTATTTGTACTTATTTACATGTACCAGCAGTACAACAATGTTTGTTCACTCTATTGTCAACATTGCCTTTTTTACTTCTGCAAATTTGAGAGGCAAAAAATAAAGTACTTTAATTTGTATTTGTATGATAGTGTGATCATATTTTCATGTGTATATTATAAATTCAGTTTTAGAAAATGCTCGAGATAGGCAAGCTAAGCGACATAGAGCACATACTTACACAGTGGCTAAAATCATTATTTTGGCTGCCGTTTTGAATTGACCATAGTGTAAAAGAATAAAAATCATAAAAGGTAACATTTGGATTCTTCACAACGTAGCATCGTAAACCCTGAGAAGGGAAAACGAGATAGAAAGCACTCCCTTGCTGCCCTTGAGTTCATATTACTAAGGTGGTGACATCAAAACTAGTTTATTTTTAAAATTCCAAGGTCTTGACATAAGAGTCCCTCATTCTTTTAACCTGGATCAGGAACCACCAATAGGACATCATATTGCCAAGGAACACTGGCTGCTTCCTTTCCGAAGTGGAATGTTTTTATCTTTATGCCTTCTTCTTGTATCTGATATTTATCTAAAAATGCCATTGCGTCATTGACATATGCGGAATAGATACCATAAATGACTTAGAAATTCTGCAGATTTGCAAAGAATGTTATTTTTCTTTTATTCTCCCCTCTTCTTAGCCATGGATGTGCAAGCATTTGAAAGGCTTTTGGGACCTTGCATGGAGATTATGAAAAGGAACATCGCTACCTATGAAGAACAATTAGTTGCCCTGTTTGGAACAAACATGGATATTGTTGAACCCACTGCATGAAGCAAAAGTATGGAGCAAGAAGACCTATAGTGACAAAATTACACAGTAGTGGTTAGTCCACTGAGAATGTGTTTGTGTAGATGCCAAGCATTTTCTGTGATTTCAGGTTTTTTCCTTTTTTTACATTTACAGTGTATCAGTAAACAGAGTAGTGATTCAATAGTCAATAGGCTTTAACATCACTTTCTAAAAGAGTAGATCAAAACAATATCGACATACTGCTAAAATGACTTTCTACTCCACAAAATTATGATTTGACTGAAAGGTTTATTCAGATGATTATAATATACTGAAAGTATCTGTGTTTAAGAAGATAATTAAAGGATGTTGTCATAGGCAATGTGTGTTCATTTTGACTCACTCAGATTGATATGTTATGACTACGCCCATGTAAGAGGGAACTTGGCAGTGAATCATGCTATACAGCATGGCATCACATTCTTTTTACAACTCACTATATATAGTACGTACAATTTAGTAATGTTTGTTTTCGAGTTTTTCTGGCTTGGTAAGTTATGTACTGGCCTTGGCCTATTGGTGAAATGGTATAAAACATCATATGCAATTTTAAGACCTTTTCTATTTTTGCAATAAAGTACCTTTTGACTTCTTTGGCATAATGTCAGTAACCTACATATTCCAGTGGTTTTAAGGACAGGCAGTTTAATCATTACAATAATAGGGAAGACTCTTTTTAGGTGAAAGGTCATTATTTTTCTCATAAAGCATCTATCTATGCTTCCTTTTTCCGTTTTGCAGTTCTCTGTATTTGTTATCTTTAAAAATTTGAGTTTGACGTTTAATGTCACAAATTTTTTTTTTTTTTTTTTTTTTTTTTTGCGGTATGCGGGCCTCTCACTGTTGTGGCCTCTCCCGTTGCGGAGCACAGGCTCCGGACGTGCAGGCTCAACGGCCATGGCTCATGGGCCCAGCTGCTCCGCGGCATGTGGGATCTTCCCAGACCAGGGCACGAACCCGTGTCCCCTGCATCGGCAGGCAGACTCTCAACCACTGCACCACCAGGGAATCCCTGTCACAAATATTTTTAAATGCTCTTTTAACTTATGTGTTGTCTTCTGAAAGCCTAAGATCTTATATATGCTAAAAAAAAAAGTCTCCTATACCAAAAATATTTGGGGTCCTTATCAACATGCCCTTAAGATAGCTCTGTGTTCTTCACTAGATGTACATAATACAATCCTTTTCAGACATCTGCTCCCAGGGGTTTCCTCCAAGGTGGGAGAAATAAATTTTTATAAGTAAAACATATATAAACATAAAAGGAATTTCTGTCCATTCCATATATACCATTAGGCCTTGCCACTTGCTTTAATGTAGACTCTCAAAAGTGCAGAATGAACTCAACTGAATAGATTTTTGTTGACAATTGACATGATTATTCTGCTACATAAAATGAATTTAATTATGTTCAACCAAAGGAATATATTCTTACAAGATTTCTAGGCCTACATGACCCCAACGTCTAGAGAGATTAATTCTAACCAGTTGTTCCCTTTTAAATGAGCAATTTCATTTTGGGAAACATGTTTCAAAGAAATATATACATGGGTAAAAAGATTCTGTGGCTAGTGTGGTCTTACTAGAGAATGTTTATGGTCTTGCTTGTATAATGAAAACGTGGTTAAAATATGTTAATCAGATATGTATATATAAGAAGTATGTAAAGTATACCTTCAGCCACATTTTAGAACAGTTTTAACAATTTTGCAAACTTTCCCGCAGGAAGAGAGCTTACTACATGAAGAGGACTTGTTTTCTATTTCAGATTTTAAAAGCCATGTCTGCTAAACAAAAAACACAAAGAACCCCAAATTCCTCGTTCATCATTCTGTATTCTCAATTTTATTCACTTTTTCAGGTTACCTGTTTTGTTGCATAAGCTGATTGTTAACTACAAATGCCTGTTTAATAAAGAACTCTGACCAAGGCTGTAAACGCCAGTTACATTATTTTCAGTATTGTTGGTTATATTTAAAATTTCCTTATAATAAAGCACACTTTTATAATAAAGTGTTTTCAATGAGTTTTTTTTTCCACTTGTTTCTTTAATGTGACTTCCATAGTGCACATTGTACTATGTGAAAAGCATGACAGAGATAGGGCATATGTGAAAGGTAAGCCCTGAGCATCATGCAGCAAGGAGGTATGGTTCTGTAGGGCAATAGGTTTTTAAAAATCCTAACTATTGGTCATATGTGATTTAAATAGTTGTGGTATGTTACAGACTAATTCGGACATTTAGAATAACCAAGTAAATCTAGCACACTAGGGAATTTATGTGTTAAAGTAATTAAAACACCGCAAGTTTGAGTTGTGAATGCCATTATTTAATCACAGACCAAGAGTCCTTACTATTTGGAAATTCTCTGTTGATGTTTCATTCAAGGATGCATTATGTTGCTAAGAATTATGGGAGGACACTCTTAACACAAAGGTGCTTCCCTTTATGTAGAGAGAGAGAGAGAGAGTGCGTGTGCGCGTGCGTGTGTGTCCTGCCTTTCGATATGAACTAGGGCTTGGTGCATATACTTTTATTTTTTAATTTTTTTAAACATCTTTATTGGAGTATAATTGCTTTACAATGGTGTGTTAGTTTCTGCTTTATAACAAAGTGAATCAGCTACACATATACATATGTCCCCATATCTCTTCCCTCTTGCGTCTCCCTCCCAGCCTCCCTATCCCACCCCTCTAAGTGGTCACAAAGCACCGAGCTGATCTCCCTGTGCTATGCGGCTGCTTCCCACTAGCTATCTATTTGACATTTGGTAGTATATGTCTTGGTGCATATACTTTAACATAAATACTACTTGTGACGCATGCTGTGTGAATGTGTTTTTGGTTCATTCTTTAAACCCTGGCTAGCAGCCTATTTAAAATGCTGCAAGTGAAACATATGGCATGAAGCAAGGAATTTTGGATTTTACTGAAATATGTAGGGTTAAGTGCTAAGTCCTTTTCCTTTCTAAAGCATCTTTAAAATATGGATATAATTTTTCCTAATTTTTTTCAAGAAATGTTATATTTGTAACAAGGACTAGATGGCCTTTGGCATTCTTAAAGAATATGAATAATGTATAAGCCTAGCGTGGTAAGTAATACATCTGGATAAGCTGTATTATCAAGCTTAAATAACTGAAAAAGGGATTCTCCTATCTAAATAAAATGTTAATGCCTGAGAGAAATAAAACTATTAATACATAAGGGAGAAACAGGATTATTAATATATAAGGGAGAAATAGAATGATAAGGAATGCTGCCTTCTAAAATAAAAGTGTGAGGTACAGCCTCATGTTGAATATCAGAAAGAATTTTGATGAGAAGAAATTGGAGGAAAAAAAGAGAAAGAAAGAAGGAAATTGGAGAAAGAGTTGAGACCTTACCTCTTCCACGATACTTTTCAAGGCAGCAAAACTGGTTGAGCAACTGAAACTATATAGTTGTTAGTCTTTACGAGTATTTAAAAAAAAACACCTTGAAAATAAAATGAATAATGGAAATGTTAGCAATAAGGTAAACCAGGTGTTTGTGGAGGACTTGTGTGCCCAACAATAATTATGAGAGGTTAACAATCCCATTTGTATAAGTGAGAAAAATCAGTGATTCCATCCAAATCATTTACTTTGTGCATCCATGGCAGAACTCACGGGCAATCGAGATCTCTTGCTTCCTCCTGCAATTCTTGGTCTGTCACTTCAACAGAAAAAAAACCCCACACAGCCTAAAAGTTGTGAGATATTAATATATTTATTTGGGGACCTTACTGAGGGCTACAGCCCAGGCAACAGCCTCTCAGATAGCTCTGAGGGACTGTTCCAAAGAGGTAAGGGAGGGGCCAGGATATATAGGAGTTTTTGCTGAAAAAACAAAAATGTAGTCAGACATCAAAAGATTACTGCTAATCACACACACACAAAAAGACCTCAGTGATTTTAGTGCTTTTCTATGTATGGGGAGATGCAAGAGTCTGGGCTCATTGAAATTATTCCTCTGACATATATCTTAATTATCTAGGGCCAGTATCGTGTTTTTCTCCATCCTGAATTCCCCTCAGGGCGCGCTGGTATGGGTGGCACCGTGGCTACTGGCTTGAGGGCAGGCAACATTCTTTGTTTACTGAAATGGTAGGTAATGTTTTTTTGTCCACACTCATATTCTCTTAATGATGTTTGAGCCTAGTATATAGAGAAATGTGTACAGAGTTTCCAAGGAAAACTATTTGACCAACAGATCTGGGTCTTCCTGTCCCTTTTTTATGCTCTAAGTTTGTAAATTTAAAGTTGCCTAGGAAATCCTGAAGAAGCATGTAACTTATATAAGGGAAGATGTGATGGTGGATGATACGGAGGTAATTGTCTCCACCTTAAAAATGAAAGGCCACCTGTTAGGTGTTGTTCCCAGATTCTGATTTAACCACAGCTGGGTCTTGCCGTTTTCCAAAAAGATTAAAACGTCACTGCAAAATGTAATATGTGAAATGTTCTGTTAGTACCAATTATAACTGAGTCTTTAAAGTAGATGCATTTATTACTCTAAATTGTGCAACAAGCAGGACCTGTGGGGTACACAACAAAAGCCTTTCCTGTCCCGCTTCTTGTTTGTAGGAAAAGGCTTCAGCCTCCTAGACTTTCCCTGAGTTCCAGAGGGCAGATTCAATGTTACTAATTAGGGAAGTGAGGGAATGGGAAGAAAGAAAAAGCAGTAAAGAAACAACAGTGCAGAGAAGGGGCAGGGTCGTGGTTCCTCTTGAAGAGATACACGTAACAATCTGGTACATCTCTGAGTTCTTCTACAGGAACTAAGGTCCCCAAGCACGTGGAGGATGGTAACTTCAGGCTGAGCTCAAGATTCCTGAAGCCCCGCCCTATTACCTCACCACCAACCAATCAGAAGAAAGTCACACCCTGTGTCCTCACCTCAAATTTTGACTAAAAACTCTTCCCTGAAACCCAGCGGGGAGTTTGGTTTTTTTTTTTTTATTTAACACGAGCCCCCCATTCTCTTTGCTTGGCCTGCAGTAAACCTTTTTCTGCTCCAAACTCCGATATGTTTGGCCTCAATGTACATCAGGCACTTGGCTTTGGTCACAATTGGAAAAACAAAAATGGCCTTTTTTCCTTTTTTCCAAGCAGAAGGTTAAGAGTGAGCTGGAAATGGTCTCTGAAAGGACAAAAGCAGCCTTGACGCTTGACTGTAACAACCCAGAAGTGAAACCCTCTATGTTTTCTATTTCACATAAAAAAATCTTACAAAGTAGAACCCTTGAGTGAGTTTATGAGCAGTAAATATGCCCAGGGAAAATCTTGGATAGAGTTGCTTCTAACTGCTGATTTTCCATCTCTGCCTTAAAACCTACCACAGTCCCTGCTGAGGAACAAGAGAGTGAGCCATGTATCACTAGAACTGCACTGCATCTTTTAGGCCGAAAGCTGACATTTAATACAAGTGGAACTCTCTTTACAAAATGACTGTATTCTTGAAATGTATATGAATGACATTTTTTAAAGCCAAATAATATCTTAATTATCTTAGGAGAGGTGTTCCCTGTAAAGACATCTTTGGCAAATCTTTTAATTGCCCTTTAAAGCTGAACTGAAATTTCATCTTCCATGTTTTTATTACTATAGCACACATTTTGATATGCTTTGTAACTTGAAGGAGTTGGCGTGTATTAATGAGACAAATACTGTCTGCCTTTGTGTGATTGGCACCGTGAGGGAATCAAAATGAATTATAAGATAGTGCTTATACGCATAAGAAGATGAGATCTGTTCTCAAAAAATAGTGATGAATCTACACAGCAAGTGACACATAAAGCACATGGAAGCTTTTTAACGGGGTCAACATTCAAAACAACATATAACCTACAGCATAACATATGATACACTATATACTAATAAGAAAATTCATGCTGCTTATTTTCTCCTTTTATTCACCTGTTCAGCAGGTATCTATGCCTGGACAAAACGATGCATACGATATGGACCAGACAGAAAGATGCATAAGAAATATGGAAGGATGAAATAATGTGAATTTGGGGGGAGCTAAATGTAAGCAAAAATGTTAAGTGTAGCACATTTAAATACATATTACTCCTATGATCTTAATTGCTTTTTATCAGAGTTGTCTCTAAAATGAGCTACATCTTACTGGCAACTAAAAGAAAGTATCAATACATAGAGAAAGGCCTAGGATACCAAACAGACATAAAAGAAAATGTGTGGAAGTTTGTGTTAAACAGTTCAGATACAGGAATTCTAGAAAATTTGCAATGAAAGACCTGAGAACTGTCCTTTGAGCAGATGAAAACCGTTACATTTCTGCTTCTTGATTTTATGAAGTGGAAGTGGGATTAAATAGAATTGTTGCAGGACTTCCCTGGTGGTCCAGTGGTTAAGACTTCGCCTTCCAATGCAGGGAGTGCGGGTTCAATCCCTGGTTGGGGAGCTAAGATCCCACGTGCCTCTTGGCCAATAAACCAAAACATTAAAAATATATATATATATATAGTAACAAATTCAATAAAGACTTTAAAAATGGTCCACATCCAAAAAAAATTTTTTAATAGAATTGTTGCCTTCTCTAATACATTTTCAGTAATACTAAATTGCACAACTTACAAAAACTTTTTGAGGGCTGAGGACACCCACGTTTATTTCTCTAGACTTGGCTGTCCTAAACGCCAGACAAATACGTTCAGCTGCTTACAGGAACTGGGTACAAAAATTTCCTGCCTGCACAGGGAGCTCATCATCTGAACTTGACCCCATCCTTTCCCCTTCTCCCAGTGCCCATCTCTGTTTTTTCCAACATTCCCTATCTCTGTCAACAGCATTGACAATAGCACTGACACACCACAGGTATCCCAGCCAGAAACCCTACCTATCTCAGAAACCCAACAATTCTTCTTTTTAAATTTTTTATTGCGGTAACATCGGTTTATAACATTATATGCTTCATATGTACAACCTATTTCTACTTCGGAATACACTACAGCGTGCTCACTACCAAAAATTTAGTTTCCATCTGTCACCATACAGTTGATCCGCTTAACCCATTTTTCCCTCCCCCCACCGCGCCCCTTTCCCTCTAGTAACCACTACTCTGTTCTCTGTATCTGTGTGTTTCAACAATCCTTGATTCTTCCTCCTAATGGTGATTGCGTTATGTCACCCACATATCAACCACTGAAGAAAGGTCTTGCTTTATGGTCATGTGAGGAAAATCTAAACTTTTAATTGCATCAAAAATTACAAACACAAAAGACATATTTCTCAGTCCTGAAAGGGCCCTCATCATTTAATTCCCAGGCAATTCCTTACAATTTGAGTTTACCTGAGTACTTTGAACTAAGATAATTATAAAATTAGCTCATTTAATAAAGTATACTAAGATATATGGAAGGATATTTGTATAAGAGTTTAAATAATCTGCCAAGAAAGATACTACCTGAAAAGTTTGGGCACTTAACTATTTTAGTCCATCTATGTGCTCCATTTTCTAATTTGAGTACTTGATTTGAATGATTTCATTACCTTTTAACATTTTGAAGAGCGATTTTTTTTTTTTTTTTTGGCCGCACCGAGAGGCTTGGGGAAGAGGGAGGGGCGTGGAGTGCGGGGTAGTGGAAAGCTTAGAGACCTAACCACTGCGCAACCAGGGTATTCCCCCAACAGCAATATTTTAAATATTTAAGCAGTGCCATGTGCTTTATCTCCTACCTTTCTTAGTCCAGCACAGTAGTCATTGGTGTACCTGATGTGGTGGAATCCAGGGAAATACATTGTTTAATTTCACCCCTAAATAGGATTTATCTAGTTTTTTTTTTTAACTAACAAACTAGAACTTGATGTTTCTTTATAAAGACAGAAGTATTTTACAAACTGCTGAAAAGACATTTGGATGTTAGTAGACAACTTCTTGACCTATCTGGGCATAGTTTATGTGTAATATGTGTGTGTGTATATCATATCTGTCTAACCAAAAGTAGGTGCTATTTAAAGAAACTAATTTTTTAATGTCAGTTTTATCATGGAAGTGTCTTATGAACAGATGTTCTTTATATATATATAAAGATTTTATATCCATTATATAAAATATAAACCTCATTTTATATTTTATTATATATAAATAATATATTAGTGATAAAAAATTCTTTATATCTGTTTTAGTGAAAGAGTAGAATTTACATATGTAAAGATTTCTAAAGAGATCTTACTGGTTTTGTACTTTGATCTTTGTTCTGGCTTAGGAGTCGGCTGGTTTTGTTAGCCATCCAAGAATGAATGATGATGTTCCTGTTAAATATACATAAGGTACTAATCTAGGCATTTAGTTTCCCAGGAGAGTCAGAAGACAGGACTAATTGTCCACTTAGAGGTATAGAGATTCTAACACTGATATTTAATCAGTTGTGACTGAACTATGAGAATTTTACTCTTCTATTTAATGACTTGGACAAAAACGAGAGTATGTGAAAATATTTTATATCTTTGTATCCTTATCAACTAGCACAGTGGTCAACCAATAGTAGGCACTGAATAAATATTTTTGAATGAATGGATAGAAAAACCTTTACAGGGCTATTAAAAGATAATCATTTCTAACAATGTACAACAGCTTGATCTGTAGGTGAAGTTATTCTTGCCATCTTCTGTAGGTGAAGTTATTCTTCACATCATCCCATTTATTCCACAAATAAAAATACCTCCACTAAGGCTTTTAGTAAACGCTTTCAATTAAAAAACCTTTTAAAATAAGTTAAGGTTCAGCCAAAAGTAGATCTCATGGTTTATACAGTGAAGGGGAGAAAGGAGTGGCACCAGCTCTTGAGAGTTCATTTTTCAGGGAGGGAAAGCTTTTTAGTTTCCTGGAGGGAGTTACTCATAAATAGCTCAGATTTTAGTTTTCAGTAATCAGGGGAATTCCATGGATTTTTCTTTCTGTCAAGAAATTAAACACTGGAGTTCATATTTTCAATTTTTCAATTCTGGGGCACAATGACCCTCCACTGTTAAAAAAAAAAAAAAGGGAAGAAAATAAAAATACACAGAATAGCAGGGCCACATTCGAGTCCTGGGGTCACTCCATTAATCTCTGAATGATTGTAAATACAAATCTTGTCCTTTTTACTCAGGGAAAAATTTAGGCATTTTATTGGTCCTCTGAATTACAAAAAAATGTTTGATTACTATTTGTGAACACAGAAAGTGAATCTTTGATCACATGGTAGGGAAGACTATTCCATAATTTCCATTGAAGGATTTGAACAGGGAATCCCTAAGAGAATTTGGAAACTTGTTGCAATATGGGAAAGTTATTTTGGATTTCCAGATTTGTTATGTGGGTTTCAGATAGATTTAAAAATTCAGGAAATGTAGGGGGTTTAAAGGAATAACCAGCTATGATTTAAGGCTCCTTTCCAAAAGTTTGACTTTATAGATTTCTCACTAATATGTTTCCTGCCCTTAATTTTAAGCATACATATAGTGATCTAAAGATATAAAACCTAAAGCATAGCTTAAATGGTTAAACACTAAAGGTTCAAAAGAAAAAAGGTGAATAATGCCTTTGTAATGGGAATGGTAAAAACATCAATTATAGACTAGGGACTGGACAGCCTTATTTAAAGTGAAGGTAACTATAAAGCCAGAGAAGCCATCCTCCTCGGGTGAGTCAGAGCATTAGTAACTTGAGGAACTCCTAGTGAAAACGAAGTGGGAAGACATTCTTCTTTCATCAATGGGAAGACCTCTGGAGAGAAAAACTGGTTAACAAAAACTCACCAAGGAAATTCAGATAACAATTCACAAATTAAATCAGTTTAAGTCACACATTATACCCCTCTGATTACCTTAAACAACGAGCAAGCTGGTCAATAAGGAAAACATCGCTTTGACTTCCCTTAATTCCAAAGTCAGTAGTAATCGCCCCTCGCCCCTCCCGTCCTGAGCTTTGTAAATTCTCCAGACCCCGAGCTTCTCTCTCACAGTTCATCCCCAAGCCTCTCGGTGCCTGGCACGTAGACGGCATTCAAAAAATCTCGGGTGAACCGAACAGAGTTGGCAGAGAAATCTCAAGCTGCTGTCCCGGGAGGGGCGAGGCCAGGCTCAGGATAAAATAATGCTAAGTCTTCCCACTGGAGCCCAGCACCACCTTTATTATCCCCACTATGCCTGGGGCCGTGATTTGTGGGTGACTGGGTCCCCCACGAGGCAGCGCTGCTTCCGCTTGTGCAGTCATCTCCTTCCCCTCGCACTAAAACAATACCTTGGCCTCCTGCCAAACTTTGAGCAGCGAGCGACTCTGGCTGTTTATGGCCCGGAATGGGTGCTGCGAGAGGTTTGGGGCGGCTCTCAAGTGCTAGCAGAGGAAGAGAAAAGGCCAAAGCTCTAAAACACTCACTTCCTCCGCCCCCTCCCTTTTGTCCCAGACAGCAAAACAAACGAGCTGATGATACACGTGTCCCTATGACTCTTGTTTACTATCAAGCCTGTACTGTGCACGCGCTTCTGGGATATGTAGTCCAATCGTTTCCTCCGACGTGCAGTTCCTAAGAGGAACGCAGCTAGGCCGAGACTACAAACCCACAATCCATTTCGCGGGCAAAGTTTGGCTCGGGTCCCGGCAGTCTCGGCAGCAATCCAATCCGAAGCGCTCACCCTAGTGATTGACACGCCATCTTCTCCACTAAACACAACACAAAAGTCAATACAAGCCCGCCCCCCGAGACGGAACACGGTATCACCCAATGGGAAAGGGGAAGAATCGAATGGCAGTTCCACAGACCAATAAGAGGGCGAAGGAGCTGGGAGGAGGCTCAACCTCCGGGGGTTTGAGGGGAGGGGGAAGACGAAGCTTGAAAGACTTGGTAATGGCGACGGGTTTGGTAAGTAGGAAAGTTTCGGTTGAGGACTAAGAGTGGCGGCGGGAGCATTAACGTGCGCCGGGGAAGCCGGCGTCAGTCGGAGAGGGGTACACGAGTTGCTGGTGGTGTTGTCGCGGCCAGGGCGGCCCGCGCCGGGGCTGCCCGCACTCCGCGACGGGTTTGTTGTCTTTCTGTTCGGGAAGGGGTGGGGGTGGGGAAGGGAGGGGCAGGATCCCGAGGGTATCGGGCGGCCGGGCGAGCTCGGGTCGGCGCTCCTCTTCCTCACGGCGGGGGCAGTTAACCGTCCGATATCTGCCCGAGGCGAACCCACCGGACCGGCGCTTCCCGCAAGCTCACCTGGGCTTCGCGGCGGCGCGGCCCGTGGGGGTCTCGGGGCGGGGGCTGGGAGGCGTAGGCAAGGACGGTGCTCCGGGCAGGGTGGCGCGGTGGGTGGCCGAGCCGGGTGCGGAGATGGGGCGGGCCTGGGCGGGGGAAGGGGGCCGACGCGGCGCCGGGGCTGCCCCGGAAAGTTTGACTTCAACTCCTCGCGAGTGGGCGGAGGGTCGGAGGTTGGCCCGGGGTGGGCGGCCGGCCGCGGGTGGGGGACTGCCGTGAGGCGCCGCCTCTTTAGGGGCCGAGAGGGGCTCGGGTCGAGCTGGGAAGCTCGCGGAGCCGCTGGGCCCTGGGGCTCATTGTTACGCAGTTCGAATGAATGGGCTCCTTGGCGCCTGCGCGGTGGGACTGAGCTGAGGGGAAAAACAAGCCTGGAGTCCAGGCTGCGGTCACATGATGGGGGGAGGGGAGGGGAACGCGATGAATGGCGAAAGAGGGTGGGGGATGGACTTGGCGTGAACCGGGAGGCACTGCCTCTGTGTGACCGAGAGCGAGGCTTGGCAGGCGATTCCAGTCTCCGCCTTCCAACCTATACTGCTGCCCCAGGCAGATTAAAACAAAACAAATAATCCAGGCGAAATCGAGAGTCGGGGCCCGGTTTTTGTAGCTTCTTCTAACGCTACACGCAGTCTAGGGGATTTCGCTTTCCGCAGTGCGTTCTACACCATCTAGAGTTAATTCTTTAGGAGTTTTCAGCAAGAATCTTTTGTAAAAGGAGCTGTGGCTGCAGGGAGATACTCAAAGACTCTAGCTCTGGGAGCCAGTGATGCTAAGAAGGGAGGAGGGTAAAAGGGAGTTGTATATATACTGCAAAGTGTTGGCGTCCTACCAACAATTTAGACTAAGTGCTTTAGATTTATTTCCCTTTAACTAGCAATAACAGGTGATTCCCAGCAGTGGTCTTGAAATTAAAGTTACCTTTTGAGAATTAAAATAATTTTAACATTTGTAAATACTTTTCTATTGTTTAACTATTGATAATGATCTACATTTGTGATGTACTTCTAGTTCTTTCCGTCGTTGCTTTTTGTTATTGTTTTTGATATTTTCTGCTTTAGCTTGCTAACGAGAGTGTTAGGGTCAACTGTTGAGTTTCCATGATTAAACTACTTAGTTCTTGCTGAGCAGGTAATTGTTGACAAAGTTTTAAGGAAATTTGAATTATATTCAAAAGAATTAAATACACTCATTAAGTTTTTGAGCTACTTTATACTTTTGAGGAAGCCGTTTAGCCACTTTATAGCAAAGTACTTTAAAACAATAGTTTTTGTTTATTCTAACTTGACTAATATATTATTTACAGAATGAAATTTTGATTTCACTTTGTAGTTTCCATTTTATTTAATTTCATAAGCCCCATTACCTTTTTCAGCCTGGAAAACTCTTCCCCCTTGTTCACTTCTCAAACTTCTACTGCATATGTTATTTTAAAAGTTACCTTCTCCCGGGATTTCCCAAGATTTCCCATGTTTCACAGTGCTTGCTTCTCAGACTTCAAACATGGTACTGTCGCTTTAAGAGTTGTCTCCTCCGCTGTATTTTAATTTCTTTGGACGTTTTCCTCACTATCCAAATGCTCTGTGATGAAGGCTAACCGGCTTTATGAATGAATAAACTGCTAGACCTTGAAGGCCCTTGAGGGAGAATTGCTAGCTGGTCTGCTGTATTTCTGTTTGAAATGAAAATATTAGTACTTTTTTGCCATAAATTATGATAAGTTAGTACCATGTTAATGAGACAATGCCAGGTATTTTACATATATTATCTTTTGAGTATGAAGGCGAACTTTTATCTAGAATGAGAAAATAAATCACAACAAATTTTTTTAAGCTGACAAATACGTTTGTATATCACAAAATTGAGGAAAAGTGATATTCTTTATTAACAATGATATTCTTGTATATTCTTGTTTATGCCTGACCCATCAGTAATAGTCATATACCTTCATATTTTGATCTGCATTTACTTTGGTATTTCATATCATAGTTTACACTGTCCTTTTCTGTAGACAAAATAGAAAAATAATTTTCTTCTATAATATAGTTGATTGAATTTTTAGAAGTTACTGGTAGTAGTTTAGAAAAGCTTCTTCCACAAGTTGTTATACGTAATGTGAAATTTTTTACGGTTACAATCAAGTTTGGGAAAATAAATTTCATGTAAAAATTCTTTCATATATGATTTAAAGATTTTTCATACAGTGAGTCATCTTAAGTACTATGTGAATTGACAGTACTCTTTTTAACAGGTTTGTGGATAGCTTGTAGTGGTGTGTTAGGGGTTTGCTGTTATCTTCATCAATTTCAGTATTTTGTGTCAAGTCAGCACAAAATTAATAAGAGCTTATATAGATGTATTTGGCACTGGGCGACTGATTGGTAGGAGAATGCTTTGGAACCAGGTAAGGGTGTGTGATGTAGTGTCTTATATACTTCCAATAACTATGAAAGGTAGACAGGTGCTGGTCCCATTTAGAAAGAAGAAAACTGAGGCATAGAAGTTCAACTGTTCAGAGTCATATAGATGGTAAGTGATGCTCTACAGTAATATATTTTATGGAAAGAATACCACCCACTGTTGGGGTGTGGATTTTTTTTTTTTTTTTTTTAACCTCAGCACTGTGGCAAACTAGAGTTGTAGAAACATTTCTCTGAAATCTTTTGTTTGAAGTTTCATTGGAAATATTCTAAAAGAACTACATTAAGGCTTCGACTGCTTTTGGTGTAGAAAGTTATGTTTAATATAGTTTGTTATGGAGGCTTATTTTAGCTTGGAATTATGTAATCCATTTTAAATACCACTTCAATTCCTCATGTTAGAGTTATAAAGTAATTGCAAATTAGTGTCTCTTCACCTTCTCCCCACAAACAGTTTGAGCTTGATATAGAAGTTCTTCAGGATTAAGGGAGGGCATGTATAAGATCCTTTCCTTGATGTCCATAATGAGGATGGAAAGATAAGGAGTCAGGGAAGAATTGGCACTTGAACGTAGTTGAAATTAGATGTCTAACTTATGTTGGTCTATCCCTTTTGTCCTTTTTCTCAGTTTCTTTTTTTTTTTTTTTTTGAAGAGAAAATGGTCCCATTCAGTCATTAGAGCCCTGTTTTTCTCATCCAGAATATTATTATTATATATATATTTTTTCTTGGCTGTGCTGCACGGCATGCGGGATCTTAGTTCCCTGACCCAGGGATCAAACCTGTGCCCCCTGCAGGGGGAGGGCAGAATCTTAACCACTGGGCCTCCAGGGAAGTGCTTCCTCATCCAGAGTAATACTTTGTTCAGAGCTGTTTTGAAGTTTATACAAAATTAAATGAAGTATGTGGAAATGCTTGGCACATAGTAGGTAGACATTTAGTAAAACCTAATTTCCTTCTTTTTCATTCAGTGAGACTTGGCTATTTTTAGGCATCTCTTCCTAAGATTTTGTGGATATTTACTTCTGAAAGTTTGCAAAACAAATGCAGTAGGGCCTTCTCATCCCCACTCAATAAAATAAAAATTTGTAATATTGAACATGACATTTCAAAGTACAACTGCTGGAGAATTTTACTCTTCCTTTTTGAGAATTCACAGATCTAGTGAAGAGTTGACATGTACAGAGTTAACTAAACACAAGATGAGCTATGTCCAGTCCTGTAATACCAAAGTGGTATTCAAAAGCTTGAATGAACAATTAGCGTTAGCTCTACCAGGAGAAATTTGAAAGAGGAGCTTGTTTATCATAATGAATATCTAAATTGGTGTATGTGGGGCGTTATTTTTGAGTACGGACTCTTCTGGTGTTCCTTTAGGGTATCAGAGGCCTTGTTTCCCCCCAATACTATAATTTGACAGAAAACTGAGAGACAAAAAGCTTACGTTTGTGTATGGGCTTGAATTTTGGTTTCATGTATTTTATTTAATTCTCACAATAGCCCTGTGAGATAAGTAGAGGCACCTTGAGATTAAGCGACCTGCCCCAGGTTACCTGGCTAGCAGGTGAACTTCAAGTCTGTTGACTTGAAGTCTAGGCTCCCGTTTACTGTACAGGAGGTTTACAGAAGGAAAACTTCCACTATCTCAAGACCAGACTTTTGATAGTCTTGAGCAATGAGACGTGAAAACACATAGAACTCAAGTTCAACAAATATTTATTTGGTCCCTTTTGGTTTTGCAGTACGCGGGCCTCTCACTGCTGTGGCCTCTCCCGTTGTGGAGCACAGGCTCCGGACGCGCAGGCTCAGCGGCCATGGCTCACGGGCCCACCCGCTCCGCGGCACGTGGGATCCTCCCAGACCAGGGCACGAACCCGCGTCCCCTGCATCGGCAGGCGGACTCCCAACCACTGCGCCACCAGGGAAGCCCTATTTGGTCCCTTTTGTTACTTGCTTTGAAACTAAAATGTTTTTTTCCAACTTCATTTAAAGAGTATTGTGATGAGATGTTGGTAGCTTACTAAGACACAGTGCTGAAGAAATGCTAGAAGTTGCAAGGAGATATGAGTGCAGAGTGAATGGTGACCGGGCACCCGGGACCTGCTGAGGCAGAGAGCGAACCTATCTGGGAAGAATGAGAAAACCAAAGGGCTCTGCAGAGGGAGGGGGAGGACACCACAAACTAACTGCAGCTCTGCTTCCTACCCGTAAGGAGAGCTCTGAGGACAGGTATACATGAATATCGCAACTCTGAATTTCATAATAAAGGGGAAAAGTGAGAAATTTTTCAAGTTTAAGATTACAACTTGGGCTGACTTAGGCCGATCACATCTGTATATGAGGCATGTACAGATGTTGATACGGAGTTTGAGTCACTAAGTCAGGATGATGAATTGTGTTCTCCGTACTTAAGATGTTGAAAAGTTTTCTATGGGAAGGGTTAAAATCTGCCATTTAAACTTAATATTGATTGTTCCAAGAACTTACACAGAATAACTAGTTTCTCTCATGTTTGGGGCATTACTAAACAAGGAGTCTGCACTGATACTACCAATTACCGTTTCTTTCATGAGGACTTTCTGGCCACAAGGCAGGGCATGCGGGATCTTCCCGTTGACGGGCCCCCTGCAGTGGAAGCTCAGAGTCTTAACCACTGGACCACCAGGGAAGTCCCTCATGAGAACTCTCAAAGGAGGCTGGGAGCGAGTGGCATAGACAGAAATTGGGAATGTGAATATACTCTACTCTTAATACACTCTCCCTTAAATATTTGTTATAGATGTTCCTGCAGACTCATACCGTGTTTCAGTATGGTTTTTTAAATAGACTCAAAAAAATGTTTAAAGTGTGGTTCTGATCATGTTAGACCTCTGTTCAAAAGTATGCAGTGGTTCCCATTGTCTGCTAGTTGCTAATAATAATACTGGCCAGTCTACATTGAGAATTTGCTCTGTTAGGCACTACTGTAAGCTTTTGACATTTATGAGTTCACTGAGTTTTTACAACAACCTATACAGATGCTTTTATTATTTACATTTTACAAACAAGTCATAAAGATTTTAAATAAATTGTCCAGGGCACATAGCTGGCAAGTAGCAAATATAATATGAACTCAGTAGTCTACTGTCGAAGTCCTTACCCTTGTCTACAAAAAACAAACCAACTAACCAGTTTTCCTAAATTAGGATTGAAGATTCTGATCCCAGTCTGCCTTTCCAGCCTTAGTATTGATGGATGACCAGGAGACACAAAGGCCATCCTGCCTACTGGCTTCTATGTTCTTCTGATTTCATCCAGTCCTTTGCTAACTGTGTGAGTTTGCTCGTGTGAGTTTCTCTCATTGGGAGCCTCCCATCCTTCTTTTTTACCCATTCATAGCCAAGCCCTGGCTTTGTAGAACTATGGTCATTTGCTTATATCTTTCCACTAAAGTGAAGATTCCTTGAGATTCATGATAAGCTGTTCATCGATGCACCTAGTATAGTGCCTTGTACATAATATGTATTAAATAAATGAATATATATACACACACACATATATTTACATAAAAAGGAATGTGGCAGTCATTTTTAGCCTGCTGGTTCTCACAACACACCAGGGGTTCTTTTGAAAGAAAACAAGTAAAAACCAGTGCACCAGGGTTGTACCCCAGACCAAATAAACCACTTGCTTCGGAAGGAAGGTGGGGCCTGGGCATCACTGGTTTGAAGCAGACATGGTTCTGTGTGCCACTAGGGTCGAGAATCTCAGATCAAGCTAAGTTTGCTTGGCTTTTGCAATGAGAAGGTGGAGGCTCAGAATCAGGATTTGGCTACTTACGCTTGAGAAGTCGATTTGTGTTACCATATCTCTTGTAGCCACCAATTTTGTAGGAAATTATTTGTTATACCCTAGCAGATTTGCTGTAACTATATCATAAGACTGTGATTAATCACTACATAATAGCTTGTACCTACTGGAAAAGTGTTCATTTGTTGGGAATGCTTCAAACATCTTTTAGATAAACTGTTATTTGCTTAAAGTAGTGGTATGATCTGTGACTTTTTATTGAGATGTGTTGGATAACTTGTCAGATTTCCCAGGGAGGAAATTACCGAAGCTGAATAGCTAGTTGTCTGGTCTCCTGTTGTTAACTGTTTTCAATAACTATCCTGTTTAGAACATGAAGTGCCCATAGTATGCATAATATTGCCCTATGTCAGTCTAGGGATAAAAAAGTTTTTTTTAAAGTCATTTTACATTTTTTTTTTTTTTTACTCACTTTGTTTCATTTCATCCTCACAACTGCTCTAGGAAGAAAAGAGCAGGAGTCATTAGCCCTGTTTTCAGATGGAGATACTGAAGCTCAGTCACTTTAGTTCATAGATTTAGTAAGTGATTAAGCTGGTATCAAACCTGTTTCCTTCCACCTACCCCAGTGCCTTTTTCACTACTCCATACTACATCTCACAGTCGGTATTGTGTAAGGCTCTAAGTGCCCAAGAAATGGGTAATATTTGAGGAGTACAGGCAGAAAGCATCTGAAATAAAATATTAGAAATAAAGTAAGGCAGTGGTCAGTTTGGCTGTATGTGTCAAAAGCCTTAAGATGTTTAATTGCCATCCGACTACTAATCTGTCTCTGGGAATCTAAAGAAATAACCAGATATAAGCAAATACTTAAAAAAAAAGAATGTAAATTCACTGTTATTTAGAAGATTGGAAAAACTGGGAATATGTTTAGCAGTAGGAGGGATAAATAAATTTTGGTACATCCTGATGATGTATATTATTTAACTATTTAAAATAGATCTTTGAAAAAATTAATGACATAGGAAAGTGCTTATGAACTTATGTTAAGGAAAAGGTCTCAACTATTAATATATATAATATGAAGTATGAAGAAAAATAAATGATTTTATTTAGGTAAAACGTAGGTCTGTGCATGAAAAAGAGATTGGATTGTAAGATAGTACATCAAAATGTCACAGTATCTAACTCGGGTTGGTGGGATTAGAAATAATTATTATAGGGGCTCCCCCGGTGGCACAGTGGTTAAGAATCTACCTGCCAATGCAGGGGACACGGGTTCGAGCCCTGGTCCGGGAAGATCCCACATACCACAGAGCAGCTAAGTCCGTGAGCCACAACTACGGAAGCCTGCGTGCCTAGAGCCCGTGCTCTGCAGCAAGAGAAGCCACCGCAATGAGAAGCCCGCTCGCCGCAACTAGAGAAAGCCCACGCTCAGCAACGAAGACCCAACGCGGCCATAAATAAATAAAAAGTAAATTTTTTAAAAGAGAGATAATTATTATATTCCTTTTATTTTTTAAGAAAAGCTTTTTTCATTTTTTTCCACAGTGGTCATATATTTTATAGTCAGGATAACATTTCATGATTTAAAAGTTCATTGGAAAAGCCTTTGTAGAAAAAAATCTGTCAGTGTTTGTTGGTGATTATGACATGGCTTAGAAAGCTCTGGTATAAATGTCCTATCACTGCATTTCTGGGCTAGGGTACCTGACTTTTATGGTACTTTTTTTTTTTGGTCACACCACGGGATCTTAGTTTCCTGACCAGGGATTGAACTCAGGCCTCGGCTAACCCCGGTAGTAGTTAGCGCCATATCCAAACCACTTGACTGCCAGGGAGTTCCTGACTTTTGTTGACTTTTAAGAGCAGTATATTTTGTTTTATTTTGAGGAAAAAAACTATATGTTAGAATTTTTTGTGTATTTCATATTAACTCATTAGAACTATTAAAAAATGAGATTTGGAGTAGTGAGAAATCAGGAAATCTTGCTGCTTCTGTCACCCATGTTAAATAACAGATTTGATCATCGTCCAAAGGCAAGAGTGTAAAAGGTATAACCACATTTTATATTATTAATCTTTGTAAAAATTGTAGCCTATTCAGAAGGTCAGGTATCTTTTTAGTATGGTTAGGTCCCAAATTCTCATTAAGAAAACATTTTTATTTTTATAAGAAGTATAGTATATGGCCATTTTAAGAAACTCTTTTCTATTTTATTTTTTTGTCTTGTTTTGTTTTTTGTGTTTTGTTTTGTTTTGGCCCTGCCACGCGGCTTGAGGGATTTTAGTTCCCTGGCCAGGGATCGAACCCGTGACCGCTGCAGTGGAAGTCCGGAGTCTTAACCACTGGACTGCTGGGGAAGTCCCAAGAAACTTTTAAAAATATTCGTTAGAGACTGTAATTTTAAGTTCGTTAAACTTGTTCACTTTCAGAAGATGAGAAAACAAAATAATGAACACAGTTGATAAATACTAGAGAAATTAAAATAGAATCTTCCAAAAAATGTGCAAAATAGAATAGACCTTCAGTCATCCATGTCTAAAGGTTTTGAGGGGGATACAGATAGCAATGTGTGATTAAAGATACAACATTGTGATGTCTCTGATTGACTTTATACTTACATTATTTTATACTTACATTATTTCCAAATCACATGACTTGACATTTTTTTCTTATATTATTTTTAAGTCGGAGCACCATAACATGGTGTGGGAAGTGAAGACAAATCAGGTGCCTAATGCTGTACAGAAACTCCTGCTAGTAATGGACAAGAGAGCTTCAGGAATGAATGACTCATTGGAGTTGCTGCAGTGTAATGAAAATTTGCCATCCTCACCTGGATACAACTCTTGTGATGAGCACATGGAGCTTGGTAAACAAAATGAAGTTCTTAGGAATCTCACTGAGATTCAGATTAATTTTCATGTTTAGCTAGCTTTTCCACCTACCTTGAACTGATAAAAAGCATGTCAAGTTTTTGTACATCAGAAGTTTTCAGTGTTCTCTTATTATTGCTTGTGAAGTATTACTTAAAACCAACCTAACTTGGGGCTATTTATGGTTATCATAGAGACTCATTTACAAATTTTCAAACTAAACTGCCTTTGTGGATAAAGATGAGCCTTTGAACACCTTATGAAAACCTTGCTGTGTGGCTTTTCAAAAGATGTTACTTTTGAAATATCCATGTGAGCTCAGCAAATTATGCTGGCCACTATTCACGCCTGGTTTGTTGGTATGATGGGGAAATTACAGTGGACCCTTGAAATTTGAGGATCTGACATTTGTGATTATCACTACTGCTGAGCTACTCCAAAGATACGTGACCTGTAGAAGTGTGTAGGTTTGTTGAGGTATGACTCTGAATCGTATTGCTTTGAGCTCACTGTTGGAGACAGTGAACAGGTGAAGAGTGATCTTGGCTTGCTGCCAACTTTTCATCTTGGCTTTGTTCCCATTTAATATGCATTTCTCTCTGATGTTCCCAAAAACCTGAGATGTGAGTGTCCTCATTTTATAAATGATGAAGTAAAGGAGGTTATATGCTGGAGTCTTCTTTGGAAATTCGGAGATCTTAAAGGTCTTGGGACATAACCTGTTTGAATGCTAAGAGATTGCTGGGCCCGAATATTCATTGAGGAGTGGTTACTATTGAGCAAGAAGCCCCAGTTCAATCAGGTAGTTGATTCCTCCATTGTCACATTTTAGGTTTCAGGAGGAAATCAGGAACCTAGGGCTCAGGGGGTCAAAAACTTGTACCACCCCTCATGACTTCAGTTTAAAAGTAGTTTCCGTAACTTGAAAGACAGAAATGAACCCTTTACAGTAAATAAAGATAGTCAAAGAACAGTGTTGGCAGTGAAGGAAGGGAAACGGCTCCACCACCATGAGAATTACAGAGTGGAATTGTCTTAAGTTGGTGTGATATTTTAGCTGCTCTGTGAAGGGGGGGATACCTTCTAGTCACTTTTATGAATAGGTGTCTTGAATCAGTACTTGTAAGACATTTCTGTTTTAGTGAGCTATTCTGGGATATTCCCCTGAATAGGAATTAGGAGTATGTACTTTTATAGTGACAGTTTAGGAGAACTCTCAAGACTGGAAGAGTTTTTTGACATATATTGAAGAGACCCAGTGGATCTGTAGAGTTTGTAGGTATGTGTTTCAAAGAGGGTTGTTTTGGTGGTGGTTTTTCTTTTTTAAGGCCTGCAAGATGCTTTTTCTCCCCTCCTTTCTTTTTCTTTAATTTTTAATTCAATTTTTTAGAATTCAGTCTATCTTACAGTGTTCATAGCCTTGGCATGTACATGAGTGGTCCTTGGGTACTATTTCTAGTTTTCTTTCTTGGGTAGCTGAGAGTCTGTCATGAACTACCTTTCGGGAACACACTTTCTGGAAAAAAATAAGTAATAAATATTACTGAGTTCAGACTTTCTCATTAAAAAGAAATAATTTAGCATAGATAAAGTCTAACAAGTAGTACCTGAAAATATATAATATGATCTAGGTTTCATCTTTGAAAATTGTTGTTTTCATATATTGCAGTAATCTTGTTGAACAGGTTCAAGGGTGTGAACAATAAGTACATCTGTGTACCCATAAAACGCCTTTTTCCTCTAACATGTTAACATAAAAATGTCTCAGTGGTATATGGATTATTCCCAGGTGAGCTATAAAAAACTGGGGGAAAAAGTCAGAAAACACAAACAGAACAGTTGGTGAACAGTTGTGGTAGTTACATGGTTTGAGTAGTGAAGTCATTAATCCATTTACATTTGCTAGGTTTACTTTTCTGTCAGACTCTGTTGGCCCTTAAATGTATAAGATGTCATTTTTTTTTTTCAGTTGAAACTTGTTTTCATTCAAGAAAACATTTAGAATTTACACGTTTCCTCTCACAAAATTAATTAGCTAAATTTGAGGACCTGTCTTCCAGGTGTGATTGTAGAATTGTTCCCTGTATTAGTAATTTCCTTCTTATAATTTCGAGTGTGCTTATTTGCAGATGATCTTCCTGAACTTCAGGCTGTTCAGAGTGATCCTACTCAATCTGCCATATACCAGCTAAGTTCAGATGTGTCACATCAAGAATATCCAAGACCATCTTGGAACCAAAATACCTCAGAAATATCAGAAAACACTTACCGTGAAAATGAGGTGGATTGGCTAACAGAATTAGCAAATATCGCCACCAGTCCACAAAGTCCACTTATGCAGTGCTCATTTTACAACAGGTGGGAACATTGGCTGTATTTTAATTGAAAACTTTTATCATGACAAAATGCTTTTTTTTTCTAGAGTTAAAAGTAATCTTGACCATCTCATGAGTGGTTTATCAAACTCATTAGAATTAAGCTCTTTGTCTTAAAATAATCAAAGAGCTGTTTCACCCAATGTCATGATTTCATATTTTGAGAATTAGATAAAAGTGATAAGAGAACAGCAGAGTCAAAAATATTTGTAAATGGTTTAAAGTCATCAAAAAAATACATCAGACCAAGAATACTTTTATTATATATTTCTACTTAGATGAAAATTATATATGTCTAAGGAATCATAATTAAAATAGACATATTTTAAACTTTTATCAACCTTGAGTTTGGTTCCTTTTGGTCTAGGTTTATTTTTTTCCACAGTGTATGTGGCCTTATGTTATTTATGTTTGCTAATATTAAAATGTTGAACTTACAAAAGTAGACTCCCATTGGTAGAAACCACTGTTTCATATAACCAGACCAGAGTTTAAGAAAATGAATTAATGGTGCTATGAAATTATGGAAGCTTCCAACTAATATTCCTAGAGATACCTAAATGGATAATATTTTATTAATTATACCCCAAATTATAAAATTGGCTATGTAAAAAGACATAGATAAATATGATTGTTTGTAGGGAAGAGAAAAAAATACCCAGGTTTGCACTCATGTGAGTGGGTAGACCAGAGTCCATAATAGGTGATGTAGGAATAACTGAATTTTGGTAGTGTTCCTAAGTTAGTATAGTTCTTTGCTAAAGAATAAACTTGTTAGGTGTGAAGCCCAGCAAGTTACGCTGTTTTTCTTCTATTCAGCAAGGTCATTGGTTTTGATTAGAGCAAATTCAATTTAATTAACTTCAGTTTAATCCATGAAGAGTTCCACAAGAATGAAAAGTTGCCTTTCAAAGTATTACTTCCTTTATTGTCCCAGTTTTCATTGTAATCTTAATAGTCAAAAAGTGAAAAATTGCTTTACAATTAAAAAAAAAAACTCTGATTTTACTATTGGACTTTCTTTTTTCCCCGATTTTAGTTTAGAGAGAGTACTTTTCATTTTTCACAGTAAGCTCATGAGGATTAATAATTTAGTTCATGGAAAGTTGAGTAAAACCCTCAGAAGAAAATTAATGTTAAAAAAAAAAAAGTAAAGGAGTAGCTCCCTAAAGATGTAGATTACTCTCTGCGGCGTTTTCTACGCTTCCCTTCTCCCTAGGGAACAAGCGCAAGAGTCGCGCTCTGCTGTCTTGCCTGCCTTCTGACAGTCAGTGCTGTTCTCGTGACTTCTTGTAGAGTGTTAAACTGTGTTAGTTACTGAACTTGGGATGTCTGAAGTTGTAACTGTACAGTACCAAGGGCTTGAGGACAGGTAAAATTTGTATTATCCCTGCATAGATAGAGGGATGAAGAGACCATGGTGTTAGTGATTCAGGCACATGCAGCATATTAATTTTTACAGAACATTTAGGCCATATACATTTTAGAACATTACATTGTTATTTGTCTTTTAAATGGTTAAACAGAAGAACTGATGAACCCATTTTCTTTTACTAGTCACGAAGGCAGGAATGAGTTTAAGGAATTTTTAGCAGTTTGGCCATCCTCTTATACTTCATAAAGATGTAAATGTGTAATAAAAGGAAGAAAGTGGGCAAAGATGAAATATTTGTATTTTGAAATCCAAAGTTGATTGGAGAGTAAGCTAAAATGCATGGAAATTTGAGGGCTTTTTACTTAAGAAGTGTTATGAACGTGAAAGCAACGTACAGTTTTATATATGGATCCTCGTTTAAAAATTGATTTCTGCGAAGGTATAATAAAAAATGTTAAGTTTAAAAAAATGAGGGCTAATCAGATTTCTCAGAGAATAAGGGAAGAATTGGAAAGTAAGATGTCCCTCCTCTTTTTAGAAAGAGGATTAGTACAGATACGTGTAAACATTTTTCTGTTAAGGACCAAATCCTTAGTTGGCATCTCAGAATTGTCCTGATTTGGGACAATTCAAATTTACTTCTTAGACCCTGAAATTTTCCTTTCTGCTGCTTTCCAGACTCCCGAGTCAGTATACCTTACTGGTCGTCCTTTATGGGCTTGCTGCTGTTACCCCTCTTATATGTTTGTG
This sequence comes from Pseudorca crassidens, assembly GCF_039906515.1. Lineage (NCBI taxonomy): Eukaryota > Metazoa > Chordata > Mammalia > Artiodactyla > Delphinidae > Pseudorca > Pseudorca crassidens. Next base: position 18,024,937 of record NC_090303.1, on the reverse strand, counting down.
GGGGAAGGATCTTAGTGTGTTCTGGGGAGCCCCGTGTACTCTGAAGGGAGCACTGCCTGGTAAAGAGACTTTTGACAGGAAAGCGGGGCAAGAGGTAACTTACTTTTTTAAGGTGATCCTGGTGCAGAAGTAGCTGGCTTTATGTGTAGATGCTTTGCAAATCGGCTGTTTTCTACTATAATAAGTTTAAACATTTTAGCTTCAGGTAGTTCACTGTATCTGCCCAGTGATACAGGTGGTTGGTAGATAAAGAGTTCCGTGTTGGTCACGTTGAGCTTGGAGGGCCGAGATTTGGTGACCACATCACAGTAGGAGAGAGAAAGGGATCGGGAGCCCTGCATAAGGGGGTATCATCCTTCATGAATGAAACTGCACACTTGTATGTGCTTAGTGATATAAAAATGAGTGAATGAGTAAATGAAACAGTAGTTTGGAATTTAAAGTATATTATCTAATCTGAAAAAAACAGTGTTTAAAATGTGTGAAGGGGGTTTGGGTAAGATGTTAAGGAATAACATACTATAGACGAAACCCTGATGTCTTTAGTAGTGTTTCCCAGAGGTGTCTTATATGTAATAACATTGGTGTTATGAATATGAAGTTCACCAAAAGGAAAGCTTTACTTTAAGGACCTTTGCTTTGTGGTTAAAACAGTTTCTTTATTTTAGATCATCTCCTGTACACATCATAGCTACTAGCAAAAGTTTACATTCCTATGCGCGCCCTCCACCGGTGTCCTCTTCTAAGGGTGGGCCAGCCTTCGCTCATCACCACTGGAAGGAGCAAACACCAGTCAGACATGAAAGGGTAAGTTTATTCATGAGGTTAAACTTTATGAAATCTGTACAGCAGCTGAAAAACATGAACTTTCCCTCTCTAAGCAGTTCTTCTGAAGCACATGCAGATGGGAAATAGTCTCTCTCGCTGTTCTCCTGCTGATCTGGATTCAGTTGTATGTACAGCTCTATTAACTGTTAGGAAAGTTTGTTACCAGTGGGAACATGCATTTAACTAAAACTTCCCAGAACTTCAGTTTTTGAAGGCGATTTTTCCCCCTAAGTTTAGAATGATTAAGTTATCCACTAATAAAGTCTCGGGACTTCCCTGGCCATCCAGTGGTTAAGACTGTGCTCCCAATGCAGGAAGCCTGGGTTCGATCTCTGGTCGGGGAGCTAGATCCGGCATGCCACAGCTAAGACCCGGCATAGCTAGCCAGCTAGCTAGGTAGCTAGGTAGCTAGGTAGGTAGGTAGCTAGGTAGGTAGGTAGGTAGATAGATAGATAGTCTGAAGACACAGATTAACAAAATACATCTTACAAAAGAAAACCTAGAAAGTTTGTAATATTTTTTCCACAGGCAAGCAGTGAGTCAGAATCTGGTATTTTCTGCATGTCCTCCCTCTCGGATGATGACGACTTGGGGTGGTGCAATTCCTGGCCTTCGACTGCTTGGCACTGTTTTTTGAAAGGTAAAAAATGCTTGAATTCTTTACAGTTTATTTGTGTAGCAAGCACAGTAGTCACATATCTAATACTTGTTTTTTACTTAAACTGTAGGCACACGACTGTGTTTTCATAAGGGAAGCAATAAGGAATGGCAGGATGTGGAAGATTTTGCTAGAACTGAAGGCTGCGATAATGAGGAAGATCTCCAGATGGGCACTCACAAGGTTGATTTAAAATCCTTAAAACTTTTACAAGTCTTTCAAAAGGGAACATAGGTTTGTTATTAATCTGCAGGTGTATCCTCCCATTTGCTTCCATGTTTAAATGACATTTGACATTTTGGGAGGAGCTCCTGTGACTGTTGCTTAGCCCGATGGAGAGGAGAAGCGACTTTAGGTTTCACCTTTATAATGAAGCTTTCTTAGATGGAAACAAGAGTGTATTTCTTAGCACTTTTTACACATTTTATTTTGGGGAAAATTAAACTGGCATTAAACACAAAATGAATAAATAAACAAACCAAAGCCTTACCTTAGGTAATCTACAAAGTGGTTAATTCTCCTATGGATAAGTGAGAATTGATCGAGTTACATTTAAAATGACCCATTAAAATGCTGGTGTTTTCTAAGTCGATAAGCAAAGGCAGTAGTGGGCAGCAAGCAGTAGGATAAATGTTGGATGAAACCTTTATCTTTGAAATCTTCAATTTCTCCATCTCCATTGTGGGCAGAGAAATTGGGCATGTGAAGTGTGCTTGTGTAAAATTCCTGTTCTGCGCCTGCTGTCCCCTACTAGTGAGTCTCTTGAGAACAGCAGTCCTGACTTGGCGGCCTTCAGTCTCCCCTTCTTGCTGTAAGCATTACATAGTGAAGTTCACCGTAGTCCGACTTCAGCCTCTGCTGCTCTACTAAAATCGTCTCAAAGGTTACTAGTTTTATTTTGATTGCTAAAGAGACTTCTGCTTGTTCTTTTTGACATTTCTGCAGTGTTTGACATAGTGGATTGTCTGCCCTTGATTTGCGTAGCATGGCAGTGCCCTGCTTCTCCTTCTGATGTCTTGTCTGGACTGGTGGCTTGTCTGCCCATGATGTTGAATGTTAATAAGGTTCTACCCTTCCTCACTCTCTTCACCACTTTTTCTCTGATGATAATGTCGACAGCAGCTCCTTGGTGGTCTGTGGAAACTGCTTTGGTCTTTCTTGGAGTCAGGAAAGCTGGGCTGTTTCTGGCTCTGCCAGCAGCTATTTGTATGACTGCCCTTGGGCAGTCTATCAACCCCACTGGGTATTGCCTTCCTGATCTGTAAGACGGAACTGGGATTAGCTTTAAATTCTTATAGCTCTAAGAATTAGAAGATTCTGTAATCTAGTTACTAGTATAGCCAACACTGGATTCACCTTTTTCTTTCCCATCCAGGTCCATTTTTCCCCTTTTAAGAGTATTACTACCCTTTCTTGATTGCCAGATTCAAGACCTTTCTTTCTTTCTTTCTTTTTTTTTTTTAATATTTATGTATTTATTTGGCTGTGTTGCAGCACGTGCTCTTCGTTGCATCGCGCGGGCTTCTCTCTAGTTGTGGCGTGTGGGCTCCAGAGCGCGCGGGCTTAGTTGCCCCGCAGCATGTGGGATCTTAGTTCCCTGACCAGGGATCGAACATGTGTCCCCTGCATTGGAAGGCAGATTCATAACCACTGGACCACCAGGGAAGTCCTCAAAACCTTTTCTTGATTGCTTCATTCAAAACATGAATGAAGTTGACTGTTTCCTCTCTTTGTAATCAGTTGATCCATTCTGTTTCCTTAAAGATTTTTTACATTTATCCTTTTCTTTCATTAGTTACTTTGACTGGACACTGTAGCTAGCTGTTGGCATGTCTGTCTCCTTTGTTTTTCTGTGAATTTAAGGGTAGGGATCATGTGTTTTCAGAGGCTAGCACCTGGCATGTACTAAGTGCTCAATAAATATTGATTGAATTTAAATTTAGCCCGGTTCTACCACCACTGCACTTGTCAGTTCAAGACTGTAATGGGGTTCTCTCGTTATATCTTCAAATAAATTGAATACTAGAGGTACCTTTTATCTGTAGTCTTTGTCATCATCTTAAAATCAACAATTATATTAATAAAAATATTTTCATTGACTTCCCAGTGCCTTCTCAAAGGAAAGTTTAAGCATTTTGCCTGTCTTTAAGATCCCTTTACTTACTTACTAACTGGGCCCTCCTTTGCAGTCTTATTTGCCCCAACTCTGAACTAATCTTGTATTTTTAGCAGATACTCAGCACTCTCCAAAGAAGTTATTAGTCACAACTATTCCTGGTGTAAGGCAGGTTCTTGTACCTTTCTAAATTGCATTCTCCTTTTAGATTCCAGTTCAAATGGGAATTGAAAGCCCCCCCAATCTTTTTCTCTTGGAGTTAATATCTCCCTTTATTAAACTCCATTAGCATTATTTGTACTTGGATTGAAGCACTTATTCCAGTCAGCTTTATATTGTAGTAATATCTGCCTTTCTTCGCTACTGGGTCAAAAGCTCCTTAATGGGAAGGATCCTGTCTTGTTTATTTTTACCTTTTCCACAAAGTCTTACACATAATAGGAACTTCACTCCATGTTGAGTTGAACATTGCCAATTTATTTACTCTATGCATGTATTTCCAGGGCTATGGTTCTGATGGTCTAAAGTTGTTATCACATGAAGAAAGTATATCATTTGGCGAGTCTGTACTGAAGTTGACTTTTGATCCTGGTACAGTCGAAGATGGTTTACTTACTGTAGAGTGTAAACTGGACCACCCTTTCTATGTTAAAAATAAAGGTAGGGCTTCAATTTTCAATTTGTAGTAACTTTTTAAAGAAAGCTTCTTAAATCTATACTTATGTCTTGTGGCATAATTATTTGATGATTAAGAAAAAACGTTTTGAAGGGAAAACTTCTTTCAAACTAAATAAAACTACCATAGGAAGTGCCTTATAATAATACCTAATGATGTTTAAATGTCTTAGCAGTAGTCAGGTGGAGCTCTGCTTCCTGTGGGTATGAACTTGTAGATTCATGTAGCATACTATAATAAGCTCTGTTGTTTTGATATAGTTTGGGGAATGGAGTATTCTGGTAATTGAATTTTGGTTGAGGCCAAATATGCTTTACACCTGAATCACATTAACACTGTCAAACGTAATGATTCAGAGACTATTTCATGGTCTCCATCATCATTTATCATTTACTGTCTTGTAGGTCAATGGAAGTGCTGATTGATAGAATTTCATATATTAGTAAAATGCTGAGTTAAACTAGTTTTGGAGCGCTTTTGCATTGTTTAAATAAAACACTTGGATTTGCTTTGTGGCAAAGATATATGACTTGTGTTATAAATCTATGACATACTTTTTTTAAGACTCAGAAGTGACATAGCTATCATATAATAAATAATTTGGATGCTTTCTGTCAATCTCCATCCTTTATGTAACAATAGTTTGCTTTAACTTTAGGTTGGTCATCATTTTATCCAAGCTTGACTGTGGTACAGCATGGCATTCCATGTTGTGAAATTCATGTTGGTGATGTATGTCTACCTCCTGGACACCCCGATGCCATTAATTTTGATGATTCAGGTGTTTTTGATACATTTAAAAGGTAATATTGAATTCCTTTTTTTCTCTCTCTGAAAAAAAAATTAAAGTTTACTCTTAATCTCCCTAATGATTGCTGTTTAGGAGGTTAAACCTTTAAAGATCTGAGAATTATAAAAGGACTACTTAGAAGAGGGATGTACAGTTGACCCTTGAACAACACAGGTGTTAGGGGCACTGACCCTCTACACAGTCGAAAATCCACATATAACTTACAGCCAGCCCTTTGTGTAGGCAGATTCAACCAACCGTGGACTGAGTAGTATTTACTATTGAAAAAAATCCATGTGTAAGTGGACCCATGCAGTTCAAACCCACAGTGTTCAAGGGTCAATTGTATATGAATAAATACTTGGTAATTAAAGTAAAATAATATAGTTCGAGTTTTTTAATTATTATTAATTTATTTTTGGCTGAGTTGGGTCTTCGTTGCTGCATGCAGACTTTCTCTCGTTGTGGCGAGCAGGGGCTACCCTTCCTTGTGGTGCATGGGCTTCTCATTGTGGTGGCTTCTCTTGTTGCGGAGCACGGGCTGTAGGTGCGTGGGCTCAGTAGTTGTGGCTTGCGGGCTCAGTAGTTGTGGCTTGTGGGCTCTAGAGCGCAGGCTCAGTAGTTGTGGCACGCAGGTTCAGTAGTTGTGGCTCGCAGGCTCTAGAGCGCAGGTTCAGTAGTAGTGGCACACGGGGTTAGTTGCTCCTCGGCATGTGAGATCTTCCCAGACCAGGGCTCGAACCTGTGTCCCCTGCATTGGCAGGCAGATTCTTAAGCACTGCACCACCAGGGAAGTCCCTCGAGGAGTTTTACGAAGAATGAAATAATGCCATTTGCAGCAACATGGATGGACCTAGAGATTATCATACTAAGTGGAGTGAGTCAGAGAAAGACAAATACCATATATCATCACTTATATGTGGAATCTAAAAAATGATGCAAATGAACTTATTTACAAAACAGAATTAGACTCACAGAAATAGAAAACAAACTTATAGTTACCTAAGGGGAAAGGGGGGGTAGGGAGGGATAAATTAGGAGTTTGGGATTAACAGATACTAATATATAAATTACTATATATATAATAAACAACAAGGTCCTGCTGTATAGTACAGGGTAGTATGTAATAAACTATAAAGGACAGGAATCTGAAAAAGAATATGTATATTAAATATATATATATAAGTGAATCGCTTTGCTGTATACCAGTAACTAACACAATATTGTAAATCAACTATACTTCAAAAAAAAAAAAGACTTCTACATGGAGTAGTCATGTAGGAAAAGTGACTTCATAAAACATTTAAGATTAGGAAAATACCACATTATATGTCTAGGAATTAAATAGATCATCTTTGATAGTTAAGAAAAGAAAAATTTGCTAAATCTGGCCAGTTGTTTTGAACCAGACCATAAGTCTGTTAATTGTATCTTTCTTTTTCTTTAGTTAACTGTGTCTTTGTTTACTATTCATTTTGACCAAGGGCATTAGTTGCATGGATTAAAAATTGTAAAAACAGCAAAAAGTTGACATTTGGAAAGACTTAAAGAGGAAAGTGATTTTTCCTGAGATCACCCTATTAGTAAGTGGTATAATAGGACAAGGACCCATGTGTGCTGACATTCAAGAAAGTTGACCAACTGTCTGAATTTGTGCAGAACTTTTCTGGTTTTAGCACTGAAAGTCCTGCACCACTGGAAACCCTTCAGTCCTGGGAAAATGGGGGCAGTTGGTCACCCTCCTTCCAGAAGGAACCCAGAGAAAGTATATGATATCTGGGATTTTAAGACCCATTCTTTCTTCTTTTTGAAAAAAAGTTAGCTTTTATTTATTTAGTTTTGGCTGCGTTGGGTCTTTGTTGCTGTGCATGGGCATTCTCTAGTTGCAGCGAGCAGGGGCTACTCTTCATTGCGGTGCACGGGCTTCTCATTGCAGTGGCTTCTCTTGTTGCGGAGCATGGGCTCTAGGCATGCAGCCTTCAGTAGTTGTAGCACACGGGCTCAGTAGTTGTAGCTCTCAGGCTCTAGAGCGCAGGCTCAGCAGTTGTGGCGCACGGGCTTAGTTGCTCCGCGGCATGTGGGATCTTCCTGGACCAGGACTCAAACCCGTGTCCCCTGTATTGGCAGGCGGATTCTTAACCACTGCGCCCAGGGAAGCCCCAAGACCCATTCTTTAAGATAATTATCAAATCCATAGGCCTTTAAGTAGAGAATTTTCAAGAATTTCTGCTGGCCTGAAGATTTTAAATAAATTCAGTTTAATATAATAAAATAAAAGGTTAATATGTTTTTTTATTTTGAAAGCATAAGTGAGACTTTTTCTTTTTTTTTTTTTTTTTTTTTGCGGTACGCGGGCCTCTCAGTGTTGTGGCCTCTCCCCGTTGCGGAGTGCAGGCTCAGTGGCCATGGCTCACGGGCCCAGCCGCTCCGCGGCATGTGGGATCTTCCCGGACCGGGGCACGAACCCGTGTCCCCTGCATCGGCAGGCGGACTCTTAACCACTGTGCCACCAGGGAAGCCCAAGTGAGACTATTTTTAAAAAACATTTTAAAAAATCAACCAGCACAGGGCCTGGCACAGGCTATATGCTCAACAAACATGTGCAAGATTGGAATCTAAATGCTGTTTGACTCTCTTTTATACAGTCTTTTTTGAAAAACAAGACATTGTTAAGGTTCAGTACTCAGAGTATTCTTAGGATTTAGATCCGTGATACCTCTAATGTTTGGTGAGAGTGTAAATGGATAAAAAAATTTTGGAAGATACTTTCGCTTTATTGTCTACCAGTGAACATCGGCAATTCCATTCCTCTGTATGTGCACCGTAGAGAAGTAAATGCTTGTAGACATGCACTAGGCGATGTGTAAAGTTCAAGCTGTGTTGCGTATGACGTGGAAACAGTATCAGTACTCATTCACTGGAGACTGAATGCATATAGTGTGATACAATCATACAGTAGAATTCTTTTTGTCAGTGGAAGTTGAAGGAACCGTAGCCATACATTTTAAAACATGGATCTTTAGAAATAATGTTAAGTAAAAATTAGTCTGGAATCAGATGTTCTTTGGAAATATATCTAATAAAATTATAAATCTAATTACATTTATATAATCTTTCTATAGTATGTAAAATACACATTATACAGTTACGCCAGGGATCCTCAAGGTCACCCCCAGGTTCAGTGATTTACTGGGAGGGCTCACAGGATTTAGTACTTAGTCATATGCACAGCTATGATATCTTACATTGAAAAGATATGAAGCAAAGTCGTGAACGGGAAAGACGTGGGCTTAAGTTGGGGGAAGCCAGGCTTCCAGTGAGTCCTCTCCCAGTGGAGTCACACAGGACAAGCTTATTTCCCCCAGCAGTGAGCTACAACACGTGTGAATCATTATCTACCAGGAGGATTATTAGACACGCAGCACCAGGGGTTTTATTGGGAGCTGGTTGCATAGGCTGCCTCTGCCTGGCATATACCAAAAGCTTCCAAAAGGAAAGCAGGTGTTTAGGGTAAACCGTATTTTTTGTACATACAGTTTAGGAACAGTGAGCCACTCTTATCAGTTGTGGGTATGATGGGAACCCTCCCAAAATCCAAGTTCCGGATGCTAGTCAAAGGGCCAGCCTGTAAGTAACCCTTTGAAAGGACAGCAAGCCTGCAACGTTAATTCATTTCTGCACAATGAAACATTATGTAACATGTTAATATAATTGCTATTTTAACATAATTAATGTCACTATAGTTTCTATCGTGTTTATGAATGAGTTTTATAATAAAATTGTTGGGAAATTAAGGGAATGATTAACAGTTCAGGAGAATGGTTACCTCTGGGGTGACAAATGTAGAACTTTAGTGATATTAGAAATACTGTTTCCTTGTTATTTTAAAATTTTTATTATACATATATTCTTTTTCATATTCTTTTCCATTATGGTTTATCACAGGATATTGAATATAGTTCCCTGTGCTGTACAGTAGGACCTTGTGTCTATCCATCCTGTGTATATCAGCAGTAGTTTGCATCTGCTCATCCCACACTGCCACTCACTCCCTCCCCCACTCTTCCTCTTCCCTGGCAACCACAGGTCTGTTCTCTGTGTCTTTGAGTCTGTTTCTGTTTCATAGATACGTTCATTTGTGTCATATTTTATCTTATTTTAGTATTATTTTTGGCTGCATCACGTGGCTTGCAGGATCTTAGTTCCCCGATTAGGGATTGAACTCAGGCCCTTGGTAGTGAAATCACGGAGTCCTAACCACTGGACCACCAGGGAATTCCCTGTCGTATTTTAGATCATATGGTTGTCTTTTTGACTTACTTTGCTTAGTACGATAATCTCTAGGCCCATCCATGTTGCTGCAAATGCAAGCCTCAGTGTTTTAACTGTAAAATGGAGGTGATAACACCTGCCTAACTCTACTCCTTGTTGTGAGGACTAGAAATTACAGTATCCAGCTGGCACACAGTAGGTGCTCTTGGGTCATGCTGGTCTAGGAAGGGCACTGGAGTAGATGTTAGCTTGCTGAGGACCAGAAGTAGTCAGCAATAAACTGATGGATGAGCTCTTAAACACAGTAGGTGGCTCTATTGTAGAAAGGAAGCTTCCAGGTGAGAGCTTGAGTTGAAGAAGCCCATTTGAGACATTGGGTATTGAGGCCAATCTTCTAGGCATCAGGCAGGTTTAGGACAGTCACTTTACCAATCTAGACTACTTCTGCAATAATAATTGATACCCCAGTTGAGGACCTGCTGTGTGCTCACCTCTGCCTTAAGTGTTTTATACAGTCTGTTCTGCCAGCTGTGCAACACTGCATAGCAAATATTATCTTCATTTCAGAGCTAAGTAAACTGAGGCTAGAGGGTTACCTGCCCAAGCTCATACCATTAGTAAGTGGCAGAGACGGGCTATGAGCCCAATTAAAATTTTATATTATTACGTTCTCCAGAGTGATTTATTTTACCCTCTCGGTCAGTTGTCAGTCATTTTGAGAGCCTAGAACGTGCTGGCACTGGGGATTGAAGATCAGTTAAGACATAGGCCTGCCTCTTTGCTTCCAGCCTAGAGAAGGGAATGGATGAGGCCGTGTGTACCGTGTGTAGGTGCTGGTTGGGAGGCAGTGTAGCCTGGTTAGCAACACGGCTCTGCAGCGGACTGCCTGGATTCACAGCCGGGCTCTGTGATAGCTTTGCTGCGGAAACTGGGGTAAGTTAATTTTTCCATGGTCTTCAAAACAAAGAAAAAAGCTGTAAAATGAGGATCATATCGAAGGGAGGGTTAAGTGAGTTAATATTTCTGATTCAGTTAATAGACACTATACTATTGTACTTTTTCTTTAAGAGCAATAGACAGTGACGGTGGAAAGGGGCATCCTGAGCTCGAGGAGTGGCATGTAGAAAAAAAGTGAGGTGCAATAAGGCACATTTTAGGAACAGATAGCAAAGAGAGCGAATGCTCAGTATAGCAAAAAATTAAGCTCTTTTAAAAACATGTTTTATGTAATATAATGCTGTAGTCATGTCAAAAATATGAATTCTGTGATTGAATATTTCAAGCTACTTTAAATTGTATCCATAATGGAAATGGATGACGGTTATATTTGTACCACTAGATGGTGGAGTTTTCAAATTTCAGTAGGCAATTAGCCTACCCTATTTCTAAATCTTCTAGTATTTCAAATTATAATTATTTTCCTGCAGTAGAAATTAATAATTTTGTGTCAGGTTCATTTACAAATGCTTAAGTTTGCTATTTTTCTAAATTACATATGAGAGGGGCTTAAGATAGCAAAAATTATTTTTCTGGCATAATACTGATTGCTAAGCATTTATTGGATGATTTTGGAGTCATACTTGTAAGTACACTTATTTCATGTAATACCTTTAAAAAAGCAGATGTTGTGTGGTTGATAATTGGTAAAAGTCATTTACTGTGTGCAGTGAATGGCGTGCACCTCACTCAGGTAGCTCTCCGTATGTCAGAATCATTCATAATCGCACATTGCTTCACCTGTAGGCGGATACTATTCCTGTAGCTATTATCAACCTGTTGATGGACTGCCAGAATCTCTGTTTCAGGGAGAGAAAGAGGAGTTGGGGTGAAGTAAAAGATTTTCTGCTGAGATTACCAATGTAAGCAGTAGAAGTTAACAGAGTTGGAACAAGAGAATTCTCTTGACAGGTATATTTTTAGGCTGTGGTCTACGTTATTTCTAATTTTCAGATGATGTTTTCAATTAATCTGATGGTTATTCACCTTGAGGTTTGCCAACAGCAGTGCAGAGTACCATGGTACTTATGAGGAAACCTGGGGCTTTGGAGCTGGACAAACAGATGTGGGTTGAGAGCTAGTAGCTGTGAGGCCTTGGGTGAACAATACTTTTTTAGCTTGTTTCTTCATATAAAGAGAGGATAATGATAATCGCCACGCAAGCTTGTTGAGAAAAGGAGATGATACGGAAAGCTTATATACCTATATAAACTGAACATACCTAACAAAATGTGGCCTTTCCTGATCAATGTGGGGTTTTAAGTTATTAGGCTATGTTATAATATATGGATAGCCTTGAGGGGAGACTAATGCATGTATGACTGTATTTACATGTCATTGTAAACAGATGACCCAGGCTACTGTGCATTTAAAGTTTCTTTAGCTACATTTAACCACTTCTATCTGTCCTTACCCAACATCTTGTCTTCTGTAGTAGTTAGTCCTTAGGCCTGGTATATGCTTGCTACTCTGTTTTAATTTTGTAGTTTCAGGCTTCTAGAGGTCAACAAATTAGATTATCAAATTTGTCAAAAAAATGAATCTAAAGTAGGAATGAGTTGTATGGGATCTGAAGAAGGTGTTTGCTATGAATAAAGTATGTGGATTGTAACAGATTCCTTTGAAGTGGGGAGGCTTGGAAGTCTTTTATAAAAACATTTTGTATTAAGATTAAAAAAAATAAATTTAGTAAATGCATACATAAGCTTTTATCTTACAAGCAACTATCAATGGTGAAGTTGCTAAAGTAGTGTTGGTAACATTATTTAAGGTAAAATACATTGAAATTTCCAATCAGATCTTAAGGGTATTTTTTTTTTAATCCTGTTTTCACAAATCAGATAACTATACTGAATTAAAATCCTGTTAATGAATTTATGTATTTATTTACAGCTATGACTTCACGCCTATGGATTCCTCTGCAGTCTATGTGTTAAGTAGTATGGCTCGTCAGCGTCGTGCATCTTTGTCTTGTGGAGGACCTGGAGGTCAAGACTTTGAGAGATCTGGATTCAGTAAAAACTGTGGCTCCCCGGGATCCTCACAGCTCTCTTCCAATTCCTTGTATGCTAAAGCTGTCAAAACCCACAGCTCAGGGACTGTGAGTGCCACTTCTCCTAACAAGTGCAAAAGACCAATGAATGCCTTCATGCTTTTTGCCAAAAAATACAGAGTTGAATATACTCAGATGTATCCAGGGAAAGATAACAGGTAAAAATAGTGATAATTCTGACTATAACAATTCAGTAACACTTCTGTGCAGTTCAGAGGAGCTGGGATAGTTAAGTTATTCAGTAGCTTTCATTATTGAATTCTGTTTTCCAGGTTGATTTTAAAGTAAAATGTTTAAGTGGAATTTTTAGGGTCATGTGTAACTGTTTTATAATACCTAGACAGATAATTAGGTTAGCTAAGAGGCAAGGATCTGCCTTCTAAAATAATATTAAATGTCACTTGCCTGTTAGATGACACAGTTCTAACAATTGACTGTTCCATCTTTACAGAAAAGACTAGCACCTTCTTGTGTCAGATCTCAAGGATGTACTTGTTTTACAACTGTGTCATGCTATGGGATGTGCAGGCATTGGCAGTTTGTAATGACTGCCAGATTTGTCAAAAGACTACGAGGGGTCCTCACTAGAGCCCAGGGATAAAAGTTAACAGTGCGAGTCCTTCCTACTGTTTGCTTGTGCCCATACCTCATCTCTTAGAATCCTCTACTGCTCGCTTCCTCTCAAACCAACCAAGTTCTCCACGAATTAAAATTATCTTCTCCATTCTTCCTAGTTCCCTTAATCCTTGATATTCTGAGAAAAGTCAAATGATTATGCACATAAAATAATTCAGCTTTGAATTCCGGTTTTAATGACTCATGATCTTTTTATATATATACATATATATATATATATATATATATGAGATATATTGACATATGACATATTAGTTTCAGGTGCACAACATAATGATTTACTATTTGTACATATTAAGAAATGATCACAACTAGTCTAATTAATATCCATCACCATACATAGTTAGGAATTTTTTTTCTTGTGATAGGAACTTTTAAGATCTATGTTCTTAGCAATTTTCAAATATACCACACAGTATTATTCACTGTACTCACCCTGCTCACCTCACAGCTCCATCACTTAAAACTGGAAGTTTGTACCTGTTGACCATCTTCACCCATCTTGCCCACCCCAAATACTTCCATTTTAAAAAGAGAAGCTTCTTATACCAAATGCATCTGTGACTTGGAAATTGATACATATGTGAATACTTTTTAATCAATTTCACTAGTAAATGTGTCAACCATTATATAGTACCTTTAACTCGGAGACTATAAAAACTGGTTTTTATTTTACTAAAAGAAGATGCAGTGCAATGTTGAATTGCATCGACTTACTGGATTAAAAAATACATACATTTACTACATTTTAAATTTCTTTTCAAGTAGAGCTTCTGTGGCAACTGTTCTAAAGCTCAGATGCCTGTTTTCTAGCTTCCATGTCAGCCATTGTGAAATCTTTTGTACGTACTTCATGCAGTCATTCCAGACCACCTGTTTCGTATGAGTGTCATGAAATTAAGGGTTAATGAGGGTTAAGCTCTTCACAAAAGGGAAACAGTCTGTGTCTGCCTGTTCTGGATGAGACCATTTTAGTAGTTTTGGGAACAAATTAATAAATAGGGAACAGCTTCAAATTTCTATCATGATGGGTCTTACCAGTTTGACTTTTTCCCCTTTGAGTTTATCCAGTTTTCTTAAGTAGTAAGTGTAACTGTGGCCTAAGGCTTATTTGGTGGTGTCTTTGGAGGTAAGTGGTAAGTGTGCATAGTTAGCGCCACCACATTTTCACGGCGGTTGCATGAATGAAAAAAGGCTTATCGTGACTATTTGATGGGTTATGGGCACAAACAGAAAGTAAGAATACCTTTCAATACAAGGTGAATATGCTGCTGATACTAAACACTGTCTGCCCTAATAATCTTAAACATCTTTGAAGACCGATGTACCCAATGGTAATTCAAACAAACCATTTCGTTGAAATATTTAACTTTTTTCTTCAAATCTAAGCTGTGTAAAATATCCAGTTTTTAGCCCTTTTAGATATTGGCCCTATTCTAGGAGGCTTTAATTGCCAAGATTACGATGAATGGACCATGACTTCAGATTTTACTGGAAATGAGTACAGTAGTCTTGACCTTTCTCCTTCTCTATGTTGGACGAGATTTTTGTCTTTCAACTTTCTACTTCTTCCTAAAGTAGCAGCACTTGACATGAGTTTTCTGAAAAATTCTTGCTTTCAACACTGTGTAAATGTTTCTTTTACAGAGCCATAAGTGTGATCCTTGGTGACAGGTGGAAGAAAATGAAGAATGAAGAGAGGAGAATGTATACATTAGAAGCAAAGGCTTTGGCTGAAGAACAAAAACGTTTAAATCCTGACTGTTGGAAAAGGAAAAGAACCAATTCAGTATGTTTCAACAAGTAGTTGCTTAAAGTGATCTTGACTTAACTCCAAAATTGTACTAGCGTATTGGAGCGGTTGTTAGAAGCTTTAAATGGGCGTTGATGCTGTTTCTCAGCCTTCTTATCTTTCAGAACCTAAATAATGTTTGCACACCATCATATAAGGCAGGCTGCCTTTCGTCATTAGTGCCATTTACTCTTGTAGCTTGGAAAGTAGGAATGTTTGCTAGAGATGCTAAAGTAGAAGACTCTGAAATGAGTATTTCTGGTTGGGTTGAAAGATGGGGCTTATTAGCTCATTACTATCACAGGAGAAGAATTTTCTGATTTGGGGGGGTATGTCTCAACAGCCTTTCTTTTCTTAATTGGTGATGGGCTGTGGAGGTGGGGACTTCTGACATTTGCACAGAATTTCTAGGTTAAAAATCTCAGCAAGGAGAAGAAATAGAAAGGCCCGGGAAGGCTAGTAAACAAGTTTGCAAACAACATTGCAAACAAGTAATGCTGTATTGGATAGACCTGATTCTTAAAACTTTTCCATTACTAGACTAGCATCTTTTAAGTGTTTTCGATTAATTACAAGAAAACGTCACATGATTGATAGAACAGAATGAGCTCAATTTGAAATATCATTTAAAGACAAAGGGACAGCATCAGTACTTCGCAGCAGGAGGGCTGGCCAAGGATGTTCTAATTCATTCTCTGTATTTGTCTATTTCTGTATAGTAACATGTGGTTCTCATCTGTTTAAGAATTTCTTATAAAGAAGCAGTCAGCAGTCAGATTCCAGTATGAGGGTGACTGAACTAGATTTTTGAAGTTCTTTAGGATTCCATGTGGTAGGACTTGGCCTGGATCCCCTTTCCTGTCTGCTCATCCTAGTCGATCTCTCTTGTCTCAGCATTTTCATAAATTTTCTGGATGCTTGGACCATCAGGTATTATCAGACTTTAAAAAAATCACCACCTTTGAGAAAGCGATCTTTTTTTAATAGTATGGTGGTTAACATTATATTATCCATCTTAGCTTTCATTTGTAGAACTGCTGTGTATTTATGTGTAAACATTGACTGAGTTATTAATTTTATCTCCACAGGGCTCACAACAACATTAAACCAGGATGCTTATGTTCTTAAGTCTGTATTTGCATAAACATTGACTGTTGATGGAAAGACTTAAGAAGATCAAGGTCTCACCTTTTGTCCTGAATCTGTGTGACCGTAAGATACTGATAGCATTGAGTCTTGAAATGATTGATTTAATAATATGAGTGAGGATTTGCTTTCTCCATTAGAGCATTAAGTAAGCTAAAACTATCAACATTGTAAACCAAATTGCCTTATTTTCTTCCAAACTTCATATATGTCTATCAGGTAATATAGGCTTGAAAATTGATATCCTGTGGTGCTAAAGTACAGTAGAAAGAGAGGAGAAGTGTATACATGTTTTATTTTAAATTGTACAAAGGGGGAATTTAAAAATATGTAACTGCTGTTTATACATTGGCTCCTTACTGCTTATTAATCTGTATTGTATACATAATGGAGTGAAGCAGAAGCCGGGAGTTGGCCTTTCCTTGAGCAACCACCATATGGCTCAGCATCTGTGCCAAACACGGGGGCTCCTAGTCTGGCCAGTGCCAAGAGGTTGCCGGAACAGGGGGCAGGTGGATGGTGTCAGTGTCACAGCCTGAGAGCCACCTGCCACGGCTCCCGGAGCATGCTGAGTGGACGTGCCAGGTGGCAGCACCCACCCCTTGCTCGATGGAGACAGCCCAGGCCAAGGTAAAGTTAGTGAATAGCATTGGGGTATAGTCACTGTAATGGTGCTGTTAACGGTTGACACCATTGTATTTTTAACTTTTGTGTCCTGTATCTCCTCAGCCACATATCTTAATATCGTATTTGTCATCGTATCTCTATGGTGGGGGCAGACTTTGCACTTATGCAGTGCAACACGTGCACTTTACTTTCCTCCAAACTGTCTACAGTGAGAGCAAACACAATGGCAATACAGCTGCTTATGCTCTGAGCTACAATCATGGCTTTTCATGTTACTTACCCAGTGGTGTTTCTGGTTAGGAATCACAGCTGTAAAATTGAATTTCAGTTCATTACACTTCTTCATGATGTTGCCCCTAAATTTTGCACACTATATTCTTGTATATTATTTCAAATAAAATGAAAAAATTGTTTATCTCTGACTTCCACTGATTGATCCTGACTGACCTTTACCAATGAGTCATCAGAATAACAGGTTCAGGAGATGGAAAATATTTTAGAAGTGGCTTATGGGATTTTAAACATTAAATTTAAAATAAAATGTTAATGACAGGGCAAGGGCAATAGAAAACTAAGGACCTAGATTACCTACTATTTATAAGAAATCTTGTAGAGTAAAAGTTATTTTTAACTTGGCATCTCTGTTACAAAGTTGAACAGCCCCGAAAGTCTGTTTTTAATAAAATGACACACAAGAGTGTAAAGACAGCCTTGCTCTATCTTTATTAAAGATACAGTTACACAACATTTAGCCCTACATCTTAGCTTTGGGATACGCCAGTGGTTCCCAAACTTTGTTGCATGTTGGAAACACTTCAGGATATATATATATTTTTAAATACTAACGCTTGGCTTCTACCCCCATACGTGTTAATAAGGGGTACAAATTGGGCATCAGGGTTTTTTAAAGCTTCTACCAGTGAGTCTAATATGCAGCCAAATATGGAAACCACTGGGCTACCTACTTATCCAGTGAGGAAGGATGCCAGTTGGGGAGAAGCAGTGTACTTACTAGAAGTTGGTCGAATCCCTTAAGCAGCAGCGGGAACTCTGTGATGGGAAAGAAGTTTTAGATAGCCTCACAGAAAAGCCTAAGAGGAGAGACAAGAGTTTGGTATCTTTCTGGAAAAAATCAGGTCCACAGAGTTGGAAGGTGGTGATGATGAATCAGTTTTGACATTTTATGCTACGTAAGGTAGAAGGGCTTCAGAGGTAAACAGGAAAGATCAACAGGAAATACAAAAAATTCAATTACATTCTTAAAATAGTAGATGGCAGCTGTCCTTTAGAGTATGTGTTAAATTGCCAACCTTGGATAGGTTAGCACAAAATGGACATTAAGAAATACTTCACATTATTACTGAAGAGCAGACATAGCTTTTTGAAGCAGTTGAACCATTATGGGATAAACTGGTGCAAATTCTTTGCCTTCTCTGCTTTTAACTGATTGAACATAAGCTTCCAGGGCACCCCTGAAAACCAAAAGAAAACAAGGATCAGAAGGTTATACAAATGAAATAAAAGAGCTCGGAGGATGCCAACACCTAAAAGCAGCCCATTTCTGGAACTGCTTTGCCCAGTCGACCAGCCCTCAAACACTTGTTGGTCGCGTTCCTGTGGTTAAGGTGCAGAGCTGTGCACGGTTTTCAGCCTGCGTTGCACTTAGTGGTCTCATCACCCAATCGGAGGCTCTCTGGCGCCTAAGATTCCCAGTTTCCCTTTCGTGGTCTTTCCTACTGAAGAGACTTCTGCGGAGCCAAGCGCAGCCTGTGTCCACGCGCTGAGCTCACGAGGGGGCGCCCTGCACTGTGCAGTGTGCACGGCACTGCCGGAGGCAGGGCCCTCGCTCAGCACACACTGACACTGGCAGGGCTTTGTATTCCTGTTACCACAAGTAGGATAAATTGTTCTTAGGCTCCAACTGTTGGCCTATTAGGCGACGAGAAGGCAGGCAGTCTGAATTTAGCCAAGAGTATGATAATGATGTTCTCATGAATTAGATCCGGGGCTCAGCAAACCAGCCCACAGGTCAAGTCCAGCCCTGTGCTTGTTCGTTTATGCATATTTTTCATTATTGGTCTATTTAAGTTCCAAGTAGAACAATTTTTTGTCATAGCCATGAAGTTTCACACTCTTGAGAGTAGAGCATTTCCATAAAGATGTAAGTTAATACCATAACTCGGCTCACATACTGTCTCAAGTCCCATCTAATGTGTAATTTTTCACTCTTATTTGCTCCCAAACACTGAAAATATGCATCCTCTGTCAGGCTTGGCCGTTATTTTCATTTCACTGCAGGGGATATACTTGCCAGGCGCGTGTCCAGCTCTGCTCACACCACAGCGCCCTGCAACCCCACTAGCCACTGTCATGGTTTCATACACAACTGAATCTCCAATCTCTCATTTCCAGCCCTGACCTCCCTCCCGATCTCTGTGTTCTGGACATCTTTATCTGATTCCTTCCAGGTCTCCCTGAAACTCACCTGTCCGAACCCATGGAACCTATAACACTGAGAGTGAGCCCCAGTGTAAGCTATGGACGCTGGGTGACCATGATGTCCATGTGGGCTTCCCAGCTGTAACAAATGGGGCCACTGTGGAGGAGGGGGTGTTGATAATGGGGGCGGCTGTGCAGTGGGGGCAGGGGACATAGGGAAAAATCTGTGCCTTCTCAAATCTGCTGTGAACCTAAACCTGGTGTAAAAAATATCAAAGGAAAAGGAAAAAACAAACCTAGGATAAAAAAACCCAGGCGAAGGGTAGCGTTCTGCCCCTTCCCCTATTTCAGCAAAGGACACCATCATCTCCCCAAGGTCTGTATCTAAAATTCTTTTAGTCCTACACCTGACCACCACTTTTAACTTACCCCACGTTACCACATCCGGTCCCTCCTCTCCCCTTCAGCTTCAGTCTCAACCCTGCCATCTAGTGCCCTAATTGCTGCTGTAGCCTCGTAGGTGGTGGTCACCCTGGTGCCATCAGCCCTGCACTAGAGGACCTGCCACACTACAGCCAGAGACGGCCACCTGAGGTCCGTGACCTGCCATGCCCTCTCGCCATCGGGGCAGTGTCTCCACTCACAACCCCACCGAACACCAGCTTCATCAACAACCTCCCCCAACGCTGTGCGACTGCTGGGTTCCAAACCGTTTGCTGTGCCCTAAAAAGACCCTCAAATCATTAGTTTCCGTTGTTCGCGTTACCGACACAGGCAGAACAGCTCCATCCAGCTCACTGGTGACTCTCAGCCCAACCCTGAGAGACCTGGGTGCTCGTGCAAATGCCACTCCGAAAGAAAGATGTCTCTGCCTAACAAGGTCGGGCTCCAAAAAGGGCCTGTTTCCCTCGACCACACTGGCTTGTCTCATTATTAGCAAGACATAGCTTCTTCATTAACCGTCCTTATCTTTGGAACGCCCCTCCCCGCTTTCTTCCTCGTAGAGCTTTTACACAGGACCAGCCCAAATGCCTTGTTTTTGATAAAGCCTTTCCTAACTCGAGGCAGCACAAAGCTGAATCCACCGTGGAGTCACATCAAGTGGAAAGGTCTGGGACTTCTGCACCAATAGCGTGGCTTAGCCAGACCCCAGCATCTGGGGACGGATCCCTGAAGGCTGGCTTCAAGTGAAGTAATACTTTACTACTCATGCTAAAGTAATCAAACTAGAAACCAGCTCTGCGGGGGCCTGGCAGGCTCTTAGTTAAGAAGCACCACTGGGACATCAGGCTCTGCACCCCACCCCCCCCAGCCCCGCACTGAACTAGCTGTGTGATCTGGGCTACATTTTGAGCCTATTTGCTCATCTGCAAAGTGGGAAGAATACCTACATGATTTAGTTTTGAGAGTTAAAGGATCGTACTGTGAAGAACCTGGCTCTCTTCCAAGTACATCTATGAACCTATGAAGCACTCAAATACGGTTTTCCCCACCGCGCTTCTGATGGCCTCAGATTCTCCATGTAAGGAGCAAGATGTTTACGCTTCTACCACGCATGACCACATTGCCGTGAAAGGATCTGTGTGTTGGTTAGTTTCCCTCTTAATATGTAACAACTCTGAGGCTTGGGGCTGTTTTCTGCATTTATGTAGCCCCAGGACCTAAGTGCTTGCCAAATGCAGGGTGAACGAATTAAAAAAGTGAATTAGATACAGGAAGACAGAGAACTGTAATGAAAAAGACAAAAGCAATGAAGAAAGGAAATAAAAGAGAAGCATGAGTGCAGGGATCCTCAAAAGTACAGGCAAGCAAAATGGAATTTAATGCCCTTAAAGAACAATGTCCTGTGAGATGCCTTATTCATGTCAGGGCTGAGCCTTAGATGAAGCTGTTTCTCTGTGAAAAAAACTTGTTTCTTTTAGTAATGCTATTTAAGTTGCTATGGCATCCTGGGCAAACGCCCCACTCCCAACATGTAGTCCCTCCAGATTCACACAAGGTAGAGAAACCCCCAAGGGCTCCAACTGTCTTTGAGACAATGGTGTATATGTATCAGTCTAAGAAATTAATGCACTGAAATTCACAGAAACTGTAATTCTGCAATGAATGGGTTAGAGTCATTTTTATCTAATCAATGGACAAAAATCCACTTAGTTTCATCTGCTTTCAGAAGGATAAGATATTACATAAAACTAGACAATATGTGGAAGCAAGTTCAGAAATGTGTTTGGTTAGTGTTTTTGGTTTTCATCAAAAACACCATCAGAACTACGGAGAGAAAAAAGATTAAAGCTGCCCTCCCACGTAAAATCAGAGCAAGATTTTCAAGCAATTATTACTTCATTTGCTTGAGCAAAACATCAGCTTTCTTGGAAGTCGGGCCAAGCATTATGTAAGAGTCTCAACTCTGGTTTGTATCCAAAATAGGAAGATTATTAAAGTTACCCTTATTGAAAAAAGAAATTAGTATAGGAATTGTGCAAACAATTTTTAGCAAAGGGGAGGGTTTGTGGTAACATGGCAACACTGCCCAATGTGATATAAACTAACCAAGTGGAGGATTTTACGGAACACACAAAATTGATTTTTGTCAGGCAGGACCTATCAGTGTGCTTAGTACAGAGATACCTAAATGACTTAAAAAACTACCATGTGCCTTCGCAGGCCTTCCCCTGACTCCATCCTCCCCTGGGTCTCACCTCAGGTACCCAGTTCCCAGAACTGGAAGGGATCTCACACCATAGGAACACCTGAAAGATGTTCCTATGTGGAGACCAAACCCCCACCTCCAACAACAGGGATTCTGTGGTTCTGAAAGATGTTCCTATGTGGAGACCAAACCCCCACCTCCAACAATAGGGATCCTGTGGTTCTGCAGAAGTGGAGCAGCTGAGGGAATGGTTCCCAGCCCGTGGGCCCTGGATGCCCGGAGGAGGGCAAGGGGTCCAAGGATGCACGGGGCACTGAGAACTGTGTGACGATTGTACAGGTGAAAAGTACCAATAAGCAAATAAAGTCTGTATATAGTTGTGACACCATAAAGGTGTTCCCCTACTGAGACTCAGGAAAAACAAAGGAGAAGTGGCCACAGTCAGAAGAGTTGCTGTCCTACTGCCAATATCAAGAGTTGGTATGTATGCTGCCAATCCTACTTCTTGTGCAGAACTTGAGAAATCTTTCCATCACAACCTCAGTCTTCATCTTTGCTGAGAACGTAGTCAATACCTGCAGACCCCCAGGAGTTCCCCAGGCTGCCACCCCACCCCCAAGGGCGCACATGCCTGCCTGGCAGGGGCCGGGAGGTACCATCTTCCCCACTCGGCCCCAGGAGTCACTGATGACTCCACTTTTAAAATTAACTTGACTAGGATCCATTCAAGCTCTAGAGAAATGTCTGGTGTCAAAGGAAGCAGAAAGGAAGGCAGAAGAGAGGTCATTACTTGCCGTTTGTTCCGCAGCAGTAGCTGCTATACCCTCGATCTGCCCTACTTCTGACGACTTAACACACTGCGCCGGGAGGAGATGAGTCTACAAGGTTTGCCCCCAAAGCTAAAACAAATTTACTGACATTTAAAGGGCAATACTCACCCTAGGTTTATCTATAGGGGCAAGAAATTCATCCAGTGGTGCTTCAGTATGCAGGGATGAAATCAGTTTTGCAATAACAGGTAAGAAAGGACGTTCTCTAGGACAGAGCTTCCTGCTTTGTTAGCAGCCTGGGCCGGAGCAGGAGCACAGGGTTTGGAGCCCCCGAGGAGGGCTTCATTCCCTGCTCAGGACCGAAGGCTCTGGTATCAGCCATGCGTGGCGTGATGCGCAGGCCTGATTCAAAAAGCTTGACAGCATTTCTGAGCATGGTTTTCAGTTGCTAAATATAGGCTCAGCAACAGCACTGCCGATGAAATCACTCGGGAGACATTTTTAAAAAGAAGCAAAAGGAAGCAGATTTGTGATGTGCCCACAGCAGGACAACTGTTGTAGATGAGCTCAGTCCAACTTGGTAGAGGACAAAGGTGCGCCCTGTTCCATCAACTGAGCCCTGCGCACTCCTGTACTAGCCAGTGGGCTGCAGCTGGCGGGTCAACGGGACTCGGGGAGGGCACCGCAAAGCCCCACACCAGCCCCGGCGGAGTCCCCCGTCCACACCTGGGGCCTCTTCTGAGGGCTGTTTAACCAGACGCCGCACTGATGGTGACAGCTTCACCGCGCGTCCCACCCCACTCCTCGCTCAGATACTCAGAGCTGAGAGGACAAGCGGCCAGCACGGAATAAGAGCAGGGGCACGGGCCACCCTCCTCTTTATCCACTGGCAGGGCCGGGCGCTCCCCCTGGGCGCCAGTCGCCACACTTGAGGACTTGGCGCCGCTCCCGGATCTGGCGGGCTGAGGCTTCCTCCACGACCCCCACAGCTTCCTTCCTCGGCGGCAGGGGGAGTGGAGTGAGGTGGGCTCGCACTTGGCGACTGTGCTGTGAAGCCCCAGCTGTGCTGCGGGGAGCCGCGGGCCACTTTAAGAAATCCCAATGCTGGCTCCCAGGGAGATTCCGAGGCAGTCAGGCTGTGGCCTTGACACGTGGATTTTTCAAAGTTCTGTAAGTGACTCTTGGGTGCAAACACAGCCGAGAACCACTTCAGCACACGAGCCCCAGGCTGGCTCTGGAGAACCCAACTCATCCCCTGCTCTTAGACTCAAGCAAAGGCTGGTTTGGTGCCCTGGTCCCCAGGCTAAGAGCATTAGGGTCCCTTGGAAGAGTCGAGAATGGCTTCCAAAGTGATTTAAGAGGTACAACTGCCTGGCTTTGGAGAAGGAGGGTGACAGAGGAGTTGAATGATGGCTTAAAGGTTTTCTAGCTTGGCTGGATATAGGTGACAGTGACACCCCAACCAAGACAGGGAGTCTGCATCAACAGAGGAATGGATAAATAAGATGTGGTACATATATACAATGGAATATTACTCAGCCATTAAAAAGAATGAAATAATGCAACTTACAACAACATGGATGGACCCAGAGATTGTCATACTGAGTGAAGTAAATCAGACAGAGAAAGAGAAATATCGTATGACATCCCTTATATGCGGAATCTAAAAAAAAATGATACAAATGAACTTATTTACAGAACAGAAGCAGACTCACAGACTCAGAGAATGAACTTATGGTTACGGGGCTGGCAGGGGAAGGATGGGGGGATATTCAGGGAGTTTGGGATCGACATGTACACACTGCTATATTCAAAACAGATAACCAACAAGGACCTACTATATAGCACAGGGAACTCTGCTCAATGTTATATGGCAGCCTGGATGGGAGGGGAGCCCTGGGGGAGAATGGATACATGTCTACGTATGGCTGAGTCCCTTTACTGTGCACCTGAAACTATCACAACATTGTTAATTGGCTATACTCCAATATAAAATAAAAAGTTTACAAAAAAAAAAAAAGACAGTGAGTCTAAGAGAATGAGCAGGTTTGAAAGGAAAGATGATTTACTTTCAGCATTTTGGGGTTGAGATTTCTGTGGGGCTTTGAGTGATGACATGTGACAGCAAGTTCGCTGGCCTGAGGCCCTGGGCAACCAAGATGAACCACAGACCCGGAGCCACAGGACAGAAGAGGTCACTAGAGTCATGGGTCTGGGTGAACTCACCTGGGAACCAAAGTACAGATCGAACGTGAAGGGAAAAGAGCCAGGAACACACTGTGGGAAATGATGGCCTTTAAGGAGTGGACAGAAGAAGACAGTTCAGCAAACGAGACTGAGGGAAAATATGGCCACAGAGATGAGAAGAGAAACAGATGACGGAGGTGCCATGGAAGATCCAAGAAGGCAGGGCCTGTCTTGGTTTGCTTTGTGTCCTCAGGGCCTGGCACATGGTGAGTATCAATAAAAATAAGTGGAATCGGTCAGCTGATGAGCAGTTTCAAGAAGGAAGTGGTGGTCACTTCTAGCTAAAGCTGCAGAGTGATAAAGTGAGAACAGAAACATCTGCATTTGGTGGCTAAGAGGTCTCTGGAGATTCTGGTGAGGGAAATTTCAAAGGAGAGTGCTGATGGAAGAGAGATGCTTAGTAAGCCGTACGGGACAATGCAAGCATCCCACCCTGGGCATGGCGGGGGTGTACGGGGGGTGGTGGGTGTGTCTGCATGTGTGCGCACACGTGCATAAACACACCTGAGAGGCACTAGGCTGCTGGGTGTCCTTGTTTTCTACTAATAACAGTATCACGTTTACTCCCATCTGCATTCCACGACTTCAGTAACTGCCCCACGTGGAAATGAAGCAGAAAATGGAGCCAAGGCAAGGAGTCGCTTCATAGTTGAGGTTGGTTTTCAAAACAGAAGCGCATGGTTCTTAGGGTTGCATCAGGCACGGGACAGCACAAGAGGGGATGTGGAGGACACGGAAAGCAAAACCTGACATGCCCCCCAGCGATGCGCCCCGGCAGCACTCCAGCAGGTGAGGAGCCTGCCCCGGGGGAGCACAACGTGCACACGCCCGCCGGGGCCCTCTCCTTCCTCCTCCCCTACATCCCTCACGCCCTGGGTGGTGCCCCTGCAGCGCACAGCTCTACCTGATGAGGAGGAGCCTGTCCTTTTCAGAGGGATGGTCATCCAGCCACTGGGAGAAGCGTGCGTGGGACCACTCGGCCCTCTGCAGGGTGGAAACACAATCAGAGGAGAGAGGGTGAATCCCATCCTGCGACAGCACGTGCGGGTTCAGAGAGGATCGCAGGGATTCCCGGGGTCAAATGACGCCAGACACCTGCCCGACGGCAGGCGGCACAGCCCCTGGGGCACCTTCCTGACTCCCAAGGAGCCTTTTGGGTTTGCCAATTGAAGGTAGGTCAGAAAAGTAAATGGAGCCTCCGTCAAAAAAGCTTTATGGGGCTTCCCTGGTGGCGCAGTGGTTGGGAGCCCGCCTGCCGATGCAGGGAACGCGGGTTCGTGCCCCGGTCCGGGAAGATCCCACATGCCGCGGAGCAGCTGGGCCCGTGAGCCATGGCTGCTGAGCCTGCGCGTCCGGAGCCTGTGCTTCGCAACGGGAGAGGCCACAGCAGTGAGAGGCCCACGTACCACAAAAAAAAAAAAAAAAAAAGCTTTACGAACATAAATTACTTGTGTCACTATTATTTAAAGGGCTAATTCTAGATGCAGCAGGCAATTTTTACACTGCTGAGAAAGTAGGGGCTGGGCAGTGGGACTCTTTCTTCCTTCCTTAGGCATTTGCTGCCAGGACAGGAATCCGTGATTACGTAAGGCAGGAGAAGGTCGGGCACCTTCAGTTGGGGGGAGGGGGGCGGCAGTGGCACATTCTTCACTTCCTTACCTGGAAGGGGGATCTCAGCTCAGGGGGTGCTCTTGTGAACAAAAACTGGATAATGATGCTGAATGGAATAATGTCCCCCAGTGCAGGGCTACTGGCCACGTGTTCACTTGTCTGGAAGAGCAGTGGTCTAAAAGAGGGAAACGCAGAAGTTATGTAATGCTATTCGATACAGAAAGAGGTGACTTGGTAGAAGAATCACAACAGCATACTAGCAGAATATAACCGCACAGTAGCGTAATAGCATAATACGCAGTGGAAGAATGAGTAACAGCAGTCTTCCTACACTGGCTAATTCCTAACCATTTCTTAACCCCCTGTTTAGCCGGGAGACACACACACCCACCCCACACTCTGGCAGGTGGACCTGCCCTTCAGCTCCTTCCTTGACCCCCAGCTCACTGCCTTTGGGTCTGACGTTACTTCAGGGTGACTCAGCAAAATCCCCTCTTAGAGCTCATCTGATGAACAGGCTAAAATCAAAGCACTTAGCTGAAGCTGTCAAGTAGTTGTAACTAATAGGTTTGGTCAAAATTTTCAGTTTTTATTTTATATAAAATCCTTCCTTGGGCTATAATCTAATGTGGATAAATTCAAAATTTCAATAAATTCAAAATTCAGTTTTCTATACAACTCTTCAAAGGGCAATTACGTCCTTGTATATACAAAATTATTACCTCACTGACCATCCCTCCATCCTGACACACTGTGTGTCTGGGCGTCACCATCCACGAAGGGCCTCCCTCATTTTACTGTACTTCACAGATTTGGTGTTTTTTAACAAACTGAAGGTTTATGGCAACACTGTATTGTTAGATGATGGTTAGCATTTTTAGCAATAAAGTATTTTTAATTAAGATACGTACAATTTTTTTAGACATAATGCTACTACATACTTAATAAACTATAGTATAAATGTAACTTTTATATGCACTGGGAAACAAAACCATTTGTGTGGCTGGCTTTACTGTGACACTTGCTTTACGGCAGTGATCTGGAACCGAACCCGTAATATGTCCGGGGTACCCCTGCATTTTACAGGAGCCTGCAGGAAAATCTATCCCGTTACCCAACCACCTACCCCCTTGTCAAAGGCTGGCAAAAATAATTTGAAACTTTTACTGACTCTTCCTTGGCTTTGGGCTCTGATGGATAAGAGTTAATTAAAGGCCAAGCTGTAGAGGCTGAATCTCAAGAGGAAAGATGGCAGCAACATCTCCTGACTCAGCAGCGATTCTGAAGTATGTAAAATAGCTCTGTACCTGGGCTCTTTCTTCACCCCACCTAATTTACTCCAATCTACAGCTGAAGGCCTGGACGAACCAGAGACACAAGCTTCTTCACCACACTGATGATACACTCAAGAGTCAGCAGTGCTCTCAAAAGATAGTTGGTTCTGGTTGGATCCAGAATATATTGGAAAAAATGTCTTTATAGTAGCTATTCTATAAAATTTATCCCTGGTAGGGATTTTTCTAATTTCAACTGTTTTGTAAAACAACATTATTCTATAATTTATTGTCTTTAACTACTGTGGAAACTTTTTAGTTCATCTGTGTTGCCTGTCTCCAGACTTCCACAAAGCTCTGAACCAGGTCCTCCGTGGGAGCAGGGCTAGGGTCTTCCCACAGCTGTGGGTGGTACACTTGCCTTGAACACTTCCAAGGGCAGTCATCTCACAGAGCTCCACGCTGCAGAGCCTTAGGCAATGAGTCCAGCACCTACTCGGGTATGAAAACGTTGCTGAGGGAATTCTGGTTTTCCTGGAGGCATCCCTGTTTAAGTCCTTCTCTGTGTGTCGAAGACCCTGTCTCCATCTAGGCAAAGCTCCTAGTTTTAACAGCAGCAGCAATGGCTACCACACAGAACACTTATTTAAAGCTTTAGAAACGTGAACTCATTTATTCCTCCAAACGACCCTATGAGGTAGGCACGGTTACATCCCCATTTTACAGACAGGTAAACTGAGAGGAAGAGAAATCAAGTAAAAGCTAGGAAAGGGCAGAACACAGACTCAAACCTGTGCAGCCTGGCTCTTCATTTTGTCAGGCAGCCTCTTTTAGGATATCAACTGTAGCAACTACTCATCACGTTTTTAGAACAGAGAGACTTATTCTCAGAGAGAAAAAAAGACCCCTGGAGAAAGTACAACTTCAAACTGTTAACAACTCCTATATGGTAACCTGAGCAAAGTAATGTTTCCAGGACACCGTTTGAAGGCCATGCAGTTATTATCTCTTTAGGTATCCCCAAATTCTCTCCATGGGTCAAGGACCTCCAGTCACCCACATAATTGAACCATATCATCACAGTCTCTCTTGGAATTATTTTCACCCAGCATGACCTGAAGTTCTTCGGGGGGTGGGGGGCGGCGATGAGCACTACGGTCTCAGAGGCCTCTGGAAGCTGACTCTGGGTGGGAGGGGAGGAAACTGTGCCCCAGCTCCACTTCCCGTAGCCTGGAGAACCCTTGTCCCAGCAGAGGAAGCTGAAACATCTCACAGCCCAAGGTCACCGGGTGCTGAGCAGCTGACATTCCCAGACTCAAAGCCAGCCTGGGGCCAAGCGCGTGTTTGAGCTGTAACAGGGCAAAGAGCCAGGGGGGAGGCGGCTCCTCCACTGGGTCACGGGCTCATCCTGCTGGCGCTCCTGAGAGGCCACCCTGAGGATGTGGGCAGACAGGGAGCTTGTGCCTTCACTTCTCTCCCGGCTGCCCCTGGTCTGGTGAGAGTCCTCCCCTGCCCCAGTAAAGCCCAATCTTTGCCTACAGCATGTGACATGGTAGGATTCATCCTGAACCCTAGCTCATGACATGAGGAGACCCGGGGGGGGAGAGGCCAGTCCTGTATGACAGTCCTCCACTTACTGAAGGGCAGCCACATGGAATCCTTTCTGCCTCTATGACAAAAAGATGACCAAGAATTTTGGTCCCCACTCTCTCTCAGTGCTCCCTATATGAAGTCCCACGTACAAATGCTTTGGAATTAAGTACTAAGAAACAATGAACTTTTTCCTAAGAATTGATATACTTCCTTCCTCCCGAAAGTGAGAATTACATAGCTGATTCTGTTCCTCTTTTATCTTTGGCTTCAGGAAGTTTAAAGTCAAATTTGAAACTTATCTACCACAATTAAATGAGTTTTATGGTTTGAATATTTGTGTTTTTCTTTGTTTTCCTTCTATATTCTTGATGCAAACTGCAAACAATCCAAGGGCAGGAAGGGAAGAAGGATGAGAAAGGGAGAGGGAGGGAGACGGTGAGGGAGGAACGATCGGTAACGTGCCACGGCCGGCAGCCCAGCCGAGCCACACACGAGGCTGCTGACTGCAACACCTGCACAGGGCAGGCCTGATAGAAACCAGCTCACTTTGAAACAGCATCTTCTGGTCAATCACTTGTCCCTTTGGAGCTCTGAGTCACAGCTGTAATTTTTCTGCCAAGACCAAATCTTCCACTCTAGCCACTAACAGGACTGCCAAAAAAGCCACGGAAAGCACAACTGGATTTGGTTTCGTATTATGCATCACTGACATAATTACCTGTAAACACTGAATGCAGACATTTTGTTTCCGGTGCTTGTTTTAAGAAGCTGAAAGAACACAGAATGAGAACCTCCCTTCTCCCTGATTCCAGGTGGAATCTGAAATACCGGCAAGTTCAAAAAATACATCACCATCTGAGGTGATAAAAGGAACAAAAGGAAATTCATTAAGGTGTTATAAAACACAGATACCCCAAATGCCACAAAATCACTCTTAGAGAAAAATACTCTAAGTAGCAGTGTTTTTCAAGGTTAAACTTTACAGGCAGCTGGTATTTCTTTTTTAATTTATTTAATTAATTTATTTACTTTCGGCTGCGATGGGTCTTTGTTGCTATGCCTGGGCTTTCTCTAGTTGCGGCGAGCAGGGGCTACTCTTCATTGCAGTTTGCAGGCTTCTCATCGCGGGGGCTTCTCTTGTTGCAGAGCACGGGCTCTAGGCGCGCAGGCTTCAGTAGCTGTGGCTCGCGGGCTCTAAGCGCAGCCTCAGTAGCTGTGGCGCACGGGCTTAGTTGCTCCGTGGCATGTGGGATCTTCCCGGACCAGGGCTCGAACCCGTGTCCCCTGCATTAGCAGGCGGATTCTTAACCACCGTGCCACCAGGGAAGTCCCCAGCTGGTAGTCTTAATTAATCAAGTATTAGATCCCATTAGAAAAAAACTGTACTTCTAGTAGATCTCCACATTTAAGTGATCCAGAGCTGTGTAGCTGTCAGTCTTCTGTTAAGGCCAATTACGGAGTGGAACAAGACTTGAGTCCTGCTGTCCCGCGTCCACAGCCAGCATCCGGGGTTCCTGGGCTGCCTGCCGCCACCCGCCCCGCAAAGCCCCTTTTGGTGAGGGCAGCCCAGACCACTGAGAATGTGCACTGAGACGCGGAATCAGCAGAGAAATGAGTGGGGCAGGAGGGGAGGACACGGGACTCCTCCCTGCACTGGACATAGTGAGGGCTTCGGAGAGATGGGAAGAGGCCCAGATATGGTGGCAGGAGGGACTGTGTGTGTCCCAGGAGAGAACGGAGCAGGAGGCTGATGACTGGGGGGTGAGTCAGGGCTCAGAGCAGAGAGGTGAGAGGCCCCCCAAGTTCCTGTCTTGGAGTCTAAGGCTGTCAGTCCCAGGGGACCAGGACAGAAAGGAGGCAGGGGTTTCAAGCAGGCGTTCTCTGAGAATAAAAGCCCACATTTGGTTCAAGCTTCCTGCAGCATCTCCCAGAAGGCTGTCTGCAGCAGAAGATGGGAGATGCGGCATTTCAGAGCAGGAGGTCACCGCCAAAGTGGGGAGTTTAGATTCTCTTTAACACTCTCTGACTTCTCCTGGATGAATCATATAAGTGTGCACATATTGCTCTAGGACCCTCTGGAGTGCAAACAAGCACAGACTTCTGGGATAAGACGCGGGGCTCGGTGGTTGCGAGCACAGGCAGTCCTGGGTCTGAAATGCAGCCCTGCGGCTCACACACAGTTCTCACATGTGCAGCCCCCAAAGCTTACACCCCTCAGCCTTGACTGCTGCCTGGGAGTTGTCCCTAACTCTCATCTATTGTGGTGAGGGTGGAAGGAGAAAGTACCAGGACAACGCTCAGCACAGGCTTAGCATATAATAATCAAACAATGACTGTTAGAATAAAAACGACAACAAATGAACCATCCAGTCCTCCACATTTACCCGGCTGCTCCTAGCACTGCCGAAGGATTGGCAGGCAGCAAAGCGAAGCAAGCCCCAGACGTGGCTGCCTTCTGTCTTCAACGCTGACGTCAGAAACTTGGAATTAAGAATCCAGAAACCTTGGGGAAATCGTGATTGCAGAGGATGGACTGAGTGGAAAGAAGGAACAGAACACATCTGGGGCTGGAAGTGCTCGTCACGGAGGCTGCAGAGACGGCCACCGTCAGGTCTGCAGACCCGCAGGCAGGGACCTGCGTGGAACCTCAAGTGGCAGATGATCACGGAAGTAACTGCAGACACGGGAACCTTCACCACGCCTCCAACTGAAAACTGTTGACGTGAACACTACACTCTAGAGTTACTAATGCTCTTCCTTCTCCGGGCCCCTCATGCTAAGAGATCCATCAGAACACCTCTTATCTCCTGGCAGCTCTCAAGGCTCTTCCACTAAACCCAAGGAAGCTTCCAGCAGAGCAGGCTGTTCCCTGGGAGCAGGCCTGCCTGAAGGCAGGGTCTGTGTCCCGGGCGGTGAGAGGCCTGTGGCTCTTTCTGTCCTTTGTCTCACAACGATCTGCACTGACAGGCTCCTGGCCAGGTGGAGCAAAGGTAACCTCCCTCACGGACACCTCCTGGGGGACACACCGTCATGCTGCGGAGGGGTGGACAGGGACCGCGCCTCGTGTGTCTTGTGTACAAACACAAACCACCCAGGGGCAAGTCCCTAATGTCGGCAGCTTTCTGAGGCAGCATTCGCTCCGGGGTAAAAGATTCCCGCTGCCTGGGAAATTCTCATGCAGACAGTAAAAGGTAAATGCCTGGAAGAGGCTTGCCAGCCTAATTAAAGAGTCCACTGACATTACGTCCAAGAGAAGTGCCCTGTGGCAGATGGCTGCCTGATGAGAGGAGGGTGCGCCTGCCAAAGCCAGGGTGTCTGGGGAGGGGGGAGGGGAGGCTGCACCGGGGTCTGGGCTGGAGACGCCCCGCCTGGCACCGTCACCCTCCCTTGCACTGGGCCTGCTGCCCCCTCCTGCAGCCCCTGCCTCTAAACCTCCTGGGCTTTTGGTAGTTTGGCTGCCTGTTTTTCTCGCCCCCCGACCCTTACCATATAACGTTTTAGTATATTTTATATTATTTTTAGGCTCCCTTGTTATTTTTAAATGGATGAAACACTGCAAGAGGGATTGTTAAATATATCTGTTGATTTTTCTAACTACAAATATAAAACAACCAAAGCAAAAAGTTTGAATAATATAGGAAACCTCTAAAGGAAAAATCACTAGTAACAATGCTACTCTCCCAAGGTAACATTTTGATCTTTAGCCTTGATTTTTCCTCTCCAAACACACATGCTATTATTTTAAAAATAGTAGGGACCTATACCATATATACTGTTTAGTAGCCTTTTTCATTTCGTGATGCATTAGGAAGTATTTTTCATATTCTTAGATATTAACTAACAACATAACTTGTTAACGGCTGCATATATTTGATCCTATGAATGTGGCATGTTTTATTTAGCCAGTCTCCTACTGACTGCCACTGGGCTGGTGCTGATGTGACTCGGAACCTTTAGGGAGGAGACCCATGAACAAGAGCCCAGGTCAATTACGCACACGACCACTGGACGACGCCTTTTCCTTGTCACAGCACACAGCACAGATGGCAGGGTTCACAAGAATGGGCCCTGCCCCCGCAACTGCTCAGGACTAATTTTAGAGAAGAGACAGATGTCTTCACAAGTTTTTGCAGGTAGCAAATAAAGTGCCTAGAACTGGGTTACTAGAATAAAGACGACTCTGTATTGACTCACTCCCCTCTAGGAAGGGACTCTGTAGGACCTCCACATGGGGAAGCTGTCCTAAGTCAATCACGACAACTGCAGAGAAGCTGGTGGAGCCGGGGCCTTTCCTGGACATGTATACAGGCAGAGGCAGGGGCACTGACATCCCTTTTCTCCAAAGATGGGACCTGAAACCTTCTTTTCAGACTAGGGCTAGATTTGAACACCAGAATATACTACACTTTCATTTTATTTCCTGATCCACTTAATCTTAAAATCTTTATCATATGGTGTCCAAGACCTCTCAAACAACTGAGAAAGCTCTAGAATCAATCTGAGAGATTTCTGTACATTCAATATATCTTTAGGAATATACTGACAGATATAAATCTCTGTTAGAATTTTTCACTGAATTCAAGATATGGAGAAGTCTTCATAGGCAAAGTACAATTACTCTTATTACGTATGTGCCAAGGCCTTAGGAGCTGAGGGGTGTGCTGGAGGAAGCTCAGGGCTACCAGAATCCCGGGAGAAAAGGGCATAAATCTTTATAGATGGAGAAAGGGACAAAACTCAGCTCCTATCACTAGAGCAGCTGAAGTTCACCAATAGAGGGCCCTGTGAAAAAGGTGAGAAACCATGGGATGCAAAACATTAGTGGGTCATGAAACCAATTAAATGGGTTAAAATAACCAACCAAATGAAAAAGAAATGTCACAGAATATCACACGAAGTGAGAGTAACTACTGTTTCATGGCACACGTGTGTGTGCATGTGTGTGTGCCTGCGTTTGAGTGTACTTGCATGCAAGTATATGCCAGATGGTAACATAAAATCTCTCTTAATGTGAGTCAGGGTCAAACTTCGGAAACACATCTAGATTGACCATTGCCTCATGAGAGAAGCTATAAAAAACATAGGATTTTGGGCCTCCCTGGTGGCGCAGTGGTTGAGAGTCCGCCTGCCAATGCAGAGGACACGGGTTCGTGCCCCGGTCCGGGAAGATCCCACATGCCGCGAAGCGGCTGGGCCCGTGAGCCATGGCCACTGAGCCTGCGCGTCCGGAGCCTGTGCTCCACAACAGGAGAGGCCACAACAGTGAGAGGCCCGCGTAACGCGAAAAAAAACCAAAAAAAAAAACCCCATAGGATTTAAAAAAATTATACACTAACCAATCATTAATTTTTTATTCCATAAATAGATACTAGAAGGTGTCACTACTATTCAAACTTTAAACGCTCCTTTAAAGAGTCCTTCTTTCATGTGAAAACTGGGAGGGTTGACAGAAAATCTTAAATGAATTAAAATAGAACTGTTCTTATGAGAAACCTTAGAATGTGTATCTCCATACTGTGACACAACTTTAAAAGCACTTGGATAAAGGCCGTCTTGCCTCAGCAAATAAGATAAGCACTATTTTAATACATACATGTGGAATAAACAACTAAACATGGGAGCCAGCACTATCAAAAATAATATTCTAATCTTAAAATAGCAAATCCCTAATCACAGCTTTTCCCATGCCTTTTAAAATACCTAATTGGTTGATATCCCTCAACATGCTAAGATTCCGTTACTGAGGGCAGCATTTGATCATCCAACCGGGACTGCCGTGTTACCATCATACTCAAAGTAAGTGATTTTACAGGAGTTTTATTAAGGTTATTTTTATGGTACATACAGATGATGACTGGTGGATCGGGTACTCAGTATCTCTTAATCTTTCGACTTGTCCACATTTGGTAGTGCCAAACCCTAAGGCTTCCAAAATATTTAAATACTTTATAAAAGGTTTGAGATAATCCAAAGAAGGTAGCTGAAAACACTTGTGATCCCACTTTAAGTTTTTTTGAAATCCAACTCAGATGGGCATCTGAGAAAAATATTTCAGGCTCTTGTGTTGCCATTAAAAAAAATCACTGCCAATTACTCACAGGCAAAGTAAAGGATAAGCCTTCCCTTTCAATCAAAAACCTTGGGTTCATTACACTTGAATTTTCTACCAAAAGCTTGGATGACATAAGAGAGTGAAGTAATCTTTTAAAGAACATACTGCTTATTGATTACTCTAGTTTCTGGTACTGAGGCCGTTTATAGAAAGTCACATGCCTGGACTCTCTTAACCTAACTTTATAAAGAAAGATTCAAAAACCATTATGCTTTTGGATATTATGGAGAGCTGAAATCAAGGTTTCCCATCTGGTATGCTGTGGTCAGAAAATGGTCATAAGTATTATGTTGATCCCCTTGGCCCTCAGGGTTGGTCATCGTTTTATATGTATATATTTTCTATGTGTGCCACGATGTGAAAAAGTTTGGCTTACTGAATAAACAGCCGTACGAACAACATCTTTTTATCTTCTAAAATCTGATACTTAAGACCTAGTCATTAAGCTATTCAAGTCTTTAAAATCTGAGTTGGTAAAAGGTCTATCTAAGCATTCAGCACTGAAAATGATTTTCCTGTTCAACTGGTATATTCTTAAGATTATGAGTTTGAATTAACTCATTGTTTTTCTTTTTGAACTGGTTTCAAGTAAGCTCAATCCCAAATTTTGTGCTCAATTGCATTAGCCATCTTTAGCCTAAATTATCTACTACATTTACAGTCATTCCCTGCATTTCACCGCTAAACTCAGTTCTTCTAATACTCTAATAGTTTTGTTAGGGAATACAACTTATGACCTTTTTAGAAGTAAACTGGATTGGAAATGATAAATGAACCAGTAATACTTTCAGAAAAAGACATCTATAAATTATGAACTGCCTTGTATTACTACTCAATATATTTCTGTAAGAATGGAGAGTAAAAAATAAATAAATCCCCCTAGAAAGAGCATAATAAAAAATTTACCAGATCTTATGAACTGCAACTCAAAACTAACACATACACAGACATACATACATACACTAGTCATCGCATATAGCACTATATAAATTTATGGTTTGAAGAATAACTTTCAAATGCCACTGCTGTACATCACAGAATGGTTGAATAATGGCAATTTCATACAGATGGACATGAACAGGGGAGGATTTATCTGCTAACAGGATATGGCTATATTAACAGCGAAAACAGAATTACGTCTCACCTGAATGATCTCAGCATTCGATAGGACTTTCCTAAATCAGATACTCTTCTGCAGAACGGACCCACAGCCAACTCCATCTGAAATATTAAAAGATATCCCCAGCTTTTTACATCAGAATCTTGAAGTGAACTGGGGACACACTTGGATCACAGAAGGTTGTAGCTTGCAGTAAACTTAAATTTTATCTTCACTGTGAGGCAGGTTTTGAAAGTCAAATTTATTAAAAGGCAAGAGCTTAGATAACTTCTGCATTTATTTACTAAAGAGGCATAATTCCTTCAAGAAGAGAAAAGCATTTTTTGTTATGTAAGAGGAGAAAGTTTAGATTGTTTTTCTCCACTGAAAAATCAGAAAAAGGAAGGTTTTCAAGCCTGCCTCTGTGGCTATACTTTAAGCAGACATCACGAGCCTTTGTACATTAACATAAATGATGTCCGTTTTCACCAGGCTGGCTCAGGGGGTTAAAAGCACTGACTCTGGAGGCAGCGCACTTGTGTCAGAATTTCTGCTCTACAACGACTAGTTGTGTGGCCCTGGACTTAACCTCTTTACGTTCCAACTTCCTCATCTTTCAAATGAAGGTAATGCCTATCGTAAAATTATGCAAGTAAAATAGATAATTTCACAAAGCACTATGCACACAGCATATAGTAAGTGCTTGTTAAATGTCAGCACTTATTATCAGTATTTTAAAAACTTTCCCCTTTTAAACGTTAGTGAATTAATTTGTTTCCTGACTGAAGAACTTAGCAACTACTACTTTCACTTCTCTTTATTTTCCTCCTTTGACTGGAAATTTTGTCATTAATTGAGTTTTAGGCTACCTGTTCTTTATCCACCAAGCGCATATGCAAAATTTTTGCATATGTGGTACTCAGATGATAAACCATCTCTCTATACTCGCTATAAACAGGACCCTAGTAAAGAATAATTTAGAAAATGACTGAGAAAAGGCTGCTCCCTGGTAAATCAACATCTTTCTTCAGGAAAAACATATGAAAGAAAAATGGGGTTTCTGTCTTGCTGGCCATCTTTCTGAAAAAGTGTTCAAATCTCCTTGACGTTGGAAGACCATGGAGACCTAATCACTCACTCATTTGAGAAACATTTTTGACTCCAGGCACCAAGCTAGACACGGGGATGAGAAGATGAATTAGATGGTCTTGCCTCTGAGGAGCTCTCTCAAATTTATCAAAGAAGGGAATAAATATTTATTTAAACAATGTAATTTTTATTCATCTAAATTTTAAGAGAGGTATGTGTGTGTATACATAGACACACATACACACATACTGATTACTATTAAGAGAAATGACAAGTGTGAAAGCAACTGTATGAACTGAATGTCGGGGAGAATTGCAGGGCAGCTTGCTTTCTTCAGATGTCTCAAGGGTGAGTCGTGACTGGTGAATTTCTCTCCTAGCATACAGAAGACACAGTATATACCCTGTAGGTTCTAGAGGGAAACCAACCTCACATGATTAGCAAACTCTCTAAAATACAAAAGAATAAGTAAATAAAAAGAGAAATCTGAGGAAGAAAAGTCAGACTCTTGCCAACAATGCAAAAGAGAGCGGCCTTGACCTAGTGTTCTCGAAGACACTGAGTGATGGGGCTGTTCCTTGGGACCTGTTTATTCACTCAATGGGAGTTTCTGGTTTCCTACAGAATGTGGCATTTATTTTATAGTCAGCGCAAAGTATTTGTGTGTGTGTGTCTGTGCATGTGTACATATAATGGTTTCTTACACACTGAAAATATGAAGTATTTTTCATGAAATGTTTTTGTCAATTTTTTTTCAGTTACCCTAGTGGGCTTCATCATTTTCAAAGATTAAACCAAACAACCTTTGCCTTAGCACTTGAGCAAGATTGAATGTTAAAACAAGTAAGTGGCTAGGAAAAAATTACGGTATGAGAGAATATGACCTCGAATGGCTGGGTCACCTATGATGACTGCAGATTTCTATGCCATAGGACAATTTCAAAACGTTAAATGTTCAAAATAAATTTTTCATCCATCAAGGACCTCTAGGGTACTAAAAACCATCTTCTTCTGCCAGGGTTCCATTAAACAATAAAGGCCATGTTTCTGAAGGGCAGGAATGTTCCTTTTAGAGGAGGTGACTCTGCAATTAGCTGTGGATACAAAAATGGCATCTGCAACCGCCTCTCTCCAGCTCCCCTGTTTGGAGGGACGAACAGTCAGCTGCAGGCGTGGTGAACTAATTACATAGCTGCTCCGTGCCCACCGCAGACATTTGGTTAACCACAGGGCATCTATGGATACTCCCAGGGCATTCCTGCCCTGATACTGTTCAGGAGAAAAGGCAATAGGAATTAGAATCTTGATTATCTGGGGTTCTTCCCTAAATTTATATTTCCAGGCAAAAAGCAAAATAGATATAAATGTATAGTATTTAAAGGGCACCAGAAATAAAGAGAAACTGCTCAGAGTGCCACTGAGTAAATGATTTAATGCCAATGTCAAAAGCCGTCCTTTCCCTCAGGAAAGAAACATAGTTGAGGGGCAGAGGGGAATGTGTGGTTCAGAGGGCAGTATGGACAAGTCCCCAGAGAGATTCTGAATCAGCAGAACCCCAGTGGCCTTGGACCAGCTTAGTACTTTACAAGCGCTGTGTGATTAGTGTAAACACAGAGACCATGTGGTCACAGTAGGGAATTAATTACCAGGAGGAAAGCGCCTCATGCCTGTGACCTGATTCCTAGGGGGTGTGCTTCGGGCACCTCCCTCATTGTGAGCCCCCCCAGATGGCTCCCTGCAAATACATACTCTTTCACCTGTGCAATGCCACCAGTGGGGAGAAGTTAGGATTCCTACAGAAATCTTTAAAACATAACATTATCTGTCTTTGCAACTGGACTTTATGCCAAATAATCAGTATTCCCAAACCTACCCTACTGGAATCTTCTGAGCTCTTTCTCTTTCTGTTATTTATGCCAGAAAAGCAGGCACTTTTATCACAAGAACTCTTTTCAAACCCACAGAGGATTTGTGTGGTCTTGATTCCAATGGCCTCAATGGCTTTAATTTTGAATACAAATCGGTAGAACTTTCAGTAATGAGGCAGCCAAAAGGCTTTCTAGTCCCAGGTGATGCCCGTCGTGAATATAAAAGTCAGGGCAATGCCATCTCAGGGTTTTGATTCACCCCAGAAAAATGCAACCAAGTACGAAACCCGAGGTACAATGCCACATAACTGCAGTTGTGGGAAGAAACCACATCAAATGAAACAAAAGCCCTCAATTCACTTTAATGTTTTTAAAATATGGGGGGAAGATATAACAGCTGGATAATACTTGCCAAAGCTACTGGTCACAACCATGACTGACTTCAGAAGTGCTGGCACCTGTCTTTCCTGCACCCACGACCCACAGGGCCAGGGAAGCAGCCACAGAGTGAGTGGCACGAGGTTCTGAAACAGGGACACTATCCCGAAGTGAACCAAGGAATCAGCCCCACGGAGGCTGCAGCAACCAGTGTCACTGCCGGCCTGGAAAGTATATTTCTTAACATCGAGTAAGAAAGGGAAAACAGAGGCTGCCCTGGAGCATAAGTTAATAATAATGATTGATGAGTTTCATTTATCTTAACAGAAGGGACCTGGGGAAAGGTTTGGTTTATAGGCAACATGTCTTCAGAAAGAAGGAATGCCAAATAAAATTCTGACTGTGCAGTTTTAAGGAAGGTGGGAGCTCAACCCTGCCCCTGGATGCTACGCAATTTGAACAGGTGCCAGCTGTGGTAGCAAGGGTCACAGGACAATGCTCTCCAGCTTTCAAAACTCACAAGGTCACATAGCATTAAAATAAAAACAAAAACAAAAAGCCTTCTTCCCACAGCACTCTCATTTTGGCCATCTCCTGCTTGGCTGCCACTCTAATTGGACTTGAAGTGCTGCCTCCAGGAAAGTGACTCAAGAACCAGCTGGAGCAGAATGCAAATAAACGGGTGGGGGAGGGAGAGCCCAGGGAAAGAAGAGGATAGGAAAAGAAAAACAAAATGAAGGAGGAAAGGGGGAAAGAAGAACAGACACCCATTTGAGTTCAGCTCACAGTATTTTTAACAAGTAAGAGCAGGTCTTGGTACATCACTGTGTTTTCACTTTGATAAGCAGCCTGTAATCCCAGAAAGGGACAAGTACGACAATATACAGAATTTACCTGTAACAACAGAACATACAGGTGCCTGAGAATTAAGTTGATAAAAACGGGAAGGGTAAAAGGAGCCACACGAATGGTAGCATTTACTTTCAATTTTCATGCTGAGGTTACTAAGGGCATATTTCACAAAGGAAGGCTCTTTACCCTGACCTAGTGGTGTCAGGCATATCATTTGGGGATGAAAATGACTAATTCGAGACCAGTTAATATGCAAAGAGCCTGGCTCTTGAAACATTATGATATGTACCTGTTCCTTATTGTAACTGTCAGGTATGAGGGCGCGTCTACAACCACCGCCTGGTACAAGCAGCCCGCCACATCCTTTCCTCGGAGTAGGAATAATGAACCAAGACTTGCTCCCAGATACACACAGGAATAAAGAGGGACATTACAATTTGTCTCTCTTTATAAACAGGAAGGATCTGGCACACCGCTAGGAATAATCCATTCGAAAAACTATTTAGACTAGTAAAGGTAATAGCTTTCAAAGGCTTAAAAAATAAGTTCACCTTTGACGTGCTATGTAAATACGAATTGTTTCTGAATCTTTTTTTAATGAAAGTGGATGTATGAGGTGTTTTTTTCTCTGCCTCTGATACTATATTTATAAGGCTTTTAAAAAAGTCTGTCTAAAGGACAAAGAAAAAAACCTTTCTATAAGAGCTGATTATGGTTCTGCTGTTTTAATGTGACTCTACCTCATTCACATCAGATAGTGTGGAATGACTTCAAGGTGGCCATGCACAAGAAAGGTACTCTTATTTAACAGAGGGGGATCAAATAATTCACCTGGTCGTCTGTGCTTCTAAATGAATTAGAACACCGCCCTGGAGAACCATGCATGTGTCAGAGATCTTTCTCTTTACGTGACAACAGACAGCCCTTTTCTACTGTTTGAAGGATAAATTTCATTGTCTATATTATTTTCCAACAAGGTTAATCAATTATTCTTATCAGTACTGACCTGGTGGGATAATAAAATAGTGAGAAAGCCCCATGTTATGTAAAAATGGGAAATGCTGCTCTACTGTGGGACAAACTACTTAGCTTAACCTTGAAATATCAAAGACGACTGATGATCCTTTTGTTAAAGACAAAGTAAAAAAAGCTGGTATGAAAGTATCTTTAAATTCTTTCCTTTTTTCACATTAAAAACTGTCTTCAGTTAAAAAACTGAAGACCATAGATGGTCTTTTATTTAATGGATAATACTGAAGCTGAAACATTTTCCCCTTTGTAGCTATGCATCAATTTACCTGCGCAAAATCAGCAGCAAGACGCATTTTCCCACCTTCACCAAGAGGTCTTATGAGACTGGCATTTCGGATAAAGAGTTCAATGGCTCTTTGGGCAATAGCTTCAGTGTTGTCAAAGACAAAATCCAAGCATTCGAAGTGTTTAAAGTAGTCACTCATAACTCTGGCGATAAAACCTTGAAGCTCCTTCATGTAGAGAGAACAGGGAACATCAGGCTTTCCTGAACTGGGTAATGATCTGCAAAAGAAAAAATCAGCCAGTACACTAAAAGGCACTATTTGATATTTGTCTCCCCACTCTGCCTGCTATTTCACTCCTAAGCAATTTTTTACTTTAAAAAATTGGTAGGACAGGCATTGTTTATTTTTGCTAAAAGTTAAAGAGCATAAAACAATGTTTAGATTATATTCTAAAGACGGTTTTAGGATGCTAGGAAGATGACTGAAAGAATCTTGGAATCCATTTACCAAAAGACTATTAAAAATGAAACAGACAACCATCTGTCTTGGATGATTCGCAGAAGTGCCTTATGCACTCTGACCTTTCAAGGTCTCTTCCAGCTTTACGACTTTCCATCCACTCACGTGGTTTGCCTGTTAGTGAATAAATCAGTATTAGATACTGAAATAGGATTTTACACTTGGTGGCAACAGAAAATGCTGCCTTCCCCAAACAGATTCTTGGCAAAGATATCTCTGCTCTTGTGCTATTTAATCCAATCAGTCCAATAGTAGAATTCTGACTGTGGAACTGGTTATGTAACAATACACATGGTATGCAATTTTTTCCTCCCAGATGATGTTTGGAAAGGCTTTAATTTGGATCAACAGATGATGCCAGCTGATGCTCCATGAAATACTATTTATAATTTATAAGTGTTTATAATTGCTCTTTAAAGAATATATGAAAAGAATGTGCAATATTTATAGGAAAGAAGAGTTATGCCAAAATTAGAAATCACCTGATATTAATTAGCGGGCCAGTGAGATCACTGGCTATATAATGCTGAATCTTTTTTTCAAAAAATAAATCATACTCTGAGAATGATGCAGAGAAACTGGCAATGGTCTAGGGAAGAACAACAGATATGATTCAAATGCCTAGAGCAAGAGAATGAGGTGGACTTAATTATTTTAAAATACAGCAATGGTTATTATAATAAATGGGATGCTAACCAAAGGTCTTCCACATCCAGAGAGCAGATAGAAATAGAGAAAGCATGCTATGTTCCAGCAGGAAGAGACTTTGTTCGGGTGTAAGAAAGAATGTCCTAACTATGGCAAGGCCATTGAGGGGGCATGGTGGAACACTGCTGTCTGCAATATCATAGGGTAGAGTGCTGCTTGGTATAGAGTACAGGGACAGCCTTAGTAAGAGATGGCAATCTTCACGTGGGGTTTGATTTTGCCAGATTCAGACCATCATGGCCTATCTTTATTCAGGTTTTGTCAGTCCAAAAGGCTAGGTTAAAAAAAAAAAAAGGGAACCAATCTCTTTCTAATCTTATGCTTTATCAAAAGCACTGTCATTATCTTGGTACTACTCTGGAGGATTGTTTCAAGAATTCTAATCCGGTTAGGTGATATGATTTCCTTGAGGATTAGAAAATGATATACTAGACCAGGTTCTGAAAGCGTGTGTTAATGTAAGTAAAATAAAATGATCTATTAGAAAAATTCTGAAATATGTATTATCAATTCTCAGCATGGATTAGAAGTTTGACTTAAATTTACTAGAATATAAACCTTGCTTGGCAATTGCTAAAGCTCAATTTTCCTAGTTACGTCAAACCTTTTAGTAAGAGGTTCTCAACTGATAAAGTGAGCAGAAATGTCACGGTCTTTGTAATGAGAGCCCGCATACAGAGGCAGAAGGCAGAAGGACTAAACAAACACATGCCTGAGAAGCGGCACCAGTTGTTCCGGGGTCAGTGTGTTCTCCCCTCCTCAGAGGCGCTCATCCAGCACTTCAAGGATCTAGGGTCCTCCTACTGTTACTGACTTCCCTCTCCCATTCAAAGCTGATATCAAGACACGAGTCATTTTACATTAAATAACAGAATTTCAATCAATGTACTATGTCAGACATTTACAATTTAAGCTTTATCTAATTTGGAAAGAAACATACAGCTCCCACTAAATACATTTAAAATACCAGGAAACTGTGTTGAGGATTACTTTTTAATTAGCAGGGGATTCTGTAATCATACTACAAATAAGGTTGGCCCAGAAGGTAAACCTGATTTATTCCTTTTACCGTGAGAAGGTGTGAAGGGCTTGAAGGGGCAGGTATTCATTATTATTTTTCCAAGTGTGATCCCGGAAGATGGCCCTACTATAAAAGTGATTCCACTTGCTGAATAGTTTCATCCAATGTCATCTTATATTTCATATAAGCCATACATATATGAAATGACATGACAGAATTACTAATAACAAGGTTCTAGAAAGTGGGAAAATTCCTGCCATGAATGCTCCACACTCCTGTACGGCCATGTATGAAAAATAACTTTCAGTGGAACCTCAAATGTCTGCTGTACAGAGAGAGTGAGCTGAAATGGAGCCATTAACGGCCATTTGGGGAAAAAAATTGAGGACAATGTTATACATCTTAAAATAATGCTGCATACCTGTGGCAACCTATCAGTTAAAGAACCAATCTGGCTCACTACTATTTAAGCAAACTAATAAAAACATATCTACTTGGGAAACCAACTTTTAATGTCTAATGTGTTATCTGCTGTGGCTCATCAATACA
Source organism: Pseudorca crassidens (assembly GCF_039906515.1). NCBI lineage: Eukaryota > Metazoa > Chordata > Mammalia > Artiodactyla > Delphinidae > Pseudorca > Pseudorca crassidens. The sequence continues at coordinate 17,980,309 of NC_090303.1, read as the reverse complement.
GTTACTCAAGTAAGCACCTGACCACTCTTATTAGAACAAGCCTTCAAAAATTACTCCAGTTTTGCTTCCTTTTCAGAGGCATTGATGATTGGTCTAACTGGGACATTTCAGATCATTTCTGAACAAAATTCATTTCCTCCCAAATACTGGTAATCAGCAGTTTTATATTCCTGGCTCCAAATACTACAGCATTTTTGTGTAGAATCCACTTTACCCTCCTGTGCTTCATACCATTATTAAAAATAGAGACTGACCTTTTCACCTTTCAAAAGGTACTTTGTAAATGAAAATAATAAATGATTTGAAAAATTAAAATACAGTGTAATAATCACATAATTTTTCTACAAACAGCTAGACTAGTGGCTAGAAATTTAATAAAGTAGATACACTATTAAACAACATGAACATAAAGAAACAGGGCAGTTAAAAAATAGTAACTAACTATGAACTAGGAATAAAAAACATATCTACACTAATATATGAATATTTAGCTCGAGTATGGTTAAATTTTTTTTAAAAATCACACTAAGCATGTGCAAGTAACTATTTCAAATTCTCCACAGTTTTCTAATACACTAAGTCAAAACCATTTTACTTTACTTAAAAAGATTTCAGTAAACAGTAAGCTAGGAACTATGATTCTTATTCAAGACACACATGAAATGGATAAGCAGTATACACATGAAAGAGCTGTGGAATAATACCAAATTGCTTATGGCTAGGAGTGACATGACCAGATTAGACTGCCACAAGACTCTGACAAGGAAAATCATCTTTGCAGGGGGTTGGGCAGGACCTTGCCCTCAAAACCAGAGCGGGAATCGGACTAGCAGAGTGACAGAGGCAGGACATTTTATACAAGGAATACCATACCAATACCAGAGGCTCAAGTACAGCCTATTTGTGAGAAGTAAGGAAAAAGATATAATTGCAAAGAGGAGATAGTACCAAATGTCCTGAAGTGCTAAGCTGAGTCCCGCAGATGTTAATGGTTCCATGTTTCAATGACAGGAGAGAAGATGACAAGAAGAACTGAAAAAAATTAATCTGCTAATGGTGCTCAATGAATAAAGTAAGGATGGAGGCCAATCCCATCACAAGAGGAACAAGGTTCTAGATTGGTAGAGACTTAGGGAGTAGAGGTGGAGGTGGGAATGAAAAACAAATGTACTGAAGCTTAGTGAAAACTCTGGTTGGAAGTCATTACCCAGCAAAATCTTCTTGATGCATAGTGATGATGATGGCCTCTATGGCATCTCCCACGGAAGTCAGCAAGGGCTGCACAGCATTTCCCATAAGAACATGGACCTCCTGAAAAGAAGATTAAATTAAGGAGAGGCAAACTTTAAATAGATCAAACACAGAATCTGAAATATGAGAAGCATTTTGAGTAAAAGTTTTCACATTATATCAAATTCAAACTATATGCAGTTTAACTATAATACCCAACAGAAGTCTGCTCTTCTCCTAACTGCTGTCAGTAATGATTTTTAAAGCTTAAAATATGTGGAACATGGCACTGAAAAATTTCAACTCCACCACTTTTCTCTTATTTTCAAAAAGTTGAATGCTCAAATGAACCCCTGGAGAAAGAAGAAGAGAGGGGTAGTGCCACTTAGGCAGCAAAGATCACATGAACACACTTTTTTTTTTTCTAATTTCCATTCATTTATTCTTTATATTATTTTTTTAACATCTTTATTGGAGTATAGTTGCTTTACAACGTTGTGTTAGTTTCTGCTTTATAACAAAGTGAATCAGCTATATGTATACATATATCTCCATATCCCCCCCCTCTTGCAGAACACATTTTTTAAAGTTTCTGAAAAGACTGAGGCAAAACCAAAAGTAATTCTTCAAAACTGGAACATCATATGCTTTTGACCAGACTGAATATAATAAATATATCAGTGATTCTTAGAGGGCAGAACAGTTAGCCTTTTCATGGATTAGATTTCTATTTAGAGTTCTACAGCAGTGAGTCTCAACTGGGGGCAATTTTGCTCCCCAGAGGACATCTGGCAATGTTTCAAGACACTTCTGATTGTCACGACCGGGGTGGGGTAAGGGTTTGCTACTAGCATCTAGTGGACAGAGCACAGAGACGCTGCTAAACACCCTAGAGTGCACAAGACAGTCCCCCACGACAGAGAACTACCCAGCCTAAAACATCAATAGTGCTAAGGTTGAGAAACTGTTCTCCTGTGAGGTATAATTATCAATTAGGTTATATAAGACCCTAGGCCTTAGTTATAAGGTTTTAGTGTGAAAATATGACTGGGCCTCAGTAAACATTCAAAATCTAAATTTTAAGTATATTATATGTGCTTCAGTCATGATTACATACAATGCAGATGGATGACTCTGGCTCATACAAATGACTGAAATCAGTGAGAAAAGGTTAAATAGGACCCTTATTCATGAAATTCCTAAACATCATCTCCAGCCCTTAATCTCTGATAAAAATAAACATGTATACAGGATTGAGAGAGACATGCGCTCCACATTTTCTCTCTAAGCCCTCTCCCCTCAATCCCTTGGCTCTCCTTACTGAAATAAAGGATGAAAACAAACAAAAACAAACAAAAAAAAAAAAAAAGAGAGAAAGAGTGTGTGTGTGTGTGTGTGTGTGTGTGTGTGTGTGTGTGTATGCACTTATAGTTTGCCCTCAGGGAGCTCACAATCTAGTGACAAAAGGTAACAAGTTGTAGTGATATCAGTGCTCTACAGAGTGCTATGGGAAGATGGGAGAGACACCCAACTTATACTGAAAGGATTTAAAAAACCAAAGGTGTTGTGTGAACTGAATTTCAAAGATCAAAATGGGTTAAGAACCAAGTGTGTGTGTTGGGGGAGAGTGGGAGGCTGGTGGGGGCCATATGCCAAAGGCACAGGAGCCTAGGGAAGTTGACACATTTGGGGAACCGCAGGTGTTCAACACAGGGTATGAGGTGGCTGCCTATGTGGAAGAGAGACAGAGAGCAGATGTACTCTGCGTAGGCTGCTAAGGAGATGGGAATATATCCTGAAGGGACTAGGAAACCAACAATGAGTTTTAAGCAATGAAAAAAAAACCGTGGTTAAAGCTTTGAATTGGGGAAAAATCATGCTGGACAGCAGAATAGATAAATTAGACTAAAGTCGGGAGGATACAGTAGGAGTATAGATGCAAAGTGGTGAGTGCCTGAACCAAATCAGAGGCAGCAGGAACAGAGATGAGGAGACAGGGTGGAGACACCGGGAATCAGATGTGAGAAATATGGAATGTAAAGACTGAAGGGTACACTCAGATTTTTTTTTCTTTAATGACTTGGTGGCATTATCAACTGAATGTGTAAATGCAGACGCAGCTGGCTGATTTAGGGACGGAGGGAGAAAATAATGAGTTCAGTTTTGGACACGAGCTTGAAGGACTTACAGGGAAATCCACATGGGCTATCTAGTAGGTGCTGAGATCTTTACAGCTGTAGTTTCTGGCAAGTTTTGACTAGATATGGTTGTCTTTAGCTTTTAAGAGGGGAGATGAAGCCAAAAGAGTCAATGAGATCCCAGAGGATGATTTGTAGAATAAGGCCAAATGCCATTTTAAGGTCATCCAGAAGAGGAACCTTTGACGGATTAAGAGGGGTAATAGCATGTATTTTAGTATAGGTCACATGCTGGATACTGTGCTATGGGCTTCGCAAGTAATCATCCCACTGAAAACTCAATTATTCCTTCCTCTAAGAATTACAAAAATCTCTAACTTACAGATGTGGAACCTAAAGTAATTTGTAGATAGGGAAACTAAAGTCAAGTTAAGGAGGTGTCCAAAGCCATCAAGTGGAAGAGCTGGGATTTTCTAGGTGCATTTGACTCCAATGAGCTTTTGGTTATATCAATGTGTATATACTGGGCAGAGAAGTTAAGAAGAGATCCTGGAATACGGTGAAAATAAATAGGAGATTTCAAGAAGGAAGGGCAAGTTTTCTACGCTAGTATGAAGGAGTGAGTACCTAACTACAGATCCTCCTACAAATAATCATGGAAAAATACCAAAAACAAAACAAAAAAACCTACTGGAGGCTTCTGGAGATGGAAAAATGCAATTAGTTTTAGAGGGGTGTGTAAATATATAGCAAGCAGAAGAGACTGAGTTTTCCCTTTTTTGTGATTCTGCTCTGAGAGTGACTATAGTCATGGTAGTGGCAAGGCTGGGTGGCTAAAACTCTGAGAGAAAAACCAAACCAAACCAAACCAAACCAAACCTACAGTCTTTCAGGTCAAAGGAACAAGGGGAAGGAGGCCTGGTTCAACCAGGGCTGCTGGAGAGTGAGAGGGGAACCTCAGGAAGGAGAGAGCCAGAGAAGAAGAAATCCTATTTTTCTATGTGTGAACTCAGCACTAGTCTTCAGCTGACTTGACCATGCGTGTACAAGGCAAACTACAAATGGCTTGCAACTAAGGCTTAAAGAACTATACTGAGATCTGAGACGCGGCCAACTGCAGGTTTGACAGTGCACAATTTGAGTCTAAACAAGCTAATTAACTGCTAAAGCAATGGTCAACATTTTTAGGAGCAATATATAAAAATACTGAGTCTATACAACACAACATTCACATTGTCTAGGATATATTAAAATGACTACATACAAAAAGCTAGGAGATGTTGTCAATTCTAAAGGGAAAAGACAATCAATAGCTGCCAACTGTGAAAAGATCCAGACTCTACAATTATCAGGCAAGAACCTCCGTGAGGTAGAGAAAAAAATGCCCATAATAAATAAAGTAATAGGAAATCTCAGCAGAGTGACTGAAAGTGTAAAGAAGAACCAAAATGGAAATGTTAAGCTAAAAAAATTATACTACATGCAGTGAGATGTAAATGTACTTCAGTAAATGCAAAGTTTCTATATTTTATGTGCTACAGTACAATATTAACTCTAAAAGACTGTGGAAAGTTAAGGATGCATGTATCCATAGAAGAGCAACTAAAAAGAAAATGAAGAAGAGGTACAGGTAAAAATCTAAGAAATAAGTTAAAATGAAATTAAAAAAAATAACTAATAATCAAACAATCCAAAAGGTGGCAGAAAAGGTGGAAAAGAGGAAATAAAACAGAGGAGACAAACAAAAAACAAATAATAAAACTATATACCTAAATAAAACCTTACTGATAATTATACTATGTTAATGGATTAAACACTCCAATTAAAAGGCAGGGATTATCAGAACAGAAAAGAGGCAAGACCCACTGTATACTGTCTTCAAGAGGCGTATTGAAAAAAATAAAGACACAGGAGTTGAAAGTAAATGAACAGAAGACAGAGTAGTTAAATTAATATCAGATAAAACAATGCATGACAATAAGTATTAAAGCTAAAGAAGGATATGTCATAATTACAAAGAGTGTTCAACAGAAGGCATAAAAATGATACATACTTATATAACAGAGCTTCAACGCAACTAGTAATAGAGCTTCAAAACGGAGGAGTCAAGAATCAACAGAATGAAAAGGAGATATAAACAAGTTCACAATCATAGAAAATTCTAACTCCCATCTTTCAGCAATTGATAGAACTATATAAAATACCAGTAGAGGCATATAAAATCTGAACACATCACTACACCTTAACTGATATTTACAGAATGATACTAAACAACTGAAGATTATATGTTTTTGTCAAGTACACATGGTTCATTCATCAAGACAGACCACATGCTAGACCATAATACTCAATACATTTAAAAGGGCTGAAATCATACAGAATATGTTTTCTGATGGTAAGAGAATTAAATTAGAAATTAATATCACAACACTGTAAATCAACTATACTTCAATAAAAGAGTGATTAAAAAAAAGAAAACAGGGCTTCCCTGGTGGTGCACTGGTTGAGAGTCCACTTGCCGATGCAAGGGACACAGGTTTGTGCCCTGGTCTGGGAAGATCCCACATGCCGCGGAGCGGCTGGGCCCATGAGCCATGGTTGCTGAGCCTGCGTGTCCGGAGCCTGTGCTCCCCAACGGGAGAGGCCACAAGGGTGAGAGGCCCGCGTATCGCAAAAAAAAAAAGAAAACAATAAGATATCTAGAAATACCACAAAAAATTAGAAATTAAAAGAAAAAACCATGGATCAAAGAAGAAATCACAAAGGAAATAGAAAATATTTCAAACTGAATGAAGATAAAAGTGCAACATAAGAAAATTGGAGGGAAATTTACAACTTTAAATTTTTGGGGGGGGCGGGGGTCTAAAAATCAATGGTATAGGGTCTCAAAAAAACAAACAAAAAAAGGCAAAGAAAATTCAAAATAAGAAAAAAAAAAGACAAGAGCAGAAATCAGTGAAATAGAAAGACAAACAGCAGAGAAAATTAATAAAGCCAAAAGTTGGTTCTCTGAAAAGAGCAATGAAATTGATAAACCCACAGCTAGACTGATAAAGAAAAAAAAAGAGAACACAAATCATCAGTATAAAAAATGAAGAAGAGGTTATCACTATAGGTCCTATAGACATTAAATGGAAAGTTAAAGAATATTATGTACATTATTTGACAAATTAGATAACTTAGATGAATAGACAAGTACCTTAAGTCACAAAGTATCAAAGCTCACTCCAGAAAAAAGATAACCTGAATAGTCCTGCATCTATTAAACAAATTAAATTTGTAGTTATAAACATCCTACAAAAAAACTACAGGCCCAGATGGCTTCACTGGTGAATTCTACTAAGCATTTAAGGAGAAAACAATACAAATTCTACACAGATTCTTTCAGAACATAGAAAAGGAGGAAACATTTCTAAAACCAGACAAAGAATTACAAAAGAGAAAACTATATACCAATATCCTTATGACCACTTTAACAAAAATTAAGTAAATCAAATCCAAGAATACATAAAAAGGCTAATACATCATGATCAAGGTTGGTTTGATATTTGAAAATAAATTCCTGTATTTTATTAACAGAATAAAGAGGTAAAACTGTATGATCATTTTATACAGAAAAAGCTATTTGATGAAACACCACCATTTACAATTTTAAAAAGTCTCAGTAAACCAGGAATAGAGAAGAACTTGTTTAAAATAGCCTCCTTTAAGTAGTAAAATAAACACTGAGTGCTCTCCCCCAGGTCAGGAACAAGTAGACAAGTCCACTCTCACCTGCTCTAGGCAACATAGTACTGGAGGTCCTAGCAGGTGAAACAAGGCATGGAAAAAGGCATCAAGACGAGAAAGGAAGAAATAAAACTGCCTCTATCTGTATTATGATACGATGGTGTACACAGAGAACTTTACAGCTGGGTGAGGTTTCCCACTTAATGGAAAATATAAAACAGAGAAGAGAGCATTGTGGGGAATGCCTTCATGTAAAGGATGGGTAGAGGATTAATAACTACAACAGGAAACTGAGAAAGGATACTAGATTATATTTCATAAGCTCTTTACAAAGCAGGGAAGTGCTTGCCTAAAATAGCAAAGATTACAAAAATACTGAAGCCTCAACAATGCAGAATATTCCCGTATATAGAACATCAAACCCACACAATAAGGGAGAACTGTCATATATAAACTTTGTAATATACTATCTGCACAAGATGATCTCAGTAACAAATGGATCAGAATTATTGGGCTAAGGTGTTTAAATGCTACTTATAGCTGAGGTGGTTATAATGAAATGACTCTAAATGTAAAATCATTAATATTAATTATGTCATCCATGACACAGGAGATAATGCTTGCAATATGAGATGATGAACTTTGAACCTAAAGTAACATTTAATTTTGGATAAAATCTCAACAAGGTAGAGGAGACTATTATGTGTCTACCTATATTTTTTAGTAAGTAAAAAAGTATGTTTAGTATTTTTTCCATCAAATAAATAAAAGCATACAGATTTTTGGTTCTTGGGTTGCACTTATGCATTGTAACATCCTAATTCAAAGTGATGCAGTAAGTTTCCTACAATTTTATGAAAATTCAAGACTCTCTTTTTTTTCTTTGAGTCAGAGGATTCTGTTTGTTCTTCACTTATTATGCCATAAAGATTTTTAATGAAATTTAATTAAAAAGCAAGGCCAAAACTGTTTCACTGAGGTCTGTTAACACAAGAAATTCGGTCTCTAATTGACAGGGTCACTGCAGGAGGAGAGTCGTGAACAGACCGGTAGTCGTCTCTTACCCAGTTCTCAAAGGCAAAACTGGCGAAGCCTCAGCAAACTGCGGTGCCCAGCAACATCAGACACCAGTCCTGGTGAGCAAACCTCAGAGTGAAGGCCACAGCTCAAGATGAGGGCAATTTCCCCTGCACTGGCCTCAACCCCAGCCTAAAGTGACTAATACGAAGAATAACCTTTATTGTAAGTTAAAAATACAGATACAGAAAGTCTACCCAACAATGAATTACAGTGTCTGAAGAACTTCTATTTTTGACTTGTCCAGGAGACTTTCATCATCAGGCAAAGTGTAGGCAACTCTCTCTTAACATACAGAATGGACTTTCTCAAACCACGTGTATAAGTGCATATTCTATATATATACAATTATATATGTGTATATATTTATAAATGATTATATAGTATGTATGGGGTACAATGTAAAATGTTACTTATCTTGGGTAGTGATCAAAAAATGTTTGACAGCTATGGCCAGAAGATAAAGACAAATGAGTAACTACATATTGAAAAAAAAAAGACTACATGTATTCCCTGCCTGGAAGCAAGAATAAAACAAACCTTTTGGTTTGTCTTATTGGCCCGATTTTACAGTATTTTTTGATTATCAATAAACTGGACAACTCTTACTAAAAACAATTATTTTTATTACGGCAGCTCTAATACTACTTCATCATAATGAGATAAGTACATTGGGAAAAAGAAAAGGATTCAGAGAAAACATCCAAGCATACTTTTTCTATGTTGGAGGAAAACAGACTGTCTCCTCCTCCCTCATATATGAATTTAGTGTCCTTAAGTTTTGCAGCCTTAAATCCCCATCCATGTCACCCATGGACAGCACTTGACCTCGGAATTTCCCTTCTCCTTCAGGACTTGTGACACTGTCCTCTCCCAATTTTCTTCCTCAATGATTGTTCTTTCTTTGTATCCTCTTTACTCTCTGAATATTTCTCCTTGGAGTTTACTGGTGGTAGACCATCTCTCTTTCTCCTTCCCTCTTTCTCTCTCTTAACTCTACCCAAGTGATCTAAATTCAATCTAACAGTTGACATTTACTACCTTTGTGTAGGTATACTGTACCATTTTATATCAACAGATACAGAAACTAAGGCAAGAGAAAACTTATTAACTTGTCTGAGGTCATACAGCTAGTTAAATAGTTGAGATGGGATTCATACACAGGCAGTTGAGCTCCAGAGTCTTTATTTTACTATGTGGCCTTAGTAGAGTTTCCAGGCCTTGGCATAACTGACATTTTTGGGCCTGATAATTCTGTGCTGTGGGGAGCTGGCTTGTACACTGCAGGATGCTTGACAGGATTCCTGGTGCTAGATGCCAGGAGCACCCCACTCCAAGTCATGACAATCAAAAATGTTTCCAGATATTGTTAAATGTCCCATAGGCGACAAAAATCACCCTGGTGGAGAACCACTGCTTTACTGGGATAATACTGGGCTGCACTGCCCTGAGACACAGTGCATACTTATAACTCTCTTGCTTCTCTTGCTTATGATACAATTATCATAAATGCAACACAGTCTGTAGACACCAACAGGGTCTATTTTTAAATTCTAGAAAAATATAAACACACATGTAGCCTCTCTCTTTAGGATAATCATCAACATGCTACTTTGGCATATGGAGAAGATTCTGAATTATTTTTAAAATGTGACATCTCCCACTCATCCAAACAAATAATTCTAAAACCTATTCCAATCTATAGAGTCAAAGATTAAATTACATTCTTTTACCTTTAGGGCTGAAATTATAGTTTGCTCAGCTGCTGGTGGGAATGAGCTCTGACTGGAAACCACCTAGAACAAATCCAGTTATAGTTTTGCTTAAGTTATTTATTTTTATAAATACTAATTTTGATCATCACATGATAAAACTGTTTCCACAAGCCACATATAAAATATTATCGTTACTTTAGAGTAGTATCTCATACATGTTTTAAAAATCCGTTAGTGTTTAGTAGTTAGGATAGGTTTAAAAATGTTTTCCTGTATAAGGCAAATATCTACTTCAAATAACTGAAACATTAAGAATTCTAATAGCTAGCTTTCCTTAATTATAAAGTTTTAACTTGAAAAAGTCAGTTTAAAGTCATATTTACTTATTTCTTAAAAAAAAAATCACCCTTTGTAGGCTGACTATAATGTTTAACAAGTAAATGTCAAATGTTTCCGTTTTTACAAATCAATACCAACATTATGAAAATTCTGAAATGATCAATAAAGACATTTAAATCAGGCTAAATAAATACAACTTTGCATTGCTTTTGGTTCTTTAGAGTAATAATTAAAGGAAATGGAAACTATATCATATATTCTTTTCATTTACTTTTGTTATTTACTTTTCTGAGATTTACCTGTTAATAACCCTTTAAATATATTTTGTTTAGTGTGCAAAATACAAATTTTGGAAACCCCTAATTGATAAAAGGACTTGTTAAAAAATTTAAGTAAATGAAAAACTGTTACTTATAATTATTCTAAAATACAATCTAGCATATAAAAGCTCATATTAGAGGTCAAGGTTTTAAGAACATCATCTAACCTTTGGCTTTTTCAGGTCTTCTAACTATCTCTCTACTTACCAAATATTTTGAAAATCATTAATAGAGAGTAAACACAAGCAACTCAAGAATCAAAGAAGGGGTTGAAAGTGTTGCTTTCCTAATATTTATGTTTACAGTTCATCTTAGACATAATATATAAAGGCAAACAAGTTAAAGTTCAGTCACTTTTTAAACAAGTATTAGATCAATAGCAAAAAAAATATTTTTTACTCATAAATAGTCTTCAATGATTATAACATACGAGTTCACTGTTTTTAATGCATCTCCTCCCCCACTTTTTTGTACAAAGGTAGAACCTTTCTGACATATTAGAGGGCTTACAAGTTCTTACTATTACTAGATTTGCTATAATTTACTACCACCCATATGATACCAAATTATGTGGTTTAATGGGTATAAAACACAAGTAATCTACCTTTAAATCATCTGTTCAATAAACTTAACTATACCAAGCAACCTTGAGGATCTACAGTTCATGTGTTTTAAACTAACTGTACAGACAAAAAGTCATACAAACAACAGAGGCCAGGATCAGACTGTTTAGAAAAAGTTCATGCCTCAGCTTATTTTACAATCACATTTTCATTGCATTCTTCTGCAAAAAATTAAATAACTCATTATTGTCTAAATTTAAGGCAAGAAGAAAGAAGAACTTGAAATTAAGTCAAAAGAACTTAATTAAAATAAAGGTTACCTTTGTTACCGATTGGTGCAACTTATATAGTGAATTCACTACTGCCACATTTCTTCTCTGCCCTTCGGTTAGAGGTCCAATCACCTGACTTGCATCTCCTTGGGTGGAGAGCTGTAAGAATTCAACACAAAAAGAAATTACCAAAATGATAGTTCATATTTACTGGGGGGAAGTTCATGGTCCCCTGAAAAAGAAAATGTTAATTGGAAATATTCAGGTCAAGCTTTGGACTTTAGGCATAGCCAGGTACCTCTGTAGATTTAACACCATGGACCTGGAAGCCTAATTAGTCTTGCATAGCAAGAACGTCCTTCATCAGTACTTCATAGCTGGTGGACTCCTGAGGTAAGTGCAACCTAAAAGCCCAGGATGTGCTGTTATTTTGATACATCAGCATAGTATGTCTAGGGAATACCTTCTGCCAACAGTTTTTCTATTAAAAAACTGAGAAATAAGCCATCCAAAAAAAGAAAGCAGAGAAGGAAGGAAAAAAGAAGGAAGGGAGGGAGGAAGGAATAAAAGTAAACCTACATCCTATGTACATTTGACAGCCATCATAATAGCCTAATGAAATGAGTTGTAAAAAGAGGGTATTACACTCATTTTTTCATAGATTAAAAAGGAAGTTGCTTAGGATTATACCGTGTATGGATGATCAGTAGGAGTGGTACTAATGCATTTTAGGGAAAAGGACATGGAATTTTTACTGAATTAATCTAAAACTATTATAGTTCCATTTAAGAAAAAAATCCACCTACAAATGATTCTCATATTAATCAGGTTTTAATCCAATCCTCTATAACAATTATTATTTAAAGGTCAATTAAACTTGATCAGGAAAATAAAACATGAGGCAAGTAACTATACATATGGATGCACATCTCAAACATGAAAAATTGGCCTTTTAATAGATGGAGAGATATACCATGTTCTTGGATTGGAAGAATCAACATTGTGAAAATGACTCTACTACCCAAAGCAATCTACAGATTCAATGCAATCCCTATCAAACTACCACTGGCATTTTCCACAGAACTAGAACAAAAAGTTTTGCAATTTGTATGGAAACACAAAAGATCCCGAATAGCCAAAGCAATCTTGAGAACTAAAAAAGGAACTGGAGCAATCAGGCTCCCTGACTTCAGACTATACTACAAAGCTACAGTTATCAAGACGGTATGGTACTGGCACAAAAACAGAAAGATGGATCAATGGAACAGGATAGAAAGCCCAGAGGTAAACCCATGCACATATGGACACCTTATCTTTGATAAAGGTGGCAGTAATGTACAGTGGAGAAAGGACAGCCTCTTCAATAAGTGGTGCTGGGAAAACTGGACAGGTACATGTAAAAGTATGAGACTAGATCACTCCCTAACACCATACACAAAAATAAGCTCAAAATGGATTAAAGACCTAAATATAAGGCCAGAAACTATCAAACTCTTAGAGGAAAACATAGGCAGAACACTCTATGACATAAATCACAGCAAGATCCTTTCTGACCCACCTCCTACAGTAATGGAAATAAAAACAAAAATAAACAAATGGGACCTAATGAAACTTCAAAGCTTTTGCACAGCAAAGGAAACCATAAACAAGACCAAAAGACAACCCTCAGAATGGGAGAAAATATTTGCAAATGAAGCAACCGACAAAGGATTAATCTCCAAAATTTACAAGCAGCTCATGCAGCTCAATAACAAAAAAACAAACAACCCAATCCAAAAATGGGCAGAAGACCTAAATAGACATTTCTCCAAAGAAGATATACAGACTGCCAACAAACACATGAAAGAATGCTCAACATCATTAATCATTAGAGAATTGCAAATCAAAACTACAATGAGATATCATCTCACACCAGTCAGAATGGCCATCATCAAAAAATCTAGAAACAATAAATGCTGGAGAGGGTGTGGAGAAAAGGGAACACTCTTGCACTGCTGGTGGGAACGTGAATTGGTTCAGCCACTATGGAGAACAGTATGGAGGTTCCTTAAAAAACTACAAATAGAACTACCATATGACCCAGCAATCCCACTACTGGGCATATACCCTGAGAAAACCAAAATTCAAAAAGAGTCATGTACCAAAATGTTCATTGCAGCTCTATTTACAATAGCCCGGAGATGGAAACAACCTAAGTGCCCATCATCGGATGAATGGATAAAGAAGATGTGGCACATATATACAATGGAATATTACTCAGCCATAAAAAGAAACGAAATTGAGCTATTTGTAATGAGGTGGATAGACCTAGAGTCTGTCATACAGAGTGAAGTAAGTCAGAAAGAAAAAGACAAATACCGTATGCTAACACATATATATGGAATTTAAGAAAAAAAAAATGTCATGAAGAACCTAGGGGTAAGGCAGGAATAAAGACGCAGACCTCCTAGAGAACCGACTTGAGGTTATGGGGAGGGGGAAGGGTGAGCTGTGACAGGGCGAGAGAGAGTCATGGACATATACACATTAATAAACGTAGTAAGGTAGATAGCTAGTGGGAAGCAGCCGCATGGCACAGGGATATTGGCTCGGTGCTTTGTGACAGCCTGGAGAGGTGGGACAGGGAGGGTGGGAGGGAGGGAGACGCAAGAGGGAAGACATATGGGAACATAAGTTTATGTATGACTGATTCACTTTGTTATAAAGCAGAAACTAACACACCATTGTAAAGCAATTATACCCCAATAAAGATGTTAAAAAAAAAATTGGCCTTTTATGGAAGAGGTGAAAATAGGAGCATCTTCCCTTTGTTATAGTGATAAAAATATGAGAGAAAGAAATACTGTTTTTCTTTCTACTCTCCTTTGATACACACACAAATTTTCAAAATTAAATTCCCACTTTATCAATTCCTACTTACGGCAACAAAATACAATTTAAAAACATAAAAAACTGCATTTAAAATAAAGAGAATAATCCTTCATTGAAGTTATAATCCATGATGATGGCTTTAAGTCAACATAAAGTTTTCTGACATTAGGTTAAATAACTCCAACTTATTTTGCCTTTCCTCATGGACAGATAGTTACCAAATTACAATCAGGTTGTGTCCTAAATGGTCATTTGTAAGTTAGTAGGCTGAAAAAAAAAAGCTGTATTTTTCCTGTAGAAACTATGTTAAAAATCAATGGTTAGACCTCAGATGAGCCCATACAGCCCAGTTTAATCTATAATGTGGTAAACTAATACTAATAGAAGCTCTGAGCTCCCAGGAGACAGCAGATGATGGGCTCCGAGCTATGGTGAGCGTGGGGAAAAGCTCCTGAAGCCACTTTGGAGACTATAGTGGCAATGGTCAGTGGCATCAATGGTTATCGTAGACTCAGGGGTTAGATGCTAAATATGTACCTGTCTATAATAGGCATTTAGAAACTATGAGTTCTAGCTGTACAATTTTTAAAAATAAATCTCTCTTCTCTTGAGATTCTCTCCAAATAATTTTGAAGTGATAACAAAAAAATGGGAAAAGAACCTTTCTGATGCTATCTTATTTCCACTTATTTTATGTATTCCATATTTAATAAAGAGACAGGCTCACTGCTAGAAAAGGATGGAGATTATTTTATTGATAATAATTGATCATAGTTTTAGGGTTTAAAAGTATAGAAAGGCCTATTTTACACCTATTAGGATGCTATAAGAAAAAAGACAGATAATAACAAATGTTGGCCATGATGTAGAGTAACTGGAACTCTTGTGCATTGCTGGTGGGATTTTAAAATGGAGTAGACACTCTGGAAAACAGCCTGGCAGTTCCTTAAAGGTAAACAGAGTGAAAATACACCCAGCAATTCGACTCTTAGATGTATACACAAAAGAAATAAAAACATGTATAAAACTATTCACAGAAGCATTATTCCATAGCATAACAGCCTCAAAATTGAAACAACCCAAATGTCAACCAACTGATGGATGGATAAATAAAAATAAGATGTCGTATATCCATACAATGCAATGTTCCTCAGCAAAAAGAAAGGAATGAAGTTCTGATACATGCTACAACATGGAAGTACCTTGAAAGTAAAAAGAAGCCACTTACAAAAGGCCACATATTAAATGATTACATTTACATGAAATATCCAGAATAAGCAAATCCACAGAGACAAAAAGTAGATTAGTAATTGGAAGAGGGGTAAATGGGGAGTGATTGCTAATGGGTAGGAGGTTTCTTTTTGGGGTGATGAAATGTTCTAAAGTTGATTGTGAATATACTAAAAAACAATAATTTCTACACTTGAAATGGGTGAATTATATTTTAATAAAGCTGGTTTTTAAAAAGTATAAAAATAAAAATTCCCACACTACAAGGGTTATCAATGAATACCTTGAGAGCCTAGTGAAAACTAAGGTTAAGATTAGATGGCTCAGTTAAATAAATCTACAAAGTTCAATGAAGAAAATACTATAGTTACAGGAGCAAAACAATGATAATATAAAAGAACTAAAAATGAAATATCACTGTGCCAAAACCAAAGAACAAAATTTAAACATCAAAGTGAAAATATAACACTAGAAGACTGGAAACAAAAATAATATGCTGCTTATCTTGGCCTGACAGCACAGAATAGAATCAGTCCAACACCTCAGCTAAGTGGATCACCCTGTTTCTCTCCAGCACCACTCCTGTCATAAACTTTTTGGGGAAAATAATTTCAAACTTACAAAATGTTACAAAAATAAAAATAGTGCAAGGAACGCCCATTTATGCTTTACTCAGATTTACCTATTGCTAACATTTGATCTCATTTGCTTTATTATTCATAGTCTTTCCTTCTCTTTCACACACACACACACGTATATGCATATATTTTTTTCTGAATCATACATACATTATGGCCCTTTGTCCCATTTCAGTGGATATTTCCTAAGCATAGCACTACTCTTTTACGAAACCTCAGTTCAGTCATCGACTTCATAAATTTACATTGTTAACAATACTTTTATCTGGCATCTGCCATGTTTCCAAAAAGTTCTGGTTTCTTTTAGTGGGAAGTGGTATTAGAGACCAAGATCTGGGCCCTAGGTGTGTTCACTGCTACTTACTCCTGTAAAAACTCTTAATCAATTCAATATTTATATAGATGATTGCTTCAATACCTGGACTCTTACTTAGTTCCTTGTCTTCTTCCCCTTCAAGTTATAAAAACTATATAGTGAATTCCCATATACTGATAACCTAGACTTCACGATTAACACTCTACAATTTGTTTTATATCACATACCTATCACCTATCTTCAACTCATTTTATATTTTTGATTCATTTCAAAATAAGTTTTAGAGATCAGTATACTTAACCCCAAAACAGTTAAGCATGTGTATAATTAACTGGAATTCAATATTTACTTCCTTTTTTTTTTTTTTTTACTTTTAAGGTAAAATTTATATGTGATGAAATGCAGACATTTAGTGTACAATTCATTGAGATCTGGTAAACTGCTTAACTTGTGTAATGCTAACCACATCACTCCAGAAAGGTCCTCCATCCCACTTCCCACTCAACCCCACTCTTCTGGTTTGATAAGTCTTGGCTTTTAAGTGGGGCTACATTCACAGACAATATGGAAAGATATTTTTAACGAGTTCCAAAGACAGTATTTCACATATTATTCAGTCTTTTACCAGCTCCTGCTGCCTCCTGCTGTGTTCTTCTTGGGAAAAAATTTTTATTTTTGCTCACACATATTTTCAAAACCACTAAAAGTAAGGTACAATTTATTTTTTCTAACATTTTATTATGAACACTTAAAGACTTGCACAGTGAACACCCACATACTGACCACCTAGATCCTACAACATTTTATAACACTTGCTTATGTTATCCATCCCTCTATCCATTTTATTTTTTTAATATAAATTTATTTTATTTATTTATTTTTGGCTGTGTTGGGTCTTCATTGCTGCGCGCGGGCTTTCTCTAGTTGTGGTGAGAAGGGGCTACTTTTCATTGCGGTGCACGAGCTTCTCATTGCAGTGGCTTCTCCTGTTGCGGAGCACGGGCTCTAGGCACGGGGGCTTCACTAGTTGTGGCAGGTGGGCTTAGTAGTTGTGGCTCACAGGCTCTAGAGCTCAGGCTCAGTAGTTGTGGTGCACGGGCTTAGCTGCTCTGCAGCATGTGGGATCTTCCCAGACCAGGGGTCGAACCCACGTCCCCTACATTGGCAGGTGGATTCTCAACCACGGCGCCACCAGGGAAGTCCCCATTTTATATTTTTGATGCATCTCAAAATAACTTGAAGACATCACTGTATTTGTTACCACTGACTTCATCTCACTGATTAATCTATTCTATATCTTTACATAAAGTTTTTTTGGGTATATGAATGTAAAGCTTTTTCCACTCAGCATAATGTTACTGGTTTTCACCCATGTTTGTTCCTTTTTATTGCTGTGTGATATTCCATTGTATGAATTTATCTGAGTTTGTTTTACCCATTCTCCTATTGTTCCTAGAATGTCTGCAATAAAATGAACACTAGACTTGGGAATCTAGCTTTTCTCTACCACTTGCTGAGTAACTGTGGCTTCAATTTCTTTATCTGCAACAGGAAACTAACAATATAGTCAAGACCAAAGTATGCTTTGTAAACTGTAAAATGCCTTAGCAATGTAAGGCACTACCTTTTTTTTTGGCTACGCGGCTTGCGGGATCTTAATTCCCCAACCAAGGATGGAACCTGTACCCCCTGCAGTGGAAGCGCAGAGTCTTAACCACTGGACCACCAGGAAAGTCCCAAGGCATTACCATTTTTATCTCCAGACAATTCTATGTCTGGTTCTCATTTTCTTCTCACTTATCCTTTGCTTAGTCCTTTCCCCTACAATCCACTCCTCCAAGCTCTACCTCACTCAGTACTGGTGAGGGACTACAGGCACAGACTAGGGCTGAGGAACTGGAAACAAAAGCCACTGAAACTATCTAGAGGTACAGACTAAATTATTTTGGCTCCTTTTTGCTTATGGTAAGAAAGCATCTTGTCCAGAGTAGGCATTCTCTATTTCAGAAGCCTCCAGCCATCTTCAGCCATTTTAACTTTTACTTTTTCAAGCTATTTCCTTCATCTGATCTCCTTAAAACTTACTTTTCACGAATTCACGTGTACATTCAGCAAGTAGAAGATGCTCATTAGGTATCTGTTGAATAACTGAAGGGCCAGAATAATGGTTCCTCATTGCTGCTTTTTCAAAGTTCACATTATTTGAGACGAATAAAATTGTATGGAGGTGCAAAAACACAGTTTTGGCTGTGAAGCATTAGGAACTAGGGAACTAGAAAGGTAAAAGCAGTAAGAGATTCAATATTCTAAACTATGAGAAATGTACATACTGGTGCATCATGCTACACTATTTAATAATGTAGCCTGGAAAGACGTCAGAAAGCAAAAGAGCAGCATTTGAGTTTTCAAACACACACACACACGAAAAGAAAGGGACTCCCAAGGCTAAAGGAATCCTTAATAATTAAAATGGTTCCTATGTGCAAACAACAAGACTTACCATTCCTTTTTAAGTTTAATTATCTGAAGAAAGTATTTTTCACAAATTCTAATTCTGTACATCTGCTCACTAGGAACTTTGTGTGAATTCAATGCATGAGAAACAACTGAGATTAAAGTCCTGAAACGATGATAAGTTATACTGTTAACATGAAGAATGTTTTTATATAATTTTTAATTTGTAGATGAAATGACCTCAAGATCGCCCTAACATCACAGCTGAGGGCTACAAGTAAAAGAGATAAAACTGACGATTCAAGAGATGAGTTGGATGAGAGCTTTAAATTTCTATTCAGATAATCTACTGAAAATTACTTTTGGGGAAATTATAAAGTTGGTGATTTAGAAGAATGTCTAAAAAGAACAAGAAAATATATTACGGATTAGTTATGAGTTACATACGGTTAAGTTACTTTCCAGATATTATGGAAATACCACTAGTGTTCTATTTATCCGTAATTTCCATTACTGCTAAGAAATGTCAACGGTACAGGATAACTCCTTTTTATATGGATTTGGTCACAATTCTTCTAAACATTTCTTGCAATCGTATGTAAAACAAATGAGGAAAAACCTATGTATTAGAATTTCATAGGTTTAAAACAGAACAATGCGAAATGTATACTAATCTACAATGCTTCCTGAATAAAAACAAGTCAAAACATTTTTATATTAAATCAGATATTTTAACAAAAACTTTGAAATAAGCTCTGATCAACCTTCAGTTATGGTTGTATCTATGCTTATTTTTCTGAAAGTGGTGAGTGTATTTGGATTACAACTACCAAATTTTAAAAGGTAATGTCATATTTATATTAGAACAAATTCTTTTGACCTAATGCATGCTTTTTATTCAATTTTGGAGTTCACAGCAAAAAAAAAAATTACACGCAAACGGCAAAGTATTATTAATGTTTTTATTCTAATGGAGTGTATAAAGGGCAAATAGCTAACTCTCCAATTGCACCCCCCACCCCCACCCCCACACACAGAAGACATCAGTAATCAACTGTGGCGCTGTTATGGCCTCGTAACACAGTGCTCCAGGTAGCGACTACAAATCTCTTAGACACAGGAGATGAAATCTATTTGTAATCCCTGAGTGATGTCATATGAGTTTTCCTGGACATCTGGGCCAATGATTCTAAGGGTATTCTATGGTTCACCTAAATGCTTTCTAGGTCAAGAGACGCTGATAAGCAATATATTCCAAGAGCCTCAAAACTGCTGTATCCTTTCATAGCCCACTATCAGAAATGTATCCTAAGAAAATAGTAAAGCTATATGCACAAGGATAATGTTATTTATAAAACAGAGAAATTGGAAAATACTACATGTCTAAGAATAAGAGAATAGTTGGGTATATGAAACAATTCACATGCTGGAACAAACAACAATGGGAGGTGCTTACGGTATAGTGTTAACTGTAAAAAAACAAACAAAAAAAAAGCAGATTTGTCTGTGCAGCAGTTTTGTCTCAGAAAAAAAACTGGAAAGAAATAAAGCAAAAATATTAAAAAATAGTATGAAGCATTACATAACGTGCAAAATTACCAGAATACTACTAAAAAGCACTGTAGAATTCCATACAATCTAAAAGGTTCATTTGTAGAATACACTTAGAAAGTGTTATACAAGATAATTTCCTCCATTATAAAAATGAAAGATGTACAATTCCATCCCTGAAAGATTTAAGATAATATAAGAAAATAAACTGCTTTGGTTACTGTTTACTTCCCCAAAAGAAGATTTCTGGAAAAGATAATCTCTTTTGATCTACTAATCTGTGACACAGATTAAAATAATTTTTATTTATATTTACTTATCAAATGCTTTCATCATAGATTACCTGGTTTAGAGTAAAGAATAAAAGAATTATAATTAAATATCACTTAGCTTATTATAACATGCCAATTAATCGCATTAAAAATATATACACATACACATTCACAATTAAATTACTATCTAACATCCCTGACACTAAATACAGTTTGTAATACATTAGAAATTGAATTGCATTTGAAATTCAGACATAGGCATGTTTCTGCAAATCTATATAGCAGAGGACAAATCCACAGGTTTACACAGCAATTCTTCATTTTCCTGGCATGTCAACCTAACTAAACTTCCCTGACAAATAAAATTAATTTTCTTAGGTGCTAAAACTATCAGAAAATATTTTTACGAAAATCTCGCTACACTGTATGTCAATACTTTTCTGGTTTCATAAATAAGACACACTGAACTTATACCTTAAGAAGTCAAATTCTACTTAACCTTTGTATGTGTTCACTAGTGAGTGGTGTTTTTGTGCTATTACACATCTTTATTTTAAAAGTAATTCTATCAGAGCTTCGTAGGGTATATATGGCTGCTTGCCCCTTCACTCATTAAACAGCTTTAGGTTACCATATCTCTTGAAATTTTGTGTTTCCTTTTCCTTTTCCTTTAAATTTTGATGATTTCAAGAATCCTAATCTTATTCTTAAGGTGTCAGTTTCCCCTTTTTGATCTTATCTCCCCTCATCTTGGTCTAACTTGCTGCGAAGTGGGAAGCTAGAGGACTAACCACATGCAAGCTAGGAGACTTCCCCATAAATTAAGTTTATATTTTAGTGCATGGACACTGTGACATCAATTCTAGAAGTTCAAAGGATGTTTTTAGTTCTTTTCTGGTTCTTATTTATATTTCAGACAGTTGAGTTTGTCAAATATTTGACTACTTGATAAAAAAAAGAGGTGTTACTACATATTTGTCTAACTGAAAATAAGGACAGGTACATTCAACTACAGAATAGATTCAATGGTAATGCTACATCTTGACATCAGACTAAACCTTCACACAGATCTAATATCAAAGAGATGACAACTTGAGATGGGTTCCCTTATGGACAATTAACATATAACTAAAAAGCTTGAAATCAAATCTTGTTTACAGACAAGAGGTGAGTAAAACCAGCACACAGGAATCAAATATAGCTTTGTAATTCAAAGCTGTATTGCTGAGACACCCTGTATTACTGTTAGAAGACCCTTTCATCAACCTACCTTTCTCATCAACCTACCTTTCTCATCAACCTCCTCTATATCTTTTCCCAAGCTCCTGTCCTTTATGTCAAAAACTCCACCTGGCACATGGGATTTGATAACTACAGTGGGTAGGGAAGGCAAACACAATTTGCTAGGAATGGATCACTTGGAGTTTTTACTTTTTTTTTTCTTCAAAGAACCTTACGCTTTTGAACAACAGATGGAGTTTCCACCTACCCATGACTGATCACTGGCTCCTAAAACACTGGCCTTGTTAATTTAACTTAGAATCATAAGTCTGTATATTAATTCTTTGAAGAAGAGAAAACGGTTCGTTGTCAGGTATACTGACCTTTTCCATTTTCCAATAATGAATACTAAGACTAATTTACTAATCAACAAGAAAACTCTTTTCATATATATTATAGAGAATAAGACCCCTTTGATTCAAGGTAATTTAGGTTTCATACACATTGAATTTCAAACCACAGAATTTCCAAAAGAAATAAGTTTATTACCCTTAGGGATACAGACAAACTAAAATCTCAGAATCCCACTATTAAGGCCTAAGCTAGTCAAAAATTTTTAAAAACTAATTAGTAGTTTATACATTTGTATATAGACTAGTACTTTCACAGTTTTTGAGATATAAATTCTAATGCAATTAAACCTATAATCTTGTATGCATTATTAATTTTCATAGCAAAGAAGTTCTTTATATATAGTCTAAAGGTAACTTTCAATTTAACTAGTCTTAATAATATAAAATTATTGGTTGGCCAAAAAGTTCCTTTGGGTTTTTCTGTAACATCTGATGGAAAAACCTGAACGAACTTTTTGGCCAACCCAATGTATTATTGAGCACCAAGCTAATGAGCCTCTCTCTAAATATTAATCTTAATAGCATTGTTTATAATGTCAAACCAGAAAAAAAAAAAGGTTAATTACCTGATTGAGAGCAATGATTATCTAAACTACAAATTTATTTTGCAAAATCTGGTGATGTCATTCTATGTTTGTGTTTGCCACAAATGACTATGACTGTCTGAGAAGTCTTTTTCTTTTTTTTAACATCTTTATTGGAGTATAATTGCTTTACAACGGTGTGTTAGTTTCTGCTATATCACAAAATGAGTCAGCTATACATATACATACATCCCCATATCTCTTCCTTCCTGCGTCTTGAGAAGTCTTAAGGAAGTAGCTCTGCCATTCTGCGGTGGCCTGATTGACCTCCTTAACCCCATAACTTCCCATTCTGAGAGTGGATTTGTCAATTTCTCTGTGAAATTCCATCCACTTTGTCTTATTAGTCTGAGGCTGTGTCGTAAGGTGTATCATAATTCTTATACCTTCCTAGTAAATTGTTCTTGTTCTCATTTTATGACCACCCTCTCCCCAACCCCTAATAATGCTTTTTGCTTTAGAGTCTATTTTGCCTGCTGTTAATATAGTTATATCAGCTTTTGTCTAATTACTATTTGCCTGAAATATTTTTTCTCCAGTCTTTTACTTTCATTCTTTATATGTCCTTAGGTTCTAGGTACATCACACAAAACTAAATTTAATTATTAGTTCTATCCAACTTGAGAAATGTCACTGGCCAGTTTAGTCTATTTACATTTACTGTGATCAATGATATATTTGGAATCCATCTTACTATGAACTTTTTATATGATTTTTTTTTTTGCTTCTTTTTATTCTGTTTACTTTTCAACTTTTTACTGAACCGGTACCTTTTTTTTTTTTTTACCCATTTTCCCCATCAATTAACTTAGAATTTATACATTCTATTTCTCTTCTTTCAGTGGCATAATTAAATTGTTAAAATTCATACTCAACTTAAGTCAAAGAATCTATGGCTTTACAGTCCTCCTGAATAACACAAGCATTTTAGAATGGTTTCAAATTCATTATTCTTTCCTCATTGTAAGCTTTGATGTGGACTTGTATTTTAGGGGGTGTTTTTGTTTGCATGTCCCAAACTAGTCACTATTATTTCTTATTTTATGAGACTAAGGCTTAGAATTACCTACATATTTACCAATTGTTTGTGCTTACTATTCCTTTTTGCATTTCAATCCTTCCTTTAGAGTTAGATTTCCTCCTTCGGTGTTCAACCATGAAACGGCTTCCCTCTCACTGAGAGTGAAGGCCAAAGCCCTCACTACATCCTGCAAGGGCTGGCATGATCTAGAGTTGAGGTTAGAGTTTCAAGGATATTAGATGCGCTCACAGGAATTCTAGGAAAGCCAGAGCATTTAGTCAGTCTCTAGTCTCCCAGTATCCAGGAATCCGGGCATATAAGCAAGACTGAAAAGGCAGAGTGCTTAGAACTAGAGGCCCTGGGCAGAAGGTGCCACTTCCCCGTGATATAACCAAAGTCTGCAACTAAAACTGCTTCAAACATCTACCAGACTTCTGTTGGCTTTGAAGCCACTTGCACCTGCCTCCTCAGCCCCACTGATTGTGATCAATCCCTTTGGCTGCTAATTAAATTCTTTCTTCTGTTAAAAACGTGCGTATCGTAAAAAGTGAAACAGAGCTAACTGGAAAGTATAAACTGAAAAACAAAAGTTCTCCCTGCACATCCTTAGTCCAATCCTCCAAGGTCATACACTAACACTTTCTTGTGGTCTTCTGTTTAAAAAAGGAAAAGGAAATAGAAAAGCCTTTATAAAACAGCATTTATTTTATATATCTATCTTATTTACAGGTGGGACTACTAAATGTAGTATTTTCACCTTCTTTTTCTAGCCTAATAATATACCTTGAGACTTTTCCAAATGAGCACACAGAAATCTTCACAAGACGACAAAGTATTTCTCTCACTGATTTGTAACTAAACTCCAAACTATTAATATTTTCTTGAAGCATTTTATTTGTACGCTTAAGAAAGGAAGGAAGAGGATCTAAACTCCCCGGAGTGCAATATTCCTTGTCATTACTGTTACTCTTTTAAGGTTATTAGAATGATTACAGTTAGAAATTAGATTTCCCAACTAAATAGGATTCTTGGCAAAGATAGGGTTTATATACGTTTTGAATTAACAGAAATGAAACATCTATATGCTAAGTGAAATAAATCAAAGACAAATACTGTATGATATAATTTATATGTGGAATCTAAAAAAATATAACAAACTAGTGAATGTAACAAAAAAGAAGCAGACTAACAGATACAGAGAACAAATAAATAGTTACCAGTGGGGGTGAGGGGCAAGATAGGCGTAGGGGATTAGGAGGTACAAACTCTAACGTATAAAATAATCTACAAGGATATATTGTACAACATGGGGAATATGTTCCTTATTATGTGGGTGTAGAAGCTCTCAAATTTCATCCCTTTTTGGGAATTCACTTTTTTTATACTGTGATGCCCTAATGCATGTACACAATATTAAAAAATTAATAAATCTATATTCTTTTTCTCCTGTTAACTTGCCTATTGTCAGTTTATTTCATAGACCCAGCCATCAAACCTAGAAGGGTGGAGGGAAAGTCTTTCTTCCCCTACATGTACATTGATTTTACAGAAGTCACATGTAATTCTAGAACAGGCTTTTGCTTTCATTGATTTTTCTCTATTGGTTTTGTTTTCAACTCTTTGATTTCTGCTCTCATCTTTATTATTTCCTTCTGTTAACTGCTACGGCGGGGGGGGGGAGGGTGGCTTCCCTGGTGGCACAGTGCTTAAGAATTTGCCTGCCAATGCAGAGGACATGGGTTTTAGCCCTGGTCTGGGAAGATCCCACATTCCACGAGCAACTAAGCCCGTGCGCCACAAATATTGAGCCTGAGCTCTAGAGCCTGCGAGTCAAACTACCAAGCCCGCGTGCCACAACTACTGAAGCCCACGTGCCTAGCGGCCGTGCTCTGCAACAAGAGAAGCCACCACAGTGAGAAGCCCGCGCACCGCAACAAAGACCCAACGCAGCCACAAATTACTTACTTAAATAATTAATTAAATTAGGGGGAAAAAAAAGAATCCGCCTGCTGATGCAGGGGACACAGGTTCAAGCCCTGGTCTGGGAAGATCCCACATGTCACGGAGCAACTAAGCCTGTGCGCCACAACTACTGAGCCTGTGCTCTAGAGCCCCCGCGCCCCAACTGCCTGAGCCCACATGCCACAACTACTGAACCCGCGTGCCTAGAGCCCGCGCTCCACAACAAGAGAAGCCACCACAATGAGAAGCCTGTGCACTGCAACAAAGAGTAGCCCCCGCTCACCGCAACTAGAGAAAGCTCGCGTGCAGCGACGAAGACCCAACTCAGCCAAAAAAATTATAAAGAAAATTTAAAAAGAAAATTAAACTGCTATGGATTTAATTTGTCTTCTTTTGCCCTAGTTTCTTGAGGTGGAATATTTGAACAGTAATTTGGGATCTTTTTTTTTTGCCCCCCATATAAGCATTTAATGCTATGTATTTCCCTAAATTAACTGCATCCCAGGAAGTTTGATATGGTATATTCTCATGTTTATTTAATTCAAAATATATTTTTATATTTCCCTTTTGACCCAGAGATTATTTGAAAGTATGTTATTTAATTTCCAAATATTTGAGAGATTTTCCAGATATTTTTCGGTTACTTTGAGGGGAGGGGTCACAGACCTCTTTGAAACCTGCTACAACATTTTTCCAGAAAAAACTCATATAAAATAACATTTTGTAATTTCCTGGGGTTCACAGATCCCCTGAAAACCCTTCACAGAACTCCTAGATTAGCAATTCCTACCCTAAGACATTGAAAACTGATTTTTTAAAAAGGCTGTCCACAAAGGAGAAACATTTTCTGTAGCCCTATCACACTTTCCATATGTACCATTTTTTTAGGTATGTCTCAGAAAATAATCTAAATTGGCACAAGTTCATACTAGTGAGTTTAGTAAAAGTTGGCTGCCCACAAGTTAGCTGCTATGTGCTTGATATAGTAAAGGGAAAAGACAATCAGTAATTTCTAAGATGCAAATGAGTTCTTTTATACTCAAATGCACTGAATTTTAGTTTGCATCCTAACTTTTAAAAGAAAGTGTCTTTTTGTTTGTTTTGTCATTTTTTTCAAATTAAGACTGCTGTTTTTCTGCTGATAAGAGAGAGCAGGAGCACACAAGCTACAGGTAGACAGCAATACATTTTCAACTTTTCAGCAGCTTGAAGTTACAAATATGTCATAAAATTCAGAAGAAATATGAGAACTAGCCTAGTACCTTGAAAGCTCTCAGAGGCTCCTCTGTGAAAACTGTCTTCCTCTATGGGTACTCCATTTGTCCCTGTTGTCTGGGGGTTTTATAGTTGCCCTTTCAACCATGCCTCCCTCCCGACCACTACCACCACAGCTCTGCAATTTAAAATCACGTCTAATGCTGGTGGCTCAGAGATCCCATCACACTGGATATTGCAAGAGCCAATCCCTGAGCGTGTTTTGGCTTTGGTTCCATTTGCAAGGCCATCTTGCCTCGTGTCACGCTAGGCTGATACCTATGGCAGCCCTAGGAGGTAAATATAGGTTTTCTTTCTATCTTATTTGTAAGTGTAGCTATATCTTTGTCATTATAAGTATTTGTATGACATTATAAGTATTTGTATACTAGGGAACAGGGTACTCTGAGTGAATCACAGCCTAACCCTGACTAAATGCTGACAACTTTCTCTCCCAGAAACATACTTTAAAATAGTATAATTTGAAGTATACATTAGAGAATTAAATTATATTCCTATACCTTGAAACAGGGATAAGATTATACCTTCTTGATCACTAAGATGCTTGAAAAGATATAAAAGCTCTACAGTTTTAAGATCACTTCCAATTCCGGTAAAAATGGACCAGGTAATTCAGACTAATCCTGTCAATGGCAACACCTAGAAAAGCTGAATTATATATTTAAAAAACCCTCATGGTATCAAAGTGCTAACATGGCAGTGAAAACTCATGGGGGCCTGATCCAAATGCCCAGTTTCTTTTCAAGTCTCTTATTACTTCTTGTACTTTCTGGAGTTGACATGGAAAATTCTATTTGTTTTATTTGTTCACATTCTGAAATAAAGGAAGACATAAATGAAAGTATATTTTGTAATGAAAGACATAAGGAAAAATAGGAGAGGGGAAAAATTAATATTATATGCTTGTGGTAATGTAAACAAGTTTAGGACAACAAAGATTCGAGAATACAATATATGATAAGGGAATAAATATATGTCATCAAATAAGGCCATACAGAAAAAGGCTCATAATTTTTAAAAGTAAATTAACATTAATTAAAATCATTAAGTAAATTATCATAGTAATGAATTTCTATCTTCTTTGGGCTATGAAGCTGATAGTCATATGCCATAAAAATTTCATACACACTTAGGAGTAAATATTTGCAAATCATGTATCCATACAACTCAACAGCCAAAAACCAGTCTGACTGAAAGATGGGCAGAGGATCTGAAAAGACATTTTTCAAAGAAGATACCCAGATGGCAAACAGGTACATAAAAAAGTGCTCAACATCACTAATCATCAGAGAAATGCAAATCAAAACCATAAAGAGGCATCACTTCACACCTGTTAAAATGGCTGGTAAGAAAAAGATAAGAAATAACAAGTACTGGAGAGGATGTGGAGAAAAGGGAACCCTGTGCACTGATGGTGAGAATGTAAACTGCTACAGCCACTGTGGAAAACAGTATGGAGGTTCCTCAAGAAATTAAAAACAGAACTACCGTATGATTCAGCAATCTGAAGAAAATGCAATCACTATCTGGAAAAGATATATGCACCCCTATGTTCACTGAAGCATTATTTACACTAGCCAAGATGTGGAAACAACCTAAGGGTCCATGGCAAATGAATGGATAAAGAAAATGTGGTGTATATGTATAATGGAATATTATTCAGCTACAAAAAAAGAAAGAAATCCTGCCATTTGTGACAACATGGATGGACCTTGAGGGCATTATACTAAGTAAAATAAGTCAGATAGAGGAAAACAAAAGCCTTTGATTTCACTTATATGTAGAATCTAAAAAACAAAACAAAACAAACTCATAGATACAAGAGAACAGATTGGTGGCTGCTAGAGGTGAGGAGTAAGGGGTGGGAGAAATGGGTGAAGATGGTGAAAAGGTACAAACTTCCAGTTATAAGACAGTAAGTCCAGGGATGTAATGTACAGCAGGAGGACTACAGCTAACAATACCGTATACTGAAAGTTGCTAAAAGAGAAAATCTTAAAAGTTCTCATCACAAGAAAAAAAAAAGTTAGGCTGTGCACCTGAAACTAATATAATGTTATGTGTCAACTATATCCCAATACAAACAAATATTTTAAAAATTTAATACACACTATTAGGATTCAAGAAGGGAGATTAGGCCATTGGGAATTAAAAAGAAAAGCTCATTAACTCTTTTTTTCTGTTGTCAAGTTCCCAACTTGGCTTTGTGATAGATGGCGTAATCGGCCCCAATCCTTCATCTCTTTCTGCAGCCATATCCTTTGCTATTTAGTATCGCACTGTGGCTGGGTTGCTTTGGTGAGCCACACTTACGGGGCTATTTTCTCTCTTGTGCCTCTGCCTTCACTGTGAAACCAAGCTCAGAATAGCCTGCTGCAGGATTAGAGACATGAAGAACAGAGTATTAACTATGGTTAAAGCCAGCCTAGATCAGCAGCTAGCCTAGTGTGGAGTAAACCCAGCCAAAGTCAGCAAAGTCACCTAGCTGCCCCTCACAGGCCCCAAGACGTATAAGCAATAAATGCTTATTGCATGCAACTCAGATTTTGTAGCTATTATACAACAATTTTGTGGCAACAGTTAAACAGACTTTTGAGCAGACTTTAACTGACGACTGCATTTTTAAATTTCTGCTGAAAATATTTGCTAATTACAACACCATTATTTGACATTTCTCTCTGTCTTCACTATGGCCTACTGAATCTTAGACAGCATGACTACTTACTACTGACCTGACACAGCCCCCAGAAAATCAAGCTCTTATGAGTCTGGGAAGCAAGTCAGAGAGCTGTCTTAATGAAAAGAAGGAGTGATCCTAAAATACACCAACATAAGAAGAGAGGTAACAAAGAGTGGAAAGCTGTCTGAAGAATCAAGAGGGTAGGTAACCCAAAGGATCAGTGTATTTGTATTACAGCTAAAGTGCGTTTGGTTCAAGAGAATCTACCGATACGTTTCCTCTGCTTGCGCCTAACATAAAAACTCTTCCAAGTGATTTCATATTTTTTTAAAAATCTTCTACTTGAATGTTAATAACACAGGCTATTACCATATGATATTATATGGAGCAGTATCCAAGTAGACGACATTTAAACCTGCATTAAACAATCCTTTTAAAACTAAAAAAGTTAAACTCCTATGTTTCTATATCATCATTTAAATATCACACATGCAGGTTTTCTTCCATTATAAGAATGTCAAGTCTCTAAACTACTTGTTAATTATACAAAGAATAAAGTGTATATTTACAAAGCTTTTAAAAAACCCTACTGTCGTCTAGAGCTACTGACCTCATCATACACAGCTACTGACCTGCTCAGAAGCTGAAACCTCCCCTTAAATGTCATCCTTATTATTGTTTCAAATGGTCTGCAATCTAATTAAATGCCAATCCACTTTTTCACAATTTATAACATTTGACATTTATATTGGGATTCTATATGTCATGCCCAGAAACCATCAGATAATAGTTATTATTAGAAAATGCCCTAACAATGTACCTTTTAAAAGGAATACTTACTAGTATTGTTTGCCTATAATTTTGTTATCACAGTAGTTTGTAAGCCTATATATTACCAAGGTATCGCAATAATTCCCTTATATAATACTTTAATTTTCTTTTAACATATAGAGAACAAGGAAAACACTGATTCAAACTTGTGGTTGCAAGGTCTAGTGACATGTTCTACTAAAGTTCACATTTCAGAACTATACAAATTACCAATATATCACCATTATATAATCAATTTGTTCAATCATAAAATATTATGATATATACATCTATAGGTGTGTGTGTGTGTGCATTTGGAATATAAAATTCTACTTAGTAAATTAATTATAACTTCACAGCTGCTGTCAAGACAAACAAGTAAGAATTCTTAAATGAAGACAGTCTAAAAAAACACTGATCTCATTTTCACGAAAGAGCACCTTGGAAACATACTAAATTAAATACATGTTAAGGAAGTAAACCCTAAGACTTATAATTCACATGTGCGAATTCAAGGCTAAATCCCTGTTATTTCTAAATTAAATCACTAAACCATCTAAACATCTGCTACCATCTGAATGTTCGTACCCTCCGCCCACCAATTCATACGTTGAAACCTAATGCCCCAGGTGGCGGGAGTCTTTGGCAGCTGATTAGGTTATGAGGGCAGAGCACTCATGAATGGGATTTGTGCCCTTATAAGAGACGCTTGAGAAGGCCCCCTTGCCCCTTCTACACTGTGAGCTCACAGAATAAAGACAGCCATCTATGAACCAAGAAAGGGGCTCTCACCAAATACCTAATCTGCTGACGCCTTGATCTTGGACTTGCCAGCCTCCAGAACTGTGAGAAATAAATTGCTGTTGTTTATAAGTCACCCAGTTTAGGGCATTTTGTTACAGTAGCCCGAATGGACTAAGACACTATCCATTAAGAATAGAGAAGTAAACTATGATACGTAAGTATACTATGCATGTATTAAAATAGCAAATATAGATCTCTATGTTATATTGTAAAGTGGGTAAGTAAATCACAAAACAATACTACTTAAGTAAAGAAAGAAAGATGTATTTGTGTTGTGGTACAAGAGAGTTTTTTTGTTTGTTTGTTTGTTTGTTTTTGTACGCAGGCCTCTCACTGTTCTGGCCTCTCCCGTTGCAGAGCACAGGCTCCGGACGCAGGCCCAGGGGCCATGGCTCACGGGCCCAGCCACTCCGCGGCATGTGGGATCTTCCAGGACCGGGGCACGAACCCGTGTCCCCTGCATCGGCAGGCGGACTCTCAACCACTGCGCCACCAGGGAAGCCCAACAAGAGAGTTTTAAAGCTTGGTCTAGACTCAAATCGGAGTCTGAATGCTAGTTTCAAGACTTGCCTGCCGGCATTGCACTTTTAGGAGTCTATATCGGCCAGGCTACTAAGCTTTCTCAGCCTGAATTCCCACTTTGTAGTGGCGGATATTGATACTTCCATTTCAAGGGTTGTTGTGAGATAAATGAGATAATACATTTTAATGCCTTGGCACAATCCAAGCAACTATAGATGTTTAATAATGGTAGTTATTTTTACGACCCTATCCTAACCTTAAAAAATGAATTCTCGGGCTTCCCTGGTGGCACAGTGGTTGGGAGTCCGCCTGCCGATGCAGGGGACGTGGGTTCGTGCCCTGGTCTGGGAAGATCCCATATGCCGCGGAGCGGCTGGGCCCGTGAGCCACGGCCACTGGGCCGGCGCGTCCGGAGCCTGTGCTCCGCAACGGGAGAGGCCATGGCAGTGAGAGGGCCGCATACCATTTAAAAAAAAAAAAAAAAAAGAATTCTCTGGTACCATTTAAGAGTCAGAAAGAAGGATGTAAGGATTTGTCCCTATAGAGCTTTAGGTTTTTATGACATAACTCTGGTGATTAATAACAAAGAAGACTTAGAAAAACAAATACATGTGTAATGATAAAATAATTTCAGATTATTATAAGCAAATATATGTACTATGTATATAACTCATATATGTTTTATTCTACTATATCCTAAGACATTCAAATAATAAGGTTGAAAAGAAAAACATACAGCTTTTTTAGGCATATGAAAGAATATATCCAAAAACACATAGTGAGTTTAGATGGTCATAAAGATGGTCTACACAAAGGATCAACTTGAGAAATCCTTTTACCATCCTTTCTCCTGATGTGAACTAAAGCTATAGTTAAGCATGTTAAATGTTCCGATAGCCAAGAAACTTCCACAACTAACATTTAGGAAAATAAATTTAGGATTCTGGAAAGCTGCTCATTCTACATTTCAAGTTTTGTATTTTCAAGTTGCCCTTTTAAAAAACACACTGTTGTTAAAATTCTAGCTTTCCTTTATTTCACAGCTTAAACATTCATTAATGATATGATTTCTGTTACTTTTCAACCTTGTGGACTTGAGACTTAAATATCTCACCTACAGAAAGAACTGTCCCTTTATAGACTTATACCAAATTTCAACTAAACATTTCCACTTACAGATAGAGTAGATATTCTACTTTAAAACATGTTTCAGGGCTTCCCTGGTGGCGCAGTGGTTGGGGGTCCACCTGCCGATGCAGGGGACATGGGTTCGTGCCCCAGTCCGGGAGGATCCCACGTGCCGTGGAGCGGCAGGGCCCGTGAGCCATGGCCGCTGGGCCAGCGCGTCTGGAGCCTGTGCTCCGCAGCGGGAGAGGCCACAGCAGTGAGAGGCCCGCGTACGGCAAAAAAAAAAAAAAAGAAAAAAAAGAAAAACATCTTTCAATCTTTCTCTCACTAAAGATTTAACACTTGGCTATTTTCTTCTAAATGTTTTCAGTGAAATAATTATGAAGGAAGAGGAATATGGTAAGATCAAAGAACAAAACGTGTCAAATTTAAAAACATAGAGGAGGGGCAGAAAGTGTTATTAATAGCCAAAACACAAGAGATGAACATTAGAAGTTACTTGTCATTACTCAATAATATTTAAAATAATAAACATATGATGCTGTTTGAACTGTTATTTAATGCTTAGGCTTTCTTTAAACACTAAAATGAAAGCAGAAAAGTAAAACGACCTTAAAAAAATTCACTTAAAAAAAAAAAATTTTAAGAAACTGTGAACCAAGATGGCGGAGTAGAAGGACATGCTCTCACTCCCTCTTGTGAGAACACCAGAATCATAACTAGCTGCTGGACAATCATCAACAGAAAGACACTGGAACTCATCAAAAAAGATACCCTCACATCCAAAGACAAAGGAGAAGCCACAGTGAGACGGTAGGAGGGGCACAATCACAGCAAAATCAAATCCCATAACTGCTGGGTGGGTGACTCACAGACTGGAGAACACTTAGACCACAGAAGTCCACCCACTGGAGTGAAGGTTCTGAGCCCCACGTCAGGCTTCCCAACCTGGGGGTCTGGCAATGGGAAGAGGAATTTGTAGAGAATCAGAGTTTGAAGCTGTAAGGCCAACTGGCCCGAGGCAGGGGAACACAATCAGATTCACCGGTTGCATCAGAACGAAATTCTCCAGACCACCCAGTTCCAGAAACTGCCCTGGAGACATTCCGGACCACCCAGTTCCAGAAACTAACCTGGGAACTTTGAAACCAGCCCAGCCTTCCCGCCTTTCAAGGGGCGGGACTAACGGTCCCCCAGGATACCCGAAAAGACCACCAAATAAGGAATACCCTGCGCCCTCCCAGATTCACCACACCCCTTTCCCTTCTTCCCCTATAAAATCTTGCCCAACCCTCGCCCCGGCGCGACTTCTCTGGCCCCCTTTCTCTCGGACCAGTGAACCTCGCCCGGGAGCGCTCCCTAATAAAGCTCACTTGAAGCCTTCCCCTGTTTCGTGATGCCGTTTGTTAAGATCCGACCTTACAGAAGCCTAGTGGGATTTGACTGCAGGACTTCGACAGGACTGGAGGAAACAGAGACTCTAGGAGAGCACACACAAAGTAGTGTGCGCATTGGGACCCAGGGGAAGGAGCAATGACCCCAGGGGAGACTGAACCAGACCTACCTGCTAGTGTTGGAGGGTCTCCTGAAGAGGCAGGGGGTGGCTGTGGCTCACTGTGGGGACAAGGACACTGGCAGCAGAAGTTCTGGGAAGTACTCCTTGGCCTGAGCTCTCCCAGAGTCTGCCATTAGCCCCACCAAAGAGCCCAGGTAGGCTCCACTGTTGGGTTGCCTCAGGCCAAACAACCAAGAGGGAGGGAACTCAGCCCCACCCATCAGCAGTCAAGTGGATTAAAGTTTTACTGAGCTCTGTCCACCCACCACCAGTCCCTCGCATCAGGAAACCTGCACAAGCCTCTTAGACAGCCTCACCCACCAGAGGGCAGACAGCAGAAGCAAGAACTACAGTCCTGCAGCCTGTGGAACAATAACCACATTCACAGAACGACAGACAAGATGAAAAGGCAGAGGGCTATGTACCAGATGAAGGAACAAGATAAAACCACAGAAAAACAACTAAATGAAGTGGAGATAGGCAACATTCCAGAAAAAGAATTCAGAATAATGATAGTGAAGATGATCCAGGACCTCAGAAATACAAAGGAGGCAAAGATCGAGAAGATGCAAGAAATGTTTAACAAAGACCTAGAAGAATTAAAGAGCAAACAAACAGAGATGAACAATACAATAACTGAAATGAAAACTACACTAGAAGGAATCAATAGCAGAATAACTGAGGCAGAAGAACGGAGAAGTGACCTGAAAGACTGAATGGTGGAATTCACTGCTGTGGAACAGAATAAAGAAAAAAAAAATGAAAAGAAATGAAGACAGCCTAAGAGACCTCTGGGACAACATTAAAGGCAACAACATTCACATTATAGGGGTCCCAGAAGTAGAAGAGAGAGAGAAAGGACCCGAGAAAATATTTGAAGAGATTATAGTTGAAAACTTCCCTAACATGGGAAAGGAAATAGCCACCCAAGTCCAGGAAGCACAGAGAGTCCCATACAGGATAAACCCAAAGAGAAACAAACCAAGACACATAGTAATCAAACTGGCAAAAATTAAAGACAAAGAAAAATTATTGAAAGCAGCAAGGGAAAAATGACAAATAACATACAAGGGAACTCCCATAAGATTAACAGCTGATTTCTTAGCAGAAACTCTACAAGCCAGAAGGGAGTGGCATGATATACTTAAAGTGATGAAAGGCAAGAACCTACAGCCAAGATTACTCTACTCAGCAAGGATCTCATTCAGATTCAGTGGAGAAATCAAAAGCTTTACAGAAAAGCAAAAGCTAAGAGAATTCAGCACCACCAAACCAGCTCTACAACAAATGCTAAAGGAACTTCTCTAAGTGGGAACACAAGAGAAGAACCT
Organism: Pseudorca crassidens; assembly: GCF_039906515.1. Taxonomy (NCBI): domain Eukaryota; kingdom Metazoa; phylum Chordata; class Mammalia; order Artiodactyla; family Delphinidae; genus Pseudorca; species Pseudorca crassidens. The sequence goes on along the minus strand of NC_090303.1, from coordinate 17,944,288 downwards.
ACAAAAACAAACCCCAAACAATTAAGAAAACGGTAATAGGAACATATATATCAATAATTACCTTAAATGTGAATGGATTAAATGCTCCAACCAAAAGACACAGGCTTGCTGAATGGATTCAAAAACAAGACCCATATATATGCTGTCTACAAGAGACCCACTTCAGATCTAGGGACACATACAGACTGAAAGTGCGGGGATGGAAAAACATATCCCATGCAAATGGAAATCAGAAGAAAGCTGGAGGAGCAATACTCGTATCAGATAAAATAGACTTTAAAATAAAGAATGTTACAAGAGACAAGGAAGGACACTACATAATGATCAACGGATCAACGCAAGAAGAAGATATAACAATTATAAATATGTACGCACCCACCACAGGAGCACCTCAATACATAAGGTAACTGCTAACAGCTGTAAAACAGGAAATCAACAGTAACACAATAATCGTGGGGGACTTTAACACCTCACTTACACCAATGGACAGATCAATCAAAATGAAAATAAATAAGGAAACACAAGCTTTAAATGACACAACAGACCAGGTAGATTTAATTGATATTTATAGGACATTCCATCCAAAAACAACAGAATACACTTTCTTCTCAAGTGTGCACGGAACATTCTCCAGGATAGACCACATCTTGGGTCACAAATCAAGTCTCAGTAAATTTAAGAAAACTGAAATCATATGAAGCATCTTTTCTGACCACAACGCTATGAGATTAGAAATGAATTACAGGGGAAAAAACATAAAAAACACAAACACATGGAGGCTAAACACTACGTTACTAAATAACCAAGAGATCACTGAAGAAATCAAAGAGGCAATCAAAAAATACCTAGAGACAAATGACAATGAAAACGTGACAATCTAAAACCTACAGGATACAGCAAAAGCAGTTCTAAGAGGGAAGTTTATAGCTATACAGGCCTACCTCAAAAAACAAGAACAATCTCAAATAAATAATCTAATCTTACACCTAAAGGAACTAGAGAAAGAAGAACAAACAAAACCCAAAGTTAGAAGAAGGAAAGAAATCATAAAGATCAGAGCAGAAATAACTGAAATAGAAACAAAGAAAACAATAGCAAAGATAAATAAAACTAAAAGCTGGTTCTTTGAGAAGATAAACAAAATTGATAAACCGTTAGCCAGGCTCATCATGAAAAAGAGGGAGAGGACTCCAATCAATAAAATTGGAAATGAAAAAGGAGAGGTTACAACAGACACCACAGAAATACAAAGTATCCTAAGAGACTACTACAGGCAACTCTATGCCAATAAAATGGACAACCGGGAAGAAATGGAAAAATTCTTAGAAAGGTATAACCTTCTAAGACTGAACCAGGAAGAAATAGAAAATAGGAACAGACCAATCTCAAGTAGTGAAGTTGCAACTGTGATTAAAAATCTTCCAACAAACAAAAGTCCAGGACCAGATGGCTTCACAGGTGAATCCTATCAAACATTTAGGGAAGAGCTAACATCCGTCTTTCTCAAACTCTTCCAAAAAACTGCAGAGGAAGGAACATTCCCAAACTCATTCTATGAGGCCACCACCACCCTGATACCAAAACCAGACAAAGATACTGCAAAAAAAGAAAATTACAGACCAATATCACTGATGAATATAGATGCAAAAATCCTCAACAAAATACTAGCAAACAGAATCCAACAACACATTAAAAGGATCATACACCATGATCAAGTGGATTTATCCCAGGGATGCAAGGATTCTTCAATACATGCAAATCAATCAATGTGATACACCATATTAACAAACTGAAGAAGAAAAACCATATGATCATCTCAATAGATGCAGAAAAGCTTTAGACAAAATTCAACACCCACTTATGATAAAAACTCTCCAGAAAGTGGGCAAAGAGGGAACCTACCTCAACATAATAAAGGCCATATACGACAAACCCACAGCAAACATCATTCTCAATGGTGAAAAACTTGAAAGCATTTCCACTAAGATCAGGAACAAGACAAGGATGTCCACTCTCACAACTATTATTCAATACAGTTTTGGAAGTCCTAGCCTCAGCAATCAGAGAAGAAAAAGAAATAAAAGGAATACAAATTGGAAAAGAAGAAGTAAAACTGTCACTGTTTGCAGATGACATGATACTATACATAGAGAATCCTAAAGATGCCACCCGAAAACTACTAGAGCTAATCAGTGAATTTGGTAAAGTTGCAGAATACAAAATTAATGCACAGAAATCCCTTGCATTCCTATACACTAATGATGAAAAATCTGAAAGAGAAATTAAGGAAACACTCCCATTTACCACTGCAACAAGAAGAATAAAATACCTAGGAATAAACCTACCTAGGGAGACAAAAGACCTGTATGCAGAAAACTGTAAGACACTGATGAAAGAAATCAAAGATGATACCAACAGATGGAGAGATATACCATGTTCTTGGATTGGAAGAATCAATATTGTGAAAATGACTATACTACCCAACGCAATCTACAGATTCAATGCAATCCCTATCAAATTGCCAATGGCATTTTTTTTATGGAAGTAGAACAAAAAATCTTAAAATTTGTATGGAGACACAAAGAACCCGAATAGCCAAATTAGTCTTGAGAGAAAAGAACAGAGCTGGAGGAATCAGACTCCCTGACTTCAGACTACACTACAAAGCTACAGTAATCAAGACAATATGGTACTGGCACAAAAACAGAAACATAGATCAATGGAACAAGATAGAAAGCCCAGAGGTAATAAACCCATGCACCTATGGACAACTAAATTATGACAAAGGAGGCAAGGATATACAATGGAGAAAAGACAGTCTCTTCAATAAGTGGTGCTGGGAAAACTGGACAGCTACATGTAAAAGAATGAAATTAGAACACTCCCTAACACCATACACAAAAATAAACTCAAAATGAATTAGAGACCTAAATGTACGACCGGACACTATAAAACTCTTAGAGGAAAACATAGGAAGAACACTCTTTGACATAAAGCACAGCAAGATCTTTTTTGATCCACCTCCTAGAGTAATGGAAATAAAAACAAAAATAAACAAATGGGACCTAATGAAACTTAAAAGCTTTTGTGCAGCAAAGGAAACCATAAACAAGACGAAAAGACAACCCTCAGAATGGGTGAAAATATTTGCAAACGAATCAACGGACAAATGATTTATCTCCAAAATATATAAATATCTCATGCAGCTCAATATTAAAAAAACAAACAACCCAATCCAAAAATGGGCAGAAGACCTAAACAGACCTTTCTCCAAAGAAGACGTACAGATGGCCAAGAAGCACATGAAAAGATGCTCAACATCACTAATTATTAGAGAAATGCAAATCAAAACTACAAAGAGGTATCACCTCACACCAGTTAGAATGGGCATCATCAGAAAATCTACAAACAACAAATACTGGAGAGGGTGTGGAGAAAAGGGAACCCTCTTGCACTGTTGGTGGGCATGTGAACTGATACAGCCACTATGGAGAACAGTATGGAGGTTCCTTAAAAAACTGAAAATAGAATTACCATATGATCCAGCAATCCCAATACTAGGCATATACCCAGCGAAAACAACAATTCAAAAAGACTCATGCGGGCTTCCCTAGTGATGCAGTGGTTGAGAGTCCGCCTGCCGATGTAGGGGACATGGGTTCGTGCCCCGGTCCAGGAAGTTCCCACATGCCGTGGAGCGGCTAGGCCTGTGAGTCATGGCCGCTGAGCCTGCATGTCCAGAGCCTGTGCTCCGCAACAGGAGAGGCCACAACAGTGAGAGGCCTGCGTATCGAAAAAAAGAAAAAAAAAAAAGACTCATGCACCCCAATGTTCATTGCAGCAGTATTTACAACAGCCAGGTCATGGAAGTAAACTAAATGCCAATCGACAGAAGAATGGATAAAGAAGATGTGGTACATATATACAATGGAATATTACCCAGCCATAAAAAGGAACGAAATTGGGTCTTTGTTGAGACGTGAATGGATCTAGGGACTGTCATACAGAGTGAAATAAGTCAGAAAGAGAAAAACAAATATTGTATATTAACGCATATACGTGGAACCTAGAAAAATGGTACAGATGAACCGGTTTGCAGGGCAGAAATTGAGACACAGTTGTAGAGAACAAATGTATGGACACCAAAGGAGGAATGTGGCTGAGGGGTGGTGGTGGTGGTGTGATGAATTGGGCAACTGGAATTGACACGTATACAGTGATGTGTATAAAATGGATGACTAATAAGAACCTGCTGTGTAAAAAAAAAAAAATGTGATCAAATGTATTCTATTGGAATGAATCAAACGTAGACCATGTTTACTGTCTAAAAAACAAAATTTTAAGTCCGGAACTTTCTGTTACCCTTTAGCATTGTAGCATGGTAGGCCTGAGTAATTTAGGGTCACAGACTATTTGACCAACAGCATCAATTCAATCCAATGTTTTTGATATATTTTAATTTTGTTAAAGCCTTTTGCCACCACTGCCTTAACTGAAGTCACATGTTACATTTACCACTGCCCCTGCCTGACACAGAAGAGTGATATATTTTCCATACATATGCTGGCTCTTCTTTATAATGTTGTTTTCAGGTGGGACCATCTCATAAGGATATTTTTTTCCTGACACTTCCAGTAATTACACTGAACTAACTCTACTGGATATAATACCGAATTTCATTTATAGCAATAAACCATGTTTTTCAAAGTAATAAGTATCATAATAAAGCTTCTATAAAAAAAAGTTTGAGAGAAAAATTAGTCATCTAATTATCTACAAAGAGCTTCCATGGTCTCTGTAGGGCCAGTTTTCAATAAACAAAGTTAAAAAAAAAAGATGCTTCTAAATTATTTGTCAAGACTGCAAGAATAATTGAGTAGAAAATAGCACCATATTAATATGCAAACACAATGGAGCCATCCATTGGAAGTGAAAGCAGGAAGTCTCATGAAATGATTGTTAGCACCAAGGATTATTTTATGCAAATTCCTTAAGTTCAATTTGTTACCAACCTACTCTAAAAATTATTCCAGAACCAACTAGAACTACTAGGATATAGGTAAAGCCAGATTACAACTGACCCTTGAACACATGGGTTTGAACTGGGAGGGTTCACTTACCTGCAGATTTTTTTCAGTAGTAAATAATACAGTACTACATGATCCGCAGTTAGTTGAATCCACCGACACGGAAGGGATGACAAGGAGAAACTACGAATACCGAGAGCTGACTATCAATTACACATGGATTTCTGACTGCAGGGAGGGTAGGTACCCCAACCCCCAAGTTGTTCAAGAGTCAACTGTACTTCATTTTACAATGTTTCAATTGGAGCAGTCAGGGAAGCCAAACAACAACAACAAAAAAACATGGTTAGCTATCCGTATAATGACAGTAGAGATACCACATTTTGGCACATTCTCTAAAATTAGTCCATCAATGACAGTTAAAGATGTACTAAAGCCCTACTCCTTGGATTTCAGTTAGCATACATATCTACTAGTTAAATATGTATGCTTAACTTTAAAACATTAATGTAGAGAATTAAAATTATGATTCAGGCATGCAGCTATTATTTTAAATATATGCAAACAGCTGTTTCAAAAAGAGTAATTTTGGAGCTAAACTTCCAGTCTAGGGCTCGAACCTTTAGAAAGTAAATCAACATCTTTCTTTTACAGTTTTAAGCACTTCACTTCCTCCAATCATTTTCTAATGGTTCAAGTCAATTTCACACTAAGTAACAGCACATGAATGATATCTGCGGTGAGGGGTCTCATGACAGGAAATTTGATCAATCTGAAATAATTACACTTAAAAATATATATAATTTAGCCCATAAAGTGGCACATGCATTTTTTTAAAAGTCTTTAAACCTGCCTGCATTTTTTAAGTGTAGCAATGGTAGGAGGGCCAATTTTTAAGAGGTAACATTTTTTTCTGGTTTAAATTCATAAGAAAGTTTCAAAAATTCACTATAAAATTTTCCAGTAAATTAATATTCAGTCAATTCAATATTTATAGTTAGTCAAGTACTGTATAATTAGTAATTTTAAACAAAATCATTAAAGTTTACAGAAGGGACTATCACTTACCAGCTGCTCTGATTTTACACCATACAACTTGATGGTCTTTGCCACGTTTTTTGACACAGCTAATGTGAGGTCTGCATCAACAGCAGCTACATTTAGTTCACTGGAGAAAACAAAAACAGACTTTAATTATTAGCAACACAGTTCATCAACAAAGTAAAGAGCAACATATAAACCTAATCCCAATAAACAATGTGGTGATTTTTTTTAATAGATTTTACTGGTTGCCTCCAAGAACTGATGGATTGCACTGTTTCATTTTCCCTCCTAAATTCAGCATTAGGAAAAAGTGCTCTAAGACTGTCTGGTTAATGACCAGTTTCTCATTAATAAATGCATGTCATGTGTGAGTTCAGGCTGTGATTAAGAGAGTAAATTGTGTGCAGATTTTTCAAGTAGCACTCTTGTTAATACTGATAAGTGCAATTAGAGACACTGCATGTCACAGACATCTGCAAGGAAATGACAGCTCTTGAATGGAAATAGTAACCTTGGAAGGACAAAGGCTAAAAATATAAATTACACGATACATAAAGATACTCAGTTTCTGTAGAAATTATGCCAATTCATGCTATTTTGATAAAATAGCTTTTTAAATATATCAAAAGCATAACAAGGATTTAACTTGATATTTTAAAAATTTGGATTCTTAAAGTATTTCTCTGTCATGCTTATTTTCAATTTAACATTGGATTAATTGGGACATTTGAGGTAATTGCAAAAAAAAGTATTTACAAAGACCATGGAAAGTTAACTTTTTTAAAGTTAATTTTTAATTAAGAGTTAAAAATTGCATGAAAATGCATATACAAGTAGAAAAGCAAGAAAAGTAATTATTGTCTCTCAAGTAGCAGAATAAATCTTGGCACTTACCAGGTTGCCTTTATGAAGAAAGTGAAGGACTTTAAAACAACATTAGTGCTTACTATGTGTGACAAAAATGCCCTTTCATATACCAGTGAGACATAATTTTATTAAAGTTCACTTTCACATTCTATTAAACAATGGCATAAGTATGCTTCTTCAAGTCCCACCTTACAATTGATCACAGCATTGTCAAACTGCACCGGGGAATGGGTGCAGTCCATAAACAGGTAACATGTCCATAAACAGGTAAAGAGATCAAGTTCAATCCATGACCAGTTTTGTCACTACCGTATGAAACAAATAACGGAGACATTAGGGTATAAACGTCTTCAGTCAGGACTTTGGAAAGTCAAGATAACTGTGGAAAGATTTAGGATCAAGATGCTGGGCAATTTCAATGCTGTATTTAGATAGATATGCATATTATACCTGTGGCTTTTTAGTTGTACTCTCACATGTCTCAGAATCACCATCTTCAAATTTGTAATCTAAAAGAATCTAGACTTTTATACCTTGGTTCTATATTGCCTAACTACTAATTTTACTCCTCAAAATGTTCACCTATAAATAAATGTATAGACCTACTGTTACAACAACTTGTTATTATGACAGGAACTGAGACAGTCTCAACTGCAGATTAACCTGGGGGGTCCGTAAAATGTCTAAAAGCAACAGTATAATACATTGTCCGCAACCATTCAGGTTGCACAACCATATCCTCTGCTAGGATATCTTCCCTTTTGAGAGTTTTAAAAGCTGTCACATTCACTTAGAAAGCTTAAAATAGCAAACACAAGTAGACTAATCAGGATTATAATCCTTGTACGCCATGAAGTACTTTCTGGATTTAAGATAAAAAAAAGCTGATCTCCATGCTTTAGCTTCTCAATTTGTAAAATTTTTTAATATTAACTTTCCTACGTAATATCAGAAATTTACTGTGGCATAAAGAATTAGGTTGTTTTACTTTGTATCCTTGACAAGATACAGAATAATGATAATTGACTATTTTTAGACTGTATTTAAATGGTTTTATTAATTGGAATCTCAAGTACTGATACTTACTACATGTGCACTCACTCAATGCAAAACTCTTGGTTTAATTTCCGGACTAATTCTTTGAATGATTTGAGATAAATTAAAGAGGTACTGCCATTATACATCACTAACAAATGTGGCAGGCATTTTGCGGCATGCCGCTACATGAAAATACATACCTTGCTATAGTTTTAATGATACCTTCAAGTTCATCGGCAGAAGGAGGATTACGACCACCAGGGGGAAAAACCAAGTTGATCGGATCAAAGAGTCGAGATAAGGATTTTGATAGATAAGCAGCCTCATAGGGTTGTAGTGAGTCTTTCAAAGCCTTTCCGGGACTGTGGGAACAAAGTTTATTAAAAACGAACTTAAATTATACAAAACTAAGTGCTAGTGTATCAGGTTGTAAATGCCTTTCTTAAAAACATATCTCCTATATAAAATGTAACTCTATATGAAGAAAAGAAAAAATTTTGTTTAAAAATGTATAAATATATTTACATAATCAAATGCTTATTAAGAACTAAACATTTTAATTTATACATAATTCCTGGGCATAAATGTTATATAATATGCACCAGTACCTACTGTAGTAAGTTTGTCGCTTAAAACTAAAGGAGTAACACTGTAAAATCTTATTAATTCTAATGGGGCCATGCCTTCACTTAGCATGTTTCTATAGAGTATACAAGAGAGGCAAGTCTGCAGAGACCTGCTCCCACAAGCTCAACCCTTTTCACACACAACAGCTGCCCTCTCATAAGCTCAGTGCCTAAGAGGGAAGTACACAGGTGCAGGTTTTTATCAGCCTTCTGATGCCAAAACTGATACTAACAAGAATGAGGACAAAATAAAAAGTGCTTGTGCAAGTCCCACAATCACCCAAATACTCCTAATTGTAGTTCTAAGTTAATTTGTTTTACAACATTCTTCACAAACTAAAATTTAGCCTACTAAACACTTCTTTCCTCCTCAGTCCTCCTATGTCTTCAGTTATTTCTGTTGATTTTCATTTACTTGTCCAACTATTGGATCTTGTATTTTACCTCTGACAATTACTATCAAATACCTATAACCATATAATTAACTCTGTATCTTCTCACATCACCCCTGTTTATGATCCTTCTACTGGCCTTTCCATTACCTTAAACAAACAAACAAAAACAAATCCCCCTTAATCCTAAATGTTCATTTTGAAAACATCTGACCTACTCCTTCAGGTATAGGAAACTTGGCTCTCTCCTTTTCCACCTTTGCTGGTCAACTGACAAGACCTAGAGATCAGAACACTCTTGGCTCCTACATCACAATTCCATACTTATCTTAACACTTTCTCATTCAATAAGTATTTCACTCAACACATAGTTCCTGAGAATACTATGTGCCAGCCCTCACTGAGTGCTGGGAGGATAGAGATGAAATTTGCTTTATAGTCCAGTGAAGAAATGTGCAGGTAAAGTGTGAACTATAATAACTTCCGTAACAGATGATGAGAGAAAGACCACAATGGGAACAGGGAAGAACTAGTGTCTAAATGTGTCTGAGGCAATCCTCTACTGAAGTCCACGCCAGCTACTTAAATGTCTTCCCTATTTTTGCTCTGGTCATTTACTGACCTTAAGAAGCCTCTTCTCTCTTCTGCAGAAATTTCAGCACTAAATTATAAGTACTAACATTCTTCTTCTCCAAGGATCCTTCCAAAAGGTCCTGCAGCTCTACTCCAACACCAAAGCTGCCAAGGCCCAGCTGGCTATCTGCCAGCAGCCACTCCTCAAGCAGCTCGCACGGGAGAAGCAGCTCTATGCCAACATGTTTGAGAGGCTGGCTGAAGAGGAGAGCAAGACCAAGGCTGTGGTCGTTGCAGGAGAGCAGCCTGCTGACACAGAGATGGAGGACGAGCAGAAGGATGACCCGGCAGGGGGCCAGCCGCAGGTGGGGGCAGAGCACAGCCTCCCTCAGCCCTGCTCCAGTGGCTGCCTGCCTCCCCTGCTCCCTACCTTACTCCACCCTGTTAGTTTTGGAAAACCTGAAGAATCTGGGCGGGGGGTGGGGGGGGGGGTGGGGGCGGCGGGGAGAAGGATCCTTGGTGATTACAATGTCAAAACAAACAACTTTTCTAAAACCTGTCCTGTACTAGAAGTCTACTTTCATTTTAGCTTTACTATGGAGCTTCCATGTTTGAGTCATTGTTTTGAACTGCTCTACCTGTGACGTCTCCAAGCTCGAAGACAACTTTCCACGCCCCCACTTGCCGCCATCTCCTTCCCGCCTACTAATTCTCTTAAATGTCTACAATTTGCCAGGTACTTCCTAGATGCGGGAAATGTAGCAATGAAGTCAGTTAAAAAAAACTCCCTGTCCCCTTAAAGAGACTTCTGAGAACACAATATTGTAAATCAACTCTACTGCAATAAAAACTAATAAAAAAAAAAAAAGACTTCTGAGAAACACACAAAAAAAGAAATAAAATTTTTAAATGAGTTAACTACGGAATACAATGGAGAGTAAAAAATTCTAAGAGAAAAAGGAAGTAAGGAAGCCAGAGACCGTTTTTGTTTTTAATCCAATTTTACATAGGGTGAGGCAAGGGAAAGCTTCCTGAGATGATGTGAGGGAAAAGAGGGAGCAAGTTATATAGATTTCCAGGGTAGGCGCTTTCTATAGGAAGAGAACAAGCGCAAAGGCCCTGAGAAGAGACTTAGACCTGGCTGCGTTTGACAAAAAGTTAGAGAAGCAGAGCACTTAAGTGACAGGAGAACAGTACAAGATGAGGTCTAAGAGAAAACAGACGGAACAAATCATGCTGGGCTTTGTATATCAATAAAAGTGCTAGATTTTACTCAAAAGAACTTGCTCTTTGACCTTACAGTGATCAGCGCTACGGAACCCTACGCTCATCCTCCACCGTTTCAAGGTGCTCTCATTAGCATCTTGATTTTTCTAATTTACCTTCCTTTCAAAGCTCTTACGAAGAAAATCTCAGTTAGATGGTCTCTGTATCTGCCGCTAAGCGTTCCACGTATTGCAGAGAAAAAGTAAACTGTTTCTATTAAATGTTTATGCAAACCTCTTAATTTCAAGAGACCTGAAGCTCCAGGTATTAAAATTCTACTTCTGCAGCCCTTCACTCTCCACAGCTGACCATCTGCCTCAACTTCACACTAAGACCAAAACCAGTGGCAATGATCTTACTAGCTTATTTTTTCCTTTGTAACTTCACCTACCCTCAGCGATTTTCCTTTTATCCCAAAGAAAAAGTAGCTTTATTCCTTTGTTCATATCAAAACCTCTCAGAAGAATTACCTACCTCCTTCTTTCCCGTTCTCTCTTTTTCTAAACTTCTTTATCAAGATTTAATTTACATTCAATTCAACCATTTAAAGTGTATAATTCAATGGCTTTCAGTATATTCAATATATATTCAGTATATTCATGGTGATGTGCAACCATCACCATGCTCAATCCCAGAACATTTTTATCACCTTCAAAAGAAACCTCATAGCCTTTAGCTTTAATCTTTTACCCCCCCCCACTCACCCCATCCCCAGCCCTAAGCAACCACTAATATGCTTTATATCTCTATAGATTTCCCTATTCTTAACTTTCATAGGAATAGGATCATACAGCATATGGGCTTTATATCTGGCTTTTTTCACTTAGCATAATTTTTTCAAGGTTCAGTCATGTTGTAACATGTGTCAGTTCTTCATTCCTTCATTCATGTGTGGATATATCACATGTGGTTACCCATCTGTCTGCTGATGGACATTTTGGGTGTTTCTATCTTTTGGTGATTATGAATGCTGCTATAAACATTCATTACAAATTTGTGTGTGAACACATTTAAAAAATTTTTTTTAATTTGCTTAATATGCTTTGTTTTTATTGTGATAACATATACATAACAGATGGGTGTTGTGCACAATAAGGAAGCACCCACCTATTGATCTCATCTGTCTGAGGCTTCACTTCAGCTAACTGGCAGCTGAGGGCAGGATGAGAAATGCTGCGGTTCTGCTCTTCTTAGGAAGAAAGCCCTCCAGTTAGGAGTGGCGGGGGAGGGAGCCCTTTGTTCTTGGCTGTCACAGTCCTGAGTGGAGCCTATGCCTTGATGAGCTGGGAAGAGGGAGGGAGGAACAACAGTCTTGGTTCTAATATCACAGGCTCTTATGGAATTCTTTCTACCGAATTTTCATAGACTTTCTTGAGTCGATGATTTTTCATTTGCTGTTTGCTTTTAAAACCATTTCCAGACACGTTAAATTGTTTGGTTTTTAATAGTTTTCACCAGATTCACTGTGGGATGGGTCAGCGGAGTGGGGACGGCTGTCATCCCAGAAGTCAATCTCCTCCCATTCTGTCTTTCATCAATTCTAATAATGCTTTGTATCCACCATTCCACACCTAGGCCTTGAACAACCTTATTTTGCTATATCTAGAGGTCACTTCTCAGTCCTAAGCTTCTTCAGCTTTTCAACAGCATGTGACACAGTTCACCATTCCTCTTCTGACTGAAATGAACTCATTCTTTGGGGTTCCACATAACTTTCAGTTTTCCTCCTATCTCACCATTTTTTTTCCTCTTCGTCTTGCAGGCTGCCACTCTTCTGCACAATCTATAAATTTTGGAGTGCATATTTTGGGCCAAAGTTCCCTTTTCTCTTTATATATATCTTCCCTATGGAATCTCCTCCAGTCCCATGATTTTTAAAGATCTGCATAGTGATGACTCTCAAATATGTATTTCTAGCCCTGATTCACATTCAACTACCTTTTCAACAAAACAATTTGCATCTTTGATTCAACAGTTTCAAAAGAAAAACCTTAACACTACTCGATGGGGAATTCCCTGGCAGTACAGTGGTCAGGACTCCATGCTCTCAACGTGGAAGGCCTGGATTCGATCCCTGGTCAGGGAACTAAAATCCCACAAGCCGTGTAGCATGGCCAAAAAACAAAAAAAAAAAAACCCACAAACAAACAAAAAAGAAACAAAACAAAAACCACTACTCGATGAAACAATGTCTTCCAATCATTAGGCTTCTCCCAACTTGTCCACACATATCCTTGATTCTTCTTTTCCTCTCAAATGTGATCTACCAGCAAGTTCTACTGGCTTGCCCTCTAAGCTATATCTCGAATCAATTCGACCAGTTCTCACCATCTCATCCACTCATCCTACTTCAAGCCATTATCATTTCTTGTCTGGATAAACAAAACAGCTTCTCTTTCCCTGTGGTGACACTCCCCCTCAGTTGTCCACAAAGAAGCCGGCATGCTAATTTTTAAATGTTTATCAGTTCATCTCATTCCTCTGTTTAAAAGCAAAGGTATCCAGTGTTTTGAATAAACTCTAAACCCCATATCATGGTGAATAAAGCCCTACATGATCTTACGTTTCCCCTCCTCTCCGACCCAATTTTTTATCCCCCACTCTCCCTCATTCATTGTGTTCAGCTTTCTATTCCTCAACCTCCCCATCTCAATTTTCTCAGGCTCTAAATCTGCTCTTCTCTCTGCCTGCAAAAATCTTACTCCGAATCTTCCATAGTTGATTTCTTCACATTATCTCGATCTTGGGTCAAATGTTACCTTTTCATAGAGGTCTTCTCTGATCACCCTATATAAAACACTGTCACATTATCTTGTTTTATTTTCTTCATAGTAAGAACAGCTTTCAAAAATTCAGCATAAATACTCAATGATGAAAAACGTTAACCTGGTTATTTGTGCCTTGATTCTATTCAGATTATTCTAAGGTCTCGTTCCATTCATTATCTCTTTTCTTCACTTTCTCTCTCCACTGGCTACTTCTATCTATAAAAACTCTCAGCTTTCCCTCTATCATTAAAAACAACAACAAAAAACTTTCCTTTGGCTCAGCTACCATGGTCAAATTTATGTTTGTTTCTTGCCTCACTTCTCAAAAGAATATATAAATCATATTGTCATTGTTTCCTTATTATATCGTCATTATTTTTTGGTTTCTTAGAAGAATACAGGTCATAAGTCTTCTTCCCCACCTCACTGAAGTCAGTCTCCAAAAGGTGAAAAGGATGTCCCAAAACACAGTGGTATTTTTTATTCTGATTTTTTTTTCTACATTGCATTTACTGCCTTTCCTCTACCCCCATGAGTAACATATGCTCATTTTAAGTAAAAGCAGAAAATACAGAATAAAAACTCTACCTCTTGGACATAAAACTCTATTACCTTGTGCTATGTATATTTCCAGAGCTTTTCAGTGCCAACATATGAATTTAAAAATAAAACTAAACCAGAAATACAATGATACTATGTATGCTATTTTGTATACTTAAAAAAACCTTAATACATTACAAGATTTTTCAAGATCAACAGAAAACTTTTCAGTCTTCTTGTCCCCTCTTTCCATTAGTCCTCACCTAATCTCCATGTTTAGCATCAAAGAGTAACTGAAGAGAACAACAGCGTCTCCTTCTATCATACCAGCCTACCCTTACGCCACTTGTTTTCCCAGTCAAAACTTCTATGTCCTGTATTTTACCAGTCAGAACTTCTTACTACAGTGGATAAAATGCAGCTGTAAGTGTTCAGAATAAAAGATTTTTAAGATAAATATTAAAATAGCACTCATAAACCTAACCTTTTTCTTACAAGGTCAGTGATCAGAATCTACTGTTACTTGAGTCAGTCTCATCACAATAAATGATTCTAGTGTTTAAAGATGGTGTGCAAGCCAATCAATTGATTTGGTGCTCAAAGAGAAATCTGAAAACAATACTCTTTTTCAATTTAGGAGGAAAGCTAGCTGGTTTAAGCTTATTGAGATGGTATTATTTTTCTGATGTGGCTTATAAATATGGCTACCTATACTGTACTTCATGAATAATCTAAGAGATTTTCAGGTTTAATTTTGACTGTACTTAGGTTTTTCCCACCAGATTGAGAATCTATCCCAGCATAAGATTTATTTCCGCTATAGTTCCTGAACACACCATTTCCTTTTATATCACATTTATGCCAGTGGTCCATCAATAATGATGCTGTCTGATGTAATTACAGGTTATCTTATAATATCAATTAAACGATAATGACCACATATGCTCATCTCTTAGCTTCTATTCACCTTAATTGGTGATATACTTTAAAATGAAGCTTAATCAGGAACCAGGCTGCTCAACTAAGGATAAATTTCGACTTCTTCAGTTAAAAGTGTTGTGAAGTCTTTTAAAGTAAATAAATGAATAGTAATCATTACAAGTATTCACAAAGATTAGCGTTTTCCCATTTTCTAACTTATAATAAAAATAAAAGACAAAATCTTTAACAGGCCAACAAACAGGTTTGATTAAACAAACATACTCATAATCTGGCTTCTTTGGTATGAATATGTCTTGTGTATCATCTTCCATGTGTTGTAAGTCAGCATAGAGGTCTACAGTTCCACTGCAATTAAAATTTCCTTGAATACTTTGGCTGTATTGTTGAAGACGCTTCCATAAGTCATTATAAAGACGCAATAATTTAGGGTATTCTCCTTCAAATGCCTGTTTCAAAAACATAGAAGCTGCCAAGCAAAACAATAAAATGATTAGATAAATGATAAAAAAATTAAATGTAGCAAATAAAAATTTCTTTTGTATGTGAAGATGGTGCCAGAAATAGCCTATACTATAGGACAAACCAAAGATGTGTTCTAATAAGGTCTTTCAAAATAATGCCAGTAACAGTAATTTTCCTCCCAGACCACTTACTGCACGTGATATGTGGACCATATATTTTGAAACTTAATCTATAAGGAAATAGACAAATCAACAATTACAGTTGAAGATTTTCTTTCTCTCAGTAAATGATAAAACAAGTACACAGAAAATCAGTAATTGACATCTATAGAATACTTTATCCAAAACAGCAAAGTAGCCATTATTTTCAAGTACACATGAAACATTTACCAAAATCAACGATTTCTGATAGAAACAGTCTAAATAAATTTAAAAGGTTCCAAGTCATACAAAGTATAAAAACCAAAACAGTTTTAGATTAGAAATCAGTAACAGAAATATTTTTAAAATCCTGGAAATTGTGGTTTTGATTTCCATTTTGCTGATGATTAGTGATGCTGAGCATCTTTTCACGTACCTGTTAGCCATCTATCTGTTGTCTTTGGAAAAATGTCTACTCAGATCCTTTGCCCATTTTTTAACGGGATAATTTGATGTTTTGCTATGAGTTGTATGGGTTCTATGTATATATTAGATATAAACCCATATACCTGCAAATCAGGTATATGATTTGCAAATATTTTTTCCCATTCAGTAGGCTGCCCTTTCGTTCTGTTGATGATTTCTTTTGCTGTACAGAAGCTTTTTTGTTTGATATAGTCCCACTTGTTTATTTTTCCTTTTGTTGCCTTTGCTTTTGGAGTCAAATTCGAAAGAAAATCACAATGAGATATGACTATATACCTGTTAGAATGGCAAAAATTTTAAAAAAATCAAATGTTGGTGAGGATAGAGGAACTGAAACTCTTGTATACTGTTGGCAGAATGGAGAAATTGTATTATCATTCTGCAAAACAGCCTAGCATTTTCTTAAACTGTTAAAGATATACCCACCACATGGTCAAACTATTCCTCTTCTACATGTTTATCCAACAGAAAAAAAGTATATGTCCATATACAGACTTCTATATGAACATTCAAAGCACCTTTATTTGTAATAGCCCCAAACTGGAAACAACCCAAATGTCCATCAACAAGTGAATGCATACACAAACTATAGTATATCTGCACAATGGAATACTATCCAGAAGTAAATACATAATACAATATGGATGAATCTAAAAACAATCATGCTGCATGAAAGACAAATAAGAATACACAATACATGCTGTATCATTCAATCTGTACACAGCTCTAGGAAAGGTAAACCAATAGATAGTGACAAAACCTGGTCAGAATTTGCCTGGGGAAGAAGAAAGGAGATGGCGGGGAGAGGAATTACAAAGGGGTACATGGAAACTTTTGCAGGTGAGAAATACATTCACTGATCTTGAGTCGTGATGCTTTCATGGGTGTGCATATGTGTCAAAACTTACCAAACTGTACACTTTATGTTCAGTTTACTGTATACCAATTATACTCTAGTAAAGCTGTTTAAAAAAAAAATCTTGGAGAGGACTTCTGTGAAATCTCTCCTTGCTGATGAAGAGGCCATTCACCATGGCCTGAGTGTCCCCACACATTCTTGCAAGTTATGTCAATGCGAGGCCCTGGTTGCTCTTCATCCAGGCCATTTATCAGGTTTGCATTTGTAACAAGCAACCTTGAAACATGAGGTAACTTTGCCCTGCACACAAAGAGCAGGCTTGCTTACTGCTTATGGCAAAAGCTGTAGATTGTCCAAGCTTAAAGTTCTCACCTGTGACACAAACTCACAGCATACGTACCATTCACATGGGCCCAAACTGTGCTTCCCCAGGAGGCCTGGAGGCATGGGGAACCAACATACAAATATGCCCGTACTCACGTGGCTTGCTATGCTGCGAGTAATAAAGTTCTGCTCTGACCCAGGAGTCTCATGTCTTCTGACAATATTCAGAACATTTTGGCAGGCTAGCCTTTTTAAGTAGGGTTAAAAATCTCAGATCCTTCACGGTTCTTGAACTCCTCTAATCTAAATCATATTCCTTTTGTTATATTCTCATAACACTCTGTTCTTTGTCTTCTTTGCATTTACCACAATTTCTAATTTTACTTGTTTAAAGTATGTTTCCCCTACTTGACCGTAAACTCCATGAGGACAAGGACAATACTTGTTTTCTTCAATGCATATTTGGTACTTAACACAGTGCCTGAAATAGTAGAAATTAAATAAATATTTCTTAATGATAAACTAAGTTTTGCTTTTTAATGGACAGTATACTCACTTTCACAGAAATCTTATCTGTATAGAACAAATCACTGCTGAGGGTTTCAGAGAGCTGAACTTTGACTATACTGTCTCAGTAAATGTGACTGACTAATCAATTCTAAGATACTTAAGTCAAACATATTTAAAGCTTACAAATATATATTGTGGTAAATCCCGAAGCTAAATTCTACCTTACTTTCTTCTATAAGTGGTTATCAAGTATTCACATCAATTACCTATAAACCTGATTATAATCAATTATTTTTTTGATAAATGTAGAACATACACTGCACATCTTAATAATCTAAGAAATCATTTATAGATAGAAAATGACAGTTACTAATTCCCAGTTACTTAGTAATTCATTACTCAGAGCATGCCCTGTGTGAGCAACTCTTCTTTTTGAGTAATAACTAGTGATTCCAACACAGCACTAACATGAAGATGAAATTCATCTTTATTCCAGTACCTTCTTTTATGATGATTTCTCCATAGCAATGAACACTATAAGAAATTATTTATTAGTTTGTGTTGATCATGTTCCTCCTTTAGAATGCAAGTTTAATGAAAACAGGGATATTACTTGACTTGTCTCTGTATTTCCTTTACCTAGAGTAACGCCAGGCACTGAATTATTGCATGAACAAATGAACTGAAAAAAGAATGAAGAGGGGTCTAGGTATGGAATTAAATCACTTCTCCAGATTCTAACAGTCTAGACTTAATTGCCTCACTACCCCCAGACCCCCTGGTTCAACTCTGATGTTTGCGTAATCCCAGAGTTGCAGCACACACAGCTCTTGCCTTAGTCTTGAGCAGCTGTGCTAAATATCAGCCTGTATATATGCTTCTGCCACTGCATCTCCCTGTGTGAAGACTGAATACCTCATCTCTCAGCCACTAACTGGGGTCCTGACCAAGAATAGGCATCACTCCTTAAAACTCCCACCAACCTTCAGACAACCAAATTCTGGTCAATGTAAAAACTGGAAGGTAGGGCTTCCCTGGTGGCGCAGTGGTTGAGAGTCCGCCTGCCGATGCAGGGGATGCGGGTTCGTGCCCTGGTCTGGGAAGATCCCACATGCCGCGGAGCGGCTGGGCCCATGAGCCATGGCCGCTGAGCCTGCGCGTCCGGAGCCTGTGCTCCGCAACGGGAGAGGCCACAACAGTGAGAGGCCTGTGTACCTCAAAAAAAAAAACTGGAAAGTAGATTTATCCACTCAAAACATATTTGTTGAACATTTACTATATGCTAAGTACTGTTGTAAATGTTGCATATGCAGCAGTGAACAAAATAAGCAGAGTTCCTACCCATGAGGAGTTTATATTCTAGTGAAGGAGAAAGACAATAAACAAATCAGTATGCAACATAATGTCAGGCAGTGTTAAGTGCTTTAAAGAATAATAAAGCAAGGTTAGAGAACAGATAGTGATAGGGAGTCGTAGTCTATTTACTGCAGACAGGGAGGGCCTCTCTAAGTGAAGCAAGGATATGACCCATCTGGATATCTGGGGAAAGAATGATTCAGATGGAAGAAACAGCAAATGCAAAGGACTTTAGGTAGGTTATCCCAGTAGAGGCCGCTGCTCTTATTTTAGCAACTTGTCAAGCTCTTTAGATACCTTGACCTGAGAGGGTCAGCCTCCACACCTAGGTTGAGTCCCTCTTTTTTAAGTACATTGCTACTCATTTCTAGTTCACTCCTTTCCTAACTGGCTCAATTCCCAATAAAAACTGTCAGCCTTGCACATAAATCACCTAGCACTATGAAAGTAAAGGAGGCTAGTAATATACTGGGTTTAGTATGTCTTGGAAAATATTATCTGCTTCATAATTGAATTAGGTATCTATTGCTACATAAGAACTTGCCACATATGTAGCTGTTTATTTTTAAAAACACTCATTTATTAAACCCATAGTTTCTGTGGGTCAGAGGTACTGGGTCCTCTGCTTCAGGGTCTCTAACAAGGCTGTAATCAAATTGCCAGCCATGGCTGGAGTCTCATCTGAAGGTTCAACTGGGGAAGGATATGATGCCAAGCTCATGTGGTTGTTGCCAGGATTCAGTTCCCTATGAAATGAACTGGATTTAGGGTCTCAGTTCCTAGCTTGCTGTTGGCAAGGGGTCAATCTTAGTTCCTCGCAAAGTGGACCTCCCCAATATGGCTGCTTATCTCATCAAAGCTTGTAATCCATGAAGGCAATAGAGAGAGCTTGCTAGCAACATGGAAGTTATGATCTTATGTTACCTAATCACACAGACACATCCCCCTTGCATATTCTATACCTATAGAAGGTATACCTAAGCAGGTTGTACCTGTACTCAAGGGGAAGAGATTATAGAAGGGTGTAAATGCCAGGAGGCAGGGATCACTGGGGACCATCTTAGAATCTACCTGCTCCAATAAAATGAACCATACTTTATTCACATCAACAAAAATTATATAAAAGTCAAATATGAGGGCCATACAGCAGTCTGATAAACAGCTACTTTTCAAATACTGATATATTATAGACTATATTACTCCTTCCTAATTAAGACAGTTTCATATTAAAAAAAACCTGTTTAAAATGTTGAAAAAACAGAAATAGTTTTCTAGAAAAAACTAGAAATAGTTCAGAAGTAAATTAAAGTACTGGAGTGAAATATGGCTAAGTCAGTTGTACCCAAGTTAATGAGTTTTCCTATTACTCATAAAAAGAACTTTTCCTATCGAGTCCCAGAAATCTACTATGGTCCAAGACATATATTAAAAGCAAATGAATATTTATATGAACTAAAATTGACTGTAAATAATTTTATTGAGGATTAATATGCCTTCTGATTTAATTTTTAAATTATGATTTAATAAAACTAAAATCAGAATAGAAAAGAGACCTTTTTAAAACTCAAAGAAATCCCATTTAAGATGAACAGAAATTAAAATTCAAGTTTTAAATGGAAAATCTGATCAAAGCCTAAAGCATTAAACTTTGAATGAAGAATCTGAGTTAAAACACACACACACACACAAAACCTAAGATTAGCCACTTACAAACTATATACACAAATTATATATACACACACACATAATTAGGATGGAATAACTGTCTGAAAATAACTGGCTATGGTCCCTAGGAAGTTTCTTAGGTTTTGTTTTGTTTTTTCATAATAGCAGCACAAAGTCATGGAATCCAATACCAACTGGGTATGCTATGGTGGTATTCTATACCACAACCTTTCCTTTTAGCAGGAATATAAAGCATACACATTCTCCTCCAACTTCTTAACTAGTTAACCTTGAATGCACTTATGATATGAAGATGACCACCCTTGTTATCTCACAATAAAAATAACAGTCACAACAAAAATAAAGGTCACCTTCAACTTCTTACCCGCGATTCCCCTATAAATGTTTCTAGTCTTCAACTAGAACAACTGTCCATTCTATGCAAGACTAATTCTTCAACTTCCATGCTTAATCTCATCCCATTTCATCTCCTCCAAGACTATTATTCTCTTCTGTATTTTCAGCTTCCAATCAATTAAAAAGATCGAACATGCTCTCATTGTATTAAAAAAAACAAAAATACAAATAACATGGCAAATGCTTCCCCTTGATCCTTTAACAGTTTACTTGTAGCCGTTGCCCTGTCACCCCTTGCAAGTGTAGTCTACACACACCTCCTTGCCTCCTCCAGGCTGCAACCAGACTTCCAACTGCCACAGTGCTATGGAAACTGTTTTGGGAAAAGTTACAGTATCATTCTGACTGACAAAAACAGTGGGTACTTTTCTAATCTCCTCTCACTGGATCGCTGTTGATGACTCTCTCCTTTGTGAAACTCTCCATAATCCCATTCTCTCCAGGGTTTTCTACTCTACTGATTTGTTTTTCTTACTCTTTGTTGACTTCTTTCCTCTGCCTTAAATATTTTCCTTGAAACTTAAAAAAACTGTTACTATAGAATTGAAACATATAATATGAAGAGAACCTCTACATATCCATAACTTATCAACTTGATCTTGTTTTATCTATAACCCTACCCAATCCTCCTCCACTACTGCCAGCTATTTTGAAGCAAATTACAAACATCATGTCATCCATAAATATTTCAGCATGTATCTCTGATAGTAAAGACTATTTTAAAAAAAATAACCATAGTTCTCCTATCACACTTTACAAAATTAACAATCAGCGATCGCATATACATGATAGACCTGTGATTTTTTTCTTTTTGGTTTGTATGATTTAGGACCCATAAATAGTCCATATATTATAATTAGTTGATATATCATCAAGCCCCATCTATCGTTCCTCTCTTTCCTTTTATTCCTTTTAATTCTTTATTTAAGAAACTGGGTCATATATCCTATACAGCTTCCCACAGTGTGGATTCTGCTGATTGCACCCTCTGATCCCTGTATTTACTGTAGATTATCAGCTGGATCTAAAACAGTACATTTCAACCTTGGCTGCATATTGAAACAACTCTGGAAGCTTAAAAAGATCCTGGTGCTTGGGTTTCACCCCAGAGACTTTAATGTAATTGCAGTCTAGGCTTTGAGATTTTTTTTTTTTTTTTTTTTGCGGTACACGGGCCTCTCACTGTTGTGGCCTCTCCCGTTGCGGAGCACAGGCTCCGGACGCGCAGGCTCAGAGGTCATGGCTCACAGGCCCAGCTGCTCTGCAGCATGTGGGATCTTCCTGGACCAGGGCACGAACCCGTGTCCCCTGCATCAGCAGGCGGACTCTCAACCACTGCGCCACCAGGGGAGCCCTAGGCTTTGAGATTTTTAAACATACTCCAAGTGATTCTAATGTGCAACCAAGTTGAAAACCACTGCAATAGATAAGAGATTTGATCTGATTCCAGGGTCAATAATTTCCGGTAAGCCTACTGCATATGTAGCATATGAACTGGTGTACCATTTACCTTTTTTATATTAACAGTCTATTAATAATCATTGCCCAGATCTACTAAGAGACTGCAAAATGAAGATACTGTAACATTCTTTGTACATTTATTACAGGTGATATTTTTATAAATAAAAACTTATGAAATCAATTATTCAGTTTCTCTGAGATACCGTTTGTAGGAAAGGCAGGAAAAATGTTTTTCTTTCCCCTTTATTTACCACTTTTCAAAGTAAGGAGTAGTATCATCAAGGGTAAGCAATAAGTATTTCTTCACTTACATCATTATGAATTCATGGATTTAGATGTACATGATGGATTTAAATCACTTGTGATTGTTATCCTTATTGATGTTAAATTTATTCCTTCTCTGGTAGATTATCCATTCAAATTGCTTCCTGAGTCCTATTAACTCAATCCTAATAGGCTTGGTCTTCATATCTTCCTTGCTTTCTAGTATATGGGGTTACAAAATTATCCTGCACATTTCTTGCCCCAGACCGAAAATCAGTCATTTCTCCAAGGACCTTTAATTTCTTTTAATGGGAAATCAACTTTTAAAACCACAGCATCGGTGTCAGAAGGGTTCAGTACTAATGAAACGGTCACTATTTCTACGGCTTTTCAGTAGACAGAGCTATGAAATGTATGCAAATCAAATAATATATATATGTATTTTAATATCTTTATTGGAGTATATTGCTTTACAATGTTGTGTTAGTTTCTGTTGTATAACAAAGTGAATCAGCTATATGTATACACATATATCCCCATATCCCCTCCGGCTTGTGTCTCCCTCCCACCCTCCCTATCCCACCTGTCTAGGTGGTCACAAAGCACAGAGCTGATCTCCCTGTGCTATGCAGCTGCTTCCCATTAGCTATCTATTTTACATTTGGTAGTGTATACATGTCAGTGCTACTCTCTCACTTTGTTCCAGCTTACCCTTCCCCCTCCCCGTGTCCTCAAGCCCATTCTCTACGTCTGTGTCTTTATTCCTGTACTGACCGTAGGTTCCTCAGAACCATTTTTTTTTTAGATTCCATATATATGTGTTAGCATACGGTATTGGTTTTACTCTTTCTGACTTACCTCACTCTGTATGACACACTCTTGGTCCATACACTTCACTACAAAAAACTCAATTTCGTTTCTTTTTATGGCTGAATAATATTCCAATGTATATATGTGCCACATCTTCTTTACACAATCGTCTGTCGATGGACACTTCGGTGGCTTCCATGTCCTGGCTATTGTAAATAGAGCTGCAATGAACATTGTGGTACATGACTCTTTTGGAATTATGGTTTTCTCAGGGTATATGCCCAGCAGTGGGATTGCTGGGCCGTACAGCAGTTCTGTTTTTAGTTTCTAAGGAACCTCCATACAGTTCTCCATAGTGGCTGTGTAAATTTACATTCCTACCAAAACGGCAAGAGGGTTCCATTTTCTCCACACCCTCTCCAGCATTTATTGTTTGTAAATTTTTTGATGATGGCCATTCTGACAGGTGTGAGGTGATACCTCATTGTAGTTTTGATTTGCATTTCTCTAATGATTAGTGATGATGAGCACCCTTTCATGTGTTTGTTGGCAATCTGTATATCTTCTCTGGAGAAATGTCTATTTAGGTCTTCTGTCCATTTTTGACTGCATTGTTTGTTTTTTGGATATTGAGCTGCATGAGCTGCTTGTATGTTTTGGAGATTAATCCTTTGCCAGTTGCCTCATTTACAACTATTTTCTCCCATACTGAGGGTTGTCTTTTCGTCTTGTTTATGGTTTCCTTTGCTGTGCAAAAGCTCTTACGTTTCATTAGGTCCCATTTGTTTGTTTTCATTTCCATTTCTCTAGGAGGTGGGTCAAAAAGGATCTTGCTGTGATTTATGTCACAGAGTGTTCTGCCTATGTTTTCCTCTAGGAGTTTTATACTGTCTGCATTACAATAAGGTCTTTAATCCATTTTGAGTTTATTTTTGTGTATGCTGTTAAGGAGTGTTCTAATTTCATTCTTTACACATAGCTGTCCAGTTTTCACAGCACCACTTATTGAAGAGGCTGTCTTTTCTCCACTGTATATTCTTGCCTACTTTATCAAATATAAGGTGACCGTATGTGCGTGGGTTTATCTCTGGGCTTTCTATCCTCTTCTGTTGATCTATATTTCTGTTTTTGTGCCAGTACCATATTGTCTTGATTACTGTAGCTTTGTAGTATAAGCTGAAATCAGGAAGCCTGATTCTTCCAGCCTCATTTTTTGTTCTCAAGATTACTTTGGCTATTCGGGGTCTTTTGTGCTTCCATACACATTCTGAATTTTTTGTTCTAGTTCTGTGAAAAATGCCATCAGTAGTTTGATACAGATTGCACTGAATCTGTAGATTACTTTGGGTAGTAGAGTCATTTTCACAATGTTGATTCTTTCAATCCAAGAACATGGTATATCTCTCCATGCGTTTGTATCATCTTTAATTTCTTTCATCAGTGTCTTATAGTTTTCTGCATACAGGTCTTTCGTCTCCCTAGGTAGGTTTATTCATAGGTATTTTATTCTTTGTGTTGCAATGGTAAATGGGAGTGTTTCCTTAATTTCTCTTTCAGATTTTTCTTTACTAGTGTACAGGAATGCCAGAGATTTCTGTGCATTAATTTTGTATGCTGCTACTTTACAAAATTCATTGATTAGTCCTACTAGTTTTCTGGTAGCATGTTTAGGATTCTCTATGTATAGTATCACGTCATCTGCAAACACTGACAGTTTTACTTCTTCTTTTCTGATTTGGATTCCTTTTATTTCTTTTTCTTCTCTGATTGCTGTGGCTAAAACTTCCAAAACTATGTTGAATAACAGTGGTGAGAGTGGGCAACCTTGTCTTGTTCCTGATCTTAGTGGAAGTGGCTTCAGTTTTTCACCATTGAGAACGATGTTGGCTGTGGGTTTGTCATATGTGGCCTTTATTATGTTGAGGAAAGTTCCATCTATGTCTGCCTTCTGGAGGGTTTTTACCATAAATCGGTGTTGAATTTTGTCAAAAGCTTTTTCTGCACCTACTGAGATGATCATATGGTTTTTCTCATTCAATCTGTTAATATGGTGTATCACATTGATTGATCTGCATATATTGAAGAATCCTTGCATTCCTGGGATAAACCCCACTTGATCATGGTACATGATCCTTTTAATGTGCTGTTGGATTATGTTTGCTAGTATTTTGTTGAGGATTTTTGCATCTATGTTCATCAGTGATATTAGCCTGTAGTTTTCTTTTTTGTGACATCTTTGTCTGGTTTTGGTATCAGGGTGATGGTGGCCTTGTAGGATGAGTTTGGGAGTGTTCCTCCCTCTGCTATATTTTGGAAGAGTTTGAGAAGGATAGGTGTTAACTCTTCTCTAAATGTTTGACAGATTCGCCTGTGAAGCCATCTGGTCCTGGGCTTTTGTTTGTTGGAAGATTTTTAATCACAGTTTCAATTTCAGTGCTTGTGACTGGTCTCTTTATATTTTCTATTTCTTCCTGGTTCAGTCTCAGAATGTTGTGCCTTTCTAAAATTTGTCCATTTCTTCCAGGTTGTCCATTTTACTGGCATATAGGTGCTTGCAGTGATCTCTCATGATCCTTTGTATTTCTGCAGTGTCAGCTGTTACTTCTCCTTTTTCATTTCTAATTCTGGTGATTTGAGTCTTTTCCCTATTTTTCTTGATGAGTCTAGCTAACCGTTTATCAAATTTTGTTTATCTTCTCAAAGAACCAGCTTTTAGTTTTATTGATCTTTGTTATTGTTTCCTTCATTTCTTTTTCATTTATTTCTGATCTGGTGTTTATGACTTCTTTCCTTCTGCTAACTTTGGGGGGTTTTTTTGGTGGTTGTTCTTTCTCTAATTGCTTTAGGTGTAAAGTTAAGTTGTTTGAGATGTTTCTTGCTTCTTGAGGTAGGACTGTATTCCTATAAACTTCCCTCTTAGAACTGCTTTTGCTGTATCCCATAGGTTTTGGATCACCGTGTTTTCACTGTCACTTGTTTCTAGGTATTTTCTGATTTCCTCTTTGATTTCTTCAGTGATCTCTTGGTTATTTAGTAGCGTATTGTTTAGCCTCCATGTGTTTGTATTTTTTACAGTTTTTTTCCTGTAATTGATATCTACTCTCATAGCATCACGGTTGGAAAAGATACTTGATATGATTTCAATTTTCTTATATTTACGAAGACCTGATTTGTTACGTAAGATATGATCTCTCCTGGAGAATGTTCCATGAGCACTTGAGAAGAAAGTGTATTCTGTTGTTTTTCGATGGAATGTCCTATAAATATCCATTAAGTCCATCTTGTTTAATGTAACATTTAAAGCTTGTGTTTCCTTATTTATTTTCCTGTTTGGATGATCTGTCCATTGGTGAAAGTGGGGTGTTAAAGCCCCCTATTATTACTGTGTTACTGTCAATTTCCCCTTTTATGGTTGTTAGCATTTGCCTTATGTATTGAGGTGCTATGTTGGGTGCATAAATATTTACATTGTTATATCTTCTTCTTGGATTGATCCCTTGATCATTATGTAGTGTCCTTCTTTATCTCTTGTAATAGTCTTTATTTTTTTTTATTTTTATTTTTTTTGTGGTATGCGGGCCTCTCACCGTTGTGGCCTCTCCCATTGCGGAGCACAGGCTCCGGACGCGCAGGCTCACGGCCATGGATCACGGGTCCAGCCACTCCGCGGCATGTGGGATCTTCCCGGACCGGGGCACGAACCCATGTCCCCTGCATCGGCAGGCAGACTCTCAACCACTGCGCCACCAGGGAAGCCCAATAGTCTTTATTTTAAAGTCTATTTTGTCTGATATGAGAATTGCTACTCCAGCTTTCTTTTTTCATTTGCATGGAGTATCTTGTTCTAATACCTCACTTTCAGTCTGCACGTGTCCCTAGGTCTGAAGTGGGTCTCTTGTAGACAGCATATATATGGGTCTTGTTTTGCATCCATTCAGCCAGTCTATGTCTTTTGCTTGGAGCATATTTAATCCATTTACATTTAAGGTAATTATCGTTATGTATGTCCCTATTACCATTTTCTTAATTGTTTTGGGTTTGTTATTGTAGGTCTTTTCCTTGTCTTGTGTTTCCTGCCTAGAGAAGTTCCTTTAGCATTTGTTGTAAAGCTCGTTTGGTGGTGCTGAATTCTCTTCATTTTTGCTTGTCTGTAAAGGTTTTAATTTCTCCATCAAATCTGAATGAGATCCTTGCTGGGGAGAGTAATCTTGGTTGTAGGTTTTTCCCTCCATCACTTTAAACATGTCCTGCCACTCCCTTCTGGCTTGCCAAGTTTCTGTTGAAAGATTAGTTGTTAATCTTATGGGGATTCCCTTGTATGTTATTGTTGCTTTTCCCTTGCTGCTTTTAATATGTTTTCTTTGTATTTAATTTTTGATAGTTTGATTAATATGTGTCTTGGAGTGTTTCTCCTTGGATTTAGTCTGTATGGGACTCTCTGTGCTTCCTGGACTTGATTAACTATTTCCTTTCCCATATTAGGGAATTTTTCAAGTATAATCTCTTCAAATATTTTCTCAGTCCCTTTCTTTTTCTCTGCTTCTCTGGGACCCCTATAATTCAAATGTTGGTGTGTTTAATGTTGTCCCAGAGGTCTCTGAGACTGTCATGAATTCTTTTCATTCTTTCTCGTTTACTGCTCTCTGCGGTAGTTACTTCCACTATTTTACCTTCCAGGTCACTTATCTGTTCTTCTGCCTCAGTTATTCTGCTATTAATTCCTTCTTGAGTATTTTTAATTTCATTTACTGTGTTGTTCATCATTGTTTGCTTGCTCTTTAGTTCTTCTAGGTCCTTGTTAAACTTTTCTTGTATTTTCTCCATTCTATTTCCAAGATTTTGTGTCATTTTTACTATCATTACTCTGAATTCTTTTTCAGGTAGACTGCCTATTTCCTCTTCATTTGTTTGGTCTGGTGGGTTTTTACTTTGCTCCTTCATCTGCTGTGTATTTCTCTGTCTTATTTTGTTTAACATACTGTGTTTGGGGTCTCCTTTTTGCAGGCTGCAGGTTTATAGGTCCTACTGTATTTGGTGTCTGCCCTCAGTGGGTAAGGTTGGTTCAGTGGGTTGTGTAGGTTTCCTGGTGGAGTGGACTGGTGCTTGTGTTCTGGTGGATGAGGCTGGATCTTGTCTTTCTGTAGGCAGGACCACATCTGGTGGTGTGTTTTGGGGTGTCTGTGAACTTAGTATGATTTTAGGCAGCGTCTCAGCTAATGGGTGGGGTTGGGTTCCTGTCTTGCTAGTTGTTTGGCATGGGGTGTCCAGCACTGGCACCTGCTTGTCGTTGGGTGGAGCTGGGTCTTAGCATTGAGACGAAGATCTCTGGGAGAGCTCTCGCCGACTGATATTACGTGGCGTCCGGAGGTCTCTGGTGGTCCAATGTCCTGAACTTGGCTCTCCCACCTCAGAGGCTCAGGCCTGATACTTGGCCGGAGCACCAAGACCATGTCAGCCACACAGCTTACATGTAAGTGGGTTAAATTCTCCAATCCAACGGCACAGGGTGGCCAGCCTTCTGTGCTCCGCTTGGTCTTCCAACCGGGCATTGTCCTCCGTGCCTGGTCAATATGGATAGTCTGCTTAGGATCCAGGTCCAGCTGCATTCCCTAGCATCTAGAAGAAGCAGCCATCGTCCCCATCCTCTCCTATCCCTGCCGCAACTTGTCACCAAATAATATATTTTTAAAGAAAAAATACCTTATCAGTTGATCTCACCCATTTCTATATGTTGTTTCACCTATGCTGAAAATCCAGACTCAGTTTGATACCAACATGATTATTTATTTACGCCACACCACACAAACAACTGTCTGAATATAACAATAACAATACTATCGATAACATGGTTATGGAAAAGAGGTAATGTGTTTTTTGGGAAGTTCTTGTTATCCTATAAGTATATCCCAGTAGGGCTATAAAAAATCATTACTGTGGGGCTTCCCTGGTGGTGCAGTGGTTGAGAGTCCGCCTGCCGATGCGGGGGACACGGGTTCGTGCCCCGGTCCGGGAAGATCCCACATGCCGCAGAGCAGCTGGGCCCGTGAGCTATGGCCGCTAAGCCTGCGCGTCCGGAGTCTGTGCTCCGCAACAGGAGAGGCCACAACAGTGAGAGACCCGCATACCACAAAAAAAAAAATAATAATAATAATTACTGCGTTTAAAAGTAAAGTAGTCATAAAATAGATAAACAACAAGGACCTACTACTGCTGTATAGCACAGGGAACAATATTCAATACCTTGTAATAACCTATAATGGAAAAGAATCTGAAAAAGAATATATATATTCAGTTATATACATATAACCGAATCACTGTGCTGTAGACCTGAAACTAACACAACCTTATAATTTAAATATACTTCAATTTAAAAAAGAGGTTTTAAAAAAAAGAAAGTAAAGTAGTCAAATGAGTAAAGTAAAAAGTCAAATGAAAGACTGCCTCTCTGTGTGGTTATGCCACCAACTGGACACATTATTGTATTAATATTTTACTTTTAATTTTTAGTAATTTCTTCTTTCATTTTAATTTTGTTTTATAACTATATAAAATATTTATATAAGTTCAAAACTAAATCTCCACAACAAAGTATACTCATAGAAGTCTAGGTTCCATCCCTGTCCTCTCCTATGTATTCTTTACACACTCCCTCCCCCAACTACTGGTAACCATTTTGTTCTGGATTTTATGGTTTATCCTTCTATTTGTTAAAAATATGGGCCAAGGGCTTCCCTGGTGGTGCAGTGGTTGGGAGTCCGTCTGCCGATGCAGGGGATGTGGGTTCGTGCCCCAGTCCGGGAAGACCCCATGTGCCGCAGAGCGGCTGGGCCCGTGAGCCTGCACGTCCAGAGCCTGTGCTCCACAACGGGAGAGGCCACAACAGTGAGAGGCCCGCATATCGCAAAAAAAAAATATATATATATATATGGGCCAAAATGTGTATTTACTTATACCACTCCCTTTCTTATTAGCACACTGTAGACATATTTCTCTATAACTTGGAGATTGCTCCATAGTAGTATAAAAAGATATTCCTCATTCCTTCTTTTTTCTTTCTCATTCCTTTTTATAGCTGCATGGCATTCCATTCTATGGATGCACCATAGTTTGTTTACCTAATCCCCTAGTGATGAACATTTGGGCTGTTTTCAGTTTTTTTTCCAAATAATGATGCAATGAACAGCCTTGTGAATATGTCTCTTCATGCTTTTCCTAGTTCATTTATGGAATACATCCTTAGAAGTAGAGTTGCCGAGTAAAAAAGCAACTGCTTACATAATTTTGTTAGATACTTATATACTTTGTTAGGTAATTTTGTTAGAAACTCCCCTCTATAAGGTTTGTATGCTAATTAGCATTGCATTAGAGTGACTATTTTCTCATAAGTTTGCCATGTGTTATCAAACTTTTTTTTACTTTTTTGCTAGTTTGATAGATGAGAAATGGTGTTTCTGTATACTTTTATTTTGCATCTTTCTATTTATAGGTGACACTGAGCATCTTTTACAAATGCTTAAGAGATACCTACACTTTTTTTGGCAGGGTTGTTGGCCTTTTTCTTCTTATTTTAGAAGCTTTTTATATATTAGTGATACTAACTCCTTTTCTTTGATATAAGTTATAAATATTTTTCTAGTTTGTCATTGTCATTTTATTTTGCTTAAGGGTTTCTTTGCCATGTAAATTTTTTAACATAATCAAATTATCAATCTTTTCATCACTGCTTCTGGATATTAAATCAGAGAAGCTGCTTGTTCACTTGTGTTCCTTCTGGCACTTGAATGGTTTCATATTTCACATTTAATTCTTTGATCCACTTGGAATTTACCCTGCTATGTGAGCAAAGTGGGGATTTTTTTTCTCTTAGCTCTTTTTATCTCTATCTCCTCTTCAACTCTAAGCACTTTATTCATTTCCATAACTACTGGATCACTTTTATCCATTCAACAAATCTCCATGGAAGATTTAATTAAATATCTTAGTCTCATATTTGCTTTCTTCTTTTACCTCAGTGAAAACTGCTTCATAGTTTATAACTAATGATATAAAATGCTCACTGTAAAAAATCAAATAAAGGCATAAGGAAAAAAGTAAATGTTACCTGGAATTCTATTATCCTACAATAATCATGCTAACATTTTTTCACCATGCTTCTGAGTCCCTGTTTATCACATATATATACTGTTGTTTGTGTTCTAAAAGTACTTCATATTTTAGGGTCTCATTTACCTTATAAGTGTTTACTATTTTTTTAACGAGAAGTATTTTTATTTGACAGATTGGTTTTCTCCTCAGATTTTCTAATACTTAAAGCCTTTGATATTAACACTTTAGGGATCCATTTCAACAGGATGTTTATTTTGTATTAAGCACTGCGCTATGTGATAGGAATGTAATATGGAATAGAAGTACACAGAGACGCTTTCTCTAGAGCCTAATGGGAGATACAGCGAGGCAAGGAGGTGAGCCAGTACAATGCAGTGGGGTAAGGACTGAAACTGGGAACATGTCAGAGTTTTGTGGGAGCAGATAGAGGATATCATACCCATATTTGAGTGTGTGTATGGGGAAGGAGGCGTCAAGGAACACTTTATTTCTAAAGTGAGAATGGAAAGATGAGTGTGACTTTTCCAGATGAACCGGGGATATAGACATGTGTTTCAGGTATTTGTAAATACTGAGAAGAAGGAGGGTGATTCATTCAGGAACAAAAGCTCAAGGACAGAAATTTTAAAAATTAAAAAGGAAAGAAATGATTGCTAAAGAGAGGAAGGGACCAGAGAAGTCAGGTTGGGACTGTATCCTGAGAGTAACAGGGGTAAGAAGAGTGGAAGAAGAAGAGTTGTTAAGACCAGTGTTCCCATCTTAACAACTAAAGAAGCCAGAGATATTGTTTAAAATTCAGGCTTGCCCCATTCAGAGAACCTCTGCTGGACAAGAGGGAAACTGGAAAAGCTTTCAGTGGTTCGTGGAACTGGAGCGACAATTTTTAAACTTAAAGATTCTCAACCCAAGCATCCTATGGAAGATTTACTTAGTTACGCAGTTGCAGGGAAGCTGGGGAACTAGGTCTAAGCTTCAAAAAGCACAGGTCAAAATATCCTTCATATTTCTGGAAACCTATCTTAGGAAACAAAGACCACCTGGGGGGAGAGAACATGCTACCAACAGAGGCAGGTCTTCCTTCCCATGAAGACATTCACCAGATTGTGCAGTTTCATGTGGCGGGAGGCTAAAAGAGCTTGTCTGAAAGCCACTGGAGGACAGAGAAAGATAACCTCAATATTTCAGGGCTAAGGCGACAAAGACCCTCCAACTTCTCAATTAAAGGCCTGGGAGAAGCATGCCTTAAAAAAGGGGAGGGGCTTCCCTGGTGGCGCAGTGGTTGAGGGTCCGCCTGCCGATGCGGGGGACGCGGGTTCGTGCCCCGGTCCAGGAGGATCCCGCATGCTGCGGAGCGGCTGGGCCCGTGGGCCATGGCTGCTGGGCCTGTGCGTCTGGAGCCTGTGCTCCGCGGCGGGAGAGGCCACAACATTGAGAGGCCTGCGTACCGCAAAAAACAAAAAAAACAGAAAAAAAAAAAGGGGGAGAATTAGAGATATACTGAGTCCTATTAAAAGTGCAACTACCCCAAACTAACCCAATCCTAGAGTGAACTGAAATGGTCATACAAAGGGAGAGAAAAGAAACCAACAAAATACTTCATAATATGCAAATAAAATCCTATGAATCAGTAAGACATACAATTCTATAGAAAATCAACAGACGTAAAAGAGCATATGCAAATGGCCAATATATATATGGAAAAATGAATAATATCATTAATCATAAAGGAAATAAAAATTAAAGCTACAATGTGATTTGACTAAACATCCACCAGAAAGATAGAACAAAAAACAGAAAATAGCAAGTGATTAAGGCTGTGGACAAACTGGGACTCTCATATACTGTCAATGGGAGTTTAAATTGGTACAGTGACACTGGAAAACTTTTTGGCAGTGTCTACTAAAGCTGAACATATGCATACTCTATCACCTACTATATTCATTTCCTATAGCTGCCGTAACGAGTCACCACAAACTTGGTGGCTTAAAACAATATGTGTCTTATCTTGCAGTTCTGGAGGTCAGAAGTACAAATTTGGTCTCACTAAATCAAAATCAAGGTGTCAGCAGAGCTACTTTCCTTCTGGAGGTTCTAAGGGAGTTTCTACTTGACCTTTTCACCTACCTCCATTCCTTGGCTTGTGGTCCCCTTCTAGCAGTTACATCACTCCGATCACTGTTTCCACGATTACATCTCCTCTTCTGACTCTGCTACTGCCCTCTTACCCTTCTAAGGCCCTTGATGACTACACCGGGCCCACTCAGAAGATCCAGGATAATCTCTCCATCTCAAGATCTTTAAATTATATCTGCAAAATCCATTCTGCCATGTAAGGTAACACATGCAAATTTCTGGGAGGGCTATTATTCTGTCTACCACACCTACCTATTTTCCATTCCTGGGTTTATTCCCAATAAAAAAGGACAGAATTGTCAGAGGTAGCATTATTTAAAATAGCTCAAAATGGGAAACCACCCAAATACCCACCTATAGTATGGTGGATAAAATATAATATGGCATATTGACCGAATGGTTTATTTTACAACATTGGGAATGACCTACAAGGACATGCAACAACATGGAGGACTCTTAGAAACATGGAGCGAGAGACGTCAGAAAACAA
Source organism: Pseudorca crassidens (assembly GCF_039906515.1). Taxonomy (NCBI): domain Eukaryota; kingdom Metazoa; phylum Chordata; class Mammalia; order Artiodactyla; family Delphinidae; genus Pseudorca; species Pseudorca crassidens. The sequence continues at coordinate 17,909,722 of NC_090303.1, read as the reverse complement.
GCACAAGATTAAAACTGGATGATTTTATCTGCATAAAATAGCAATAATTGGGCTTCCCTCGTGGCGCAGTGGTTAAGAATCCACCTGCCAATGCAGGAGACATGGGTTTGAGCCCTGGTCCAGGAAGATCCCACATGCTGTGGAGCAACTAAGCCCGTGTGCCACAACTACTGAGCCTGCTCTCTAGACCCCGCGAGACCCAACTACTGTAGCCCACACACCTAGAGCCCGTGCTCCTCAACAAGAGAAGCCACTGCAATAAGAAGCCTGCACACCACAACGAAAGAGTGGTTCCTGCTCTCCGCAACTAGAGAAAAGCCCGCATGCAGCAACGAAGACCCACCACAGTCAAAAATAAAATAAATGAATAAAAATAAAATAAATGAATTATTGCTCATTTAAATAGCAATAATTAAAGCAAAAAAAAAAACCAAACCCATCTCTACCATCAGAAATTAGTGGTTACTCTTCTTAGGAGAAGAAGAGGCAGAAACTAGAAGGGGGCATGAGGGGAGCCAGGTATATTCTGGATTCAGGTAAAATTCTGGTAATATTCAGGTAATATTCTGGTAATATTCAGGTAATATTCTGGTAATATTCAGGTAATATTCTGTTTCTTGATCTTGATGCTGTTCTTGATCTTGGTTACACAGCTATATTGAGATTTGAAATATTCATTTAGGTATATAAGTATGATACACATACCTTTTCTTTATGAGTACAGTTGGCCCTTGAACAACACGTGTTAGAGCTGTGTGGGTCCACATACATGTGGATTTTTCAATAGTAAATACTACAGTACTACACAATCTGCAGTTGGCTGAATCTGCAGGTGTGGAACCACAGATCTGGAGAGCCGACCATAGTGATACATGGATTTTTGACTGCACAAAACGTCGGTCCTCCTAACCCCCATGCTGTTCAATGGTCAACTGTATTATACTTTAATGAAAGTTTTTTTTTTTTTTTTTTTTGCAGTACATGGGCCTCTCACTGTTGTGGCCTCTCCCGTTGCGGAGCACAGGCTCCAGACGCGCAGGCTCAGCGGCCATGGCTCACGGGCCCAGCCGCTCCGCGGCATGTGGGATCTTCCCGGACCGGGGCACGAACCCGTGTCCCCTGCATCGGCAGGTGGACTCTCAACCACTGCACCACCAGGGAAGCCCCAATGAATGATTTTTAAAAAGAGAAGTCAATGAAAGACTTTTCAAGTCTTTTAAGATTTTTGCAGTTTTATTTAGATATAATTGACTTATAACATTTATTAATATGTACAACATAATGATTTGATATATCTGCAAGATTTTATCAGAGAATTATATGATCAAATTTGTCCTGTCAAAGAAAGTTTCTAAAAAGTTGCTCGATGACTAGACTTAATTTCTGCCAGGTTATACAAACTTTCAGTACTTTTAAAAAACACTCCTCTCAAGTTCTCAAATCTAGAGACTTCTCTTTTTCAGCAAGCTCCAAGTTTTCTTCTTTATGTGCTACATGGTGCTCAGGATGGTCCCTTGTAAACTCATTAGAGCTCTGTAGCAAAAGAATACTTCAGGGGCTTCCCTGGTGGCACAGTGGTTGAGAGTCCGCCTGCCGATGCAAGGGACACAAGTTCGTGCCCCGGTCCGGGAAGATCCCACGTGACGCAGAGCGGCTGGGCCTGTGAGCCATGGCCGCTGAGCCTGCACGTCCGGAGCCTGTGCTCCACAAAGGGAGAGGCCACAATAGTGAGAGGCCCATGTACCGCAAAAAAAAAAAAAAAAAAAAAAAAAAAGCTTCAGTTGCAGGGATCAAAATTCTAAAAGGTACTTAAAATGAGGGTGTGAGATCTATCTCCTAAGTATATATATTTAAGTTGTACATTAACTTTTAGGAAATGCATCACAGGGACTTCCCTGGTGGTGCAGTGGTTAAGAATCTGCCTGCCAACACAGGGGGCACAGGTTCAATCCCTGGTCCAAGAAGATCCCACATGCCGCGGAGCAACTAAGCCCATGTGCCACAACTACTGAGTCTGTGCTCTAGAGCCCGCGAGCCACAACTACTGAACCCACGTGCCTCAACTACTGAAGCCCTCACGCCTAGAGCCTGTGCTCTGCAATAAGAGAAGCCACCGCAATGAGGAGCCCATGAACTGCAATGAAGAGTAGTCCCCGCTCACCGCAACTAGAGAAAGCCTGTGCACCACAACGAAGACCCAATGCAGCCAAAAAAAAAAGAAATGCATCACAGTAAAATCTCATTTAACATGGACACCATTCTTACATTTTTTTTAATCTACACTAAAGTATTCATAATTGTATAGCTTGTTTATCTCCCTATTTCAAAGGAAGAGTGGACTCCCAATTTATCACTGTATCTTTAAAAAGGTAAAGATAATCAGTTTTAGCATATATTTTAAGTCTTAAAGCTTTCTATATCTTCTAATGTGCCTATCTCCTAAAGCATTTCTCTTATTCACACTTGATTTTCCAAAGCACTACAGATATATACCATGTAGCTTTCTTAACTGTATGAATCAACTCCTTGAGTTGCTTAAGAGTTTTGATAGATTAATATTGCACAAAGGGTTTTAAAACAGATTTACTTGCCAGAACATTTTAAGCATATTTCAAAAAATGTTTTTAAGTGCTTATGCTATTATAAAAGGGCACTGGCATCTTTTCTTCCTTGCTTCCTTCCTCTTTTTCTTTCGTCCTTCCTTCCAGTCAACAAGCATTTATTGAAGCCTTACTGTGTGCTAGGTACACTTTTAGCCATTGAAGATACTACTACCATGACCAATATAGTATTCCATGTCTTATGGGGAATTAAATTCTAGTGAGAGGAGGGAAGAGTTCAGACTAAATAAATAAATAGTGTATTAGTAAGTGATGAGAGCTATGGAGAAAACTAAGGGGGATAAGACATTCTGGGAAAATCACTTTATAAAGAAGAATTATGAAGTCATTTCAAAGAGTTCAAAATGGTAATGTTTATTTTGCTTGTTTCTATTGAGACTTGAAAAATATATGTATCATAAGCCAACAGGTTGGTGAACAAACATTATCTGGAAACTACAATGAGAAATAACAGACATAAAGCTTAGAAATCATCTTGGAAATAACTATCAGCCACAGATAATTAAAGCAGCACATTTCCTACAGAAGCTATTCTGAATATTCACAGTGACAAGTTCAGGCCCCTTTCCTTTTAAATAAAGTAAATTCACTGTCAAACCCCTAGATTATATTTTATTATATCTAATAGAACTTATTTTTATTAAGCATGAACATTTAAAATCAGAAGGAACATGTTTCTAACTAGGAAATTTTTCCTTTAGATATTTTCTGCCAAATATTACTTACTTAACACAATCTGTTACACTGTATATAATCTTCAACTCTGCAGATGATTGCATCTCCTTTATATTGCCTGTCTATAATTTTAAACAATTACTACAGTACACTCCAGGGACTATATGTGCTATATAAATGGACTCTGTCTCTTTCTCCAGCCTTGAAGCTGGGCAAATGCAGACCTTGTAGGCCTGTAGGGTGCAGCCCAACAGGTTCTCAGGTGTTTATCACTTTATTTTAATTTTGTAGTATTTTTCCTCAAGGAAAAGCATTAGAGAGAATATATCTGTTCCTCACACAAGACTGGGAGGAGTGCCTGTTCCTGAAAGCCAAACTAAAAAACCTCACAATTCACAGAGTATCTGGTAGAGTCTAGCCTCTGTAGTGGGAAATAAGTAGCTCTAGACTAAACACTGCTCAGGTTTTGCCAAAAAATCTAAAAAGCAAGACTCAAAGGAACCGAATTGTTTTTTAGTAACTTGACAGTACCCTAGAGTAAGAATACTTAACAGGAAGACAAAAGTATCTAGTACTAAACAAGGTAAAATTCATGTGTGATACTGAATCACAAATTATTAGACATGCAAAAAAGTAGGAAAAAATATCAATGAGGAAGAAGAAGAAAATTCAATCAACCAGACCCAGAACTGACAGAGAGGACTGAATTAGAGACAAGGGCATTTCCATTCCAGTCGCACTCCCTAGAGTTATACTCTCTTAATATCTGTGTGACTTGTTGGGATGAAGTTTACGTTATACAATTACTAAAAATGTGCTAAATCAACCAATAATAAACAATATTGGGAGATGTAATGGTTAAAGGTTTGAAATATTTCAAGTATCCTAAGGTTATTTCTTTGGTATGTTCCTACCACATTGAGAGAAAAAAATATTCAAAATGCCAATTAAGTTTACTCATTAAAGAAAGAAAATAAAATACTGTCTACAGGGCTTCCCTGGTGGTGCAGTGGTTAAGAATCCGCCTGCCAATGCAGGGGACATGGGTTCAAGCCCTGGTCCTGGAAGATCCCACATGCCGTGGAGCAACTAAGCCCGTGCGCCACAACTACTGAGCCTGTGCTCTAGAGCTCAGGAGCCACAACTACTGAGCCTGTGTGCCACAACTACTGAAGCCCGTGCACCTAGAGTCCGTGCTCTGCAACGAGAAGCCACCGCAATGAGAAGCCCCCGCAATGAGAAGCCCGCACACCGCAACAAAGAGTAGCCCCTGCTCGCTGCAACTAGAGAAAGCACACGTGCAGCAACCAAGACCCAACGCAGCCAAAAATAAATTAATTAAATAAATAAAATTAAAAAGAAAAGAGAGTAGGAATATACCAATATAAAAAAAAAAATACTGTCTACAACAACTCCAAGGTTTTGTAAAGGCTTTGAAGTGATAAAGTAAAATTTTAATGAATGCTTGAAAACAGCAACAATGAGCTTTTACATTGCTTTCTTTTATTCTAAAAACTGAGGTTTTAATGAATTTTGTAATTATGCTTATATATTTCGTAGGTCAGTTTACATCTTTGTGTTTTCCTACTGGTATGTGAGTAAATGTATTCCACAACTGGCTTATAGTGTGAAAGTTAAATATTAAAGAAAACTTCATCATAACTGGTTTCATGAAAAACCATTACTTTCATACATGGAGTAAGAAACTATTGAAAGGCTGTATTTATATAATACTATATTTGAATATTTGAAAAACTACCTCCTAAAACTGATAAATCAGACATTTTTCAAAACTAAAAACTTTCGTCATTTGGAAGATACTGTTAAGAAAATGTAAAGGCAAACCACAGACAGGGGACTATATTTGTAAAACATACATCTGAGAAAGGACTTGGAATCAGATATACAAGGATATTTTAAGACTCAATAATAAGACGACAAGCAATAAGCTAAAAAAATTAAATAAAACTAAGAAGTCAGTAACTTTGATGAACACTTAACCAAAGAAGATATACAGATGGGAAATAAACCTATGAAAATCTAGTCTTTAGGCTAGTGAAGTTAAAACCACAATGAAAGTTCACTGAACACTCACAAGAATGGCTAAAATTAAAATGACAGGGCTTCCCTGGTGGCGCAGTGGTTGGGAGTCCGCCTGCCGATGCAGGGAACGTGGGTTCGTGTCCCGGTCTGGGAGGATCCCACATGCGGCGGAGCGGCTGGGCCCGTGAGCCATGGCCGCTGAGCCCGCGCGTCCGGAGCCTGTGCTCTGCGGCGGGAGGGGCCGCAGCGGTGAGAGGCCCGCGTACCGCAAAATAAATAAATAAATAAAAAAGACAATATCATGGATTGATGAAAATATAGAAGAATTATCATACATTGTTGATGGGGATGAAAAATGGTACATCTATCTTGGGAAACAGTTCAGCAGTTTTTTAAAGTTAAACATATACTTATCAAATGATCAGGAAATTCCACTCTATGTGTTTACCCAAGAGAATGAAGACATATGTCTACAAAAGACCTGTATGTAAATGACTGTAGTAGCTTTATTCATAATAACCCCAAACTGTAATAAACCAGTTATTCCCCCAACTGGAGAATAGATAAATTGTGTATATCTACACAATGAAATTCTAATCAGCAATAAAAAGAAATGGACTACTGGTACATGCAACAACATGAATAAACCTTAAAATAACTACGTTGCTATACAAGAACTCATACTGCATGATTCCAGTTTTACGAAAATCTAGGAAAAGCTAACTTATACAGACAGAAACCTTATCATTAGCTGCCAGGAGCCAAGAGGTAGGAATAGGAGATTAACTATAAGAGTACATTAGGGACATGGGGGTGGGGTGTTGGTGATAGAAATGTTCTATATCTTTTTTTTTTTTTTGCGGTACGCGGGCCCCTCACCGCCTGGCCTCTCCCGTTGCGGAGCACAGGATCCGGACGTGCAGGCTCAGCAGCCATGGCTCACGGGCATGGCTCTCCGCGGCATGTGGGATCCTCCCCAACCGGGGCACGAACCCGCGTCCGCTGCATCGGCAGGCAGACTCTCAACCACTGCGCCACCAGGGAAGCCCTGTTCTATATCTTAATTGTGATGGTGGTTATAAGGACGTAAACATCTGTCAAAAATTCATAGAATTTTCTGCTCAAAGTTGGTGAATTTTATATATGTAAATTACATCTCAAAAAAGCTGCCCAAAACAGATACCTAAAGCAGGGAGAAGCACAGTATTCTTTGAGTAGGGTGATTTGTAGAAGTAAATAGAATGAATCAGTCCTAAATAAACCTCTGCTTAAGTTCTGTCTGGGCACACACAAATGAAGACCTTCTCTGTGGTCACTGCCTTGCTGCACACTCCTTTAGAAGTAGAAGTAGGGAAGCAAGGTAGTGTGGTTAATTCATTCTGGAGTTGTCAGGGACTAAATAATGTTTACATTATTAGGTACTTTCAGTAACTGTGAATAACAACTACACACAAACTCTCAAAACACTTTTAAAAGGCCTAGGTACATTCAATGCTCTTACATTCAGTGATTAGACAAAAACACTTATATGATATTAGCTAGTTTGTATACTTCATTGTTTAGAACTACCCTGTGTGCCATTATTTCATGACAAAAACAAACTAAGAAAAATGTGTTGGATTATATTTGGTTAAGCAACTTTTAATTCATGATGTGGGTATTTCAGCTGTTCATTCATCAAATCTTCATTTTAACAATAAAGGAAAAGCTATAAGGTCTCTGCCTTTTAATATCTCTTTGTTAGGAATTAAAATACTCTACAAGCTTTAACTAAATTCTTCAACATCAATCACCCTTTACATAGGAAAAATTCAGGTTCCTCTGACTGAATTATGGAGAATTAACTTATTCTTCTGGAGCATTTTATTTCACATCCTAAGTATTTTAAAAGTGTAAAAAAAGAATTTATTGCTTATATAACTGAATATATAGGTAACATAAGAAATGACAATTAGCCAGGAGTTTTTAAAAGATGTTTTATAAATAGAGCAAAACTTCTTGATATTAAATTTTAAAGTAACTGAAAAACTGTGAAATCAACTTACAAAATAAATACTGTACTTACAGTTTGTTGCTGTCTGAAACTGAGAAGAAAGTGCCTGAGTAACTGAATTCCAAAATGTGTATAAAATTTCAGCGTGTCCATCCTATGACCCAAAAAAAGGGATGTATTATTTTTTTTTAATTACAATGGATAAGACATAGCATTGAAAAAGTATTAAAAATGTATTTCAGTCTATCAAACAATGGAATTATTAAGTAACTAAGTAGAAATATATAGATTAGTCAAATCATGTCTCATGTCATCATCCTTCTCTGCTACATACTAGCTGTGTGAGCTTGGGCAAGTTGCTAAATCATTCTGTGCCTCCCTGCCCTCTGTAAAATGGAGATAACAGTACCCACACTGCAGGATTATTACAAGGACTTTAAAAGTTTATTAAAGTAAACTCTTGGGACAGTTCTTGACATATAATAAATCTTCAGTGAATGTTATTATTATTACAATTATTATCATCATCATTTTATATACAGAAGGCAATTTTTGTTACCATAAGAAAATGAAGAACAAGCATGCTTAGACCAAGAGTGACCACCAAGATACAATTCACCAATTACGAAAGAGAACTGCCTGAAGTATAGACACAATTTTGTTTTTGTTTTTTTAAGTCACAGGAATTCCTATTACTCAGCTTAGCAGGATACAGTCACTCAACTATTAATACATATTTTAGAAAGTAATTACTAAAAGGAAAAGATAAAGATTAGTTTAAGTGTCATTTGTTAAAACCGGACAAAGTATTTTAATACTGTTAAAAGAAAACGACACTTACAGAAATTTTACCAAGCCCTTTAAGGTACTTCTACATGTGTGATAATATTATATCAAATTGCCGTTATTCTATTTTTGAAGTACAACAATGCCAATTACACATGGTTCACCCTAGTAACATAAATATGTATAATGTTGAAATATGACTACTGTCATAAAAAAGAATAATTAGGAAATTCATTCATTCTGCTTTAGTTTTGTACTTGCAAAGAATGAAATTCTACTTTTCAAGGTTATAAGAAAGAAAATGAGCAATGAAAAATACTGATTTCTCATTTTTATGCCTATGCACATATCTACTTTCCTTGTTGTTTGTTTCTTTCATAAGTTTTGTTTTGAATTCAAATGGGTATTGTGTATCATAAAAAGGCAAATCAAATAATTGCTAATTTCTTATGCAGTGATCACAAAATAGATTCAGATTACCAAGATTTTATGCAATATGTGTATTGTATATCAAACACTTTAAAGTGGATGTTTTTCCAACAAGGACCTACAGCACAGAGAACTATATTCAATATCTTGTAATAACTTGTAATGGGAAAGAATCTGAAAAAGAATATATATACATATATAAATAAATGAGTCACTTTGCTGTACTGAAACTAACACAACATTGTTAATCAATTATACTTTAGTTAAAAAAAAATAAAGTGAATGTTTTTCATCATATTAAAGAACCATTTTAATACATCACATTAACAAAATGAAGGACAAAACCACATGATTATCTCAACTGATGCACAAAAACGCATTTGACAAAATTCAACACACTTTCATGATAAAACCACTCAACAAGCTAGGAACAAGCTAGGTAATTACCTCAATATATTAAAGGTCATATATGAAAAGTCTACAGATAACAACATAATGGTAAAAATCTGAAAGATGTCTAAGATGCAGGAAATTTGGTGACTATATATGCTTCTACATACACACACATACATACACTTTAAAAAGTAAACTTGGGTCAATCTTGCTTAAGCATACAAATACAAAATTCTCACATATAATAGCAAATTGATTTCAGTATTTGAATTATCTACCTCAACAAGTAGGATTTATGTCAGCAAGGTACCCATCATTAAATATTAGGAAATATATTAATATAAGAGCCTAATGTCTCCAGAAGGAAATCTACAGGATCATTTAGCTGAGGTAATAAAAGGCAATTAATACCCTTTAATTAACAAAATAATACCCAGTCTTCATATGTTTTAAGTTCATAGAAAACAATGCATGAAACGATTCTTATACTTTTAAAATTATGATAAAAATCACAAAATTTACCATCTTTACTGCTTTTAAGTGTACAGCAGTGTTAACTCTAGGTACCTTGATGTGCAACAGATCTCTGGAACTTTCTCATCTTGTAGAACTGAAACTCTAAACCCATTGAGCAACAACTCCCATTTTCTTTCTCCCCCCAGCCCTTGGAAACTACCTATCTACTTTCTGTTTCTAAGAATGTGACTACTTGAGATACCTCATGTGAGTGGAATCATACAATATTTGTTTTTTTGTGTGACTAGATTATTTCATTTAGCATGATGTCCTTAAGTTTCATCCATCTTTAGCATGTAACAGAATTTCCTTCTTTTTTAAAGACTTAATAATATTCCATTGCATGTATGTATATACGTGTGTGTCTGTGTATCACATTTTCTTTATCCCTTCATCCATCGTCAGACACTTGGATCGCTTCTATCACTTGGCTATTATGAATAATGCTGCAATGAACATGGCTGGGCAAATCTCTCTTCAAGATCCTGTTTTCAATTCTTTTGGATATACTGTGTATCTCCAGAAGTGAGATCGCTGGATCATACATTAATTCTGTTTTTAATTTTTTTGAGGAACCTCCACAGTTTTTCTTAGCAGCCGCATGATTTCACATTTCTATTAACAATATACAAGGGTTCCAATTTCTCCACGTCCTCACCAACACCTGTTTTCTGTTTTGGAAATAGTCATCCTAATGAGTGCAGTAATACCTCATTATGATTCTGATTTGTACTTCCTGATGATTAGTGGTGCTGATCATCTTTTAATATGCTTGTTGGTCATTTGTATGTCTTCTTCAGACAAATATCTATTCAAGTCCTTTACACACTTTTTTAGTTGAGTTGGGTGGTTTGTTGTTGTTGAGTTGTAGGAGTTCTTTGTATATTATGGACATCAACCCCTTACCAGATATATAGTTTGCAAATATTGTCTCTCATTCTGTAGGTTGCCTTTTCATTCTGTTGTTTCCTTTGTCGCACAGAAGTTTTGAAGTTTGGTGTAGTCCCATTTGTCAATTTCACTTTTTGTTGCCTGTGATTTTGTGTCATATCCATGAAATCACTGCCAAGTCCAATGTCATGAAGATTTCCCAATTTTCTACTCTGAATTTTATAATTTTAGGTCTTACATTTAGGGCTTTAATTCATTTTGAATTAATTTTTGAATACAGTTTAAGGTAAGGGTCCAATTTCTTTCGTTCACACATGAATATCCAGTTTTTCCAGCATCATTTGTTGAAGAGACTGGTAATATAAAGTTTGTGTGACCCTTTGTATTCTATATACCATTATTTGTTTTATTTTATCTGAAATTCATACTGTCGCTATTGCTTTCACTTGAGAAATGTTTATCAGTCTATTTTTATTCTTGTCATGTCACTGTTTTTTGACTCTTATAAACAAAGTATTCTATTTTTAAACACTGTTTTACCTTTTAATAAGAAATTATAAACCAAATATGTTTAATTAATAGGTTGTTTCTGCTTTTATCATCTCATTTTATGCTTTCTTTGTGTTTTCTTTGTTCTGTGGATGATTTTTGTTAGCTTTTATCTTCTCTAGAGGCTTTTTCTTTTATTTCTTTTGGATGTGTCATTATCTATTCCTACAACTAACCATAAATTCCTTTGATGCAAATCATCTTTGTAATTCACAGAATTACTGAAACAGATTTCTAGAAATAACAGGAATTCTTCAAGGCTTTTTAGAATTGCCAAAGTAAACAAGAAAATTCTAACTCCTAGACATGACCTTTTGAAAGAAAACGTAGGGTCCCAGATAATCTGGCTACTTCTTCCTTTTTAGTGACAAGTCACTCAAAACTTCTAAGCCAAGAAGTATGTACTTTTAACTTAATCAGAGAAGAACTCAAAGTGTCCATGCGTTAGAATGTATTTGAACGTTGGCTAGGAAATTAACATTTTCTGAATGTCCATTATGTAACAGGCACCACTGAATGTTATCTCATTTAAACACTACAACAACCACCAGAATGTAAGCTCCATGACAGCAGAGGTCCCATTTTGTCTTTCTTACCACTCTAATTTCAACATCGAGAATGTGACCAGGACATAATAGGCACACAATAAATATTTACTGAAAAAATGAGTGGAATGATCTTATAAGATGACATTTTTAGTCCCTTTCTAGAGTGAAAACAAAGGTCAAAGAGAAAAGGTGACTTGCTTAGAATTATACAGAAAGTAGTACAGTAGTACAAAAGTAGTAGAGCTGGGATTTGATCTAAGGTTTGTTTGACTGATATATTAAAGTATTAGTCCCCTTTAACTTGACTTACAAAGCCTTATATGACATGATTGTCCCAGTCTACTTCTCTTGTTACATACCACTGAGGTCAAAGATCCAACCTGCACAAATTCCTTAAGGTTGCTGAAGGTTCTTCTGTAGTTTCTCCCAGTTACCGGCTTTTAATCCAGCACCTTCATCAGAGTCAGTTTAGGTGTCTCTTCTCTTTGTTCCCCCAGGTTTGGTGCACTCTGTTATATACATCTATAGCATCCCATGTTCCCCACCATAATTATATTTTCCTATTTAAATATAGGAAAAGAGCGGTGGTTAAGAAGAGGAACTCTGAAAGTAGGATATTAAGGTTCAGATCCAGTCTCTACCACTTCTAGAACCTGTGGGGCATCTGAGCGAAGACAATCTAGGCCACTAAATATGTACAAATCTCTGGCTTAAGAACAAGATCTAAGCTGGAGAAAGAGATTTAGGTGTTATCAGCATCTGGAGGTGGTAGAAACTATTAACATGTGTGAGCTTTTCCATAGATTGCATGTGGCATGAGAGGAAAAGAATGTTGTGCATAGGACCCAGGGGAAAAACACTACTTAAAGGTTGGGGAAGAAATAATTTAGAGTGGAGAAAGAGAAGTGGTGGAGTTAGTTATTAAAAAAAAAAAGATTGGTCACAAGTTAGTGATTGCTGAAACTGGACAATGGGTACACAGAGAATCACTGTCCTATACTTTGGTTCTGTATGTTGGCTTCTGTTTGAAATTTTATGAATAAAATGTTTTAAAAGGAAGGGTAGGTGGAGAAGGAGGAATCAGTGAAGGATTCTGAAGAGATGTAGTATCTGTGAAGGAGGAAACCAGTATTAGAAGTAGTTATTACCTCTAAGGAGTGAAGTAAAAGAATCTTAGAAGTGAGTAGAAGGATTTGGTAGTTGGGTCATTAAAATTCCTTTAGTAACAACTGTTTCAGTGGAGCAGAAGCTTGATTTCAGTGGTTTGGAGCAAAACTGAAACAAGAAAGTAGAGACACAAAGTACCTTATGGAAATCTGGGCATGAAGGGAAGAAATACTTTGAGGGAGATACAGGACCAAGGATTCTGTTCTGGTTTTGATTTTAGATGGTAGATCCCTGGGAGGAAGTAACTGGGAAAGGTTGATATTGGAGAAAGCAGAGAATGTCCTAGATAAGGATAAGATGTAGAATGTGAACAAAAGTAGAGGGGTAAGTCTGAGAAAAGAGAAGATACAATCAACCTCTATCTTTGATACAGAAGGGGAAGGTGAGGATCAGTTCAGATAAAGATTTTATAAGACACTGAACTTAATGAGACAAGGTCAGAGGGAACCAGACATAACTAAGTTACGATCAAAATAGAAGAGGCAGTAAAAGATTTAGCAACAAGTCTGTGCCAGAGATCTCTGTGGAGAGATCACATTGTGAATGAGAAAGCTTGCAGACTTGATCAAAGAAACCAAACAGATGTGAATTTTATATTAGCTCTTAATCATCTTCTGGATAAAAGCAGAGGGATCCTGGGGAAGCAAATATAAAGCAAAGAAAAAAGTTATCTTTACTGGAAAATAGCCTTCAGGGAGAACCATTTTGCTGTGTCTGATTAAAAAAGAAGGAAGGTACAGAAATTCAGAAGGGACTTGAAGATGAACATCACAGTACAAAATGAAAAGCCAGAAGAACTTCAGTTAAAATCAAAATGTTGGCTTTTATATGTATATTGTTCAAAGATAAAGCAATATTTACAGTACAATCTACTTGTTGTTTTTTTAAAAATGGGGGCTTAGATAAGGTGGTAGTGGGAGGAAGTGAAAAGTAGTCGGATTTCAGATACCTTTTGATGATAGAACAGATAGGACTTGTTAAAATGCATAGAGCTAAACATTATAGGAAAACCATATACAAAATGTTAACAGAAGTTATCTCAGGCTTCCCTGGTGGCACAGTGGTTAAGAATCCTCCTGCCGAGGCAGGGGACACGGGTTCGAGCCCTGGTCCGGGAAGATCCCACATGCTGCAGAGCAACTAAGCCCGTGCACCACAACTACTGAGCCTGTGCTCTAGAGCCCGTGAGCCAAAACTACTGAAGCCCGCATGCCTAGAGCCCATGCTATGCAACAAGAGAAGACACCGCAGTGAGAAGCCCGCGCACTGCAACGAAGAGTAGCCCCCGCTCACCGCAACTAGAGAAAGCCCTCACGTAGCAATGAAGACCCAATGTAGCTAAAAAATAAATAAATAAATAACTTAATTTAAAAAAAAAGAAATTATTTCTGGGCGATAGGATTAAACATGATGTTTCCTTTATTCTTTTTAATTTTTTGGAAGAGTAATTAAGATAATCTAATTTAATTCTAAAGACACGAATAAATTCTTGATGTAAAAAATTCAATACTGAAACACACATGGTAAAAATTTAAAGCTTCTCTTCAAACTCAAATCCCTTATCCCACACTTTTCCCTAGAGATCACTGTTAAACTACAGTGCTAAACGGTTTTAAAACCCTTTCTAGAGTTCTCAACCTTTCTTTTCATATTGCCCCTCCAAAAAGAAAACTAAATAATTAATTACATACATATTGTATAATATGTAATAATTATATAATATGCATATTATATACATATAATAAGCATATTATATACAATAATTATATACATATAATATGTAATGATACATATTATATAATTTTATAATATAACCACTTAATTTAAATTTAACTTAGTTTCTCCCTGATGACAGATGCTAAATACTAAGGAGTAAGATTTTGTATGGTAGGACTGAACTCTGGAGACCACAAGCCAATGTAATATATAAGACGTTTTTGTGCCTCCCCTCTCCCTCCAAAAAACAGAACTTTTTCTCCCTCTTGGGGTCAATATTGCCCTTGTTGAGAACGCACGGTGGACTGGTATTTTAAATAGATTGTCACTCAAATTAGATTTAGTATGAATCACGATCTCCTCCAAACTTTTCCCCTGGCTTCCCTCACCATATTCTCTTTGGTTTCATCCTCCTCTTGAGATACTCCTTGTGGCCTCCTCTATTACAATGTTTCCCAAACTCACTGAATGTAAATATTTTTAAATATACATTCTAATATATGTTTACTTATTTGTTTAAAATTATATACAAATACCACTGTATTGATAAAATATGTGCAATATAAAATGTACGAAAATAGTTTAAAGGATAAAACTTGTAAAAAGGACAGGCAAAATTTATAACTATCTTCTTACATGTCAAAATGTATACACACTTTGGAAACCAGAGTTCTACATGAGTTTTATATGTTGCATTTTCGAGGTAGATTTCTTTTCTCTCTATAGCCGGTCTTTCCCATTACCATGGCTTTGATTGCCAATATG
This sequence comes from Pseudorca crassidens, assembly GCF_039906515.1. Lineage (NCBI taxonomy): Eukaryota > Metazoa > Chordata > Mammalia > Artiodactyla > Delphinidae > Pseudorca > Pseudorca crassidens. The sequence goes on along the minus strand of NC_090303.1, from coordinate 17,894,630 downwards.
AGCCGATATCGTCCAAATTTATGTCGCAAGCAGAGGCCTCTCTTCTGAGCTCCAGACTCCCATATTAAACTGCCTAACTGACATCTTCACTTGGATGTCCCATGAGCACCTGAATACAGAGCTTATCTTCCCTCCTAAATGTGCTCTTCGGTTTATGCTCTCAAATGAAGTTACTCCTATCTACTAGAACCCTGTCAAACCTGAACTAATGATATTGTCCTTGATACCTTCTCCTCCATCTCACCACTTTTAATCCATCACTAAGATTTGTCAGTTTTATCTCCTGAGTAATTCTCAAATCACTGCAATTCTCTCCATTTTCATCGGCATCAATGTAAATTACTGTTATAGGCTGAGTTTTGACCCGACACAATTCATATGTTGAAGTCCTAACCCCCCCATACTTGAAAATGTGACCATATTTTGAGATAGGTCTTTAAAGAAGTAATTAAATTAAAATGGGGTCATTAGAAGGTCCTTATAAGAAAAAGAAATCTGAAACACAGACACATACAGAAGGAAGATGGTGTGAAGACACAGGGAGAAGACAGCTCTATGGACATTTGTATACAAGTCTTTGTTTGGATATATTCTTTCATTTCTCTTGGATTAATTACTAGGGGTATATTGCTAGGTCATATAATATATGTATGTTTAACTCTTTAAGAAACAGCCAAACTGTTTTCCAAAGTGGTTGTAAATTTTACACTTCCCTTCAGCAGTATATGAGAGTTCCAGTTGCTCCATATCCTCACCAACACTTGGTATGGTCAGGTCTTTTAAATTTTAGATATGTGCTTAATTGACATCTATCTCTAAAGTGTCTATTCAAATCTTTGGCCTATTTTTTTTTTTTTTTTTGGTGATACGCGGGCCTTTCACTGTTGTGGCCTCTCCCATTGCGGAGCACAGGCTCTGGACGCGCAGGCTCAGCGGCCATGGCTCACGGGCCCAGCCACTCCGTGGCATGTGGGATCTTCCCAGACCGGGGCATGAACCTGTGTCCCCTGCATTGGCAGGTAGACTCTCAACCACTGTTCCACCAGGGAAGCCCTGGCCTATTTTTTTAAGCTGGCTTTTTTTGTTTTCTTATTGAATTCTGAGAGTTCTTCAGACATAAGTCCTTTATTAGATATGTGATTTGCAAATATTTTCTCCCAGTTTATTCCTTATCTTGTACTCTCTTAATGGAGTATTCTGCAGAACATAAATTCTTAATTTTGAGTAAGTCCAAAATATCAATTTTTTAAATTTATGGACAGAGCTTTTGGTGTTGCATCTAAGAAATCTTTTTCTACCCCTGAGTCACAAAGTTTGTTCTGTTTTCTTCTATAAGTTTTAGAATTTTAGGCTTTACATCTGGATATCCAAATGTTTCAGTATCACCTGTTAAAAAGACTACTGCGTCAAGATAGAATTGCCTTTGTAACTTTTTTTGAAAATCAATTTTCCACATATGTGTCAGTGCATTTTTGGACTCTCTATTCTGCATCAATGATCTATGTCTCTAACTTCATGCCAATTCCACATTTTCTTGAATATGGTAGTTAAGTCTTGAAATTAACAGGTATTGTTAGCCCTCCAATTTCGCTTTCCTTTTTCCAAGTTGTGCTGGGTATCCCAAGTCCTTTGTATTTCTGTTTGAATTTTAGAATCAGCTTGTCAATCACTCCAAAACACCTGTTGAGATTATACGTCAATTTAGGAAGAAGGGACATCTTAACAACAGCAAATCTATCAACACATAAATAAGGTATCTCTATTTCCTTAGGTCTTCTTTAATTTCTCTCAGCAATATTTAGCATTTTCAGCTTCCAGATGTTCAACTTTTGACACATTTACTCCTAAGATTTCATATTCTTTGACGTTACTGTATATGGAATTATTAAATTTCAATTCTCAATAGTTCATTGCTGATTTTTTTTTTTGGCGGTATGCGGGCCTCTCACTGTTGTGGCCTCTCCCGTTGCGGAGCACAGGCTCCGGACACGCAGTCTCAGCAGCCATGGCTCACGGGCCCAGCCGCTCCACGGCATGTGGGATCTTCCCGGACCGGGGCACGAACCCGTGTCCCCTCTATCGGCAGGTGGACTCTCAACCACTGTGCCACCAGGGAAGCCCTACAACTGATTTTTGTATATTGACCTTCTATTCTGTAATCTTGCAACATATCACTTATGAGCTCTAGTAGCCTTTTTGTAGATTCCATCGAGTTTTTAACATGGATAATCTTATCATTTGTATATAAAGACCATTTTACTTTTTCATTTCCAAACTGGAAGCCTTTTATTTCTTTTTCTTGTTCATTGCACTAGCTAGGAAAATGCCGAACAGAAGTAGTGAGAGCATAAAGAATCCTTGTCCTCTCCCAAATTTTAAGGGGGAAACATTCAGTATTCACCATTGTATATGATTTTACCTGTTCATTGTTCCTAAATGCCTTTTATCAGGTTGAGAAAGTTCTATTCCTAGTCTGCTGAGAATTCTTATCAGAAATGGATGTTGGATTCTGTCAAATACTTTTTCTGCATGTATTGAGATGATCATGTGGTTTTTCTTTTTTAGTTTGCTGACTTTCCTTTTCCAATTAGCCTCATACTAAAGCCTCATTCAATCCTCCATAATTTTCAGCCTCTCATTTGTTCCATACTCTTGTCTGTATGCTGCGTTCTAGATAATATCATCAATTCTAACTGCCAGGCTAATTCATTTCCTGGTTTTACGTAACATCTGTTTAACCTATCTGAATTTTTTATTTCAATGATCTAATTTTTAATTTCTAAATGTTCTATTTGGTTCTTCTTTAAACCTACCTGATCATTTCTTAAGTCACTTATTTCTCATTTTTTATTCCATTCTTTATTTCGAAAACATATACAGGTATTCTAGATTCTTTGTCAGTTAATTCTAACATCTGAAGTCCATAGTGTCCTTCAGAAGTTCTTTCGGAGTCTAAAACCTGTCTTGAATTGTGTTTATTTTTCCTGCTGACTCTCAATCATGCTTCTAGTTTATTTATAGGACTGGTGATTTTTAACTGTGAGCTCATAGTTGGCTGACCTTAACATGTGGAGAATCCTAATAGCTAAAACTAGAAATGCTTTCCTCTTCAGGGGCTCTGCATTTGTTTGTGAGAGTAGGTACTGTTACCAACCAAGGACCATGTCTGCCGCAGTCACAGGTCTCAGCTTAATGCAAGACTATCAGGTTCGTTGTTCCACCTTGCTAGAGCCTAGTGAACTGATCCCATCATTGACATGGACATTTGACTGCAGGGCAACTCCAGCTTTTGCAATGACTTAGAGCTCACAAATCTCCACTACAGTTTCAACTACTTTATCTGCTTATGTATATCTGTATGTACATATGCCCCTCAGAGATTCTCTTACTTTCTGCAGGGCCAACAGTGCATTACAAATTATGCTTTTCTTGGGGCTTCCCTGGTGGCGCAGTGGTTAAGAATCTGCCTGCCAATGCAGGCGACACGGGTTTGAGCCCTGGTCCAGGAAGATCCCACATGCCACGGAGCAACAAAGTCCATGTGCCACAGCTACTGAGCCTGAGCTCTAGAACCCACAAGCCACACCTACTGAGCCCGTGTGCCACAACTACTAAAGCCCGTGCTCCGCAACGAGAAGCCACCACAAGGACAAGCCTGCGCACCGCAACAAAGAGTAGCTCCTGCTCGCTGCAACTAGAAAGCGCCCGCGCGCAGCAACAAAGACCCAGAGCAGCCAAAAAAAAAAAAAAATTATGCTTTTCTAACTTATCTAAAATTTGTTTTACTGCAGGGAGAGGGCCTTTAAAAATAACTGGTCCCCATGCTAGTAAAGCAAAAATCTAACCTTTATAGGTAAGAGAATTTATTGACAATACCTGACTTAGACATGTAACTGGCTGCCACTTGATTTTTTAATCAAATTGCGATGCCACTGATAAATGAGTTCAACATTTTTCTCATAATATTAAAAAGATTCCTAATTTGGGTGCCCTACAATTTTTTCTGAGTCTTAAATGCTATAATTAAATCATCTGATACATCTAAAAGGGCAAAAGAAAACATTCTTTTTCATAGTTGAAATCCTCGTTAGTACTAATAGCTGCGCAAAATGGTGAACACATTCCAAATATAGCCTAATGCGTCCTACACACATGATTAAAAGATTCTGTTCAATGATAAAAAATGCTGGCTTAGAAAATGAAAGTATCATATCTACACTCGCACATATAGCTAAACTGGCTTAATTCTGCAGATGAGAATCTACAACCTGTTTTCCACCGTATGGATCCTGAATAACTTCTCAATAATTTGCTACACTCACTTTCAAAGTGTTATATATAGTACTGATGATTATATAGTGATACTAGAACTTTTAACAGGTTTTAAAAGATACCAAAATTGAATTTCTCATGTCTAATGAACAGTCTAGAAATCTAATTTAAAATGAGAAGATTTATCCATTCAAGTAATCTTTGGAAATACAATATAAAAAGGGGAAAGAAGTATATCCCACACTTAAATGCCATAAAGAATTAATATGATAGGTATAAAGGTGTCTGCAACTTTATAGTATGAACTGAAAATAACAGGCTAATTTTACAAGTTAGCCAGAACATTTATTAAATTAAGCAGAAGCAGCATTAGTTATCTTAATTAAGGGAAAGTTTTCAAAAGGCTTTACATTAACACTGTATTCTTAAGATTTATTATACTTGATATAATTGGCCCAGTTTTATTTTATGCTCAGTGCATTTATGCCCTCTTTACGCTATGATGTATTCTTTATAACATGATAAACATCTACTACAAAACCTCCTGAACTAATAAAGCATTCCAGAAACTATCATCATGTAGGTTTTTTTCTCCTCTTGTACATACCTAAGATTAGACTCTGAATACTAATATGTACAGTTCTCTCTATCATCTGAAATCAGATATCTTAACAAACAGCAAGGCAGATTTGGCAATATTAACCTCAAAACTAAACGTTTTTAAAGTAAACCCATTTTTTTGCCTACTAAAAGAATATAAATGATTTAACAATTCTCACGAGACCTCACAGAACAGAATGAAGGAAAACCATCCTTGCTGTTTTTATGACTACAGAATTACCAAATGTTAGATCATAAACCCATGATTCTTTAGTAAAGTGAGACATATAATCATGACACATTCATAGTAAATCCTTGATACTGCCTTATTTAAGGAAACAAGATTTCTTAAATTTCTAATTCTCAGCATGAATATACATGCATATCATGTTATTAGAACTGTTTAAAAAAAAACTGACCTTCTCACACAGTAAGGTTTTTTATTACCATGCACATGGTAACTTTATGACCCCTAAATAAAAGTTTCAAAGTTTAAAAAAAAAGACTGAAATAATAATCATGATAGAAAATTAATGAGCCCATCTCTGAATTAAGTCTACATTATCTAATTTTCCTTCAGAAAACCTCAGCTTATAGGTAGTATTACCACCTCCATTTGATATGTGATGGTCTTAAAGATTATAGGACCTATCCAAGGTTGCATAATCAATGTAGGAAATCTTAGCTCTGTCTGATACCAGGGCCCAAGGACCCAGCTCTTAATCACTGTACTGTCCTGCCTTTAACACTATTTGAAGAGGTATTCAGAAATGTAACCTTGAAACTATTTGGCTGTCCAAATGCTAAAAAAAACTATACTTAATCCTATAAAAATTACCTTAGAATATTTTAAGATATTTTAAGCACTTGGATTGACTGTAACAGATAAATTTTAAATAATGAGCATGGCAAGGCAGTTCATTTGCCTACAGATAAAGTCTTAGGAACTTAACTAATCAAGTTTCTCCCATAAATATAATTTTTTTTAAAAAATCCACAAGGAAATATAAATTAAATCAATGAGATACCACTACATACCTATTAGAATAGCTAAAATCCAAAACATTGACAATATCAAATGCTGACAAGGATGTGGAACAACAGGAACTTTGTTTCTTTCTAATGAGAATGCAAAATAATACAGCCACACCGGAAGACAATTTGGCGGTTTCTTACAAAGCTAAACATAGTCTAACTATAAGATACAGCAATCACGTGCCTTGGTATTTACTCAAATGAGCTGAAAATTTATATCCACACAAAAATCTATGCATGAATGTTTGTAACAATTTAAATCATAATTGCCAAAAAATGGAAGCAACAACACGTCCTTCAATAGGTGAATGGGTAAACAAACTAGGTATATCCACAGAGTAAAATATCAGTCAGTGATTAAAAAAATGAGCAATGAAGACACGAAGAAACCTTAAATGCATATTACTAAGTGAGAGAAACCAGTATGAAAAGGCAACCTACTGTATGATCCCAATTACATGATATTCTGAAAAAGACAAAACTCTAAAGACAGTAAAAAGATCAGTGGTTGCCAGGGGTTAAGGAGATAAGTGGGAGAAGGATGAACTGGTGGAGCAGAGAAGATTTTTAAGGAAGAAAAACTACTGAACCTCTTTTGCATGATACTATAAATGGTGGACGCAGGAAATTATGTATTTGCATAATGCATTATGCATCTTGCATTGGTATAGTACATTTGTTACAACTGATGAACCATGACTGATATATTATTAATAATTAAAGTCCATAGTTTACATTAGGATTAGCTCACTATGTAGTACATTTATAAGTTTTGTATAATGCACAAGAGATGTTATGATAACCTAGCAAGTATCAGATGTATTTTCTGCTCAATTTTTTTGTACACCTAAAGCTGTTCTAAAAAATAAAAATCATTACTTTTTAAAGAAATCTACAGGTATTGAACTACAGCAAAAGAATAATAAATTACAAAAATTACTTAACAAAGGAAAATGTAAAGTACAGTTTTGTTTTGTTTTGTTTTTGTAGAAAAGAAACAAGTTGGCAAGAAGTCAAACACGGAAATTCCATCACACTTTATAGTTAATTACAGAAGCATTAGAATCAAGTGGTTTAAAACAAAGAAACCTGGAAAATTAATTCTTAATTTTCCTACTTGACATGAAATTAATAGTGTAATTTCATTTATATTTAAATTATAAACCAAAGAGAAAATATCTATTAATTTAGCTTTCAGTGAATTTCAAAATGTGGACTACAACTTATAAAAATGTAATACAGGGGCTTCCCTGGTGGCACAGTGGTTGAGAGTCCGCCTGCCGATGCAGGGGATATGGGTTCGTGCCCCAGTCCAGGAAGATCCCACATGCCGCGGAGCGGCTGGGCCCGTGAGCCATGGCCGCTGAGCCTGCGTGTCCGGAGCCTGTGCTCCGCAACGGGAGAGGCCACAACAGTGAGAGGCCCGCATACCGCAAAAAACAAAAAACAAAAAAAAAAATTTAATACATAAATTTAAAAAATCTGTTCTGGTAGATTGCAATCTAAAAAAAAATTACTTGCTAGAAATTATCTTCCTAGGAAAAAAGCATTAATTTCTACATAGATATTGTAGAAAGCATATGACATAAATTCTAAATCATTTCATCTTGAATTATTTACACTGTTTTCATTTTTAAAAAATATATTCAGAGGTTTAAAAGGCTAAACCACTAAATTAAAAAGAACTTTCAATACCAGGATATATCCTTAAAAATCTTGAAGCTGCAAAAAAAACCTAGTAGTGTAAGAACATTCTGTTTATAACATTTTCCTCAAAAACAGATTACAAAATGATTTAGAGATCTTGGTTCAGAAACTGCTCTTCAATGACCCAAGATATATACCATCACCTACTCAAGTTTAAAATTTTATGCAGATTTTAAGGATTATTATTTGGGCCTCAAATCATTGTAAAAATCCTATACTTTTTATAAAGGTTCTACTGCCACTGATAATTATTTTAACTAAATAATACTCTTACATTGTAGTTATATAATTAGCAAAAATATCTGTTTACAGCTTTTTAACGAAGGAAAAGACTAAAGAAATTATAGCAAATATAGTAAATTTTATGTGCTATCTTTGCAATTTATGACATATTTTCCTTAGAGTATTTTTACTTCTCTTTTGTCCTAGAGTTCCCAAAATTGCAGGGTCACAAGTTATTCTGGACTTTCCAAAAAAGATTGATCTATTCTGAATATAGATGAGTATACTGAATCCCAAGAGGGACTAAATTTTTATTCATAAATATCACCTTATAAGAAAAAACAACAACTAAACTGTAAAGTTACATTAAAATTTATAATAAATGTAAATATGTATGTGTGTATTGTGTACGACTACTGTCTTAAAAAACGTAAGAAGAATATTTGGAAGAGCAATCTTCTCTGGCTTTAATTAAATAAGAAATATTTTTAAGTAAATGAAAAGGACGAATACAATGAAAGCATATATCCCTATTCCTCATAATCCTTTTTAGTTAGAAATAATTCAGATGCATTTAAAACCTCGCCCAGTGTTCATCCAGTATAATAACTGTTGACAAGAACTGATATGTGAGTTTTTATGTAGAAACTTTGCCCGATGCAGCAATATCACAACAACTTTCATATATAACATACAGCAGTCTTAATTATATTAATTAATTATATTCATCATGCTACACATTACATTCCTAGTATTTATTTATCTTGCAACTGGAAGTTTGCACCTTCTGACTGCCTTCATCCAATTTCCCCTTCCCGGCTCCCCTCTGGCAACCACCTGCTTGTTCTCTGTATCTGTAACTTAATTTCTATTTTGTTATGTTTGTTCATTTGTTTTTTAGATTCCACAGTATTTGTCTTTCTCTGTCTGACTTGGTTTATATACTGTTACTATAACACATCACAGCCACAAGCAGGACTATGTACTGAGTGCTATGAATCCTCCTAGCAAATCACCAAATTTGGGGGTGGTTTTGGAGATCCCCAACACAGGAAATAAAATATTTAAAATTCTGAACTACAAAGTAAACTACCTACACCTCGATGATAGAAACTTAGAGAATCTTTTTCTTTGGAGCACTAGGTGTTAAGATTTAATGAACAGAATATCTAGTTATTCCATTCATCACTATCAAAAACATACCAAAATGAATGAATAAAATGTAGAGTCAGGGATTTCTATGCATGGAAGGAATTCTTGTGCCCACGAGGCCAGTAGATTGGTAGATGACAGAAGGGAGACTTTAGAATATGAAAAAATAATACATTAAAGTGCTTTATAGGAAAAATTAACAACTGAATGGATTGTACCATCTTCAGAAAAGACTTTATAAGGCATTATAACAACCACTAATTAAATCTCTTATATGCCAAAAATTTTTATCTTATTCTCTATCGGGACTTTAAAAAACTTTTACAATAAATCATTTATATTATTAAAAAATGGGAAATTACTATATGCATTTGAGAAATTATTCTATAAATAGTATTAGCTAGCATCTACTCAATAAACAAACATGCAAAGAAAATTTGTGGTTGTCAAGAAATATACTTCCCTTTAGCTATCTAACACGTAGCCTCTCTGTCAGACAGGAACACAAATAATGCTGGCTCATTATCTTCCTGCATTCTTTTATAAAGAGATAAAAATACTTTCATTTAAACATACCTTAACTATTTCTTCAATGAAACAAATGTGAGAGACAGGGTCTCTCTTCTTGGCTAATATTTTTTGCAGATGTTGTACCTAAAAAGGGCAAAGAGAGGGAGAATGTATATAACTGAGTATTTTCAAATGAAACAAGTATTAAGCATAGGCATTAGAAACATTAAGGGAAGGGAAAAGACATTTTGCTAGAGCCCTTACATATATTATAATTAGCTAATGTAGGTATTTTGAACTCTCAGAGATTTTAAGAAACCTGCCCAAGGTCACACAATTTAGAATAACCAGGAATTAACCCATAATTAATGTTATTTTCACTCTCTCAAATATTTACCTGGCCACAAACAGTAAAAATATGATCCACAAGTTTCTCCATATTGGTCCAAAGGGAAGCACGAAACGCTGCAGTGTTTCCTGGGGCTGGCATGGTAGATCGTCCAGGTGCCCCTGGTATGAGCAAGAGAAAAACATGAAAAATAAAAATTTCCAAATATAACAAAATGTACTGATACGTTATTATGAAAAGCACATACAGGCTAAAAGATGAGAAGTTCCTTTTTGAAGAAATTATAATTTCTCATAAGTGACATAAAAAAGAATCTTAACCTTTTGTGTTTAAGAAAGGAAAATACGACCACACACACACACACACACACACACACACACACACACACACACACGCACACACGCACCCGCCCAGGAAGGATAATACAGAAAACAGGAATTAATAAGAAAGGTTTCCTAGAAGGAGGAGTTGAAGAGGTGGGAGGTAGTACCAGGTGAAAGGAACAGGAATAAAAGCGGTGAGTCTCTGTGAACCATACAAACGTCTTATATGCTGATGTTTCAAAATAAATTTAAATTTTAAAAGAATAAAAAAGCAACCTCTAAAACTAAATACAAACAAATACAGTAACACATAAAACTAATGGTACTTCAAATTAATAATACAACCACCACACACAGGAAAATAATTAATTCAAGTAATTTTTAATTACAGCATCCTGACTTTAGTAAGATATATTTTAGGGGCAAAAAAAATCACAAAGAAATATTGTATTTTACTTAATAGATGTGTTGCTTGATATTGTAATATTTAATTACAATATATTCAAAATTCAATATTACAAAATTATATTCAATATTCAAAATTACAATATTACATATATTCAATATTATATATATTATATATATTCAATATATAATATTGAAACTAAGTCTACTTTAGAATGGTGCAAATGAAGGTTCTCACTATAAACAGAACGAAGATACAAATGAGTAATGGGAATTGGAGGTATCTGTCAATTCTGTTCACTAAAGGACAGAGAGATGACAACTCCTTAATAGAAATGAGCATGCCTGATATCCAAATTTCAATCTCTATGCACCATTCCCCAATAAAAGAAGCCAAGGCTTACTGAAGAAAAAAGTGATTCCGTACCTGGAGCGGTAAAAACAGAAGGTGAACCTGGTGCATACTGGGCCAGAGAGCAAAAAAAGCGTTCAAAGTTTGAGGAAAGAAGCATTCCGAAAGTCGACAGAAATAACAAGATGGTGAATAGTTATTCTAGATAATAAAGATATTACAAGCAAATAAAACTAGAGACCACTACCTCATGAACACAGATGTAAAAAGCCTCAACAAAATATTAGCAAATAAAATCTAAAAATGTATATAAAGAATTTTATGCCATAATCAAATGGGATTTATCCCAGGTATATAAGCCTGGTTCAACATTCAAAAACCAGTTTACAGGGCTTCCCTGGTGGTGCAGTAGTTAAGAATCAGCCTGCCAATGCAGGAAACACGGGTTCGAGCCCTGGTGCAGGAAGATCTCACATGCCGCGGAGCAACAAAGCATGTGGGCCACAACTACTGAGCCTGTGCTCTAGAGCCCGCGAACCACAACTACTGAGCCCTCATGCCATGACTACTGAAGCCCACGCACCTAGAGCCCGTGCTCCGAAACAAAGAGAAGCCACCGCAATGAGAAGCCCGCACACCACAACAAAGAGTAGCCCCTGCTCACCGCAACTAGAGAAAGCCCGCGTGCAGCAATGAGGACCCAACACAGCCAAAAATAAAACTAAATAAATTAAAAAAAAAACAGTTTACATAATCCATCACATCAGCAGACTAAAAAAAGAAGAATCACATTAATACATTTGATCATAGTTGACAAAATCCAACAGCCATTAATGGTAAAAACTCTCAATAAACTAAGTATAAAGGGAATTTTCTCAATTTAATAAAGACTATCTATAAGAAGCCTGCAGCTAACATCATACTTAATGATGAGAAATGTTCCCATTAAGATCAGGTACAAGGCAAGAATGTCCCCTTTCACCACCACTTTTCAACATTATACTGGAAGTCCTTGCTAATGCAGTAAGGCAAGAAAAGGAAAGAAAGGTGTATACTGGGAAGTAAGACATAAAACTGTCTTTGTTTGCAGATGGTACAATCATCTGTGTAGAAAATCTGAAAGAACCAATCAAAAAAGTCCTGGAATTAATCAGTGATTATAGCAAAGTTGTAAGATACCAGGTTAATGAACATAAGTCAATTGCTTTCCTATATATCAACAATGAACAAGTGGAATTTGAATTTGATAACAAAATATCATGTGTGTTACCCCCCGGCCAAATGAAATACTTAGGTATAAATAAATCTAACAAAATAGGTACAAAATCTTTACGAGGAAAGCTACAGAACTCTGATGAACAAAATCAAAGAGGAACTAAGTATACAGAGAAATAGTCCATGTTCATCGATGGAACAATCAATATTGTCAAGATGTCAGTTCTTCCCAATTTGATCTATAGATTCAAGGCAATCCAAATCCAAATTCTAGAAAGTTATTTTTTGGATATCAACAAATGGATTCTAAAGTTTATATCGAGAAAAGAACCAGAAGAGCCAACACAATATTGACAAAAAAGAATGAAGTTGGAAGACTGACTAGCCAACTTCAAGACATTCTATAAAGCTACAGTAATCAAGACAATGTGGTATTAGCAAAAAAGACAAATAGATAAATGGAACAGAATAGGGAGCTCAGAAATACACCCACATAAATATAGTCAAATTATCTTTGAAAAAGGAGCAAAGGCAATAAATTTGGCAAAGGTAGAATCTTCAGCAAATCATGTTGGAATAACTCAATAACCACATGCAAAACAATGAATCTAGACATAGATCTCACATATTTCACCAAAATTAACTCAAAATGGATCACAGACCTAAAAGTAAAGTGCAAAACTGTAACACTCATAGGAGATAACAAAGGAGAAGACCCAGATGACTTTGGGTATGGCAATGACTTTTTAGATACAATACCAAAGACATGTTCTATGAAAGAAATAACTGATAAGCTGGACCTCATTAAAATTAAAAACTTCTATTCTGGAAGAGACAAATAAGAGAATTAGAAGACAATCCTTAGACTTGGAAAAAAAGATATTTGCCAAAGACACATCTGAAAAAATTGCTACCCAAAATAAAAATTCTTACAACAGTAAGAAACACCCCCAATTAAAAAATGGGCCAAATACCTTAACAGACACCTCCCTCACCAAAGAAGATGTACAGATGGCAAATAAGCATAGGAGAAGATGATCCATATCATACAGCATCAGGGAAATGAAAATTAAAACAACACTGAGATACCATATCTATTAGATGGCCAAAATCTGGAACAGTGATAACACCAAATGCTGGTGAGGATAGGGAGCAACAGAAACCCTCATTCACTGACGGCATGAACACAAAATGGTCAAGCTAGTTTGGAAGACAGTTTGGTGGTTTCTCACAATACTAAGCATACTCTTACCGTACAATGCAGCAATTGTGCTCTTTGGTATTTACCCTAAGGAGCTGAAAACTTATGTCCACACAAAAACCTACACAAAGATGTTTACAGCAGCTTTTGTTCATAATTGCCTAAACTGAAAAGCAACCAGGATGTTTCACTAGGTGGATGGATAAATGAACTGTAGTACATCCACACAATGGAATATTATTCAATACTGAAAAAAACAGAGCTATCAAGCCATGAAAAGAAATGGAGGAGGGCTTCCCTGGTGGCGCAGTGGCTGGGAGTCCGCCTGCCGATGCAGGGGACACGGGTTCGTGCCCCGGTCTGGGAAGATCCCACATGCCGCGGAGCGGCTAGGCCCGTGAGCCATGGCTGCTGAGCCTCTGCGTCCAGAGCCTGTGCTCCGCAACGGGAGAGGCCACAACAGTGAGAGGCCCGCGTACCACAAAAAAAAAAAAAAGAAATGGAGGAAACTTAAATGCTTATTACTAAGTGAAAGAAGCCAATCTGCAAAGGCTACATGATGTAGAATTCCAACTATATAACATTCTAAAAAAGGTAAAACTATGGAGACAATAAAAAGATCAGTGGTTGACAGGGCTGGGAGTGTGGAGATGAATAAGCAAAGCATAGAGGATTTTTAGGGCCATGAAAATACTGTTTGATATTATAATGATGGAAATACGTCATTCATTATAAATTCGTCCAAACTCACAGATGCAGAAACCTAAGAGTAACCCTACTGTAAGCTATGGACTTTGGGTGGTTATGACATGTCAATGCAGGTTCACCAACTGTAACAAATGTATTACTCTGCTGGGGGATGCTGATCATGAGAGAGGCTGTGCACGCGTGGGGGTGAGGGTATATGGGAAATCTCAGTACCTTCCTCTTAATTGTGCTGTGAACATAAAAATACTCTAAAAAACAGTCTTAAAAAATAAAATTTTTAAAAAGGATGAATGAATAAAGTGAAGGTCCCTAAATATACCTCTTCGTTCCTGGTCTCATTTTCCTTGTTCTCTCCTCAGAGCTCATGTTATTTTGAAATTAATGATTATTATTAGAAGGCATATATTTATACATTCATTACATCTGCATGTATGTAAAGCAATACATAGCACCATCTGTCATGTTCTCAGGCTTTAAATACAATATCATACTGTATCTTTTTGCAACTTGCTTTTTCATGTAAGGGAGCTGAGAATTATCTATACTGATAAAATTTATAAATTTAAATATTGTATAGTAGTCTACTTAAAAAATAAGCAAGTTTATTCATTTTTCCAATGAAGGAAAGACTGTTTTCAGTGTTTAGCTATTATGAATAATAGTAATAAAAATTCTTATACATATGTGCCAGAGTTTCTCTAGGGTTTACTCTTAAAAGAGAAATTATAAGATTATAAGGTATACCCATTTTTAATCTCAGTGAGCAGTTTGATAAAACTGAATAAAATGTTTGAAACATTTTATTCTCCTACAGTCAGAGTATAAGAGTTTCTGCCCTCATCCAACATTTAGTTCTGTTTTAGATTTAGATTTTGCCAGTCTCACGACTGATAAATAGGATCTTGCATCATTTGTTTTTCCCTAATAACTAGTTCATATCCTCTAAAAAGAGGCTGAACATCTTTTCATGTTTACTGGATATGTTCTTCTGTGATCTGCCTATTCATATCCTTTATTTTTTTCAATTGAGTTATTTATATTTTCCTTAGTGATTTATAAACTTTTAGATACATTTTGGGTAACGTGTTCCTGTATAATTATAATAATGTTATTTATTTTGTAAGATTTGAAACAATCTTACACGTATAGAAAATTGTGAAGTATAGTAAAAAATATTTTTCCCTGAATCATTTGGGAATAAGTTACTGACATAAGGCCCCATCACCCCTGAAGGCTTTAATGTGTATTTCCAACAAAAATGACATTCTACTACATTATCTCAATATAACCAACAAGATCAGGCAATTAACATTAATCCTGCCAATGTAACATTTTAAAAAATAAAAATAGCAATGATTATTCTTTTAAAAAATAATAAAGAGTAGGGTTTCTACATTAAATCATGGTATCCACTCCTCAACAGATGATAATAAGGCTTTTAAACTCTTTATTCTTTCAGAAAAAGGGAGCATACATTAGCACTGACAGGATGTGAATAATTGCTTTCATTTTTTTCCTATTCTT
The DNA here is from genome assembly GCF_039906515.1 of Pseudorca crassidens. Taxonomy (NCBI): domain Eukaryota; kingdom Metazoa; phylum Chordata; class Mammalia; order Artiodactyla; family Delphinidae; genus Pseudorca; species Pseudorca crassidens. Next base: position 17,879,055 of record NC_090303.1, on the reverse strand, counting down.
GACAACACAAGAGGGAATGAGATTAAACTGCCTCTGGAAATTTAAACATTAGATCAAACTTTTTGAGAATAATTGCTGGGAAAAGCTGAGAGTAAAATCTCCTCTGGCAATTTCTTTTCAAAGCTCTGCTTCTGGGATCGTCTTAATACAGACCTATTCAGAGGCTAGGGTTAACCTTTAAAAATCCCTTTAAGATCTAAGATTCTTTTATCTCTTTTTATCTAGTGCAAATTATTTATGAGGGACATATATTCTGTATTATTTAAGGTTATGTTTATATAGCAAACATAAAAATAATAATCAATGCAAATATTTTTTAGTAAGAAAGAAATTGAGTCAAGATAGATTTGTTTGACTGTCTTTAAGCAGAAGAAGATACAATAGCACGATTGTATGTGATGGGAAAGAGACATAATAAAGGAAAAACTGATGATGTGGTAGAGAGAGGGGATCTGTGAAAGCAACGCCTTTGAGTGATGGGATCTAATGCAAAAGCAGAGTACTTGGTCTCTGCTAGGAGCAAGTACAGTCCATCCGTATTAACAGGAGAGAGGAAAGATTTTAAGGAGAGAAATGCAGAGTTGGTGTTGCTTAGAAAAATGAGAGGTACACAGAACATGTAGTCTTTCATGTCTATGAAGTGTGTTATGTATGTGAATGTCATCATCGGGTATCTTTTGGCAGGAAAAGGGTTGGGACTGCTACCTTGAATCTACCTGTTTCTGGTTTTCTTTAGATTGTGCTATAGTTGTAATGTTCCCAAAGCTTTTATCAGCTTCTGTCTCCACATTTACCCATTACTGCTCCTGAGTATGAGAATTATACAAAAGCCCAGAAAGGTAAAGTAGAGACTGTATTTCCTTAAAAAATATTTTCTGCCTCAATAAGAAGTACATGTGAGGATAAGGATTTCAGAAAGAAAAATATGTTCCTTTTTTTTTCTTGCATCTGTTTCCTCTGAACTAAATGAAGCCATAGTTTACAGATTTTATCTAGAAGTTCTGAATATACCAATTGGCCAGTTCAACTCACTGATTAGACAAAAAAAAGTTATAAATAAATTCTAAAACATAATTTCTTCTCTCATTTTCTGTCTACTAAAAAATGAGTCATTAGATTACTTTGAAACTTGAATGCTTCACATACTATTCAAAGGACTTTTCAGTTATAAATAAATAAAGAAGCTAAAGATAAACCACATCCATACCTCTCACAGCTGACTGGGAAGGCTGAGTCAAAACTTTGATGTCTAATGCACTGTGGATATTTTCTTCTATAGCAGCACAATATCCATCCACGACACTGGTAATAGTATCCTTCAAAGTTCCAAGATTATGGAAAACCTGAAGAGCTGTTCCGACCTGGGTTGGATTCTTTAAAAAGGTGTAGTGGGGTGAGTTGGGAATAGATATAAATAGGAAAATAAACACAAACAACATAACTCTACAAGTGGTACTTGAGCAGTTACTACAATATTTTAAAATTATTACAGACAAGAACAAAGACAATGCATTTGGAACAAATATCATTTTTAGTCATTATTTATTTCCTAAAAGACAAAGTTAAATACCATGTGTATGATTTCCTCCCTTTCCCTTTACCTCCTCCTTTAAAGGATAATAACAAAATTTAAAATCTGTTATATTATTAGGGCTTACTTAAAATTTACTCCCAATCCCTACGAAGAGAGCCATGCTGGAACTAACAACAACCCTGTATTTGTTTAGAGAATAAATAAATGAATTCTGCAGAGTCAACTAACGGCTGAGCTATGCAGACTGATACTATTATTCATTATATTTCCTTCCTTCCTTCATTCACTGAAACTATAAATATCTATAGAGTGCTTACTATGGGTCTATCTTGCTTCTATGTGCTGGAAATACAGTAGTAAATAAAACCAATTGAGTCTCTGCCCGCATGGATCTTGTATTTACTAAGAAATGTATAAAAGGTAAATGTAAGAGAATATCAGGTAGTGTAAATGCTATAAAGGAGGAGGAAGGGAATAAGAACAGAGAATGATGTGGATTATTATGGAGGGAAGAGTCAGAGAACGCATCTCAGGGTGTTATTTAAATGGAGACCTACATATAATGAAATCTATGGAGGATACGGGGAAATACAGATCTGGGCAGAGGTATCAGTGAAAGTGCAGAGGTAGTAATGTGCTTGGTAGCTAGTGAAAACAGCAATTAGGTCATAATGGTGGTTGGAGCAGAGTGACCGAAGCAGAGAGAGGTAAGCAATGAGGTGGGGAGTAGAAATACCATCTATGAGTAGATTAAGTCCACAGTGATATAAATAGGTTGCTGGATGTGTCACTAAGTAAATGACTGAATTAACAAGGCAGATCTTGTACACCAACATATATATCCAGGCCCAAATAGCTGAAATTCCTCTTTCATTTATGATTCAGTGTCTATTATTAAAGGTACATAGTTAAAAAGTTAGATTATTTCATTAACATTTTCTTGACTGTTAAGTTTATAAAAAACACAAAATATTATTTCTGAAATCTATTGGTGTTAGTAACAGTACATGCCTCAGATACACACACACACACAGAGGCAGAGCAGAATCAACTTAAAGACGATATCAGGAAACATGGTTGGTGAATACTGATACCCATTTTAGACATTTTTAATATTAAACAAGAAAGAGAAGCAAATGAACATTGTTTCATATTAAAATATGTTTTAATGAAAAAATTTTAACTTGTATTATTATAATAGAATTTTATTCTAATATATACTGTCAATTCTGTATCAATGTACTAACAAAGAAAAGGGGAGAAAATAATCTATTTCATACAAAATTATTAACTGAAAATATGGGGTATAGCACTTTGGTTGTTGTTAGTTCCATTCCATTCATAGTGATTTTTTTTTCACTTTTTAGTAGATATCAAAAATCAAAATTAGGCAGCTGTAAAGAAATTTCCCCTATCACTATTCAAATGTCTATATAATCTAAGAAAGCATTACCTGAGCAATTTCAAATAATATCTTCACCTTATAATACTAGAATATAGACACAGAGTGTAAAATTGTATTTATTGCCTTTATTATCCTCAAAGGATCTGAAAAGCACAGCTTCTCAACATACAGGGTTTCAGTAACTTAACAATAATTCTGTAACTTCAATAGCTTACAGTGAATGTACGCTGGAAGTTATATGTGTATGTTAACTGAAAACACTTAAAGTCATATTTTACTTGAAAGATCTAGCTAAAATGGAGCAGCTTTGTATGTTTCTACTCCAAAAATTATTGACTACCAAAAACTTTCAAAACAGTAACATGTACAGTGCATTATTAAAGAAGCATCCAATATCAGAATGGCTATCAACAAAAAGACAACAAATAAGTGTTGGCAAGGATATGGAAAAAAGGGAACCCTCATGCACTGTTGGTGTGAATGTAAATTGGTACAGCTACTGTGGAAAACACTATGGAGGTTTCTCAAAAAATTAAAAATAATACCATACAATCCAGCAATTCCACTTCTGGGTATTTACCCAAAGAGTACAAAAACACTAATTCAAAAAGATATATGTGCCCCTATGTTCAGTGAAGCATTATTTACAACACACAAGATATGGAAGCAACCTAAGTGTCATCAATAGATTAATGGATTAAAAAAATGTGGTATATACAATGGAACATTACTCAACCATAAAAAAGAATGAAATCTTGCCATTTGTGACAACATGGATGGACCCAGAGGGTTTATGCTGAGTGAAATAAGTCAGAGAGAAAAAGACAAAAACTGTATGATCTCATGTATATGTGGCATCTAAAAAACAAAACAAATGAACAAGCCAAACAAAAGACAAACAGACTCACAGAGCAAACTGGTGGTTGCCAGAGGGGAGTGGGATTGAGGGGTTGGGTGAAATAGGTGAAAGGGATAAAGAGTTACAAAATTCCACTTACAAAATAAGTAAGTCATAAGGATGCAATGTATACCATAGGAAATATAGTCGATAATACAGTAATAACTTTGCATGGTGAGAGATGGTAACAAGACCTATTGTGATGATCATTTAGTAATGTATCTGATTGTCAAAACATTATGTTGTACACCTGAAACATAATATTACATGTCAACTATACTTCAATAAAAAAACATCTAACATAATATTTATAATAACTACAATTTAAACTACTTATAAAAATTCTAGATGTAATTTTAAGCTTTCTAATTAACATGACCACTTTTTCTATTAATGCCAGTTATTTATATTCATAGTTTAATATAAACTTATCATTTTTTAGTTGGGAAACTACAAAAATGATAATTTTAAATTAAATTCTTTAACATACAGAGGAATGTGCACATTATGTAGGCATAGCTTTATGAAATATCACAAAGTGAACAAGCCTCTATAACTACCACCTAGACCACAAAACCAAATATTAGCAGAACCTCTGAATCTTTTGTGGCTTCCCCAACTGCATCTTTCCAAATATTATCACTATCATAATTTCTAACACCATTCTTTAGTTTTACCTGTTTTTGAATTTTACATAAATAGAACCATAAAGTATTATTTTGTGTCTGGCTCCTTTTAGTCAATATCTTATTTGTAAAATTCATCCATGTTGTTGTATGTAGCAGGTGTCGTTTTCACCACTGTGGAGTATTCCAGAGTGGAAATTTACTTTGGTTTATGTATCCATCCTTCTGTTAACATACATTTGCATTATTTCCATTTTTTAGGTATTTTAAATAATGCCACCATGAACATTCTAGCGCACAGCTTTTAGTGAACGTATGTATATGCACTTCTGTTGGATAAGAGTAGAATTGCTGGATCATATGGTATTTGTATGCTTAGTATTTGTAGAAACGGCCAATTTTCCAAAGTGATTGTACCAACTTATACCCTGACCAGAAATATGTGCTCCCCAATCCTGCCAAAATTTAGAATTATCATACTCTTTCATTTTATCTGTACTTTTCAGTGAGCACTATTTTTTTTTTTTATATTGTTTTAATTTACATTTCCATGATGGCTAAGGAGTTATCCCTTTTTGCTTGTTAATTACCCATTTGGATATATTCTTTTGTGAAGTGCATATTCATCTGTCTTGTCTATTTTTCTCTCTTTTTTTTTGTCCTTTACATATTTGTACAAGTTGTTCATATATTCTGGGTATAATCACTTTGATGACTGTATATACTGCAAATATGTTCTCCCACTCTTAAGAAGTCTTTTAAGGCAGAGAAGTTCCTAATTTGAATGCAGGCCATTTTATTGACCTTATTCTCCATGGTTAGCACTTTCAGTATCCTGTTTGAAAAAAATTTTTTGTCCCATCCCACATTCATGAAGATGTCTTTCAATCATGAAAATATCTTTCTTTCATGAAGTTATCCTCCAGAACCTCTATCGGTTTACCCTTCACATTTAGATATACAATCCAACTGGAATTAGCTTCTGCATAATGTGAGACAAGAGCCAAGATGAGTGTTTTTCTGTATGAATATCCGATTGACCCAGCACAATTTATTTGAGAAAACAAAGAAGCAAATGATAATCTTTCTCTCCTCAATCTCAAGGGTTACCTCTGCAATAAGTCAAGTTTCCATTTATGTGTTTTTGTTTCTGGACCATCAATTCTGTGCCATTTCTCTGTCCTTACACTAATTCACCTATGTAAATTATTGTAGCCTTAAAGTAAGTTTTGATAGTCCTCTGCCTCTGTTCTTATCAATTTGATATAGGCTACTCTTGGTTCATGGTACATCCATATAAATTTTATAACAGGCTTGACAATTTCCATTTAAAACAAAAAGGCCTGTGGAACTATGGGTTTGCACTAAGTCTACAGATAAAATTAGAAAAAATGGAAATCTTTGTAATATTGAGCTCTCCAATCCATGAATATATTATCTCTCTTCATTTATTCAGGTCTCCTTTAATTCCTCTTAATATTATTATAGTTTCTGTAAAGGGATTTTACATATCTTTGATTTTTATTATTCCTACACATTTGATGTTTTTTGATATTATAAATAGTAATTTAAAATTTTTCTGTTTATCTGTTGCTATTATATTAAAAACACCACTGATTTTTCTAAATGGAATTTTACCAAACTTTCAAAACTCAGTCATTAATTACTTTATTTGTAGATTGTTTTGGATTTGCTATACATAAGATCATGTTATCTCTGAATAATCTTTATTTTTTTCCTTTCTAGTCCTTCTACATTTTATTGCCTTTTTTTTTTTTTTTTTTTTGCTGTACGCGGGCCTCTCACTGTTGTGGCCTCTCCTGTTGTGAAGCACAGGCTCCGGACGCACAGGCTCAGCGGCCATGGCTCACAGGCCCAGCCGCTCCGCGGCATGTGGGATCTTCCCGGACCAGGGCACAAACCTGTATCCCCTGCATCGGCAGGCAGACTCTCAACCACTGCGCCACCAGGGAAGCCCTTATTGCTTTTTCTTATAACCCTGGTTAGGAGAGTCAGTAATCTGCTGAGTAAAAGTGATAAAAATGGATTAATGAAGTTCTATTCTTGGTCTGCTAAGAGTATTTTTACACACAGATTGATGCTGAACTTTATTAAATGCTTTCTCTCTTTGTATGTATTGAGATCATCAATTTTTTTCCTTTACTGAAGAAATTACATTACACTTCTAAACAAAAGCCATCTTGGTCATGATAAATTACCCTTTTTAGATATCCCTGACTTACATTTGCTAATAGTTTGTTTAGTATTTTTGCATCAATTTTCAAGAAAGATAGCTATTAAATTTTCTTCCCCATGATATCCTTATCTTGATTTCAACTTTACACTGGCTTTATAAAATAATCATGTAAGCACTGCCTCTTTTTCAATTCTTATATAGAGTTCATGTAACATTAGTTTATTTACATGCATGTGTAGACAGTTGAGATGAGGTCATACTGGATTATGGTGAGCTCTAAATCCAATGACTGATGTCCTTATGAGAGAATAACACACTCAGAGACACACACAGTGAAAAAGGTCTCTTGACAAGAGACAGAGAATGGAGTGACACAGTTAACAAGCCATGGAACTTCAAGCACTGATTGGAGCCACTAGAAGCTAGGAAAACACAAGGAATGATTCTTCCTTAGAGCCCTCAGAAGGAGACTGACCCTGCCAACACCTTAATTTGGATTTCTAACCTCCAGAACTATGAGAGAATAAATTTCTGTTGTTTTAAGTTACCTGGTTTGTGGTAATTTGATATAGCAGCCCTAGGAAATCAATACAGAGGGTTAAGAGCAACAGGAAAAAAACACATATGCTTGGGCTTCCCTGGTGGCGCAGTGGTTGAGAGTCCGCCTGCCGATGCAGGGGACACAGGTTCGTGCCCCGGTCCGGGAAGATCCCACATGCCGCGGGGTGGCTGGGCCCGTGAGCCATGGCTGCTGGGTCTGCGCGTCCGGAGCCTGTGCTCCACAACGGGAGAGGCCACAACAGTGAGAGGCCCGCGTACCGCAAAACAAAACAAAACAAAACAAACAAAAAATACATATGCTTGCAACCCAAATATCCATTGAATGGATGAAGAAAATATGTATTCATAAGATGAAATATTACTCAGCCTTAAAAAGGAAAGAAATCCTGTCACATGCTACAACATGGATGAACTTTGAGCATATTATGCTACGTGAAAAAAAGTCACACAAAAAATTACTGTGTGATTACATTTTATGAAGATAATATTATTTATATATTATTTATATGAAGACTGTACATATGGAGACAAATTCACAGACAGAAAGTAGAACAGTGGTTGCCAGGGGCCGAGGGACAGACAGGAATAGGAGTTGTTGTTCAATGGACACAGAGTTTCAGTCCAGCGAGATGAAGAGACTTCTGGAGACTGGATGAGCATTAATGTAAATGTACTTAACACTAATGAACCCTGATGGTGGTAAATTTCATGTTATGTGTATTTTATCACAATTTAAAAAACACATATGCTTGGATTTCATCTTCTTTGACAGGTTTAGGAATGAGGCCAAGGAATCTGGATAACTGTGATAAACCTAATTTTTCTACTGTAGTCATCCAGTAAGGACCTATTATGAACCAGGCATTACTTTAGGGGCTTGATACACGTGAGGTCTAATCCTCCCCAACAAAACATTCAAAATAGTTGTACTGTTCTCTACTGAAAGACAGGGAAACTGAGGAATAGAGAAGTTAGCCGAAGCTCCAAGACAACAAAGAATAAATGGCAGAGCAAGGATTCAAACATTAAAATGTCTGCTTTTAAAGTTCATGCTTTTTCCAAATAACAATGGTTACTTGCAAATAACTGTTAGTACCAATTAAAGTCTGATTTTCTTTAAGCAGTAAAATAAAGTTTAAAAGTAAGTAAGAATGACCAATAAATGCTATCTTTTTACTTTGCTAATAAGTACGGACATTTTTTAAAACTTCACTATCTGCTATCATCACTTCATAAAAGGAAGGTTATTTAAATAACAAGAAAAATAGAGAGGAAGTTCTCAGAGTAAGTCACTACCTTGTATTTATTCTGAATTTTAATGAGAACTGATAAAACCTCAGCATGATTGCTACCAACGTACAGGTCAGTGTCGGGAAACCTGTACTTATGTTACGTTTCTGTACAAATGAACGGGTTGGCCAATCTTGCTTGCATACAATATCCTCAAGTTTAAAGTCTCCCTGAAAACTGCCCATGAAGAAATTCCTTCTTTCCTAGTACCCTGGGCCACTGTGTTCTCTGGGAAGTTTAATGGTTTTAATTCAGCGACAAATAGTTAATCAATTCCTTGCCTCACTCACCTGGCTCCCCATTCTCTGCTGCAAATCCCAACTTTAGCAGAGTTTAAATCAGTAAAATCATAAATTGCCCTTAACAGGATCCTCTTTCTCATCCCACAGGTAGTCCTTGCAAGTACAATGCAAACACTTCAATTCACTGCTCATCTTGGAACTGCCTGCTTTGTGGGCCTATTCTCTCAGTGCTCCAGAATCAGCTCTAGGACTTCTCTGTTTCCTTACACCACCTACCCAACCGCCCATCTTTACAAAACCAGACCCACTCTCGGTACTTTGTGCCCTTGCGAGGTCTGCATTCATTGCCACGTCCCACCCTGATCTGTGGAAACAGTATACTACATGGAGATGCCTTCTCCCCTAGATAGTAATGCTTAAAATGGCCTTCATATCCATTAATTTTCTTTTGTCAACAGAACATAAGTAGAATAACTATTACAATGCTCATTTCACAGTTAGGTAACTAAGGTACCGAGAGGACAGGCCCATAGCTGGATACTAGCAGGCCAGTTTTAGGCCTCGGCCCCTTCACTCCCTATTCTATACTCTGCAACAGGTCATCCTGTCACCACTTGTCTCTAAATCTCCAGATATACCAGTTTTGCAAGTATTTGTAAGAGATCTCAAAACAAAATAACCACATTTGAAAAAGACCACACTTTCTAGAAAGAGATAAACTACTGAAAATGTAGCAATGTCTTCTAGACAATGTCTTCTCTTTAAATGAGAGTCAATATTCTAGGAGCAATTTTTCTACAAATTGTCATTGTGACCTTCAATAAATCACTTAACCATATATGAAATTTCCCAACTTCAGAAACTGTAATATAAAATGAGATGAAAGACCAGGTAATAGAGTAGATCTACTTCATAAGTAGATCAAGACAGATTTCTACGTCTTCAAAAACATTTCGGGAGATGGCACAACCATTTGCTTTTTAAACTAAAATTATTTCTTTTGCTTTGGAAACAAATATGGATGATGTCATTTTTTTCTTTCTTTTTCAACAACTCTGTAGCATACACGGGAGGAAAATAAAACCGCACAAGAGTACAGTGAGAAAAGAGGCACAGTTGTTTAGGATCCCTAAAAAGCTTGCCAAAACAGGAACACTGGGCTTCCCTGGTGGCACAGTGGTTGAGAGTCCGCCTGCTGATGCAGGGGATGCGGGTTCATGCCCCGGTCCGGGAAGATGCCACAAGCCGCGGAGCGGCTGGGCCCGTGAGCCATGGCCGCTGAGCCTGCGTGTCTGGAGCCTGTGCTCCGCAACGGGAGAGGCCACAACAGTGAGAGGCCCGCGTACCGCAAAAAAAAAAAAACAAAAACAGGAACACTGTAACCAAAGCAACAGCTGGCACTCAGCTAAAGGAACAGAGAGATAGCAAGACTGCTGTAAATATTGTGCCATAAAATAGCAAGCAATGTTCTCACGTTAACTAAGCTACAGTTAATAAGAGATGACCTCTGTGAGCATAAATACAGTATTAAATCAAAAGTCTGATAGGATTTTAAAAGCTTCATATAATTGAAATTAGAAATGGAAAAGGTGACAGAATTTGATTTAATTAGAAACAAAATGCAAAAATCACATAAATGTTCAAGACCAGGATGCCACTCTGCAAGGATCAAATAATCCTTGTATCACAAAGACTAATGATCACATTTTACATTTTCCCCTAATGAACTAATTCTTTAGCAGTTAAATTCTTTCTCTTTAGGTTTCATATATAAAAGAATACAATGAGCCAAGGGAAGGAAAAGGACAAATAAAAGAAGATAAAATTTCCTGCTGCTATTCTGCTATTTTGGTTATTCGGAGGTTTCAGGACTACAGTATTTCTTCAAGGTTTGATTAATAATCCATTTCATACTCAATTAAAATAAGACAAAAAATAAGTACCCCCAAAATCACATTAAAAGGGGGGAGTGATGGAGAAAGGTGGGGAGGGAGATGGAGATGGAAATGATCTACAAGTCCCCAACCCGGCTTCCCGAAAAACATAGAGGTTATAGTGAGAAAAATGCAAAGTCAGTTCAAGCAAAAATTCAAAGAACAGGTAACTTCCACTATATAGACAATCCTTACTGCTGGGGGGGAAAAATAAAAGCTTATTATTTTATTTTTTTATAGCACAGAAAGGATACAGATCTAAGAATTTTTAACACAAAGAAGATAATTCTTTAAACCACTACCTCCGAAGACTACGTATTTAATAAAATTAGGCTAGCTTTCAGGTAAATTTAAGACAATAAAAAACATAGCACCTTGGGCTTCCCTGGTGGCGCAGTGGTTGAGAGTCCACCTGCCCATGCAGGGAACACGGGTTCGTGCCCCGGTCCGGGAAGATCCCACATGCCACGGAGCGGCTAGGCCCGTGAGCCATGGCCGCTGAGCCTGCGCGTCTGGAGCCTGTGCTCCAAAACGGGAGAGGCCACAACAGTGAGAGGCCCGCATACGGCAAAAAAAAAAAAAAAAAAGCATAGCACCTTAATCATGCACAATAACTGAGGAATTCTAAGATCCAAATATTTTATTTCTCCAGAATAGTGTTAATAAATTCACAACATCTTATACATAACAAGTATATCATAGGCCAAAATATTTAAGGCAGTTTATAGTAACTGTGTGCCCTAACATGATACATACACGGGACACTTTTTTTGAATCTATGACATGTCTAAAACACTGAAGGCTTAATGGAGCCCCATGGGAGATTACAAGTACTGAAGGAAGAGAGAATCGCATTAAATAACGTAATTTAAAGGCAAGAATTATATTAGCTACCTCGGTTGTGATCCAGAGCTTACCAGTGGCTTTTCTGATTCAATAGCATGGAGCCCACTAATGCTTGATATGTACTTCTCAGCTAACCTAATAAGATTATATCAGAACCTGTTAACAATCAGCAGTCAACAGTGCAAAACCCAAATGAAATTAAGAAACTAAGAAGAACATTTAATAGCGCAGTATGATCTTATCAACCAAAAATCACCTTTATTCTAGCCCTTTTTGAAAAGCAGCAGAAAAAAAGAAGAGCTATAAAAAGGCACGGGGAAAATGAGAGGAAAAAGAAAAAGAAGGAGACAAAAGAATGAAAGTGAACATGTATTGGAAGAGGAAGGTTCTACAAAAAAAAGAAGTAATAACACAAAGAGCCTAAAAAATGGAGAAGGTAAAGAGATGATCAATATACAGAAAAAGGTTCTTTTAACTTCCAAATTCTTTATAAAATGAACCTGGAGAGCATAGTCTATATGAATCTACAGTTTGGCATTAAGTAAAAGTTTTTAAATGATGCCAATACTTAGAATAATATGCCCATCCTATAAGGTAATAGCAGATAATATTTCAAGGACACTAAAAATGTGTTTAATAATAAAATGAATTTTATAGGAAAATAAAAGTAATCATGAGACATGAATGTTTCAAGCACCCAAATCTCACTCTGTCAATATAAATTTTTAACTTAAATGTATATATGTGGCTTACTTTTTTTTTTTTTTTGCGGTACGCAGGCCTCTCACTGTTGTGGCCTCTCCCGTTACGGAGCACAGGTTCCGGACGCGCAGGCTCAGCGGCCATGGCTCACGGGCCCAGCCACTCCGTGGCATGTGGGATCCCCCTGGACTGGGGCACGAACCCGCATCCCCTGCCTCGGCAGGCGGACTCTCAACCATTACGCCACCAGGGAAGCCCATAGCTTACTTTTAAATAAAGCAATATAATAATTCTAGTCATTCTGTGCTTTACCAAAGATATTTATGGCAGGCATTATTAGGTATTCCCTAAAATTCATTCCCTCCTTCTTTCTTATTACTAAAATCCTAATTTTCTCCAGGGGTGGCAGTGTGCACTGCAACAGGCAATAGTTCTTGAGTAGCTTAAGCCAATGTTTACAGTTCTGTTCCTCTTTCCAGATACTTGCTTTCATAGTCCTCCTGACAGTTGGGGTTACCATGAGACCCATATCTGGTCAATGAGACATAAGGATAGGTCCACTGGAGCAATATTGAAAAAGGATTTTGTAATGCTGCCTTTTGGCTGGCAGCTGGCACTGCCCCATCTCCACTCCGTGAACATGGATTAATGTCTGCAGTGTGACAGCTATCTTGTGACCATGACGTGACAAGCAAGGGGACACTAAGGAAGGCAGAATGGAAAGAAAGACCTGCATGCTTGTGAAGTAGGCTGAAACAATATTAGCACCACCCACATCCAGACAAATCCCTATCTATTTAAGCCACTGTTGGTCTAGCTTGTTGTTATAGCACTAGCAGTCGCATCCAGCACCAAACTGATTAAAACACAATATATAAAAATACATGAGCGGGTTTCCCTGGTGGCGCAGTGGTTGAGAGTCCGCCTGCCGATGCAAGGGACACAGGTTCGTGCCCCGGTCTGGGAAGATCCCACATGCCGCGGAGCAGCTAGGCCCGTGAGCCATGGCCACTGAGCCTGCGCGTCTGGCGCCCGTGCTCCGCAACGGGAGAGGCCACAACAGTGAGAGGCCTATGTACTGCAAAAAAAAAAAAAAAAATACATGAGGGACTTCCCTGGTGGTCCAATGATTAAGACTTTGCCTTCCAATGCAGGGGGTGTGGGTTCGATCCCTGGTGGGGGAGCTAAGATCCCACATGCCTCGCAGCCAAAAAACCAAAACATAAAACAAAAGCAATATTGTAACAAATTCAGTAAAGACTTTAAAAATGGTCCACATCCAAAAAAAAAAAAAATTCTAAAAATAAAAGAACGGAAACATGAATCTATAACAATACTTTAAAAAAGAAAAACAAAGGAGAACAAAAGTATGCCTCATTTGCTACCTTGGGTAGTGACTTATATAAACTCATTACTCTGTAAATTGGTAATAAAAAATGCAAAATTTAAACATTTATCCATCATTTTAAAAAGGAACTGCAGTTCAGGGTAACCAAATATCCTTAATTAATGAGTGAAAATTCTTCTTAACATAAGAATCACGGCTAGCAAATATAAACTAATAAGAAAAATAGAAAATGACTTTTTCACAATCTCTGTTGAAAAAAATAAAAAGATTTAGGCAAAAATCATCAACAGACATTAAAACCATTAGGAGAAAAACTGACAGAGAATTAATTATTCTCAAGGTGCCAAAATATATGCAAATTCACAATGAAGTAATTCAGTGAAGGAAAAAAATAATCTTTTTCAACAAAAGGTGCTCGAACAACTGAATATGTCTATGAGGAAAAAATGAACCTTACACTGTACATAAAAATTAAACTTAAAACATAAAATTATAAACTTCTAAAGGAAAACATAGGAGGAAATCTTTCCAACTTTAGGGTAGGCAAAAATTTCTTATATAACATGCATATGAAAACATGGATAAACCGGCCTTTAGCAAAACTAAAAAATTTTGCTCTTCGTAAAAGATGATGTCTTTTGAAAAAAATTAATAAAGTTAATAAAAGCCTAGCAGGACTGATCAAGAAACAAGAAACAGCAACAAAGATACATTGTACAGAACAGGGAAATATAGCCATTATTTTGCAATACATTTAAATAGAGTATAATCTATAAAAATATTGAATCACTGTGTTGCATGCCTGAAACCAATATATTATAAATCAACTATACTTCAATTTTTAAAAAATTTTTAAAAAGAAACAAGAAACGATCCAAAATATAAAAATAAAAGACAATTTCAAGGGGGAAAACAAGGCAGCATTATTCCTAATAGCCAAAAACTGTAACCAACTGAATGTCCATCAACCTATCAAGACATAAACAAAGTGAGTAGATCCATAGGCTGGAACATTACTCAGCAGTAAAAAGGACTATCTGTACTTGCAACAACACAGATGAACCTAAATAAAATACTGTGCTAAATGAAAGAAGCTAAATATGTAAGATTACCTACTGCACGGTTCCATTTATATGACACTTTTAGAAAACAGCAACTCTATAGACAGAAAGCAAATCAGTGATTGCCTGGGTTTGGGGGTGGGAGGAAGAACTGACTGCAAACAGGAAGGAGGGAAATGTTTTGTGGTGATAGCAGTTAAAAAAAAATCTGGGTTGTGAGATGGTTGCACAAATGTATAAATTTAGTAAACTCATCAAACTATATGCTTAAATGCACAAATGTAAATTACACCTCAATAGCAATGCTAAAAGAAAAAAAGGCAAGCCATAGGATGGGAGGAAATATTTACAATTCACACTAATAACAAAAGACTGGTACCCAGAATACATTAAGAATTCTTACAAATCAATAAGAAGACAATAAAGTCTTTAAATGTTAGGCAAAGACCTTTCACTATTAGGCATTTGAAAAGTTGGTCACATAAGCAATCAAGAAAAGGCAAATTAAAACTACACTGAGAATCTACTATATCCCCATTAAAACGGCTAAAATTTAAAAGACTGACAACATCAAATTTTGGTGAGGATCTAGAGGAACAAAAATTCTAATCTACTGATATGGGAATGTGAAATGACAGAACCACTTTGGAACTAGCAGACTCTATAAAAAGTAAACATATTATTCTTTGCAAAAACCCAACCATTCTTTGCCTTAGGTATTTATTCAAGAAAAAGGAAACATGCTGAGACAAAGCCATGTATCTGCTCATAGCAGCTTTGTCTGCAGTATCCCTAAACTGGAAATAACCCAAATGCCTGTCAACAAGTGAATAGATAAATGTACTTCAATATAATGTAATGCTAACTACCAAAAAAAATATGACCAAACTACCAATATACAGAACATGAATCAATCTCAAAATAACTATGTTGAATGGATAGAGCCACACACAAGAAAGAACACACTGTATGACTCCAATTATATAAAAGTATGGACAATGCAAATTAATCCATAGTGATGCAAAGTGGTTGCCTGGTTCTTCATTTTTTTCCAAACTACAAAATAAAAATTTTAGTATTTACTACTCTAATAAAAAGCCAACATAAGATTATCTAAATTGAGTAAAATAAAATAGAGTTAACCAAGTACAAAAGTTCTGAATTTCTGAGAAACGGAAAACAACTTACACATAGATTAAAGAGTGATTACCAAATTTTAACCAAAGAGTAGTGACAGAATTCTATATGACATACAATGGAAATTCAGTCAGTTGATGAAAAAATTTTTCACAGTTCAGTGACCTGAAAAACTATGGAAAGCAATAACACCAAAAGACCTTAAGGCTGAAAGCAGACAGTTAATTAGATGTGAATCTACACTGCAAGATAGCAATAAAATAACGAAGCAACCAATGTTACTGTGGATTGTTCATGAAAGAGACTATGTCAAAGAAAAAGAAAATAACATGACTGGGGCTTCTCTGGTGGCACAGTGGTTAAGAATCCGCCTGCCAATGCAGGGGACGCGGGTTTGAGCCCTAGTCCGGGAAGATCTCACATGCCGTGGAGCAACTAAGCCCATGTGCCACAACTACTAAGCCACGCTCTAGAGCCCGCGAGCCACAACTACTGAGCCCACAAGCCACAACTACTGAGCCCACGAGCCACAACTACTAAGCCCGTGTGCCACAACTACTGAAGCCCACGTGCCTAGAGCCCATGCTCTGCAACAAGAGAAGCCACCGTAATGAGAAGCCCGTGCACTGCAACGAAGAGTAGCCCCCGCTTGCCACAAGTAGAGAAAGCCTGCGCGCAGCAACGAAGACCCAACATAGCCAAAAATAAAATAAATTAATTTTAAAAAGAGGAAAGAAAATAACATGACTGTATAATATAGAAACAAGAAAAATATTACCACTTTACATTTGGCATAAAACAAAAACACAGAGAAACACCATATGATAATTAAAATATTGCAAAAGAGGAGATGGTGCTGGGAGGAAGAAAAGATGGAAGGAAGGAAAATGGTAAAGCGCCCACCATGAAGAAAATACAACCATTTAAAGCACACATTTAATGTCCTTAAAGGGCAAGATAGCAAATATTTTAGGCTTTGGCGGCCACATAGTATACATATGGTCTCTGCTGTATACTGCTCTTTCGATTTTTTTCCCCCAACCATATAAAAATGTAAAAACAATTAGTACTTGAGCCATACAGAAACAGTCCACAGACTGTACTTTTGCCAATCCTTGATTTAGAATGTTAAATAACAGTTCAAATTAATTCCCACTCAAAAAAATATTAAAAAAATAGTAAGCACATGCTAAACAAGACTAATTAAGCTTTAGGGAAAACATTTAGATGATCAGTTTAAAATCTAAGGAAAGCTAACAGTGATAAGAGCAAACAGATGAGGGGCAGGTGGCAAATTATCCACTGAGGCTGGTAAAATAAAGACAACACATGAAACCTTTAGATCTGTGGAACTTGAAGAGCTCTTACTATAATCACCCTTTACATATTTTTTAATTGAGGTATAATTTACATACAACATTATATTAGTTTCAGGTATATAACATAATGATTTGATATTTGTATATATTTTAAAATGACTACCACAATAAGTCTAGTTAACATCTTTCACCACACATTGCTACAAAAATGTTTTTTCTTGTGGTGAGCACATTTAAGATCTATTCTCTTAGCAACTTTCAAACATACAACACAGTACTATTAACTATAGTTGCCATGCTGTACATTATATCCTCATGACTTATTTATTTTATAACTAGAAGTTTGTATCTTTTGGCCCCCTTCACCCATCTCACCCATCCCCTGAAAGTATTTATTGCGTGTCAGGAAAAATGCTTCGTACAAGAGTTGAAAAATTACTGGAACTTTATATTTAGTAAATGCAAAAACACTGGGAACAAATATACAAAAGGAGTTTCTGTAGATTCAAATGATGAGATCTATTGTAGAATTCATGAGACCAGCCAGGAAAACTAGCAGCTAACAATAGGAAAGCTAGACCTCTTAAAGCAGATATTCAGCTTGACAAATCAACTGATATTGAGTCTACTATTGGTGTTTGTTGGGCACACAGAGAAGAAAAGGATCACAAAAGACTTGCTGCATGCTGAACTCTACCATAACTAATCAACAGAGTCAACTTAGCCAGGAAGTCCCTTTTGAAGTTTGAGAAAATGCTTAACTTCCATAAATCTTCAACACAACACATTTGAATTGGTACCCTCTCTGTGCTAAAAACAATTCAGAATTTTTAACTACAAAAGTAAAAAGGGTTCATAACATCATAATCACTTCCTGTATGCTATGTAGACATTTATTTAGTGAACTTCAATTCTACTTTGTCATCTTAGAGAGACTCTGTCTAGATCATGCTATCATGGTACTTTTAGCTGACAACTGATAAGCACCTGTACTCTGTGTGGACCTGACAGAGGAGGCTTTCTGACTTAGGGAAAAGGCAGGTTCGTGGATGTTTGCCTCCCAGTACTGACAACAATTACAAAAGGGGAAATTACAGTCCAGCACAGAGCTGAAAGACCCTCTTCCTTGACTTTTAAAGACATATAAGCACATCATCTTCCTCCATCCTGGAACCTCCAGAAAGCCCAGCACTTGTTTATTGGAAAAGCTTATAATTCACAAGTTAAAGCCATCTTTCTAATTAAAATGTAATCATTTCACTGTGGGGGCCTGGTATCTATGGTGATGCAGGAACTCATCCAGATCAAAATCTCTGTCACCTATTTTTGAAAGCTAGTTACAGCTTGAGGTAATGGAGTCTGTTGTGATCTTGAAAATACTGTAAGGTTCTCTCTTTCTTTGTCTGGCTTCTTTCAATGAAAGATTCTCAGGATCAGCAAAAAAGAGAAATAGGAATCAAGGAAGAGCTGCAGATGGTCCCAATGTTTGGGACAAACACTGCCTGTCGAATTGACGAATGTTTTTCTAATGTGATGATAATGGTATGCTTCACCAGAAGATGAACTCTGGGTCATCAATCCTTCCAAACATTGTGTAAAGAAAGTAGCAGTGGTATCACTACAAACCTTTTCCATATAAACTTAATAAGGCTTTGTGAAGTCAGAAGTTTACTTATAATTTTCTACTGTAAGAAGAAAAAACAGTTCCTTAGTATCTAAATAATTATTTAGTTTATGTCTTCCAAGACATAAATTTTGTAAAACTGTAGTGGAGACTTTGTAAGGCTACAAAAGCTATTAAAACCTACAAATGAATACAGCACATTTAAGCAATTAACTAGGGAAAAAACAGTAATGATCAAAAACAAGTTATCTGCATTTATTTAAAAATTTTTGGTTTTGGAAAAAGAATGCTACAAAAAGAAATTACACTCATTTTCTTTTAGTAAATTTAAGTTTTACAATTAATTGATATTGAAAATGACGGTCCCAACTATATACTCAGTAAAAGAAGATCACTAATATTTTTGAGAAACCAAATTAATGTCAGAAGTTGATTACTAAATTCAAGTAAGGACATGTTAATTTTTCAAAAGTTCCTTGTGTACTGAACATCTCTATTCAGGTTATGAGCCTATAAACTATGAAACTGTGTAATATTTCATGAATGCAATATTACTTCAAAATTAAAATGCTACTGTTTTAGTCTATATATATAATAAATATTAACAATATATTTAACTATTTCAATTATTTCTTATAAATGGGAGAATATATTTCGAGAAGCAAATAGATATAAGCTGCAGCATCTGTTTTAATGGGAAGTGGAAAGAGTATTCCAGGCATAAAAAGAACATGAAAGCCCTAAAGGAGGAAGGAAAATGGGCATGTGAAAAACTAAAAGAAAGCTTGTGAGACTGAGAAATAGAGAACACAGGGGAGAGTGGCATAAAAGGTGTATATTTACATGTTGATGAGAAGAAACAAAGTAAAAGACACAGGATGAAGATATGAGAGACAGAAATATAAACAAGATAAGAAAACGGGATCCAGCGTACAGGTGATGTGAGAGGCACCTCTGTGAAGCAGAAATTAAGGGCATCCGCCTTAGTTGGTATGTGGGGTGAGAGGGTAAGGTTAGTGGAAAGTGGAGAGTCTAAAACAGTCATTTCAGAGAATGGAAAAAAGAAAGATGGCCAGAGAAACATAAAAATTTTGAGGAACTGGTTAAGATTAGTCATCACATGGAAGCTTCCCAAAGAAATTTTAACACTTTAAAAATTCCTTTCTCAATATAAATTGCTTCACAAATTGTCAAATGATTTAAAATGTAATTATTTAACAAAATTAGAATAAACTGCTTGGTTCTATTGAAGAAAGGGGGGTAGCAAGCACTCCAGACCATGACTCTACTGCTTGCTAGCTGAGTAATCTACAGCTAATTTCTTAACCTTTCCAGGCCTTTGTTTCCTTAACTATAAAAAGTGGATAATTATATCTTCCTCACATATTTGTCACTGTGACTGAGATAACAAATGTAAAGTGACTAACACAAAATCCTGGCAGAGAGGAGGCATTCAGTAAAGGTTAGTTTCATCCTTAATTCCCAAACTGCCTGCTGACACAGCTGGATGACACCTCTGACTTGTTGCTTTCTAAGAGGAAAAGGAAAGAGGCTCCAAAACACAGGCTCTTTCCACTAAAACATCCTGCTTCCCAAGAACATTATCTCAGGGACATCATTACTGATAAGGGTTTAATCTCCTCAGCTCTGCAAAGACAGAAACCTGACTTTGTGAAAATAACGCAGAGTACCCAGGTCTGAGGGAGACAGACACACATGACTAAATTCAGAAATAAATGATGTTATAAACACGAATATCAATTTACACATGATAAATATTGTTAAAATTGTGAAGTGAACCAGAATGTTAATGTTGGCAAATCTCCCTTTTGGAAAATTATGGAGGAAGCCAAATTATACTCAGAAGGTTACGTTATACCTATGGAATTTAACGAGACTAAGGAATTGGAAAATATTAATGGCTAATGTCAACAAACTATGATAATATATGCAGCCTTACAGAGACAATATTCCCATCCACTGAGCAGAATCTACTTTACTCTAAACCAGCCTGAAACATACAACAAAATTAAAGCTCCCTGGTTCTACGCAGACCATTTCACACTTACCCATGTAGACACACAATATTTTAGATTTTTTTCTTCTTTACCTTTCTAACAATTTCATAGATTACATACAGGCCACTGGCTAAACAACAACAGTCACCAACTTAAATAATCTTTTGACTAACTTTAGAGTCTGAAAATATAACAACACTATCAATATTTAGGGAATATTCGTTCCTTAAAAGTTTAACAGTTTAATTTCACTATGAGTTAAAAACTGAAGCAAAGTCATATTTGACAACTATTAAAATGTACACATGGGACTTCCCTGGTGGCGCAGTGGTTAAGAATCTGCCTGCCAATGCAGGGGACACAAGTTCCATCCCTGATCTGGGAAGATCCCACCTGCCGCGGAGCACCTAAGCCTGTGCGCCACAACTACTGAGCACGCGTGCCACAACTACTGAAACCCGCGCACCGAGAGCCCGTGCTCCGCAAAAAGAGAAGCCACTGCAATGAGAAGCCCGCACACCACAACGAAGAGCAGCCCCCACTCGCCGCACTAGAGAAAGCCTGCGCGCAGCAGCGAAGACCCAACACAGCCAAATAAAATAAAATAAATAAATTTATATTAAAAAAATGTACACAAAATAGCAACATACCTAAAATAAGTTTGCTTAGGCACAACTATCCTAGAAAATATTTTCCCACTTTAAATATATGAGAATACAATAAAAAATAAGCCTTTAAAAGTAACCACTTCTTTGTGTTAAAATCCCCCATCTCTATTAAAAATAGTATTTTAGTTCTACAAACTGTGATATTGTCTCCTTTCTGCCATTATTAGTTTTCATTTCCATGACTCTAAAATACAGTAAATTATTAAGAATTGCATAAATTAAAGATATATGCATACATATACATACATACATAGCAATAAAAACTTCACAGGTAAAAAAATACTAAACAGTATTTATAAAGTTTTAAATCTCTAATGTAGTGATAATAGGAACATTAGACAAATACAAAAATCTTGTGATGCTGCACTTTCTGAAATGTTACTTGTTTCCTTTCCTGCAACTAAATGAGCTGGGCTAAAGCCATTTTCTATAGAAATATTCATGTTAATTCAAAATTGACTTGGAATTCCTTAAATATTTCTTTGAGAATAAAATTTCCTCTATTATTTGATGTAGACAAGTATCTTATTTTTAAACAGTATAAGCATTTTATCTTCACAGTGAGACTGCGAGTTAAAACATGATTGGCAGCAGATAAAACTAAACTCTAGCATTAGAATAAAAGCTACCTTTGGGAAAGAAAGAGAGAGGAGTGATTGTGAGAGGGAGTGAAGAGACTCCAGGAATGCTGGTAACGTCCTATTTCTTGACCTGGGTTTTAATTTCACAGGTGTGTTCACACTGCGATATTTCATTCTACGTGTATGTCTATAATTTGTTCACTTTTCATTATATATATGATAATCAACTTTAAAAATTCATTCAAAACAGTAACTGACATTCAGTTATTTTTAATTACAACAGTTAAGAACTGGAAGTCAAATAAATACCTTCCTGATTCAGAGACTACTTAAAGAACTGAATATTTATAAAACTGTTTTTGTCCAATACAAATGCACAAAATGAAATTCCTGGTTTAAAGAATATGAATTTTAAAATGGATACTAATAATGGTATTTGGGTCCAGTACAAATGGAGAAAATATCTGGGTGCAATACAAATGTAGAAAAACTGAGATTTATATCTAATTTGTTGATTCTACTACATCAACACCTCTAGGTTTCTTGTAATTCAGAAAATTAAGCATCAGGAAAATGATATCTTAGGAGAAATCTCGAGTCAATTTCTAAAAAAAAAATTCTGGCACAGTGATTATTCAGGGTGCAAGGTTCTGGGGTTAGAGTACTTAATGTTTGCCAGACTACATCATTTATTGGATGTGTGATCTTCGACCAATTATTTAAGCTCTCAGTTTCCCCATTTGTAAAATGGAAATAGCAGTAATACCATCCTTACTGGGTTGCTGAAAAGCTTAAATGAGTACCAGTGACTTGGACAAAGGAAGCCTACGCAACATCTGTTAACTATCTATCTACATATACACATTATATTAAAATATATTTCATATTATATACATTTTACATTAGAAATCTTAGAATCCATTTTCAGTAGAATTAAGTAAATATATATTTAAAAAATTTTCCTTGTACTTATTTTATGCCCTACTCTCCAATTCAAATTGTAGACATAGTTCTTCAGTGATAAAATAAGGATATACATTACTTTTTTCAACACAAAATCAAATGTTCATCTGTATTATGACACATTTTTCACATTAAAAAAGTGACATTATTTGTATTACCTGAGTCTCCACACCCTGCTCCAGGAGGCGCTTAGCTTGATTTTCCACTTCAAGTCGAGCTCTCGCAACAAAAAGTAGATCATTTTCTATTACTTCTATTCCAGCAAGATCTATTCCTTGAGAAAGATAATCTATTTAAAAAAATACACACATTTAAATATTTCAATATTGAATAAATATCAAGGTATCAAAACATCATGTCTAACTTCTTTGAAATATTATAGAATTGCTGTTGAACACTATTCCCTTTCAAAATCTGTATTTTAAAAAACATTGTTACCCAAACATTTTCTACTTAATAAGTAACTTTACTCTGGAGCAAAAAGTTCCAAACATTACAGAGTTGGTAAAGCAAGAGTAGAATTATGATTATTATAAATTCAAAGTAATGTCAACAAGTTACCAAAAAAATGTGCCAAATTTAATATAAATAAAGATCCTGATGATCTTAGAAATTTCTCAAGTTGCAGGACAGTTTTAAAAATTATTCTATAATAAAAAAACTTTTGAAACAAATGTCCACCACTTGGACAATGATAAGTTAATTATGAAAAAACTTTAGCACGCTACCACTTTACATGATCACACAATAGACCTAATTTACTTACTTCCATTGAAGGATTTTCATGATATGACTGAATGAAAAAAATTACACAAAGAACTTAACTCCATTTATATAATTACATATAAAATATGATTATATACTATATAATTCTATAAACTTTATTTTCTATAAGTAGAATTATAGAATTTAGTTTACAGAATTATAACTCTATTCATAGAATTATACATATTCTACTTAGAGAATTATATACACAGAGCAAGAAGTGTGAAAAGGTATCCACCAAGAAGTTAACAACAGTTGTCTCTGCACATTTAGATTTTGAGAAATGTATTTAATGGCTTAATCTTAGACATATCTGAGATAACTAAAATGCTACAAATGAAGGTCAAGGTTTCATTATCCATCTTAGACACAGTTCTAAAAAACGTATTTTCTATTTTAACAAGAAAAATTGTTTCTAAAAAACAAAAATGATTTAGATAGAAGATGACTGTTTTCCAGTTACTCAACAGAATATCAAGTGTGTTTTTCACTATATTCTCTAATTAGAATTTTTAAATTTTAAGTCTTAAAATATATCCCTAGCACTTACATATTGTCATATTTTTCTTCAGCTGGGTCACAACGCACTGCCTAGGTGAAACTACATTAAAGCATCCAGTACAATGCTAACTAACCACTTAGCACTCAAATATCTGCTGATTGCACACAGTATAGTTAGTTCTACACTAGAGGACAGAAGGAAACAATGTAAAGGGCATCTAATAGTGGTTATTGCCAACTGTCCTTCAACCATAAGCATTTTTAAATGTGTCTATCTAAAGGGACTTACAGCTTTCTACAGTGGGAAGAGTACTGAAAATGCCTTTAAATCATTTGAGTTTACATTCAGCCTCATAATTTACTCACTAGGTGATCATAATCATGTGATATACCCTGAGTCTCAATTTTTTTCATCTGTAAAATGACAATAATTTATAATTCACACCCTACATAACTCTTATCATCAGAATCAAAATAAATTCATGAATACCAAAGTACTTTATACACCAATCTATCATGTAAATGTAGGGTGGATTATAATCCAGAGAAAATCTTTTTAATCTGATTTTTAAATTTTACTTTTCAGAAAATTTTGAGAAAATTATGTTTAACCTAAGTTGTGGTAATGATCAAGACCTAAACTGACATTTCTCTGAAGACATACACATGGCCAACAGGCACATGAAAAGATGTTCAACACCACTAATTATTAAAGAAATGCAAATCAGCAACACAATGAGGTATCACCTCACACTAGTCAGAATAGCTATCATCAAAAAGTCTACAAATATTAAAGGCTGGAGACGGTGTGGACAAAAGGGAACCCTCCTACACTGTTGGTGGGAATGTAAACTGGTGCAGCCACTATGAAGAACCGTATGGATATTACTTAAAAAGCTAAAAACAGACTCACTATATGACCCAGCAATTCTACTCCGGGCACATATCCAGAAAAAACTCTAATTCAAAAAGATAGATGCACCCCAATGTTCAGAGAAGCACTATTTACAATAGCCAAGACATGGAAGCAACCTAAACGTCCGTCAACAGATGAATGGATAAAGAAGATGTGGTATATATAAACAATTTCAGCCATAAAAAAGAAATAATGCCATTTGCAGTAACATGGATGGACCTAGAGATTATCATACTAAGTGAAGTAAGTCACACAGAGAAAGACAAATATCACATGGTATCACTTATATGTGGAATCTAAAAAAAAGATACAAATGAACTTACTTCCAAAACAAAAATAGACTCACAGACATAGAAAACAAACTTATGGTTACCAAAGGGAAAAGTGGGGGGATAAATTAGGAATTTGGGATTAACAGATACACACTACTGTATATAAAATAGATAAAAAGATGCTACCGTATAGTGCAGGAAACTACATTCAATATCTTGTAATAACCTATAATGGAAAAGAAACTGAAAAAGAATATATATGTATGTGTATAACTGAATCACTATGCTGTACACCTGAACCACTGTAAATCAACTATACTCCAATAAAATGTTTAATACAATTAAATTTAAAAATTAAAACAATTTTTCAAGAGGATGGGTAAGATAAACAAATTTTTTTTTTTTTTTTTTTTGGTCAAATGTACTCCATTTTGAAATTTAAGATACTAAAAAATACATTCTGATTTCCCCCACTTTCACTGTCCTGGTCTCAAATCACTAAAAGTTTAGAATAAACTTCTTACACTTTGCCCCAAGCAGTCACTTGATCTCAGTGATTGATTACTGCATTATTTCCTAGGATTGCCCTTTTTTTCCCCTTTAGTCTTCAAACTAAACCTCAATGGCATAAAAATTATTTATAACTAAAATACATGGGCTTCCCTGGTGGTGCAGTGGTTGAGAATCGCCTGCCAATGCAGCGGACATGGGTTCGAGCCCTGGTCCGGGAAGATCCCACATGCCGTGGAGCAACTAAGCCCGTGCGCCACAACTACTGAGCCCGCACTCTAGAGCCCACAAGCCACAGCTACTGAAGCCCGCACGCCTAGAGCCCGTGCTCCGCAACAAGAGAAGCCACCGCAATCAGAAGCCCGTGCACCGCAACGAAGAGTAGCCCCGGCTCGCCGCTACTAGAGAAAAGCCCGTGGGCAGCAACGAAGACCCAACGCAGCCAAAAATAAATAAATACACTTATTAAAAATAAAATAAATTAATTAATTTAATTAAATTTAAAAATTACATGCCAATCATTTTCATAGGCTTTCAATGTTCTAGTTGTTACTACACATGGCTACCAGAATAAACGTTCTCATCATATTCCTCTCCCATTCATGGAATCTACTGCTTCCTGTTGACTAATGTTACCTCCTTCCACAAATCCTCCTTTGTGATACAAATTCCCCTTAAGATTTCAAATTCCTCACTGCCTCTTCCTTTACTAGCATCCTCCTCTATTTAGAAAAAAAAACAAAAAGAAGAGTAATTATAGTGTGCTAAGTGACTCAGCTATGCATTTACTTTTCACAATAATGTTAGCACTACATTATTTATTGGGGATAAAAGAGATGAGGGAAGAGTACAGGTGTGAAGTTGGGATGGTGTTGGAAGTTGGAAAAAATGAAGGAGACTAAATCTTCATGCTTCAAAGTGGGAAGCCAAAGAAGTTAAAAATTACGAATTGGAAATACAGGCAGGTGATTTAGAGCTATGGAGCTAAATATCAAAAGAATCAGCAAAAATGGTGAAAATGGTGGCCTCTACGGAAAAGTAAACGGGGCAGAAAAAAGGGCAGGGACTTGCTATTTTTAAGAATAAACTTTGGATAACTACTTGAATATGTTATACATGCATACTTTCATAACAAATAAAACCAAATTAAAGAGTACATGGGAAGTCAAAATAATAATATAAAAATTAAAATAAGGTGGCTAACTAATAAAAAATTTGTATCCTCTAAATCAATGATTCTCTTTCTAAAATAAGTAATATTTAAAAAGAAGAAAAAAGTGAATATATTTGGAAAGATATTTTCTACAATGTTAATTGTAACAGTAAATACATACATACATACATATAAATATATGTATGTATATGTGTATGTTATGTATATGGTGTGTGTGTGTGTGTGTGTGTATATATATATATATAAAGAGAAACATTGTAAATGAGAAGAAAACACTTTGGAAATCAATTTGGATAATCTAATAAGATTTCATATGAATATCCCTATGACCAAAATATGCCACTCCTAGGCACATAACTCAGAGAAATTCTCATATTTGTATATTGGAAGACGTATACAAGAATGTTCATAAAAGCACTGTAAAAAACAAAACAAAGCTGTATATAACTGAAATGACCATCAACTGGAGAACAGATAAAAATATATTCCTTCAAAATACTACTACAGAAGAGTAAAAACAAACAATGACAAGTATACACATCAATAATGACGTCTCTCAATAACAATGTTAAGGAAGAACAAGTTTCAGAAGAATACACACAGCAAGAGGTAATTTATATTAAGACATGTATAATTAAACAATATATTATTTAGGGACACATATAAACAATAACAACCTTTAGAAAAGTTATAGAGATAGGTGATACCACACGCTTATAATATTCTAAAACTTAAACTTGGTAGGTAGTATTTGTAGTTTACACATGTTAAAAATGTTTCTGCATTTTTATATTTTTCCATTAAATATTAAATAAGTATGAACCAATGGCACAGATTATAGTATTATAAACAAGGACATTACAAGAGTTATAACTGTATTTCACGTGTTCAAAACAGAAAAGACTAAACATGTTAGTAAAGACATGGGTAATAAAGTAAGGCACAAATCGAACTTCTAGAGATAAGAAGTACAAACGCTAGATGGGATTAATGGCATATGAGCCACTGTAGGAAAAACAGCATACACTGTCTAATGAAAAAGAGTTTCATGCTAGGATTATTAACTGGTAACTGAATAAAGGCTTTTCTTTTCCTTTTGAAAATATCATGCTCGAGCTTCCCTGGTGGTACAGTGGTTGAGAGTCCGCCTGCCAATGCAGGGGACACGGGTTCGCGCCCCGGTCCGGGAAGATCCCACATGCCGCGGAGCGGCTGGGCCCGTGAGCCATGGCCGCTGAACCTGCGCGTCCGGAGCCTGTGCTCCGCAACGGGAGAGGCCACAACAGTGAGAGGCCTGCGTACCGCAAAAAATAAAAAATATATATATCATGCTCATTTTTGAAAATCAGAAAAATACTTCAAAGAAGGGAAATTATATAACCCACAACACAGAGGCAACAACTGCCAAGTGGATTATTGGAATACATGTGAATATGTCTCACAAATTTGTGAATCTTCAAATTCTCAAGTAGTTCCAAAACAGCATATATCCTCCCCCTAGATATTTATGTGAGAAAGAGCAGAAAAAGCAAAAATTGACATACAGGGACTGGGCAGCTGGCTACACTGAAGAAAGTGACTCCCTCCTACACACTGACTTTGCAAAGAGCACAATGCAGATAAGCGCCTCAGAGAAATCTCAAGCAACCTTCAGATATTCCTAAAATACTCAAAATCTTGTTTGTATCTACTATATTCCTTTAAATTCTTACCCTACTTTTTAAACTACCCACGAGTTATTTTGTTTATGTTTTTATCTGTAATTATACTTATTTACAATGTCTTCTTTATTAACAATGTTATAAGCATTCACCCATACTATGATAGTACTTATAAATATGTTTTTGACAGTATTTCATCAAATAAATGAACAAAAATTACTTAACCATCTGCCTAAATGGAATATTTATCATAAATACATATAAGAATTTTAAATACCTATAATTATTTCCTTGGGAAACAAAGCAGAATTACCAGATCAAAGTAACAATTTTAAGCTTATTGATACAAATTATCAAACTACTTTTCAAAATGACTATACTACTTTAAACATTTTCCTAATAATCTATGGGAGTTACTTAACCATGGATAGCACTGGATGTTATTCCTGTATTGAATATTTTATACACTGCTAGAAGTATGTTCTTATTGAGGGTCTGACATGAATTTTTAAATGATGAGGCTGAATAACTTTTACTATCTGTATCTCCTTTTGATAATCTCTACATCATTTTTACTCCCTATCATTTTTATATCACTTTATATTAATTATACGATAATATTCACTGTTTACCTATCATATTTGCTATGAGTATTTTCCCAGTCTGTTGGTTTGTTCATTTTTAGTTATTTATTTATACATTACTTCCTAAGGCCATTTCCAGAATACATTCATACAATTATGTTATCTAAAAGCTCCACATCTGATTTTTCTACACAGCCCTGATTATTTAGAAACTTCAGACTAAAGCCTGTCTTTTACAAAAGCAAACAGCAAAATGTAAGTCTGTGATTTATAAAGGGTTATCTGGCAAACTGATGAATAATAATCTGGAGAGCAAAGCTGTCATTGTAGAATCCATTCAACAAAAAGTTTACCTTAAATCAAAATAAATAATATTGTAAGATCAGGGCTTATCACAACGACTACATTTTAACTTGTTCTGCAACATCAATCTTCCTTGCCACCTTATCATATGTTTTATAAAAACACAGTTCCTAGACAATACTGAGCTCAATAACAAATGTAAATGAAGACAAAACAAACCACCACCACAAAACATCACCAAACAACATGGATGCCACAGGGTTACAATATTGATAAAATTAATTCACCCAATCAACGAGATCTAAGTGTCCAGTTACTGAAGGTATCATCATCACCATCATCATAAAAACAACACCATCATCATCACAGAATACTTATTTGTTATTTGTAACAAATGGCTAAGTCTAAGATAGGGTTATTTTAAATATTCCCCTCCCAGCTCATTAAAAAAAAAAAAAAAAAAAAAACTGTTTCACTAAAGAAACCTTAGAAAACACATAAAGTTACAGAAAAAGTAAAAGTCAAAAACCCCAAGAAAACTTCAATAATGACAACTACATATACATACTGATTTTCATTTTCTTATTCTAGGTGTAAAATGTTTGTTTATATTTGACATACTTTAATCATATTCAAGTAGATATCTTGAATCTGATGAGAAAACAGCCTATAGGAAAAAATATCTTCAAGAAAAATGTTTCTGTAAAATTGCAGTGCTTTCAATAATGTATAAAATAAATAAAAACATAATGAAATTATAAAGCAAACTTTTTAAAAAGTAATGTGGTATTTGCACAAAAGTAAAAATGACATAGAGAATCGAGAACAAAATAACGGGTTTAAAAGGGGTAAGGTTTTAATATATAATAACCAAAATATAACTAAACAAATAGGAAAAATTATTTTTAAAAAGCATCTCACAATATATAAAACCAATCATAGAAAAAAAATTTAAACAATATAAAATACTTATTCCCACTACAGGGGAAAATAATTCCTTAACCAAACAAACTATAAGACAAATTTCACAACTACTAATATATACATTTTCTAACGTCTTCTAATGAAAAAATAAAATCAGAAAAAGAATAAAAGTAATTTGAAGTAAATTAAACACTTAAAGGTATTACCATTAAAAACATATAAAGAATTTATAGTTATCAGTGGGTAACTAATCAAACGAACATTAAAAAAACAAGTTCATGTAAGAGAAAATTCAGGATTAAGTCAATGTCTGAAAATCTATTAAAGCTTTCTGATAATCTTTGAAATTTATCCTTACGTAAAATAATAGTACATGATTACTGGAGCACTTACAACATCAATAAAAATAGCATTTACTTAAAGTCAATTCTATTCAAGAAAACAGGTATATCCTTTCAAAGGCAGAATATCACAGAAAGAAGGCTGAGTTAGGAATGAGAATACCTGAACTTTATTCTACTCAATTCTATGACCTGAGAAAAATCACTTAACCTTTTTGAGATTCCATAAGTAAACAATAAAAAACCTGTGTTACAAATCACACAGGGTTGTATGGATCAAATGAGATAATATGTATGAAGAACGTTTTGTAAACCACCAAACGCATGTAAGTAGTTTCTTATTTTCATAAATGGGGTATTAGTTACTAACCCCCCCTTTTTTTTTAGTGGAGGGAGGAAGGGAAAAGGGCCTTGAAAAACATAATCTTTAGGAGTTCAGTATCACAAAAAAAAAAAAAAAACCCAAAAAACATAAAGGTAAAATTTGTACTTTTCTAACCAATCCTTAGTTGATACTACTGCTTAAACTATGCATAAAATAAGCCTCAGGCTTAAGTAAACTCCTTTGTGTGAAATCTTTATACTTCAAGTCCAAAGTCTCAGGGCTGAGCTTGTTCTTCAAAGCTTTGTGAAAATTTAGCATCAAAAGCCTTATTTTTTTTTCTGGCTCTCACTTTAGGGTGGGGAAAAACCTTACTATTAAAAAAGGGGATTAGTTTTCCTTTCCTAAGTCTTACTCTTTTTTCCAGCAAGCACAAAAAAATTGCCCAGGGCCATAGATAAATACAGAAAAAAAGAAGAAGACAGTGTATTTTCTATCTTTCCTTTGGGCACAGTTGGGTTTTGTGTTTTTTTCCCCCTTCCCTTGACTTTCTAACCATGGTGCTGTTGCTATGACATTATAATTTTAAAACATGGATTTATATAAAACCAACCTTTTTCCCCTCCAGGAAGATAATTCAGATGCTATATTTAGTGCCTACCTTCCAAACATTATCTAACCAGGAGTCAATACCCCTCCCTCAACAACTGAGAAGCACTAGATAAAATCAACAAGGAATAGAAAAAATGACCACCATAAAACAAGGGAAACTAGTTGACATCAACAGAGCACTCCACCCAACAAGAACAGAATATACATTCTGTTCAACTACACACGGAACATTAACCAAGACAGAGGATGTCCTAGGTCACAAAACAAACAACTTACATTTAAAAGAAATGAAATCATACAATTCAATTGATCATAATAGAATCAAACTAAGAATCAGCAATAGAAAAATACCTATAAATTTTCTAAACATTTCAAAATTAAACAACACATTTCCAGATAATCAGTGGATCACAAAAGATCTCAAAGGAAATTTTTTTAGAAATATTGAACTGAACGAAGATGAAAAAACAACATCGAAATCTGTGGGATTCAACCAAGGCGGGAGTTGGAAGAAATTTAATAACACTAGATGCATTCTTAGAAAAAGATGTGTTATTAGGGAAAAAAAAGGTCTCAATAATGCAAGCTATTGCCTCAAGAAAATAGAAAAAAAGCAAAATAAACCCAAAACAAGCTGAAGAAAGGGACTAAAAAAGATATCAGAAAATCAATGAAATTGAAAACAAAAATAACAGAAAACCAATCAAACCAAAAGTAGACTCTTTACAAGTATCAATAAAATTAATAAACCCCCAGAAAGACCAAGAAAGAAAAAGCATAGAAGACAAATTACCAATTACAGGAGTGAAAAACATGATACCACTACAGAACTCACAGCATTAGAAGTATAATGGAATACTTTGAATAGCTCTACAACTTAGAAGAAATTATCAGAACTCATACAAGATGACCTGAAAATATAACTATTAAAGAAACTGAATTTGTAATTCAAAACATTCTGAATTAGAAATCTACAAACCCAGATGGTCTCACTATCATGGAAAAAAGAAACAATCCAATACTACACAATGGAAGAAGGAACACTTCTCAAAACTAGATCAAAAAAAAAAGCTGCAAACATTCTCTCTCAAGAGTATAGACACAGAAATCCTCAAAATATTAGCAAATCTGATTACCTACTAAAAAAACAAAGATATTAGCAAACAAACAAAACTACAGAACCATCTCCCTTAAAAGCACAGATGCAAAAATCCTCACCAAATTTTAGCAAATAGGATCTAGTAATATATAAAAATAATAATACATCATGACCAAGAGGAGTTTCCTCTTAGAATACATGGAAGATAAACTTTGATAATTTAAATATGTTTATTATAAAAACTTAAAGTAACAAATAAACATAACACAAACAGCTTTATAGCTAATAAGCCAACAAATGAGGTAAACCGTAGTCATCAAAAACACTCCAAAAGAAAGCAGAAGAGAAAATGAGAAGCAATGAAAAGATGATACAAATGGAATAGCAAGATGGTAGCATTAAATATAATCACATCAATAATGCAATGAAATCTAAACTGCCTAAACATCCTAAATATGATGCAGAGATTATAAAACTGGATTAAAAAAAGGACTATAGATAGCCTATTAAAAAACTCATGAAAAACATGAAGACACAAATAAGTTAAAAGGGAAAAGACAGAAAAAGATATATAAAGCTGGATTATTATCAAAATGGTGGAATAGGAGGACGTGTAGCTCATCACGACCCCTACAAAAACATAGCAAAAATACTATACAGGTGGAACAATTCTCACAGACAACTAAGTGGAAACTGGCAAAAGAACTCCTATACCACCGAAGCTGCAAGAAAGATCTCCACGTAACTGGGTAGGACAGAAAAAGGCATAGGGCTGAGACTCCCACCCGTGAGAGGGATCTGAGAGGAAGAAAAGGTCCACACAGGCACTCACCCACCCTGGGGAGCAAGCAGGACAGGCCACAATCTGGGAATCAGAGTCCCAAGGTCCTGCACAGAGGAGGACAACCCCTCTTGGCTGCTGGGAGGTCCCTGGGACAGATGAAGGGCTGGAGATGCCTAGACTCTACTCACAAGGAGCACGCACATGATGGCTTGCCACGAGTCAGGACAGAGAGAGCCTTGCACTGGAGGCTGCTGCCTTGCCACACTCTCTAATCCGGACGAGGCAAACACCTCAGCCCTACCACACCACAGCTTGGTACAAGATCTCAGCCAACCGGGTCCTCGTCTAGCTACGCACAGACAGGTGGTGGGGCCGGGTCAGAGGGCCTGGGATGTGATCCAGGTGGGGCGGGTGGCGGCTACGGTCAATGCATGCTCAGGTGGGGCTGCAAACGTGCCATGGTTCATCTCCCACCAGAGTGAATGCTCCAGTCCCCACCACACTCCACATTGCAGCTTAGCACGGGATCTGGGGCAGATAGGTCTTGGGAGAAGACAGCCACCGAGGCAATCTAGATCTCTGGCAGCAGCACGGCCACCTCAATGCCTGCAGTCACAACGCCTGAAACCCCAGTCCCAGCCTAGAGAACTCTCCAGCCCTGCCCACTCCACACCAAAGACCTGAACTAGATCTGGGACGAATACAACAGGGGAAGGGATGCAAACGTGAGCTGCATGTGAACAGAGCCACAGACACCTACACAGGTGGTACTCAGACTCTCCGTGAGTGAAGGGGCTTTACTTGCTTCACTTGCTCCTTTGGAGCAGGACAGGCACTAAAGGGGAAAGGAACATGATCCAGCCTGATTCTCAGAGCTTCTACTCCAACAACTGGGAAGCAGATCCTGCATCTGACAGGATGGTGAGAGCCACAAAGCAGAGGGGACATCCCACTTCACAGGTTTTAGATCCCCTAACATCAACCACACCCCTTCCCTATCAAGGTGATAACAACCAGCACACCTTGAGGAAGGACATGACTGGTGTCTCTATCAAAACTAGCCCTCGCACCAAAGACACTGGACATACACGTCTACACAGAAAGCTCCCTCATAAAAACACCTCTTCAAGACCATGATAGATAACTGTTTCTCCTAAATTCACTGAGACAGAAAGTTAAAATGAAAAGGCAAAGGAACTACTCCCAATTAAAAGAGTAAGAGATATACCCTGAAAAAACAGATAATAAAACAGAGCTCACCAGTCTACCAGACCATGAGTTCAAAAAGGTGGTAATAAAAATGCTAACTGAATTAAGAAAGATTATCGACGGAAACGCAGATCACTGTAACAAGGAACTAGAAACTACAAAGATGAAACAATCAAAGATAGATAATTCAATTTCCAAGATAAAAAGCAATCTAGAAGTAATGAACAGCCAAATAAATGACATAAAAGAGCATAAGTGGGGAATTCCCTGGTGGTCCAGTGGTTAGGACACAGCACTTTCACTGCCATGGCCCTTGGGGTTCAATCCCTGGTTGGGGAAGTAAGATCCTACAAGCTACATGGTGCGGACAAAACAAACAAATAAACAAATAAATAAGTGATCTAACTGTAAGATAGAATAATGGAAATCACCCAGTCAGAATAGCAGACAGAAACACAAATGGAAAAAAAAAAAGAAAGCAATGTGTGAGATCTATGGGATGACATAAATGCCAAGCTATGCATAATAGGGGTTCCAGAAGAAGAAGGGAGGATCAAAAATGTATTTAAAGAAATTATGGCTGGAAACATCCCAACACTAAAGAAGGAAACAGATATCCAGGTACAGGAAGTGCAGAGGGTCCCAAACAAGATGAGTCAAAACAGACTCACAACAAGCTGTATCATAATTAAAATGGCAAAAGTAAAAAATAAAGAGGATTCTAAAGACAGCAAGAGAAAAAGAGTCCTTTACAAGGGAACCCCCCCATAAGGCTGTCAGCTGATTTCTCTGCAAAAACTTTGCAAGCGAGAAGACAGTGGCATGATATACTCAAAGTCCTGAAAGGGAAAAGCCTTCTACCTAGGATACTCTACCCAGCAAGATTATCTTTTCTTTTTTTTTTTTTTGCCATGCCATGCACAGCACACAAGATATTAGTTCCCTGACCAGGGATAGACCTCACGCTCCCTGCAGTGGAAACACAGAGTCTTAACCACTGGACCACTGGGGAAGTCCCAAGATTATCATTTAGAATAAAAGGAGAGACAAAGAATTTCTCAGACAAGCAAAAACTAAGAAAATTCAGCAATACTAAACCTACCCTAAAAGAAATACAAAAGCATCTTCTCTAAATAGAAAATAGACAAGAACCTATAGAAAAGGGAAAATCACAATAGGAAAAGGCAAATATAGTAAGGACTGAAAAATCACTTAAATAAGCCAGTACACAGTAAAAAAAAAAAAAACTGTAAAAGTGATTGTAACTACAATGAAAAGTAAAAGGATAAGCATGAAGACTTAAAAAAAGGACATAAAAGTCACAAAATTTGGGGGAGGGGAATATAAAAATGTAGGTCTTTTAGAATGTGTTTGAACTTGAATGACTATCAGTTTAAAGCAAACTGATTTAGTTACGGATCAACGTACTTGAACTCCATGGTAACAACAAATCAAAAACGTACAAAAGTAAGTGAAAAAAAAAAAAAACGTACAAAAGGTTCACAAAACAAACAAAAAAAAAAACAAAAAAGGAACTCAAGCATACTACAAAAGAAAATCATCAAAATACAAAAGGAAAAATGAAAAGAAGAAGAAATGAACAAAGAAGAACTACAGAAACAGCTGGAAAACAAGGCTTAAAATGGCAATAAATACATACCTATTAACAATTACTTTAAATATCAATAGAATAAATGCTCTGATCAAAAGTCACAGAGCAGCAGATTGGATTAAAAAAAAAAAGAACCTGGAATATTCTGCCTACAAAAGACTCACTTCAGGCGAAAGACATGCACAGACTGAAAGTCAGGGGATGGAAAAAGATATTTCATGCAAATGGAAACAACAAGAAAGTGGGGAAGCAATACTCATATCAGACAAAACAGACTTTAAAACAAAGGCTATAAAGAAAGACAAAGAAGAGTACTATAGAGTAAGAAAGGGATCAATACAAGAAGAGGATATTACATTCATTGACATATATGCACCCAATATAGAGCCCCTAAACCTATAAGGCAAATACTAACAGACATAAAAGGAGAAACTGACAATAATACAATAATAGTAGGAGACTTTAACACTCCACTGGCATCAATGGATATCCAGGCAGAAAATCAATAAGGCAACAGAGGTCCTAAATGACATAATAGATAAGTTGGATTTCATTGATATGTCCAGGACACAACATCCAAAAAAAGCAGAATATACATTTTTCTCAAGCATGCATAGAACATTCTCTAGGATAGATCACATACTAGGTCAGAAAACAAGCCTCAACAAATTTTAGAGGATAGAAATTATTTCAAGCAACTTTTCTGACCACAATGGTATGAAATTAGAAATCAACTACAGAAAGAAAAACAAGGAAAGAACAAACATGTGGAGACTAAACTGTACATTACTAAAAAAACCAATGGGTCAACGATGAAATCAAAGAAGAAATCAGAAAATACCTTAAGAAAAATGAAAATGAAAACACAATTGTACAAAATCCATGGGACACAGCAAAAGCAGTTCTAAGAGAGAAGTTCAGAGCGATTCACGCCTTCCTCAAGAAACAAGAAAAATCACAAATAAATAACCTAACTTACCATCTAAAAGAATCAGAAAACGAACAAAGCCCAAATTCAGCAGAAGGAAGGAAATAATAAAGATCAGAAAGGAAATAAAACAGAGATCAAAAAGAGTAGAGGGGCTTCCCTGGTGGCACAGTGGTTGAGAGTCCACCTGCTGATGCAGGGGACGCGGGTTCGTGCCCTGGTCCAGGAAGATCCCACATGCCACGGAGCGGCTAGGCCCGTGAGCCATGGCCGCTGAGCCTGCACATCTGGAGCCTGTGCTCCACTGCGGGAGAGTCCACAACAGTGAGAGGCCCACATACTGCAAAAAAAAAAAAAGAGTAGAAAAGATCAATAAAAACAAGAGCTGGTTTTTTGAAAAGATAAATAAAATTGACAAACCTCTAGCCAGGCTCACTAAGAAGAGAGAGAACCCAAATAAAATAAGAAAGAGGAAAAATACCAACTAATACCACTGATACAAAATATCATAAGAGAATACTATGAACAGCTATATGCCAACAAATTGGACAAGCTGCAAGAAATGGAAAGGTTCTAGAAACATGCAGCCTGCAAACACTGAGTCAAGAAGAAATAGATAACATGAACAGACCAATTACTAAAAGTGAGACAGAATCTGTAAAAACAAACAAACAAACAAACTCCCTGCAAACAAAGTCCAGGACTGGATGGCTTCACTGGGGAATTCTATCAAACACGTAAATAAGAACTTATACCTATCCTTCTCAAAACTATTCCAAAAAATTGAAAGGAGGGAACACTCCCAAAGTTACTGAGGCCATCATCACCCTGATACCAAAACCAGACAAAGACATTCCAAAAAAGTAAAATTACCGGCCTGTATCTCTGATGGATATAGATGCAAAAATCCTCAACAAAATATTAGCAAACCGAATCCAACAATACATAAAAAGGATCATACACCATAATCAAGTTGTATTTATTCCAGGGTCACAAGAATGTTCACCATATGCAAATCAGGGTGATTCAGAACATTAACAAAAAGACAAAAACCACATGATCATCTCAATAGACGCAGGAAAAGCATTTGACAAAAATCAACATCCATTCATAATAAAAACATTCACCAAAGTGGGAAGAAAGGGAACATATCTCAGGAGAGTAAAGGTCATTTACAACCAACCTACAGCCAACATAATACTCAATGGTGAAAAGCTGAAAGCCTTCCTGCTAAATTCAGGAACAAGACAAAGACGTCTATTCTCACTTCTTCTATTCAACATAGTATTGGAAGTCCTAGCCACAGCAATCAGAGAAGAAAAACAAATAAAAGGAATCCAAATTGGAAAGGAAGAAGTAAAACTGTTACTACTTGCAGATGACATGATATTGTATATAGAGAACCCTAAAGTCTCCACACAAAAACTGTTAGAACTAATAAATGAACTCATCAAGGTAGCAGAATACAAGATTAGTATACAGAAATCTGTTGCATTTCTATACACTAAAACTGAAATATCAGAAAGTGAAAGTTAAAAAACACACCCATTTAAAATTGTGGAAAAAAAATCCTAGGAATAAACTTTACCAAGGAAGTGAAAGATCCATACACTGAAAACTATAAAGCACTGATAAAGGAAACTGAAGATGATTCCAAAATATGGGAAAATATCCCATGCTCTTGGATTGGAAGAATTAATATTGTTAAAAATGGCCATACTACACAAGGCAATCTACAGATTTAATGCAATCCCCACCAAAATAACCAGGACATATTTTTTACAGAACTAGAACAAATAATCCTAAAATTTACATGGAACCACAGAAGACCCAGACTTGGAAAGCAATCCTGAGAAAAAAGAACAAAGGGTGGAATAACGCTTCCAGACTTCAGACTATACTGCAAAGCTACAGGATCAAACAGCATAGTACTGGCACAAAAACAGACACATAGATCAAAGGAATAGAATACAGAGCCCAGAAATAAACCCACACACCCACAGTTAATTTATCTACGACAAAAGAAGAAAAATGTTCAACGGAGAAGAGTCTCTTCAACAAGTGGTGTTGGCAAAGCTGGACAGCTACATGTAAATCAATGAGATTAGAACATTCCCTCACACCATATACAAAAATAAACTCAAAATGGTTTAAAGACCTAAATGTAAGACATGACACTATAAAACTCCTAGAAAAGAACAGAAGACGTAGGCAAGATATTCTTTGACATAAATCATAGCAATATTTTCATACGTCAGTCCCCCAAGGCAAAAGAAATAAAATAAAAAATAAACAAATGGGACCTAGTCAAACCTAAAAGCTTTTGTACAGCAAAGGAAACAAAATAAAAAGACAACCTACGGACTGGAAGAAAAAAACCTGCAAACGATGCAACTGACAAAGGATTAATATCCAAAATATACTAATAGCTCATACAACTCAATATCTAAAAAATCATACAACCCAATCAAAAAATGGGCAGGAGACCTAAAGAGACGTTTCTCCAAAGAAGACATACAG
This sequence comes from Pseudorca crassidens, assembly GCF_039906515.1. Lineage (NCBI taxonomy): Eukaryota > Metazoa > Chordata > Mammalia > Artiodactyla > Delphinidae > Pseudorca > Pseudorca crassidens. The sequence continues at coordinate 17,839,064 of NC_090303.1, read as the reverse complement.
ATGGCCAATAGGCAGATGAAAGATGCTCAACATCACTCATTATTAGAGAAATGCAAATCAAAACTGTGATGAGGTATCACCCCACACCAGTCAGAATGGCTATCGTCAAAAAGTCTACAAATAATAAATGCTGGAGAGGATGTGGAGAAAAGGGAACCCTCATAAATCATTCGTGGGAAGGTAAGTTGGTGCAACCATTAGGGAAAATAGTATGGAGCTTCCTTAAAAAACTAAAAATAGAACTACCTATGATCCACCTATCCCACTCCTGGGTTTATATCCAGAAAAAACAAAAACTCTAATTCAAAAAGATACATGCACCCCAATATTCATAGCAGCACTATTTATAACAGCCAAGGCATGGAAGCAACCCAAGTGCCCAGCAATAGACAACCAGCTTAAGAATATGTGGCATATATGTGTATGTGTATAATTTATATATATACGTATAAAATATTACTCAGCTATAAAAAGGAATATTGCCATTTGCAGCAACATGGATAGACCTAGAGAAAATTATCCTTAGTGAAATAAATCAAAGACAAATATTATTATGATATCACTAACATATGGATTCTAATAAATAATACAAATGAATCTATATATAAAATAGTAACACTAAAGACATAGAAAACAAACTTATGGTTACCAAAGGGCAGAGGTAGGGGAGGAGGGACAAATTGAGGAGTATGGGATTAACAGATACACATTACTATACCTAAAATAAGTAAGCAACAAGGATTTACTGCATAGCATAGGAAATTTTACCCAATATCCTGTAATAACCTATAACAGAATATAATCTGAAACATGCAAACAAACAAAAAAAAATTAATCTCTATGCTGTTCACCTGAATCTAACACAATATTGTAAATCAACTATACTTCAATAAAAGAAAGAAAAAGAGATATATAAAGCTAATACCTAAAGCTAATATAAGCTAACATATATATGTTTATATTTATATACACACCAGATATACAAATCAAAACCACCAGGGTTATATTAATACAACTTTTAAAAAGTAGATTTCAAGGCAAAGGATCATAGCAAGGAGAGGAAGTTTCACTTAATGACAACAAAAGGGTCAAATCATCAAGAGAATATAATCTTAAAATTTATGCACCTAATAAAGGAGATTCAAAATATCTGGCAAGAAACTGACAGAACTGCAAGGAGAAATAGCCAAACTGAAAAATACAGTGAGAGATTACAACACCTCTCTATCAAGAGTTCATAGTACAAGAAGATAATCAAAGAATTAGATCTGAACAAGACTATTAACCAACTTGACCCAACTGATATCTATAGAACAACACACATTCTTTTCAAGTGTACAAAGACTATTTACCAAATACAACATTCTGGGCCTGAATCAAGTTTCAACAGATTTAAAATGATTCAGTTCATACAAAGTATGTTTTTTGAACAGAGTGGAATAGTTAGAAGTCAAAAACAAAGATTCCTAGAAAATTCTAAATATTCAAAATAAAATAACTTCTTTAAAAAAACTCACGATCAAAGGGGAAATCAAAAAAGAAATGAGAAGCTATATTAAACTAAATGATAATGACAACACAATAAGGCAAGGTTTGCAGGATATAGCCAAAGCAATAATTGGATAGATATTTATAGCAGTAAAGACCTGGATTAGAAAAGAAGAAAGTTTTTAAACAGATGAACTCTGCTTCCAACTTAAAAAACTAGGAAAGTAAGAACAAACAAAACCTCAAACAAGCAGAATAAAATAAATAATAAAGAACAAAGTAGAAATCTTACTTAAAACTTTAGAGAGTATCAACAAAACCAAAAGCTGGTTCTTTTAGAAGATAAGTAAGATTGAAAACCTTTAGCTAAAATGAGTAATAAAAAAGAACAGACAAATTGCCAAATATCAGGACTGAGAGAGCTAACATCATTCTAAAGAAACTACCAATATTAAAAGGTTAAAAAAGGAATATTATGAATAACTTCACCCCACAAACAATATAGATGACTGTCAAATAATTATGCTGTGTGAAGGAAACCAGACCAAAAAAGTGTACATACTGTATGATTCTATTTATAAAATGTTAGAAAATGCAAGTTAGAATGGAGGTCAGTGGTTCCCTGGGGATGGGAAGGGATTTCAGAGAGGGTGGGAAGCCTTATAAGGAAACTTTTGGAAGTGACAAATATGATTGTTCCCTTGATTGTATTGATGGTTTCTCAGCATATAAATATGTCAAAATCTATCAAATGGTACACGTTAAACATGCACAGGTTATTTTATGTCAATTATACCTCAATAAAGCTGTTCTTTTTAGTGAAGAAAAACTATAACAGAAATACATCCAACATAATTATAGGGCTTATTCAATGACAACAACAAAATCATTTTCCCTCTTAATCATACTTATGAAAGACACCAAGAGGATCTGTACAATTTTGGTTTTTTCACTCAAACAGCCATCTAAATGCCTCCCATATGCTAGGTACTGCCTATATACATAGACAACAGACACCAATCCTACCTTCAAAACATTTATATTATAGCTTTGCTGACAAACTACAAAACAGAATTATAATCCAGGCACTCCTCCTAACCAAAAAGTTTAACAATCAGCTTACACAGTAAAAGGTTTTTGTCCCAGCTGAAAACAATTATATTGATATAATTCCTAATTATAGATACAAGAGGGACTGCTTCTCTGGGGTCCTGGCACTAGGAAAGATTAAATGTTTAGTGGACATTGACTTCAGTATATTAGTAGGTGTTACGATAAATTTAGGAAATGCTGGGTTAAACACAAAATAAAGTTGGTTTCTTTACTACAGTACTCCTCAGAACTATTAATAAGCACAGAATCATCCAAAAGAGGTATATAATATATCATATCTCCCAAATCTATTTCTCTCTCATTTTTTTCCCCTCAAATTGCAGAAGATCTAATATGACTAGCACTCATGGAACACACTTAGGAAAACACAGTAACTACGCCATGCTGGTTTACGTACAATACTAAAAGAAACAAAACCACCTAAATCCACTGATAGAACTCTTTTGTTTACCCTTTAAAAATCTCAATAAATGGGGCTTCCCTGGTGGCGCAGTGGTTGAGAGTCTGCCTGCCGATGCAGGGGACACGGGTTCGTGCCCTGGTCTGGGAAGATCCCACATGCCGCGTAGCGGCTGGGCCCGTGAGCCATGGCCACTGAGCCTGCGCGTCCGGAGCCTGTGCTCCGCAACGGGAGAGGCCACAACAATGAGAGGCCCGCATACCGCAAAAAAAAAAAAAAAAAAAAAATCTCAATAAAGAATCATTTATATAGTATAAAGCAGCAAGAAGCAATAATGTAAAGAACAAGGAAGATATATATCCGTACATCTTATTCTTGTATGAACAGTACCTATTAAATAAATATCTATGACTGTAGAAGCAATAAAATCTCCCTCTCCGTCTCCCTCTCCGTCTCTATACATAGGACATGGATATTACAGTTTCTAGCCACATTAGTTTTTATTCTATATCCAAATTTTACTAAAAAAGCACAAGAAACATCATATGGCTACATGAAAATTTTTTTTAAAAAACATACTATGAAGAGTCCTTATGTGAAGAAACAACATGAAGCTTATCAATGGTAATTACTAAGGTTTACAGAATTAAAGTTTCCACTAAGAATATTTACTCTCTAATCCAGACCAAAAAAAAAAAGTACGTATTGTATGATTCCATTTATTATTTATCTATTAATATGTATCTATTATAGATGCAGCACATTGCAAAGTCATAATACAACTAGTTAACAGAATAACAACAGTGATTACTAACAGTCACATAGTGCTTAGTATGTGTTAAAGGTTGAATTATGCTCCCCCACTCAAATTCATATATTGAAGTCCTAACCCCCAGTACCTCAGAATATAACCTTGTCTAGTTTCAGAGATAATTATTTAAAATGAAGTCCCTAATCCAACATGACTGATGTTCTTACAAAAAGGGGAAATTTAGACATAGTCACCAACACACAGTGAGAGTGCTATGTGAGAATGAAGGAAAGATCAGGGTGATGCTTCCACAAGCCAAAGAACACTAAGAATTGCCACAAGCCACCATAAGCAGGGGAGAGGCACGTAAGATTCTTCCCTCAAAGCCCTCAAAAGAAATGGACCCTACCAACATCTTGATTTTGGACTTGAGAGGGAGCAGAACACGTGACCCCAAAATGTGCCACTAGGCATGTGGATTATTTTAAGCTGAAGGCGATCAAGGCCTAACGGACTAGGGAAGAGTTTATTTTACCGCCTCCCTTAACTGCCTCAAAGAATTTAGTAGGTAGAAAATCTGTACCAGGAAGAGAGCCAATACCAGACATAACTTTTTACGTCAGAAAGACTTACATGCATGGCGTGGCAAACATTTGTTTAGCAAACATTTGCTCTTCCCGTCTTCCTGTGAATTGCCTTCCTCCTGTGACGTCCTAGACCCCTACCCTCTTCTCCTCAGCTCAGGATGGCATATAACCCTCGACTGCCTGACTGTCTGAGAGCCTCATACCTTTGGGGTTCCCTTACATATGAAATTAAATTTGGTTTTCTCCTGTAAATTTGTTCTATGCCAATTTAATTATTAGACCAGCCAAAGAACCTAAAAGGAAAGAAGGGAAAAGTTTCTCTCTCCAGAACTGTGAGACAATAAATTTCTGTTGTTTAAGTCACCCAATTTTTAGTACTTTGTTACAGCAGCCCTAGCAAACTAATATACTAGGTGTCCAGACACTGTTATAAGAACCTGTATAATACTCATTTAATACAACCCTTTAGTTAGGTATTTTCATCTATTCCACTTTACAGACAAGAAAACTGAGGCACAGAGCAGTTAATTACCTTGCCCAAGTTCACAATTATTAGGTTTCAAAGGCAGGATTTGGGAAGTGGCACAAATGGTGGTATGGATAGAACAGTCCTGTAGTGTGGCAGAATATTTCAACTGTCTGGTTTTTCAACATCAAAGTTTGATTCTCTGGCCCTCTAAAACTTTGTTCTCTTCATACACTCTCTGAAATCTTCTAATTATTCCTTTCTGCTTAAAATAGGAGTGGATTCAGTTAGGCTCAACAAGGAATCAAGACTGATAAATAAGGAGATCTCCAGTTAGGAACTGGAGTGTTGGTGAAAGCTGAAGTACTTAAAGAATCTGGCAGCGGTTACAGACCCAGAAAAATATCGAAGTGATCTCTAACTACTACTTGTTATATGGGTTTTGAGTTTTGCAGTGAGGTAGTGAAAGGTCTACCTGACAACCTGGTCACAAAAATTAGTTCCTCTGTTCTTAAAGCGCTTCATCTATTCTGACCATAAACACTTTAAGACCTCTCTCCAAAAGCAAGGCTATATATACATAGACCAACTGAGAGGTTCAGGGTAGAGAGGAATGGAGAATAATGGAGGAGTCCAAACTACCAGGGGCTTCAAAAGAGGAGATAGATATCAGAGTTAAGGCTTGGCTTTCCCTATACATCAAAGTTGACAATGGCCCAAAGTTGATAATTGCTTCTCTTTCTTGTCTTTCATTGCTCTTAATCAAGTTCACTCCATGTTAACTCCCTGTGAAAACACTGCAGCCACAAATTATTTCACAACTTGAAAGTTAGGTATATTAAAAAAACACACACACACACCCTCTTCTATTATAGATTGAATTGTGTCCCACAAAATGTTAAAGCCTTAGCCCCCAGTACCTGTAACTGTGACCTTATTTGGAAATAGGTTCTTTGTAGATGTAATCAAGTTAAGATAAGGTCACACTGGATTAGGATGGGCCCTACTCCAACGACTGGACTCCTTATAAAATAAGGGGAATTTAATAAACACAGACACACAGAAAGGAGAATGCCATGTAAAGACAGAGACCCACAGGGAAGAAGGCCATGTGAAGACAGAGGCAAAGATTGAAGTGACACATTTATAAACCAAGGAACACAAAGGATTTCCAGCACCAACCAAAAACTAAAAAAGGCAAGGAAGGATTCTTCCCCTAGAATCTTCAGAGACAGTGTGGCCCTGCAAAGAGCCTTGACTTCAGACTTTTAGTCTCCAGAACTGTGAGAGAATAATTTTCTCTTGTTTTAAGTCACTTGGTTCGTGGTAATTTGTTTGAGTAGCCCTAGGAAAACTAATACATCTTCTCTCCAATAGATTCACTTTTTTCCATCTTTAATCAACCCCCAATTTAAGCCTGAAGTTATAGACGAAGAGTTAATTGAGAATTGAAGTCACTGAAGGTTCCACAAGCAGAGCAGCTGCAGGATGAGCCATTTAATCTTCTATACAACATTCACTGGCCCATTACCAGCAAGTTCCCGTATTCTCTTAGCTTAAGAGCTCTTGAGCTACTGAATACAATTTTCACAATGAATGAATTATATTTGTAAAAAGGAGTTAGTAGAATCGAACAGAAAACTATTTAGGCTTAAAACACAGGAATCAGATACTTCGCTAAATCAAATGGAGATCATGATGTCAATTCCACCATTAGCATTTCTTATCCATCTGCTCCATATTACAAGAAAATATTTAAGAACTATGCATGAAAAACCAATTGAACAATAAAAGATACTAAGTACTAGAATATTACTAAGAGTACTGTTCAAAATTTGACCTAAAATATACTAGCTATATATTTAAAAATACAAATACAGATTTTACTACACAGGATTTTTATGGAACTACCACATTTTAGTTAAACTCGCAAAGGGATTAAGTAAACTAAGATCTTGCTAGAGCTCTGGTAAGCACAGTATGAAAGTGATAGCTTTGAATGCGTGGAAAGCTTCTAATTACAAGTCCTATATTAGCCCTCAAATAGTCCCAGGGAATTCTGGGTGACTAGATGATACATTAAACCATGATCATATCACATAAACTATGTATACAAGTTGTTACCCATTATAAAAGGTAGAAAAAATTCAAAAACCAAAATATTTTAATGATTCCTCTACTTTAAGAATGAGTATAGTGGGACAGGGAGGGTGGGAGGGAGGGAGATGCAAGAGGGAGGAGATATGGGAACATATGTATATGTATAACTGATTCACTTTGTTATAAAGCAGAAAGTAACACACCATTGTAAAGCAATTATGCCCCAATAAAGATGTTAAAAAAAAAAAAAAGAATGAGTATAATAATGGCACGGTTTCCAGATGACTTTATAAAATAATCTCTTAGGCGTTTTTGTTTTTCCTATTTATTGAGATATATTTCACATACCATCAAATTCACCCATGTAAACTGTATGTATATATGGAGAATATATAGAGAGAAATATAGAGAATATATATACATATTTAGAGCTGTACAACACCATACTCTAATTTAGAACATTGTTATCACCACCAAAAAACAAAAAAATTCCATGCCTATTAACAGTCACTTCCTATTTCTGCTTCCCCTCCAACCCACTTGCCCCAGCCCCTGGTAATCATTAATCTACTTTCTGCTCCTATGGATTTACCTACTCTGGATATTTCAAAGAAACAGAATAATTTGGTCTTTTGTGATTGGCTTCTTTCACTTAGCATAATGTTTTCAAGGTTTATCCATGATGCAACATGTGTCAGTACTTAATTCCTTTCTATTGCCAAATAATATTCCACATATGAATGTACCATGTTTCTTTATTTATCATTTGATGGACATTTAGGCTGTTTCCAATTTGAGGCCATTATGAATAATGCTGCTATGAATATTCATGTATAAGTTTTTGTGCAGACTTACGTTTTCATTTCTCTTAGGTACTATGAGTGGAATTGATGGGGTGTATGCTTACTTATGTTTAGCATTTTGAGAAACGAGCAAACTCTTTTCCAAGTAGGTGCACCTTTTTACATTCCCATCAGCAGGATATGAGAGTTCCAATTTCTTCACATTCTCACCAACACGTACTATGGTCTGTCTTTTTAATTTTAGCCATTCCAGTGGGTATGAAGTGGTATTTCCGTGTGGTTTTGATTTGCATATCCCTAATGTCTAGTGATGTTGAGCATCTTTTCATGTGCTTATTGGCCATTTGTGTATCTTCTTTCAAGAAACGTCAAGTCCTTTGTCCAGTTTTTAGTTGGGTTGTCTTTTTTAATTTTTGAGTTGAGAGAGTTCTTCATATATTCTGCATACAGTACCTTGTCAGATACATGATTTACAAATATTATCTCCCATTCTATGGGTTTTCTCTACTTTCTTGATGGTGTCTTATTTTTACAGTTTCTTGATGATGTCCTTTAATGCACAAAAGTTTTTAAGTTTGATGAAGTATAATTTATCCATTTTTTCTTTTTCACTTATCCTCTTGGTGTCTTACCTAAGCAACCAAGGTCACAAGAATTTACTCCTATGTTTTCTCCTAGGAGTTTTTGTCTTTAGCTCTTATATTTAGGTATCTGATATACTGAGTTCTTTTTCTGCATGGTATAAGAAAGAGGTGCAAATTCATTTGTTTGCATATAGATATCCACTTGTCCTAACATCATTTGGTGAAGAGACTATTCATTACGCACTGAATTGTCGTCACAGCATTGTAAGACATCACTATAAATGTGAGAGTATATTTCTGGACTCTAAATTCTATTTCATTGATCTGTAGTTCTATCCGTATGGCACTGCCAAACTATCTTAATTACTGTAACTCTGTAGTAGGTTTTGGAATCAGAAAGTTTAGGTCCCCCAACTTTGTTCTTTTTCAAAGTTTATTTTGACTATTCTTCTTCAAATTTGTTTTAGCTATTCTGGGTCGCTTGCATTTCAAGACAAATTTCAGGATTATTTTGTCAATTTCTGCAAAAACGCCAGTTAGGATTTTGATAGGGACCGCATTTAATCTGTAGATTAATTTGGGGAGTTTGACCATCAGCGGTGCATCAAGGATATCCATATCTTAATCCTCACGATTTGTAAATATGCTACTTTACATGGTAGTTTACAAGTAGCATTTCTAAATATGCTACTGCACATACTTTACATGGTAAAAGGGACTGTGCAAGCAAATGTGATAAATTAAGAATCTTGAGATGGGGAGATTATCCTGATTATCTGGGTGGCCCCAAGGTAAGCACAAGTGTCTTTATAAGAGGGAGGCAAAGGGAGATTTGACTACGGAAGAAGGCAATGTAAGAATGCAACCAAGGGGAGGAAAAGGTGATGGGATGCACTGCCATGAGCTAAGGAATGAAGAGAGCCTCAAGAAACTTGAAAAGGCAAGGAAATGGAGCCTCTCCTTTAGCCTACAGAAAGAACCAGCCAGCTAACACTTCAATTTAAGTCTCAGAACACTCATTTTGGACTTCTAACCTCCAGAATTGTAAGAGAATAAATTTGTGCTGCTTTAAGCAACGAAAGTTGTGGTAATTTGTCACAGCAGCCCTAGTAAACCAATACACCTAACATATACTAAGTGTTTTTGCATATGAGTTCAATATACATGTAACAAAAACTAGTAAAAATTAAAGAAACAGAAAAATCTATAGTTACACTTAGATGTTTCTATATTCTTTTCTCAGTTAAGTGACAGACCAGGCAGATGGAAAATCAGTATGGATGTCTACAGAGACAGACAGAATACAAACATGGCCAAATTTTTACAATTGGTAAATTCAGGTTATGGGTGAAAGGGTACTCATTTCACTATTTTCTCAATTTTTCTCTAGTTTGAAAATTTTGAAAATAGTAAGATGAAAAAAAATTACTGAAGTACACAGAATATAATACATAAAAGAGAGTCTACTTTTATTTTTGGCATAATCAAATTCAATTATCTTACCATTGAGGTACTGTTATTTACTAGAAAAGTCCCATTATTTGCAATACTGATTCTTAAATAAAGGTCAGCCTCCAAACATAAAGTCTGTTATTTTGGACAGCAATTCTGTGGATTTTCTTTAACATTTTATTATGAAAATTTTTAAAAAAGAAGAGAAAATGGTATTACGTAACGAACCCCCTGTTTCAACAGCTCTCATCATCCGACCAATCTTATTTTGTCTATACCCCACTCCGCTGTCTGTTTTGCTGGAGCATTTTAAAGCAAATCTCAGAAATCAAGTTATTTACCCCATATATACTTCAGCATAAGCATTAAGTCTTAAGTACAAAAAGAACTATTATGGAGAACATGTCAAGTGAAAAGCCCAAAGTATGCTATAAAAATAGTTGCTTTTTAGTTAACGGAAGTTGAAAAATTAAGCACAAGAAGAGCAGACAAAACACTGCTAGAATAAAATAAAATTTACGCTGATAAAATACACCAGGCCAGAAAACATTACGGCAATTCAAAACTGACATATCACACACAAACACACGTGTGCATACATGCACAAATGGGGTAAACAAGATGGAACCATCAAATCCATGGGGGTATATTCTTAGAATATTGAAATAATATAACTTCAGGATAGCCCAGAAGGCAAATACTATAATACATATACTAAGAGGCAACAGTTTCAGTGTTAAGCATCTCAGTTAATCAAGGATTACCCTCAAAAAAGGTATTCAACTAGTCTTGTTAAGAAAAGCTGCCTCTTGATGAAAATAAAGTCTTTCTTCCTTAAATAACAATTCAAACTAGAAAAACGGGCATTTCTAAAGTCATATAATGTTTATAGAGGCATACCTTGGAGATATTGTGGGTTCAGTCCCAGACCACCACAATAAAGTGAATACCACAATAAAGGGAGTCAAACAATTTTTTTCATTTTCCAGTGCATATAAAGTTATGTACATACCTTAACCAAAAAACAAAACAAAACTTTATTGCTAAAAAAAGCTAACCATCATCTGAAAACACAAGGTTGCCACAAAGCTTCAATTTATTAAAAAAACACAGTATCTGTGAAGCACATTAAAGCAAAGCACAATAAAATGAGGTATGCCTTATTACATATACTCTACCATGTACCAAAAAAATATAATAATGCATCATTTTTTGCAGAAGTTCTACAAAAAATTTTCTATTTTTTCTATTCAACACAGTACTAAAGTCCTAGCCAAAACAATTAGGCAAGAAAAAGGAATAAAAGATATCTAAATTGGAAAGGAAGAAGTAAAATCATCTTTGCTCACAAACAACATGATCTTATACATTAAAAAAACCCTAAAGACTTCACACAAAAAACCTGTTAGAGGGCTTCCCTGGTGGCGCAGTGGTTGAGAGTCCGCCTGCCGAGGCAGGGGACACAGGTTCGTGCCCCGGTCCGGGAAGATCCCACATGCCGCAGAGCAGCTGGGCCCGTGAGCCATGGCTGCTGAGCCTGCACGTCCGGAGCCTGTGCTCCGCAACGGGAGAGGCCACAGCAGTGAGAGGCCCGTGTACCGCCAAAAAAAAAAAAAAAAAAAAAAACAACCTGTTAGAACTAATAAATGAATTCATCAAAGTTTCAAAGATACAAAATTCACATACAAAAATCACTGCATTTCTATACACTAACAACAAATAATCTGAAGAGGAAATTTAAAAAACAATCCCATCTACAATAGCATCGAAAAGAAAAAAAATTACTTAAGAATTAACGAAGGAGAAAAAAGATTTATACTCTGAAAACTGCAAAACAGTGCTAAAAGAAATTAAAGATGACACAAAATAAATGGAAAGACATCTGGGTGTTCATGACTTGGAAGATTTAACAGTGTTAAGATATAAATACTATGCAAAATGATCTAAAGAGTCAATGCAATCCCTATCAAAATCCTAATGGCACTTTTTACAAAAATAGAAAAGGTCATCTAAAATTCAAATGGAATCTCAAGGGACTCTGAATAGCCAAAACAATCTTGAAAAAGAATTTCAAAGATGGAGTTCTCATACTTCCTGATTTCAAAAATCAAAACAGTGTGGTACTGGCATAAAAACAGAAATACAGATCAGTAGAATAAAATAGCCCAAAATAAACCTTTGCATATATGGTCAAATGACTTTTGACAAGGGTAGGGTGCCAAGGCCATTCAGTGGGAAAATAACAGTCTTTACAACAAATGGAACTGGGAACACTGGATATTCACATGCAGAAGAATGAAGCTGGGCCCCTACCTTACATGATACACAAAAATTATCTCAAAATGGATTAAAAACCTAAAAGTAAGAGCTAAAACTATAAAAACTCTTAGAAGAGAACATAGGATAAAGCTTTATGACATTGGATTTGACAATGATTTCCACGATATGGCACCAAAACCACAGGCAAGAATAGTAAAAATAAACAAAATTTGACTACATCAAAATTTAAAACTTCTGTGCATCAAAGGACCAGGCAACTAAGTGAAAAGGCAACCTACAGAATGGGAGGAAAAATCTGTGAATCATATATCTGATAAGGGGTTATTATTCAGAATAGGTAAAGAACTTCTACAACTCAACAACAACAACCAAAAAAAAAATAATAATTTTAAAATTGGCAAAAGACTTTAAGCAGACATCTCTCCAAAGATGATATAAATACAAATGGCCAACAAGCATATGAAAAGATGTTCAACATTATTAATCATTAGAGGGATGTAAATCAAAACCACAATGAGCTATCACCTTGCAGCCATTATGATGGTCACTATCAAAAAACAGAAAATAACAAGTGTTGGCAAGAATATGAAGAAATTGGAACCCTTGTGCACTGTTGGTGGGAATGTAAAATGGGGCTACTGCTATAGAAAAATTAAAAACAGAATTACCATATGATCCAGCAATCTAATTTCTGGAAATATATCCAAAAAACTGGAAACATATTTGCAAACCCAGATTCACTACAGCATTATTCACAATAGCCAAGAGGTGGAAGGAACCCAAATACCCACTGATGGATGAATGGATAAAGAAAATGTGGTATGTACATAGACTAGAATATAATTCAGTCTCAAAAAAAGAAGGAAATCCTGTCACATGCTACAACATGGATGTAGCTTGAAGACATTATGCTAAAGTAAGTTAAGTCACAAAAAGATAAATGCTATATGATTCCACTTACAGTTCAAAATCATAGAAACAGAAAGAAGAGTGGTGGTTGTCAGGGGTTGGGGGAGAGAGAAAGAAGTTGTTTAATGAGTATAGAATTTTATCTTGCACAACACTGTGAACATAGTTAACACTACTAAACTGTAAACTTAAAAATGGTGATGATGATAAATTTTATGTTACATGTTTTTTACCACAACTTTGAAAAAAACCCAGAAAATAACAAGTGTTGGAGAGGACATGGAAAAAGTGGGACAGCCTCTGTGGAAAATAGTAGGGCAGTTCCTCATATGATTAAACATTAGAATTACCATACGACTGACCAACTATGGCATATACCCAAAAGATTCTAAAGCAAAAACCTGAACAGATATTTGTACACTCATGTTCACAGCAGCATTATTCACAATATTTAAACAGTGGAAGCAACACAAGTGTTCAAAGAGAGATGAATGGATAAAGAAAATGTGCTATATACACAGAATTATTATTCAGCCTTAAAAAGGAAATTCTGAGACATACTACAATGTGGATGAACCTTGAAGACATTATACTAAGTGAAATAAGCTAGTCACAAAAGGACAAATACTGTATCATTCCACACATATGTGGTACCTGGAGTAATCAAACTCATGGAGACAGGAAGTAGAATGGTGGTTACTAGTGACTGGGGGCAGGGAGAATGGATAGTTAGTGTTGACTGGGTACAGTTTCAGGCTGAGAGATGAAAACGTTCTGGAGATGATGGTGATGGTTACACAACTATGTGAATGTACGTAATTCCACAGAACTATACATTTTAAAATGGTTAAAAAGGCAAATTTTGTTATATATAACTTACCACAAAAAAACCCTTTCTGTTTTAAACACAGTATTAATATTCAATTTATATTGGTCAAGTATTTTAAATATTGCTTGTTTTTGCTTGCAACTGACAGGAAGAAAACTAAATCTGATTTTTCAAAAGGGGGAGAAAAGAATTCACTGGCTCACATAATGAAACACTGAAAGCAAGAGACAATTAAAGCAGAGCTGAATTACGGGTGGCTCAGCAAACATCAAACTCACTGTTCCCTGTTTAAAGATTTAAAAAAAATATTATTTAATAATTAAATCAAATCATTTAGTATGATATATTTATAATGCAAATATTACCCAAAACTACCTTTTTTAAAAGTGAACGTCCATTTACAATAATATGTCTTAATTAAGAGAAGACATTCCAATGACACAATCTGCTCCAACAGCATTATCACACAAAAACCAGACGGCAAGTCAGGAATCGCAGACATCTAATCTCAACTTCACCATTTATAGGCCAATAAACTCTGGACAAGGAAGTTTCTGAGCCTCAGTTTGCTCATTTATTAAATTAGGATCACCTCTCTGGATCAGTATGAGTTTCAAATGAGGTATTTGTGAAATCTCTTAGAAAATATTAATGTTTTATAGAAATACAAGTTATTATAATCAGAAATTTTATTAAACATCGGACACAAAGGGATTTATTGCCGCATGGCAATAAATTTTCTCCTTTACTTTCACCATATTCCTTTTCCTCTACCCACTTTGCTCCAAAAATGTGAATATCTAGCCCCTGCTTGACATTAATCTACTGTATCAGGATATGTGCGCAAAGCCTGTAGTGTCACTTATTTTAAAACAACTAGCTGAAACCTAAGGTTTGTGTATCTTAAACAGAAGACTATTGTAACTTTTATTCTTACTTATGTGATATTTTCTACCTTAGAGATCAAAAATGCTGGTGCCTGAACAGAACTGAATATGTCTTCCCTTTTGCTGGACAATTACTATTGAATAGCCACTGTGTGACAGCTGCTCCTCTAGATCTCACTGTTGAGATAGGAATTGTAAGATTTTAACATGATTTTATATGCATATTTACTTTTATTTATTTTGTATTAATATATTATTTATTAGGTTAAAAGCCACATTTTAATTTTTTTTTTTTTTTTTTTTAAGCAACAACAGAATCAGATATTCCTCATAGCAACAATTCCTGCTTTCCCATAACAGTAGTATACTAAGTATGTTAACTGCAGTCACTGCAAGTTGCCAAACCAATATCCACTTTTCCCTTCTTCATTACTAACAGAACTGCAATTTTGTTCAGGGCAGTTCAGTTACCCAGAGGAATTCTGCGAGAGTTTTACTTCCTCAGATAGATAACACTTCTTCCTTTGTGGACTTCTTTTTCCTACCTAGAACCTAGATGTGATATTTGGAGGTGCATTCATCTTTTTTTTTTTTTTTTTTCAAATTAACTTTTACTGCAGTATAGTTGCTTTACAATGTTGTGTTAGTTTCTGCTGTACAACAAAGTGGATCAGCTATACGTATACAGATATTCCCTCTTTTTTGGATTTCCTTCCCATTTAGGTCACCACAGAGCACTGAGTAGAGTTCCCTGTGCTATACAGTAGGTTCTCATTAGTAATCTATTTTATACATAGTAGTGTATACATGTCAATCCCTATCTCCCAATTCATCCCATCCCGCCTTCCCCCTTCTCTGGTATCCATACGTCCGTTCTCTATGTCTGTGTCTCTATTTCTGTTTGGAGGTGCAATAATCTTATTGAGGCCCTAAGAATAAAAATAAGAATGGTGAAGTAGAAAAAGAGAAGAAACTTGGTTCCTTGACATTACCCATAGATCCTTTACACTACCCCTGAACTACTACATGAGAAAGATGCATCTGTTACTTTTTTAAAAAAATATTTTATTACTTTAATGTATTTTTTTAAATTTATGCCTGCGCTGAGTCTTCGTTGCTGCATGCGGGCTTTCTCTAGTTGCAGCGAGCAGGGGTGCTTTCTCTAGTTGCACGGGCTTCTTGTTGCGGTGGCTTCTCTTGTTGCAGAGCACGGGCTCTAGGCACACGGGCTTCAGTAGTTGTGGCTCGCAGGATCTAGAGCGCAGGCTCAGTAGTTGTGGCGCCTGGGCTTAGTTGCTCCGCGGCATGTGGGATCTTCCCAGACCAGGGCTCAAACCCGTGTCCCCTGCATTGGCAACTGGATTCTCAACCACTGCGCCACCAGGGAAGCCCTGCATCTGTTACTTTTAAGCCATGGAATGGTAGGGTTTATGTTACCCACAGCTAAACAAAGTGTTGATACAAGGTACTTATAAATAATTGTAACTATTATTTAAGTACTTAAAAAGAAAATACCATAAGAGGAAATATAATTTAGATTAGCGAGTCACAAACTGTATGCAGAAAACAAATTTATACCTTCTTATTCCAACCGAAACCTGGCTCTCCTCCCATTTGTTTATAGATATTCCTAATCAGATTAAGGATGTCCCCTACTATTTCTTGCTACCGTAAGTTTTTATTTTAAAAAGATGTGAATATATTGAATAGTTTTTCTCCATCTATATAGAATGTTTTGTCATTTAAATTGTCAATGTAATTAACTGACTTTTCTAACACTGAATTAAAATCTCAGTCCTCAAACTCCACTTTCCCCTGATGCTACGTCCTTTTTAAACACTGCTAGATGCCTCACTATTCCCCCTCTCACTCCCCTCTCAAAGTCACGGTTTCCAAGATTTCTACCCCAAGAACAGAGTTTCCCAGGTTATCAAGTACCCATAAGTAAGTCCTCCAACACAGGCAGAACATTGTTCCTTTCCTTTATCCACAAGGTTTCCAGAAAATTGAGGCTTACAGAGGCTTACAGTGGTGAGACCAGAGAAAATGCCATTCTGAACGCAGGCATTGACTAAATCACCATGGTGGTAACAGACTGGAAATTATGAGGCACAGGAGCATGGATGAGAGTATAGTCAGAATGGGCTGTACTTCACCAGTATCTGAAAAACTGAGCAAAAGAGGAAGTTCTGGGCCAAAATGATTTCAAAATGAAATAGGTTGGAAACAAGGAAGAGATGGAAAGGGGAGGAGGAAGAGGGGCAGAAAGACGAGGGAGTGGGGAGGAAGAGAGCAGGGGTCTAAGTTTGGTAAAGTGAAGTGCAAAGGGGAGAGACTATGGATGAGGAAACGAGAAAAGAGGCCTCTGCTCTTGCTGGGAAAGAGCTCAGTTTCTAGGGTCATTACCATCCAAACACTATTGATCCCAAATTTATATTCTCAGCCCCAATCTCCCCCATGAATTTCCTGACTAAATCATCTCCTCTTGGGTAGCTAAAAGGTATTCTAAATTTAATATGTCTAAAATGAATTATTATTTTCCCCATAAACCTGCTCCGTCCTCAGTATTCTCCGTATCAGTAAATAACACCACATACGTATTTACTTATCAAACCGCCCCATACAACATTCTTGTAATCTCCTTGAGAGCAAAAATTTGGCTGTGGCATCCCTAGTACTTAGGGCAATATCTAAGACAAGGGAGAACTTCAATAAATACTTGTTTGAATTAATTCTGGTAAGTCTTAATTCTGAACTCTTCCACAGAAATCAGTAAAAGAATTAAAACTTCTGGCAGCTACAAGACAGATTAGTTTTAGTTCTTCCTTCTTCTTTTGTTTAAAAGAAACAAAGAGGAGTACGTGTATGTATATCCACAGTATGAAGCAGAGAGGAAAACGGGGTAGAAAAGTAGGAAGAAAATAGAAGTTTTTGGACTTCTCTGGTGGTGCAGTGGTTAAGAGTCCACCTGCCAATGCAGGGTTCAAGCCCTGGCCCAGGAAGATCCCACATGCTGCGGAGCAACTAAGCCCGTGCCCCACAACTACTGAGCCTGCACTCTAGAGCCCATGAGCCACAGCTACTGAAGCCCATGCTCCGAGAGCCCGTGCTCTGCAACAAGAGAAGCCACCGCAATGACAAGCCCGTGCACCACAAAGAAGAGTAGCCCCCGCTCACCGCAACTAGAGAAAAGCCCATGGGCAGTAACGAAGACCCAAAACAGCCCCCCACCCAAAAAAAGAAAAGAAAACAAAGTTTCCCTTATTAAGTAGACACATACACATACACACACACACACACACACACACACAAAGTGACAAATATATTTGTAGCCATTATCATGACAGATGAGCCAAGAAGTGCTTTAACAAGATTACAGTCTTATACCACACAACTAGAGAGGAGACTCACCATGCAAACACTTCATTCAAAGCAGATTCTGGTGAGAAGAGAAAACCCAGGGCTAAAACTAAGAGGGCTTTTCCATTAAGGAGGAGAAAAGATTTACCCACAGGGAACTGAAGAGTGCCAGAATGCTACCTCATTTTCTTCTATTATCCCTAGGTTTAGAGCAACCATCTATTTCACAGTTCTTCCTGATCCGTCCTGTTAACCTCCAAATGACCAGATGAATGGATCTTAGGTAGTGCTTAGTTGTTAATAAAGAGAATATTACCAGTCAACGCACCTATTTTCCAACACCAAACTGATTTCCTCAAAGTTCTAAGTGACAGCTTACATGAAATTCAGCATACCCCCTTCTTTTTAGTCCCATCCCTCACTCCATCTTCGAGATATGACGCTTCTAATTCTGAGCCTTTCAGAATTCCGTGGGTTGACATGCTTCTTCCTGGCTTCACCCTTTGCAGGTATTTACGTTTCCACCTTACACACTTTAATAATTCAATTACCCCTCACCTATCTGCTTTTCATATTCCAAAATTCTTTATTCTCTCAGCTACTATCTCTTTTTGCATTCTTTGTCCTTGTGAGTTTATACCTTTTTAGCCCTTTACCGTCATTTTAGTGAATTTTAAGGAGGCAGAAATAAAGGTGCACATTCAATCCACTATATTTAACCAGTAATCTAGAGCTTACATTTTAGTCAAACCACAATAGTAACTACTCCCCTCTAACCCTAAATGTTTGCACCTTCGCAATTTCCAAAATCCCAGTAAAATCCTGTCTTTAGTGTTAACTACACACATCTTTTCTACTCTCCCAAACTGTAAATAATTTATCTTCTGAATTTTCACGGAGTATTACTTGCATTTCTTCTGGCATTTACTTAAACCATATGTGCTAAATTTTAATGACTAATGCTGAAAAATCTCCCCCACTGCCCAAAGTTATTTACTCCTTAAAAGATTTTAAATTCCATCAATCAGGGCTTTATTTAGTAAAATAAGTGAACTTTTAAAAACTCAAAATACTCCTCAAAATTATAAGCCTACAGTTAGTTATATTAATTTAATAAGATTCCTTCCTTCTATACCAAACTATGACCCATGAACTGAGTAAATGGGATATCCGGTAGGTAGGGAAAGGAAATTTTGCACAATTTCAAGGACTAGCCATCTGGTCTCTGAAAAAGGAATAAGCAGGACACGGATGGTTTAGAATCTCTTCTGACTCCATCTGGGAAAGGTTCTTCACTTTTAAGGGCTCATGTATTAAACTGAGCCCATCCAGATAATCCAGGATAATCTTCCCATCCCAAGGTTCATAATCTTACTCAAATTTGCAAAGTCTCTTTTACTACATAATGTAATGTATTCACAGGTTTTGGGAAATACAACATGAACGTCTTTAGGGGGCTATTATTCTGCCTACCACATCCCCAGAAACAGTGTAATTTAATAACTGTTTGTGGTTTTAAACTTTTAGCTAACTTATTACACAGCAGGTAACAGACATAAAGTGCCCTGAAATTATTAACCAGTATGTATCATTACATATAAGGTGTTCAATATATCATGTATTTATATACACACATATACACCTGGTCAGGCATTATGCTAAACACTTTTTCATATATTATTTCACTAAATTTTGTCAATAATCATATATTATCTACAAAATGAAAGCCCTAGTAATTGGTAGAGTTAGATTAAACCCCAGTTATTTCAAATCTAAACGTTATTTATGACACCTATTTCTCTTTCTCTTTTATAAAGGTTTGAATTCAAGCATTTCAAGAAACAGATTTTTATTCTAAAGTTTTCAAAAATAATTTTCCACAAATTTATTTTATTCCGACAGCGCTCCCCCAAAACATGAAATGCTTTATAACTGCACTTGACAACTGAAATTACTTCTCCATTGAAAGGGTCATATGAAAATTAGGCTTACACCAGTGTTCCCTTGATCTCAGTGCCTGTGCATGCCAAGGTGTCATCAGCTACTACTTCTGGGCTAGATCCTAAGGTCACTTTTCAACCTTCTCTTATTTGAAGTCTCAACAACAGCTAACAACATTGACTACTTCTACCATTAAAACTCTATCTTGGGGGCTTCCCTGGTGGTGCAATGGTTAAGAACCACCTGCCAATGCAGCGGACACTGGTTCAAGCCCTGGTCCAGGAAGATCCCACATGCTGTGGAGCAACTAAGCCTGTGCACCACAACTACTGAGCCTGCGCTCTAGAGCCCACGAGCCATAACTACTGAGCCCGTGTGCCACAACTACTGAAGCCCGCACACCTAGAGCCTGTGCTCTGCAACAAGAGAAGCCACCGCAACGAGAAGCCCATGCACCGCAGTGAAGAGTGGCCCCCACTCGCCGCAGCTAGGGAGGGCCTGCATGCAGCAATGGAGTCCCAACGCAGCCAAAAATAAATAAAGTAAATAGATTTATTAAAAAAAAAACTCTATCTTGGGACTTCCCTGGAGGTCCAATGGTTAGGACTCTGCACGCCCACAGCCAAGGGCCGATGTTCAATCCCTGGTTGGGAAACTAAGATCCCACAAGTCATGCGGCATGGCCAAAAAAATAATAAATACATACATACATAAAACTCTATCTTTTCTTTTCTTCCATCATAGCATACCCTCCCACTCTCCAGCTATTGCCTCTGTTTCCTCTGTGGTCTTCTCTTCCTATACCACCCCTTACATATTATAATTTCTCAGGGGTTAGTCCTACTTCCACTCCCTTTGGGGGATCCAGCTCCATACTTCTTCATATTCAATCACCATCTATATGTGGAGATAACTTTCAGATCTGTATCTTGTGCCCCTTTTTTTCTCCTGGGCTTCAAATCCACATACATGGTTCCCTATTAGATAACTACACTTGGGTGTCCGACAAGCATCTCAAATTCAATATGTCCCAATGTACACTTAAAATCACCCCTCACAAAACCAAGAGTCATAACTCACTGAGTAGCCCTACTACCCAACTAACTTGTCAAGATAGCCCTACTCCTCCCACCAAATCTCAATGCTTCTATATCTCCTTAAAATGTATCCTACTACTTTGTTCCATCCTCAATACTCCAATAATTCTTACTACCATCAACTCTTGCCTAATATACTAGGTTTCCTTGTCTCTGATTACACTCCCAACCTTCTAATCCATTTGACATTGCATCAAAAATCCAAGTCTGATCATGTTATTCTCTTACTCAAAGGCCTTTACTGGAGTCATCATTGCTCCCCTGTAAAAGTGCAAATTCATGGCTTGCATGACCATTTACTGTCTGGCCTTATCTCTCACAACTTCCCTGTTCTCTTCCTTTGTCTTCTCTTCCTCTAACTTCTTCTAGGAAAGGCTGTCTCTTTTGTCTGGTATACTTTCACCAATCTGGACCAGTAACCATTCCCTTGATCTGGCTAATACCTGAACATCATTCATATCTCAGCCTATCTACTTCCTCTGGAAAGCTTTCTCTAATCATCTCCCTCTAAATTACTGCCCCTGTTATGACTCCCAGCACCTCATACTTGACCTTTAGCACTGCACTTACTCTATAGTGCCACAGTGTATTTATTTGTCTGTCTCTCTTACTAAACTACAAACTTGTTATTTATCAGTTTCCCTAGCACTTTATGTACTATCTGACACACAGAATGTACTAAATAATATTTGTTAAATGATTGAGTGATCAGACTTTCCTATGGTGATTTTGATATTATTCAAAATGACCTCCTGGGGCTTCCCTGGTGGTGCAGTGATTAAGAATATGGTTGCCAATGCAGGGGACGTGGGTTCGAGCCCTGGTCCGGGAAGATCCCACATGCCAAGGAGCAACTAAGCCCACGCGCCACAACTACTGAGCCTGTGCTCTAGAGCCCGTGAGCCACAACTACTGAAGCCTGCATGCCTAGAGCCCGTGCTCTGCAACAAGAGAAGCCACCGCAATAAGAAGCCCACGCACCACAACGAAGAGTAGCCCCCGCTCACCACAACTAGAGAAAGCCCACACGCAGCAACGAAGACCCAATGCAGCCAAAAATAAATAAATAAAATAAATTTATTAAAAAAAAAAAAATAACCTCCTGAACAACCTAAAAGTAAGAATTACAGCTGAAAGTACAAGAGTAAAACCTCTCATATTAATATAATACATTCAAAAGATATAAATGATAAAAACTTTAACAATTCCCTAGTTTTTAAATATGACTGTTAAGAAAGTTACTACAGGGCTTCCCTGGTGGCGCAGTGGTTGAGAGTCCGCCTGCCGATGCAGGGGACACGGGTTCGTGCCCCGGTCCGGGAAGATCCCACATGCCGCGGAGCGGCTGGCCCTGTGAGCCACGGCTGCTGAGCCTGCGCGTCCGGAGCCTGTGCTCCACAACGGGAGAGGCCACAACAGTGAGAGGCCCGCGTACCGCAAAAAAAAAAAAAAAAGAAAAGAAAAGAAAGTTACGACATATAATATCATTAATGAAAATCAGACAAATATAAAGAACTAGGCAGAATGAGACCGGGTAGGTGGGCAGGGCCAGGCTCACATATTAACTAAATGACTCCCTGAACATCAGCAACTACAACGTGTGTTTCATACACTTGTCTCAATAAATAAACAAATCAGTGTAAGTCAAGGAATCTTCCAAGACAAGTGAAACACATTTAAAACCTGAAGTGTTAAGTCATCTAATGTTTTCACAGAGCAATTTTCCCCAGGTAACACAAGTCATATAATGAACATGTGATGTTCAAAAAAAGAGCGTAACAGCACAGCATAAATTTTGATTCTACTAGTGTAAGAGCTCATCTGTGACTCAACAGACTTAAATATCTGACATATCTATTATGATACCAATAAATTTATGTTTCTTTATTCTAGGCTCAAATACTCTCAAATCCAAGTGTAATGTCAAACATGCATTTTAAAAATATTAAATTACTGTACTATAAATCCTCTCAGGTCACTCAACACTTTTCTTCAATTTTTATAACTGAGTTATATTTACATATCTAAAACATCCAACTTAAAGCAAATTTTAGAAATTTACTCAAATTGATAAAATGCTCATAAACACTGCTATTGTATATCCATCAAAAAGTGGGGGGGGACTTCCTGGTGGCACAGTGGTTAAGAATCCACCTGCCAATGCAGGGGACGCAGGTTTGAGCCCTGTTCTGGGAAGATCCCACATGCCACAGAGCAACTAAGCACTTGTACCACAACTACTGAGCCTGAGCTCCAGAGCCCATGAGCCACAACTACTGAGCCCGCGTGCCTAGAGCTCGTGCACCACAAGAGAAGCCACCACAACAAAGAGTAGCCCCCGCTCGCCACAACTAGAGAAAGCCCGTGCGCAGCAATGAAGACCCAATGCAGCCAAAAATAAATAAATAAATAAATTTCTTTTTTTTAAAAAAAAGAGAGGGAGGGAGAGGAAAATTCAAGAGTAAAAGACCATTGTAAAAGTAATCAAATAAGACAAAAGCAAGGAATTAAAATTCAAAAGACAAAAAGCATTGCCAAATTGTAGTATATATGACTGAAAAAGATTAATCAATGAATAACTGCATCTAACAAATATAAAGTCTTAATACAGAGTATAAATAACTACTCTATGAGGTAGCCACTTAAGACAACAAACTAACATAAATACAGTCCTTGAAAGCTTAAGATAATTTCAAATTTGAATTTAACTCAGAAAATGACATGAAATTTGAAAAGTAAAATCTACAGATGGAAGTCTAGTACTGTGTGTTTTACCTCTGGAGTTGCAGGCTGAACCACGATTCTATTCTTACATTACAAATCTGTTGTGTGGGGAGCGGGGGAGGAATAACTGTGTTACAGAAAAGAGGATAGAACAAATTGTTGTAAGAACATGTAGTTTTTAAATGTGTCTTTATTCTTTACAAGTAATCTTATTCTTTAAGGTTTATTTTTTTATATAAAAGGACTCATCCATATTTAAAACACCTAATGCCCTTCATGTTTCTTAGTATGAGAATGATCCAGAAGTCACTGCTAATTAACTCACATTATAGCTTTTTTAAAACCCACAGTACCATAAGAAAAATGAGGAAGGGATTCTTCTGCATGTTTTCTTTCCCTACCATAAACCAGAAACACCAATGCAAGCCACTACCAAGAAGACGAGAGAAGAGAGACTGGTGGGGACAGCAGCTGTGTTGAATCTCAGAAAGGACATGCGTTGGCAGATTTGTGAGGTGATGCTTGCAACACAATGTGCCTAGATCTAGTCTGATTTCAAAATTTTTTTTACTTTAAAAAAAATTCTGTACTTGATGTTTTGCTTTTTAGAGAACTATATCCCTACCCATAACAGAACATTTTTGCCTGAGATGTTCTAATTCATTAGTCTTATTATGTTGTCACGGGAGGGATGGGGGAGGAGCTATTAATTTACAAAATGAAGAAAAACATGGCCAAAATCAACTCAGAAATGAGTATGTATCCCAAAAATACCTTATATCTATATACTTTATTACAGTTTAAAAGCAATTTTTTAATATTTGCAATTTAAATTCAACTAAAAGTACCTAAGATAAACTATTCCAGTGGTTTGGAGTTTTTCCTTAAAAATCAACATTTTAAGATATCATAAATATAAAATTCAAAACAGCAGTATAAGTAGCAAATATGCACATATTGATAGAATACAGTTGGAAGAACAAGGGAAGATAATATATATGAGTGCAAAATGGAACAAGGTATAAATGAACTTGCAAGAGGATGAAACAGGAATCCACATAGTAGGTTTAGGCTTAAATGAAAGAATATGTATACATCCTTCACTTGACACAGAATGAAGGGTAGACAAGCAACTGAAGATCTAGATAGGCTTTTACATGGGATATATAGGGAGCAAGAAGTTGACAAAGTTCAAGCCTCTGTTTTTTCAATGAAGAAGTAAGAAGTAAGGTCTTCTGGTAAAAATGAGAGAGAGGGGAAGATTGCTTGAACAAAGTTGTGATGGTCTATGTCTAGGGTGATCAAACTAAGGCCCATGGGCCAAACATTCATGCTAAGAATGGTTTTCACATCTTTAAAGAGTCAGCAAGGAGGGAATTCCCTGGTGGTCCAGTGGTTAATTAAGATTTGGCGCTTTCACTGCCATGGGCCCGGGTTGGATCCCTGGTCAGGGAACTAAGATCCCACAAGCCACGAGGCCAAAAAAAAAAAGAGTCAGCAAGGAAAAAAAGAAGAAAATGTGATACAGACTGTATGTGGTCCCAAACGCCTAAAATATTTACCATCTGGCCCTTTACAGAAAAAGTCTGTCAATCCCTAGTCTATCAAATAGCACCTGTGAGAGGGGAGAAATGACTAGACGTTAGAAAACATAAATTTGCAAAAGCATCAACCTCAGTAAGCACCAGTGTTATCCTTTTCTCCAACAGGGAGAAAATTAACAGAGACACAAAAGAAAACAGTGCAGGGCAGATAACTTAAATGGAAGGAATCTGAATTACATAATACAAAATATTACCAGCCTATAATTAGACTGTAACTTAAGAAACTAGGCATAAAAAGTAAAATCAAATATTTTAATAATTTTAAGACCATGATAAGAGGAATGCCACAAGATGGTTCATAATCAACTGCTAAAAGAAACTCAATGATAATTTTTACAACAAATTTGGAACTTCTGCTTCCAACCTAAAAGAGTAATTAGTACAGTGCTTACCCTAGCAACTAGAAAACTGGACAAAATTTATGAAAATACCATTTTCAGATACTGGACAACAGCAAATAAAGACTGTGATCCCTGAAAAACAAATGAAGTGAAATCTATAATTATCCAGGCTTTCTGCCTAAATACACTTTCCCCTACAACACAAGAGAAAACTCTAGTGAAGCACAATGGTCTGGATGAGTTGAAGGGATGAATGTGAATTAAGGAAGGCTGAGGCAGCCAGAAGCTGAGGCAGAAAAAAGTAAGCTAAGCAGAGACACAATTCCAGAAATTTCTATATAGGGTTTCTTGAATATTAAAAGGAATATTATGTTATGAATACATATGTAAGACTCAAAGAGGCCAGGCAAAGAACTACCAGAAAGCCTGCAAACTGATCAACTCTAGGAGCTCACAGAGAGAGCACTGCAAGATGTTCCAGCTTGGAAAGCTGGAATGAAGACACATCATTGAACACAGGGGAATTCATTACATATCTATGAAGGATTATGCCTTAATGGTAAGGCTAAACTAGTCTCAGAGGAAAGGTTCCTATAAAACTGACTCAATACAGCTTAAAAGCAAACCTCAAAAGAATCAAGCTGATCCACAAGTAACCTGACTACCTAAATGAACAAAATACAACGTCCACTAAAAGAAGACAACAAAATCCATTTACAGTGTTCAAACACAATGGCCAGTATCCAATCAAAAATTACTAGAAATACAAAGATGCAAAAAAAAGATGAAATTAAGTGATAAAGATTTTAAAATATCTATTATAATTATGTCCACAGATTTAAAGAAAAATATGAACACAATGAAGAGAAAATGGAACTATAAAAATTGATCAAATAAAACTTTTAGAGCTGAGGGACTTCCCTGGTGGTCCAGTGGCTAAGACACCACGCTCCCAATGCAGGGGGCCCGGGTTTGATCCCTGGTCAGGGAACCAGATCCCATATGCCGCAACTAAGAGTTTGCATGCTGCAACTAAAGACCCCACATGCCGCAACTAAAAGATCCCACATGCTGCAACTGAAGACCCCACATGCCGCAACTAAAAGATCGTGCATTCTGCAACGAAGATCCCGCACACAGCAACGAAGATCCTGCGTGCCGCAACTAAGACCCGGCACAGCCAAATAAATTAATTAATTAAATAAATATTTTTTTAAAACTTTGGAGCTGAAAAAAACAGTATTTGAACTGAAAAATTCACTGGAAGCACTCAATACAGATCAGACACTACAAAAGAGAAGACTGATGAACATAAAACCAGAGCCAAACTAAAGGTACAAAATATAAGCGAACAGAGACTTAATGATACATGGGACAATACCAAAAGCCAAAAATACATGTTATCAGAGTCCCAGAAGAAGAGGAAAGATGTGAAAAAGAAAAAGTACTTAAAGAATGGATTTTTTTCAAATTTGATGAGCAAAAACAAACAACAAATTGAAGCAGCAGCAGCAACAACACACACCCAAGAATATAAGTGAGCCCAAAGGAAGGTAAACACAAAGAAACCACACCAATGTAAACCATAATGAAACTATGGAAACGATGAAATAAAAATCTTAAAAATGGCCAGAGGGAAAAAAGACAAATTATATAGCAATGAACAAAGGTTAAGATCCATCAGAGACCTCTCATCAGAAACTATCCCTACAGAAAACAACAAAATAGTTTTTAAATGACAAAAGAAAAAAGTCAATATAGTTCTCTATATACAGTGAAAATAAGTCAAAAATGGAGACACAAGGAAAACATCTTTGACAAAAGCAGAAAGAACTTGTTGCCAGAAAGGCTGTACTACAAAAAAAAAAAAAGTCAAAGTTCTTCAGATTGAAGGAAAATAATACCAGAATCTCTGATGTACAAAAAGAAATAGTGTCAGAAATTATAAATCTATGCATAAATATAAAATTTTTATCTTTAAAATTTATTTAAAAGATAATTGGCTGTTTAAAACAAAAACAGTAATGATCTATTAAAAAGTTTACAACATAAGTGAAAGTAAACTCTTAAAAAAAGAAAAAACAGCACGAAAGATGGAAGAGGGCCAAAGAAAGTGATATTATAGCAAGTATCTAACATTATATGTGATATGATCTATTACTTGTAAAAAACAAAAAAACTGTTTTAAGTTAAACATGTATATCATAAAATCTAAAACAACCACTAAAATAAGAAATTTAAAAGATATAGCTAATAAGTCAATAGACTACTTACTATTCCATTTTATTTAATCATTAATTACTAAAAATAGTAATTTTTCCTATTCCATCATTTGTAATAGTAAAAATGGAATAGCAGAAGTTACTTAATCCAAAAGAAGGTAGAAAAGGAAGGAAAAATGAAAAAGAACACATAAAACAAATAAAATGCCAAGTGGAGGACTTAAACCTAATCACATGGAAAATTATATTAAATGTGAATGTTCTGCACTCCAATTAAAAGAGAGAAATCTGAATGGAAGAAAAGCAAAAACAAACTATTACTATCCACAGAAAACACACCACACCTTAAAAAATAAAGACACAGAAGAGTTGAAAATATATATGATGTAAAGCATATCAAAACAAACCTGGAGTAACTACATTGATATCAGACAAAGCAGACATCAGAACAAGCAGTTATTATTAGGGATAAAGACATATAATTCATAACGCTCTTAAATGTTCATGAATTCAATAAAAATACATGATGCAAAAACTGGAAAAAGTGAAAGGAGAAATAGATAAATTCAGAATTATAGTTGGGAACTCCATATCTCCTCTTTCAGTAAAAAGTTACCTTCAGTAAAAGGCTAATAATACAAATAAACAGAAAATCAGTAAGGCAAGAAAAGACTTGAACTGTATTATCAATCAAATTGACCTATTTGACATTTATAGAACACTATGCCCAACAATGGGATAAAACACATTATTTTCAAGATGGAACATTCACTAAGACAGACCATATTCTGGGCCATTATACAAACCAAAAGAGATTTTTTAAAACTGAAATTGTACAAAGTATGTTCTCTGATCGTGATGGAATTAAATTTGAAATCACTAACAAAAAAAATTTTTTTTAATCACCAAATATTTGGAAATTGAAAAACTCACTTTTAAATAACCCATGTGTCACAAAGAAATACAATGGAAATTAGAAAATTAGAGAACATACTGAGTGATTACAAATATTTGACAAAAAGAGATTTAAAGTTGTTAAATAAACTTTCACCAAAGTAGTAGAAGGAAGGAAATACTAAAGAGCAGAAATCAATAAAACAGAAAAAGAACTATAAGAACACTATTCATTAAGACCAATGAAACCAAAAGCTGGTTATTGAAAAGATTAGCAAAACTGATAAACCTCTAGGCAAAGTGACCAAGAAAAAAGAAGATACATATTTCCAATATCAGTAATGAAAGGGAAGGTATCAGTACAATCCTGCTAATATTTGAATATAATGACAAAATGTTAAAAATAAATTAATGCCAATAAATTTGGCAAATT
Source organism: Pseudorca crassidens (assembly GCF_039906515.1). Classification (NCBI taxonomy): domain Eukaryota; kingdom Metazoa; phylum Chordata; class Mammalia; order Artiodactyla; family Delphinidae; genus Pseudorca; species Pseudorca crassidens. Next base: position 17,809,799 of record NC_090303.1, on the reverse strand, counting down.
AAATGATATAACAATTTACTTGAAAGATACTTATCACCAAAACAGACAGAAGAAAAATAAAAAATCTGAATCTATTAAATTACTTGAATTTATAATTAAAAGCTTTAACAACATAAAACCTTGTGGCTCACTCATCTTCTCTAGTGAATTCTATCAAACAGTTAAGGAAGGACCAGTACCGATCTTACACAAATGTTTTTAAAACTAAAGGAAGAAGAAACATTTTCAACTCATTATGAATCTGACATTATTGCCCTGATTCAAAAACCAGACCAAAAAAAAAAAAAAGCAATAAAAGAAAATGACAAACCAATATCCCTCATGAACATATAGGCAAAATACTTCATCAAAATAACTGCAAATAAAATCATGCAATATCTAAAAGGGTAATCTACTATGACCAAGTAGGGTCATGAATTTAATCTATATTATCAAGGTAAATAGCTGCCAGGAGACCTGAGGTTACAGGGCAACCAACCAACCCAAACTCTAAAGAAAAACAGGTACCTTGAAGGACAAATGGGGGCATGAGCACTTGAGTACCTGGGGAAGACAATCCTGGACACCAGGAAGAATAATTCAGCTAAAATTGTTAATGAATTCCTAAAGGCTGAGTTTGTGCTAGCAAGAAAATATAGAACCCATGGAGGCCACAAACACAAGGGAAGGCATACCCATTCACAGGTTCTTCAGAGACCTCACCAGGTTTGTGCGCGCGCGCGCGCGCGCGCACACACACACACACACACACACACACACACACACACACACAAAGACCAGGTGCAGAGTGAGAGGTCTGAGAAAGCATCCCTCATGCTTGGGGATGAGAAGAGCAACCACTGAGAGAAAGGCATGAAGTTCAGCCTGGATCCTTTCTACCATCTCTAATGCATGGGAGAATAAAAGTCTAAAACCACTGAGGGAAGTGCAACAAACCCTCTGATTTTCTGAACATTGTTGAAAACCCATTCGAGCTATGAAAAGGAAGCAGCAAAAAACCCTATATGCCTAGGGGAGGAAAAGGAATTCCAGTACAAGTGGAAGTGAGTGACACACATTGAGAAGTTCCCTTTCCTAAAACTTAGAACACCACGGTTACCCAGTCTACTATAGTGGGTATCTTGCTGTTTTTGATAATGGATCCAAGTGGAAATGGGAGCAATTGGGATGTACAGGCTTGAGTGACACAAACTGACCGGTGGCTGCGATTTGGTCCATACTTTGCAGCCCCAAAGAGAGATGTTTTTAACCTGTCTTCCAACTGGTACATCTGAAGGCTATGCTATAGGCAACAGCCCGAGACTCAGTAAAAATACAACAACGTTAATCAAGAGTATTGCTCAGAGCTATGAGGATGGAACAGAGGGATCACATCCACTCTCAGTTTTCTGGAGCTGGCACTGAGACTGAACAGCTGCAGCAGCACAATGGATACCATCAGCTTATAACTTGGCCGAACTATCAGTCAACCAGGTCTAGGTATTCACAGGAACTTCTGTGCATCAAGGACCCCAGTGAACCAGTGGTTTGCTTCAGGTGATGGAATGAAAGAAAAGGTTTCCCCCAAAAGGGTTCACTTCCATCCCTTCATGCAAAACCAAGATTACACTAAGGCGAGGCCAGCTGCACCCTTGAATAAACCATTTTCATTTGTTCATCTGACCTTCAATGAAGCCTATTGGGCCCTTTCCTTGTTAGTTGTCAAGTCCAAGTGACATCAGGCCAGAGAGTCACAAGGCACCTATGGGTCAGGTGACTGGTTTTAACAAGACCGTAGCAGTAGGCCTGTTCAAAAGAGGTGCACTTGGCAGCTGGATCAGGCAGGTGGCACTGCTGTGCTAAGAAATGGCCTGAGCACTTTAGCAGCCGCAAAGTCTTTATTTAACTAAAGCTGTGTTTTCTTCTTTCCTCCTGGGATGGTACATTGTGCTAGATCACCGGGGAGGGGACATGCAGGAGCCCGTGAATGGGGCAATCTCCTGTTAATTTATAAACCTTCACAACATAAGCATGTAAAAAACATCAATACCAAATACACATTTGCCAGGGGAAGCCAGAAGAACAGTACATGAATAAGCCCAGAGGCTCCACCCACACTTTAGTTTTTCTTGAATTTGAGTGCCACCCACCGTCCACCCCCCCGCAGGAACACAAACTAAGGACTTTCACACACACATACAAGGGACTAGCCAGCAGACGACGTTATTTTCTGACCAGGAGCGTGGGGCGTAGAGTAGTGGGGGGCTGGCTTGTAGAAGAGGGCTGAGGTGGTGGGAGGCTTTTCTCCTGCTGGTTCCTCGCCCCGCGGTCAGCGCCGCTTCCTCCCACATGCCTCCAAACTCCTCTGAGCCCCTGGGCCTAGGGGCTGTTGAGCTGCCCACGTGCGTGCTGCAACAGCTCCACCCTGCAGTCCGGTACCTTCGGCCTCCCTGCCACCTACTGTGCTTTCTCCCCACAGGACCAGGTTGGAGGGTGCTTGGGCACCTCTATCCAACAGAGCTAAAAAAGTTTGAATTTCTCCCCTCTCCTTGCGCTCCCCTGCCATACTTGGCTTTTATTTTAAGCAGCTGAGGTTAGATCAGAGAGGGAGAGGAATCAGAGGGCACAAAGGGAAAAAGAAGCTCTGCACCAATAAGCAAGACTTTGCAGCTACATCCAATTTCAAGCGGCTGCCTACTTGGACTCAACAAATGAACTTATAACGTATTAAGTCTATCCAAAGCTCTGTATCCTCATTGCTGAACGCCTTTTATTTTAGCTCCGGGGAGCCCTTGATTCAGTAGCTACAGTCATACTGCCTTCTATGGAGGCCCAGAGGCTTGCTGCCTCACAGATGTAATTACATTATTTCTTCCTATAGCCTGGAGCCTGAGCAACAACCATAGTACCATTTGGGCAGCTTCATTTAACTGCTTAGCCTCTAAGAACTCATTAACACGTAAGTCAGTAAAAGATCTACTAGCCCACCACTTAAACAAGAGCATTTGCTATTGCATTTCATGCTCTCTAAACCAGCCCACAAGGGCCCTTGTCTTCTCTTTTGTAGGAAGCCATGTATCAGTCAACATGTCTTTGTTGCCAATATTGTCAGAAATCGTGAAGGGTCTAGGATTTTACCCTATTTGCAGGCTATGAAGCTAGCTTGTTTCTGTCATGTATACTGGCAGAAGACACAGCAAGCAGTATGAGAGATCATGTCACTTTGACAGTTCACTTTCCTATCCAAGTCCTCCTGGCAGAGGGACCTGCTTGGATACTCTGGATACAGTAGGTTTGCATCACAGCCAAAGAACACTGTGCTGGACAATTTACCATTTTTATAACAAGCAGAAGCAAGTCTGCTCTTTGGGGAGTTATTATTGCATCCCTCCAAGTGTCTAGCTTCCAACACAACCCTGAGAAATGGACCAGGTAAAGAACAGTCAGGTCTTTTCATTCTTAGCATGCCCAGCAATCCCCAGCATGCCCTAGGACCTTCAGGGATGCTCAGGGCCCATGGCAGAATGCTTCTCCCAACACACTTTTATCAAATCTAATACCAGAGGTCCTACACAGTAGCATAAGGCAAGAAAAGAAATAAAAGTTACACATGGTTCAAGAAGAAGTAAACTGTCTCTATTTGCAGACAACGTTAATTGTCTGTACAGAAAATACCATGGTATTCACAAAAAAAGTTCCCAAGACTAATATACGAGTTTAGTGAAGTTGCAGGATACAAGGTCAATATACAAAAAATAATTGTATCAATATTTCTCTCTACTAAAAATAAACAAGGATAATAAATAAGCAAAGGACTCATAACAGCACATAAGAAGGGATTTGCCATAGCTTTGTTAAATATATAATCTAGTTAATCAGCTAACTTGGTTTCAGAACACAGAAATGAATTTGATCCTGCATAATAACCTACAATAGAAGAATTATAAGAAAAATGAAGCAGCAACAGAAAGAGAAACCAATGTGGGAAAAAAAAGCATAAACATGTGTGTGTAATTCTTTGATGGAAATATGAGAAAAACATCAACAAAATCCGTAATATTTAAAAATGCAAAAAGGGGTATAAGGCAGTCAAAAGAGCATGCCAGAAAATTAGGGTCATGGGTCGTAATAATTTGGACAAGGGCCCCAAACAACATGCCAACAGTAGGACAACAGACGGAGATTAAGTAGTAATAGTCACAGGGTCCAAAATCGAGGTTTAGATGAGAAAAAAGGAAAGAAATGCCATGTATTCATTGCTGTAATAGATGCTGGCAAATGACTTACAATCACATACTGTAAAAAATAAAAATGAAAAATTTTAAATGCCCAACTTAGGTGAGATAGGGAAGGATGGGGAAGAATGCTGGAGTTTTTCGGTTAAGACATACAATTCTGATGCATGTACTTTATCCAATTATAATCAGTTTTCAATTATCCTCTTTTATAGATAATGAATCACCAATATTGTTGACTCTCTACTACCCTGGCTACTCCCCACTTGAGGGAGGTTTCAGCAGATGGTCCATTTCTATTTTTCTGGTAAAACATTTGTTGTGATAGAAATTTAAAGTTGAGAAGCCAAATGAAATTTTTGAATTGGCTTTAAACTGAAATAATCCTTTCTACCTTGGCCTCTAGTATCAGAGAGAGTTGCGAGTTAGCTATGTTAAGTATTCACTGAAAAAGTACTCTTGAAACAATACAATTTAAAAAGTGATTTTTCAGCAATTAGAAACTGCTTTCGCATATATACTTTGCAAATAGTTTCAAAGCACTGTCAGTTGTGGTTAATTCCAATATTTCACAAAGTTGAGGTTTTTTTATTTACAAATTCAAAATCATCAAAAATTCTGTAGCATTAGAGCCAGACACAAGCTAGATAAGAATGATCTGATAAGAACAGTAAATTTAAATGTGAACAGTAAATTACTCTCTCATACTCAAAGTTGTCCAAACTTAAGGAGGCAAATATATAAAATTAAAAGTCAAGGACTCCCATATCAGGAATTTTAGTTCCTAAACTAAATAAAACTCAAAATGTTTTTAACTTAAAGAAAAACACAGCTTGTGAAGAGGGATTTTAATAGAGATATGTGAGTGTTAGATTCACATCTGTTGCTTAGTTATTATTAGGAAACTTAAACTGCTTTCCCAGGTTATTATTAACGAATTAATAAGTAATCTATAAAATGATTTTGTAACATTTGGTTTTAAATCACTAATTACAGCATTTTTCAAAATTAGTGTCCTATATGAATACAAAATATATTAAATGCAAAATTGTGAAAATCTGTTGCTATGGAAGTAAGAATCTGTAAATTCTGATGTTTATAATTTGATATTAATTTTTTTCATGAAAAGAATATAATCTGATTCTCACTCAAGGGGTTTAGATATCTTCTTCTTTGTTAAAAACAAAGGAATTTAGAATTACCCTGCTAAGAGATCAAAGAACCTTATAATCATCAAACCAATTTGTGGTTTTAAAAAAGAAAATTATAGGGGAGTTCCCTGGTAGTACTTAGGATTCGGGGATTTCACTGCCATGGCCCAGGTTCAGCCTCTGGTCGGGGAACTGAGACCCTGCAAACTGCGTGGCACGACCAAAAAATAAAATAAGAAAGAAAAAGAAAAATATACTAAGCATTGTATGCAGTAAGAAGTAACCATTATTTGTAATATCTTGTGTATCCCGAACCACAAGTCACAGGGAATAAAAGGTGTTGTCTAGACCTGAACTTTCTTGCTGTCATTATGTCTTACAGAGATCCCAGAATTTATTTTTTCAAAACAGTCTGAGTATAACTTGGAAATACTGTCTCACAGAGAGCTAAACAAAACACAGAAATATAACATCAATTTAAAAAGTCAAAGCTATATCGTGACCCAGAGAATGCTTGACTTATCAAAAGTCATGTAACTAATAAGTAGTGACTGAACCCAAATCATCCAATTTTAAGTCAAAACTACCCTCAGAATTTTCCAAAGAGAGAGGGCCAGCTATATATAGTTAGAAGGGGGTTTGCAGACTTCTAACTTACCTAGACTGACTAACTTACCTACACCTTCTCATGTCATTAAACTTCTCTTTGCCTTTGTTTCCTCTACTTCATGGTGATATTTTGACAATAAATGTAAGCAAATACTTGAATTCTTTGGGAGAAAAGCACTATATGTATTTCACTATGTTAATAACTTCTCGTCTCTACCACAAGTTTCAACTGATATCTTTACTTTTAGTTTTAAGCTGCAAACACCACTATATGTGTGCATGTGCACACCTTTCAGCATGGCTGGCATTCTAAGATCCTTTTCTCCAATTTTCAAAATGCATGAAAAGTAGCACAATATTTTAATTTTTATCATTATCAAAGCCCTGCCACCCAAAGCTCTGCAGAAAACTGTAGAAATTCACAGCAAAATTTTCCACCACATTACTCTCAACTTCTGTGGAAATGCAACTCACAGCTCATATACTATTCAGCCAGCCCCCTGTGCAGCTTAAACATTAGCAGTGGAAGATTAAAATGTATACTGATTTTCAAAATTATAAACAGTAACTTCAATTACAAACTAAAAACCTAGCACATATTTTAAAAAATGCACTTCACTAACATTCCTAAAATAACGGAAATAGGTAATCAATATTCTAATAATTCAGTGATTTGCAATGACTTCTGTTTTGTTAAGAGATATAGAATCCAGCCACTTTATATACTCAAGTCTAAGAAAAAGGTTTCCTCAATGTGTTCCTCAATATTGAAAATAGAAAATTATTCATAAGTAACCAAAATTAACAGAAATTTAAATTTAAAGTAATATTTTGTTATCTACACCATTGTTTTTAATTCTTTTGACAGCATATCTTAAAATAATTTAGCTTTGTAACTTATGAAGACATGTAATTAACTTCCTTTTTCCTTTACCAATATATTTACCCAATAACATTAGCATACAGCATTAGAGTATAGCAATCCACTAAAAGTACCCATGTTAAAAACAGAAACAGCAGTTGAAATAAAATATGATGGCACATGATCGGTACATATCTACTGAGCACGGGTTACCAGAGGTGAAGACTGAATAGTAATATCAAAAGTAATGCACATGATTAAATCTTTTCATACTGAGACTCTACTAATAGCAGTGGAATTAAAAAAAAAATGTAGGGTGTAATCACCTTAAATCAAGCTTTATTAATATTTTGAATGAATGAATGAATACCTGAATGAATGACTACTGCAGTCATAATAATATTTAACACCTTGAGATGTTCACAACAATTTGGAATACACAGAGAAGATGACCTGAATACAAACAAACTAGTTGAAATTCAATGTGGTTCACAGTAAAGATGCAGTGCCCTTCTATTTGTAGAACAAAGAATCTCAACAAAAAAACATATATACAACTAAAATATTTTCAAGTGCAATTATCCGAGGCTTTAAAAAGAATATATACATTTTACTATGTAATTCTTTCTTGCCCCCCCCCAACACCACCACCCTATATCTTTGTAATGTTTGGCAAAAGTGAACAACAAACCAGAATACGCATTTTTTTAAAGACTAATTTACTCCTGTTCTATTTAAAAGCAACACACAACCACTTATAACTACAGCCTTTTAAAAAAGCATCCTTATATAAAACAGTGGGGGGGGAATCCCTGCTATACATATGAAGCACAATTTAAGCCCAATACAACTGACCAATCAAAATTAGTGAATGCACTGCATCTCTCTGCAGTGGAGAGAAGCCACAAGGTAGGCTGTCATTCTGCAAAAGCTGCCCAGAACAGGCTTTCCTCTGAAAAGCAGTGCCATTCCTTTTTAGAAAGACTGAATCTAAGTGCTGTCTCTGGAGACAAGAAGCCTTCAGTATGTTAAATTACTTTCATTATGTATTTTCAGATGCTTATTGATTCCACAGTAGGAAGAGTGAGAGACTGCAGCAGCCTCCAAGCAGCACTACATGTTCCATACATTAGCAGTACTGCTGAAACAATGGCACAGTACAGACACACATTTTCATTAAGGTCTTTTTCGAAGAGGTGTTTATGACCCTCTTCCCCCAGTCCTCTACTAACCAGTGAACAAAATGAATCAATCAAAACTGGAAATGCTTCAACTACATCAAGAATTTATCAAATCTTTAGCAGAGGTAAGATGTGTTCCTTATTATAGTATTCAGCTGCTTTTGAACCAGCATAGCGGGGTAAAATTACTTTGAAAAATTTCAGCCTAAATTTTAAGAGTTTATTTGCTTAATTCTACTTATTGCTAAACATGTATCTTTTAGATCTATTTATTTTAAGACATGATATGTTTTAAATGTATTTTTTTAGGATGCAATGTTAAATACAAAGAATATTCTTTGTTGAATCACTATGAAGATAGATATCAGCTTTTTAAGTCACTTCAGATATACTGAATATCCTTAATTTCATCACTAGTCTTTCTGAAGTGTTCAAAAAATGCTTATATTTCTTGAAAGAATCAGTTTTACTATTTAGCTATTATTTATTACTCAATTTTAGGTTTATTATTGGGCATGCTCATTGAAAATTATTTAATTTGCAGTCACCTTTTACATCACCCTTTACATTTCAATTACATGAACAGTTCATCGATGGAAATTTATAGTGTTTTATCATGGAATCTGTTTTAATCAGTTAAAATTCAAACCATCTGCTGATAAGCAAGCGACAATATTTTACAGCAGGGAATACTTTAAAATTTATTATAAAGATAAGAGGGAATGACAGTATGTTTAATGTATGCTAATTGCTCATAATCTCTGAAAATACAGGTTAACTTCTAAAATGAGAGCAGAAATTGGTTTAAAAAATACAGCTTTTCTTTCATGGTAATATTTGTAATGTTAACTCTATTACTAAATATTATACTTACAGTCTTTGTTAGGAAAAGAGAATATTTAAAGAAACCGTTAAATTTATGCATAACTATGGCTCTAATAATACAGTTTGCTTACTTTGATAAAAAATACTGTGTATGGTGTTAAATAAACACAACTAAAGTAACTTTCAATTAATAGGAAATTATTAGGAACCCTATTCCTTAACCATTTTTTTTTCTTTTTCACAAGGGCCCAAAGCAGCTAATTCAGTATTTACAACTGACAATATGAAGAATGCATCTGACCCATCACCTCCCTAGCTGTCTGAACCACAAACTGCAGGATATTCTTGCAACAATGATTTTAAGACATTAAGGAGTTAAAACCAGAGAATATAGGTCTACGTTACTGCTGGGATATAACACATCGACAGTAACCATCCTAAGAAGATGCTATATAAAACAGCCACAAAATGAAAATATAACTGTAAAAGCCTGAAAACAAAATGGTGAGCATTTTTAAAGGGGGAGTTTATAATTTAACATACCAAAATTGTGGAGCCACCAATTCTTGAAGAAACAATGAAACATGGATTGCCAAGAGAATGATATACATTACCAGCAAGCTAAATGAAGCTTTAGCAAGTATTTTTCTGTGCTAAATATTCAGATATTCGTATCAATTGATATTACTAAAGGATTTTTCCATCTGAGTTTTATGACCAATTATGTATCCTCTTCTAATGAAAACAAACCAAATTAAATAGCAGATGGTTTTTATCAAGAGAACATGGACTGGACTTATAACCAAGTTATGTGACCAAGAAATCATTTCAAAATAATGAGGACTGCTATAGAAACAGATTTACATTTGTAACAAAAGGATGTCTAAGTACATTTTAGAAGCTAGAAACCTTATGTTTCTTTTGTTTTCACATGTTCTGGAAAATAAAGAGACATCATCACATATTCTCTCAAAGGGAAACAATTCCTATCATTTGAGGAAGTTTCTCTCGGTCGTGACTTTTTAAGGCAAAACAAACACAAGTATTTTGTACTGGTCTTTAGAAATTCATCAGCCAACTAAATCTCACAATTCATGCAGTTGAAGTACTGGAGAGAAAAATGAAAGAATTCCTACAAGACATGAAATAAAACACAGCTACTTCACTGTTGTCAGGTAAAAATTCATGTCCAAATCTGTTAATGACATCATGTATCATATTGTGAAAAACTGCTATAGTGAGCCAAAAGGCCCATAAGGCAACAGCAAACAGGTAGGTCAGAAGATGCATGCACCCCACGACACTGTTTAACATTTACAAGAGAAAAGAATCTTGCTCTAGAGTAGATGCATTTTCCTTAATTATCATCTAAATTGACACTCCTGCTTTATTTAATTCTAAATCTAACTGATGTGACAAAGACCTGATGTTTAATCTGTCAGTTCAGAAAATTTGGCACACTTTAAAATTTTCCATTTTTATAGGATTTCAATGCTGGCTAAGACCTTCACTTACTCAAATATATGCCTTTGGTAAGCTCAAAAGAAATTAATAATGTTAGCATTTGTGTTTCTGAAACACTACCTTTAAAATAATATGCATAAATAAAACTATATTCTAAAACTTGTCAAAGGTTACATCAAGTGAAAGGCTAACATGAGTTCTGAAAATTATTAGCTTTTATAATTTGTTATGATTTTGCAGGCAAAATGCTGTACTTGAAATGTGAAATATAGTTGGTTGTATGATTTTATATTTTAACTAAATATACTAATTACTAACATTTTAGCCCAGCAAATCAGACATTATTTTTATAAATTACTCTAAACTTCTATATATTAAAACATAGATATACATGAATTAGCAAGAGTTTGGTTTTTTTCTTTTAATTTTCCTCAAAATGATATACACTGGGTGATTTACACAAAAGGTTTCACAGGAAATGTGTAACTTTAATAGATTCCTCAGAAAATGGGCTTCAGACACTCCTTTTCCCTAAAATTTCATTTTTTGCTTTAAAAATTCTGTTTAATAAAATCAACTGATGCATTCTTTTAAACCACCTTAAAAATGGCTATTTCTTAATATGATATTAAATTTCAATTTTCTCCTTCTACAAGATATGAAAGGGTGTGGTCACAAAATAAATCATTCATTCATAAGAGTGATTAGTGCTCTTTTACTAAGGTCTGTGGTGTTTTACTTCAAAATAATGTCCTTTTTTTTCCAATTTTTATAAGTTTGATTGTTATAAAGTTCAGTGAGCACTTTCACTGAGAAATATGAAATATTTATCATTTGCCTACTTCAGTGGGAAATAACTCCAGATAACCCCAAACACACTGTTGACTGCTGAATATGAATTTCAATCAAGAACACGGACAAAGTGGTTTAAAACAAACTAGTGCTCTGTGCCATTTGTCATTTTAAGTAAACATTTGTCCTGTTCATTTGAAATCTCATGGGAATAATTATACCTACACTAATTGTGCTACAACATGTTAAAATAGCGTTTATTTTCCACCTACTCACAACATTTTAAAATGAAATCTTAAAACACTGGGCTAAAATTAGTTTTGCATACTGGGTAGTTTTATTATACAAAAATATACTGTATCTCAAATAATAACCTTGAAAAACCCAAATAAGGAAAACCTTTTTAGTTTAGTAAACAATTTTGAACTATATAGGAGCAATCCCCAGTACAGTTATTTCTTCAAATGGGGAATCCAATTTCCTTTTACATCAAAACAATGCAAACCTTGATGTTTTCTAATTCTACATTTTCCATTAATAGTTTATAAATTTAAAAATTAAACTAAGTACACAATAAAAAAATTTTTTTACAAAGAACACAGGTTTTGTACGTCATTTAAATTGCCAAATATCAAATAGTTTATTCTATTTCACTTTCTAGGGAAAAAACCAACTGCTCCAAAAGAATGTGTTTTTCTCCCATTCTGGAAATCAACATGCAGTCTGAATCTAACATTACAGTGCGAGATGACATTGATGACATCAACACCAATATGTACCAACCACTATCATATCCATTAAGCTTTCAAGTGTCTCTCACCGGATTTCTTATGTTAGAAATTGTGTTGGGACTTGGCAGCAACCTCACCGTATTGGTACTTTACTGCATGAAATCCAACTTAATCAACTCTGTCAGTAACATTATTACAATGAATCTTCATGTACTTGATGTAATCATTTGTGTGGGATGTATTCCTCTAACTATAGTTATTCTTCTGCTTTCACTGGAGAGTAACACTGCTCTCATCTGCTGTTTCCATGAGGCCTGTGTATCTTTTACAAGTGTCTCAACAGCAATCAACGTTTTTGCTATCACTTTGGACAGATATGACATCTCTGTAAAGCCTGCAAACCGAATTCTGACAATGGGCAGAGCTGTAATGCTAATGATATCCATTTGGATTTTTTCATTTTTCTCATTCCTGATTCCCTTTATTGAGGTAAATTTTTTCAGCCTTCAAAGTGGAAATACATGGGAAAACAAGACACTTCTGTGTGTCAGTACGAATGAATACTACACTGAACTGGGAATGTATTATCACCTGCTAGTACAGATCCCAATATTCTTTTTCACTGTCATAGTAATGTTAATCACATACAGCAAAATACTTCAGGCCCTCAATATTCGAATAGGCACAAGATTCTCAACAGGGCAGAAGAAGAAAGCAAGAAAGAAAAAGACGATTTCTCTAACCACACAACACGAGACTACAGACATGTCACAAAGCAGTGGTGGGAGAAATGTAGTCTTTGGTGTTAGAACTTCAGTCTCTGTAATAATTGCCCTCCGGCGAGCTATGAAACGACACCGTGAACGACGAGAAAGGCAAAAGAGGGTCTTCAAAATGTCTTTATTGATTATTTCTACATTTCTTCTCTGCTGGACACCAATTTCTGTTTTAAATACCACCATTTTATGTTTAGGCCCAAGTGACCTTTTAGTAAAATTAAGGTTGTGTTTTCTAGTCATGGGTTATGGAACAACTATATTTCATCCTCTATTATATGCATTTACTAGACAAAAATTTCAAAAGGTCTTGAAAAGTAAAATGAAAAAGCGAGTTGTTTCCATAGTAGAAGCTGATCCCATGCCTAATAATGCTGTAATACACAACTCTTGGATAGATCCTAAAAGAAACAAAAAAATTACCTTTGAAGATAGTGAAATTAGAGAAAAATGTTTAGTACCTCAGGTTGTCACAGACTAGGGAAAAGGCTAAGTTTCACCAAACCCACACTCAGAAGTTTTAAATTTAAACTGTAAAAAATTACTGCCAAATATAAGAAAAACATTTTAAGTACTGGTTATGTTGTAAATTTTCAATGTAAATGTCAAGATTAGATTAGGTCATATATATTCAATTTCTTCATTACTTAATGTATTTGTTGCATGGCAGTTTGTTAAGGTAATATCATGTGTATATTTTGTCAATATTATGTCCAACAGAAGATATTTATGTAAGTCATATTTTCTAAAGAATAAATACATAGCCTTAAAACACTGTATAACTTTAAAATATAACTGACACAGGTATCCTTGCTCTTTTTTTTTATAAAGTGTATTGTTTCTAAGCCACAAACTATATCTATATGTTAACAACTGGAATAGCATTTTAACATAAAAAGCAAAATTATGGGCTCCAAGCAACCAAAATGACCCAGGATTTTCTATACCACTATATTATGTTTTCTAGCATAGTCTACTTGCTATAATATTTGATTCATCAAAAATAATGAACTATATATGAAACTTTACCCTTTTTGGAATGTAGGAAATTGTAGGATTTATCAGGATTTTAAAATTCAAGAACCAAAAAACAAACAACCGTGTATATGCACATCAAGATAGGGAAACTTCTGAAATTCAAGTTTATTATGAAAAAGAGACTGATTTTCTAAGATCAAGGGCACTATGCCTATAATATACAAATGAACTGACAATAAAAGGAAGGAAGAAAACTAAGGCTTCTTTCCTCCTTCCTCACTTTGGTTGAGTTAACCCAAATGCTCTGGAAATACAGTATACTGGCAAAAACCAGTGCATTAAAATAAACAGACATCCTAACTTTATTCAAGTCAGCCTTTTTGTATAACAGAAGTTAACTACTAAAATCTGAATACAAGGAAGGAAAAAAAAAGCCTTTATGTCATTATAGAAAAGCCAACTCTTTCTAACTTTAGAAACATAACAACTTTAGAGTCATACAATTTACACAATGTTCCTACACTCTCAGAGCTCCCAAGTGTTTCCAAATATAGTAGTCCTTTTCAACTCTCAAAGTCATTAAAGTGGCAATAAATCTTGTGAATTTTTTTACTCTACACCACGTAATTAAATTTAAAGCATTTTGCCTCCAATCCCCAATTCATGTTAGAAAACTGTGAAATTACTAATCCTAACTATAGATATCAGGTTTGAGAATCTCATATCACACAAGTATTTTCCAATTGTTATAATCTAATAATCTATTGATGAGTGCTAATTATCACTGTACCTGAAAAACAGCAATAAGTTATTTAAAGTAGGCAAATACTTGCTCCCTTGTAATGGGTTAACTGGACAATTCTTTATTGTTTTTTCATACTGTATTCACTAAATCAAGTAGCAACTCATTTTTAAATAAAAAATTTTTATGTCATTCAATAATAATCTCTCATTGAAAGAAACATGTTTTCATTAGGTGGTCTTCTATAATTAAAAATTAAATGTTGGACTGTGAAGAAAACAACCAATTCAATAATATACCACTTTTATGTAAATAAATGAAATTCATCCAATTTAGTTTACTGAATACCTTATCCCTTGGGGAAATGAGAACCATGCAATAGCAGGAATTCATTGAGGTTTACATGACAAATTTAACAGTGATATATTTCTGATAATAATGTTATGTTGACATAATGTCAAATCTTGGCAAAGAAGCGGTTTCCTCCTGCCTTACTTTGTATTCTTTTATGGAATTAAAGAAATGCTTCAATTTGACAAAATGTAGCATAAACAACTAAGACTAATTTTTTGAAAACTTAAAGAGAAATTAGTATTGCATAAAGACATTAAGAAAATTTTCATTCGACAAATATATTTAGCACAGAGTATCTCCTAATATATTCATTTTAAAAATTTTAAATAATTTTGTACTTGGATTTCTGAGCATAAATATTTTAATATTTAGCTTTATAATCTTAATAAAAATTAGACTATTTTTAGAAAAGTCTTCATGTTAAGAAAAATCCATTGTGTTCTAAATATTTTTCATCTTCAAGTCTATAAACATGCCAAAGAACTCAGTTTAAAAACATTCTTCTAATAAATCTGCCTAAACTGCGTTCATGCCCTCTTGTTCTCTGTAATAAGAAATCTAACAAAATAAAGAACAAATAGCAAATACTATAATGTTGCCCTCTAAGCTGTTACTACTTCTACACTTGACACTGGAACTATTAACAAGCATTTCTGCCCACCTGTAATAATCTTTCAGACATACAAAAGTGCACCCACTGGTTTACAACAAAGAATATTCATATTTACCAGATAACCTCTAGTAGCTTTTCAGTGTTAAATAATATGTAAACCAAAATAACATTTATGTTAAAAGTTCAGCTTTTAAAAACAAGTCACAAATATGTTTGCAATTACTGATCTCAGCTTAAAGAAGAGAATGAGAAGCTTAGATAATTTTTTATTTAAATGTTGTTCAATGAAAAGGTGAAATATTTTTATTTTTCTTATGATGGCCCTTAACACAATGTATAAATTTTTTACTTTATTTCAAATAATTTTACCAAAAAAGCGTTAATGCTAATTCTTCATGTTAGAATGAAATTTTTAAATGCAAAAGCAATAGAGGTAACAATACATTCAATATGGGATCTTCTTAAAATCATATTTTTCTATCCATATGCCACAAATAATATCAATTTCTATATAGCTAACTGGGTTAGTTCTTGAAAACTACTAAAAACTATTCTTTTAAAAACTAACCAAAGATGAGCTCAACAAGATATGGAACTGTTGTTTTCTCTTTTGTTTCCTAATTTAAGGTCATTGTTATTCTACCAACTAGTACCCAACTGATGTTCAGACATAATAAAAATGAATTATTTACAATGATGCTTTATTAAAAAATGCCATTCATAGCAATGAATAATTCTATACTTCTCCCCCATAATAAGTCAATTTTTAGGTATATGGTCTATTTTTAATCCCCCAAATAAAATTATAGCAAAATCTCAGCTCTCTGGACATTAAAAAATCAAACTCCTCATTTCACTGAGATTAGACTTAAACGTAAAAACCTAAAAGTATAAGAAAGGAAGTGCTTATTCGTAGGAAGTGCTGTATTCAATACAGTAATTTCAAGACTACCTTCCAAAGTCAATAAAACTTTTGGTTTTATTATATTTTATGATTGTACATTTAAGTGAGCTTTGTAATTCAATTAACATTTGAATCCTTACAAGGTAGAAGGCATTGTGGCTGAAACTCATATATTACCCTCAGAGCTTAAAATCTAGAATCGAGGTAGTAAAAAGTATGGTAATACCTATGAAAAAAGCAGAATGTGGCAAATGTAAATTAAAAAGAATAAAGTTCTTAACAAACTTAATAAGAAAAGAAGTATGTTGGATTTAAGAACAATATAAACAAAAGCATTGTTGAGGAAAGCTACTAAAGCATATCCTGGAAACAGTAAATTGTTCTCTTTAGAAGAAAAATAATACAGTAGTGAGAAGTTGATATGGTAAGTTAAATTAGAACCAAAAGACAGGCCTTAAATGCCAGCAGAGAAATCTGAGCAGGGGAATAACGCGATAAGAAATGAGCTACAGGGAAAAACAAACAAACAAAAAACAGCAATATGTAGAAAGAGTTGATTGAGTAAGACACAGAAATGGGAAGCTGAGAAAGCAAAGAAAACACAGAGGATAGGAAGCTACTGCCATCACCTTGATAGGTAAGGAAAGGCCTGACAACAAGTGCTGGCAGTAGCTCTACAAAGGAGCATACAGATGCGACAGGCAACATCAATGCAGAATCAATACGGTATCCAACTGACTAGAAAGCCAACTGTTATAAGAGAGTGAAGAATTCAAAATGATGGCCATAAAAAGACCACAAGAAATTAGATTTCCTCGATGATCTAAGAACTTTTTAAATTAAGCTTTGAATAAAGTACATGGGTAACAAGGGCAAAAACAAAAAGAATTTCTGGCAAAGCAGAAAATTCAATTAAGTAAAATAAACAACTATTCAAGAATGTTCTAGTTATTACAAATATCCAAAATGAAAATTCCTATTTGATGTTTTAAATTATCTACTTTATATTTCACATATTGGTTTATTCAGTTTTTCCATTAAACGCATTATTTTCTTCTTTGGTACTTTTTTCAATTATAAACAATGGCAAAATTCCAAGGTATACAAAGCAAAAAATATAAATATGATCCTTTGCTTCTTTCCTAATAATTTATTATAAATATCCATCCAACTCATTATATACATATCACCTTCATTCCTTGCTAATGGTTGCGTAAGAATAATTTTTAAAAATTAAAAAATCATATAAGCAATGTTTCTAAAAATAATATTGATAAAATATCAAATACTTAAACCTTTTTCTATTATAATTAAATAGCTTCAAGCTACACTTCAAAAAGGTAAGAAAGGTAACTTAGCAAACTGTGAAGCAGGTTCTTTTTCTAAATGGAAGTTAAAAGCAAGGGAAAAACCATAAAATAATTTATTTCTTTTCTTCCTTTCCACTCAGTAAGAAATATAAAAACTAGAGAAAACTTTTGACACCTATTTTCTTTACATCTCAGAGACAGACACCTGTGTGAGACCCCTATGGGACTGGCGTGAAGTCAAGGAAAGCTAAATGTGAGATGACTAATAATAAATCTTAGGGAAGAGAGAAGCTCAGATCACAATATAAACAAGAAACATAAGGAGATAATTAAACCCAGATAAGACAGGAAAAAGATCTAAAATACTCAGAGATGCTCAACTCTTAAGAGAAATACAAAGAGAACACAGAACTGTGGGTTAGAGAGTTCACAAAAGAAAGCTAATTTGAAGACTTGCTAAAAAGCATTCCAAACAATGAAAGGATTAAAATAAAACCCAGACAACAGATAGACTGGACAGATTAGTAATATGATAACATATATTACATCATAAGAAGTAGAATGAAAGAATATTATAACAATTCACAAACATCTGGAACACAGTAGTACTGAGATGTAGAAACAAAAGGAAAATTGGGTTCATCGTTAATACGAAAGCTATCACCTTCGAAAGAATACTCATTTTTATGAGAGAAAAAGAGATGAGCAAATTTAACACAGTAATATTTCTCCCCGGCTCATGATAAAATAAGGTGTGAAAAAAACCCTAAGTATCCCTACCCTTCTATTCACACTTTTTTTTTTTTTTTTTTTTTTTTACAGACCTCTATAAGCTGTATCCATGGTTTTCAAGCATGACAGCTTTGTACTTCCACCAGCAAGTGGTAAAAAGCACTGTCATTCCTATCAGGGCCACCAATATCAACTCCATACCATTATCAAACCAGAAGCATCAAGTAAGATAAAAAAGGAGAGCTCAGTCTGTCTGGGATTGAGGTCATTTCCCTCACCCTGCTTCCATGAAAGCAATTATGTCATATTTCTGAGAGACATTAAGCAAGACAGACTACCAAAACACATCCACCAATTTTTCAGGGAGAAAAGAAAAAGCAGCAAGAGAAGATAATAACGTTATGAGGAATCGCTTTCCACTCAGACAGTTCTGGACATATAACACTAATAAGGGATGCAAAATGAAAAATTTTTAATTTAACATAAAAAATTTTAATGCTAACAATGAGAGTTCTGGCCATATGAGACACAGACTGTAGGAATGAGAAATACATATGGGACTGATATATATATACAGCAGCCTTTAATATTATACACAATCCCATATGTCATATGGTATGTGGAATACTGATTGGGTAGAGAAGAACCAAACATATGTATTTCACTCTAACATTGTTAATGCCTCACTCAGAAATGTAAAAAATCAAACTACATAATATACACTTAAACAATTTTCTTCCCAATTCTTAAAAAGCTGCAGTCTTTCTTTTGCTGTTGAATTTTTTCCAAGTATCACTTCTTACAAGCAACAAAATGCTAGCAAACTGTAGTTACCTAAATTTATTAAACTGTATTTAATCCACACAATAAAATAATGGTCTGTAATACTAATATCACCTTTCATAATGCTTCCCCAAAAAAGTGACTGATAAATACTAATGGAAGAGTAAATATTTGTGAAATTGAAAGGAACAATTTTTAAACTTCTGACCCTACGGAACCTTGTTTAGGAGAGAGTTCCTCAAACTATAGCCCACCTACATCAGAACCTCTATGGTGTCTGTTTGGAAACTGCAGTTTCTGGGTCCCACCTTTACGTTAGGAGTCAGAACAGCTATGGCTGCAGCCCTGAATAATAAGTTTTAATAAGTACCCTCAGGTGATTTGTGTGCTAAAGCTTAAGGACCATTACTTTATATACCAGAAGACAGACTGTGTATCAAAGTGACAGACATTCAAGTAACTAATAAATGAAAAGATATAGAAGCAGCTCTGAACTCAATTCAGGCCACAGTGCCTTCTTAAGGAAAAAATTTTTAAGCTTACTTCATTTTAACTAATAAAATTTTAATTGAACCATATATACTATAGTTCAGCAGGACATCTGTTTCCTTAAGAAATAAAATTCTATTTTCTAAAAAGAAGTTACCTAGGCAGAAGTTTCCTTTAAAAATCATATACTCAGAAGATAAAATAGTACTAAACATAAAGAAGATGACACTATAAAGTGTTACTTTCACTTCATTCAGCCAAAATATTCTGTCAATTATAAACTGCACAACTAGTGTTTGTCATAATGTTATCTTATTCTGACCAGAAGGTAAGCACTACACTGGCATATTTTTGCTCATTTCAATACAAAACTTATTACTTCTAAAATAAGTTCTCAGGGAAAATATTAAAAAACTCTATTTTGTGTATCTTTTGAACAGATGTCACTAAAGTTAGGTAGATGGTTTGAGTCAAACATTTTTCCTTTATTATTGTAATTTCCTTTGTTTGTGCCATCAACACAATTTAGGAAATATTCAGCTACTCTTTGGTAATTTATGACTACTTTAATTTCCTATTCTGTTTTATAACAGTTTAAGTAACAATGGTATTCAGCGTTACTTAAATACTTCAAATGGTATTACAGAAGCACTACCCTGGGAACATTTCTTTTTAACCCTTTCACTAAGAATTCTTTCCAACAACACTGATATTATTTTCTGTTGTAATTCTTTTGCTTTTTTAGCATTTTCACTGAATCACAGAACCAACAGAACCATAGAGTGAGTTAGCATTATTGAAAATGGGCTGCTAGTGAATACAATTTAAATATATAAAGAAAACAGTTTAGATGATTGAATATAGCCACCTTACAGAAAAACATGTGCCAAAAAATACATTTCAGATAAACAATGACTTTGGTGTAGGGCTTCCTGGAGTTTCATAAATCCCCTGAAATTGTGTGCAAAATTTAATGTGTATCTGTATGCGTGCTTTTTCCCTGCAGCAAACATCTACAAATTCAAAAAGATCCTCACAAGAGCATGTCGTCGAAAACTAAAACAAAAACTTTTTTTTTTTAATTATTATTATTTTTTTTAACCACGCCACGCGGCATGCAGCATCTTAGTTCCCCAACCGGGGATCGAGCCCACGCCCCCTGTAGTGGAAGCACGCAGTCTTAAGCACTGGACTGCCAAGGAAGTCCCTAAAACAAAAATTATTC
The DNA here is from genome assembly GCF_039906515.1 of Pseudorca crassidens. Lineage (NCBI taxonomy): Eukaryota > Metazoa > Chordata > Mammalia > Artiodactyla > Delphinidae > Pseudorca > Pseudorca crassidens. Next base: position 17,789,064 of record NC_090303.1, on the reverse strand, counting down.
TTAGTGTTAGGAAGAAAGTAGGAAAGCAAAATTGGTAAATATTATACATAATTTATTTATAGCCTTCCTTATTCTAAGAAAAATATAAGACAACTTTTAAAAGCATCCAATTTTAGATAAATTAAATGAGGAAATAAATATAATAAAATCAGATCAAACAGAATGAAAAGAACGAGAAAAGTTAAATTAAAATTAATCCTGGTTGGGCTTCCCTGGTGGCGCAGTGGTTGAGAGTCCGCCTGCCGATGCAGGGGACACGGGTTCGTGCCCCGGTCTGGGAAGATCTCACGTGCCACGGAGCAGCTGGGCCCGTGAGCCATGGCCGCTGAGCCTGTGCGTCCGGAGTCTGTACTCCGCAACGGGAGAGGCCACAACAGCGAGAGGCCTGCGTACCACAAAAAAAAAAAAAAAAAAGAAAGAAATGCAGGCAGCATCAATGGAGAAGAGGAACCATTACATTAAATTCTTTTTCTCTTCTCTCCCAAGCACTTATTTTTCCTTTTTTTTTTTTAAGTGTTAAATGTGATTTTAATAAGTAGAGGAGATGAGCAGAAAGAAGATATACATCCAGGTGGGAATCACATAGAGTAAACCAGATGAAGAATCAGAAATGGAAGATGTGCAGTTTTTCCCAAGGTCAGTTCACTCGAAAATGAACACAACCGCGGTACTTTCAGGATCGGTTAAATGAAGTCTTGATAAGGAGCTCATACTGTGAGCCGATGCAGAACTGACTTCCTCCAAGAGGTCCATGTACAAACAAACATGCCTTGGACATGTATTATAGAGTAAGCTACCACATCTGTTCCTTATTTGGCTTCCTTTAAGAGGCAAGGGTGCTATGTGCCACATAATGACCTCACAATCCAAGTACCAGCTGGACTGGAATTCTGGGACCTCGAGTTTTTTCCTTCTCTAAAGACTGAGGTCCCTAGGGATTAGGGCAACTCACCCCTGTGCAGACAGCCTCAAAATCTTTCCCAGTGTGCTTCCCCCCACCATTCCGATCGGGGATGGGGTGTGGCGGCCTGGGCCCCCTGCTAGTTGAGGCAGGGGCAGCAGAAGCAGCAGACGGTCCGGCAGGGGTTCTTCTTCTTGTACTGCACGGCCTTGCGCACCTGCACCTTGTCCTGGCCGGTGTAGTCGAGTGTCTTCTGCACGTTGAACTCGATGACGTCCGGGGTATCAGCCTGCTGCTCCACCAGCATGGCCATCTGCAGGAAGAGGTCGTGCAGGTCGCAGATGCGGCTCTCCAAGCCGCAGCATCTCACGGTGGCGGCTCTCGATCTCGTTGACGGCCGCCCGCACACCCTTCACGTCCGCCAGCAGGTTCTCTGAGAACACGTCCCACTTGCCTTGTTCGAACATGTCCTCGATCTGGTCGCCTGACATGTCCTTGCCCATGATCTCCAGGTGGCGCTGGATGCGGATCTTGCAGTTTTCGCGCTGCTTCATCTCGGCCTGGTTGTACTCGTGCATGGCGGCCTGGGAACGGGTGGGTGAGAGCGCTGTACCGTGCGCGCGTGATGTGCGCCACGGGCGAGTGCGCGCCGTGCTGCGACTCAGCGTCCTCGCTCAGTGCCTTCATGGCGCTCAGCTTGCGGTGGATGCTCTCGCCCTGCGCCTTGATGTCCTTGGCAAGAGTTGATGCGGCGCTTGATGATACTGAGGCGCCGCATGGACGTGAGGAAGCGGGTGTTCTGCTTTCCCAGCCGCTTCACGTAGGCAGTCAGCTGCTGGTTTTCATCCTGAAGGTCCTGGATGTCTCGGTACCAGGATTCCAGGATGTGGTCCGTCTTGAACATGATATCCTCGGGAGGTGAGTCAAATTCATCGTCCTTGTCTGGGAACTTCTGTTCATATCGCTTGGTTACTCCACAAGTTCTACTACCCGGTCCTTCATTATGCTTTGGGGTTGAGATGTGGTTTTCTTCTCTTTTTCCTCTTCATCCATTTTGTCCCCTTGCTGCAGCTCCATGTCTTCATTTGTCTTATTTTTCCCTTTAACACACTCTTCAGATGGACTGATTCTTTCCTCAAAGATGGTTTATAATTTCTGTGAGTTCATGGACCACAACCAGCATTCTTTCCTGGCCAGATTCAACAGACAGTCTTTCCTTGAGGATACCTGCTTTGGGGATGATGTTGAGAAGATTTTGGAGAGCTGACAGATGTTCCTCTCAGGTCCACAGCTCCTTACCTTACCTATCCCAGTGTGAGCAGGAATCCTTGGTAGGAGCTGACATGGCCTTGCGTCACTAGCTCTGGGTGTTGAAAGCTGGCTGCTCCATCTGATTTCTTGAAACCCTATTCTTTTTTTTGAATTTTATTGTATTTATTTTTTATACAGCAGGTTCTTATTAGTTATCTGTTTTATACGTATTAGTGTATATATGTCAATCCCAATCTCCCAATTCATCCCACCACCACCGCCCCCACCACTTTAACCATTACATTAAAATTTTTTTAATTGCTTTTAAGCTGTACAAGTCCTTCAACTTCCACTAACAAATAATATTGTTACAGCCTCTACCCAAAATTTACAAAAGTCCCAACTTCACACAATTCTTTTGTCTTAGAGCACTTTTTGGTTCTCATTAGCACCTCCACCAGAGTACAAGTGGAAGAAATAAATAATAAGTGCAAGGAGAAGTCCTCTTCTTACTAGCTGTGTGATCCTAGGAATGTTACTTGTCTCATCCAGACTCTGTTTCCCCAACTGCAAAATGATAACATCTACCTCAGAGGCTGTTGTGAAACCTCAATGAGATAAAATATATACAGTGTTTAGCACAGTACTTGCCACAAAGCAAACAATGACAGCTTTTATCATTTTTCTGAAATTTTATTTTTTTAATGTATTTTCAATTCAATTATGTCATGTAGTTACCAAAAAAATCACTATGTATTGATTACTGTAGTTCCTCAAAAAGTACTTTTTCTCGTCTCAGTATTTGAGATCTGATTTTCACTTTACTGTGTTTATTCTACATCAGTGCCCAACTTGAACTTGAATATCTTCATAGTAATACTTCACTATTGTGTTACCAGAAAAAATACACAAGAAATGTATATTATGCGATTTTTTAAGAAAAAACAAAAAAGATGTCATTTTTGTACATATAAGAGTAGAACACACGACCACATATGATGACGTATAACCACTGTCACTTTCAAAATATATAAATTCATCCTTTAGTTCTATTTCTAAAGAAAGAAGGATAAGAGGAAAGCAATATTGGAGGGACCTACTATATGCTAGACAAGGTTGAAAGCAATCTATAATTTTGTCTCATTAAATCTACCCAAAAGTCCTTTGAAATCTGAGAGAATTTACCTTGTCGATATTCACACAGTTAGCAGGAGCGATGCAAATGGGATTTAAATCAAGCTCTAGATGGCTTCAAAGCCTATGTTCTCCTGTCTCTTAATCACAAACTACATAGCAGGAACAATTACATTACTTTATGGTATAATTTTATGACATTCTGAAGTCTCTAAAATGTTAATAAAGTGAATACTACTTTGATGGAAGAAAAGTTTGTGTATACTGTGCTTTTCTAGTTATTACATTAAAATAACTAGCCTGCAAGTGCCCATTCAACAAAATTTGTTCATAAATCATTTATCCTCAGTACAAGTCTTCCCAGCTACTCCTTTTCAGTTTTTATTTTCATTGCTACATTTTAACCTACTCTAGAATATCAATTTCATTACTTTGTTTTAGGGAGAAAGTCTCCACATCAATTAGATGTCTGTTCTTAAGTATCCCCAAACCTTATTTTAAAAAAAACAAACAATACGTTCTCTCTCTCCTCCACCCTCTGTCCAGCAATTACCACTGTTCAGTATTTATGGAGAAGACCAAGCCGAATTTCTCAGAACACAGTTTAAAAACGAACAAGAGGGCTTCCCTGGTGGCGCAGTGGTTGAGAGTCCGCCTGCTGATGCAGGGGACAAGGTTCGTGCCCCGGTCCGGGAAGATCCCACATGCCACGGAGCGGCTGGGCCCGTGAGCCATGGCCGCTAAGCCTGCACGTCCGGAGCCTGTGCTCCGCAACGGGAGAGGCCACAACAGTGAGAGGCCCGCGTACCGCAAAAACAACAACAAAAATATAAATAAATAAATGATAAAAACGAACAAGATTTTGAACTACTAACCTTACTAGGAAATTCTATGAAAAATGTTCTGTTCACATTTTTCTTCCTGTATTGAGATCCTGACTAAATATTATTCTTATTTCTGTTAGAAGTTAAGTAACTATGGCTCATAACCAGGCTCCATCACATGCCTATAACCAGATCTGGAATAACATCCTACAAGCATCCCGAAGACCAAGAATGAACATAACTGTAAAACAGAAACAGTCTTAGAGACAAGCACACAGTAGGGTTTTAAAACATATGTATCAGCAGAGAATTGAATATGTAAACCTGATTAGAATAAAAAGTAGTTTTCTTGTACTCCCAAATTATTTACCTGTAAAACCTTAAATTGGCCTGAGGCCATTATTTGTTTCTTAACAGCAACAGGGGAAAAAAATGTATAATTAGCCATGATATCAGAAGAGTATGCAGGATACTTTATAAGCCCTATCCCATTACAGCTGTTTACTTTAAAAATATTAGTTAACATTTCATATCTGTGTATAAAAAAGGTATGTTTCCTGCCAATAAAAAGACATATAACTCTGGCACTTTCTTCTTGAGGAGAACCAGGACACATTAAAACACTGTATTTTATTTTGTTTTGACTCTAATGTCTTTCTAGGGCAGAACTTTACAGATCAGCCATTCTCTTTCCTCCAAAACACAAAGAATCCTCCTTCCATGTAGCTGATATGGTATAGATGCATTTGTTTCTTATTTGCTGCCAGAACAAACTACCACAGACTTAAGAGGCCTGAAAGCTACAAATTTATTATCTTCCAGTTTTGGAGGTTAGAAGTCCAAAATGAGTCACAGTGGGCTAAAATCAAGGTGTTGGCATAGCTGCATTCCTTTCTGGAAGTTCTAAGGGAGATACCATCTCCTTGCTCATTCAATTTGTTAGCAGAATTTAATTCCTTCAGGTTGTAGCACTGAGGTCCCCATTTCCTTGCTGCCTGTGAGCTGGGGACAGTTCCCAGCTACTAAAGGACATCTGCATGTCCATGAGTCCCTTCCTTTATCTTCACAGCCATCAATGGCAGGTTAAGTACTTTCACGGTTCAAATCTCTCCTGCCTCTTCTTCTACCATTGCAGCTCTCTGGCTCACTCTTCTGCCTTCCTCTTTCACTTTTATAAACTCAAGTATTTAGAATGGTCCCATCTGGATAATCCAGACTAATCTCCGATCTCAAGGTCCATAACCTTAATCACATTTGTGAAGTCCCTTCTGCCACATAAGGTAATATATTCAAAGGTTCCAGTGACTAAGATGAGAATATCCTTGAGGGGGCGCACTATTGTGCTTACCATACAACACCACATGCTGAGCTGCACTGACTTGAAGCGAGGAAAAGAGCATGTCACCACCTTTTGGCTAAAGAAGAAAAGTTCTTAGGATAAAACAGTTCAAAATGCTAAGCAATCTTCATCAAATACTACTACTATCAGAGAATCCATCAATTTAAGTAGACATTATCATTAAATCCTTACTTCTTTTTAAATGGAAAAACACCTAAATATATTAACAACTTACTCAAAGCTAACTATATTTCTCACTGTAAAATAGCACTGGTTTCTACCATTAGGCTCTCTCTCTGTTCACTTTCTTTATGTTCCACAAATCTTTATCTGGAAGAAAGCTTCTCACAAAGCTAAAGACACACTGGAAGACACACAGGCTTAGATGAGGTTTTCTGAAAACCATGACACTTTTTCTATCACAGAAACAAAAATGAATTTGTTAAAATGGTAATAAGACCCATGAGTGCAAGACAACCAGCCAGAATCTTAGAATCCCCATATTAAATATATCTGAAGACTAAAGAAAGGGTGTTGCTGCTTTAAACTAGTTTTGGAAAAGCGAAAGAATAACTTCTATGGGTATAATTTTTCTGTTGCTCTTCTAAGTAAACAAAAGACTTGCCTTAGAGAATAGATGAACAGAGAGAAAAAAGATCCCATAAAACTGATTTTAGTCTTTAAGTAAAAATTTCCACAAAATGTCATCCTTCCAAAACAAAGTAATAACTTTTAATACCAGTAGACTCCAAAAGGCAAAGTAATGATAAAGTGCCTTGGCAAATTTATTGTTCTAAGTCTGTAAGGTTACTTAGACTCTATGAAACGTTCTTGTATCCATTCATTCTTTGGGAATACAGAGATTTTATATACATAAAATTCAAGTCTGCACTGAACATTACCTCTAAGCATATTTAAAAACTAAAATTAGTTTGGAATCTCAACCTACAGAAATTTTTATCAAAGTGATTCAAATTTACAATGCTCATTTGATTTTATGGACTTTGAGTGCATATGCGCAAAAGGCACATACGAATTATTTTAGTCTAGTTTCCACTAATGGCAGAGTAAATTGGTCAAGCATAGTTTCCTGCAGATAATTTCTAAACCTAGATTAGCCATTTTTAAGAACACACTTATTTGAAGGCCCTGGAAAGTGATCAAAGGCAGGAACATAGGGAAGGAAGGGTTACATTTGAAATATATAAATTTCAATGGGTAAGGATTCCAAGTTTGGCGTTTTTTGCCTAAGGGCACTGACCACCATTACCGCCATCAACTCCCATTCCAATGCCCACAGTTCTTGCAGCAGAAAAATACAGATTTACAGTCCAGAGATGGTAGAGAACACGAATTAAGACAGAGTAACTATAAATTTAGAAAGAAAAATCCTAAAAAGAATAGAGCCACAGCAGGAGCAAGACCCAAATCCCTGGCTTACCATTAAAATATACACATGGGGGAGAAGGGAGGACCCAGGAGGAGGGGGAGAAGGGAGGATCCAGGAGGATGGGGAAAAGCAAGCAAAAATCAGACGGGTGTCTACCAGTAAAAGACTGGCAAGCCATGTGAGTTTACTGCTGTTTTTAGACTGATGGTTTTCCCCAAACAGTACACAGCTCAAGCAGCAGAAAGCTGGGGCCTTACTATAACTTGAGGTGTCACAGGACAGAGCTCAGAGCTGAAAGAGCAACTGGAAATTTAGGAAGGAAACTCTAAAGGAAAAAAAGATACACAAAACCTGAGGCCCATGATCTTAGTATCAACTCTGACAAAATTCTTGGTGACATCTAAACTACAGAGGTACAGGGCTGATCTATCTATCAGGTACCAGGTTACTAAAGCAATAGCTATAAACCAGAAGAACTGAGCAGAGATGAAGACCACACAGTACAGGGGAAAGAATGTGTAGCTTGAGATCAGAGAACTTAACTGCCAGCTGGAACAATAACAACAAAAAACAATCCTCAGAGAACACAGTAGAATCTCAAATGACAAATATATTATCCACAATGTCCAGTTTTCAACCCAAAATTACTCCATATGTTGGATCAACAGTACAGAATAGAGAGCCCAGAAATAAACCCATACACCTACCTTCAACAAAGGTGGCAAGAATACACAATGGAAAAAAGACAGTCTCTTCAGCAAGTGGTTGGGAAAAGCTGGACAGCCACATGTAAATCAATGAAGTTAGAACACACCCTTATACCATATACAGAAGTTAAGTCCAAAGTGGCTTAAAGACTTAAATATAAGACACTACACCATAAAACTCCTAGAAGAGAACACAGGCAAAACATTCTCTAACGTAATTCGTATCAATGTTTTCTTAGGTCAGTCTCCCAACGCAACAGAAATAAAAGCAAAAATAAACAAGTGGGACATAATCAAACTTAGAAGCTTCTGCATAGCAAAGGAAACCATAAACAAAACAAAAAGACAACCTATGGATTGGGAGAAAATATTTGCAAACAATGTGACCGACAAGGGCTTAATTTCCAAAATATACGAACAGATCATACAACTCAAAACCAAAAAAAACAAACAACCCACTCAAACAATGGGCAGAAGACCTAAATAGACAATTTTCCAAAGAAGACATACAGATGGCCAACAGGCACATGAAAAGATGCTCAACATTGCTAATTATTAGAGAAATGCAAATCAAAACTACAATGAGGTTATCACCTCACACCAGTCAGAATGGCCATCATTAAAAAGCCTAGCAATAACAAATGTGCGAGAGGGTGTGGAGAAAAGGGAACCCTCATACACTGTTGGTGGGAATGTAAGTTGGTAACAGCCACTATGGAGAACAGTATGGAGGTTCCTTAAAAAACTATAATAGAGTTACCATAGGATCCAGCAATCCCACTCCTGGGTATATATCCGGAGAAAACTATAATTCAAAAAGATACATGCACCCCAATGTTCACAGCAGCACTATTTACAATAGCCGAGACAGGGAAGCAAACTAAATGTCCATTGACAGATGAATGGATAAAGAAGATGTGGTATATAGACACTATGGAATACTATTTGGTAAAAAAGAATGAAATAATGCCATTTGCAGCAACACGGATGGACCTAAAGAATATCATACTAAGTGAAGTAAATCAGAAAGAGAAAGACAAATGCCATATGATACTTATATGCAGAATCTAAAATATGACACAAATGAACTTATTTATAAAACAGAAACAAACTCACAGACAGAAAACAAACTTATAGTGCCCAAAGAGGAAAGGAAGTGGGGGAGGGATAAATTAGGAGTTTGGGATTAGCAGATACAAACTACGTACTATATATAAAATAAATAAACAACAAGGTCCTACTATATAGCACAGGGAACCATAGTCAGAATCCTGTAATAAACCATAACAGAAAAGAATATTAAAAAGAATGTATATATATATATGTATAACTGAATCATTTCTCTGCACACCAGAAACTAACACAATACTGTAAATCAACTATACTTCAATAAAAAATTATTCCACATGCAAAGAAACAGATGTACATAACCCATACTCATGAAAAAAAAATTTTAAAGGCAGATCAAAGAAATTGACTCTGCAAGTGGGCTCATACAAGGGATTTAGTAGACAATGACTTCAAAACAGCTAATATTTCACCTGAAGTAATTCAACATAAGCACTAAGTAGATTGTGCTAAATTAAAGATGCATGTTGTAATCCCTAGGAATTCCTGCAAAAATAATATAAACTTATAGCTAAAAAGTTCATAGACAAAATAAAATGGAATACACAGAACTATCTTATTAACACAAAGAAAACAAGAAATTCCAACAAAGAAAAGCCTAGGACCAGATGGCTTCACTGGTGAATTCTACCAGACATCTAAAGAAGAATAAATACCAAAAACTTCTCAAACTGTTCCAAAAATTGAAGAGAAGGGAACACTTCCTAACTCATTCTATTAGGTCAGCATTACCCTAATATCAAAACCAGACAGAGACACTACAAGAAAAGAAAACTGCAAGCCAATATCTCTTATAAATATAGATGCGGGAATTCCCTGGCAGTCCAGTGATTAGGATTCCATGCTTTTACTGCCAAGGGCGCAGGTTCGATCCCTAGTCAGGGAACTAAGACCCTGCAAGCCATGCGGCAGAGCCAAAAAAACCCCATATATATGTATGCAAAAATCCTCAACAACATACTAACAAACTGAATTCAACAACATATTAAAAGGATTATAGACTGTGACCTAGTGGGATTTATCCCTGGTATACAAGAATAGGTCAACATACAAAAATCAAAGCAAGAGACCACATTACTAGAATGAAGAGGGAAAAAAACCACATGGCCATCCTGATGCAGAAAAAGCATCTGACAAAATTCAACACACTTTTGCAATAAAAACACTAAGTAAATTAGAAATACAAGAGAATTTCCTCAGCATAATAACAGTCATACATGAAAAACACACAGCTAACATCATACTCAATGATTAAAGACTGAATGCTTTTCCCTAAGATCAGAAACAAGGTAAGGATGTCCGCTTTCACCACTTCTATTCAACAAAGTACTGAAAGTTCTAGCCTGCACAAACAGGCAAGAAAAATAAATCAAAGGCATTCAAAGTGGAAAGGAAGAAGTAAAATTATCTCTGTTCACAGATGACAAGATCTTATATGTAGAAAACCCTAAAGACCACACACACACACACACACACACACACACACACACAGCTAAAAAATGAATTCAGCCAAGTTGCAGGACACAAAATCAACAACACACAAAAATCAGTTGTATTTCTATATACTAGCAATGAACAATTCAAAAATAAAGAAAACAATTCCATTTACAAAAGTATTATAAAGAATAAAATACTTAGGAATAAATTTAATTAAGGAGGCTGAAAGCCTTATGCATTGAAAACTATAAAAGACTGCCAAAAGAAATTAAAGATCTAAATAAATGGAAAGACATCTGTGTTCATGAACTAAAAGCCTTAATACTTTAAGGTGACAATACCACCCAAAATGATCTACAGACATAATACAATCCCTATAAAATTCCCAAAGGCATTTTTTTACAGAAATAGAAAAACTCATCGAGGGATACTGAATAGTCAAAACACTTCTGAAAAAGAAGAACAAAGTGGGAAGACTTGATCTTCTGAATTTTGAAACTTACAACAAAGCTTTAGTAATCATAACAGTATGGTACCAGCATAATGATACATATTCCATACACCAATGGAATAGAAGACAAAGCCCAGAAATAAAGAGTTACATAAATGGTCAATTAAATTTTGACAATGGTGCCAAGTCCATTCAGTGGTGAAAGGATAATGTTTTGAACAAACAGCGTGAGGAAAACTGGATATCCACATGCAAAAAGCATGAAGCTAGATCCCACCTTACACCACATATAAAAATTAACTCAAAATGGATCAAAGATCTAAATTGAAGAGCCAAAACTACAAAACTCTTAGAAGAAAAACAAGGGGGAAATCTTCACTGAGCTAGATTTGGCAACCGTTTCTTAAGTATTACACCAAAAGCACAGAGAACAAAAGAAAAATTGGATAAACTGGACTTCATCAAAATAAAAAATTCTCCATCAAAGGATACTATCAAGAGAGTGGAAAGACAACTCACAGAATGGGAGAAAATATTTGTGGGAAAAAATATTTTAGCTGACAAGGACTAGTATCCAGAATATATTTAGAACTCAACAACAAAAAACAAACGACTCAGTTTTTAAAATGGATAAAAGACTTAAAAAACATTTCACCAAATAAGATATAAAATGGTCAATAAGTACATGAAAACATGTTCAACATCACCAGTCTTTAGGAAAATGCAAATCGAAACTTTAAGATGTTACCTTCACACTTATTAGGGTGACAATTATTTAAAAAAACAAAAAGGAAAATAACAGGGGTTGATAAAGATGTGGAGAAATTCAAATTCTAGTGCACTGTTGGTGGGAATGTAAAAAGGGCACCTACGGTGGAATACTGTTTGGCAGATCCTTAAACTGTTAAACACAGAATTACCATATGACCCAGAAATCCCACACCTAGATATATACCCAAAAGAACTGTAAACAAGGACTCAAACAGATACTCGAACACCAATGTTCATAGCAGCATTATTTATAAAAGCCTTTTCAAAAAGTGGAAACTAGCCAAGTGTCTATCAAGAGATGAATAAACAAAAAGTGATATACAATGCAATATTATTCAGCCATAAAAAATGGAATGAAGTTCTGATACACGCTACAACACAGATGAACCTTGAAAACGTTATGCTAAGTGAAATAAGCCAGACACAAAAGGACAAATACTGTATTATTCCACTTACATTAAGTACCTAAAATAGGTAAATTCAGAGACAAAAAGTAGAACAGAGGTTACCAAGGACTGGGGAAACAGGAAAATGGGGAGTTACTGGTTGATGAATACAGCGTTTCTCTTTGGGATATGATGGAAAGGTTCTGGAAATAGTGTTGAGGGTGACACAACACTGTGAATGTACTTAATAACACTGAATTTTACACTTAAAAATGGTTTACGAAAAAAGGACAAAAGAAAAAAAGCAGGAAAGAAAGACAGGAACAAAAGAAAAAAGATGATAAAAATAGAATATAGCAAAATGGCAAACTCAATCCAACCATATCAATAACTAGTAAAAATATATATGAACACTCCAAACAAAAGGAAACTGAAATTATAAAAGAACAGATAATAAAGCAAGACTCAAGAACATTCCATCTACAAAGAAATAGACTTTAAATGCAAATTCAAGATGGCTACAGTAATCAAAATATAAAGATATGTGAAATAAGGACAGACACATAGATAAATGGAACAGAATAGAGTTCAAAAATACACCTACAGATATAGAGTCAATTGATTTTCTAAAAAAGCCCCAAGGTAATTCAGTGGAGAGAGGAAGGTCTTTTCAACAAATGGCACTGAATCAATTAGATATCTTCATGGAAAAAAATAAGCTTCAACCTTTCCCTTGCATTATATCAAAAAGTACCCTGACATGAATCATAGACCTTAACACAAAAATTAAAACTTTAAAACTTCCAGAAAAAAATGTAGAAGAAATTTTTTGCAACTGTAGGACAGGAAAAGATTGTCTTAGATAGGGCTCCAAAAGTGCAAACTATAAAACAAAACTCACCCCCCTCCCAAAAAAAAGAAAAAGGTACACTGGGCTTCATCAAAATTAAAACGTTCTGCTCAAATCACACCACTAGGAATATTAAAAGACAATGCACATATATTCACAAAAAACATTCACACTCACACACACACACCTGACAAACTTGTATCCAGAATATAAAAGACCTCTCACAACTCAGTAAGAAGACAAACCCAGTTTAAAACAAGGGCAAAAGTCTAGTTACCCTGTATTTCACAAGATTGTCTTTTATTGAACCCTCTTAGCCATTTTTTATTTTTGTGTGAATCAAATGCACTTCAATCCAAGGCTCAGATCTTATCCCACACATTTGGGTTAGGCACACAAATTTAACCTTTTGTCATCATTAGACATTGTAAGAGACAAGAGTTAATAAAAGGAGATGGGATAGCTTAGTCCCGAAGCACTTAGGGGTGAAAATGCACTCCAGTTTGAATTGAGTAATTTAGTAATATTTGTTCCACAGTTTTAAAGTAAATTCATACTGTCTTTCAAAAAAAAAGACAACAGATCTGGACAGACACTACACAAAGATAAATGAAGTGGGAAATAAATATTCAAAATCAGGTTCAACATGATTTGTAATCATGTATATGCAAATTAAAATCATAAAGAGATACCTCTACACATCTATGAGACTGGCTAAAATTAAAATGATTTACAATGACAAGCACTGAAGGATGTAAAGCAAATGGGACTCTTATGCATTGCTGGTGGAAATGTTACAACCATTTTAGAAAAGTGTAGCACAGAGGAAAGACCAGTGAAGATACAAAGAGAAAGTGGCAATCTGCAAGTCAAGGAGAGAGGACTCAGAAAATAAAAAACCTATGAACACCTTGATCTTGAACTTCCAGACACCAGAACTGTGAAAACATATATTTCTGTTGTTTAAGACACCCGGTCTGTGATAATTTTGTTATGGCAGCCCCAGCAAACTAATACTGTTGCTATATAAGACTACTGTAAAAATAAAATTACCTATTAGTTTAAAAAGAAAGAAAACAGTGTAGCAAATCTTAAAAAGTTAATCATAACACTTACCAGATGACCCAGCAATTCCACGCCTAGGTATTTACCCAAGGGCACTGAAAATAAATGTTCATGGCAGTTTTATTCACAATAGTCTAAAGTTGAAAACCCAATATGTATCAAAAGCTGAATGGATAAATATATTGTGGCATACACATCCACTGGAATACTACTCATCAAACGAATGATTCCACATATATGAAATCCAAGAAAGATGGATTCCACATATGATTCCATGTATGATTCCTGTATGATTTCACATATATGAAATCCAAGAAAGAGCAAAATGAAATCTCTAGTAACAAAAGTTCATGCTGGAGGTGGGGGGACTGACTCAGAGAGGCACAAGACAACTTTTGGGGGGTCACCACTGGCCTCTGAATATATTCCTAGTTGTGACAATAAAACTGTAACATCAGCATTATCTTCCAATTAGATACGGTAGAAAAACACATTTCTGATTTATTGACAGATTTCAAGTCCCTAACACAGAAATTAAAACAAATGACTAAAACTGCATCCTATTTTACTAAACATGTCTCTCAAAAGATCATGCCTGCCTACCTGCCCTGTTGTTTACATGGTATTAAAATGTAAAGTTCTATAAGTATACCTATAATCATAAATTTACATTGAACCCTTTTAACTTAGCCTATAGCCAATTTCAATCTACTAAACCAAAGACGGATAAAAACTGTTTAACATATTTAGAATTTTTATACATAAAGTAATCAAGTATAATGGCAATAAAAAGTAAAACAGCCCATCTAATGTTTCCCCAAAATATTAGACTTAGAGACTCAAAGCTGTAATTCGCTAGAAGTACGCTGACACCATTTTTTAGGAACAATCAATAAAATAATCAGTAAAAAGTCAATACAATAAGAAGCCTGTATTTGGAGCATTGTTTATATTCATTTAAGATACACTGCAATTTTTAAAACTTACATGTACTGGAATGGAAAAGAGAAGTACTGGCTTAAGCATCCAAATAGAAAATAAAGCCCTTAGAGCCGAGTAATTGAAAATTTGATACATTACTAGATTGAAGAACCTTACACTAAATTAATTTTTCTCAAACAATGATGAATGGTCCAGCAGGGGGTGACAAACAGTAAGGTAAACTACAGACCTTCAATAAACATTACCTGACCATATGGAATAAAATATATATCCAAAAATACTACTGTAACTTTGAAATGTATGAAAAATAATATACTAAAGTTTACAAAAAGTAAGCTGCTTGTTTTTATCTGGATATTAATCCTCATTTTCTGACACTATGTGATGAAAGATAAAACCAAAAAAATACGATCATAAATGCTGTATGGGTATTATGTGTTAAATATAAATTTGGATAACATTAAGTTCAATTAGTTAAAAAAAAAGAGGGTTTGTGGGTGTGTAATTTTAATATGCTTATGTCTCCACAACTGGCAATCCCATACCTAAGCATAAACCCATTATTCTGGATTTGAGCACAGCATCACCCTGACCTGGTGGTAGCTGAATCCGGTCACATATGTAAGTAATTTAGAGACTATCTAAATCAAACATAGGTACTGAAGATGTTTATCATCATATATGATTACACTGTAGGTTTAAAAAGGCATACTGGGCTTCCCTGGTGGCGCAGTGGTTGAGAGTCCGCCTGCCGATGCAGGGGACATGGGTTCGTGCCCCGGGCCGGGAAGATCCCACATGCCGCGGAGCGGCTTGGCCCGTGAGCCATGGCCGCTGAGCCTGCGCGTCCAGAGCCTGTGCTCCGCAGCAGGAGAGGCCACAACAGTGAGAGGCCCACGTACCGCAAAAAAAAAAAAAAGGCATACTGAATTTGCTACGCTGAAGTTGTCACAAAAACCTATGTATGTTTTCAATGCATTTAAGACGTCATCTCAACCTAGAGATTATCATACTAAGTGAAGTAAGTCAGAAACAGAAAGACATACCATATATCATTTAAATGTGGAATCTAAAATATGACACAAATGAACTTAGTTATGAAACAGAAAATGACTCACAGACATAGAAAACAACTTACGGTTACCACAGGGGAAAGGGGGTGGGGGAGGGATAAATTGGGAGTTTGGGATTAGTAGATACAAACTACTATATATAAAATAGATAAACAACAAATGTCCTACTGTGCATAGCACAGGGAACTATATTCAATATCCTGCAATAAACCATAATGGAAAAGAATATTAAAAAGAATATATATATATACACATATATATGTATAACTGAATCACTTTGCTGTATACCAGAAACCAACACAACATTGCAAATCAACTATACTTCAATTAAAAAAGAAGTCATCTCAGACCTAATTTAATACTGGAAATGGTTACATGGCATATTTACAAATTTTCCTATCAATAAACAATTTTTAAAAGCTTGAAATAATACAATGTTCACCAACTACATCATCTTACAGACATCTCAAAAAAAATTCATTAGTTCCTTAATTATCGATCACCTATTACGTGGCAAAGATTATGTAAATCATACTTTTTCCCACCTATGCATAAATCAAAAATGTTTGCATATAAGTATTGTTTTATCAGATTGAGAAAATATCAGTTACAATAAGAACATTAGTGGATAAAACAAACTTAGACTATCCCTTCCTTCTATAAAAAATATTTCATAAAATGCTTCTATGATAAATTTGAAAAATATTTTCTCATGATACACGGTGTTAATGTATCACCATATATCATCAAAAAACATTTTGTTGCAGCTTAGCAACAAAATTATAAAACTCAGAGGACAGACCATACACAGTAAAAATTAATGGAGGATATACTTTCTTTTTTTTTTGTCACACCACACAACATAAAATACATTCATTATATATAAACCATGGTATAACTTAAATGTGATTTAAGTGTATCATCTTAAACTAATGTTCAAAAAATGTTACAAATTTAGTAAGGCCCATCTAAATTTTCATCTAGTGCCAAGACTTTTCTTGCAGAAAAACCATAAATCAATGTGATATAATTTAATCCTGAAATCTGTACTATATAGTTTTATTTTTTAATCATACATAACAATATGCATGAAAAATTACACATAAGTCTGCACTAAAAAAATTCTGCTTATTCTGTCAGTAAGACACCAGTATGATTTTAATTTTTACTTCCCTAATGCCTAATGATGCTGAGTATCATATATGCATATTTGCCATTCACGTATATTCTTTGGTGAAGTGTGTGTTCAAATCTTTTGCCTATTTTTTAACTGGGTTGTTTGTGTTCTTACCAATGTTGAAAGTTTTTTATATATTCTGGAAGCAAGTCCTTTATCAAATATACACTTTGCAAACATTTCTGTCTATGGCTTGCTTGTCTTTTCATTCTTCTAGCAGCATCGCTCACAGAAGTTTTAAATTTTGATAATGTCTAATTTACCAATTTGTGTGTGGCGGGGAGAATTGTGCTTTGGGTTATATATCTAAGGAATCATTTTCTAATTCAGAGACATAAAAATGTTCTCCTACGTTTCCCTTTAGAAGTTCTATAGTTTTAGGTTTTATATTTAGGACTATGATCCATTTTCAGTTTTCTTTTTTTCTTATATGAAGTAAGGTATAAATACAAGTTCACTGTTATACATATGGATATCCAATTTTCCCAGTACCATCTGTTGAAAAGACTCTTTTCTCCACTAAATGTGTCAAAAATCCGTTATTCTTACATGTGTGTGTCTATTTCTGGGCTCTCTATTCCATTCCATTGACCTATTTGTCTATCTTTTTGTCTTGATTAGTATAAGTCATTGTAACAGGTCTTCAAATCAGGTATGGTTAATGCTCCAACTGTGCCTGTTTTTTGGGGTTTTTTTTAAGTTTTGGCTATTCTAGATCCTTTGCATTTCCATATGAATTTTAAAATCAGTTTGTCAATTTTAATAAAAGCCTGCTGGGATGCAGGTTGTAACTGTGCTGAATCTATACAAATCAATTTAGGGAAAATGGGCATATTAATAAACACTATAAAGTCTTCCAATTCACAATGTTTATTTACTTATTTAGGTCTTTTTAATTGTCCTCAACAATGTTTTCTAGTTGTCAGTATACAACTGTGTATCTTCTGTCAAATTCAACCCTAAGTAGTTCATATTTTCAATGCTATTATGAGTGGTATTTTTGAATTTCAACTTCCAATTGCTTGTTAATATTATACAGAAATAAAGGGAATTCCCTGGCAGTCCAGTGGTTAGGACTCCACACTTCCACTGCACGGGGCATGAGTTCGATCCCTGGTTGGGAACTAAGATGCCCGCAAGCCACGTGGCACAACCAAAAACAAAAAAAAGAAAAAAAAAGAAATAAAACTAATTTTTGTATATTGACCATATATCCTGAAATCTTGCTAAACTCCTGTATTAGTTCTACAAACTTTTTTTTGTGAACTCAAAACAAGATACTACTACACACCTATTAGAATGGCTAAAATTAAGATGACTGACTATAACGAGTGTTGACAAGGATGCAGAAAAAGTGCAGTTTTCATACACTTCAGGTAGAACACCAGGGCAATTTCTTTCAAAGTTAAACATACATCTACTATATGATCTGGCCATTCTGTATCTACATATTTATCAAAGAGAAATGAAAGCATATGTCCATAAAAATACCTGTATATGAATGTTCATAACAGCTTGATTTGTAATAGCCAAAAACTAGGAACAACTCAAATATCGATCAACAGGTGAATGAATAAACCAACTGTGGGATATCCATATAATGGAAAACTACTCAGCAATGAAACGGAATGAGCTATTGATACACACAACATAGATGAATCTCAAAATAATTAAGGTGACTGAAAGAAGCCAAACAAAAACACAAACTGTATGATTCCATTTATATAAAGTTCATTAAAATGCCAACCAATCTATAGTAATAGAAAGCAGATCCATAAATGCCTGAGGAGGGATTACCAAGGGGCATAAGGAAACTTTTGGGGGGCGATAGTTATGTATCTTAATATTGGTGATGGTTTCATGTCAAAACTTGCCAAACTGTACATTTTCAATATGTTGCAGTTTACTGTATATCGCTTAGACCTCAATTTTAAAAAAAAGAAAAGGTACCAGCATAATCATCACTAGGCACCAGAATATACTTTTTAAATTGATATATAACTTTAAAGTGATATATAATTCACAAAGCATAAAATTCAACCTTTTAAAGCATACAATTCAGAGGCTTTTTTGTATATTGACAAGGTTGTGCAACAATCACCACTATTTAACTGCAGAACATTTTCACCACTCTAAAGAGTGGTATCCATTAGCAGTCACTGACATTCCCCTCCAAGTCCCTCAGAATATAATTAACTTTCAGATGACAATGTATTTCATCTGGTCACTACATTTCAAGCCTCAAGACCTTTCAAGTTTGAGAGATTGGTTTTCAGTTAATCTCAGGGGCCTGCTACTCTTCATCATTTTATTCTTTCTAATGAGAGCCAGAACCATACAGATATAGACACTGATAATTTCAGAGATGCTCCAATCACAGAAACAGCATTTAGTGTACATGTGTAACTGTAATAATGATTACCAAATTATTACTTTTATTAAAACATTAATTCCAAATGTAGAAACTTTATCTCCCTCTTGGCTTCTCCTTATTATCAATGCCAGGACTGGCCAAGACTGAACCACAGTGGTGAATGATAAAGACATGATGCCTTTGAAATTTTTGAATAGCACATAATCTGCAAAGCTTTAAAAATTTAAATTAACACAATCCATTTTGAGATAACTCCATAATTTACTATACTTTCTCAACAACTTGTCATCGTTTAACATTTATAAAACTTTGGGTAAAGCCAAAGCCTCACTGGAAGGATAATGAGTTTATACTCTGCACTGTACCAACACAGAACATTATGATTAATAATTGTGCCTTTTTAAGAAACGAAACTGAGTTATTTGTAGTGAGGTGGATGGACCTAGAGTCTGTCATACAGAGTGAAGTAAGTCAGAAAGAGAAAAACAAACACCATATGCTAACACATATACATGGAATCTAAAAACCAAAAAAAGTTCTGAAGAACCTAGGGGCAGGACAGGAATAAAGACGCAGATGTAGAGAATGGACGTGAGGACACGGGGAGGGGGAAGGGTAAGCTGGGACGAAGTGAGAGAGTAGCACTGACATATATATCCACTACCAAATGTAAAATAGATAGCTAGTGGGAAGCATCTGCATGGCACAGGGAGATCAGCTGGGTGCTGTGCGACCACCTAGAGGGGTGGCATAAGGAGGGTGGAAGGGAGACGCAAGAGGGAGGGGATATGGGGATATATGTATACCTATAGTTGATTCACTTTGTTATACAGCAGAAACTAATACAACACTGTAAAGCAATTATACTCCAATAAGGATGTCAAAATAAATAATAAAATGTGCCTTTTTTAAAAAAAGAAGATATCACCATTTGCATTACAGCATCTGTTATTTCTAGGAGAGATGATAATCATAATCAAAATCTAGTAACTTTTTACTATGGAAGAGTATCAGTGATGACAAGTATACATAATAAATCTTGGAATAATTTGTGTTTGTTTTTAATGATTCTATTATTCGAGAGTATTTTTTGGAGCACAGAAATTAAATATGATAAAGCAAAAAATAACAGCTGATACTAAGATTTTTATACTTCTATATTTAGCACATATTGTGAAAAAACAGTGAAGCATTACTCACTGCTTTAAGATTAACTTTTTATATAATATATTCCGAGCACACTAAATCACAAGTTCAATATATTCCCATGATGTGCCTAAGCAATGTATTTGAGCATTATAAATTGAAATGTTGTTGAAGCATGCTTTGTGAAGGATGTTACATTTCCTTAGTCAAAACAGGGAATAAGCATTACAGTATGACTATGTAATTGAAATATAGGAAAATTCAAAAAGAACATGTAATGCACATCTTTGATATTCTTTTGGCATAACTACTTTCAAAGCACGTTACTAAGCATTAGGAGACTCTTGATATTTAAGATGGATATAATCAAAGACCTTCTGAACCTAAAAAGGTACAAATTCCACTAAACACATCCACTTCAGAAAAATTACTGGGTACCCAATGAAAAGAAAACCGCAAAGCCTCATTAAAATGCAGGTGTTAGGTAGTTCTTTAAGCACTTGGTAGGTATTCAAAATTTTGCCTGAAAAATTATGAACTGCTTCATCATAGACCTTGCAACCTGTCAGTACTCAAAGCTGTCACTGCTGACACCCTTGAAGGTCAAGAGGCTGCTCTAAATGTTTAAGAAAAGAATGATGAATGAAGAAATGAATTCAACAGATCTTCTAGGCACCATGCCAACATGAGACTTGTCACCTAAAAATCAGCATTTCTCCTGGACATTTCTCCTAGGGAAATGAAAACTTAGGTTCACATAAGACCTGTATACAAATGTTAAAGTAGCTCAATTTATAATCACCAAAAACTTGAAACAACCGAATTTCCTTCAACCAGTGAATCAAAAAACAAAAGGACTTACCAAGTTCACTGAGACTCTGAGCAGCTTTTGTTATCTCTCTACTTCCCCCCTGCAGTTGTCCCTGGAGTCTCTTACTGAGATACAAGATGCGAATGATTCTCCGAAGCAAATCACAGGCAACCTGTGCAATGTTAAATAAGTAAAGTCAATCCATGAAGTTTTATTACTATGTGAATCTGTCTCTTCTTTCCAGATGCTAAAAATTCACTCATGTATTTTTTGTTTTCCATCAGTCAGAAATCTAAATAATCACCAGTCTTAAAAAGCAGCATTTTACAATAAGCTCCAATTTATCTCAAAGAGAATTTGGGATTGAGGTGCTATGAAACCTAAGCACTTTTCTCCTCAGTCGTAGACCAGTTTTCTTCTCTAGGCCAGTGGCTCTCAGTCTTGACTTCATATTAAATTCAAATATGTAGGGGGACTTCCCTGGTGGTCCAGTGGTAAAGAATACGTCTTTCAATGCAGGGGACGCCAGTTGGATCCCTCATCGGGGAACTAAGATCCCATATGCCACGGGGAAACTAAGCCCATGTGCCACAACTAGAGAGAGAAAACCCGCACACCACAACTACAGAGAGAAGCCCGAGCACCACAACTAGAGAGAAGCCTGCGCGATGAAACTAAAGCCCCCGCATACCACAACTAAGACCCGATGAGGCCAAAAAAATAAAGAAAAAAAAAAATTTCAAGTGTGTAAGTTCAAAACGTTCCAATGCCCAAGCAAGACAGAGCCCTGACCAATTAAAGCTGAAACAGTATTTCTTTTAATATCCTCATGCAGTCCCTGTGTGTGGCCAAGGTTGACAACCACTGTGCTACGGCTGCTTAGCTTCCTACTACTGTTTCCTATTGTTTCCAGTCCTAGTTTCTCTTTCCTAAGTCCGTAGGGGAACAGACTTAAAAGGTCCAGTTTCACTAGATCTTAAAGAATAAGCATGCCCTTACTGATATTTCCTAATGTTTTTATTAATAACAAATTGTAAAAGATAAAGTTATTAAAACAAACCAAAAAAACCCTATCATTTATATGTCACCTCTATTCCCTTTTTTGTTACCAGATCCAATAGTGGGTCTTAACCTATCCAAAAGAGTAAGACATGAAATAAAGATTTGTGTATTTCAAGACGCTTTATTACAGAGGCAATCCAGGGCAATTGCCTGGGGAGAATGAAAAGGGAGACTGATGGAGTAATGCATATATAATGACCTTCAGCTTCAGTGGTGATAATAAAGAAAAGAGAGACAGTCTATGCTGCTTCATCACCACCATCTTTGAATGGCCCTGAAGCTGGATGAGAAGCAAGAACATCTCCCACGTAAGGAGGAAAATCCTAACTGGTAGCAATAAGAATTAAAAGCCCGGGCTTCCCTGGTGGCGCAGTAGTTGAGAGTCCGCCTGCCGATGCAGGGGATGCAGGTTCGTGCCCCGGTCCAGGAGGATCCCGCATGCTGCAGAGCGGCTGGGCCCGTGAGCCATGGCTGCTGGGCCTGCGCGTCTGGAGCCTATGCTCCGCAACGGGAGGCCACAGCGGTGAGAGGCCCGCATACCGCAAAAAAAAAAAAAAAAAAAAAAAGCTATTTAAAAGCCCTAGGAAGACAGGGTCCCTGAGGCTTCAACTATAAACATTTTTTCTGAATGAAGTACACATACACCTCAGAGCCAAACACAGCCACACTCATGCACACACAACATACACAAACATATAATCAAATACACACTTACAAACATATGTATATCAAAGGCAGCCAAGTATTAAACATGTTTACTTTTTACTGACTGCTTTTCTGAGTAACTGTAGTCTGAAGTACTTAAAATAATAAAAGAATGTCAAATAAGAATTTCTCCCTGTAAACTGGAAGATTTAGGCATCTTAATCTTTAATTAAATTTTATTTATTTTCTGAATAGGTAATAGAAGCATGAGATTCAAAATTCAAAAGATTAGAAGATAAAAAGTCATCCTCATATTTTTATGTCTCAACTGTGCACTCACCAAAAACAACCACTGTTATCAGTTTCTTGCTTGTCAGAATTATATTTTTAGATGTACCATTTGGAATGTAGAATCCCAAGCAATCATTCCTCTTGGATTCTAAATACATCACGAGGAGAAATAACAGATCTAATCACCAAGAACTGTCCTTCCAGAATTCCCAGTACCTACCCAATAAAGGATATGTTCTCAAACATGAAAGCTTTGAGCTTATTTCTAATGCTTTTCTGTTTAACCATACTTTATCTGTCACCAAGTCTTACTGATTATTCTTCTGTTGCATAACACAATGGCTATTCTACCTCTATTCCTATAAGCATCACCCTAATTCAAATCTTTATCACCTTCACCTTAACACTGTGGTCTCCCGGCTAGCTTTCCAGTCTCTTACTGAAATCCATCTTGCCAGATTTACCTTCTTAGAAACGGTTTTCAGCACTCCACCCCCTTTTTAATAAACCTCAGGGGCTCTCTAGTAACAGATCATGTTAAATCATCTTAGAATAGCATTTAATAAAATCCTCAGTCGGGCTTCCCTGGTGGCACAGTGGATAAGAATCTGCCTGCCAATGCAGCAGACACAGGTTCAATCTCTGGTCTGGGAAGATCCCACATGCTGTGGAGCAACTGAGCCCATGCACCACAACTACTGAGCCTGCGTGCCATAACTACTGAAGTCCGCACGCTTAGAGCCCACGCACTGCAACGATGAGAAGCCCCACTCGCCGCAACTAAGACCCAATGCAGCCAAAACAAAATAAATAAATTTATACATATAAAAAAAAATCCTCAGTCAACACGTCTTAGATAATCTTTAAGGCAGCAACTCTCACCATTTCCTAATATAGTTGCTTTCACTCCAATCAATTTCCTTTTCTTCCTTATTTTTCATTTCAGACTTTTATTATCAAATATATTATTCAGCACTAAAAAGAAATGATCTATCAAGCCATGAAAAGACACAGAGGAATCTTAAATGCAGTTTACTAAGGGAAAGAGGCAATCTGAAAAGGCTACATACTATGTGATTCCAACTACATCACATTCTGGAAAAGACACAACTATGGAGACAGTAAACAGATCAGCGGTTGCCAGGAGTTGGGGGGATGAAGAGTCAGAGTACAGAGGATGTTTAGGGCACTGGAAATACTCCATATGATACTATAATGATGGATATATATCATTATACATTTTTCAAAACCCACAGAATGTACACCAAGAATGAACTATGGAATTTGATAATGATGTGTCAATGTAAGTTCATCCATTGTAACAAATGTGCCACTCTGGTGGCAGATGCTGATTAAGGGGGAGGCTATGCATGTGTGGGGCAAGGAATATATGAAATCTATATCTTTGTCTCAATTCTGCAGTGAATCTAAACTGCTCTAAAAAATTAAGTCTTTAAAAATATAGATTTAGATATTACAAATACAGAAAACTACATACAGAAATTATAGCAAGGGCTTCCCTGGTGGCACAGTGGTTAAGAATCCGCCTGCCAATGCAAAGGACCCGGGTTAGAGCCCTGGTCCGGGAAGATCCCACATGCCTTGGAGCAACTAAGCCCGTGCGCCACAACTACTGAGCCTGTGCTCTAGAGCCCGTGCTCCACAACAAGAGAAGCCACCACAAGGAGAAGCCCACGCACCACAATGAAGAGTAGGCCCTGCTCGCCGCAACTAGGGAAGCCCACATGCAGCAACGAAAAAGCAACGCGCTCAAAAATAAATAAATAAATAAATGTAAAAAAAAAAAGAAATTATAGCTAAATGAACTTGGAACTACCATGCAGATCAGGAAACAAAACCAGGTCTGCCACTACAGAAGCCATCCATGTACCCACTACCAATCACAACACCCTCCAGCCATCCTCCCTACTCCCCCAGCCTAACCAAGAGAAACACCATTCTGGTTTTTGTGGTAATCACTTCCTTACTTTCATTTATGGCTTTATATATACCTAAATGCTGTAGCTTAATTTTGCCCTTTTTATTTTTATTTTTTTAACTTTATTTTTTGCCTTCCTTGGGTCTTCATTGCTGCGTGCAGGCTTTCTCTAGCTGTAGCAAGCAGGGGTTACTCTTCGTTGCAGTGCACAGGCTTCTCATTGTGGTGGCTTCTCTTGCTGCAGAGCGTGGGCTCTACACGCACAGGCTTCAGTAGCTGCAGCACATGGGCTTCAGTAGTGGTGGCATGTGGGCTCAGTAGCTGTGGCACACGGGCTCAGTAGTTGTGGCTAGTGGGCTCTACAGCGCAGGCTTAGTAGTTGTGGTACACAGGCTTAGTTGCTCTGTGGCATGTGGGATCTTCCCAGACCAGGGATTGAACCTGTGTCCCCTGCATTGGCAGGCAGATTCTTAACCACTGCACCACCAGGAAAGTCCTAATTTTGCCCTTTTTAAACCTAAATGGGTTCCTTTAGCATCTCTTTTTTTTCCTTTGCAATCTGTTGAATATACGGGATCATCTATCTTACACAGTTTCCCACAGACTGGTTTTAGTTGATTGCCTTCCCCTAGTTTAACAAGTCCCTCTGTCTTCTACATTCCTTATACCTTAGTAGATGGATGTAGGCAGCTTCATCAGATACAGGTTTAATATTCTGGGCAAATTTATTCATTAGGTAGTAGTGTATTTATAACATATGTATGATTCTCTGTGTTGTTAGCAGCCACTGATAATGTCAAAATCTATTACAGGTGCTTCCCTGGTGGCGCAGTGGTTAAGAATCCGTCTGCCAATGCAGAGGATACGGGTTCGAGCCCTGGTCCAGGAAGATCCCACATGCCACGGAGCAACTAAGCCTGTGTGCCACAACTACTGAGCCTGCGCTCTAGAGCCTGCGCACCACAACTACTGAAGCCCGTGCACCACAACTACTAAAGCTCGCGTGCCTAGAGCCTGTGCTCTGCAATGAGAGAGGCCACTGCAACAAGAAGCCCGCGCACTGCAACAAAGAGTAGCCCCTACTCGCTGCAACTAGAGAAAGCTCACGGGCTGCAACGAAGACCCAACACAGCCAAAAATAATAAATAAATAAAATAAATAAATTTGTTAAAAAAAAAAGTGGCTTTCCCAGAGCAGAAACAAAAGCTGCTATGCCCCCTAAACGCTAGCCCCCAAGCTAGCCCAGCATCACTTCCACCAGCAGGGGTTCTCTGGTTTTGCTATCTTAGTTGCTCTATATGTTTTCGCAGTGTTTAGGAACAATGGCAACTTATGCTGGTGTTGTTATCTTTCTTCTTCCTTCCTTCCTAATATATTCACTTGTTTGGTGGATAATTATACAGCCAGTAAACTAAATCATCATCCCATAGAACAATGTAGATAAAATTATTTGATATCGTAACGACTGAAAACTAAAAAGGACCCTACAAAAGTATACAATGAAAACCACATACATGTAAAACACAAACATAAAAAAAGAGAAAAGGTTTTATGAACCATTTCTTCCTTCCTCTTTCCAACATTCTCTCAAACTTTCTTACTTATATAGTTTCAGTTAAAAAACTAAATTAAAAACTTCAAATTGAAGAGGGCAGACAGCAGAAGCAAGAAAAACTACAATCCTGCAGCCTGTGGAACAATAACCACATTCAAAGAAAGACAGACAAGATGAAAAGGCAGAGGGCTATGTACCAGATGAAGGAACAAGATAAAACCCCAGAAAAACACCTAATGAAGTGGAGATAGGCAACCTTCCAGAGAAAGAATTCAGAATAATGATAGTGAAGATGATCCAGGACCTCGGGAAAAGAATGGAGGCAAGGTCGAGAAGATGCAAGAAATGTTTAACAAAGACCTAGAAGAATTAAAGAACAAACAGAGATGAACAATACAATAACTGAAATGAAAAATACACTAAAAGGAATCAATAGCAGAATAACTGAGGCAGAAGAACAGATAAGTGACCTGTAAGATAGAATGGTGGAATTAACTGCTGCAGAACAGAATAAAGAAAAAAGAATGAAAAGAAATGAAGACAGCCTTAGAGATCTCTGGGACAACATTAAATGCAACAACATTCGCATTATAGGGGACCCAGAAGGAGAAGAGAGAGAGAAAAGACCCGAGAAAATATTTGGAGAGATTATAGTCAAAAACTTCCCAAACATGGGAAAGGAAATAGCCACCCAAGTCCAGGAAACACAGAGAGTCCCATACAGGAGAAACACGCCAAGACACATAGTAATCAAATTGGCAAAAATTAAAGACAAAGAAAAATTATTGAAAGCAGCAAGAGAAAAACAACAAATAACATACAAGGGAACTCCCATAAGGTTAACAGCTGATTTCTCAGCAGAAACTCTACAAGCCAGAAGGGAGTGGCATGATATACTTAAAGTGATGAAAGGGAAGAACCTCCAACCAAGATTACTCTACCCAGCAAGGATCTCATTCAGATATGATGGAGAAATCAAAAGCTTTACAGACGAGCAAAAGCTAAGAGAATTCAGCACCACCAAACCAGCTCTACAAAAAATGCTAAAGGAACTTTTCTAAGTGGGAAACACAAGAGAAGAAAAGGATCTACAAAAACAAACCCCAAACAATTAAGAAAATGGTAATAGGAACATACATATCGATAATTACCTTAAACATGAATGGATTAAATGCTCCAACCAAAAGACACAGGCTTGTTGAATGGATACAAAAACAAGACCCATATATATGCTATCTACAAGAGACCCACTTCAGACCTAGGGACACGTACAGACTGAAAGTGAGGGGAGGGTAAAAGATATTCCTTGCAAATGGAAATCAAAAGAAAGCTGGAATAGCAGTACTCTATGAGATAAAACAGACTTTAAAATAAAGAATGTCACAAGAGACAAGGAAGGACACTACATAATGACCAACGGATCAATCCAAGAAGAAGATATAACAATTATAAATATATATGCACCCAACATACTAGTACCTCAATACATAAGGCAACTGCTAACAGCTATAAAAGAGGAAATCGACAGTAACACAGTAATAGTAGGGGACCTTAACACCTCACTTACACCAATGGACAGATCATGCAGACAGAAAATTAATAAGGAAACACAAGCTTTAAATGACACAATAGAACAGATAGATTTAATTGATATTTATAGGACATTCCAAACAAAACAGCAGATTACACTTTCTGCTCAAGTGTGCATGGAACATTCTCTAGGATAGATCACATCATGGGTCACAAATCAAGCCTCAGTAAATTTAAGAAAACTGAAATCATATCAAGCATCTTTTCTAACCACAATGCTATGAGATTAGAAATCAATTACAGGGGAAAAAATGTAAAAAACACAAACACATGAGGCTAAAAAATACGTTACTAAATAACCAAGAGGTCACTGAAGAAATCAAAGAGAAAATGAAAAAATACCTAGAGATAAATGACAATTAAAACACAATGATCCAAAACCTATGGGATGCAGCAAAAGCAGTTCTAAGAGGGAAGTTTACAGCTATACAAGCCGACCTCAAGGAACAACAAAAATCTCAAATAAACAATCTAACCCTACACCTAAAGGAACTAGAGAAAGAAGAACAAACAAAACCCAAAGCGAGCTGAAGGAAAGAAATCATAAAGATCAGAGCAGGAATAAATGAAATAGAAACAAAGAAAACAATAGCAAAGATCAATAAAACTAAAACCTGGTTCTTTGAGAAGATAAACAAAATTGATAAACCGTTAGCCAGACTCATCAAGAAAAAGAGGGAGAGGACTCAAATCAATAAAATTAGAAATGAAAAAGGAGAAGTTACAACAGACACCACAAAAATACAAAGCATCCTAAGAGACTACTACAAGCAACTCTATGCCAATAAAATGGACAACCTGGAAGAAATGGACAAACCCTTAGGAAGGTATAACCTTCCAAGACTGAACCAGGAAGAAATAGAAAATATGAACAGACCAATCACAAGTAAGGAAAATGAAACTGTGATTAAAAATCTTCCAGCAAACAAAAGTCCAGGACCAGATGGCTTCACAGGTGAATTCTATCAAACATTTAGAGAAGAGCTAACACCCATCCTTCTCAAACTCTTCCAAAAAATTGCAGAGGAAGGAACACTCCCAAACTCATTCTATGAGGCCACCATCACCCTCATACCAAAACCAGACAAAGATACTACAAAAAAAGAAAATTACACACCAATATCACTGATGAATATAGATGCAAAAATCCTCAACAAAATATTAGCAAATAGAATCCAACAACACATTAAAAGAATCATACACCATGATCAAGTGGATTTATCCCAGGGATGCAAGGATTCTTCAATATAGGCAAATCAATCAATGTGATACACCATACTAACAAACTGAAGAAGAAAAACCATATGATCATCTCAATAGATGCAGAAAAAGCTTTTGACAAAATTCAACACTCATTTATGATAAACACTCTCCAGAAAGTGGGCATAGAGGGAACCTACCTCAACATAATAAAGGCCATATACGACAAACCCACAGCAAACATCATTCTCAATGGTGAAAAACTAAAAGCATTTCTTCTAAGATCAGGAACAAGACAAGGATGTCCACTCTCACCACTAGTATTCAACACAGTTTTGGAAGTCCGAGCCATGGCAATCAGAGAAGAAAAAGAAATAAAAGGAATCCAAATCCGAAAAGAAGAAGTAAAACTGTCACTGTTTGCAGATGACATGATACTATACATGGAGAATCCTAAAGATGCCACCAGAAAATTACTGGAGCTAATCAATGAATCTGGTGAAGTTGCAGGATACAAAATTAATGCACAGAAATCTCGTGCATTCCTATACACTAATGCTGATAAGTCTGAAAGAGAAATTAAGGAAACACTCCCATTTACCACTGCAACAAAAAGAATAAAATACCTAGGAATAAACCTACAGAGGGAGACAAGAGACCTGTGTGCAGAAAACTATAAGACACTGATGAAATAAGTTAAAGATGATACCAACAGATGGAGAGATATACCATGTTCTTGGATTGGAAGAATCAATATTGTGAAAATCACTATACTATCCAAAGCAATCTACAGATTCAATGCAATCCCTATCAACCTATCAATGGCATTTTTTTACAGGACTAGAGCAAAAAAAAACCTTAAAATTTGTATGGAGACACAAAAGACCCCGAATAGCCAAAGCAGTCTTGAGGGAAAAAAGTAGAGCTGGAGGAATCAGACCCCCTGACTTCAGACTACACTACAAAGCTACAGTCATCAAGACAATATGGTATTGGCACAAAAACAGAAATATAGATCAATGGAACAAGATAGAAAGCCCAGAGATAAACCCACGCACCTATGGTCAACTAGTCTATGACAAAGGAGGCAAGGATATACAATGGAGAAAAGACAGTCTCTTCAATACGTGGTGCTGGGAAAACTGGACAGCTACATATAAAAGAATGAAATTAGAACATTCCCTAACACCATACACAAAAATAAACTCAAAACGGATTAAAGACCTAAATGTAAGGCCAGACACTATAAAACTTTTAGAGGAAAACATAGGAAGAACCCTCTTTGACATAAATCACAGCAAGATCTTTTTTGATCCACCTCCTAGAGTAATGGAAATAAAAACAAAAATAAACAAATGGGACCTAATGAAACTTAAAAGCTTTTGCCCAGCAAAGGAAACCATAAACAAGACCAAAAGACAACGCTCAGAATGGGAGAAAATATTTGCTAATGAATCAACAAAGGATTAATCTCCAAAATATATAAACATCTCATGCAGCTCAATATTAAAAAAACAAACAACCCAATCCAAAAATGGGCAGAAGAGTTAAATAGACATTTCTGCAACGAAGACATACAGATGGCCAAGAAGCACATGAAAAGCTGCTCAACATCAACTAATTATCAGAGAAATGCAAATCAAAACTACAATGAGGTATCACCTCACACCAGTCAGAATCGGCATCACCAGAAAATCTGCAAACAACAAATGCTGGAGAGGGTGTGGAAAAAAGGGAACCCTCTTGCACTGTTGGTGGGAATGTAAATTGACACAGCCACTATGGAGAACAGTATGGAGGTTCCTTTAAAAACTAAAAACAGGCCTTCTCTAGTGGCACAGTGGTTGAGAGTCCGCCTGCCGATGCAGGGGACACGGGTTCGTGCCCCGGTCCGGGAAGATCCCACATGCCGCGGAGCGGCTGGGCCCGTGAGCCATGGCCACTGAGCTTACGCGTCCGGAGCCTGTGCTCCGCAACGGGAGAGGCCACAACAGTGAGAGGCCCACGTACTGCAAAAAAAAAAAA
The DNA here is from genome assembly GCF_039906515.1 of Pseudorca crassidens. Classification (NCBI taxonomy): domain Eukaryota; kingdom Metazoa; phylum Chordata; class Mammalia; order Artiodactyla; family Delphinidae; genus Pseudorca; species Pseudorca crassidens. The sequence continues at coordinate 17,757,600 of NC_090303.1, read as the reverse complement.
AAAAAAAAAAAAACTAAAAACAGAACTACCATACGACCCAGCAATCCCACTACTGGGCATATACCCAGAGAAAACCATAATTCAAAAAGACACATGCACCCCAATGTTCACTGCAGCACTATTTACAATAGTCAGGTCATGGAAGCAACCTAAATGCCCATCAACAGATGAATGGATAAAGAAGACATGGTACATATATACAATGGGATATTACTCAGCCATAAAAAGGAACGAAATTCGGTCATTTGTTGAGACGTGGATGGATCGAGACACTGTCATACAGAGTGAAGTAAGTCAGAAAGATAAAAACAAAACAAATATCATATATTAACGCATATACGTGGAACCTAGAAAATGGTACAGATGAACTGGTTTGCAGGGCATAAGTTGAGACACAGATGTAGAGAACAAACGTATGGACACCAAGGGGGAAACATGGCAGGGGGTGGGGTGGTGGTGTGATGTATTGGAAGATTGGGATTGGCATGTATACACCGATGTGTATAAAATGGATAACTAATAAGGACCTGCTGCTGTACAATAAATAAAATAAAATTCAAAAAAAAACACTTCAAATTGAAAAGTTAATACGTGTGTGACTTAAAAAATTAAAAAGTGAAATGACAAAAAATGCAAAAAATTAAAGATAAAAAACTTATATGTACATATGTGAATTATACCTCAATAAAGCTGTTATATTTTTGAAAACATGATTAGAAGTGTTAAAAACTCATAAGATTTGAAAGTTTAAAAACTCATTTTCTTATATAATGTTGAAGTTAAAAAAATTTAAATATTCTATGTAAGGGATAATAAGCTCTTAAAAATTTCTTTCTGAAAAACTCTGAGGCAGTTCATAAGCAAACAATGTTACTAAAAAGAGCTAAGATAGAGATGATTCTTGGGGTGATAATTAAATTCAACTCCTGTATTCATGTATATAGATGAAGTCAGAAGCTTCTGCTCAAAGAAAGAAAAGGCTTTCTGCACAGAGAGTGAAATGGGGATAAAAAGCAAAAGAAATTAAATGTAGAAGTACTTTCTTCTAATTGAGGGTACAATCATAGGGATTTTACGTTCAAGGCAAAAACAACTTCATAGTTATTTCTTTCTTGCTTTCTTATACAACATGCATTTAAATGAAGATCTCAAAGAATAAAAAGATTAAACAGAAACATTAAAGTTTCCCCAAAGTTTAAAATGGAAATGTCTAGTCAAAGTGAACAGAATAAAAATGGTTAAAACATAAATAAACTTCCAAAGAGCCCTTAGACTTCAAAGCAGTTTGAATGGCAACAAATTTCTAAGATGAACTTCCTTCCTAAAGGTAAGACTGCATGTGAGTCAATTCAGGAAAAAATTAAATACTGGAAATAAAGATATCAAACTGTACCTCGACATTTTTCTTTTTCTTTTCTCTCCCTTCCTTTATAATAATTTGACCAAAGTTATTCAACCTAGTTGCACCTATACAGTAGTGTAATATTTTTTACAATAAGAGTATAGAAAATTAGGGCTAATATTAGGGCTAAAATTAATAATATTTAACAATAATAATAAATATTTATTATTATCCAGTCCAAACTTTCACTGTAAAAAGATACTAAACCACCATGACCGCGACAATAAAAATGGTAATTATGTAAAGTGAAATATGTGTTACTAACCTCACTGTGGTAATCATTTCACAGTATATACATGTACCAAATTATCACATTATACATCTTAAATGTACACGTAATATGTCAATTATATCTCAAAGCCGGAAAAAAAGATAACTAAAGTTTGTTCATGACCATGCAGCTAGAGGGATGAAGAGTGAAGTCAGGTCTCATTAACTCCTAGTCCAGTGCTTTCATCTGTGCTTCATCAACCTAGATTTGATTTTAATTTTTCTACCTACAAGCAAGTTTCTGAAAAACAGAAACTGTATCTTCTACTTTTTTACGAATCAAAAGCACAGAATACTAAATTTAAAGAAAGAAATTGTTTTATCTTAACACTGCTGCATAATGGCTATATGAACTTCAGCAAGCAACTCTTAGAACCTCAGTTTACTCACGCATAAACGTGATGAGATATGTAACTTCTAAACATAATTATTGAATTAGAATTCTTGAAATTTTCCATACATTTTAAAGTCCCAAATACACATGAAAAAAAATTTTATCTTGACTACATACCTAGCTAGGTGGTAAAAATAAATAAGATTCTTAAAACTTACTGTCAAAAGATTGTAGTAAACAAAGGCGAAAAAAAGAAGTGCATGATTCTGACATGTTTAAGATATGGAGTTGAACGCAAAGAAATGAACTTAAATTAAATGTTTAATTTAACAAATTAAATTTTAATTTATTGCTTAAAATTAAGCAATAATCTATAATCAAAACATCGTGTGAAGCACATGAATACTAATACTCCTGAACAGTTCTGTAACAGTCCTATGTCTTCATATACAAAAATATTTTAAAGTTTATTAAACTAAAAGTTAATTTCCATGTATGTCCAAAAGACCAAAATGTTTATAAAATTTCATTTTATTAGAGAGAAGTCTGTAAAGAAGATATAAGCAGCATAATCACTTTTCTTAGTTAATACCATCCTTACATATTAGTGTATTCTTTCGTAAGAAAAACAATGCCAGGGGCTTCCCTGGTGATGCAGTGGTTGAGAATCTGCCTGCCAATGAAGGGGACACGGGTTCGAGCCCTGGTCCGGGAAGATCCCACATGCCGCAGAGCAACTGGGCCCATGAGCCACAACTACTGAGCCTGCGCGTCTGGAGCTTGTGCTCTGCAACGAGAGGCCGCGACAGTGAGAGGCCTGCACACCGCGATGAAGAGTGGCCCCTGCTTGCCACAACTTGAGAAAGCCCTCGCACAGAAACGAAGACCCAACACAGCCAAAAATAAATTAATTAATTTAAAAAATAATAATAATAAAAATAAATAAAAGTCAAAATACTGGGGGCGACGAGGGGAAGATGGCGGAAGAGTAAGACACGGAGATCACCTTCCTCCCCACAGATACACCAGAAATACATCTACACGTTGAACAACTCCTACAGAACACCTACTAAACGCTGGCATAAGACCTCAGACATCCCAAAAAGCAAGAAAGTCCCCACGTACCTGGGTAGGGCAAAAGAAAAAAGAATAAACAAAGAGCAAAGGATAGGGACGGTACCTGCACCAGTGGGAGGGAGCTGTTAAGGAGGAAAGGTTTCCACACACTAGGAAGCCCCTTCGCGGGCAGAGACTGTGGGTGGCAGATGGGGAAAGCTTTGGAGCCGCGGAGGAGAGCACAGCAACAGGGGTGCGGAGTGCAAAGCGGAGAGATTCCTGCACAGAGGATCGGTGCTTGTCTGCTCACCCGCCGGGGCAGGCGGGGCTGGGAGCTGAGGCTCGGGCTTCAGTCGGAGCGCCAGGAGAGGACTGGGGTTGGCGGCGTGAACACAGCCTGCAGGGGACTAGTGCACCACGGCTAGCGGGGAGGGTGTCCGGGAAAAGTCTGGACGTGCCAAAGAGGCAAGAAACTTTTTCTTCCCTCTTTGTTTCCTGGTGCGCGAGGAGAGGGGATTAAGAGCGCTGCTTAAAGGAGCTCCAGAAACGGGCGCAAGCCGGGGCTAAAAGCACAGACCCTGGAGACGGGCATGAGACGCTAAGGCTGCTGCTGCCGCCACCAAGAAGCCTGTGTGCAAGCACAGGTCACTATCCACACCCATCTTCCGGGGAGCCTGTGCAGCCCACCACTGCCAGGGTCCCGGGATCCAGGGACAACTTCCCCGGGAGAACGCACGGTGCGCCTCAGGCTGGTGCAACGTCACGCCGGCCTCTGCCATCGCAGGCTCGCCCCACACTCCGTACCCCTCCCTCCCCCTGTCCTGAGTGAGCCAGAGTGCCCTAAGCAGCTGCTTCTTTAACCCCGTCCTATCTGAGCGAAGAACAAAGGCCCTCTAGCGACCTACATGCAGAGGTGGGGCCAAATCCAAAGCTGAGCCCCTGGAGCTGTGAGAACAAAGAAGAGAAAGGGAAATCTCTCCCAGCTGCCTCAGAAGCAGCGGATTAAAGCTCCACAAACGTGCTTCCCTGGTGGCGCAGTGGTTGAGAGTCCACCTGCCGATGCAGGGGACACGGGTTCATGCCCCAGTCCGGGAAGATCTCACATGCCGCGGAGCAGTTAGGCCCGTGAGCTGTGGCCGCTGAGCCTGCGCATCCGGAGCCTGTGCTCCGCAATGGGAGAGGCCACAACAGTGAGAGGCCCATGTACCGCAAAAAAAAAAAAAAAAAATTCCACAATCAACTTAATGTACCCTGCATCTGTGAAATACATGAATAGACAACGAACTATCCCAAATTGAGGAGGTAGACTTTGAGAGCAAGATTTATGATTTTCCCCTTTTCCTTTTAGTGAGTGTGTATGTATGTATGCTTCTGTGTGAGACTCTGTCTGTATAGCTTTGCTTCCGCCATTTGTCCTAGGGTTCTACCTGTCCGTTTTCTTTTTTTTCTTTAAAAAAAACTTTTTTTCTTAATTATTTTTTATTTTAATAACTTTATTTTACTTATCTTACTTTATTTTACGTTCTTTCGTTCCTTCCTTCCCTCCTTTCTTCCTTCCTCCCTCCCTCCCTGCTTGCTTCCTTCCTGAATTCCTTCCTTCCTTCCTTCCTTCCTTTCTTCTTTCTTTCTTTCAACGTTTTCTCCCTTTTATTCTGAGCCGTGTGGATGAAAGGCTCTTGATGCTGCAGCCAGGAGTCAGTGCTGTGCCTCTGAGGTGGGAGAGCCAACTTCAGGACACTGGTACACAAGAGACCTCCCAGCTCCACATAATATCAAACAGTGAAAATCTCCCAGAGATCTCCACCTCAATACCAGCAACCAGCTTCACTCAACGACCAGCAAGCTACAGTGCTGGACATCCTATGCCAAACAACTAGCAACACAGGAACACAAACCCACACATTAGCAGAGAGGCTGCCTAAAATCATAATAAGTCCACAGACACCTCAAAAGACACAACCAGACGTGGACCTGCCCACCAGAAAGACAAGATCCAGCCTCATCCACCAGAACACAGGCACTAGTCCCCTCCACCAGGAAGCCTACACAACCCACTGAACCAACTTTAGCCACTGGGGACAGACACCAAAAACAACGGGAACTACGAACTTGCAGCCAGCAAAAAGGAGACCCCAAACACAGTAAGATAAGCAAAATGAGAAGACAGAAAAACACACCGCAGATGAAGGAGCAAGATAAAAACCCACCAGACCTAACAAATGAAGAGGAAACAGGCAGTCTACCTGAAAAAGAATTCAGAATAATGATAGTAAAGATGATCCAAAATCCTGGAAATAGACAAAATGCAAGAAACATTTAACAAGGACCTAGAAGAACTAGAGATGAAACAAGCAACGATGAACAACACAATAAATGAAATTAAAAATACTCTAGATGGGATCAATAGCAGAATAACTGAGGCAGAAGAATGGATAAGTGACCTGGAAGATAAAATAGTGCAAATAACTACTGCAGAGCAGAATAAAGAAAAAAGAATGAAAAGAACTGAGGACAGTCTCAGAGACCTCTGGGACAACATTAAATGCACCAACATTTTAATTATAGGGGTTCCAGAAGAAGAAGAGAAAAAGAAAGGGACTGAGAAAATAATTGAAGAGATTATAGTTGAAAAGATCCCTAATATGAGAAAGGAAATAGTTAATCAAGTCCAGGAAGCACAGAGTCCCATACAGGAAAAATCCAAGGAGAAATACGCCAAGACACATATTAATCAAACTGTCAAAAATTAAATACAAAGAAAACATATTAAAAGCAGCAAGGGAACAACAACAAATAACACACAAGGGAATCCCCATAAGGTTAACAGCTGATCTTTCAGCAGAAACTCTGAAAGCCAGAAGGGACAAGCAGGACATATTTAAAGTGATGAAGGAGAAAAACCTGCAACCAAGATTACTCTACCCAGCAAGGATCTCATTCAGATTTGATGGAGAAATTAAAACCTTTACAGACAAGCAAAAGCTGAGAGTGTTCAGCACCACCAAACCAGCTTTACAACAAATGCTAAAGGAACTTCTCTAGACAAGAAACACAAGAGAAGGAAAACACCTACAATAACGGACCCAAAACAATTAAGAAAATGGGAATAGGAACATACATATTGATAATTACCTTAAATGTAAATGGACTAAATGCTCCCACCAAAAGACGCAGATTGGCTGAATGGATACAAAAACAAGACCCATATATATGCTGTCTACAAGAGACCCACTTCAGACCTAGGGACACATACAGACTGAAAGTAAAGGGATGGAAAAAGATATTCCATGCAAATGGAAACCAAAAGAAAGCTGGAGTGGCAATTCTCATATCAGACAAAATAGATTTTTAACTAAAGACTATTAGAAGAGACAAAGAAGGACACTACATAATGATCAAGGGATCGATCCAAGAAGAAGATATAACAATTGTAAATATTTATGCACCCAACATAGGAGCACCTCAATACATAAGGCAAATACTAACAGCCATAAAAGGGGAAATCGACAGAAACACATTCATAGTAGGGGACTTTAACACCCCACTTTCACCAATGAACAGATCATACAAAATGAAAATAAATAAGGAAACACACGCTTTAAATGATACATTAAACAAGATGGACTTCATTGATATTTACAGGACATTCGATCCAAAAACAACAGAATACACATTCTTCTCAAGTGCTCATGGAACATTCTCCAGGATAGATCATATCTTGGGTCACAAACCAAGCCTTGGTAAATTTAAGAATACTGAAATTGTATCAAGTATCTTTTCCAACCACAACACTATGAGACTAGATATCAATTACAGGAAAAGATCTGTAAAAAATACAAACACATGGAGGCTAAACAATACACTACTTAATAACGAAGTGATCACTGAAGAAATCAAAGAGGAAATTAAAAAGTACCTAGAAACAAATGACAATGGAGACATGACAACCCAAAACCTATGGGATGCAGCAAAAGCAGTTCTAAGAGGGAAGTTTAGAGCAATACAACCCTACCTTAAGAAACAGGAAACATCTCGAATAAACAACCTACACTTGCACCTAAAGCAATTAGAGAAAGAAGAACAAAAAACCCCCAAAGTTAGCAGAAGGAAAGAAATCATAAAAATCAGATCAGAAATAAATGAAAAAGAAATGAAGGAAACGATAGCAAAGATCAATAAAACTAAAAGCTGGTTCTTTGAGAAGATAAACAAAATTGATAAACCACTAGCCAGACTCATCAAGAAAAAAAGGGAGAAGACTCAAATCAATAGAATTAGAAATGAAAAAGAAGTAACAACTGACATTGCAGAAATACAAAAGATCATGAGAGATTACTACAAGCAACTCTATGCCAATAAAATGGACAACCTGGAAGAAATGGACAAATTCTTAGAAATGCACAACCTGCCAAGACTGAATCAGGAAGAAATAGAAAATATGAACAGACCAATCACAAGCACTGAAATTGAAACTGTAATTAAAAATCTTCCAACAAACAAAAGCCCAGGACCAGATGGCTTCACAGGCGAATTCTATCAAACATTTAGAGAAGGGCTAACACCTATCCTTCTCAAACTCTTCCAAAATATAGCAGAGGGAAGAACACTCCCAAACTCATTCTACGAGGCCACCATCACCTTGATACCAAAACCAGACAAGGATGTCACAAAGAAAGAAAACTACAGGCCAGTATCACTGATGAACATAGATGCAAAAATCCTCAACAAAATACTAGCAAACAGAATCCAACAGCACATTAAAAGGATCATACACCATGATCAAGTGGGGTTTAATCCAGGAATGCAAGGATTCTTCAGTACACGCAAATCAATCAGTGTGATAAACCATATTAACAAACTGAAGGAGAAAAACCAAATGATCATCTCAATAGATGCAGAGAAAGCTTTCAACAAAATTCAACACCCATTTATGATAAAAACCCTGCAGAAAGTAGGCACAGAGGGAACTTTTCTCAACATAATAAAGGCCATATATGACAAACCCACAGCAAACATCATTCTCAATGGTGAAAAACTGAAAGCATTTCCGCTAAGATCAGGAACAAGACAAGGTTGTCCACTCGCACCACTCTTACACAACATAGTTTTGGAAGTTTTAGCCACAGCAATCAGAGAAGAAAAGGAAATAAAGGGAATCCAAATCCGAAAAGAAAAAGTAAAGCTGTCACTGTTTGCAGATGACATAATACTATATATAAAGAATCCTAAAGATGCTACTAGAAAACTACTAGAGCTAATCAATGAATTTGGTAAAGTTGCAGGATACAAACAATGCACAGAAATCTCTGGCATTCCTATACACTAATGATGAAAAATCTGAAAGTGAAATCAAGAAAACACTCCCATTTACCACTGCAACAAAAAGAATAAAATACCCAGGAATAAACCTACCTAAGGAGACCAAGGACCTGTATGCAGAAAATTATAAGACACTGATGAAAGAAATTAAAGATGATACAAATAGATGGAGAGATATACCATGTTCTTGGATTGGAAGAATCAACATTGTGAAAATGACTCTACTACCCAAAGCAATCTACAGATTCAATGCAATCCCTATCAAACTACCAATGGCATTTTTCACAGAACTAGAACAAAAAATTTCACAATTTGTATGGAAACACAAAAGACCCCGAATAGCCAAAGCAATCTTGAGAACGAAAAACGGAGCTGGAGGAATCAGGCTCCCTGACTTCAGACTATACTACAAAGCTACAGTAATCAAGACAGTATGGTATTGGCACAAAAACAGAAATACAGATCAATGGAACAGGATAGAAAACCCAGAGATAAACCCACGCACATATGGTCACCTTATCTTTGATAAAGGAGGCAGGAGTGTACAGTGGAGAAAGGACAGCCTCTTCAATAAGTGGTGTTGGGAAAACTGGACAGGTACATGTAAAATTATGAGATTAGATCACTCCCTAACACCATACACAAAAATAAGCTCAAAATGGATTAAAGACCTAAATGTAAGGCCAGAAACTATCTAACTCTTAGAGGAAAGCATAGGCAGAACACTCTGACATAAATCACAGCAAGATCCTTTTTGACCCACCTCCTAGAGAAATGGAAATAAAAATAAACAAATGGGACCTAATGAAATGTAAAAGTTTTTGCACAGCAAAGGAAACCATAAACAAGATCAATAGACAACCCTCAGAATGGGAGAAAATATTTGCAAATGAAGCAACTGACAAAGGATTAATCTCCAAAATTTATAAGCAGCTCATGCAGCTCAATAACAAAAAAAACAACCCAATCCAAAAATGGGCAGAAGACCTAAATAGACATTTCTCCAAAGAAGATATACAGACTGCCAACAAACACACGAAAGAATCCTCAACATCATTAATCATTAGAGAAATGCAAATCAAAACTACAATGGGATATCATCTCATACCAGTCAGAATGGCCATCATCAAAAAATCTAGAAACAATAAATGCTGGAGAGGGTGTGGAGAAAAGGGAACACTCTTGCACTGCTGGTGGGAATGTGAATTGGTACAGCCACTATGGAGAAGAGTATGGAGGTTCCTTAAAAAACTACAAATAGAACTACCATATGACCCAGCAATCCCACTACTGGGCATATATCCTGAGAAAACCATAATTCAAAAAGAGTCATGTACCAAAATGTTCATTGCAGCTCTATTTACAATAGCCAGGACATGGAAACAACCTAAGTGTCCATCATCGGATGAATGGATAAAGAAGATATGGCACATATATACAATGGAATATTACTCAGCCATAAAAAGAAAGGAAATTGAGCTATTTGTAATGAGGTGGATGGACCTAGAGTCTGTCATACAGAGTGAAGTAAGTCAGAAAGAGAAAGACAAATACCATATGCTAACACATATATACAGAATTTAAGAAAAAAAAATGTCATGAAGAACCTAGGGGTAACACAGGAATAAAGACACAGACCTACTAGAGAATGGACTTGAGGATATGGGGAGGGGGTAGGGTAAGCTGTGACAAAGCGAGAGAGTGGCATGGACATATATACACTACCAAACATAAAATAGATAGCTAGTGGGAAGCAGCCGCATGGCACAGGGAGATCAGCTTGGTGCTTTGTGACCACCTAGAGGGGTGGGATAGGGAGGGTGGGAGGGAGGGAGATGCAAGAGGGAAGAGATATGGGAACATATGTATATGTGTAACTGATTCACTTTGTTATAAAGCCGAAACTAACACACCATTGTAAAGCAATTATACTCCAATAAAGATGTAAAAAATAAAATAAATAAAGGGAATAATTAGATGGCAAAAAAAAGTCAAAATACAGTATAAAAAAGAATTCCAGTTAACTTAAGGCCATGATTTTTAGTACAAAATGAAAAAGTTAATCTCAAAAGCAATATTTAAATCCCAACTTAACTATGGAAGTAATGTTTTAATGTATATTTCAGCATAAAAGTAAAACATTAGCTCTAACGCTCTGAGCAGGACTTGCAGTGCCCACACCCTTTCTTCAGGAAAGTAGCTTGGGCAGCTCCTTATATGTGGTTCATGGTATTTCAGGTCATATGACCTTGTGACCTTAGCCACAGCTGACTAGATCAGAGAAACAATGCCAGCTCAATGCTATGCCACAAAGTCTATCACCAGTGACCTATCACACTGTCTCGTGCAAGAACTGCCCAAAACTGTTACAAACAGACACTGTTCTCTTTAGGAAAGTGGGTGTATAGGATAGAGCAGAAGCCTTGAGACAAAAAAGCCAAGAGTGAAACAAGGAGCAAGTGAAAAGGAGAATGAGGGTTAATCCATAGTGGCAGTAAGAAAAAGTAGCAGACAGAGATGCAGGACCTGAGTTATAGGAAAGGGTGATTGTTAGGATATTATTGTAGGCCAAGCCATATTCCACTGTCCCACGATACCTCTTTGACTGTTAAGACAGGTTCCTATGTATCCTCACTGCCCCACATACCCTTAAGTGGTTATCTCTGAAATAACCTGTATCTCTCATCCTTCTGAAAAAGACTGACATTCAAACTCTTCTCACATGCTATATTTCTCAGATTGTTATAGGAGATATTTATAAGTCCATTAAAATTTTTTAGTATTATATATGTTGAGTCACATATGCTACATATTTTTTAAAAACATTACAACTAAGGCACAGACCAAGGAACAAATTATTTAACTCATTTCTTAAGCATTTAATATGGTACATAACACTACGCTAAGGCTAGACATTCAAATATTAAAATATTATCATAGCCTTCAAGGAGCTTAGTCTTATAGGAGAGTATGAGGAAGGGAAAAATTATGTAGAAAGTATTATAATGGAAACATCTACAGGATATTAAAGAAATGAAAAAATTAAAAAATAAACATTCTGGGACTTCCCGGGCAGTCCAGTGGTTAAAACTCCACGCTTCCCATGCAGGAGGCGCGTGTTTGACCCATGGTCGGGGAACTAAGATCCCACATGCTGCACACTGCGACCAAAAAAATAAAATAAAGTAAATATTCTGCTCTGTCAGAAGGGCAGGAGAGGAATTCACAGACGAGTTGACTAGAATCTGCTGAGTGACTAGAACATTCTGAGTTAGGGAAAAAAATGTGCAAAGGAATGAATGTGAGAATCTCCAGCACACTTAGGAACAGTAAGTAGTTCAGTGTGATTAGTATCCATAATAAATTTTTTTAGAATGACAAAAGGTAAAGTTGATAAAAAGCAAGTAGAGGCAATAACATGAAGGGACTTACATGCCACATTTAGGACTTAAGACTTCATTCTCTTTTGTGTTAAGGAAGTACTGAATAATTTTATCAGGGGAAAAAAATAATCTGATGTTTATTTTATAAAAAAGAGAAGACACGTAAGTTTCTTATTTTTAATAATGGCAGACTAGGACTTCCCTGGTGGTGCAGTGGTTAAGGACCTGCCCGCCAATGCAGGTGACATGGGTTTGAGCCTCAGTCCGGGAGGATCCCACATGTAACGGAGCAACTGGGCCCATGCGCCACAACTACTGAGCCTGTGCTGTAGAGCCCACGAGCCCCAACTACTGAGCCTGCATGCCACAACTACTGAGGCCCGCGCGCCTGGAGCCCGTGCTCCACAACAAGAGAAGCCACCGCAATGAGATGCCCACACACTGCAATGAAGAGTAGCCCCCGCTTGCCACAACTAGAGAAAGCCCATACGCAGCAATGAAGACCCAACGCAGACAAAAAATTAATTAATTAATTAATAATAATAAAATAATGGCAGACTATATTTTTAGCTTACCATTAAGAACTAAAACTGTTGTATAAAATGTAAAAATGTCTCAAAAGCATCAAAGAAATGATAGTATGGATACAAACACCAAGCCAAGAGTAAAGCACAGTGAACCCCAAGAGAAAGGAAGCAAATCCACTTGTAATCTGAGATCACTTGCTAGTCCTGGAAAATTAGATCCTACATTTTGATAGCCTCTGAGACAAAGTGGAGGAGAAGAGTTAAAATTGATTAATTTAATGTTGTTCTTGGACTGGTAACGATTTCTGCTGCCATAGAAAAACAAAACAAATCCTCTCTGAAGGACTGAAATATTCTAAAAAATAACTTTTCAAATAAAATGTCCAACACACAGCAAAAAGTAACCAGGCACCCAGGAAAACTGGACTCCATTAGACAGAACCAGCAAGCACCACCAAGATAAACATACCCACAAAGACTACAAATACTATACCTACCAGAGTAAGGCAACAGAATACTTCAGCAGAATATATTCAAAGAAATCAAAATCAGGGAACAAGAAATAGGTCATATAGCACTTTAGGAAAAGAAACATAGAACTTCTAAAAATAAAACATACAATAACCAAAACTTAGCAAAATAATAATCGACTATTTTAACCACAGGAAGTGGTCAGGAATAAATTAATGAAGTAGATAACCAATCAGAAAAAACTCCAGAGAACAGCAAGGAAAGGAAAAAAAATGTAAAGTAAGGAAAAGAGGGTAAGTGACTTAGATGATAAAGAAAGTTGAGTGTACATTTAATCAGAATCGAAGACAAAGGAGAGAGAGAATGATACATACTTGAAGAAAGCACGGCTCAGAAATGATGAAAGAGATAAATTCACAGATGGAAGAAGAAAAACAAATTGCACATGAAATGAATAAAAAGAAACCATTCTGAAACTGAAGGAAATCAAAGAGAAAAACAAATATCATATGCTAACACATATATATGGAATCTAAAAAAAGAAAAAAAATGGTTTTGAAGAACCTAGGGGCAGTACAGGAATAAAGATGCAGACATAGAGAATGGACATGAGAACACAGTGAGGGGGAAGCATAAGCTGAGACGAAGTAAGAGAGTGGCATTGACATATATACACTACCAAATGTAAAATAGCTAGCTAGTGGGAAGCAGCCACATAGCACAGGGTGATCAGCTCGTGCTTTGTGACCACCTACAGGGGTGGGATAGCAAGGGTGTGAGGGAGATGCAAGAGGGAGGGGATATAGGGATATTATGTATATGTATAGCTGATTCACTTTGTTATACAGCAGCAACTAACACAACAATGTAAAGCAATTATACTCCAATAAAGATGTTAAAATAAGTAAATAAATAATTTTTAAAAAAGAAACCAGAGGAAACCTGCAGATTACCTTCAAAAGACCAGGTCAGAATGACAGCTTCTCAACAACTAAATTGGAAGCCAGAACACAATATGCCAAGTATAGAAAGGAAGGGAGGGAGAGAGGGAATAGACAAATAATTCATTTTAAAAATGAGCAAAAGATATGAATAGACATTTCTCCAGAGAATATATACAAATGGCCGATAGGCACAATAAAAGATGCTCAGTATCATTAGTCATTGGGGAAATTCATATCAAAACAACGAGATAGTACTTCATAACCAATAGGATGGCTATATTAAAAAGAAAACAAGTCTTGGTGAGAAAGAAATTGAAACCCTCATATATAGCTGATAGGAATGTAAAATGGTACAGCTGCTTTGGAAAACAGTTTGGCACTCCTCAAAAAGTTTTTTCCAGCTCTGCTGAAATATAATTGACATAGAACATTGTTTAAGTTTAAGGGTTCATATATTGATTCGATACATCAAAATGTTAAAGAGAGTTAGCATATGACCTAGCATATATATTCTCAGGTATATACCCAAGATAACCAAAAAAAACACGTCACACAAAAACTTGTACACAAATGTTTGTAACAGTTTTTATTCATAATAGCCAGTAAGCGGAAACAAGTATCTATCAACTGATAGGCAAGCAAAATAAATGGATAAACAAAAATGTGGTATATCCGTACAATGGAATATTATTTGGTCATAAAAAGGAATGAAGTACTGACACATGCTACAACATGGATAAACCTTGAAAACATTATGGTAAGTGAAAGAAGCCAGACAAAATAATGCCACACAATGTATGACGCATTTATGTGAAATATCCAGCATAGGCAAATCCACAGACAGACAGCAGATTAGAAAGCTGGGGAGGGGCAAGGGGTAAGGGGGTAGGAGGAGTGATTACTACTGAGCCTAAGGTTTCTTTCTGGAGTAATGAAAATGTTTTGGCATTAGACAGCAGTGATGATTGCACAACCCTGTGAATATAGTAAAAACCACTCAGTCAACACTTAAACGTGTACTTTAAAGTGGTGAATTTTATAGTATGTGACTTATTATTCAATTTTTTTTAATGAAGGCAATTTCTACTTCTAACAATGATGGAGTAATAGGGCAGAATTTACCCTCCCATCTTAAACAACTAGAAAACTGAACAAAATACATGAAATAAAATTTTCAGACAACAGATACTGAAAAATAGCACAGGAGAAAGAAAATAAAGAAAATGAGCTTAACAACTATCCCAATTTACTGCCGGAAGACAATTTTCTAGCTGAAGCAGAGCAAAGGCAAACAGAACATGACAGTCTCTCTGAAGTGTGGAAACAGATCAGATTTCAGGAAAGCCAAAAGGAGCTAGAGTCTATGGGCAGAGAACTGGCCAGGAAGGAGAGGTTGGGGAGATGTGCAGAAAGATGGCCTCAAGTCTCTGGCTAAGTGCCAATTTGTGCATGTGTAAGAGGAAACACAAGGAAAGAAACACTGAAACAATGCACAGAGCTCATAGTGGAAAGACCTAGTAGTAAACATGGCTAAACTACCGCTAGGCTAAAGGATGCTCTGAACCTGCACTAACAAAGATTTAAAACCAATCCTTGGGGACTTCCCTGGTGGTCCAGTGGTTAAGAATCCTCCTTCCAATGCAGGGGACGTGAGTTCGATCCCTTGTCAGGAAACTAAGATCCCACATGCCAGGGGGCAACTAAGCCCGCGTGCCACAACTAGAGAGCCCACGTGCTGCAACTACTGAGCCTATGCATCACAACTAGAGAGAAGCCCGCACACCGCAACAAAAGGTCCCTCATGCTGCAGCAAAGATCCCACATGCCGCAAAGATCCTGAAAGCTGCGACTAAGACCCAATGCAGCTAAATAAATAAATAAATATTTAAAACCAATCCTCAAAAAGATCAGACTAATTTCAAGTAACTTAACTGTGAACAAGAATAAAGTCCAACACCATTTCAAGGAAATTTTTTAAAATCCAGACCCCTGAACACAAAACACACCTTTCCAGTATAAAATCAAAAATTACCAAGCACGAAAAGAAGCATAAAAATAAAACCCATAACAAGAAGAAAGGTCAATTGACAAAAACTGACCCAGAAATAGCAAAGATTAAAATACTAAAACATCTATTATAGCTGGGGTCCCCAGTCCCAGGCCACGGACCGGAACCGGTCTGTGGCCTGTTAGGAACCGGGCCACACAGCAGGAGGTGAGCGGTGGGTGAGTGAGCGAAGCTTCATCTGTACTTACAGCCGCTCCCCATCGCTCACATTGCCACCTGAGCTCCGCCTCCTGTCAGATCAGTGGCAGCATCAGATTCTCATAGGAGCGCAAACCCTGCTGTGAACTGCACATGTGAGGGATCCAGGCTGTGCGCTCCTTATGAGAATCTAATGCCTGATGACCTGTAGTGGAGCTGACGCAGTGATGCTAGCTCTGGGGAGTGGCTGCAAATACAGATTATCATTAACAGAGAGGTTTGACTACACAGAGACCGTAATAAATCAACTGCTTGCAGACTCATATCAAAACTCTACCAGTGAGTGGAAAGTGACAATTAAGCTGCATCTGGTGGCAGGCTTTACAGTGGCAAGTGAGTTGATGTACTTCAATTGTACAACTGCATGTGGTGGCAGGCTTTAAGTCAGAAACTGACACTTATTTCAGTCTGCGCATGGCCTGCCCATTATTTTATTTACCACTTCTGTCCGCACCTCTTTCCTGCACTGTGCACTTCTCTCAGTCACAGTGTGGGTAAGCCCACAAGCTAACCCTAGCCAAAATGAGGAAAAAACAAATGTCACTGGAGAGCTTTTTTGAAAGGGGGTAAAACCCAATGATGAGACAGCAGAAGACTCTAAGAAGAAGCCCTTTACTGGGCTTCCCTGGCGGTCCAGTGGTAAAGAATCCACCTTACAATGCAGGGGACACGGGTTCGATCCCTGGTCGGGGAACTGAGATCCCATATGCTGCAGGGCAACTAAGCCCGCACACTGCAAGTACTGAGCTTGCGCGCCTCAACTAGAGAGCCTATGGGCCGCAAACTACAGAGCCCACACGCCCTGGAGCCTGCGCACCACAGCTAGAGAATAGAAAACCTGCACGCCACAACTAGAGAGAAACCTGTGCACTGCAACAAAGAGCCGGCGCGCTGCAATGAAAGATCCCGCGTACCTCAATGAAGATCCTGCGTGCCGCGACTAAGACCCGACGCAGCCAAAAATAAACTAACTAAATAAATAATAAATAAATAAATCTTTAAGAAAAAGCCCTTTACCATTGGTGAAGAGTTGAGCCTGCCTGCTGCTAAGGACATCTGTCATGAACTTTTAGGAGAGGCTGCAGTTCAAAACGTGGCACGTGTTCCTCTTTTGGCTAGTACCATAACTAGACGAATTGATGAAATAGCAAAGGATACTGAGGCACAATTGTTAGAGGATTAATGAGTCACCATGGTATGCAATCCAGGTTGACGAGTCTGCTGGTGTTGACAACAAGGCAACAATGCTTGTTTTTGTGCGTTATGTCTTTCAGGAGGATGTGCATGAGGTTATGTTATGTGCACTTTTGTTGACAACCAACACAATAGCTGCAGAACTCTTCAAGTCTTTGAATGATTACATATCAGGAAAAGTGAATTGGTCATTTTGTGTCGATATATGCACAGACAGAGCGGCTGCCATGACTGGATGGCTTTCTGGTTTCACTACTTGGGTCAAAGAGGTTGCTTCTGAATGTGAGTCTACACACTGTGTCATCCACAGGGAAATGCTGGCTAGCCGAAAAATGTCACCTGAACTTAACGTTTTGCAGGATGTGATTAAAATTATCAACCACATTAAAGTACATGCCCTTAACTCACGTCTGTTTGTGCAGCTCTGTGAGGAGATGGACACAGAGCACACACGTCTTCTCTTATACACAGAAGTGAGATGGCTTTCTAAAGGTAGATCACTGGCCAGAGTTTTTGAGTTATGAGAGCCACTCCAGAGATTTCTTTTAGAAAAACAGTCACCCCTGGCAGCACATTTCAGTGCCACAGAATGGGGTCACAAAACTTGCTTACTTGTGTGACATATTCAAGCTGCTCAACAAACTCAATCCGTCACTTCAGGAGAGAACCACCACTGTGTTCAAGTTGGCAGATAAAATGGCTGCATTCAAAGCCAAACTGGAATTATGGGGGCAATGAGTGAACACTAGGATTTTTGACATGTTTCAAATATTAGCAGAGATTTTGAAAGAGGCTGAGCCAGGGCCTTCTTCCCCCCAGCTGGTGCATGATCACCCATCTCAGCTTTCAAAAGAGTTTGAGCATTACTTCCCAGCCACAAAAGACCCCCGAATTGGGAAGGAGTGGATCTGCGACCCATTTGTGAATAAGTCCAGTGAATCGACTTTGTGCTAGAAGAAGATCAACTGCTTGAGACTGTAAATGACGGTGGTCTTAAAAG
The DNA here is from genome assembly GCF_039906515.1 of Pseudorca crassidens. Taxonomy (NCBI): domain Eukaryota; kingdom Metazoa; phylum Chordata; class Mammalia; order Artiodactyla; family Delphinidae; genus Pseudorca; species Pseudorca crassidens. Next base: position 17,739,434 of record NC_090303.1, on the reverse strand, counting down.
TATGCTTGAGACAACTTCAAATCTCCATACATTCTGGATTAAAGTCAAGGTGGGATATCCTGAGATTGCCACGAAAGCACTGAAAAGCCTGTTTCTGTTTCCAACATCCTACCTTTGTGAAGCAGGGTTTTCTGCAGTGACAGCAATCAAAACAAGACTACAGAGTAGACTAGACATAAGCCACACACTTCAGGTGTCACTGTCTCCCATCATCCCCAGATGGGACCAACTAGTTGCAAACAAGCTCAGGGCTCCCACGGATCCTGTATTATGGTGAGTTGTATAATCATTTCATTATATAGTACAATGTAACAATAGCAGAAATAAAGTGCACAATAAACATAATGCGCTTGAATCATGTGAAACCATCCCCCCACCCCCACCTCCCCGGTCCGCGGAAAAACTGTCTTCCACGAAACCGGTCTCTGGTGCCAAAAAGGTTGGGGACTGCTGTATTACAGAAGTTATAGGTTTGGGTTCCTTACATTGGATCATAGCAAACTGTAAGGATAAAAGGTTTCTTCCTGTTCTCTATTAAGAGAAATAATTTTGAACTCTAAAAAGTTAGTAATACACTGATATAGTAAGAGTGAAAATAATTCACTTTAATAGTAGTTTAGATTTTTATTTTTTAAACTGAATATCTTCTTTTAAAGCTCTTTAGTATTTTTCCCGTTTTCTCTCATATTCTCTTACTTCCTCAGAATTCATTCTCTTGAAATTTGCTCGCTTATAAAGACAAAATGAAGTAAAAGTACAAAGAAATGACAAGTGAGGACCTACCTGAAGTCTTGCTAGTTGAGCAGTACGGGCTACTATTTTATTGTATGGCTCAACAATTTTTGCTTTCATCCTAAAGGAAAAACAGAAAGAGGAGTGACAAAATCATCTTCAAACTATCAATGGATAAAAATCTTTCCATTTCATTCATTTACAAAATGAACAACAGTACCTATCAACAGCTCCCTGTAAAGCCCCAATTCTTGTCTGCATCATCTGAAGGACACCTAGGAAAACATAACAGCTTACATTACTTTACAAATTTACGAGGGTTCAAATTGGGTAAAAAGTTAAAAGAAAAAAATAGAGAAATTTTCCATATTTTTCTGCCATCATCATAATCCAACCAGTATCTTTTACCTAGACTACTACAAAAACCTCTAACTAGTCTTCCCCGTCCTAACCTTGCTCCACTAAAGAAGTCTGACAAGGAATGGGGAGCGACGGCTTAATGGGTACAGGGTCTCCATTTGAGGTGATGAAAAAGTTCTGGAACTGGATAGTGATGGTTGCACAACACTGTAAATGTAATTAATAGCACTAAGTTATATAGTTTAAAATGGTTAAAGTGGTAAATTTCATGTTAATGTGTATTGTACTACAATTACAAAAAAAGCGTGGGACTTCGCTGGTGGCGCAGTAGTTAAGAATCCACCTGCCAATGCAGGGGACACGGTTCAAGCCCTGGTCCAGGAAGATCCCACATGCTGCAGAGGAACTAAGCCCGTGTACCACAATTACTGAGCCTGCACTCTAAAGCCCGCGAGCTGCAACTACTGAGCCCGTGAGCCACAACTACTGAAGCCCACACGCCTAGAGCCCCTGCTCCGTAAGAAGAGACGCCACCGCAACGAGAAGCCCACGCACCGCAATGAAGAGTAGCCCCTGCTCGCCTCAACTAGAGAAAGCCCACGCCCAGCAATGAAAACTAAACACAGCCAAAAAATAAAGAAACTTATTTTTAAAATTGTATTAAAAAAAAAAAAGCCTGAGTGATCTTTGGAAGTGCAAATTATAACACTCATCTGCTAAATCCCTTCCCCAGTCTCCCCTTTGCTCCTATGTTAAAACTAAAGTCCACAGCTTGGTCTACAAGGCCCTGAACGATCTGGAAATGAGGTACTCTCCTCCTGGTATACTCTCTCTAACTCCCAATGCTAGATAAATAATAAATATGGACAGCAAGTATATTATTGCCTTTACTCTCTACTTACATAACATGATGAAGAACTGTTTATAAAATTGTAAAATTATTTTCAGGAAGACAGATCTGAAATTTTACTTTTTTATATGCCTAAAAATGGGCTTTCCAATATTACAGATTTAATTATTTTGAACTATATTCTTTAAAACTCAGTTTCTATATTCAACTGGCATAGCTGTAGTTTTGAAACACAGTATTCTAAATAAATTTAAGTATAGAATGTTGTCATATTAGATGAAGTAATTTCAGAATTAATTAATACTCCTATCTGCATACAAATGTTTTAATATGGCTCAGTCCAATAGAATCCTTTCTGGACCCAAGGATTTCTGCCGGTATTATGGTTCACTGACCTTAAACCTCCAAGAATGAACTGGCTTTCCTTGTTATCATCACTTCCTCACATCTTATTCTCTCCACAACCCACTCGCAACACCTTTCACACATATGCCACCAAAACAGATCTTGTCAACGTCACCAGAAATCTCCAAGGTGCCGAATGCTATTGTCAGTTCTGTCTTGATCTTGTTCTAACTCTCAGAAATGCATGACACGTTGAACCACTCCCTCCCTAAAACATTTTTTTCTCTAGGCTTCCAAGTCATCACCCTCGTGGGCTCCCTCTGATGGCATGAGTTGCTCCCACTCCTTCTCTGTTGGATCTCTACATGCTGGAGTACTCCAAGATTTGATCCTCAGCCAACTTCTCTTCTCCACCTAGAATCTCTCTTAGGGATTTCATTCAATCCCAATGTTTTAAACACTATCTGTTCAATAAAATACTGATTTTATATACACACATACGTACATACATCTATACAGATTTTCTTTATACCTGCCTATCTATACACACACACACACACACACAAAAAAATCTCTAGCCCTGAACTCTCTTATGACAAATTTAAGACACCCAACAAGATAACTTCTGCCCCACCATGATCCTCTCCAGTGTGACGCATCTCAGTTACTCATACCATCATCTATCCAATTTTTCAGACTTAAATCTTAGGAATCACTGTTGGTGACTTTTTTCGCTCAGACTTTTCATTTCCCATCAACAAATCCTATCAGCTCTACCCCCATTTTATCCCATTCACTTCTCTCTCTTTATATCCACCACTAATTCAAGGCACGATCAACGTCTACTACTCTAATAGCTTCTAAATTGGTACCCCAGATTCTACTCTTGCCTTCCTATAGAGCCACCAGAGAAAACTTTTTAGAGCATTAATCACGTAACATCTCTAATTAAAACCCTCCAATTGTTTACCATTGCATTTAGAATGAAAATCAAAATTCCTTCCCAAGAACCTCATCTACAATTCTTTCCCTCATTCACTAAACTCTAGTCATACTAGCCTTTTCTTTCTGCCCTTCAAACATGCCACGCTAATTCCATTTATTGGTCCCTCAGCTTACCACACTCTCCTCCCCAGACAGTCATGTGGTAGCTCTTTCTCATCATTCAGATCTCAGTTCAAATGTCATCTTCTCAAAGAAGCATCTCCTGCCCATCCTAGCTAGTAAGGAACTCCCATTCTTCTACCTCATCATCTATTTTATTTTCTTTTAGGACTTAAAAGTACCTGAAGTTCCCTACTTACACATTTTTTTTTTTTGGTCTAATTCCCTACCTAGAACATAAATATCATGAGAACAGTGACTCTATTGTTCACAGGTGCCTGGTATCTAACAAGTTCTCAATTACTATTCGACTGAGTGAGCAAATAAATGAAGAAATTAGGCTATCTCTTTTTAATAAAATAGGCTTAATTAAATATACCTCCAAACTCCATAAGGACAGGGACTCTGTATATTGTTACAGCTGCCTGGAATCTAACAAATTCTCAATTAAAATTTAAATGTATAAATAAACAAAAAAATGAAGAGAGGGTAAATTTTAATAAAATAGGCTAAATAAATATATCTCCAAATGAATTATATGGCCAAAATTTTACATATATAGGAGAAAAAGTAGATGAAGTAGAAGTTGGGGTAATACATTTTCAAATACATAACACACATCTCAAAAAGTTTAATAAATGATTAGAAATACACATCATGCTAAAATGAATACTAACTGATTCATACTTTGACTTATGTTCAAATAATCTGGAGAATATTCTTAGATTATCATAGGAATTCAGAGAAGTCAGCCTTTGTACTGTACACAGTCACCCAATGGATAGTCATTCTAACTCAGTCTAACAGCATATTTTAAATGTTTTAAACACTGAAAAGCACTCTGGGGAAAATCAGCACACTATAGAACTAAACACACATAGGGAATTCCCTGGCTGCCCAGTGGTTAGGACTCGGCACTTTCACCGTGGTGGCCCAGGTGCAATCCCTGGTTGGGGAACTAAGATCCTGCAAGCCATGTGGTGTGGCCAATTTAAAAAAAAGAAAAAGAAAAAGAAAACCACAATGAGAAGTATTTCTGTTGTGATGATTCATCTACACCTATATATACTCAAAATCAATGTACTACCATGACATCCCTATGGGTTTCTATAAAGGAAAAAAACCTTTATTCGTTTACAAAAATTACCATTAAAAACAAGGTATTATTTACTTGCTTCCAGAAACATATAAAAATATTATGAGATTAAAGAAAATTAATTTTCCATAATAAGTCAGTACCTAGAGCCTCTTAATTCTCCCATGAACATAGTCTGATATCTATCCTAAATATTCAAATAACAAACTGTTGTCTCCAAAATACTATGTTCTTCATCAGGATGCCTTAGAAACAATGCACATGCTGAAAATAACATCTTTGAGTGCACGTAAGAAATACTAGAGGAAGCATTAAAGAATATTGCATCACAGAAAGCAATATCCTTCTTCCTTAAGAATTTCATCAACATAGGGAAAAATCACTTAGCTTTCTTTTGATGTGCAATGATTAATAGTAATCACAACACAAGTGATAATGGAAAATACAATATTAACATTTCATATTTATGAGATGTAGTTTAATTTAATATAGAGAGAATGACAAATTCATAAAAGATGTAGTCAAACGAAAATAAGAGAGTTCATAATAAAAATCCAATGTATTATCATTCTACTATACTTTCATTTTTGAAAAGCATTTCAAAGAAATAGGAAAGAATTCAAGCCTATTTCCACTACTTTAGTGGAGTTGATTTTGTTTTTGTTTCTTTTTTTTTTTGTCCATGCCACGCGGCTTGCTGGATCCTAGTTCCCCAACCAGGGATTGAATGTGCGCCCACAACAGTGAAAGTGCGGAGTCCTAACCACTGTAACCACTGGAATTCCCCTGCTTATTTGTTTTAATTAACTAATAGTTATAAAAGCACTAAATATGTGCCAGGAAAAGTTCAAAGCATTTTGTTAACTCATTTAATCCTCTAAATAACATATTAGTACATATTAATACTCCTCCTTTATAGATAAAACTGAGGCACAGAAAGGTTAAGTAAGTTGTCCAAAGTCACACTTCTAGTAGGTGGGAAAGCAAGGATTTAAACCCAGAGAGTTTAGTTCAGGGGTCAGCAAAGTTTTATTAAAGTTTTGTTGGAACACAGCCACACACATTCGTTTCCATATTACCTGGCTGCTTTCACCCTGTAACAGCAGAGTTTAGTAGTTGCAGCAGATACAGTATGGCCTGCAAAGTCTAAACTATTTTCTTTCTGACCCTTCACAGAAGAAGTTTCCAAGCCCTGGGCTAGCTCTGTACCATGTATAATAGTTAATGGAACTATACCTTCCAAAGATTCAATCCCAGTTGCTTGTGCCAATAAATCTTCATGTCTTGCAACAACCTGAAAATCAAGAATGAATAATCAGCACTCCAAGTATTAAGTATTTTAATTTGTAACCACAAAGTAGAATTGAAGGGCTCTCTCTTTATGGAAAGTGGGAAAAATTAAAAAAAATTTTTTTGTATCAGCAAAAAATTTTTGCTGATACAAAAAATACAGGGTATAAAGGTGTGTTTGAGCTGAATGACTGGTGGGAACACAAACACGCTATAGCTCAACACAGAGCCAAAGATGTCTTTTCATTAGCCCCATGGTTTCCTAGGGGGATGTGCAGGACGAGTTGTGCCCAAACTGAAAAACAAAAACCAGCTAATTCTTGCCATGCTAATTAATACACGCTTCCCTTTTAAAGAGTGTTTTCAAACATCGGTTCTTTTAGTTCTTGCATTTAATTCAGCATCATCAAGACCACATTCTAATTTGGAAAGATAAAGCAGAGTCAGCGCCTCCCTAAACATCTCTCTGCTTCCAGCTTCCTAATGTCACAGCAAATCCTCTTCCCTGCAGAAGACTGCTATTTTTAAGAAAATTAGGGCAGTGTGAATAGTCATATCAAAAAAAACCCATAAAAGTTAAGAGTTAAAGGCTACACACAAAAGAGTCCTAGAAACACCAAGAAATCAAGCAAATCTTTAGAACAATGCAGGAATCCTTATTATTTTGTACCTTTATTAAAATGAATAAGAAGTTTCATGTCTAGTCTGTAAACTGAAGCTCCTAATCAGCAAAGATTCATTCAATGGAATGCCTAAATCCTCTACTTTGTCCTGTTTCACACGTCACTTGTCATTCTACCAAGTTCCTCTATCACATATCTAAAATAAGTGTTACTTTTGGACTCCTATGTCTCTTATCCAGAAGACATCTGAGTTCTCCCCAGTCCACTGATATGGTCATTAATGTGTCCATCCTAACAAGATGAATATTTTTCTAATTCTCTATTCTTTGTCCCTTGTGATACTCTGGAAAGGCTGAAAAGCCTAAAACTACAATTTCATAGACTCCCCTTTCCAACAGATTTAGAAGACAGAAGAAAGAGGAAAACTATCTTCCCATTACTGTTTCAGCTAGTAAGAAAAGTCCTGAGACCTGAGGATTTAGAGACAGTTGAGATAGCCCTATAGATCATTCCAGAGTTCAGTTACCAAGCACCCAGAAGCTGAACTTTAGCAGTGGCATGGCAGGTAACAGCAGGAGCTTCCAGGTCTCTGTGTTGCACCTGTGGTAGATCCTTCAACTCATTCCATTAGCTGTCTATCCAATCCTCTGTATGAAATATCTTCCTGCTTTAAATACCTAGAGCAGTTTCTGCTTCCTGTACTAAAGCCCTGACTAACACATACTTTGGTACACATTTTGTAATTTTAATCATCTCAATGATATTTTTTTTTTTTTTTTTTTTTTTGCGGTACGCGGGCCTCTCACTGTTGTGGCCTCTCCCGTTGCGGAGCACAGGCTCTGGACGCGCAGGCTCAGCGGCCATGGCTCACGGGCCCAGCTGCTCCGTGGCATGTGGGATCTTCCCAGACCGGGGCACGAACCCGTGTCCCCTGCATCGGCAGGCAGACTCTCAACCACTGCGCCACCAGGGAAGCCCCGATCTCAATGATATTTTAAATTATTTTTATTATATTTTATTTATTGGTTTGGTTAGCATTATCCCAATTTTGCTTCTGCAGAAAAACAATTGTAGCAGGTTTAGATCTCATACCAGGAATCAGAGACTTCCTCCACCCTACATACAGAACCACTGTAAGCATAACTTGCCCCCTCTAGGAGATGTTAAATAGATTTTAAGTTTTTACTGATTCCTTCAGAGAAGGTACTATATGCAAAGAATAAGGAAAATGCCAACCACAAAAAGGCAGAAAGAATTTCAGGTGGCTCCTGCAAAAAGCTACCCCCTGAGAAACCTAGGCAGAATTAAGTGCCTGGGTTTTTCCCCTGCTCCCACAGACACTTTGTACTATTCTATTTAAAAAAGGCATCACTTGCCTGTCATTATTTCTGTCTGTATCTGCCACTGGTCTGTGAATACTTGGAGAGCCAGGAAATGTTTTCATTTTTCTATCCGCACAGCCTAAAGCAAAGCCTGACAATTAAAACTGTCCTATAAATGTTTCTCAATAAGTATTGATCTCTAATTATATAATCAGAATTTTAAACTGACCTTAAAAGTCACCCCAGTCTGAACTAAGCTGCTCTTTTTTTTTTTAAAGAACTGTCTATAGTATATACTTCTATCTTTTTTTTTTAATAAATTTATTTTTTATTTATTTTGCGGTACGCGGGCCTCTCACTGTTGTGGCCTATCCCGTTGCAGAACACAGGCTCCGGACGCACAGGCTCACGGGCCCAGCCGCTCCGCGGCATGTGGGATCTTCCCAGACTGGGGCACGAACCCGTGTCCCCTGCATTGGCAGGCGGACTCTCAACCACTGAATTTATTTATTTTTTATTTATTTTTATTTTTGGCTGCACTGGATCTTAATTGCCACGCGCAGCCTTTCTCTAGTTCCGAAAAGCGGGGGCTACTCTTCGTTGCGGTGTGCAGGCTTCTCATTGTGGTGGCTTCTCTTGTTGCGGAGCACAGGCTCTAGGCACACGGGCTTCAGTAGTTGTAGCACATGGGTTCAGTAGTTGTGGCTCGTGGCCTCTAGAGCGCAGGCTCAGTAGTTGTGGCACACAGGCTTTGTTGCTCCACAGCATGTGGGATCTTCCTGGACCAGGGCTCAAACCCGTGTCCCCTGCATTCGCAGTCAGACTCCTAACTACTGCGAAACCAGAGAAGCCCCAAACTGCTCTTTTAATTGATAAAGTAAGGCACGAAAAACTTAAGGGAACATGTCTCATTATACCAGATCTAGGTTTCCTGTAAAATAGTTCATTTATTCATGCAATTTGTTCATTCATTTAAATATTTAAGTGCCTACTCAGAAAGAAAGGCAACACTAGAAAGTACACCATAAAACCACCCTATAAAAATCACAGAATTGTAGAAGAGGAAGGAACCTTCAAGATTTTCTACTACAATCTCCTCTTCCCCCTTATTCACTCCAACCCATTCCATAGGTTTTTTTCCTTTTTTTTTAAAAAAAAAGCAAGACTCAAAGGCATTACATGATATGAAAGTTAACAGCACAACTGAGATTTGGACCTATCTCCTAACTCCCCTCATTGTGTTCTATCCACCACAAATTTATCAACTTTCTGTAATTTCATCAAATATTACATTTTGTGCTCATAAAGTGTGAACTGCTGGTGGGAACATCCCAGTTTTTCTTATTCACACTGTTCTGCTTCCAAAATTCTATTTTCTATTATCTTTATCAAAGACATCCTATTTTTTGCCTACCTATACTCTCTCCATATCAGTTAAGATGATGAAAACAAAGTATGAATAAAAGGTTTTGGAGAGATGGGTATATCCATTTTTCAAATAACAAAAAGTAGTTTACAGAAAACTTTTCAAAGATATACTTGGAAAAATATACATTTGTTCATGTAAATATGCATTTAGATTAAATAATAAAAGGATTATAAAAATGATATATTATCACTCTGCGTTGAATAAATTGTATGATCCAGAAAATTGGAATTACCTGTAAGTGCAGTTCTTTATCCAACTGACTGATTCCTTGGGCAAGTTTTGCTAGCTGTTCAGCAATTACAGCTTGATGAATAGATCGAGAAGTATAAGTTTTTACGTCAAAGTCTTCATTTAAAAAATCACTATAACACTCTGGGAAAAAAAATAAGAAAAAAATCCTTATTAATTACACTGCACCAAACCACAGATATTAAACAACAGAACAATTATAATCATAGTTAACATATTTTGAGGTCTTTCTATACACCAGAAAGTACTGAAAAGGCTTTCTGTTGTAAATGAGAAGAGGCGGTAGCAACAGCAGAAGAGACTGGTAAAATTCACTAAGAACTTACTACGCGTCAGGCACTGATATAAGCACTTTATACATACTAACTCATTCAATGTTCACACAACCCTGTTGGAACTATCATTCTCCCCGTTTCACAGGTGAAGAGACAGGCACAGACAGGACATGCAACTTGTGCAACTTCACTGTTTGAACCCAGGCAGTGTAGCTGCAGAGCCCACGCTCTGGACTACTATGCATATTCCTAAAAGCTAGTTTTTAATCAGTGAGTCAAAAGGAAAATACTGAGTAAAAGATTGAAAAAAAAAAAAAAACTACGAACCACAGCTTTTAACACAAGAAAACAAGGTCACTGACAATGACAATAGGAAAACTGACTGTATTTGATAATTATGGTCTCCAGCATCTCCAGACTGATGCACAAATACTGTTATAATAAAGTGAATCTGAAATTTTAATAGAAGTAGGCAAATGCAAACTTACAGGTATTACTGAAATTTTGGATTTATGGGTGAAATAAATAAATGGAAAGAGAAACCATGTTGAAAGTAGACCAGTAAGAGAAAGAAAAAAAAGGGACTTCCCTGGAAGTCCAGTGGTTAAGAATCTGCGCCTCCATTGCAGGGGGCACAGGTTCAATCCCTGCTTAGGGAACTAAGATCCTGCATGCCACGCGGTACAGCCAAAAAATAAATAAATAAAAATTTTAAAACAAGAAGTGATGCTAGATGTTAAGAAGATACCTTTCTGTACAGAAATCCACAAATTTGTGGGTGAAAGGAAAGTGGAGAGAATTATGAACGAAAAATAGATACACAGAAGTGAAGTCAATGTAGGCATAAACAATTATCTCCTAGCCATATGGTAGATATACGTAAGACTGCCTTGACAGAGATTATGAAACTAACAAGCTATAAAATAGAGTACTTATAAGAAAACTTCAATTGTCTATATCCACTATAATGTACACCCCATGAGTTTGCTTTGTGTACTACCACACCCATAGAGCCTGAACAATGCCTGACACATCGCAGGTGTTCAATACTGGTTGAATGCATGAATTAATCTATGTATCAGCTGGAAGTATCATTCTGCTAAAAGCAAAGACTCATTCTTGACTACTCTCAAAGTGTAGTGGACTGAAAGAAGGAAACTGCTACTTTGGCCTTAATTCTGAGAACCCCATTTCCTTCGAGTTTGCCAAGTAGTTCTCAGAATTAAGGATCCTGTCAGGCAGACAAGTGGAGAAGGCTATTCCAAGAGGGAAGGTTTAGAGGCAGCAAACATAATGGCATATTTTGAGGAATAAGGATAATACTGACTTAAGTATGTCTAGATCACAGTGTGTTTTGGGCAGAAAGGGTAAAGAATGATAGGATTTGAGGTTCCAAAGGAAGGTTGGGGTGCAGTTTGAAAAGAGGCTGGTAAAATATTCAAAATGTTCAGACTATTTCCCATTTAAGCTTTTAAAGCCAAGAAAGAGCTCTGTTAGCCTTGTGTTGTAGAACAGTTTCTGGCAGCTGTATGGAGGATGACTGAAAAGGGATTAGCCACTCGGTGGTGCGCTGGGGCTGGCTCGGATTGGATCCTGAGAGCCAACTGTTAATCTCTCAGGAATTCTGTGAGCCAGCTGACATCACATGTAGGTATCTTAAAACTGACCATGGGGGCTTCCCTGGTGGCGCAGTGGTTGAGAGTCCGCCTGCCGATGCAGGGGACATGGGTTCGTGCCCCGGTCCAGGAAGATCCCACATGCAGCGGAGCGGCTGGGCCCGTGAGCCATGGCCGCTAGGCCTGCGTGTCCGGAGCCTGTGCTCCGCAACGGGAGAGGCCACAGCAGTGAGAGGCCCACGTACCGCAAAAAAAAAACTGACCATGGTAAGGGTATTTACACCATGAAATTTAGCATACACTACAAAATCAGGGCTTCTTCTATTTTCCCAGGACGCTAATTTATGTACACACCCATGGAATAGAGCCACAGAGGCCAGTAAGGTGTTATGTTAACAGCCTAAGTGACAGGATGAAGACTAAGATAGTAGCAGTAAGACTGTCAAGGAAGTGACAAATTTGACAAATATTCAGACACCATAATGTATAGGACTTACAGACAAGCTGAAAGATGGGTGATTAGGTAAACCAAGAATTAAAGGATGATTCCCAAGTTTCTTGATTAACTGACATAGGGAATTCAGTTTTGCATAAAGCAGTCCACCAGAAATCTTTGTATAAAGATGAACATGAATGTACCCCTGCCTCCAAGGAACTGATAACCTACGTGGGAACAAGCACACATCTAACCTACGTGGGAACAAGCACACATCTAACTTACCACATACAATTAATGGTAACAGAGACTACCAGAGGAAAAGGTTAGAGGAGAGGGGTTAAAAAAAAAAATTCATTTCACTTTTTCATGTGCAGAACCTATACTATTTGTTCATATGTAGATTTTTATATGTAGAATTAGTAGTGCTTGTTCACTGTCAAGAGAGAAATGTCCAGTAGAGAGTGGTTCTATAGCTCAGAAGAGGAGTACGGGCCATATGTGTATATTTGTATACATATTAATTTTCAAACTATGAAAAAAAGACCAGATGATTTAGGAAGACATTTTAGAATGCACAAAAAAGGAAAACGGGAACGACAGAGCTCAGAAGCAGGAAAACACCAAAATATGGGGGTAGATAGAAGAAATGAAAGCAATCACAGAAATTAAGTGTTCAGAGAGAAAAAAAAACAGGAGAGAACAGCAAAAAACCAAAAGGGACAGCTTAAAGAAAGTCAGTAGTGTCAAAGGTCTTATAAAGATCAAACGCAATGAAGGCTGAATACTGGCCATTGGATTTGGCATCTGAAGACAGACTGTCCTTCGTGCTTCTCTTTTAGCTTTCTCATGCCTATAGGAGGCACATCAGAAACACCTCACAAAATTTCAAACTATGCATCTGCTGACCAATCCTATCCTCTATCACTGGCAGACCCCTGACACAGTGGATCACTGTTACTGATGGAAATGTTTAATTCCTTAGGAATGTTGTGGGAGGGAAGAGTGGAGTGAACCACTGAATTAGGGGCGAAATGAAGACGACAAGCATCTAAAGAAAGCTGAAAAAGAACACTTAGAGAATTAGGAAATTAAAAAAAAAATGGAACAAGCCACATGAGGCAAGTATTTCAATAAAACATTCGAACCCTTTCATAAGTTCAAGTAAGAAAGACCGAAACAGTGTCCATTTGATTTATCCACAAGAAAGTCACTGGAGACCTTGGCAAAGCGATTTCAATGGCATAGAATGAGGGTAACTGGGTCCTTGAGGAGACAGGAAGAAAATCCAGAGCACCAAGGGGAGGGACTGTCCTTAGGAGGGAATGGAGACTTCACTTCTTTTATAATTGAAAATACAACAGAAAAGAAGGAAGAAAGAATGACTGCAGGTTCAGGCTTAGTTTATACGTTTAACCGCAAGAAATGGAAGAAGCGCATATCTAATAGATTTTTTTTTTTTTTAGGGAACTTGAAAACCATTTGTCGAGCTTGAAGGGAGTGGTTCGAAAAGAGTAGATTTAAATAATTATTGTGGAAGATGGGAAAGAGAACTAAATAGGAAAATACAGAAAGCAGAATTGAGGACTGTTTACCCTCCAAAAACTGATTACAATTACTGGAATGCACCCAACTGAAATAAATACCCATGCGCGGCATGTACTGTTTCCTTCACTTCACCTGGGAACGTCCTATTTACACCTCAAAACCAACTCCATCTAGAAAGCCTTTCCTGACACTCCCTTAAACCACTCCCAGTTATCATCCTCTTTTGTATTCATGTTTTACTTCGTATACAATTCTACTGCTACCCTTACAACACTATATTACGGTGCCTACCTTTCTAACTCTACAGGGCTATTTCTCCTACCAAAATGGTGAGCTACTTGAAGGTGGGAATTGCGTATATATCAGGAGCTCAAAACTTGGTTAACCTGAATTTAAATTAAGGTACAAAGATGCATTAGCCAGAGATCCTAACCTAGAGAACATGATCTAGTTCAGAAAACATCATTAGTAACTTTTGACAAAAGTATGTAAATTATAATCAGAAGGCAAGGAATTAAGGGCAATAATAAAACATACAACACAGAAAACAAACAGTACTTTAGAACTTTATTTCATTCGTTTAGAACCTATTTGGGTCTACATATGTGTGCATATGCTTCTTTACTGTGATGTTCAATTTTTAAAAACCACTTACTCTGCACCTACTGTAGGCAAGTTACTGTTATTAACTCTGCAGAATATAAAAAGGGGTTTTACAATGAAGTAGAAAAGATTAAGTACACTAATTATTTTAATACAAGGTTGAACGTGATGGAGATTAGGGAAGAAAATTAAGAACAGGTGAGAAGGATCTTAGATATTTGAACTTTATTCTGAAAGAAAAGAAGTTTGGGGCATGTTAACTTCATTAATACAATTTTATGTGCTTCTCAAATATACTATGTCTAACTTATCCTCTTATTTCTAGAAACTTCTATCCAAAACTATCAATAAACTTGATTGCTATATTCAATACGTATAGTTAATCCCAGCCTGAACGAATGCTCCCAACCCTCCCCCACGTATGGCTGTGGATAAACGACTTGTAAAAAAAAAAACAAGCGAGCTTGTAAGTGGGGCCACCTGTGCAGTCCAAAAATTTATTAACAGGGTATTAACAGGGGGATGTTTCCAACTCTACCTAAAAATGAGACCCCCTTCATCAAGCGCTTGTAATCTGCTCTAGGTCTTACACTTCTCATGGAATCAAACGCTTCACCTTTTCGTCAAGAACTGCGGTAGCAGTGGGTCACCGAGGGCGGGAACTCGGGACATCAGCGAAACCCCAGGAGCGTGGAGGGAAGAGTTGAAATGAGGAGCCTCCAGAAATCAGGTGTCCCCAGGACACCCGGAAAGGAAGGGGACAGCAACTCCTGGAGAAACAAGTTGGCTAGGCCAGCACCCAGACGCCAGGGGGCCGGGCGGAGGGGAGTGGTCACGCCGAGACAGGAAAACTTTCCGCAAAGCGAAGGGTTGAGTCCACCACTTGGGCCCAGGTGCGGAGCAGGACAATCCCCCAACCCCATGGCCCGGCCAGACCCCGACTCCTTACCGTCCTGCAGGAGCTCCCGGACAGTCGCTGCAGCCGCTCCGGAGCCCAGAGCCGGACGGCCAGGCAGAGCGAAGCCGCCGTCGCCACCTTCCATGTTGGCAGGTGCCGGGGAGATGGCGTCAGCAGCGACGCGCCCCGCCCAGGTCATGACGCAGAATCCCGGCGCCGCCAGCTCCGCCCACCCGGCTGTCTTGGAGATTCCGATCTGCTGCAGCTGGTGTGCCGACCCTGGCTGGGAACGGCGCGGGGCCCACAGTAGGTGGGTGCCGAGGGCCCAGCGCACCAGGGAAGCTGAGATCGTGGGGCCGGCGCTTTCTCCCGTCTCCCGCCGCATTCCTGGGGCTGGCGGCGTTCCCTGGGCGGAAGAACAGGTGAGCGCCGGAACGTGGCGGCAGCGCTCACCTCTAAAGCAAGTATTTAACCTGAGAATGGGACCTCTCGATGGAAGCACTAGAAGAGAACGGAGGTTTCCGGTAGCTTCGTGTGCACGCCACAAGCACAGCTGGCGGGCGTTAATAGCTACCCACCTGTATCTATCACAACCCTTGCTTCGCGTTCTTGGGATAAAGGCAGGCGGGAAAAGCTTGGGGAGGAAAGTTGCCAGGGATGAAAGTGGGGAGAATTAGGGAGAGCCGAGAGTCGGTTAAGTAGGAAGACTGAACCAGGAATAGATAAGTGGGACTCAGTCTCTGCTACCCTCCCATGAGACAGTGACCTTAGGCTTTTTCTACCGCCTAGTTTCAGTCCTGAGCGACGCCAGACTTTTCCTTGTCACAAATTGATGGATTTTCCATCTCTCAACTAACAGTATTGGAGCTGTAAAATCATCAGGTTAGTTCCCGTTATATCTTCTCCGCTGTTAACATCGGCAGTATTCACCTGTATTTCTCTCACGATAAATACTAGTAAGTTAACAGGTCAACCACACGTGTGCGAGAAGGTTAAGCATTTCTAACGTAAAAAAGAAACGTTAACTTTTCCTTCGTGTACAGTAAGTATGTATGCAGGGAACCTATTTTTCCCAGTGCCAGAGCTAAAGTTTTTCTTGATTCAGCTAACGGATTTTCGAGAATGTGATAGTAGTACTTAGCTGTGCCAAATGCCGTTCGAACATATTAGATGCCCGTAGCAACTCAAGCAAGTATGTCTCACTACACTGCATTATGCTTTCTCTCTGTCACAGAGGTTTTCCCCTAATATACTTTGATTTCAGTCACGGTGTGAATAGGATTGAATGTTCTGAATGGAGGTCTCACAAATCGCCAAGGGCAGTGTGCTGAGATTCACATTAGGTTTCATTATCTATAATACACAAAATTTGACTTCAATAATTTTTGAATATTAATGATGAATAAGTATTATCTTTGAATTATGGATTGTTTTTCCTTCCCTGGCTTTTACATTGAAAATTTTTAGAAAAGTTACATAATATTCATTCATTCAATGAAGAGTTTGAGTCTCTACTATATGTACCAGCATGAGTGTACAAACATTAGACTCAATCCCTGTCTTATCCCAGAGGAGCGAATAGGTAGGTAGAAACCCATTTAAACAAACAGTATTACCAGGTGCCTTGGAGGACGTGGATTTGTTTATTCCCAAGCTTGGCTGCCCATTAAAATCACCTGGAGAGCTTTAACAATCACTGATGCTTGCTTGCATCCTACGCCCTGAGATTCACATGTAATTGCTCTGGGGTATGGTTTGGGCATCCTGCTTCCTAAAATCTCACCAGATCATTCTAATGTACAACCAAGATTAAGAACTACTGATTTTTTCATTCAGCAAATATGTATTAAGGGAGGCCTTCTTCGTGCCATGTACTGGGACTACAAGAATGAATTAAGTACCACCTGTTGCACATGGATAAATACCTCTGGAGAGGTAGAAATTCAGTTACACAAGGTCAGGGAACAAGTGCACTGGTTACAACAAATTCCCCTTGATACTCTATGGTCTTTTGATCTATTTAGCTGGCTACCATCATACAAACTGGACTTGTCATATTGCTTTTAACTCTGCCTTGCATAATTACTGTTTTTGCATAATTACTTTTAAGCTCTGTACTTGTTGCCTGTTAAACGTTTGTAGAAACAGCTTACTCAATAGGGTGACTCTAGCTCAGTGCTTCAAGATGACCTCCAGTGCTTACAACCTAGATGGAATGTAGACTTTAGATGGGAAATTCCTGAGTGTTCTTCTTCATGCTCCTCCTTGTTACTCAAATGTGGCTTCAGTGGTTTCCAATCGCTATGCACTTTCCCTCTGACGTGGGACATGACAACCAGGAAACGCCCTTCCTGGTACCAAGGGACAAAAACCACTAAATATGGACAACCTGACTCTTGATCAGCAATGCTTTTGAGGAAAGATCTTGATCAAAAGAGGGAAATGTGAAAATAAAGAAAACTTCATTTAAAGTGGAGTCATGAAGCCCTGAAGGGAAAGCTGTCATGTATGCACCACTTGTGGCTGCCTGCATAACCAGCAGGAAGAAGAACAATAAAAATTATTTAACAACAACAACAAAAGAATGAATAAGGGCTTCCCTGGTGGCGCAGTGGTTGAGAGTCCGCTTGCCGATGCAGGGCACACGGGTTCGTGCCCCGGTCCGGGAAGATCCCACATGCCGCAAAGCGGCTGGGCCCGTGAGCCAGGGCCGCTGGGCCTGCGCGTCCGGAGCCTGTGCTCCGCAACGGGAGAGGCCGCAACAGTGAGGCCCGCGTACCGCAAAAAAAAAAAAGAATGAATAAGAGTGAAATTATTCTTGCTAAAGTCACAATGACCTAGTTGCCATTGGACACGTTTTAGTCTTTACTTAACTCTTCTGTGATGTTTAATATGTTTATCCCCTCCCTCCTTCGTAATACTATTCCCTCTCTTTTGAATATCACGTTTCAGATTTATTCCTCCCAGCTCCAGAGTTCATCTCTCTGTCTCCTTTACATTCTTTTTTTCCCCCCTTTTACTTAAATGTTGGTGCTTCTAAGGATTTCTACAAGATATGGCATCCATAAGTACTTTGTCCATGTTTTTAGTTTCAACATATTACCTAAAGGTTAAAGACTTATCTCTAGCTTTTTCTTTAGTACCATATCTATATAACCAGTTATGAGGCATCACCACCTGGAAATCCCCTGAGCACCTCAACTTCAGTGTGCCCAAGCGTGGACTCGTTTCCCTCCCAAAGCCTGTTCCTCCTTCTGGTTCTCTGTCTCATTGATTGGAATGGCCATCCGCCCAATCTCTAAAGCCAGAAGTGTACACATCATCCTAGAATTCTTTTTTAATTACACAACACGTGCTGTCATCAGGTGATTTCCACCTCCTAAATGTCTTGCTAGTTTATTTTTATTTCTAAATAGCTCCTAAATGTGTTCCCTTTCCTCTATCCTCATTCCTGGAGTCCCAGGTCAGATACTCATTACACACGGCTTGGTCTACTACAGTGGGCTCCTTACTGATATTTTACCAACAGCCCTAATCCCTCCATCGAAATCTTTCTGAATCAGAAATCTGACCATGTCATTTCTCTGCTAAAATTTTTCCATTACAACTAGTATACAAGGAGAGACAAACAACTTACACAAAAATATATGCCCATGGAAGTATGTCATTTGCACAAGTTAACATGTTGAGTGCATATGTAAAAATCACCCACAGAGGAGGAAAAATGGCTGAGAACCAAGGCCCTACAGTTTAAAATCTAAAATATCTTAACCTGGTGTATAGGCCCTCTCATGCCCTTTCTAGTCTAGTTACAACTCAAGCAATCCTGAACTGTTGTTAATGGTTCACTGAAAACATCAAGCATTTTCATGCTGCTGTGGCTTTTTACATGTTCTCTGTAACTGGACACTTCCCCATCTCCCATGTAGTGTCAGCTCAAGATTTCCTTCATCCATTTTTTTTTTTTTTTTTGCGGTACGCGGGCCTCTCACTGTTGTGGCCTCTCCCGTTGCGGAGCACAGGCTCCGGACGCGCAGGCTCAGCGGCCATGGCTC
Source organism: Pseudorca crassidens (assembly GCF_039906515.1). NCBI lineage: Eukaryota > Metazoa > Chordata > Mammalia > Artiodactyla > Delphinidae > Pseudorca > Pseudorca crassidens. The sequence continues at coordinate 17,720,603 of NC_090303.1, read as the reverse complement.
ACGGGCCCAGCCGCTCCGCAGCATGTGGGATCTTCCCGGACCGGGGCACGAACCTGTGTCCCCTGCATTGGCAGGCAAACTCTCAACCACTGCGCAACCAGGGAAGCCCCCTTCATCCATTATTGACTTCCCTCACTTCTCTAGACAGTTATTTCTACAGTGCTTAAATTGTGTTTGAGTGTATTAGCATTATTGTGTAAGTTTGTCTAATACATTTTCAAGGACACAGAAAATATATTTTCATCTGTGTTCCCAACATGTAGCAGAAACTTGATATTTGTTGAATGAATAAAAATAAGATCAACTGGGATTCCAAGAAGATTGTCAGAGTCATCAGGATGGGGGATTATGAGTACAGAGACTCTGTGAGCCAGTGAAAATGGGCTCAAGGTTTAATTAAAGGTACCACTTAGTTGACACACCTGCAGGAGATGGAGAGTGAAGGACAAGCCCCAAGTTTCTGACTTGAGTGCGTAGGGATGGATTGTGATGGCATAACCAGGATCTGGAATGCAAGGGAGATGAGACAGGTTTGATTCATGAAAAGGCGACTACCTTTCTTTTGCTTTATACTTTACCTATGTAGGTGGCTTACATCTTTCTAATCATGAACTTTTGTTTAAAAAAATAAGCTATTAACTCTCTAAATATTAAGTTAAACAGTAACAGTGATAAAGTGATGAACAGTGATCAGTAGAACTAGCTTATCTTATTCCACCTGTACATTCTACCTAAGGAAATTGAAATTATTGGTTTATATTTAGGTTATAACAGTACTTTCAGGATTAGCCAAACAAGAAATTGCATGTGGAGCAATTAGACCTTTCTGAAGTTGGCCCATATATATTTTTAAGTTGGTAAGGCCAAAATTGGAATATGGAAAGCAGCCAACACTATGAAATGATAGGATTTTAAGTACAGTATAGCAACTATAAAACACAGGAATCGCCTAATTTAATCACTTCTCCCTCTTTGGGTATAATAGTGATTTACTATGCAATTATGTGATTACAATTGAGATTTTCATGAAACGATGTTCATGAAACATTTAAATGCTTAAAAATAATAATTAAATGTTTGTTTGCCTTCTGATTCAAATAAAAAGAATACGATTTGAGAATAAGAGTAAACATATTCTTATATATGGGGAGATCAGCTCGTTGTTTTGTGACCACCTAGATGGGTGGGATAGGGAGGATGGGAGAGAGGGGATATGGGGATATATGTATACATATAGCTGATTCACTTTGTTATACAGCAGAAACTAACACACCATTGTAAAGCAATTATACTCCAATAAAGATGTTAGATAAATAAATAAATAAACCAGTACATCTTTTGAAATGCTGACTACTTAAAGTTGTTCTGTTACTGCCATTTAACTTTCCTGGATAAAACAAGGTATTTCAAAGTGCCAGACATACACATTACTATATATGAAATTATTCAAATCAAATTTGTTGGTTAATCAATGCCAAACAAAGTAAAATCTAAAAAAGTAACATGGAAAATCGTAATATGTATTCTAGGAAGGTATCTTGTGGTTTTCCACATCCTGATCATTTATAAATTTGAGCAGAAAATGTTACAGTAGTGGGTTAAGTATAGAATTCAAAACTGTTAGTGTTTGACTTGAACGAGGGTAATTTGTACAGAATATAAATGTCATAATTGCACAGTGTGCTGAAAACTATCTGTGATTTATAAATAGAGGCAGAATTCAGTAGTATCCTATTCGATACTGTGAAAAGAAGCTAAGAAGATTCCTAAGCCCACAAAACCTGATGAAAAATACGTGTTCTTGGCAATTGAAATTGTAAGAATGATGGGATTCATCAAGTGAAAGTGAGTGCCTTTTCTCTACGCAAACTGGTTATCTTTTTCAGATTTGAAACAAATCTGTATTCATGAAGAGTGACTGCATGCAAACCACAACATGTCAAGAAAGAAAAAATGATCCAATAGAAATGCTTCATTCTGGGCAGCTGGTAAAAGTCTGCGCCCCAATGGTGCGATATTCAAAGTAAGTATTGTTAAATGGTTAATGAGCTTAGGTGTGATTTCCTTTTTATGCTCTGACTTCTTAAAAGTAAGACCACCCCACCACATGGGATCTTCAAACGCCTAGCTTTGGGACCAGGGTCCGGGCTTGAGTCCTCATGCTGCCAACTGCCTGGTATGTGTATGATCTAAGTGGTCAGACAGTATTTGTCTCTTTGAGACTGGCTTATTTCACTGAGCATAATATCCTCAAGGTTCACCCATGTTGTACCATGTATCAGAATTTCCTTTTTTTTTTTTTCTTTTTGCGGTACGCGGGCCCCTCACCATTGTGACCCCTCCCGCCGCGGAGCACAGGCTCCGGACGCGCAGGCTCAGCGGCCACAGCCCACGGGGCCCAGCCGCTCCGCGGCATGCGGGACCTTCCCGGACCGGGGCACGAACCCACGTAGCCCGCATCGGCAGGCGGACTCTTAACTACTGCGCCACCAGGGAAGACCCAGAATTTCCTTCCTTTTTAAGGCTGAATAATATTCCATTGTATGTATATACTACATTTTGTTTATCCATTCATCCCAGCTTGAGTTGCTTCCATCTTTTGACTCTTGGGAATAATGCTTCTGTGAACATGGATATATAAATATCTTTTTGAAACCTTGCTTTCATTCTTTGTGGTATATGCCCAGAGGTGGAATTGCTAGATCATATGACAAATCTATTTTTAATTTTTGAGGAATTGCCCTGCTATTTTCCATAGCAGCTACACCATTTTATATTCCTACCAGCAGTGCCCAAGAGTTTAGTCTCTCAGCATTCTCATCAACACTTGTTGTCTTCCAGGGTTTTTTTGTTGTTGTTTTAATAGCCATCCTAATGGATATGACTTACTATGATTTTTATTTGTATTTTTCTAGTGATGTTGAGCATCTTTTCATGTGCTCATTGGCTATTTGTATATCTTCTTTGGCACAATGTCTCTTCTAGCCCTTTGCCCATTTTTGAATCAGATTGTTTGTTTTTTTTGTTGTTACTGTTGTGTTTACTCTGGAGTTTTGAGAATTCTCTATACTAGATACTACTCTTGTCAGATATGTGGCTTGCATATATGTTCTCCCAGCATGTTGCTTGTCTTTTCATCCTCTTAACAGGGTCTTTGGCAGACCAAAAGTTTTTATTTAATGATGAAGTCCATTTTATCAGTTTTTCCTTTTGCAAATTGTGCTTTTGTTGTCAAGTATAAGAAATTTTTATGTAACTCTAGATATTAAAGATTTTGTCCTATGTTTTTTCTAAAAGTCTTTTAGTTTATGGTTTACATTAAAGTTCATAATTTTTAATTAATTTCTGTCTAAGTGTGAGACTTAGGCTGAGGTTTGTTTGTTTGTTTGTTTGGTTTTGCCTGTGGATGTCTAATTACTCCAGTACTATTTGTTGAAAAGGCTGTCTTTCCACTATTGAATTACTTTCGCATCTTCATCAAAACTCAGTTGAGCATGTTTGTATGGTTCTTTTTCTGCATTCTCTGTTCTAATCCCTTGATCTATGTGTCTGTCCCTCTACCAATACCACAGTCTTGATTACTGTAGCTATATAATGTCCTCAAATTAAGTAAACTTAATAAATCCCACTTTTCTTTTTCAAAATTGTTTTAGCTATTCTAGTTCCTTTGCCTTTCCAAATAACTTTTTAGGATGATCTTTTCTATACCTACAAAAAATCCTGCTGGATTTTCCATAAGAATTGTATGAAAATGCATATCAATTTGGGGAGAACTGAATTCCCTACTGCGTTGAGTCTCCTCATGAACACGGTATGTCTCTCCATTTATTTAGATCTTCTTTGATTTCTTTCATCAGTGTCGTATAGTTTTCAACGTACATTTTCTGAACATATTTTGTAAGGCTTACACTCCAGTTATTGTACTTTTAATTTCAGCGTCCATGTGTTCATTGCTGGTGTATAGAAGTAAAATTGCTTTTTGTGTGGTGACCTTACATTATGTGAACTTGCTATGTTTACTTATTGGTTCTAGGACGTCCCTCTTACAAATTCCTTAGGATTATCTAAGTAGACAATCATGTCATCTGCAAATAGAGATAGTTTTACTTCCTCCTTTCCATCAGATGCCTTTTGTTTCTTTTTCATGCCTTATTGCACTGACTAGAAGTTTCAGCACTGTACTGAATAAGAGTGATGAGAGCAGACATCTTTCCCTTGTTCTTGATCTGGGGGGAAAGTATTCTTTCACCTATAATTGGGTTGGCCAAAAAGTTCATTTGCGTTTTTCCATAAGATCTTACGGAAAATATATATAAAGATCCTAATATAATATTAAGTGTAGAATTTTTTGTGGATGTCCTTTATCAGGTTGAGAAAGTTCCCTCTATTCCTGTTTTCCTGAGAGGCTTTTTTTTTAAATCATGAATGCTGTTTTGTCCAGTGCTTTTTCTGCATCAATTGATACAATCATGTGTTTTTTTTTTTCTTTAGTCTGTTAATGTGATGGATTACAGTGATTGATTCTGAATATTGAAACTTCTGTTTTAACTAGCTTTTTCTGACACCACCACAGCAGGGGAAGGACGAGAAAGCACCACCTCATTACTCTCAGGTGGAGGTAGAAGCCTAGGTTTTCCACTTGGTCTCCTTTGACACCCCGGGGGCACGAGGCTCCTCATTACTGCTGAGCAGGGGTGAGAGTTCCAGCTCCCCATGCAGGGGGTGGCCTGGTAACTGCTGGGCAATGATGAAAGTCCTGGCTCTTCACTAAGCATTCTCTAACACTACTCCCAGAGAAAGGGAGAAGGGCACCTCACTGCTGCAGGGTTGGTGTGGAATTCCAGGCTCCCCAGATGGTCTCCGCTGATACCCTCCTTGTTACTGGCCAGCAGGGATTAAAGTCCCAGCTCCCTACCTGGCCTTCTCTAACACCACCGTGGAGGGGTGTTGGAGAACTTTGTGACAGCTTTGGAACGGTACAAGTGTAAGCTCCCCACTCGACTTTCGCTTGTGGAGGTGAGGGCCACAGTTTTTTCGCTGGTGTTGGGCTGGAGTAGAGCCATTATTATTTTAAAGCTTGCTAGGCTGCCCCTTTCTTGGTGCTTTGGCTAGAGAGCAGGCTTTTGCTGGGGCTGTTTTTGTCTGCACCCATTGCTATTTCCAGGTTGCCAGCTTCTTCAGCTTCAAATCTGGGATATTTGAGGCAACGAGAAAACCCAGGGAACTCACCATTGTCGTTCCTTAGGTCCTGCCCGAGGTCACTAGCCTGCCTGCTCTCTTCTCGCCGCCTTTCAGAGTTTCCATACGTTTGTTTTGTATATGATATCCAGAGCTCTTAGTTATACTAAGCAGGAGTGATAGGGAAGAGTACATCTACTGCACTTTCCCATAGGCAGAACTTTTCTCTAATAAATATTAAATATTTAATAATTAACTAAACTAAACTCTGATTATGGTGCTTTCTAAATGCCTAATTAAAGTTTTATATGCTCTCAGGTTGGCTTTTAGAACACTGGTAAGAAAATACAGTTGCGATCTGTGCTATACGCCAATGATAGTTGCTGCTGATTTTATCAGATCTATAAAAGCCAGAGACAGTGAATTTACCACAAACCAAGGTATGTGAAAGCTAGAGTTTGCTGCCTTTGTAAAACTTTAAAAACAAAACAACAAAACTCAACACTCTTGTCTAATCAGAGACAACACAATTCGGAGATTTTATTTTTAAATCTTTCAGTTTCTTATGGTTTTTATAAATTTTAAAAAATATGCTTTTATTCAGTACCTTGTAAACTATGGATAATATATCAAAGTTTTAGTCAGCCCCATTCTCTCACCTAGACTATTGGGTTAGATTCCTATCTCACTGCCTCCAGTCTTATCCCATTTCAAACTACCCTCCAGACAGCCCCAAGTGACCTCTCTAAAATGTAAATTTGATCACTTCTTCCTGCTCACAATCTTCCTTAGACTTCTCATCACCTAAAAGAGTGGTTCTCAAAGTGTGATTTCCCAGACCAGTTAACATCAGCATTATCTGAAAACTTGTTAGAAATGGAAGTTCCAGACTCCACCGCAGGCTTACTGAATCTGAAACTCTGGGTATGTGTCGGGCAATCTGTGTTTTAAAAAGCCCTCCAGGTGATTCTGAGCTTGTTAATGATTGAGAGCCACTGACCTAAGGAGTAAAATTCCAGCACGTGTGGACAATATAGAACGTTCTTCATGATCTGGCCTCTGAATACGTGTTCTGCAGCTTTATCTTCCATTAGTTTCTCTCCATGGCCCACCAACTTTATTCTTCAAAATACTAAGTTATTGGGGCTTCCCTGGTGGCGCAGTGGTTGAGAGTCTGCCTGCTTATGCAGGGGACACGGGTACGTGCCCCGGTCAGGGAAGATCCCACATGCCGTGGAGCGGCTGGGCCTGTGAGCCATGGCTGCTGAGCCTGCGCGTCTGGAGCCTGTGCTCCACAACAGGAGAGGCCACAACAGTGAGAGGCCCACATACCGCAAAAAAAAAAAAAAAAATATATATATATATATATATATATACACACTAAGTTATTTTAAGTCCTTGAACATGCCCTAATCTCTCACACTTCTCTACCTAGAATGTCCTTCTTAGTCAGGCCTATCCCCGCATCCCTATCCCCCTGGGAAAGGAGAGTTCATGCTTCTTAATGCTCTAAAACTGTGACCAAGGAACTTGCCTAATCACCCTCCATTCATGTCCTGTCTCGCAAGCCCCGGCTTTTTGTTGTACTTAATCCTACTGTACTGTAATTTCCTCCTCACATGCCTGTCTCTCCCACTAGACTGTGGGCTTCTTAAGGGTTGGAATTCTTTCTTGTTGGTTTGTATCCTCAGCTTCTAGCACAGCATTGAAAATATATTTGACCAATAAATGGTTGTTAGATTGAAATTTTATAACTCTCTTGAGTTACAAAGGAGAAAGCACCCTACCTACGTCCTCAGGAAAAAGCAAATTCTCCTATCCCTTAGATAATCCTGTAAATCAGTGGATTGCCATAGAAATTCTGAGTCAGTAGAACTAGAGCGATACCCAGAAATCTGCATTTTGGTAAACACCCAGTGAATCTGATACAGGTAGTCCTCAAAAAAAACTTTAGAAAAATTAAAATACATCTATTCAGAATTTATAACACCCAAAGATGAGAAAAATGTGTCCTTTAAAACCTAGGAAAGCTCTGATACATTTGGCTGTGTTAAAATTTAGACTTTTATATATAAAAAAAGAGCACAGATATTCTCAAAGACAAATGAAAAACTGGGGAAAATATTTATAATATTTTTGATGTTTATGATAGCAGAGCTAATTTCTTTGTTTTATTTTTTTTAATTTAAATAATATGAAAAAAGGAGCAACTAAAAGAAAAATTGTACATAGAGAACTACGCAAAGAATATGGAGAGAGAGGCTACAAATAAAAAAATATGCTGTTGGGTATACAGTGTAGGATAAGTTGTAAGGAAATCAGAACTGTCATCCACACTGGTGTATATCTATATTGGTAAACTCTTGAAAGAAGATTTTATAATGTCTTTCAAAATGTTAGATGCCCGCCCAGCAGTTATACATACTCCTAGGAATTTACTTCATGAATATACTCACAAAAGCATGTATATGGAGTATCTTCATTGCAGCATTGTTTGCAAGAGCCGCAAATGAAAAATAATCTATGGTCCACCCATCACAGTGGAATACGCCACTAAAAAGAGGAAAATAGGTCTGAATACAGGTCCCAGATACATCCGGGGGAAAACACAATATGGATAGCAACGTACATAGAATGTTCACATTTGCTTAAATTTCATAGGTATTCATAAAATTGTTCTAGAATGCAGTAAGCTAATTCCCACCTTTGGGAAAGGGGTCTGTTTGGCAAGAGTGTTGTACTTTTCATTTTATCAAATTTTTTCCTATTTGAATTTGTACCAAATCTAAATTGCATGTAATTTAAAATATTTTAAATTATTTTAATGCTATCTTGTTTGAACAGATGCTTCTTAGCCTAAAAATTGTTACTTTATCCTGTACAGACATTAGAATTTGGTATCTCGTGTGCATGTGTGTGTGTTTCTGTGAATTTTAATGTTGAGCTATTTGTTTTATCAGGTGATTGCCCATTGATTGTTCAGTTTGCTGCTAATGATGCAAGAATTTTGTCTGATGCTGCTCGTATAGTCTGTCCTTATGCGAATGGAATAGACATTAACTGTGGTTGTCCTCAGAGGTAAAGCTCAAAGAAGTTGGAAGAATTTTCAAAAAGCTTAGGAAAAACTATGTGAACATGGTAAACTATCATTCTGGTATTCCAAAAATTAAAAAATAAGGAAAATAGAGATAAAGAACTTGAGCTCTAAATAAGAAGCAAGAAAAAATAAGGAAATATTATTTAGAAACATACATGCAAAGATATTTTCTGATGGCTACAACAATATATAGACCCTTGACAAGTTTTTGTCTCACCTCATCACTAGAATTATTTTTATGTGTGGATCTGCCTTGAACCTCATCCATAAGTAATTATGTGAGACTGATGTTTATGGCAATCCCTAAAATGTATTTTTACTGCTCTGTCAGACATACTTGCTCTAAACACTATGATTCTATGATTTGGGAGATCACTTGTTTTCTCTTACTTAATTTCAATTATAAGAAAACCTTCTTATAATTACCTTTTCTTCCTATACCATAGTTATTTGGTTGAGTCTGAGTAACTGGGTGTTGATAGGATGTACTTATTTTGACGATAACATCCCTACCTTCCTGGCACTATACTAGATTATCTGTCAATAATTCAAAATGTGTTCAAAGAATAAAATCAAGGTTTTATGTATAGCATAATCCAAATCAGATTAGATATATTTGAATACTCATTAGGAGAGTTCAGTAAGCTGTTTAGTGGTATTGGAATGCTGTAAGCCAAAAATATCTTTCCTCTTAAGATTAAAAAAACCTCTTGTTATGTACAATGAACATCAAATTTGGAATTAAAAAAATCTGAAGTAATTGCATGTACAAATACTTAAATCTGTTTCGGTTGAATGAACTTTAATTTTCTCACTTGCCAGTGAAAACCATTTCCCCTAAGTATTTCTTGATCTGGGAACATGTTTTCCTAATCTCAATACACTTAGAAGTGTTGGATCTATGAATTTTAAAAATCTGGTTCCATTCCAGGTTGCTAGGTAGAGAAATAATAAAGGCACTTACTGTGCTTTTAGAATTGTATCTTCTCTTCCAACTGATAACAATTTATTTGTTGTTGTATTTACTTTATGAAGGTGGGCATTGGCAGAAGGTTATGGAGCTTGCCTAATAAACAATCCAGAGCTTGTTCGAGACATGGTGAAACAAGTAAGAAATCAAGTGGAAAATCCCAGATTTTCAGTATCTATTAAAATAAGGTAAAGATAATATTTTAATCTACTGACAAGATAGTCCATTACTCAGGAAATAAAAGAATATTCCTTTTGTCTGAAGGTGTGGAGATGTCTACTCTTAGTAAGTAGGCATCTAGTATATGAAAATGTTAAAACAAAACATTTAGTAAATGAATAGATACCACAATTTTTATTTATAATCCAAAACAATTTCTTCTTCGCATTTTTAAAGAAAAATTAAAATATCCTTTTATTATTAAAAACTCTCTCCCAAGAGAAACAACTTTTTCCATGTACTATTTAATTAACTAATGCTAAGAGACATTCCTGATACCAAGAGTAGAAAATAGGAATGATATTTGCACTAAAATTTCACAGTGAAAAGAAAATAAACTAAAAATTAGTCTTTTGGTGAGAGGTTAAAAACAAATCTCAAGATAAATTATTATAATTCTCCCACTTGCGGATTGGAGCATGCACAGCAAATATTAAGATAGCACCTTTCAGTGCATCTGTGACAGTACTTTGATGAATCTTTCAGTTATCAAAGCCAAAAGAGAGGAGCACTGGGTAAAAGTTATTTGTCATCCTATTGTTATCGATAGTGAAATAGCTAAATTCAGGGTCTTGAACGGGAACTGATTCCTGAACAAAACCTCACTGATAGGGGCACGTGGTGATAACATGATATAGCATAGCTAAACTAAATAATGTAACAGATGAAATATTTTTCTATTTAGTTTATTGATGTTAGCATTAAGATTTGTGTGCTGTGAAAAGATAGATATGATTTTGAAATTATAGGATCCATGATGACCTTACAAGAACTGTAGATCTTTGTCGAAAGGCTGAAGCGACAGGGGTTTCCTGGATTACAGTCCATGGAAGAACTGTTGAAGAAAGGCATCAGCCAGTTCACTATGAGGCCATTAAAATAATTAAGGAAAATATGTCTATACCTGTAATTGCTAATGGAGACATCAGAAGCTTAAAAGAAGCAGAAAATGTGTGGCATATTACTGGGACAGATGGTAAGAAATAATTACTTCAGGTTTTTTGTTTTTTAATTAGCAGAAAAATTAAAAAGTGGGGGTGGGAGAATAATGTTAATTATTTCCTGTTTTACCATATTTTCCTGTTTTACCAATTTAAGCCAAGCAATTTACTAAAATGATGTTAATCCATCTACTTAGAAACAACAGATTATTTTAATTGGAGTAAATTAGTTCAGTTAATTCTCTGCCACCATCTCATCCAGTTAGTGACCACTAGAGCCTATAGAATTCGTGAATCCAAGAGTGGTCATAGGAGCCAAAGAAACCACAGACTGCTATGCAGTTTCATTATCCCCTTCAACTTTGGCATACCAAGCCCTGTGATACCTATTGCTGGATGAGAGAATGCAGATAAACTTCAGGCAAACCCAATTTATAACAATCCAGATTTACTCTTAAGAAAATCCGGAAAACTAATTTTTTAATGTAGAAGTCTTTAAAATATAAGAAAAAAAGTCTTGTGAGTTCATTTACACTTAATTGGTTATAAAAAATACCAAAATGAATCCTTTAATAAGAATTAGTCTAATACAAGGGCATTGTGAAACCTTGTAATAATACTTTATTTTTGAATATTCTCAGTTTGTTTCATTGAGTTTGACCCCATAACCATGAGTTCTTAATGTGTGGACAAACGTGATGTGCTTTAATTTATAGGTGTGATGGTTGCAAGAGGACTCTTAGCCAACCCGGCCATATTTGCTGGATATGAGGAAACCCCACTGAAATGCATCTGGGACTGGGTTGACATTGCTCTTGAACTTGGAACTCCTTATATGTGTTTCCATCAACATTTAATGTACATGATGGAAAAGATAACTTCGAGGCAGGAAAAAAGAATATTTAATGCTTTGTCAAGCACATCAGCAGTCTTAGATTACCTTACAGACCATTATGGGATTGACTGGACTCCCTAAATTATTTTCTATCTTCAGTGAAACCACCCAGGGTCACATCTTGGTTTTCACTTTGAATCAGTGGCTCTCAAACATTAGTATAAAAACAATGCCCTGACAGAATTTTTAAAACTCATTCTTAGACCATATCCTCAGAGATTCTGATTCAGTAAATCTCTAGGGTGGACCCAAAATTTAGTTTTAAAGAAGACCCCAGGTGGTTCAAACAGACAAACATTGCTCTGAATCCTATTATGGATTTAAAACTGTAAGAATTTTTTTCTTAAAGGAATCATGTTTTTAACATTTTTAAATAAATAAAACTTTTTATTTTGATACTAAAAGTATGACTCATGGTATCTGTAAGTTAACATTAGGTATGTTTTAAATGAAAATAAGAGAAAAGTGTGAACAAATTCCAACATCTGTATAAAATGAAAAGGAACAAGAAATTCTGTATAGAATTGCATTCAGGGCTTAAATTAAAAGTTCAAATTGGAAAATCAAACTGCTACTTCCTAATTCATGAATTACACACCTCAAGGTATTTCTTTAAATTGTATGTAATAGAAGTTAATTAGATGTGATGTTTTCTATAATTTAAAACTAAGATTCCATGAAATTCTTTAAATGATATTAAATTTGTTACATTTCGAGCCTTCTAAATCTTTAGAAGATTGAGAGCTTGGTAAATATACCTGTACGTAAAATGATGTTAATTTCTGTCCCCCACATCTTAAATATAAAAAAATTTGGTAGCTAATCTGGAGATGATTACACAGTCAGCCCTCGGTGCTAGACCACTTTGTATATGGGACTTGAGCATCCACAAATTTTGGTACCCACAATAGTCCTAGAACCAGTGCCCCACAGATTCCAAGGGACAGCTGTGTATTTGAAATATTATTTCCTGGAGAACAGTAACCAGGTTTTATTTTTAATTTAAAAACCTAATTTTCATACCCTGTTAATAGTAATGTTATTTTTATGCTTCCCAGCAGTTGATGATAATTTTAACTTTAAAGTTCCATGGTTGAGGGAATTCCCTAGCGGTCCAGTGCTTAGGACTCCTTGCTTTCACTGCCAAGGGCGCAGGTTCAATTCCTGGTGGGGGAACTAGGACCCCTGGAAGCTGCGTGGCACAGCCAAAAAAACTAAAAAAAATTTTTAAAATAAAGTTCCATGGTTTGGGGATGTCACTAACAGAATTTTGTTGGTGGTTAATGTGCCACTGCAAGAATTATCTCAGGGACTTCCCTGGTGGCACAGTGGTTAAGAATCTGCCCGCCAATGCCGGGAATATGGGTTCGAGCCCTGGTCCAGGAAGATCCCACATGCCGCGGAGCAACTAAGCCCACGTACCACAACTACTGAGCCTGTGCTCTAGAGCCCGCGTGCCGCAGCTACTGAGCCCACACGCCGCAACTACTGAAGCCCGCTGGCCTAGAGCCCGTGCTGTGCAACAAGAGAAGCCACTGCAACGAGAAGCAAGTGCACTACACGAAGAGTAGCCCCCGCTCGCTGCAACTAGAGAAGGCCCGCAAGACCCAACACAGCCCCCCCAAAAAAAAAAATTTATCTCAGGTTAAGATAAAACAGTTCTGTAATTAAGATATTGGTCTATATTACCAACATAAAAACTGTTATAAGGAGACAATTATCTAAAACTGCTTAATTCAACAGTTTGGGAATATTAAATAAATCCTTTTTAACATAAGCACTATGTTGCCATATTTTTTTTTAAGGCACATTCTGTGCTTTCATTTTTCAATTAACGGATCTTTAAAGATAACTGGCTTTTTCATTAAATATGAGTATATATTAGCAAATAGGGAGCTATAGCCAAAACTTAGTGATTTTTACGTTTGTAAATTAACTCTGTTACACCAGTGTTCTGAGGACAGCAGCATTATTAAAGTAAGGTGCACAGCCGTTCAAGGAACCAGTGTAGAAAGGCAAGGAGTTCTAAACGCCTTTGATTTTTTTTTTAAGTTGCTTATGGTTAATTTATGTTGTCTTTTTTTCTTTTCTGTGTAATCAAGTATACTTGTGGTAAGAGAAAGCACTGATTTAAATGTGTTTTTATATTCAGTAACCACCTCTTGTTTTCACCATTTGTTTAATCTTCCCAAAATAATCATCTCCAGGAGAATACTTTTATGTGCATTCCTGATACATTGTTAATATTGGTGGGAAAATCTTTAAAATTTTGAGTGTTTTCACGCAATTTGAAAACCTGGAAAAAAGTAATTGAAAGAATATACCCATACCCACGTTGTTCTTTCCAGTCAGTCCCCAAACATCACCCGAAAGTGTACTGCCTCTTCCCAGCGCATGGACGAGAGTAGAAAACGTCACACGAAGTGTATGTTGGACGCTACCTATCCTCCTACATTCTCCGAACAAAATGCGGCACAACCAACTTGTTCTGGACAACGAAACTGTGCCTACGGTAAAATACAAACCAGGAAAGGAGTGTTTCAACCACGTTCACTGAGTGTGCAGCACCCTATCTAACCCTCCCGCCCCGGCGCCACTCCTCGCCGCGGACTCCAGCAAGCCCTTTCAGAACGTCGGTTAAGCTCACCCCTCCCACGCAAGCCACACTTCATTAGAAATGTTAAGTCCGCTCCCCAGAAGAAGTTGCACTTGGGAACCCAAGCAGCGGATCTGACCCTCTAATCCACCACCAATTAGAAAACAATTATTGCTAATCATCTTGTTCGCACGCCTGCCACGTCGCCTGGGACCGGCCCCCGAGACCGGAATTGGGAGATGGAGCCTGCGGGGCTGCGGGTGGGGGCGGGGCGCGCTCCCCTCCGCCCGCCGCGGCGTGTGACGTCCCACGCGTCGGCGGCCGCGGAGCAGCGCGGGGAGCCAGGCGGCCTCAGGTGGGGTAAGGCCGGGCGGGACGTCTGGGGGCCTCGGGCCCCGAGGCGGCGTGGAGCGCGGGGTCGCACCGCACTCGCCGCGGTGGGACCGCGGGGTGGGGTCTGCCCCGCGGCGCGTTCGCTGGGCGGGAGGTCCCCCGGGCGCGGACGTTAGCAGAGGCTGGCGTTAGGCTACTGACGCCGCGAAGCTGGACGGAAAGCACTTCCGCGGTGCCGCTCAGGCCTCCTGGCCAGTTCTGCAAGGCTCGCTGGGGAGGTGCAGACGCCGGCCTCCGGGCCCACCCTCGACCCGCTCCCTCCCCTCGCCCAACTCCCCGCCCCGGGTCTCTGCCGGGCGCCTCCAGTTGAGGGGAAAGTCTGATTCCATAAACCTTCTGGCCGGAAACCTCGCGCGCTGGGGGCCTTTCCTTAAACTGAATTTTCTTGGAAAGGCGGTAGGGTGAAATAAATGTTTCTCTATTTAGGTGTGAAGAAAAAAAATGACACTTCAATGGGCGGCAGTTGCAACTTTTCTTTATGCTGAAATAGGACTCATTTTAATCTTCTGTCTACCTTTTATTCCTCCTCAGAGGTAGGAAACCTCCCAAGCGTTACAATAATAAATATATGATGAGCTATTTAGACGGTTTAGTGTGTTAACGGAAAAAGTTTTCTTAAGATTAAAAAGGTTTCAGTGCTGTTTATATAAAAGGCACTGTTCAGAAATAAACTCAAAAACCAATTAGGTAATATATGATGACCATATTAAAATATCACATTACATAAAACGTTTTATTATATGTACAAATAACTTTTCCACCTCTCTTCTATAGGAAGGGCCTCGTCTTTTCTGTTCTTTTGATTGCAGATGTAATAAAGCAATGGTCATACTTTTGTCACCTGTCTTGTCGTTAGCTTTTACCTTCGTTTTATTGCCCTGAATTACAGCAGTGAACTTAAATAAAAGTAAATGCATAAGTGCTGTTTACAGCACAGCATGATGCAGAAATGTTTCGGTGAGGCAGTGGAATGACCATTTGGAAACTTAAGCCAATAAATGATTCTTAGTTTTGGCCTTACATAATTCATTAGTGTTCGTTTAGTGGCAATTTTACCACTTTATCCTCACACAGAATTAATATATATTAAACGTACTAAATATGAAAAGTATCAGAACCATACATTAGCATTAGTTCCTTAGTAAAGCACCTTCGAAGGACTTCCAGTACTATTTCGATCGAAGCCTTGGCTCACTTTACCCCTGTAATAACCCACTTATTAGGAGTTCAGTTTTACCTCAGGACTGGATAGTGTGAATGATAAAATACACCTGTATAAAAATGTTGCAAGACATTTGTTCACATAAAAGAAAATAAATGAGACCTAGAGATAACCCACTGAAATTTAGTAAGATTCCTCTACCGGAAGAGACTTAAGAAAGTTTTTATCTTGACTCAGGGTCCGGTAGTCTTCTGTTTTTGTCTATCAGCTGTAGCATCACTATTTTCTTTCTTACAAAAAGAAAAATTGAATTGTTATGTAGGAAGCGGCCTTTGAGATGATTTTATTCAACCCATTCATTCTATGGGAAAGTGGCCTGACTGAGGTCATCTAGCTGATCTGTGGCAAATTCTGGACTAGAATCTGCCTTTCAGTCTAGTGCTTTTTCTGTTCCATCACCCTATCTCTTATCCTGTTGATTTTGTTTCAAATCCTTACTAATACCCTGTTAAGCTTTTTGGTAATACTTGCAACAGTAGAATCCTATATTCAAGAGAAAGATGTTATTTATAAACATCTGAATTATAGATAAGGCTTAAGAATTTGCAAAAAAATTTTCTTTGTCAGTTGATCTCTTCTCCATCAAAATCGTGCATAAATTATGGATTTTTTTCCTGCCAAATATAATTTTTTCCTATCCTGATCAAGTATCTGTTAGATTTGTGTATATGTACATACATTATATAAATATATCCTCATGGACAAATATACTTAAGAAAAATATGTTATATGCACACAGATAATTTACAATATGTCCTTAACGTGTGTGTCCACGTCATTTTTTACCTTTCATATGTGTAATCACCATAGTCTTCAAGGAAAAGTCTTCAGTCTTCATTTAATTTGGCTGTCCACTTTTTTCTCACATACCCGCTGGTTAAAGACACATCTCAGAGATCAGACCGCCTGGGTTTATATCCCAACTCTGCAAGTTACTGTGTGCCCTTGGGCAATTTATTTACCATCTCTGGCCAGTTTCCTCATCTGTAAAATGGAGGTAATACTAGTATCCACCTCATATGGTGGTTGTGGAGATTAAATGAGCTAAAACATGTACAAGTGCTTAGAAGGGAAGTATGGTAAGGACTCTATATAGTAGCTATTATTAGCTTTGCCTTGAATGGAGCCTTATTATAAACTGCTCATTGTTCCGTGTAGGGGGTCTCTTTTGTGTTCCCTTTTATACTGTCAATTTACTTGAAATGTGAATTTACATTTGGACCTAGATCAAGGTATTGCCACTTATGTTCTCTTTCTTAAAATACAAATCTTTGTAATGTAAAATTTGAATAGTATCCTTGGATGGAAGCATAGAGGCAAAAGAAACTGCATTGATATCAATCTCTGTCTCCCCCAAACTTAAGGTTATTAGAGTTGTTTTCAAAACATAATAAAGTAAGACCTTTTTTTTAAGTTGTAAGAATTTGAAATTTACTTAAGTGCTTATTACCGTTGTATGTCTCC
The DNA here is from genome assembly GCF_039906515.1 of Pseudorca crassidens. Lineage (NCBI taxonomy): Eukaryota > Metazoa > Chordata > Mammalia > Artiodactyla > Delphinidae > Pseudorca > Pseudorca crassidens. The sequence goes on along the minus strand of NC_090303.1, from coordinate 17,703,628 downwards.
TCTGGACTCAGTTAATGTGTTACTCATTTAAAATGCCCTTGTGCAAAGTTTGTTACCCTTTCAGTTGTGTGATGGATTACTTTGTCACTCTTTGCCATTTATAATCCATGCTTTCGTACCTCTGTGTCTTTGCTTATACTGTTCATTCCATCTAGACTATTTCATTTTTTTTTTAAATTTCACTTTCTCAAATATTGATCTGGGTGGTAATTACATAGGTATATACACACATAAAAGTCCATCAAGCTATACATATATTAAATATATATACACATATATAAATTTATATATTTGTTTGTTTGTTTGTTTTTTGTTTTTTGGCCACGCTGCGCTGCTTGTGGGATCTTAGTTCCCCAACCAGGGATTGAACCCAGGCCCTCAGCAGTGAAAGCTCTGAGTCCGAACCACTGAACCGCCAGGGAATTCCCTTTCACGCTACATATTTAAGATTTTTGCTCTTTACTGTGTATGTGTAATACCTCAGTGATTTTTTAAATTTCCGTATGGTAAAAGTAGAGAAACATTTTTACTTGGAGTAGATGTTGAAAGCGCATGTATTTTTTTTTCATTATTAAAATAAATAGTGCAGAGTCGGACCTCTTACTCCTGAAATGTTGTTAATTGTTAGAACAATAGATCTTTGTTATTTCTGAGTTACTGTCCTGATTATATATATTATGATATAAAGTGATAACTTCTATCAGCAATTTAATATTTTACTATAAGAATTCCTTTTTAAGGTTTTGATCATGTACATTTGCTTTAAAAGTTATTTTTACTTTAGAATATTTAAGCCACCAGACAGAAGATAATCAAATGTCAGATTATTATTAAATTTGAAAGAGGTTGTTCTTTATTTCATGAGACATTCTTATTGGTAAGAATTGGTAATTCTCTGGTATGACATAAAAAATTAAATTTCTGTAATTCTTTTCACTCGCTGCACAGTTGCCAAAATGTTAATTCAGTATTTAGAAAGTATCTCAAAATGTCCCTTTGATTTTTTACACCTGATGTAATTATATTGCTTTACAGATGGCAGAAGATTTTTTCATTTAGCGTCTGGGGTAAAATTGCAACTTTCTGGAACAAGGCTTTCCTTACTATTATAGTCCTATTGATTGTTCTGTTTCTAGGTAAGTATTAGATTCCTCCTTTGACTAAGCTTAACTCTAGTTTTTATATTATTATTAAATGTATACATTGATTTTTAATTAATTAAGTTGGTGTTGCCATTAGTATACAGTTGACTTTATATTACATAGTATATTGATAGTGTATGGAGTAGATAATTGATATATTGATAAATAGTTGATAGATATTACTGTTATATACACACAAGCATAAATTGCAGCAGAGTGCAGTGCTTCTTAATCTCTTTTCTGTTGTTTTAAGATTTCAATGCAGTGATGCATAGCCTAGTTTTCAGAGTTACCAGTTATACAGTCATTTGTTATTTTGGTGTCCTAGGCACCCAGGGGCTTAGCTCTTAGGGAGGCAAATAGAGGAGTAGAATCACTAGGACCTTAAAAAGAGTTTTAGATGCAGGCTGTGAATCTTGATTGGATCCTGGTTGAAAAACAACAACAGCACAGATATTTAGGGACTACTGCAAAAATTTGAACATGGACTGGTTGTTACATAATCCTAGGGAATTTCTGTTAACTTCAGTTGTGATAACAATGTTATTATTATAAAGCAGATGTCAGCAACCTACAGCCCGCAGACCAAATGCCTATTTTTGTAAATAAAGTTTTATTAGAATATAACCATGCCCATTTGTTTATGTCTATGCATGAACAACTGCAGAGTGGAGTAGTTGAAACAGAAACGGTGTGGCCTAAAACATTCACTGTTTGCCTTTAGAGAAAAAGTTTCTCTAAAAAGTTTCACACCTGTGACATAGGAGTATGTCCTTATGCTTAGGAGTTGCATGCTGAAATATTCAGAAGTGTCATGATAGTTACAACTTACTTTCAAATGGTTAAAAAAAACCAAGTAAAGCAAATGTGGCAAAATGTTAATTGTTGAATCTAGATAGTGGAATATGGATGTTTATTGTACTAGTTTTTCAGCATGTTTGAAATTTTCATGATAACAAGTACCTTAGAAATTAGAAATCAGAAGTAGACTTTTTTTTGTTTGAAGTGGAAAAGAATAGCTTTATTGCTTTGCCAGGCAAAGAGGGCCACAGTGCGCTAAATGGCCTCAAAACTGTGCGTCCTGACCTGGATTGGGTAGTGAGGAGTTTTATAGTAATGGTTCAAAGAGGGCATGATCAGCTCGTGGACATTCTTCTGACTGGTTGGTGGTGAGGTAATCGGGTGACAGCATCATCAACGTTCTGGTTCCAGCCGGTCTGGGGTCTACGTGCTTGTGGGCAGCATGCAATTAGCTTCTTCCACTTGGTTGGGGTTTCAGTATCTCAAAAACGTGCAGATTTTTCCATCATTTCCCCTTTTGATTGTAGGTCTTTCGGTAGGAATCACTGATGAGCAAAATATCTGTCTCTTGCTGCCAGGGTGAATTCAGCTTCTTGCCGTGGGTGCAGATCATGTCCCTTGGTGGTAGAACTCCTTTATATTTGCCCAGATGCTGGTGGAGGTATTGTGACGTCCAGACAAGACTTTTCTCTAAAAGTAGACCTTTAAGGTTCTTATCAAAATGGAAATTCCATGAATCGAAATAGTTACCATGTTTTTTAGAAGGAGTAGCTGAGCTCAGAGAGATTAAGTAACTTGTCTGAGATCACCCAGCTGCTTCTTGGCACTTCAGTTTTTGATACCCATTGCAGAGTGTATTTTCCCTCAGAATTCCCTCCGAGTTGTGTTGTGGGTTAGGTAGGTTTTACAGGGGCCATAACCACCACGTATGCCACTGTCTTATGAGAAAATGTTTTCTCACATTCCATATTACCAACCTCTGGGGTGGAATCCTCTTTATAAACCAGGATTAACTGGTGTGAGAAGGTATGAGTAGGTAATTGTATCAGGGTATGAATGGGTTTATGCCTCATTTCAAAATGTATTTGTCTCATGGTAAGTTATTAATGTTACTGATTGAATCTCCAGCCATAGAAGAAATAACACCAAGCGAGTAAAAAGCAATAAGGAAAACAGGTACCAACTTTGCCATCAGCTAACTAAATGACCTTTGGAATGGCATTTCACCTTTCTGAGTTTGGTTTATCCATTTGCAAAATAAAGGGAGAGAGCAAATAATCCCTGCAGCTCTTGCTATCTCTAGAAGTGTATTGTGACCTTCCAACTCTAAAATTATCACAAGAATTTCTACTGAAAACTGCCACATATCCATATAAGGAAGGGGAACTTTAGCCAAGCTTCTTTTGGTTACATATATCAGAAATGAACTTCAGCTCACTTGAGCAAGAAAGGGGAACTTAAAGTAAAATACAGGGTTGTTCCACAGCAGCCCAGGGAAGGAAGGAAGCCAAACTCCTAGGAACTGAAGTGTCCTTTTCGTGTCCCTGCATTTCTCACTGGGTCTACTTCACATCTCTACAGACTCTGATACTCTGTTCCCACGTCAGAAAATAGGTACCATACAGCTGCCAAGTTTTGTCAATCTAGCGATATGCAAGGATTAATTAGCCATTTCTTTTTTTTTTTTTTTTTTGTCCGTGCTGCACAGCAAGGCATGTGGGATCTTAGTTCCCCTACCAGGGATGGAACCCATGCCCCCTGCATTGGAAGTGCAGAGTCTTAACCACTGGACCTCCAGGGAAATCCCTAACTAGCCATTTCTGAATCCCAATTCCAATTCTAAGGGAAAAAATCTGATCAGCTAGCACCAGGTATCCAATCCTCATCTGAGAAGCTATGGCCAGGGGCAGGGTCACAGAGCAGAATCATGACTGCTGGCTGGAGCCTACATCTGTGGGCAGAGGGAGTAATTAATTCCCAGAGAATAGGAACATCATGGATGGTTAATGCAGGAGCTTTAACCATGGATGGTAAAGACAGGCAGATAGGGCCTTATCCGTGAAGCCTCAGTGTTTCCATCTCAGAACAGGGGGATAACACGTACTTCACTGAAGTGTCGGAAGGATAAAATGCAGTTACATATGTAAAGTACATAGTCCGGTGTTCTCGTGCACTAGAACAACACTGGTGTAAGTAATGTAAACCCAGTAGGTTTGAATTACTCAAGCTTAATTCATCTTTTATTTTGGAATTTTTTTTCTTGTTGGTCTAATAAGGTAATTATTACAAGGTGTTAACATTCCTAGAGCCAATACTAACTGAAAAGTGTGTGTGCATCTGTGTGTGTTTTAGCACGTTGGAATAGGCAGAAAGGAAGTAGGAAACCCAGGAGAATATGTTTAGTGTCAGCACAAATGCATCTTGGGAATTTGAAAGCGTCCACAAGTGATCCAAAAAAAGACTATCTCTGTGTGCCTTATAGAAAATTGACTTTGTCACACCCTCCCTTTATCGTTGCCCCCATCCCACTTTTCATACATGTTCTCTTCGTTGTTATGCAAGCAATTCATTCTACAAATGGGTTTTTATGACTATTTATATTTATTCTTTGATAGTGCTTAATCTTTAGCGTTTCTGCATAATGGATCCAGGAGTATTGTTCCTGTTTAATTGCCAATGAGTAATGATCTTCACAGTATTATGAATTATTTTTATGAGTTATGTTTGGTTTATTTTTGTTTTGTAGTGATTGGCATGCTCTTACTATATTGAGGCAATCTGAGAAATAACTAAGCCATGAAAAAGAATGAAATCTTGCCAGTGTGTCAACATGAATGGACCTTGGGGCATTATGCTAAGTGAAATAACTCAGACAGATAAAGACAAATACTGTATGAACTCACTCATATGTGGAATCTTTAAAAAAATAAAATCAAGCTCATAGATGCAGAGAACAGATTGGTGGTTGCCAGGGGTGGGTGGTGGGCAAAATGGGTAAAGGGAGTCAAAAGATACAAGCTTCCAGTTATAAAATAAATAAGTCATGGAGACGTAATGTACAGCATGGTGACTATAGTTAGTAATACTATATTGCATATTTGAAAATTGCTAAGAGAAAAGAAAAAAAAATTCTGTAACTATGATGATGGATGTTAACTAGACTTGTGGTATTTTACAATATATACAAACATCGAATCTTTTTTTTTAATTAGCAAATTAGGAATAGAAGGAAACTTCATCATTCTGATGAAGAACATCTACAAAAACCTAGAGCTAGCATCATCCTTAGTCAGATGTTGAAAGTTAGCCCCATAAGATTGGGAACAAAGCAAGGATATTCACTTTCACTATTTTTATTCAATTAAGTAATAGATTTTCTAACCAGGATAATAATGTCAACAAAAACTAGAAAGCATAAAGATTGCAAGTTAAAAAGTAAAACAGTCATTTGCGGATGACATGATTGTTTATTTAGAAAATCCTAAAGTATCTATGAGAAAGTTACTGTGTCAAAGAAATATAGTGGCATCAAAAAATACAAGGTCAATATACAGAAATGAAGTGTATTTCTATCCTATAATCAATAATTCAAAAATGAAATTTTTGAAAATTCCTTTTATAAATATACCAAGAAACCTAAAAACCTTACAAAAAACTTTATAAAAAGATGTACAAGATCACAACGCTGAAAGCTACAGAAACATTGCTGGAAGGAATTAAAGAAAATGGAAAATAAAAATATCAATTGGAAAACTCACTATCATTGCAATGAAATAGCACTTCATACCGACTAGGATGGTTATAATCAAAAAGACATAAAATAACAAGTGTTGATGAAGATGTGGAGAAATTGGAACCATCATACTCTGCTTGTTGGAATGTAAACTGGTACAGCTGCTTTGGAAAACAGTTTGGCAGTTCCTCAAAAAGTTAAACATAGAGTTACCATATGATCCAGCAATTCCACTCCTAGGTATATACCAAGAGAAATGAAAACTTATGTCAGTACAAGAAGTTGTACGTGAATGTTCATGGCAGCATTATTCTTAATAGCCAAAATGGAGAAAATCCAAATCATCTCATGAATGGATAAACCAAATGTGGTATATCTGTACAATGGAATATTTTTCAGTCATAAAAACTAACAAAGTGGACTTCCCTGGTGGCACAGTGTTTAAGAATCCGCCTGCCAGCGCAGGGGACACGGGTTTGAGCCCTGGCCTGGGAAGATCCCACATGCCGCAGAGCAACTAAGCCCGTGAGCCACAACTACTGAGCCCGCGTGCCACAACACTGAAGCTCACTGCCTAGAGCCCATGCTCCGCAACAAAAGAAGCCACCGCAATGAGAAGCCCGTGCACCGCAACAAAGAGTAGTCCTCGCTCACCACAACTAGACAAAGCCCGTGCGCAGCAACAAAGACCCAACACAGCCAAAAAAAAAAGTAAAGGATAATAGTTTGCCATGTAGCTAGAGATTAGACAGTGCAGTGATGGTAAGTCCTAGATGACTAATAAAAAAGCAAAATACTGTTAACATTCAAAGTTTACCAGTATCCACTTACAGAGCATCTGTTTTGAGCATGGTACCCTCCCATGTATTGTAGAGGAAAGACAAAAAGAGAGTCCCTAGCTAAAGTCCACTATCTAACAGTTAGGTCAGTTGTGCTAAAACTGCTTCCCGTTTTAATAATAACCTTATATTCTTAAAAGCCAAAAGTAATATTCCCTCTTTTTCTCTGATAGATGCTGTGAGAGAAGTAAGAAAATATTCCTCAACTCATGCCATTGAAAGCAGCTCAGCCAGCAGACCTGCTGCCTATGAACATACACAGATGAAACTTTTTAGGTCTCAAAGAAATCTTTACATTACTGGATTTTCATTATTTTTCTGGCTGTAAGTTTTTTAAAAAGCACAATTTAAAAACATGATTTGTGTTTCTCTTTCTCATTTTTTCTACCTATACTATAGTTGGTTTTTTTTCTGTACTATTTAGCATACTAACGTCTTTATGAAAGAACTCAGATGACAGATCCAAATAACAAATAATAATTGTGGCTTGTAGGTTCTATAGGCCCATAACGCCCTGCATGATCTGGCGCCTGCTGCTCTGACGTGTACACCACGTTCCAACCACACTGCCCTTCGCTGCTCATTCATTCATCCATTCTTGCAACAAATATTTATTAAGTTCCTGTTTTGTACCCTGCTCCTTACTGCTTCAGGATCTTCCCACCAGCTTCCCCTTCTGCCAGAATACTCTTTCCTTCCCTCTCTCCCGGGCTAACTTCTACTTTAGCCCCTTTCTCAGGAAAGCTGAGACCTCTGACCATCATTCCCCCAAAGTAGGAAGGTCTTCCGTTGTACACTCCCATAGAATGTGTAATGTATATGCTTTTCTTTCAAGTGTCATTCGTGATTGCAATTAAATACTGTTTTAATTCTTGCCTTCCCAAGTAGAACCTAAACTCTGAGAGCAGGGCCTCTGTCTTGTTTCCTGCTATGTCCCCAGTGCCTGGCACAGTGTTTAACACTTAGCAGTTCCTGAGGAAATATCTGCTGAATGAATAAATGAAGATAACGATTACTACTACTAACAAAGGAAGTTACCTATAAGTAGAAGTGAATGAGCAGTTTTTAGGTTTAGCCAGCCTCACAAAATGCTCTTTAAATTTTTTGCTGAGGGGGAAAAACTCTTACTGGCCCTGCCACGCTGTCTGGAATTCTGTTTCTTCTCGTCCTGGCCAAAGGCCTTTACAGAGAAAATAAGTAAATTAATAAGTAGCACTGAACCTGCATTCCAAATGCTAATCTTCTAACGAAGATTCCAAAGAAATGAGACACAGGCTTGTTTTGACTGGAAGACTTGAATTAAAAATATATCTTCCTTCCGTAAACATCACCTCCCTCCACCACACCCACACCTGAAGGGGAGTCGCTGGATAATTATTACTTAAAGTCACTGTTCCTGGTGATTAGTTGCACACTACTCTGACATTTTTTTCATTTTCTTAGAGTGTTGAGACGTCTGGTTACCCTTATTACTCAGCTGGCAAAAGAGCTGTCAAACAAAGGAGTACTTAAAGTTCAAGCAGAAAATACTAACCAGGCTGCCAAAAAATTCATGGAAGAGAATGAAAGACTAAAACGGGTATTTAAATTTTCTTCTTAAAAACTGGTGTAAGTGTTATTGGTATTCCCAAGGGGTGGTTTATTATTTTTCAGCATCAGAAAGAGCATTTTCATAATATATAAGCAGAAAATGACCATAAATAACAATATTCTACAAAATTATTGTTTCAGAAGTATTTTATTATCTTTAAATTTGTGTGTTCTCACAGTTTCCCTCCATAGTAGATTAATGCCATTGGACCTACTTCCTATGATTCAAGGAGAAAACAGTATTCTGGGAATACGAATTTTAATTCCTTCATTACCATTAATTTTACATTATAACCTAAAGCAAGTTCTAATAAGTCTCTATTATGTTTCCATTTCCCTTTCAGTTGAATTCCTGTTGGTTTTTTTGGTGTGGTTTTTTTTGTTGTTATTGTTGTTTTCTTTAAATGATGATTATGTAGGAAGCAGACGAAAATAGTTGATATAGATTGATGACTGCATATAATATTTTCAGTTTCTAATTTGGTTATGCTGTTGATAATTCTTCTTTGAGAACCCTATGCTGTCTTTCCCTGGCTACTCAGGGAGAGTGTAAATGAGATACTGATGTTTTCCATGTTAAGTAAAAAGAAGAACGAATGGAAAAATGGAAGATACAAAATTACTTCGGGTATTTTTTTCTTAGGTTTAAAATTTAGGAGTCAGATCTCATAGCTTGAGTGTTTTCAGTTCATTTTAAGCCCCATAAGTTTTCCTAATTCTGCTTCTTAGAAAAAAATAATCAGTGGAACCTTCAGAAGTAAAACAACTTTTCTTGAAGAAAGAATTCCTAGCATAATGCAATAAGATTATCTCCCTATTATAAATTAATGAATTACAGTCAATTATATATTACATCAAATTATATTTATGTAAAAAGTATTGTGATCCTAAATTCTAAAGCCCAGCCTCTTACAGAAAGAACTATAAGCATCACCTTTCATCAATGCTAAATGAGTTAGCTGTTACATAGTACAATATAAATCTTTCTAAAACCTATGAAATAAGTCAAAACTCATTGCAAAAAAAATTTTTGATACTACAGTGTCATGGTCACCTATTCAGAAACCCATGTTTTACTGATGACGTCTACCTTATTTTTACTACAAAAACAGGATTCAAAAATGTCTCTTTGGGTAGATTATAACCAGCATCTTTTAAGGAAACTTTTAGAGAATAAGCACCGGTTTATATTTTTACTTCATTTTGTTCTGTTTTGAAAAAGCATTGATCCATAGATGTCATGTAACTTTCCCGTTGTCATAAATATAGGTCTGGAAATCAAGCTGTCGGTATTTCTGTATTCAGAAACAAGCAATATACGTCACTGTAGTGTTTCAGCAGCACAGTCAGCCTTATTTTGTACCTTAATATTATTTGCTTCATTTTCTATCCTTTGATCTCATTTCATAATGGTAAAAACGAAACAAACCCCTCAAGGCTTTTATTAATATATGGTGGCTAAACTCAAAAGCACACAGCCAGTATTTGTAGACTTACCATGTACCGATCTTGATTTACCATGCCTATCATGTTAAAGTAGTGAGTTGTAACTACTAATAGAACACTGCTTTTTTCCTCTTATTCTTGAACTCCAAGAAAATGGAAAGTGTTTTTGTAGTTTTGGTACTATGATTTTTCTCATATATACCATAATTAATGTACTTAAATTAGTTTTGTCCTTCAGAAAAAGCACGTTCCTCAAAGCATTTCTTTTGGGATTGTTTTCAGAACCAGTTACTAACTTGCAAGGAAATTTATTTCATGATTACTGATTCTTTGATCCGCCACAGTGTCTCCCTTTTTTTGTTCTCCTCTCCTTTGGTTCCATGCTGTCCTGGTTCCCTGCTTCTGCATATCTGTGGCCCAGTCAGTGGCCCTAGATCATAAGTGCATAGATATACTGGGCTAAAGCGAGTACACAGTGGGGAGAAAGTTTGCAAGCTGGATAAAAATACTGTCAGTGCCCAAAGTGTAACTGATTAACCATAGATCAGAATGTCAAAGATGACTTCTACTTCAAGATACTTCATGTAGGTTTTGAAATACCAGCTGAGGAAGGATAAAATTGCTAAAACATCTCTTCGTTCTCTATCAGAGATACATTATCTAATGGAAAGTGCATTACCCTGAAGTCCAAAAGACTTGGGTGCCAGTCCCAAATCTACCAGTAATTAGCCTTGTGACCTGGGGCAAGTCACCTCATTTGTTCTGGGCCTCAAGTTTATAACATAATAGCTAACGTTGTTCACAGGCTTCACAGTAAGGTATTAACTCTTTCAATTGTTGCAACAATGCTATGAGGTTGATGCTGTTAATATTTGCATTATATAGATGAAGAAATGGAGGCACAGAAAGGTTAAGCGACTTGCCCAAGATCATTCCACTAATAAGAGATAGACCTAAGGATTGAATCCAAGCAGGCTGCCTCTAAGATCCACACTCTTAACCACATTGTTCCGTGCCCTTCAATCGTATGCTAACCTATGAAAGGACTTGCAGATGGTGCCTGGGACGCATTTCTGTTACGATATTCAGTTAATGAAATAATTATGAAAGACCAATTAACTTTTAATTTAACTGCTTTAGTATAACAACAGTGACAGAGCTTTACTTCTTACTTGTTTTCTTCCCAGCCACTTACCAAGGTGGGATAAGGTGGGTGGGACAGTGAACATGTGTATTATTGTAGCTGGTAGCTATTGAATTTCAGATTCCAGGGCTCTTGGTCTTTCTCCAGCATCAAGTTACACAAAATAAAGTTGAACAAGTTGACAGGTGCAGTAATGAAAGCTTATTTACAAGACTGACACCAAATGCAACTTTTCCAAGTCAGTGGCAATAATAATTCAAGCAGACAGGGTAAACATTCCTGTAACTCAGTCGTTCTCTTCCAATTTGGGTAATCACTGGAGGCTGTGTTAACTGAATTCAGTGAAGTAACAGCTAAGATTGTTTTGAACTTGAAATGGTCAACAAACTTGTAGAGATTTGGAGGGTTTTTTCCCTAGTTCCTGCTCTTAAAAATATATATATATATATATTTTTTTTTAATTTTGGAGATAAGAGGCTCCTTCGGTTTTAGTAGGTACTTCAGTCCTTTACCTCCTAAAAAAATTTCTTGGATTTATACAGTATATTCGTTCGAGCTTTAATTCCTCCTTCGGATCTGCCTAATCTCTGTTATAACACGGTAGTATTGTATACGATCTTGTGCTGCAGTATCTATGCTCTAGTCTCATCCTTTCCACTAGATTGAAGTTACCTGAGAGCAGAGACCATACTTGCATTTTTACTCCTTATAGTACATAGCACTGTAAAATATTTGCATGTAGTAGTAGCATGCTCAGTAGAACTTTGTTTTGTTTGTTTAATATATCAGCTTACATTAGAAAAGGAATCACCCTGCAGTAGAAATTCTTTACTGTGTCAGTCTGTTTTAAATTGTCCTGAGTTAACTTTTTTACCTGACTACGGAAGCTTTCCGTATCAAATTGCTGCCTTTTACTTGGTCAAATAACTCATGCCAGTATATACATGTTCTGTTTTTCAAACATTAATCTAATTTGCCTTTCTTGGTAACTTAACATCTTACAATTTCTTTTTGCTAAGTCGGCGTCTTCATTCTATTAACGATGATTTCCATCCAGACATATAGATTATGAAATTTTTACCCCATGATGTTTTTATTTTAGTCAAATATTTTACTATTCAGATCTTAATTTTTCTTGTCTAGAAAAGATAAGCTACAAACATAAACATTTTAAAAGCCAGAATAGATTTGAAAATAATAAAGAACGTCGTAAAGGATTAACCGAATAAAAGTAATTTGGAGACTGTTCAATGAAAATTAGGTAGAATTGTCCAGGTGAAGAGATGGCCCTGTTATTCTCCACTTACCCATCTCTATCCTGACACCATTATATTCTTCTCTTATGAATTCGTCTATATAGAACTAGTCTGAGTAGACAGCTCTGCATTGGAACATAATGGCTTTCCAAGTAGTACTGTCCCCAGAACTATTTGTTTTTCCTTAGAGTAACATCACGCAATTAAAGAAAAGACATTGTTTATCTAAATACCTTTGAAAATACAATTTTTTTTTGGCTGCCTTGGGTCTTCGTTGCTGCGCGTGGGCTTTTTTCTAGTTGCAGTGAGCGGGGGCTACTCTTCGTTGCGGTAAACAGACTTCTTGTTGCAGTGGCTTCTTTTGTTGCGGTGCACGGGCTCTAGGCGCGCGGGCTTCAGTAGTTGTGCCACATGGGCCCCAGAGTGCACAGGCTTCAGTAGTTGTGGCTCGCACGCTCTAGAGCACAGGCTCAGTAGTTGTGGCACACGGGCTTAGGTGCTCTGCAGCATGTGGGATCTTCCTGGACCAGAGATTGAACCCGGGTCCCCTGCATTGGCAGGCAGATTCTTAACCACTGTGCCACCAGGAAAGTCCCTGAAAATATAATTTTAATTGTAGCCCAACTAGAAACTCTTGTTATTTTCATTTCAGAGATTTCAGTCATAGAAGAAATTTTGTGTGTGTTTGCCAAATATCAAGTTTCTGCTAACAGAAGTTTACATTATAAAAAAGTATAAAATACTGAAAAGGACAAAGAATAAAATAAAGATCAATAATTTAAAATACATTGTTCATCTCTTTTCCTGAAAGAATGGCTATTACAATCTAATGTTACTTCTTTCTATAACTCTCTTTTCTGATAGCTCTTGAAAAACCATGGCAAGGAAGAAGAACACATTTTGGAAGCGGAAAATAAAAAACTAGCAGAAGATAAGGAAAAACTGCAAACTGAATTAAAGAAGGCTTCAGATGGTAACGTTGTATGCATGCACAAAAGTAGGAAAAGTATTGTGATATTTTATGCTGTTACACTTCACTGTTTTTCCTAAAACAAAATCATGGCTAAATGTTCTTCTGGCTAAAATACCAAGAGTGACCTATTTATAAATTCCTGCTCGAATATGGAGATAAAACACTGTTTCAGCCAAGAGAAACATGCTCTGTTATACATACAAACATGTAGGTGTTTCAGATCTGTGTTGTAAATACAGATGTTCCTCCCTTAGCAAAAGAGCTATGTTCCTGAAAAGTTGCTTGTAAACACATGTTTGGAAATGAATCACATTTTTCCGTCATAGTATATTGCTTCTTTGAAAGAAGCAATGACGGGGGATTGCTTATTATTATTGTTTATCTTATTTATTATTATTTATCTTATCTTATTATTTTGGTTATAAGAAAATACGTTGCTTATCTCAAGCCCTAATACTTTCTACCTGCCAGATATAAGGAAAATGTTCCTTGAAAGAGATGGATAGGGATAGAATAAGCCACAGCCTAGGATGCCAGCTGAGAGCTTGAATGTCTCATTCCAAAACACACTGCAATGAGGACTTGGGGTAGGGCGTCCTAACTCCATTTTCCTGAAGGCAGCTATTTCTCCTACATTTTTTGTTTTTTGAAAAATAGCTCTGTTAGTATTTTCTTCTTCTTAGACAAGGAACAAATTATTATTGCCTGTAGCTGCATAGCACAGAAGAGTCCCAAGTCCAGTGTCATCCCAGGAAACTCTGAATAAAAGTTTATGGCTTGACCCCTGAGCAACATTCCTGCATATGACATAGTCCTTGATGTTGTCCAGATACTGGGGAACCTCTCAGTCAGAGTCAAGATAATAACCAATGCATAGACCTTCTCCAATTTCAGATCTCTTCCACTACTTTGTGTTGGGAATAACTTGGAGAACGTTCAGTGACTGAATCAAAGACCTACTTTATGCCATTTGTAAGTTTAGATTTTTTTTAATAGACCTCAGTATAATAGAAGTTTCTGTACTATAACTTGCTGTTTGATTATCTATGGACATTGTTTGTGTAGAGTTGAGTTCATCAAGATGTATTTGAGGGACTTCCCTGGTGGTGCAGTGGTTAAGAATCCTCCTGCCAGTGCAGGGGACGTGGGTTCTAGCCCTGGTCCAGGAGGATCCCACATGCCACGGAGCAGCTAAGCCCATGTGCCACAACTACTGAGCCTGCTCTCTAGAGCCCACAAGCCACAACTACTGAAGCTCGCGTGCCAAGAGAAGCCACTGTAATGAGAAGCCCGTGCACCACAACAAAGAGTAGCCCCCGCTCAACACAACTAGAGAAAGCCTGCGTGCAGCAACAAAGACCCAACACAGCCAAAAATAAATAAATAAACCTATTTAAAAATAAAAAAGTATTTGAATTTGAGATGAAAAGCCTAAAGATAAAAGCTAATTCTGTTTAAAAAAAATCTGTAGGATATTTCATATATGATATAAAATATATAGTTACTTTCCTACTTCTTATTTAAAGTAAAAAAAGAAAAAGAAAATCATTTAGAGGCAGTAAGTTAAAAAATAAGTTACTCTTCTAGACAAGGTGGTAGATGATGTGATAGGTATAGTATAGCTCAAAATTCTAAATCTTCTCATAGTTGGTGTACTGTTGGCTCTTCTGCAATTCCAGACAATTTGGAACATGATCATGAAGTTTTAACATTTGTATGAAAATAAATTTAGTAATCAGACATTTCAAGTGAGAAGTAGTGTTCTTTTTTTACCCAACACAAAATATTGGTGCTAATCCTTCTGAAGAATGCAAGGGACTATTTCCAAAATACCTTTAATTAGTTTAAAAAAGTTATTTTAAATTTCTGCTTTTTTTCATATTTGCCAAGGATCCTTTCCCTTATGTTGTAAGCAGGGTAGGACAGAAATAAAAAGACAGACAAGAATAGGTTGTGTGCCATGCTACACCTCTCCTAACCCTGGCCAGCTTAGTTTTTTCCTCCCTTTGCCTTTTAAAAATTCCAACTCTGAGATATTTTGAGCTTTAACCTCACAAGTCTGAAATATAACTCTAAACTCGGGGTTATTTTGAGTAATATAAAGAAACTCAATATTTCTTTAACAGACAATTCAGATGTCTGGAGAAAATGAACTCTTTGATAATACAGGCATTTTGTTTATGATCTGATAAGAAGAGATGCCAAGCTTCTGTGTTTGAAGTGTAGACTGCAAAACTGCTTTCAAAGTGAATCAGTGTTGAGGTAAAAGCAGATTTTACCTGTTTGAGTATGTCCTGTTTGGTTCCTGCAAGGTGTGTAGTATTTTATGAACACATTTTATTTTATATAACATTGTTACTGACCTTGAGAAGATCAAAATTCCATTTCTAAAGGAGGTATAACCCTGGCTATGTTCTCTTGACCTATACCAATCAAATTCATTAAGACAAGAACTAAGAAATAAATTAATAGTACAAGATTTGGATGAATTCAGCAGCACAATGCTTTGTACATAGTACCATTCAAATATATTCATAGATTTCTAAAAATTGAGGGTATTAAGGCTGACAGTGCTTAAGAAATGTTTTAGCAAGTTCTTTTATATTTGAAAACTGAGTAGATAGGCAGTGTGGTTTGTTTCTTAATAGAGGTAGAGTATTTTCCATATGTATGGTCTTACCCTTAGTGTTTCTTTAATCTAAGTGCAACATTTTCTCCAAATATATTAGCAGAAGTAAAGCATAAATACAAAATGTCTGTTTAAACTGATTCAATCCAAATTGGAAAAGTGCTATTCTGAAGGCAGGTATTAAGAGCACTCACTCTATCAGTAGTGCCAAAATCTCCATCAGTTTCTAACCACCAGCTTAGATTTTTGACCAGTTAGTAAATTACCTGTGCTTCAGTGCAGTAATATGACCCCAGTGAGCCAAACGAGAGCGTGCATGTCCCCAAGCACCCAGTTTACACTCAGGACTAACTTAGTCAGGTGTAAGGACCTGATCTGTCATTTTTAATGATTTGTTTAATGGTAACTCTGATGTCCCAGTGTGTGGAGTAATTGGGAAAGGTCAGTGCCATGAAAAATGAGACCTTAGGCTCTAAAGAATTTACAAAGTTCACAAGCCCTCATAATAAAAATAGACCTTGTATGTAGTGGAAAACCTTCTGATATCCAAGGAGATTGACTTTTAAAGACTCTTCCAGGAGAGCTTCCCAGTATTTATTCTTAATACTTTCCCAGTATTTATTCTTTTTTTTAATTAATTTCTTAAATTTATTTATTTTATTTACTTATTTTTTATTTTTGGCTGCGTTGGGTCATTGTTACTGCGCACAGGCTTTCTCTAGTGGCGGCGAGGGGGGCTACTATTTGTTGCGGTATGCGGGCTTTTCATGTGGCTTCTCTTTGTTGCAGAGCATGGTCTCTAGGTGCGGGGGCTTCAGTAGTTGCAGCACACGGGCTCAGTGGTTGTGGCTCGCGGGCCCTAGAGCGCAGGCTCAGTAGTTGTGGCACATGGGCTTAGTTGCTCTGCGGCATGTGGGATCTTCCCGGACCAGGGCTCAAACCCATGTGCCCTGCATTGGCAGGTGAATTCTTAACCACTGCGAGGAAATACGTACCATTCAGTCATTGCGTGCATCCAGGCAGTGGTAAAAGTGGATACAGTTTTGAAAGTGATCGAGTTACCTGTGGACATGTCGCTTCCTCATTCTTTTAGGAGCAATAGTATACCCATAACATGCTACATTGAAAGTTACCAGGGCTGCCATTCTAATAGTAGAGGTTGAGTAGTAGTGTATTTCTCCTACATAAAGGGAAAAGAAAAAGAAGAAAATACAAAAAAATGATTGAGGCAAATTCCTTGACCCTGCCCTTATTCTTTCTTCCTTCCTTCCTTTCCTTCCTTTTCTTCCTTCCTTTCTTTTTCTTTCTATCAGCAATTTTTTTGGAACTATTCATATAACTTATTCATTGTAAGATCATTTAACATGGAGCATAATTAAAACTGTCCTTAAAAAGCATAACTATTGAGGGACTTCCCTGGCATTCCAGTGGTTAAGACTCTGTGCTTCCAGTGCAGGAGATGCGGGTTCCATCCCTTGTCAGGGAACTAAGATACCACATGTCACACTGCGCAGCCAAAAAATAAAAAGCATACCTGTTGAGGATAAGGCAAATTTTTATTTATTTTTCCTCCAGTTTTATTGAAATATAGTTGACATATGGCACTGTATAAGTTTAAGGTGTGCAGAGTAATAATTTGATTTACATGCATCATGAAGCAATTATCACAATAAGTTTAGTGAACATCCTTCATCTCATACAGATACAAAATTAAAGAATAGAAAATAACTTTTTTTCTTGTGATGAGGATTCTTAGGATTTCCTCTCTTAACAACTTTCATGTATGACATACACCAGTGTTAATTCTATTTATCATGTTGTATATTACATCCCTAGTACTTATCTTATAACTGGAAGTTGGTACCTTTTGACTGCCTTCACCCAATTGCCCCTCCCCCCCCCACCTCTGGTAACCACAAATCTGGTCTCTTTTTTATGAGTGTGTTTGTTTTTGAAGTATAATTGACCTACAACACTATGTTAGTTCCTTTTACACAACATAGTGATTTGCTGTTTCTATACATTTCAAACTGATCACCACGATAAGTCTAGTCAAGTCTAGTTACCATAAGTCACCATACAAAGATATTACATAGTTACTGACTGTATTCCCCACACTGTACATTTCATACCTGTGACTCATTTATTTTGCAACTGGAAATCTGTACTTCTTAATCTCCTCACCTATTTCTTTCTTCCCCTTACCTCCCCTCCCCTCTGGCAAACACCTGTTTGTTCTCACTATATATAAAACTCTGTTTATGTTTTGTTATGTTTGTTAACTTTTTTTAATTCCACATATAAGTGAAATAATACATATTGCTCTTTCTCTGTCTGACTTACCTCACTTAGCATAGCATTGATCCCTTCTAGGTCCATTCATGTTGTCACAAATGGCAAGATTCCATTCTTTTTTATGGCTGATTAATGTTCCATTGTGTGTGTGTCTGCATGTGTGCGCGTGCATGTGTTTGTGTGTGTGTGTATTACGTCTTTTTCATCCATGTATCTTTTGATGGGCAGTTAGGTTGCTTCCATGTCTTGGCTATTGTAAATAATGCTTCAGTGAACATAAGGGTGCATGTATCTTACGTTCTCTAACTAATGTTTTAGTTTTCTTTGGATAAATACCCAGGAGTGGTATTGCTGGAGATAAAGCAAATTTTAAATGCTATCTAAACAAAGTATATACAAACAGAACAGAAACTGATTGTAAAGGCCCATTCTGTGTTCCTAAGTATTGGCAGCATATAACAGGGACCTTAGATTTGGACCAGGAAATGGAATCTTCTAATCCTATTTAAACTTCTCCTTTGCCAAATAGAAGGTTTATATTTTTCCACTCTCAACTAGTTTATTCAACTCTGTTCCTGGATAAATGCTTCTCTGTCACTGTGGCTTACCTTGAAAAGAACTAGCATTCTAGCATTTCCTTTTACAGACCAACTTCACTACCCTTAAAGATGTTCAAGTGTTTTTTAAAACTCATCACCCTCTAATGCCAGTAATAAACAAATCATACTAACATAGGGACCAGGGAGTGAAGATAGTTGAAGTGCTTTACAAGAGAAATTGAAGATCAAGATAAGAGAGAAAATTACAAGGGAATTACTATTCTGTATATCAGTAACCCTAAATTCCTTCTTCTTGAGTTCCTTACAGAGGAACTGTTTGAGCCATCTATCTATCTAAAAATAAATTCTCAAAGTCCAAACTAAGCATATCTTACAGTTGCAAATTCTTGTGGGTGTAAATTCAACTATCTTTAACTTGCAGTTATAATCAAAGCCACCATCTTATTTTAAATTTTGCAATGCTTTAAAAAATTTGGTAGTTTTAGTCATATCATGTTTTTTGTTTTATGACCTTTTAATGAGTTTCTATGCTTTGAATAAGAAAAAAACATGTATTTTCTCCTCTGTTTACTTATCTGGAAGTTTCTGCTTCTTTAACATCTCCTTCCCTTCCTTTGTTAGCTGAAAAATAAAAGTCCATATTTTAAAAGAATAGCATAGTTTATTTGAAGGATGTGGCAATAGACTATATGTAATTAATAATACATCAGTTATTTAAAGCAAATAAAATATATGACCCACCATTTTAGTCAGGTTTTAGCTCTTAGGTTGTTTTTTCATTTTTTAATGAAAGATATATTGCCATTTATTAGTTTATATTATCTCCACATGCAGTTGATGTTACTGTCAAACCAGAAGAAGGAGGCTTTCTTGCTGTGACTGCTTTCCTGGCACTAATATATCATGGTGATATTTTCTCCTGCTGTTCCCTATTACATTCCCATTTAGTTGTGATGTTTTCCTTTTTGTGAGCTTCCTATCTGTTTGCAGGCCCTATATAAAATAAACTATTTAAGTGTCATCCAGTGACCAGGAGGAATAGCTACAGGGAAGATAGTAACTGAAGACAGAAATTCAAGGATACCTTTCATAGCATTGACAATACCAGCAAGCATGACTGATGCTACCTGAGGAAAAGCTTTTATTAGGTCTACAGAGGGGCATTAAAGCAAGAGAAAACAGTCTCTTCCCTGAAGAGCTTTATAACCCAGATGGATGGATCCAACATATATACATAAAGTGACTACAATTTATTTCTTCCCCTGTGTGATACATGAGTTAGTTTACTAAAAAACATGGAGTGGAGAGTGCTAAATGCATACTGAATAACAGAATGTTCCAGGTGATAAGAATATTATCAAGCATAGTTCTCCAAGTATGTTGATGGACATATAGATTGGATCAGCTTGTATCAGGTTTATGTTTACTGCCAAGTGCAGTAACGAAATTAAGCTGGACAACTCTGCTCTAAAAACACTTTTGAAATGGATGGAAAACAATCAGCTAGGAAAATGAGCTGGAAAATTAAAGAAGGAAAAACCTTTTCTTTGTAAAACTAAATCTCATTGCAGCATCCACTGTCTGTATAGCCTTTGTTCTTTCTATAAGCAAAATTGGAAGGGATAAAATGGGGAACTTCTTAAGAGGTTTCTTAAAATTTCCAGTATACTTTGGATCCTCCTCTCCTCTTATGCTCTGATACTTTAATTTATATTTCTTTTCAGTAAATTTATAGTCTAAGAGAAAAGTGGTAAGAAGTAGAAGTGTGTTTTTGGAGAAGGATCAGAAAACTATGGCCCATGAGCCAAATCTAACCTGCTGCCTTGATTTTAGAAATTAAATTTTATTAGAACAAACCATGCTCATTTGTTTACATATTTTCTGTGGTTGTGGAGTTAAGTAAACTGGACAGAGTCTGCATGGCATAGAAAGCTGAAAATAAGGGAGTTCCCTGGCAGTCCAGTGGTTAAAACTCCGAGCTTTCACTGCAGAGGGCCCAGGTTCAGTCCCTGGTTGGAGAACTAAGATCCCGCAAGCCGAGTGGTGCGGCCAGAGAATAAAAAGAAAGCTACAAATATTTACAGTCTGGCCCTTTACAGGAGTAGTTTACTGACCCCTATTAAGGATCTTGAAGTAAGGAAGAATACCTTTTTCAGTATAAATAATGGTGTTGAAGAGATTGGTTTCTGCTTAATATTGTTATCAAATTTGCTGTGCACTTAAGTGCTGGTTGAATGAATGTTGATCAGATAATTTAAGAAATTATATATGCTTATATGTAGTAAAACTAGTTCTTTGTTTACAGTCAAAGTAAACTGACTCCTTCAATTCTCGTATATGATGGTTTGTAAATTCTTCTAGATTCCACGTGTTGCTTCTGCTTACACACGAACTTGCTTTATAAAGCATATCCTTTTCAAAGCAGTTTGTATAAAGCTATACCTACACAGTACTTTGCCTAAAACGTACACCCTGATTTTTAAGTGCAAAGCCAGCATATTAATATAATTTGTAATTATTCTTTGCTAAGTCACAGAGCCAAAATTCTTTTCTTAAATACATTACTTAGCAACCCAGCTAAGATTAATGAAGGAAGTCTTCATGCATTTATTGGTGTTTCATTCGCTAATAGCATAAGAGTGGGGCTGATTTTATTTATTAAATTATAAAGCCTGCTCATCAGTTCCTTGGCCCCGAGTCCCAGTAATCCTTATAAGTATCAGCATGCCTTACATCCCTGTCTTTTCTAAAACCCAAAAGCGCTTCACCCATAAACCTCATTCATGGTCATAGTCCCCCAGAGGGTAGGGGCAGGCACCAATATACCTAGCAATAGGTATAGAAATTAAGACACACACAAAAAATCACTCATTTCCCCTTTGCTCATGTGGCAAATAGAGCTATAATTGGTTTCATGCATTAATGTTTACTCTTTAGTATAATTGTTTGGGCAGCTTTCTTTCCATTCCTTCTAAAGCATGTCCCTGCCATTAGTCTGGCTTCTTCACTTTGCCACTAGGGTGGCAACACCACAGATCTGATTATGCTTCTTCACTTCTTAAAACTCTGTATTGGTTCCTGTGACCTTTATAGCTCTTCAGGATGGCACACGTGGTCTTCGGCGATCTGCCCCCCAGCGTCATCTCTAGTTTTGCCTGCCCCACCCTTGTCCAGTCTAAATTTTATACCCCTACTCTATTAAATATGGGAGCTTTTCCTCCTAACAGTGGTGTTTCATCACCTTTCCCCTTTGTCCAGGACTGCAGGTCTGTCTGCCTCTACTGCCCTCTTCCTTCACACTCTGCCAGCTTGTGCTCATCCTTCAGCTCCAGCATCGCTGCCTCTCAGGAGCCTCCCTGAAACTCTCTCCCTTCAAGCTGGGTTGAGTGGCTTCCATCTGGACCTCCATAGTTCTGCATGGATACTAACTTAATAGTGTACTCTGTAGAAATTACTTTTCATTTGTTTATCTTTCTTACTAGATTGTAAGTGCTGTGAAGGCAAGGGCCACATCTAAGTCAACTCCTTGTCCCCAGCACATACTTAGTGTTCTAGGCCTGTTATCTAATAGATATGAATAAATCTCACCCCCAAACACTGGTTCATCATAATTAGGCTCTTGCAAACTACTTACCTCCTTCTTCTTCCTCCCCTCTTCCTCCCCCCTCCCCCCTTCCTCCTCTACTTCCCTCCTCTCTCAAGGACCGAGCTCTGGTGATAGTCAGGTATCCATCACTTGGTACCTGCACTCAAGCATCTCAGCATTGCTGAAGGAACTAACTTCTTATTTTAAATAAATGGTCACTGCATTCAGATGGTCCCTCAGCACTGTGACAGTCCTATTGAACTTCTCTAAAATCTTCACTTTTTCACTCTTCAGAACTACTTTAGATCTTCTCATCTCACTTCTAAATTCTAAATCCACCCTACTTCATTGGACACAAAGAATTAATCAAAAAAGTCATCTTCTCACCACCAAAACTACTGTCCTCCCTCAGCTGGCCTCAAACTCTACCTGTCCTTGGGTTACTGTGGATTAAGTGTCAATCCTTCTTCTACTGCTTTGGCTGCCAAGCCCACTATCCTTCTCAAGGATGCTGTTTCTGCAATTACTTCCTCACTTCCTATCACCCTACAGACATCTCCTGGCATCTCCTATCCCAAAACATAAAAACAAAAACTTCCTTTTGTCTCATATTCCTTCACTTACTGCCCCATTTCTCTGCTCTACTTCATAGCAATTTATTTTTTTCCTTTTAACTTTTTATTCAGACATAATAAATTCAGATCACACAATTCAAATCACAGGAGAGATGCAAAAATAATACCAAAAAAATATGCCCTGTACCCAAATGATAACACTTTACACTTGCCTTATCCTTTTCTTTCTCTTCATATTTTCCTCTCACTTATTATTTTTATATTTTCCAAATGGTGATTTTCTAATTCTCTTATTCCTTCTCCATTTATTAGATGCCATTCTATTGTTAAAGGAGAAGCTTTCCCTTTTTCCCCCAGTTACTTATTGATTTGCTTGTGTAATATATTCATTGCATTATAATTCATTGTGAGCATTATATTTTAGTGTTCAGGTTGTCTCAGATTTGGCCAGTGGAAGTCTTTTCAAGCTGGGTCCCATATCATTTTGTCATGCCCCCATTCTGTAAGCACATACATTCTGGTATAACAAGATAGTCCAAGCTTATCTTGTACTTTTCCTCCTCTATCCCTTGAATCAACCATTTCTCCAGTGAGCCTTTAGGTAGGGAATGGTATTTAGAAAATAATATCTAGAGCCTAGGTGTGCTCATTGCTACTGGGGTGTCATTACTTCTAGGTGCCCTTAGCAGACAGAACTGATAGTAGCTTAAATTTTACCACTTTAGAGAAACTTTTCCTGAGTACTCCATCTCATGTGGCTGCATAGTCATTCTTTATCACATCACCCTATTCTAACTTTCTTCATGACACTTGGCACTCACTGTTGGTTGGTTGGTTGCTTTATTGTGCGTCTTCCTCTGACTAGAAAATGAGTATTACAAGAGCTAAGACCCTACCTATCTTTTCATCCTCAACACTTAGTAGAATGCCTGATGCCTAGTAGTCATTCCATACATTGTTGAATGGATAGATGAGTGGATGACTCCCTTGTCTTAGGGCAGTTTCACCTGTGTAACAGCTTCATCTTCTCTAGTCATGAACAGTAGGAATCTTTGGAGGGGCTCTTATGTGTCATGGACTCTCAGTGGTTAGAGACTGGGAAAAACGTTTCCTTCTTCATACTCTTGATGAAAACAGTAAAGATTTCTCATCGCTGTTAAGGAGCTTAATTCTCACAGCCCTTCTGTATTTGTTGTACAAATTGACCCTAATGTGGATTTCATAAAAACTGTTTTTATGAACACTAACTTTAAATATTTTTAAGATATTTATAATCATATTGCCTCTCAACCCTCCTCTTAAATAACTTAAACCTCTTACACATAAGATTTATTCATGAAGGTTAAGGGACCTACACTTTGATATTCTTGAAATGTATTAAGTTCATGCTTCTTTTTTTTTTTTTTTTTTAGTCTATGGCAATATCTAGATCACTTTTCGTGATCTGGCTTACCTCGTTTTTATTTTTGAATTTAATTTTATTCATTTTTCTATACAGCAGGTCCTTATTAGTCATCAGTTTTATACACATCAGTGTATTAATGTCAATCCCAATCGCCCAATTCATCACACCACCATGCCCCCCCGTGGCTTCCCCCCTTGGTGTCCATACGTTTGTTCTCTACATCTGTGTCTCAATTTCTGCCCTGCTAACTGGTTCATCTGTACAATTTTTCTAGGTTCCACATGTATGTGTTAATATACGATATCTGTTTTTCTCTTTCTGACT
This sequence comes from Pseudorca crassidens, assembly GCF_039906515.1. Classification (NCBI taxonomy): domain Eukaryota; kingdom Metazoa; phylum Chordata; class Mammalia; order Artiodactyla; family Delphinidae; genus Pseudorca; species Pseudorca crassidens. The sequence continues at coordinate 17,679,330 of NC_090303.1, read as the reverse complement.
TACTTCACTCTGTGTGACAGTCTCTAGATCCATCCACGTCTCTACAAATGACCCAACTTCATTCCTTTTTATGGCTGAGTAATATTCCATTGTGTATATGTACCACATCTTCTTTATCCATTCATCTGTTGATGGGCATTTAGGTTGCTTCCATGACCTGGCTATCATAAATAGTGAGATTCATGCTTCTTTACTAGAATATCTGCTTTTCTTTTATCTACTGCCTCACTCCCGACTCACTGACTTTTTTTAATATTACCACTTTGGTGGGGTTTTAACTACATAATATAATAATTTTAAAACATCAGAAGATTTTACACAAAAGAAAAATTTAATTAAGTTTTTGTTTATTTAAAACAATGGAACTTAAGGGGTCATATTTGATAGGTTCTTACTAAGATAGTACTTATAGCCTAATGAATTTTATTATATCTTGTCCTGTATACATGTGTTTTGTGTGAGGTTTTTTCCCACTCTACTTTTTTAAAATAAACTTTATGTTAGGACAGTTTATATTTATAGAAAAGTAGGCAATATAGTACAGAGAATTATCATATACCCCACACTCAGTGTCTCCTGTTATTCATGTCTTACATTAATATGGTTCATTTATACAATTAATGAACCAATATGGATATATTGGTCAATAATTGTCAATTATTGTCAATAATATATTATTATTGACAAAGTCCATAGTTTATTCAGATTTCCTTAGTTTTCACCTCACATCTTTTTTCTGTTCTAGGATCTCATTCAGGATACCACATTACATTTAGCTTTATGTCTCCTTAGGCTCCTCTAGGCTATAATAATTTCTCAGACTTTCCTTATTTTTGAAGAGCTTGACAGTTTTGAGAAGTATTGGCTATTTTACAGAATGTTTCTCTATCAGAAGCTGTCTGATATTTTTCACAGTCAGACTGGAGTTATGGGACTGGAGAGGAAAGTCACAGAGGGTAAAGTGCCATTTTCATCACGTTATTCCAGAAATACATACCAGCATGATTCATCACTGTTGATGTTGACCTTGACTGCCTGGCGGATGTTAGTGTTTGTCAGGTTTCTCTATGCAATGTTACTTTTTTCCCCCTCTTCCCATAGTGTAGTCTTTGGAAGGAAGTCACTATTTGTAGCCCAAGCTTAAGAAGTGGGGGGTCATGCCCTACCTCCTTGAGGTGAGAGTATCTACATAAATTTTTGGAACTCTTCTGCACAAATATGTCTATTTACCCCTAATTATTTATTTATTTAATCATAGGTATTCATTTTATACTGTAGATTATAATTTAATCCTCTTAATCTATACTCGTGCTTCTCTTCATAATCAAATGAATCTTTTGCCTTTTCCTAAAGATTCGTCTGGGGAGGGATAAAGCATGACTATTGCTTCAGTTTTTTGAGGCCTTCTGGGAATAAACAAGGCTGTAAAAAAAAAAGAAAGAAAAAAATACTCTTTTATTTATTTTGTTGCTCAAGTCATTTTTTTAGCATTAGCCATTGGGAGCTCCTTCAGTTGGCTCCTGTGTCTCTTTGACGTGTCCCCATCATTTTGGATTTTTTTTTTTTTTTGCTTTATCTTTTCTTGAGTACATCCTTCTGACTCTACAAGGTGCTCCAGGCTTATCTTGTATATATCCTGCCCGATAGAATCAGTGTTTTCTTTTTTTTTTTAAACTAAACTGGATTCTGTAATAGTATTCGTTTGCTTTTTGTTTTTAATTATGAATTAGCATGAGATATTTGTAACGTGATTATATTTTTATCAAAATATCAAGAAAGGTCTGTTTGCTTTGTGACTTTCCAGCTAGCCTGAATTTATTTCCATTAAAGATATAATTTGGTTTAGTTGCAACCAAGATTCCTATCAAGTGACTAAAGTGGTACCTCATTGTTTACCTGACATTTATCATATTTTCAAAAAATGAACTGGTTCCACACAAGTGAATTTTTCAGATGCTTAAAGCTTAGACTTTTCATTTGTCTGTTCTTTCCTTCCTTCAGGGAACATATTTTAGACACCTGCCATGTGCTAGGCACAGTGCTGGGTACCCAGAACAGAGAGACAAGACACAGCTTTGTTTCTTGAGTAGTCCACAGTCCGGTAGGGACATAGTTATACCTCAGCATGATAAGTGCTATAATAAAATTAAGTTCAAGATGAAGTAGAAGCCAACAGAAAAGATCAAGGATAATTTCTTGAAATTTCAAAGGATAAATATTAATTACCCAGATGAAATAGGAGAGAATGAGTCAGGCAGGGAGGTGAAAGGAGATGGGCAAGGATGTTTTAACAAAATGAGTAGCATGTAACTGAAAGAGTATGCCTTTCTGAAGTACTACAAGGTGTTCACTGTGGCTGGAGCATAAAATAAGGTGGAGGTAGTGGTGAGAGTTGAAAAGTAAGCCTAGGATCCATCATAAAGGGCCTCATGTGCCATGTTTATATGTTAACATTTTGGTGGGGGGAGCACTGCTGGAGGGTTTTTAGGCGGAGGAGCAAGCAATCACTTTGACATTACTGTGGACAATGAATTAGAGTAGCCAAGAAACAAGGTGAGGAATCCATTTCAATAATCTAAACTAGAGATGAGGACCGTGATAACAGATTGAGTGAAGTGGATGGATTGGAGAGATAAAAAGGAAGTAGAATCAACACACCTTATCAACATACGGATGTGAGGTTAAAAAAGAGTGGGTGAGGGCTTCCCTGGTGGCGCAGTGGTTGAGAGTCCGCCTGCCGATGCAGGGGACGCGGGTTCGTGCCCCGGTCTGGGAAAATCCCACATGCCGCGGAGCGGCTGGGCCCGTGAGCCATGGCCGCTGAGCCTGCGCCTCCGGAGCCTGTGCTCTGCAACGGGAGACGCCACAGCAGTGAGAGGCCCGCGTACCACAAAAAAAAAAAAGAGTGGGTGATAATTGAAGTGATAAATAAAACAGACCTTACCTGCATGTACCTGACAATATAGGCTTGTACAAAAATTACCACAATATAATTAAAACCACATTTATGTCCCTTACTGAACAGAAGTTTGTGTGTCTACTTTCCAAATATTTTGGAAGCATTACTGTAGCTTAACGGTCCAGTGATGGTCCCTGTAAAGGAACAGTACATGTGAGGATTAAGTACTGAAGAGCTCTGGTATGTCACACTCTCGAGTTCTCAAAAATAGAACCAAATGAACGGAAAAGAAATCAACACTAGATGTAGGGAAATTTTTCAAATTAAAATTTGAAAAATTTATTTCTCTGGCACAATCCTTATAGCTAGTGTACAGCAGCCAGCTTGAGCTGCCACGCCAGTGTGTCTAAAAATTTTCTCTTACATTTCTTGGCAGAGCTTAGCTAATACTGTCTGTTATCCCGGGTAGAAAATACAGTGATACAATACAGTTACACAGTGCATCGGTCTCACCAGCTCCTCTTGCTGTGCAAATAGCTCCATAAATGTAAGTTTGGCACTTGGAAAACCACAAATATTTTTGGCCTGCTTACATGGCATTTTACACAAACATTTTGGCTTACTACATGTCACTGTAACATTAATTGGGGTTATTCTTTATATTAATAAATGATTTTTGCCTCAAAAAGTTCCCAGAGAACATAAATGAATCTGGCCAGTATTGTCATGAAATATCTCAACATTTCCGTAACGCTACTGGCAAATGATAGCAGCTCATTTCTGCAGATGAGAAAATTGAAATAGTGACTTAGATGTATCACCTCAAGCCTCCTTGTCTGATGTCTTCCGTATATATGCTGTTTCCAAAATAACATGGTTCAAAATAAAACAAGCATATTCAAATGTCAGATAACAAGTTTATATAATCCCTTAGTCATGAAGGCAGTTCCAGAAGGAGGTAGAAGACAACCAAAACAGAATATTGTAATTTTTATAAAATGAGAGGTAGAGAAAGGACTAGGAAACAGTCCAAAAGGCTCCTAGACAGTAACATCCTCTCCTAATTAGAGTGAAATCAGTAAAATAGTCATCATTAGGTTTACTAATATCCACTGAAATACAAAATAAAATAAGAAACACAGTTCATGCCTTGGCTTGATAAGTGCAAGAAAAACAGGATTTGCCTGCAGTTGTTTTGTTATAGCTTCGTACCATTCATGATGAGAAGAAACTTCTGGATAGACTGTACAAGTGGTTTTCTAGCTGCTTCTACAGATTTGTAGTTCCACTTGACTCATTCTTTCTCCTAACAAGTCATGAGAAAAATAGTATCTTTTAATAAGGAACTAATGAGTTGATATCTAAGAATTTCCTAATTAATTTATTCATTTCAAAAATTTAAGTATAAATCGTTTTTAACATTAAGATGAACTGTTCAATACAACCTCCTGACCAACTTTTTTTTTTTTTTTTGCCGTACGCGGGCCTCTCACTGCTGTGGCCTCTCCCATTGCGGAGCACAGGCTCCGGACGCGCAGGCTCAGCGGCCATGGCTCACGGGCCCAGCCGCTCCGCGGCATGTGGGATCTTCCCGGACCGGGGCACGAACCCGTATCCCCCGCATCGGCAAGGGGACTCTCAACCACTGCGCCACCAGGGAAGCCCCCTTTCTTTCTCTTTCTTTTTTCTTTTCTTTTCTTTTCTTTACTTTCTTTTCTTTCCTTCCTTCCTTTCTTTCCTTTCTGCATTGGATCTTTGTTGTTGTATGTGGGCTTCCTCTAGTTGTGGCAAGTGGGGGCTACGCTTCATTGCAGTGCGTGGACTTCTCACTGCGGTGGCTTCTCTTGTTGCAGAGTACCGGCTCTAAGCACGTGGGCTTCAGTAGTTGTGGCATGCGAGCTCAGTTGTTGTGGCTCACGGAATCTAGAGCACAGGCTCAGTAGTTGTGGTGCACGGGCTTAGTTGCTCCATGGCATGTGGGATCTTCCCAGACCAGGGATGGAAACTGTGTGTGTCCCCTCCATTGGCAGGCGGATTCTTAACCACTGTGCCACCAGGGAAGTCCCTGCTTTTTATATACCAAAGTAAGTCCAGGCTCGTAAACATTTTTAGTAAGGAAGGAACTGAAGATAACACCATGTTTTGTATTTTCAAGTATCATCTAGGGGGCTTCCCTGGTGGCGCAGTGGTTAAGAATCTGCCTGCCAATGCACGGGACATGGGTTCGAGCCCTGGTCCAGGAAGATACCACATGCTGTGGAGCAACTAAGCCCCTGTGCCACAACTATTGAGCCTGAGCTCTAGAGCCCACGAGCCACAACTACTGAGCCCGTGTGCCGCAACTACTGCCGTGCGCCTAGAGCCCATGCTCCGCAACAAGAGAAGCCACCGCAATGAGAAGCCCGCATACCGCAACGAAGAGTAGCCCCCGCTTGCCGCAACTAGAGAGAGGCCACACACAGCAACGAAGACCCAACGCAGCCAAAAATAAATTTATTAATTTAAAAAAAAGTATCATCTAGGAAAGGCCTTACACACAGATTGAAAAGTAATGTGTAAATCTTTGTATTGTGGGTGTGGTCCCTATGAAATCTAACCAACTACCAAAAATCTCTCTTCCACATCTAACCCATGCCCTTCTTTACTAAGTGACGCATAAAATTTGTCAAATTCAACTTTTAATACCTAGTTTAGATTTATGGACCTATAGAAGTAATGTGGAGGAAGTTATAAAGCTGCGCTGTCTATTATGGCTAGCCATTAGCTACATATGGCTATTTAAATCAAAATTTAAGGGACTTCCCTGGTGGCGCAGTTGTTATGAATCCACCTGCCGATGCAGGGGACACGGGTTCCATCCCTGGTCCGGGAAGATTCCACATGCCACAGAGCAACTAAGCCCATGTGCCACAACTACTGAAGCCTGTGCGCCTAGCACCTGTGCTCTGCAACAAGAGAAGCCACCGCAATGAGAAGCCCACGCACCAGAGCGAAGAGTAGCCCCCGCTCGCCGCAACTAGAGAAAGCCCACGCGCAGCAATGAAGACCCAACACAGCCAAAAATAATTCATTAAAAATAAATAAATAAATATTTAAATTTGATTTAATTTAAAACTCAGTTCTTCAGTTGCACTAGCCACATTTAAAGTGTTCAGTAGCCACATGAAGCTAGTGGCTGCCATATTGGACAGCACAGTTGTAGAACATTTATTGGACAATGCAGATGTAGAACAATGCAGAGAGTTTAATTTGACAAAATAGTCTAGAAAGTATTGATACAAAAGGCACTTCAGTTGATAGTGACTTACATACTTATATATAACATATGATGGCTTCTCAGGAGGGAAGGCAATCAAACTGTTTATAAACAGAACCTGTAATTTCATTTTGCCAAAAAAGTGACTTAAGTTTTATAAATCCCACTTTCTTTCCTAAAATCCTACCCTAAAAAATTTACAAATGCAGAACTTGTGAAGGCTACATGTGCAGAATTGTATGCAGAGCCAGTTCAGGATTCCCAGAATTTCTCCAGTCCATCTTACACTACTCTTCCCTTCTACACATTTGCTCATTAGCTTCTACGCAATATGTTGACTTAAATGTTTATCTCATATATATATTTTTTTTTAACTTCTGCCTAATTTGCTGACTTAGATTGTACCCTTTTGGTAGACAAAGACTAATATGTAGCCATATTTGTGTATCATCTTGAGGTTAAAGTCTTTAAGTGCCACTTATACACCCCATATTTTTCAGCTTTGTATAAGAAAGTGATTGTTCTTAAGGAAATATTGTCACCCAGCCCTTAGTAAAAATGATAAAATATTTTTTCCACCCTCAGTTTTTTCAAAAGTAGACCCTTCTGATAAACTCTGCTCTATAATGCCTGAGTCCAGGTTGAGCCTGGGAGGTGTTAGGATAAGCCTGGAACATCTTGTGCCAGAAACTGTTGGGGGCATAGTCGAAGGACATGGATGCCAGCCTAAAGTTCCCACTGGCCAAATCTGGGGGAAATTAAGTATAGTAATGAATTATAAGTCATTGAAAATATAGGAATGTATTAGTTCATACTGATGATGGATGGATGGATGGAGAAGAAAGGAAGGCTCTTCTTTGTAGTACAATGCTGACTGATAAATTTGGATGGAATGATGAAGTTGGAAAATCACCATTCTGCAACCATCACAACAAAGATTGGTTTAGGCAAGAATGATCAGTAGATGCTAAATATAGGGGGGATGTTTTGACAAGGAACAGGATGTTTACATAGTCTTAATTGTCTTCTCACTGCTTCTTAGTTACAAGGAGGAAAATAACTATAATATGGAAAAACCAGTGAGAGGCAGATGGGCCTCTGGATATGATACCTTGAGATACATTCAGCATCATTTATGTCATATTTATATGTAAGTGGGAGGCATAACCTGAATTTAATCATAAGAAGACATCAGACAAAATCAAAGTGGAAATCATTCTATTAAAAAAAAAGTGTCCTGCATTCTTAAAAATGTCAATGTCTTGAAAGATAGGGGAGAAGAAGGCAGGGGGAAGGCTGAGGAACTATTCCAGATTAATGGAAACTAAAGAGACATGACAACTTACTGTTAATCTTTGATATAGGACTGGATCTCTGGACTAGAACTGAAAAAATGATAAAAAGGTCATAATTAGGACAGTTGCCAAGACTGGAATATGGATGGTAGATTAGATAAAGGGTATTGTATTGGTGTTAAATTTCCTAAATTTGCTAACTATATGATGAATATCTTTGTTCTTAGGAAGTACACAATGACGTACTTAAGGGTAGAGGAGGAGGATGTCTGTAACTTAGTCTCAGATGGTTCAAGAAAATGATTGTGCATGTGTGGAGATAGAGAATACAATTACAGATGTACCATATCGTCAACAGTTGGTGAATTTGAGTAAAGGCTACAAAGAAGTTCTCCAAGTGTTGCAAGTTTTCCATAAATTTGAAATTATTTCAAAATAAAAATTTTACAACTCTGTTCGATGTTCTCTAGCCCTTTCTAAGGCACAAAATGACATGACGGTGATGAAGATGCAATCAGAGAGACTTTCAAAAGAATATGACCGGCTCCTGAAAGAACACTCAGAACTTCAGGTGGGTGACATCCATTTTACGAGCCTCAGCTTTTTGAAATAGTAATTAATTACCTAAGTCAATTATTTGGGTTATTTGCCCTTCGCAAGCCAAGAGGATTGATAGTTAATCCTGACTTTGCAAAGTGATTAAATAAGCCAATTTTTACTTGAAGATTGGGATATTGCATGAAAATAATCATAACAGAGAGAATTACTGACATGCTAACTTACAGCATTCTAGCTGGAGTAAACTTTTAAGCCAAAGAATTGAGCCATAAAAACAGCAGCATTGGAAACCAGACTGGTTCTGGAAAAATTTAGTTTTACCATTTAGAATGTTTGCCATATGCACGCCAAAATAAAGCCAAAAATTGAAGACCCACATTACACTACTCCTTCTATCCCACTGTTTGAAATATCTTAGGACAAAGCCTGAGGCATTCAAATATGTTTTACCTCCAGAGTTGAGTTGAAAGATGGAAATGGAGAAAACCTTTTTATCATTGAAGTCACAAAGTCAGGGGCCATGGTTTTCTTTCTGTTCCCCTTCAGTCCAGCAAGAGTCAGTTCCCTACCTTCACCCATGTTGGGTTTGTCTTCCGTTCCTTCTTGGGCTGCCAGCCCCTAGCCTGATTTGATTTCCCAGCCCACTTTGACCACGTGTGGGGAGAATTCAGGGAAGAGACCATTCCAGAGGCAAACCTGGCCCTCGCAATTCCTCCCAAGATGGAGGGTCTCTGCTCTTCTGCTTTCAGATTGGGTTTATCCTTAGAAATTGGCAGCATTTGTGGCCTTCAGTGAGGGCTTTTTAGCAATTACAGCTCTACAGTTATTTCACTGTATTAGAAGCCTTAGTACCAGGACTCATTTCCCTGCATGTCAGTGGTCATTGTATCTTCAGGATCCAGCACTGTGCCTGGCACAAGACAAACAAGCACGATATTCATAGGCTTGGAGTCAGACAGGCCTCGAATAACTATAACTTTCTTACTAGCTTTGTGATCCCAAGTAGGTCATGTCACCCCTCTGGGGCTCACTTTTCTTCATCTGTAAAATCAGAATAGTAATAACACCTGGCTCACTGGCTTGTTGGGAGGATTAAATAAAATGTGTAGGGTGCTTAGCATTGTGCCTGGCTGATAGTAAACACCCAAGGAATGATAGCTGTTATCATAATTATCACTATTGCCAGTACTCCTCTGTAGAAATTTTACTGAAAGAATGACTTATTCTCATCCAGCCACTTTGGCCTTGATTAGAGCCAGTCAAGAGATAATCTTATGCACATCTGTAATCTGGTATTCCCAGCTGAGTTGCATGTCTGATTTAACTGACCTACTTTGACAGTAGGGTGACCAGAGAAGCATAGATACCCTGTGGGCTCCAGACCCAGGACACCAAGAGCTCAGATCTCATGCTCTGGAGTAGATAGTTAGATTTTCAGCAGGACCACCCTTTCTCCATCTCTACAACAGAGGTCCTGAAATTGCTGACTTCACCGTGGCATGATGAGAATTATTCCATTGCATACTTAAAGATCCACCATGGAAAGTGAAGAAACGTTTCAGAAGCCTCTCGCCTAGAAATAGAACTATTTTTCCCTCCCATCTGTGAGATCAGGGTGTAGTCAACAAGGATGAGCATCTACACCAGTGGTCTCTGCCCAGGGTATCAGAACCGTTTAGATCCCTGGATGGAGAAAGAAGCAGAGAATGTCCCATTGTGGTAACAGCCAATGATTCTGTTAATCCCTCAAGAATGTATGTGATAGTAAGATAACTTCAACCCATTTTCTTTCCCCAAAAAAAGCTTCAGTTTGAAGCTTATGCATTCCTGATAAAAGATGTTCAAAAGTTTTTACGAGTAATCTCTTCCCAAGAAAGTAGTTTTTATACCTGTCTTTGAAAAAATGTCCTCATCCCAGATATGCCAGGTGCCAGGCTGAGAGTTGGGCCTTGGTGCATTTAAGCCTTGTATCCAGGTTTTTGAAATACTTATGGATGACATTTACTGAGGGTGTGCTCAGGACCAAGCACTTAGCTGATGGCTTCATATATGTTATCTGCGTTCTCTCCTTGATAGCCCATCAAATTATTGATAAAATACATATTTTAATACCCTGTTTTGTGAATGAGGGAAAGGAGACCCAGAGATGTTAAATAATGTACCCAAAGTCACTGAACTGAAAAGTGATAGCATTCAAAGTTGGATTTAAAGTCAGGAAATCTTTCTTCAGAACTTCCATCATTAACCATTATGTTCCTTCACCTGTGCTGGTCATTGGACTGTGGGTTCTGGGGTCCGCTGTCTGGATTCTGGGCAGATTCAGCCAAAGGGAGGCACTGGTAGAAGACTGAAGGCAGGAGGAGGGGGAAAGCCAAGAAAGTCTCCTGTTCTCTCCACTTGGGGTGGCATCTGCCACAGCAGCCTCATCTCTTTCCATGGTCCCAGTTCCCACTGGGCGTCTTCCACCTGGTGGGACCTCGTTCCTGGGATCTGTTAACACTGTCTCCTCCATTGCCCTCCAGCCCAAAGAATGGTTTTCTGCCGTTGCTAATACCTGAGGTGTCTTTTACCACCCTGTGTGGTGTGTCTACTCTCTCACCACCTATGAAACCAATTCCCTGTGATAAATATCTGATGAAAAAAACTCTCAGCTCCATGGTTGACCAGTTCTGTAAACCTCGGGTGAATCATTTGACATTCATGCAACTTGGCTTCTTCAGTACTTAGATGAGGATTATAATATTTCATGAGCATTAAATCAGATCCTGGGCAAGAAAGCACTTTAAATATATTTAAACAAGAAAAACTCTCTACAACTGTACGGTGCTATGAGTTATTTCTCGATTGGACACTTCTTTTTCCCATCCACCTACTTAACCCTCCATTGTCCAGTAGGAGAACCTGAATAAGATTCTGAAATATAGGTGTCATTAAATGAGAACCATTTTCTTAAAAGTGACTCTTACACTTTGATATTCACCTTCTGAACCCAGCTGAGAAGCAAAAGATTGCTGTAGACCATCTACAGTAAAAAGCTGTACCAAACTGTTCTTCACGATTTTACTTCAATTGTCAGACCAACCTCAATAATTGAATTACATCATAAAGTTCATTGGGAAACTTAACTTTTCAATTTTATATACTTGATTTACTTTAAATAAAATAATCATAAAATAAAGGACTGTTAAAACGTTAAGGAAACAGGTGGAAGAGAGGAAAGCTTGTTTCTTTACTGTAAACAAATCCCACTTTACATCTTTTAAATTTGTTTGATTTCCCCATCTGATCCCCTTCCTGTTATAGGCACTAAATAAATATTAGAAAATAATTCCTTTGAAATATGTAGTCTTTGCCTTTCCTTGTTTGCCCTGGCTCTCTTCTAGAAAAGAAAACCCAGAATGTACTCAGAATAATTGGCAGCTAGCCATTTTAAAATTTCATTTTGGAAAATCACCCTTCACTTAAGGGACTTATCCAGAATAGCAGATCCATTAAAGCTGTGCTTTTTATCTAAAGTGGTAAGATACATGGAAACACATAAAAGCGGTACCTTGTTACTCATATACCTCCTCTAATGCTGTCTTCTGACTCGATTGCTTAAAGTTGATGTTACTGAAGTTGCTCTGAAAGCAGAAATGCTCAGCCGCAACGAGAGCTCGATAGCTTCCCGGGTGCAACAATAACCCCGGAACTCCATTGTTTGTGATTTTTTTTCTCAGTGTAGATGTCTACCTTCTTCGTGCAAATGATCTCTCTGGTTAACTTCTATCCCATTTTCCTCCAGTTTTAAATCATGTATTATAGTCGTCTTGAGATCAGCAAAGAGTATAATTTGAGAAGCCAGTTCTATTGGCAAATATCTGAAGAACCAAAAGAAGCCCACCCCATATGGGTTTTTTGGTTCTCTTCTTTCTTTGCCAAAAATCTTCATTAAGTTTGCAAGAGGGAAATTTTAGAAATTTTGTTTTCCTTGTATAAGCTGTGAAATGAAAGCAAAATATATTAAAGCAGAGGAAAAGGTGAACTTATCAAGAGTGTTATTTTTTATCCCTCTAAGCACTTTTTCAAGTAAAACTACTCACTTTGTAGTTTTTTAAAATTTGAGACTTTCTCAATCTATGTTTTAATTTGATATTCTCATAATAACTATACACAGAAAAGGATGTTTTTTAAAAGTCCTTGTCATATTTATGAATGTGTTTCTCACTCTTGCTATAACTACCCGTCACATTTTTTTTCTTGCAGGATCGTGCAGCGAAAGGCAATAAGAAAGGCCTGTGAACTTTATGAAAGAAGACTGTGATACACCATGCCAAGAGGATAAATTTGTTATCATGTTAGCCTCTGGAAAACTTAAAGTTCAGTTCAGAAAAACAAACTGTCTGTGACCAGCCAGTATTTTTTTTAATGCCACACACATAGGCTATTGTCATAATGGCATTATCACAATATTTGATGATGTTTCAGATATATTGTAAAGTCTGTATTCTAGCTCTCAAGTGAAATATAAGCATGTTAAACACCTTATCTAGATATAGTAACACTGGTGTATGGTGGCTGTTTACCAATAAAAGGAGAAATTCATTAGCCACTTACTTCCAAACTTAGATTTTTAAGTTGCATGAAACCATTAAATAACCTTAAAAGCTTTGATGAATTTCCAATAATAATACTACTCTTACTTAATCAGACGATGGTGTATTTGAAAATAGTATTCAATATCAGCAAGTTTGTTCATAGGGAGATTAACTAAGGATAAATGATTAGAAGTAGCTACTATATTTATAGGTAAGAGTCAGAGCAAAAAATAAAAACAATGACCTTAAGTTTTATTTTTTTAAGCCTGATGGTACTGCAGTTGACTGTCATAAAACAACTATATTGATAATTATATTTTTGTTACTGTGCTTCTGCACCTGTTGGGGATTATTTTTGTTGACATTTGTGTTACTAACACATAATTAGTAAAGATTCTGCTTTTTTAAAGTTCATCTGGGAATGGAGTTTACATCTATTTGCATAACTGCCACAGCACTGAACTGAAATTATTTTACAACAACGTGGAATTCTTGACTTGGAAATGTATAATGTATCCAAAAAGCAGTGTTTCCCATTGCTGTGAGAGTTGCTAATTATACAAATATTACCTCAAATATACACACAGTGGCGTCACAGTTTTGCCAAGATGTTTCTGTATTCTGAAAGCTAAATATTAAATACTGTTTTTCCATTCAAATATTCCATTTAGTTTCCTTTAGGAGAGGATGATTGTATATTAATGCGATTTAGGTTGTTCCAGTGTTTAGACTTGAAAAACCATCTTCCTTGTCTCTAAATATAAAAGAAAATGGAAAATAACTACTGGAGTTTTTACTTTTCTGGTATTTGTTTTATCCTTTGTTATTTATTATCATTTTAGCACCAACTTCATGCATATTTAATTTTTTTCACTGTAAAGTGGGTGAAGTGAGCAAGTACGTAAGTATTTTATTTCAGATAAAAGGAGTTACTGCTAGAAAACAGACATGTAGGAGACATTTAGCAGAGTAAGAAATGGGAGTTAGACCATATGGGCTGACAGCACCGTAAATAACAAGGCAAGGGAGCGCTGACAGAGGAGAGAACTGAACAAGTAGCAACTTAGAAATATCGAAGTGCGATCTACCTGGTTAAGGATATAGATACTGTTCGTGATCCTGGCCTGGTGAACAGAAATCAAGTCTAATGACAGAGTAACATACAGAAAGTAGAAAATACACAGCTTTAGAACTGGTAGAACCAAATTATAATCCTAGCTTCAGCACTAATTTAACCATGGGATTTTGTACAAATTATTCAAACTTGCTAGATTTACATTTCCTCACCTCCGAAATGGGAGTCATAATATTTAGGTCAGGGTTATTGTATAAACTAAGATAACACAGTGATTCGCAAAGTTATGCAGACTGTACAGCAAGGGGAAAGCCCAGGTGCTCTTTGAAGAGCATAAGGATTTGAAAGATTCCCAGAAGACACTTTAAAGTATACATTTAAGTATTCTTAGTCCTCAACCCTCTCAGTTGTCCAGGTCTGCAAACTGAGGCCTGAAAAGTGTATGCAGTTTTCCCAAGTTAACATGGATAGTTAGATCCAGGGCTAGGATTTGAGTCTAGAATTTAGGTGTCCTAGTTCCCCAGATATTACTCTAGTTTTTATAAACAAATTAGCTATAATTTGCTAAAAAAAATACTGCCATGTACTAGCCAAGGTCTGGACTATGGAGTCTGGCTCCCATGTCGTGTATTTTACACTACACTGAAGGCCTCTTGAGCTCTGCTTCTTAGTTCTTATGATTCTCCTAGCCAGTGAGGGTGTTTAGCAAATCCTATTATAAATAAACACGTATTCCATGGATTTAGTTAGACTGCATATTAAGTTATGTTCCTCCTGTCAGTAATGACTTTTTTTTTTTTTTAATTATTTTTGGCTGCATTGAGTCTTTGTTGCTGTGCACGGGCTTTCTCTAGTTGCGGCAAGGAGGGGCTACTCTTCGTTGCAGTGCGCAGGCTTCTCATTGCGGTGGATTCTCCTGTTGGTGGAGCATGGCCTCCAGGTGTGCGGGCTTCAGTAGTTGTGGCAGGCAGGCTTCAGTAGTTGTGGCAGGCGGGCTCAGTAGTTGTGGCTCGCGTGTTCTAGAGCGCAGGCTCAGTAGTTGCGGTGCACGGGCTTAGTTGCTCCGCGACATGTGGGATCTTCCCAGACCAGGGCTCGAACCCATGTCCCCTGCATTGGCAGGTGGATTCTCAACCACTGCGCCACCAGGGAAGTCCCAGTGATGACTTCTTTATATCTTAGGCTGTATTATAGGTTCAAACACAGAAGTGTTATTCTTGCCCTTTGCTATAAGTTGCTTAAGAGTTTTGTCAGACTCTGTCCTACTTGCAAATGTACCTTGAAGTTCCAGACTCCAGGAAGTTGCACTTAAGAAGTTCTAGCCGAGCATCTAGAATTTGGCGTTAGTCATCCTCATTTCTTGCCGGGCTCTGTCTTGGGCCCCAGTACTGGTAAGTAGATTACCTGGAACCCCAGTCTAGAGCCTGGAATTTAACTGCTTTCTATGGTGCTGTCCTGATGCCACCAACCTGCCTGGATCTCTAAAGACCCATGCTGTGGTCCCGGAGCTGTTCTGCCTGCCTGCTGAGACCTCACAGCCTCCTTGGACCTCAGAGCCACAGCCACTTGGCTGCACCTGCTCCTGTCCTCCTGCCCCGCCTCTGGGGCTTGGTCTGGTTCTGCCTTCCCATCCCATTGTCTGTCGCCTTCTCACCATCCCTCCCATCTACATCCCACCACAGCGGAACAGCCATGCCCGGACCAACTGACAGGTGACACACCTTACGTTTGAGGGCCCACAATGCAGTGCATAAATACAGCGGTCCTTTTATGCCTTGACTAATATCTGGAATGAGTTATTTGAAGGCCATGAAGCCCTTTTGAATTTTTTTTTTTATTCCTCAGCCTTCCTTTCCTAGAATTCTTGAAACACCACTAATGAAAATACCATTTTCTTTTTTTAACATTTCTTTCTCTAAATTTACCAAGTGGCATTTATTTCACAGTATTGCTTTCCACCTTGATCTCTAAACATATGACTTTGTCTTTCCTTGTATAGCCAAAAGTGATTTCCAACACTACAAAACTGAAAACAACCGCCCAGAAGCTGTCCATGTCCTGATGCCTGGAATCTGAATATTCTCCTCTGGCAAAAAAGTGAATATTACCTGATATGGCGAACCACGTGATGAAGTTAAGGCTCTTGAGATGGGGAGATTATCCTGAATGATCTGAGTGGGCCCTAAATGCCATCACAGGTCTCTTTAAAAGAGGCAGGGCTTCCCTGGTGGCACAGTGGTTGGGAGTCCGCCTGCCGATGCAGGGGACACGGGTTCGTGCCCCGGTCCGGGAAAATCCCACATGCCGCGGAGCGGCTGGGCCCGTGAGCCATGGCCGCTGAGCCTGCGCGTCCGGAGCCTGTGCTCCGCAACGGGAGAGGCCACAACAGTGAGAGGCCCGCGTACTGCAAAAAAAAAAAAGAAGAAGAAGAAAGAGGCGATGGGAGATAATACCACCCGGAAGAGGGGAAGGTGCTGTGACCACAGATGCAGAAAGCAGAGCGCTGCAGCCACCAGAGCTGGAAGCGGCAAGGGACGGGTTCTCCCTGGAGCCCCTCACAGGAGCCGGACCCTGCACACCCCAGCCAAACTGATTTTGGACTTCTGGCCTTCAGAACTGTGAGACAGTAAACTTGTTCCAAGCCACCAAGTGTGTGGTAATTTGTTACGGCAGCCATAGGAAACTAACGCAGGAACATGCAGGACAAATCTGTAATGGGCTGGAGTGAATTTCACAGCAGGTAGAAAACAGACACTCTTTGACACCAGCTGGGCTTCCCCAAAGATAGCCTTAGCCGTCTCCCCTCTTAGTTCTCTTCCTCCTTCAATTTTATTTCTCTCCACCCCCACTGCCACTGCCAAACCAAGCCATCATCCCTTCTCACCTGGACTACTGTCACCACTCCCTGCCCGTCTCCTCCCTAGGTCCACACTCGCAGAAACCACAGCATTCCCTGCTTAAAGTCTAGCAAGTATTCCCACTGTACCTCAGATGAAACTCCCGAAACCTCACCAGGCCCCTACCTCCTCTCCAGCCTCACCTCCATCTACTTGCCCTGCCGACCACGGCGGCATTCAGAGTCCTCTTAGAACAAGCCAAGTTCTTTCCCCTCTCAGCGTTTTTACATACACAGTACCTCCTCCCAACCCTATTTTGTTTATCCTATTTTATTTTTATCCTATTTTATTTTCATACTTATCATTGTCTGAAATGATGTCATTTATGGTTTGGTTTTGTCTCCTGCCCGGAGACTTAAACACAGTTCCTACACACGGTAGAACAGTATTTCTCAACAGGCAGTGGGGAAGATGTTCCCAAGGGACACTTAGCCATGTCTAGAGGTGTTTCGGGTTGTCATAACTAAGGGACTGCTGCGGGTGGGTAGAGGCCAGGGATGCTGCTAAACTCACTCAACAATGCACAGGGTGGCCCGCCACAAGAAGGAGTTCTCTGACCCCGAATGTCAATATTGCCGAGGTTGAGATACCCTGCAGTGATGCTTATGGCGGAGGATACTCGGTGTGCCCCAATACCAATCTTTAATGCACCTGTGGTGAGAGATACCCCGATGTTTTTACACACAGCTGCCAAGCATAAGGACAGTATTTTCCAGTCTCCTTGTAGGTAGAAACAGGAAGGAATGTCACGTGGTGGCAGTTTCTTTTTTTTCCTTCTTCCATCCTGCTGCCTGATACACAGGCGCTGCCATCTGAGATCCTGAGACTGAGGCCGTGCAAGCTAAAGCAACAAGACAGAAGGATGCTGTGTGCCTGCCACCACAGAGCACCCACCTCTCCTGAATCGCTTCTCACCAGATAGTTCAGTAAATAAATGACAACAGATATGTTTAATGCATTGTCTCTCTTAACAGCCTAGACATGGATAAAGAACCAAAAACACATTTGGCCTTCTAGCACAAAACCATCAACCTTTTTTCCTTTCTCTTTCCTACTCAAAGGGTTTCGACTTCCCTGCCATTTTCATTAGGATCATGATTTTAAATTACATCCTCTACTTTCTCTGCAGTCCAGCTTATTATATTTAACTTAACCATTATTAGTCCATTGACAGCGTGCAGTGTGCCCCCCCACAATGTCTGTGCATTTCACACGGGAAGAATTTACAAGGAAAGATCTCTGGTCTCTCCTCTGTCTTTACTGTGACTTTTGCCACAAGGAGAACAAACACAGGCGCATTCGGTTACACTTTGTATAACCACACAGAACATAAGAGCTTGAGGTCTAATTGTGACAAAATTAGAAAAGACTTAAGTTCCTACAGGGTTTTGTTCTTGGTGATCACCCGTTTTCCTAAATTTGGGCAAAGGACGTATTTGAAGTTTTGACTTTGCCCCCTAAGCCAGATGCCTTCCTGGTCAGCCAAGTTTCTCCAGACTGTATTTATCGCTCCTTCAGAGATCTTTGTTCTCCCTGAAGCAACACCGTGGTAAAGAATTTCATTCTCATTCTTCCAAGGGCTGCCAATTTCCTGGAGCCCAAATGACTTCCTGGCACATCTCAGCCAAGGGCTTCCTGAAATAACCCTCCACGGGGGTTTACTTCTGAAAAGTCTTCTTTAAGTTTGTTTGGTTTTTTCCTCTTAAAACAAAATTGACACACAACTAACGTAGAAAACATAAAAATCACAGAAAAAGAATACAGTTAGCAGTTTGGTTAATGCTCTTACACATACAAATACTTATTATACACATAGGAATATTTACAAAAGTGAGATCATGCCATACATGCTATTCTGTGACCTGCTTTTATTCCCCGACATCAATAAAGATTTTTCTAGAACAGGACCTCCAACAGGTCATGGAAACATCACCCATCACCCGAGGGGTCAGGGTTTTTTCAAGCTACATATAGTCGTACCCATATGCCCCATTCACCACTAACTACACCATTGAGAATTACCCCCCGCCCCCGCAGGCAGCAGGACTGTGCCATAACCATCCAGTATGTGAGGACAGGAAAAGGGGATGAGAGCCACTGTCCTGTGACACACAATATGTGATTTAGCCCCTGTTGGACATTTAATGAGAACTTTTATTGGCAGAAAATGCTCTACAAGCAGTAGAGCATCGTGGTTATATGCACAGACCACCTGGAATCAAATCCCACTTTGAGTCCTAGTTTCTTCATTTTTAAAGTGACAGTAAGACTACCTCAGGGACTTGCTGAGAGGATTAAATGAGGTAAAACACTTTGTCTGGCAGAAAGCGACTCTGAACATTATACAAAAACTGGTACCCAATGGTAAATTGCCTTCAAGAAAGAGAAAGGAAGAGAAAAAAATATAATCTGAAAGGAGAATTTATATGTTTTAAAAATGGACCCCCTAGTTCTACATAATGAAAATGTACAATGAGGCAGTTTTGGATGACTTTTTCTGACAACTCTAGGCTGTCATTCCCCTGACACCTCTCCTCCAGCCCCAGGCAAAGCCCAGCATCTAATTTGCATAGGAATGCAATAAATGTTTGTTTATTTGGATTGAATTCAGTTCTAATGCATCAGATTCTCTTCAGATGATTCTTCCCATTCCTCGTCTTTAGGGTATGTCCTGTTGTTTTAAGATTATGACAGAATCAACTACCATTTTGACCAACTTTCTTAAGATATTAATTAGTCCCTTTTCCAGGCCAGTAACATATTTCTCTTCAAATCCCATTGGCAGATTTGATGTTGTGGAAGGGCCTGTGTCTGGGGTGTTTCATTAGCCACTTGAACCTTTACTGCAACTCTTATTTTTCCTTTCCCTATGATTAAAAATACATACACACTTGTGTATGTGTGGCTGTGTATGTGTGTGATGTTTCTAACTCTTTGAAAAATAAAAGAGGCAAGGGCAGGGGCAGATCTACAGTTTGCAGTGGAGGGGGCTTACTAGATAAAATTTGTAGAGATCTCTGTAAGAAAAATAATATAAAATTACCAAAGCAAAATTAGGTTTGAACATGAGAATTTCTTCAGAATAAGAACAGAAATGACAACAAATTGCTAGAGACTTGGAGACCCAGATCCCTTTCTTCTAAGGGACTCCTTAACTCCATATAAATCTGCCTCTAGGGAAGAAATGGGAGGGCAAAGTTAATGTAATCAACATGCTGAAAACTTCTTCAAAATCTAACGGAACATGCATCACAATCACGTTTTTATTTCATGGTAAGTATATTAGTTTCCTATTGCTGCTGTAACACATTACCACAAATGTGGCTCACAACAACACAAATGTGTTCTCCTACAATTCTGGAGGTTAGAAGTCTGAAATGAGTGTGATGGGGCTAAAATCCGAGTGTTGGCAGGGCTTGTTTCTTCCGGAGGCCCTAGAGGAGGGTCTGTTTCCCCACCTTTTCCAGCTCTGCATTCCTCTGTCTGCATTGTATCCTCAGAGCCAGCAATGGCCAGTGGAGTCTTTCTCATCACACTCTTGACATTGGTCTTCTGCTTCCCTCTTTCACATTAAGGACCCTTGTGATTACATTGTGTCCACCCAGAGAAGCCAGGGTAATCTCTTTATCTTAAAGACGATTGATTTGCTACCATTGCTTTTGATATTTAATTCCACCTGCTACCTTAATTCCTCTTTGCCACGTGAGTTAACACACTTAACAGGAACTAAAGAAAGAATAATACATTATGAGCTCTTTGGAAGAAAGAAAGCCTTATTTAGATTTCTTTATATTGGTCCTCAGCCCGTATTAGCATCTCCATTTGTTCCTAGTGTAATTAGGTTAACATTACATTAGCATATGACTTTGCCTTTTCCAGAACTCTAATTAAGATTTTAAAGAAGATGTATACCGGTGGGAATCTCTCATTCACCCTCTGTTAAACACCTTTCCTATTTGATTATAATTCCACTTACTAATTCCTTCTGGCTTTTGTCTTCCAAACAATTTTTGATTTTTATTACATGAAGGCAGTTTGAACTGATCCAGCAAATGGTTTACAAGGTCCAGGTGTAAAATAAATTGGCAACCTAAATAGAAAAGAAGACAGCCATTGGGTAGAAAACGGTGACCAGTGTTACCTCTGCTGATCTGCTTATTAAAAGGACAGTGCTATGAATTTTTTCCCAATTTATTTTAAGTATTTTTTTAGGCTCCAAATCTACACTGAGCATTATGATAATAATAACAGCCAACACTGGGTGAGTACTCACCGTACGCTGAGTTCTCATTGCTTTACCCACTCTTCATTTAATTATTGCAGGAATACTATGAAGTAAATAGTTTTATTATCCCCAATTTGCAGACAAGGAAAATGAGTCTTGGAGAGGTTAAGTATATCTACTGAATTTCTCAGGGAATGGCAGAGCAGGGTCTCAAACCCAGACCCCATACTCTGAATCAGTGCTGTGTGTCCCCTCCAGCATGAGCACCATGGAGGGGACCATAAAACAACAGAGGAAAGAGAAAGGAATGAACTATCGTGGTCCAGAAAGTTCTCTTGTATTTAACCATCACAACAATGTGATGAAAGATTATTACTTCCACATGCTTGTGAAACAGGTTAGGAAACTTCCCAGAGTCATAGAGATAAGGTTCAGCCCTCAAGAAACTTATTTCTATTGGGAGTTAACACAAACACAGAAGGAACTGGCACAACTACAGATGATGTCAAATGTGTGGTAGAAATAGAAATACAGTAAGATCTCCAAGAAGGAGTGTTCAATCCAAGGGAGAGGCTGAGAGACTTCCTAGAGCAAGTTGATGAGCAAAAGCTTGATGTGTCGATTTCAGATAGACAGAGAGAAGGGTTGAACAGCATTGTTCTTTTCTCTGCTTGCAGTTTTACTCTTTTTGTAAATGTTCATTATTTTACAAGATATTGGCTTTAGTGTTGACGAAAACTCACTTCCAGACTCCTTTCTTTTTATAGGAATTTCAAAGCAGAGACAAATGCCTAGGCTTAGAAAATGATAAGAAGCATGAGTGGAATAAATTTAAAAATTAAAAAAAAGAAGCATGATCGGAAGAGTAGAATATGGAAACTCAAGAGGAGGGATGTTGTTCTCTTAAGGTTAGAATAAAGGGAGGGAAGGGATAAATGCTGGGAAATGAAAAGAGGGAAGAAAAGAAGATTCAGAGTATAGGAAAAAAAAGTGCAGTTCTCTGAGGGAAATCTATCTTGAGACAGGATTTGGATTCAAAGCCTTCGTGGCCCAGACCACTGACCTGTATGCTCTTGGAGAGATTTTCATAAATAAGATGCTGCCACTTATTTTTTTTTTAAAGAATTTCAGAGGTGTATGGGAGAAGAAAACTTTCTCTCAGCCAAGATGTGTGCAGTTCCTCCAGACCCGTGGCACGTCCTCTCAATCTAGGGAAGTATTGCCACTGCTTAGCATTTGGGATGAAGCCAACAGCGACGTTCAGCAAGTATGGGTTTCATCTACTCGAAAATAATTGCCTTTACATCTTGTGACATCTTCCATGGACTCTGCAGTGAAAATCAATTATAATCCCTTTTGGTGGGAGAAACTAAATTAGAAAGAAAAGTGATCAGAAACAGAAGGCAGCTTGACGCTTGTGATGCCAAGTTTGCTCAACGTGTGATTCAAAAGCCGTGGGTAAGTTTTTCTGGCCATTCTCCCAATTAACAACCTTTAGCTTACTTAAAAGCCAAAATCCGTGACTCAAAAGAGGGTGCTAGGAAGAAATTTTTGACAGATAAAATTAGCTATTCCTGGCAACATCAAATAACATATACATACACTCATGTACCTTTTTTTGAAATGAAGCTCAAAATATACCAAGATCTAACTGAAACTGCTCCCCAAGGCTCCAAAACTCAATTATAAGACCTGACGTTTATCACGTGCTCACTATGTGCCAAGCACTGCATTTAATTCTCACACTAACATTATGAATTAGGTAATAGTCTCACATAACCTTATTTTTTAAACTATGAGATTCAATCAAGGGGAAGCTAAATAACTGTCCAACGTCACAAAGGTAGAAAACAACAGAGTCAGGGATGAAACTCAGACAATCTGACTCCACTACACTCTGGATAAAGTCCTTACCTTCAGGGAGTTTAGAGTCTAATAGTGAATTCAGATAAGTACCCTTCAGTGTGGTAAAACTGCTAAGGACCTATGTAGGAAGAACATCTAACCTTGCTTTTGGCTCTTAGGGAAGGATCCATGAAAGGGACAGCTAAACGAAAGCAGAAGCTAGGAATGGCCAAAGGGGGAAGGAATTCCAAGCAGAGGAAGAAGCTGGCCTCTAAGCCCAGAGATAAAAGAGAGCTCAGTACCCTGGGTGTATAAAAGGAGAGGGCTAATGGCAATGGAGAGTCATTTTAGAAGACTTTAGCTAAGGATGGACCTGACTGGATTTGCATTTCTAAAGCTGTTTTTGGCTGGTTTGGAGAATGACTTTTGAGAAGAGCAAGAAGAGAAACAGGGAGACCTGATAGGAGGCTATTGCCTTGGGGGTAATCCTGGCCTAAACCCAGGCAGTAGCAGTGGAGATAGAGAGAAGCAGAGGAGCTGGAGAGTAATTCAAAAAGTAGACTTGATGGGGACTTCCCTGGTGGTCCAGTTGTTAAGAATCAGTCTTGCAATGCAGGAAACACTGGTTCAATCCCTGGTTGGGGAGCTAAGATCCCACATGTCGCAGGGCAACTCATGAGCCCTCATGCTTTGGAGCCCTCACCTCACAACTAGAGAGAAGCCCGTGCGCCGCAATGAAAGATCCCACGTGCTGCAACTAAGACCTGATGCAGCCAAAAATAATAAATAAATAAATATATTTTTTTAAAAAGGTAGACTTGACAGTAGAATGACATCAAAAGTAACAAAGAAGAAGGAATCCAGGATGGCTCCTAAGTTTCTTCTTTGGGCAGCTGGATGGATGAGATGCCATTCACCAAGATGGAAGATGCTGAAAGAGGAACAGGTTCAAGAATGAGGTTGAAAGAGGATAATTAATTCCATTTTGACTGCATGGAGGTCCTCATGCAACATATGGATAAAAAGGGGATCATTCTTTACTTTACAAAAGAAAAATTCACATAAGTTATTTTAATCACCTAGTTCTAATATATTTTTAAAAGCTTGATTCACAAAATTTTGATTATACAGACCCTTCCAGTAGAACTTTTTTTTTTTTGCATCTAGTAATCCACAACTATTAAGACAGACATATACACAATTTATCTTATCACTAGGAAACTTCAAACATATTATTATTATTTGGCCACACCGCATGGTTTGTGGGATCTTAGTTCCCCAACCAGGGATCGAACCCATGACCCCTGCAATGGAAGAGTGGAGTCCTAACTACTGGACCACCAGGGAATTACCATATTATGTCTTTTTAAATGATTGAAAAACTTAAAATATGGACCTAGCGAAAAAGAAAATAAACTCAACGTGCAAAATACTGTACTATAAAAGTAAATCTCTTCATTAGTATGAACTTACATTAGCTTAACAGAGATACAGATGGTTTCATATAAAAATATTATATATAAGTTTATATACATAATATATTTCATAATATATAATGTTATTTCATAATATACACACATATATTTCTTTGTTATGTCAGCTGAGAGGGCCTATAAGCAATGGCATTCCAGTAGCAAAGAGCACACCTATTGGCCTGCATCTTGGTTTCTAACACCACTTCCCTATAAAAGGAACCAGGGTTCCTTGGAGAAATGGCTGATTTCAGGACTGACACAGAAAATATATAAGATAAGCCTGGAACATTTTGTAGTGCCAGAAAGTAAGGGAATGCTCCAAAAACAAAAAACAAAACCACCCTACATTGATGGGGCATTTCAAAGGGGCACAGGAGCCAATTGAAAGAGCTCCCAATGTCCAAGCTAGAACAATGCGATCAACAAAATAAAGTAGTATTGGGTTATAATGCAAAGTATAAAATAAATACTCATGATTCCATCATAGTGCCCTAAAGAAATGATTGAATAAATGAATAAATGGGGAAGGGAGAAGACAAATCTCCCTTGCAGAAGAATTCCAAGCAATTTATTTAGATACCCTGTCCTCAAGGAGGTGGAGTTTAACTTCCTTCTCCTTAAGTGTGGGCTTCATGCAGTGAATTTTTTCAAAGAGTACAGCATAGAAAGGGGGATGGGGATGAGAGAGAGTCACTTTATAGTGATGAAACCTAAAAAACCCTACCTCAGCCAGGTGCTCAAAGTCAATAGCAACAATAAGTCATGTTGACACTATGTATCCTTGATATGTAATGAAAATGACTCTTTGCCTCTGTGGTTTTCCTCCCCCAAAAAACATATCACCAGTCAAAATATGAGAAAAAACAGACAAATTCCAATAGAGGGGCATCCTACAAAGTACTTGGCCAGTACTCCTCAAAACTGTCAAGGTCACCAAAAACAAGGGAAGTCTGGGAAACCTTCATAACCAAGAGTATTACCAAAGGGAACTTGGGTTCACTGGCTGTGCAACAAAGCCAATCTCCTGACACCAGTTTGTAGTGAAGGAAAGTATAGCATTTATTTGCAGGGTACCAAGCAAGGAGAATGGGTGGTTTGTGCTCAAAAGACCCAAATTCCCCACGGGAAGGGTTTTTTTTTAAATCAACATTTGGCTAGAGAGATGCGGGGTGCATGACTTTCTTCTGATTGGTTGGTGGTGAGGTAACACGAAGGTGTTTCAGGAATCTTAATCATCAACTTTATGGTTCAAACCAGTCTGGGGTCTCCATGTAGTCACCATTCTTCACCTGGGGGGTGGGTGGAGTTTGAGGGTGGTCTTAGTTTCTGCATGACAGCTCAAAGATGTGCATTAAATTGTTGTGCATATCCCTTGAGGAGGATCTAGGACTCTGTTTTATCCTTGAACTATTGTTTCTTGCCTACTTTTTCTTTCTTTCTGTATTCCCTCCCTTCCCTAAGTAGTAACTGCTTGAGTCTGCTCTTTGGAACTCAGGGAAGGCCTAGGAGACCAAAGTCTTTATCTACAAAGAAGAAATGGGGGACACAGAGGGGCTTTTTGTACCTGGGAGGGCCCCACAGTGTCCTGCTTTGTTTCAAGAGGAGCGTAAGGAAACATGACGACTAAATGTAATGTAGTATCCTGGAACAGAAAAAAGGTATTAGGTAAAAACTAAGGAAATCTGAACAAACTATTGACTTTAGTTAATAATAATGTATCAATATTGGCTTCTCTTTTTTTGTTTGTTTTTTTTAAGTTTTATTTTTTGGCCACACCACAGGGCATGTAGGATCTTAGTTCCCTGACCAAGGATCTAACCTGTGCCCCCTGCACAGGAAGGGGGCACAGGTTGGAAGCATGGAGTCTTAACCACTGGACCACCAGGAAGTCCCTATATTGGCTTTTTAATTGTGGCAAATATATCATACAAATTTAAGATGTTAATATGGGAGCTCTTCATATTATCTTCTCAAATTTTCTGTAAATCTAAAACTGCTGTGGCACTTCTCTGGTGGTCCAGTGATTAACACTCTGCGCTTCCACTGCAGGGGGCACAGGTTTGATGCCTGGTGGGGAAGTTCTGCATGCCTTGTGGTGCAACCAAAAATAATAATAAATAAAATAAAATAAAATAGCTCTAAAAATAAAGTATATTTTTTAAAAAGTCCCTTGAGGGAATTCTCTGGTGGTCCAGTGTTTAGGACTCAGCACTGCCAGGGCCCAGACTCAATCCCTGGTCTGGAAACTAAGGTCCCACAAGCCAAGCAATAAGACAAAATAAAATAAAATAAAATCCCTTTCTTCCGTCAGAAACTAGTGTCTTGTGAATTTATCCAGAAATACTCTATGCCTCTATGTAGAGAGTCTCCATTGTCCCCTTCCTGTCCACTCTGCAGCTTTCTCTACTCTGCTCTGTGCCCTGAATACTAACCTTACAGGTAATGCCAACAGGCTTCTCAGCCCTCTGGCTTCTTCCAGTAGAACTTTGGCAATGGAGGAAGGGAGGGTGGGAAAATACTTACCAGCAGGACATCAGATGGGAGGGGAGAAGTAGAGGTACTTATTCCCCCAGTTCCTTCCTCCTTGGGCTTGGAACTAGCAGGCCCCATTCCTGTACTGAAGTCCTAGCTCCTGTCTGGAAGCCCTCTCCAACCACACACTGGGTCCTGGTACCAGCTCCCTCCCCCCACCCCCTTAGGCTAGGACTGATGACTGCTCTTTTCTCGGGACCTTTGACACCTCCCTTCAGCCAGCCCCAAGGGGCTTCACCAAACCTCATTGGTTTTCCTTGAGCCTGCTGCACTTTTGTAAACAGTGCCTTCATTAACTCTATCTCAATGTGTTATCTCTCTGCCTAGGACTCTGATTAAGATCATATGCAAATGTATATCCCCTTCATTTATGCAAATATGAGCATACTCTACACATTTTTTTGCACCTTGTCTTTTTTCATCTATATTACACTATGGGTTTCTTTCCATGTTCATATACATTGATCTACTTTGTTAGTATCCCATGGTATCTCATTGTCTGTGTATATCATACTTCTAAATATTATATCAAAAGAGGAGAATTAGAAGCTGAAACTTAGCAGAGGGAACATGAAGCCTGAGCTGGGGCACTAAGACACAAGTAGAAATTCTATGCTATGGTGGCGGGGAGGTGAGCTGTTGTTACTAAAGCCCCAGGTACTCTCACAGAAGTTACGAGAGTGGGCTTAGGAGTCAAATTGCTTGGGTTCAGATTCCGGCTCAGCCAGACTGTGTGACCCTGGGCAAATTACTTAACCTATCTCCTCATCCATATAATGGGAATAAGAATATCCACTGCAAGGTAATACTTATGCTCAAAAGCAGTTGAGTTTTCAAATCGGACCGCCCTGGGCAATATGGCACATCCAGTGGAAAAAAATGCCATGAGTCTCCCTCTTGGTCTCTCTCCCTGTCCCAGTCCTTTGATTCTTTCTCTTCAGCCTCCCTCAGCTTCATCTTTCCCTCTTTTTTCCCTCCTCATCAACCTGTCTGACCCTTGATAGGCTTTCTCTCTGTTGATATTTAAGATTCATTTTTAAATGAAGAATTTGACAGTAGATTCTAGGATTAATTGTGTTGCTACTAATTTGTAGTTCAATAGAGGTGGTATGAACAAATTTAAAAAGCACATTCTTTTTTTGGCCACATGGCTTGTGGGATCTTAGTTCCCTGACCAGGGATCGAACCTGTGCCCCCTGCAGTGGAAGCATGGAGTCCTAACCACTGGACAACCAGGGAATTCCCCAAAAGCTTATTGTTTATAAAGCAAAGTAGCTGTCAGCCAGCCCTCGCAAAAGAAAAATAAATGGCCTCAGATGATATGCAGTTGTTTTCCACCAAAAGGATCTAGTGTGATTGCCTGGATCAATTTCTGCTCAGATCTACAGGAATTACCTTGACTACTTATACTGAGTATAAGGCACTACCAGTACCAAAAAAAGTAAAATTATTAATCACACATGCAATAATTAGAAACAAGAGGATACATTTTAAATAATAAGATTTTTTTCCTTTACTTGACATGTGTCATTAAAAAACATAGCTACCAAAAACATTTTATTCAGAGACTAGTTCTCCAAAGCATTCAAAGTATTTTAGATTTTTTTTTTCCTCTCCACCTGAGCTCAAGGATTATCTGCATTTTATAGAGGAAGAAAGTCTCCTCCCGCTCCTCCAGTGACCTCTGAGGGACTGTGTACTGGCCATGTTTTATCTGTCCATCCTCTCCCCTAAATGTCAGGTTGTAATTGCCACATGCTGCTGAGGTCTCTCAATCTGGTATCTCCAGATCTGCCTTATCTGGATTTCAACCACACTGCCTTCCTTTCAGTTTTTGAAGCACATCAAACTCCTTCCTGACTCAGGGTTTTTGCATTTGCTGTTCCCTCTTCCAGAAGGCCAGTCTCCTTCTCACAGATTTCTCTTACAATGTCAGCTCCTTGGAAAGAGAGAGGTCTTCCCTGACCACCCTATTTAAAGCCTTCCTCCCTCTCTCCCTGCTGTTATTGCCCTCCCCCACCCCGGTAATTCTACCTGACATCATTCTGTTTCTCAGTTTATCATCACAGGATATTATCTGATTTATTTATTTGTGTATATCACTGCCCCCCACTAGACTATAAGTCCTTTTGTAACTGATCAGGACCCTATGGGACCTTCCCAGAACAGACACTCCCCACGCACACCTATGTCCTCTGCCTGCCTTTTGTCTGTAGAAAAACTTTAATCAAAGAATAAATTTAATCAGAGAAGTGAGAAAATGCAGAAAGAAAGGAGAACAGTCATACAAGACAAAATAATAATAGGTTAGCCATTAAACAAAGTCAAGGACCTTTAGTTCCTCCTCAAGGCCTGTAGATAATATTCTGAGGCACGTCCTTTGAGCTGTTTCGCAGATACTGAAACCCCCATCAGGCAGAAGAAGTTAACTGTATGCTGCCCACAAGCACATAGACCTCAGACCCGTCGGAACCAGAAGGTTGATGATGTCGACTCACCACCAACCAATCAGAAGAATGTCCATAAGGTGATCACATACCCCACACCGCCCCTCCCTTACCCTCTTTCTAAAATGCTTTCTCTGAAAGCCTTCGGGGAGTTCAGGCCTTTTTAGCTCTAGCTGCCTGGACTCCTTGCTTTGTGCCCTGCAATAAACACTGCACTTCCCTTCACCACAACCCGCATAAGAAGATTGGCTTTACTGTGAGCAGGTGAGCTGACCCAAGTTTGGTTCGATAACACTTAGATGGCAGGAACTTTGTCAGACTTGTTCAATGCTGTATCCCCAAGACTTAAGATGGTGTCTGACACAAGTAGGGGGCTCAATAAGTACTCACCGAATAAATAAATAAATATATTGATGTACATATGGATGAACGAATGGATGGAATACTTAAACATCCAACTCAGGGGACTTCCCTGGTGGTCCAGTGGCTAAAACTCTGTACTCCCAATGCAGTGGCCCCAGGTTTGATCCCTGGTCAGGGAACTAGATCCTGCATGAGGCAAAGATGATCGCACATGCTGCAACTAAGACCCGGCACAGCCAGATAAATAAATAAATGTTAAACAAAACAAAACAAAAACATCCAACTCAGGATAACATAGCACATCAGTGTTTACTTGAAACATCTCTCAAGTTTCCCTTTTCTCCCTCTATTGACAAACCGTGTTCATGGAATAGGTGTGCAAAGATAACTTTAAAAGTTAAATACATCAGATAAAGAAGCTGTTGTATATGTATATAAAATGGAATATTAGCCATAAAAGGAATAAAATAATGCCATTTGCAGCAACATGGATGGACCTAGAGATTATCATACTAAGTGAAGTAAGTCAGAGAAAGACAAATATCATATATCACTTATATGTGAAATCTAAAATATGATACAAATGAACTTATTTACAAAACAGAAATAGGCTCACAGACATAGAAGACAAACTTATGGTTACCAAGGAGGAAAAGGTAGGGAGAGGGATAAATTAGGAGTTTGGGATTAACATATACACAGCATTATATATAAAATAGATAACCAATAAGGGCCTACTATATAGCACAGGGAGCTATATTCAATATTTGGAACAACCTATATGGGAAAAGAATCTGAAAAAGTACATATATATATATATATATAACTGAATCACCTTGCTGTATACCTGAAACTAACACAGCATTGTAAATCAACTATACTTCAATTTTTTAAAAAAAGGGGAAAAAAAAGACCTTAAAAATTTTTTTAAAAGTTAAATACATTTAAGTAATAAGATAGTTGGGTGGGCCCTCAAATTACAATTTGCCTTAAAAAAGTGCCATTATTTCATTTATCTCATGAGAGAGAATTTTACTAAGACAATATCAAATTTGGATTTATATTAAAGAATGTGGTTTTTCCTCTACTATCTGAAACATTTACTGAATTATACTATATAAAAATGAATATTTATTGACACTGAAATTTGCCTGAAATTGGAATGGACTGCCACACATGTTTGGAAAGAATTCTTTTGTTTAGTGATTTTCTTAAAAAAGAATAAATTCTCATCTTTTAAAACAAGTTTCATTCCTCAAGAGGCAATGATTTCTCAAGATCCCATCATTAAATGATAAAGCAATCAATAATTAGACAAGTATTTCTCCAGTATCTGTTACATTGTCATAATTTGCCAAGGTATTGTGTAGAGTTGCAAAACAAGACTAGCATTATACTCTTACTTGCTTGAAATATATATGTTTGTGTGCATAGAAAAAAAAAAACAAGAAGGAAATAAGCAAAAAGCTTAGCAGAGATTATGTGGGTGATAAGAAATGATTGCTATTTTCAATTTTAGTATATTTTCCAACTTGTTCACTACAGACATATTTAATTTTTTAATACCATAAGAGACATATAACATATTATTTCTGTCTTTAAGGAGCAGATCTTATATCTGGAGAGGGGGGAAAAGTAACATTCAGGAAATAAATGAAAAACAATAGAGTACAAAACTGTATGCTTACTGAAAATAAGACAAATCAGTTTTCAGAGGAAAGATCAGAAAAAGAGAAAGTTAAAGTTACCTTTTTATTTAAATATGGCAGAAACTTAGCATCTATTGTCTTGAGAAAATTAACAAACATAATAAAAATAAAGCTCACAGATCAGAGTTGAAATTCCCAGGGAAAATGACTTTCCCTGGCAATTGGTTTTTCACCAATGTCAATGTGAAAAGTAGACAGTGTTTCTTTTTGAAATGTTAACAGTGAGTCAAATGCTGCCTCCAAACAGAAGTGATTCAATTCAATTCTACATTTTAAAAAAAAAGCAAGAAATAAGGTACAAACATTACAGTTCAAAGGTAGAAAATGATAAAAATCGGAATCTAGGTTGCTTTTAAAAACAGACTTTTTGGGCATTATTTGCATATTTCTGTTATTTTGCAATTCTACTGATTAGAGAAATTTTTAAGTTGGAAAAAAAAAAATAGACGAAAAAGAAACTAAGTAAAATTTGCCCTCTAGACCAGAAGAAGGTAGCAAGACTGAATTCTCTCAATTTAAATAAACACAGGACTCAATTAAGTCATTCTTGTAACACACGAAATCACTCAAATATATAGCTACACTTATGATTTTATATATATTCAGATTTCATCAATTCTATTATGCCATTAATTGTAAAACTCACAATTATTTTATGAACCACTAAGAAATAAAAAAAATGCTGCCAATTGAACTATAACACACCATCAATTATGAGTCCTGATAAAATGTGAAAAATCTGCATTTTAGAATCAGTGAAATATAATATACAACTTGTGACCATGTAGTGAATGTTTGCTGCACCCACAGGTATGAGACCAGGGTTCATGCTTCTTTGTTCATCACCGTATCATGGCCAGCACTCATAAATTCTTAATAAGTCCTTGAATGAATGAATGAATGAATGAACAAATAAGTGAGTGTGCAGATCTAATAGTGGACTTTGTCTTACACTCCAAATGCCTAAAGGATATAAATAAGGAAATGCATTTTAATCAGCATTAACTGCTAAATAAGTGCTGGAAGGTAACAATAATATTGTCTGACATTTCTTTTTGAAGTGACACATCTATCTCTTTGGAAAGAAGTCCTGGAAATGATTAAATTCTGGTAAATAAGAACCACCCACCTCTATGTGAAAAAGGTGAAGCTTGATTTCTAAAGTGAGTAATTTGAGGTGTTTAATATAACAAGTAAATTGGGTGGGGAGAGTCAGCTGTTATCACCTCCTACTCGTTTCTATTTTTAAAGGATGGCCAAATTCAGACTAGTGAGAAAAGCAGTTCTATACTTTTATAGAAACCTGTAAGGGAGATGCCATTCTGTCCATGCACCATTTATTTCTTCAGTAGAAAAAGCATTTAGGGCTTCCCTGGTGGCGCAGTGGTTGAGAGTCCGCCTGCCAATGCAGGGGACACGGGTTTGTGCCCCGGTCCGGGAAGATCCCACATGCCGCGGAGCGGCTGGGCCCGTGAGCCATGGCCGCTGAGCCTGCGCGTCCGGAGCCTGTGCTCTGCAACAGGAGAGGCCACAACAGTGAGATGCCCGCGTACCGCAAAAAAAAAAAAAAGAAAAAGAAAATGCATTTAACAGAAAGAAAAAAAAAGGCAATATATTCATCCAGGTACATGTAATTCTTATTATAGTGCGATAATTGTTAAACCGAATCCTTATCTAGAACGATGCAGTTCAAAGAATTCTGTCTATTCTCCAGGGGAAGTTACACCATTGACTCCCAGTGTTATTTGATAGCTTCTTTTCTCCTCTGTCCTTCTGAGACCTCTAACCCACTCCCTGTTCCTTTGAATTGCTACCATCACCATATGATCACCAAGTAGTGATACAAAGTGGTCCACAGAGCTGACTGGACTAGACTAAAAATGTTCAAAATAGCAAGTGACAGGGAGCAGAAATGCCTATCAGAATGAGACACAGATTATATTTATATTTGCACAGAATGCCTCCAAATTAAATCAATAAAGAATTGTGAATCGTCTAGGTGAGTTACCGTGGAACTGAGTTATAGTGTGAAATCTTAGACAGCTATTTAAAAAGTTAAGAAAAATCCATATATATTCACCTGGAAAAATATTCCTAACATAGCCTTAACTGAAAAAAAAAAAGTTGTAGACCAATATGTAGCATAATTTTTAGTTTTTTTAAAAAAAATATGTTTGGGCTATAGCTATATCTTTTTAGAAAACATTATAGAAGGTAATAATGACTGGAGGGAGACATTGTGCTTGCCCTCAAGAAGTTTTTGTCTAGTGAGGGAGATAAGACCTGTATGTAAATCAAATTATGATACTAAGCTAGATAGTGAGATGTGTCTTAAAGAGAGAGGCCCAGATAAGGTGCCAAGACAATCCAGAGAAGTAACTGGATTAATTCTGAGAGACTCAAGCACTGTTCATGCTTGAGACAGTGTTTTAACTGGACGTTGAAGGTGTGTGTGGGGGTGTGATAAGTGGGGACATTCAGAAGCTACTTTAAAAAACTTGCCTCTATTTCAGTGTACTGTATATATGGAGAGAGATGCATATATTTAGTACACATAACAACTTATTATTAAATGTACATTCGAATAACATACAGAAACTTAGAGGGACTGAAAACTTCATTGTAGTTTGTTTAGTAGCATCCCTGGCCTCTTTCCACTACATCTCAGTAGCATCCCCCCAGTATGATAACCAAAAATGTCTCTAGAACTACATATATATATATATATATATATATATATATATATATATATATATATATATATATATGTATGTATGTATGTATGTATTCTCCTCTGCAGATGGATAGAAATTCTAAAGTTCATGACCTGGATTTTTTTTTTTTTTTTGGCTGCACAGCATGTGGGATCTTAATTCCCCAACCAGGGATCGAACCCGTGTCCCCTGCATTGAAAGCACAGTCTTAAGCAATGGACGGCAAGGGAAGTCCTTGGATTTCTTTTCAGGTCCTTTCTTCAAGGGTTCTTAACCTTAATAATGGTCAAGTAAGCTTTGGAAGATCTGTTGAAAGCTGTTGACTCATTCATCCCTCAGAAAAACACACACATGTTCACCACACCGTGTTGAATACAATTTCAGGGGATTTACACTAGGGTTCTCCTGTGAGGATTCTGTTTCCTGTTGCTTATAGAATGGTCATTGTCTGAATTTTCCAGCTGGGTAACTGAAGGCTGGTGTCCAGAAGGTCCATATTTTAGAGCCTCTTCTGCATTTACTGATAATCAGGAGAGAATCTTCCTGTTTACCAAACTCTCCTTCCCTTCATCTTAACCCGTATTAGTCAGTTTCAGCAAGATTCATCCCAGCAGAAGACAAAACACTGATTAAGTAGGATACATCAGACTCCCCACTCACTCTCTTCTAGTCTTGATTCCTGTTTAGTCCAGTTTATTCCCTCCTTGACTGTTCAGATGAACGAGAAGAAACATCAAAAGAACCAGAGTCAGTCAGGTAAGAAAAGGGGCCACCTGGGCACTTGATTTTGATTGTGAAGTGAAATACACACAAACACAGAAAAGTTCGTATCTAACATTTATGAATAAATTATGAACTCTCTATAACCACCACACACTGGGTACTTGTAAAGAAAGACTTTCTAGAAATCCAAAGTCTTATTAAATGCAAAACTGGCCACTGCTCCTTTCCTCCTCTCCACCTGGTGTGAGAGCTGCGTGTCAGACCTTGGAGCTTCCGGATTCATACAACCTAGGGGTCAAGGTCAGCGTTCCCCGCAATAGCTGACCTCTTCTTCCACGCTGGGCTCTGCTCTCCGTAACAAATTTCCCAGAGGCTGTTTCGCCCCTGACCTCGTAACCCACGTTAGTAATTAGGGCGCGAGTGAGGATTCGGGTGGCCCCTGGGTGACAGCCAGTAAGATTCTTAGCCTTCCTGGTTCGGGAAAGGGAAAGAATTCGGGAGGGGTAGGATTTTTTTTTTCCCGGTAGGATAGGTGGGGAAAAGACCGCTGCCTGTGTGTCCCTCTTTTGGACTAAGGTGTCTCTGTTGCTCCATAAATAAAACGTCTCACTGCCTTCTGCGAGCGCTATAAAGGCGGCGGAACGGCTGTCCCGGGGGCATTCCGGGCCGGACTTGAGCCGAAGCAGGTGAGATCGTCGCTGAAGATGCAGCGCACCCCACCCCGCCCTGGCTTAACTCCCGGGGAGGCATCGCTGGTTGGGGATGGGACTAGTGGAGGGGGGTGGGGTGACACAGAGCCGCCGGGCAGGGGACAGTACAGCCTTCTTTCTGAGAAGCTGAGTGCGAGAAGGAAGCTAGGAAAACAGGCCGAGGGGTGAGACCTGCTCACCCGCCCAAAGTTCTGTCCCCGGAAGAGCGCGCCCGGCTGCTGGAATTTGCCTGCAGCGCGCGCGCAGCCTCGGGACCCGGAGAGCATGAACTGAGGGTCCCACGCCCGGCCCCGGGGGTTGTGCTTCTTTCCCAGGGCGCGCCTGGCGCTGCGCCCTGGGTCGGGTGCGGGGAGAGAGGGATGTTCACAGGGTCCCCCTTCCTGCCCCCTGCGCGCCGCGGGCCCCAGCCCGGGTTTGGGGAGATTTCAGGACGCGGACAGCGCCCTGGCTGCCCATCTGAGGGGACTGGGTCGGGCTCCCGCCGCCCCCCAGCGCCGGGCTCACTCTCTTATTAATAAAAGTCCGGTTGCGCCAGGCGGCAGGTGCAGGCTCGGAACCCAGAGGTCCTCAGGGCCCCCTGCAGGCTGGAGGTGCGCGCCCGGGGGCTGCGGGCCCGGGCGCGGAGGGCGGCAGCGCGCGGACCAGGGTCTCGGGGATCGGCTCCAACAGGTGGGGCCGGCCGGGGGCGGCTAACGGGCGGTCTTCACCTCCTCTTCTCTTCCCTCGTTCCATCTCCTCCCTCCTCGTCGTCCTCCGCCTCGCAGGTCATGGCAGCGCCGGGCGGCAGGTTGGAGCCGCCGCCGCTCCCCGAGTACAGCTGCAGCTACGTGGTGTCGCGGCCGGTCTACAGCGAGCTCGCCTTCCAGCAGCAGTACGAGCGGCGCCTGCAGGAGCGCAAGACGCTGCGGGAGAGCCTGGCCAAGGGCTGCAGGTAGCAGCCGTGGCGGGCGGGGCGCGGGGCTCAGTGAAGCCGGGAATCCGGGCGCGCCGACCCGCGGGCGTGCCCGGCGGCGGAGTGTGGGATGCTGCGCCGCCCTGCAGGGTCGACCCGGCTTCGGTCAGCTCACGGACTCTGGCCTTCCCGGTGGGAGAGTGGCTCTATCATTCTCGGTCCGAATCGACCCTAGCCTCGGAAACTCATCTTTGGAGAGGGTGTGTTCGGGGAGCCGCATCTCCTTTTCCTCTCTTGAGGGCACCTGGAGTGCGCCTTGGGGTACAGAGGGTCCCCACGGCCTTCTCGTGAAGGCTAGGCTGAGGAGAGTGGGAGAGCAAGGTGCTCGATTACAGAGAGGTGATGGGTAACCCGTCACCTGACCAAGAATCCTTGAAAGCCCCAAACTCATCTAGGACGGATGCCACTCAGAGACACGAAGTGAAGGCGAGAACACGGAGCGCGTTGTGCTCCAAGCTGTCCACTGTCAGGCAGTAGGGCCCCCCGAGAAGAACCTCCATCAATCTCTAAACCCAAACGGGACACCCGTAAGTAGATATCACAAACAAAAAGGGAACTATCAGCTGCTGCTAGATTTTCTTTCTGTTAAAAAACCTTTTATTATAAAACATTTCAAACACATTCAAAAGTAGGCATAGTAGTGTAATGAACCCCCCCCCATGTTTTTACCCATCACCCAGCTTCAAATATGATCACCTCAAAGTTAATCTTGTTTCACCACATACTTGCCCCGCTCGACTTTTTTTTTTAACGTAAGTCCCATATGGTGTTTCTTTTTGTTTTTTATTTTGTCTGTATATATCTTTAGGGACTCAAAAAATACAACCACAATTCCATTATCACACACAAAAATTTTAAAATTCCTTAATATAAAAAATTAAGTCCAAAATTTCAAATTGTCTCATAAATATAATTTTTAAAATAATTTATTTGAATCAGGAGTCAAATAGTGTTCACCTACTTTTAATATGTTTCTTCTTTTACCTATAGGTTGTTGAATTTTAAAAACTAGATAGCAAGGTGCAGCAAGATATAGATTCATCATGTAAAGGGTTGTAAAAACTGGCTCCAAGCTCCTATTGCCAAAATATACAGAGTTTGTTTATGTTTCTTGAAAGAAAAAGAGAAGAAGAAGAAAGTGCCTGGGTTAGAAGTCCAAAAATTAATCTCCATTTAAAGACCCTACATTGATCAATCTGGGGCTGGACCAGAAAATGGGTTCTTGCTTAGGGATATTTTCTCAGAGGATTAAGAAGGTGGGAGAGGGGAGGGAACACTTAATCCTGTGTTTTCTAGTACAGTGCATTTAAAAGGGTAAATAGAGTTCTTGGCAAAGACATGGTAAGCACTTCACTGTTAGTATTTTCCATGCAATTCCTATCCTTTTTTCTAAATAGTTAGAAACATTAGCAGAGTTCAGTTCAAAACTTTGTGATTTGCAGTGGGCTGTGACGGAGATTGGATTGGAAGTCCAGTTTTCTTGCCTTTTGACAGTTGTTCAAGAAAGAGAACACTTGGTGTGCTGAAGACTCTCCTGCCCATCTTGGACTGGCTCCCCAAATACCGGATCAAGGAATGGCTGCTTAGTGATACCATTTCGGGATTTAGTACTGGGCTAGTGGGGACACTGCAAGGTAAGATGGTGGTGG
The DNA here is from genome assembly GCF_039906515.1 of Pseudorca crassidens. Lineage (NCBI taxonomy): Eukaryota > Metazoa > Chordata > Mammalia > Artiodactyla > Delphinidae > Pseudorca > Pseudorca crassidens. The sequence continues at coordinate 17,641,429 of NC_090303.1, read as the reverse complement.
ACTAGCTCCCAAATTATGGAGAACTGCAGTCTCCAGCAGCCGTTCCTAACTCTCCCCTCGCTCTCATGGGTCTGCAACAAAGGCTTGCTCACCCTCCACAGCCTTCATCTTTCCTCCAGAGTCTGCCCCTTAGTGGTGAGATTCCCCTGTTTCTCCTCTTCCTTGGAGTTCTCTTCCGGGGAAGTCCTGCTGCTTCTTTAGCTGCATGGCTCCAACTAGAGCCCTATCACCTAAGCAGCAGCTTCCCAATTTTCCCTGATCAGAACTCACAGTAAGAAATCTGCATTACATCATGATCTATACACACATATCTCAAGTTTTGTGAAATAATATTTACCCTCATTACAGGTGATACACTCTGCTATTTTCTATTCTGTCCTATTCTATTCTGCTTATATTTTTTAAATGATGATTGTAGGCCGTTAAATTATTTTACATTGCATACATGGTCTTGACCTGCAGTTTGAAACTGACTTAAGGGAAAGGGAAAGACGTATTTTAGCCTGGACTACACGTAAGTGGCTTTTTCTCCCCTTACCTCCCCCTCCCCTTTTTAAATCCATCCCCGTATTTTAATCTTTTGGCAAAATGTCCCAACACAGGACATTTTTTAAACTGCCTTTATGCCACATTTCCATGAACATCTTGGAAATCTATTGCATGGCTGGTGCATAGCAGTATGGGCATTCTCCTTTGTCCTCCACCCCCATCGTCTTGCTTCTGCCCTTGCCTCAACTCTACAAAGCTTCTGGACCATGAAAACAGAAATCTCATTTATTTATTATCATTTTATGGAGTATCTAGTAGGTGCCAGGCACTAGGTATTCTGACATGAATAAGATGCACCACCTGCTTTCAAGGAGCTCATAGTCCAGTGAGGAGATAGATAACAGTTCAATGGAAGGACCAACTGTATAGCAGGGGTAACATTGCTTGGGAAGGGAGTGCACACAGGGGCACTCAACCCAGCCTTCGGAGACTGGGAATGGCTTCCTAGAGGAGGAGTCATCAGAGCTGTTTCCCTGAAGGGTAAGTCTCAGTTTGCCAAGTGATGGGAAGTAGGGTGGGGTAGAAATGTGTGTAGAGAGATGACTTGGAAATGGACTATTTCAGAAGTTAGTAATAGAGGTTGAGCAATGCCATGAGACAAAATTTGTCTATAGAGCTCTCAGCATTATTCAGATCAGGCCAGGGAGATTCCCACAGAGAAGGAAGATATTCTGTGGCCCCAGTGCAGAGCCACAGCCTGGCCAACCATGTTTTCAATCACAAAGGTGGGTGGGGCGATGCGGTTCATACGTTAAATGATGCCAAGTGCCGTGTACACAGTGGACTTTAATAGCTGTGACATGGCAACGCCCTGTGGCTCCTGGGGGACAGGAACTGTCTAATTCATATTTGTTTAGCTAGTGCCTAGCATGAGACTGGCACAAAATAGGTGGCCCTGTAAACCTTTACTAAAGAGGACTGAATTGCATTCCTGATAATGAATCATCTTTATGTATGAAAAATGGTGTTTCAAGCTATATCCCCCAAGTGTTCATAGACAAGTATCTTATAAGAATTAACTTTAGTTTTAGTTTCATTTATTAAGCATCCTGTCCAAGGTCATGGAGCTGGTAAGTTGTGGAGCTGGGATTTGAACCCAGAGTCTAATTCCTAGGATCTTAATTTATAAACGATGCAGTTCCTCACTTTATGACTGATACGCTTTCCAGAAACATTATCTCTATGAAGTTATCTTTGTAAGGTGAATTTCTGGGAGGTGAACGTGGTTCGTTCGTATGTTCATTCATCATTCATCATCATTCATTCATCGAATAACATATGTAGGCCAGCCATGGGGATTCAGTGGTTTACTGACAGGCATGGGTGGGTACTGACCTCACGGAGCTCATTTTAAGTGGGAGACAGAGGAATTAAATAAATAAGCAGATAAATAGAAAAATAATTACAGATTGTGATATCTGTTATGGTGGATTAAATAGGCTTGAATAGGGATTAATTTGGGGATGGAGTGTTTATTTTAGTTAGAGTGGTCAAGGAAGGCTTCCTGAGGGCGTGAAATTTAATCAGGGTCAGGAGGATGGGAAGGAGACAGCCGTGTAAGGAGCAGAAAGAAGGGTTGTACCAGGCAAAGGTGCAAAGTCCCTGAGGTCAAAAAGAGCATAGTATTTTCAAGGGAGGAACGGGAAGAATTCCAGTGTGGGTGGAGGAGGGGGCGGGCTGGGGGGAGTGAACAGGAGGAGATAAGGTTAGACAGGGCCAGGACTAAGATGCGTAAATGAGTTACTCTCTGGGGGCCTTCTTCAATAATGCGCCCCAGGCACTTCGCTTGCTCGCTTGCCTCTCCCAAGTCCCAGCCCTGAGGATAGATGGTTCGGCTTGAAGCCAATCAAGCAGGAGATTAGAGAGAGCTGCAGAGATCTGAAATAAATATATACATTGCTTGGCTGCACCCGAGATTGAACCGGCGCCCCCTGCATTGGAAGTGAGAAGTCTTAACCACTGTACCACCAGGGAAGTCCCCTGAAATGTATTTTGGAGCAGGAATCACGGGTAATATACTGATGGATTGGGACTGGCTGAGGACCAGGACTGGGATGGAAAACCAAGCATTTCCTTTTGGACATGCCACATTTGAGACGCCAAATATGGAGTTGGAGACACTAGAAGTGGGAAGGTCATTGGAGAGGTCTGGGCTAGACATAAAAGTCCAGAAAGCATCACTTTAGAGGTGATATTTAAAGGAGTGGGAATGCCTGAAACTACCTAGGGAGAAAGGGCAGATGGGGAGGAGAATGGAGCTGGAGTACTTAAAGGTCGGGGAGTTGAGGAGGGGCCACAAAGAAACATGAGGAGGTTGGGCTCAGGAAGTTAGAGAAAAAGAACAGTCTGAGGAATGTGGGGTCAGAAGCCAAGAGAGGAGTTGTTTTCTTTTCTTTCTTTCTTTCCTTTTTTTTTAAGGATAGAGGGGTCTGTAGTATGGAATGCTCTTGGTGATGGAACACAGACAATACTTTTAAGAAGGTTTGCTGTGAAGCAGAGTAGAGAAATGGCTGTAAGCAGAGGCATAAAAGGCAAAGATAGAGTGATGGGAGGATATATTTTTCTTTTAATATAGGAGGTACTAGAACACAGATGTGACCCAGTGGACCATGAGATCTGTGGTCCATGAGGTAGAGGAGAAACAACTAAAAGTGACAAGAAGGAGCAAGTGTAGATCGGTTCAAGGATAGAAGTGGGAGGGCTGCTCCTTAAAGATAGGTGGGATATTTTCCCTCCATTTTCAAAGGAGAAAAGACAGACAAAACTGTGCAGATGCAGAGAGATTGGAAATTTTGGTAAAAAGCCAACAGGCATCTCATGGAGTCCATGTTTTGGTTGAAGTCTAGGATTCATCTCTAAACAGTGTCTGTATAGAGAAGGGGGATGGGAAGTTTGAGGGAAGTAGGGGAAGTCTGAGTAGCTATCTCGGGGTGAGGAAAAGCACACTTCCTGAGGAAATGAAATTGGATGGCCAGGCAGTGTGGAGTTCCCATCTGGGGCTTGTGATCATGAAATTTATGTGAAACTGGCCAGCCCAAATGTAGAGAACTTTAGTTCAGTTATCCAGCTGCTTGGATCCTGGCATGGAATAGGGTGATGCTTGGGTTTGGCCAGACTGGGGCTTTACCAGAGAAGACAGGGGAAGGAGAGAGAGAGTGAAGCCAGGAAGTTCAGAGTACTTGTGAAAATTCTATGGACAAGGAGGCAAGTGAATATGAGAGGCTGCCAAGGATAGTGGATCCGTTCATGGATTAGAAGCCTCCTGAGGACAAAGAAATGTTGCAGTAAGGATTTTGGAGTAGGTGAGCAGGGAGGCTAGGTGGCTGTAGGTGGAGAGCAGGAGGCTCAACGTTGAGATCTCAGAGGTGGCACTGCAGTTTCTAGGGATGGCAAGGTCCACGCTATAACCAATATAACCACTGGCTGGGCAGCTGAGGGGTAGGGAAAAACTCATCGGAGTTACTGAGAAGCCAGAAATGCTAAGGATCATGAAATCTTTTTTACTTTTATTATTAACAAAAAGTTCCCACTAGGCAGCAAGAAATCAATGCAGCCCTTTTAGTGCTTTTTTTTTTTTTTTGCGGTACTCGGGCCTCTCACTGTTGCGGCCTCTCCCGTTGCGGAGCACAGGCTCCGGACGCGCAGGCCCAGCGGCCACGGCTCACGGGCCCAGCCTCTCCGCGGCACGTGGGATCCTCCCAGACCGGGGCACGAACCCGCGTCCCCTGCATCAGCAGGCGGATTCTCAACCACTGTGCCACCAGGGAAGCCCCCTAGTGCTATTTTTAATCGTACCTATGGGGAACCTGCTCTCTACTTTCTATGGATACTTTTGCCTTCTAGATGCTTCCGAATGTTTGCTAGCACCTTTATCAATATGTGCCACCATCCTACATAGGAATGGTGCCAACACAAGAGATTCCATAGTTTAAATCAATGGCTTAGATTTCTTTACAAATTACATAATTTCAAAATTGTTGTACCAAATTCCCTTATAATATGCTTACAGTATATCTGAGTAGCAGTTGTCCTGAAATAGGATACTTTGTGAAAACTGAAAAAGCCCCCATTTTCCAGGCCTGTAAGGACTGCAGAGCCCAGTTTAGGCAAGTGGAAGTTTGAGAAAGACTTGAAAATAATACATAGACTTGAAAAAAATACAAATACTTGGAAAAAACACTCTCAACAACTGCGCCACCAGGGAAGCCCTCTTTTATTTTTTAATATTTAAAAAAAATTTTTTTTTTTTTGCTTTTGTTTTTGCTCCTTCTTTTCTTGTCTTCCCTTTGTGGCCTCACCTTTCTACTCTATGCTCTTGGGATGACTGTTTATTGCAATTCCTTGTTGTAATTTATATATGAAAACATTTGCATCAGTAATACAGATTCTTCTAGAATGAAAACTCTCTAAGGGCAGAGACTTTGTTTTGTCCACTCCCATATTCCCCCAAACCTAGAACAGTGCCTGGCACATGGAGGGTACATAATCAATAATTGCTGAATGAATGAATGTTTATTGTGGGAAACTAGAAAATACATATAAGGAACATGAAAAAAATACCTCTTCAACAAATGAGAAGTCTCCTTTGATCCTAGCATATAGATAACCCACTAAACCCATATTTTAGTAAATATTCTACTAGACACATAAATGCACATCTGCGTAAAGGTATAAAGAAATGTGTGAGAACGGTAAGCACTAAATTCAGGATAGTGGTTGATTCCTGAGGGTGGAGGGAGGAAAGACGATGTGAATGAGAAAGACTATATAGAGAGTTTCAACTGTACTGGCAATAATTTACTTCTTAAGCTAGAGGGTGGGTACATGGGTGTTTATTATATTATAGTCTTTGCATACCTGAATTCTGTTAAATCTTTTCATATTTTTAAATGCTTACAACAAACACGTTTACTTTAACAAAAGTGGAAGCATGCATACTGATCACTATTTTGTGGGTTTTTTTTTTTTTTTGGCCGCTCTGCTCACTTGTGGGATCTTAGTTCCCTGACCAGGGATTGAACCTGGGCCATGGCAGTGAAAGTGCCAAGTCCTAACCACTGGACCACCAGGGAATTCCCTGATCACTATTTTGAATCCTGCCTTTTCTCACTTATTTCTTATATGCACTTTATTGTACTAGAGATAGGTAAATTATTAGTAGTAAATTATTTCTATGCAGCACATCAACTTCATTTCATAGAATTACAGTATAATTTAGTTAACCACTTCCCTGTTTTGAAACATTCATTCAATAAATAATTTGGGGCACTCAGAGGCTAAGATATTTAGGTTGTTGCCACTTTTTTTTTTTTTTTTACTGTTATAAATGTAATCCTTTATTAATGACCCAAAGGTCAAAGGGCTTGGTTTTCTCTCACTGTGAGTGAGTAAAATGTAGGGAGGTAATAGAGAGTAAGATGTGCTGACTACCTAAGAAGCATTTAATCAAAAAAAACCCACAGGAGAAGGAAAGGGCTATGGACTGAATGTTTGTGTTCCTCCAAAATTCTTATCTTGAAGCCTTAATCCCCATTGTGATAATATTTGGAGGTGGGAGCCTTTGGGAAGTAATCAGGTAGAGTCCCCTTATAAAAAGAGGAAGAGGCCAGAGCTCACTCTCTCTGTGCCATGTGAGGATACAACAAGAAGGCAGCCATCTGCAAACCAGAAAGAGGGCCCTCACCAGACACTGAAACTGCTGGTACTTTGATCCTGAAGCTCTCAGTCTTCAGAACCGTGAGAAATAGATGTTTGTTGTTTAAGGCAAAAAACAAACAAAAAGCCAACACATTATTGTCTTCCACTGCCATGTACACAGAAAGGTTGAGATTTCTCCATACAGTGTGACATTCATGGACCCGGAAGCCACTTGGGATAGCCTAGCGAAGGTGTTGATCTCCTAGTGGAGAGCCTATGCTATGTACAAAGGTGAGATTTTTTCTTTGTTTGGATCTAACTTCTGTTCCCCCACAAGAAAGGAGAAAGGGCAGGCAACAATGACTGTGTTCCTCACAGCACTGAAACACTGAATTCAGACAAACCCAGCCTGAGCCTTTGAACTGAATTGATCAAGTTGTTTTTTTTTTTTTTTTTTTTGCGGTACATGGGCCTCTCACTGTTGTGGGTTCTCCGATGGCGGAGCACAGGCTCCGGATGCGCAGGCTCAGTGGCCATGGCTCACGGGCCCAGCCGCTCCGCAGCATGTGGGATCTTCCTGGACCGGGGCACGAACCCGCGTCCCCCGCATCAGTAGGCGGACTCTCAACCACTGCGCCACCAGGGAAGCCCTTGATCAAGTTTTTAATCAACAACTGACTTGACTTTCTTTTTCCACTCACCTGATGATTGAGCTACTAATCAGTTGAGTCAGCTCCTTTGAGCAGGTGATACGTGAGCTGCAATCGTTATCCCAGCTGATTTGAATCATGTTCTGCATCCTAGCGTAGTAAGGAAATCACTCAGAATGAGCTGTAAGTTGAAGAGATCTATGAAAAGGCCTTTCTCTGTACCGTAGACATAAAGCATAACTTTTGTTTCTGAATTTGATCATTTTGGATGTACTTTCAGGCATGGCGTATGCTCTACTAGCTGCTGTTCCTGTTGGATATGGTCTCTACTCTGCTTTTTTTCCTATCCTGACATACTTTATCTTCGGAACATCAAGACACATCTCAGTTGGTAATTATAAGCATATACAATTCTATTTGTTCACATTTAACGTGTTTGGGCTATATTATGTGTGTTCTGCTTCCATATCTTTGTTAATGTTTTCTAGGGAGATAGGGCATCAGTGCTTTACCCGCTTTTCCTATTCAATGATGCAATGGTTCTTAAGTGTAAAGTGTAAGCTTTACACTTAATCCCCTTTTTTTTAATGAAGAGGAGAAAATTGAAAGATTATTAAAAAATTGTAGTCTACCTTCAAATCTTAGCATGTTTTGCTTTTCAAAAATGTAATACATTTGACTCTATATTTAGAAAGTGTTCTAAAATTAAAAATGACAAGGGAAAAAAAATCTTCAAGAGGTCTTCAAACCTGCTGTTTTACTAGATTAACTTAGCTTTTACTAAATTATGTTCATCAAATACATATTCATTGTCTTATTAAAGAGCATACTTATTTTAAGTCACTAATATTGGAAGACTGGCAAAATCGTGCCACAACAATTTAGAAACTGAGCTTGGCTGTCCTTCTTGGTATGGCCCAAAATAGATTTATTTCCTGAACTTCCTAAAATTTGAATTTTCTTCAGCTAAAATGTTCTAGTAAATGAGTGTTTTAATGCTATTTTGCAACGTTGACATTTACACTTGAGATAACTTTTCGCCTACATCCATCTGCTGGCTAGACATGTGTACCTGGGCAATCCTTTTGAAACAAATGCAGCCATCTACTACTATATCCCCAGCCCATATCCTTATCCTTCGTTGTATTTCCCCCAGTGTCTGGCATATTGCCTTGTCTATAAAAGGAGATCAGAATGAGGTTATTGACTAAAATAACTTTCTCACCTGGGAGAGTAGATCAGTATCAAATGCATGGCGAGGTGAGGAACACAGAAGCTGATTTGTTTCTCTTTGGTGTTCTATACATTTAGACACTCCGGGTTACTGGATTTTGGTACTGAGCCCTCCCAGCTGTTAAAGCCTTCCATGATCAAAGGATAGGATCATCATCATCATGGATAAAAACATCAGTAGTGAATGGAGCAGCTGCTGAAAGAAAAGTACTTTTGAAACGTAGAATCTTACAGACTGGCATTTGATATGAAAAAATTTGTCTTGGAAAGAGAAAAAGAGAAACTCTATACTCCCTTTGCTATTTCTTTAACCTAATTTTGATCAGGTGATATTGATCAAGGTCCTTATCTCCACAGAGATCAGGACGTTGGATACTCTAGGAAATGAACTTACCTGTAATAAAAATAAGATGGAACAAGTAATGGCTCAGCCAGTATGCCATTTCTGCCAGGAAACCTTTCTTGACAACTCCTCCCTCCACCCCCCATGTCCCACCCATATACGTGAAGATCACACACAGATAGGTTAGACACCCTTCCTGTGTGCTTACAAAGCAGTCTGAAAGCTGTATTACAATGACCCACCTACATGTCTCTCTTGCTCATTTCTGGGTCATGAATGCATTGAAGCATCTACTTTTTAGCTTTTTTTTGTGAACAAACAGTATTTTCCCAATCACAGCTAATTACTTCACACATCTTTCTAATCCTATGTAGACATGTTGAGCCTAAACATTTGCAATTAATAATAATAATTTTTTAAAGTTTTTTTATGGAGGTATAGTTGATTTACAAGTGATTAATAATTATTAGTTGATAAGAGACTTTTTTTCCCCCAGGACCTTTCCCAGTGGTCAGTTTAATGGTGGGATCTGTTGTTCTGAGCATGGCCCCCGACGAACACTTTCTCATGTCCAGCAGTAATGGAACTACACTGAATACCACCATGATAGACTCTGCAGCTAGAGACGCAGCAAGAGTATTGATTGCGAGCACCCTTACTCTTTTGGTTGGAATCATACAGGTAATGGGCTTACAAGGAATATACAGATTGGCATGATTTGTATTTGAAAGAATTAACTGTAGAGCATGTGGACTTAAAGATTCATTTAAAAGCAAAACAAGTCAATTTACCGACCCCTCAAAGTTATTTTTTAAGTTATATTGTTTTAGGTCAGATGCTAAAATAGTCAGCAAGCCCCCACTTATTAAGGCTCACTTAATCATCAAAGTCAGAGACAGAAAAAAAAAAAAAAAAAGGCAGAAGAACATGTGTGATTCAAATGAGACTAAGAGAAGGGAAATGTGCCAGAACCCATAAAGAGAAAAAAAATGTTCTGTTGAGCAGAGCCATGGAAACTGCAAGTCACAGAAATAAGCTACATGAATTTTTCTTTTCTTATTACATATCTAGAAATACTTAATGTTCGTACTACACATGGTTTTCAAATTTTAGAGTGGTGGAGGAGAGAGGGCATTAAGAAATTCAGATTTCTTTCCTACAAGTATTTTTGTGTTATCGGCAGGCTACCAGAGTTTTTTTTTTTTTTTTTTTTTTTCTACCAGAGTTTTAATTGGTGTTAAGTTTAATTCATTAATAGTTCAAAAGGGTTGATCCTTCTCCCAGGCAAACATTTAATTTTTCCTTCCTTCTTCTTGTTCTAGTTGATATTTGGAGGTTTGCAGATTGGATTCATTGTGAGGTACCTGGCAGATCCTTTGGTTGGTGGATTCACAACAGCTGCTGCCTTCCAAGTGTTGGTCTCACAGCTAAAGATTGTCCTCAATGTTTCAACCAAAAACTATAATGGAATTCTCTCCATTATCTATGTAAGTGCTGCTTCTTAATCCAGGGATGGCTCACTTTTCCTCTTGAACTTGAGTCTGGAGAGTGTACGTTCCTCCATGCCATACTTTGGGAGTCACTGAACATATTCTTCTCTGAAAGAAGCAGTAGAATCAGGGGTAACATTGAAAAAGGCAGATTTTGTAAAACATTGTTCTCAGTTGATCAAAATAGTTTCAGAAGTATCATTGCTCTTAAAAATATTAACGAAAACAAAGTGCCACAGTGAAGACTGGCCTGGGAGGCAGCAGACTTGAACCCCATTCTCAATTTTGCCTCTGCTAAGCTAAGTGACCTTGGACACATGGTGTAGGACAGTGGCTGAAAGCTCAGTTTGGATGAACGGGATTCATATCCTGACCCTATTGTTTATTATTTGCACTATTACATGAGCAAATCACCATGCCTCAGCTTCCTTCTCCATAAAATGGAGTTGGTAGTAATATCTACCAATTAAGTTAAATAAGGATATATGAGAAGCACTTGGCCTAGGGGCTGGCATATAACAAGTTCTCAAAAAAAAAAAGTGTTATTTTGAAATTATTATTTCACATCTCAAGGCTTCTTTTCTGTTTTATTTATAAAGTGAAATGATTGGAGATGTACCTCTAAAGCCCTTTTTAACTGTGAGAGTCCATAAAATGCATAATGTAAATGTCTCAGCAATTATAGACGAAGAGGAACATTAGATTCAGAGATGATTCAACATGCAAAAGAGATGCAAAAGAAGGATGTAGATCACACTAATTAGATTTGAAAAAGTTCTTGGATCTAAATGTATGTTCTATATAAAGCATGTTATCAACGCTTGAAAAATGGTGGTAATAGTAACATGATGTCACCCTAGCTTGGGGAGAATGATACAAGGCAAATACAATGTGCCAGCGTTAAGAATGAGTTTGAGTCCTTTAATGACCCATGTATTAGCTTCTAAAATGATGTAAGGCCATGCATACATATCTAAAAATTAGTGAGGTGGACAGGAATTTGCTCAGGTTCACAGCAGTGCCATAATCCCACATTACTCTGTCCATTCAACAGACATACCGAGTGCCTATTCCAGGCCAGATACTGTGCTAGGCAGTGGGACTAGGTAGAGGAGCCAGTTTAACATAGTGATTAAGATCATAGACTTTGGGCTTCCCTGGTGGCGCAATGGTTGAGAGTCCGCCTGCCGATGCAGGGGACATGGGTTCGTGCCCCGGTCCGGGAAGATCCCACATGCCGCGGAGCGGCTGGGCCCGTGAACCATGGCCGCTGAGCCTGCGCGTCCGGAGCCTGTGCTCCACAACGGGCGAGGCCACAACAGTGAGAGGCCCGCGTACCGCAAAAAAAAAAAAAAAAAAAAAAAGATCATAGACTTTGAACTTCAATAGACTTGAGTTGAAGTCTTGGTTCCACCACCTATGACACATGTGATTCTGGTCATGTCATATTTAACTTTTCTAAGCCTCAGTGTTCTCAGCTGTAAAATGGGAGTAATGAGAGTAGCTGCTTGTTAGCATTCTGAGGATTAAAAATGAAAATTTGTGAAAAGCACTTAGTACAATACCAGGCTCATAGTAACAATCCAGTTCATTATTGTTATTTTCATTATCATGACGATCAGACCTCATGGAACTTACTGTTCACTTCCCAAGGACCCAGCGTATTAGCAGATGTTTTTTCATTCATCATTATTTCTGTCACTGTTGATTTTTTTCCTACTAAGACCTTGGTTTGCTTTGAGACCTTCTGACTACCTTTTTCTGAGAGGCTGTCTCACTTTTGCAGTCCCTACACACCATTTTTTTTTTTGCTTTCCTACTTTCTCTATCAACTGTTCATTCATTTATTCCTTCATTGTCATTCATTCATCTTTTCAATAAGTATTTATTGAAACGTGCCATGTGCCAGGCACTGTTCACTCCCTGTACAAACCCACTTACTCCTGAATCCACCAAGACACTCCGACTGAGTGTGCTCGCCTCCTCGTGTGAACATCGCTAGGCCTGCATCCTCACAGATCACAGGAGGCCTAGGCCGTTGGGTGACCTGGGTCCTTGGCCACTGCTGGACTTCCACACACAGGGGACAGAAATAGTCCTTCTGGTCTCCTAGGACTATGTTTAAGATGAAGCGTGCTACAAATAACCCCACTTTCAACAGAGACCAAAGTAACCAGGAAACACTAGAACAAGGTCAAAAATAGTTTTTAAACTATTATGTGACTTATGTCCTGTTGAACATTATTCTTGAAGCCTCAGGTTAGAATGTGTTACAGAATTCTGCAAGCAATTCCTCCCAGGCCAGCCAAGTTGGATAAAGATACTTCAATCATTCTTGTGTGAGGATGAATATAAGCTTGCTCCTCTGGAAAAAAAAAAAAAAGAATCAGCAGGTCTGGAAATAATTGCATAAGGGTTGAATGAGCCACTCAGTACCTGAACAGAGAATTCTGCTTATGATATTACCAGTTGCGATTATTCGTGAAAAAATCCTTCAACACATGCAGGGCAGCTGTGGATTCCTCCAGGAAAGACTGTAAGATTGTTGTAAGATGCTGTCCCTGGAATGTAGTTAACATCCCTTTTGTTATAAGCTTGTGCTCTGGATCGCCTGCCTGCTCCTTCCTCCAAAAAAAAAAAAAGGAAATAATGAATACAAGTAATGGGAGGAGGAAATATTGGGAAAGAAAGAAAAATAGAAACTTGTTTACAAATGCCAGAGATGCTGGGTACAAGAGACAGAAAGGAAAATTGTCAGAATTCAGAACTAGTAATAGTCAAGCTACCAGGTAACTACTCAATCATGTAAGTAAATCACACAGTCCATTTCCAAGTGGTTATGTCTTCCTACCGTTCACTCTGAATGGTTTGTCTCAATAGACAAGGGAAGCCTTTCTGCTTGCTGACTAAATTGACGTTACCTCCCCATTTCTTCCCCTAATGAGGAGGAAAACCACATGGAAAAGTTCTGCCCAGATGGTGGGAGTTTTGAGAGCTACCACTAAGCTCGATCAGATTCATTACTTCGAATCTATTTCAGTATGTAAAAATGAAGCCATTATAAAAGGAAAGTAACATTTTAAGGGTTGATCTTATATATGCAACAGAAGTTCTGGTAGGAGGAGATGCCTGACAGCAAGGGCTGATTATGAGGGATTTGTTATATTCATAGAGATAAGATGAATTAAAATAAATTTGGCACCAAAAGTTAACCAGTGAATTTCCTCATATGTAATATCAGGTATAATTTTTAACTTAAGGCTTCATATACCCAGAAGGAAGAAATTCTGTAAATGAAATGGTTCTAAAATTCTCCAAGCATGGTAGGAAATATAGTAAAATATTACCCATTCTGAAAAGTTTCATTATCTTGATTTGAACTGGTCAGAATACTAGGCTGAAATATGGAATCATAAGTATATCCATATTTTAAACACATTTGAGTAAGTATTTTAATAGTAAACTAAATTAGAATTACTTTACAGTGCTTTCGTAAAGTCTCATTTCTATATCTTTGAGTACAATCTGACTACTTCAGTTTCTATGGGTGAATTTTATTTCCACATAGATTAAGCTTTCTATTGTAGAACTTTTCATAAGAAATTCCAAATAAAATCAACTATACTCCAGTATAAAATAAAAATTAAAAAAAAGATTCTGAATAACTACTCAGTATAGGTAATTAATATATTCATATGCCTTGTTTGATGCAATTGTGTAATATAAACTGATTTTGGTTTTTGCAACTCATATTACATTTTTAATACACCACAGGTGCTTTTTCTTCAAAGGTCTAAGTGACTCTCATAGATTACATGACAATCCTGTAGTGATCACTTTTGTAAGGTGAAAGTTTTTAGCATCGGGATAGGTATTCTGATTGTTCTTAAGTTTGAATATTTCCGTCTTGCATTGAGAGTAAACCTTTATTGTATAGACAATTAATTGAGGTGTTATATCTAGCTCATGAATTAATCAGGGTCATCATCAGAAAATTGATTATGTAAAGGGCCAGACAGCAATAACTTCAAGACTCTGAGTTGTTTGTATAGGGCTCTTTACTGCTATGGTAAATGCCTTAAATTCTTGAGTTGTTGTGTTCGCTTGTGGTAGTAGTTTTTTTGTTTGTTTTTTTTTTGTTTTCCTTTTTCACCCTGCTATCACTTGCATCATCTTGTTACTATCAATGTATCTGCCTCTAGCAATTTTTACTGACTCTGGAAAGCAGACAAAGTAAGTGTGCTAGTATTGTGTTTAAAGCAAGGGCAAAAATAGTCAGTGAAAGTCCAAGAGGCTTCCTACAAGTCAGATTCTCGAACTCTTGTTCAAGCACTTGGTGGCATGTATTTTGCTTGCACAGTAGCTTCTCCTCTCATTCCCTTACTCCTGAATGTTTTCCAAAGCGGTGGAGGTTGCTGGCAAGATGACTCGTACATTACTCAGTGAGCACTATACATAACTGTTACCAGATTGTTGTTATAATTATTTTAAGTAATATTTTATCTTCATATAAAAATATATCTATAAAAGGACTCATTCAAAGAAAGGTAACCTTCACTGGGAGATTAGTCGTCTCAAAGAATCGAGGAATACCTTCTAAAGTCATGCCTTCTACAGGACTGAAGTTCCTGTAACAAAGATATTAGTGTTCTCCTCCGGGATTCTTCCTTGCTAATCTCCCTTGATTCCCAGAAACCTCCTATTTACAAAACAAAACAAGTTTTTCTTGAGCTGTCTTGTCTGTCCACTTGGAAAGAGTTAGTTTTATTTAAGTCACCTTAGTTCAAGTTTGAACTAAGTACCAAATTAATTTCCAAAAATTTATACTTGACCTATATATCAATTCAATAGCTTTTCTTTGCCATAAAGAATGGATCAGTCTGTATGTATCTACATATGAAGAATTTTAGGGATTTTTATTCTCATCTGTATCATTCAGGTTTAGTGAAGAGCTTTACCTAAAATATTGGTTAACTGGGACTTTTGGTTTATCAGTTTTTAATCTCAATAATACATATGAACATGGTGAAAATTAGGTCACTTAATAGCACCTGTAAAACCACTTAAGGTATAAACTTTTAAAGCTTTTCTGCAAGCAAAAGACAGGATATAATGATATACTCTCTTTTAAAAGATCTCATTCTTATTGTAAAAAATACAGATAAGCAAAAATAAGAAAGCAGAAATCACCCATACTTTTACCACTTCAAGTTAACCATCATTAATAACTTGGTATATATATTGCAAAGATTGGATGTCAGTGGTCTGTATATTAACCAACACATTTTTATAATTTTACATGAAATTCTTAAGTGCTCTTTGATGATGATATGATTTTTCATATGGGAACTATATAAAAACATTTTTTTTTACAGACTCTAATTGAGATTTTTCAAAATATTGGTAACACTAATCTTGCTGATTTCATTGCTGGATTACTCACCATTATCATCTGTATGGCAGTTAAGGAATTAAATGATCGATTTAAACACAAAATCCCAGTCCCTATTCCTATAGAAGTGATTGTGGTAAGTAGAATGTGTAATTAGAAAATTCAGCATTAATTAGTTTGTTAAGAAAGGAATTGTTAAAACAAATGGACTTTTTTTTTAACCTCTTTTGTTTTATTTCAGACAATAATAGCTACTGCCATTTCATATGGAGTTGACCTGGAAAAAAACTATAACGCTGGCATTGTTAAGTCCATCCCAAGTGGGTGAGTATGGAGTTCCTCTTAGGCAATACTAATATATTGTCAGTACTTTCTGTTTAAATGAAACTTAAGCTTCATTTCATTGGTCTTATTTGTGTGTGATCTTAAAGAAATACCCATTTGTGCAAACTATCAGATAAACAGTATGTGTGTAGATAAAGATCAAGCCATTTGTATAAAAGAGACCCGCATATGCTCTCTCTTTTTCTTTTTCTTTTTTTTCTTTTGCGATATGCGGGCCTCTCACTGTTGTGGCCTCTCGCGTTGCGGAGCACAGGCTCCGGACCCGCAGGCTCAGCTGCCGGGGCTCACGGGCCCAGCTGCTCCGCAGCATGTGGGATCTTCCGGGACCGGGGCACAAACCCGCGTCCCCTGCATCGGCAGGCGGACTCTCAACCACTGCGCCACCAGGGAAGCCCTCTCTTTTTCTTTATGTTCTTAAAATGTGGCAGGACATGCACTTTTAATGCCAGATTCCTGATTTAAACTCACATATACAATTACAGTATACTATACATACTGTAGAATCATGGTTAGTAACATTTATTGTACTGAGAACAATCTGCTTAAGGAAAAAGGGACATCTGGCATAAATTCTCCTCCATTTAGTTTAATCCATCTTAGATAATAATTATATCATTTGTGCCTATAAATAAAATGCATGATCTCTAAGGGAGGTTTGATATATTTGATAGTTTGATGAATTAAAAGAGTAAAGAACTAAGGTTCTTTGTCTACTTCTGTCACCATCTAGTCCTGTGGCCCTGGCAGTTTCTCCTATGACACAAAGAGAATGACAAACCACTGAAATCTCAACTTGAACTTGCTGTAAAGCACCAATGAGATCGCTCATAAAGTGCAAAGTGGACCAAGGGTCCTACAGTATAATTCCATCATATGACATTGAAAAAGAAACCCAGATGTTTATTACATTTGTAACATAAACTTATAGCATCTATGACTAGACTTGCTGTTAGATAACTAGTAAATACTGGTTTCCCCTCCCTTAATAATAGCTGAGGGACCAGTAACAGTCTGTTTCTGATGCTCTTAATAGAAACTCCTCAGGCCAGCTCAGTCCCGGGGCTTATTCCACAGGGAACTGCTGCCTTGCCATTGGGTTAATCTTATGATTTCTTCTAATCTGTTCAAAAAACAAAAGAAAAAGAAAAATTACAGCTGGCTACACGGGGCTTAACTTACATATCATTCTTTCTGGTGTTTCTCAAACTCACTTTTTTTTAAGAATCACATGAGGCCCTTGTTAACACAGATTCCTAGTTCCAACCCCGAACCTATGGAATCAGGCTTTCCAGAGGAGGGGCCTGGGAATTAATATTTTTCAAACGGGCTTCAAGTGATTCTAATGCTCAGGTAAGTTTGGGAAACTTTACATTAGAGGATCAACATTTTGATAGTGAATCCTAATGCTGGTATAAATTTAGTGATAAAAAGATGCAGTGTTGGCTATTTGAGTTATGGCGTTTTCACCCTAACAGATTATTTGAGTAGTTATAAACAGCTACATAAAAAATATATTTCATAGATCCCTGTTGTCAGGCTTCCTAGGGTGTAACTCTTAGAGAAGGTCCATAGCAAATGCCCAGTCCCATAAGTCCATGTTCCATTAATAGATTTAGGGAACTCATTTTTGCTGCCCTAAGTCAGCAGTCCCCAGCCTTTTTGGCACCAGGGACCGGTGTCATGAAAGGCAAGTTTTGCACGGAGTGGGGTGGGGGTCGGGTGGTGCGGAGGATGGTTCAGGCGGTAAAACAAGCGACGAAGAGCAGCGGATGAAGCTTTGATGAAGCTTCGCTCGCTCGTCCGCCGCTCATCTCCGTGCACAGGTACTGGTCCGTGGCCCGGGGGTTGAGGACGCCCGCCCTCAGTGATCCTTTCTGACCCTATCCAGAGCTTTCCTGGCTGCTCTCCTGCTGAGAATGGATCTCTAGCCTCTTGCTCTTGGGTTAGTCAAGTTGCATCCTCTGACAGACCGCCTGGTGTGATTGGTCAGCTGATCTAACCTGCCTGGCCCCCAGGACTCAAAGCTCCTCCCCAAGGGCAGTGATCCCATTTGTCTTGTGCAACTTTTTGGTAGCACTGAAACAAGTCTAATAACGTTAACAAACCTGAAAAAGAAAGGGTGCTGTGGAGAGATTGGAAAAGGGCAAGGAAAGGAGAGAAAGGTGAGTAGGACGAAAGGAAGAGGAACAAAGAGAAACGCTGTGCTACCCACCTCTTCATCCCCTCCCCACATCAATCCCCCAATAAGGGAGTAAAAGCACAGCCGCCGCCAGCAGCTTCCTTTTGTCCCACTGAGGGCCAATGCCATATGTCAGTATCGCTCAGGGCCCAATGACACTGTCCCCAAAACTGTGACCACTTGCCTTACTTCCCTACTCCCCTGCTTGGCCAAGTATACAATTTCTGCAAGTCTGGTCAGCTTCTGAGTGTCCCACTAGGATTCACCTAAACGAGGAGCCCTCATTCTCTCACTGACCTTTTTCTTTTTTGTTGTTGTCTTTTGTTTTTTAATTTTTACTTTTTGTCCGCACCGCACGGTACGTGGATCTTAGTTCCCAGACCAGGAATCGAACCCGTGCCCCCTGCATGGGAAGCCCAGAGTCCTAACAACTGGACTGCCAGGGAAGTCCCATCGCTAACCTTTTTCTTAACCAGCAGGCTCTAAAAGGGTCAGTCAGATCTTGTGACCCAGGAAATCATCTAATATCTAACATTCATACCTGGACATAATAAATGACTTTGAGCAGATCATTTCACTTTTCTGGGCCTCAGTTCTGGTATCAACAAAAAGAGAGGTAGATTCAACAATTTCTAGGATATTAGATTAGGATATTAATTTGGATAATATTAGGATATTAGCTGGCTCTAGATTTCTATTGTTTTCTATAAGAATCATTTCTACTTTACTACTTCCCTCTAATTATAGGCGGAAAAAAAATAGTTTCCTATTAAAGGAACTTCAGGTGTGAGGTAGGTCAGGGAGATTGCCTTTTGCTTTTGTTTTTTGGCCAGGGACTTCTGGAATTACACCCTATGGATAGTAATCAAGATATAGGTACAAGTGGGCTTCCCTGGTGGCGCAGTGGTTGAGAGTCCGCCAGCCGATGCAGGAGACACGAGTTCGTGCCCCGGTCCAGGAAGATCCCACATGCCGTGAAGCGGCTGGGCCCGTGAGCCATGGCTGCTGAGCCTGCGCGGCCGGAGCCTGTGCTCCGCGATGGGAGAGGCCACAACAGTGAGAGGCCCACACACCGAAAAAAAAAAAAAAAAGATATAGGTACAAGAAAGGCATCCACCCCCCCCCCCCCGATTTTCATATTTGGGGACAATTGCAGGCTTATAAACTTGTAGATTTATTTCTTTATACAGTTGGTAGAGTAGTTCTGGTTTTGTCAAACAGCAACTGTTTGATCCCGCAGTTTTTGGGATGTCTTAATCATTGTGACTGTGGAGCATTACGATAATTACACACATTTAATCTTTTTCAGACTCAAGAAGATTTTAAATATCATGGCTCTTAGAATGGATTTTCCACTTAGCTCTTTTAGCATCTTACATTCTTTGTCTCTTTAACAGACCTGACCTCACCTTGTACAGGGTAAATCTCATTTTATGGCTAGGATATCTTTTAAATTCAAAGACCTTTAAGATGAAATTGTGTAAGGAGAAACACTAATGTGTGAAATGGCACAGCATGGGATTGTATGGTATTAAGAAATCAGTAATGACAGGCTTATTCTTGTCAGAGCGTAGATAAGGCAGCATCTGTAGCCTCTCAAATAGGGGACAAAGGAATCAGCCAGTGAGATAGCACCAACTTCTGATTGAAACCTGTAAAAACAGATGCTACCACTTAATGCATCTCACGTACCTCTTGCCCTCTTGGATCAAGTCCTTTCATTTCTGACTTGTGGCTGGGTTGATAGAGTATTTGGTGAGGTGGGGGAAGAGCATTATGGTCAAATTTTCACAGTATTTTTCATGTAAAAACTCACTAGGTTTTTGCCTCCGGCGATTCCATCTGTGAGTTTGTTTTCTGAGATGCTGACTGCATCATTTTCCATCGCTGTGGTCGCTTATGCCATTGCAGTGTCTGTAGGAAAAGTATACGCCATCAAGTATGATTACACCATCGATGGGAACCAGGTATGGTCACTCTTGCTGAACTGGTTTTGTAGGGCTGAAAATAAGAAGAAAACATAAATGGGAAAGATTTTTGTTGTCTGCTAAAGAAGGTATCGGTTTCTTCCACCCATCTTTATTGAGTTGGTTTCTCTCCTGTGTGTGCTAATTTGAAATTATTTTGAAATATACATGTTGTATCACTTAATTTTTAAAATATATTTTACTGTTTCTTTATCCATATTTTATTATATGTCTCTGAAAGATAAGCATGTAAAAAGCAATCGTGATACATCATCATATCTAAAAAACTAGCTGTAATTCCCTAATACCATCTAATAACCAGTCAGTTTTCAGGTATAACCACAAGATCATTATCACAACTAAAAAAATTCACAATAATTCCTTGATAATATCAACTATCTAGTCAGTTTTCAGATTATCTTAAAAAGTTTTTTTAGAGTTTATTTGTCTGGTTAAGTATCCAAACAAGCTCCATGTGTAGTATTAGCTTGATACATCTCTTTTTTGCTTTACATTTTTTAACAAATTATTTTTTTAATTGGGGTATAGTTGATGTACTATATTATATAAGTTTCAGGTGTACAACATAGCGATTCACAAGCGTTAGAGGTTATACTCCATTTATAGTTCTTAGAAAACATTGGCTATATTCCTTGCACTGTATGCATCACTGTACTTTTTTTTAAATTAATTTTTATTGGAGTATAGTTGCTTCACAATGGTGTGTTAGTTTCTACTGTACAGCAAAGTGAGTCAGCTATACGAATACATATATCCCCTCTTTTTTGGATTTCCTTCCCATTTAGGTCACCACAGAGCATTAAGTAGAGTTCCCTGTGCTATACTGTATGTTCTCATTAGTTGTCTGTTTTACACATAGTATTAATAGTGTATCTGCATCACTTTACTTTTTAAGAAATAAGTTGAAGTAATCCTAATTTTTAAAAAGTTAATTCAGTTAGGTCATAAATAACATTTAAGCTTAACAGATTGGAATAAGAATTCTTCATGTAATCTAGTATCGCCTGGTAATTGCTTTTTTAATGACAGCTATAATACGGCAAAACAGAGCAACAAACACCAATGATAATAGTTGTGACCACTTTAAATTGAGGTGGTTTATTGTGCAATTACAGGTTTCCCCTGCTACCCTAACGTAGAGCGTTCCTATGAAAACTTTCTTAAGCAGAAATGGCAGTAAAGTGAAGAAGCAGTTACCTTAGGACACATCTTGCAAACAGATGCACAAAATCCATTTAGATGAAGCACAGGTGCTCACCAACACAGTTCAAAGCGATGGCGGCTCGATGCTGAGATGCTGAGTGCAGTTTCCGGGGGAGGAGCTTGGTGGTGCCACTCTCCCTTCTTGGGGGGCATGCTGCCTCTATAAGGGCTAGCTACAAAACAGATGCTTTTCACCCTTTTTTGTAAAAGCAAAAAGCCCCTTGGGATTTCTTTCAGTTAGCAAAAACAGGTACTAACATAGGTCTTTCGTAAAAGCCAAGTGGCGTAAAGTGAGCTTTTGAAAAGCAGGGGATACCTGTAATAGATACAGGACATTTTTTGTAGCACCTGATACATTTCCCAGGTGAGCTGATTTTCCACTGCTTGCAAATCTGCAAGTATGGTTGGTTTCTGAAAACATAGCATAGCAATTATAGCAGTTAAATGATTAGTACTCAATAAGAATAATAGCCCTCCTAATCATAATACACTTCATAGCAAATATCCAACCACAGAGAAAATATTTCATGTGAGAGTTACAGATATGCCACTCACCAGGAAGTGAAATAAGCATTTGAGCAAAAGATCAGTCAATCTTAAAAACAACTGAAAGCAGTGAAGCCTCTCTCAGGCTCTACGGAGCCAGAAGTCCCCATGTCTTCCAAGGGTCCCAAGCACCTTTAATGGTAAGAATTAAACTGGGACTCCCAGGCAGGGTGGGCTTGAGAGTTTGTTTTCTTAATGCTCTTCCTTAAACACTTGGCGAGGGTCTTGCAAAGATTTGATATGTAGCAACACTGCCATCCAGTCTCTCTCTTAGGAATTCATTGCCTTTGGGATCAGCAACATCTTCTCTGGATTCTTCTCTTGTTTTGTGGCCACCACTGCCCTGTCCCGCACCGCCGTCCAGGAGAGCACTGGGGGAAAGACACAGGTATGTAACAGCGGTGTCGTAATATCCATCTAGAATGATGGAAAGAATGAGTCAGGGGAATGGTGGCTCAGAAAGGCTTGCACAAGAACTCAGCAGGACGATTAGCCTTTGAGAAAAGAGAAACTTGTACTTCCTGGTCTGATTGCACCCGGGGTCTCTCCATCTCCTTGACGGTGATCCATCCCCTCCCCTAAAAACTCTTCCACAGCAACATTTATGGTTTTCTGATGCAGCAAGTCTCAAACCATTTTGTGTGAGTGCTCAGCTGGTAGATAGCTCCACTTACTTCTTTTCCAGGGACGATAACAGTTGACAAGGAATCAGTCATGAAGAATGCTGATTTTTACCAATTTGTTATCTGGGGATAGAGAAGGCCTAGTAAGAGCACTTTGTGGCTTAGTGAGTTATTCTATTTTCAGGAAAATGAAAAGCTGTCTATTTACATTTCCTTTACAAGGATCAGGAGCTTCGTCCAGAGGCGTTGGGTCCCCCAGAACAAGTTTGCTAGTCGAGGATATTTTTGTTGTAACATTTTGGCATCTCTTCCTGAGCAAGACTTTTGTTCCTAAAGTTCTGAATGTGGGTTTCATCTTGCCTTTTTTTTTTTTTTTTTTTTTTGCGGTACGTGGGCCACTCACTGCCGTGGCCTCTCCCGTTGCGGAGCACAGGCTCTGGACACGCAGGCTCAGCGGCCAGGGCTCATGGGCCCAGCCACTCCGCGGCATGTGGGATCTTCCTGGACCGGGGCACAAACCCGCGTCCCCTGCCTCGGAAGGCGGACTCTCAACCACTCTGCCACCAGGGAAGCCCTCATCTTGCCTTTTAAATGTGGTTTTTAAGTTGTTGCCAAACCAGCATCCAAGTTAATCTCTGGAGAACTCCTCCTTCAATGGGCTAGAAAGCTCAGGAGCTGTTCTCAGACCATTCTTTCCAGCAGGACATGAGTCAGCTAAGCCAAACCAAGTAGATGGGGGTGAGGGGCAGCTCAGGAATTGTGTTTCTGTTATGCCTGAAGAGTTTTCTCATCCCAGTACAGAAAGAACTATTATTTAAGAGTAAAAAGTACATTGAGACTATAAAGGAGAACAACAAATCCAAAGTGAATAGGGTAACACACACACACGCGTGCACGCGCACACACACACACACACACATACATACACACACACACACACACACACATACATACATACACACACAGAGAGTCTTCAAATAGGGTTTTGTAGGGTAGAGACACTTACAAATAAGTACAAAAGAGAGAAACTGAGAAAATGAATGACTCCAACAAGGAAGTTGCCCAGGGGGAGCCTGAACTGTCCCCAAGGTGCCCATGATGCTCCTTTACCATTTATAAAGGATCTTGGTGACAGGGTCAGAAGAACTGGCCTCTTCCAATTTCTTGACTCCCGTTCAACAAAAATTGAATCTAAATTTTCAGAATTTTTCTGTTTAAAATTGAGTTTTCTTTGCTTTTTTCTGCAAACATTTCCAGCTTTGTGAGAGCAAATAAAACAATACAGCCTCAAACAGGAAGCATAACCAGAGATCTGTGGTCAAGGGGAAGAGGTTGGAGGTGATTGCCAGAGCTATACCTGCGGTTCAGGGGGTAGCTGTCAGCAGTGAAATTTTCTGCTGCTTCCACTGGAGATGGGGCCCTGACAAGCTCTCCAGGGCACATGGCTGTAAGTGGGTGCAGGCATATCCCCAAGTGCTGATGTCCATTCTCTGCTGTTACTTCCAGACTGAAATGGGCACAGTCCCGTCCATCCTCCCCTCCCCTCCTAAGAATGCCCATGTAAAGTGATGCCTTGGCAGAGGCTTTGGGGATAATGGTGTTCTGGTAAGCTAATACCCCCTGCCACACACTGGCGTGTATTATATTTAGGAATGAAGGATGCCAGGATTTCAGTACTGAAGAATGAAGCAAGCAGAGAAATAGCTTGATATTTAATTACTGAAATGTACACTAAGTTCTGGGATTAAAAGTCTAAGTGTCTGGACTGAAATCCAGGGACTTGTGACCAACTAGACTGGCAAGTCTTCTCCTGTTGTGTGGCTTCTCATGTTTTTTTTCATGTTGGAGCCTCAGTTTCTGCATCTATGCAATGGGGATAATAATTGTATCCGCCTCATAGGGATGTTGTGAGGATTAAATAAGAAAATGTTTATAAAATCCTGGCACTCACTTGTAAATGTTGATGGTTCCAGTCATTAACTTCTCAAGGTAAGAATAGTGCCTTAGTACCTATGATACATATGTTGTACCTGACACATAAGAAGCACCCGGCATGTATTTGCTGAATGAATGAACAGAATCATAAGTATTAGTGGACCTCAACTGTTTGCAACACATCTACAGATTGTAGAAGAGCTCAACATTGCAACCTGTTCTTTCCCTCACCCCCATCTGACTTCTACTGATTAATGAAAAAGTAATTCTGATGATAAACTATTCCCTAGCTCTGGTTACCCTCTCACTTAAGAGAAGAATTAATTCTCTAGTAACTGAATCTGCTCATAGATATGAAATCTACAGCATTTCCTGCAAAATAAGTAATTTTCCTTTATAAATTAAGTACAAGCAATGGGTTCCCTCACAGATTTTAAAATAGTAACCAAAATTAGTCTTGGTCTCCATAATTGGAGGCTAATTATTTCCTATCCTCAGTGAGTAGGTGGCCACCCTCCTGGCATGAGTTGGGCAGCTGGCTGTGGTCCCTGTCCCCAGATCTCCATCCCTCTCACCAATTCACAGAGCCCTACATCCACAGTGAGATGCGTGTGGCTCATGATAGACAATGAATGTTGGTTAAGTAATTGCGTAGAAGAAAGGAAGGAAGGAAAGGAGGGAAGGAGGGAGGACGGATACCAGCTTCTCTGCTTAGATAGGAGAGGGGAAAGCTCACCAAGGTACCGGGAACCCGGAGGTGTTGTGCTGGGAGATAACAAATTGCCTAGAAAAGGGGATCTGGCTGGACAGAGCAGACTTTTCTGTACGTCATATACGTAATATCGCCTCAGTCTGGCCTAAGTATCCTCTGAACATGACTGAGCAATTTGCCAGCTGGAGTGAATGAGCGTGGATATGAAATTCCCTTAAGTTTTCGGACTTTTAATTTCTATTGGCTTTATGTGTCTCCTTGAAGGCAAACATCTTGCACTAGGCAGTACTTGGGCCCAGGGCAACCTTCTCTGCTGCCTCCTCTCTGGTCGCTTTGCTTCTGGCTCCCTGTCTCCTTCTCTCCTTTGTTTCAGAGCTACTAGGCTTCACCTCGGCCAGGCCCCAGCTGTCTCAGCAGAGAACACATTGGTCATCTAATCACAACAGAGAGTAGTCCCCACCCCCTCAGCCTCTCTCCTAACTAGTTACGGATCTTAGGAGAGCTTTTTTGCCAGCGAAGGTAAAGTTTCTGAAGCTTCCTTGACTTCTGCTACTGCCCACCCTCACTCGGGCTGCTTGTGGGGCAAAGCTCTGAGCCTGAATCCGTGAAGCTGTGGGAGGATGCGGGAGACATGGTCCCACCACTCAGCAGGCTCGTGTGGCATTCTGAATCTGCAGAAAGACTGGTAAATTTATTTTCTCTGAGATTATCATGGCAACCATGTATACAAAGTGTTATCTGAATCGTTATCAGGTTGCTGACTCAATAATGCAGCAGAATCAGTTATGTGCTATGAGAATTTATTTCCCAAGAACATTACAAGGATCTGTTGTCTGGGAAGGGGGATGGGCCCTGTTTCCTCGAATGGCAAATGACTAGAAGTTTGGCCTCTTGAATTGACACCAAAAGTATATGTCTGCAGTGTATCCAAGTGCAATCCAGGCTTTACTCTACCAGACTCAGGGTCCACATTTTCTTTAATTTCTCTGCCATAGCTACTAAATGTATGGTTTTCGCAAATAATTCTCACTTGTCTCAACAGTATTGAGCAGAAGGGGGGAAGTTGGGAAGTGTCACGTGTGCCCATGAACAGGCTCTTGCACGCATGTGTCCAGCAAGCGCATGTCCAGAGGGGGCAGGACGGACCCTGGTTATGGGACACGTATGTCTTTCAGGTTGCCGGCATGATCTCGGCTGGGATTGTGATGATTGCCATCGTTGCCCTGGGGAAGTTGTTGGAACCCTTGCAGAAGGTATAACACTGCTTCTCGCCACACCGATTCCATACTTCCCCTTCACTGCTCTGCCACCTGAGAAGTAACAGGGGATTTAGAAGTCATCACATGGAAAACCATTCCCCTGAATAACTCAGCCTCCCTGTGTCTCTTGGCAGTCGGTCTTGGCAGCTGTTGTAATCGCCAACCTGAAGGGGATGTTTATGCAGGTGTGTGACATTCCTCGTCTGTGGAGGCAGAATAAGACTGATGCTGTAAGTCACTTACCATCCGTTTTTCTCTGAAATAAGAATTGTTTCTTATATGCTTCTTGCCATATGATTACATCCCCTTATCTCCTAAGTCTTACTTGCATTTTGGGAACCAGAGCAGAAATTAGAATTTTGTGGATAAGCCAAAGCTGGGAAGTCTTCCACATGAGCTGTGATTTGTGAAGGTCCTGTATCTCTGGGAAGATTCATTTCTGGCAAGAATCCCATATGAGCTCCTTCGTATACCCTTGGTCTTCTAAAGCCAAAAACCAAATTTTTAAAAAACCCTCTAATTTAGAAAGACAAACAAAACAAAAACAAAGCAAAAACAAAATACGAAACCCCACATTGATTATAATATTGATTAAAGTAACCTTTACAAGTCTTCTGAGGGATTGTTAGAAAAAAAAAAAAAACAAGCTAAACCCTTCAGAGTTCTGCCCTAATTTAAACCAGAACAGATAAAAAGAATGGGAAAATTCCCTATATATCTATATGGAAAGATTTCCAAGACAAATTGTGAAGTAAAAAAGAGACCAGTGCACTATGGAAGAGTGTGTATAACACACCAAAAGAAGGGAAAATAATATATGCTTTGTAGTCATATTTGCTTGTATTTGCCAAAAGAAATGCTGGAGAAAAGTGTGCACATGTGTGTACACACACAGAAATAAACGAGGACACAAGAAAGGAGCGTCGTTGGGAATGGATGGAGAAAGGAGAGAGTTACAACCAAGATTTTTCACTGCACACTTTTTTTTTTTTTTTGGCCGTGCCACGCAGCATGCCAGATCTTGGTTCCCCTACCAGTGATCAAACCCGTGGCCCCTACAGTGGAAGCGCAGAGTCTTAACCACTGGACTGCCAGAGAAGTCCCACTGCACACCTTTTTAATACTAATTTTATTTTGAACCATGTCAATATGCAAAAATTAAATTTAAGAATATTTAAATGGAACAGCTGGCCTTTACTGGAAAGGGCAATTTCCGCTTCCACTTAAAGTATGCAATGAAGTCAGAATATTTTACAACGCTGTAATTTGTTCGTGGACAATTGATCTTATTTTTACAGGTAATTGCTCACCTGATGGTACCTGATGAATTAACATAATTCCTTTCATTTCCATGTTTTCCTAGGTTATCTGGGTGTTTACGTGC
This sequence comes from Pseudorca crassidens, assembly GCF_039906515.1. NCBI lineage: Eukaryota > Metazoa > Chordata > Mammalia > Artiodactyla > Delphinidae > Pseudorca > Pseudorca crassidens. The sequence goes on along the minus strand of NC_090303.1, from coordinate 17,613,961 downwards.
GTAGCATCCATCATTCTGGGGCTGGACCTCGGTTTACTAGCTGGCCTTATATTTGGATTTCTGACTGTGGTCTTGAGAGTTCAATTGTGAGTAATATAAGATCCAGGTTATCGATACACAGGACAACACACCCTGAGATTTATTATGTTTCTTTATTGTGATAAATACAATAAAAGCACTCCCTTTCATAATAGTTACTATATTGAGTGCTTCTACAAATTAAGCGTATGGTGCTTTACACACATTATCATATTTAGTCTTCAAGAAAACCCTGTGAATAGGTTTTGCTCTCCTCATTCTAGTAAGATAACTGAAGCTCAGAAAGGTTAAGAACCTTCCCCAAGATCAGCTAGTCAGTGGCAGAGACAGGATTTGAACACAGATCTCACCCCAAAATCTGTGCACTTATTCACATGGTCTACTGCTATGCTCTCCTCCAAGTCATGGTAAGACTAAAAGATACATGATTCAGCAAAAGACTGAAGTTGCTGTGTAGTTTCTTTTTAAAATGAGATGATGTCTGAGAGGCACTGGGCCCAAGCCTTGGGCCCAGACAGCTGCTAAATATATTGTAGCTCATTTTCTTTTGAAGCTAGTAGCCCAGAAATTATGTAACAACCCAGAACAGGAGACTTTAAAACAGTTGACTGTAGCCAAAATTCATTCAAATCTGCCAAATAAGGTACGTACCCAATAAGCCACACCAATTATGCGAAGTAGACATGATTAGGTCCTCTGCAGAGTGAAAGCAACACAGACACAGTTCAAAGTAATGGAAAACAATCTGTGAGGCAGCCGAAAGGTGTATGTTTTTTCATTTGTTTTGTTTTGACTTTTAAAAAATTTTTTTATTAAAAAAAAATCTTTTTTCTGGCCGCGAGGTTGGCGGGATCTTAGTTCCCCAACCGGGGGTACACAGGCCCTCAGCAGTGAGAGTGCGGAGTCCTAACCACTGGACCGCCAGGGAATTCCCTTGTTTTGACCCTTGAGAGGTCTTTGGTAGATGCCCTTCTGGGTCTATGGAATTGTCTGAACAGAGAGCAGAAGCGTGCTTCTCTCCTTCCTCAAAACTTCTGTTATCTTCCCAGTCGTCTGGTCCCTTCTTTGCCTGCACTTGGGCCATGAAGGAGTACAAAACCTGGGGAAACCTCAACACGGATGTCTTCAGCTTAGCATAAGTCCACCTTTCCCGTTCCACCAACCAATTCTCCTTCCCTCCCTCCGTCCCTCCCCTGGCATGTTAGAGCCTGCCCAAAGTCTTGTGTTTACTGCCTCAGCACCCTTAAATGGTTGCCCAAGGGCCCGAAAGAGTTCACAAGCGTCCAAAGTACCCAGTGTGCTACTGGGAAACACCTCAGAAACTCTCCTTGGAAGAGAGTTTTGTGCCCTGGATGCCTCCGTGTTTACTTTTACTTGTGTGAGTGTGATTGGGGGAGAAGGGTTTTGTAGAGAAAGACTATACAGTCTCTAAGGTTTAAGTTAAAAATCAGCACTGCACAGCAAGCTGAGGAAAATCGGTGGCACCGTTCAGCTGCAGATTTGGTAACGAGGCTTTGAGCCAACAAAAAGCAGTATCCTCCACAGTATTTAATTTCCAGTAATTATAAGGCTGATCCAGAGAGCACATTGCTGAGAGGACCCTAAACAGACACTCTTTCTTCAGGAATTGTGTTTAGCATATGTCCCTAGTCACACTTGAAGAATCATGGAATTTATGGGATTGCATCAGAAACAGGAAATCAACAGTCTGGTGGATGGGAAGGACTCATGTCTGGTCCTCCCAGGCTCCTATTTCTATGAAGTGATACTAATTTGATCAGTGCAGACTCTCCATACTTCATCAGAAAGTTGCTATAACTCACAAGTAAGTTCTAGGCACCACGCCAGGCAACAAAGTCCCATGGGTTAAAGATAGAGGCTGTGCTCCTCTTCCCTCCAGGGCCTTTTTGAACTTCTCTAAACAGTTTACTCACCAGTAAAATTGAGGATAATACTGCTGATCTTTCAGGGTTATGGTAGGGCTCAAATAAGATTTAACATGTGTGAAAGCTCTTTGCTTATCCTATAAAGTCGTACACATATGAAAGTATGATGCTCATTACTTCTTGCAGGCATCAGAAATGAGGCATACTTCCTTCTTCTCCCCGAATCCTATACAAACACCGGCTGTTCACTTTTAGCTACTGGAAAATGTCATCTGCGATAAAGACAGAGTCCAAAAACACCCAAATTATGGGCTCTTTAGTATCTGTAATTTCTTCTAACTTTTTATTCCAAAATATGCCTGTTCCAAAAACTCCTGACCTTAATTTTCCTTCTTTCAGTCCCTCATGGAACAGCCTTGGAAGTATCCCTAGCACAGACATCTACAAAAGCACCAAGAATTACAAAAACGTAAGTGCCTTTCTGAGGCATTGGCTGGACTTGGGTTTGCTAAGCTGGATTTTCAGGGGTTGCATATTTCTCTTTCAGTACGTTAGGGATAAGGTAGCGAAAAAGGGAGGCTACTTCTGTTGGGAAAGTCCAGAAGTCCACTGGGGGGGTGTCGGGAAAACTTTCAATCCAATGTGCCCTCTGATATCCTAGGCTTATGTGAATTTTGTCCATGCTAGTTAAAATGTCATTTTAATGTCAAACCATTGTACAGGGAATTTTTTAAAAAATAGGCAATTCAATTATTTCCAGAAGTTGAACCAAAATTCTATTCCTCTGAGTGAAGGGTGTCAAAAGACACAAACTTCCAGTTATAAATAAATAAATCGTGGGAATGTAATGTACATGTGAAGACCATAGTTAATAATACTGTATTGCATATTTGAAAGTTCCTAAGAGAGTAGATCTTAAAAGTTCTCATCACACAAAAAATTCTGTAACTATGTATGGTGACAGACATTACCTAGACTTATTGTAGTGATCATTTTGCCATGTATACAAATATCAGGTTGTACACCTGAAACTAATGTGTCAATTATAACTAAAAAAGAAAAAAAAGACAGCGCCTCAGAGACCTCTAGGACAAAATGAAACACACATTGTAACAACATTCCCAAAAGAGAAGAAGAGGAAAAAAAAAAAAACCAGACAAAATATTGAATAAGTATCAAAACTTTCCCAAATTTGAGGAACACCACAATGTACTAATCCAAAATGCCCACTGAACTCAATTAATGTACACACAAAAATCCACACCTAGAAACACTACAGTAACACTGCTGAAAGCCAAGATGTTAACAGCAATTTTTCAAGCAGCAAGAGGAGAAAAATTTCTCTTTCTCTGCTATGTTATCCTTATCCTCTATGACACTGTCTGAAATCCCTGTAAGATTTTCTTCATTCAATTCTAAGAAGAGACGTTCATGTTCTCTGTCACAAAGAACCTTATTTGACGTTTTTCTCTATCCTTGGAATTGGAAGAAATAATATATAATACAGAAAATAAAAAATGAAGAAAATAAACATTCCACTGATGGGCTTATGTTCCCTGCAAATAAGAGTGCTTAGTGACCACCAGAAGGAACAAACATGAAAAAGTAGAGAAAGAAAGAAAATTCAAGGGGGCGGTCCAAGATGGATTCTGGAACAGGAAGATTCTGAACTCACCTCCTCCTATGGACACACCAAATCTACAGCTACATATGGAATAATTCTCTCCGAAAAAGAACTGATAACTAGCTGAACAGCTCCTCCACAACAAGGGATAAAAGGGTCACATCGAAAAAAGTAGGAGAGGCAGGGATGCAGTCTCGCCAAAACTCACCCCTGACTCCGCGTCCCACAAGGGGGAGGAATGTCCTAAGTTTGGAGCTACTCCCTGAGGAGCAAGGGGTTTGTACTCCACATCCCTTGGGACCCGCACCAAACGTCGAGGCCCCCAAACTGTCTGGTTTTATAAACCAATAGGGCTTACATTCACGGGCCCCGAGGGGACTGTGGGAATGTGAGATACTCCTTTGGAGGGGCTCACATGTGGGCTCACTCATCCTGGGACCCAGCACGAAGGCAGCAGTTTGAAAGTCCCTGGACTATATATGAAGGAGATTCATTTGCTAATCTTAAAGCATCCGCCAGAGGGGCAAGGACCACTTGGGACTTGCTTCAGGGGTGGAGGCACTGGCAAGTGTCATTTTTGCGCTCTCCCCATACCTTGCTAGTGTAGGCGGGTGCACCCAGGCACAACCTCAATAAAGCCACAGGTCTGCTCCGCTCCCAGCACTCTTCTCTTGCGTCGCTAAAGCTGCAGCATGCCCTACCCTCAGCACTCTGCTGCAGCCATGTTAAAGCTGGTAGGTGAGCACAGTCCGTACAAGGAACACCCCTTGGTTGCCTGGCCCTGGCGCCCCAAGGGCCTTGCATGCCTGGGCCCCACAGGACTGTAACAGTTGGAAAGATAGTTCTGGGCAGGCTACCACACCCAGGGTACTACAGAGATAGCAGACAAAACATACCCCAGTCCACCTGTGAAAAAGGCCCATTATTTACCCTAGAGCTTTAACCTGAGTGACAGGCTTCAGGTTTGCCACACGTATAGAGGCTACAGAAATGCTCTCAGGCAGTGTAGGCAGGGAGACATCATTCTCATACCCTCCCTTGGCCTCGCCACAGCTTGTGGTACCTCCCAGAAAGGAGTTCATCTGAAGCTCCAATTTTTGCACCCATCACCCAGGAGACACCTCCAAGTCTCCTGAGGTCAGTAATTGTGGTTCCACAAGACTGTATATATTTGCATACTTTAAAAGCTGCTGCCTGAGGATCTGGCTTCCAATCGCCTAAAACTAGATGCTGAATGAGATCCCTCCCCTTGGAACACTGACAGGTCTTGGCACACCCTCAACAACTGGGACCTACCAAAACTAAACCAGGCTAGGGACTTCCCTGGTGGCGCAGTGGTTAAGAATGCACTTGCCAATGCAGGGGACACAGGTTCGAGCCCTGGTCCGGGAAGATCCCAGATGCTGCGGAGCAACTAAGCCCGTGCGCCACAACTACTGAGCCTGCGCTTTAAAGCCCATGAGCCACAACTACTGAGCCCGCAAGCCACAACTACTGAGCCCACATGCCGAAACTACTGAAGCCCATGTGCCTAGAGCCCGTGCTTCGCAACAAGAGAAGCCACTGCAAAGAGAAGCCCATGCACCACAATGAAGTTAGCCCCCAATTGCCGCAACTAGAAAAAACCCGCGTGCAGCAACAAAGACCCAATGCAGCCAAAGAGTAAATAAATAAATTAATTAAAATTTTAAAAAAAGAAAAAAAATAAACCAGGCTAATTAGACAAGCACAAAGGTTTGAGAGACACCCAAGAGCTAGGGCAAGGCTGAACAATAAGTTTCATCTCCTACATATGCCAGTCCTTCAAGACTAGAAGACTAGAATAGGTAGCCATTTTGCCTAACACATAGAAACAAACACAGAGAATCAAGCAAAATGAGGAAGAAACAGAGGAATATGTTCCAAATGAAAGTACAAGACAAAATTTCAGAAAGAGACTTTAATGAAACAGATAAGTAATGTACCTGATAAAGTGTTCAAAGTAATGGTTATAAAGGTACTCAATGAATTCTGGAGTAGAATGGATGACCACAGTGAGTACTTCAACACAGAGATAGAAAATATAATAAGAAAAGTACCTAACAGAAGTCAAGAGCTGAAGAATACACTAACTGAACTGAAAAATACACTAGAGGCGTTCAACAGCAGACCAGATGAAGCAGAAGAATGGATCAGCAACCTAGAAGACAGGACACTGGAACTGACCCAAGCAGAACAGCAAAAAGAAAAAAGAATTTTAAAAAGTGAGGATGGCTTAAGGGACCTATGGGACAACACCAAGCAGAATAACATTCACATTTAGGAGTCCCAGAAGGAAAAGAGAGAGACAGAAAGGGGCAGAGAAACTGTTTGAAGAAATAATGGCTGAAAATGTCCCTAAACTGGGGAAGGAAACATTCAGGTCCAGGAAATACAGAGATTTCTAAATAAGATGAACCCAAAGAGATCTATATCAAGACATTATAAATAAAATGTCAAAAGTTAAAAGATAGAGAATCTTAAGGACAGCAAGAGAAAAATAACTTGTTACGTATAAAGGAACCCCCATAAGATTATCAGCTGATTTTTTAGCAGAAACTTTGCAGGCCAGAAGGAAGTTGCATAATATATTCAGAGTGCTGAAAGGACAAAACTTCCAACCAAGAAAGCTCTACCTGTCAAGGTTGTCATTCAGAATTGAAGAAGAGAGAAAGTGTTTTCCAGACAAACAAAAGCTAAAGGAGTTAATCACCACTAAACCGGCTTTACAAAAATGTTAAAGGGATTTGTTTAAACTTAAAGTATAAAAATTCCATTCAAAAGCAGCAGAATACACATTCTTCCCAAGTGCACATGAAACATTCTCCAGGATAGATAATATGTTAGGCTAGGTCACAAAACAAGTCCAACCCATTTAAGAACATTGAAATCATAGTAAACATCTTTTCTGACCACTCTGATGTTAAACTAGAAATCAATTACAAGAAGAAAACTGAAAAAAATGACAAATACATAGAGATTAAACAACATGCTATGAACAAACAATGGGTCAATGAAGAAATCAAAGGGGAAATAAAAAATTACCTTAAGACAAGTGAAAATGGAAATACAACATTCCAAAATCTGTGGGATGCAGCAAAAGAAGTTCTAAGAGGGAAGTTCATAGCAATTCAGGCCTACAACAGGAAACAAGAAAAATCTCAAATAAACAATCTAACTTTACACCCAAAGGAACTAGATAAAGAACAAACTCCTGTTAGAGGAAAGTTGAGGACTGCTGCCCAGCTTCTCTGAGCAATTGTCAGTCAGCTCCTAGCTGAATAGCCAAAAACTTAACTGAGTATTTAAGGCATGAAATGATTTAACCTCAGAAAAAAAAATCTTTTTTTTAATGCTAGATTGAAGAACCTGAAGGAGTGAAGATTCTGAGATTTTCTAGTCCTATTTTTTACGGCAATGTTGATGGTTTAAAAAAATGTATCAAGTCCACAGTAAGTATTTTATCCCTAGAAATCTAGTTTCTAACTTCCTTTGAGACTTCATTCATTCTACAGGTATTTAAGGGGCTCAAACGTGGGCATAAGGTCCTATACCCTGTTCCCTTTGTACAGGGCATTAAGAATTATAACATCCTTGCCCTCAAATAACTTTCAATCTATTTGGGAATAGGAACAAACGATAATAACACATATGTTAAAATTCAGGTAGCAATAACTATGCGGGACAAAACCACTAGAGATGTCTCCAGGCAGACTTTGAGTAAGTTCCAAGTAAGTAGTATAGACAGTAAGTGTTAAGATTTCATGGAAGGGAGTCATCCGAGTTAGGTGGACTGATCAGGCTTTGCGTGGCGGTTGGGCAGAAGGAAGGAGATTATGGCAGGTGTTTGGGAACTACATGAGCTGAGAGGAAAATGTGGGAATGTGTATTGGGCAGGGGGTGGCGGAGGGGGGCAGTTGGAATAAAGGGTAAAAAGTATAAGCAGAATAGATAAGCAGGAAATTCTGGTCTTGAATTCCATGCTATGCTTCAAAGTTGGAGTTTGCCTCTAGATCAGTGTTTTCCTGAAGTTCAAAGGAATGTTCATAGACTTTGCAACAACAAGGACTTTGTCATGTCAAGCAAATTTGGAAAACACAGGCTTAAAGTTAAAAAGGTTATTTTTTGCTTTTTTTTTTTTTTTTTTGTCTTGGAGTCTTCAATGTGCTACTGCCTTCCCTGAGTCTCTGGGTGGGTGGGTTAGGGTGGCCCGGTAGTGGAGACCTCCATCGGGCCTCAGAATTTCTTTTCTGGCAGGGTACATCAGCGAATAATACCACTTGAGAAATAGCCTTTCCAGATAAAAATTGCCATTAATGAGCATCAGGAACCAGATGTTTTAACTAACTTGACATTTTTTTCCAAAGGTTGGATTTGATGCCATTAGAGTGTATAATAAGAGGTTGAAAGCACTGAGGAAAATACAGAAACTCATCAAAAAAGGGCAATTAAGAGCAACAAAGGTGAGGCAACATCATTCTTTTGCCTCTGAAATTCTCTCATTTCTCAGATGAAATAAAAGCAATTAGACTGTCTAAAATTAAGTATACCCTCTTTGGTACCCAGATGTGTACAAGCAGATGACATATGTGTAATGGAGAACAGGTGAGTTGTTCTTTTAGGAGAGAGGGAAGGGGAGAGAATAAAATGAAATCAGCAGGGCTACTGGGAAACAAAGGGTGAGATTTTTATTTTTCTATCATGAAATAAACCTTATTTTTACTGAAAGGAACAAAACAAGTGCTAATTCAATGCCAGAAAATTACTCACAACAGAAGGCAGTCGTAAGTTCATAAACTTTTAGAGCTACAGTAGTTACCTTTTATTCAAACTCTCTTGTCAATGTTTCTCTTGGCTACGTTCTACAATCTTCCAGAAATCAAGCATTTCCTTTCTCCACTGTTCTTCCATTTTTCTTCCTAGAGAACATCAGAATTTGGGCTGAGGTAAACCTTATTCCCTAAGAGTTCATCCTCTTGATATTTTGCTTACCAAGAAGCAGTTTGTAGAACTTTTAAGTCATTTTAGATTAATTGTTGAAAGACATCCCAAATCATTAGTAATTGAGTTGGCAGTGTTTTCTTTGTTTAGAATGGCATTATAAGTGATGCTGGTTCATCGAATAATGCTTTTGAGCCTGATGAAGACATCGAAAATCCGGAAGAATTTGATATTCCAACCAAGGAAATAGAGATTCAAGTGGATTGGAACGCTGAGCTTCCAGTCAAAGTGAATGTTCCTAAAGTGCCGATCCATAGCCTCGTGCTTGACTGTGGAGCTGTCTCTTTCCTGGATGTTGTTGGAGTGAGATCATTGCGTGTGGTAAGGTTCCGTTGTTTCGAATTACATATTTGGAGCTTTGGCAATAGTAAAATGATATGGGTTTCCTGGTCTTGCAAAAGGGTGATTGATTGCACAGGCTCTGTAATTTTTCTAGGGGAATGCTTTTGCAATAGAGTGTATTACTTTAAAGCACAGTCCCGCGGAGCTGGACTACCTGGGGTTGAATCCTGGCTCTACCACTTACTAGTGGTGTGACTTTGGGCAAGTTACTTAATCTGTCTGTACCTCAGTTTCTCCATCTGTAATGTGGGGATAATGATGGTACCTACTTCATAGGGTTGTGATGAGGATTAAATGAGAAAAGTGAAGAGTGTCTGGCACATAGTCACACGTCAGCAAATATTAACATTTATTATGTTTTATTGTTCTGAGAATATATATGACATGGAATATGAAAAGAAAGAAAAATGAGCAAAATCTTGTGTTCAGTATTATGTTTTTATTTGTTATGCGAAGAGCAGCAGAATGAGAAACATTGTAGGACTGGAAAAGCCAGGCATTATCAAGGTTAGATCAGCAGCAAGCAGGTCAGGCATCTAGGAAGTCAAAGAGTTGAGGAGCATGCAGGACAGAAGCATTCAATCAGAAACCAGGTATGCAAGCTCAACTTCAATGATTCTTCTAACACATAGATGTGCAGTGCCACACGTGTACCAACCACTTGGCCAGGCACAAGAAACTAATTGTGGAATAGCCATAGTCCCTACCCTCATGGGACTAAGCAGTCTAAGGGGCAAGGCAAATATTAAGTAATCTTTTTTTTTTAAGTAATCTTTTAAATAACAATTGCAATTAGTCCTCCAAAGCAGACTAACTGGATGTCAACTTGACTGGGAGTGTCAAGTTTAGGTGAAGCTTCAGGAAGGTAGGTATCAAGAGGATTTGGCAGAAAAGTAGGCAGGTTCAAGGGAGCAACAATCAGGTATAATAATATCAAACTACCCTCAACTGAGGTTTAGCTTAGCTGGGGCTTCTTGGTACCTCTGCAAGGGGAGGAAATTATTCCAGGGTGTAGGTACTAGGCAGGTCAGGTAGAAGAGTGATTGACAAGAGTGCGAGAATATGCTGATAGGTTCTATTCCAGGTCTCTTAGCAGACCTGGTTATTAGCTCATTTGAGAACACACTCTTGTTCTTCTTTGTGCATTTCACTCTAGGCATTGGCTCAGATCCACCGTAGATTGTGTTGACCAAAGGGTTTAATGAATTACTTTGAGGAAAAGTCAAGATATTTAATGCCAGAATATTTTCTGCACCTAACAAATAGTTGCTTTCAAATGCTATAATGACAATTTTGAAAACTCCAAACTTTATACTTGCATAGAGGTCTTGATCTTTTTTCCCTAGAAACTTCAAGTTCTGTTTTATTATTGTCCATAGGTCTTGTGTCTTGATTCTTTTAAACTTTGCATTTTGAGATAACTGTAGATCCCCATGAAGTTGTAAGAAATAATACAGAGAGATCCTCTCTATCCCTTACCGAGTTTCTTTCAGTGCTAACGTCTTGCAAAACTATAGTACAAAATCACAGTCAGAATATTGACACTGCTACAGTCAAACTACAGAGGTCAGTTTTTACATTTGGCATCTGGTGGCCACAAATCCACACCCGTATCGCTTCCACTCAAAGATATAAACTCATACTCTTCTTTCCAACCAGCAGAGGCTGCATTAGGAAGCTTCCTGTACTCCTTTCTTTCTTTCCTTCCACAAGTATTTATGGAGCACTTCTGTGCTATCCAGTGCTGTTGAGCGCTCGATGTTGCCAACTATTGAGATATGGTCTTTTCATCCTAATCATCATCACTGTATGTTGAAAACCTCTATGGTTTTCCAATTTCTAATAATGAACTTGCTTCAAACTCCTGATTCACCGTGAAAGTGTTGGAAGTTTCTCCCGAGCAAGTAATTGAATGCTACTGAATTATGGGCAGATAAAGTTACTCATTGTTACAAATTCTCCTTTTTAAATTTTTAGATTGTCAAAGAATTCCAAAGAATTGATGTAAATGTGTACTTTGCATCACTTCAAGGTAAATGCATATACGTACATATCTATCTATAAGACTTTCCCTTAAGCCCTTTCTCCTACCTTGGAATGTGAGTACATGATGTCCAAAGGCCTTTTTTTCAAAAACAATTTTAATTGTGGTAAAAGATGTATAACATAAAATTTGCCATTTTAGTCACATTCAAGTGTACAATTCAGTGGCATTAAGTAATTCACCATGTTGTGCAATCATCACAACTATCTTTTCTTTCTTTCCTTTGTTTTTTTTTTGGTCAGTATAAAATTTATTACTGAGATATTTTGCACTGCTTGCGCCTGTTCACATCTTTGAGATCCAGCGTGTATTTTACATTTACTGCACATTTTTTGTTGTTGTTGCTGTTGTTAATTTTTGAGTTTTAAAAAATTTTCTTTTTCTTCTTCTTCTTATTTTTTTTTTTTTGGCAGTACACGGGCCTCTCACTGTTGTGGCCTCTCCCATCGCGGAGCACAGGCTCTGGACGTGCAGGCCCAGGAGCCATGGCTCACGGGTCCAGCCTCCCCGTGGCATGTGGGATCCTCCCAGACTGGGGTACGAACCGTGTCCCTTGCATTGGCAGGCGGACTCTCAACCACTGCGCCACCAGGGAAGCCCAAAAATTTCTTTTTTTAATTGAAGTTTAGTTAATTTACAACATTTTATTAGTTTCAGGTATATAGCCTAGTGATTTAGTATTTTTGCCGATTATACTCCATAACAGGTTATTACAAGATAATGGCTATAATTCCCTGTGCTATACAGTATACCCTTGTTGCTTATCTATTTTACACATAGTAGCTTGTATGAAATAGGTTGATCTATTAATTTCATACCCCTAATTTGTCCCTCCTCCCTTTCCCCTCCCTTTTGGTAACCACAAGTTTGTTTTCTATATCTGTGGGTCTGTTTCTGTTTTGCGTATACATTCATTTGCATTTTTTTAAGTTTCCACATACAAGTGATATCATAAAGCATTTGTCTTTCTCTGTCTGACTTATTTCACTAAATATAATATTCCCTAGGTCCATTCATGTTGCTGCAGGGCAGAATTTCATTCTTTTTTATGGCTGAGTTATATTTCATTTCATATATGCCACATCTTCTTTTTTTTTTATTGGACTATAGTTGCTTTACACTGATGTGTATGACACATCTTAATCCAATCATCTGTTGACGGGCACTTGGGTTTCTTCCATGCTATTGTAAATAAAATAGGACCTAATTAACCTTAAAAGCTTTTGCACAGCAAAGGAAACCATCAACAAAATGAAAAGGCAACCTACCAAATGGGAGAAAATATTTGCAAATGATGTGACTGACAAGGGGTTAATATCCAAAATATACAGAAAGCTACAAATAACAAATGCTGGAGAGGCTGTGGAAAAAAAGGAACTCTCCTACACTGTTGGTGAGAATGTAAGTTGGTGCAGCCACTATGGAAAACTGTATGGAGGTTCCTCAAAAAACTAGAGTTGCCATATGACCCAGCAATCCCACTCCTGGGCATATATCCGGACAAAACTATAATTCAAAAAAATACATGCACCCCTATGTTCATAGCAACACTATTCACAATAGCCAAGATATGGAAACAACCTAAATGTCCATTTACAGATGAATGGATAAAGAAGATGTGGTACATATATTCAATGAAATACTACTCAGCCATGAAAAAGAATGAAATAATGCCATTTGCAGCAACACGGATAGACTTACAGATTATCATACTAATTGAAGTAAGTCAGAAAGAGAAAGATAAATACCATATAATATCACTTATATGCAGAATCTAAAATATGACACAAATGAACCTATCTACAAAACAGAAACAGACTCACAGACATAGAAAGCAGACTTATGGTTGCCAAGGGGGAGAGGGGGTGGGGGAGGGAGGCTTGGGATTGGGAGTTTGGGATTAGCAGATGCAAACTATTACATATAGAATGGATAAACAACAAGGTCCTACTATATAGCACAGGGAACTATATTCAATATTCTGTGATAAACCATAATGGAAAAGAATATAAAAAAAGAATGTATATATATGTATAACTGAATCACTTTACAGCAGAAATTAAAACAACATTGTAAATCAACTATACTTCAATAAAAAAAAGATTTGAAAAAAAAATACAGACAGCTCATAGAACTCAATATCAAAAAACCAAACAACCCAATAAAAAAGTGGGCAAAAGATCTGAACAGACATTTTTCTAAAGAAGACATACAGATGGCTAACAGGCACATGAAAAGATGCTCAACATTGCTAATTATTAGAGAAATGCAAATCAAAACAACGAGATACCACCTCACATCTGTCAGAATTTCTATCATTAAAAAGTCTACAATTAAAAATGTTGGTAAGGATGTGGAGAAAAGGGCCCCCTTGTACACTGTTGGTGGGAATGTAAATTGGTGCAGCCACTGTGGAAAACAGTATGCAGGTTTCTCAAAAAACTAAAAATAGAAGTACCATAGGATCCAACAATTCTACTCCTGGGTATATATCTGGAAAAAAACGAAAACACTAATTCAAAAAGATACATGTGCCCCAAAGTTTATCACAGCTATCTATTTTCAAAAATTTCATTGCCACAAACAGAAACTCTACCCATTAAATAATCACTCTGAAGGCCTTTTTGAACCTAGAAAAATTACTTCCAGTTTGTGCCACAGAGCTGGTAATGCATGGAAACCTACGTCCTGACAGCAATGCAGGATCAATGAAGAAAAACTGTCATGGGGAGAGCAGAGCTAGAGATGACTTAGACCCCATAGAACTAGAGGAACTTCCAGGGTATGAGTCTGTGTCTGTCTATGTACAAGCGTGTGTAGGAAAATACTAGTGCTTAGGCTGAGTTCTCTAGAAGCAGAGCCTGAGATAAGGATTCTTGCATAAGTGATTTATTGAGAGAGTACAGTGGAAAATTTATGAAGGAGTGAGGGGGACAGGATAGGGCAGTGGGAGAAGACAAAGACATGGCTTCAGAATCTACTTAGTCTGACTTCACAGGGAACACACAACAAGAAAAGCACCAGATGGTTATCCTTCCTTGAGGGGAAGGGGGCTGGCCGGCCCTTTTACCTCCTGATCAATCAGTCCGTGGCTGCAGGCCACCCGAGGGAGGGGGTGTAACCCCCCAGGCTTTCTCAGGTGAGACAGCTCCCACTGGCCAAAGAAAGTTCTCCAGAGAAGGGCACAGCTGTGAACACCAGCCAGACTCATAGCAGCTGGAGGACGGGAAAAAGGGACGTGGCTGGGAAACACCACCATTTACTACAACCAGTTATGGTATCAGCATTCCATGTGCTACTGGAAAAGAAACTCTGTCTAGAGCAGGATCACATTTTGGAAATGAGAAAAAAGAATTAAAAGGAGGAGGTACAAAGACTTAGAACTGGTTGATGTTATAAAAATAGCTTTTCCTAGAGACTAACTAAACATTATCTCTTTCTTTTGAAGATCATGTGATAGAAAAGCTGGAGAAATGTGGTTTCTTTAATGATAACATCAGAAAGGACATATTCTTTTTGACTGTCCACGATGCTGTCCTCCATCTCCAGAACCAGGTGAAATCCCAAGAGGTTCAAGATTCCATTTTAGAAACGGTAAACAGTGAATCTTTCTACATATGTATCTTTCCTAAACTACCAGGATTTCTGTAAATGGCAAAAATTCCACAAATCTAGGTTTGAAACCCAGCCTGGTGGGATTTTAAGGCATCTCCTTAACTTTTCAGAGCCTTAGTTTTCTCATTAGTAAAATGGGAGTAAAAACATTTACCTTGCTAGGTACATATGAAGACTAAATGTGAGAGTTTATAGGAAAACACCTGGTATTAGCTAGTACAATTAGTTCTATAATGTGTGGGTTTACTAATAAAAGTAGGCATTAGCCGTAGTGACTTTTTAGATTATAGCCACCGAATCTTTGATCTTCTGTGATTTGTGTATAAAATGCAATTTAGGGCTTTCCTGGTGGCACAGTGGTTAAGAATCCGCCTGCCAATGAAGGGGACATGGGTTCGAGCTCTGGTCCGGGAAGATTCCACATGTCACGGAGCAACTAAGCCCATGAGCCACAACTACTGAGCCTGTGCTCTAAAGCCCGCGAGCCACAACTACTGAGCCTGCGTGCCACAACTACTGAAACTCACCCGCCTAGAGCCCATGCTCCACAACAAGAGAAGCCACCACAATGAGAAGCCTGCCCACCGCAACGAAGTGTAGCCCACATTTGCTGCAACTAGAGAAAGCCCGTGCGCAGCAAGGAAGACCCAATGCAGCCAAAAATAAATAAATAATTTTTTAAATGCCATTTAAATTCTCAGCAGTCTGGAAACTCTTGATTATCTATATCTGTATCTCTCTATCTATCTATCTATCTATCTATATATATATATATATTTTTTTTTTTTTTTTGGGCTGCACTGCACGGCTTGCAGGATCTTAGTTCCCTGAACAGGGATCAAACCCGTGGCCCCTGCAGTGGAAGTGTGGAGTCCTAACCACTGGACCACCAGGGAATTCCCTAGCAGTGTCTTTAAATAGGATCCGTTAGGTCGTAAGTGATTTTTGAAAAAGAAAAGAAAAAAAAAAAAAGAAAGCCATGAATCAGCCCAGAGTTTATTCCTCACAAAACAGGATAGACCCCGATTTTCCACAGGCCTCCTTATTTTGTCATTTCTCCTGTAAAATACCCAGGAGAGTTGAGCATTCTGATATGGGTCATTGGGCTTGGCCTACTGCCTGGTACAAGAACCTCATCTCTCATGGACCTTCTCACTGTGAATTTGGGAAACTAAAACAAATGCCTATAAAAATAACAGCAATAATAATTATTCTGGTGACACAGACAACTATATTTTATTTTTTTTATTTATTTATTTTTGTTGCGGTACGCAGGCCTCTCACTGCTGTGGCCTCTCCCATTGCGGAGCACAGGCTCCGGACGCGCAGGCTCAGCGGCCATGGCTCACGGGCCCAGCCGCTCCGCGGCATGTGGGATCTTCCCGGACCGGGGCACAAACCCGTGTCCCCTGCATTGGCAGGCGGACTCTCAACCACTGCACCACCAGGGAAGCCCGACAACTATATTTTAAATTGCTTTCCCTTTTTTCTAAGAGTGGGATAAGCAGATTCTTACTGTAGATTGGAAGTTAATATAAGTGAAACTAATTTGGAAAACAATAATACATTATGCTTTTTATCTATTGTTAGTGGAAAGATTGTTCTGCTGAATGCTGCTAGAGAATATACTAGTCCTAAATACCAAGATGTGGATCTTAAATACAAAAAAAAAAAGGCGCTACATGCAAGATGCTCAGCTTTGAAAACTCATAAACCTTTTTTAAAAAAATCTAACTTAAAGATCCTAACCCACAAGTAACAACAAAGCAAGATCATATAACAAGAACTGCGTTATTTATTTGTGAGATTAAAAGTAGCTAAAAAGCCCTCTGAAATGTCACTCTTGCCTTGACACACATTTAGAGTGGCTTTGGGAATACCCTTTATGCATACGACAAAGTCCAGATTGTTACTGGTTTCCTCTGTGTGGAAGATTAAATTACATACTACGGCTAAAAAGCAGAACTTTCCTGAACAACTACTTGGTTCATAGATGTTGGTTTCCATCTCCAATAACATTAATTCCCATCCAATTCAACTTGAGACTGTTTATGGCCATCACTCAGGAGCCCTTCACTGGGCATTCATTGCATGCTCAATGCTATACCCAGTGCACTTCGCTTGGCCATTGAAAGAAAACTCCCATTGACTGCTGAATCATTTAGGCAGACAGGGCGACTTGTTAAGAGGCATACACTTCAGAGGTTGGGGAAGAAAGCTGCAAAGGAGGTTAGACAGTGGAGAACTATACTAGTTCACACTTGAATGGGAAAAAAATGGTATAGGGAGAATTCTAAGTGGGAAATATAAAAGGACAAGAAAGTGGAAAAGGATTTTGAAGTATGTAGATTATAAATGAGAGGCACCAGCAAAGCTTCAAATCGTTTTCAGTGAAGTATCAGGTGGGTTAATGCTATTACACCTCCAATAAATATTCTCCGTGTTCTCTTTGTCAAGATCACCCTCATCCAAGACTGTAAAGATCCTCTTGAATTAATGGAAGCAGAGCTGATTGAAGAAGGACTTGATGTCCAAGATGAGGTATGATCATTATGTTCATTCCAAGAAAATAATTTGGATTAAATAGAATGATACTTGTAGAATTAAAACTATTTGATAAAAACTATTCAGAGAAAAGAATTTTTTAGAAGTACCAAGAGGATGGCTTGATAGAAAGGGGAAAATGGGAAACAAGGGTTCTCCCTTGAAGACATAGTACCTGAGGGGACCTTTTGTCCCAGGCATACAGGTGTGATCAGCAACTGGAAGCGGACAACACATTGGTCCTGATTTTATACCTAAGCCTCCACATACCTTCTTTTCCAGAGACCCAAGGCCAGTGAGATAGGAGAAAGGTGAATGGAGGAAATTTTTAAACCAGGAGTTTCATAAGCTTCAGAAATAGAATGTGAGCAGTAGGAACCTCATGACTTTTCTTCATCTGACTGATGACAGCTTAAAAAAGAGACTGATTCTGTGTATTTCTGTTGCCATTGGGGCATCAGACTCTTCTAGGAAACTTGACTGAAACTTACAGTATCTGACCGAACTTTGTGGCTCCATCACTCAGTAAAATTGAACCAACAAAAGAAGATCAAAGAATTTTAAAGTTGAAAGATGTCTAGAAATCAGTTAGCCCCACATTCTTGGCCATGTAGAAATCTCTCCTACCCCATCCTTAAGGATGTTGCCTCAGCTTTCATGTGAACATTTCTAGACATTGCCAACTAGCAGCAAAGGGAGTTTGCTACATAGTTGAAGTCTCCAAGTGTTAGCTGTGCTTACAAACTGGATACACCCTTTCTCTAATAATCATCCAGTGGACTGAAGTCCTTTTGGTTGCCTTCTCTGCACAGTCCTTAAATATTTGAGAGCAGCTTTCATGTTTCCAACAGGCTCTATCCTGGGAGAGACTCCTCCAGTTCCCTTTACTCTTCCTCATAGACATGAAATTTGTTAATCCTTCCCTGGTCAAGAAGGGGACATAAAACCCCAGATGGGGTCAACTATGACCTACCTTGATTTCATCAAGATATTTACATTACTGCAACTTAAGAATGGGTTTATTTTCATAATAGCTACATCAAAATCTTTGCTTTTACTGAGCAGGGGTCAACTAAAGACTTGGGCATTTTCACATGAACTGTAGTCTAGCTGGGCTCCTCATTTATATTTATATAATTGGTTTTGGCCCTAATGCAGAACTACACATTCTTCTGCTAGGTTACAGCTTCCTGGTTCCAGTTTATTGACATTGATTTGAATAGTAAATCTATCATCCAGCATATTAACTATGTAACCCCACTGGGCGCCATATGCAAATCTGGATAAGCAGGACTTGTTTGCTGTATTCCAGGTCCTGATAAAAATGTTGAAAAGAATAACACTCAAACCCCAATGATAAAATCAGGCAGTGAGGATGACAGGCAGAGAAGATTTTTGTGGAAGAAATACACTAAGTAGAGTGAAAATCAGGGGTTCCACATTTTAGCCCATCAGCTTGGTGAGGCCAGGAATTTCATTACTGAGCTGTGAAGTCCTTCCAGCTTTAGTAGTTTATGACTATGGATGTAGGGCCAACTGAGTTGAGTGAAAACTCATATATCAAAACTGGAACTTAAGAAGTTGCCACACTATATAGAAGGGTTTTTTTTGTTTTTGTTTTTGTTTTTTGCGGTACGCGGGCCTCTCACTGTTGTGGCCTCTCCCGTTGCGGAGCACAGGCTCCGGACGCGCAGGCTCAGCGGCCATGGCGCACGGGCCCAGCCGCTCCGCGTCATGTGGGATCTTCCTGGACCGGGGCACGAACCCGTGTCCCCTGCATCGGCAGGTGGACTCTCAACCACTGCACCACCAGGGAAGCCCTAGAAGTATTTTTGATGTCACATAAAAGCATCATTCAGGTAGGGTTCCTGTAGATAGGGAAACAGTTAGAGTGGTTTTCAGGGCCTGGGCTTTAGAACAAACAGACTTGAGTGCTGGCCCTGATTCTGCAACTTACCAGCTGGGTAGCTTAGGGCAATTTACTTATCCTGTCTTCATTTTAGTTTCTTCCTGTAAAATAGAAATAATAATACCTCACAGAGTTGCGACCATTAACGGGTACATGTGCAGGAATAAAACAGTGTCTTGTACATAGTAAGTACTCAAGAAATAGTAATTATTGTTTTTAAAATACATCCAATTAAAGTATGATGAGGTACAAAATTAAGTTTTTACTCTACTTTTATTGTGATGCTATACACCTAAGTAAATGTAAGCAACCAACACTACACAAACATATTTGCAAAAAAGTTAAGGTAGACTTAAGGAGAATTCAGTTGCATCAACACTGTTTCCCCTTTGCCTCCACAGGCTATGCGAAGACTTGCTTCCTGAAACTGGGATCAGGAGGTCGCTCTAAGCAAGGACTGCAAGGCAAATTTTACCCACCACGTAATTCTATGCAAGTATTTTCTGCATTGACTATTTTCTTCAAACTTGAAACACTCATTCTTTTCCATTAGATTTTTTTAAATCTTTGATTTTTCTTTTAACCTCTTAACCACTGAAAGAAAAGCACTAAGATTGTTTCTAGGCTTTATTTATAAAATGAGTAGCTTACTTCTAAAATGTGCAAAATGGTGAAGAAAAAAATTTAGCAATGTCCAGGATCTGAGGATATTATGCTGCTGTTCTCCACGACAGATCTGCTGACAATATTCATGTAGGTACACGTGTACCTCTGTGCAGCTGGGGCAAGTGTCACCCAACACAGCCTCTGTGGGCAGGCAGGTGAGGCAGGAATGTTTATCCTATAGAAAAATCTATTTCTGACTGACCTTGATACCCATGAGCTAAACTGATCACAGTGAGTAAAAGTTGAAATATAATTATTAATGTACTTAACATTAAATGCCTTTAAAAACTCCCTTTGGTAAATGCATCAAAAAAAGGTTTTAAGAATGCAAATTTGGTTAGTACTTAGTAATGTAGTATTACTATATGTGACCAGATATGTAACCAGAATTCAGAATAAAGGAAATGGTTCACTTAAAAGCTATAGAATTGGGCTGATACATTTCAGAAACACTGACTCAGAGAAGTGAAGTGATAAGATTACTGTGGTTTATAGAAATCACTTTTTGATATAATAATCAAGGATCAGAAATAAGATCTAGTAAAACATATGGCACTATCTTTAGTTGAAAAATGCAGTTTTAATTTATCTTAGTTTATAGAAATGGTCATTGTGTAGAGTATATTTAAGTATGGTCTATTTAAAATCTAACATAAAATTTGTGTTATTTTGAACAAAAATCAATTTTGTTTATAAGACCATGGTGATTAAAACAAGTTTATGTTTTTCTTTAAAAATTTAGCATTATGTGAAATGATCTTTAACTGAATTCTAAATACCTTCCAAAAAACATCTAAAAAGTGAACTGCTTATATATATATGTATATATATACATATATATACTGATTGAGACAAAACATTCTAAATGAACTCAATATCAAAGGAAAAAAGTTGGTTTGGAATACACACATTGAAAGTATATGCTTTTAAAAATCCATGTGTTAAGCCCCAAAATATTTTTTACTTAACCTTTTCTGAGTGCCAACAATTTTCTAGGCATTGTATATAATATTTAGGCTTTGGTCCTGTGGACTAGTCCCATGTATTTCACGCTGGAGTGAATGAAGTTGTACTTCTAGAGAAAAATACTCAGGTCCTCAACTGAGGCAATGTCTTAAGTTGACAGAGAATGATATTGCACCTTTGGCACAGATGTGTGAAATTCCCAAATGTGTTTGGCTGTCTAAAGGCAGCATGTCTTATCTCTGTTTTTCTTCTTAAATACTATCAGAAATAAAGTATCTACTTCTGCAGGAATATCATTAGTGATCATATCAAATTGGTTGACTAAAAGCATTATTTTCCTCCCTCCATCCCCATACTACATACCAGAATTTCAGTGAGTCTGCAGTGAGTTGCAGAATTTCAGTGAGCTGCAGTCTTTTATGCTCATGGGTTATACTGTCTTTAACAGATGTGGAACAGATTTCTCCCCATGTTTGGTACAGCATAACCAGGATTATAATGTTATCTCATTTTTATAGTAATACCTGCCTATAATGGCAACAAATCATATCTCTAAAGAGTGAATATAATAGTCTTGCAGAAAATGGATGAATACCTCTGTTCAATAGAGGAAATACGCACTGCTCTTTTCTTTTTTTTAATTAGTTGAAGGAAATATCAAAGTTACATTTTAAAGGCTAGAGTTTTGTAAAATCTTGGGTCCATTTGTGGCTGTATAAGACCACAGTCTTTGACTTGTTTCCCGAGCACACTCTAGTAATACTTTCTCTTTCATGCATTTTGTGAATAGTAAACAGACTTTTAATTCTATATTGTCAATGGAAATTTTACTTGAAATTAAAGCTTTTGTTATGTTTTTAACCTTGAGGATAAAATTCCACTATTGTATATGAAAAGTGAAAAAAATCAAATCATGTATACTTGGAAATATTTGCACATATTTTTTATGAAAAGTAATGTTGCCTTTTAAGCTATTCTGATGTGTCGCTTCCGAACAAACTATTAAATAAAAAAAAAAAGGCTAAATTTAAGTGTTCCAGTACTTCTTTTTTTTTAATTGGGGTATAGTTGATTTACAGTATTATATTAGTTTCATGTATATCATATAGTGATTCAAAATTTCTATAGATTATACTCCATTTAAAGTTATTATAAAATATTGGTTATATTCCCTGTGCTGTACAATATATCCTTGTAGCTTACTTATTTTACTTTATTTATTACTTTTTTTATAATGATACCTTTCTTTCTTTCTTATTTATTTATCTATTTTTGGCTGCATTGGGTCTTTGTTGCTGCACACAGGCTTTCTGTAGTTGAGGCCAGCAGGGGCTACTCTTCGGTGTAGTGTGCATGCTTCTCATTGTCATGTCTTCTCTTGTTGTGGAGCATGGGCTCTAGGCATGTGGGCTTCAGTAGTTGTGGCACGTGGGCTCAGCAGTTGTGGCTCGTGGGCTCTAAAGCACAGGCTCAGTAATTGTGGTATAGGGGCTTAGTTGCTCCGCAGCACTTGGGATCTTCCCAGACCAGGGCTCGAACCTGTGTCCCCTGCATTGGCAGGAGGATTCTTGACCACTGCGCCACCAGGGAAGTCCACTTATTTATTTTATGCATAGTAGTTTGTACCTCTTAAATCCCTGCCCCCATCTTGCCCCTCCCCCCTACCCTTTCCCTACTGGTAACCACTAGTTTGTTCTCTGTATCTGTGAGTCTGTTTCTGTTTTGTTATATTTGTTTTGTTATATTTTTATATTCCACATATAAGTGATAACATACAGTTTTTGTGTTTCTCTGACTTATTTCACTAAGCATAATACCCAACAGGTCCATCCATATTGTTGCAAATGGCAAAATGTCATTCTTCTCTATGGCTGAGTAGTACTCCATTTTATGTGTGTGTGTGTGTGTGTGTGTGTGTGTGTGTGTGTGTGTGTGTGTATACACACATACCACATCTTTATCCATTCATCTATTGATGGACAGGTTGCTTCCACATCTTGGCTATTATAAATAATGCTGCTGTGAACACTGGGGTGCATGTTATCTTTTCAAATTATTCAGCAGTGGGATTGCTGAATCATATGGTAGTTCTAATTTTGGTTTTTTGAGTAGCCTCCATAATGCTTTCCACAGTGGCTGCACCAATTTGCATTCCCACCAGTAGTGTAAGAGGGTTCTCTTTTCTCCACATCTTCACCAACATTTGTTATTTGTGGTCTTTTTGATGATAGCCATTCTGACAGGTGTGAGGTGACATCTCATTGTGGTTCTGATTTGCAATTTTCTGATGACTTAACGATGTTGAGCATCTTTCCATGTGCCTGTTGGCTATCTGTATGTCTTCTTTAGAAAAATGTCTATTCAGTTCTTCTGCCTATTTTTTGATTGGGTTGTTTGTTTGATATTGAGTTGTATGAGCTGTTTATATATTTCAAATAATAACTGCTTATCAGTCATATCATTTACAAATATATTCTCCCATTCAGTAGGTTGTCTTTTCATTTTGTTGATGGTTTCATGTGCTGTGCAGTGTGTCAGTACTCTTTATTAGTCATCATTTTGATGTATTCTTCATAGCTCTACTTCCATTTCTGTGTAATTTCTTTTTGAAAAGACTTATTCATGCAATAAACAATGTTACCCACAAATATCTCCATTCAATCTTTTTTTTTTTTTTTTTTTTTTGCGGTACGCGGGCCTCTCACTGTTGTGGCCTCTCCCGTTGCAGAGCACAGGCTCCGGATGCACAGGCTCAGCAGCCATGGCTCACGGGCCCAGCCGCTCTGCGGCATGTGGGATCTTCCTGGACCGGGGCACGAACCCGTGTCCCCCGCACCGGCAGGTGGACTCTCAACCACTGCGCCACCAGGGAAGCCCTCCATTCAATCTTGTAATTTTACCCAAATATTTCCAGCTTATTTTATGCAACGATTTTCATTATTTTAAGCAAACTTTGCTTTCTGGTACAACATACACATCAAAATGATACAAAGTATAGTGTACTGCATGAAGAATTTTCACAAAACAAGCACACCAGTGTAGCCAGCACCCAGATCAACAAGCAGGAAATAACCAGCATCCCAGACGCCCTCTCATGCTCCCTTCCAGTAATTGCCCCAATGGATAATTACTGTGCTGATTTCTAACACTTGTTCTTTGAACTTTGTATAAATGGAATCAAAATGGAAAGATTTCTATCAAAGTAGGAAGATTATTTCTCTTTTTTCCCTTTCTCTTTTGTGTCTGTCTCCTTTCACTCGGTATTACAAATGTAAGATTCATCCATGTTATTGCATATTGCAATCATTCATTAATTCTCACGGTATTCCATTGTCTGAATTTACCACCAGTTATTTATCTATCCTACTGTTTATGGATATTTGGGTTGTTTCCAGTTTTCGGCTTTCATGAATAGTGCTGCTATGAACATTCTTGTTATTTATTTATTAATTTGGTAAACATATGCACACAATTCTGTGAAGTATATACCTAAGAGCAGAGTTGCTGGGTCATATACATATGTTCTGTTTCAGTAGACACTGCAGTAGATAACTAGCATCTACGGCAGAATTTTTTCCAAAGCGATTGTACCAACTCATACTTCTATCAGTTGTGAGTTAGAGTTCTAGTTGCTACACATTTTTGTCAACACTTGGTTTGTGTATCTTTTTCATCTAAGCTGTTCTTGTGGGTGTGTAGTAGTATCATACTATGGTTTTAATTTGCATTTCTCTGATGACTAAAGAAGTTGAACATCTCAGATGTTTATTATCATTTAACGTTTAAATATCCTCTTTAGTGAGTCATGGGCCCAAATCCTTTGCCTATTTTTCTTTTCTGGCCATCTGCCTTTTTCTAATTGCCTTGTAAGAGTTTATGTAGTAAGGATACAAATCCTTTTTGAAAAATGTACTGTAAATATCTTATTCTGTGGATTGCCTTTTCACCCTTAATCGTGATGACTTTTGATCGAGAGAAGTTCTTAATTTCAATGTAGTTCTTGTAGTTCCATTTATCACCTTTTACCTTAATGGTTAGACTTTTTTTTTTTTTGGTGTCTAGTTTAAGAAATTGTGCCTCCCCAAGATAACGAAGATATTTTCCTGTGTTTTCTTCTAAAAACTTTAATTCTCACATTTAGATATACAGTATATTTGAAGTCAATTTTTATATATGCTGTGACGCAAGGAGTAAAGATACATTTTTTTGTTCCCAAACGAATATCCCATTGACCCAGCAACTTTCATTGAAAATACCATATCTGGTGGTCCAGTGGGTAAGACTCCAAGCTCCCAGTGCTGGGGCCCAGGTTCGATCCCTGGTCAGGGAACTAGATCCTGCATGCATGCTGCAACTAAGAAGTCTGCAGGCTGCAACTAAAAGATCCTGCGTGCTGCAACTAAGACCCAGTACAGCCAAAATAAATAAATAAATAAATATTAAGATAAAGAGAAAAATACCATCCTTTCCCCTTCTTTGATGCAATGTAACCTTTATCATAAATCAGCTAACTCTATATGCTTGTGTCTGTTTCTAGACTCTCTGTTCCATTGGTCTAATTTTCTGCCCTTGTACCAATACTTTACTGTCTTAATTACTATAGTTTTTAGTAACTCTAGATATTTGGAAGTGTAATTCTTCCAGTTTGTTCTTTTCCTACTATATTTATGCTTAGCCCTCTGCATTCCCATTTACATTTTAGAAGAGCCTATCAATTTGTAACAATTATTATTCTTAATATATTTTCTAGAATTAGCAAAAATTTTCATCAGGAAAGGACCGATGACCCTGAAAAAATTAAATTTAAAAAATTAAATGATATATATGCTGAAACTCACAAAATTAATCATGATTATGCCTTATTAGATGATACAAAATATGAAAGCAACATGATTTTTGTGTTTGTTTTTTTTTTTTTTAATTAGAGAGAAATATAGATTTCAACTCATGTGCTTCATAAACTTACATGGTGGGACGCCCAGGTTGAGGTCAAGTTGTGTTTAGTTGGAACTGAGATGTGTGCAGGCACTGCCACTGATGGGCCAGGCTAAAGAGAAGTCTGTGTAATGACTGAGGAGCTTCTTGGGATAGAGACATTTATTCCAAAGCAAGAAGGAGCAGACTTAAAGAGCTGACCCAGTAACAAGGCTGAGTTGTTGGTGGACAGGGTGACTGGTGTAATATAGTGCCTGTCATTCTGGGGTATGTTCTAGAGACAGATCCATGAACACATGTTTGGGTCCTATGAAGAAATGAAGCTGCAAAAATATAATCCAAAAGAGCTGCTTTACTGAAACCCCTATAAAAGGATGGGGCCCATGAAATGCTCTTGACGACCATTATAACAATATAATTTCCAAGGCAGAGGAAGGTATTCTGCCCTGGTCTCCAGGCACACCTACAGCTCTTGGAGACACGTCAGGTCTTCTCCTGCAAGAATGCACGGAAGATAGCAGTCCTTGGTAGGACTGACTTGCTCATGAACACATTTCAGGTCCTCATTGGAACTTCCAGAAATATTTGAGGGGTCTTTTATTTGGGGCTTAGGCCTGTATGAACAGAGGAGATGAGAGTCAGTAAGTTATGGCTCTTTTCAATTTGCATCAGGCTGGGTTCCTGAAGAAAGTTTGGTTTCATTTAGAATAGAAAGCCCTTATCATGTAAACAATATAACAAAAACCACATGAATTTTAATCATACAAACTTCGGTTCCATAAAAAAGCCAAATAAAGACAAATAGCCAGAAGGAATGGGAGAGAGAGAAAAATAAAAGTGATGAGGGGGAAGGAAAAGAGGGCCAAAGAGGGGAAAGAGAAAGAAAAAGAACCACGATGAGGAAAATGGCATCAGGGAAGGGAGAGAAATAAGAAAGGGGAAATTAACTGAAGAAAGAGAAAGAAAAGGAAGGTTAAAATAAAAGGTGGAGAGAAGAGACAGGACATCAGGGAAAAGTAGAATGGAAAGATGAGGGAGAGAATTTAGTAGTGAAAAAAGAAAATTCAAATAAAGGATTGACTTCAATACAATCATATCATTTGAGAACTCAGAGAATTTAGCAGCGCTCCCTCTCCCACACATCACGCCAACCCCTGAGTTCTTGGTCCCCCTTACCTGGCTATATTTTTTTCCTCCATAATAGTTATCAGTCCACCTAATGCAATTTATCTCCTCTCCCTACTTCCTCCCTTATGCTAGAACATAAGCTCCACCAGGGTAGGGATCTTTGTTTTATTCCTGGACAGATTCCAAACACTAGAGGAGTGAAGAGTGCCAGGCCCACAGAAGGTGCTTAATACTGTTGGAAGACTGAATCACGATGCAGTGATGCTAAATAAGGCCGCTGTGGTTTGAGCATAGCAGTCATCTGAGTATTCAAGACATTCAGAGTTCCCTGGGCTTTCCAGCCTTTTCCTATGGCCTACACAACAGCCTGCTCTCCCTACTCGTCTCCAGAAAAACAGCTGGGGATTTGCTAGGATACTCACAGAGCTCTAAGAAGCTGAAGGCTCTTCTAGAATCTGCTGAGGTAGCCCACTTCATCCCTTTCTTCAGGAATATCTTTGGGCCTAGACACAGGGGAACTGTTTTTGTATAAGATCCTGCCCCAGTGCACTGTTTTAGACCAAGTGCTCCAGTATTCTGAATCCCTCCCCATTACACTTAAAAAAACAAAAAACCATTTTATTTTGAAATGATCATAGATTCACAAAATGTACAGCAAGGTTCCCATGTACCCTTCGCCCAGCCTCCCCCAATGTCAGCATCTTACACAATTACAGAACAATTCAGAACCCAGGAAATTGGCATTGGTACAAACCATAGAGCTTATTCACATGTCACCACTCATTTGCGTGTGTGTGTGTGTGTGTGTGTGTGTGTGTGTGTATGTTCTATGCAATTTTATCCCAAGTATAGCTTCATGTAAACACCATCACAATCAAGATGCATAGCTAGGGCTTCCCTGGTGGCGCAGTGGTTGAGAGTCCACCTGCTGATGCAGGGGACACGGGTTCGTGCCCTGGTCCAGGAAGATCCCACATGCCGCAGAGCGGCTGGGCCCGTGAGCCATGGCCGCTGGGCCTGTGCGTCCGGAGCCTGTGCTCTGCAACGGGAGAGGCCATAGCAGTGAGAGGCCCACGTACCGCAAAAAAAAAAAAAAAAAAAGATGCATGGCTATACCATCACCACAAGACTCCTGAGGGCCCTTTTTAAAAAGCATGCCAAGTGCTTGGAGCATGGAGAGGATACACCTCTCCATGTCACACCACTCCCAGATTCATTAAGACTGAACAAAGACATTCTGAGTTGGAGGAACACCTCTGATATTACACTTCCTGTGGCCAGGATAGGTTGACCACCTAATATTCCATTTTAGAACGTGGTTGCAATTTTCTCCATTTAAAAAAAAATTTATTTATTTATTTTTGGCTGAATTGGGTCTGCGTTGCTGCGTGCAGTCTTTCTCTTGTTGTGGTGAGTGGGGGCTACTCTTTGTTGCAGTGCACAGGCTTCTCATTGCAGTGGCTTCCCTTGTTGTGGAGCACAGGCTCTAGGCGCACAGGCTTCAGTAGTTGTGGCACGTGGGCTCAGTAGTTGTGGCTTATGGGCTCTAGAGCACAGGCTCAGTAGTTGTGGCCCACGGGCTTAGTTGCTCCGTGACATGTGGGATCTTCCCAGACCAGGGCTCGAACCCTTGTCCCCTGCATTGGCAGGCGGATTCTTAACCACTGCGCCACCAAGGAAGTCCCCAGTTTTCTCCATTTTTACTCATTACTATCCCAGTTATGGAGGAGCTCTAGGCCATACAGCAGGAGCATCTAAAGATCACCCTTTGGATGTAAAAGAATGATACAGGTCCTTGACCAACCAGTGCTACAAGTTGGTGGAGACTCTTAAGGATGGAGACCAGGTATGGCTCTTGTCCTAGTCAGTTCAGGCTGCTAAGAGGAGGTGGCTTAAACAAAAAAACATTTATTTCTATTTATTTCTCATAGTTCGGGAGGCTAAAAGTCTGAGATCAGTGTGCCAGCACGGTCAACGAATGCCCCCTTCTGGTTTATAGAAGGCACTCAGAGGGTTTTCTTCCTGCTGCATCCTCACATAGCTAGCTCTCTACTTGGAAGGCACTAATCCCGTTGTAAGGGCTCTACTCCCTTGACCTAATTACCTCCCAAAGGCCCCACCCTTCAGGTACCATCACTTTGGGATTATGGTTTTCAACATCTGAATTTGGGGGAGGGACACATTCAGTTCATTGCTGCACCCCTCAAGGCACCTGTGAACTAGGTGGCATTGCTATACACCTGAGGATGGGTCCTGATCTCTGCCTGTTAATTAGTCAACCCTACTCCTTCCAGGTGAATTCACTTGGTGGTGAGTGTAGCTCATCAACTGGTGGTGAGTGTAGCATATCAGGATCCTTTAACCCATTCCCCCAAGCTTATACCGTATACAAAAGGAGCCCTGGGCATCCTTCTAGTCCCTGGCACAGAAGTATTCAGGTGAATAGGAGCGGTCTGGACCAGTAGAACACACTTGTGCACCCGTGACTTTTCTCCGGTAAGCTCCCCATCAAGTGGGTAAGGGAAGGAAGCGGTGAGAAATGAGGCTGGCAGGTGGGCTGGGACCAGATTACAAGGGGCCTTGTACACCACATTAAGGAGGGTGGATTTTATCCTCTACTCTGGTAAGAGATAAAGACAAAATGGCTGGGTTACATTATCTAGCTAATCCAATCAGCTGACCTGGAAACCTAGAAATCAATTCAGAAGGTAAAATTAAAGTAGAGATGAATGAAGCTTTTGTTGTTTGGTTTCCAAGGACGGAGTAACAGGTGATAAATTAGCTTTTGTGATTTAGAAATAAAAAGCTTGTTCTATGGATGTAATTTTTATTTCCTTAGTTTATTCTTTTAAGACAATTCCAGTATTCTATTATCTCTAATGATATGAGGCATTACGTTTATGATTAGGAAGATATGTGCTATATAAAACATGTAAGGCAGAAGTAGATACTGATTTAATATCGTGGAGTCCATGTTCCCTTATAAACATGTTGCTGTTTCTATGCGGGAGTCGCTGTCTTTTCTGGTTTTACCTCCTCGTTTAAAAAACAGAACTTGCGGGCCCCAAACCAAAGGAGGAAGTGATTGCTTAATATTTCTGTTCAAACCAGTTATTAAATGTCTGTGACAAAATACGAGGCCTGGCAAACAAGTCCTCTGTGCTTGCTGTGACCTCCTCCCAATGAACCGAGGGCTTCCAAGCTGCGGGGGTGAAGCCTGCTCTCCTCCGTCCTCACCGCCTCTCCTCCGCACTGGGTGGTTTGCCTAACCAGAGACACAGCCGGCCACGCGGTGTGAGGACGCTCAGGATAAAGACCTACACTCGGGAGAAGCAACATGGAGGCCAGATCTGCCTGCTTAGAAGAGCTGAGGCTACTTTCTCTTTTTAGTTTCATCTACTTTATTTTCTTCAGGGCACTAGATTTTCCATCAGCTCCTTGTTCATCAAGTGCCTTTCCTGTGACAGGCACGTAACTAGAAGCTGGGTATACAGTCAGCGGTCAACAAAACAGAGCCCATCTCTATTCTCCTGGGACTTAAGAGTCTAATGTGGGAGATGGTCGGTAAACAAGCCAACATCCCAGAAAATACAGGTTGACTACTCTACTTGTGGTAGAGGCTTGGAGGTGATCAAGGGCCTTCTGTCACGGAGGACGACTGGGTGGGAACGCTGTGTGTCTCTCCGAGGAGGGGATGCTTCAGGAAGGAATTAGCAAGCACAGACCTGGGGGAAAATTGTCCAAGCGGAGGGAACAGGTAGGGAAAAGCCCCAAGGCAGGATTGATCTCAGCTGGGAAGTGGTCATTTGAGACAAAAAGAAGATCAGCAGGTTGGAGGAGGCTGCCGACGCAGGGTCCTAAACACTCGAGAGTTTGTACCTGGAAGGCACTGACAGGCTTTAAACTGGGAAAGATATGGCCAGTTTTGTGTTTTCAGAAGACTGCTCTGGGAGACTTGTTTGTTTCCCTGTGCGGAGAGTATCTCTCTAGGAATACCCATGATCTGGTCATCTTGGCTGCCTACAGGAAGAGGAAGTGGGAGTGGGTGGGAGGAAGAAGTTCTGTAGACCCTTTATTCACTTCTGATTCTGAACGTATTATATATACTCTAAGACTGGACGCAGGAACAGGGAGAAAGCTACTGCAGATGTCTAGGACAAATCTGAGACAGACATACAAAAATCTGGTGACCCGACTGTGGGAGTGAGGAAGAGGGAGGAATTAAGATGACCTGTTTTTGGATTTTGGATTGAGCCACTAAGTAGATGGTGATGATAACAAATTGGGGAGAGTTGAAGATGCACAGTTTGGGGGCAGTGGCAGCTCCTGAATTTCTAATTAGAAGAGGCTTAGGGGTGGCCAGCTGGTTGGAAGTAGCGACTGGAAGAGATTTGTCTTAAATAGTGAATTTGCATAGCATTTTTTTATATTAGTCAGGATATGTCTGTTTATACATAGTAACCTAAGATACACACACGCACACACACCTGAGAAATAAAAAAAAAAAAGAAAGAAAGAAAAAAGGCAAAACTTCAGGAACTTATATAACAAACTTTTTTCTTTTTTGTTCTTTTTCCTTCTTGTTCAGTTTGCTGGATGTCCAAATGACCCTCTGGGCAATATTCATCCACGAGATGGCTCAGCATTCCAGGCTGCTTTGATCTTAGGCATCTTTATCTCAACAAATGATAACCTGAAAACAAAGAAGGAAAAAAAAACACAGCAAGGAGAATTGTACACCTAATCTTAAATATTTCCACATGGAAGCAATACGTGTAATCTTCACTCATATTTCAGTGGCCAATGTAAGAGCCAAAGCTAATTCTACCTTCAAGGAGGTGGATAAATATAATCCTCTTATATAAATAAATAAGATCTCTAGGAAAGGAAGGAGGGCTAGAAGTACTGGTGAGTCTAGTAAAGCTTACTATGATATCTTACATAAGAATGAAAACACTTCAAAAATCTGTATCAAAGATTGGGGGTGGAGGTTAGGAGGAGAGGTAGAACGTGGGCCATCTGTGAGCATCCACCACCCTCCACACCCCCTACCCCCTGTTTAGTGCTGTGTTTTGTGTGTGGAGAAGAATACCACACATTCAAGAATCCCATTTCTGGACACATTAAATCAAAAATGCCTCTATCCAAGTGCAAGTGTCAAATAAGCAGCTGAATCAGAAGGTCGGAGGACAGGTCTGGGCTACATCTATAATTTGGGAAATTAAAATATATACACCTGCAGTTGGATATGAGAGTGTGAAGTCCACGAGAGTGGTCTAGGCTGGTGTGGCTGGGCATGAGAATGTCTAAGGAAGATGTAGAAAGGATGACTGGGAGACAGTTGTGGACAGAACCTTGCTGATGATGAAAATTACAGGGGGGTCTGGAAAGGAGACAGAAGAATCAGAGAGGAAGGGGGAGAATCAAGAGTGACTGTTAAAATTAAGGGAAAAAAGCTTTAAAATGTCTGCATTTCTGCTCTTATCAAAGCAAACCCCTCCACTTGCGTGATGGATCCCCACCCCTTCTGCACCTCAATTCCTCTCTATACTGAATTGATTCTGTTAGCACTTAAACATGCTCCAGTGACATCTCCCTTCTGATAAAACAAGGCCCACCTCTTCCAACCTCCTCCCTAGCCACTGTCATATCACAAAGCTCTAGGTACATGGCTCTCCTTTTAGTCCTTCAACATTCCAAGTTCTTCGGTGCCTTTGCACTTACTCTTCCCTCTGCCTGGAGGCTTTCCCCCAGCTTCTTCTAAAGGTTAACTCTTTTTCATCTTTTTTCAACTTAAATGGCATCTTCTCAAAGAGGCCTTCTGTGACCACACTGTGTAAAGCAGTTCTCCCAGTGCCATAGGTGCTTGTCTTAGTGTTTGGGCTGCTATAACAAAAATGCCATAAACTCTGTGACTTATAAACAACACACATTCATTTCTCATAGTTTTGGAAGCTGGGAAGTCAAAGATCATGTCTCTGGCAGATTCACTGTCTGGTGAGGGCTCACTTCCCGGTTCACAGAAGGTGACTTTTCACTGTGTCATTACATGGAGGAAGGGGCAAGGGAAGTCTTTTATAAGGGCACTAATTCTATTCACAAGGGTACCACCCTAAGACCTAATTACGTCCCAAAGGTCCCACCTCCTAATAATATCACCTTGGGGGTAAGGATTTTAACACGTGAATTTGATGGTGGGTTGTGGGGGGGAGGAGGACACACATGGATGACGACACACACGAACATTCAGACCACAGTAGTGCTTTATATATCACATTGCCCTGCTCTATTTCCTTCATAGTATTTACAGTTCTCTGAAATTATTGTTTGTTTACACGTATACTGTGAGTTTTACCCCACTAGAAAGCAAGTTACAAGGGGATATAAAGAAATCTTTGTTGGGGGAGGGGGTGTGGGTTGGGAGCATAAGGAGTGGTCATTTCTTCCTAAGGTATCACATTTTCAGCAATTTTAAGATACTGTGTTGATAGGAGGGTTGTTAATAATATGATGAAAATAACATTTGAGCAAGCAGTCTGATATTCAGATTGAGAGGTAAAGAAGAGAAGTGAGTCAAAGGTTGGCACCTTTATAAGAGTTTGCTATCCCACCAATCCAAGTAGTGGGGCTCACCACCACCGGGCCCTGAGCCAGATAACTCTGGTGGATGTTATAACATGGCTACACCCTTGAGACAGGGTCTCATCTAGCTATACGTCACAG
This sequence comes from Pseudorca crassidens, assembly GCF_039906515.1. Lineage (NCBI taxonomy): Eukaryota > Metazoa > Chordata > Mammalia > Artiodactyla > Delphinidae > Pseudorca > Pseudorca crassidens. The sequence continues at coordinate 17,580,521 of NC_090303.1, read as the reverse complement.
TGCTTGGAACAGTGTCAAACGTATAGCAGGTGCTCAATAATTATTAGATAAATGTTAACTGCTGCAAACATTGCAGCCAGCTTCACTAGATCAGTGCTGAAAACCACCCAATGATTTTATTTTGTTTTATTTTATGTAATTATTTGGCTGTGCCGGGTCTCAGTCGCAGCATGAGGGATCTTTGTTGCAGCATGCGGGCTCCTTTAGTTGTGCCATGTGGGATCTAGTTCCCTGACCAGGGACTGAACCCGGGTCCCCTGCATTGGGAGCACAGAGTCTTAACTACTGGACCACCAGGGAAGTCCTCACCCGATGATTTTGACATGAGGAACTTCACTGGTAACCTGCGTGCGGGCATTTGCAGTTGGGTGTTAGCAAAATGGCCCGACTGCAGGGAGGGAATAGAGAGAGAAGAGAGGAAGTGGAGCCAGAGAGACTGCTCTTTCTAGAAGTTTCGCAGCAAAGGGAAGAAAGAAGAGGACAGCAACTGCAAGGTGCTAAATGAAGAGAGAGTTTTGTTTTGTTTCAACAGGTAGAGACTTGAACATTTTTTTTTTAATATGTCTAGAGAATAGAGCCAGTAATGAAAGAAGAATTGAAGCTGTATGAAAGGGAACACTTAACTGATGGTGTGTGGACAAGAGAAGATTTAACATACAAAGAATTCCCTTTCCTCCTGGGTAGAAAGGAGGTAAAGATGGGTTGGAAGTGGGGTTCAGGAAGCTGAAGGAGTGGCAACTATTTTCTTTCTAAACAGAAAGCTCAGAAAATTGACTTCCCAAACTGCTTTTTTCAATTTCTCCTCTTCACCAATTTAATTCTGTTCCCCATTTGTTTACGTCTTCTCTTAACTTTTACCCAGTTACGCTTTGTCAGCTCCACCTGTTCTGGATCCGCCTACAGCCCCTAGATCTTCAGCTGGTTTAGTATATTACCATGGCCAGTCTTCTGGGATTGCCCTGCTCCCTGATACCCAAACAACAAAACATTCCATCCTAAGAAAGTACAGGGATTCCGGGCTTTTCTCCGGTTTCTCTAAGTATTAATGAGGATTCCCACTGAGGGCTTTCATATATCACAATCTTTATCACCTTACTTCCGTAACTCAGTTCCAACTGGGATAATAATTCAGCCCAAAGATGGACACAAACCTCTCTCTTAATTCCCTAAGATATAACAAAGATATTTTAAACAAGATTTCATTTGAGGCTTAGGGATAACAGAAAGGAATATGAAAGAAAAGTAAGAAAGTTTTGTAACTCAAATGTCCAGCCCATTTTGTTCTTGTTCTACTTTGAGATCATATTCACAGATGTCAGAAAAGCACATCTAATTGCAAAAGCACTGATGATATTCCTTATCACATAGAAAAACTCGCTAAAACCTCCATCTGAACTCTTTCACACTTCCAACCAAGTTTTTGTGCCTTTGTCAGAGGTCTGTTCCCTGCAAAAGTTTCCTCCCCAGGCACACAAAAACATCCGGCCTACAGCAGGGTCTTTCTCCAAACCACACCCTACTCAGCCTAACAAAAGCTGGAGAAACAGATTTCTGCAAAACAAAAGCCCCAGGTGCTAGCCAAACTGACCAAGTAACACACCAGCGCTCCAGGATACAGAATAGGAAGGTTTCTCTGTTCCTCTGCTAATCCCGTGTCAGAATCTCCTGGAGTCTGAGAATCAAAAACCAGAACATATTTGACTTGTAACTATTTGGGACAACTGCTTTAGTAATTATTATGGATCAACTGCTTGGTTTGGGGGCCACAATATGTTTATATCTATATAGACACATTGCCTTATTACCATGACAGTTTTATTTCTGGCTCTTCATAGGACTTCCAAACTTTTGATGAAGACAGTATGTATGTGGGAGATTTTATTTACCTGCGGCTAGTGCCACCTAGTGGACATCATCTCTGAAAGAGCTTTGAGTCTAGGATTTTTATCTACCTGGCAAAGGTGGTGATGAAGATGAAGATGGCTGACATTCATTACGTGCTTATTATTTGTCAGGCATGGTATTAGATGTGATGCTAATCTATTTAAATTCATTGGCTAATTTAACCTCGAAAACAAAACTAAAAGGTGGAAACAGCTGTCCCCATTTTGCAGACTGTGGAAACTGAGACAAGGAAAGCTTAAGTGAATTGCCTAAGGCTGCTCAGGAAATAAATTCCAGAGTCCACGTGTTAACATACTGGGAGGTGAGCGGATGTTGATGGTGTGATTTAGCACCTGGGAGATGACTGAAGAAGACACCTAGTGACAGGTTCCAAGGACAGCTCAGCTAACCCCTGGGGCAATATGAAGAGGCCAAAGAAATGTTCTGCACTGGACACTGGGCAGACAGGATTCATTCTGAACTCCTCTGGTGCCCGAGGCAAGAACACAGGTGGACCAGGCCATCATTTTTATTGCCTTTTGTTGCAAGAGAGAAACAAATATTCACAATAAATGGGATAGCTAAAGTAGGGTAAAGACTGACACTTTCCCTCCCCCAAAAACCAATTAGAAAGCTCAGACTCTACCCTACCACCTGGAGTCTTTTTTTTCCTGATGAAGTAAGATTATATCACTCTCTAGCCTTTCAATGAGAAGTTCAGTGCACTTCTCAACTCATTTCAGCATCAGGTCTGGTCTATAGTCCAGAGTCTCATCTAAGTATCATCTAAATCATATATAGGTGAAACTAGGTAGGATTCATCCCGAGGCAAAATTCCTCTCCAGCTGTAAAAGCAAACAAGTGCTTCCAAAATAAATCGCGGGACAGGTATAGGATAGACATTCCCATTCCAAAAGGGAGAAATAGTTAAGAAGGAAGGAGTGACAGGTTCCAAGTAGGTCCAAAACTCCACAAGGCAAATTCCATTAGATCTTAAGGCTGGAGAACCACCTTCTTTGGTTTGATGCTCTGCCCTCCAGGCTCAGTGAGGTGGCAGTGTCAGGCCCACAGCTCAGCGGGGCAGCCCTGCCCACATAGCTCTCTGTGAGGGCCCTGTCCATGCAGCTCTGCTGAGCAGCAGTCCTGCCCTTTGAAACCAAGGTGGAGGCAGCCTTGCCCCCTTGCTCAGCTTTGCCTGTGTGCTCTGGACCTGTGGTGGGAGCAGCAGCCTTGATGGCCTCCGAAGTCACCTTAGGGGTCCTTCTTCTCTTTTCTTGAAGGATAACACATATATTCTCAGCCATATAGCTCTATGGTCCCATCCTTTGAAATCTAAGAAGGCCGACAGCCTTCCTTCATTCCTTGCCACCTTCTCTATCCCCTTTAGTTCAAACTGGCAGTGCCTCTGCTGTATAATCCCATCTCTCTGCCTGGCTTCTGCTGAGATGGATTAAGTCCGTAAATCTCTTTATCAAAGGGTTGTTCAGCCATAGCCTTAGTGTTCTCTTCAGAACAAGCTTTTTCATTTTTTGCAGTATGGATAGGCTGAAGATTTTCCAAATCTTCAAGTTCTGGCTCCTTTTTGCTTAACAATTCCTTCTTCAATTCATCTCTCTCCTTTTGCATTTTAGTATATGCAGTCAGGAAGAATGAAGCTGCCCCTTCAACAGTTTGCTTAGAAATCTCCTTAGCTAAATATCCATTTTGTCACTTGCAAGTTCTACCTTCCACAAAACACTAAAACACAGTGCAGCCAAGTTCTTTACCACTTTATAATAAGGACTGCCTTTCCTCCAGTAAACATGTTCCTGCAATAACGTTCTTCATTTCTCTTAATGTCTGTATGTCTAGCATGTACCTCAAAACTCTCTCAGCCTCTTCCAATTACCCACCTCCAAAGCCACTTCCACATATTTAGGTATTTGTTACAGCAACACCCCACTTCTTGGTACCAAACTCTTTATTAGTCATCTTGGGCCACCATAGCAAAATACCATAGATGGGGTGGCTTAAACAACAGAAATTTATTTCCTCGCAGTTCTGGAAGCTGAAACTCCGAGATCAGGGTGCCAGCTTGGTTGGGTTCTGGTGAGTGCTCTCTTCTTGGTTGCCTTCTTGCAGTGTGCTCACATGGTCTTTCCTTGGCGCATGCATGTGAAAAGAGAAAGAACAAGTTCTCTGCTGTCTCTTTTTTAAAATTAATTAATTAATTTTTATCTTTGGCTGTGTTGGGTCTTCGTTTCTGTGCGGGGGCTTTCTCTAGTTGCGGCGAGTGGGGGCCACTCTTCATCGTGGTGCGCGGGTCTCTCACTGTCGTGGCCTCTCTTGTTGCGGAGCACAGGCTCCAGACACACAGGCTCAGTAGTTGTGGCTCACAGGCCTAGTTGCTCCATGGCACGTGGGATCTTCCCAGACCAGGGCTCGACCCCATATTCCCTGCATTGGCAGGCAGATTCTTCACCACTGTGCCAACAGGCAAGCCCCTCTGCTGTCTCTTTTGATAAGGGCACTAATCCCATCATGAGGGTCCCACCCTCATGACCTCATCTAATCCTAATTACCTTCCAAAGGCCCCATCACATTGGGGTTTAGGGCTCCAACATATGAATTTTGAGATGATGCAAACATTCAGTCCACAGCAGCAGATATTTAATTTCTTTTGTGTACATTTATTTTTATTGCAAATGAGTCTTTCTAGAACTTTTATCCAACTTTTTATTATGTAGTATTTCAAACACCAGAAAAGTTGAAAGGAGACAATAGTATACCACACCTAGATTCATTAATCGTCTCATCTGCCTTATCTATATGTCTATATGCCTATTAGCTATATATTTCCTGTTTAAAATATCTTGCTGACAGCATGATATTCTACCCCCAACTACCTCAGCATGCATCTCCTAACCAAAATACCATAATTATACTTAAGAAAATAATTCCCTTATATCATCTTGAAGCAAATCCATATTAAAATTTCCTCAATATCTTTTTTTTTTCTTTTTTTCTTTTTTCTCAATATCTTTTAAAAAATATTTTATTTATCTATTTATCATTTACTTGGCTGCTCTGGGTCTTAGTTGCAGCATGCGGGATCTTTGTTGCCATGTGTGGGATCTTCCTTGCAGCATGCGGGATCTTTAGTTGCGCCATGCGGGATCTTTAGTTGTGGCATGAGGGATCTAGTTCCCTGACCCGGGATCAAACCTGTGCCCCCTGTATTGGTAGCATGGAGTCTTAACCACTGGACCACCAGGGAAGTTCCCCTCAATATCTTTTATAGCTGTTTCCCCCTGAGTTTGGATCCAATGACGCTGCAAGTATTACATTTAGTTGCTATAGCTCTTTAGTCTTATAAATCTAGAAAAGTCTTCCTACCCTTTTTTCCCCTTGACTCTGACTTTTTGAAGAGACTCAGGTGTGATAATGGCATTGTGACTTTATTACCTCTTAGAATTTATACAGAAATATTTACCAATAGGGGAAATGCTGTTACAAAAATACAGTGCATAATTAATGGACCTCAGATTTAATTTAAACTTCTTAGTTGAGTGGAATCAGAAAGCTTATCAAGTGCAGTAGTATACATATTGTGATATGGTGATAATACTGAAGAACACTGTGTGTTCATAATTCTAGAAATCTGCCTAAATTTACCATAGTTTTAAACTTATGTTCATTAATCGTTCAGCTTATCAGACTATATGGATGACAAATTTTTAAAAATCCAACTAAACAATTCTCTAACAATGCAAAAAAAATTACAAGGATAAAAATTTAAGAGTCACTCATATCAGTCTATACAGAAATAATTAACACCAGGTGAACAGCTTGCCCAGCTATCTGGGCAATACTTAATAGGTCGGTAGCAATACTTTTATAAAGACAATACAGTACTCTATATTCAAAGCAAACCCTGTGTGCCTGGGCATTCCTTACCCTGCCTCTGCTCTATCAACACTGCAGGGGTGGGGTGGGGGGGTTGATCCCTGCATTTCCCTGGCTCCTGTGCCAGCTGACATCCAGCTGGGGTCAATTAATTGGAGACTGGAGACCACTAGAAAGGGAGGAGCCAGGGGTACAGTCTTCACAACAGTTGTGTTTTTTTCTGGCCCCTGTGTTTCAGGTAACACTGCTTTCTCCCTTTGTCCCTTCAGCCTCAGGCTTCAGTGGCTTCTGGCTCTTGCACTAACCACTGTGTCACCTCATTGCCATACATGGCTTCCTAGCTCTTCCATTCCCTGTATAACAAGTCCCTGCACCAAATTCCTTCATTGAAAATACTTGACGTAGTTTCTGGTTAGACCCTGACAGCTCTACAATAGATGATATTTTTAATTAAAATATTCTAATTTTATTTTAATTTGATACAACAAAAGAAAATGAAGTAGAAAATTTTTTTCTTTAACATGTGGGCATTACTTTCTAAAGGCTCTTTCTAGGTTAAGAAGAGAACTTATGAAAACCTCTCAGAAGTTAAGAGTTGTTGCTCGTAATACTTTTAACTGCTTTTCAATTTTAGACAGTAAAGGTAGGCAGTTCATGAAAAATTAGTACTCATGTGCTTTCTGTCACCTTTCTCTTCACAATTTTTTAGTTACATTATTTTTATTTTGTTTATAACATTCACATTTTATTCTGTAACCATAATTTCCATAGTTGCTTAGTATTTGTAAAGTTACATATTTAAACCAGCTATATTTCTCTAGAATGTAAGTTTCGCACTGCCAAACTGGGCTATTTGCTTTGTTCATTGATAGATTCAAAGCAACTAGAAGAGTGTCTGGCACTGATAAATACTTGTTGAATAAATTTTTTACCACAGTTATTCACTTTCTTAGTTTAAATTTTAATTTCTCTCCTAACTGGCTGGATTTCATTGTGGTATATGTGTATATGTTTAAACAAGCACACACCTACACAGAGAGTTTTTTTCCTCACTCAAGAAAAGCTCAGGCTTGCTGTGCTGCTTGAGTTCCTTCATGTTGGCAGATATGGGCTGTTGTCTTCTGGCATTAGATGTTCTTTGCTCATTTTATTGAATGAACTATGAATACTGGTGTAATAAATTGTCACTAATTCTTTACAATTCTAGTAGCCAGTGCCCTCCTATTGCAGTTATTTTTTATTGTAAGCTTTTATCCAGTTGTTAGCCACATCCATTTGTTTTTTGTTTATTTTTTTGTGCAGTGCCACACAGCATGTGGGCTCTTAGTCCCCCAACCAGGGATGAGACCGGTGCCCTCTGCAGTGCAAGTGTGGAGTCTTAACCACTGGACTGCCAGGGAAGTCCCGCCACATGCATTTGTGTTCAAAAGTTTTAAACGTTTTGTTTTTTTTTTGGCAGGGTCATATTGTCTCTGATGACATTCTTCAATAAGTCAACAGATATTTTTGTGAGTACCTTCTGCTAAATACTGTGTATTATACAAATATGAATTACTAATGGATACTATCCTCTAGGAGCTTGTCTTGTAGGGTGCATAAAATAAGCATGTTGCTGCAATATGAAGTAGAGAGTGATGTCTTAAACATAGTTCTGAAGGGGCAGTAATTACCAAGAGGAATGAAGGAAATGCACACTTATTGAAGGCCTGTTATTTGGCAAGGGCTAAAGAGCCTTCACAGATGTTATCTCCTGATCTTCAGACCAACTCTGCAAGGAATGTTATTATTATTCCCATTTTACTGATACAGAAATTGAGCTTGAGTAACCATCCAGTATAACACAGGGAGAGTTGAGATTTGAACCCAGTTCTGCCTGGTTCCAAAGCTCATGCTCTTTCTCTGCTACATATATTACCTACTCTGAGCTTGAGTCAGAGCAGGCTTGATGGGGAAAGCGGCATATGAGCAGGTGCCTTGATGGGTAGGTAGGTTTCCAGGTGGGAGTAAGAACTGCAAATCCATGCCTAGTATTTTTCTCAACTGAGGGACAGATGCGTTTTAAATCTGTCAAAAAACTTTTCGTTCATTTGGAGATCCAGTTCTGAGGGGGTGACTATTACCAAATACCGGAAAGAAACACCACATCGCCCTCGTTCTTGAGTTTCCTGGCATTCTTTTCTTTTTTTTTTGCCGCACCGTGCAGCATGCGGGATCTTAGTTCCCCGACCAGGGGTTGAATCTGTGCCCCCTACATTGGAAGCTCGGAGTCTTAACCACTGGACCACCAGGGAAGTCCCTTTCCTGGCATTCTTTGATCTTGGATATCTATTTCCTCATCACCCCTCTGAGCAGACACACAAGGATTAATTCTTCCAAGTGCAAAGATTTACCCTTCCTCTTGGACATTTCTAGAATAGTATAAGCTCTTCAAAACAGCATGGGAGATAGAAAGTAGTGGTTTTCAAACTTAAATTCCATGCCATCAGGGCACTTCAACATTTCAGTGAGTCAAAACTACCATTTTTTTAAAAAAATAAATTTATTTTATTTATTTATTTTTGGCTGCACTGGGTCTTTGTTGCTGTGCGCGGGCTTTCTCTAGTTGAGGCGAGCGGGGTCTCCTCTTCGTTGCGGTGTGCAGGCTTCTCATTGCGGTGCTTCTCTTGTTGCAGAGCACGGGCTCTAGGTGCTCGGGCTTCAGTAGTTGTGGTGCATGGGCTCAGTAGTTGTGGCACATGGGCTTAGTTGCTCCGCGGCATGTGGGATCTTCCCGGACCAGGGCTCGAACCTGTGTCCCCTGCATTGGCAGGTGGATTCTTAACCACTGTACCACCAGGGAAGCCCTACCATTTTTTTTTTAAAGGGACAGAATAGAATAGAAATAGCAGAAAGCATTGCATACAGGAAGGGTGAGTACCGTTTCATGACACATAGTTATGTATATGTGTGTAAGTTTGTGTTTATGTACTGGGCTATGATGTAAAATATATATCTGATAGTGACAGACATTTCTTTAACAGTAACAAGGCCTATTTACAAACCTAGCATACCAGGGAGGCCTGAAAGCCCCTTCTAGCTGGCATAGAGTGGCAGCTGGGGATACGGTCAAGTCTAGGAAACAGTATGACAGACGGCTTGCTCACAGCAGTTTAAAACTGCCAAGCATTCCTTCAGAAATGTGGAGAGAAAAGAACAAAACAATGATCTCTTAGCAGAGGAGCTGCAGGGAGGAGCAGGCTTACCCAGCTGAAAGGATACCCACGGCAAAACAGTCCTTCTCAGAAGAGAAGGCAGGCTGCAGGGCCTCTCTAGGTCAAAGGTTCCTATCCAAATGGGTAAATATATTGCCAGGCCTCAAAAGACAGAGTTGGAAAATGCCTTTCATTAGCAATTTTCAGTCCTTATAGTCTTCCTTCTCATTCCTGAATCTGTCTCTTGCCCGGTTTTTTGTGTTTTTTTTGAGGTACGCGGGCCTCTCACTGCTGTGGCCTCCCCCTTTGCGGAGCACAGGCTCCGGACGCGCAGCCTCAGCGGCCATGGCTCATGGGCCCAGCCGCTCCGCGGCATGTGGGATCTTCCCGGACCGGGGCACAAACCCGCGTCTCCTGCCTCGGCAGGCGGACTCTCAACCACTGCGCCACCAGGGAAGCCCGGAACCCACAGTTTTTAATGCCGAAGTCCATATATCTAACCACTAGAGTCTACTATGTTTCCCATCCACTTCTACTTATCAAACTTGTTCATGTATAGTGGACACTGTCCTGATCAGTTCTCTATTGACAGTTCACTCACACTTGCTGGCATTTTGGCCATCACAGGGGGTCTCTGGCTTCTTGGTCAATTCTTAGGTGTAATAGTATTGATTCCTCCCTACCCAAATTTAAGATCTGCTCATTGTTTTTGAATCTATCTTGCTGGATTGTGTTGTTTATATAAATACATCATGCTAGGTTTTGTTTATATGCTCTTTCTTAACTGTTACTCTGAACTCTTACTTTCCAAGGTTCTCTACAATCATACCTTATTTCTCAGTACTCCCAAACATGGATCAGCAGTACAAAGTGAAGCTGGTCACTGTCCTGTTTAGAGCTATGACAATTCTCACATCTGTGCCCTTGCTCTTTCTTGTTTGATGTGCCTCTTTCTTCTCTCTCCTCATCTTCAAATGCTATCCTGTTCATCGAGGATCACTTTAAATCCCTCTGTAAAGCCTACCTAACTGCCCTCAGCTCTATTGCTCATAATTTTCTCTGAATGTAGGTAGCACTGCATTCTCCTGAAACATTTAGACTGTAATTCCGTGTTTTAATTATTTCTATAAATGCTAGCCTGTATGATCCTGGATGTAGGGACCATTATTTATACAGTTCTTGCCTTCTGCAGTCTCAGGCACTACAGGGTGATAACAACTAAAAGAGTAATAAGGAGGGACTTCCCTGGTGGTCCAGTGGTTAAGACTCGGTGCTTCCACTGCAGGGGTTCGAGTTTGATCCCTGGTCGGGGAACTAAGATCCCACATGCTGCATGGTGCAGCCAAAAAAAAGCATTAAGGAGATGAAGGTTATTGCCCTGATCTGGTATTGAGGAGTCTCATACAAGCTCTCTGATACCCATCCTCTGTTTTTTATAGGTAAACAGTGCTATGTAAATGCAAGGTCATCAAACACCTTGAAGAGCGTTAGCTTATAATTCATAGGCTAGCAGATGTCCATCAGGAAGATGAAAATAGGATGTGCACCTTGGTGCTTCCGATAGTCCACTCTGATGACATTTCATTTTTATAAACCTTAGGACAGTACCAAGCTATAAAATAAGTATAAATGTTGACTTTCAATAAAGAAATTGTGACTGATTACAGTACATGGGTTACCAACAATGGATGCCAGAGGGCAGTAATAAAATATAAGTCTTGTGGCTTCCCTGGTGGTGCAGTGGTTGAGAGTCCGTCTGCTGATGCAGGGGATGCGGGTTTGTGCCCCGGTCCGGGAAGATCCCACATGCTGCGGAGCGGCTGGGCCCGTGAGCCATGGCTGCTGAGCCTGCATATCCGGAGCCTGTGCTCCGCAACGGGAGAGGCCACAACAGTGAGAGGCCCGCGTACCGCAAAAAAATAAAAAATAAAAATTAAAAAAAATTATATATATATATATGTAAGTCTATATACAGTTTCACTTATAAATTTAGGTGAAGAAATTAATATGCCATGCTGGTACTGCACTGGTACAGTGAGGCAACTACAGTTAAGGGGAAAGTGAATATAGAGCACAGGTGCTTAAAGCAATGCATAAAAGCAGCAGAGGTCAAATCAAATAATTCAACAAATGTTTATCTAACATTTTATCAACAAGAAATCTAAAGTAAGTGAGTTTCCTTTCAGTAAATTTTCATAACTTGATGCACCACAAAATGCTGACACAACTTTTGACTTACATATTATATCACGTAAAACAGTTTGCAGGCTCTTTTTTATTCTAATTCTTTAAATATTAACATCAGCAGATACTAATATTATTATTCTGAACCTGGATTTGCATCATCTGAAGTATGGCTGATAGGCTAAATATGAGGATAGGAAAAAATAAAAAGAGCACTTCCTAGGTGAAAACTACCTTCTTTTATACCCCAAATTGGTGAAAAATGCTTGATCCTATCAGCGCTGTATTTAGAGAAATAGGGAGGAATGGGAGAAAGGTTAAGCTTCCCCCAACCTGCAAAAGAAAACAAAAAATGCCCAGCAACTGAAAGCATCTTGAAAACCACTTAGTAATACAGAAACTTACATTTTAACAAAAGCAGGAATAACGTTGATTCACAATTCTCCTTAGTTGTGAACGCACCTAAAAACCTGTTTATAAAGCTGCAGATATAGTGGGAAAGTCTTTAAAAAGATCCCAGTAAAACATTCAGCAGATAACACAGAACACTTATAGTATTACTCATCATATTATTATTCAAAGCTCTTACTGTTTAACTATACAGATAGAGCACATCGCTACACATACTTTATTCGAAATTCAGCACCATGAAACCACTTCTCTAAGAGGTCAATACAATAATCTCTGATTGATCCAGGAACTCTGGCACTGAAAGCGTGCATAACACAAGGTAATGATGTCGTCACCGAGGGACGACAAGAATAGAACCCAAATCCCTTGACTCCCCAGCTTGTGTTTTCCACTAATTGTGCTCCTTTCTACTCATTCGGGAGCATCAAGTGTGAAGGGCTGGAAAAGGGAGTGGACACAGATGCGCCAGGGTCGCGAGGTAGAGACCGCCCTGAAGGTCCTCAGGAATCACTCTTGGGCACTTGCCTTTTGTTTCGGCTGAGGACGATGCAAGCGGCAGCAACCACCGACCCGTGGGACCAAGAACTGGAACTAGGTACTGCCCGTGGCGGTAACTGTCTCTTCCTCATTTTAGGCCTTTCCTCTTTCCACCGCTCCCTCGCGGCCAGCCCTAACGTGCTCTCCCCCAAGCTCAGCTCCGCTCTGCACTGGAGTCCCCGCTGTCTCCTAACAAGATGCGGCCACGCTGCATCCGTCCTCCACCTGGCCCCGCGTCCAGTCCTTAGGAGGGGTGTTGTGTGTGTGTGCGCGTGTTTGGTGGGGGAGGGTTTCTAGCGCCACAAGAGCTTGCCCTAGAAAATGAGCGCTAATCAAGCGTCAGAAATGGGCTTCAACTGTTAGCAACTTTAGAGATGGGAACGGGGGCAGATAGCCGTCAGCTCTGCCTGTGTCTATGCAGCTTGTCACGACAAAGCAAAAAGGAGACCATATACACAGAGCCTTTCTCTCTAGCTGGGAGCTTCATACAGCTCAACCATCCCCCGGGCAACCTCCCGCTGGAGGACGCCTTCTAGAGCGCGCGTGTTTACACTTTTCCTGGATCGGGGGGACGGCGACCGTAGCTCCCGGACTCTGGGGGATTCCAAACCGTTACTCCGCCCGCCGAGGTGGGGCCAACCCAACGGCCGAGCCTGCGCAGTGTGCCTTGCAGGCTCCAGGGTCCCGGCGCACTACAAGTCCCAGAAGGCAATGCTCCTCGGGGCCGGCAGCCGCCTTACCTGCTGCGAGCTTAGTCCTATGGATACTACCGGCTTTCCCCCTCCCCCGGTTCCCGTCGGTCTCCTCTCCACAGTTAAAGGCTACTTCCTTTGGAAGCACATTTAGAGGAAGCCTTAGCAGCCTCCACATTGAAACTCTCCGCGTACTCGTTCTTTCTTTCTCTGCTCGAATTATGCCTGACTCCCTCACCGGAGTCGGCTAGCGTACGCGAGACAAGGAAGCCTTGGGAGGCCACAACCCGGGAAAGCTGGTTACACTTCCGCCTCCCAGGCTCCGGAAGGTATCGCGCACGCGCTCCCTGCGACTCCGGCGCGGTTGACTTCCGCTCCCACTGTGCCCTGCGAGCCGAATCATGGATCACACTGGTAAGGAGGCGGAGGCAGTGGGGGTCCTGGTTCCATGCCCCCTGGCCGGCCTGGGACTGGTCGCCCAGCGAGCTTAGAGGGTTTACGCTCGCCCTACACCATTGGGTTGTGGCGGCGAGAAAGAGATCTCACAGACCCCTCCGCGTGTCCGACCAGGGCCTGCTACTTCCTGGCCTACCCTCCGGTGTGGTACCTACAGCCTCGGTGCCGGCAACAGCCGTTCCTTCTCTGCTTCTGCCGGTCTCCGAGCAGGGACGGCGGGCGGCGCGGGCTTCGCGGGGAGGAGAGAGCGCCGGCTCTTTTTTTCCTCATTTTGGGTCCTCTGCCCTACGTTATGGGGACTGGCGGGTAGATTCCAGTCTCGGAGTCGGGGAAGCCTCATTACGCTGGGAGTCGATGCGCGAGAGTGGGTTGGAGACTTCCTGCTGTCTCAGTCAGCTTTGGGCGGGTGCTGCGGTGGTCATCTCCTGTCGTTTTTGTCTCTCCGGTCTTTCATGGACTAGAGGTGGGAGAAGGGAGTCAGATATGGTTTTCGGAATCATACTGGGAGCAGCTTTTCTGCTTAAGCCCAAAGCATGCCCCGCGCTTCGGCTGTGGTCCTTAATCATCAATCTTGAGCTTAAAATCAAGATAGTCTCATTTCTTTCTCCAAGTAAGAATGGCTTCACTCTTTGTTATGTGTTTTTTGGCTTTTGCTTTCTTGTGGTTTTTGGATATTGAATGAGTGTATTTGGAGTTAGATACTGCTCCGTTCAGTTCTATCAGCCATATTACAAGTAGGGGGAAAAAGGCTTTTTCCAGTATTAAGTATTGTTTAGGATTCCTCAGTCATCAACTGTCTACTTAATTGCATATATATATGTATACACATATATATATAAATACGTTATGTGTGTATGTATACACACATATAGATATATATACACACTCTTCTAGGCTTGGAAATGGAATGGTAAAGAAGACGGACTGAGTCCCTCTCCACTTGGAGGTTACGTTCTATTGGAAAAGACAATAAACAAGTTTTTAAAAATACTTAAATGTTTACAGATTATGATGAGTGCTTTGAAGAGGGTAAACGGGTGCTCTGGTAAAGACTATTAGGAGTAAGCTTCAGAGAGGGTGGTCAGGGAAGGTCTTTCTGGAAAAGTAACATTTGTAAGCTGAGATCTGATGGATGAGAGGAATCCAGCGTGGAATAAATCACGAGGAAAGCATTTAGAGCAACTACAAAGACTCTGAAGGAGGAAAGTTTAGAGAAGACCAGTCAGCTGCACCTAGTTAACTAGAGGGAAAGAACCGGAAGATGGAAAGGAAGGCAGGAGTCAGGTCGTGCAAGACTTTGAAGTCCATGGTAAAGATTTGAATGTTATTTTAAGTGCAATATGAAGCCATTGAACAGAAGTAGAGGAGGAACATAATCTCTTTTTAAAAACATAATAGGTTTTATGGAGAATGGTGTAAGAGAAGGCAAGAATAATAGAAGAAAACTTAGGAGGTGATTGCAATAGATCAGAAGGGAAGCTTGGCTTAGTGAAGGTGGCTGGTTTAGTGAAAAAGGGAGTGGGCAGATTCAGTGAATCTTTTGGTGATAGAACTCAAACAGGCACTGGTGGATTGGTTTGGAAGCATGTGAGAGAAAGGAAAGGGTTCTAGTTTGAGTGGTGTCCATTACTGGAAGACTTGGGAGAAAAACACTTTTTTTTAAGGAGCAGAGGTGAGAAATGGGAATTTGGGAACAAGATTTTGGACTGCTCAGTAAGAGATGTGTGTTGAGACATACAAGGGGAGATGTCAAGTGGAGATCAGAGGGAAGTTTGATTGGGACTTAGTACCACAAATGACTTAAGGCAGAAGAGAAGAGGGCCTAGAGCCAGGCTCTAAGGAACTCTAGTGTTTGGAAATTTTATAGAATTGAAAATCTGGGATCTTGGTGTTAGGGTAGCAAACATGCCACGTCAGCAAATGTTTTTCATTTGAGCATCTTACTGGAATTTTGGGAGTCAAGCAGCTTCCACAGTTTAGAGAATGTTATGTTAGGAAATTGTAATGTGGGTGGGTGTGTATCTCCATATTTATTATCCTAGTTCTCTAAGTTAAAAGTTTGCCTAAGTAAGTAAAAGTCATCTGAACATGAAAATATTCACTAATGAACCGACCACTTAAAAAATTAGTTCCTGCTCAGATATCCCTGCTTAACACCAGCTTCTGTTTTGTTCTTTTAGTTAATTTCATTATACGGCAGTGTCCTTAGTGTTTCATATCAGGAAATGGTATAAAATGCTGTACATTGATTGTGATTACAAAAGATTCTGATTTTCATGAAATTCATAAATGTGAATTCGGTAATTATTTGAATCACAAATAAAATCATTGGCAAGTGAGGAAATGCCAGTTAGCCAGTGAATTGAAGACATTATGACAGGATAGGCATCTCAAAAGGATGTTTCTAATATCAAAGGATTAATAGAGGCCCTTGGGGAAATTGATGAAACCCTCTAATGTTATGCAAAAATGACTGGTTTTGTAATCTTGCTGAAAAAGTCAGTCATAAAATAAAGGCTATCCTGTGGTGTTTTTATAATAGAATTTTGCTGGAAAAATTACTCCAGGAAACTCCTACTTAACACTTGATTCGTTCTTTGGCTATTCTAAGAATTAGCACTTAGTTGTAACTATAACCTAAATTTTGTAAAAATATTTCTTGGTTCCTTTAATTCAAGATAAAATTCTACACAAATCTTTTAAAAACCTATATAATATAATATAAAAGTGTTATGCCTTTTTAAAGTGGATTTCACTTTATATGGCCAGTTCTATCCTTAATTCTCACTTTGTGTAATATCTAAAGACTTTTGTTGTTAGGGCTTTATGTTTGTAGTTGTCTTATTCAGAAGGAAATTATGCTGTATGTTCTGATTCTTAATAAAACCCCCAAAACCCTAAGACAAACCCAGAGTGATGTCACTATTAACCGCTGTACTTTGCTTATGAACTTGCAGGCTGAGGCAGGCTGCAAGGTGTTAGAGGGCAGCAGGCTCTGGAAAGCCATAATAGGCTAAACAAGCCACAGTAGTGACCACAGGTGTCCAGGGTGGTGTGAAAAGGACTTGTAGTAATGAAATGTTGGTATTTTGATCATTCATCAAGGTGAAACCGTTAAGAGTCCTTTTACTATCTGAAGGACAGCACTGAACTGTTTACAACACTTGCTTTTTTTAGTTCAGTGGAAAATCAGGAATATACCTATTGAGCAAAAAAAAAAAAATTCGTTCTGTCTTATCTGTCTTTTTGCTATTACATCGCTTGTAGGTATTTTTACATAAATAAGCAACTAGAGTGAAAGCAGATGAAATACATTATTCAAATTGTTAATACATTTTGTGAAGTGTTGAGAGTTGATCAAGTTGGATTTATCCTAACTTTAACTATCCATGTAATCCCTTTTCCATGAATTGTCTTTTTTGAGGGTTAGCTATTATGAAAGTAATAATAGAAAGTAGACTGAAAGATATTTAAATTAATAATTAAGGACCGATTTTGAATTTTGTTCTATCCTTCAGAAAGAGTGCAAATCGATGTGAGTTCAACATGTGTCTGTAATTCTAGTACCCTTGGAGATCATTAGTACTAATTAGGATAACTACTTCCAAATTTGGCTTTACTGAATTTAATGTGGACAGTTTGGCTGTCACTCTTGATTGCACTGTCTAATGCAGTGAGAATTACACAGCCTTGTTCACTAATTGACATGTTTAAAACATTACTATTTAAAAAAATTATTTGCGTTTCCTATTTTAGGGCATTTCCCTTTCTGTCTTTAGTAGGTAAAGGTAAATATTTTCTGGATTGTAATATCTTGTCATGGACTTGAAGAAAAGGTGGCTTTTAACCTTCAAGTAGAGTCAGTTCTATGAAATAATGCTCCTATTACTCATGGGATATGAGTGAATTTAAATCATAAGCTAGTAACAGGCAGGGATGTAGAAAGTTTCAGTTATTTAGGCCAAGTACAGAAAACTTGCATCCTCCTCAACTATAATTTTCCATTACAGTGCTGACCAAGAATAACACAGTCACATGTGTACATCTAGAAATGTTATAGCACAAGTACATTAGTGCGTGTTTTTACTACTAAAGGGTGCAATAATTTTTACTATATTCCTGAATGCTTTTTAGAAAAACAACTTTACACTTAAGAGAATAATCACATCCCTAAAACTAACTTCATTTTCAATGCATTATTTATTTAATTTTACCATTGTCAGTGTTAGTTTTGTGTTTCCAGTATTATTGATTGTCCTGATATCGATGCAGATTACTAAATTTACTGAGTGCCTACTTTGCATACTTGATGGAGATAGTGATGGTTTTCTTTCTTTTTGTTCTTCTTCCTTTACTTTTCTTTTTCTTTTTTTAAAAAACCTCTTATAGTTCTAAGACAGAGGTTCTTATCTTAGGCTCATGAAGGGTTTTACATTTCTGTAAATCCCTCTGGAAAAATGCAAAATTTTTTTGTCCATTTTTTTAGGGAGAGGTTCTGTAACTTTTGTCAACTCTTTAAAGGTTCCATATCTCAAAAAGCATTGCTTTAAGGGTTTGTCCAAAATAGAGAAAATTAGTACTTGAACTTATATAGCATAGTATTTAAAATCAGAAACCAGATATTCAGCCCTTGATAATAATGTTGGGTATGTTGCTTTAATACCTGTGGCAGAATAATCTTCAAAAAGAAAAACTAAAAGAAATTGCAACTTTTTTTCTAACATAGACAATGAGTTACAAGGCACTAATAGTTCTGGATCATTGGGTGGTCTTGATGTTCGAAGACGAATTCCTATAAAGCTCATCTCCAAACAAGGGAACAAAGCCAAAGCTTCACCTCGAACTCCAAGGACTATAAACAGGATGCCTGCAAAGGCTCCAGCTGGTGATGAAGGTAATTTGTTTAAACTAATAGGTCCAAAAGTCCTTCTTTTAGATCTGATTCCACCAAATAAGCCATGTGATTTTATTTACCTTTAGTCACCTCTTTTTTTTATTTTTATACTCTCTTCCTTCTTCAGTCTTTGACTTCTCATTTTGGCATATTTTACTTTTCTCTCCCTTTATAAATATTTTTGGTTTATTTTCTTGTTGAAAGTAACACTGCCTATTGTTTACAAAAAATCTAAACAGTATTGCAGAAAACATAAAAGTAAAATTGTCCCTCTCCCCCCATAATTATTCTCTTCACAAATAATCCCTGGTATGACTTTTTCATAGTTACTTTATAACTGCCCTTTTTTCATGCAAGATGCATGTGAGATTTTGCCTTCTCGGTACATACAGTTGTATCTCATTTAAGAGAATAGGTTTAGGTATTTCACTTACGGACATACCATAATTTATTTAACAATTTTTCTAATTTTTTGCTGTTAAAAACAATTTTGTAGTAAATATCCTTGTATATGTACCTTAGTATGTATATTTTGTAGAATTTAAACTTTGCATGAATTTGGGCATCTTAGAGCTTGGTGGATTTTAGAATTTGTACATTTCAGAATTTGACAGATGTTGCCAAATGGCCCTTTAAAAATAGTACATCACTTTATACTCCCACACCAATATTGGTACTATTAACCTTTACAAATTTTTGTTCTGATACACATTTCTTTAATTACGAGTGGGGTTGTATATCTTTTCATAGTACTGGTCATTTCTTTTGCCTAGGATCTACCTGTTCATTTCCTTTTCCCATTTTTTTTTCTGTTGTCTTTCTCTTGATTTTTATGAGTTCTTTCTTTGTAATTTAATACAGTTGTCATATATTGTATATATTCTCCATTTGTCTTTTGAGTTTTATATATAAAATTTTTACTGTAGAAAAGCTTGACGGTTCTATGTAGTCAGATATCCAGTCTTTTCTAGTGTGACTTCTGGGTTTTTTGTCATTGTTAGAAAGGCCTTTCCCCATTTCATGAGTATAAAACAGTTTTCCCATCTTACCCTTTAGTACAGGGTCAGCAAACTATGGCCTATTGGCCAAATCCAGTCCTGTTTTTCTGTAAATAAACTTTTATTGGGACACACATCCATGCCCGTGGCTGCTTTTTTTTTTTTTTTTTTTGGCTGTACATGGACCTCTCACTGTTGTGGCCTCTCCCGTTGCGGAGCGCAGGCTCAGCGGCCATGGCTCACGGGCCCAGCGGCTCCACGGCATGTGGGATCTTCCTGGACCGGGGCACGAACCCGTGTCCCCTGCATCGGCAGGCGGACTCTTAACCACTGCGCCACCAGGGAAGCCCCTTGTTGCTGCTTTTCACACTATATTGGCATAGTTGAATAATTTCAGGTATGGCCTACAGAGCCTAAAATATTTACTTAACTGGCCTTTAAGCAGAAAAAGTTTGCTGACCCCTGCTTTGGAACTTTTATAGATATGTATTTGGTTATTAAAACAAAAAGCGGGTATGGGCTTGAAGTGGAAGGGAATGAAGAGATAACTGAGAGGAAAAGGATAGAAAGGGGATTTTAGCAGGGGATTTTAGCTTTTTTGCATTGTTGTACTGTTACACAAGAATTTATTTATATATTACTGTGTAGTTTTTAAAAAGTATTTAAAAACCAAAAAGGCCAAAGCGGGGGTACACTAGGTTATTGATAGAGCAGCAGCAGCTGGTATGTTATCTATACAAATATATATGTAGCTTAATGATGGGAGTACAAGTTGAACTACTCTGAAAAATGATAATGTGCTCCTAACTTGCTTGGCTGTTGTTCTGCTCAATAATTTTTTGAGTTTTTGATAAGTAGAAAAGTTAACTTTCCTTATTTTCAGTTTTAGATGACAGCAGCTTTTATAAGGTATAAATGGACCATATAAGAACCTAGGGTCACTCAGATGTAACTTATAAGAACTCTACATTTGTGTTGGAGGTAATTAGATAGCAGTACACTGGTATGTATGTCTGTATCAGGTTCAAAAAATTCTTGCATCTATGCGTGTGTGTCTGTCTCTGTTTGTGTCCGTGTGTCTGTATGCAGATGCTGTAATGTAGCCATGTGGGTAAAGTTAAGACTTATGTGCTTTGGCTACTCTGTTTACCAGTTCTAGGGCCAAAAGAGTCGTGAGAAGGCTGGCACCTTGGAAGGATAGATTTGTCTTCTCAGCTTTACTTTAGGTAATTGGATTCTACCTAGAATCCCCATAAGACTGTTTGCTGGTTTTCTTTTCTTTTGTATGAGATGAGAAGAGTGCCATCAACTTTTTAATTAGGTCAGAGAAATTGAAATTGAGCCCATTTGTTCTTCATATTGTTTTAAGTTTATTGATATTGATATATGCAGTGTAGGGGAGAATACTTGTAAGTAGATATGATATAAATTCTGCTGTTTGCGTGATTAACCAGAGAGAGGTTTCAGTGGAAAGGATGAAGTATGAATATGTTGGATGTTTCTAAAATCAGGCTCAGTTTAAAGCTGAAGAAGAGGATACCTAATTTACTAAGTCGTAAGAAGAAAGTCTGCAGAATTCTTCATGTTTTCACTAATCCTTTGGCAATAGTATCAGTTGCTTACAGCATAATACCACTTTTATAGATAGATAAGAATAAATGGTGATAAGTATATTTTATTTGTGTAATAATCATGATGATAATTAGTAGTTTTATACTAGAAATAGTTTGGTGAATTAATAAGAGCACTTGAATGGGAATGAAGAGATCTGAGATCTTTTCCTAGCTCTGCCACTGATCTTCTCTGTGTTGAGTTATTATGATCTCCAGTACTGCAATATTCTCAGTCATGAGAGTTGGACTACATGATTTCCAAGATCATTTCTAGATGGTGCTTTAAACTAGACTTGATTATCTTGTTCTTAGAAGAGCTTTGAAAGGTGTCAGTGAATAGGTCTATTTGGCCATGTACATGTACTTCCAAAATGAAATTGAGATGTGAAAAGTTAATAGGTAACACTTTCTTCTCTCAGAAGGATTTGATTATAATGAAGAAGAACGGTATGACTGTAAAGGGGGCGAACTGTTTGGAAATCAGCGAAGATTTCCTGGACACCTTTTTTGGGACTTTCAGGTATAACTAAAAATAAAAAATTTTATTAGAACAATAAAATATTTTAAATACTGTATTAGAACAATTCAGACTACGTAAAGAATGGTATGAACTTTTATTATAGTTTTATCTTTCAGTACTCACAAATCATTTGTTTATTAATGCCCTATTTCACTGTTTCCAAAAATAATCTGAAGTAATTTTTAGTAAAGTCAAGTAAAATCAATAACCATTAACACTGTTTAAGGGAATAAACCCCCAAGACTGATGGTGGCCCAACTAATGTGGCATATGTGGGGATTATACCAAGAAACCTTCATTTCTAATTGTTTTAATAACTTTTATAAAATACTAACCAATTCATTGTGTAAATTATGGACGTAAGTTTTAGAAATGCTTAAGGAAAATTTAATTATATCATTTCAACAGATAAACATCTTAGGTGAAAAGGATGATACACCAGTTCATTTCTGTGACAAATGTGGATTGCCTATTAAAATCTATGGGCGAATGGTAAGTATAAGTTAAATTCTGTTTTTGTAAATTAAATATTTGTGTAGAGGTAGGAATTTGAAATTTAAGTAGATAGATTTATTACTGTTTAGTGATTAAATTTATAACATTTTAAATAAGTATAAAATAGCTAGGGGAAATTTGGGAATAATATTCATTTAATAGAATTATCTTGACAAATTCTTTAATTGCTTGTAAAATATTAATTACGGAAACTAATTCTGAAAACTAAATAATTTCCTTGGACTGTTTGATACCTGTTAGTTTACATTAATTCTAGTTTATTAGGGAAAAATTTTTATTTTTTCCCTTGTTCACAGAATAAAATCAGTTATTCATTTCTGAAGGCTATAATTTTTAATATAAAACTGAATTAATAAAGATTATTTATGATTTCTGAGAATTGAATTCTAAACATTAAAAAAAAAATGCAGCCCTAACTGTAATTTAATAGTAATTTTGACGTATAAAAAGATAGTTTTAGGGCTTTCCTGGTGGCGCAGTGTTTGAGAGTCCGCCTGCTGATGCAGGGGACACGGGTTCGTGCCCCGGTCCGGGAGGATCCCACCTGTCACGGAGCTTCTGGGCCCGTGAGCCATGGCCGCTGAGCCTGCGCATCCGGAGCCTGTGCTCCACAACGGGAGAGGCCACAACAGTGAGAGACCTGCGTAGCACAAAAAAAAGATAGTTTTACATTTTTGTTGGAAAAAAATTTGAATTCAGTGATACATCTGTGATGGTGGAGGGTGTGGATTATGCACTGTTGCTTTGCTATATAACACAGCTAAATAATGGTAATGGCCTGTCAGTTTTAAAATGGTATAACATCATTTTACTGTGTCCTTCTGATTTATTTTTAAATATTTGTAAGTGTATTAAGACTACCAGGGAAGAAGGCTACTTATATTACATTAGAAGATATTTGTTCTTTTCCTGCCTAGGAATACTTTCAGGAGATACAGGATTAGTTAAAACATTATGCAGTATTCTTCAGGAGCTTTTAACCTGTAGGGACCATGAATGTGTAAGCAAATATGCATGTATATGTTTTTTGAGGAAAGGGCCAAAGTTTTCATCACATTCTCACAAAGAGCTTTGTGACTGAAAAAGGTTAACTGTTGCTTTTATGTAATTGGTACTTAATAAATGTTCATTTTAACCAAACAGTTCTCAAGTGCCTTCTATATCTAGGTCACTGTGCTTACTGTGTTTTTTTTTTTTATGGAAGTATTTTAATTTGTTCTAGTATGCTTAACTGTAACATGTCTCTGTTCACAGATTCCATGCAAGCATGTTTTTTGCTATGACTGTGCTATTTTACACGAAAAAAAGGGAGATAAGATGTGTCCAGGGTAAGATCATCATTAAATTTTTAAATAATAAAGTTTGTGATATAATGATTTATAATCTAGGTTAAAGGTCAGGGTGTGCTATAGACCGGTGGCCGGATATCAAATATGTAGACATGGCTCATGTTTCTCTTTGAGCCTAGAGTTGGCCTTAGCCTTCTCCTTAAGATAGGGCTAATTAGCTATTATCAATCAATTCAAATTGGCCAAAATACGAGTATATTTGCCATCAAAAGTTAGCGTTATATAAACCCAAAGTAGTTATTTTCTTGTTTTAATGGGACGCTAGAGAGGTAGTATCACGTAGTGATCGAGAGCAAAGACTCTTGAATTAGAATTCCTGTATTCAAATCTCTATTCTCTTATTTATTAGCTGTGTGACATAGGTGATTTCTTCATCTGTAAAATAGAGCTAATAACAGTACTTACCTCCCTGGGTTATTATTAGAAGTAAGTGAGTTAATACATATATAGTACGTAGCATATAGCAAGTACTATGTAAGTATAAACTCTTATTTATTACCTTCAAATCTGATTATTATGTCTTGAGTGTATCTTGAACACCATCATGTTCTAAGATAGACTCAGACAAGTTATGACAATCTAGAGTGTTGGTTGATAGTGATCTATTTGGGGATGGTCTTGAAGGATCCAGAATAAACTATGAATTTTTATATCAATTTAGAACCCCTGATAGAAGGTTTGAGGAAAGCTTTGAGAGAAACTTCTTTGGAACAACTGTAGGCTTCCTAGATTCCTTATAACCTGTCAGAACCTGTCCCAAGGGTTGTAGTATTAGTTGATAGCAAAGCTATGGACAATGGTAAGGGATAATTTTCTTTTATGGTGTAGGAAGATTGGCATCACTGAGAGAGGATGGATGATTCATTGACGAACCAGTGCCAACTAATTCTCTTGGCATATTTTTAATAGCCCTTTAAAGTCACAGATTATAAAATTTATAGTGTGAGTTTAAAGAGTATTTCCTTCCTAGAATTATAATTCAGAAGAGTTATGAAATTAAAAGCGCATATTCACTGTTGGCCTTATTTTCTGTAATGCCTGGTTTTCCAACACGGTGTACATCCACTATATAGTAAATTTGATTGCCTCATTGGGATAAGGGGTTTTGGATGTTGTACAACACCATGTAGAGGACATCAAAAGGTTTTCTCTTTTATGTAAGTGTTCTAATGTTAATATTTAAAAGGGAATTTAGTTTTCAGGCTGTTCAGTGTAACTCCAGTAAGCATCTCACTGGTTGGCCCTTAGGTATATTAGAGCATAAGCCTATTTGGATTAACAGACCCAGGTTAGAAAGTGAAGAAATGGCAATCCAAATTAATGTAAATACTATATACTAATGATTAAGCATCACCCAAAAGAAGTGCCTCACATCCCGTTACTGTGGAGATATTTCAGAGCTTACAGCAAGTTAGAAGCAAAAAATAAGAAGTGTGCCAAATGGCCACTAAAGGGATGCCTCCTAGTATCAAGAAGGAGTACCAGCCTTCAGTGAGGAAGGAAAAACAGACACCACTCAAAATCAAGAATATAGAGCCATGTAATATAGTGTCATATGACCTAACACACATATTCAATGATAACAGCTTATACATGTATAGTGCTTAACTAGTCATTAAGTCCTGTCATTTTCACTGTTTTGTTGATGTTACAGATACTCTTTTAAGTAGGGCGAAGTAGATACAAAAACATTGTGAGTTAGGTTAGATCTTTGAACCCCATTTTACACCCATTTTACAAATAAAGAAACAAAGTTTAAATGACTTCACCGAGATCTCAGAGCCAATAGTAGATCCCAGTTCCAATTCCTAGTTCAGTCCTCTTTCCGTTATTTCAAGAAGACTCTAAAGGCAAGAGTGGATTAAAAATAGTGAGTGAAGAATAGTTACAATTTGACCCTGACTCATTAAGAAAATATTGAGTTAAATTTAGTGGTTATAATTTAGAGAAGCAGGAGTGTGTAATACTTTGTAGTAGTAAATTTGTCTGACAGTTCAGAAAGACCCCTTGAAGGGACTCTTGGTGTTCAGGGTTTGAATTTAATTTGTTTATGTTGTTTAATGTTAAGAACCTTGATGATTAGGATGATCCTATTTATTTTTGTAGTTCTTACAGTTCTTCCACTTGGTGTCTTCCACTTAGTATTATTTGCGCAGAAAATAATACTCAATAAATACGGTACAAGTTTGAATTCCATGATTGCGACAGATCCTTTGGTTTGCCCTTCCTGGATTTTTCTTTGCAACTGGATGCAAAGCATAGAATTGTTTGAGAAAATCAGATAAATTCTAGGTCTTGGGAAGAAGAGATCTTTTCTTAAAACATACGCTGTTTGATAAACTTTGAATTTTTTTCTTAAGCGTTCTGATGTTGAAAGAAATGCTGTTGCTTAATAGGGAACAGACCACAAAGTGGAAAAGATTAAAGGTTCACTTGCAGTAACTATATCTTTTAATTGTGAACTTCTGTAGTATTTTCCATAACAAAATTTAAAACTAGTCATATCTTTGAAATTAAGTGCATTATTTTTATAGTCTGTTTTTAGTAAATCAAACTTTTTTCCCCTTCTAATTTAGCTGTAGTGATCCTGTGCAGCGAATTGAGCAGTGTACACGAGGTTCTCTCTTCATGTGTAGCATTGTTCAAGGGTGCAAGAGAACCTACTTGTCCCAGAGAGACTTACAGGCTCATATCAACCACCGCCATATGAGAGCTGGAAAACCTGTTACCCGTGCTTCACTTGAAAATGTTCATCCTCCTATTGCCCCACCACCAGCTGAAATCCCTGATCGTTTTATAATGCCGCCAGACAAGCACCATATGAGCCATATTCCGCCAAAGCAGCACATCATGATGCCACCACCTCCTTTGCAGCATGTGCCCCACGAGCACTATAATCAGCCACATGAGGATATTCGTGCTCCTCCAGCAGAATTGTCCATGGCTCCACCTCCACCTCGCTCGGTCAGTCAGGAAACCTTTCGTATTTCAACAAGAAAACACAGCAATTTAATAACTGTCCCTATTCAGGATGACTCAAATTCAGGTGCTAGAGAACCACCACCTCCTGCCCCAGCACCTGCTCACCATCATCCTGAATATCAGGGTCAACCAGTGGTCTCGCACCCTCATCATATTATGCCTCCACAGCAACATTACGCACCACCCCCACCTCCTCCACCACCAATAAGCCATCCAATGCCACATCCTCCCCAGGCCGCAGGTACTCCTCACCTGGTGTATAGCCAAGCTCCACCTCCACCAATGACCTCTGCTCCACCACCAATCACCCCTCCCCCTGGACATATTATGGCCCAGATGCCACCTTATATGAATCATCCTCCTCCAGGACCTCCCCCCCCTCAACATGGTGGTCCACCTGTAACTGCACCCCCTCCTCACCATTATAATCCTAACTCTTTACCCCAGTTCACTGAAGATCAAGGAACTCTGAGCCCTCCATTTACACAGCCAGGGGGAATGAGTCCTGGTATATGGCCTGCACCGAGAGGGCCGCCTCCTCCTCCACGAATGCAGGGTCCGCCTTCTCAAACCCCACTTCCTGGACCACATCATCCAGATCAGACAAGATATAGACCGTATTACCAATGATAATAGTATTTTGAACTGAAGATATGATGAGGAAACAAACTTATGTATAGTCAATCTTTTAATTAAGCTTTGACTGTTTGGGGAAGGGAAAGCACCTCTTACTGAGGTGGCTGTAAAACACTTAGGGTCTTGTCTCTTAAAATGGTTTTAAATCTTGACCTTAGGAGTGATTTCAAGTACTATACTGTAGTGCAGATAAGTGGCTCAGTTGAGCACAACTATATTTTAACAAACTTTCTTCCCCTAGTGTGGTAAATTGACCCAGAGGTGACCATTTGTAAAAAATTTGAAAGAAGTTTTTCGTCGTTCCACTTTCAAAAGTATTGCTTTTGTTAAACCCAATGTTTAGTTTTTCTTGTGATACATTTGTTAACCTGTGTAAAAGGATTAAATTTCAATATGGTTGTAAAAATGCTATTTTTATGTGAATTTAAGTGCAGCCACATAGTGTTTTTTAAACCATATGTTTTACCACTAATTTCCCAAAGTTATAATAAAATCCTAAAAGTAAAAATCTACTAGAATTTACTGCAAGGCACACTGTTAAATGGTAGAAAATGATTTCACATGTTAGGCACTGAAATTTTGAGGTATATTAGGTGTATAATGCACTTGACTTGGATGCCTTTTCATTTGTAGGCAGCCTCAGGAACACCAAAATACATTGGAATTCCAGTACTAAGAAATATTTATGTTTGTAATACTGAAAGGCAGTGTTCGTTACTTGGAAAGTTACGGCCAAAGTAATCAACTCTGTAGGCTCCAAGCTGTTGGGGA
This sequence comes from Pseudorca crassidens, assembly GCF_039906515.1. Classification (NCBI taxonomy): domain Eukaryota; kingdom Metazoa; phylum Chordata; class Mammalia; order Artiodactyla; family Delphinidae; genus Pseudorca; species Pseudorca crassidens. Next base: position 17,553,002 of record NC_090303.1, on the reverse strand, counting down.
TGCTGGCACCCATTAATGCTTTTTAACTGAATGGTTGGAATCATGTGATGCACCACAGATTAATCTTAAGTAACGTTATTTTATAGAACTGTTTAAATGGTGTGCTTTAGATGAAGTGTATTCCTCTCTACTCATTGTCTTAAACTAAATATTTAGGGCTGAATAGGCTTTATGTAATTCCTCATTTCTTGGTAGAATTTGATCCCGTGCTTAAGTGGGTTCTTGTTTATTGGGTTTTAAACTATAATTTGAATGCCATGGAGAAATTTGAATAATGTATTAATGAAGGACATTCTTGTAATCACATACTTGTGTTGCTCAGGTTTCATTACTGTGTGATAAGGTTTTTCCTCTAACTTGACATTTAAAAACTATTAATGATTTCCTGTTTCTTTTACTGGTTAAGCATCTAAAACGTGGAACGTTTTAGCTTGGAGTCAACAGTGAAGACTACCAGATGATTTTGTATTGGAGAAAAGAAAAGTAATCTAAATTGTGAATTTCAGTGCTTTATAAGGTGTCTTTGGAGTCAGCTTTTGCATTATAGGGGCTTCTTACAGTCCAGCTGAGATGACCACTTACAGTTTATACAGAACTCATATGTATAAATCAACACTCTTAGGATATTACTATATATCCTTTGAATAAACCCCTGTGAAGTACTTCCTCCCCCCAAAATGGTGCATAACATATAAACATGAAATGTGTAGTATGCAGATGCCATTTATTAAATAGTTAGTAGTGTATAAATTTAGAACATTTCTTTTTGACAAAGGGTGAACTGATTGCTAATTTACCATTTAATTCTGTCAGGAACAGGCAAAACAACTTCTCATCTTGGATAATCAGATGCAAAGTTATCTATGAACTTAGAGCTGAAGTTAGAAATAATTACAAATGGCCCTTTCAACCGTGACCAGCTGAAAATAACCAATACAATTTTTTTAAGTGAAAGTACGTGATTTTTCACACCTAGCAATTTGAGAGTCCAGTTGTTAATGCAATATTTCTAGAGAGAAATTGTTATCAGAAGCATGGGAGTGAAATAGTATGAAATGGTGGTGAGTGCATCTATCATATTACTGTAGGTACTTGGACTGTGCAAACTTGATTCCTTTTCATGGCCCTATTTAGGAGCTGTTAAAATACTCTTGTTGAAAATCCAGTACCATTTTTTGGTTTCATGTAATAGGAAATAGCCGAATTCACTTTAAAGCTTCTCAACTATTTATGAAGAGCTCACCTGTTTTAATGAAATTCACTAGAATTGAATGTGGCATGAAACCACTTAGCCTATGTATTGGACAAAAAAAATTAATATCATGATAAAATTCCACATGTTAAGAGAATTCTTGTAGGCTTTTAAAAAATGATTTCTTTTTGGTTAGGTTTAAGAAATATGTGTTATGCAGGAAGGCAGATCAGATGAAATGTGTTGTAACAGACAATTTTTTAAAATGGTGTCAGACTTGAATTCATCCAGTTATTGTTTGAATGAGGGTGGGTGGGTAGAAGGATAACAAAATTACTGTTAGTGTTTCTTTCCTTAAGGAAAAAGATGTGAATCCCAGCCTTATTTCAGGGAAGCCTTTGAAGCTATGATGGACATAAGTCTAAATTAAATGTATGTATATTTCATTATATTGCTCTTAAGACTACTGAGGTGGCAGTTTAATTCTTAAAAACAATAAAATGAAAGCATAAATACTATTTTGCCTAGATGAATTTTTACCTAATGATGACACATTTGGGAGATTGCAGAATTTTTCTTGTTCATACAGCTTTTACAGTTAAAATAGATTCACCTTTTTGGAGATTAAAACCAGCAAGTTGAACGTTAACATTTCTGAAGTGGTATGATTGTTCAGAGTATTCTATAGTATTTGGGGGAAATATCAGTTGCAAAGACTAAGAAACTACTTAATATCCATCTTGCCCTGTAAAAACCACTTGCTCAAGTTATCGTATAAATACTACCACTGAAATATAAATGCAAAAGATAATTTGACCATATTTTTAAACTCAAAATAGGTAACTTTACTGTATGAAGTATACAGAGCTGCTTTATGCTTTGTTCTTACTAACATACTGGAAGAGTATCTTTCATACATCTTTCTGGAAAAACTATAGACATATCATAAAATTCTTGAAAAAGCGTTACAAGTACGTGGAAAAATCTCACAAGTACCTGAAACAAAAATAAACTTTTCTGACTATTAGATCAGCCATCAAATTGGTATATTGATGTTAATTGAGGTTTGACATAATCATACTATATTCCGGCTGAAGTGGCTTTATTTTTCTTCACTGGTTTTTGTAACTGTAATCTGTTCAATTGTGGCCTAGACCAAGCCGACTTTTCTTATTACAATATATGCACAATCTAATAAAGCAATATTGGATATACTAGGTTTAAAGGGGAAAGAGAGGTAAGCCAGTTAAAATACTTGGTAATGATACTAATAAAAACATTTGAATTTTCAAACATGTTTTGATTCATGCCCCTACAGTTTTCCATCTTTGAGGGGAAAAGTATTAAGGCAGAATTTTTAAAGCAGCATTTTAGTATCAAACTTTAATTTTCTCATCTCCCTTAGAATTTGAATTTTTAGGCATTACAGAATCACAGGATTTAAATGAACAATGGTGGGTCATGGGTTTAGCTCTAACACTTGAGTGGAACCATGTCTTTTTAAAAATCTGCCATTTTGAAATGTTAATCTGTGTCCTGAGAATGTCTCATTGCTATTCCAAGTAGTTGTTAGCACCAACTTTCATATTGTATTTAAGCCCATTTCCTATTAATCTACCTTTAAAATTGTTCTCCCTTTGTCTTCCTTCAGATTGAAAAATCTTGCTCCCTTTATTTTTCTTCCTATGTGTTACTTTGAAAATCTTTAATTTTTTTGTTTTAAAATTTGCACTCATTTCCATTATACAAGCAATAAGTCTTTTGGGAGAAATATGTCATATTACAAATAAAGATCCCCTTGACCACTACCACAATTAACATTTCTCTTCCAGAGATAACTCATGTTATAACTTTGGTGTATGAATTGTTTTAGTTGCAGAGCTGACAACTAAGTAATAGGCTCCATCCTCCGGTTAAGCACCCTAATCCACGGTAAATGTAGTATTTCATGGCCTAAACTCAAATAGGTACTGAGCACCTACCATGTGAAATATAAATTCATTTATATGCTAGATGCCATTTTTAAAAAATTTTTATTTTATATTGGAGTATTGTTGATTAACAATGTTGTGTTAGTTTCGGGTGTACAGCAAAGTGATTCAGTTATACGTATATCTATTCATTTTCAAATTCTTTTCCCATTTAGGTTATTACAGAATGTTGAGCGGAGTTCCCTGTGCTATACAGTAGGTCCTTGTTGGTTATCTATTTTAAATATAGCAGTGTGTACGTGTCAGTCCCAAACTCCCCATCTGTCCTTCCCCCCACCCTTCCTCCCTGGTAACCAAAAGTTCGTTCTCTAAGTCTGAGTCTGTTTCTGGTTTGTAAATAAGTTCATTTGTATTAATTTTTTTTTAGATTCTGCATATAAGCAATATCATATGATATTTGGCTTATTGGCTAGACACCATTCTAATCACTTTGGATGCACAAGTCTTTAGAGACAGATGACCATAAATTTCGTTAAATTATGTAACATGTTAGAAGTGTGATAAAATCCTAGAGAATAAAGGGAAAGTAAGGATAATGGGGGTGTTGGTAGGTTTGCAGTTTTAAATAGAGCAGTCTGGGTAGAATTCATTGAAAACATGACATTTGAGCAAAGATTTGAAGTAGGTGACAGTTAGCCACGTATATTATGTGGGGAAGAACTTTCCAAGCAGAGGACACAGTCTGTAAAGGCCTTAAAGAGGGGGTTGCACCTGGCATATTTGAGAAATAGCAAGGAGATTGGAATGGAATGAGTGAGTAGTAGGAGGTCAGAGAGGTAATGACAGTGGGAATGGGGAGATCACAGGCTTCCTAGGCCATTGTAAAGATTTTGACCTTACTCTGATGTGGAAAACCGTGGTGGGGTTCTGAGCAAAGGAGTGGAATGATCTGCTTCTTTTAAAAGGATTATTCTGGCTGTGTGTTGAGAACAGAAGAGGGAAGCAAAGATTGGAAGGCCAGTCAGAAGGCTGTTTTAATCATTTTCACAAGAGATGATGGTGGTGACATAAGTATCAAGAAGTGGGTGAGGGACTTTCCTGGTGGTCCAGTGGGTAAGACTTCACGCTCCCAATGCAGGGGGCCCAGGTTCGATCCCCAGTCGGGGAACTAGAACGCACATGCATGCCGCAACTAAGAGTTCACGTGCCACAACTAGGAGTCCGCATGCTGCAATTAAAGCCCACACGCTGCGACCAAGTAGCCTGCCTGCTGCAGTGAAGATCTTGGATGCCACAACTAAAACCCAGTGTGGCATGCATAAATAAATAAATAATAAATATTTAAAAAAAGAAGTGGGTGACTTGTGGAAGGATGGAGATAGATATATATATATATATAAATAAATAAAATAAAAATTTATGTATGTAAATTAAGCACGTATATATGATGGACATGGGTATATAATTATGAACCAACTAGATATGATCCCTGCTAATTAGGAGCTTACATTTCTAACTTACCCAGGAATTGTTCTTGATAGTAACCCCTGAATTTTCCTCAAAAGATTTTATTATGTTCTTTTTCAAAGTATAGCGGCCAGGGTGGGGAAAAACAGTAAAAAATGTTTTACAAAAGTATACAGATATACAACCATAATGAGAGAAATAATTTATTTGATTCTGGAATTAATAATATATTTCCTAATAGCTTTTCTGGGTATACTTAATTGTGCAGTGCTAAATAAGTGACTTTGGAACAAATCTGCAGAATGCACCTATACTGTTCCTGAGTTTAGTCCTGCCTTGTGCTAGATCAGTTTTTAGATAGGTTTTTATTTCTTTTTTTTTAGGTTTTTATTTCTTTGAAGAGGTAGTATTTCCTAATGATTAAGAGCCTGGGCTCTGGAGTCAGACCATCTAGACTGAATTCTGGTTCTATACCTATAGAACTAGCAAGCGTATATAACTTAGACTAATTACTTATGCTCTTTGAGCCTTGATTTATTTTGCTTTTCTAAAAAATGAGGATAAACATAGTACCTATCTTAGGGGGGCTATTTTGAGAGTTAAGTGAGTTGATACTAGACATATTTAAAAGGTAGAGTCAATAGAATTTCCTAACAAAATTTTCAGCCTGAGCAGCTGGAAGGCTGGAGTTGGCATTAACTGAGGTGGAAAGGTGCTAGTAGAACAGATAAGGGGGAGAGGATCAGTAGATCAGTTTTAACATGTAAGTTGTCCAAATGAAGATGGCAGACAAATATGAAATATTCCTCTCTCTGCTCTTGTTTATGCAGTGTATGGTCCAGCTTGCATTTAAGACATTTCATTTACATTTCTAACTGGTAAGTTACTGTGTTTAAACAAGAATATGTATCAAATGCATAAATTAGCATTAGAAAGTGATTTTGAAGATAAACTGCTCAACATGTATGTATGAGCTCCAACCTTTCTTAATTTCAGTAATATATGTTTCTTCACAAGTGGTTCTGTCTCCCAGTTCATCACTGGATATCCTCTCCCCTTCAGTTTGCTCTGATTTGTGTAAGTTTTATTTTTTTGTAAGTTTTATTTATTTTTTTTTATAAATTTATTTATTTTTGGCTGCGTTGGATCTTCGTTGCTGCGTGCGGGCTTTCTCCTTTTGCGGTGAGCGGGGGCCACTCTTCGTTGCAGTGCGCGGGCTTCTCACTGCGGTGGCTCCTCTTGTTGCGGAGCATGGGCTCTGGGCGCGCTGGCTTCAGTAGTTGTGGCAGACGGGCTCAGTAGTTGTGGCCCACGGGCTCTAGAGCACAGCCTCTGTAGTTGTGGCGCACAGGCTTAGTTGATCCGTGGCATGTGGGATCTTCCTGGACCAGGGATCGAACCCATGTCCCCTGCATTGGCAGACGGATTCTTTACCACTGCACCACCAGGGAAGTCCCATAAGTTTTATTTTTATCTTCCAACGCAATCTCTTAACCTCTTCCTAAATCAGGGCTCAGAGTCTTTGCCCTGGTCAGTTTCCAATATTTGCTCTGAGGCAGGCAAATAGAGGCCCAGCCCCATGCGTACCCCTTACCCAAAGCATATCCACCTTAGAGGCCTCAGAGAAAAAACATTTAAGGATGAGGATAAGTGAACCTCACTCAAGATGTTAAGGTTGAATGGATTGTGATGGGGGCACGGTAATTGGAGTGCTTTTTCCTGCTCTATGACATATTGGTTGGCAAGAAGAGGGTAGAGGGCACCTTTGCTTGTGAAGATGCAGACATCAGTGACAATTCTGTGCAAGGCTTTTGCCCCACCCCCAAGCCAAATGACCAATTAAATAGGCTCATGCTTTCAATTTCTACTGGAGCTCTTAACCTGAGATTCATAGGGCATCATATACAAAGGTATATGTGTATATGTATTTTTTCCCGAAGTCCGTAGGGTACATGAGGCTCTCTAAGGTGTCCATGACTCAAAAAGTTTAAGACACGTTGCTATAAAGAGTGCTGACATTCTAGTTTTTAATTAAGAGTAGCTATGCAAATAAGCCTTTGTTTTATTTTTCTGTAATTGGTTTTAAGTCCAGTAGACAAGCCCTCTCAGTAAAGACATTAACAAAGGTTAGAAGGGTACTTTGACAATAAACATTCAGAGGTGAGATCTAAAACAATTGGGGCAACTTTTCCCATTGACAAAGTGGTTTGATGTTGAACAGAGGCCACTGAATCTTTTTCTGTTGGTGATGATGTTTAATTTCTATTACATAAAATAAATACAAATTTGTACCAAGAACAGTTCCAGCAAAAAAGAGAAACATGCTGAATCTCATTCTCCAGTTGAATTGAGCTCTAGAGCTGTTACCCTGTGAGTTACAAATAATGACCAGCAGTGAAGAAAGAGTCAAAAACTAGTTATAGTTACAGATAGGGCATTAGAAGGATTGTATCTAAATCTGGATAGGCGGTTGAGTGCTTTAAAAAGCTATAGTAATCATAAAATCTGGGCAAAGAAGTCTCATTGCAGGGGGTTTAGAAGATTCTCATGTAGCAGGTTTCCAGTCAGATCACTATAAAGAGGACCCACAGCAAGCATGTTTCAGAAAACTAACAAATTTAACAAAGCAAGACACACCCACTGTACAATTGATTTTTTAAAATGGATATATATTAGTATGAACTATACAAATTACAAGATTCAAAGCAGTGGTGCAAATGCACTGCAAAATATGCGCAAAGGTAGTGACTTGGATGGAAATCTGTCAGTGCTATAAAAATACATACAAACAATAATTTTCCTTTGATAAATCTACAAGGTATAAAATTAAGAGTATTTACATAATTGCCTACTAGATATGTGAAAAATATACCATGCTAGAACAATCTCGTTCCAAAGTTTGAAACATAATTTCTGTCAAACAAAAATATTCTTCATACAATGTATGAACTTATCAATAACTTTCTGGGTATAAAGTTGTTCTTTATGTGACAGTCAGATGAGGATCCCTCTGAATTATATTTTGATTAGAATTTTGTTTCACTGGGTACCTGGAAGAAGACAGAAAGTTCTTGCTTTAAAAGACTTGTTAAGTTCTATCCCTCTTAATAATCATATCTTGTATTTAAGAAGAGTAAATGTGGTCAATCTGATTAAAATTGGGAGCTAGAACTTACCAGAGTCACCAACAAGTTTTTTGTCTTCAATTTTAATGATCAAATAATACCTTCCACGACTACTTGGTTAACGTAGAACCATGTGATACCATGTTGTAATAGAAGTGTATTTTTCAAAGGCCTAATTTAACTTAACCAAAATAAGAATATAATGTGTTGTAGTAACATATTTCTTCACATTTGTTACAGGGGCCATACAAACTCAAAGGTGCCAAGTGTGCTGGTCAGGGACACTCAGCTTTTACATGAATTACCACTGGTGGCCTAACCACGACTGCTGATTTATCTTCCTCTAAGTAATGCAAAGAGCTTGTGTTAAATATTTCTTTTTTTTAAATATAGGGAAACAGGTACAGGATGGTATTGACTACATTCTGTTTGACAGTTGGTTCTAAAGCTATGATTGGACATCAGATTTAAATTCTGTTCCTATACTTGATCCTTTAAAACTTGGTGACAATTCTGAATCCAACAACTGGGCAGAGGGTTTCTGGTAAGGCTCTCTTTGTGGGGGCCTCGGGCAAGGTGCTAGATGTGGGGTTTTCTGGAAAACAGCCCTGGGAAACAGAATCATGGCTCTCCTCTCCCCTACCAGGTCTAATTTTCTGGAATGGCTTTTTCATCTAACCTTTTTCTGTTTGATAAAACTCTTAATAATCATCCAGGCTTATCTTATGCTATACATTGCTTCATTTCTAATTTAAATTCTTTTTTGCTATTCTTCTTAGACCTTTCTTCAAATAAGAGAAATACCACCAGCCACTTCCCGTACTTGAAGACAATCATTAGATTCTTTCCCAGGACCCTCACATCCATTAGTTTTTCACCAAAGGAAACAGCCAGTATAACATAGTGTGCAGAACATAGATCTTGACATCAGACACATCTTGCTTCAAATCCTGTTGTCAGTTTAGTGTGTGACCTTAAGCAAATTAGTTAAGCTCTCTGAGCCCTTCTAATTTCCTCATTTGTGAAATGAAGATATCTTCTTTGCATATTGTTGTAAAGATTGAGATCATGAATGTAATGCACCTACCATATACTTGCCTTACAGCAGATACCCATTTTGATTTGTAGTTCTGCTTTTCCCAAACTAGAGACAGTCCCTTATAGGAGTGAATATTCTAGAAATGAATATTCTAGAATGAAATGGCACTATCCAGTTAAATGATGATTTGCAACTCTTTCAAGTAAGGAAGTAAAGGAACCTAACTTTCAGTGCTGGGCTAGGCACTGTCTAGGGGCTTCCCATGCATCTGGGGGTCAGGAGGTGTACATTAGCTTCTCAGCTCCATCACAGATTCATCTATAGATGGAAACAGTAATTCCTTCCCTGCCTCATGGATTGACAAGACCAGAATAAGATCTTTGTTGTAAGTACTTTGAAAACAAAACGTTCTCTCTCTCTATGCTCAATATTGTGCTAAGAGATCGAGTATCACTATTTTCCATCCTTTTTTTGTACTGGTCTGAGCTTATTTCCCCCCAGAGTCCCTATGAGACTGACGTTGCTTCAGTTTTCTTTCTTTCTTTTCTTTTTTTTTTTTTTGTTATTGCTTCAGTTTTGTAGGGATGAGGCACAGAGGCTCAAACAGGTGCTGGACTTTCTGCAGTGTGCTGGAAGAGGCCTCACTATTTTTAAAAGTGTTTTGTCCTAATGTCTAGATACAGGTAAACCTGCTGAGGAATCTTACCTGACATTCCCGATTACGTAATGCTCCATTTGTGTTTATGGTGAAATCAAATTTTCCTTCTTTTTCCTGAAAACCAGGATGGAAATATGGATTAGGAATATATTTTTTTAATGTTGAAAAATAAAGGGAAATTTAAGAAGCACAGATGGTTGGTTATACAAATGTGAAAGTCGCCAAAAAGCTGTTACCTGACTGGGATTAAACTTCGAAGTACTGTAATCTTTCTTCATCAAAATATGCAAAACAGCATCATGGATTGTTAAGAAGAATATTGAGTCCTTGACTTCATCATCAAAAAATTCACACCGTGCCAGCTTCTCAATGAAGTCATCTGAAGAGAAGAAAGAAAGAATAACAGGAAGAAGTAATTGTTTGGCTATGGGTTTCTCCTTGAGGTTGGGGATTTGAATTTACATTTGCAAATGTGCATTTCACTGATGTTTGGTTAAGTGTTTGGGGGTTGCAATGGTACGATACCAGTGTACCATTAGTACAATGTCTTCTGGAACTAAAGGACACCTTTCTAAGAAAATTACACATGTAATGTGTTCATGTAAAAACAAAGAAGGAAAAGGTTCAAATGAGAAAAACTTCTGGCAGGAGACTTGTGAGTTAATCTCCCTCGTTAATGACTGGAGCATCAAATGTAGCTTATTACTAAAAGCTGAGATTCTGCCAAAATAGAACGTATACTCATGGACCAGTGCCATGGTTCTGGATTTACTAGTTACTGCTTTAGTCCATTTTCCCAAAGGTGCTGGGTACTATCAGAAAACATCTTCCTTGGCACCGTACATTACCTCTCCAGTCATCTTTGAGGAATTCTATTCTTGTAGGCACTAACCAGCATTGTTTGCACAGATAACCAAATATTACATCATGTCTACTATATGCAAAGCTCTGGCTGGGTAATATGAAGGATCAAAACCTAAGTTAGACATGAATCTTGTCCTGGAGTGAAGGTAGAGCTCTTATATACTATCTTAATGAAAGGGAAATTGTTGTAGACTCATAAAGGCAGGAAGCAATCTGATTTTTTTCTTTAATGTTTTTTTGGGGTCTTAAATAATGCCTAGCAGAAGGTAGGTCCTCAGATTTTTGAAGAATGAATAAGGCACAGATCATGTGCTATGGAAATTCAGAGAAAGAAGGGTAAAGGTTGTTTCCTCTTGGCAGGATTCTGGGAAAACTTGATGAAGCAGTTACCGTTTAAAAGAATGCCTAGGATCTGGAGAAAGAAGGATGAAGAGAAGGTATGAAAGGGTGGAGATGGGAAAGTCTGTTCACAGGCAAACTTTCAATATCGACAAGACCTAGCAGTGTCTGAGGGAGAGGGAGAGAGGAGGGCATTGTGGTTGCCAGAACCCAGGATGCAGGTGGGTGGTGGTGTGCAGTGAGAGGGAAGGTGATGATCTTAGTTGAGGACCAAGAGGGATGCCAGGCAGCAGAGGCAGCAGGAAAGGACAATCTTAAAAAACCTGGGATGATGGAGAAAGAATAAAATTGTTTAAGAGATTAAAGGGTTACTGAGATTAAGAGAATATTTTTAATTATAAGGAAGCCTTGAAACTAGAGTATATCTGTAGATTTTATGGATAGGAGCCAGTAGAGAGCAAAAAATTAAAGATGCCAATTTCACGCCTCCCTCAATTTCACTTGTCCTCCCTCTCCCTAAAAAGTTTTCCCCCAAGATACTGTCAAGGTTGACTCCCTCACTTCATTCCAGTTGCTGCTCAAATGTTGCATTACTGGACATCCTTGATCACCTGTCTAATATAGCATTACCCCTGTGGCTCTATGTCTCTTAACCCTGCTCTTTTCTTCACAGTGCTTAGCATTACCTGAAATATCTTTTTATTTGTTTATTATCGGGCTTTCCCACTAGACTATAAGTTTCATGAGAAAGATTAATGGGATGAGTCAGAAAATGGGATGGGAGAATATTCTAGGCATGGACAAGGACACTGATTAGTTCTTGCAGAGGACTTAGATGAGAACTGATAAGGGTCTGGATTAAGGCTGTAGAAATGGAGAGGAAGAGTGACTCACTAGGGAATATTTATGGTGACTCACTGAATATAGAGGGATGGGGAGGAGAAATTAAAGACGGCTCCAAGGTTTCTACTTTGGGCAACTGGGTGGGTATGTGGTGATGCAGTGATCAAGATAGAAAAGGAGAAGGAGTAGTTTTGGGAGGGAAGGTAATATATTTAGTTTTGAATACATGTATCTTAGGTACTTGGAGGACATCCAGATGGTTGAATACAGGGTCTGCAGCTCAGAAGAAAGGTCTGGGCTGAAGGTGTAGTTAGCGGATTCATTAACCTGTAGACATACTTGCAGTCATAAGCATGCTAAGAGATTGGCTTAGAAAGAGTTGATAGAATTAGAACCATAGGGTTTAGGTTTGAACCTTGGGGAAGACCGACTGCGGTGTGGAGAGGAAACAATGTCAGACACTGTGGAGCTCTGAGAGTGGTGGGAAAGGACTCAGAAGAATGGTCTTGCAGAAGTCAGGGAGACAGAGGCTAAAGAAAGGTACCTCAATGCTAAAGTAAGCTCCAAGAGAATGAGGCTGGGCTGGGGGTGGTTGATCTTGACAACCTGGACATCATTGATGACCTTGGCAAGGGCAACCTCATCAGTGAGGTGAAGCAGAAACCAGGTAATTATGGGCCGATGAATCGAGGGAGGTGAGGAAAAGAGAAAACAAGCCTACTTTTCTAGGAAGTTTAGGGTAAACAGTGGTTACATATTCACTCCTTTGCTGCCTGTTAAACTAGGATTCAAATTGTAAAGTTAATTACATATTGACACAACTCAAATATAAATATGCTGTTCCCTAGAGATTTCTGTTGGAAATCTACAAATTAGATTTCCTTCTTGGTGATCATAAAAAGTGCCTGTTCTTTGGAGAAGCTGTCTAGATTGAGAGTTAGCAGTAAAGAAATTGTCAGAATATAAAAACAAAACAACTTACCATCAGTTCCAACAATATACACATCTACCTGAATCCTGATAAATTCTTGCAAGATCTGTTAAAAAGAAAGTAGATCTTCCTTAGGGAACAGTTTCACTTGTCAGAATCATAAAGAAAACTATCATAATTATGTCTTAGGGTGATATGTTGCTTTCAGAGCCTTTTACATTTTGAAAAGAGACAATAGTATAGAGATACTAAAGTTAATAACAAGGCTCTATCACAGAAAGAAAGAAATCCAAAGGAAAGAACTCTAAGGAAGGATGATGGGAAAATGTTCTGCCTTGACTCACAAGATGAACTCTGATTTAATTTTAAAATTTTCTTCTATGGGATGATCTTGACTTAGTTTATAAAAGTATATAAAAGTTTAAAAACCCCATGACCCGTACACATTGTTCTTTTTATTCCTGTCCACAGTGCCTGGAGATATCTAGCACCAATGAATCTTTATCCGTTTTCCTGGTCTTTAGGCTAAGAACAAAGGCCAGTAGAGATATGAGAAAGGTCATATGAGGTTAAGAAAAGTATCTTGTACTGTTGATCAGTTTAGCGATCATAAATATCACTATTATCATCAGTAAACACTTTTAGAGCCTCTACTGGGCTGAAGTAAGAATTAGGACCTTAAGGAAACCAAGGAAACCTAAGGCAGAGTCCCCATCCTTTGTGCTATACTGCCAAGATCAAAACATAAACTTTTTGTGTATTTTCTCCTCCAAAGCTAAAATAGACAGAAGCAAAGAAAAAGAAAAGGCAAGCAGTCTCAAAAGTTATGTGATGTTTAGATTTTTTTTTAAAGATAGTTTGAAGGAAATAAAATTGATCCTATTTTTGAATTTTATATCCAGTTCACCTATACTTAATAGATCTTAGGTCAGTTTTTATGTAGGCAGATTTCTATAAAAAAATAAGCAAAAGAGGGGAACTTGGAATTCTTAAATTCTCTTGATATCTGTTTCTGCATTTCTGTTAGAAACTCATTATTTTAGAAATGCTGACGAAACTGTGCAAAGAAAACAGCCTGCAACCTGACTGTTACAAGTTCCGTTTTAAAATCACATGTGACATTTATTCTTTTGCATATCTACTTAAAAAAAACCCACACATTATTATATAGTCAAGTGAAATCTCACTGGCTTATGAAAGATGAGGATAAAAACAAAAGGCCACTTTTTTGTTCCACTTTTTCCCAAGACCTCCTCTATTTCAGGACAATTTAGATACAACACCCGCAAGGATTTGAAGGCACTGCAGAATTGGAATTTAATAGGATTATGAGCATTGTTGTCTATAAGCATACATTAGAAATTATATGCAGTCTCATGGGAAATGCACTTTGAAAGAGTTCTCTGAACATGCCCCACCTGCACTCCCTCCATGAAATATTCTAAGATTAAAATTTACTTCTACTTAAGCATGTGTTATCTAAAGGAGCATCCTTCCACAAATACACCTTTTTTACCTTTAGTGACTGATTAGCTGTTTCCATTCAGAAAAGAGAAATTACCATTTTGAGACCCCTCATTGATGAAATGTCAAGAAATGACACTGCTGAAAAGTCAAGAATGAGGCTGTGGAGGTTGACTTTAGGGACTGTGATGTTGAAAGGAAGATCAGCGTTCCAGTCTATCTGGAAGGGCAGGTCTGTTGTATTGATGGGCTGATCCAGTTCTTCTATATTATCATTGTCCAGCTCTTCGTCAGAATCTTTAAAGCCATCAACAGTACATATATATCCTTTCTGCAAGAGAGGATACTAATATGCATAAGAACTGTGACCGAGAAAAACACTGTAGGCAAAGATGTCACAAAAAAAGAAACCTACAGGCCAATATCGCTGATGAACATAGATGCAAAAATCCTCAACAAAATACTAGCAGACAGGATCCGACAGCACATTAAAAAGATCATACACCGTGATCAAGTGGGGTTTATCCCAGGAATGCAAGGATATTAACAAATATTACAAATTGAAGGAGAAAAACCATATGATCATCTCAATAGATGCAGAAAAAGCTTTCGACAAAATTCAACACCGATTTATAATAAAAAACCCTCCAGAAAGTAGGCATAGAGGGAACTTACCTCAACATAATAAAGGCCATATATGACAAACCCACAGCCAACGTCATTCTGAATGGTGAAAAACTGAAACCATTTCCACTAAGATCAGGAACAAGACAAGGTTACCCACTCTCACCATGCTTATTCAGCATAGTTTTGGAAGTTTTAGCCAGAGCAATCAGAGAAGAAAAAGAGATAAAAGGAATCCAAATTGGAAAAGAAGAAGTAAAACTGTCATTGTTTGCAGATGACATGATACTATACATAGAGAATCCTAAAGATGCTACCAGAAAACTACTAGAGCTAATCAATGAATTTGATGAAGTAGCAGGATACAAAATTAATGCCCAGAAATCTCTTGCATTCCTATACACTAATGATGAAAAATCTGAAAGAGAAATTAAGGAAACACTCCCATTTACCACTGCAACAAAAAGAATAAAATACCTAGGAATAAACCTACCTAAGGAGACAAAAGACCTGTATGCAGAAAACTATAAGATACTGATGAAAGAAATTAAAGATGACAAAAACAGATGGAGAGATATACCATGTTCTTGGATTGGAAGAATCAACATTGTGAAAATAACTATACTACCAAAAGCAATCTACAGATTCAATGCAATCCCTATCAAACTACCAATGGCATTTTTCACAGAACTAGAACAAAAAATTTCACAATTTGTATGGAAACACAAAAGACCCCAAATAGCCAAAGCAATCTTGAGAAAGAAAAAGGGAGCTGGAGGAATCAGGCTCCCTGACTTCAGACTATACTACAAAGCTACAGTAATCAAGACAGTATAGTACTGGGCTTCCCTGGTAGCGCAGTGGTTAAGAATCTGCCTACCAATGCAGGGGACATGGTTCGAGCCCTGGTCCGGGAAGATCCCACATGCCACAGACCAACTAAGCCCACATGCTGCAACTACTGAAGCCTGCGCGCCTAGAGCCTGTGCTCCACAACAACAGAAGCCACCACAATGAGAAACCCACACACTGCAATGAAGAGTAGCCCCTGCTCGCTGCAGCCGGAGAAAAGCCCACATGCAGTAACGAAGACCCAACGCAGCCAAAAATAAATAAAAGAAAAGAAAAAAGACATTATGGTACTGGCATAAAAACAGAAATATAGATTAATGGAACAGGATAGAAAGCCCAGAGATAAACCCATTCACATATGGTCACCTTATCTTTGATACAGGAGGCAAGAATATACAATGGAGAAAACACAGCCTCTTCAATGGTGCTGGGAAAACTGGACAGCTACATGTAAAGGAATGAAATTAGAACACTCCCTAACACCATACACAAAAATAAACTCAAAATGGATTAAAGACTTAAATGTAAGGCCAGACACTACAAAACTGTTAGAGGAAAACATAGGCAGAACACTCTGTGACATAAATCACAGCAAGATCCTTTTTGACCCACCTCCTAGAGAAATGGAAATAAAAGCAAAAATAAACAAATGGGACCTAATGAAACTTAAAAGCTTTTGCACAGCAAAGGAAACCATAAACAAGACGAAAAGACAACCCTCAGAATGGGAGAAAATATTTGCAAATGAAGCAACTGACAAAGGATTATTAATCTCCAAAATATACAAGCAGCTCATGCAGCTCAATATCAAAAAAACCAACAACCCAATCCAAATATGGGCAGAAGACCTAAATAGACATTTCTCCAAAGAAGATATACAGATTGCCAACAAACACATGAAAGGATGCTCAACATCACTGATCATTAGAGAAATGCAAATGAAAACTACAATGAGGTTATCACCTCACACCAGTCAGAATGGGGTTCATCAGAAAATCTACAAACAATAAATGCTGGAGAGGGTGTGGAGAAAAGGGAACCCTCTTGCAATTTGGTGAGAATGTAAATTAATACATTCACTATGGAGAACAGTATGGAGGTTCCTTAAAAAACTAAAAATAGACCTACCATATGACCCAGCAATCGCACTACTGGGCATATACCCTGAGTAAACCATAATTCAAAGAGTCATGTACCACAATGTTCATTGCAGCTCTATTTACAATAGCCAGGACATGGAAGCAACCTAAGTGTCCATCGACAGATGAATGGCTAAAGAAGATGTGACACATATATACAATGAAATATTACTCAGCCATAAAAAGAAAGGAAATTGAGTTATTTGTAGTGAGGTGGATGGACCTAGAGACTGTCATACAGAGTGAAGTAAATCAGAAAGAGAAAAACAAATACCGTATGCTAACACATATATATGGAATCTAAAAAAAATGGTTCTGAAGAACCTAGGGGCAGGACAGGAATAAAGATGCAGACATAGAGAATGGACTTGAGGACACGGGGAGGAGGAAGGGTAAGCTGGGAAGAAGTGAAGAGTGGCATGGACATACATACACTACCAAGTGTAAAATAGATAGCTAGTGGGAAGCAGCCACATAGCACAGGGAGATCAGCTTGGTGCTTTGTGTCCACCTGGGGGGGGTGGATAGGGAGGGTGGGAGGATAGGGAGGGTGGGATGGAGACGCAAGAGGGAAGGGGATATGGGGATATATGTATACGTATAGCTGATTCACTTTGTTATAAAGCAACAACTTACACACCATTGTAAAGCAAATATACTCCACTAAAGATGTTAAACAAAACACTGTATGTGAGGGATAAGTAGTGAATTTCTGAAGCATAGATTCAGAGTTGGGTCAATTGATGGGATTGTAAACTGTTTTATTTGGAGAATAAAAAATTTCTTAGGGGCTTCCCTGGTGGCGCAGTGGTTGAGAGTCCACCTGCCGATGCAGGGGACACGGGTTCGTTCGTACCCCGGTCTGGGAAGATCCCACATGCTGCGGAGCGGCTGGGCCTGTGAGCCATGGCTGTTGAGGCTGCGCGATTGGAGCCTGTGCTCCGCAACGGGAGAGGCCACAACAGTGAGAGGCCCACATACCGTAAAAAAAAAATTTCTTAGGAGAATACAATTTTAAGGAGACCCTTAAAAACATGACACTAATTGACACACAAAGTACCTTGTTTATCCGGCATTTCATTTAAAGGAATGGAACCAACCTCTTGAACTACATTTTACTAAGCTTTTAGGTACAATATGCAGAAGTGTGGGCAAGAAGCTTACCAGTGTCACTTGCAACAGACCTTTCTTCTGCAGTTTTCGGATTTTCTTCAAAGCTTTGTTGCGCTTGCGAAGAATTCGAAGTGGACTAAAGCCAACCTGAAAAGCCCATTGCTGTGTTACAAGAATGCTGAACATTCTGCTACTTATATAGCATAATTCTAGTTAATGGCATAATTCTACTTATATAGCATAATTAAGCGGGGTGGGTTGAGGGATTGGGGCACATAAAGCAGATATTTGAAATAAAATTTACAAGTGGTCCAAACATCATCATTGAGAGCATTGTATCAGACCTATGGTCTGCTCAGCCTGTATGCAGTTAACATTCAAAAACCTCTGTACCATCCAGGTTTTATCCCTAAAGTATCCATTAATGGGTCTAAATTCTATTTGAAGTTTTTGTTTTTGTTTTTGGCCCACACAACCCTTAGGGAATTTTATTTTATTTTATTTTTTCTATTTGTTGAATATGAGTGGCATCTAATTAGTATCCTGCTTCTGGATACTTTTTATTCTATTAAAATTTGTATGATTATATTTTATAATATCTACTATTATATGTCTTATTTTATACTTTTAGTATTAGATCTGAGAGTAACGTTCATTTTTCCCCTTTTCAAAACAAATGTGTTCTTATTGTGGTAGTATTTAGCTCCAGAGTAATAAGTAAGGAGGATCAAATTATGTAATAAAAAAATCATTGACAAAAAAATGTAGTGAGATGGAAAGATAAGTGAAAAGGACAGTATCTAAAGCCAGATAGACAGTATGATCCCGTTTTTGTAAAAAAAAAAAAAAAACTTGTTGGGTAGAAAGGTATTTGATGCATAACAAATGAGTAAAAATAGTTAGGGTTTAAGGCAGAAGCTCTGTGCAAGGTACAGAGTGGACCAGAAGGCATGTGAAAGAGTGAGTGCTGAGCTTTTGTTTCTTAACCTTAAAGTCTGCTTCTTTGTCAGCTTCTCTCCAGTCCACCAGGGACACTGGTTGTTATTTAGTGTTAAATATTCATTTATATTATATTTATTCATTTCACTTATAAGTATTCATTTGCTATCCTGAATCTCTTCAAGGATGCAGTCAAATATTAAGGACTCGTGTTGTTTCTGAAGTTGATTCCCAAAGAAAATCTGTAGGAGATCATCTATTAAAAACCAGCAGCCCAAAATCTTGTGGTAAATCTTTTTACTTTACAGCAGAATTTAATAAAAAGGGTCTCTATATTGGACCTTATACAAAAAGTCTCAGGCTTCCCTGGTGGCGCAGTGGTTGAGAGTCCACCTGCCGATGCAGGGGACACGGGTTCATGCCCCGGTCTGGGAAGATCCCACATGCCGCGGAGCGGCTGGGCCCGTGAGCCATGGCCGCTGGGCCTGCGCGTCCGGAGCCTGTGCTCCGCAACGGGAGAGGCCGCAACAGTGAGAGGCCCGCGTACGGCAAAAAAAAAAAAAAAAAAAGGTCTCATTTCCCAACATGTTAATGGACCCCTTATAATGTAGTTCCACCTGCCCTGGGACACAGGATACAAAAACACAAACACAACCCAGCCTCAACATATGTGAAATGAATGACACTCCTGTTACAGAACAAGCATTTCTTCCCTAGATATTCAGTGGAATTAAAAAAAATTAATAACCCCAAACCTTACAGCATCGATAAGTTTCTGCTTAAAGAAACTAATGTTTGCAAAGTAAATAGGAGATGGACATCTGAAAATCTTCACACCGTCTGGTTCATACATCTGTAAGGCAGAGAAGTCATAGTAGATGGTGCCCATTAGATTTATATTAATATCATTTAGCCAATCAAAGAGAAAAATGAGTTTTCCTTACTTCAGAGTAATCTTTTCTATTCTTATAGATGTTGCTCCTGCCAACATTAGCCAGCGTGCTGCACTTGGGACTGTAGGAAAAATCAACACCGAGTGAATCATTCATGCATATACGTTAGGCCTATGAGGCTAACATCGATGTTTTCCCAGCATCCCAAAGCAGGCTCACTTTTCCAAATTTTAAAGGTTGGGGAATCCTCACGCCATCATGCCCTGGAGGGCATACACCTTCTTTGACTGACCCTCCCACAGCTCCTGGAACCGTGCCTCTCCTCCCATTTACCACATCCAGTTTACAAAGCACTTCCATATGCTTTGCCATTTTGATTCTGAATATCAGTTAGTGGGTGAAATAAGGCAGATACAGTCACCTTGTTGTATAGATAAGGACATGGAGAAGTATCATGATTTGCCTATGACCACTCAGTTTGTCTCTGTGTTTGATGGGTCCCCAAGAAATGAATGAAAATATAAGTGAATAAACAAGGGCAGGAACATTTCAATGTAAATGTGTTCCGTCCAGGATCAACCTTAACTATGATAACACCTTCTGTTCTAGAACACCTTAGATCCCAACAAGCCTTATCTCTCTGTCACGCCATGTAATCCAACATAGGCTGAGTGACCACACGGTGGTGACATTACACGGCAGAGATTTAAGAATCCAAAGATGTTTGGACTGGAATTCTGTTTGGAATTCTGTTAAAAATCAAGAATTCTAAGTAGCTTTTGTGGCATTTCGGGATGAGCGGGGCCTTTGAGAAGTTTTCTAATCCAGCTCCTTGATTTTCAGGTGGGAGTCCAATCTAACAACCCATCCAGAGGAACAACAACACTCCCCCAGACACGGAGAATCTCAGAATCTTCTCAGAAACACTTTCCCATGTTTAACAAGTCTGAGACAAAGACACCAAACCTGCTCAGAATAGAATTACCACCAGTTTACAGCTGGGCAAACAGACTCAGAGATTTATGATTTCTTTGAATTGGTGTCAAAGCAGGGAGCAGACCAATAACTGGTGGGATCTGGCTGATGCTCTAAGGTTGGGCCATTCTTTCACCCTCAGGCCTTGGGGTGAGGCAGAACAGATTGGCCAATCTTCTCTTCCTTTTTTTTTTTTTTTTTCTCTCTCGCTACACGGCACAGCATGTGGGATCTTAGTTACCCACCAGGGATAAACCCTCGCCCCCTGCAGTGGAAACGCGGAGTCTTAACCACTGGACCACCAGGGAAATCCCAGGCTTAGCCAATCTTGATAGATTTGCATACCTATCAACTAAACTGCTTTTCCCTTAACAAGTGACAGGTTTTTTTCTCCTCCGACCTGGGCAGGTCAAAGCCTGCAAGGATGCAGACCACAATGAGCACTTACAACTGGGTCCTGAAGACGATAGTCAGGAGCTGAAGCGCCACACTAGCAGCCAGGCCTAAACCGAGGCCCAGGACAACGGCAAAGATGAAGGTCATGACCCAAATTAGCTGTCAAAAGAAGGCAACACATACACCACCATTTACTCTCATTTAAGTACAGTGTCCTAGGTCCAGAGCTATGAGAAAGCATGAACTTCTAGGGCCCAAAGCAGAAGTTGGGAGTGCACAGCAGAACGGACCTGCCTTGAGGTCATTTCTGCTGGCTCGGGTTCTGAGCTGCAGAAACACAAGCAAAGCTTTTCAAAAATCCCAAGAGAGTGTATCCATTTCTAATCCCATCCCTGGGCCAGTTAAGGAAATGATCGAATCTGTCACAGCGAAAATTCCAGAACCAGCTGCTCTTTGTCAAAATCAGCAAATTAATTGGTAGAGCCTGGACTAATCTCTTACTTTTGGTCCTCTGATTTAATTAAAGGCTACTGTCTCTACCAGACTCCTAGCATGCCAAAAAAGTGTTAAAATCCCTAACACTGATCTATCAGCAGCAAAACTAAACCAAGTGTGGTTTATTACTTTATGCTTGTTAAGTACCATAAGCTATGTTAACAAGCCTTTTTACACCACAGACTTTGACCCTGATATAATTAGAGACATGGGCTTCTCATTGTAAGGCATGCTGAGAGAGGGGAGCCTTTATAGAGTGTTTCCAAAAGGAACGTTCAGAATTTTTCTTCACAGATTCTCTGGAAACTAACATATGATGTAATGAAGAACAGAAGCAATGCACACCCTAAGATTCAGAGAGTTTCTGTGGTGTTAGAGGTGACTTCAAGAAGTTTTAGAACAGATCTAAGAAGTTCTCTCCTTGTGTTTCATGGACCATTGCCTACTTGTAAGTAGCTCATCCTTTTACATTAAAATCCCAGAGAATAATCATTAGAGTATGTAGTTTCAGGATAGCAAATAAAACAAACTCAGGTTATTTAAACAGACAGATAGAAACAAAATTTCACTTTGTTTGCAATATAAATATGCATTTTACATCAGCATTAAAATGTCATTCTGATTCCTCTCTCTCAAATACCATCGCCTCTACTTACACAATCATACTTATCCTTTCGCCACAATCTTCGTATTTCTGTGAACTGCATCAGCATTCCTTTCAAGTTTCCAAGGGCTAAAGCTGCCAGGACAGACTGTGAAAAACATAAAGAGCAGATGTACTTTGAGATAATCCAATAACCATAGAGAAGCAAAGGTGAAGGTTGTAAATAAGTGAGTCCTTTCCAGGGCCTCAAGGCCTATCAAAGGATACACCCTTTTCTGGTGTGCAATGCCATGCACGATACACCAGACCCAGGACTGTGAGCTGTCCCCAGCCATGATTTTGTCCCCACCACAGTGACAGGGACATGCCATAGATGATCTGATAGCATTTACTCGCCTGTACCTTGGGTCAGAGAAAGGCAGATCTGAAGACCTATGACCAAAAGAAATTCTTCCCAAGCAGAGGTGGTCTAGTGTATGTCTATTTACTGTAGGTAGGGAGAGGGGGTTGCTCTTTGTTTAAAAATAAAACTTGGGGGGACTTCCCTGGTGGTCCAGTGGTTAAGACTTTGCCTTCCAATGCAGGGGGCGCGGGTTCCATCCCTGGTCGGGGAGATAAGATCATGTCTCGCGGCCAAAAATCCGAAACGTAAAACATAAGCAATATTGTAACGAATTCAATAAAGACTTTAAAAATGGTCCCCATCAAAAATATCTTTAAAAAAAAAAGGAACTTGGGGAGCTTGGGGTCTTGGAATCAGAATTCAAACCTTGGATGATGATCAGTGATCATGTCATTTAGTATGAGGAAGCCGAAGATCACAAAGAGGTTCGCAAAGATTTGACGCCGACTCTCTGGGACAGTGTGAACCCTATCTGTCTTGTTCCCTACTAGATCCCCAGAACGTACTGTGGTAAATGCACGTGGGAGGGGCTTCATAATTATTCAGCGAATGAGTGGGTGAACTAGTGAGTGGAAGAGGCAGTAACACAGCCTCCTTTAAGAAGCCTGATGGTGATACTGCTGAACAGTAGAGTCACGAAGAGGGGTCTGGGTGGTCAGCTAAGCTCAAGTTTTTGTTTCCTGGCATGCCAAAATGAGATAATTTGTCTTGCAGGAATGATGATAATTAAGGTGAAAAATGCTGAATGGCACCCTCTCTTCCTTATTTGGGTTTTAACACAATGGTAGGAACAGGCCCCCAACCCCTGCCCCCAATTCAGCTGTTCGATTCTGAATGGACTATGGAATTTGTATACTGACTACTTTCACACCATAAAAGAAATGTACAAAGAAAAACCAAACACAGTTGGTGTTTTCCTATCTCAAATATAGTTTAACTGATCTAGACATTTTTTATTTTCACAAGTTATGTTTATAATTTAATGCTTGACTAGTTCATTTACTCACTGTGAGAATACAGGTGGTTGTTTAGAAGACTAAATATTGTCTTAAGTGACTTTAAAAAGGAAATTACACACAAATGCACACCAGTTAAAAAATGGGGGAAACTGGATAAAGTCTGTAATCTGGTTAACAGTACTGTACCGATGTCAATGTACTCGTTTTGATATTGTAGTGTAGCTATGTAGTTGCCCTGCCCCCCTGCCATGGTAGCTGCGTGAAAGGTTCACAGTACTCTGTACAATAAGCCTGCTGCTTTGGGGGACTTTACTATAAAACACGTCAAGTACCACCTGCAGAAGAGACATATTTTTTCTTTTCATTAGGCATTATTTACCACCTGGTCAGTATTCCATGGAAAAACAACTTGAAAATGGGTAAACAGCATATATATGTATAACCGAATCACTTTGCTGTACACTTGAAACTAATACAACGTTATAAATTAACTATACTTCAATTTAAATTTTTTTAAAAATTAAAAAAAAATTGAAACATTTACAGTGAAATACATACACAATAGAGCCTTTAAAGAAAAATAAAGATTACAGAGCCCTGAGAAGCCATAGACAGGAAAAGGGGAATCATTTTACCAGGAACCAGGTATCCATACTGTAATTGATATAAAGGATTAATTGTAAACAAAATGCTTAGAACTCTGCTGATGCTTAGTAAGCGCTCAAGGGACGTTCATTCTTAGCTATCATGAAGGGTTATTTTGTCCTTATATGATAAAAAGAAGTAGCCCAGTTATTCAGATGAAACAAAAACATTACAGACACAATGGTCCAAGAAGGAATTGTCACATGGTTCCTTTACAAAGTAGGGCCTTTGATTAGCATCCTGGACAGTGTCACTGGTGTGGTTTATTCACGAAAGAGATAGGATTTTAAACGGCAATTGTTTTTTTAGTTTCTCCCAATTGAAGTGGGTGAGGTAGAGCCCAGGGATACACATGGGAGGAAGCACACAGGGCAGAATTCTCTATTTCGGGGAGCTGTGTGTGCATTTATTTTTATTGAGATATACATTCTTATACACATTATTTCTTTGATGGTGACTTTTTGACCCATTTTATGCCATTCCTCTGGAAATCAGTAGGTTAGCATAGGAAGAACGCACAATTTTAGCAAAGAGTACTGTGCACTGCTTGGCCACATTCGGGATAACTGCACTGGGACTCCAGAAACCTTGGACAAAACTCATGTTCCAGCTACTAATCAACAAGGGAAAAGGCCTAGATAACAACCAACAGACTTTAGTGGGCTGTGTCCTATCTCTATGTCCTTTGTAGTCAGAGGTAGAATAGAATGTTTGTAGAATAAGAATAACAACAATAATAATCTTTATAATAAAGGCTAGCATTGGGACTTCCCTGGTGGCACAGTGGATAGGAATCTGCCTGCCAATGAGGGGAACACGGGTACGATCTTTGGACCGGGAAGATCCCACATGCCGCGGAGCAACTAGGCCTGTGCGCCACAACTACTGAGCCTGCGCTCTAGAGCCTGCGAGCCACAACTACTGAGCCCGTATGCCACAACTACTGAAGCCCACGTGCCTAGATCCCGTGCTCCACAACAAGAGAAGCCACCACAAGAAGAAGCCCATGCAAGGAGAAGCCCACGCACCACAACAAAGAATAGCCCCTGCTCACCACAACTAGAGAAAGCCCCTGCACTGCAACGAAGACCCAACGCAGCCAAAAATAACTAAAATGTAAAAAAAGGCTATTATTTATTAAGTGTTTATCATGTGCCGCACCCTGGGCTAAATATTTCACGTGCATTATTTCATTCAATTTTTGCAACAACTCTGTGAGGTGGGGACTATTTCCCTCCCTATTTTACAAATGGGCAACTTGAGGTTCAGAGAGGTTAAGTAATCTGCCCAAAACACACAGATAATAAGCGGCAGAGCCACTTAGAAGTACATCTACAGGACTAGAGCCAGTGCCCCCGTACTCCCTCAAAGTCAAATTAACACCACAAAGAACAAGGTATTGACCATCATCTGGTTTCCTACAGATCCTGTATTTTCTAGGGCCTGCTGTTATTTTTGTAACCTGGATGCTGCCACGGTGGACAAAGCATTAAACTACGCCCTCAAAAATTACAGTTCAGGAGAGATGGAGAGAGGAGCATGAGGTGAAGGTACAAGGTCAAAGTCTAGCTGTTGGCTCCCATCCAGCAATCTGACAACTTTGGTCTTGGAGTCAAACCAAACTCTGGGAGCTGCAGGGCGTATTCCTAAGAACAGGTTGTGTGGATGATAGCACCATTCTCTGAATTTGATAGAGGCCCTGATGACCTCAACCTTTAAGAAAATCTTCACTTTAGTCAATCCATATCGAAGCTGCAGTGCCAGGATGCCTTCCTATGTAAACATTAATTATATCTGGGACTACAAACATAGCGGTTGAAGAGGAGAGTTGATAAGGCAGAGTATGAGTTGCAAGGGTAGAGCTGTTGGATATTTGCATTCTTAACATTCATAAGATAGTGCCAGGAGAAAAAGAAATAGTTTTGGCCCATAGAGTATTGGCTAAGAAGAGGACCTGAGAGTTTGTAGATACTCATTTTCCCTAGTTTAGTTTGTGCTTCCTCAGTTTAAGAACCAGGGTCCTTGATTCATCACCCAAAGGAGAGAGATGTCAGTCCGAGAGAGGAGTGCTACCTTTTGCAGAGGCTCCAGGAGAAATCCAATGGCTAGGATGACAATCAGCACGATGACAGCAGAGAAAAGGCCAGCAACCTGTGAAGATGAGAACATTCTCATCACAGACTCAACTTTCCTCCCCGGATCCGCATCCCCAGTGACTCAAGCTAGGACGACCCTCACAGCAAAGATCCTCCAGTACCTGAGTTTTGCCTCCTGTACTCTCCTGGACCCCTGATCTGGAGAGGGCTGTACTTGCTGCAAATCCTCTGAACGATCCACCGAATATGTTACTCACTCCCAAGGCGATTAACTCCTGATGGGAGAACAAGGAAGAATCTTCCTTAGATGCGGCACCATTGATATTATGCATGCAGAATAGTATATAAAGTTGCCTAATTAGACCCAGCATCGGTTTATACTTACCTGATTGCCGTCAATGGGATAATCGTATTTGAGGGAATAGACGCTGGCCACAGAGAAGGCCACTGCAAAGCCAACAATGGCAATGCCAAAGCAGTCTCCGATGGTATCTCGGAAAGTCTGCACATTAGGTGTGATAGGGGCCTGAAACCTGAAATTGAAATTAAACAAGTCAGAATGCCACCATCCTGCTTATAAACCTTCCACGGTATCCATTTGTTCTCAGGAAAAGTGCAAATTCCTTAGCAAGGTCCCAATTACCCCTCCTCCACATCTTGCTTAATTACTACCATTTTCCCAGAATTTATACTCCAGCTATACCAAGCTTTCTTTGTTTCTCATCACCCATCATCTCTCACCTTGACAGCTTCTAATTTGCTGTTGCCTTTCCCTGAACCATTCCCCTCATCCCTATCCTTCCCTCCAGAAGGTCTTCTCTCACCCCCAAGGTCAGGGTTAGGCAAGATTCTCTACGCTTCCCCAGTTCTTGATGCCTCCTGTTTCCATCCCTGCCCCTCTCTCCCCCAACTCTCCATCCAGACCCAGAGCAGGGACTGTAACTTGTTCATTATTCTATGACCAGGACCAACAATGGTCCTTCACAGCATATATCAGGTGGTCAGTAATTGTTGGGCAAGTCAGCGAATGAATGAATGCAATCTAGGCTGAGTTGTGCCTTTGGAGTATGACTAGCAAGAATTTAGCACCACTGAAAGCCTTGGAATCTGTTATCTTACTGTTGAAAAGCAATGCCGCCTGTATTTGATATGAGTGTAAATCTAGTCCAGTGATAGTGATAAATCTGATATGATTTTAGCATAGCCACACTATAGTGTACACTTAGATCAATATAAGCTTTGTGCAAAATGTCTCAGATCCACTTGTATTGTTACATTGGGTTGCAAGGTATCACTCATTATGCCTCCAATAGCTATCCATGGATGAAGGCTCTTTGAGCAAACACAATTCTGAGAGAAGGAAAGCAAGAAATTCTTCCCTTCATTGAAAATGATAACCTTTCATGGAAAACCCTTAGCAAACAGATGGGCGTAGACTCTGCCCCGCACTCCACAGAACTTCTAGAGCCAACTGTGGCCCTGACGGAGGGCGGGTTTCCATTTAAAGTGAGATAGTGTCAGGGAAACATTCACGTCACAGAGGATACTCCTGTGCCTGTGTCTCATGAACTTAGAGCAGTTAAATAATATTTACTAATTGCATTATAAAGTCCAAATATCCCAAAGTCAACATCAATTTACTAAAATGCTCAGCTCCTATAAACATCTGTTTCTGACCTAAAACTTATTGGAGGTAAGTTAATTGGGTCCATTCAACTCTTTTTTAATTGCTACTCATGTTTTGTGAATGTTAATAAATTTTTAGCTCTAATTTTGAAGAAGTACTATTATTTCATATTCTGCAGCTTTCATAAATCAGAAAGTTAGCTTGGAATATTATATATAATTTAAAACCAGTGGTACAATTATAATCTGCATTTTATACCAAAATAACCAGAAGCCTGCTATCATTCTTTTTTTCTAGCCTCTAATCACCATAGGCAGAGTGGTGTGATGGAGATTTACAGTCTGAAAACTTGATTCATTTCCTGGCTCTGCTACTTACCCAGATTCCTCATTTGTAAAGTGATGATAATAACACTTGTTCTCTTTTCTTCATAATTTTTGTGGGAGGGTCAAATAAATAATGAATGTGACTACTGTTGACACACTGTAAAGTACAAAGTACCTGTAAGCTACTATTACAGGGTCCCTCTGGAATCTGAATATATCCTTTGTGTTTCCTTTACTATTTCAATGATCTCTTTCCTTCAGCCAAGTTATTTGCATTCAGTGTATGTAGCTTCACAAAGTCACTTCTAAGGTGTCATATTCATTAATAACAGATTAGCAATAATTAGCAATCGTTACCTTCCAGTTATCTTCTATTTGCAATCATCAGAAATCTAAAATGCTCACTCGATTATCACTCAGAAAAAATGGGACTGTAAAAAGCATGTAGGGGCTTCCCTGGTGGCACAGTGGTTAAGAATCTGCCTGCCAATGCAGGGGACACTGGTTCGCGCCCTGGCCCGAGAAGATCCCACATGCTGCGGAGCAACTAAGCCCGTGCGCCACAAGTACTGAAGCCCACACTCTAGAGCCCGCGAGCCACAACTACTGAGCCTGCGTGCGTAAAAGCCCGTGCTCCGCAACAAGAGAAGCCACCGCAATGAGAAGCCCGCACACTGCAAAGAAGATTAGCACCCGTTTGCTGCAGCTAGAGAAAGCCCAGGCGCAGCAACAAAGACCCAACACAGCCAAAAATAAAATAAATAAATCAATTAATTTTTAAAAAAGCGTGTAAAGTGCCTAGTACCTAATTTAGGTGCTAAATTAGGAACAGCAGTAATGCAGTTTGAACACTTACAATAGGCCAGGCACTTCAGGACATCACACATATTAACTCACTTAATCCTTACGAGAACCCTATGTAATAACCTATGCTATTTTTAGCCCCATTTTTACAGCCAAAGACATTAAGGCACAGAGTTTATTTGCCCAAGATGAGGAAGTGAGTCTGAAGTAAATCCTAGGCACTCTGCCTCTAGAAAGCATGAGTTTGCTTACTGGGCTACACTGCCTCTCTGTAGAGTGTAAAGACCTATAAATGTGAGTTACCCCTTTCCCCACCCACACACACTATGGAAGGAGGTCCATTGACATTTAAAGTATATTTACTAAGTAATGTCTCTAAGATTGTAACTCAGTGTCCTTACCTTTTATTTCAAAACCTTTCTGGCAAGATCCTCTTTAATTTTGTATCTACTTATCTATCTAGTTTGTGTCTCCCAAGATGTTTAAATAAAGCATAATCGGGCTTCCCTGGTGGCGCAGTGGTTGAGAGTCCACTTGCTGATGCAGGGGACAAGAGTTCGTGCCCTGGTCCGGGAAGGTCCCACATGCCGCGGAGCGGCTGGGCCCGTGAGCCATGGCCGCTGAGCCTGCGCGTCCGGAGCCTGTGCTCCGCAACGGGAAAGGCCACAGCAGTGAGAGGCCCGCGTACCGCAAAAAAAAAAAAAAAAAGCATAATCACTTGAAAGTTGCAGAGTGGAGAGAAACACTAGAAATAGTCTTTCAGCTTCAGCCTAATTTCTCCCATTTAAGTTAAAGGTGATATTTGTGATCCAAATATTACAAGTGGTAACACAATTTTATCTGATGATAAAAATATTTTTTGCTTAAAAATATATATTTGCTTTTTTTTTTTTTTTGCGGTACGCGGGCCTCTCACTGTTGTGGCCTCTCCCGTTGCAGAGCACAGGCTCCGGACACGCAGGCTCAGCGGCCATGGCTCACGGGCCCAGCCACTCCGCGGCATGTGGGATCTTCCCGGACCGGGGCACGAACCCATGTCCCCTGCATCAGCAGGCAGACCCTCAACCACTGCACCACCAGGGAAGCCCTATATATTTGCTTTTAATAGAATTTAGTTAGTTTTAAGTCAACAATGCAATGCATATACGTGCTGATTCCTGGAATAATTCTCAAATACTCCTAAGCATGGGGAGGGAGGGAGGGTTTTTTTGTTTTTGTTTTTTTACAGGAATACCACCTTTCCTAGGGGTAAGCAAGTTGAAAGAAATTGATGCTATGGCCAGAGGGCAGAGAGAGGAAAGAGCACAAAACTGGATCTCCCTCCTCAATCCAATAAATGCAATGGAATACGTTTTCAAATTCCTTGTACAAGCTGCGCCTCCCATCCTTCTGCAGCGCTAAGAGTTGCTCTGGGCTTGTCTTGAATTTGATCTTCAGAGAGGACAGAGTGTGCCCATCTGGATTGCTCAAGCAGCGTGTGGCAGGTATTCCTTCAGTGTCTCCTTTGAACTGTTGGAACTTGGCTCCAGTAACCTCAAACAAAACATTACGTATTGTTTATAGTAATTTATGGCCAAGGAAATCTGGTTTCCCTCGGTTCCTTTTAAGGAGAGGAGCAAGTTTACTTTGCCTATTTTTCTATTTTCACTATCTCACTTTTCTTGCGTGTGAGCCCCTTCTGGTTTGTGAGTTCTTCCGCACAGAGAAACTTTCTGATGTTAAGAACTGCACACCCTATGTCCTTTGTGACTCCCTCCTAGGAGAGTAGTGAGCCCTCCTCCTGGGTGCATGATGGATGCCAGATACAGGGAGGGTTCTGAGCTCGATTCATGCATTTCAGCTTGAAGTCGTTCGTCACTACTGCTTACTCTCTAATTAGAGCTTGGAGATGCCATAATAAGAGAGACACTTACCCACTTTCCATCTCCCCAACCACGGCCACGTTAAACCTGTTTTTGAAGTCAAAGCCATATGACACAGCTGTTGCGATCACAGTCTGCAAAGTTGCAAATTGCCCAAGTTAGAAATGGGAGATGTAACTAAGAGTCTTGCTTTGAAAAAAAAAATACCATTGCCAAAAGCCACCCCTTGACTTATTGAATAAGAATCTCAGCTCAGGTTTGGCTACTTTTTGAAAAGTCCCGAGGCAATTCTAATGTGCCACCAAAGCTGAGAACCACAGCTCCATTCCAATGGGTCTCTCACTAGGATTCTCAGAGGTCTGCTCTCTGCCCCATCCTTGTCTTACATGGAAAGAATAAACCCCAAGTCATCAAAGCAAGTTATTAAATTCTGAATAAAGAGAAAACCATACTAAATATGATACCCAGAAACTGCAGAGAGGTCACCGGTCCCACTAAAGCCTCTTGATCTACAGACGGTGAAGGGCTTTAGACATAAAAACACAAGACTAACGAATTATGAAAGAAAGTCTTGGGACGATCAGTTACCATGATGAGTTCAATTGGAATGGGCACTGGAAGTTTGGCTTTGTAGCGCTGATTTATTTCTTTAACCACAAATACCACCAACAGGATAACCAAGGATGTCACAAGGTCTGCAATATTAGTCTTCTCTATTTGTGAGAATATGGAAGTTAGTACCTAGAGTATAAAAGTAAAAAACATCCAAGTGCTACATTAATGTGTAATTTGGATATAACACTTAATTAATTCCAAATAGATAAAAATAAACATAGACGTGAAACGACTGACAGATTGATAGCAATTCCCTGTTCTGCTTGTGTTAGCCACAAGTAATTGTAGAGACTAGCATGGAGATATGAGAAGGGTAAGTCAGCACAGCATCGTCACCACACTGGTTTAGGGATGCTCTTCGTCTAGTGTTGAATTTTCTTGCACGTTTTTCACATTTTTATAACTGGTCTCTTCTGCTCTTAGGTGTCGTTGCCGTCTTTTTTATTTCACAATCAACACTACTGCTCTGTCCAGGGAATAACCTTTGACCTCTGATAGTTTTTCTTAGCATGTATCCCCTTAATTCCTGCCTTTTTTGTTTTAATGTTCAGACCCCTCATATTTCTTCGTTGACTCTGTCTGTCACTTTTGGAAACTAGTTTCCTGGCTAGCTGTGCAGTTCTCTAAGCCAGTTGGGTGCCGTATCTGTGGGATCCAGACAGCTCAAGCAGGTCCAAACTGGATCCCAAATGGTTCCCAAAAGACTCCACTTCTGGAATAGCTCTGGATGGGAGTGAGAGAGGGCTGGTTCCAATTTGGAGGGAGTTTGTCTCTGATTCCCAAAGACTGTCTTGACAGAAGCACTAACAAGCCCAAAGTCAGTAAAAGGAAGGAAATAACAAAGATCAGAGTGGAAAGAAATGAAACATAGACTAAAAAGACAATAGAAAAGATCGATGGAACTAAAAGCTGGATTTTTGAAAAGATAAAAGAGACAAACCTGTAGCTAGCCTCAGAAAGGAACAAAGAATGAGGACAAAAATACATAAATTCAGAGGCACTAAGAATGCTCTCTGTTCTACAGAACATCCTTTAGAGGAGAGAAGAAAGAACCACTGTTCTATTTACATATTGGCCAATTTCCTTTTGTTTTATAAACAGGGATGCATAAGAGGCAGAACTTCAATTCTAAAAGAACAAGACCTGCTTTTTAGAAATAGGGAAGCACTTCCACTCAATCAGCACATTTCTTCCAAAATAAGATTTTGAGAAAGATTTTAAAACTTGGGACAAACTTTTAATAATGGGCATCGATGTTTTTTCTTTTTAAAAATACTGAAGACTCAAATCTAAGAGAAGTGGTAGTTAATTTCTGTTATTCACATCAGCTGATGTGGTATATGGTAGCTGTGGTAGATTTTCAGGGTTGTTCTCCTTGCCACTTTTTTTTACTGTGAATACATTTCACAGCCCGTTGATTTCTTGGAAGTTATAGGTAAGTCCTGCAGCAAAGGCACGAAAGGAAAGTTCTCCTGGAAACATGATAGTGAATTTTGTGTATTTCCATATTTTTTAAGCAAAAGGAATACTTACTTTGAAAATTGAAAATGGATCAGCATGTGCTGGGACTGTCAGCTGAAGAATAAATTTGAGCTGGGAAACCAAAACGTGAACAGCGGCAGCTGTGGTGAAGCCACTGATTAAGGATTCGGACAGATAAATCACCACGAAGCCCAGCTGCAGAACCCCCATGAGCAACTGCAAAGAGAGAGAGCAGAGCCTTTGTTAGTGTAGATTCAGAGAACACCTCGGCAGACTGAAGGATCAGCTACTGTAATGATGCAAAATGTGGAGGTCAGCCTCCACCCCTGTGTCTTGAAGAAGCAAGTGTTGTTGCCTCCTGGAAAACCTCCCATGCAAGGTACCACCCTCTGCTTCCCTCCCCCATCCCAACACCCCCCACCCCAAGGTGGAATGTTACATGGTGTTCAAATAGCACATCAGTCCAGTATACTCCCAAGAACTAACAGGTTTCTTCTCTTCCCTCTTTTGAAGGTGCGGTATCTTTAGGAGACTCACCCATAAACCTTTCATAGCAGAATCTTATCTAGCATTAGCCCTCATAAATTTTCCCAGGGAATTTTCAGTTACCCTTTACAGCTGCTGTCGCATGCATGGGTGAACATCCATTCAGATTCCCTCAAACAAGTTGCTTGATTTTTGTTAGGAAATACGTAACTGCTCATGACATCAAAAGTGCTTGATTTTAAATGAGGGCAAAAGTGGTTCATTCCCCCAAAGCTTCAGGATTTTGCAAGAAAGTAAATGGATAGATGCTTGGCCTACCTCTCCACTCCTGACCCCGGAATGCAAACTGAGCTGTGAGTTTGCAAATGCACTAGGATCAGAGATGCACTCGGACTCCATTGTTGAACTGACCCCATTGTTGGTCAAGAAGACCCACCATTTATGTCTTGGTTTGAATTGACTCTTTTTTTCTTTAAGGAATGGTCTTAACTAATAATATCATTAGCCATAAACTTAGGCAACATCTTGAGGAGTCTGACATTTTCACTATCTAACATCTTGAGGATAGGGACATTTTCATAATCCAGGCATGGTAACAGGGGTGTGGCTTGGGAGTGAGGCTTTAAACCCCTCCATAATCCTTTTCAGCTTTCTCCAAATCTTTGACATGGACAATTCAAAGCACTAAGCGCCCATCCCTTCAAAATAGACTGTAGTCAATGAGGAATTAGAAAGAAAAAAGTTCCCAAGCTGCCAGTTTCTCTATTGCATAGAGTTCTGTTTAGTGAATATATAAATTCCCAGGTATATTATTGAATTCAGCATTTCACCTGTCACCACATGTGCCTCCCCACTCTTATTTTTTCCTTCTCTCTAGACCCATGTTCAATCATCTTTGCAAAGTAGACCTGCCCTTTCACTTCTGGCTGTGGTAGGTGACTCTTAAATTATTTCCAATGGGCTATTGAAGGAGGCATGTAAACTAACAGGAAGAGTCGGGAGGGGTGGCAGGAAGGAGAGAAACCACAAAGATGTGTACCAGTCAGGACACATAAATTGGGGAGCGTAGATTCTGTGACAGAGTACTCACCTGGATGATTCCAGAAAGAATTGTGACCGTTGCAGCCACCATCACCTTATGATCATCTAGTGATGAATCATTAGCCACTGAGCTATTAGTGACTGTCGGATCAGCTGTATCGGCTATTGGGGTTAATCTCACAACTACTGCTCCCACCATCATACTGAGAACTGGAAATGGACCTAATAAAAGAGAGGGCGAGTTGTAGTCATTATGTCTCCCTATAGCACAGTTGTCTTTCAGCCATAATGTAGCATATGAAGAGACTGCTGTCTGGAGTTCTGGTCTACTTCCCCAAGCCCCAGTCCTAATTCTTACAAGAAACTATGACTCCTCTCCTGGATTCTGCACAATTTGGAATTGATACAATGCGTGGCTAATGGCATTCATAAAGAAAAGCAATGTAAGGTCAGTTAGCCCAGGAGTTCACTTACCCACTGATATGTGTCTAGAAGTGCCCAAGAAAAAGTAGATTATGACTGGGAAAAAGGCTGCATACAACCCATAGCTTGGGGGGATGGTGACCAGCAGAGCAAATGCTAAACCTGTAAATACACAAGCATCAGTGTCCTTATTTCATGCAAAGGGATCATAGAAGTTTTCATTAGGCTCTTCAAGTATTTAAGATTGTACCTTAAAAATTATTTTATTAACTCAAATGTATCAACGATGTAAATGTAAGAGCTAAAGCTATAAAACTCTCAGAAGAAAACTTAGGTGTAAACCTTCGTGACCTTGGATCAGGCATGGGTTTCTTAGAAGTGACACCTATAGCATAAGCAACCAAATTAAAAACAGATAAACAGGGCCCCATCAAAATGTAAAAATGTGTACTTCAAAGGATACTATCAAAAAAGTGAAATGACAACCTACAGAAAGGGAGAAATGATTTGCAAATCGTATCTTGGATAAGGGTCTATTATCCAGAATTATATAATTAACTTTTGCAATTCAACAATAAAAAGACACATAACCTAATTTTAAAATGTGCAAAAGATTTACACAGACATTTCTCCAAAGATGTACAAATGGTCAGTAAGGACATGAAAAGATGCTCAACGTCATTAATCATTGGGAGAATGCAAATCAAAACCACAAAGAGAGTCCATTTCATGCTCACTAGGATAGCTAAAATAACAAAGGCAGACAATAACAAGGGTTCACAAGGATGTGGAGAAATTTGAACCCTCACCATTGCTAGTGGGTTATTATATGACACAGCAATTACACTCCTAGGTATATACCCAAGAGAAATGAAACATGTTCACACAAAAACTTGTGTACAAGTGTTCATAATAGTATTATTCATAAAAGCCACAGCATGGAAACAACCCAAATGTCCATCAGCTCATGAATGGACAAAATGTGGTATATCTATACAGTAGAATATTATTCATCCATAAAACGGAATGAAGTACCTGTACATCATGGATGAAACTTGCAAACGTTATGCTAAGTGAAAGAAATCAGACACAAAAGACGACATATTCTGTGACTCTGTTTGCATGAAATGCTCAGAATAGGTAAATCCATTGAGACAGAAAGTTGTTGCCGAGGGATGGATGGAGAGGGGATGGGAAGTGATTGCAAGAGATTTTGGGGGATGGTTGTAGTGAAAATGTCTTGCAGTTAGTGGTGATAGTTGCACAACCTCGTGAATACACAAAAAACACTGAATTGTGCACATTAAAAGGGTGAATTTGGGCTTCCCTGGTGGCGCAGTGGTTGAGAGTCCGCCTGCCGATGCAGGGGACGCGGGTTCGTGCCCCGGTCCGGGAAGATCCCACATGCTGCGGAGCGGCTGGGCCCGTGAGCCATGGCCGCTGAGCCTGCGCGTCCGCAGCCTGTGCTCCGCAACGGGAGAGGCCACAACAGTGAGAGGCCCGCGTACCGCAAAAAAAAAAAAAAAAAAGGGTGAATTTTATGATACATGAATTATATCTCAAAAAAAAAAAAAGTTACCTTGCAGTACAGCCACCAGCCCTGTGCTGATTCCAGAAACAATGTCACTGAGGAGCCATTCCTTTATGCGGTACGCTGGCAACCAAGATGCTATGGGGAACAAAGAGAGGGCAATTCTCTTGGCCTTTTGTGCAGAACAGCTGAAAACATTGAAAGCCACCGTTCAGTTATTAATATCCAATTTTAAGTTTAGTACCTATTGTACATGGAAAATTGGTAAAGATAATATTATCATTTCACTAACTTTCTCACTAACATTCACCTCCTTACCCATATCAACTGCCCCCAAAGGATTGACCACCACCAAAGGATTTTTTGTTTTAAGAAAAATGTTGCTTTTCTTTAGCCACAATAGAAATTATCTGTCATCCTCAGCTTGATTTTACAACACTTTGATGGAGAATTTTCCTCTGTCCTCATCTATCAGTTCTCTGGTATGGAGAGATTGTGTGGAGAGCCAAGATTGGTGTTCAATTTCAGAGACTACTTTTCTAGCCCTGGCAGGAAGTAGGAGGTTTGGAAACCAAAGATAAAAAGACTTTGGAGAGGGGGGAAAATATTTGAAAAGAGAAACATTTTAAATCTTTAATAAGTAGCCAATTATAAATATCTGTTTGAAAAAAAAAACAACTTTGGAGACTGTGGGCTAATAGCCGAAAGAAGAGCTTGGAAGCTTAAAAATTTCAGAGAAAGTGCTTCATTTACTCCTAATGCCAGTACCTTAAAAAAATATCTTACCGGAACCACGTTTTGAGATGATCCAGAAGTGTCTTATGATGTCTGTGTTTCTTCTTATGTTCTTCGTCAAAAGCCTTTGTGGAATACACTGGCCTGGCCACGACGTACTGATTCCCGATGGGTTCAATCATTGTGCTTTCTCTGACCGTTGTGGTAAGTGGAAGACCTTTGGAACTATGTGGCAAACCCTTCTTGCCTTTAGCAGGTTAAAAATGCCTGAAACCAAACAGAGCTTGCTTCTTAAATAACTCGGAGATAATGTGATGCAATTTACAGATGAGTGAGCTCTGAACTGAATGTTACCACCTTTTGAGATCAAAAGAGGCTGGATTAAGGGACCTAGATTGTATTTTGCGACTGTGATAATCGCTTTTTACTGCAAGAAGCTGGACACAGCTCCTCTGGGTAAGTAAACAAGGGCTTTGATTGATTTATTTTTAAAAGATTGCCAAAAAGCAATAGAAATTGACTCAGTTTACTAACCAGTGAGTGCATTTTTGACTTGTAAAGCGAGATCTCAAGAAAGGAATTTATTAAAAAAAAATTTTTTTTCAGCAATGTTTCCAAAGTTATGGCACTGGAGGTACTGGGACAGGTTAGATTTAAAGTCTGTTCATTGCCCCTAACTCTAGTCAAGCCTGTTGCATTTGACCCATCAGAATTTTTGTAATACATTATAAAATGTTTTTAATTTGTGAAATTCAAGGATATTGCCCATTTAAGGTATTTTCTTATTATTTCTGGGAATTAAATAGAGTTTTATCATTTGTAGTTGAGGAAACTACTCAATTTACTTAACCTTTTTGAGCTTCATTTGTATACTTGGAATAATAATACTCGTTACAAGGGGATGATGAAAATTAAATGAGAATGTTTTCACAGCATCTAGCATTGCTTCAAAGCATCTAGCACACTACAAGCATTCACTAAATGGTAGTTCTTATTCTAACTATTTGCATTTTCTGCACAAGATTGTTAATTTCTTGGTTCTTATCTCAATCCTTTTTACTACAGTTAAAAGATCAGTTTTGCAAAAGTTTTTTTATGCACATTATCTATTTAGCCCTCACAATTCTTTGAGGCAATTACTATTATTATTCTTGTCATCTTCTTACAAATGAGAAGACAATAAATAGCACATAAAAGTCTCCATAAAAATCTAAGAATCTTTTCCTCAGGTCATACAGCTAGTACACTGTCAAAAATACAACTTCTGTTTTCAGACTTTGCTGTTTCTTCTACAACGCACAGCTTCTCTTTTGTCCAGTGTGAACAGAATTGAAGAACCTTCCAACTAACTGTTAGCATTTTGCCCACTAATCTTGGTTCTGTATCATAGTTATTAATTGAATTATCTCAAACTAGATTGTACCTTGTTACATGGTGCTTTTCCAAAGCTCAAGGGATTTTTAGCATGTTTGCAGAGCTCAAGTTATAACCAGGAATCAGATGCTGGCCTCAATTTCTGACCCCACCTGATCTCTCTTTGGCACCCATTTCTTTCCCCACCCCATTCCCTAGCTTCCTCCAACGTCCTTTCTACTGACCTTCTCTGACCACAGTGTGGTGTTTCTGCCCCAGCCTCTGGCTTGACCTCCAGCATTTGAGACCCCGTGAACCTTGTTATGACTGTGAGACCGCCTTTGCTATTCTTTCTGAGCCTCCTCCAACCCCAAGCTGCTTGTCCTCCTTGCTTCTCATTTCTATTCCCGCTCCCACCTCTCCACACTCAATTCCAGGTGTTATATCCCACTAACTATATAGTACTTTCCATTATCAAAAGAACTTGTACGTGAAGGTGGGGGTTGGCTTACTCATTGCTGTGCATAGCAAGGATTTTTGTCCTTGTTTGCCAACTACCCACCATATGGTTGGGACGTTTACACGAGATCTATCCCACGTTAGTGACTCTTGACACCTTAGATCTCTTGCAAAGGCTGTCTTCAAGAAGAGCTTTAATCCTTGAGGTATGCAACCTAGCCAACGTTATTATTATTATTAGGCCGTGCTGAGCAGCTTGCGGGATCTTATTTCCCCAGCCAGGGATTGAACCCTGGCCCCCATATCAGTGGAAGCATGGAGTCCTAACCACTGGACCGACAGGGAATTCCCCAACCTAGCCAATTTAGGATGAAGATGACTCGGGTACTGTGCATTCTATTTCTGGCAGATGCTGCCGTGGACAGAAAAAAAAAAAAGATGCTGCTATTTTGTTACTTTACTCATATTTTCATCAAGTTGTTCAGGGAAACTCATTAGTTCTCTTCCTTAAGAAAAATCCTGAAAGTGCTTTTTTTTCTTCCTTTTCTGCTGCACATTTTCTCTCTGCTAAGTCACAGTCTAATTTTTTTGGCCAGTGACAATGATGGCAGATATAACTATATCTCTATGAAGCTTCCTTCCCTGAGGATGACCATGCCCTGGCTCTTCAGTGGATCAAAGGCCTGAGCCCTGGCCATCCTGCCACAGCCTGGGAAATGCCACCACCTCATGCCCAAGCGCTGACTACAAGGGGAGTGCTCGAGGGCCGGCATCAGGGTGGCTTAAGAAATCTTTTCAGAATTTAGAACGAGAGAGCTTGAGGGCCACCATTCCAATCTTGTGGTTTTCCCCTAGCTGCCATCACTTCTCCCAAAAGCTACTGCCTCATATTGCACATGTAACCAGGGACTTCCCTGGCGGCCCAGTAGTTAAGACTCCATGCTTCCAAAGCAGAGGGCACTTAAGATCCCACGTGCCATGTGGCACAGCAAAAAAAAAAAAGCTTTTAAGAAAAAATATTCCACATGTAACCAACCATCTGAGCCACTAAATCAACCACCCCAATGGTGCCTCTGCTGAGAAAAGCTCCAGATACTCATAAATTAATGTCATTCTCCAGTTCATCATTTCTGGGATTCTTGAGAATGACCTACTTTAGTTAGGAATTCAAACGTGATTTTTCTTAACTTAAAAAAAAAAAAAAACCTGAACATGTTACCTTTTCCCCAGAAATTCTTGGAAAACGTTTTCTTGGTTCCTAGAATGAATTCCACTTTCAAATATTACACCCTCATTAATGTACACCTTTTCATGTTCTGTTTTATCTTCATGCCTCAAATTTTTCTCTGGGTTTCTTAGGGCATCAGTGGCTTTGGGGGGATTGAAATTCATTCTCAGGCACTTTTCCTCCTAATAATTTTTGAACTTTAAGCCTTGTTTGTGTACATTTCCAATCTTGCTTCCTTTCCTATGATGTGTTCTTTTAAATTTTTTGGCCTTTATTACATATAAATTACATACATAGACACATGCACATACATACATATACCTACATATCTTGGTCCTGTGACTTAGTCATACACGTTTGTCTCTGCTTTTTTTTTCTTTCTGAGCAGAAATTTAGTCCTGGGATTAATTCCTGAAGTTCAGTTTTTTCTATTTTAACTATTCTGATTTATTAATAACATTTTGATACTTCTAGGAATTAGGGATAGTCATGCGCATTACCCATCCCCCTAACCCCTCTGAGCTCCACCCATCTGCACCCTGCAGCACAGTACTGAGTGTCACCACCTGGCTTCCAGCTACCTGGGCACCTCCATTCTGCCTGCCCCACTCCCCTGAGAAGTGTCGATGGCCATGACCTTTGCATGTCTCAGCATTTATCCATTCAGTGTTCTAGTCTTTCAGGGGTCTGTCCCTTCTGTGGGAAACTAATTTGAACCAAGATGCTCATAAGCAATGCTAGTATTTTTCTTTAATTGGTGGTAACTTGAAACCAGGAGGGAAGCAGGTGTGCAGAATATTTCCCAGCCCCTCCCCAGTCATGGTAGGTAACCTCTACCACCCTGGCACAAGGTTGGCTCTCAGTGACTCCACCCCTCCATCAGACCTCAAAATACCCCTGTGCCAGTCGGTGGAAAACCAGAGGTAAGCCAGGCCTATTTCACGAATTGGTCCTTGGACAATGGGATAAACAGCCGTGTCTTGATAGCTACATCTGGGGGAGAGATGGGAGAACAAGCAGACTAACGGCTCTGGTGAGCACCTTCAGAGGGACCCCACTCCGCAGCCAAAAAGAAACCAGAAATCAAGGGCACGTAGATCCACATTCTGGATGATGTCAAGCTGAATGGAAGCGGGGAGATAATGGCATCAAAATCGTAGAGGGACAGAGCGGTGGTTAGGAGTCACTGGGCTGGGGATGAGTGGGAAGGATGCGGGTGAAGAGAGCTCGGGGCGGAGGCTGATCCTGACGAAGAAAGGTCAGAAGGGTCAGAGGTGGGGCAGGCTGTACCTTCTAGCTAAATGCTGTGGTTCTTGTGTGCTTCGGCCACTTTGGAAACACAGTAAGGTAATTAATTAAGCTATGGTATAGAGGTGAAGTTGAATCTGGTAGCTCTTTGGGAGAAATAAATGTGTCCGTTATCATTTAGAACATAAAAAGCACTCCTGTTTTCCTTCCACCCTTTAGTCATGATCCTTGGAAAGCTATGAGCGTCTCACAAACCCTTCCAGATTGCTTTTGAAGCCAGAGTCTTCCCCTGAAGAGGGAATATGGTGACGTAGAAGGCAATTAAAGGTGGTGGGACTGGAATGAGAATCCTGAGGGTGTGGGGCAGTATCTCCAAAGAGTCCCAAAGGTTTTTTGTTGCCACAATAATATGGATGATTCACACAGCTCTAGCTCAGTGTCCATAGTGGGCGAGAACATAACAGGTATTTTGTATTGCTTATTCAAGAAATTTGTGTATGTGACACAGATTTATAGTGGTCTTCTAGCAACTTAACTCAGTTTTATCTTAATCTTAGTTCAGGCACTATAGTTATTATTGACAATTCTTTTTATTGGCAATTATTATTCTTGACCATCTGCTGAAAAACTCAGTCAAACCTAACTGAGTTGGGAGATGCAACAGAAAAGAGTGGGAACTGGGCAGCTAAGTAGACCTGCCTTCACATCCTTGCTTTGCCATTGCTTCGTTGTGTTGCTATGGGCAAGTGCTCCAAGCCTTAGTTTTTCTCACGGTGAAAGGGGATGTCATTACCTCCCTGGTAGGACTGTTGTCCAGACTGAAAGTGAGGTATGTAAGGAGAGACTTCTTAGCTTTAATTGCACAGATAATAGTTTCAGGATGGAGTTTAATAACTGGGTAGACCTTACATGACAGTCAGCTGGAAGCTGTCTGAAAATGTTAGTGCCGCCATCTTTTCTATAATTTTGTGTTTATTCTGGACTTCTCCAGAATTCGAGCTTTTCCATTCCCACCCATTTATTTTAACATCATGTTAAAGCATCTCCTATCTAAGCTTCTTAGCATGGTATACAAGGCCCCGCATATCTTGGCTCTGGCCTACCTCAAGACTCTTCACTCCTCCTTCATAATTACAGCAGTTTCTTAACAAACCATGATATTTAACACCCCCTCCCCTCATTCCTTTGCATGCATTGTTTTCTTTATCTGTGTTCTCCTCCAACACCTGGTAAATTCCAATTCATCCTTAAAAATACTCAGCTGTCCCTGACCATTGATTTGTTCCTT
Organism: Pseudorca crassidens; assembly: GCF_039906515.1. Lineage (NCBI taxonomy): Eukaryota > Metazoa > Chordata > Mammalia > Artiodactyla > Delphinidae > Pseudorca > Pseudorca crassidens. The sequence goes on along the minus strand of NC_090303.1, from coordinate 17,510,508 downwards.
TGTTCCTTCAACAAGCGTTTATCATCCTATTGTTTGTTAGGAACCCTGCTCCTAAGACAATGCTGTAAAGCCTTCATGGAATCTCCTAAAAAGAGTTAATCATTTCCTTATTGTACACACCTGGTGTGTATTTCTCTCCCATAGTGTACTGTATTGTCATTATTTGTTGATAAGTTTCTCTTTCCAATAAGACTCAGTTCCTCAAGGACAAGGTCTAAATCTTAATCATTTTTTCCCTTTTGCATAGTACCTGTACCATAGTAATTACTCAGAAAGGCCTGTTGAAATAAACTGAACTATAAGCAAAAGATATAGAAATGATGTAGTCCTAAATTCCAAAGTTTACTTGCATAGAAGGAGGGCCCCAAACGATTGGTATGGATAACAAATTGTAAGCAGAAGGAATGTGAGTGTGGGTTGGTGTTGAGGAAGATTTCATCAAGGGACTGTGGGTCTTGAGTTAGACCTTAAAGAACAGGTAAGTTTGAAAGAGATGATGAGAAAGCAGTGGGGGATGAACACATCATGTTCAAAGGCTAGCGGCCAAATACTGGAACAGAAGACTTTGTTGGCCAAAAGGCTGAACTGCTAGAGAAATGTTAAGGTGTGCTATAGGAAGGAATCTCAGATGCACAAGGCTCTCAAAATAATAAAGAGAATCCCTTGACTTTCTCTAAGGCCTTGCATCTTCCTAAGCACTTTCACTTTTCTTTCTTGACTGTTATCCTGTGAAGTAGGCAGAGAAGGTAGGCGTTATTATCACCAATTTACAGAGCAGGAAATTGAGGTCAGAAAAGATATAAGACTTCCCAAGTCTCACAGCTAGCAAGCGACAGGGCCAGGACAAGAAGCCAGGTCTTGTAAATGATTCTCTCCAATCCACACTCTTCTCTGCCTTTTGATGTGGGGATGCCCATAAGCCGTGATCCCCAAGAGAGACAAGAGAACAGAGCTCCAGACGAGGTACCTACAGTGTGCCCTTGTGCAGAAGAGCCCCTCCTGCCAGGCTTCTGCTCTCAATATCACGTACACAAAATGTGAGCCTGGGTAGCCTGGAGTTCAATCTCACTGAAGTGAACTGGTTTATTCTCCCTTTACTACTCAACAAAGTGAAACAGAGGCTAGAGGAAGGCTCTTTTCTCCTTGTTTGGAGAACCAAGGACCTCCATCATGGAGAGAAGCTGGACCAAGTTATTACTCATTTATTCTAGTAGTTAAAAAACATCCATTCTCATTTTGTGAACTGTTTTGTTCCTTAGTGAAGTATAAGCTATTTAGTAGCTATTGAGACATTTGTTCATTTATTTATATACCTACTCATTCATTTTTCCAGGTGGAGGAGGCAAGGTGTGTGTTAACCCACTGTAAACTATTTAATACTTTTGTCTGAAATCAAATAGTTGCTTCCTTATCTCTTAGTAGGAATGATCTTTATGTGGCCAATTTTCACTACACTGTTTCTCTGAATGACACATTTTCTTTGGAAAAGAGAACTATCTAATCCAAAGATTTAATAAGTTGTTTTTCACACTCACGTTTAAAGAATATTGTGTAATCTTGTTTTTTTGGCCCCACTGCATGGCATCTGGGATCTTAGTTCCCCTACCAGGGATCAAACCCATGTCCCTTGCAGTGGAAGCACAGAGTCCTAACCACTAGACTGCCAGGGAATTCCCTATAATCTTCTGACATTTTAAAGAACGAAATAAATTTTCCTGTTAGGACTGGTAATCCATAGGAAAAGTACTCCTGCTGGTATGATATTACTCATGGCATGTGACATTCTGCTACTTTCCAGTGGCAACTTTTTTCTCTTTCTTTTTTACTGTCTGTCCTACTTGTTTCTATTCCCTTTTCTCCCTGCTGCCACCCCGCCCCCGCTTTCCCTTCTTGGACTTTCTGGAGTGTCTGGCAGCTAAATCCCTCACTTTTGGACCAAAAGTCTTTTCTCAATACCTTCTAACAGATCATTCTATCTCCTGGAAAAAAACCTTTCCTAAAATGTTGCTTTATTTGCCAAACTTCAGAACAGATGGTCTACTAATAAAGTCAGGTTTGAGTGCAGAATTAAAGGAATATGTGAATAATGAATGCAAAAAACCCTGCTATCATTGAAAAGGCTATTTAAGCCCTAACAGTGCATACAAACATTTACTTGGTCATGTCAAAATCTACTCAGGTATTTACATCACATTGCTAGGGCTCCAGACTAACATTTTTAGCCTACTGTTAGTGGTATCATTCAAAATTTCCTGCTCATGGAATAAACTCAAGAATGCAACCCTAACTTTTGAATCGGCTTTGATCAAAAAATATAACATTTGCAAGAGAAAACCAGTTTGAGTAAAATGATCATACATGTGTTTCCTACCTGATACACACTCATTGAGGTCCTTCAGCGATGGTGGAAAATAGCCCAGTTCTAAGAGGCAGTGTCCATCCACTTAGGTCTATAGGTTCTGCACGCATCCATATGTATAGAGACATCTATATATAGGTTATGTAAAGCAGTGGGGAAATCACCTTTCTGTCAGCTTTAATAATTAACTTTCATTAACTTTTACAACAATGGAAAGACTCCAGTGTGGTCTTGACCTTTGAGACTCTGATCAGCAGATGGGATGATGACAACAGCTTCCTCAATTTCCTTGTGAGATTATACCTCTCATTGCACTTGTATGTGTGTGTGTGTATTTCACTGGTCTGCAGAGATTTGCACAGACTATGTGTACATAGAAGTAAAAAAAAAATCTCGGGCTTCCCTGGTGGCGCAGTGGTTGAGAGTCCGCCTGCCGATGCAGGGGACACGGGAAGATCCCACATGCCGCGGAGCGGCTATGGCCCGTGAGCTGTGGCCGCTGAGCCTGCGCGTCCGGAGCCTGTGCTCCACAACGGGAGAGGCCATAGCAGTGAGAGGCCCGCGTACCGCAAAAAAAAAAAAAATTTCAGCAAGTGTTATCTTCCTGACATTTTACCTACTAGTTTAGATGGGAGTTGAGAGGTGTTATTTCTTGGCTGGATCACTCCAAAGAACGCTCATGAAATGCAAAAGAGCGGTGCACAGCCTAACTCATGGTGTGATAAAGGCCCTTCTTAGGAAGCTCTCCTAACTCCAGGCCACAGGCCTCTGTTTTCCCTCTAATTTCTGCCCCGACCACAGCTCCTGCTAAGGGCAGCAAACCCTACGTTGCTAACTCCAATGAGTGTTTTTTTTTCTTTTTTTAACATCTTTATTGGAGTATAATTGCTTTACAATGGTGTGTTAGTTTCTGCTTTATAACAAAGTGAATCAGTTATACATATACATATGTTCCCATATCTCTTCCTTCTTGCGTCTCCCTCCCTCCCACTCTCCCTATCCCACCCCTCTAGGTGGTCACAAAGCACCCAGCTGATCTCCCTGTGTTATGCGGCTGCTTCCCACTAGCTATTTTACGTTTGGTAGTGTATATATGTCCATGCCACTCTCTCACTTTGTCACAGCTTACCCTTCCCCCTCCCCATATCCTCAAGTCCATTCTCTAGTAGGTCTGTGTCTTTATTCCTGTCTTACCCCTAGGTTCTTCATGACATTTTTTTTTTCATCTTACTTAACCTCTTAGCATTTGACTGTGCTGACTACTCATCCTGGAAAACTTCTCTTTTAAAAATGTTAATTTTTTAAATCATACCTCTCCCCATTTTCACCTCATGCTTCTTTGCCAACTCCTCCTCTATCCAGCTCTTTTTTTTTTAGGCATTCCCCTCTGTCCTGGACTCCCGTCTTTTCTTGCTACCAGCTTGAGTCCTCGGACTCTTTATTCAATAGAAACTGATGAGGCCAGACGAGAAATTCAGGCAAGGCTTTACTGGGGCCCCTGCTGCAGCAGTGTGAGGGAGCAAAAACAAGCAACAGGTTCCTTTGCTCGCTCCCTGAGGAGGGTGGGCTGGGTCCTTAAGCGGGGTGAGGACAGGGCTGAGTTGGTGAGTCTGGGTCAGACGGGAGCAGCGGCTTGGGTGGTCAGCCCATCCCCATGGGGGTGCTGTGTGCAGGGATCGTGTGCAGTACCCTGCTTTTATTCCCGGCACCTCAGAAGTGGCAGTTGGTTTGTGGCCTTTTTGTAACTTATTGTTCATAATTTGCCCCAACGGCGCATGCACGCAGTTATTTTTAGTCCCTTATATTTGCATTCTATTGCTGGAGGAGACGTTCATCTGGGTGCAAATGCAAGCACTCTGGTAGATACGGGTCCCAGGTCCCAGCCTATCTTATTCTCTCTCTTTATCTTCTTGCTCTAAGAGTCCCGTGGCTCCCAGGGACTTTCAGATTTCTAAGTCCAGCCCTCCAGATCCACATATTTAACTGTGTACCCAGTATCTCTGCTTAGAGGCCCCACAGGCCTCTCAACCTTGACACGTCCGGATCTGAACTCTTGAGCTTTCCTCCCAAATCTGCTTCATCTCTAGTTTTCCCCATTCTAGTAAAGAACCCCGCCCCCCAACTCATGTCAGAAATCTGAGAGTCATTTTCTCACTTTCTCTTACAAACAATCGCCCCACCCCCAGCCAATGCGTCATCACCAAGTCCTGCTGAATCTACCTCCAAAATATATCACAAATTTTCATCGTACTTTTGCCTCCCTAACCTAAGTCACCACCATCCCCCGCAAGAGCTTCTTGCCGCACTTCTCGCTTCCTCTCTTAGCCCTCGCAGTCTCTTTACCACCCAATAGTTAGAATGATCTTTTCGTGCTGGGACTCTTCAGGGAACTAATGATGATACTTAGGATAAAAGAACTCCGAAGTCTTGCATGATAACCTCTTGCCCAACTCTCCAACCTCATCTGGCTCTGCTTTGCCTATTGTTTTCTTCCTTCCAACCATAGTGGCATCTTCAGTGCCCTGAATTTGCCCGCCCCTTCCAGGCATATTTTCCTCTGCTTTAATGCTCTCTTCCCTCCCTGTCTGGCTGTTCAATATCACTTCCTCAGAGAGAAGCACTTTGACTCCCAAATCTAAGTGAATTCCTCTTGTGGTATTTCTCTCATAGTGTCCTGTACTTTCCTAAAGTATCATCATAATTAAAAAATAAACTGTTATTTTTGCAAGTACTTGTTTAATGTTTGGCTCCCTCATTCGAATAAAAGCTCCATACAGGCAGTGACCTTGACTGTCTTATTCACTACTCTGTCCCCAGTACCTAGAATGAATCTACCACAGAACTGGTTGAAAGACGGTTAAATAAGTGAATTATATTTGGTACAACAAAATTCCAAAACAATTTGGACCAGTCACTAGAGTTTATTCTAAATTAATCTAACCTGTATTTTTAAATTTGGCTCAAACATGTACTAACTGTGTAACTGAATTAGTTGTGTCATCTTTTAAAGTACATAATACTGCTATTTTTAAAGAAAAATGTACAGTGTACAAACTACTATATATGAAATAAATAAGCTACAATATATTTTACAATACATATATTGTATGTATATGAAATATAGCCAATATTTTATAGCTATACATGGAATACAGCCTTTAAAAATTGTGAATTACTAAGTTGTACACCTGAAACATATAATATTGTACAACAATTATACCTCAATAAAGAAAAGTACAGCATTTATTCAGACCTACTGTGCATTGATCAAATTGTGTTTTTAGGTTTCTTGCTGAGAGAACTGGAAAACGTTGCATATAAAGATACAATTTCAGAACCATTGATCAGATGAAAAATTATTTATTTTAGAACAAATAAGAGAGTTTTGAAAGGTTTATGGATACAAGCTGAAAAAAGGCAAATCAAAAGCATTCCTATATACCAACAATAACCAAATTTAAAAATGTAATAGAAAGATACCATTGGTAATAGCAACAAAAGATACAGAGATAAGTAGAAATAAATTGTTTTTTTGAATTTTATTTTATTTATTTTTTATACAGCACGTTCTTATTAGTTATCCATTTTATACATATTAGTGTATATATGTCAATCCCAATCTCCCAATTCATCCCACCACCACCACCCCTGCCACTTTCCCCCCTTGGTGTCCATACGTTTGTTCTCTATGTCTGTGTCTCAATTTCTGCCCTGCAAACCAGTTCATCGGTACCATTTTTCTAGGTTCCACATACATGCGTTAATATACGATATTTGTTTTTCTCTTTCTGACTTACTTCACTCTGTATGACAGTCTTTAGATCCATCCATGTCTCTACAAATGACCCAATTTCGTTCCTTTTTATGGCTGAGTAATATTCCATTGTATATATGTACCACATCTTCTTTATGCATTCGTCTGTCGATGGGCATTTAGGTTGCTTCCATGACCTGGCTATTGTAAATAGCGCGGCAATGAACATTGGGGTGCATGTGTCTTTTTGAATTATGGTTTTCTCTGGGTATATGCCCCATAGTGGGATTGCTGGGTCATATGGTAGGTCTATTTTTAGTTTTTTAAGGAACCTCCATACTGTCCTCCATAGTGGCTGTATCAATTTACATTCCCACCAGCAGTGCAAGAGCGTTCCCTTTCCTCCACACCCTCTCCACCATTTGTTGTTTGTAGATTTTCTGATGACGCCCATCCTAACTGGTGTGAGGTGATACCTCATTGTAGTTTTGATTTGCATTCTCTAATAATTAGTGATGTTGAGCAGCTTTTCATGTGCTTCTTGGCCATCTGTATGTCTTCTTTGGTGAAATGTCTATTTAGGTCTTCTGACCATTTTTTGATTGGGTTGTTTGTATTTTTAATATTGAGCTGCATGAGCTGTTTATATATTTTGAAGATTAATCCTTTGTCTGTTGATTTGTTTGCAAATATTTTCTCCCATTCTGAGGGTCGTCCTTTTGTCTTGTTTGTAGTTTCCTTTGCTTTGCAAAAGCTTTTACATTTCATTGGGTCCCATTTGTTTATTTTTGTTTTTATTTCCATTACTCTAGGAGGTGGATCAAAAAAGATCTTGCTGTGGTTTATGTCAAAGAGTGTTCTTCTTATGTTTTCCTCTAAGAGTTTTATAGTGTCCGGTCTTACATTTAGGTCTTTAATCCATTTTGAGTTTATTTTTGTGTATGGTGTTAGGAAGTGTTCTAATTTCATTCTTTTATGTGTAGCTATCCAGTTTTCCCAGCACCACTTATTGAAGAGACTGTCTTCTCTCCATTGTATATCCCTGCCTCCTTTGTCATAGATTAGTTGACCATAGGTGCGTGGGTTTACCTCTGGGCTTTCTATCTTGTTCCACTGATCTATGTTTCTGTTTATGTGCCAGTACCATATTGTCTTGATTACTGTAGCTTTGTAGTATAGTCTGAAGTCAGGGAGTCTGATTCCTCCAGCTCCGTTTTTTTCCCTCAAGACTGCTTTGGTTATTCGGGGTCTTTTGTGTCTCCATACAAATTAAAAAAATTTTGTTCTCGTTCTGTAAAAAATGCCACTGGTAATTTGATAGAGATTGCATTGAATCTGTAGATTGCTTTGGGTAGTATAGTCATTTTCACAATATTGATTCTTCCCATCCAAGAACATGGTATATCTCTCCATCTGCTTGTTTCATCTTTGATTTCTTCATCAGTGTCTTATAGTTTTCTGCATACAGGTCTTTTACCTCCTTAGGTAGGTTTATTCCTAGGTATTTTATTCTGTTTGGTGCAATGGTGAATGGGATTGTTTCCTTAATTTTTCTTTCTGATCTTTCGTTTTTAGTGTATAGGAATGCAAGAGATTTCTGTGTATTAATTTTGTATCCTGCAACTTATCAAATTCATTGACTAGCTCTAGTAATTTTCTGGTGGCATCTTTAGGATTCTCTATGTATAGTATCATGTCATCTGCAAACAGTGACAGTTTTACTTCTTCTTTTCGGATTTGGATTCCTTTTATTTTTTTTTCTTCTCTGATTCCCGTGGTTAGGACTTCCAAAACTATGTTGAATAACAGTGGTGAGGGTGGGCAACCTTGTCTTTTTGCTGATCTTAGAAGAAATGCTTTCAGTTTTTCACCATTGAGAATGATGTTGGCTGTGGGTTTGTCCTATATGGCCTTTATTATGTTGAGGTAGGCTCCCTGTATGTCCACTTTCTGGAGAATTTTCATCATAAATGGGTGTTGAATTTTGTCAAAAGCTTTTTCTGCATCTATTGAGATGATCATATGGTTTTTATTCTTCAGTTTCTTAATATGGTGTATCACATTGATTGATTTGCATATATTGAAGAACCCTTGTATCCCTGGGATAAATCCCACTTGATCATGGTGTATGATCCCTTTTTTTTTTTTTTTTTTTTTGCGGTACGCGGGCCTCTCACTGTTGTGGTCTCTCCTGCTGTGGAGCACAGGCTCTGGATGTGCAGGCTCAGCGGCCATGGCTCATGGACCCAGCCACTCCACGGCATGTGGGATCCTCCCAGACCAGGGCATGAACCCGTGTCCCCTGCATCAGCAGGCAGACTCTCAACCACTGCGCCACCAGGGAAGCCCAGTGTGTGATCCTTTAATGTGTTGTTGGATTTTGTTTGCTAGTATTTTGTTGAGGATTTTTGCATCTATATTCATCAGTGATATTCGTCTGTAATTTCCTTTCTTTGTAGTATCTTTGTCTCGTTTTAGTATCAGGGTGATGGTGGCCTCATAGAATGAGTTTGGGAGTGTTCCTTCTCTGCAGTTTTTTGGAAGAGTTTGAGATGGATGGGTGTTAGCTCTTCTCTAAATGTTTGATAGAATTCATCTGTGAAGCCATCTGGTCCTGGACTTTTGTTTGTTGGAAGATTTTTAATCACAGTTTCAATTTCATTAGTTGTGAATGGTCTGTTCATATTTCCTATTTCTTCCTGGTTCAGTCTTGGAAAGTTATACCTTTCTAAGAATTTGTCCATTTCTTCCAGGTTGTCCATTTTATTGGCATAGAGCCACTTGTAGTAGTCTCTTAGGATGCTTTGTATTTCTGTGGTGTCTGTTGTAATTTTTCCTTTTTCATTTCTAATTTTATTGATTTGAGTCCTCTCCCTCTTTTTCTTGATGAGTCTGGCTAAAGGTTTGTCAGTTTTGTTTATCTTCTCAAAGAACCAGCTTTTATTTTTATTGATCTTTGCTATTGTTTTCTTTGTTTCTATTTCATTTATTTCTGCTCTGATGTTTATGATTTCTTTCCTTCTCCTAAATTTGGGTTTTCTTTGATCTTCTTGCTTTAGTTCCTTTAGGTGTAAGGTAGATGGTTTATTTGAGATTTTTCTTGTTTCTTGACGTAGGCTTGTGTTGCTATAAACTTCCCTCTTAGAACTGCTTTTGCTGCATCCCCTAGGTTTGGATCATCATGTTTTCGTTGTAATCTGTCTCTTGGTATTTTTTGATTTCCTCTTTGATTTCTTCAGTGATCTCTTGGTTATTTAGTAGTATATTGTTTAGCCTTCATATGTTTGTGTTTTTTACGTTTTTTTCCCCTGTAATTGATTTCTAATCTCATAGCTCTGTGGTCAGAAAAGATTCTTGTATGATTTCAGTTTTCTTTCATTTACTGAGACTTGATTTGTGACCCAAGATGTGATCTATCCTGGAGAATGTTCCATGTGCACTTGAGAAGAAAGTGCAATCTGCTGTTTTTGGATGGAATATCCTATAAATATCAATTGAATTTATCTTGTCTATTGTGTCATTGAAAGCTTGCATTTCCTTATGAATTTTCTGTCTGGATGATCTGTCCATTGGTGTAAGTGAGGTGTTAAAGTCCCCCACTATTATTGTGTTACTGTTGATTTCCTCTTTTATAGCTGTTAGCAGTTGCCTTATGTATTGAGGTGCTCCTATGTTGGGTGCATATATATTTATAATTGTTATATCTTCTTGGATTGATCCCTTGATCATTATGTAGTGTCTTTCCTTGTCTCTTGTAACATTCTCTATTTTAAAGTCTATTTTATCTGCTATGAGTATTGCTACTCCAGCTTTCCTTTGATTTCCATTTGCATGGAATATCTATTTCCATCCCCTCACTTTCAGTCTGTATGTGTCCCTAGGTCTGAAGTGGGTCTCTTGTAGACAGCATATATATGGGTCTTGTTTTTGTATCCATTCAGCAAGATTGTGTCTTTTGGTTGGAGCATTTAATCCATTCACATTTAAGGTAATTATTGATATGTATGTTCCTCTTGCCATTTTCTTAATTTTTTTTTTGCGGTATGCAGGCCTCTCCCTGTTGTGGCCTCTCCCGTTGCGGAGCACAGGCTCCGGATGCGCAGGCTCAGCGGCCATGGCTCACGGGCCTAGCTGCTCCATGGCATGTGGAATCTTCCCGGACCAGGGCACGAGCCTGTGTCCCCTGCATCGGCAGGCAGACTCTCAACCACTGAGCCACCAGGGAAGCCCTGGGTTTGTTTTTGTAGGTCCTTTTCTTCTCTTGTTTCCCACTTAGAGAAGTTCCTTTAGCATTTGTTGTAGAGCTGGTTTAGTGGTGCTGAATTCTCTTACCTTTTGCTTGTCTGTAAAGCTCTTGATTTCTCTGTCGAATCTGAATGAGATCCTTGCCGGGTAGAGTAATCTTGGTTGTGGGTTCTTCCCTTTCATTACTTTAAATATATTGTGCCACTCCCTTCTGGCTTGTAGAGTTTCTGCTGAGAAATCAGCTGTTAACCTTATGGGAGTTCCCTTGTATATTATTTGTTGTTTTTCCCTTGTTGCTTTCAATAATTTTCTTTGTCTTTAATTTTTGTCAATTTGATTACTATGTGTCTTGGCATGTTTATCCTTGGGTTTATCCTGCTGGTACTCTCTGTGCTTCCTGCACTTGGGTGGCTATTTCCTTTCCCATGTTAGGGAAGTTTTTGACTATAATCTCTTCAAATATTTTCTCGGGTCTTTTTTGTCTCTCTTCTCCTTCTTGGACCCTTATAATGTGAACGTTGTTGCGTTTAATGTTGTCCCAGAGGTCTCTTAGCCTGTCTTCATTTCTTTTAATATTTTTTTCTTTATTCTGTTCTGTGGCAGTGAATTCATCCATTCTGTCTTCCACTTCACTTATCCGTTCTTCTGCCTCAGTTATTCTGCTATTGATTCCTTCTAGTGTATCTTTCATTTCAGTTATTGTATTGTTCATCTCTGTTTGTTTGTTCTTTAATTCTTCTAGGTCTTTGTTAAACATTTCTTGCGTATTCTCGATCTTTGCCTCCATTCTTTTTCTGAGGCCCTGGATCATCTTCATTATGATTATTATGAATTCTTTTTCTGGAAGGTTGCCTATCTCCACTTCATTTATTTGTTTTTCTGGGGTTTTATCTTGTTCCTTCATCTGGTATAAAGTCCTCTGCCTTTTCATTTTGTCTGTCTTTCTGTGAATGTGGTTTTCCTTCCACAGGCTGCAGAATTGTAGTTCTTCTTGCTTCTGCTTTCTGCCCTCTGCTAGTGTTAGAGGGTGTCCTGCAGAGGCAGGGGGGTGGCTGTGGTTCACCATAGGGACAAGGTCACTAGGAATAAATTTTAATCTAAAGACATATAAGAACTTTATGGAGAAAATGGCAAAACATCATTAGGGGATGAAAAGGAAATCTGAGAAAAATATGAAGCCATATATCTTCATGGATGTGAGGACTCAGTGTCATGCAGATGTTTTCCCCAAATTAATTTATTACATTAAATGCTATTGCAATAAAAATCTGAAAGTTTTTTTATAGGACTGGAAATACTTATCATAAATAAAACATGTATGGAAATACTTGTATGCAAGCACAAAGAACCAAGAAAGTCAAGACAATTTTGAAGATGGAAAAGTGGGGAGACTTACTCTGCCAGATGTAAAGCTTTATTACAAAGTTTTAGTACTTATGACAGTGCTCTATTTGTGCTATGGGAGACAAATATACCAATGGAACAGAACAGAAGGCCCAGAAACATATTGAAATTTGAGATATGATTGATGTTGCATTACAGCTGTGAAAGGATGGACTATTCAGTAACTGGTACTGAAAGAACTGGTGATCCACATGGAACAAATCAAACAGATACAATTTCACACCATACACACACAAAAATTTTCAAGTTTCCTAAAGATCTCAATGTAAAAAGCAAAATTTTTAGAAGACAAAGTAATACCGTTATAACCTTAGGCTAACAGTATTTCTTAAACAAGTCACAAAAAATGTGCTCATCATAAAGAAAAAGATTGATAAATCCTACTCCATTAAAATTGAAACATGAAATACACCTATAACAATAGTGAAGACAAGCTCCAAACTGGATATTTGCCCCAATTAAGCCTTAAAGGATTAATGTCCAGAGTATATAAAGAACTCCTACAAGTCTATAAGACAAAAGGCAAAAACTCAATACAAACTGTCAACCTACAGAAAACTTGAAGTGCCAACTAACATCTGAAAAGATGTTCACTAGTAATTTCACTAGTAATCAGACTATTTTTTTATGCAATCACATTTTTAATAACAAAGATATTGTTTTTAATATGGTCACATATACTTGGCTAAGTCCAGATCTTAAAAAACAAAAGTATCTAGCCCAACAGTACAACCATACAGCTTTGTACAGAACATTCCATAAATCAACAGAAAACACATTTGAGTACAAAAATAAATATTTAAAGAGAATCTCTAAGCAGCATTTTATTTCTGCAAAACAGACATATAGTACTGATTAAATATCTACAAGTGCTTTTACTTTACAAAAATACATATAGACTAATTCATTAACAATGACCTGGTAAACCTTCTTAATAGACTAAGTCATTAACAATGACCTGGTAAACCTTCACTTCAATCTGAATGATTTATAAGCTAAATCTTACAACCACAAAAAGGTTTTTATTTGTATTAAGATGTTACCACTTTTGACCAAAAACAAAAAAAAAAGCTTAAAATATTTTATATTTCAAAGGAAAATTAGCAACATAACTGCACAATATAGTCTATGATGGTTTTATTTAATGTGAGGGCTACTCTATTAAAAACTGGTGCTTGCTGTTGTGTTGCCAGAGGCAGGAACACAGCAGAACACTGGTGCTTCTCCCACAAACTCTTGTCGACCACAGCTTCATAAGGACACCTGGGCCCCCATCCCCATTCAAAAAAATACAGCAAAAGAAAACCGACCCCAAACAATGTTAGGCTGATCCTATTCCATTCCTAATGTGCAGAACTCCAACTCTGCTGGACTGATGTGAAGTCCACGGATACATAATCTATTCACTATCTCTGCATTGCCCGGAAATATTTAATCTTTCGTTTGTACTAGATTAGTTTCTTATTCCATGAAGCTCTGAAAGATGGAAGAAAACTGGACCCAGCATTTAATATGTTTCACTTGATTCTAGATTTAAAGATAATTAAAATTAAAAAGCATTTCTGAATAATGACTCAAGTTTTGATTCCTAGAAAAAGGAGCATAACAAGTATTCATTCTAATGAGCATTTAAAATTATTTTTGTTTAGTTTCATAACTTCCTTTTTTTTCTGTTTTTTAATAATATCTTTATTGGGGTATAACTGCTTTACAATGGTGTGTTAGTTTCTGCTTTATAACAAAGTGAATCAGTTATACATATATATATGTTCCCATATCTCTTCCCTCTTGCATCTCCCTCCCTCCCACCCTCCCCATCCCACCCCTCTAGGTGGTCACAAAGCACCCAGCTGATCTCCCTGTGCTATGCGGCTGCTTCCCACTAGCTATCTACCTTATGTTTGGTAGTGTGTATATGTCCATGCCTCTCTCTCGCTTTGTCACAGCTCACCCTTCCCCCTCCCAATATCATCAAGTCCATTCTCTAGTAGGTCTGTGAAGAGTCATGTACCAAAATGTTCATTGCAGCTCTATTTACAATAGTTTCATACCTTTCTGAAAAGGATGTGCTCAAACATTTTAATTCTATTTGGAAATATAGTAAGGATAGCAAATAAACACACTACTTGTGAAAACTACATTACATTAGGAAGAGGATCACTTTTAAATTATTTGGGGAAATGTCACTGCTTTAAGAAAAAACTATAGGGGCTTCCCTGGTGGCACAGTGGTTGAGAGTCCGCCTACCCATGCAGGGGACATGGGTTCGTGCCCCAGTCCGGGAAGATCCCACATGCCGCGGAGCGGCTGGGCCCGGGAGTCATGGCCGCTGAGCCTGCACGTCCGAAGCCTGTGCTCCGCAACGGGAGAGACCACAACAGTGAGAGGCCCGGATACCGCAAAAAAAAAAAGAAAAAGAAAAAGAAAAAACTATGAAAACCCTGTAATGTATATTTGAGTACATTTTAATGAACATTCAATGTTAACTTTTTTCAACAAAATACTACTGAACTAGGTATATCAAGTAAATCCAGAATTAGTTGGTTATTTTGTGCTTTCCAAGGGTTAGACTTTCTAGTATATTTAATATTTTTCTATTTTTATAAACTGGATCTGGCAGACATGTTATATTCCTTATTGTAGGGATAGGTATATCTCTTAAAATAATAGCATTTCATGTTTCTAACCCAGAAAATTAAAGTTATGGCAAACTCATTTTTTTAATTCCCACAACCAATATCCATATCTTATTGGTATAAAGCATAGCCTGCTGGAAAATTCCTTATGGTAAACCAGAGTATGTAATGGAGTGCATCCATATTTATCCTATCCAAGGAGGTTTACCAGGTGGCCTGTCAGGAAGACTTCATCATGTGAGCTTTACTTGAGGTGACCCACAGCATGGGCTCCCCAAAAGTCGGTATGAGAGCAGGGCTTAACCTGGTGTATATGCTCTTCATACGGGGCTTATCTTGCTGCATTTGGCTATATGGCTAGATTCTAAAATACAAAGTAATTGCTGAGAAACAAGACAAAGAGTTACTTTAAAAAAAAAACCCCACAGGCCTTTAGGAAAATTTTGCTTTTGAATACAGAAAAAGCATTTACTTATGTGAGTCCAGTAGAAGGTACTGTTTTCTATACAAGTAAGCATGTCCGCACTTTTACCCAAGTAATTTCACTAGTGATTTCACTAGTAATCAGGGAAAAGTAAATTAAAACCACAATGAGATCCATTTCACTCCTGTCAGCAGGTATGAACCTATAACTAGATTTGGTGGACCCTGAGCTTATGCAATTGGTAGGGCTCATTTTAAGAAAAAGAATACAAAATTACAAACACAAAGTTAGCTATGGGCCTTTTGAAGGGGCCCAAGCTAACGAAAGGTCCTTAAGCTTCATTTGCTTCATGGTAAATCTCTTTTGCCTGAAAATGCCAAAGGTCACAGAGGAACATATGCAGCAATTGGAGCTCATACTATTGGTGTGAGTGTGAATTGGGGCATCACTTCAGAGAGATGCTTGGCACTGTCTTGTCAAGTTGAAGATACACGTTTTCTAAGACTTGGCAATTCTACTCTTAGGAATACATCCTTAAGAAACGTTGACTTGTGTTCCAAGATGTTCATAGCAGCAATGTTTGTAATAGTGGTTAAAAAAAAAAAAAGGGTGTGTGTGTGTGGGGAATATCCTAAAATCCCACTTACAAAACAGTGAATAAAGAAATTATGCTTTGTTCATACAATGGAATTCCGTACAATGATGAAAATTAATGTATCAGAGCTGCACGTAACAACACGAACTCCTCTGACAAGCACAAATCAAGTGAAAAATATTATGAAAGAAAACTTACACATGATTCTGTTTATATAAGGTTTAAAAACATGCGAAATGCTTATGATTCATACATACACAGCAAATGTATAAAAACAAGCAATAGAATGATAAACAAGAAATTAAGGATAGTGGTTACCTCTATGGTGAGAGGGAGCAAATTAGCTGGGGGGTGGGGACTGTGAAGAGGGCTTCAACTATATCTGTAATATTTTTTCTTTCTTACTGCAGATTTCTTTCTTTTTTTCTTTTAAAATATGTATTAGTTTTCCAGCACCACCTTAACGAAGTACCACAAACTAGGTGAACTAAAACAACAGAAATTTATTCTCCCACAGTTTTGGAGGCAAAAAGTCCAAAATTAAGGTGTTACAGGGTTGTGTTCTGTGTGAAACTCTGGTGGATTGCCTCTTCCAGCTTCTGGTGGATGGCAATCCTTAGCATTCCTTGTCTTGCAGCTGCTTCACTCCAGTCTCTGCCTCTGTCATCACATGGTGTTCTCACTGTGTGTCTCGGTCTTCTCCTCTTTTTTAAGGATGCTTGTCATTTTGGATTAAGGGCTCATCCTATTTTCTATGACCTCATCATAACTAATTACATCTGCAATAATCCTATTTTCAAATACTGGTCATTCTAAAGTACTGGGAGCTAGGACTTGAACATATCTTTTCAGGAGGCGTGATTCAATCCATCACAAGACATCATTTCCATGCAGTGAAACATAGAGATCTAAAATGTATATTTTGATGCATTTTGACAAATGTGTATACCCATTAGTATTAGTTTTCAACTGATCCTGTAACAAGTTACCACAAACTTAGTAGCTTAAACAGCACAAACTTATTATCTTATACTTCTATAGGTCAGAAGTGTGAGATAGATCTCACTGAACTAAAATCAAGGTGTTGATTGGTCTGTGGTCCTTTCTGGGGCTCTAGAGGAGAATCTATTTCCTTACCTATTCCAGCTTCTAGAGACCACCCACATTCCTTAGCTCATAACTCTACCCTTCTTCTTCAAAGCCAGCAGTGTTACATCTCTCTGCACTTTCTTCTGTTGTCAATCCCAGCCAACAACCAGAGGCAACCTCTGTTCTGATTTCTATCATCTTCAATTAGTTTGGCCTGTTCTAGAACCTCATATAAGTGGTACATACAGTATCTTCTCTTTTGTGTGTAGCTTGTGTCTCATTGCATAATATTTTTAAGGTTCATCTATGTTGTACATGTATCAGTCACCCATTCTTTCTTCTTGTTCAGTAGTATCCCATTGTATGACTATACCAGCATTTGGTTGTGCATTCTCTTTCTGATAAACATTTGGGTTTTTCCCGTCTGGGACAATTATAAACTTTCTCACACAAGTCTTTTTTGGACACATGTTTTTAATTTCTATCAGGTAAAAATCTAGGCAAATTGGTGACTCAGGGGATAGAAATATATTTAACTTTATATTAAACTGCCAAATTGTTTTCCACAAGTGGTTTGACCAATTTAAATTCCCATCATAAATGTATGAGAATTCCAGTTACTCCTCACCTTTGCCAACATTTGGTATTATTGATCTTTTCAGTTTTAGGTGGGTATTTGTTTTATTTCTTAAAAAAGAAAAAAGAAGCAAAATTTTTTTTCCCCTCAAACAACAAAATAAGGAATATTCCTCAAAAGGTTTGCCCAAGTTTAGAGTGAAGCTCTGGTGGTATATATTAGCAAATTATTTTTATGACCATCATATGATTATAACTTAGAGGCACTCTTAAAAAATTAATAACAGTTGAGCCTGAATATAACAAATGTATTGATTTTTACATATACCTTAGGAAAACAATCTTTTTCCCTCCCATCAGGTTTTATCCTCATAACTGACCTGATGCCTTGAATTAAATACTTCTCTTGGTTTTTCAACATTCTCCCACTTTCTGAAGACGGGCTGTGTTTTATTTATTTGCCTTTCTATCCCTAGTACCTAGCACAGTGCTGGGAACATAGCCAGTGCTCAGTTAAGGCTGCTGAGTGCATAAACAAATAAGCATACTGATATAAAGCATAAATATGAAAGACTAGAGCTACTTATCTCTCTTTTAATAGAAAACCAATTTCAGATTTGTGCTTAAGTCATAATTTGGCCTCAGTTACATATTTGGGTTGAGATAAAATCTTTTTTTATTCTAGTTCTAAGTTAAAGTGAAAGAAATTTGCTTAAGAAGAAAATTAGCATTTGTAAAAAAAAAATCAGTGATTTGTTGTTTCTGTTCTCTGAAACCACCAATTTTCTAGCCACAAGGTTGTTTCAGGTGTGATACCTCATGACTCATAACGCTTTTGAGATGGCTATTTTTATATTTAGTAGCCCTGTATCACCCTATTCTACAACACCAGAAGGCATGGCCTTCCAGCTGTACTGAATTCTACTAGAGGTAAAAGCCTCTGGATAAAATTTTCATGAGTCAAACTCAACCTAAATGAAACCAGCAGTGCCTGTCTGGTACCTCTAGATCTGTGGTTGGGATTCAGGGACTCTGTTAAAGTTCTGCAAAAATGTGTATGTGTGTGTGAGTGTACAAGTGT
Source organism: Pseudorca crassidens (assembly GCF_039906515.1). NCBI lineage: Eukaryota > Metazoa > Chordata > Mammalia > Artiodactyla > Delphinidae > Pseudorca > Pseudorca crassidens. Next base: position 17,492,345 of record NC_090303.1, on the reverse strand, counting down.
GAATTTTTCAGGGAAGATGGTCCAGTTTTCATCAGATTTTCAAAAGCCAAGAAATATGAAAAAGTATAGAGCAGAGTTCACAGATTTAATAATGTGGCTACATTGATTTGTCAGTTATATCAATTTGTGCATAACAGTAAGTTGATTCATTAAATTAAATAATTAACTTGATTTTTCTTCTTCTAAGTTGACCAATCAAGTGTTTGCCTGAATAAATCAAACAAATTCCTTGGCATAATGCAGGTGCATCCCCAGTTATCACTGACAAAGTGGGAAGAAATTACACCAGGAGGCAAATCTCTTGGTCATGGAGAGAACAACAAAAGTTCACCTCCCTGAGATTTACCATTATGTGTAGATGTCAAATCATACTGATTTTTCTAATAGAACCCAGGCTGCCTTTCCAAAGGTCCAACTGGCCCATCTAGATCATCTTTTTCTGTTTCCTTGAGGAGTTAGGAAATGAGACAGTTATTCTTTTGTATTTCATAGAGACTGACCCCCAAAGGATTCCAATCCATCAAAGAAAATAATTTCTAATTTAATATGAATCAATATATTAATCCCTCTTAGAGTCAAGATGAGACCAGACCCCAGAGGGAAATTCAAATTTTAGAACAGAGAGAAAAGAGTAAAGCAAACTAGTAATTACCAATCAGATTTAGAAAAGCGTACAAAGGGAAAGAAGAAGCCATCCTATAGAATATACTCCTTTGGAAGAGTTTGGATTAGAGTGACCTAGAGGAGGCAAGGTCATCCTCAGATATAAATGGGGGGTGGGGGGTGGTTGAGAAAGGGAGTGGGAGGTGATTCTGAGACATTTGCAGGAAGTACACTTTGTACAAACTTGATAACAGTCACCTAGGGTTCATGACTCTCATTCCAAGCATAAGTCGCATTTCCTTTATTGTTTGTTATTTCAACTCGTTTTATTATGTGTAGTAGTATAAGATTTCTTATAGCAATATTGGAATGGAGGATTGCATTCATTTGGAAACTACATTCTACTTTATTATCAAGATTATATAACATTTTGGAAGTGAGCCAACTTCATCTTTGGGGGAGTTTAAAGAGCTGGCTGGGTTTTGTACCAGCTTCATCATGGTGATGGTTTTCTAGTAAACAGTCAACGTTTCTAACATGGATGTTGTCCATAAGAGTCCTAACATCTGAATAATAATAAGACTGAATTAATCCATTTTCATTTCTCTGCCAAATCAGAGGGCTCCTACTTGGCCATCTCCCTTGTTCTTCATGTAACATGTTGTATTGTTCACTTCCTTCCTGGAACTCTCCTCCTTTGCTGTCTATCATCTTAAATTCTCTTGATTCTCTTGTCTCTTATTAGTCTCCTTATAGCCAGTTCTTCTTTCTGCCACCTTCTTTCTGGTTCCCCAGGGTTTAGTTTTGTTCCTCTTCTTTTCTAACTCTACCTTCACTCTTTGTTTTTGTGTGTGTGTGTTTGTGGGGTCTTCCAAATAGTCATTTATTTATTTGTTTATTTATTTAAATAAACCCTAACTATCCATTATATTTTGTTAAACCACATATACAGTTGTCCCTCAGTATCCACGGAGGATTAGTACCCCTACCTCCCCCCCAGATACTAAAATCTGTGGATGCTCAAGTCTCTTATATAAAATGATGTAGAATTTGCATATAACCTATGCACATCTTCCTGTATACTTTATTATTTTTTAAATTTAATTTTGTTATAATAATAAAGAAACAGACTCGCAGACAGAGAGAAAAAACTAGTGGTTACCGGTGAGGAAGAGGGAAGGGGAGAGGGAAAAGATAAGGCTAAAGTATTAAGAGGTACTATGTATAAATAAATAAGCTACCAGGATACACTGTACAGCACAGGGAATATAGCTGATATTTTATAATAACTATAAATATAGTAAAACTTTAAAAATTGTGGATCAGTATGCTCTGCATCTGAAACATATAATCTTGTACATCAGCTATACTTCAATACAGTCACTCTTTGAGAGACGTTTATTCTTTTTTTGTTGTTTTTGTTGTTGTTTGCTGTTTTTTAAAATTGAAGTATACTTGATTTACAATGTTGTACTAATTTCTGATGTACAGCAAAGTGATTCCATTATACAAATATGTACATTCTTTTTCTTCTTTTCCTTTATGGTTTATCACAGAATATTGAAAATAATTCCTTGCGCTATACAGTAGGACCTTGTTGTTTATCCATTCTCTATATGACAGTTTGCCTCTGCTAATCCCAAAATCCCAATCCATCTCTCCCCCACTCCCTCTCCCCCTTGGCAACCACAAGTCTGGAGAGAACTTTATCCTTTCCATGCTTGTGATTCCAAAATCAGCATTTATGCTCCCCACTCAAATGCAGATCCTATACTTGTAGCTGCCTACATGAATGCTCCCTTTAAGTGAGCCTGCAGTTCCCCAAACTCAGAATGTCTAAAATTGCATGCAGCAACTTAAAACTATAATATAGTCATATTATTCATGTGTCAGTCTGCCAAGACAAAAAGTTTGAAAATATTCATTCTAATGAGAGTGTGGAGAATCAAGGCCGTCTGTGCTCCGTGAGTACAAGATGTTTATTAGTGCATGTGATTTATTTGGCAATATTTATCAACATTTAAAAGATATTTATTAAAATTTTAAAAACATATTATTGGACCTAACTTTTCTAGTCTAAAAATTTAGCTTAGAGATACGTGTCCATAAATATGTAAAAATAATTGCATATAAGAATTTGCATTGCAGGAATGTTTTGTAGTTGTAAACAATAATAGCAGCAATGGGGAGGGTGGGGGAGGGACGGATTGGGAGTTTGGGATTAGCAGATGCAAACTGTCATATAGAGAATGGATAAACAACAAGGTCCTGCTGTATAACACAGGGAACTATTTTCAATATCTTGTGATAAACCACAGTGGAAAGGAATATGAAAAAGAATATATATATGTATAACTGAATTACTTTGCTGTACAGCAGAAATTAACACAACATTGTAAATCAACTATACTTCAATAAAATAAATTTTTAAAAAATAGCAGCAACAGCACCCTACCAAAACAATCCCAATAAATACAGCCAAAATACTTATCAGGAAAGACTTGTTAAACATAGTATGTCCAGGGCTTTCCTGGTGGTGCAGTGGTTGAGAGTCCTCCTGCCGATGCAGGGGACTCGGGTTCGTGCCCCCGTCACATGCCACGGAGCGGCTGGGCCCGTGAGCCATGGCCGCTGAGCCTGCGCGTCTGGAGCCTGTGCTCCGCAACGGGAGAGGCCACAGCAGTGAGAGGCCCGCGTACAGCAAAAAAAAAAAAAAAAAACAACAGTATGTCCATACAGTGTAATACTATGTAGCTTTTACAAAGAATAAGGCATCTCTGGAAAGCTCTGTCTTAAAAATATACTATTCAATGTAATGTAAATAAGAATTGATAGAGTATGGTCATATTTGTGGGAAAAAAAACTTTCAAGAAAGAACACACAAGAAGCAGCTAATAGTCACTATGTTCTGAGGCTATGAGATGGGGAAGAGGAGGAAGAGGATTGTACTTTTCCTTTTTTCTCTTTTTTATAAATTTCTTTATTTTTTGGCTGCGTTGGGTTTTTGTTGCTGGGCGCGGGCTTACTCTTCATTGTGGTGCGTGGGCTTCTCATTGTGGTGGCTTCTCTTGTTGCAGAGCACAGGCTCTAGGTGCAGAGGCTTCAGTAGTTGTGGCACGCAGGCTCAGTAGTTGTGGCTCGCAGGCCCTAGAGTGCAGGCTCAGTAGTTGTGGCACACAGGCTTAGTTGCTCTGCAGCATGTGGGATCTTCCTGGGCCAGGGCTCGAACCCATGTCCCCTGCATTGGAAGGCGGATTCTTAACCACTGCACCACCAGGGAAGTCCTGAGGATTGTACTTTTCAATATACACCATATTGTTTTGCCGGTTTTTTGAAAATACTTACAGTTTTATTGATAACAAAAATAAAATGACTTCATTCTTTCTTACAAATTCATCTCCTGGTTTCCCCAACTTTGTCCACATCACTCTCCTTATCAACCTAGCTTGAGGGTTTGGAATGAGCCTTGATTTCTCTTTCATTTTTAACTGTGTTGTAGTGTCTCCAAATCCTCTTCTTTTTCTTCAGTGTCTCAGCTTCATCTTTTCCCATCCGTAAGGCAACCTCTGCCCTGGTCCTGATTCTTCACCACTTATTTCCCATGAGGACCTGGGCAAGCCACTTAATCACTCTTTAATTTCCTCATATGTAAAATGGAAATAATAACCCATATACTGGAGGGGAGGGAATATTTTAGTTCTAGGCCAAGTATCTAGCTGGGTGAGGGCACAGGCCCACCCACCAGCAGGCCAGCCACCTTGGATTCCTTGAGCCACCCTGGCCACATGGGAATCTCACTTTGCCCACCTGAGGGCCCAGGTCTCAGCCCCACCCACTAGTAGACCAGCACTAGCCCTGGGACCCCTGGGTCCCCCATAGCCAGCGATCTGACCCAGCCTCTCCCATCACCATTAGTGATGCTCAACATCACTGATCATCGGGAAATGCAAATCAAAACCACAAAGAGATATCACCTCACACCTGTCAGAATGGTTATCATCAAAATGACAACAAATAAAAAGTGTTGGCAAGGATATGGAGAAAAGGGAACCCTCAGGCCCTCTTCCTGAGAATGTAAATTGGTACAGCCACTATGGGAAAACATTATGGAGATTGCTCAAAAAACTAAAAATAGAACTACCACACGATCCAGGATTCCATTCCTGGGTATTTATCTGAACAAAATGAAAACACTAATTTGAAAAGATATATGCACCACTATGTTCATTGCAGCATTATTTACAATAGCCAAGATATAGAAGCAACCTAAGTGGCCATCAGTAGATGAATGGATAAAGAAGATGTGGTACATATATACAATGGAATATTCTTCAGCCATTAAAAAAATGAAATCTTGACATTGTAACAACATGAAATAAGTCAGACAGAGAAAGACAAATACTGTATGATTTGACTTATATATGGAATCTAAAAAAACAAAACAAATGAATAAACACAACTAAACAGAAACAGTCAGAGATACAGAGAACAAACAGGTGTTTGCTGGAAGGGAGAGAATTGGTAAGGGGAGAGAAACAGGTGAGGGAGATAAAGAGGTACAAATTTTCAGTTACACAATAAATGAATCACAGGTTTGAAATGTGGGGAATTTAGTCAATAATTATGTAATATTTTTGTATGGTGACAGATGACAATTAGACTTATCATGGTGATCATTTTGAAATGTACATAAATATCAAATTACTATATTATATATCAGAAACTAACATTGTGTTGTAGGTCAATTATGCTTCAAAAACAAACAAGCAAACTCATAGGAAAAGAGATCAGATTTGTGATTACCAGAGGTGGGAGTGGGAGGAGAGTGAATTGGATAAAAGCATTTAAAATGTACAAACTTTAATTTGTATGAAAAACTTTCATAATGTATGACAAGATAAATATAATTAACACTTCTGTCCATTATATATGAAAGTTTTTAGAGAGTAAATCATAATAGTTCTCATCACAAGGAAAAAAATTTTTTTCTATTTCTTTCATGTTGTATCTACATGAGATGATGAATGTTCACTAAACTTACTGTGGTAATCATTTCATGATGTATGTAAGTCACATCATTTTGCTGCACACCTTAAACTTACACGTGCTGTATGTCAATTACATCTCAATAAAACTAGAAGGAAAAAAAAGAAGAAAAAATCTTGCTCTATCATAACTACCTCATGTTCTTTTAATTTTCCCTTAATTTGGCCCAAGTTTCTATACTCTCCTTCCCATGTTCATTTTCTATTTTTATTTCTTTTGGCACAAAAGTTACACATGCTCATTGTAAAAAAAAGGTATTACATTTTATGGAAATATGCACAATAAAAATGCAAGTTGCATTTCACCACATCAATTTTACTTGTCAACGAGCAAAGCCAATCAAGAGATAGTAAAGATGGAATTTTTGGTTTTGTCAATAGATTTAGATAAGAAGAGAAACTATAATAACCTTTTACCTTTTGTATCTGTTTAAATAGCACTGACCTTTGAAGATTTTTAAAGGGTTTCGTGGACGTGATGCAAACATTCCATTTTTCCTCCGCATGTGCTCGTGGGACAGGCAGACGTTGCTATTCCTATCGCCCAACAGAGGACCCAGCGAAAACAAGTGAAGCAGAGAAGCCTTGGAGGAGGTTCCCAGAACCAACCAATGCTTGTGTGAAAGGAGATACCATCTGGTGGGACCAGGTATTTATGACCTCAGGTTCTCTCTCCCTTCCTCATGCCCCCCCTCACTGGGCACTCCCCATTCTACTGTGTGAGGCTTACCTCACTGGACACAGCTCATTTCCCAGGAGCCTCTTTTCTTCCTGAGTCCCAAGCACAATCATTTCTAGGCGTGCTCAACTGTTCCATCAGAGCCTCCCTGCACATCTTGCCAGAATTCTCCATAGGGCTTTGTGAATAAACACAATTCTTATACTTTGGTTATTGGACTTCATTGGCAATTGATTTATGTACACATTAAAAAGTGTATATTGTATAGCATATAGACATATAATTCAGAATTGACTACATGCGATACTGTGGTCATTTCTAAAAAAAAAAAAACAGTGTATAACATGAGGCATTTGGTTACAAACATAACCCTGCTCTTGCAGCATTGTTCCTATGAGAAAATCAGATTTGATTCACAATCTGCTGATTTATTATACTGTTTTGAATAATGCAACCCATTGTAAGTTTAAGAACTTCTGCTTCTAGTATTATTAGTATTTATAATGATTGGATGTTTTTTGAGTTCATTATGAAGCAATTGAATAGGCAAGTACTGCCAACTTTACTGTGTTCTTTACCATGTAATCAACGTGTTAGAACCAGAGAGGGAAAGAACACATAAATCATGGGCAACTGGTTATGAAAGGGAAGGAAAAATGACTTCCTTTATTGAAAATGGAGGCGTTTTCTTGACAAAATTCACTAGTACTAATTAATAATTGACTTTGCTGCATTGCTCTATTTCTAAAAATAGGAAACAGGATTCCTGTAGGCTTTTCTCTTTTGTTCCAGTAACATTAAAATCTATTTTACTGTTGCACTTTTCTGATCCAAGCTAACCCAGCACGTAATGCAACCCCAATCAGAGGACAGGCTATTGTGAACCATAGAGACATAACTGTTGGCTCAAAAATTCATTACCTTACATTTTTTTAATGATATAATTCCATTAATGAAGCAGATCAAAAACAAGACCAAACAATGTATTGTGTAGTTTACATATTTGGTAAAACTGTAGGGAGAACAAGGGGATGATAAACACAAAATCCAGGAGAATGGCTGCCTCTGTGGGTGGAAAGGATGGAGAGGTGGCCATGGAGGCTGACACAGAAGCCTCCAATAGTGTTGGGAATGCTTCAGCAAGGTGGTGGGTCACAGGGGTTTTACTCTGACATCAGAGTATCTTACAATTGCTGTCAGCAGGTGGCAATGATGACATAGTTGTTGTTGCCTGGAACGTATCTTTTTTTTTTTTTCACATTTTAATTTATTTTTTGGCTGTGCCACACGGCTTGCAGGATCTTAGTTCCCTGACCAGGGATAGAACCTGTGGCGCCTGCAGTGGAAGTGCAGAGTCTTAACCACTGGACAGCCAGAGAAGTCCCCCTGCCTGGAACATACCTTAATGATTTTTTTTCACTTACATTTTCCTTTTGATGTATGCACAGTTACACATGCCATAAATCTAAGCCTGAAAGACCTCTTCCAGCGAGTATAAAAGTTAAAAGTCTAAGTGACAAGAAGAACACAAAACAGAGACGAGAAGAGGGGAGCAAAAGCCAGCTGGGCTGGGTGAGAGTAGAGGCTTCGGTGGGGGTGATAAACGCAGAGCCCAGGAAAATCAGGGATGGAATTAGGGAGGAGAGAAAGGAGTCACTAGAGGTACAGCTGGGAATTATAAATTGGATCCTCCTCAATGCCCTTCAAGAGATTTGATTACAAGGTGCAATTCCTCTTCAATTATTTACAGCCCGTTTTTGCACGTAATTCTTCACATGTGCGGCAGCTTCAGGTCAGAACCGCAGGGGTCAAGGAGTCTACAGGGTTGCCATGGGCAGGTGGCTTTTATTTAGTGTTGATTAATTTAATCCACCTGTTTGCAACAACAACAAAAACAACAAAAAAAGCATCATAGGTGAAGCAAGCAAGCAAGTACATTTAATCTCCCTGAATCTCATTTTCTTCATTGGACAAATTGGGGTTCTAATGCCAAGTGTCCAGGTGTCCAGGTGACCAGGTGCGAGGCTTAACTTCTAGGTGGGTGTCTGGGACGGTTGGTGACCTTGTAAAATAAAAATTCTCTCCTCTCAGCAGCTGCCTAGGCCAACCTCTGTTCCTTTACTTCTCTTTCCTCTTGCTGTGGGATTCTCCTTTCGGGGGTCCAATTCTATGTTGGGATTCTTCAAGTTTCCACTCCATTATCTCACATTTAATTTAAATGAGTTATCAAGCCCAAATGTCATCTTCTACTTCTTTGTACATTTATAGAGCCTTGAAAAAAGTCTCCAAATTGTGTTTGGTCTCACTGGATTGTCTTTTCCCTCTCCAACACAATGTTGTCATAAATGAAGTTTTGATTATGCGGTCCCTCTTCCAGAGCATGCTATTGAGATATTAAATGAGACCAGCTTCAGGGATGAAGGCTAAGAACCATTTGTTAACCCCTTCCTGCCTGCAAATGTTCATTTTTGTTCTTATTCTTTCTTTCCTGTTAATTTGAGAAAACTCATATTCTCATATTCAAGTTTTTAGACATTTTCTTCTCTGTGTCTATAAAGGGAAAAGTTTATATAGCTGCTGGGAGGAGAGAATTTCTATTTTACAAGTGAATTGGACACCCCCGTATCTGTAGTGAGTTTCATGGGTACCAGTTGCAAGATCCCTGGTTCATTTACCGGAAATCAGCATCTCACTATTTCGATGCAATTTTCTGATGAGTTTGCTATGGTTTGTCTCTTATCATCCAATGTGGTTTGACTGCCTAAAGTGTGCCTTCGCCTCAACATTTTCCCATATCTATGGTAATTCAATGTTATGTTTTATTTATAGCTTTGAGAATAAAACAGTATTTTAAAATTCAAAAGACATTTTGTGAGCCATTACCCTTATCTATGTTCTTATGTATTTTTCAGTAAAATCTAAAGGACTAGTGATAGATGATTTTCCTGGACAAAAATCCATGCCCCTTAGAGGGCCAGTGAATGCTCTTCCTTTCCTTTTTCCTGATGAGACTTCAGATGTGATAGTGAGTTAATTTGGATCACGTGAATACAGGCAACCACTCTAGAGAAGCAGAACAAGATGGAAGAAGCCAGGTTCCTGATACCATGAAGACGCTGTGCCAGCCCCAATAAGATCCTTAGTTTTGTGTTGAATGATGCCACCTTATATTATAGTTCTACGGCTTATCCAGGTAAAAGAGTTTGATTCATTAATCCACAGTGTTCAAGGCTTCTTTAAAAAATTTTATGGTTGGAGTTTTAGCTAATAAGGAGCCTGTGTTACAAGTAGAATTAGTATTAAAACTAGTGACCATCCCATCCCCCACCCCCCAATTTTTTTGCCATGGCTCTAATTTTAAATCACCTGTCTCATTGTCCCTGCAGTGCACGGGAACTTGTAAAATCCTGTATTCCCACTCTTTGGTTGGGGAAATACTATGTAGTTACTGAAGCAGATAGCTCTTGGCTGCAAATAACAGAAACCCCAAGTCAAAGAGGTTTTAACATAAAGAAAAAAAGTAATAGCCCATGCAATTGAAAAGTTCAAATGTAGGTTTCACGTAAGGTTTTTCTGGCTTCATTTCTTTGACAGTTTCTTGGCTCTGCTGTCCTCCATCATCAGGTTAGCTTTTCCTCACGAGAACTGAGGTAGAGACTACTCAATTCCAGTAAAATTTTTAGCTGGATCCATGATGGCCCAGCCACGGCTAACTTTCCAAGCCCCTTTGCAGCTGGGTGTGACCACATGACCAGATCTGGCCAACAGGATATGAGCAGAGGGATGTATGTGATTTCTGAGTCTTGCTTTTAGAAATCAGGGGCCAGGGGGGTGGGCTCCTTCCACCCTTATCCTCCTTCCTATTAGATAGATTTTTGGGCATGGTAATGAGTCACTGAATTATACAGATGAAGGCAACCCTTTTGAGGACAAAGCCATCTTGAATCCTACATATTAAGGCAGAACAAGAGGGAAGGATTCTGGATCCCTGACACTGGAAATTCCATGACAGTTTTCTTTTGTTTTATTTTTTTTTGCTGCATCACCAGCACGTGGGATCTTAGTTTCCCAACCAGGGATCAGACCCCAGCCACAGCAGTGAAAGTGCCGAGTCCTAACCACTGGACTGCCAGGGAATTCCAGAACTGCCATGACAGTCTGGAACTGCTTATGCTTTAACTATAATACAGGAAAGAAACACTCCTATTTTGTTTATATAACTATTATTTAGAGCATCCATCCTGAACCCCTGGGGTCCCTGAGACCCTTTTAGGGGATCCCTGAGGTCAAGTCTATTTTTGTAATAATGCTGTTGTAGGCTGAATAATGATCTTCCAAAGATGTTGACATTCTAGTTCTCAGAACCAGTGAACATGTTACTTTATATGGCAAAGGGAATTTGCAAACGTGATTAAGGATATTGAGAGGAGATGACTTTGGATTATCCAGGTGGGACCAATATAATCAGTGAAGGATATAAGAGAGCAGAGTCAGAGGAGAAGCCGTGATGACACAACATTGCTGGCGCTGGAGGTGGGAGGAGAGAGCCCCGAGTCAAGGAATACTGGGCAGCCTCTAGAAGCTGGCAAAGGCAAGGAACTGGAGTGTCCACTAGAGCCTCAAGAAGGAACCGTCTCTGATGATATGTTTTTAGCCCCGTGAAGCTGATTTTTGGACTTCTGACTGAGGAATATAAGGTAAAAGTTGTGTTGTTTTAAGCAGCTAAGTTTATTTTTTACAGTAACAACCAGAAACTAATATAAATGCTTAGACGTTATTTGCCTTTATCCCAAGCATACAGTGGAGTTTTCCAGAGGATAGATGATGTGTTATCAGCACGGACTGAATGCATCAGCTATGAGAATCCAGCTGTCTTTCATTAAACTGAATACTAAGGAGGTTAACAAAAATATAAAAACAATGTTACTCTTCTCACTAAGTTTTTGGGGGGAAATTTTAGTGTTTTGTTTTGGAAATTTTAGTGTTTTTTTCATTTAAAACTATGTTCTTTATATTAAAGAAGACTTTCGTTAAAGAAGAAGTCTTTTCACTGTGATTTCAAATGAGTTAATAGCTTTCAAGTTCTCAGTTTTAATTTCTAATACAGTATATATTTATAAATATAATCCACATCAATAAAAGCTGTTTGTGGTCCTCAATAATTTTTAAGGGAGCAAAACTATCCTTAAACCATAAAAATTTGAGAAACACTAATATATCCTAAATAATATAGTAACAAAATTGGTTGCTGCAATTTTAAATCACAAGGTCGGTCGCTCACTGTACTATACAAAGGAAAGAGAGAGTTTTCCTCCCAAAACATCAGATAGAAGCCCCAGCTTTTATTTTGATTGAACCAACTTAGGCTCTCTGCTCCCTCTTACACCAATCACTCTGACAAGGGTCTGGATTACCCTGATTCATGCAGTAATCAGGACCCACACCTGGGGTTGGGTTTAATCCCAATTAAACTGTGGTTGCTACCCAGTGGGAGAAAGGGACACACAGAGGCTAGGGAGTCAGCCAGCAATATCCATCATGGTTACCATAGAAAATAATAACGATGATGATAGCAAACATGTAGCGCTTCCCGACAGGCTCTGTTCTAAGCCCTCAATTCTCACAGCTGCTCAATGAGAATGGTATTGTTATTATTTATTATAACACGTTATTTACCCTCTGCCCCCATTTCAGCCCAGAAGTATGCTTGGAGAATGTTAAAAGATTTCACTTTCCTAAGATTTTGACCAAAGTTTTACCATTAGTATATGCTAGCAGCAAAATGTGATGGTTTAGAGCACAGGCTGTGAGGTTGGACAAATTTACTCCCCTTATGCTCAGTTTTTTTTTTTATTTTGTATTTTTTTTACATCTTTATTGGAGTATAATTGCTTTACAGTGGTGTGTTAGTTTCTGCTTTATAACAAAGTGAATCAGTTATACATATGTTCCCATATCTCTTCTCTCTTGCGTCTACCTCTCTATCTCACCCCTCTAGGTGGTCACAAAGCACCGAGCTCCTCTCCCTGTGCTATGCGGCTGCTTCCCATTATATGCTCAGATTTTTGACTATGGACAATGATAGCCTATTTGAGACCCTTTATAACCCCCCATGGTATTTGTTAGTGGGAAAATTCTGTTTTGCATTCAGCAAAACTATTTTAGCCTAACTAACTAGTCTCTTTAGACTTAACATATTCTGTTTCTTTGGGGACAGTGCCCAGTCTGTCAGATTTCTGGCCCCCCTCTTCCAGTTGGTGCTAAGTGTTTTGGGGGACTGGGCGTGGAGAAGTGTGACGGAGTGTCTGTGGTGGAGAAGGGTGAGGTCCTCAGAGCTACATCCCGGATTGGCAACTGTTAAGGGTGACAGACCAGACCCCGGGTACTCTACCAGTGTCCGCGGCTGAAGGGGGTCTGTGGTGGTCTCTCTCGGCTTGGTTAGGCAGCCCTTTCCACCGCCAACACCTGGGCCCTGGCTCGGTCTTCACTGGGCCTGAGGGGTCTTTGCACACCAACACCTTTGGCAAATTCTTCAACCAGTCTCTAAACTCATGTCTGTAACACACACCCCTGTTCCCCCAACCCCAATATTTTGCGTGGGAACTGATACCCTTAGGGGAACTGGAGTGGGGCCCTCCCCCTGCCGAACCACGCTGCCTCCTGGATTCGCTTCAACATGGTGGCCTCCAGGCAGCTGCAGGGTGGTTCCTAGGCGGTTTTTCCCCAGAGCCCTCTGCAGAGAGCAGGGCAGAAACCCCTCAGATTTGGTCTTTCCCTTCACCCTGTCTACTAGTACTCTTCTCTCAAGGCCGTTGGCACAGAGAGGGAAGATTGGGACACACATCTCTCCCTGCCACTACAGCTCTGCTCTTCTCACCACAGGCCATTGAGAGAAGGAGAGGAGGCTTTTCTGTTTTACCTACGCCTCTCTCTGAAAGTCCAGCATCAAGTCTTCCAAATAGCATTTCTTGTTATGGCAAAGGAAGAGGTGAGAGAATTTAGAAAAATTCTGTTCTCTATTGACAAAGCCTGACTTTCAAGCCTGTTGTCTTGCTGAGGAATTGAAAATCTGATTTTGGATGTTGGCAGCTGAATATTAACTCTCTCTCTCTCTTTTTTGGCCTTTCTGTTACAACAATCCCAACTCACATTCTCACCCGCTCCCTGCCTCATTCATGTCCTTGATATTCCTTAGGCGCTCTAGGAGGAAGGTTGTATACATCTGAGAGAAAAGTATACAACATGAAAATACATATGTGGGAGGAAGAGAAAGGGCACATTCATACACTTAATAAGGTTATCCCGGGACATGGACAAAGCTAGCTTAGAATCGTGGCTCCGTTACTTATGAGTTGTGTGCCCTTGGGCAGGTAAAAATCTCTAAGTTTTGACTTCTTGGTTGTGCAGAGAAAACAATAGTATCTACCTGATAGATTTGTTGTGAGGGTAATAATAATAGTTTTTATTAGTGCATATGTTTATCACATTTATGGAACTTTGTAGGTGTTCCATAAATGTTAATTATTCTATTATTAGTGCATAGGTTTATCACATGCCTGCCAATCCCACTTACATACTCACCCGGTATAACACTTACCCTGTGAACATATGTGTTGATGATTCTACACATACTGTTCTTGAATTAGTCATTTAGTCTCCGCTCAGGCTTAGGCTGAACTAAGTCAATAGTGTGAGAAAATATTACTCAGTGATTGTTAAAGCATTTTGTCAAGCATTTTACTTTCTAACAGTTCCTTCCAATTCTTACAGACTGTGCAACATAAGATCTCTGTATCTTTGGGGGGTGGAGAAGCTAGATTGGAAAGAAAAGGAGGAAGGAGGAAGGAAAGGAGGGTAGGAGGAAGAGAGGGAGAGAGGGAAGGAGAAGGGGAGGGAGACCCAGGCAGCAGCGTTTATTATAATCTTTGATTGTAGCTTGACTGACATGTATGAAGGCTGCTATAATCCTTATGTAGAAACATCCTTCTGCATAAAATGTGAAGCCAGTCTGGTTATTGTGGGTGTCTTTAACGGGCAGTTTAGATTTTTACATAATTTATTCACATAACAGATTTCCTAAGCTTCTGTAAAACAGGCATGATATTATGATTCTGTGACTAACACAGACCTGTTTTGTAGCTCTAAGAAAAGTGTTTTAGATGCACAACTATATACCTATAAGGAGGTGAGGTGGGCAATCACCTATACCAGGGCTTGGCACACTTTTTTTTTTTTTTCCTAAAGGAACAGATAGTAAATATTTTAGGCTTTGTGGACCATAGAGTTTCTATTACAAATGCTCAGTTCGACTGTGGAAGCTGAAAGCAGCCGTAGACAGTATGCAAATGAACGAGCATGGCTGTGTGCCAATAAAACTATTGATGAGTACTAACATTTGAATTTCATGTTTTTTTCATTTGTCACGAAATATTCTTCTGATTTTTTCCCCCCAACTATTTAAAAATGTGGGCTAAACAAAAAGGGCAGCATGCAGATTTAGCCCCTGGGACTGTAGTTCACTGAAACCTGATCTATACCGTGGAAGCAGAGAAACACTGAGGGATCTTTCTACTTGCTTCTGCCAAAACCCTGTAATTTCACAGTGGATATTTGAATCTTTTAGCTTAGGGTTTTAAATTTTTTCTTTTTAAAGTAGATACAAATTTTCTCTGCGGAGGCAAAGCTTCTAGTTGTTGTCAGCCTTTACAGTTGCCTTTTTTTTTTTTTTTTTTTTGCGGTACGCGGGCCTCTCACTGTTGTGGCCTCTCCCGTTGCGGAGCACAGGCTCCGGACGTGCAGGCTCAGGGGCCATGGCTCACGGGCCCAGCCTCTCCGCAGCACGCGGGATCCTCCCGGACCAGGGCACGAGCCCGTGTCCCCTGCATCGACAGGCGGACTCTCAACCACTGTGCCACCAGGGAAGCCATACAGTTGCATTTTGATAAATTTCTGATTCTTAGTAGATTTTGACAGAGAGAACATAGGCGGACCCTAAGTTTCCTCAGGAGGGAAGAGGTGATGTAGAATGTGGTTAAGAGTTGGAAGCTGGATTCGTGGGAAACTTGTGATGGCATGAAAGACAAGCTCCTCTTGTTCAAAATTTGGCCTGGCATCATAGCTGCTTGGATAGACTTTAGAAAAGGAATTGGTCAAGTATGGAAGCTCCAAAGGCAGTGTCAGTAATAACCATTTGAAGAGAAAATCTAGGCTCTAAGTATCAACTTACACCAGGGCACTGAGGAATCCAGTCTAAAGACATGTTGATCAATAACTTCCAACGCTAACTCCCAGTTGACCTTCACCACATAGACACTGTATTTTGATACAAGAAGAAAACTCCAGGGAATTCCTTGGAGGTTCAGTGGTTAGGACCCCGTGCTTCCACTGCAGGGGGCACAAGTTCAATCCCTGGCTTAAAAAAAAAAAAAAAAAGAAGAAAACTCCATTTAAGAATACCCACCCCCAAACTTCATGCGTTATTTAACTAGCTTGTCCTGTCCAGTATGGGAGCTACTAGTCCCATGAGGTTACTGAGCACTGGAAATGTGGCTCATCTGAATTGACGAGTGCTGTTGGGTATAAAATACGCACTAGATTTTAAAAACTTAATACCAAAAGAGAATGTAATCAGGTTACATAAAATATATTATTAACATTAATTGGGTTAATTTGGCCTAGCCAAATTGACTCAAAAAACTAAGCATGGCAATGCGTAACAGTTTTGAGGAGTATTGGTCAGGTACTTTGTAGAATGGTCCTCAACTGGAATTTGGCTGATGTTTTGTCATGATTGTAGTGGGGGGTTGTATTTTGGGGTGGACTGTAGTTTATTGGCCAATGGACCAAGGGGTGACTGTGGCAGGGAGTGTTGTTTGGAAATATGTTCCTTAGAAATATTATCTTGGCCCAGGCCTGGAATATCCAGTGTAGTCTTGCTATGGCTTACCACTTGTATTCTGCTGGAATGTTCAATTTGAGCTCCTGATGATGACGATAATGATGGTGGTGATGATGATGATTTAAACTTTAAAAAAGATGATATTGGCATTATAAAGAATTGCAAAAAATAGTGTAGGAGTTCCTGTAGAACCTTCCCCCAGCTTCCTCTAAAGTTAACATCTTCCATGACCACGGTAGCATCACCCAAACGAAGAAATTGACATTAGTACAATACTATTAACTGAACAATAAACTTTATTCGGATGTCACCGGCTTTTCTACCCTTGTCCTTTACCATTCCAGGATCCAGTCAGGATGGCATTCATTTAGTTGTCATGTCTCCTTTGTTTCAATCTGTGATAGTCCTTGTCTTTCATGACCTTGAGACTTTTGAAGTGTTCTGGTCAGTTATTCAGAAGGTCCCTCGGTTTGGTTTGTCTGATATTTTCTAGTATTGTTTGATATTATTCTTAGATTGAGGTTGTGCATTACTGGGGAGAATACCATAGAAGTAATGTCTTTTAGTGTATCATATTGGGGTACATGAAATAGATACATCTTATTACTGATGTTGTTAAGCTTGATCATGAGGTTAAGTTATCTGCCAGGTTTCTCCACTGTATAGTTACTATTTAGTAACTATTTTTGCCTTTGTAATTTATAATTTTTTGCGGGCAGGTTGGGAAAGAGATGATTTGAGGCTACGTAAATTTCTTGTTTCTTCTTAAACTTGCATCCACCGATTTTAGTATCGGTTTGTGGATCTGGCCTACTGCATTGATTACTCTGGTGTTCTAATAATGATTTTCTATTTCCCTCATTTCTCCTACGATTATTAATTGAAATCTTCTGTAAGGAAGAGCTCGTCCTTCTCCTCCATTTATTTGTTTATCCAAGTGTTTATTTATGTCAGTGTAGACTCACATGCTTTTATGCTTTGGGTAATAAACTGATTATTTTAAATAATTTTCTATTGTAATTTTGAAATGGAGAATTTTAATGAAACTTTGAGGAGATACTTTGATTTTCTCATTGTTATTACCTATCTTAATGTTCTTTAAAGGAGGCAAGTAAATGTAAATTGCTGAAAAGTAAGGAGCAGATTGTCTAGTGAAGTCAACTAAGTGGAATCACACTGCCCAGGTTCCAATCCAGACGGTGCTCTGTGACCTTGAGCAAGCTACTTATCCCCTCTGCTTCGCTTTCCTCACCTGTAAAATGAGCTTATACAGAAAACAAACTTATGGTTACCAAAGGCGAAAGGCGGGGGAGGGATAAATTAGGAGTTTGGGATTAAAATATGCACACTTCTATATATAAAATAGATAACCAACAAGGACCTACTGTATAGCACAGGGAACTACATTCAATATCTTGTAATAACCTATAATGGAAAAGAATCTAAAAAGAATATATATATATAACTGAATCACTTTGCTGTACACCTGAAACTAACACATTGTAAGTCAACTATAGTTCAATAAAAATTTAAAAAACAAACAGGCAAACAAAACAAATAAAATGAGCTTGTAAGCAATATTTGAGAGGATGAAGGATGAAAGGATAAAAGGATACTTCAGAGGGTAAAACAAGATATCACATGGAGAATGTTTAGTGTAGCACCTGAGTGTAGAGTAAGTGCTTGGTAAATGTTAGTTTTCACTAGTAAGAATAAATAGCTGAAGGCACGATTAACCCTTTGTCATGACTGAACCAGAAATAATGAATTAAGGGATTATTAGAAATCACGTCTTAGATTGGTCCTTTCTTTATGTACTCAGTAAATACCAGACTGAGCATTTAACCTAAGTAGTATTCTTAAAATTCTGATGAACTAGACCTGACTTGGAGCAGTTGAGAAAATTATAGAATTAAAAACAAGCAGGGAATCCCCTGGCAGTCCAGTGGTTAGGACTCTGCACTTTCACTGCCGAGGACCTGGGGTTCAAACCCTTATTGGGGAACTAAGATCCCACAAGCCACACAGCATGGCAAAAACAAACAAACCAATAAACCGAACAAACCAAGCAAGCATTTATCTTCAGTGCCCAACCCTCCTCTATAGCGATCCCTCTTCCCTGTGGCCCCCTCAATCCCTTAAGCAATGAAATTTCTGTATATTTGGTAACAGAAGCAGAGTTACCACCCCTCTCCTGCCACCCCACCTCTTGCCAGTTTGGAATATTATGCGCTCATTCCTTTGTATGGTCCACAAATTCTTATATGTACCAGCCTCTGTATTCAATCCCTTTATTCTTTCCTAAGATTATTCATGTGTCATTTTATGACATCATTGTTTCTCAGTATAACTAGAAATTTGGGGGTTCCAAAGCAAAACATTTCATAAAGGTCCTTTTGCTCACATAAAATACAGTGTTTCCCTGGGCTCTACCCTCGTCTTAAATGCCCAGAGAATACAGCTTATATTTTCTTCATAAAGTGTAGAAGTAAGGAACTGGCAGGACTATCTCTTTGTTCTGACTCTACCCAAAATTCTATTCAGTGGACTTTTTAAAACTTGAGGTAAAATTCACATAACATAAAACTAATCATTTTAAAGCATAGTAATTCGATGGCACTTCGTACATTCACAGTGTTGTGCAACCATCACTTCTGTCTGGTTCCAAAACATTTTCATCACCCCCAAAGGAGGCCCCCTACCCATTAAGCAGTCTCTTCCCATTCCCCACTGACAGCCACTAAATCTGCTTTTTTGTCTCTGTGGATTTACCAATTCTAGGTATTTCATATAATTGGAATCATATATGACCTTTTATGTATGGTTTCTTTCAGTTAGAATTATGTTTTTAAGGTTCATCCATGTTGTAGCATGTATCAATATTTCATCCCTTTTTATGGCTGAATAATATTCCATTGTTTGAATATACCATAGTTTGTTTATCCCTTCATCTGTTGATGGACATTTGGGTTTCTACCTTTTGGCAATTGTGAATTGTGCTGCTGTGAATTTTCATTGGCAAGTATTTGTTCGAACACCCGATTTCAATTCTTTTGAGTATTTTCTCGGAGTGGAATTGCTGGGTTATGTGGTAATTCTATGTTTAAAATTTTGAGGACCCGCCAAACAATTTTTTATAGCAAATGTCAAGTGTTGCAATTTCTCCACATTCTTGTCAACGCTTGTTGTTTTCTTTTGTTGTTGTTACAGCTAGCCTAGTGTGTATGAAATGCTCACTGTCATTTTGGCTTGCATTTCCCTAATGACTGATGATGTTCAATATCTTCTGTTTTCATGTTCCTGTCAGCCATTTGTATATTTTCTTTGGAGAAATACCTATTCAAGTCCTTTGTCCATTTTTAACTGGGTTGTTTGTCATTTTGTTGTTGAGTAGTAAGAATTCGTTATATATCTTGGATACTAGATGGTTATCAAATATGTCTTTCCCCATTCTGCAGGTTGCCTTTTAACTCTCCTGACAGTATCCTTTTTTTTGTCAGTCACTTAATATTTATTTATTTTTAACACCTTTATTGGAGTATAATTGCTTCACAATGGTGTGTTAGTTTCTGCTGTATAACAAAGTGAATCAGCTATACGTATACGTTTATTCCCATATCTCCACCCTCTTGCATCTCCCTCCCACCCTCCCTATCCCACCTCTCTAGGTGGTCACAAAGCACCGAGCTGATCTCCCTGTGCTTCCCACTAAGCTATTTTACATTTGGTAGTGTATATGTGTCCATGCCACTCTCTCACTTCGTCCCAGCTTACCCTTCCCCTTCCCCGTGTCCTCAAGTCCATTCTCTACGTTTGCGCCTTTATTCCTGTCCTGCCCCTAGGTTTTTCAGAACCTTTTTTTTTTTTTTTTTAGGGTCCATATATATGTGTTAGCATACGGTATTTGTTTTTCTCTTTCTAACTTCCTTCACTCTGTATGACAGACTCTAGGTCTATCCACCTCACTACAAATAACTCAATTTCATTTCTTTTTATGGCTGAGTAATATTCCTTGTATATATGTGCCACATCTTCTTTGTGTTGGGTCTTCATTGCTGTGCACGGGCTTTCTCTAGCTGCAAGCGGGTGCTACTCTTCGTTGCGGTGCATGGGCTTCTCATTGTGGTGCCTTCTTTTGTTGCGGAGCATGGTCTGTAGGCGCACAGGCTTCAGTAATTGTGGCTCGCGGGCTCTAGAGCACAGGCTCAGCAGTTGTGGCGCACGGGGTTTGTTGCTCCACGGCATGTGGAATCCTCCCGGACCAGGGCTCAAACCTGTGTCCCCTGCATTGGCAGGTGGATTCTTAACCACTGTGCCACCAGAGAAGCCCCTGATAGTATCCTTTAATGCACTAAAGTTTCTAACTTTAAGGTCCAATTTATCTATTTCTTCTTTTGTTTTTTGTGCCTTTAATGTCATATCTAAAAATCTATGGCCAAATCCAGGGTTATAAAGATCTACCTCTAGGTTTTCTTCTAAGAGTTTATAGTTTGGGGACTTCCCTGGTGGGCCAGTGGTTAAGATTCCACCCTTCCACTGCAGGAGTTGTTGGTTCGATCCCTGGTTGGGGAACTAAGATCCTGCATGCCTCATGGTGCAGCCAAAAAAAAAGAATTTATAGTTTTAGCTGTTACATTTAGGTCTTTGATTATTTTGTGTAAACTTTTTGTATGATGTAAGGTAGGGGTCCAACTTCGTTTTCTTGCCTATAGATATCCAGTTGTCCCAGCACCATTTGTTGAAAAGACTCTTCTTTTCCCATTGGAAGGTCTTGAAACCTTTGCCCCAAACCAACAGACCTTAGGTGTATTATCCATTCACTCTCATACTTTCTCTGCCCAGACAAGACCAGCGGGACATGTGAACTTAACCTTAAAAATGAAAAAGCATTTCTGATTTAACATGTGAAGCTTATCTATTCTATTTCCCCAATATATCTCTAGTCTGTGCACTTCTCTGCATATCAGCTGCTATCGCTTTAGTCCAAGCCTGCAGTAGCACTCACTGGACCCCTGAAGTGGCCTCTCCACAGGTCTTCCCTTTCCTTTCTCAACTATTCCAATCAGTCTTCAAATCAGCAGGCAGAGACATCTTCTAAAGGTAAAATATGGGCATGTCATCACTGGCCTTCAATTCTTACTGTTTCAAGGGTAAAATTGAAAAATGTTAACACAGTCCCAAAGCCTGCATGATTTGCCCTGCCAGTACCTTCCCCCACTTGCCTCTAGATCATTGCATTCCAGCCTCTCTGGACTTCTTTGTGTTTCTTGAATTCACCAAGCTCTTTTTTTGGGGGGGGCGGGTATGTGGGCCTCTCCCTGTTGTGGCCTCTCCCGTTGCGGAGCACAGTCTCCGGATGCACAGGCTCAATGGCCATGGCTCACGGGCCCAGCCGCTCCACAGCATGTGGGATCTTCCCATACCGGGGCACGAACCCGTGTCCCCTGCATCGTCAGGCGGGCTCTCAACCACTGTGCCACCAGGGAAGCCCTCTTTTTTTTTTTAATGCAGATTCTTTTTTTAAAAATTAATTAATTAAATTTTGACTGCGTTGGGTCTTTCTTGCTGCATGCGGGCTTTCTCTAGTTGTGGTGAGCGGGGGCTATTCTTCATTGTGGTGAGTAGGCTTCTCATTGTGGTGGCTTCTCTTGTTGCAAAGCACGGGCTCTAGGCGTACAGGCTTCAGCAGTTGTGGCACGTGGGTTCAGTAGTTGTGGTGCACGGGCTTGGTTGCTCCGCAGCATGTGGGATATTCCTGGACCAGGGATTGAACCCGTGTCCCCTGCATTGGCAGGCGGATTCTTAACCACTCCACCACCAGGGAAGTCCTTACCAAGCTCTTTACCATATAAAAACCTGTGCATATATTGTTTCCTCTGCCTGGAATAATTGTCCCCCCTACCCTTCACTTTGCAATTATGCATCCTTTGATCTCAGCTTACAATGTTACTTCCATGAAGAAGCCCTTGCTGATCTACACCGCTTTATTCTTTCTTGTTGATCCTTGCTCTTTTCTTTCCTGACCCTAATCACACTCTGTAATTACATATAGTTTTTTAATATCTGCCCTTTTTTTAATACCTGATTCCCCCTCTAGAATGTAAGCTCTATGAGGGCAGAGATATGTTTGTTTTGTGTTGTTACTGTACTTCCTGTGCCTATGGTAGTATCTGGCACATAATAATAAATAAATGCTTTGTCGAATGAATAAACAGCCAAGATGAGAATGTTTAATTCCATTTATTTCCCAGTCATCCATTAAACGTGTGTTAAATATCTATTAGTGCTAATTGCTGGGAATAAAAAAGGAATAAAACATATCCCATACCCATTCTGAAGTCCCAGACTATTGGGACAGTGTAGTGGCCTGAATGTTGGCCCCCAAAATATTAGACCCAAATTCCTAAACCTGTAAATGTTCACTAAATGCCATCACATGTATCCTTATAAGAGGGGGGCAGAGGAGAGGGTGATGTGAAGGTGGGGGCAGAGGAGAGGGTGATGTGAAGGTTGAGGCAGAGATTGAAGTGATGTGGCCACAAGCCAAGGAGTGCCAGCAGCCCCCAGAAGGTAAAAGACTCAAGGAACAACTTCTCCCCTAGGACCTCTGGAGAGAGTGTGGCCCTGCTGACACCTTATCTTAACCTAGTGATGCTCACTTTGGACTTCTGGCCCCAAGAACCAGGACAGAGTAAACTTCTGTAATTTTAAGCCATCCAGTCTGTGATAATTCGTTACAGCAGCCATAGGAAACTAATAGAGATGGTGATGCCAGTAAATAAATCCTTGCAAAACAACATCTTATATGGAGATAAGAATCCAGGTCGTGTAATAAATTAAAGAAGTAACAAGATTCATTTTTATAAGCCTCCTTAGCCTGAACCCCCTACATTTGGTGATAAAGGTGTCTGTCTACCTCCAGATGCAGGGAGGGCACCTTTCACAAGAGAGATTGATCTCCTGCTTTCGGGGAGACAGAAAGGAGGGTCGGAGTGTCTCTCTTGCATTGGCCATTTCTTAAATAACTTTCATTCAAAATAATCAATATGCCATTAAGTCATATATGGGGGCCGCCTACGGACCCCAACAGCATGTTCAGGGAACATCTGGGTTCAGCTGGAGTGTCAGGTAGATGGAGAAAAATGATGGGAAATAAGGAGGGAGAGAATTGTGAGCAGACTGTGAAGGGCTTTGCATGCCATGTCAATGTGCTTCACGTTTTCTGTAAGTGATAGGAAACTAATGGAAATATAGGAATGACTGATGTGTGGAAAATGAAGTTCTGCAGCAACTGAATAGTGGACCAGAGTGAGGTGGGGCCAGCTCAGTTCTGCCAGTAACTGTATCTAAAGATGAATAAGACACAGTTCTTGCCCTTACATAGCTTGGAGATGATGAGAGGAAACACAAGGGACTCTATTCCAGTTACTCATAATAAGACTGTGGCAAGGGACTGCCCTGGTGGTTCAGTGGATAAGACTCCGCGCTTCCAATGAAGGGGACCGGGGTTTGATCCGTAGTCAGGGAAATAGATCCTGTATGCATGCCACAACTAAGAATTCACATGCTGCAACTAAAAGCCCACATGCTGCAACTAAGACCCAGTGCAGCCAAAAAAAAAAAAAGACTGTGGCAGTAATCCTGTAAGAGATGATAGACGAAGACCGTAGCAATAGGGATAGAGAAATGGAGATATTTGGAAGACGTCCCCTTGGTATTTAAACTAAGACAACCTGGAGACCTACTGAATATGGAGTGTAGGAGAGGGAGGACTCAGGATGAACCAAGGATTTTAGCTTGTGTGGTGGAGAAATACTATTAGTGGAATTGTGTGGGGGAAAGGTCTAGGAATCTAGTTCTGGATCTGTTTCAGATGCCTGAGGGATAGCCAAGTAGAGACTTCAGGGAGATGGTTAGAGATATCGATTGGGAGTCTAGAGACACTGATCTGGAGGTCATCAGCAAGAGATGGGACTTGAAGGCATGAAAGGGCATGAGCAGGCAGAGAAGAAAAGACCAAGGTCAGAGCCCTGGACAACCCTAGTGCTTGAATAGGAGAAGAAATACGAATTGTGTAGGGCACCAAAAGGTTGTAGACATGAAAGAGTATTCTGGAGTCTTTGAGGTATTGACGAGTTCTATAAAGGCTTTATCTGAAGGACTTTTGGGTGTCTTAGAAACTGGAGTTGTCCCCAAGTCAACAAACTGGGAACTTGGTTGGCACCCTATACGTCTGTGTTTGCTGGCTTCCTAGCATCTGGCCTAAGGATAAGGCTGTGTAATTTGGTTAACCTGAACACCCACGTCAGTAACCAAACCCTTGATCAAATCATTAAACAGTTAATCCAGTGAGCACTTAATGATCCGATCTAATTGGTCAATAGGGTGACCATAGTCCCAACAGTTGGACCAATTCATCATGTAGACATTTCTTGAGATAAGCATTTAATTTTTCAGTTATTGAGAGGCTTATGGTCAGATTGTCAATGACTCTTAAGCTAGGTAAGTTGGGCTTAAATTAATGAGGTCAAGGCTCAGTATTCTTGTGCCCTCATTGCCCTTTCTGAGTGTTACCTGGCAGACTCGAGGCATGAGCAAGAAATGGGAAAATAAGGAGGGAAAACAAGGAAAGAAAAAACGACAGGAGAGAAAGGGAAAGGGGAAGAGGAAAGTGGAGAGAAGTTTGAAGGAGAGAGAAAAGAGAAACAGAAAAGGAAGGGGTATATCCGTATTTGTTCCCTGAGGGTAGAAATGCATGAAATCTTTCCTGCATTCACATGATCAAGGCACCAGTGAGGTGTAGTAGGAAGCATGCATTTTGATGCCATATGAACCTGGCCTCTGAGCCCTGGCTCTGCCATTCTAGTTGTGTAACCTTGAGCCAGGTAACCTCTCCGAGCATCCTGAGAGGCAGTGTGGTCCAGAGGGGAAGAGCCTTGTTTCTGGAGCTGGGTTTAACACATACCATACCATAATGTGATTCTGACACACACCAGCTGCAGGACTTTGGGCAAGTTACTTAACCTCTTAATGACTCCGTTTCCTCATGTTTTAAAGTGGGGATAATAACAGAATCGGCTTTATCTCGTTGTGACTCTTAAATGAGTTAATACTTGTAAAGTACTTAGAAAAGTGTGCTCCATAGTGTTAGCTTTTAGCTAGAAAATAGTAACAATTAGGTTGTAAAATATTTGTAAAAGTTCCTAGCCTAGTGCCTGCCTTATGGAGGGACTCAAACTGTGGATCATCTTCCCTTGTCTCAACTCCTCGGATGCCCCAGGTTAGAAGAATGACTGTTCTTAGCTCCTCTTCGTGAGGATACATCCAAGCCCACTGAGACTAGGCTTTTCCAACCCCTCATCCATAGCCTGGTCTCACCAGGCTCTGGGTCAAACAGATGGAGCACTGCGTGGGAGGAGTGGGAGGTTGCTTTTTTTCCCCAAAGCAATCTTAAGAGTAGTGACAAACGGTCTAATAATTTCAGAGTTAACTTTGCAACAGCTTCCAAAGCTCAAGACTTTTGGGATGTCTACGTGGCATATGCATGGTATGTAACAGTAACCCAGAAGAGAGATCTAAGGGGACAGAAATTACACTCAATATTGGTAAATCTCAGCAACTGGAAAGTCACTGCCGTGTTCATCCTTTTGTGTATGAACTGAGTGCAGAGCGTGGAGTAAGAGAGTGAGGCTAAGTATTTTTGCCCCTTTCCTAAATAATGGAGGCACGTCACACACACACATATACACACACCCTTTATTTTCACACAATTCGTTAGCAGTATGAAACCAAACTTTATGATTTAAAAAAAAAGCCATTCTTCCCATATTTAGCACAATTCTTACAACCCAAAAGTCAAAACTTGGACAGGCATAAATCCTGGATGAAGAAACACCCATGAATGAAGGTGGAGAGCTCTGCGTGGCAATTTCACTCCTGCAATGAGGGGAGCATGAAAGAACCCTCTTTCCACTTTTCCTAGCCTCTAGATCACCTCCAATCTCCTGTGATTTCCCATTTAATTAAAAATATTATTTTATTGAAGTATAGTTGATTTACAATGTTTAATTTCTACTGTACAGCAAAGTGATTCAGTTATAGCAATACATATATATATATACATTCTTTTTCATATTCTTTTCCATTATAGTTTATTACAGGATATTGAATATAGTTCCCTGTGCTATACAGTAGGAGCTTGTTGTTTATCCATGGTCTATGTAATAGTTTACATCTGCTAGTGCCAGACTCCCACTCTAACATTTCCCCACCTCCCCACCCCCTTGGCAACCATAAGTCTGTTCTCTGTGTCTGTGAATCTGTTTCTGTTTTGTAGATAAGTTCATTTGTATCATATTTTAGATTCTACATATAAATGATATCATATGGTATTTGTCTTTCTCTTTCTGACTTATTTCACTTAATACAGTAACCTCTAGGTCCATCCATGTTGCTGCAGATGACATTATTTCATTCTTTTTTAGGGCTCAGCAGTGTTCCATTGTGTATAATATATACTACATCTTCTTTATCCATTCATCTGTTGATGGACATTTAGGTTGTTTCCATGTCTTGGCTATTGTAAATAGTGCTGCCGTGAACATTGGGGTGTATGTATCTTTTCAAATTATAGTTTTCTCTGGATATATGCCCAGGAGTAGATTGCAGGATCACGTGGTACTTCTATTTTTAGTTTTTTGAGGACCCTCTACATTGTTTTCCCAGTGTCTGCATCCCATTTACTTTCTTGTTTTTTAATTATTTTATTTTATGTTATTTATTTATTTTTGGCTGTGTTGGGTCTTTTTTGCTGAGCGCGGGCTTTCTCTAGTTGTGGTGAGCGGGGGCTACTCTTCATTGCAGTGCGCGGACTTCTCGTTGTGGTGGCTTCTCTTGTTGCAGAGCACAGGCTCTAGGCACGCAGGCTTCAGTAGTTGTGGCTCGTGGGCTCAGTAGTTGTGGCTCGTGGGCTCTAGAGCTCAGGCTCAGTAGTTGTGGCGCAAGGGCTTAGTTGCTCCACGGCATGTGGGATCTTCCAGGACCAGGGCGCGAACCCGTGTCCCCTGCACTGGCAGGCGGATTCTTAACTAGTGCACCAGCAGGGGAGCCCCCATTTACTTTCTACTTCCCTGTTCAGGGGACTGGAAGAAACTGTGACAGATCCCCTCTGGTGCCAGCAAGTGCAGATGACACTAGGTAGTTTAAAGGGAGATGAGCACATAGATCTGGCATCAAACTATCTGAGTTTGCTGCACAAGTTTTAAACCTTCTTGCCCCATCTTTCTCATCTCTAAAATAGAGATGGTGATAGAACCTACCGCATAGGGTTACTGTGGAGATTAAACAAGATGACTAAATGAGACAAAGTTGTTAGCCCAGGCTCTGACTCAGGGTCAGCAGTTAATACCTAGTTGCTGTTGTTATCAGTATCTCAAGGTGAAGGCTACATATGAGGCCAATTATGCAGAAACTCTTTTGCCCACCCTGGGATGGATGGACACGTTTCCCAAGGTGCAGGAGAAATTGAATTCGTCATCACTGCAGCAATGTGTTAATCACACGGACTTTATCAGGATATGACTATCTCTTTTAAGTGTTTACTGTGTGCCAGGTTATCCTTCATGAATTGCTGTCAAGGTCACATGTCAATTAGCTTGGAATTACTGATTAACTGTTCTAGTAAATATCTGCGTCTTCCACCTTTCACGTGGAAGCCTGAGCTGCCCAAAGGTGGGTGAGGAATCCTGACAGTTTCTGGAGATAAACTCCCAAGAGGAGGATTATTAACACTTGCCAAGTCCAAACTAGGGTGTGGGAAATAGTAGGGTGTTACTCAGTCACTTGTACATTTCTGCCGCCTAGCCAGCCTAGTGAAGACTTTAGCCAGGGGAGCATCTCCTCTCTCTTAAAATTGGCTTCTCTTCCTTTCCTGTTGATATCCCAAGGTCATCTGGGGGTGAGGTGAGGGGTGTGGTCAAGGATTGTCTTTTATTTAGGGCTTTGACCTAGGCACACCAACTTCTACATGTACTCCCGACACCACATTTAGAGATAAGATAGGGACTTCCTCGGCTGTCCAGTGGTTAAGACTCTGCGCTTCCACTGCAGGGGCATGGGTTCGATCCCTGGTTCGGGGAGCTAAGATCCCACATGCTGCTTGGTGTGACCAAAAAAAAAAAAAAAAGATATAGTCAGAGGGGAAATACAAGAAAAAGATATTTTTTGGAGGTTGGAGGTGTGGAAGGAGCCTGGGGGAGCAGAATGGCGGAAATTCAGGTGATAGGTTGTAGCAGCAGGCCAGCAGTGCATTTTGGGTTTGAATGAGGTGAAATTGGAATTGAACTGATGATTCAGCTTTCTGCATCAAAATGCCTCTTGCAGGACTTCCCTGGTGGTCCAGTGGGTAAGACTCCACGCTCCCTATGCAGGGGACCCGGGTTCAATCCCTGGTTGGGGAACTAGATCCTGCATGCCGCAACTAAGAAGTCCGCGTGCTGCAACTGAGACCCGGTGCAGGCAAAATAACTAAATAATAAATCAATTAATTAATTTAAAAAATGTCTCTTGCACATCCCCCATGTTTCTATGCCCTGTATTCCTTCCTTGTTCTCACCAAATGAATGAGTCAGCATGGAAACTTTATTTGCACGGATAAGATCAACGTTGCCTTGAAAAAAAGAAATGGAGGCGGGGGACACCTCTGTGTCTCATCACACTTGCCATCATTAAAGTTCCCACGTAAAGGTCGGTTGTGAAGGTAGCTTGGGGGTGGGGTGTGGTGCAGAGCTCTGGAGAGCTTGCCTGCTTCACCTCACGGGACACTGCCGTGCCTTCTCTAGCCACCACTCTCCCCACTCGGCCCCCTCCCTCCCCCGCCATCCCTGGCCTTCATTCTGTCTTATTCACTCATTTGCACGTGCACAGGAAGACCTCGATTAATTTTTGTTGAGTGAACAAAAGAACTTGGATTCGGAGGCTCTGTATATAAAGATTACATTTGTGTGTGTGTGCCAGCCAGAAAGTCAGGATAGAGAGTGAGGTTTACAGCTTAAAAAAACATTTTTTTTCTCCCATAAACAAAATCTTAGAGTCCCAGGGAGGAGATATTGCATTTTTTTCCCCTAAACTTTTCTCTCAGGGAAAGTCTTGGAAGATTTGGCTCTAACTATTCTGTGGAGGATTAATCAAGGGCAAAGACACATATCACAGACCCACATCAGGTACATTCCTTATGAAGCACAGACTGAACTGGCCAGGAATGCAAGAAGCCCAGCCCTGAACCCAGCACCACACGAAGACTCTAGGAGATTTTAGCAGACACACAGTGAAGCAGTGTACAGTGATTTTAAACACCCCCTCTACCATCACCACCTCACTCCTCCGAGCATAAATCAACCACCACCTAGATTCAAACAGAGAGGGAAGAAAACCCCCAGAAGGAAAGGGGAATGTTGACATGACAGAAAGGACAGGAATGTAGAAGCTGGTAAGTAAATTTTAATCACCGATCTTCAGATGTATGTGGACAGCAGTGTTATTCCTCAGGATTGGAGACAGAACACCTATCAACCTAGAGACAACGTTGAGGGGTTTTTGAGGATAGGGAAGGGCTCCTCTCCCTAGGTGGCCTGTGATTTGCTGCTTTGCAGCAAAAGAACACTGGATTGGAAACCCTTGGAACATGTTTCATTAGAAAACACGTGTGTAGCTAAGGTTGGGTAACAGGGAGAAGCCTCTTGTTCACGGAGTCCCAGGTATATAGCAGGTGCTCAGGACATTTTGCTGTATTGCAGAGTCCGAATAAATAATGCAAGGCCTGCAGCTGTTGCTTCCTGGATCATTTTGAAGTCTAATTTGGGGCGTGCCAAAAGGAACATTTGTCCTTAAGATTAACCATGACGTCCACACTCCAGCGGAAGTTCTTCCTTGAAATTCTTCTTGGTTTAATC
This sequence comes from Pseudorca crassidens, assembly GCF_039906515.1. NCBI lineage: Eukaryota > Metazoa > Chordata > Mammalia > Artiodactyla > Delphinidae > Pseudorca > Pseudorca crassidens. The sequence continues at coordinate 17,462,171 of NC_090303.1, read as the reverse complement.
TAAAATTGTTCTTCCAGATTAAGGCCAAAGACTTCCTAAAGTCTTCATTAAAAAATTTTAAAAAATATATCCAGGCACATTAACCTAAACACTCATTGACTCTGGTTAGTTTATCAGATTTCTGCAATGGAACAGGGCCCAGAGGGTAAGGTAGGCGGGGAGGCATGGAGAAGTGGGAAGGATTCTCATTTCACCCACACTTCGGCCTGATAAGGGTCCCGGCAAGCACTGTCTTCACTTCACAGTGGAGACAATTGAGGGTCAGAGTCATGTCACTTGCCTGACACCACAGCCTTAGTGAGTCCTGGAACCCAGGACACTGGTCTTTCCATCATGTTGCCTCCCCCTGAATCCTGCTTGGGTTGTGCTAAGAATTTCAGAGAAACGCCCTCATGGGTGCCAATAGCTTGGGAACCACAAAGCCTAAGACATACTAGTTTTCCCTTGGACTCTGCAGCTCCTGAGCTATGAACTCCCATCTGGCAACTGAGAAAATAAATATATATCATCTAGAGGGAAATGGTTGATATTATAAACGACATCAGTCTGTCTAGTGTTCATTCAACACATATTTAGTGATCACCTACTATGTGCCAGGCACTGTTCTAGGCCCCGGGGGGATGCAATATTTAATAAAAGAGCTTATATTCTAGTGAGCTCTCATTGAGCTTATATTCTAGTGAGGAGACATATGCAATAAACAAAATATGTAGCATTTACAGTATGGCAGATAGGGATAAGTACCATGGAGAAAAGGGGAATGCAGAGGTTGGGTGGGGAAAGTGACGGATGTGATATTGAGTGGTCAGGACGAACCTATTGATATGGTGAGTTGAAGCCAAGTCTCCAGGGAGTAAAGGAGTAAACCATGAGGATATGAGGGAGGAGTGTTCCAGGCAGAGGGAATGTCAGGTTCAAAGATCCCACTACAAAACGTTAATGACACGTGGTGAAAAAAATCCCGAGTAAGATATGTTGTTTGGTGGTTTCTGCAGACATAGGTTTTGATCAAGGGAGAAAAATACTTAGTTAATACATAAGCTTACAATTTAAACATTTGGCCTATAATTACCAGAGAGAAGAAATCAATATCTGAATCTTGGACTGTGGTTTAAGCAGAAAATTATCCTTTGAAATCACTTTTTCATTAGGAAAAGCTTTAACTTATTAATTAATAACTTACTGACTATGGGAAGGTTTTTGCCTCATATATCGATTAAGCCTGATTCTTTCTTATTGTAGAGGTGTTTGAGTTCTCGTTGCGGTGTTGCACAGGGCAAAGGTATTGTGAGCACATGCACATCATCGTAATGTTCCAATGCATAATAGATACGATTTGGTTCCACCCAGACTTCGGAGAACTCACCCCAGAAGTCTTTCAACATGGAGAAGAACTGTAGTGGTGAGGAACAAATGTACTGTTTTACACAACTTGGGTTTCAGTGCAATTCAATATGGTACAGACATCTTATGTCTCTGAGACTAGGAGATAATAACAGCTGTTGGCTTTATAGGTAATCATAATACTGGCTCAACTGCTGCTGCTGTTGATTGTTTTGCTTGCTCTGGGAAGGGCCTCTAGTCTCCTTGGTTCAAAAAACATTTATTGAACAGGTATTGTCTTACTTAATCCATTGTGGCTGCTATAACAAACTACCACAGACCACGTGGCTAATAAACAACAGAAATTTTTTTTTTTGCAACCCAAATGACTTTTCTTTAAATAAATTTATTTATTTTTTTATTTTTTGGCTGCGTTGGGTCTTTGTTGCTGTGCATGGGCTTTATCTACTTGCAGGGAGCGGGGGCTACTCTTCATTGCGGTGTGCGGGCTTCTTATTGCGGTGGCTTCTCTTGTTGCGGAGCACAGGCTCTAGGTGCGTGGGCTCCAGTAGTTGTGGCGTGTTGGCTCTAGAGCACAGGCTCAGTAGTTGTGGCGCATGGGCTTAGCTGCTCTGCAGCATGTGGGATCTTCCCAGACCAGGGCTCGAACCTGTGTCCCCTGCATTGGCAGGTGGATTCTTAAGCACTGCACCACCAGGAAAGCCCCAAGATCAGTGTGTCTGCAGATTTGGCATCTGAGACCCTCCTCCTGGTTCATAGATGGTTGTGTTCTCTCTGTGTCTTCACATGGCTGGAAAGGTGAGAGAGCTCTCTGAGGTCTCTTTCATAAGGGCGCTACTCCCATTCATGAGGGCTCCACTCTCATGACCTAATCACCTCCCAAAGGCCCCACTTCGTAATACCATCACATTGGGGATCAGGCTCAACATAGGAATTTTAGGGGAACATAAACATTCAGTCTATAGCACCTGCTTTACGCTAGAAACCGTGTGAGGTGTTGTAAACACAACAGTGAACAAGGCAAAAACTGGTGCCTCCTTTCACAGGGCTTCCACCTCCGGGGAAAACAGATGGTCCCTGAATTATGATGGTTAGACTGACAATTTTTGGCTTTACGATGGTGCAAAAGTCATGTGCATTCAGTAGAAACCATACTTCGAATTTTGAATTTTGATCTTTTCCTGGGCTAGCGGTATGCCACGTGATACTCTTGTGATTCCGGGCAACAGCATCTCCCAGCCAGTCATGTGATCACGAGGGTGAACAACCAATATACATACAACCACTCTGTACTCAGACAACCATTCTGGTTTTCACTTTCAGTACAATATTCAATAAATGACCTGAAATATTCAGCACTTTATTATAAAATAGGCTTTGCGTTAGATGATTTTGCCAACTGTGAGCTAATGTAAGTGTTCCGAGCACATTTAAGGTAGGCTAGGCTAAGTTACGATGTGTAGTAGGTGAGGTGTATTAAGTGCATTTTCGGCTTAGGATAGTTTCAACTTATGACGGGTTTATTGGGACATAACCCCATCATGAGTTGAGTGAGAACTGTATAGGCGATAAACAAATTTATCAGTAAACAAACAAACAAAAAAGTGAAAGATCATGACTTTCAATGGGTACTCAATCTAGCTTGAGGAATCAAGGAGATGGTGCTTAAGCAGAGACCTACAGCGTCAGATGGAGCTAGCTGGGGGAGCAGTTGGGGGCGAGCAGCTCTAACTGAGTGAAGTGCCTGTGCAGAGGGGCGGTGGTGGGGAGGCTGCAGTGGTGTCCAGGATCGCTTGAGGCCAGCGTGAGCAGAGTGCAGTGAGCCTGTACACAATGACCTGACTGGCCACCAAGCCACCGTTTCATAAAAACACCGAAAGCCGTAGTATTCCTTTGGTCGTATGGATCACACAGATCCAAAATTACCTGCAGGAGCTAAGAATGGGGTTTGCCTTTATCTTACATAGATGCAGGGTGGGGGGGTATCTCTTATTTTTTAAGTCAGGTTAATTGGGATGTCGTTTACATACAATAAATTTTTTAGTGTACATTCTTATAAGTTTTGATAAACACATAAGTCGCGTAGCTACCACCACAGTCAAGTTTAAGAATGGTTTCATCATACAGAAGAATTCCCTTTGTAGTTACTCCCTCCTCTACCCTCAGATCCTGGCAACCACTGGTCTGTTCTCTGTCCCTGTAGCTCTTGCTTCAGTAGAATTATACATCACATAACGCTTTTTTGAGTCTGGCTTCTTCACTTAGCATAACACAGTTGAGATTTATTCACGTTTGTGTGTATAAGTAAATTGCTCCTTTTTTTTTTTTTTTTTTTTTTTTTTACTGATGAGTAATATTCCTTAGTGTGGATGTACTTTGTACCATTCCCCAATTGAAGGTGTAAAGACGAATAAAGAAAAATATCATTCAAAATGGAGTCAGGAAGCCCTGAAAGGGAAGCTGTCACACATGTACCATTGTGGCAGCTTACTTTACATACCCCAGCCGGAAGAAGGAAGACTTTCTTCTTGCCCAGTGACAACTCAGCCAATGAGAAGCCACCACAACCCCGAACCCTTGCTTTCCTCCAGTGACCTTTTGTTCAAACAGCTCCTCCCAACTTCTTCCTTTCCTCATAAAAGAAATGCTCCTCTCCTTTGTTCTCTGCACTTGCCTATGATTCACCTTAGTTTGCATGTCCCGAATTGCAGTTCTTCTGCTACTCCCAAATAAATTGGGTTTTGTTGGCTAAACTATTTACCTTTCTGTTTTAAAAGTTGACACAGATCATTGGTGGTTTCTGGGTTTTGGCAATAATGAATAAAGCAACTATCAATATTTCTTTTATTTTTTGTATGTGGACATATGTTCTTTCTTTAGGCTAACTACTTAGGAGTGAGATTGCTGGGTCATATGGTAGTAGTTGTTTAACTTTATAAGAAAGTACCACACTGTTTTCCAAACAGTGGCTGTATCATACTGCATTCCCACCTTGAACTTAACAAAAGTTCCAGTCAGCACAGCAACAAATCCAGTGAGCACAAATCTTTTTTTGTTTTGTTCTAAAGGTAATTAAGATTCCCTTTATTTTCTGTCTCTCATTAAATTTGCAGCATTCATCTCTAGATAGGATTCTATGTTGTTTGGATATGGGTAGAGAATGTTGTATGTTTTGTGAATAACAGTGGAAGGAATTATAAATAGATCCCAAACTGAGAGCAGCTGACAAGTAGAGAAAGCTCAGCTGGAGAAGCTGAGGAGGTATAGGCAATGCTTGCTTTTATTTTCTGTGGACTAGATCATTTTTTCTCTCTTCAACTGCCTTAGCAAAACTTCAAGGCAGTTCCTACTTCTTTCAATAGTCACAGCAACCTGCTTCATGGAGAAAACAAAGAAGAGGCGGAAAGGTGAGGTGGCAGTTATGGGAAGGGGTGTATGTGAGCAACTACATTAAGTGATCCCACACCTTAGGACAAAATCATCCAAAAACACATATTTTCATCACATACCATTCTTTGACTACTCTAATAAAAAAAATATATGGATGTTATTGTCTATTCCTTCCTCCAACCTGTTCCCTGGATAGTTTTTTCAAGAGTAGTGCATTTAAGGGAATTCCCTGGCAGTCCAGTGGTTAGGACTCCAAGCTGTCACTGCCGAGGGCCTGAGTCCATCCCTGGTCAGGGAACGAAGATCCCACAAGCTGTGTGGCGTGGGCCCCCAACGCTGCTTCAAAAAAAGAGTATTGCATTTGATTTCATATTTCTCCCAATACTTCATGTGACAAAGAACCTGTAATTTGCAGCATGGCTGGCTAGAGATGATTTGTAGTCTGGGTTAAAGAACTAACTGAAGATCACAGGTAAATTAAATGATGTCAAGTAAAACCCCTAGGTCAGAGAACGGTATATTATAAGAAATGTTATTTCTCACTCACTCTACCTACCACTTATCACTCACTGATGGCAGATGAGACCTATGACTTTGATCGTACATAGGGTACCTGGGGATTGTGATTATTTAGATTAATAGCTGCTGTAGATAATTAGAACTTTCTGCCAGTAAAACTTGAAGGGTTAAGCTCACTTGACAAAAATATTTCCCAGTAACTCAGAGCTCTTTGAGTCCCCCAGGTCTTCCAGAGCCAGCCCCCAGCTCTCCGGTGCATCTCTGGCAGTGAAGCCCAGTGGCTGGTAATGCACTGCTCTGGAGATGCAAGCATGTCACTGTCAAAGGCATCATCATGTGAGAACAAAGGCTAGAATGGAGACCAATTCAGATGCCTCTTAGTTTTCCCTACGTGACAGCTTCCTTGGTCCATCACAGCTAGAAATGAGCCTTGCACCAGCTAATGACTGTAATAAAATGTGACCAGGGGAGGAAGATTTGCTGTTTCTTCATTTCACTCCAGAATCACCCCACAAGGCCCCATGTACTGGAATGTTTAACTTTGTCATCTTTCAAATCACTTACGCCCCTCCAAAGACCCCGCCTCTCTGGCATGGGCAGGGCAGTATGGTGGGTGTGGAACAAATGGACTTTAACATGGGTGAGGTCAGTGCCCAGAGGCTTGGTATTACTTAAACTATATTAAACTGCAGTTAGGGTTTGGAAAATTGGGAGGAGAGGATGGGAAGGAAAGATGCAGACTCTAGAAAACAGAGGCACAGCCCTGAGTCTTTGCCCTTGACTTGAAATAAGGTCTGTTTACAGAGAACATACACTGATGCTTTGTCATTGATTCAGTCATTCAACAAATATTTATGGAGCACCAACTTAGGGTCAGACTCTAAGTACTAAGGAACAAAACAGATGGAGTTTTCTTGGAAGCTTACATTCTAGGGAGGAGAGACAGACAGATAATAAGTGGACAAATGACAGGATAAAGTGATGCAGACTGGAGAAGGAAAAGCTTTTTTTTTTTTTCTCATGACCCAAGGGGTTTACTTCATCACACTCTCTTTATTCCTGGAGCCTACAGGCTTAGTGTTCTTATTTAATATGAACCAGAATTCACCATAAAGTTCTCAGGTACCAGTCTGCAAAAGCCCCATGTAATTATTTATTTTATTATTATTATTTCAAGGCTCATCCTGTTGTACCATGTGTCAGAATTTCCTTTTTAAGGCTGGATAATATTCCAGTGTATAAATAGACCATGTTTTGTCTACTCGTCTGTGGATGGACACTGGGTTGTTTCCACCTTTTGGTTGGCTATCGTGAATAATGCTGCTATGAACATTGGTGTTGAGACTCAGTTTTTAGTTGTTGGCATCAGTGGTCTAATTTAACTCTTGCAGTGGATGTATATGTGATTGAAACACATACCCACAACATGAATTGTGTTTCCAGAAAAAAAAAAACCCAAGCAAAACATGGTGGGAAATGGCAAATTGACTTAACTGATAGTGTATGTTTCCATCCCCAAGGTTTATAGTTGACATAGTTATTTTGCTTACTTTTATTCATTAATTGGTTTAGTGTTATTCCTGGACATTGTCTTGTACATTTCTAGATATTGATTGGGTATAATTATAAAGAATATCTGTTGAGTCTAAGGATTGCATGTTGAAATCATTATAATTATCTTCTTTCTTAGAGTGCTTAGTGTAAAGTATAAAATAAAAAATAAACATATTTTTCAAAAATTGCATAATGAGAAAAAGCACCCAGAGATGACTTGGTTTCTAAATTACCCCAAAACTCAGCCAGAATGTTCCAGAGGAGAGGATGCCTCTTACTTTGATGGAACAAAGAAACAGTTTTGTTCACGTAGCTGTGCCTGTGTCTACAAAACTGTGCCTGAGTGAATATGCCATAACCATGTTCCCTCAAGGTCACTGCAATGTGTTTTGACAATGGGTCTGAAATTTCAATAAGCCCCGCTTTTCCCATGCCAATAAGTAACAGTGATTATGACGTCCTTTTCACCCTACGTGTATGTTTTTTCAAGGTGCTTCTCAACAGATACATTCAAGTGCACACCTAACATTTATCTAGTGAATGTGGTTTAATAAGAAACCTAGTGATTCACTCCCTACATGCCCCCAAATACGTTTGGAATCTTAGCTAGATTCATTAGTTAACCAGATAATTCAGTCAGAGCTGAAGACATTCATCCAGGGAAGACTGTCCTCACTATTTTAAAATCCTGGTTTAGGTTTTCAAAATTCCTTTAAAACTCATAAACCCTAAATCATGCAGAAAAGGTGTAGCTATGTAGCACTGTAAGCTTTTGTGAGACTTCACAAACAAATCACAGGGTTTCTAAGTTCAAATTCACTATAGCTCTGGCATTCTTTGCTGTCAAGGACTATGTAAGAATCATCCTCACTTACCGCGATCCTATCATCTACACTTACAATGATATTCCAGATACTAACTAATGTGGCCATTCTCATTGGTGAAGGACCTGCTAGTCGAGGGTGGGGGCTCGGTGAAAAGGTGTCATTGGATTGGGTTCTTAGCCCTGTGTTCGTCAATCACATAGCCCAGAACTCTAATTTCTCCTGAGCTAGGGGCTGGCGATGATTTTGCAGAGATTGCTGCCATGGTTTGTTCCATGGACAGGTGTGGTGGGGAATGCAGGGGAGAGGTGGTGAACTGGAAAAGCAAGTTGAACCAAGTCTGAATTTCTGTTTCTTCCTCCCCACCCCCATAGAGATAAGGACAGAAATGGGTTTTCTGTCCTTTGCTGCCAAAGGCAGCAATATTTGTGGCTGCAGCAACTCCCAGCATCTCACGCAGAGCATCACCTCCCCTGGACATTATACATTCTCATGGTTTTTCCTGGTTGGAGAGCCAGTGAGCTGAGACAGTCTAGATGCCTGGAAATTTCTTTCCTTCTCCTAAATTTCCACACCAGCCTACAAATTCCATCAGAACTTCAGCCCTGAATTAACTAGATTGTCACCACACCTCCAATTTACTCTGTGATATCGTCTGCAGACATCACAGATGGGTTAGGAGACCAAAAGGATGTCTGATCTTGGCGACTTGCCTCCATTGTCTAGCACATTATTTACACCATTGGGAAAATTAGCTATAGTTGAGAGTTTGTACTGGATCTAAACACAATTCCTGCAATCCTGGCCAATTTCTACCTGCTTGTGTCTACACTGTGCTTAAATGTAAGAATTTATAACCCAGAAGTGACCTCTGTGACAGTTGTAATCTGGGATAGGTGGATGTAACTTATGATACAGAAAGGCAGAATGGAGAGCTGTGGTTGACCAGATGACCCAAAAGGGAAATGAACACTCCTGATCTAACACTGTAAAGAAGATGTTCTCTGATAAGCTTCCTGAGTACACAGCTCAAACTTCAAAAATCTGATCTTCCCTGCCAGTGTCCGTCCCACCTCTACTACCCTATCCCTCACCCTCACACTTAAAACCTTAATATACCTTCATTCACAAAATGAAGACCAAACTCCTTAGAGGACACAAAACACAGCAGACCTTCCCTTGATCTAGGCTCTGTCTACCTTTCTAGTTCTATATTTAGATACCTCCCTCCCCCTAGCCCATGCTCCAGCCAAACTGGAGTATCATTGTCCTGCAAACTCATTGTGCTGTCTCTCACCCCCAGGTCAGGCCTTTTCATATGTTGGCCCTTCTGCCACAATGACCTTTCCTTCCTACTTCACCTGGTACAAAAATCATTTGACACGTTTTGACTCACATCCTGTAAACCCTCTTCCCATGTGAGGACAATCCTCACCTTATGAGTCTTGTTGGTAAACAGTACCTTTCTTCCTTTACAGAAGTGGAAAAGACCCAATACTCAATTTGCCAGCTACCCTAGTACCTAAGGAGTGGGCAGGTAGCCAGCTTTGGCCCATCAGCTGCACTGATCTGGAATGTGGACCCTGGAAGTAAAACCACCAAGAAGCAGACCAGGGAAGACGCCCTCTTGGCCATGGCAGGGGTGGGGACAGTAACATGAAGTTTCCTGGGGCCATCTGCAATGCCACACCACCAATAGCATCCACATCACATTGGTACCACTTTTCCAACTTGTTCCATCACCTTCCCAGAAATTGTGTGGCTAATTGATGTCATTTCCATAGATTCTGGCCAGAGCCCCTTTCTTGTAATTAAGACTCTGACTGTTATACCTGGCTAGCTTCTATTTGTCCTTCCAGACCCCTCTCAGTTACAACTTTCAGCAGAAGCGGTACCCATGCCTGTCCCATCCCTCACCAGTGCTTCTCTTCTGGACTCCCATAGATGTGTGGTCCTCCCCAGCTCAGCACTAGTGACACTGTGTCACAACCTGCACTCACTCACTCGTCTCTTCTTCTAGACTAAGTTCCCTGAGGACAGAGACTAGGCTTTGCTCCCCTCTGGCCCTAGAACCCAGTATATTGTCTAACATGACAAACAGGAATAGTAGCAGAAATACTAATACTAGTAGTGATAGTAATAATAACATTTATAACTAACATTCATCGAGCGCATACTGTGTGCCAAAAGGCTACATTATCTTGTCAGGTGCCAAAAAGATGTTTATTTAATGAGCAAATGAATGTATATTAAGAGTTGCTCACAAGATGTTTTTGAATAATGTGACTCAGGCAACCCAGCGGAAACCCTGGTACCATCCCATTTCATCAATAATACCCCTTCTTCTCTCTCTGCTTTCTTCCTCTGGACATATCTCTTGCATTTCACTCTTGTCCTCAACTAGATGTTGCTTAATACCTAGAAGGATGATTAGCAATGGTTATGGTGTTAGTTGCAAGTGTGTTTCAAAAGAAGCTTCTTAAAGTGTGAAAATGTTTCAGAAGGATGGAGTCTTTACTGTGGACACATTTGACCATGTCTATAGGAGACATGGTCACTTGTTTTTAATGTCATGGATACAGGAGCTGGGGATAGAGAGAGAATACTCGTGTAACTGTGTGAAAGAGCGAGGGAAGCTGCTCCCATGCTCCCCTACATGTGCTCTCTCCTCTGGACAATCTTCTTCTGGGGTTTCCTAAGCCCCACAGAGATTTTTCCAAGCCACCTACCCTGGAGCAGGCTCGTGAGGAGGAGGAGGAGAGGGGTGTGTAGACAATCCTGTTTAATTTTCTACTTCTGTCCTCCGCTTTCCTGCCTCCTGGCTGAGTAACACCATTGACACACCATCTCTTTTTTTTTTTCTGATGTTTTTTTATTGAGGTATGTTGATGTACAGTATTATATATGTTTCAGGTGTATAACATAGTAAGTCACAATCTTTAAAGGTTATACTCCATTTAAAGTTATTATAGGGCTTCCCTGGTGGCGCAGTGGTTGAGAGTCCGCCTGCCGATGCAGGGGCCGCGAGTTCGTGCCCCAGTCCGGGAAGATCCCACATGCCACGGAGCGGCTGGGCCCCTGAGCCATGGCCGCTGAGCCATGGCCGCTGAGCCTGCGCGTCTGGAGCCTGTGCTCCGCAACGGAAGAGGCTGCAACGGTGAGAGGCCCGCATACCGCCCAAAAAAAAAAAAAAGTTTTTATAAAATATTGGCTATATTCCCTGTGTCATACAATATATCCTTGTAGCTGCGTGGTAGTTTGCACCTCTTAATCCCCTCCCCCTATCTTGCCCCTCCCCTTTCCCTCTCCCTGCTGGTAACCACTAGGTTGTTCTCTATATCGGTGAGTCTGTTTCTTTTTTGTTATATTCACTAGTTTGTTTTATTTTTTAGATTCCACATATAAGTAGTATCATACAGTGTTTGTCTTTCTCTGTCTGACTTATTTCACTTAGCATAATACCCTTCAAGTCCATGCATGTTGTTGCAAATGGCAAAATTTCATTCGTTTTTTTAATGGCTGAGTAGTATTTATCCATTCATCATCTTATCCACTCACCTGTTGATGGACTCTTAGGTTGCTTCCTTCCATATCTTGGCAATTGTGAATAATGCTGCTATGAACATTGGGGTGTGTGTATCTTTTTAAATTAGTGTTTTCATTTTCTTCAGTTACATACCCCGGAGTGGAATTGCTGGGTCCTATGGTAGTTCTCTTTGTAGTTTTTTGAGAAACCTCCATACTGTTTTCCACAGTGGCTGCACCAATTTACATTCCCACCAACATAGTACAAGGGTTTCCTTTTCTCCATTTGTCGCCAGCATTTGTTATATGTGGTCTTTCTGTTGATAGCCATTCTGATGGGTGTGAGGTGTTAATCTCATTGTGGCTTTAATTTGCATTTCTCTGATGATTAACCGAAACACCATCTCTGAAAGGCTGCAGACCCTGTTCTGGATCTCCACCCTGTCCAACACATGCAGTATATTGTACCCTAACTAAAAGTCTGAGGGTGAACAGAGGACCATCATTTCAGATATAAACTCAGTTTAAAAACAAAACCAAACAAGCACACAGAAAGCAAGGCAAGGATGGGACGGAATGACGGCAGAGGGTCACCCCAGCCTGCCACTGTTCTTCAGGTCTGACACCCTGCATGCTGCCCCGGGGAAGTTAGGAATATGCACGCGGAGGAGGCCAGTTACTTGTTTCAAAACAAACAAGGTCCTCAAATCCTTTGAAGAGCGAGGGAACAGAACACTCTATTAAGATAAATTCCTTCATTCCCTCTGAACTGAGATCTTTGTTTACAAGGGAGGCTGGGCTTGGCTGAAAAAGTGGTGATCAGCTGTAGATCAACATGATGACCCCAAATGATGATCTCAGACCACAGCACCAAGGGCCTTTTTCGTGGGCCTGCATGCTCTGATGGAATGGAGAAATAAAAACTGAAAGCCATAGGAGAACACGATTTTTTTTTTTTTTTTTTTTTTTTTTTTTTTTTACAGTTTACGGTGGTTAGAAGCTCACCATATTTCTGATTCAACTTTACAATGTTTCTCATCTCTCAGCCAGAAGGTTCAGAGGTGTGGCTGTGGTGGGATTTTGACCAGGTACAGCCTCAGCAATGAGTCTATTCCTACTCTTTTTACTTTGAAATCCAACCCATGTATGTAGCTCTTTGAATTTGGGGTTCATCTGAGTGCCTATAAACTATGGCCCTTGTGAGCTCACTGCCTGCTGTGCTCACAACACCAAACGGAATGGAGCAAGGTGAGCTCCTGGCTTAATCTGGGCAGTGCCCGTAGTGAATCAAATGAACTTCCCCTATTTAGCCTATGTTGACCTTGATCATCAAGACTAGTTTACCTGCACTGTACAGGTTAGACACCAGCCTATTTTATGTTATATAGAATGTTTTAAACTTTTGTGTATTTCTCCAGATTTGCATCAATGAGTTTTTAAGGTCAAAGCTTTTAAAATAAATATTAAAATGTAATAGGTTTGGAGATTTTTTTTCTTTTTTCCTGCCAGGCCACAAAAGTGGAAACTTTCAAGACTTCTCACCATCTGCACTGTTCCAGTCCTGGTTTAGGTCATGCCAACTGTCTCTCAAACACTGAGAAAGTTTCCAGACATGTCTCCCTTCCTCTACTGTTAACCCATACCCACCCAGCACAGTCCTTCCACAACGCACCAGTGAGAGCTGTCTTTATAAAGTGTAAATCATGGTACATCACTGGTTTAAAACTCTCCCAACGTTTCCCCTTACAACTAGAACAAAAACCATACTCTAACCTTGGCCTACCAAACCTTCCCGATTGGGCTCCTGCCTGACTCTCCCAACTAACCCACAGCTAGCCCTTGGTCCTCGACATGTCAGTCCCTTCAGCCTTCTTCTTGTCCCTTCAACACACCAAGCTTGGTTCCTCTCCGGGCCTTTGCACTTGCTATTCTTTCTGCTGTTTGCTCTTTCCCCAGATCTTTGCATGGCTGCCCCCATCTCTTTACACAGATCTCAAGTCCCATCTCTTAGAGAGACCTTAAGAGCTCCCTCTAGATAAATCAGCACCCCCTACTCACCTCTGCCACTCTATCCTATATCCTATTTTAGCACTTACAAGTCCTTGAAGTTGAATTCTTTTAAAAGTCCTATTTATGCGTTTATTGCCTGTCTGCTTTCCTACCAAACACTAGAATATCAGCTCATTAAAGGCAGTGATTTAAGATTCTTTCAGTCATTGCTGTACTCCCAGGATCTGGAATAGTGCCGAGCCTAAAAAATACTTATTAAGTGTCTGACAACTTAACAAATTTAACATTCAGTAACAGCTACCTGATAAGTGAACTGACGATCATGGAACAGCATGGATAACTCTCAAATGCATTTTGCAGACTCAAAAGGCCACATGCTGTAAAATTCCACTTCCATGACATTCTGGAAAATGGAAAACTATAGAGATTTTAAAAAAGATCAGTGGTTACCCGGGGTTGGGGGTGGGGTTGGAGTAGTAGGGATTAATTATAAAGGGGCCAAAGGGATCCTATATCTTGATTTTGATGGGAGTTACACAACTGTATATGTTGTTAAAATCATAGACCTGTTCACTAAACAGGATGAATTTTGTTGTATGTCAGTTATACCTCAGTAAACCTGATTTTATTTAATTGCCTGACGAAATTCTTCACTCACCCTGGAATAAGCACCTTTTAATTTTATTTATGATTTTTATTGAGGTATAATTGACATACAATGTTATATTAGCTTCAGGTGTATGACATAATGATTCAATATCTGTATATATTGCAAAATGATCACAGCAATAAGTCTAGTCAACATCTGTCACCCTACATGGTCACAAAGTTTTTTTGTCTTGTGATGAGGACTTTTAAGATCTACTCTCATAGCAACCGTCAACTATGCAATACAGTATTATTAATTGTAGTCACCATGCTGTACATTACATCCCATGACCTATTTATTTTAATTTTTTAAGTTTATTTTTTGGCTGTGTTTGGTCTTCATTGCTGTGCTGTGGCAAGCGGGGGCTACTCTTCGTTGCGGTGCGTGGGCTTCTCGCAGTGGCTTCTGTTGTTGCCGAGCATGGGCTCTAGGCGCACGGGCTTCGGTGGTTGCAGCTTGCGGGCTCTAGAGTGCATGCTCAGTAGTTGTGGTGCACGGGCTTAGTTGATGCACGTCATATGGGATCTTCCTGGACCAGGGATTGAATCCGTGTCCCCTGTATTGGCAGGAGGATTCTTCACCACTGTGCCACCAGGGAAGTCCCCCTATTTATTTTACAGCTGGAGTTCTGTACTTTTGACCCACTTCACCCATTTCACCCATCCCCTGCCCCACCTCTGGCAACCCCCAATCGTTCTTTGTATCTATGAGCTTAATTTTACTATACTTCTCATATAAGTGAGATCATATGGTATTTGCCCTTCACTGTCTGACTTATTTCACTTAGCATAATGCCTTCAAGGCCCATCTATATTGTTGCAAATGACAAGATTTCATTCTTTTTTATGGTTGAATAATATTCCATTGTATGTATACCACATTTTTTAATCCATTTATCTATCGATGGACACTTATTTTGTTTCCATATCTCGGCAATTGTAAATAATGCTGCAGTGGACATGGGGGTGCACATATACTTTTGAGTTAGTATTTTTGTTTTATTTGGATGAATACCCAGAAGTGGAATTGCTGAATCATATGGTAGTTGTGTTTTTCAATTTTTGAGGAACCTCCATATTGCCCTCTGTTTTCCATGGAGGCTTCACCAATTTACCTGGAATAAGCACCTAATGGTTTGTTCGCACATGGAAACTTTAGTGAACAATCGCCATGTATATATATCCTGCTTGCAGAAACCATGGGAGAAGCATGGTGTAATGGAAAAATATTAGATGGACATTAGATGTCCATTACATGGGCATTAGAGGGACCAGGGTTTGAATTTTGGCTTTGACAATGACTGTGTGTTTCAGTTAGGATTTCTTACTTTCAAGCAACCAAAACCAGCTCTGGCCAGCATGTTTACCCCTCGACTATACCAATAGCCAGAAAGAGGAATGACACAGTTTTTCAACTTTTGTTGGGAGGCAGGTACCTCGAATTATGCCCCCACCATGAAGACTACATGTAATGGGAGGGATGTGATTCCCCCAGAGAAAACCAGGGTGCTCTTAGGATTCCAGGCAGCCCGAACCATCACATGTCCAATATATTGTGGGACTGTACGTACCCTCTCTGAAACTCTGCCTCCTCATGTTTAATACCCACCTCTTAAAGTTATAAACATGTTAACTAGTCTAATGAATATTTAGAGTGCCTAGGACATAAATGTTGTTTTATAAGTGTTTCCCTTTTCCTCTTCCTTTTGCCCTATCTGAAACATATACCTCCAGCATTCCTAAACTCAGTTAAAAGCTTAATAATTTTCCTAGTTCCCCAAGCTAGAAAGCAGGGAGTGAGTTCCAGTCTATTTTTCTGTTGTTTTCACATCTGAATTACAGGATATCCATTTCCCCAGGACTATTACATCAGCCTTATAACTGGTCCACCCATCTCCCTTCTGCTCTCTCTCTCTCTCCCTGAGGCAGTGTAGCGTAATGGTAAAGTGCATGGACTCTGGAGCCAAACTGTCTGGGTCTAAATCTTGATTTTGTTTCTTAATATCCATACAATCTCAATCAAGTTGCATAATCTCTGTGTGCCTGTTTCCCTATGCATAAATGGGGATAACAGTTCTTACCTCAAAGAGTTGTAATGAGGATTAAATGTATTACTCCATGTAAGCACTGAGAATAGTGTGTGGGTCATGGTGAGTGCTATACAATGTGTGTTTGTTAAATAAATCTACCTCCTTGTGGCTTCCAGAATTGTCTTCCTAAAATTTAAACATAAACTTTCTACTTGGGGAAACCATGCCTGTTGGCCTAACCTCAGTCATCTCTTCAGACCTCCTTCTCTGACTGCCCAGCCCAGGCTGGAACTGGGGCCCCTCTGTGCACCTGGCACTGAACTTTTTATTGCACCTGCTCATTGTGTTGTAATTGTTTGTTTATGTTCTTTCTCTACACTGGTTTGTGAATTCTTGGAAATACAGACACTTATCTGATTTAGCTATGAATGTCCGGTACCTATCTGTTCAAAGAAGGTGCTTAACAAATGTTTGTTGATTGAATAAAATGAGCAAAATGGTTGCTATTTCGTCCACTGAACAAAACAGAGGCTACTGTCTTCAAATGTACTTTTACTTGAGACTTCTATTTCAATGGCTATTCCTTTTATTTACTCACCATAGAAACCCAAGGCCATATTATTAAATGTTACCATTGTAGTGACATTTGTATAAAATCTAAAGTAATGAATAACAAAATGGCAATAAGTACACACTTATCAATAATCACTTTAAATGTAAATGAACTAGATGCTCCAGTCTAGTTATACAGCATAAAGACATAGAGTGCCTAAATGGATACAAAAACGAGACCCATATATATACCTCCTATGAGAGACTCATTTCAGATCTAAAGACATACATACACTGAAAGTGAGGGATGAAAAAAGGTATTCCATGCAAATGGAAATCAAAAGAAAGCTGGGGTAGCAATATTTATATCAGACCAAATAGACTTTATTTTTTCCTTAATCAATATTCCTATTGAAGTATAGTTGATTTACAATATTGTGTTAATTTCTGCTGTACAGCAAAGTGATTCAGTTATCATATATATATACATTTTTAAATATGCTTTTTCATTATGGTTTATCATAGGATATTGAATATAGTTCTCTGTGCTATACAGTAGGACCTTGTTATTTATCCATTCCATATATAAAAGCTTACATTTGCTAACACCAACCTCCCACTCCATCCCTTCCCCAACCCCCTCCCCTTGGTACCCACCAGTCTGTTCTCTATGTTTGTGATTCTGTTACTGTTTCATAGATAGGTTCATTTGTGTCATATTTTAGATTCCACATGTAAGTGATCTCATAGGGTACTTATCCTTCTCTTTGTGACTTACTTAGTATGATAATCTCTAGTTGCATCCATGTTGCTGCAAATGGCATTATTTTGTTCTTTTTTATGGCTGAGTAGTATTCCATTGCATATATGTACCACATCTTCTTTATCCACTCATCTGTTGATGGACATTTAGGCTGTTTCCATATCTTGGCTATTGTGAATAGTACTGCTATGAATACAGGGGTGCATGTATCTTTTTGAATTATAGTTTTGTCTGGATATATGCCCAGGAGTGGGATTGCTGGATCATACGGTAACTCTATTTTTAGTTTTCTAAGGAACCTCCATACTGTTTCCCACAGTGGATGCACCAACTCAAATTCCCACCAACAGTGCAAGAGGGTTCCCTTTTCTCCACACCCTCTTCAGAATTTGTTATTTGTAGGCTTTTTAATGATGGCCATTCCGACAAGTGAGAGGTGGTACCTCATTGTAGTTTAAATTACATTTCTCTAATAATTAGCAATGTTGAACATCTTTTCATGTGCCTATTAGCCATCTGTATATCTTCTTTGGAGAAATATCTATTTAGGTCTTCTGCCCATTTTTCATTTGGGTTGTTTGCTTTTTTGTAGTTGACTTGTATGAGCTACTTATATATTTTGGAAATTAAGTCCTTGTCAGTCCTATCATTTGCAGATATTTTCTCCCATTCTGTAGGTTGTCTTTTTTTTTTATGGTTTCCTTTGCTGTGCAAAAGATTGTAAGTTTGATTAGGTCCCATCTGTTTGTTTATTTATTTAATTTAACATCTTTTTTGGAGTATAATTGCTTTACAATGGCGTGTTAGTTTCTGCTGTATAATGAAGTGAATCAGCTATACGTATACATTTATACCCATATCTCCTCCTTCTTGTGTCTCCCTCCCACCCTCTCTATCCCACCTCTCCAGGTGGACACAAAGCACCAAGCTGATCTCTCTGTGCCATGTGGCTGCTTCTTACTAGCTATCTATTTTATATTTGGTAGTGTATATATGTCCATGCCACTCTCTCACTTCATCCCAGCTTACCCTTCCCCCTCCCCATGTCCTCAAGTCCATTCTCTATGTCTGCATCTTTATTCCTGTCCTGCCCCTAGGTTTTTCAGAACCATTTTTTTTTTAGATCCCATATATATGTGTTAGCATATGGTATTTGTTTTTCTGACTTACTTCACTCTGTATGACAGTCTCTAGGTCCATTCATCTCGCTACAAATAAATCAGTTTCGTTTTTTTAAAATTCTTTTTTAAATTTTATTTTTTTTTTATTTTAACATCTTCATTGGAGTATAATTGCTTTACAATGGTGTGTTAGTTTCTGCTTTATAACAAAGTGAATCAGTTATACATATACATATGTTCCCATATCTCTTCCCTCTTGCATCTCCCTCCCTCCCACCCTCCCTATCCCACCCCTCTAGGTGGTCACAAAGCACCGAGCTGATCTCCCTGTGCCATGCGGCTGCTTCCCACTAGCTATCTATTTTACGTTTGGTAGTGTATATATGTCCATGCCATTCTCTCACTTCGTCACAGCTTACCCTTCTCCCTCCCCATATCCTCAAGTCCATTCTCTAGTAGGTCTGTGTCTTTATTCCCATCTTACCCCTAGGTTCTTCATGACCTTTTTTTTTTCCCTTAGATTCCATATATATGTGTTCGCATACGGTATTTGTTTCTCTTTCTGACTTACTTCACTCTGTATGACAGACTCTAGGTCCATCCACTTCACTACAAATAACTCAATTTCATTTCTTTTTATGGCTGAGTAATATTCCATTGTATATATGTGCCACATCTTCTTTATCCATACATCTGTCAATGGACACTTAGGTTGTTTCCACGTCCTGCCTATTGTAAATAGAGCTGCAGTGAACATTGTGGTACATGACTCTTTTTGAATTATGGTTTTCTCAGGATATATGCCCAGTAGTGAGATTGCTGGGTTGTACAGTAGTTCTGTTTTTAGTTTTTTGAGGAACCTCCATACTGTTCTCCATAGTGGCTGTATCAATTTACATTCCCACTAACAGAGCAAGAGGGTTCCCTTTTCTCCACACCCTCTCCAGCATTTATTGTTTGTAGATTTTTTGTTGGTGGCCATTCTGACTGGTGTGAGGTGTTAACCTCATTGTAGTTTTGATTTGCATTTCTCTAATGATCAGTGATGTTGAGCATCCTTTCATGTGTTTGTTGGCAATCTGTATATCTTCTTTGGAGAAATGTCTATTTAGGTCTTCTGCCTATTTATGGATTGGGTTGTTTCTTTGTTTTTTTTTTTTTTTTTTTTGATATTGAGCTGCATGAGCTACTTGTATATTTTGGAGATTAATAATCCTTTGTCAGTTGCTTCACTTGCAAATATTTTCTCCCATTCTGAGTGTTGTCTTTTCATCTTGTCTATGGTTTCCTTTGCTGTGCAAAAGCTTTTAAGTTTCATTAGGTCCCATTTGTTTATTTTTGCTTTTATTTCCATTTCTCTAGGATGTGGGTCAAAAAGGATCTTGCTGTGATTTATGTCATGGAGTGTTCTGCCTATGTTTTCCTCTAAGAGTTTTACAGTGTCTGGCCTTACATTTAGGTCTTTAATCCATTTTGAGTTTATTTTTGTGTATGGTGTTAGGGAGTGTTCTAATTTCATTCTTTTACATGTAGCTGTCCAGTTTTCCCAGTACCACTTATTGAAGAGGCTGTCTTTTCTCCATTGTATATTTTTACCTCCTTTATCAAAGATAAGGTGGCCATATGTGCATGGGTTTATCTCTGGGCTTTCTATCCTGTTCCATTGGTCTATATTTCTCTTTTTGTGCCAGTACCATACTGTCTTGATTACTGTAGCTTTGTAGTATAGTCTGAAGTCAGGGACCCTGCTTTCTCCAGCTCCGTTTTTCTTCTTAAGATTGCTTTGGCTATTCAGGGTCTTTTGTGTTTCCATACAAATTGTGAAATTTTTTGTTCTAGTTCTGTTAGAAATGCCAGTGGTAGTTTGATAGGGATTGCATTGAATCTGTAGATTGCTTTGGGTAGTGTAGTCATTTTCACAATTAGTCATTTTCACAATGTTGATTCTTCCAATCCAAGAACATGGTATATCTCTCCATCTGTTTGTATCATCTTTAATTTCTTTCATTAGTGTCTTATAGTTTTCTGCATACAGGTCTTTTGTCTCCTTAGGTAGGTTTATTATTAGGTATTTTATTCTTTTTGTTGCAATGGTAAATGGGAGTGTTGCCTTAATTTCTCTTTCAGATTTTTCATCATTAGTGTATAGGAATGCAAGAGATTCTGGGCATTAGTTTTGTATCCTGCTACTTTACCAAATGCATTGATTAGCTCTAGTAGTTTTCTGGTAGAGTCTTTAGGATTCTCTATGTATAGTATCATGTCATCTGCAAACAGTGACAGCTTTACTTCTTCTTTTCCAATTTGGATTCCTTTTATTTCTTGTTCTTCTCTTATTGCTGTGGCTAAAACTTCCAAAAGTATGTTGAATAATAGTGGTGAGAGTGGGCAACCTTGTCTTGTTCCTGATTTTAGTGGAAATGGTTTCAGTTTTTCACCATTGAGAATGATGTTGGCTGTGGGTTTGTCATATATGGCCTTTATTATGTTGAGGCAAGTTCCCTCTATGCCTACTTTCTGGAGGGTTTTTATCATAAGTCGGTGTTGAATTTTGTTGAAAGCTTTTTCTGCATCTGTTGAGATGATCATATACTTTTTCTCCTTCAGTTTGTTAATATGGTGTATCACATTGATTGATTTGCATATATTGAAGAATCCTTGCATCCCTGGGATGAATCCCACTTGATCATGGTGTATGATCCTTTTAAAGTGCTGTTGGATTCTGTTTGCTAGTATTTTGTTGAGGATTTTTGCATCTATGGTCATCAGTGATATTGGCCTCTAGTTTTCTTTCTTTGTGACATCTTTGTCTGGTTTTGGTATCAAGGTGATGGTGGCCTTGTAGAATGAGTTTGGGTGTGTTCCTCCCTCTGCTATATTTTGGAAGAGTTTGAGAAGGATAGGTGTTATCTCTTCTCTAAATATTTGATAGAATTCGCCTTTGAAGCCGTCTGGTCCTGGGCTTTTGTTTGTTGGAAGATTTTTAATCATGGTTTCAATTTCAATGCTTGTGATTGGTCTGTTTATATTTTCTATTTTTTCCTGGTTCAGTCTGGGAAGGTTGTACTTTTCTAAGAATTTGTTGTTTTTGGATGGAATGTCCTGTAACTATCCATTAATTCCATCTTGTTTAATGTATCTTTTTTTTTTTTAACGTATCATTTTTTAAAAATTTATTTATTTTATTTGGCTGTGTTGGGTCTCCATTGATGTACGCAGGCTTTCTCTAGTTGCGGGGAGCGGGGGCTACTCTTTGTTGCCGTGTGAGGGCTTCTCATTGCGGTGGCTTCTCTTGTTGTGGAGCACTGGCTCTAGGCACACGGGTTTCAGTAGTTGTGGCCCGCGAGCTCTAGAGCGCAGACTCAGTAGTTGCGGCACACGGGCTTTGTTGCTCCGCGGCATGTGGGATCTTCCCAGGCCAGGGCTCGAACCCATGTCCCTTGCATTGGCAGGCAGATTCTTAATCACTGCGCCACCAGGGAAGCCCCTTAATGTATCATTTAAAGCTTGAGAATCCTTATTTATTTTCATTTTGGGTGATCTGTCTATTGGTGAAAGTGGGGTGTTAAAGTCCCCTACTATTATTTTGTTACTGTCGATTTCCCCTTTAGAACTTTTCATTTAGTATTTTCAGACTACTGTTGACTGTGGGTAACTGAAACCACAGAAAACAAAAAGGCCCCATCTCTAAACACCATCACATTGGGGTTTCAACTTCAGCATATGATTTTGGGGAGACACAATTTAATACATAGTATTCCACCTCTGGTCCCCCCAAATTCATGTCTTTCTCACATGCAAAATACATTCATTCCATCCAAACCATTCCCCTAGTCTTAACTAACTCAGAAGTCTGAACTCCAAAGTCTCATCTTATATCATCTAAATCAGATACAGGTGAGACTCTAGGTACATTCATTTGCAGGAAAAGTTCCTCTTCTCTGTGAATGTGGAAAACCGAACAAGTTATCTTTTTATTTATTTTTTAAAATTTATTTTTGGCTGCATTGGGTCTTTGTTGCTGCATGCAGGCTTTCTCTAGTTGTGGCGAGTGGGGCCTACTCTTCATTGCAGTGTTGGTCTTCTCACTGCGGTGGCTTCTCTTGTTGCAGAGCATGGGCTCTAGGTGGGTGGGCTTCAGTAGCTGTGGCATGTGGGCTCCGTAGTTGTGGCTCGTGGGCTCTAGAGCACAGGTTCAGTAGTTGTGGTGCACAGGCTTAGTTGCTCCGCAGCATGTGGGATTTTCCAGGATCAGGGCTCGAACCCATGTCCCCTGCATTGGCAGGCAGATTCTTAACAATTGCGTCACCAGGGAAGTCCCCAAACAAGTTTTATTTTTTTTTATTTTATTTTAATTTTTAAAAGTTTTAATTTTTAAAATTTTATTGAAGTACAGTTTATTTACAATGTCATATTAATTCTGTACAGCAGAGTGACTCAGTTATACATATATATTTTTTTCGTATTGTTTTCTATTATGGTTTGTCACAGGATATTGAATATAGTTCCCTGTACTATACAGTAAGACCCTGTTGTTGATCCATCCTATATATGAACCAAACAAGTTATGTTCTTCCAAAATACAACGGTGGGACATACATGGGATAGACATTCCATTCTAAAAGGGGAGAAAGGGACTTCCCTGGTGGTCCAGTGGTTAAGACTTCGCCTTCCAATGCAGGGAGTGCCAGTTTGATCTCTGGTTGGGAAGTTAAGATCCCACATGCCTTGCAGCCAAAAAACCAAAACAAAAGACAGAAGAAGTATTGTAACAAATTCTATAAAAACTTTTAAAATGGTCCACATCCAAAACATCTTTTTAAAAAAAAGGAAAAGAGAAATAGGTAAAAAAGGAAAGGGTGTCCGGTGCCAAGCAAGTCTAAAACTTAGCTATGCAAATCCCATTAGATCTTAAGGCTTGAGAACAATCCTCTTTGGTTCAGTACTCTGCCGTTCGGGCCCACTGGGATGGCACCATCACGCTCAGGGCTCAACAGGACACCCAGTCCCTTCTGCCCAGCAGGGCCCCTTCTACCTCCCATGTTGAAGCTCCCGCCGGGGCCTCCCCCTCTGGTAGGAGAAAGCAGCCTTGCCCCCTGGTCTGTGGTGGGCGTGGCAGCTCCGGGATCTCTGATTCACCTTTGGTTTCATTCTTTCCTTTTCTTGAAGGATAACACAAGCTTGCAGCCCTCCTTCTCTCCTCCCCTTTGCTTAGTTCCCTTTAGTCTCAGCTGGCAGTTTCTGCTGGTAAGGTCTCATCTCTTTTCCAAGCTTCTGCTGAGATGGATGGTAAGATCATGGTTCAAGGTCGTGCTAAGTTTATCACATGGTTGTTCAGCCCCACCCTTAGCATTCTCTTAAAAATGAGCTTTTCCATTTTCTGCCACGTGGATAGGCTGAGAATTTTCTAAGTCTTTAAGTTCTGGTTCCTTTTTGGTTAACAACTCCATTGTTCAGAGTTCAGCTAAACTACTCCATAATATTGCTGACTCAGCATCCATTTTGTGTGGCCTGAAGGGGCCTTGAACTGGCAATAGCTCCTCCCTAGTTAAAAGCCCACTTAACAAGTAAAGGTAAGTTTCTGCTATGGCTCCCCCACAGCCCTTGTGATAAGCACTCTCCCCCATAGCCCAAGGCCTTACCCTGTGCACCCCTTAGATAAGATCCCTGAAAAGCCTACCAAAACTTCACTCTTGGTTTGAATTGACCAATCTGACCTTAGCTCAAGAACATCAAAGCCCTCCACCCTAATAACGACAAGAGCCCCAGGACACATCCTGCCTTGATCTCCCCGAGAGGCCCCTCAAGGTGTGCTGTGTTCCTCCCATAGGACCTGTGAGTAATAAACTTTTCTGTTACACTTTCCCTTGCAGTATTTTGCATTGGGGCTCACCATCTGACATCCCAGGGTGCTACTTAACAAATGTCAATTAAGCAAAGTCACAGCATCTTCCTTCAACTCATCTCTCTCCTTTTGCATTTCACTGTAAGTGATCAGGAGAAACCAAGCTGCTCCTTGAACACTTTGTTTAGAAATCTCTTCAGCTGGGACTTCCCTGGTGATCCAGTAGTTAAGACTCCACAATTCCAGTGCAGGGGGTAAGGGTTTAATCCCTGGTTGAGGAACTAAGATCCTGCATGCTGTGCTGCCAAAAAGAAAAAAAAAATCTCCTCAGGTAAATATCCCATTTCATCACTCACAAACTTCACTTTCTACAAAACAGTAGAACACATTTTAGCTAAGTTCTTTGCCACTTTATAAAAAGTATCACCTTTACTCCAGTTTCCAATAACATGTTCCTCATTTCCAGCTGAGATCTCACCAAAATTGCCTTTAACGTCTATATTTCTAGCACACACCTCAAAACTCTTCCAGCCTCTACCCATTGCCCAGTTCCAAAGCTGCTTCTGTATATTTAAATATTTATTACAGTAGCACCCCACTCTTGGTACCAAAATCTGTCTTAGTAGACCCTGCCAATAATAAAATGCCATAGACTGGGTGGCTTAAACAATGGAAATTTGTTTTCTCATAGTTCGACAGACTAAAATCCAATATCAAGGTTCCAGCATGATTGGGTTCTGGTGAGAACTCTCTTCCTGCCTTGTGGATGGCCACCTTCTCTCTGTGTTCTCAAACGGTGGGGAGAGAGAGAAAGCTCTCTGGTATCTCTCCTTATAAGGGCACTAATCCTATGGGTGGGGGACCCCACCATCACAATTTCATCCAAAGCACCTCTTTAGAGTAGTGATCAAGGAAGTCTTCTCTAAAAGATAACATTTAGACTGAGCTCCATAGCATGAGAAAGAACCAGGATTTTCTTCTGATTTGTTTACTATTGTAACCCTAGTCCCTAGAACAGTGCCTTGTACAAAGTTTGAATGTTTTATGAATGAATACAGGAATGAATGAATGAATAATGCAAGCAACTTGGGTAGAGTTGGGGAAGAGGAGTATTCCAGGCAGAAGGACCAACAATGCAGAGATTGCACAGTAGAAAAGATCTTAGCCTGTTTGTGGATCAGAAAGGAGACCAGTGTGGCTGGGGAACATGGAACTGGAGAGTGATGAAATGACATAGGTATGGAGAGGTAGGCAGTATTATTAGATGTTGCTTGGTGATCTGTGCTTACATATAATGTGATATTAAGAGATGAACTCTGGAACCAGACTCTCTGGATTCAAATCCCTGCTCCATCGCTTACTACCTATGTGACCTCTGGCAAGTTAGCCAGCCTCTCTATATCTTTACTTCCTTGTCTATAAAATGGGAAAAATAACAGTTAAGACAAATAATTATAATAAGCATAAATAGTAAAAATAATAACATAAAGCAATTAGCTTATTTTGAGGATTAAGGGAGTTAATTTTAAAATGAGCTAAAAAAGTCCCAATCAATAACTTTGAATGGGTGGTGTGTTTCATAGGGTTTATAGTTTAGTAGGAGGTTCATGTGTTTTCTGACCATTTGTATCCTGAACTTTGTGAATTGCCTTTTTTGTTATTGTTATTATTCACCAATTTTTCTATTGGGATGTTCTGTTTTTAAAAATTGTTTTGTAAGTGTCCTTTGAATATTATAAATATTAAAAGTTTGTCATATGCATTGAGATATGTTTCCTAGCTTTCCGTTTGCCTTTCAAGGATGCCTATGGCATTTATCCCATATAGAAATTTCAAAGGTTTATGTTTTCAATCTATTTTTGTGTGATTTTAGTTTTCTAGGCATGCAATACATAAGAATACCTTCATACATTACACCTATATATCTTCTAATACTTTTTACACTATTATATCTAAACCTTTGTTCCGCTGGAATTTTTTTTAAAAGAGTGATCTCGGAGTATTATCACTGTTAGCATTTTGGTAAATAACCTTCTAGATATCTTTCAATGCATAAATATATATTTATAGTATAGGTATATAATTTTATATAAATGTGATCAGAGGCAGCCTAAGCAGTCCTATTGCCATGGATCACCACCCCTACACTACTCACCCTTTGAATAAGGAAAGGTCAGGGAAGGGGAGATGATTTGTGGGAGGGGAGGGTCAGAAGTTCTTAGCCTTGGGACTTCCCTGGAGGTCCAGTGGTTAAGATTCTGTGCTTCACTGCAAGGGGTGTGGGTACTATTCCTGGTCAGGGAAGTAAGATCCCACGTGCCACACAGCACGGCCAAAGAAAAAAAAGAGTTCTTAGCCTTGTTTGGAGAGTTTATCATTCTACCTGTTGGGAAGGTTCTTCCCCACCTCACCCCCAAGCAGAGTGCTGTGGGTCTCCAAGAGAATCACTCACAGAGACTGGAGGTCCCACAAGGTGGGGAGACCCGCTTCTTGATCCCTGGCTGGACACTAGCTGGGTCGCCAAGCATGCAGTCTGCTCTTGTGCTGCTATGGGTAGAGAATTAGCTGAGCCTTCTTAGGAGCATTTAATGAGTCCTCTGAGGGTGAAGGTTTTCCTGGCTCATGGAGACTGGAGTCTAATTCTTGTCTCAAGATATCCAGAGGCAGAGAGCATTTTAGTAGCCCTTTGGACAGGGCAAGAAGGGACTAGTGTAGTGCAACTGGGAGGGAAAGGTTCGGGGGCATCCTCACCCCCAACTTCCTGTCGTTCTTGGGGAGCACAGAAAAGGACTAACTATGATGTCTAAAACCACCCCCCTCCATCATATCTGCTCCCTCTCCTGTGCTTCCTTGTAGGTGAAAGGCGTTACCACAAACCATCAAGTGTTCCAAATCAGGAAACCGTGTCATGGTCATCTTTCTCTTTTTTATCAACCACTAGCTCTGTAGTTCTATATTCTTACTATTTTCTCAGTCTCCTTTCTTCTCTCCACCTTAAGCGTTCATCACCTACTGCTTAGGTGACTTCAGGAGGTCCTTCTTGTGGGGTGAGGAGAGCCCAGATGTTAAGGCTGCACTCCTGAGAGTGATGGGAGGAACCTCCCAGTTCCTGTTCACCCCAAAGCCAGAGAAAACAGACAGTGAGAATATTCCTGTTCTCTCCAAGTCGAAACACCCAAACGGACAGAAAACTCATTCTTCCTTTGAGTAGAACCTGATCTTTCTTTTTACCACAAAATGTCATGTTTACATTTTCTACCGCCATTGAGTTACCATCCAGGTTTCAATCCTTGAATTACGATTTCTACCTCTTTTCGACTGAAATTTGCTTTCAAAGATCACCAGTGCCAAATAAAAAGGTGTAGCAATTAGGAACCTTTCTGCTGCAAGTGATAGAAATTCCAACCCAAACTGGCTTAAGGCAAAAAGAGAATGTATGCGCTCCTATAACTGAGGAGTCCAAAGGTAGAATTAAGTACAGGCGTGGTTTCATCCAGGACTCAAAAAATATCACTGAGATGTCATTTCTCTCCTTTTCTTGGCCCTAAGTCCTTGTTGTTTGCTCCATCCTAGGGCCAGGCATGGGAGCAAGACAGTTGCAACAGTTCCACTTCCTGTATCCACTTAGATGGACATCTAGAGGGAACTAGAGTGTGTTCCACTTTTTGGTGACATCCTAAGTCTCTGAACCAATCAGTGTGGCCATGGGAACATGTTGCTCTGATTGGCCAGGCTTGAGTCACATGCTCAATTTCTAGCCTTTGGAACAGAGATGTCCCATAGAAATACAGTGGGAGCCATAAACGCGAGACACAGATGTAGGCCACATACGTAATTTTGAATGTTCTAGTAGCCACATTTAAAACCAGGAGAAATTAAATTTAATGATATATTTCATTTAACCCAGTATATCCAAACTATTATCATTTCAACATTAATATTAAAAACTACTAATGAAATACTTTAAACTCTTATACTGTCTTCAAAATCAACATTTTAACAAGGCTTCGAAGTGGTGATAACGTATGGCGAGGGATGTCTACGAAACATAATTTGAGAAAATGTCCTACAGGTTCCTTTCTGTTCCTCAGATCGTACTTGTAATGGTGGAAATACTGAGGGACCTGCTGAAATAATATATTTGAGCAATTGAGAATTGAAGGCAGGGTTGTTACCGGTTAGCTCAAGGATACTGAGTGACTCTTAATATTGCTTTCACGTTGCTGCCACCTGTTGGTTGTAACAGGTATTTCAGCCACATAAACACCAAACAGGTTTCGGTCGTTTGTGAGCTGAAACAAGTCTGGCAACATTCCTCAGCTACATCTTGAAATGACTTTCCTTTGGAATTCCCATTCATACCAGAGCATGGAAAGTCTTAATAGTTTGTGTTATGGATTCTCAGACTTGTGTTTACCAGGCTGTTTTTTTTTCTGTCTGCTGCAGCACACATAGATTTCTCCCTCCTTTAAACCCTTACCCGTCTAAGTCAGTAATGTAATGAGTCCTG
Source organism: Pseudorca crassidens (assembly GCF_039906515.1). Taxonomy (NCBI): domain Eukaryota; kingdom Metazoa; phylum Chordata; class Mammalia; order Artiodactyla; family Delphinidae; genus Pseudorca; species Pseudorca crassidens. The sequence goes on along the minus strand of NC_090303.1, from coordinate 17,433,536 downwards.
CTTTCTCTTTCTGCAGGTTGTTTCTCTTGCTATTTTTTCTTGCACACCTTCTGAAGGCAGTGACCAGAGCACACTTCTTGCCATCTCTAAGCCATAGTTCGTTCAGCTGTAAAATGTAGGATAATATTAGCTCCTCCACAGTGTCAGTATGAAGATAAAATTGCATACTGTTTGTAAAATGTTTGGGACAGTCACTGACATATAGGAAGTACTTTGGATACATTATGGTTCAAGATGACAAGTCTTCATTGGAAATTTGAGCAGTGACTGGATAGTTGATGGTATGTTCTATTTTTTAAATTCTTATGTTAAAAAATCCTTACCTCTTAAATAGTTATGGATGACACAATGTGACTGCTGGAGTTTGCTTCAAAATGTAGGAGGGGGAGGGAAGTGGGCAGTGATATATGTGAAACAGTATTGGCCATGAATTGATCATTGATGAAGCTGGGATATGGATAGATGGTATTCATTACACCATTTTGTCTATTTTGTGTTTGAAATTTTGCATATAATTAAAAAAGAATAACAAGTTCTTATATTCCTGACAGCACTGTAAACAATGCTGGACATAATATGGGTACTACTTCTTACATAGTTCTTTTGTATTTTTAAAGTTTATTTTATTGAAGTATAGTTGATTTACACTGTTGTGTGTTGATTTCTGCCGTGCAGCAAAGTGATTCAGTTATACACATATATATGGACACATATATATACACTTTTTCATACTATTTTCCATTATGGTTTCTCACAGGATATTGAATATAGTTCCCTGTGCTATACAACAGAGCCTTGTTGTTGATCAATTCTATATATAACAGTTTGCATTTGCTAATCCAAAACTCCCAATCCAACCCACCCCTACCACCCTCCTCCTTGGCAACCACAAGTCTGTTCTCTATGTCTATGAGTCTGTTTCTGTTTGGAAGATAACTTCATTTGTGTCATATTTTAGATTCTGCATATAAGTGATATCATATAGTATTTGTCTTTCTCTTTCTGACTCTAAATCCATCCATGTTGCTACTAGCGGCATTATTTCATTCCTTTTCATAGCTGAGGAATATTCCCTTGTATATCTGTACCACGTCTTCTTTATACATCCATCTGTCGCTGGACGTTTTGGTTGCTTCTATGACCTGGCTTTTGTAAATAGTGCTGCAATGAAGGTTGGGCTGCATTATGGCTTTCTCCCAATCTACACCCAGCAGTGGGATTGCCAGATCATACGGTAGCTCTGTTTTTAGTTTCTTAATGAACCTCCATACTGTTCTCCATGGTGGCTGTATCCATTTACATTCTCACCAACAGGGTAGGAGGGTTCGCTTTCTCCACGCCCTCTCCAGCACTTATTGTTTGTACCCTTTTTTTTTTTTTTTTTTTTTTTTTTTTTGCGGTACGCGGGCCTCTCACTGTTGTGGCCTCTCCCGTTGCGGAGCACAGGCTCCGGACGCGCAGGCTCAGCGGCCATGGCTCACGGGACCAGCCGCTCCGTGGCATGTGGGATCTTCCCGGACAGCGGCATGAACCCGCGTCCCCTGCGTCGGCAGGCAGACTCTCAACCACTGCGCCACCAGGGAAGCCCCGTTTGTACACTTTTTGATGATGGCCATGCTGAGGGTTGTGAGGTGATACTTCCTTGTACTTTTGATTGATATTTCTCTACTACTACTAAGTGACCTTGAGCATCTTTTCAGGTGCTATTTTTTTTTTAAGTGTGATTAAAACCTCTCTCTTGAAATGGGTTTCTTGAAAGTCTGCCCTTTTATGAATTCTGTTTGTATTACTTACCCCAGGACATTTGCGGAGGGCAGATATCATTTACAGCCCTGAAGGCCTTCGTGAAAGTTCTGTTCCTGGGTTGTAAATGAGAGTGGAATGTGCCAGGACAAACACTCAAGGGCTTGTGTCTCTTTACTTCTTCTCCTTTACCTTCAGCAGGAAAGATCTGCTGAGGGTGCTGTGGTATGTACGTGGGCGACTCTAAGAAAGGAGAATGCAGGTGCAGCCCAGCCCCAGGAGACGTGGAGACCAGGTGACTTTTCAAAACTCTTCCAGCCGAGAGGGTCCACCGTTCTTAGGGTGTACTAAGCTTGGTGTAGCCATCTGAGATTCCCCCCTGGGTCTGGTGATTATGGTCCCATCCAGAGGGGACCAGGCACTATATGTCCAAGAGAAACTCATTTTCCAGCACATCCTTCCAAGCTTCTTCAGCCCTCTGACAGTCAACCCTTGGGACCCAAGGTTGCTCAGTCTCCAAAACTGTGAACCACACTAGCTCCCAAGACCAGAGTGGAACACAGTAGGCATTTCCTTTTCTTTTTTAATTTAATTTTTGGATTATATTGGAGTGTAGTTGATTGACATGTTGTGTTTGTAGGTGTACAGCACTTTGATTTAGATAGACATAGATGGAGAGCTACTCTTTTTCAGATTTTTTTTCCCATATAGGTTATTAGAATGTTCAGTCGAGTTCCCTGTGCTGTACACTAGGTCCCTTTTGCTTATATATTTTATAGGTATTAGGGTATATAAGTTAATCCCAACCTCCTAATTTATCCCTTGCTGCCCCCCCCCCACTTTTCCCCTTTGGTGATTGTAAGTTTGTTTCCTAAGTCTGTGAGTCTGTTTCTGTTTTGTAAAGTAGGTCATTTGTGTCAATTTTTAATTTCCACCTCTAAGTGATGTCATATGGTATTTGTCTTTGTCTGACTTACTACACTTAGTATGAAAATCTGCAGGTCCATCCATGTTGCTGCAAATGGCATTATTTCATTTTTTTTATGGCTGAGTAATATTTCCTTGTATATATGTACGACATATTCTTAATCCATGCATCTGTCGATGGACATTTTGGGTGCTTCCATGTCATGGTTATTGCAAAGAGTGCTGCAATGAGGGTTGGGGTGCATGTGTCTTTTCAAGTTATGGTTTTCTCCAGCTATACGTCTAGGAGTGGGATTGCTGGATCATATGGAAGCTCTGTTTTCAGTTTCTTAAGCCACCTCCCTACTCTTCTCCATAGTGGCTGTCACCAATTTACATTCTTACCAACAGCGTGGGAGGGTTCCCTTTTCTCCACACCCTCTCCAGCATTTATTGTTATTACACTTTTTGATTAGTCCGGGACATGAAGGTTAAGGGCGGGGAGGACTGAGACACAAGCCCTAGGGTGTTTGCACAGGCACAAGCCTTCTAATTTCCAAGCAGGGACAGGACTTTCCGAAAGGCCATGGTCATTCTGATGGATGTGAGGTGATACGTCGTTGTACTTTTGATTTGCATTTCTCTACTAATGAGCGATGTTGACCATCTTTTCATGTGCTATTAAAAAAAACACAACAGTGTGAGTAAAATTTATCTCTTGAATTTGGCTTTTTGAAAGTCTGCCCTTTTATGAATTCTCTTTGGATAACCTACCCCAGGACACTTGCTGAGGGCTGGTAGCATTTACAGCCCCGCAGACCTTGGCCTCATAAGCCCGTTTTTTTAAGGTTGTAGTTATGGGAAATGGCCACAAGGTGGCAGGATTTCTTCATGCCCAGCTCTGGTTACTGGGGCAACCAGAACATTCATGAAAGTCCCATTCCCGGGTTGTAAATGAGAGTGGAATGTGCCAGAACAAATACCCAAGGTCTTGTGTCTCTCCACTTCTTCTCCCTTAACCTTCAACCCGGGGCAACTCCCAACCCCGGCAGAAGCTCTGCTGAGGGCGCTGTCATCCGTAGGTGGGGCGACCCTAAGGAAGGAGGCTGGAAGTGGGAGCCCAGCACCAGGAGACGTGGAGAGCAGATGACTTTTCAAAGCTCTTTCGACCCACAGGGTCCACCTGCCTTTGGGTGCCCTAGACTTCATTTAGATGTCGTAGGCCTCACATGGATCTGGAGATTGTGGTTTAATGCAGAGGGGACCAGGCACTACACATCCAAGAGAGCTCATTGGCTGTCACATTCCTGCCAGCTCCTTCAGCCCCAGGACAGTCCAGCCTTGGGATCCAGGGATGTGAACCAGGCCGGGTCCCCGAGGCTGGATTGGAATAGAGTAGGTAGTACCTTTTTTTTAAATTTAATTTTAGTTCATATTGGAGTATAGTTGATTTACAATGTTGTGTTTGTTTTAGGTGTACAATGGCTTGACTCGGTTATACATAGACAGAGATCTACTCATTTTCAGATTCTTTTCTCATGTAGGTTATTAGAATGCTGAGTTCCCTGTGCTATACAGTAGGTCCATGTTGCTGATCTGTTTTATAGGTATTAGTGGGTAGAAGTTAATCCCAAGCTCCTAATTTATCCCTCGCTGCCACCTTTCCCCTTAGGTCACCATAAGTTTGTTTTTTAAGTCTGTGAGTCTGTTTCTGTTTTGTAAAGTAGTTCATTTGTAAGGTATTACAGAAAAACCAGAACGCCCTATTTTGCACAACCCGATCATTGGCGATGTTGAGAAGCTTTTCATGTGCTTTAATGTGCCAGTAAAAGCTACCTCTTGATATGCATTTCCTGCAATTCTGCCTTGTTTTCACGTCCTTTTGGATCACCTACCCCAAGACATTGAGCGAGGCCAGGTGTCATTTACAGCCCTGCAGGCCCTGTGAATTGCGGTGCCCCTGAGCCCCGGTTTTCAGGTTGTTGTTACGGGAAGCGGCCACAAGGCGGCAGGATTTCTTTAAGCCCCACTCGTGTACCTGGGGCAACCAGGCCCTCTGGGGAAGTCCTCTTCCTGCTTGGAAATTAGATGGCCTGTGCCTGTGCAAACACCCTAGGGCTTGTGTCTCAGTCCTTCCCCGCTTAACCTTCATCATGCCCCGGACTAATTCCCAGCCGTGCAAACCGGCTGTTGAGGTTGCTGTTTCCCGCAGGTGGCGCGACTCTTAAAAAAAAAAAAAAGAAAAAAAAAAGAAAAAGGCTATAGATGTGGGAATGCCAACACCGGGAGATGTGGAGACCAGGGAACTTTTCAAGTCTCTTCCAGCCCAGAGGGTCCACCTGCCTTTGGGTGTCCTAGGCATGATTTAGTTGTAGGGGGGCTCGCCTGGACCTGGAGATTTGGGATCCATGTAGTGCGGACCAGGCAGTTAAAGATCAAGGGGGCCACCTCTGCTGACACTGCATCTCCAGCTCGCTCAGCCCCGTGACAGTGCCGCCTGGGGACCCAAGCTAGCTCTGGCTCCTGGGTTGTGAGGCCAGGTTGGTCACTGTGCCTCAAGAAATTTAGTAACCTTTTCTCTTTTTGGAGTTTAATTTTATTCGTATAGAAGACTATAACTGATTTACAATGTTGTTTCTTTTGGGCAGGGAACAGCAACTTGAATCACTTACACAGAGACCTCTATTCTTTTTCAGATTCTTTTTCCTCTGAGGTCATTACAGTGTGTTGAGTCGAGTTCCGTCTCCTACACAGTAATTCCTTATTGATTATCCATTTTCTCTATGTAAGGATATGTATGCCAATTAAACCTACTAAGTTATACCTCCCCCCTCTCCCACCTTTCCTGTTGGTAACCATAAATTTGTTTTCTAAGTCCGTGACTCTGTGTCTTCTATGGAAGTTTGTTCATTTGTAAAAATTTTTAGGTTCCATCTATAAGTGATAGCACATATTTCTCTTTCTCTGACTTATGTCACTTAGTATGATCATATCTAGGTCCATTTGTGTTGCTGCAAATGGCCTTATTTCATTCATTTCATGGTTGAGTAACATTCCATTCTTTATATATACCACATCTTTATCCACTCACCCTTCAATGGACACTTTCGTTGCTTCCAAGTCGAGTTACTTGTAAAGAGTGCTACAGTGAAAGTTGGGGTGCATGTGTCCTGTCGATGCAACGTTTTTCCCGGATTGACACCCAGGAGTGGAACTGCCACATCCTCTGGTAGCTCTAATTTTAGATTTTCAAGGAACCACATTACTGTTCTCCAGAGAGGCTATTAGCAATTTACATTCCAAGCAGCAGCGTAGCAGGGTTCCCCTTTTTCCACTCCCTCTCCAGCATTTCTTCCTTTTAAACTTTCTGATGACAGCCATTCTGACTCGTGAAAGGTGATGCCTCCTTGTAGTGTTGATTTGCACTTACCTCCTACTCTCCACTAATAAGCAGGTTTTCATGTGCTTTATGTTTTTCCAAACAGTGGGAGTAAAATTTACCACTTGAAATCCAGTTGCTGAAATTGTGCCTTGTTTAGAAGTCGTTTTATATGACTAGCCTCAAGACAAAGGTATCATTTACATAGTCCAAGGGCTTGGACTATGCAGTGCCCTTAAGCACCAGTTTTGAAATTGTTGTTTCGGAAACGGCCGCAAGGTGGCAGGATTTCTACATAAACCCCGGGCTAAATTGGGAAACCTCAGCCTTAGGGAGAATGCTGTTCCTGATTGCAAATTAAAGGGCAATGTGCCAGTCCAAACACCAAATATTGTGTCTCCTACCTTCTCCCCCAGTACCCATCATGCCCCGGACTAATTCTAAGCACTACCAAACCGCCTGTGGAGGGTGGTGACTTCCACAGGTGGGGAGACTCAAAGAAAAAAAGGCGAGAAGGGAGAACCCTAACCTCGGGAGATATGGAGACCTGGTGACTTTTTACATCTCTTCCAGCCCCGAGGGTCCACCATGCTATGGGTGTCCCAGGCATGTTTAGCTGGGGATTGGCTCTTCTGAACCTGGAGATTTAAGACCCATGGAGTGGGGATAAGGCAGCACATCTCCAAAGGGGTGCATTAGCTGGCACGTCCTCACCAGGTCCCTCAGCCCCACGAGAGTCCATCCATGAGACCCAGGCCACCTATGCCTTAAGACGATGGGACACCAGGTAGGTCACTGTCCCTTAAAGAAATTAGTAACAATTTCTGTCTTGTTGGTTGTTGTTGTTGCTGTAATTGTAATTTAACATTTATGTAATGGAGGATAGCCGATTTGCAATGTCATGTTCATTCCTCATCAACAGCTACCTGATTCCCTTACGCAGAGATATTCATATATTCTTCTTCGGATTCTCATCAGTCTTATGTATTCTATGGGTGCTATGACACTGTGTTGAGTCAACTTCTATGTGATATAAACTAGGTCGTTATTGATTGCCTATTTCTGTATGTAAGGGTATATTGCTAATTTAAACCTCCTCATTGATGCCTCTCCCTCCACCTTTCCACTCTGGTAGCCATAAGCTTGCTTTCTAAATCTGTGACTGTGTATCTGTTATGGAAGATGGTTCATTTGTATCAATTCTTAGATTGTGCCTATAAGGGAAAGCGTATGATATTTCCATTTCTTTGACGTTTGTCACCCACTATGACTCTACCTAGGTCCATCCTAGTGCTGCAAAAGGGCTCACTTCCTTCATTTCATGGCTGAGTAATATTCCGTTGTTCACATGTAGCGCAACTTCTTTATCCATTCTTCTTTCCCAAGACGATCGGTTTGCTTGCAAGTCTACGCTCTTGAAAAGAGGCCTGCACGAAAGTCGGGGTCGTGTGTCCGTCGATTTCTGGCTTTCTCTGGATGCACGCCCCAGAATGGAGCTCTAGATTTCAGATGTTTAGGGAGCTCCGAACTGTTCTCCAGAGTGGCTGTTAGCAATTTACCTTCCCACCATCAGCTGGGCAGGGTTGGCTTTTTTCCCCACACCCCCTCCAGCATTTCTTGCTGTTACAGTTGGTGATGGTGGTCATTCTGAATGGTGAGAGATGCTACCTCTCTATCGAGTTGATTTGTATTACTAGAATATTTGATTGGCCGAAAACGGCCTTCGGTGTTTTCCATAATACATCAGGTGAAAACCCGAGCCCCCTTTTCTCCAACCCAGGCACTGGTGCTATTAGCAGCTTTTGATGTGCTTTAACGTGCCAGTGACTCATACCTGATGATACGCGTTTCCTGCAATCCTGCCTTGTTTTCACATTCTTTTCCAAAACTTACCCCAAGATATTTAGCGAGGGCAGGTGTCCTTTACAGCCTTGCAGGCCCTGTGAATTGCAGTGCCCCTGGGCACCGCTTTTCAGGTTGTTGTTACGGGAAGCGGCCACAAGGCGGCAGCATTTCTTTAAGCCCCACTCGGGTCCCTGGGGCAACCTCGGCCTTTGCCAATGTCCTGTCCCTGCTTGGAAATTAGATGGCCTGTGCCTGTGCAAACACCCTAGGGCTTGTGTCTGAGTTCTCCCCCAGTCAACCTTCATCCAGGGCAGAAATTCCAAGCTGTGGAAAACTGGGTTTTGAGGGTATTGTCTTCCCCAGGTGGGGAGAGCTTAAGGAAAGAGCCTCGAGGTGGGAACCACACCTCCGGTAAATGTGGAGATTAGGGGACTTTTCAAACATCTTCCTGCCCAGAGGGTCTACCATCCTCTGGGTGTCCCAGGCATGTTTACTTGTACGTTGGTTCCCCAGCCCCTGGAGACTTCGGCACCTGGAGTGGGGATCAGGCAGCACATCTCCAGTGGGGCTGCATTAGGCGAACATCCTCACCAGGTCCCTCAGGCCCCCGAAATCCCAGCCTTGAGATCCAAGCCGGCTCGCGCTGCAGGGATGTGACACCTGGTTGGGTCTCCGCCGCTGAACAAAGTTAGTAACAATTCCCACCCCCCCACCCACCCACCCACCCACCCCCTTTTGTTTTTTATTTTCATAATGGCATACAGCAGGTTTGCAATGTTGTGTTCCTTTCTGGTGAACTCGTATTTGCTTCCCTTATGCAGAGACTTTTCTATACTTTTGTGCTGATTACTGCCAACCTTACATATTCTTTTTCATCTGTTACAGTGTGTTGGGTCAAGTTCTATGTGCTAAAAGTAGGTCTTTGTTCATTAATCATTTTCTGTACGTAAGGGTATGTGCCAATCTCAAAGTGCAGATTGATGCCTCTCCCGCTGACTCTCCCCACTGGTAGCCGTACGTTTCCTTCCAAATTTGTGACTGTGTTTCTGTTAAGGAAGCTGGTTCATATGTATTAAGTTTTAGATTTTTCCTATAAGTGAAAGCGCATGGTATTTCCCTTTCTGTGACGTTTGTCGTCCACTATGACGCTACCTAGGTCCATCCTAGTGCTGCAAATGGGCTCACTTCCTTCGTTTCATGGTTGAGTAATATTCCGTTGTTCATATGTACCGCAACTTCTTTATCCATTCCTCTTTCCCAGGACAATCAGTTTGCTTGCAAGTCTACGCTCTTGAAAAGAGGGCTGCACTAAATATCGGGGTGCATGTGTCCTTCGATTACTGGCTTTCCCAGGGTATCTGCCCCAGAGTGGCATTTCCGGATCCTCTGTAGCCCTAGATTTTAGATGTTTAGGAAGCTCCAAACTGTTCTCCAGAGTGGCTGTTAGCAATTTACCTTCCCACCATCAGCTGGGCAGGGTTAGCTTTTTTCCACGCCTCCTCCAGCATTTCTTTCTGTTAGACTTGGTGATGAAGGTCATTCTGAATGCTGAGAGATGACTCCTCTCTGTCGAGTTGATTTGCACTGCCGGAATATTCGATTCCCAAAAAGGGCCTTCGGGGTTTTCCGTAATACACCACGGAAAAATCCGAACGCCCCCTTGGTCCAACCGGGTCACTGGTGCTATTTAGCCGCTTTTTACGTGCTTTAATGTGCCAGGAAAACCTACCTGTTGTAATGCATTTGCTGCAGTTCCGCCTTGTTTTCACGTGTTTTTCGATCACCTGCCCCAAGCCATTGAGCGAGGTCAGGTGTCATTTACAGCACGGCAGGCCATGTAATTTGCAGTGTCCCTGAAGGCCGGTTTTCAGGTTGTTGTTACGGGAAGCGGCCACAAGGCGGCAGGATTTCTTTAAGCCCCACTCGTGTACCTGGGGCAACCAGGCCCTCTGGGGAAGTCCTCTTCCTGCTTGGAAATTGGATGGCCTGTGCCTGTGCGAACACCCTAGGGCTTGTGTCTGGGTCCTACCCCGATTAAGCTTCACGCAGCGGACAAATTCTAAGCTGTGCAAAACGGGATATGTGGGTGTTGTCTTCCCCCGGTGGGGAGACCTTAAGGAAAGAGGCTGCAGGTGGGAATCACAGCATCAGGAAATGTGGAGATTAGGTGACGTTTCAAACATCTTCCCGCCCAGAGGTTCCACCATCCTTTGGGCGTCCCAGGCATGTTTAGTCGCAGGTTGGGTCCCCTGCCCCTGAAGATTTCGGCACCTGGAGTGGGGATCAGGCAGCACACCTCCAATGGGGCTGCATTAGGTGCTCATGCTCACCAGGCCCCTCAGCACCGTGAATGTCCAGCCTTGACACCCAAGCCTGCTCTGGCTGCAGGGATGTGACACCTGGTTGGGTCTCCGCCGCTGAACGAATTCAGTAATAATTCCCACCCCCCCTTTCATTTTTGACTCTCATAATGGGATATAGCAGATCTGCACTATTGTTTTCCTTTCTGGTGAACTCGTATTTGCTTCCCTCATGCAGAGAAGTTTCTGTGTTTTCGTGTGGATTCCTCCCAAGCTTACATATTCTTTTGCATCTATTACAGCGTGCTGAGTCAAGTTCTATGTGCTAAAAGCAGATACTTGTTCATTAATGATTTTCTGTATGTAAGGATAGGTATGCCAATTTCAAACTCCACGTTGATGCCTCTCCCGCTGACTTTCCACTGTGGTAGCCATAAGTTTGCTTTCTAAATCCGTGACTGAGTTGCTGTTATGGAAGTTGGTTCATATGTATTCATTTTTACGTTTTTCCTGTAAGTGAAAACGTATGGTATTTCCCTTTCTGTGACGTTTGTCGTCCACTATGACTCTACCTAGGTCCATCCTAGTGCTGCAAAAGGGCTCACTTCCTTCATTTCATGGCTGAGTAATATTCCGTTGTTCACATGTAGCGCAACTTCTTTATCCATTCTTATTTCCCAAGACGATCGGTTTGCTTGCAAGTCTACGCTCTTGAAAAGAGGCCTGCACGAAAGTCGGGGTCGTGTGTCCGTCGATTACTGGCTTTCTCTGGATCCACGCCCCAGAATGGAGCTCTAGATGTCAGATGTTTAGGGAGCTCCGAACTGTTCTCCAGAGTGGCTGTTAGCAATTTACCTTCCCACCATCAGCTGGGCAGGGTTGGCTTTTTTCCCCACACCCCCTCCAGCATTTCTTGCTGTGACAGTTGGTGATGGTGGTCATTCTGAATGGTGAGAGATGCTACCTCTCTATCGAGTTGATTTGTATTACTAGAATATTTGATTGGCCGAAAACGGCCTTCGGTGTTTTCCATAATACATCAGGTGAAAACCCGAGCCCCCTTTTCTCCAACCCAGGCACTGGTGCTATTAGCAGCTTTTGATGTGCTTTAACGTGCCAGTGACCCATACCTGATGATACGCGTTTCCTGCAATCCTGCCTTGTTTTCACATCCTTTTCCAAAACTTACCCCAAGATATTTAGCGAGGGCAGGTGTCCTTTACAGCCTCGCAGGCCCTGTGAATTGCAGTGCCCCTGGGCACCGCTTTTCAGGTTGTTGTTACGGGAAGCGGCCACAAGGCGGCAGCATTTCTTTAAGCCCCACTCGGGTCCCTGGGGCAACCTCGGCCTTTGCCAATGTCCTGTCCCTGCTTGGAAATTAGATGGCCTGTGCCTGTGCAAACACCCTAGGGCTTGTGTCTGAGTTCTCCCCCAGTCAACCTTCATCCAGGGCAGAAATTCCAAGCTGTGGAAAACTGGGTTTTGAGGGTATTGTCTTCCCCAGGTGGGGAGAGCTTAAGGAAAGAGCCTCGAGGTGGGAACCACACCTCCGGTAAATGTGGAGATTAGGGGACTTTTCAAACATCTTCCCGCCCAGAGGGTCTACCATCCTCTGGGTGTCCCAGGCATGTTTACTTGTACGTTGGTTCCCCAGCCCCTGGAGACTTCGGCACCTGGAGTGGGGATCAGACAGCACATCTCCAGTGGGGCTGCATTAGGCGAACATCCTCACCAGGTCCCTCAGGCCCCCGAAAGCCCAGCCTTGAGATCCAAGCCGGCTCGCGCTGCAGGGATGTGACACCTGGTTGGGTCTCCGCCGCTGAACAAAGTTAGTAACAATTCCCACCCACCCACCCCCTTTTGTTTTTTATTTTCATAATGGCATACAGCAGGTTTGCAATGTTGTGTTCCTTTCTGGTGAACTCGTATTTGCTTCCCTTATGCAGAGACTTTTCTATACTTTTGTGCTGATTACTGCCAACCTTACATATTCTTTTTCATCTGTTACAGTGTGTTGGGTCAAGTTCTATGTGCTAAAAGTAGGTCTTTGTTCATTAATCATTTTCTGTACGTAAGGGTATGTGCCAATCTCAAAGTGCAGATTGATGCCTCTCCCGCTGACTCTCCCCACTGGTAGCCGTACGTTTCCTTCCAAATTTGTGACTGTGTTTCTGTTAAGGAAGCTGGTTCATATGTATTAAGTTTTAGATTTTTCCTATAAGTGAAAGCGCATGGTATTTGCCTTTCTGTGACGTTTGTCGTCCACTATGACGCTACCGAGGTCCATCCTAGTGCTGCAAATGGGCTCACTTCCTTCGTTTCATGGTTGAGTAATATTCCGTTGTTCATATGTACCGCAACTTCTTTATCCATTCCTCTTTCCCAGGACAATCAGTTTGCTTGCAAGTCTACGCTCTTGAAAAGAGGGCTGCACTAAATATCGGGGTGCATGTGTCCTTCGATTACTGGCTTTCCCAGGGTATCTGCCCCAGAGTGGCATTTCCGGATCCTCTGTAGCCCTAGATTTTAGATGTTTAGGAAGCTCCAAACTGTTCTCCAGAGTGGCTGTTAGCAATTTACCTTCCCACCATCAGCTGGGCAGGGTTAGCTTTTTTCCACGCCTCCTCCAGCATTTCTTTTTGTTAGACTTGGTGATGAAGGTCATTCTGAATGCTGAGAGATGACTCCTCTCTGTCGAGTTGATTTGCACTGCCGGAATAGTCGATTCCCAAAAAGGGCCTTCGGGGTTTTCCGTAATACACCACGGAAAAATCCGAACGCCCCCTTGGTCCAACCGGGTCACTGGTGCTATTTAGCCGCTTTTTACGTGCTTTAATGTGCCAGGAAAACCTACCTGTTGTAATGCATTTGCTGCAGTTCCGCCTTGTTTTCACGTGTTTTTCGATCACCTGCCCCAAGCCATTGAGCGAGGTCAGGTGTCATTTACAGCACGGCAGGCCATGTAATTTGCAGTGTCCCTGAAGGCCGGTTTTCAGGTTGTTGTTACGGGAAGCGGCCACAAGGCGGCAGGATTTCTTTAAGCCCCACTCGTGTACCTGGGGCAACCAGGCCCTCTGGGGAAGTCCTCTTCCTGCTTGGAAATTAGATGGCCTGTGCCTGTGCGAACACCCTAGGGCTTGTGTCTGGGTCCTACCCCGCTTAAGCTTCACGCAGCAGACAAATTCTAAGCCGTGCAAAACGGGATATGTGGGTGTTGTCTTCCCCCGGTGGGGAGACCTTAAGGAAAGAGGCTGCAGGTGGGAATCACAGCATCAGGAAATGTGGAGATTAGGTGACGTTTCAAACATCTTCCCGCCCAGAGGTTCCACCATCCTTTGGGCGTCCCAGGCATGTTTAGTCGTAGGTTGGGTCCCCTGCCCCTGAAGATTTCGGCACCTGGAGTGGGGATCAGGCAGCACACCTCCAATGGGGCTGCATTAGGTGCACATGCTCACCAGGCCCCTCAGCACCGTGAATGTCCAGCCTTGACACCCAAGCCTGCTCTGGCTGCAGGGATGTGACACCTGGTTGGGTCTCCGCCGCTGAACGAGTTCAGTAATAATTCCCACCCCCGCTTTCATTTTTGATTCTCATACTGGGATATAGCAGATCTGCACTATTGTTTTCCTTTCTGGTGAACTCGTATTTGCTTCCCTCATGCAGAGAAGTTTCTGTGTTTTCGTGTGGATTCCTCCCAAGCTTACATATTCTTTTGCATCTATTACAGCGTGCTGAGTCAAGTTCTATGTGCTAAAAGCAGGTACTTGTTCATTAATGATTTTCTGTATGTAAGGATAGGCATGCCAATTTCAAACTCCACGTTGATGCCTCTCCCGCTGACTTTCCACTGTGGTAGCCATAAGTTTGCTTTCTAAATCCGTGACTGAGTTGCTGTTATGGAAGTTGGTTCCTATGTATTCATTTTTAGATTTTTCCTGTAAGGGAAAGCGTATGGTATTTCCCTTTCTGTGACGTTTGTCGTCCACTATGACTCTACCTAGGTCCATCCTAGTGCTGCAAAAGGGCTCACTTCCTTCATTTCATGGCTGAGTAATATTCCGTTGTTCACATGTAGCGCAACTTCTTTATCCATTCTTCTTTCCCAAGACGATCGGTTTGCTTGCAAGTCTACGCTCTTGAAAAGAGGCCTGCACGAAAGTCGGGGTCGTGTGTCCGTCGATTACTGGCTTTCCCTGGATGCACGCCCCAGAATGGAGCTCTAGATTTTAGGTGTTTAGGGAGCTCCAAACTGTTCTCCAGAGTGGCTGTTAGCAATTTACCTTCCCACCATCAGCTGGGCAGGGTTGGCTTTTTTTTCCACACCCCCTCCAGCATTTCTTGCTGTGACAGTTGGTGATGGTGGTCATTCTGAATGGTGAGAGATGCTACCTCTCTATCGAGTTGATTTGTATTACTAGAATATTTGATTGGCCGAAAACGGCCTTCGGTGTTTTCCATAATACATCAGGTGAAAACCCGAGCCCCCTTTTCTCCAACCCAGGCACTGGTGCTATTAGCAGCTTTTGATGTGCTTTAACGTGCCAGTGACTCATACCTGATGATACGCGTTTCCTGCAATCCTGCCTTGTTTTCACATCCTTTTCCAAAACTTACCCCAAGATATTTAGCGAGGGCAGGTGTCCTTTACAGCCTTGCAGGCCCTGTGAATTGCAGTGCCCCTGGGCACCGCTTTTCAGGTTGTTGTTACGGGAAGCGGCCACAAGGCGGCAGCATTTCTTTAAGCCCCACTCGGGTCCCTGGGGCAACCTCGGCCTTTGCCAATGTCCTGTCCCTGCTTGGAAATTAGATGGCCTGTGCCTGTGCAAACACCCTAGGGCTTGTGTCTGAGTTCTCCCCCAGTCAACCTTCATCCAGGGCAGAAATTCCAAGCTGTGGAAAACTGGGTTTTGAGGGTATTGTCTTCCCCAGGTGGGGAGAGCTTAAGGAAAGAGCCTCGAGGTGGGAACCACACCTCCGGTAAATGTGGAGATTAGGGGACTTTTCAAACATCTTCCCGCCCAGAGGGTCTACCATCCTCTGGGTGTCCCAGGCATGTTTACTTGTACGTTGGTTCCCCAGCCCCTGGAGACTTCGGCACCTGGAGTGGGGATCAGGCAGCACATCTCCAGTGGGGCTGCATTAGGCGAACATCCTCACCAGGTCCCTCAGGCCCCCGAAAGCCCAGCCTTGAGATCCAAGCCGGCTCGCGCTGCAGGGATGTGACACCTGGTTGGGTCTCCGCCGCTGAACAAAGTTAGTAACAATTCCCACCCCCCCACCCACCCACCCCCTTTTGTTTTTTATTTTCATAATGGCATACAGCAGGTTTGCAATGTTGTGTTCCTTTCTGGTGAACTCGTATTTGCTTCCCTTATGCAGAGACTTTTCTATACTTTTGTGCTGATTACTGCCAACCTTACATATTCTTTTTCATCTGTTACAGTGTGTTGGGTCAAGTTCTATGTGCTAAAAGTAGGTCTTTGTTCATTAATCATTTTCTGTACGTAAGGGTATGTGCCAATCTCAAAGTGCAGATTGATGCCTCTCCCGCTGACTCTCCCCACTGGTAGCCGTACGTTTCCTTCCAAATTTGTGACTGTGTTTCTGTTAAGGAAGCTGGTTCATATGTATTAAGTTTTAGATTTTTCCTATAAGTGAAAGCGCATGGTATTTGCCTTTCTGTGACGTTTGTCGTCCACTATGACGCTACCGAGGTCCATCCTAGTGCTGCAAATGGGCTCACTTCCTTCGTTTCATGGTTGAGTAATATTCCGTTGTTCATATGTACCGCAACTTCTTTATCCATTCCTCTTTCCCAGGACAATCAGTTTGCTTGCAAGTCTACGCTCTTGAAAAGAGGGCTGCACTAAATATCGGGGTGCATGTGTCCTTCGATTACTGGCTTTCCCAGGGTATCTGCCCCAGAGTGGCATTTCCGGATCCTCTGTAGCCCTAGATTTTAGATGTTTAGGAAGCTCCAAACTGTTCTCCAGAGTGGCTGTTAGCAATTTACCTTCCCACCATCAGCTGGGCAGGGTTAGCTTTTTTCCACGCCTCCTCCAGCATTTCTTTTTGTTAGACTTGGTGATGAAGGTCATTCTGAATGCTGAGAGATGACTCCTCTCTGTCGAGTTGATTTGCACTGCCGGAATAGTCGATTCCCAAAAAGGGCCTTCGGGGTTTTCCGTAATACACCACGGAAAAATCCGAACGCCCCCTTGGTCCAACCGGGTCACTGGTGCTATTTAGCCGCTTTTTACGTGCTTTAATGTGCCAGGAAAACCTACCTGTTGTAATGCATTTGCTGCAGTTCCGCCTTGTTTTCACGTGTTTTTCGATCACCTGCCCCAAGACATTGAGCGAGGTCAGGTGTCATTTACAGCACGGCAGGCCATGTAATTTGCAGTGTCCCTGAAGGCCGGTTTTCAGGTTGTTGTTACGGGAAGCGGCCACAAGGCGGCAGGATTTCTTTAAGCCCCACTCGTGTACCTGGGGCAACCAGGCCCTCTGGGGAAGTCCTCTTCCTGCTTGGAAATTAGATGGCCTGTGCCTGTGCGAACACCCTAGGGCTTGTGTCTGGGTCCTACCCCGCTTAAGCTTCACGCAGCGGACAAATTCTAAGCCGTGCAAAACGGGATATGTGGGTGTTGTCTTCCCCCGGTGGGGAGACCTTAAGGAAAGAGGCTGCAGGTGGGAATCACAGCATCAGGAAATGTGGAGATTAGGTGACGTTTCAAACATCTTCCCGCCCAGAGGTTCCACCATCCTTTGGGCGTCCCAGGCATGTTTAGTCGTAGGTTGGGTCCCCTGCCCCTGAAGATTTCGGCACCTGGAGTGGGGATCAGGCAGCACACCTCCAATGGGGCTGCATTAGGTGCACATGCTCACCAGGCCCCTCAGCACCGTGAATGTCCAGCCTTGACACCCAAGCCTGCTCTGGCTGCAGGGATGTGACACCTGGTTGGGTCTCCGCCGCTGAACGAGTTCAGTAATAATTCCCACCCCCGCTTTCATTTTTGATTCTCATACTGGGATATAGCAGATCTGCACTATTGTTTTCCTTTCTGGTGAACTCGTATTTGCTTCCCTCATGCAGAGAAGTTTCTGTGTTTTCGTGTGGATTCCTCCCAAGCTTACATATTCTTTTGCATCTATTACAGCGTGCTGAGTCAAGTTCTATGTGCTAAAAGCAGGTACTTGTTCATTAATGATTTTCTGTATGTAAGGATAGGCATGCCAATTTCAAACTCCACGTTGATGCCTCTCCCGCTGACTTTCCACTGTGGTAGCCATAAGTTTGCTTTCTAAATCCGTGACTGAGTTGCTGTTATGGAAGTTGGTTCCTATGTATTCATTTTTAGATTTTTCCTGTAAGGGAAAGCGTATGGTATTTCCCTTTCTGTGACGTTTGTCGTCCACTATGACTCTACCTAGGTCCATCCTAGTGCTGCAAAAGGGCTCACTTCCTTCATTTCATGGCTGAGTAATATTCCGTTGTTCACATGTAGCGCAACTTCTTTATCCATTCTTCTTTCCCAAGACGATCGGTTTGCTTGCAAGTCTACGCTCTTGAAAAGAGGCCTGCACGAAAGTCGGGGTCGTGTGTCCGTCGATTACTGGCTTTCCCTGGATGCACGCCCCAGAATGGAGCTCTAGATTTTAGGTGTTTAGGGAGCTCCAAACTGTTCTCCAGAGTGGCTGTTAGCAATTTACCTTCCCACCATCAGCTGGGCAGGGTTGGCTTTTTTTTCCACACCCCCTCCAGCATTTCTTGCTGTGACAGTTGGTGATGATGGTCATTCTGAATGGTGAGAGATGCTACCTCTCTATCGAGTTGATTTGTATTACTAGAATATTTGATTGGCCGAAAACGGCCTTCGGTGTTTTCCATAATACATCAGGTGAAAACCCGAGCCCCCTTTTCTCCAACCCAGGCACTGGTGCTATTAGCAGCTTTTGATGTGCTTTAACGTGCCAGTGACTCATACCTGATGATACGCGTTTCCTGCAATCCTGCCTTGTTTTCACATCCTTTTCCAAAACTTACCCCAAGATATTTAGCGAGGGCAGGTGTCCTTTACAGCCTTGCAGGCCCTGTGAATTGCAGTGCCCCTGGGCACCGCTTTTCAGGTTGTTGTTACGGGAAGCGGCCACAAGGCGGCAGCATTTCTTTAAGCCCCACTCGGGTCCCTGGGGCAACCTCGGCCTTTGCCAATGTCCTGTCCCTGCTTGGAAATTAGATGGCCTGTGCCTGTGCAAACACCCTAGGGCTTGTGTCTGAGTTCTCCCCCAGTCAACCTTCATCCAGGGCAGAAATTCCAAGCTGTGGAAAACTGGGTTTTGAGGGTATTGTCTTCCCCAGGTGGGGAGAGCTTAAGGAAAGAGCCTCGAGGTGGGAACCACACCTCCGGTAAATGTGGAGATTAGGGGACTTTTCAAACATCTTCCCGCCCAGAGGGTCTACCATCCTCTGGGTGTCCCAGGCATGTTTACTTGTACGTTGGTTCCCCAGCCCCTGGAGACTTCGGCACCTGGAGTGGGGATCAGGCAGCACATCTCCAGTGGGGCTGCATTAGGCGAACATCCTCACCAGGTCCCTCAGGCCCCCGAAAGCCCAGCCTTGAGATCCAAGCCGGCTCGCGCTGCAGGGATGTGACACCTGGTTGGGTCTCCGCCGCTGAACAAAGTTAGTAACAATTCCCACCCCCCCACCCACCCACCCCCTTTTGTTTTTTATTTTCATAATGGCATACAGCAGGTTTGCAATGTTGTGTTCCTTTCTGGTGAACTCGTATTTGCTTCCCTTATGCAGAGACTTTTCTATACTTTTGTGCTGATTACTGCCAACCTTACATATTCTTTTTCATCTGTTACAGTGTGTTGGGTCAAGTTCTATGTGCTAAAAGTAGGTCTTTGTTCATTAATCATTTTCTGTACGTAAGGGTATGTGCCAATCTCAAAGTGCAGATTGATGCCTCTCCCGCTGACTCTCCCCACTGGTAGCCGTACGTTTCCTTCCAAATTTGTGACTGTGTTTCTGTTAAGGAAGCTGGTTCATATGTATTAAGTTTTAGATTTTTCCTATAAGTGAAAGCGCATGGTATTTGCCTTTCTGTGACGTTTGTCGTCCACTATGACGCTACCGAGGTCCATCCTAGTGCTGCAAATGGGCTCACTTCCTTCGTTTCATGGTTGAGTAATATTCCGTTGTTCATATGTACCGCAACTTCTTTATCCATTCCTCTTTCCCAGGACAATCAGTTTGCTTGCAAGTCTACGCTCTTGAAAAGAGGGCTGCACTAAATATCGGGGTGCATGTGTCCTTCGATTACTGGCTTTCCCAGGGTATCTGCCCCAGAGTGGCATTTCCGGATCCTCTGTAGCCCTAGATTTTAGATGTTTAGGAAGCTCCAAACTGTTCTCCAGAGTGGCTGTTAGCAATTTACCTTCCCACCATCAGCTGGGCAGGGTTAGCTTTTTTCCACGCCTCCTCCAGCATTTCTTTTTGTTAGACTTGGTGATGAAGGTCATTCTGAATGCTGAGAGATGACTCCTCTCTGTCGAGTTGATTTGCACTGCCGGAATAGTCGATTCCCAAAAAGGGCCTTCGGGGTTTTCCGTAATACACCACGGAAAAATCCGAACGCCCCCTTGGTCCAACCGGGTCACTGGTGCTATTTAGCCGCTTTTTACGTGCTTTAATGTGCCAGGAAAACCTACCTGTTGTAATGCATTTGCTGCAGTTCCGCCTTGTTTTCACGTGTTTTTCGATCACCTGCCCCAAGACATTGAGCGAGGTCAGGTGTCATTTACAGCACGGCAGGCCATGTAATTTGCAGTGTCCCTGAAGGCCGGTTTTCAGGTTGTTGTTACGGGAAGCGGCCACAAGGCGGCAGGATTTCTTTAAGCCCCACTCGTGTACCTGGGGCAACCAGGCCCTCTGGGGAAGTCCTCTTCCTGCTTGGAAATTAGATGGCCTGTGCCTGTGCGAACACCCTAGGGCTTGTGTCTGGGTCCTACCCCGCTTAAGCTTCACGCAGCGGACAAATTCTAAGCCGTGCAAAACGGGATATGTGGGTGTTGTCTTCCCCCGGTGGGGAGACCTTAAGGAAAGAGGCTGCAGGTGGGAATCACAGCATCAGGAAATGTGGAGATTAGGTGACGTTTCAAACATCTTCCCGCCCAGAGGTTCCACCATCCTTTGGGCGTCCCAGGCATGTTTAGTCGTAGGTTGGGTCCCCTGCCCCTGAAGATTTCGGCACCTGGAGTGGGGATCAGGCAGCACACCTCCAATGGGGCTGCATTAGGTGCACATGCTCACCAGGCCCCTCAGCACCGTGAATGTCCAGCCTTGACACCCAAGCCTGCTCTGGCTGCAGGGATGTGACACCTGGTTGGGTCTCCGCCGCTGAACGAGTTCAGTAATAATTCCCACCCCCGCTTTCATTTTTGATTCTCATACTGGGATATAGCAGATCTGCACTATTGTTTTCCTTTCTGGTGAACTCGTATTTGCTTCCCTCATGCAGAGAAGTTTCTGTGTTTTCGTGTGGATTCCTCCCAAGCTTACATATTCTTTTGCATCTATTACAGCGTGCTGAGTCAAGTTCTATGTGCTAAAAGCAGGTACTTGTTCATTAATGATTTTCTGTATGTAAGGATAGGCATGCCAATTTCAAACTCCACGTTGATGCCTCTCCCGCTGACTTTCCACTGTGGTAGCCATAAGTTTGCTTTCTAAATCCGTGACTGAGTTGCTGTTATGGAAGTTGGTTCCTATGTATTCATTTTTAGATTTTTCCTGTAAGGGAAAGCGTATGGTATTTCCCTTTCTGTGACGTTTGTCGTCCACTATGACTCTACCTAGGTCCATCCTAGTGCTGCAAAAGGGCTCACTTCCTTCATTTCATGGCTGAGTAATATTCCGTTGTTCACATGTAGCGCAACTTCTTTATCCATTCTTCTTTCCCAAGACGATCGGTTTGCTTGCAAGTCTACGCTCTTGAAAAGAGGCCTGCACGAAAGTCGGGGTCGTGTGTCCGTCGATTACTGGCTTTCTCTGGATCCACGCCCCAGAATGGAGCTCTAGATGTCAGATGTTTAGGGAGCTCCGAACTGTTCTCCAGAGTGGCTGTTAGCAATTTACCTTCCCAACATCAGCTGGGCAGGGTTGGCTTTTTTCCCCACACCCCCTCCAGCATTTCTTGCTGTTACAGTTGGTGATGGTGGTCATTCTGAATGGTGAGAGATGCTACCTCTCTATCGAGTTGATTTGTATTACTAGAATATTTGATTGGCCGAAAACGGCCTTCGGTGTTTTCCATAATACATCAGGTGAAAACCCGAGCCCCCTTTTCTCCAACCCAGGCACTGGTGCTATTAGCAGCTTTTGATGTGCTTTAACGTGCCAGTGACCCATACCTGATGATACGCGTTTCCTGCAATCCTGCCTTGTTTTCACATCCTTTTCCAAAACTTACCCCAAGATATTTAGCGAGGGCAGGTGTCCTTTACAGCCTCGCAGGCCCTGTGAATTGCAGTGCCCCTGGGCACCGCTTTTCAGGTTGTTGTTACGGGAAGCGGCCACAAGGCGGCAGCATTTCTTTAAGCCCCACTCGGGTCCCTGGGGCAACCTCGGCCTTTGCCAATGTCCTGTCCCTGCTTGGAAATTAGATGGCCTGTGCCTGTGCAAACACCCTAGGGCTTGTGTCTGAGTTCTCCCCCAGTCAACCTTCATCCAGGGCAGAAATTCCAAGCTGTGGAAAACTGGGTTTTGAGGGTATTGTCTTCCCCAGGTGGGGAGAGCTTAAGGAAAGAGCCTCGAGGTGGGAACCACACCTCCGGTAAATGTGGAGATTAGGGGACTTTTCAAACATCTTCCCGCCCAGAGGGTCTACCATCCTCTGGGTGTCCCAGGCATGTTTACTTGTACGTTGGTTCCCCAGCCCCTGGAGACTTCGGCACCTGGAGTGGGGATCAGACAGCACATCTCCAGTGGGGCTGCATTAGGCGAACATCCTCACCAGGTCCCTCAGGCCCCCGAAAGCCCAGCCTTGAGATCCAAGCCGGCTCGCGCTGCAGGGATGTGACACCTGGTTGGGTCTCCGCCGCTGAACAAAGTTAGTAACAATTCCCACCCCCCCACCCACCCACCCCCTTTTGTTTTTTATTTTCATAATGGCATACAGCAGGTTTGCAATGTTGTGTTCCTTTCTGGTGAACTCGTATTTGCTTCCCTTATGCAGAGACTTTTCTATACTTTTGTGCTGATTACTGCCAACCTTACATATTCTTTTTCATCTGTTACAGTGTGTTGGGTCAAGTTCTATGTGCTAAAAGTAGGTCTTTGTTCATTAATCATTTTCTGTACGTAAGGGTATGTGCCAATCTCAAAGTGCAGATTGATGCCTCTCCCGCTGACTCTCCCCACTGGTAGCCGTACGTTTCCTTCCAAATTTGTGACTGTGTTTCTGTTAAGGAAGCTGGTTCATATGTATTAAGTTTTAGATTTTTCCTATAAGTGAAAGCGCATGGTATTTCCCTTTCTGTGACGTTTGTCGTCCACTATGAGGCTACCTAGGTCCATCCTAGTGCTGCAAATGGGCTCACTTCCCTCGTTTCATGGTTGAGTAATATTCCGTTGTTCATATGTACCGCAACTTCTTTATCCATTCCTCTTTCCCAGGACAATCAGTTTGCTTGCAAGTCTACGCTCTTGAAAAGAGGGCTGCACTAAATATCGGGGTGCATGTGTCCTTCGATTACTGGCTTTCCCAGGGTATCTGCCCCAGCGTGGCACTTCCGGATCCTCTGTAGCCCTAGATTTTAGATGTTCAGGAAGCTCCAAACTGTTCTCCAGAGTGGCTGTTAGCAATTTACCTTCCCACCATCAGCTGGGCAGGGTTAGCTTTTTTCCACGCCTCCTCCAGCATTTCTTTCTGTTAGACTTGGTGATGAAGGTCATTCTGAATGCTGAGAGATGACTCCTCTCTGTCGAGTTGATTTGCACTGCCGGAATATTCGATTCCCAAAAAGGGCCTTCGGGGTTTTCCGTAATACACCACGGAAAAATCCGAACGCCCCCTTGGTCCAACCGGGTCACTGGTGCTATTTAGCCGCTTTTTACGTGCTTCAATGTGCCAGGAAAACCTACCTGTTGTAATGCATTTGCTGCAGTTCCGCCTTGTTTTCACGTGTTTTTCGATCACCTGCCCCAAGCCATTGAGCGACGTCAGGTGTCATTTACAGCACGGCAGGCCATGTAATTTGCAGTGTCCCTGAAGGCCGGTTTTCAGGTTGTTGTTACGGGAAGCGGCCACAAGGCGGCAGGATTTCTTTAAGCCCCACTCGTGTACCTGGGGCAACCAGGCCCTCTGGGGAAGTCCTCTTCCTGCTTGGAAATTGGATGGCCTGTGCCTGTGCGAACACCCTAGGGCTTGTGTCTGGGTCCTACCCCGATTAAGCTTCACGCAGCGGACAAATTCTAAGCTGTGCAAAACGGGATATGTGGGTGTTGTCTTCCCCCGGTGGGGAGACCTTAAGGAAAGAGGCTGCAGGTGGGAATCACAGCATCAGGAAATGTGGAGATTAGGTGACGTTTCAAACATCTTCCCGCCCAGAGGTTCCATCATCCTTTGGGCGTCCCAGGCATGTTTAGTCGTAGGTTGGGTCCCCTGCCCCTGAAGATTTCGGCACCTGGAGTGGGGATCAGGCAGCACACCTCCAATGGGGCTGCATTAGGTGCACATGCTCACCAGGCCCCTCAGCACCATGAATGTCCAGCCTTGACACCCAAGCCTGCTCTGGCTGCAGGGATGTGACACCTGGTTGGGTCTCCGCCGCTGAACGAGTTCAGTAATAATTCCCACCCCCCCTTTCATTTTTGACTCTCATAATGGGATATAGCAGATCTGCACTATTGTTTTCCTTTCTGGTGAACTCGTATTTGCTTCCCTCATGCAGAGAAGTTTCTGTGTTTTCGTGTGGATTCCTCCCAAGCTTACATATTCTTTTGCATCTATTACAGCGTGCTGAGTCAAGTTCTATGTGCTAAAAGCAGGTACTTGTTCATTAATGATTTTCTGTATGTAAGGATAGGTATGCCAATTTCAAACTCCACGTTGATGCCTCTCCCGCTGACTTTCCACTGTGGTAGCCATAAGTTTGCTTTCTAAATCCGTGACTGAGTTGCTGTTATGGAAGTTGGTTCATATGTATTCATTTTTAGATTTTTCCTGTAAGGGAAAGCGTATGGCATTTCCCTTTCTGTGACGTTTGTCGTCCACTATGACCTACCTAGGTCCATCCTAGTGCTGCAAAAGGGCTCACTTCCTTCATTTCATGGCTGAGTAATATTCCGTTGTTCACATGTAGCGCAACTTCTTTATCCATTCTTCTTTCCCAAGACGATCGGTTTGCTTGCAAGTCTACGCTCTTGAAAAGAGGCCTGCACGAAAGTCGGGGTCGTGTGTCCGTCGATTACTGGCTTTCTCTGGATGCACGCCCCAGAATGGAGCTCTAGATTTCAGATGTTTAGGGAGCTCCGAACTGTTCTCCAGAGTGGCTGTTAGCAATTTACCTTCCCACCATCAGCTGGGCAGGGTTGGCTTTTTTCCCCACACCCCCTCCAGCATTTCTTGCTGTTACAGTTGGTGATGGTGGTCATTCTGAATGGTGAGAGATGCTACCTCTCTATCGAGTTGATTCGTATTACTAGAATATTTGATTGGCCGAAAACGGCCTTCGGTGTTTTCCATAATACATCAGGTGAAAACCCGAGCCCCCTTTTCTCCAACCCAGGCACTGGTGCTATTAGCAGCTTTTGATGTGCTTTAACGTGCCAGTGACTCATACCTGATGATATGCGTTTCCTGCAATCCTGCCTTGTTTTCACATCCTTTTCCAAAACTTACCCCAAGATATTTAGCGAGGGCAGGTGTCCTTTACAGCCTCGCAGGCCCTGTGAATTGCAGTGCCCCTGGGCACCGCTTTTCAGGTTGTTGTTACGGGAAGCGGCCACAAGGCGGCAGCATTTCTTTAAGCCCCACTCGGGTCCCTGGGGCAACCTCGGCCTTTGCCAATGTCC
Organism: Pseudorca crassidens; assembly: GCF_039906515.1. Taxonomy (NCBI): domain Eukaryota; kingdom Metazoa; phylum Chordata; class Mammalia; order Artiodactyla; family Delphinidae; genus Pseudorca; species Pseudorca crassidens. The sequence goes on along the minus strand of NC_090303.1, from coordinate 17,408,278 downwards.
TGTCCCTGCTTGGAAATTAGATGGCCTGTGCCTGTGCAAACACCCTAGGGCTTGTGTCTGAGTTCTCCCCCAGTTAACCTTCATCCAGGGAACAAGTTCCAAGCCGTGAAAAACTGGGTTTTGAGGGTATTGTCCTCCCCAGGTGGGGAGAGCTTAAGGAAAGAGCCTCGAGGTGGGAACCACACCTCCGGTAAATGTGGAGATTAGGGGACTTTTCAAACATCTTCCCGCCCAGAGGGTCTACCATCCTTTGGGTGTCCCAGGCATGTTTACTTGTACGTTGGTTCCCCAGCCCCTGGAGACTTCGGCACCTGGAGTGGGGATCAGGCAGCACATCTCCAGGGGGGCTGCATTAGGTGAACATCCTCACCAGGTCCCTCAGGCCCCCGAAAGCCCAGCCTTGAGATCCAAGCCGGCTCGCGCTGCAGGGATGTGACACCTGGTTGGGTCTCCGCCGCTGAACAAAGTTAGTAACAATTCCCACCCCCCCACCCCCCCACCCACCCCCTTTTGTTTTTTATTTTCATAATGGCATACAGCAGGTTTGCAATGTTGTGTTCCTTTCTGGTGAACTCGTATTTGCTTCCCTTATGCAGAGACTTTTCTATACTTTTGTGCTGATTACTGCCAACCTTACATATTCTTTTTCATCTGTTACAGTGTGTTGGGTCAAGTTCTATGTGCTAAAAGCAGGTCTTTGTTCATTAATCATTTTCTGTACATAAGGGTATGTGCCAATCTCAAAGTGCAGATTGATGCCTCTCCCGCTGACTCTCCCCACTGGTAGCCATACGTTTGCTTTCCAAATCTTTGACTTTGTATCTGTTATGGAAGTTGGTTCATATGTATTAATTTTTAGATTCTTCCTATAAGTGAAAGCGCTTGGTCTTTCCCTTTCTGTGACGTTTGTCGTCCACTATGACTCTACCTAGGTCCATCCTAGTGCTGCAAATGGGCTCACTTCCTTCGTTTCATGGTTGAGTAATATTCCGTTGTTCATATGTACCGCAACTTCTTTATCCATTCCTCTTTCCCAGGACAATCAGTTTGCTTGCAAGTCTACGCTCTTGAAAAGAGGGCTGCACTAAATATCGGGGTGCATGTGTCCTTCGATTACTGGCTTTCCCAGGGTATCTGCCCCAGCGTGGCACTTCCGGATCCTCTGTAGCCCTAGATTTTAGATGTTCAGGAAGCTCCAAACTGTTCTCCAGAGTGGCTGTTAGCAATTTACCTTCCCACCATCAGCTGGGCAGGGTTAGCTTTTTTCCACGCCTCCTCCAGCATTTCTTTCTGTTAGACTTGGTGATGAAGGTCATTCTGAATGCTGAGAGATGACTCCTCTCTGTCGAGTTGATTTGCATTGCCGGAATATTCGATTCCCAAAAAGGGCCTTCGGTGTTTTCCGTAATACACCACGGAAAAATCCGAACGCCCCCTTGATCCAACCGGGTCACTGGTGCTATTTAGCCGCTTTTTACGTGCTTCAATGTGCCAGGAAAACCTACCTGTTGTAATGCATTTGCTGCAGTTCCGCCTTGTTTTCACGTGTTTTTCGATCACCTGCCCCAAGCCATTGAGCGAGGTCAGGTGTCATTTACAGCACGGCAGGCCATGTAATTTGCAGTGTCCCTGAAGGCCGGTTTTCAGGTTGTTGTTACGGGAAGCGGCCACAAGGCGGCAGGATTTCTTTAAGCCCCACTCGTGTACCTGGGGCAACCAGGCCCTCTGGGGAAGTCCTCTTCCTGCTTGGAAATTGGATGGCCTGTGCCTGTGCGAACACCCTAGGGCTTGTGTCTGGGTCCTACCCCGATTAAGCTTCACGCAGCGGACAAATTCTAAGCTGTGCAAAACGGGATATGTGGGTGTTGTCTTCCCCCGGTGGGGAGACCTTAAGGAAAGAGGCTGCAGGTGGGAATCACAGCATCAGGAAATGTGGAGATTAGGTGACGTTTCAAACATCTTCCCGCCCAGAGGTTCCACCATCCTTTGGGCGTCCCAGGCATGTTTAGTCGCAGGTTGGGTCCCCTGCCCCTGAAGATTTCGGCACCTGGAGTGGGGATCAGGCAGCACACCTCCAATGGGGCTGCATTAGGTGCTCATGCTCACCAGGCCCCTCAGCACCGTGAATGTCCAGCCTTGACACCCAAGCCTGCTCTGGCTGCAGGGATGTGACACCTGGTTGGGTCTCCGCCGCTGAACGAATTCAGTAATAATTCCCACCCCCCCTTTCATTTTTGACTCTCATAATGGGATATAGCAGATCTGCACTATTGTTTTCCTTTCTGGTGAACTCGTATTTGCTTCCCTCATGCAGAGAAGTTTCTGTGTTTTCGTGTGGATTCCTCCCAAGCTTACATATTCTTTTGCATCTATTACAGCGTGCTGAGTCAAGTTCTATGTGCTAAAAGCAGATACTTGTTCATTAATGATTTTCTGTATGTAAGGATAGGTATGCCAATTTCAAACTCCACGTTGATGCCTCTCCCGCTGACTTTCCACTGTGGTAGCCATAAGTTTGCTTTCTAAATCCGTGACTGAGTTGCTGTTATGGAAGTTGGTTCATATGTATTCATTTTTAGATTTTTCCTGTAAGGGAAAGCGTATGGTATTTCCCTTTCTGTGACGTTTGTCGTCCACTATGACTCTACCTAGGTCCATCCTAGTGCTGCAAAAGGGCTCACTTCCTTCATTTCATGGCTGAGTAATATTCCGTTGTTCACATGTAGCGCAACTTCTTTATCCATTCTTCTTTCCCAAGACGATCGGTTTGCTTGCAAGTCTACGCTCTTGAAAAGAGGCCTGCACGAAATTCGGGGTCGTGTGTCCGTCTATTACTGGCTTTCTCTGGATGCACGCCCCAGAATGGAGCTCTAGATTTCAGATGTTTAGGGAGCTCCGAACTGTTCTCCAGAGTGGCTGTTAGCAATTTACCTTCCCACCATCAGCTGGGCAGGGTTGGCTTTTTTCCCCACACCCCCTCCAGCATTTCTTGCTGTGACAGTTGGTGATGGTGGTCATTCTGAATGGTGAGAGATGCTACCTCTCTATCGAGTTGATTTGTATTACTAGAATATTTGATTGGCCGAAAACGGCCTTCGGTGTTTTCCATAATACATCAGGTGAAAACCCGAGCCCCCTTTTCTCCAACCCAGGCACTGGTGCTATTAGCAGCTTTTGATGTGCTTTAACGTGCCAGTGACTCATACCTGATGATATGCGTTTCCTGCAATCCTGCCTTGTTTTCACATCCTTTTCCAAAACTTACCCCAAGATATTTAGCGAGGGCAGGTGTCCTTTACAGCCTCGCAGGCCCTGTGAATTGCAGTGCCCCTGGGCACCGCTTTTCAGGTTGTTGTTACGGGAAGCGGCCACAAGGCGGCAGCATTTCTTTAAGCCCCACTCGGGTCCCTGGGGCAACCTCGGCCTTTGCCAATGTCCTGTCCCTGCTTGGAAATTAGATGGCCTGTGCCTGTGCAAACACCCTAGGGCTTGTGTCTGAGTTCTCCCCCAGTTAACCTTCATCCAGGGAACAAGTTCCAAGCCGTGAAAAACTGGGTTTTGAGGGTATTGTCCTCCCCAGGTGGGGAGAGCTTAAGGAAAGAGCCTCGAGGTGGGAACCACACCTCCGGTAAATGTGGAGATTAGGGGACTTTTCAAACATCTTCCCGCCCAGAGGGTCTACCATCCTTTGGGTGTCCCAGGCATGTTTACTTGTACGTTGGTTCCCCAGCCCCTGGAGACTTCGGCACCTGGAGTGGGGATCAGGCAGCACATCTCCAGTGGGGCTGCATTAGGTGAACATCCTCACCAGGTCCCTCAGGCCCCCGAAAGCCCAGCCTTGAGATCCAAGCCGGCTCGCGCTGCAGGGATGTGACACCTGGTTGGGTCTCCGCCGCTGAACAAAGTTAGTAACAATTCCCACCCCCCCACCCCCCCACCCACCCCCTTTTGTTTTTTATTTTCATAATGGCATACAGCAGGTTTGCAATGTTGTGTTCCTTTCTGGTGAACTCGTATTTGCTTCCCTTATGCAGAGACTTTTCTATACTTTTGTGCTGATTACTGCCAACCTTACATATTCTTTTTCATCTGTTACAGTGTGTTGGGTCAAGTTCTATGTGCTAAAAGCAGGTCTTTGTTCATTAATCATTTTCTGTACATAAGGGTATGTGCCAATCTCAAAGTGCAGATTGATGCCTCTCCCGCTGACTCTCCCCACTGGTAGCCATACGTTTGCTTTCCAAATCTTTGACTTTGTATCTGTTATGGAAGTTGGTTCATATGTATTAATTTTTAGATTCTTCCTATAAGTGAAAGCGCTTGGTCTTTCCCTTTCTGTGACGTTTGTCGTCCACTATGACTCTACCTAGGTCCATCCTAGTGCTGCAAATGGGCTCACTTCCTTCGTTTCATGGTTGAGTAATATTCCGTTGTTCATATGTACCGCAACTTCTTTATCCATTCCTCTTTCCCAGGACAATCAGTTTGCTTGCAAGTCTACGCTCTTGAAAAGAGGGCTGCACTAAATATCGGGGTGCATGTGTCCTTCGATTACTGGCTTTCCCAGGGTATCTGCCCCAGCGTGGCACTTCCGGATCCTCTGTAGCCCTAGATTTTAGATGTTCAGGAAGCTCCAAACTGTTCTCCAGAGTGGCTGTTAGCAATTTACCTTCCCACCATCAGCTGGGCAGGGTTAGCTTTTTTCCACGCCTCCTCCAGCATTTCTTTCTGTTAGACTTGGTGATGAAGGTCATTCTGAATGCTGAGAGATGACTCCTCTCTGTCGAGTTGATTTGCACTGCCGGAATATTCGATTCCCAAAAAGGGCCTTCGGGGTTTTCCGTAATACACCACGGAAAAATCCGAACGCCCCCTTGGTCCAACCGGGTCACTGGTGCTATTTAGCCGCTTTTTACGTGCTTCAATGTGCCAGGAAAACCTACCTGTTGTAATGCATTTGCTGCAGTTCCGCCTTGTTTTCACGTGTTTTTCGATCACCTGCCCCAAGCCATTGAGCGACGTCAGGTGTCATTTACAGCACGGCAGGCCATGTAATTTGCAGTGTCCCTGAAGGCCGGTTTTCAGGTTGTTGTTACGGGAAGCGGCCACAAGGCGGCAGGATTTCTTTAAGCCCCACTCGTGTACCTGGGGCAACCAGGCCCTCTGGGGAAGTCCTCTTCCTGCTTGGAAATTGGATGGCCTGTGCCTGTGCGAACACCCTAGGGCTTGTGTCTGGGTCCTACCCCGATTAAGCTTCACGCAGCGGACAAATTCTAAGCTGTGCAAAACGGGATATGTGGGTGTTGTCTTCCCCCGGTGGGGAGACCTTAAGGAAAGAGGCTGCAGGTGGGAATCACAGCATCAGGAAATGTGGAGATTAGGTGACGTTTCAAACATCTTCCCGCCCAGAGGTTCCATCATCCTTTGGGCGTCCCAGGCATGTTTAGTCGTAGGTTGGGTCCCCTGCCCCTGAAGATTTCGGCACCTGGAGTGGGGATCAGGCAGCACACCTCCAATGGGGCTGCATTAGGTGCACATGCTCACCAGGCCCCTCAGCACCATGAATGTCCAGCCTTGACACCCAAGCCTGCTCTGGCTGCAGGGATGTGACACCTGGTTGGGTCTCCGCCGCTGAACGAGTTCAGTAATAATTCCCACCCCCCCTTTCATTTTTGACTCTCATAATGGGATATAGCAGATCTGCACTATTGTTTTCCTTTCTGGTGAACTCGTATTTGCTTCCCTCATGCAGAGAAGTTTCTGTGTTTTCGTGTGGATTCCTCCCAAGCTTACATATTCTTTTGCATCTATTACAGCGTGCTGAGTCAAGTTCTATGTGCTAAAAGCAGGTACTTGTTCATTAATGATTTTCTGTATGTAAGGATAGGTATGCCAATTTCAAACTCCACGTTGATGCCTCTCCCGCTGACTTTCCACTGTGGTAGCCATAAGTTTGCTTTCTAAATCCGTGACTGAGTTGCTGTTATGGAAGTTGGTTCATATGTATTCATTTTTAGATTTTTCCTGTAAGGGAAAGCGTATGGCATTTCCCTTTCTGTGACGTTTGTCGTCCACTATGACCTACCTAGGTCCATCCTAGTGCTGCAAAAGGGCTCACTTCCTTCATTTCATGGCTGAGTAATATTCCGTTGTTCACATGTAGCGCAACTTCTTTATCCATTCTTCTTTCCCAAGACGATCGGTTTGCTTGCAAGTCTACGCTCTTGAAAAGAGGCCTGCACGAAAGTCGGGGTCGTGTGTCCGTCGATTACTGGCTTTCTCTGGATGCACGCCCCAGAATGGAGCTCTAGATTTCAGATGTTTAGGGAGCTCCGAACTGTTCTCCAGAGTGGCTGTTAGCAATTTACCTTCCCACCATCAGCTGGGCAGGGTTGGCTTTTTTCCCCACACCCCCTCCAGCATTTCTTGCTGTTACAGTTGGTGATGGTGGTCATTCTGAATGGTGAGAGATGCTACCTCTCTATCGAGTTGATTCGTATTACTAGAATATTTGATTGGCCGAAAACGGCCTTCGGTGTTTTCCATAATACATCAGGTGAAAACCCGAGCCCCCTTTTCTCCAACCCAGGCACTGGTGCTATTAGCAGCTTTTGATGTGCTTTAACGTGCCAGTGACTCATACCTGATGATATGCGTTTCCTGCAATCCTGCCTTGTTTTCACATCCTTTTCCAAAACTTACCCCAAGATATTTAGCGAGGGCAGGTGTCCTTTACAGCCTCGCAGGCCCTGTGAATTGCAGTGCCCCTGGGCACCGCTTTTCAGGTTGTTGTTACGGGAAGCGGCCACAAGGCGGCAGCATTTCTTTAAGCCCCACTCGGGTCCCTGGGGCAACCTCGGCCTTTGCCAATGTCCTGTCCCTGCTTGGAAATTAGATGGCCTGTGCCTGTGCAAACACCCTAGGGCTTGTGTCTGAGTTCTCCCCCAGTTAACCTTCATCCAGGGAACAAGTTCCAAGCCGTGAAAAACTGGGTTTTGAGGGTATTGTCCTCCCCAGGTGGGGAGAGCTTAAGGAAAGAGCCTCGAGGTGGGAACCACACCTCCGGTAAATGTGGAGATTAGGGGACTTTTCAAACATCTTCCCGCCCAGAGGGTCTACCATCCTTTGGGTGTCCCAGGCATGTTTACTTGTACGTTGGTTCCCCAGCCCCTGGAGACTTCGGCACCTGGAGTGGGGATCAGGCAGCACATCTCCAGGGGGGCTGCATTAGGTGAACATCCTCACCAGGTCCCTCAGGCCCCCGAAAGCCCAGCCTTGAGATCCAAGCCGGCTCGCGCTGCAGGGATGTGACACCTGGTTGGGTCTCCGCCGCTGAACAAAGTTAGTAACAATTCCCACCCCCCCACCCCCCCACCCACCCCCTTTTGTTTTTTATTTTCATAATGGCATACAGCAGGTTTGCAATGTTGTGTTCCTTTCTGGTGAACTCGTATTTGCTTCCCTTATGCAGAGACTTTTCTATACTTTTGTGCTGATTACTGCCAACCTTACATATTCTTTTTCATCTGTTACAGTGTGTTGGGTCAAGTTCTATGTGCTAAAAGCAGGTCTTTGTTCATTAATCATTTTCTGTACATAAGGGTATGTGCCAATCTCAAAGTGCAGATTGATGCCTCTCCCGCTGACTCTCCCCACTGGTAGCCATACGTTTGCTTTCCAAATCTTTGACTTTGTATCTGTTATGGAAGTTGGTTCATATGTATTAATTTTTAGATTCTTCCTATAAGTGAAAGCGCTTGGTCTTTCCCTTTCTGTGACGTTTGTCGTCCACTATGACTCTACCTAGGTCCATCCTAGTGCTGCAAATGGGCTCACTTCCTTCGTTTCATGGTTGAGTAATATTCCGTTGTTCATATGTACCGCAACTTCTTTATCCATTCCTCTTTCCCAGGACAATCAGTTTGCTTGCAAGTCTACGCTCTTGAAAAGAGGGCTGCACTAAATATCGGGGTGCATGTGTCCTTCGATTACTGGCTTTCCCAGGGTATCTGCCCCAGCGTGGCACTTCCGGATCCTCTGTAGCCCTAGATTTTAGATGTTCAGGAAGCTCCAAACTGTTCTCCAGAGTGGCTGTTAGCAATTTACCTTCCCACCATCAGCTGGGCAGGGTTAGCTTTTTTCCACGCCTCCTCCAGCATTTCTTTCTGTTAGACTTGGTGATGAAGGTCATTCTGAATGCTGAGAGATGACTCCTCTCTGTCGAGTTGATTTGCATTGCCGGAATATTCGATTCCCAAAAAGGGCCTTCGGTGTTTTCCGTAATACACCACGGAAAAATCCGAACGCCCCCTTGATCCAACCGGGTCACTGGTGCTATTTAGCCGCTTTTTACGTGCTTCAATGTGCCAGGAAAACCTACCTGTTGTAATGCATTTGCTGCAGTTCCGCCTTGTTTTCACGTGTTTTTCGATCACCTGCCCCAAGCCATTGAGCGAGGTCAGGTGTCATTTACAGCACGGCAGGCCATGTAATTTGCAGTGTCCCTGAAGGCCGGTTTTCAGGTTGTTGTTACGGGAAGCGGCCACAAGGCGGCAGGATTTCTTTAAGCCCCACTCGTGTACCTGGGGCAACCAGGCCCTCTGGGGAAGTCCTCTTCCTGCTTGGAAATTGGATGGCCTGTGCCTGTGCGAACACCCTAGGGCTTGTGTCTGGGTCCTACCCCGATTAAGCTTCACGCAGCGGACAAATTCTAAGCTGTGCAAAACGGGATATGTGGGTGTTGTCTTCCCCCGGTGGGGAGACCTTAAGGAAAGAGGCTGCAGGTGGGAATCACAGCATCAGGAAATGTGGAGATTAGGTGACGTTTCAAACATCTTCCCGCCCAGAGGTTCCACCATCCTTTGGGCGTCCCAGGCATGTTTAGTCGCAGGTTGGGTCCCCTGCCCCTGAAGATTTCGGCACCTGGAGTGGGGATCAGGCAGCACACCTCCAATGGGGCTGCATTAGGTGCTCATGCTCACCAGGCCCCTCAGCACCGTGAATGTCCAGCCTTGACACCCAAGCCTGCTCTGGCTGCAGGGATGTGACACCTGGTTGGGTCTCCGCCGCTGAACGAATTCAGTAATAATTCCCACCCCCCCTTTCATTTTTGACTCTCATAATGGGATATAGCAGATCTGCACTATTGTTTTCCTTTCTGGTGAACTCGTATTTGCTTCCCTCATGCAGAGAAGTTTCTGTGTTTTCGTGTGGATTCCTCCCAAGCTTACATATTCTTTTGCATCTATTACAGCGTGCTGAGTCAAGTTCTATGTGCTAAAAGCAGATACTTGTTCATTAATGATTTTCTGTATGTAAGGATAGGTATGCCAATTTCAAACTCCACGTTGATGCCTCTCCCGCTGACTTTCCACTGTGGTAGCCATAAGTTTGCTTTCTAAATCCGTGACTGAGTTGCTGTTATGGAAGTTGGTTCATATGTATTCATTTTTAGATTTTTCCTGTAAGGGAAAGCGTATGGTATTTCCCTTTCTGTGACGTTTGTCGTCCACTATGACTCTACCTAGGTCCATCCTAGTGCTGCAAAAGGGCTCACTTCCTTCATTTCATGGCTGAGTAATATTCCGTTGTTCACATGTAGCGCAACTTCTTTATCCATTCTTCTTTCCCAAGACGATCGGTTTGCTTGCAAGTCTACGCTCTTGAAAAGAGGCCTGCACGAAATTCGGGGTCGTGTGTCCGTCTATTACTGGCTTTCTCTGGATGCACGCCCCAGAATGGAGCTCTAGATTTCAGATGTTTAGGGAGCTCCGAACTGTTCTCCAGAGTGGCTGTTAGCAATTTACCTTCCCACCATCAGCTGGGCAGGGTTGGCTTTTTTCCCCACACCCCCTCCAGCATTTCTTGCTGTGACAGTTGGTGATGGTGGTCATTCTGAATGGTGAGAGATGCTACCTCTCTATCGAGTTGATTTGTATTACTAGAATATTTGATTGGCCGAAAACGGCCTTCGGTGTTTTCCATAATACATCAGGTGAAAACCCGAGCCCCCTTTTCTCCAACCCAGGCACTGGTGCTATTAGCAGCTTTTGATGTGCTTTAACGTGCCAGTGACTCATACCTGATGATATGCGTTTCCTGCAATCCTGCCTTGTTTTCACATCCTTTTCCAAAACTTACCCCAAGATATTTAGCGAGGGCAGGTGTCCTTTACAGCCTCGCAGGCCCTGTGAATTGCAGTGCCCCTGGGCACCGCTTTTCAGGTTGTTGTTACGGGAAGCGGCCACAAGGCGGCAGCATTTCTTTAAGCCCCACTCGGGTCCCTGGGGCAACCTCGGCCTTTGCCAATGTCCTGTCCCTGCTTGGAAATTAGATGGCCTGTGCCTGTGCAAACACCCTAGGGCTTGTGTCTGAGTTCTCCCCCAGTTAACCTTCATCCAGGGAACAAGTTCCAAGCCGTGAAAAACTGGGTTTTGAGGGTATTGTCCTCCCCAGGTGGGGAGAGCTTAAGGAAAGAGCCTCGAGGTGGGAACCACACCTCCGGTAAATGTGGAGATTAGGGGACTTTTCAAACATCTTCCCGCCCAGAGGGTCTACCATCCTTTGGGTGTCCCAGGCATGTTTACTTGTACGTTGGTTCCCCAGCCCCTGGAGACTTCGGCACCTGGAGTGGGGATCAGGCAGCACATCTCCAGTGGGGCTGCATTAGGTGAACATCCTCACCAGGTCCCTCAGGCCCCCGAAAGCCCAGCCTTGAGATCCAAGCCGGCTCGCGCTGCAGGGATGTGACACCTGGTTGGGTCTCCGCCGCTGAACAAAGTTAGTAACAATTCCCACCCCCCCACCCCCCCACCCACCCCCTTTTGTTTTTTATTTTCATAATGGCATACAGCAGGTTTGCAATGTTGTGTTCCTTTCTGGTGAACTCGTATTTGCTTCCCTTATGCAGAGACTTTTCTATACTTTTGTGCTGATTACTGCCAACCTTACATATTCTTTTTCATCTGTTACAGTGTGTTGGGTCAAGTTCTATGTGCTAAAAGCAGGTCTTTGTTCATTAATCATTTTCTGTACATAAGGGTATGTGCCAATCTCAAAGTGCAGATTGATGCCTCTCCCGCTGACTCTCCCCACTGGTAGCCATACGTTTGCTTTCCAAATCTTTGACTTTGTATCTGTTATGGAAGTTGGTTCATATGTATTAATTTTTAGATTCTTCCTATAAGTGAAAGCGCTTGGTCTTTCCCTTTCTGTGACGTTTGTCGTCCACTATGACTCTACCTAGGTCCATCCTAGTGCTGCAAATGGGCTCACTTCCTTCGTTTCATGGTTGAGTAATATTCCGTTGTTCATATGTACCGCAACTTCTTTATCCATTCCTCTTTCCCAGGACAATCAGTTTGCTTGCAAGTCTACGCTCTTGAAAAGAGGGCTGCACTAAATATCGGGGTGCATGTGTCCTTCGATTACTGGCTTTCCCAGGGTATCTGCCCCAGCGTGGCACTTCCGGATCCTCTGTAGCCCTAGATTTTAGATGTTCAGGAAGCTCCAAACTGTTCTCCAGAGTGGCTGTTAGCAATTTACCTTCCCACCATCAGCTGGGCAGGGTTAGCTTTTTTCCACGCCTCCTCCAGCATTTCTTTCTGTTAGACTTGGTGATGAAGGTCATTCTGAATGCTGAGAGATGACTCCTCTCTGTCGAGTTGATTTGCATTGCCGGAATAGTCGATTCCCAAAAAGGGCCTTCGGTGTTTTCCGTAATACACCACGGAAAAATCCGAACGCCCCCTTGGTCCAACCGGGTCACTGGTGCTATTTAGCCGCTTTTTACGTGCTTCAATGTGCCAGGAAAACCTACCTGTTGTAATGCATTTGCTGCAGTTCCGCCTTGTTTTCACGTGTTTTTCGATCACCTGCCCCAAGCCATTGAGCGAGGTCAGGTGTCATTTACAGCACGGCAGGCCATGTAATTTGCAGTGTCCCTGAAGGCCGGTTTTCAGGTTGTTGTTACGGGAAGCGGCCACAAGGCGGCAGGATTTCTTTAAGCCCCACTCGTGTACCTGGGGCAACCAGGCCCTCTGGGGAAGTCCTCTTCCTGCTTGGAAATTGGATGGCCTGTGCCTGTGCGAACACCCTAGGGCTTGTGTCTGGGTCCTACCCCGATTAAGCTTCACGCAGCGGACAAATTCTAAGCTGTGCAAAACGGGATATGTGGGTGTTGTCTTCCCCCCGTGGGGAGACCTTAAGGAAAGAGGCTGCAGGTGGGAATCACAGCATCAGGAAATGTGGAGATTAGGTGACGTTTCAAACATCTTCCCGCCCAGAGGTTCCACCATCCTTTGGGCGTCCCAGGCATGTTTAGTCGCAGGTTGGGTCCCCTGCCCCTGAAGATTTCGGCACCTGGAGTGGGGATCAGGCAGCACACCTCCAATGGGGCTGCATTAGGTGCTCATGCTCACCAGGCCCCTCAGCACCGTGAATGTCCAGCCTTGACACCCAAGCCTGCTCTGGCTGCAGGGATGTGACACCTGGTTGGGTCTCCGCCGCTGAACGAATTCAGTAATAATTCCCACCCCCCCCTTTCATTTTTGACTCTCATAATGGGATATAGCAGATCTGCACTATTGTTTTCCTTTCTGGTGAACTCGTATTTGCTTCCCTCATGCAGAGAAGTTTCTGTGTTTTCGTGTGGATTCCTCCCAAGCTTACATATTCTTTTGCATCTATTACAGCGTGCTGAGTCAAGTTCTATGTGCTAAAAGCAGATACTTGTTCATTAATGATTTTCTGTATGTAAGGATAGGTATGCCAATTTCAAACTCCACGTTGATGCCTCTCCCGCTGACTTTCCACTGTGGTAGCCATAAGTTTGCTTTCTAAATCCGTGACTGAGTTGCTGTTATGGAAGTTGGTTCATATGTATTCATTTTTACGTTTTTCCTGTAAGTGAAAACGTATGGTATTTCCCTTTCTGTGACGTTTGTCGTCCACTATGACTCTACCTAGGTCCATCCTAGTGCTGCAAAAGGGCTCACTTCCTTCATTTCATGGCTGAGTAATATTCCGTTGTTCACATGTAGCGCAACTTCTTTATCCATTCTTCTTTCCCAAGACGATCGGTTTGCTTGCAAGTCTACGCTCTTGAAAAGAGGCCTGCACGAAAGTCGGGGTCGTGTGTCCGTCGATTACTGGCTTTCCCTGGATGCACGCCCCAGAATGGAGCTCTAGATTTTAGGTGTTTAGGGAGCTCCAAACTGTTCTCCAGAGTGGCTGTTAGCAATTTACCTTCCCACCATCAGCTGGGCAGGGTTGGCTTTTTTTTCCACACCCCCTCCAGCATTTCTTGCTGTGACAGTTGGTGTTGATGGTCATTCTGAATGGTGAGAGATGCTACCTCTCTATCGAGTTGATTTGTATTACTAGAATATTTGATTGGCCGAAAACGGCCTTCGGTGTTTTCCATAATACATCAGGTGAAAACCCGAGCCCCCTTTTCTCCAACCCAGGCACTGGTGCTATTAGCAGCTTTTGATGTGCTTTAACGTGCCAGTGACTCATACCTGATGATATGCGTTTCCTGCAATCCTGCCTTGTTTTCACATCCTTTTCCAAAACTTACCCCAAGATATTTAGCGAGGGCAGGTGTCCTTTACAGCCTCGCAGGCCCTGTGAATTGCAGTGCCCCTGGGCACCGCTTTTCAGGTTGTTGTTACGGGAAGCGGCCACAAGGCGGCAGCATTTCTTTAAGCCCCACTCGGGTCCCTGGGGCAACCTCGGCCTTTGCCAATGTCCTGTCCCTGCTTGGAAATTAGATGGCCTGTGCCTGTGCAAACACCCTAGGGCTTGTGTCTGAGTTCTCCCCCAGTTAACCTTCATCCAGGGAACAAGTTCCAAGCCGTGAAAAACTGGGTTTTGAGGGTATTGTCCTCCCCAGGTGGGGAGAGCTTAAGGAAAGAGCCTCGAGGTGGGAACCACACCTCCGGTAAATGTGGAGATTAGGGGACTTTTCAAACATCTTCCCGCCCAGAGGGTCTACCATCCTTTGGGTGTCCCAGGCATGTTTACTTGTACGTTGGTTCCCCAGCCCCTGGAGACTTCGGCACCTGGAGTGGGGATCAGGCAGCACATCTCCAGGGGGGCTGCATTAGGTGAACATCCTCACCAGGTCCCTCAGGCCCCCGAAAGCCCAGCCTTGAGATCCAAGCCGGCTCGCGCTGCAGGGATGTGACACCTGGTTGGGTCTCCGCCGCTGAACAAAGTTAGTAACAATTCCCACCCCCCCACCCACCCCCTTTTGTTTTTTATTTTCATAATGGCATACAGCAGGTTTGCAATGTTGTGTTCCTTTCTGGTGAACTCGTATTTGCTTCCCTTATGCAGAGACTTTTCTATACTTTTGTGCTGATTACTGCCAACCTTACATATTCTTTTTCATCTGTTACAGTGTGTTGGGTCAAGTTCTATGTGCTAAAAGCAGGTCTTTGTTCATTAATCATTTTCTGTACATAAGGGTATGTGCCAATCTCAAAGTGCAGATTGATGCCTCTCCCGCTGACTCTCCCCACTGGTAGCCATACGTTTGCTTTCCAAATCTTTGACTTTGTATCTGTTATGGAAGTTGGTTCATATGTATTAATTTTTAGATTCTTCCTATAAGTGAAAGCGCTTGGTCTTTCCCTTTCTGTGACGTTTGTCGTCCACTATGACTCTACCTAGGTCCATCCTAGTGCTGCAAATGGGCTCACTTCCTTCGTTTCATGGTTGAGTAATATTCCGTTGTTCATATGTACCGCAACTTCTTTATCCATTCCTCTTTCCCAGGACAATCAGTTTGCTTGCAAGTCTACGCTCTTGAAAAGAGGGCTGCACTAAATATCGGGGTGCATGTGTCCTTCGATTACTGGCTTTCCCAGGGTATCTGCCCCAGCGTGGCACTTCCGGATCCTCTGTAGCCCTAGATTTTAGATGTTCAGGAAGCTCCAAACTGTTCTCCAGAGTGGCTGTTAGCAATTTACCTTCCCACCATCAGCTGGGCAGGGTTAGCTTTTTTCCACGCCTCCTCCAGCATTTCTTTCTGTTAGACTTGGTGATGAAGGTCATTCTGAATGCTGAGAGATGACTCCTCTCTGTCGAGTTGATTTGCATTGCCGGAATAGTCGATTCCCAAAAAGGGCCTTCGGTGTTTTCCGTAATACACCACGGAAAAATCCGAACGCCCCCTTGGTCCAACCGGGTCACTGGTGCTATTTAGCCGCTTTTTACGTGCTTCAATGTGCCAGGAAAACCTACCTGTTGTAATGCATTTGCTGCAGTTCCGCCTTGTTTTCACGTGTTTTTCGATCACCTGCCCCAAGCCATTGAGCGAGGTCAGGTGTCATTTACAGCACGGCAGGCCATGTAATTTGCAGTGTCCCTGAAGGCCGGTTTTCAGGTTGTTGTTACGGGAAGCGGCCACAAGGCGGCAGGATTTCTTTAAGCCCCACTCGTGTACCTGGGGCAACCAGGCCCTCTGGGGAAGTCCTCTTCCTGCTTGGAAATTGGATGGCCTGTGCCTGTGCGAACACCCTAGGGCTTGTGTCTGGGTCCTACCCCGATTAAGCTTCACGCAGCGGACAAATTCTAAGCTGTGCAAAACGGGATATGTGGGTGTTGTCTTCCCCCCGTGGGGAGACCTTAAGGAAAGAGGCTGCAGGTGGGAATCACAGCATCAGGAAATGTGGAGATTAGGTGACGTTTCAAACATCTTCCCGCCCAGAGGTTCCACCATCCTTTGGGCGTCCCAGGCATGTTTAGTCGCAGGTTGGGTCCCCTGCCCCTGAAGATTTCGGCACCTGGAGTGGGGATCAGGCAGCACACCTCCAATGGGGCTGCATTAGGTGCTCATGCTCACCAGGCCCCTCAGCACCGTGAATGTCCAGCCTTGACACCCAAGCCTGCTCTGGCTGCAGGGATGTGACACCTGGTTGGGTCTCCGCCGCTGAACGAGTTCAGTAATAATTCCCACCCCCCCTTTCATTTTTGACTCTCATAATGGGATATAGCAGATCTGCACTATTGTTTTCCTTTCTGGTGAACTCGTATTTGCTTCCCTCATGCAGAGAAGTTTCTGTGTTTTCGTGTGGATTCCTCCCAAGCTTACATATTCTTTTGCATCTATTACAGCGTGCTGAGTCAAGTTCTATGTGCTAAAAGCAGATACTTGTTCATTAATGATTTTCTGTATGTAAGGATAGGTATGCCAATTTCAAACTCCACGTTGATGCCTCTCCCGCTGACTTTCCACTGTGGTAGCCATAAGTTTGCTTTCTAAATCCGTGACTGAGTTGCTGTTATGGAAGTTGGTTCATATGTATTCATTTTTACGTTTTTCCTGTAAGGGAAAGCGTATGGTATTTCCCTTTCTGTGACGTTTGTCGTCCACTATGACTCTACCTAGGTCCATCCTAGTGCTGCAAAAGGGCTCACTTCCTTCATTTCATGGCTGAGTAATATTCCGTTGTTCACATGTAGCGCAACTTCTTTATCCATTCTTCTTTCCCAAGACGATCGGTTTGCTTGCAAGTCTACGCTCTTGAAAAGAGGCCTGCACGAAAGTCGGGGTCGTGTGTCCGTCGATTACTGGCTTTCCCTGGATGCACGCCCCAGAATGGAGCTCTAGATTTTAGGTGTTTAGGGAGCTCCAAACTGTTCTCCAGAGTGGCTGTTAGCAATTTACCTTCCCACCATCAGCTGGGCAGGGTTGGCTTTTTTTTCCACACCCCCTCCAGCATTTCTTGCTGTGACAGTTGGTGTTGATGGTCATTCTGAATGGTGAGAGATGCTACCTCTCTATCGAGTTGATTTGTATTACTAGAATATTTGATTGGCCGAAAACGGCCTTCGGTGTTTTCCATAATACATCAGGTGAAAACCCGAGCCCCCTTTTCTCCAACCCAGGCACTGGTGCTATTAGCAGCTTTTGATGTGCTTTAACGTGCCAGTGACTCATACCTGATGATATGCGTTTCCTGCAATCCTGCCTTGTTTTCACATCCTTTTCCAAAACTTACCCCAAGATATTTAGCGAGGGCAGGTGTCCTTTACAGCCTCGCAGGCCCTGTGAATTGCAGTGCCCCTGGGCACCGCTTTTCAGGTTGTTGTTACGGGAAGCGGCCACAAGGCGGCAGCATTTCTTTAAGCCCCACTCGGGTCCCTGGGGCAACCTCGGCCTTTGCCAATGTCCTGTCCCTGCTTGGAAATTAGATGGCCTGTGCCTGTGCAAACACCCTAGGGCTTGTGTCTGAGTTCTCCCCCAGTTAACCTTCATCCAGGGAACAAGTTCCAAGCCGTGAAAAACTGGGTTTTGAGGGTATTGTCCTCCCCAGGTGGGGAGAGCTTAAGGAAAGAGCCTCGAGGTGGGAACCACACCTCCGGTAAATGTGGAGATTAGGGGACTTTTCAAACATCTTCCCGCCCAGAGGGTCTACCATCCTTTGGGTGTCCCAGGCATGTTTACTTGTACGTTGGTTCCCCAGCCCCTGGAGACTTCGGCACCTGGAGTGGGGATCAGGCAGCACATCTCCAGGGGGGCTGCATTAGGTGAACATCCTCACCAGGTCCCTCAGGCCCCCGAAAGCCCAGCCTTGAGATCCAAGCCGGCTCGCGCTGCAGGGATGTGACACCTGGTTGGGTCTCCGCCGCTGAACAAAGTTAGTAACAATTCCCACCCCCCCACCCCCCCACCCACCCCCTTTTGTTTTTTATTTTCATAATGGCATACAGCAGGTTTGCAATGTTGTGTTCCTTTCTGGTGAACTCGTATTTGCTTCCCTTATGCAGAGACTTTTCTATACTTTTGTGCTGATTACTGCCAACCTTACATATTCTTTTTCATCTGTTACAGTGTGTTGGGTCAAGTTCTATGTGCTAAAAGCAGGTCTTTGTTCATTAATCATTTTCTGTACATAAGGGTATGTGCCAATCTCAAAGTGCAGATTGATGCCTCTCCCGCTGACTCTCCCCACTGGTAGCCATACGTTTGCTTTCCAAATCTTTGACTTTGTATCTGTTATGGAAGTTGGTTCATATGTATTAATTTTTAGATTCTTCCTATAAGTGAAAGCGCTTGGTCTTTCCCTTTCTGTGACGTTTGTCGTCCACTATGACTCTACCTAGGTCCATCCTAGTGCTGCAAATGGGCTCACTTCCTTCGTTTCATGGTTGAGTAATATTCCGTTGTTCATATGTACCGCAACTTCTTTATCCATTCCTCTTTCCCAGGACAATCAGTTTGCTTGCAAGTCTACGCTCTTGAAAAGAGGGCTGCACTAAATATCGGGGTGCATGTGTCCTTCGATTACTGGCTTTCCCAGGGTATCTGCCCCAGCGTGGCACTTCCGGATCCTCTGTAGCCCTAGATTTTAGATGTTCAGGAAGCTCCAAACTGTTCTCCAGAGTGGCTGTTAGCAATTTACCTTCCCACCATCAGCTGGGCAGGGTTAGCTTTTTTCCACGCCTCGTCCAGCATTTCTTTCTGTTAGACTTGGTGATGAAGGTCATTCTGAATGCTGAGAGATGACTCCTCTCTGTCGAGTTGATTTGCATTGCCGGAATAGTCGATTCCCAAAAAGGGCCTTCGGTGTTTTCCGTAATACACCACGGAAAAATCCGAACGCCCCCTTGGTCCAACCGGGTCACTGGTGCTATTTAGCCGCTTTTTACGTGCTTCAATGTGCCAGGAAAACCTACCTGTTGTAATGCATTTGCTGCAGTTCCGCCTTGTTTTCACGTGTTTTTCGATCACCTGCCCCAAGCCATTGAGCGAGGTCAGGTGTCATTTACAGCACGGCAGGCCATGTAATTTGCAGTGTCCCTGAAGGCCGGTTTTCAGGTTGTTGTTACGGGAAGCGGCCACAAGGCGGCAGGATTTCTTTAAGCCCCACTCGTGTACCTGGGGCAACCAGGCCCTCTGGGGAAGTCCTCTTCCTGCTTGGAAATTGGATGGCCTGTGCCTGTGCGAACACCCTAGGGCTTGTGTCTGGGTCCTACCCCGATTAAGCTTCACGCAGCGGACAAATTCTAAGCTGTGCAAAACGGGATATGTGGGTGTTGTCTTCCCCCGGTGGGGAGACCTTAAGGAAAGAGGCTGCAGGTGGGAATCACAGCATCAGGAAATGTGGAGATTAGGTGACGTTTCAAACATCTTCCCGCCCAGAGGTTCCACCATCCTTTGGGCGTCCCAGGCATGTTTAGTCGCAGGTTGGGTCCCCTGCCCCTGAAGATTTCGGCACCTGGAGTGGGGATCAGGCAGCACACCTCCAATGGGGCTGCATTAGGTGCTCATGCTCACCAGGCCCCTCAGCACCGTGAATGTCCAGCCTTGACACCCAAGCCTGCTCTGGCTGGAGGGATGTGACACCTGGTTGGGTCTCCGCCGCTGAACGAGTTCAGTAATAATTCCCACCCCCCCTTTCATTTTTGACTCTCATAATGGGATATAGCAGATCTGCACTATTGTTTTCCTTTCTGGTGAACTCGTATTTGCTTCCCTCATGCAGAGAAGTTTCTGTGTTTTCGTGTGGATTCCTCCCAAGCTTACATATTCTTTTGCATCTATTACAGCGTGCTGAGTCAAGTTCTATGTGCTAAAAGCAGATACTTGTTCATTAATGATTTTCTGTATGTAAGGATAGGTATGCCAATTTCAAACTCCACGTTGATGCCTCTCCCGCTGACTTTCCACTGTGGTAGCCATAAGTTTGCTTTCTAAATCCGTGACTGAGTTGCTGTTATGGAAGTTGGTTCATATGTATTCATTTTTACGTTTTTCCTGTAAGTGAAAACGTATGGTATTTCCCTTTCTGTGACGTTTGTCGTCCACTATGACTCTACCTAGGTCCATCCTAGTGCTGCAAAAGGGCTCACTTCCTTCATTTCATGGCTGAGTAATATTCCGTTGTTCACATGTAGCGCAACTTCTTTATCCATTCTTCTTTCCCAAGACGATCGGTTTGCTTGCAAGTCTACGCTCTTGAAAAGAGGCCTGCACGAAAGTCGGGGTCGTGTGTCCGTCGATTACTGGCTTTCCCTGGATGCACGCCCCAGAATGGAGCTCTAGATTTTAGGTGTTTAGGGAGCTCCAAACTGTTCTCCAGAGTGACTGTTAGCAATTTACCTTCCCACCATCAGCTGGGCAGGGTTGGCTTTTTTTTCCACACCCCCTCCAGCATTTCTTGCTGTGACAGTTGGTGATGATGGTCATTCTGAATGGTGAGAGATGCTACCTCTCTATCGAGTTGATTTGTATTACTAGAATATTTGATTGGCCGAAAACGGCCTTCGGTGTTTTCCATAATACATCAGGTGAAAACCCGAGCCCCCTTTTCTCCAACCCAGGCACTGGTGCTATTAGCAGCTTTTGATGTGCTTTAACGTGCCAGTGACTCATACCTGATGATATGCGTTTCCTGCAATCCTGCCTTGTTTTCACATCCTTTTCCAAAACTTACCCCAAGATATTTAGCGAGGGCAGGTGTCCTTTACAGCCTCGCAGGCCCTGTGAATTGCAGTGCCCCTGGGCACCGCTTTTCAGGTTGTTGTTACGGGAAGCGGCCACAAGGCGGCAGCATTTCTTTAAGCCCCACTCGGGTCCCTGGGGCAACCTCGGCCTTTGCCAATGTCCTGTCCCTGCTTGGAAATTAGATGGCCTGTGCCTGTGCAAACACCCTAGGGCTTGTGTCTGAGTTCTCCCCCAGTTAACCTTCATCCAGGGAACAAGTTCCAAGCCGTGAAAAACTGGGTTTTGAGGGTATTGTCCTCCCCAGGTGGGGAGAGCTTAAGGAAAGAGCCTCGAGGTGGGAACCACACCTCCGGTAAATGTGGAGATTAGGGGACTTTTCAAACATCTTCCCGCCCAGAGGGTCTACCATCCTTTGGGTGTCCCAGGCATGTTTACTTGTACGTTGGTTCCCCAGCCCCTGGAGACTTCGGCACCTGGAGTGGGGATCAGGCAGCACATCTCCAGTGGGGCTGCATTAGGTGAACATCCTCACCAGGTCCCTCAGGCCCCCGAAAGCCCAGCCTTGAGATCCAAGCCGGCTCGCGCTGCAGGGATGTGACACCTGGTTGGGTCTCCGCCGCTGAACAAAGTTAGTAACAATTCCCACCCCCCCACCCCCCCACCCACCC
Organism: Pseudorca crassidens; assembly: GCF_039906515.1. NCBI lineage: Eukaryota > Metazoa > Chordata > Mammalia > Artiodactyla > Delphinidae > Pseudorca > Pseudorca crassidens. Next base: position 17,387,152 of record NC_090303.1, on the reverse strand, counting down.
CCTTTTGTTTTTTATTTTCATAATGGCATACAGCAGGTTTGCAATGTTGTGTTCCTTTCTGGTGAACTCGTATTTGCTTCCCTTATGCAGAGACTTTTCTATACTTTTGTGCTGATTACTGCCAACCTTACATATTCTGTTTCATCTGTTACAGTGTGTTGGGTCAAGTTCTATGTGCTAAAAGCAGGTCTTTGTTCATTAATCATTTTCTGTACATAAGGGTATGTGCCAATCTCAAAGTGCAGATTGATGCCTCTCCCGCTGACTCTCCCCACTGGTAGCCATACGTTTGCTTTCCAAATCTTTGACTTTGTATCTGTTATGGAAGTTGGTTCATATGTATTAATTTTTAGATTCTTCCTATAAGTGAAAGCGCTTGGTCTTTCCCTTTCTGTGACGTTTGTCGTCCACTATGACTCTACCTAGGTCCATCCTAGTGCTGCAAATGGGCTCACTTCCTTCGTTTCATGGTTGAGTAATATTCCGTTGTTCATATGTACCGCAACTTCTTTATCCATTCCTCTTTCCCAGGACAATCAGTTTGCTTGCAAGTCTACGCTCTTGAAAAGAGGGCTGCACTAAATATCGGGGTGCATGTGTCCTTCGATTACTGGCTTTCCCAGGGTATCTGCCCCAGCGTGGCACTTCCGGATCCTCTGTAGCCCTAGATTTTAGATGTTCAGGAAGCTCCAAACTGTTCTCCAGAGTGGCTGTTAGCAATTTACCTTCCCACCATCAGCTGGGCAGGGTTAGCTTTTTTCCACGCCTCCTCCAGCATTTCTTTCTGTTAGACTTGGTGATGAAGGTCATTCTGAATGCTGAGAGATGACTCCTCTCTGTCGAGTTGATTTGCATTGCCGGAATAGTCGATTCCCAAAAAGGGCCTTCGGTGTTTTCCGTAATACACCACGGAAAAATCCGAACGCCCCCTTGGTCCAACCGGGTCACTGGTGCTATTTAGCCGCTTTTTACGTGCTTCAATGTGCCAGGAAAACCTACCTGTTGTAATGCATTTGCTGCAGTTCCGCCTTGTTTTCACGTGTTTTTCGATCACCTGCCCCAAGCCATTGAGCGAGGTCAGGTGTCATTTACAGCACGGCAGGCCATGTAATTTGCAGTGTCCCTGAAGGCCGGTTTTCAGGTTGTTGTTACGGGAAGCGGCCACAAGGCGGCAGGATTTCTTTAAGCCCCACTCGTGTACCTGGGGCAACCAGGCCCTCTGGGGAAGTCCTCTTCCTGCTTGGAAATTGGATGGCCTGTGCCTGTGCGAACACCCTAGGGCTTGTGTCTGGGTCCTACCCCGATTAAGCTTCACGCAGCGGACAAATTCTAAGCTGTGCAAAACGGGATATGTGGGTGTTGTCTTCCCCCCGTGGGGAGACCTTAAGGAAAGAGGCTGCAGGTGGGAATCACAGCATCAGGAAATGTGGAGATTAGGTGACGTTTCAAACATCTTCCCGCCCAGAGGTTCCACCATCCTTTGGGCGTCCCAGGCATGTTTAGTCGCAGGTTGGGTCCCCTGCCCCTGAAGATTTCGGCACCTGGAGTGGGGATCAGGCAGCACACCTCCAATGGGGCTGCATTAGGTGCTCATGCTCACCAGGCCCCTCAGCACCGTGAATGTCCAGCCTTGACACCCAAGCCTGCTCTGGCTGGAGGGATGTGACACCTGGTTGGGTCTCCGCCGCTGAACGAGTTCAGTAATAATTCCCACCCCCCCTTTCATTTTTGACTCTCATAATGGGATATAGCAGATCTGCACTATTGTTTTCCTTTCTGGTGAACTCGTATTTGCTTCCCTCATGCAGAGAAGTTTCTGTGTTTTCGTGTGGATTCCTCCCAAGCTTACATATTCTTTTGCATCTATTACAGCGTGCTGAGTCAAGTTCTATGTGCTAAAAGCAGATACTTGTTCATTAATGATTTTCTGTATGTAAGGATAGGTATGCCAATTTCAAACTCCACGTTGATGCCTCTCCCGCTGACTTTCCACTGTGGTAGCCATAAGTTTGCTTTCTAAATCCGTGACTGAGTTGCTGTTATGGAAGTTGGTTCATATGTATTCATTTTTACGTTTTTCCTGTAAGGGAAAGCGTATGGTATTTCCCTTTCTGTGACGTTTGTCGTCCACTATGACTCTACCTAGGTCCATCCTAGTGCTGCAAAAGGGCTCACTTCCTTCATTTCATGGCTGAGTAATATTCCGTTGTTCACATGTAGCGCAACTTCTTTATCCATTCTTCTTTCCCAAGACGATCGGTTTGCTTGCAAGTCTACGCTCTTGAAAAGAGGCCTGCACGAAAGTCGGGGTCGTGTGTCCGTCGATTACTGGCTTTCCCTGGATGCACGCCCCAGAATGGAGCTCTAGATTTTAGGTGTTTAGGGAGCTCCAAACTGTTCTCCAGAGTGGCTGTTAGCAATTTACCTTCCCACCATCAGCTGGGCAGGGTTGGCTTTTTTTTCCACACCCCCTCCAGCATTTCTTGCTGTGACAGTTGGTGTTGATGGTCATTCTGAATGGTGAGAGATGCTACCTCTCTATCGAGTTGATTTGTATTACTAGAATATTTGATTGGCCGAAAACGGCCTTCGGTGTTTTCCATAATACATCAGGTGAAAACCCGAGCCCCCTTTTCTCCAACCCAGGCACTGGTGCTATTAGCAGCTTTTGATGTGCTTTAACGTGCCAGTGACTCATACCTGATGATATGCGTTTCCTGCAATCCTGCCTTGTTTTCACATCCTTTTCCAAAACTTACCCCAAGATATTTAGCGAGGGCAGGTGTCCTTTACAGCCTCGCAGGCCCTGTGAATTGCAGTGCCCCTGGGCACCGCTTTTCAGGTTGTTGTTACGGGAAGCGGCCACAAGGCGGCAGCATTTCTTTAAGCCCCACTCGGGTCCCTGGGGCAACCTCGGCCTTTGCCAATGTCCTGTCCCTGCTTGGAAATTAGATGGCCTGTGCCTGTGCAAACACCCTAGGGCTTGTGTCTGAGTTCTCCCCCAGTTAACCTTCATCCAGGGAACAAGTTCCAAGCCGTGAAAAACTGGGTTTTGAGGGTATTGTCCTCCCCAGGTGGGGAGAGCTTAAGGAAAGAGCCTCGAGGTGGGAACCACACCTCCGGTAAATGTGGAGATTAGGGGACTTTTCAAACATCTTCCCGCCCAGAGGGTCTACCATCCTTTGGGTGTCCCAGGCATGTTTACTTGTACGTTGGTTCCCCAGCCCCTGGAGACTTCGGCACCTGGAGTGGGGATCAGGCAGCACATCTCCAGGGGGGCTGCATTAGGTGAACATCCTCACCAGGTCCCTCAGGCCCCCGAAAGCCCAGCCTTGAGATCCAAGCCGGCTCGCGCTGCAGGGATGTGACACCTGGTTGGGTCTCCGCCGCTGAACAAAGTTAGTAACAATTCCCACCCCCCCACCCCCCCACCCACCCCCTTTTGTTTTTTATTTTCATAATGGCATACAGCAGGTTTGCAATGTTGTGTTCCTTTCTGGTGAACTCGTATTTGCTTCCCTTATGCAGAGACTTTTCTATACTTTTGTGCTGATTACTGCCAACCTTACATATTCTTTTTCATCTGTTACAGTGTGTTGGGTCAAGTTCTATGTGCTAAAAGCAGGTCTTTGTTCATTAATCATTTTCTGTACATAAGGGTATGTGCCAATCTCAAAGTGCAGATTGATGCCTCTCCCGCTGACTCTCCCCACTGGTAGCCATACGTTTGCTTTCCAAATCTTTGACTTTGTATCTGTTATGGAAGTTGGTTCATATGTATTAATTTTTAGATTCTTCCTATAAGTGAAAGCGCTTGGTCTTTCCCTTTCTGTGACGTTTGTCGTCCACTATGACTCTACCTAGGTCCATCCTAGTGCTGCAAATGGGCTCACTTCCTTCGTTTCATGGTTGAGTAATATTCCGTTGTTCATATGTACCGCAACTTCTTTATCCATTCCTCTTTCCCAGGACAATCAGTTTGCTTGCAAGTCTACGCTCTTGAAAAGAGGGCTGCACTAAATATCGGGGTGCATGTGTCCTTCGATTACTGGCTTTCCCAGGGTATCTGCCCCAGCGTGGCACTTCCGGATCCTCTGTAGCCCTAGATTTTAGATGTTCAGGAAGCTCCAAACTGTTCTCCAGAGTGGCTGTTAGCAATTTACCTTCCCACCATCAGCTGGGCAGGGTTAGCTTTTTTCCACGCCTCGTCCAGCATTTCTTTCTGTTAGACTTGGTGATGAAGGTCATTCTGAATGCTGAGAGATGACTCCTCTCTGTCGAGTTGATTTGCATTGCCGGAATAGTCGATTCCCAAAAAGGGCCTTCGGTGTTTTCCGTAATACACCACGGAAAAATCCGAACGCCCCCTTGGTCCAACCGGGTCACTGGTGCTATTTAGCCGCTTTTTACGTGCTTCAATGTGCCAGGAAAACCTACCTGTTGTAATGCATTTGCTGCAGTTCCGCCTTGTTTTCACGTGTTTTTCGATCACCTGCCCCAAGCCATTGAGCGAGGTCAGGTGTCATTTACAGCACGGCAGGCCATGTAATTTGCAGTGTCCCTGAAGGCCGGTTTTCAGGTTGTTGTTACGGGAAGCGGCCACAAGGCGGCAGGATTTCTTTAAGCCCCACTCGTGTACCTGGGGCAACCAGGCCCTCTGGGGAAGTCCTCTTCCTGCTTGGAAATTGGATGGCCTGTGCCTGTGCGAACACCCTAGGGCTTGTGTCTGGGTCCTACCCCGATTAAGCTTCACGCAGCGGACAAATTCTAAGCTGTGCAAAACGGGATATGTGGGTGTTGTCTTCCCCCGGTGGGGAGACCTTAAGGAAAGAGGCTGCAGGTGGGAATCACAGCATCAGGAAATGTGGAGATTAGGTGACGTTTCAAACATCTTCCCGCCCAGAGGTTCCACCATCCTTTGGGCGTCCCAGGCATGTTTAGTCGCAGGTTGGGTCCCCTGCCCCTGAAGATTTCGGCACCTGGAGTGGGGATCAGGCAGCACACCTCCAATGGGGCTGCATTAGGTGCTCATGCTCACCAGGCCCCTCAGCACCGTGAATGTCCAGCCTTGACACCCAAGCCTGCTCTGGCTGGAGGGATGTGACACCTGGTTGGGTCTCCGCCGCTGAACGAGTTCAGTAATAATTCCCACCCCCCCTTTCATTTTTGACTCTCATAATGGGATATAGCAGATCTGCACTATTGTTTTCCTTTCTGGTGAACTCGTATTTGCTTCCCTCATGCAGAGAAGTTTCTGTGTTTTCGTGTGGATTCCTCCCAAGCTTACATATTCTTTTGCATCTATTACAGCGTGCTGAGTCAAGTTCTATGTGCTAAAAGCAGATACTTGTTCATTAATGATTTTCTGTATGTAAGGATAGGTATGCCAATTTCAAACTCCACGTTGATGCCTCTCCCGCTGACTTTCCACTGTGGTAGCCATAAGTTTGCTTTCTAAATCCGTGACTGAGTTGCTGTTATGGAAGTTGGTTCATATGTATTCATTTTTACGTTTTTCCTGTAAGTGAAAACGTATGGTATTTCCCTTTCTGTGACGTTTGTCGTCCACTATGACTCTACCTAGGTCCATCCTAGTGCTGCAAAAGGGCTCACTTCCTTCATTTCATGGCTGAGTAATATTCCGTTGTTCACATGTAGCGCAACTTCTTTATCCATTCTTCTTTCCCAAGACGATCGGTTTGCTTGCAAGTCTACGCTCTTGAAAAGAGGCCTGCACGAAAGTCGGGGTCGTGTGTCCGTCGATTACTGGCTTTCCCTGGATGCACGCCCCAGAATGGAGCTCTAGATTTTAGGTGTTTAGGGAGCTCCAAACTGTTCTCCAGAGTGACTGTTAGCAATTTACCTTCCCACCATCAGCTGGGCAGGGTTGGCTTTTTTTTCCACACCCCCTCCAGCATTTCTTGCTGTGACAGTTGGTGATGATGGTCATTCTGAATGGTGAGAGATGCTACCTCTCTATCGAGTTGATTTGTATTACTAGAATATTTGATTGGCCGAAAACGGCCTTCGGTGTTTTCCATAATACATCAGGTGAAAACCCGAGCCCCCTTTTCTCCAACCCAGGCACTGGTGCTATTAGCAGCTTTTGATGTGCTTTAACGTGCCAGTGACTCATACCTGATGATATGCGTTTCCTGCAATCCTGCCTTGTTTTCACATCCTTTTCCAAAACTTACCCCAAGATATTTAGCGAGGGCAGGTGTCCTTTACAGCCTCGCAGGCCCTGTGAATTGCAGTGCCCCTGGGCACCGCTTTTCAGGTTGTTGTTACGGGAAGCGGCCACAAGGCGGCAGCATTTCTTTAAGCCCCACTCGGGTCCCTGGGGCAACCTCGGCCTTTGCCAATGTCCTGTCCCTGCTTGGAAATTAGATGGCCTGTGCCTGTGCAAACACCCTAGGGCTTGTGTCTGAGTTCTCCCCCAGTTAACCTTCATCCAGGGAACAAGTTCCAAGCCGTGAAAAACTGGGTTTTGAGGGTATTGTCCTCCCCAGGTGGGGAGAGCTTAAGGAAAGAGCCTCGAGGTGGGAACCACACCTCCGGTAAATGTGGAGATTAGGGGACTTTTCAAACATCTTCCCGCCCAGAGGGTCTACCATCCTTTGGGTGTCCCAGGCATGTTTACTTGTACGTTGGTTCCCCAGCCCCTGGAGACTTCGGCACCTGGAGTGGGGATCAGGCAGCACATCTCCAGTGGGGCTGCATTAGGTGAACATCCTCACCAGGTCCCTCAGGCCCCCGAAAGCCCAGCCTTGAGATCCAAGCCGGCTCGCGCTGCAGGGATGTGACACCTGGTTGGGTCTCCGCCGCTGAACAAAGTTAGTAACAATTCCCACCCCCCCACCCCCCCACCCACCCCCTTTTGTTTTTTATTTTCATAATGGCATACAGCAGGTTTGCAATGTTGTGTTCCTTTCTGGTGAACTCGTATTTGCTTCCCTTATGCAGAGACTTTTCTATACTTTTGTGCTGATTACTGCCAACCTTACATATTCTGTTTCATCTGTTACAGTGTGTTGGGTCAAGTTCTATGTGCTAAAAGCAGGTCTTTGTTCATTAATCATTTTCTGTACATAAGGGTATGTGCCAATCTCAAAGTGCAGATTGATGCCTCTCCCGCTGACTCTCCCCACTGGTAGCCATACGTTTGCTTTCCAAATCTTTGACTTTGTATCTGTTATGGAAGTTGGTTCATATGTATTAATTTTTAGATTCTTCCTATAAGTGAAAGCGCTTGGTCTTTCCCTTTCTGTGACGTTTGTCGTCCACTATGACTCTACCTAGGTCCATCCTAGTGCTGCAAATGGGCTCACTTCCTTCGTTTCATGGTTGAGTAATATTCCGTTGTTCATATGTACCGCAACTTCTTTATCCATTCCTCTTTCCCAGGACAATCAGTTTGCTTGCAAGTCTACGCTCTTGAAAAGAGGGCTGCACTAAATATCGGGGTGCATGTGTCCTTCGATTACTGGCTTTCCCAGGGTATCTGCCCCAGCGTGGCACTTCCGGATCCTCTGTAGCCCTAGATTTTAGATGTTCAGGAAGCTCCAAACTGTTCTCCAGAGTGGCTGTTAGCAATTTACCTTCCCACCATCAGCTGGGCAGGGTTAGCTTTTTTCCACGCCTCCTCCAGCATTTCTTTCTGTTAGACTTGGTGATGAAGGTCATTCTGAATGCTGAGAGATGACTCCTCTCTGTCGAGTTGATTTGCATTGCCGGAATAGTCGATTCCCAAAAAGGGCCTTCGGTGTTTTCCGTAATACACCACGGAAAAATCCGAACGCCCCCTTGGTCCAACCGGGTCACTGGTGCTATTTAGCCGCTTTTTACGTGCTTCAATGTGCCAGGAAAACCTACCTGTTGTAATGCATTTGCTGCAGTTCCGCCTTGTTTTCACGTGTTTTTCGATCACCTGCCCCAAGCCATTGAGCGAGGTCAGGTGTCATTTACAGCACGGCAGGCCATGTAATTTGCAGTGTCCCTGAAGGCCGGTTTTCAGGTTGTTGTTACGGGAAGCGGCCACAAGGCGGCAGGATTTCTTTAAGCCCCACTCGTGTACCTGGGGCAACCAGGCCCTCTGGGGAAGTCCTCTTCCTGCTTGGAAATTGGATGGCCTGTGCCTGTGCGAACACCCTAGGGCTTGTGTCTGGGTCCTACCCCGATTAAGCTTCACGCAGCGGACAAATTCTAAGCTGTGCAAAACGGGATATGTGGGTGTTGTCTTCCCCCCGTGGGGAGACCTTAAGGAAAGAGGCTGCAGGTGGGAATCACAGCATCAGGAAATGTGGAGATTAGGTGACGTTTCAAACATCTTCCCGCCCAGAGGTTCCACCATCCTTTGGGCGTCCCAGGCATGTTTAGTCGCAGGTTGGGTCCCCTGCCCCTGAAGATTTCGGCACCTGGAGTGGGGATCAGGCAGCACACCTCCAATGGGGCTGCATTAGGTGCTCATGCTCACCAGGCCCCTCAGCACCGTGAATGTCCAGCCTTGACACCCAAGCCTGCTCTGGCTGGAGGGATGTGACACCTGGTTGGGTCTCCGCCGCTGAACGAGTTCAGTAATAATTCCCACCCCCCCTTTCATTTTTGACTCTCATAATGGGATATAGCAGATCTGCACTATTGTTTTCCTTTCTGGTGAACTCGTATTTGCTTCCCTCATGCAGAGAAGTTTCTGTGTTTTCGTGTGGATTCCTCCCAAGCTTACATATTCTTTTGCATCTATTACAGCGTGCTGAGTCAAGTTCTATGTGCTAAAAGCAGATACTTGTTCATTAATGATTTTCTGTATGTAAGGATAGGTATGCCAATTTCAAACTCCACGTTGATGCCTCTCCCGCTGACTTTCCACTGTGGTAGCCATAAGTTTGCTTTCTAAATCCGTGACTGAGTTGCTGTTATGGAAGTTGGTTCATATGTATTCATTTTTACGTTTTTCCTGTAAGGGAAAGCGTATGGTATTTCCCTTTCTGTGACGTTTGTCGTCCACTATGACTCTACCTAGGTCCATCCTAGTGCTGCAAAAGGGCTCACTTCCTTCATTTCATGGCTGAGTAATATTCCGTTGTTCACATGTAGCGCAACTTCTTTATCCATTCTTCTTTCCCAAGACGATCGGTTTGCTTGCAAGTCTACGCTCTTGAAAAGAGGCCTGCACGAAAGTCGGGGTCGTGTGTCCGTCGATTACTGGCTTTCCCTGGATGCACGCCCCAGAATGGAGCTCTAGATTTTAGGTGTTTAGGGAGCTCCAAACTGTTCTCCAGAGTGGCTGTTAGCAATTTACCTTCCCACCATCAGCTGGGCAGGGTTGGCTTTTTTTTCCACACCCCCTCCAGCATTTCTTGCTGTGACAGTTGGTGTTGATGGTCATTCTGAATGGTGAGAGATGCTACCTCTCTATCGAGTTGATTTGTATTACTAGAATATTTGATTGGCCGAAAACGGCCTTCGGTGTTTTCCATAATACATCAGGTGAAAACCCGAGCCCCCTTTTCTCCAACCCAGGCACTGGTGCTATTAGCAGCTTTTGATGTGCTTTAACGTGCCAGTGACTCATACCTGATGATATGCGTTTCCTGCAATCCTGCCTTGTTTTCACATCCTTTTCCAAAACTTACCCCAAGATATTTAGCGAGGGCAGGTGTCCTTTACAGCCTCGCAGGCCCTGTGAATTGCAGTGCCCCTGGGCACCGCTTTTCAGGTTGTTGTTACGGGAAGCGGCCACAAGGCGGCAGCATTTCTTTAAGCCCCACTCGGGTCCCTGGGGCAACCTCGGCCTTTGCCAATGTCCTGTCCCTGCTTGGAAATTAGATGGCCTGTGCCTGTGCAAACACCCTAGGGCTTGTGTCTGAGTTCTCCCCCAGTTAACCTTCATCCAGGGAACAAGTTCCAAGCCGTGAAAAACTGGGTTTTGAGGGTATTGTCCTCCCCAGGTGGGGAGAGCTTAAGGAAAGAGCCTCGAGGTGGGAACCACACCTCCGGTAAATGTGGAGATTAGGGGACTTTTCAAACATCTTCCCGCCCAGAGGGTCTACCATCCTTTGGGTGTCCCAGGCATGTTTACTTGTACGTTGGTTCCCCAGCCCCTGGAGACTTCGGCACCTGGAGTGGGGATCAGGCAGCACATCTCCAGGGGGGCTGCATTAGGTGAACATCCTCACCAGGTCCCTCAGGCCCCCGAAAGCCCAGCCTTGAGATCCAAGCCGGCTCGCGCTGCAGGGATGTGACACCTGGTTGGGTCTCCGCCGCTGAACAAAGTTAGTAACAATTCCCACCCCCCCACCCCCCCACCCACCCCCTTTTGTTTTTTATTTTCATAATGGCATACAGCAGGTTTGCAATGTTGTGTTCCTTTCTGGTGAACTCGTATTTGCTTCCCTTATGCAGAGACTTTTCTATACTTTTGTGCTGATTACTGCCAACCTTACATATTCTTTTTCATCTGTTACAGTGTGTTGGGTCAAGTTCTATGTGCTAAAAGCAGGTCTTTGTTCATTAATCATTTTCTGTACATAAGGGTATGTGCCAATCTCAAAGTGCAGATTGATGCCTCTCCCGCTGACTCTCCCCACTGGTAGCCATACGTTTGCTTTCCAAATCTTTGACTTTGTATCTGTTATGGAAGTTGGTTCATATGTATTAATTTTTAGATTCTTCCTATAAGTGAAAGCGCTTGGTCTTTCCCTTTCTGTGACGTTTGTCGTCCACTATGACTCTACCTAGGTCCATCCTAGTGCTGCAAATGGGCTCACTTCCTTCGTTTCATGGTTGAGTAATATTCCGTTGTTCATATGTACCGCAACTTCTTTATCCATTCCTCTTTCCCAGGACAATCAGTTTGCTTGCAAGTCTACGCTCTTGAAAAGAGGGCTGCACTAAATATCGGGGTGCATGTGTCCTTCGATTACTGGCTTTCCCAGGGTATCTGCCCCAGCGTGGCACTTCCGGATCCTCTGTAGCCCTAGATTTTAGATGTTCAGGAAGCTCCAAACTGTTCTCCAGAGTGGCTGTTAGCAATTTACCTTCCCACCATCAGCTGGGCAGGGTTAGCTTTTTTCCACGCCTCGTCCAGCATTTCTTTCTGTTAGACTTGGTGATGAAGGTCATTCTGAATGCTGAGAGATGACTCCTCTCTGTCGAGTTGATTTGCATTGCCGGAATAGTCGATTCCCAAAAAGGGCCTTCGGTGTTTTCCGTAATACACCACGGAAAAATCCGAACGCCCCCTTGGTCCAACCGGGTCACTGGTGCTATTTAGCCGCTTTTTACGTGCTTCAATGTGCCAGGAAAACCTACCTGTTGTAATGCATTTGCTGCAGTTCCGCCTTGTTTTCACGTGTTTTTCGATCACCTGCCCCAAGCCATTGAGCGAGGTCAGGTGTCATTTACAGCACGGCAGGCCATGTAATTTGCAGTGTCCCTGAAGGCCGGTTTTCAGGTTGTTGTTACGGGAAGCGGCCACAAGGCGGCAGGATTTCTTTAAGCCCCACTCGTGTACCTGGGGCAACCAGGCCCTCTGGGGAAGTCCTCTTCCTGCTTGGAAATTGGATGGCCTGTGCCTGTGCGAACACCCTAGGGCTTGTGTCTGGGTCCTACCCCGATTAAGCTTCACGCAGCGGACAAATTCTAAGCTGTGCAAAACGGGATATGTGGGTGTTGTCTTCCCCCGGTGGGGAGACCTTAAGGAAAGAGGCTGCAGGTGGGAATCACAGCATCAGGAAATGTGGAGATTAGGTGACGTTTCAAACATCTTCCCGCCCAGAGGTTCCACCATCCTTTGGGCGTCCCAGGCATGTTTAGTCGCAGGTTGGGTCCCCTGCCCCTGAAGATTTCGGCACCTGGAGTGGGGATCAGGCAGCACACCTCCAATGGGGCTGCATTAGGTGCTCATGCTCACCAGGCCCCTCAGCACCGTGAATGTCCAGCCTTGACACCCAAGCCTGCTCTGGCTGGAGGGATGTGACACCTGGTTGGGTCTCCGCCGCTGAACGAGTTCAGTAATAATTCCCACCCCCCCTTTCATTTTTGACTCTCATAATGGGATATAGCAGATCTGCACTATTGTTTTCCTTTCTGGTGAACTCGTATTTGCTTCCCTCATGCAGAGAAGTTTCTGTGTTTTCGTGTGGATTCCTCCCAAGCTTACATATTCTTTTGCATCTATTACAGCGTGCTGAGTCAAGTTCTATGTGCTAAAAGCAGATACTTGTTCATTAATGATTTTCTGTATGTAAGGATAGGTATGCCAATTTCAAACTCCACGTTGATGCCTCTCCCGCTGACTTTCCACTGTGGTAGCCATAAGTTTGCTTTCTAAATCCGTGACTGAGTTGCTGTTATGGAAGTTGGTTCATATGTATTCATTTTTACGTTTTTCCTGTAAGTGAAAACGTATGGTATTTCCCTTTCTGTGACGTTTGTCGTCCACTATGACTCTACCTAGGTCCATCCTAGTGCTGCAAAAGGGCTCACTTCCTTCATTTCATGGCTGAGTAATATTCCGTTGTTCACATGTAGCGCAACTTCTTTATCCATTCTTCTTTCCCAAGACGATCGGTTTGCTTGCAAGTCTACGCTCTTGAAAAGAGGCCTGCACGAAAGTCGGGGTCGTGTGTCCGTCGATTACTGGCTTTCCCTGGATGCACGCCCCAGAATGGAGCTCTAGATTTTAGGTGTTTAGGGAGCTCCAAACTGTTCTCCAGAGTGACTGTTAGCAATTTACCTTCCCACCATCAGCTGGGCAGGGTTGGCTTTTTTTTCCACACCCCCTCCAGCATTTCTTGCTGTGACAGTTGGTGATGATGGTCATTCTGAATGGTGAGAGATGCTACCTCTCTATCGAGTTGATTTGTATTACTAGAATATTTGATTGGCCGAAAACGGCCTTCGGTGTTTTCCATAATACATCAGGTGAAAACCCGAGCCCCCTTTTCTCCAACCCAGGCACTGGTGCTATTAGCAGCTTTTGATGTGCTTTAACGTGCCAGTGACTCATACCTGATGATATGCGTTTCCTGCAATCCTGCCTTGTTTTCACATCCTTTTCCAAAACTTACCCCAAGATATTTAGCGAGGGCAGGTGTCCTTTACAGCCTCGCAGGCCCTGTGAATTGCAGTGCCCCTGGGCACCGCTTTTCAGGTTGTTGTTACGGGAAGCGGCCACAAGGCGGCAGCATTTCTTTAAGCCCCACTCGGGTCCCTGGGGCAACCTCGGCCTTTGCCAATGTCCTGTCCCTGCTTGGAAATTAGATGGCCTGTGCCTGTGCAAACACCCTAGGGCTTGTGTCTGAGTTCTCCCCCAGTTAACCTTCATCCAGGGAACAAGTTCCAAGCCGTGAAAAACTGGGTTTTGAGGGTATTGTCCTCCCCAGGTGGGGAGAGCTTAAGGAAAGAGCCTCGAGGTGGGAACCACACCTCCGGTAAATGTGGAGATTAGGGGACTTTTCAAACATCTTCCCGCCCAGAGGGTCTACCATCCTTTGGGTGTCCCAGGCATGTTTACTTGTACGTTGGTTCCCCAGCCCCTGGAGACTTCGGCACCTGGAGTGGGGATCAGGCAGCACATCTCCAGTGGGGCTGCATTAGGTGAACATCCTCACCAGGTCCCTCAGGCCCCCGAAAGCCCAGCCTTGAGATCCAAGCCGGCTCGCGCTGCAGGGATGTGACACCTGGTTGGGTCTCCGCCGCTGAACAAAGTTAGTAACAATTCCCACCCCCCCACCCCCCCACCCACCCCCTTTTGTTTTTTATTTTCATAATGGCATACAGCAGGTTTGCAATGTTGTGTTCCTTTCTGGTGAACTCGTATTTGCTTCCCTTATGCAGAGACTTTTCTATACTTTTGTGCTGATTACTGCCAACCTTACATATTCTGTTTCATCTGTTACAGTGTGTTGGGTCAAGTTCTATGTGCTAAAAGCAGGTCTTTGTTCATTAATCATTTTCTGTACATAAGGGTATGTGCCAATCTCAAAGTGCAGATTGATGCCTCTCCCGCTGACTCTCCCCACTGGTAGCCATACGTTTGCTTTCCAAATCTTTGACTTTGTATCTGTTATGGAAGTTGGTTCATATGTATTAATTTTTAGATTCTTCCTATAAGTGAAAGCGCTTGGTCTTTCCCTTTCTGTGACGTTTGTCGTCCACTATGACTCTACCTAGGTCCATCCTAGTGCTGCAAATGGGCTCACTTCCTTCGTTTCATGGTTGAGTAATATTCCGTTGTTCATATGTACCGCAACTTCTTTATCCATTCCTCTTTCCCAGGACAATCAGTTTGCTTGCAAGTCTACGCTCTTGAAAAGAGGGCTGCACTAAATATCGGGGTGCATGTGTCCTTCGATTACTGGCTTTCCCAGGGTATCTGCCCCAGCGTGGCACTTCCGGATCCTCTGTAGCCCTAGATTTTAGATGTTCAGGAAGCTCCAAACTGTTCTCCAGAGTGGCTGTTAGCAATTTACCTTCCCACCATCAGCTGGGCAGGGTTAGCTTTTTTCCACGCCTCGTCCAGCATTTCTTTCTGTTAGACTTGGTGATGAAGGTCATTCTGAATGCTGAGAGATGACTCCTCTCTGTCGAGTTGATTTGCATTGCCGGAATAGTCGATTCCCAAAAAGGGCCTTCGGTGTTTTCCGTAATACACCACGGAAAAATCCGAACGCCCCCTTGGTCCAACCGGGTCACTGGTGCTATTTAGCCGCTTTTTACGTGCTTCAATGTGCCAGGAAAACCTACCTGTTGTAATGCATTTGCTGCAGTTCCGCCTTGTTTTCACGTGTTTTTCGATCACCTGCCCCAAGCCATTGAGCGAGGTCAGGTGTCATTTACAGCACGGCAGGCCATGTAATTTGCAGTGTCCCTGAAGGCCGGTTTTCAGGTTGTTGTTACGGGAAGCGGCCACAAGGCGGCAGGATTTCTTTAAGCCCCACTCGTGTACCTGGGGCAACCAGGCCCTCTGGGGAAGTCCTCTTCCTGCTTGGAAATTGGATGGCCTGTGCCTGTGCGAACACCCTAGGGCTTGTGTCTGGGTCCTACCCCGATTAAGCTTCACGCAGCGGACAAATTCTAAGCTGTGCAAAACGGGATATGTGGGTGTTGTCTTCCCCCCGTGGGGAGACCTTAAGGAAAGAGGCTGCAGGTGGGAATCACAGCATCAGGAAATGTGGAGATTAGGTGACGTTTCAAACATCTTCCCGCCCAGAGGTTCCACCATCCTTTGGGCGTCCCAGGCATGTTTAGTCGTAGGTTGGGTCCCCTGCCCCTGAAGATTTCGGCACCTGGAGTGGGGATCAGGCAGCACACCTCCAATGGGGCTGCATTAGGTGCTCATGCTCACCAGGCCCCTCAGCACCGTGAATGTCCAGCCTTGACACCCAAGCCTGCTCTGGCTGGAGGGATGTGACACCTGGTTGGGTCTCCGCCGCTGAACGAGTTCAGTAATAATTCCCACCCCCCCTTTCATTTTTGACTCTCATAATGGGATATAGCAGATCTGCACTATTGTTTTCCTTTCTGGTGAACTCGTATTTGCTTCCCTCATGCAGAGAAGTTTCTGTGTTTTCGTGTGGATTCCTCCCAAGCTTACATATTCTTTTGCATCTATTACAGCGTGCTGAGTCAAGTTCTATGTGCTAAAAACAGATACTTGTTCATTAATGATTTTCTGTATGTAAGGATAGGTATGCCAATTTCAAACTCCACGTTGATGCCTCTCCCGCTGACTTTCCACTGTGGTAGCCATAAGTTTGCTTTCTAAATCCGTGACTGAGTTGCTGTTATGGAAGTTGGTTCATATGTATTCATTTTTACGTTTTTCCTGTAAGTGAAAACGTATGGTATTTCCCTTTCTGTGACGTTTGTCGTCCACTATGACTCTACCTAGGTCCATCCTAGTGCTGCAAAAGGGCTCACTTCCTTCATTTCATGGCTGAGTAATATTCCGTTGTTCACATGTAGCGCAACTTCTTTATCCATTCTTCTTTCCCAAGACGATCGGTTTGCTTGCAAGTCTACGCTCTTGAAAAGAGGCCTGCACGAAAGTCGGGGTCGTGTGTCCGTCGATTACTGGCTTTCCCTGGATGCACGCCCCAGAATGGAGCTCTAGATTTTAGGTGTTTAGGGAGCTCCAAACTGTTCTCCAGAGTGGCTGTTAGCAATTTACCTTCCCACCATCAGCTGGGCAGGGTTGGCTTTTTTTTCCACACCCCCTCCAGCATTTCTTGCTGTGACAGTTGGTGTTGATGGTCATTCTGAATGGTGAGAGATGCTACCTCTCTATCGAGTTGATTTGTATTACTAGAATATTTGATTGGCCGAAAACGGCCTTCGGTGTTTTCCATAATACATCAGGTGAAAACCCGAGCCCCCTTTTCTCCAACCCAGGCACTGGTGCTATTAGCAGCTTTTGATGTGCTTTAACGTGCCAGTGACTCATACCTGATGATATGCGTTTCCTGCAATCCTGCCTTGTTTTCACATCCTTTTCCAAAACTTACCCCAAGATATTTAGCGAGGGCAGGTGTCCTTTACAGCCTCGCAGGCCCTGTGAATTGCAGTGCCCCTGGGCACCGCTTTTCAGGTTGTTGTTACGGGAAGCGGCCACAAGGCGGCAGCATTTCTTTAAGCCCCACTCGGGTCCCTGGGGCAACCTCGGCCTTTGCCAATGTCCTGTCCCTGCTTGGAAATTAGATGGCCTGTGCCTGTGCAAACACCCTAGGGCTTGTGTCTGAGTTCTCCCCCAGTTAACCTTCATCCAGGGAACAAGTTCCAAGCCGTGAAAAACTGGGTTTTGAGGGTATTGTCCTCCCCAGGTGGGGAGAGCTTAAGGAAAGAGCCTCGAGGTGGGAACCACACCTCCGGTAAATGTGGAGATTAGGGGACTTTTCAAACATCTTCCCGCCCAGAGGGTCTACCATCCTTTGGGTGTCCCAGGCATGTTTACTTGTACGTTGGTTCCCCAGCCCCTGGAGACTTCGGCACCTGGAGTGGGGATCAGGCAGCACATCTCCAGGGGGGCTGCATTAGGTGAACATCCTCACCAGGTCCCTCAGGCCCCCGAAAGCCCAGCCTTGAGATCCAAGCCGGCTCGCGCTGCAGGGATGTGACACCTGGTTGGGTCTCCGCCGCTGAACAAAGTTAGTAACAATTCCCACCCCCCCACCCACCCCCTTTTGTTTTTTATTTTCATAATGGCATACAGCAGGTTTGCAATGTTGTGTTCCTTTCTGGTGAACTCGTATTTGCTTCCCTTATGCAGAGACTTTTCTATACTTTTGTGCTGATTACTGCCAACCTTACATATTCTTTTTCATCTGTTACAGTGTGTTGGGTCAAGTTCTATGTGCTAAAAGCAGGTCTTTGTTCATTAATCATTTTCTGTACATAAGGGTATGTGCCAATCTCAAAGTGCAGATTGATGCCTCTCCCGCTGACTCTCCCCACTGGTAGCCATACGTTTGCTTTCCAAATCTTTGACTTTGTATCTGTTATGGAAGTTGGTTCATATGTATTAATTTTTAGATTCTTCCTATAAGTGAAAGCGCTTGGTCTTTCCCTTTCTGTGACGTTTGTCGTCCACTATGACTCTACCTAGGTCCATCCTAGTGCTGCAAATGGGCTCACTTCCTTCGTTTCATGGTTGAGTAATATTCCGTTGTTCATATGTACCGCAACTTCTTTATCCATTCCTCTTTCCCAGGACAATCAGTTTGCTTGCAAGTCTACGCTCTTGAAAAGAGGGCTGCACTAAATATCGGGGTGCATGTGTCCTTCGATTACTGGCTTTCCCAGGGTATCTGCCCCAGCGTGGCACTTCCGGATCCTCTGTAGCCCTAGATTTTAGATGTTCAGGAAGCTCCAAACTGTTCTCCAGAGTGGCTGTTAGCAATTTACCTTCCCACCATCAGCTGGGCAGGGTTAGCTTTTTTCCACGCCTCCTCCAGCATTTCTTTCTGTTAGACTTGGTGATGAAGGTCATTCTGAATGCTGAGAGATGACTCCTCTCTGTCGAGTTGATTTGCATTGCCGGAATAGTCGATTCCCAAAAAGGGCCTTCGGTGTTTTCCGTAATACACCACGGAAAAATCCGAACGCCCCCTTGGTCCAACCGGGTCACTGGTGCTATTTAGCCGCTTTTTACGTGCTTCAATGTGCCAGGAAAACCTACCTGTTGTAATGCATTTGCTGCAGTTCCGCCTTGTTTTCACGTGTTTTTCGATCACCTGCCCCAAGCCATTGAGCGAGGTCAGGTGTCATTTACAGCACGGCAGGCCATGTAATTTGCAGTGTCCCTGAAGGCCGGTTTTCAGGTTGTTGTTACGGGAAGCGGCCACAAGGCGGCAGGATTTCTTTAAGCCCCACTCGTGTACCTGGGGCAACCAGGCCCTCTGGGGAAGTCCTCTTCCTGCTTGGAAATTGGATGGCCTGTGCCTGTGCGAACACCCTAGGGCTTGTGTCTGGGTCCTACCCCGATTAAGCTTCACGCAGCGGACAAATTCTAAGCTGTGCAAAACGGGATATGTGGGTGTTGTCTTCCCCCCGTGGGGAGACCTTAAGGAAAGAGGCTGCAGGTGGGAATCACAGCATCAGGAAATGTGGAGATTAGGTGACGTTTCAAACATCTTCCCGCCCAGAGGTTCCACCATCCTTTGGGCGTCCCAGGCATGTTTAGTCGCAGGTTGGGTCCCCTGCCCCTGAAGATTTCGGCACCTGGAGTGGGGATCAGGCAGCACACCTCCAATGGGGCTGCATTAGGTGCTCATGCTCACCAGGCCCCTCAGCACCGTGAATGTCCAGCCTTGACACCCAAGCCTGCTCTGGCTGCAGGGATGTGACACCTGGTTGGGTCTCCGCCGCTGAACGAGTTCAGTAATAATTCCCACCCCCCCTTTCATTTTTGACTCTCATAATGGGATATAGCAGATCTGCACTATTGTTTTCCTTTCTGGTGAACTCGTATTTGCTTCCCTCATGCAGAGAAGTTTCTGTGTTTTCGTGTGGATTCCTCCCAAGCTTACATATTCTTTTGCATCTATTACAGCGTGCTGAGTCAAGTTCTATGTGCTAAAAGCAGATACTTGTTCATTAATGATTTTCTGTATGTAAGGATAGGTATGCCAATTTCAAACTCCACGTTGATGCCTCTCCCGCTGACTTTCCACTGTGGTAGCCATAAGTTTGCTTTCTAAATCCGTGACTGAGTTGCTGTTATGGAAGTTGGTTCATATGTATTCATTTTTACGTTTTTCCTGTAAGGGAAAGCGTATGGTATTTCCCTTTCTGTGACGTTTGTCGTCCACTATGACTCTACCTAGGTCCATCCTAGTGCTGCAAAAGGGCTCACTTCCTTCATTTCATGGCTGAGTAATATTCCGTTGTTCACATGTAGCGCAACTTCTTTATCCATTCTTCTTTCCCAAGACGATCGGTTTGCTTGCAAGTCTACGCTCTTGAAAAGAGGCCTGCACGAAAGTCGGGGTCGTGTGTCCGTCGATTACTGGCTTTCCCTGGATGCACGCCCCAGAATGGAGCTCTAGATTTTAGGTGTTTAGGGAGCTCCAAACTGTTCTCCAGAGTGGCTGTTAGCAATTTACCTTCCCACCATCAGCTGGGCAGGGTTGGCTTTTTTTTCCACACCCCCTCCAGCATTTCTTGCTGTGACAGTTGGTGTTGATGGTCATTCTGAATGGTGAGAGATGCTACCTCTCTATCGAGTTGATTTGTATTACTAGAATATTTGATTGGCCGAAAACGGCCTTCGGTGTTTTCCATAATACATCAGGTGAAAACCCGAGCCCCCTTTTCTCCAACCCAGGCACTGGTGCTATTAGCAGCTTTTGATGTGCTTTAACGTGCCAGTGACTCATACCTGATGATATGCGTTTCCTGCAATCCTGCCTTGTTTTCACATCCTTTTCCAAAACTTACCCCAAGATATTTAGCGAGGGCAGGTGTCCTTTACAGCCTCGCAGGCCCTGTGAATTGCAGTGCCCCTGGGCACCGCTTTTCAGGTTGTTGTTACGGGAAGCGGCCACAAGGCGGCAGCATTTCTTTAAGCCCCACTCGGGTCCCTGGGGCAACCTCGGCCTTTGCCAATGTCCTGTCCCTGCTTGGAAATTAGATGGCCTGTGCCTGTGCAAACACCCTAGGGCTTGTGTCTGAGTTCTCCCCCAGTTAACCTTCATCCAGGGAACAAGTTCCAAGCCGTGAAAAACTGGGTTTTGAGGGTATTGTCCTCCCCAGGTGGGGAGAGCTTAAGGAAAGAGCCTCGAGGTGGGAACCACACCTCCGGTAAATGTGGAGATTAGGGGACTTTTCAAACATCTTCCCGCCCAGAGGGTCTACCATCCTTTGGGTGTCCCAGGCATGTTTACTTGTACGTTGGTTCCCCAGCCCCTGGAGACTTCGGCACCTGGAGTGGGGATCAGGCAGCACATCTCCAGGGGGGCTGCATTAGGTGAACATCCTCACCAGGTCCCTCAGGCCCCCGAAAGCCCAGCCTTGAGATCCAAGCCGGCTCGCGCTGCAGGGATGTGACACCTGGTTGGGTCTCCGCCGCTGAACAAAGTTAGTAACAATTCCCACCCCCCCACCCCCCCACCCACCCCCTTTTGTTTTTTATTTTCATAATGGCATACAGCAGGTTTGCAATGTTGTGTTCCTTTCTGGTGAACTCGTATTTGCTTCCCTTATGCAGAGACTTTTCTATACTTTTGTGCTGATTACTGCCAACCTTACATATTCTTTTTCATCTGTTACAGTGTGTTGGGTCAAGTTCTATGTGCTAAAAGCAGGTCTTTGTTCATTAATCATTTTCTGTACATAAGGGTATGTGCCAATCTCAAAGTGCAGATTGATGCCTCTCCCGCTGACTCTCCCCACTGGTAGCCATACGTTTGCTTTCCAAATCTTTGACTTTGTATCTGTTATGGAAGTTGGTTCATATGTATTAATTTTTAGATTCTTCCTATAAGTGAAAGCGCTTGGTCTTTCCCTTTCTGTGACGTTTGTCGTCCACTATGACTCTACCTAGGTCCATCCTAGTGCTGCAAATGGGCTCACTTCCTTCGTTTCATGGTTGAGTAATATTCCGTTGTTCATATGTACCGCAACTTCTTTATCCATTCCTCTTTCCCAGGACAATCAGTTTGCTTGCAAGTCTACGCTCTTGAAAAGAGGGCTGCACTAAATATCGGGGTGCATGTGTCCTTCGATTACTGGCTTTCCCAGGGTATCTGCCCCAGCGTGGCACTTCCGGATCCTCTGTAGCCCTAGATTTTAGATGTTCAGGAAGCTCCAAACTGTTCTCCAGAGTGGCTGTTAGCAATTTACCTTCCCACCATCAGCTGGGCAGGGTTAGCTTTTTTCCACGCCTCGTCCAGCATTTCTTTCTGTTAGACTTGGTGATGAAGGTCATTCTGAATGCTGAGAGATGACTCCTCTCTGTCGAGTTGATTTGCATTGCCGGAATAGTCGATTCCCAAAAAGGGCCTTCGGTGTTTTCCGTAATACACCACGGAAAAATCCGAACGCCCCCTTGGTCCAACCGGGTCACTGGTGCTATTTAGCCGCTTTTTACGTGCTTCAATGTGCCAGGAAAACCTACCTGTTGTAATGCATTTGCTGCAGTTCCGCCTTGTTTTCACGTGTTTTTCGATCACCTGCCCCAAGCCATTGAGCGAGGTCAGGTGTCATTTACAGCACGGCAGGCCATGTAATTTGCAGTGTCCCTGAAGGCCGGTTTTCAGGTTGTTGTTACGGGAAGCGGCCACAAGGCGGCAGGATTTCTTTAAGCCCCACTCGTGTACCTGGGGCAACCAGGCCCTCTGGGGAAGTCCTCTTCCTGCTTGGAAATTGGATGGCCTGTGCCTGTGCGAACACCCTAGGGCTTGTGTCTGGGTCCTACCCCGATTAAGCTTCACGCAGCGGACAAATTCTAAGCTGTGCAAAACGGGATATGTGGGTGTTGTCTTCCCCCGGTGGGGAGACCTTAAGGAAAGAGGCTGCAGGTGGGAATCACAGCATCAGGAAATGTGGAGATTAGGTGACGTTTCAAACATCTTCCCGCCCAGAGGTTCCACCATCCTTTGGGCGTCCCAGGCATGTTTAGTCGCAGGTTGGGTCCCCTGCCCCTGAAGATTTCGGCACCTGGAGTGGGGATCAGGCAGCACACCTCCAATGGGGCTGCATTAGGTGCTCATGCTCACCAGGCCCCTCAGCACCGTGAATGTCCAGCCTTGACACCCAAGCCTGCTCTGGCTGGAGGGATGTGACACCTGGTTGGGTCTCCGCCGCTGAACGAGTTCAGTAATAATTCCCACCCCCCCTTTCATTTTTGACTCTCATAATGGGATATAGCAGATCTGCACTATTGTTTTCCTTTCTGGTGAACTCGTATTTGCTTCCCTCATGCAGAGAAGTTTCTGTGTTTTCGTGTGGATTCCTCCCAAGCTTACATATTCTTTTGCATCTATTACAGCGTGCTGAGTCAAGTTCTATGTGCTAAAAGCAGATACTTGTTCATTAATGATTTTCTGTATGTAAGGATAGGTATGCCAATTTCAAACTCCACGTTGATGCCTCTCCCGCTGACTTTCCACTGTGGTAGCCATAAGTTTGCTTTCTAAATCCGTGACTGAGTTGCTGTTATGGAAGTTGGTTCATATGTATTCATTTTTACGTTTTTCCTGTAAGTGAAAACGTATGGTATTTCCCTTTCTGTGACGTTTGTCGTCCACTATGACTCTACCTAGGTCCATCCTAGTGCTGCAAAAGGGCTCACTTCCTTCATTTCATGGCTGAGTAATATTCCGTTGTTCACATGTAGCGCAACTTCTTTATCCATTCTTCTTTCCCAAGACGATCGGTTTGCTTGCAAGTCTACGCTCTTGAAAAGAGGCCTGCACGAAAGTCGGGGTCGTGTGTCCGTCGATTACTGGCTTTCCCTGGATGCACGCCCCAGAATGGAGCTCTAGATTTTAGGTGTTTAGGGAGCTCCAAACTGTTCTCCAGAGTGACTGTTAGCAATTTACCTTCCCACCATCAGCTGGGCAGGGTTGGCTTTTTTTTCCACACCCCCTCCAGCATTTCTTGCTGTGACAGTTGGTGATGATGGTCATTCTGAATGGTGAGAGATGCTACCTCTCTATCGAGTTGATTTGTATTACTAGAATATTTGATTGGCCGAAAACGGCCTTCGGTGTTTTCCATAATACATCAGGTGAAAACCCGAGCCCCCTTTTCTCCAACCCAGGCACTGGTGCTATTAGCAGCTTTTGATGTGCTTTAACGTGCCAGTGACTCATACCTGATGATATGCGTTTCCTGCAATCCTGCCTTGTTTTCACATCCTTTTCCAAAACTTACCCCAAGATATTTAGCGAGGGCAGGTGTCCTTTACAGCCTCGCAGGCCCTGTGAATTGCAGTGCCCCTGGGCACCGCTTTTCAGGTTGTTGTTACGGGAAGCGGCCACAAGGCGGCAGCATTTCTTTAAGCCCCACTCGGGTCCCTGGGGCAACCTCGGCCTTTGCCAATGTCCTGTCCCTGCTTGGAAATTAGATGGCCTGTGCCTGTGCAAACACCCTAGGGCTTGTGTCTGAGTTCTCCCCCAGTTAACCTTCATCCAGGGAACAAGTTCCAAGCCGTGAAAAACTGGGTTTTGAGGGTATTGTCCTCCCCAGGTGGGGAGAGCTTAAGGAAAGAGCCTCGAGGTGGGAACCACACCTCCGGTAAATGTGGAGATTAGGGGACTTTTCAAACATCTTCCCGCCCAGAGGGTCTACCATCCTTTGGGTGTCCCAGGCATGTTTACTTGTACGTTGGTTCCCCAGCCCCTGGAGACTTCGGCACCTGGAGTGGGGATCAGGCAGCACATCTCCAGTGGGGCTGCATTAGGTGAACATCCTCACCAGGTCCCTCAGGCCCCCGAAAGCCCAGCCTTGAGATCCAAGCCGGCTCGCGCTGCAGGGATGTGACACCTGGTTGGGTCTCCGCCGCTGAACAAAGTTAGTAACAATTCCCACCCCCCCACCCCCCCACCCACCCCCTTTTGTTTTTTATTTTCATAATGGCATACAGCAGGTTTGCAATGTTGTGTTCCTTTCTGGTGAACTCGTATTTGCTTCCCTTATGCAGAGACTTTTCTATACTTTTGTGCTGATTACTGCCAACCTTACATATTCTGTTTCATCTGTTACAGTGTGTTGGGTCAAGTTCTATGTGCTAAAAGCAGGTCTTTGTTCATTAATCATTTTCTGTACATAAGGGTATGTGCCAATCTCAAAGTGCAGATTGATGCCTCTCCCGCTGACTCTCCCCACTGGTAGCCATACGTTTGCTTTCCAAATCTTTGACTTTGTATCTGTTATGGAAGTTGGTTCATATGTATTAATTTTTAGATTCTTCCTATAAGTGAAAGCGCTTGGTCTTTCCCTTTCTGTGACGTTTGTCGTCCACTATGACTCTACCTAGGTCCATCCTAGTGCTGCAAATGGGCTCACTTCCTTCGTTTCATGGTTGAGTAATATTCCGTTGTTCATATGTACCGCAACTTCTTTATCCATTCCTCTTTCCCAGGACAATCAGTTTGCTTGCAAGTCTACGCTCTTGAAAAGAGGGCTGCACTAAATATCGGGGTGCATGTGTCCTTCGATTACTGGCTTTCCCAGGGTATCTGCCCCAGCGTGGCACTTCCGGATCCTCTGTAGCCCTAGATTTTAGATGTTCAGGAAGCTCCAAACTGTTCTCCAGAGTGGCTGTTAGCAATTTACCTTCCCACCATCAGCTGGGCAGGGTTAGCTTTTTTCCACGCCTCGTCCAGCATTTCTTTCTGTTAGACTTGGTGATGAAGGTCATTCTGAATGCTGAGAGATGACTCCTCTCTGTCGAGTTGATTTGCATTGCCGGAATAGTCGATTCCCAAAAAGGGCCTTCGGTGTTTTCCGTAATACACCACGGAAAAATCCGAACGCCCCCTTGGTCCAACCGGGTCACTGGTGCTATTTAGCCGCTTTTTACGTGCTTCAATGTGCCAGGAAAACCTACCTGTTGTAATGCATTTGCTGCAGTTCCGCCTTGTTTTCACGTGTTTTTCGATCACCTGCCCCAAGCCATTGAGCGAGGTCAGGTGTCATTTACAGCACGGCAGGCCATGTAATTTGCAGTGTCCCTGAAGGCCGGTTTTCAGGTTGTTGTTACGGGAAGCGGCCACAAGGCGGCAGGATTTCTTTAAGCCCCACTCGTGTACCTGGGGCAACCAGGCCCTCTGGGGAAGTCCTCTTCCTGCTTGGAAATTGGATGGCCTGTGCCTGTGCGAACACCCTAGGGCTTGTGTCTGGGTCCTACCCCGATTAAGCTTCACGCAGCGGACAAATTCTAAGCTGTGCAAAACGGGATATGTGGGTGTTGTCTTCCCCCCGTGGGGAGACCTTAAGGAAAGAGGCTGCAGGTGGGAATCACAGCATCAGGAAATGTGGAGATTAGGTGACGTTTCAAACATCTTCCCGCCCAGAGGTTCCACCATCCTTTGGGCGTCCCAGGCATGTTTAGTCGCAGGTTGGGTCCCCTGCCCCTGAAGATTTCGGCACCTGGAGTGGGGATCAGGCAGCACACCTCCAATGGGGCTGCATTAGGTGCTCATGCTCACCAGGCCCCTCAGCACCGTGAATGTCCAGCCTTGACACCCAAGCCTGCTCTGGCTGGAGGGATGTGACACCTGGTTGGGTCTCCGCCGCTGAACGAGTTCAGTAATAATTCCCACCCCCCCTTTCATTTTTGACTCTCATAATGGGATATAGCAGATCTGCACTATTGTTTTCCTTTCTGGTGAACTCGTATTTGCTTCCCTCATGCAGAGAAGTTTCTGTGTTTTCGTGTGGATTCCTCCCAAGCTTACATATTCTTTTGCATCTATTACAGCGTGCTGAGTCAAGTTCTATGTGCTAAAAGCAGATACTTGTTCATTAATGATTTTCTGTATGTAAGGATAGGTATGCCAATTTCAAACTCCACGTTGATGCCTCTCCCGCTGACTTTCCACTGTGGTAGCCATAAGTTTGCTTTCTAAATCCGTGACTGAGTTGCTGTTATGGAAGTTGGTTCATATGTATTCATTTTTACGTTTTTCCTGTAAGGGAAAGCGTATGGTATTTCCCTTTCTGTGACGTTTGTCGTCCACTATGACTCTACCTAGGTCCATCCTAGTGCTGCAAAAGGGCTCACTTCCTTCATTTCATGGCTGAGTAATATTCCGTTGTTCACATGTAGCGCAACTTCTTTATCCATTCTTCTTTCCCAAGACGATCGGTTTGCTTGCAAGTCTACGCTCTTGAAAAGAGGCCTGCACGAAAGTCGGGGTCGTGTGTCCGTCGATTACTGGCTTTCCCTGGATGCACGCCCCAGAATGGAGCTCTAGATTTTAGGTGTTTAGGGAGCTCCAAACTGTTCTCCAGAGTGGCTGTTAGCAATTTACCTTCCCACCATCAGCTGGGCAGGGTTGGCTTTTTTTTCCACACCCCCTCCAGCATTTCTTGCTGTGACAGTTGGTGTTGATGGTCATTCTGAATGGTGAGAGATGCTACCTCTCTATCGAGTTGATTTGTATTACTAGAATATTTGATTGGCCGAAAACGGCCTTCGGTGTTTTCCATAATACATCAGGTGAAAACCCGAGCCCCCTTTTCTCCAACCCAGGCACTGGTGCTATTAGCAGCTTTTGATGTGCTTTAACGTGCCAGTGACTCATACCTGATGATATGCGTTTCCTGCAATCCTGCCTTGTTTTCACATCCTTTTCCAAAACTTACCCCAAGATATTTAGCGAGGGCAGGTGTCCTTTACAGCCTCGCAGGCCCTGTGAATTGCAGTGCCCCTGGGCACCGCTTTTCAGGTTGTTGTTACGGGAAGCGGCCACAAGGCGGCAGCATTTCTTTAAGCCCCACTCGGGTCCCTGGGGCAACCTCGGCCTTTGCCAATGTCCTGTCCCTGCTTGGAAATTAGATGGCCTGTGCCTGTGCAAACACCCTAGGGCTTGTGTCTGAGTTCTCCCCCAGTTAACCTTCATCCAGGGAACAAGTTCCAAGCCGTGAAAAACTGGGTTTTGAGGGTATTGTCCTCCCCAGGTGGGGAGAGCTTAAGGAAAGAGCCTCGAGGTGGGAACCACACCTCCGGTAAATGTGGAGATTAGGGGACTTTTCAAACATCTTCCCGCCCAGAGGGTCTACCATCCTTTGGGTGTCCCAGGCATGTTTACTTGTACGTTGGTTCCCCAGCCCCTGGAGACTTCGGCACCTGGAGTGGGGATCAGGCAGCACATCTCCAGGGGGGCTGCATTAGGTGAACATCCTCACCAGGTCCCTCAGGCCCCCGAAAGCCCAGCCTTGAGATCCAAGCCGGCTCGCGCTGCAGGGATGTGACACCTGGTTGGGTCTCCGCCGCTGAACAAAGTTAGTAACAATTCCCACCCCCCCACCCCCCCACCCACCCCCTTTTGTTTTTTATTTTCATAATGGCATACAGCAGGTTTGCAATGTTGTGTTCCTTTCTGGTGAACTCGTATTTGCTTCCCTTATGCAGAGACTTTTCTATACTTTTGTGCTGATTACTGCCAACCTTACATATTCTTTTTCATCTGTTACAGTGTGTTGGGTCAAGTTCTATGTGCTAAAAGCAGGTCTTTGTTCATTAATCATTTTCTGTACATAAGGGTATGTGCCAATCTCAAAGTGCAGATTGATGCCTCTCCCGCTGACTCTCCCCACTGGTAGCCATACGTTTGCTTTCCAAATCTTTGACTTTGTATCTGTTATGGAAGTTGGTTCATATGTATTAATTTTTAGATTCTTCCTATAAGTGAAAGCGCTTGGTCTTTCCCTTTCTGTGACGTTTGTCGTCCACTATGACTCTACCTAGGTCCATCCTAGTGCTGCAAATGGGCTCACTTCCTTCGTTTCATGGTTGAGTAATATTCCGTTGTTCATATGTACCGCAACTTCTTTATCCATTCCTCTTTCCCAGGACAATCAGTTTGCTTGCAAGTCTACGCTCTTGAAAAGAGGGCTGCACTAAATATCGGGGTGCATGTGTCCTTCGATTACTGGCTTTCCCAGGGTATCTGCCCCAGCGTGGCACTTCCGGATCCTCTGTAGCCCTAGATTTTAGATGTTCAGGAAGCTCCAAACTGTTCTCCAGAGTGGCTGTTAGCAATTTACCTTCCCACCATCAGCTGGGCAGGGTTAGCTTTTTTCCACGCCTCGTCCAGCATTTCTTTCTGTTAGACTTGGTGATGAAGGTCATTCTGAATGCTGAGAGATGACTCCTCTCTGTCGAGTTGATTTGCATTGCCGGAATAGTCGATTCCCAAAAAGGGCCTTCGGTGTTTTCCGTAATACACCACGGAAAAATCCGAACGCCCCCTTGGTCCAACCGGGTCACTGGTGCTATTTAGCCGCTTTTTACGTGCTTCAATGTGCCAGGAAAACCTACCTGTTGTAATGCATTTGCTGCAGTTCCGCCTTGTTTTCACGTGTTTTTCGATCACCTGCCCCAAGCCATTGAGCGAGGTCAGGTGTCATTTACAGCACGGCAGGCCATGTAATTTGCAGTGTCCCTGAAGGCCGGTTTTCAGGTTGTTGTTACGGGAAGCGGCCACAAGGCGGCAGGATTTCTTTAAGCCCCACTCGTGTACCTGGGGCAACCAGGCCCTCTGGGGAAGTCCTCTTCCTGCTTGGAAATTGGATGGCCTGTGCCTGTGCGAACACCCTAGGGCTTGTGTCTGGGTCCTACCCCGATTAAGCTTCACGCAGCGGACAAATTCTAAGCTGTGCAAAACGGGATATGTGGGTGTTGTCTTCCCCCGGTGGGGAGACCTTAAGGAAAGAGGCTGCAGGTGGGAATCACAGCATCAGGAAATGTGGAGATTAGGTGACGTTTCAAACATCTTCCCGCCCAGAGGTTCCACCATCCTTTGGGCGTCCCAGGCATGTTTAGTCGCAGGTTGGGTCCCCTGCCCCTGAAGATTTCGGCACCTGGAGTGGGGATCAGGCAGCACACCTCCAATGGGGCTGCATTAGGTGCTCATGCTCACCAGGCCCCTCAGCACCGTGAATGTCCAGCCTTGACACCCAAGCCTGCTCTGGCTGGAGGGATGTGACACCTGGTTGGGTCTCCGCCGCTGAACGAGTTCAGTAATAATTCCCACCCCCCCTTTCATTTTTGACTCTCATAATGGGATATAGCAGATCTGCACTATTGTTTTCCTTTCTGGTGAACTCGTATTTGCTTCCCTCATGCAGAGAAGTTTCTGTGTTTTCGTGTGGATTCCTCCCAAGCTTACATATTCTTTTGCATCTATTACAGCGTGCTGAGTCAAGTTCTATGTGCTAAAAGCAGATACTTGTTCATTAATGATTTTCTGTATGTAAGGATAGGTATGCCAATTTCAAACTCCACGTTGATGCCTCTCCCGCTGACTTTCCACTGTGGTAGCCATAAGTTTGCTTTCTAAATCCGTGACTGAGTTGCTGTTATGGAAGTTGGTTCATATGTATTCATTTTTACGTTTTTCCTGTAAGTGAAAACGTATGGTATTTCCCTTTCTGTGACGTTTGTCGTCCACTATGACTCTACCTAGGTCCATCCTAGTGCTGCAAAAGGGCTCACTTCCTTCATTTCATGGCTGAGTAATATTCCGTTGTTCACATGTAGCGCAACTTCTTTATCCATTCTTCTTTCCCAAGACGATCGGTTTGCTTGCAAGTCTACGCTCTTGAAAAGAGGCCTGCACGAAAGTCGGGGTCGTGTGTCCGTCGATTACTGGCTTTCCCTGGATGCACGCCCCAGAATGGAGCTCTAGATTTTAGGTGTTTAGGGAGCTCCAAACTGTTCTCCAGAGTGACTGTTAGCAATTTACCTTCCCACCATCAGCTGGGCAGGGTTGGCTTTTTTTTCCACACCCCCTCCAGCATTTCTTGCTGTGACAGTTGGTGATGATGGTCATTCTGAATGGTGAGAGATGCTACCTCTCTATCGAGTTGATTTGTATTACTAGAATATTTGATTGGCCGAAAACGGCCTTCGGTGTTTTCCATAATACATCAGGTGAAAACCCGAGCCCCCTTTTCTCCAACCCAGGCACTGGTGCTATTAGCAGCTTTTGATGTGCTTTAACGTGCCAGTGACTCATACCTGATGATATGCGTTTCCTGCAATCCTGCCTTGTTTTCACATCCTTTTCCAAAACTTACCCCAAGATATTTAGCGAGGGCAGGTGTCCTTTACAGCCTCGCAGGCCCTGTGAATTGCAGTGCCCCTGGGCACCGCTTTTCAGGTTGTTGTTACGGGAAGCGGCCACAAGGCGGCAGCATTTCTTTAAGCCCCACTCGGGTCCCTGGGGCAACCTCGGCCTTTGCCAATGTCCTGTCCCTGCTTGGAAATTAGATGGCCTGTGCCTGTGCAAACACCCTAGGGCTTGTGTCTGAGTTCTCCCCCAGTTAACCTTCATCCAGGGAACAAGTTCCAAGCCGTGAAAAACTGGGTTTTGAGGGTATTGTCCTCCCCAGGTGGGGAGAGCTTAAGGAAAGAGCCTCGAGGTGGGAACCACACCTCCGGTAAATGTGGAGATTAGGGGACTTTTCAAACATCTTCCCGCCCAGAGGGTCTACCATCCTTTGGGTGTCCCAGGCATGTTTACTTGTACGTTGGTTCCCCAGCCCCTGGAGACTTCGGCACCTGGAGTGGGGATCAGGCAGCACATCTCCAGTGGGGCTGCATTAGGTGAACATCCTCACCAGGTCCCTCAGGCCCCCGAAAGCCCAGCCTTGAGATCCAAGCCGGCTCGCGCTGCAGGGATGTGACACCTGGTTGGGTCTCCGCCGCTGAACAAAGTTAGTAACAATTCCCACCCCCCCACCCCCCCACCCACCCCCTTTTGTTTTTTATTTTCATAATGGCATACAGCAGGTTTGCAATGTTGTGTTCCTTTCTGGTGAACTCGTATTTGCTTCCCTTATGCAGAGACTTTTCTATACTTTTGTGCTGATTACTGCCAACCTTACATATTCTGTTTCATCTGTTACAGTGTGTTGGGTCAAGTTCTATGTGCTAAAAGCAGGTCTTTGTTCATTAATCATTTTCTGTACATAAGGGTATGTGCCAATCTCAAAGTGCAGATTGATGCCTCTCCCGCTGACTCTCCCCACTGGTAGCCATACGTTTGCTTTCCAAATCTTTGACTTTGTATCTGTTATGGAAGTTGGTTCATATGTATTAATTTTTAGATTCTTCCTATAAGTGAAAGCGCTTGGTCTTTCCCTTTCTGTGACGTTTGTCGTCCACTATGACTCTACCTAGGTCCATCCTAGTGCTGCAAATGGGCTCACTTCCTTCGTTTCATGGTTGAGTAATATTCCGTTGTTCATATGTACCGCAACTTCTTTATCCATTCCTCTTTCCCAGGACAATCAGTTTGCTTGCAAGTCTACGCTCTTGAAAAGAGGGCTGCACTAAATATCGGGGTGCATGTGTCCTTCGATTACTGGCTTTCCCAGGGTATCTGCCCCAGCGTGGCACTTCCGGATCCTCTGTAGCCCTAGATTTTAGATGTTCAGGAAGCTCCAAACTGTTCTCCAGAGTGGCTGTTAGCAATTTACCTTCCCACCATCAGCTGGGCAGGGTTAGCTTTTTTCCACGCCTCCTCCAGCATTTCTTTCTGTTAGACTTGGTGATGAAGGTCATTCTGAATGCTGAGAGATGACTCCTCTCTGTCGAGTTGATTTGCATTGCCGGAATAGTCGATTCCCAAAAAGGGCCTTCGGTGTTTTCCGTAATACACCACGGAAAAATCCGAACGCCCCCTTGGTCCAACCGGGTCACTGGTGCTATTTAGCCGCTTTTTACGTGCTTCAATGTGCCAGGAAAACCTACCTGTTGTAATGCATTTGCTGCAGTTCCGCCTTGTTTTCACGTGTTTTTCGATCACCTGCCCCAAGCCATTGAGCGAGGTCAGGTGTCATTTACAGCACGGCAGGCCATGTAATTTGCAGTGTCCCTGAAGGCCGGTTTTCAGGTTGTTGTTACGGGAAGCGGCCACAAGGCGGCAGGATTTCTTTAAGCCCCACTCGTGTACCTGGGGCAACCAGGCCCTCTGGGGAAGTCCTCTTCCTGCTTGGAAATTGGATGGCCTGTGCCTGTGCGAACACCCTAGGGCTTGTGTCTGGGTCCTACCCCGATTAAGCTTCACGCAGCGGACAAATTCTAAGCTGTGCAAAACGGGATATGTGGGTGTTGTCTTCCCCCCGTGGGGAGACCTTAAGGAAAGAGGCTGCAGGTGGGAATCACAGCATCAGGAAATGTGGAGATTAGGTGACGTTTCAAACATCTTCCCGCCCAGAGGTTCCACCATCCTTTGGGCGTCCCAGGCATGTTTAGTCGCAGGTTGGGTCCCCTGCCCCTGAAGATTTCGGCACCTGGAGTGGGGATCAGGCAGCACACCTCCAATGGGGCTGCATTAGGTGCTCATGCTCACCAGGCCCCTCAGCACCGTGAATGTCCAGCCTTGACACCCAAGCCTGCTCTGGCTGGAGGGATGTGACACCTGGTTGGGTCTCCGCCGCTGAACGAGTTCAGTAATAATTCCCACCCCCCCTTTCATTTTTGACTCTCATAATGGGATATAGCAGATCTGCACTATTGTTTTCCTTTCTGGTGAACTCGTATTTGCTTCCCTCATGCAGAGAAGTTTCTGTGTTTTCGTGTGGATTCCTCCCAAGCTTACATATTCTTTTGCATCTATTACAGCGTGCTGAGTCAAGTTCTATGTGCTAAAAGCAGATACTTGTTCATTAATGATTTTCTGTATGTAAGGATAGGTATGCCAATTTCAAACTCCACGTTGATGCCTCTCCCGCTGACTTTCCACTGTGGTAGCCATAAGTTTGCTTTCTAAATCCGTGACTGAGTTGCTGTTATGGAAGTTGGTTCATATGTATTCATTTTTACGTTTTTCCTGTAAGGGAAAGCGTATGGTATTTCCCTTTCTGTGACGTTTGTCGTCCACTATGACTCTACCTAGGTCCATCCTAGTGCTGCAAAAGGGCTCACTTCCTTCATTTCATGGCTGAGTAATATTCCGTTGTTCACATGTAGCGCAACTTCTTTATCCATTCTTCTTTCCCAAGACGATCGGTTTGCTTGCAAGTCTACGCTCTTGAAAAGAGGCCTGCACGAAAGTCGGGGTCGTGTGTCCGTCGATTACTGGCTTTCCCTGGATGCACGCCCCAGAATGGAGCTCTAGATTTTAGGTGTTTAGGGAGCTCCAAACTGTTCTCCAGAGTGGCTGTTAGCAATTTACCTTCCCACCATCAGCTGGGCAGGGTTGGCTTTTTTTTCCACACCCCCTCCAGCATTTCTTGCTGTGACAGTTGGTGTTGATGGTCATTCTGAATGGTGAGAGATGCTACCTCTCTATCGAGTTGATTTGTATTACTAGAATATTTGATTGGCCGAAAACGGCCTTCGGTGTTTTCCATAATACATCAGGT
Organism: Pseudorca crassidens; assembly: GCF_039906515.1. NCBI lineage: Eukaryota > Metazoa > Chordata > Mammalia > Artiodactyla > Delphinidae > Pseudorca > Pseudorca crassidens. Next base: position 17,353,603 of record NC_090303.1, on the reverse strand, counting down.
GAAAACCCGAGCCCCCTTTTCTCCAACCCAGGCACTGGTGCTATTAGCAGCTTTTGATGTGCTTTAACGTGCCAGTGACTCATACCTGATGATATGCGTTTCCTGCAATCCTGCCTTGTTTTCACATCCTTTTCCAAAACTTACCCCAAGATATTTAGCGAGGGCAGGTGTCCTTTACAGCCTCGCAGGCCCTGTGAATTGCAGTGCCCCTGGGCACCGCTTTTCAGGTTGTTGTTACGGGAAGCGGCCACAAGGCGGCAGCATTTCTTTAAGCCCCACTCGGGTCCCTGGGGCAACCTCGGCCTTTGCCAATGTCCTGTCCCTGCTTGGAAATTAGATGGCCTGTGCCTGTGCAAACACCCTAGGGCTTGTGTCTGAGTTCTCCCCCAGTTAACCTTCATCCAGGGAACAAGTTCCAAGCCGTGAAAAACTGGGTTTTGAGGGTATTGTCCTCCCCAGGTGGGGAGAGCTTAAGGAAAGAGCCTCGAGGTGGGAACCACACCTCCGGTAAATGTGGAGATTAGGGGACTTTTCAAACATCTTCCCGCCCAGAGGGTCTACCATCCTTTGGGTGTCCCAGGCATGTTTACTTGTACGTTGGTTCCCCAGCCCCTGGAGACTTCGGCACCTGGAGTGGGGATCAGGCAGCACATCTCCAGGGGGGCTGCATTAGGTGAACATCCTCACCAGGTCCCTCAGGCCCCCGAAAGCCCAGCCTTGAGATCCAAGCCGGCTCGCGCTGCAGGGATGTGACACCTGGTTGGGTCTCCGCCGCTGAACAAAGTTAGTAACAATTCCCACCCCCCCACCCCCCCACCCACCCCCTTTTGTTTTTTATTTTCATAATGGCATACAGCAGGTTTGCAATGTTGTGTTCCTTTCTGGTGAACTCGTATTTGCTTCCCTTATGCAGAGACTTTTCTATACTTTTGTGCTGATTACTGCCAACCTTACATATTCTTTTTCATCTGTTACAGTGTGTTGGGTCAAGTTCTATGTGCTAAAAGCAGGTCTTTGTTCATTAATCATTTTCTGTACATAAGGGTATGTGCCAATCTCAAAGTGCAGATTGATGCCTCTCCCGCTGACTCTCCCCACTGGTAGCCATACGTTTGCTTTCCAAATCTTTGACTTTGTATCTGTTATGGAAGTTGGTTCATATGTATTAATTTTTAGATTCTTCCTATAAGTGAAAGCGCTTGGTCTTTCCCTTTCTGTGACGTTTGTCGTCCACTATGACTCTACCTAGGTCCATCCTAGTGCTGCAAATGGGCTCACTTCCTTCGTTTCATGGTTGAGTAATATTCCGTTGTTCATATGTACCGCAACTTCTTTATCCATTCCTCTTTCCCAGGACAATCAGTTTGCTTGCAAGTCTACGCTCTTGAAAAGAGGGCTGCACTAAATATCGGGGTGCATGTGTCCTTCGATTACTGGCTTTCCCAGGGTATCTGCCCCAGCGTGGCACTTCCGGATCCTCTGTAGCCCTAGATTTTAGATGTTCAGGAAGCTCCAAACTGTTCTCCAGAGTGGCTGTTAGCAATTTACCTTCCCACCATCAGCTGGGCAGGGTTAGCTTTTTTCCACGCCTCGTCCAGCATTTCTTTCTGTTAGACTTGGTGATGAAGGTCATTCTGAATGCTGAGAGATGACTCCTCTCTGTCGAGTTGATTTGCATTGCCGGAATAGTCGATTCCCAAAAAGGGCCTTCGGTGTTTTCCGTAATACACCACGGAAAAATCCGAACGCCCCCTTGGTCCAACCGGGTCACTGGTGCTATTTAGCCGCTTTTTACGTGCTTCAATGTGCCAGGAAAACCTACCTGTTGTAATGCATTTGCTGCAGTTCCGCCTTGTTTTCACGTGTTTTTCGATCACCTGCCCCAAGCCATTGAGCGAGGTCAGGTGTCATTTACAGCACGGCAGGCCATGTAATTTGCAGTGTCCCTGAAGGCCGGTTTTCAGGTTGTTGTTACGGGAAGCGGCCACAAGGCGGCAGGATTTCTTTAAGCCCCACTCGTGTACCTGGGGCAACCAGGCCCTCTGGGGAAGTCCTCTTCCTGCTTGGAAATTGGATGGCCTGTGCCTGTGCGAACACCCTAGGGCTTGTGTCTGGGTCCTACCCCGATTAAGCTTCACGCAGCGGACAAATTCTAAGCTGTGCAAAACGGGATATGTGGGTGTTGTCTTCCCCCGGTGGGGAGACCTTAAGGAAAGAGGCTGCAGGTGGGAATCACAGCATCAGGAAATGTGGAGATTAGGTGACGTTTCAAACATCTTCCCGCCCAGAGGTTCCACCATCCTTTGGGCGTCCCAGGCATGTTTAGTCGCAGGTTGGGTCCCCTGCCCCTGAAGATTTCGGCACCTGGAGTGGGGATCAGGCAGCACACCTCCAATGGGGCTGCATTAGGTGCTCATGCTCACCAGGCCCCTCAGCACCGTGAATGTCCAGCCTTGACACCCAAGCCTGCTCTGGCTGGAGGGATGTGACACCTGGTTGGGTCTCCGCCGCTGAACGAGTTCAGTAATAATTCCCACCCCCCCTTTCATTTTTGACTCTCATAATGGGATATAGCAGATCTGCACTATTGTTTTCCTTTCTGGTGAACTCGTATTTGCTTCCCTCATGCAGAGAAGTTTCTGTGTTTTCGTGTGGATTCCTCCCAAGCTTACATATTCTTTTGCATCTATTACAGCGTGCTGAGTCAAGTTCTATGTGCTAAAAGCAGATACTTGTTCATTAATGATTTTCTGTATGTAAGGATAGGTATGCCAATTTCAAACTCCACGTTGATGCCTCTCCCGCTGACTTTCCACTGTGGTAGCCATAAGTTTGCTTTCTAAATCCGTGACTGAGTTGCTGTTATGGAAGTTGGTTCATATGTATTCATTTTTACGTTTTTCCTGTAAGTGAAAACGTATGGTATTTCCCTTTCTGTGACGTTTGTCGTCCACTATGACTCTACCTAGGTCCATCCTAGTGCTGCAAAAGGGCTCACTTCCTTCATTTCATGGCTGAGTAATATTCCGTTGTTCACATGTAGCGCAACTTCTTTATCCATTCTTCTTTCCCAAGACGATCGGTTTGCTTGCAAGTCTACGCTCTTGAAAAGAGGCCTGCACGAAAGTCGGGGTCGTGTGTCCGTCGATTACTGGCTTTCCCTGGATGCACGCCCCAGAATGGAGCTCTAGATTTTAGGTGTTTAGGGAGCTCCAAACTGTTCTCCAGAGTGACTGTTAGCAATTTACCTTCCCACCATCAGCTGGGCAGGGTTGGCTTTTTTTTCCACACCCCCTCCAGCATTTCTTGCTGTGACAGTTGGTGATGATGGTCATTCTGAATGGTGAGAGATGCTACCTCTCTATCGAGTTGATTTGTATTACTAGAATATTTGATTGGCCGAAAACGGCCTTCGGTGTTTTCCATAATACATCAGGTGAAAACCCGAGCCCCCTTTTCTCCAACCCAGGCACTGGTGCTATTAGCAGCTTTTGATGTGCTTTAACGTGCCAGTGACTCATACCTGATGATATGCGTTTCCTGCAATCCTGCCTTGTTTTCACATCCTTTTCCAAAACTTACCCCAAGATATTTAGCGAGGGCAGGTGTCCTTTACAGCCTCGCAGGCCCTGTGAATTGCAGTGCCCCTGGGCACCGCTTTTCAGGTTGTTGTTACGGGAAGCGGCCACAAGGCGGCAGCATTTCTTTAAGCCCCACTCGGGTCCCTGGGGCAACCTCGGCCTTTGCCAATGTCCTGTCCCTGCTTGGAAATTAGATGGCCTGTGCCTGTGCAAACACCCTAGGGCTTGTGTCTGAGTTCTCCCCCAGTTAACCTTCATCCAGGGAACAAGTTCCAAGCCGTGAAAAACTGGGTTTTGAGGGTATTGTCCTCCCCAGGTGGGGAGAGCTTAAGGAAAGAGCCTCGAGGTGGGAACCACACCTCCGGTAAATGTGGAGATTAGGGGACTTTTCAAACATCTTCCCGCCCAGAGGGTCTACCATCCTTTGGGTGTCCCAGGCATGTTTACTTGTACGTTGGTTCCCCAGCCCCTGGAGACTTCGGCACCTGGAGTGGGGATCAGGCAGCACATCTCCAGTGGGGCTGCATTAGGTGAACATCCTCACCAGGTCCCTCAGGCCCCCGAAAGCCCAGCCTTGAGATCCAAGCCGGCTCGCGCTGCAGGGATGTGACACCTGGTTGGGTCTCCGCCGCTGAACAAAGTTAGTAACAATTCCCACCCCCCCACCCCCCCACCCACCCCCTTTTGTTTTTTATTTTCATAATGGCATACAGCAGGTTTGCAATGTTGTGTTCCTTTCTGGTGAACTCGTATTTGCTTCCCTTATGCAGAGACTTTTCTATACTTTTGTGCTGATTACTGCCAACCTTACATATTCTGTTTCATCTGTTACAGTGTGTTGGGTCAAGTTCTATGTGCTAAAAGCAGGTCTTTGTTCATTAATCATTTTCTGTACATAAGGGTATGTGCCAATCTCAAAGTGCAGATTGATGCCTCTCCCGCTGACTCTCCCCACTGGTAGCCATACGTTTGCTTTCCAAATCTTTGACTTTGTATCTGTTATGGAAGTTGGTTCATATGTATTAATTTTTAGATTCTTCCTATAAGTGAAAGCGCTTGGTCTTTCCCTTTCTGTGACGTTTGTCGTCCACTATGACTCTACCTAGGTCCATCCTAGTGCTGCAAATGGGCTCACTTCCTTCGTTTCATGGTTGAGTAATATTCCGTTGTTCATATGTACCGCAACTTCTTTATCCATTCCTCTTTCCCAGGACAATCAGTTTGCTTGCAAGTCTACGCTCTTGAAAAGAGGGCTGCACTAAATATCGGGGTGCATGTGTCCTTCGATTACTGGCTTTCCCAGGGTATCTGCCCCAGCGTGGCACTTCCGGATCCTCTGTAGCCCTAGATTTTAGATGTTCAGGAAGCTCCAAACTGTTCTCCAGAGTGGCTGTTAGCAATTTACCTTCCCACCATCAGCTGGGCAGGGTTAGCTTTTTTCCACGCCTCGTCCAGCATTTCTTTCTGTTAGACTTGGTGATGAAGGTCATTCTGAATGCTGAGAGATGACTCCTCTCTGTCGAGTTGATTTGCATTGCCGGAATAGTCGATTCCCAAAAAGGGCCTTCGGTGTTTTCCGTAATACACCACGGAAAAATCCGAACGCCCCCTTGGTCCAACCGGGTCACTGGTGCTATTTAGCCGCTTTTTACGTGCTTCAATGTGCCAGGAAAACCTACCTGTTGTAATGCATTTGCTGCAGTTCCGCCTTGTTTTCACGTGTTTTTCGATCACCTGCCCCAAGCCATTGAGCGAGGTCAGGTGTCATTTACAGCACGGCAGGCCATGTAATTTGCAGTGTCCCTGAAGGCCGGTTTTCAGGTTGTTGTTACGGGAAGCGGCCACAAGGCGGCAGGATTTCTTTAAGCCCCACTCGTGTACCTGGGGCAACCAGGCCCTCTGGGGAAGTCCTCTTCCTGCTTGGAAATTGGATGGCCTGTGCCTGTGCGAACACCCTAGGGCTTGTGTCTGGGTCCTACCCCGATTAAGCTTCACGCAGCGGACAAATTCTAAGCTGTGCAAAACGGGATATGTGGGTGTTGTCTTCCCCCCGTGGGGAGACCTTAAGGAAAGAGGCTGCAGGTGGGAATCACAGCATCAGGAAATGTGGAGATTAGGTGACGTTTCAAACATCTTCCCGCCCAGAGGTTCCACCATCCTTTGGGCGTCCCAGGCATGTTTAGTCGTAGGTTGGGTCCCCTGCCCCTGAAGATTTCGGCACCTGGAGTGGGGATCAGGCAGCACACCTCCAATGGGGCTGCATTAGGTGCTCATGCTCACCAGGCCCCTCAGCACCGTGAATGTCCAGCCTTGACACCCAAGCCTGCTCTGGCTGGAGGGATGTGACACCTGGTTGGGTCTCCGCCGCTGAACGAGTTCAGTAATAATTCCCACCCCCCCTTTCATTTTTGACTCTCATAATGGGATATAGCAGATCTGCACTATTGTTTTCCTTTCTGGTGAACTCGTATTTGCTTCCCTCATGCAGAGAAGTTTCTGTGTTTTCGTGTGGATTCCTCCCAAGCTTACATATTCTTTTGCATCTATTACAGCGTGCTGAGTCAAGTTCTATGTGCTAAAAACAGATACTTGTTCATTAATGATTTTCTGTATGTAAGGATAGGTATGCCAATTTCAAACTCCACGTTGATGCCTCTCCCGCTGACTTTCCACTGTGGTAGCCATAAGTTTGCTTTCTAAATCCGTGACTGAGTTGCTGTTATGGAAGTTGGTTCATATGTATTCATTTTTACGTTTTTCCTGTAAGTGAAAACGTATGGTATTTCCCTTTCTGTGACGTTTGTCGTCCACTATGACTCTACCTAGGTCCATCCTAGTGCTGCAAAAGGGCTCACTTCCTTCATTTCATGGCTGAGTAATATTCCGTTGTTCACATGTAGCGCAACTTCTTTATCCATTCTTCTTTCCCAAGACGATCGGTTTGCTTGCAAGTCTACGCTCTTGAAAAGAGGCCTGCACGAAAGTCGGGGTCGTGTGTCCGTCGATTACTGGCTTTCCCTGGATGCACGCCCCAGAATGGAGCTCTAGATTTTAGGTGTTTAGGGAGCTCCAAACTGTTCTCCAGAGTGGCTGTTAGCAATTTACCTTCCCACCATCAGCTGGGCAGGGTTGGCTTTTTTTTCCACACCCCCTCCAGCATTTCTTGCTGTGACAGTTGGTGATGATGGTCATTCTGAATGGTGAGAGATGCTACCTCTCTATCGAGTTGATTTGTATTACTAGAATATTTGATTGGCCGAAAACGGCCTTCGGTGTTTTCCATAATACATCAGGTGAAAACCCGAGCCCCCTTTTCTCCAACCCAGGCACTGGTGCTATTAGCAGCTTTTGATGTGCTTTAACGTGCCAGTGACTCATACCTGATGATATGCGTTTCCTGCAATCCTGCCTTGTTTTCACATCCTTTTCCAAAACTTACCCCAAGATATTTAGCGAGGGCAGGTGTCCTTTACAGCCTCGCAGGCCCTGTGAATTGCAGTGCCCCTGGGCACCGCTTTTCAGGTTGTTGTTACGGGAAGCGGCCACAAGGCGGCAGCATTTCTTTAAGCCCCACTCGGGTCCCTGGGGCAACCTCGGCCTTTGCCAATGTCCTGTCCCTGCTTGGAAATTAGATGGCCTGTGCCTGTGCAAACACCCTAGGGCTTGTGTCTGAGTTCTCCCCCAGTTAACCTTCATCCAGGGAACAAGTTCCAAGCCGTGAAAAACTGGGTTTTGAGGGTATTGTCCTCCCCAGGTGGGGAGAGCTTAAGGAAAGAGCCTCGAGGTGGGAACCACACCTCCGGTAAATGTGGAGATTAGGGGACTTTTCAAACATCTTCCCGCCCAGAGGGTCTACCATCCTTTGGGTGTCCCAGGCATGTTTACTTGTACGTTGGTTCCCCAGCCCCTGGAGACTTCGGCACCTGGAGTGGGGATCAGGCAGCACATCTCCAGGGGGGCTGCATTAGGTGAACATCCTCACCAGGTCCCTCAGGCCCCCGAAAGCCCAGCCTTGAGATCCAAGCCGGCTCGCGCTGCAGGGATGTGACACCTGGTTGGGTCTCCGCCGCTGAACAAAGTTAGTAACAATTCCCACCCCCCCACCCCCCCACCCACCCCCTTTTGTTTTTTATTTTCATAATGGCATACAGCAGGTTTGCAATGTTGTGTTCCTTTCTGGTGAACTCGTATTTGCTTCCCTTATGCAGAGACTTTTCTATACTTTTGTGCTGATTACTGCCAACCTTACATATTCTTTTTCATCTGTTACAGTGTGTTGGGTCAAGTTCTATGTGCTAAAAGCAGGTCTTTGTTCATTAATCATTTTCTGTACATAAGGGTATGTGCCAATCTCAAAGTGCAGATTGATGCCTCTCCCGCTGACTCTCCCCACTGGTAGCCATACGTTTGCTTTCCAAATCTTTGACTTTGTATCTGTTATGGAAGTTGGTTCATATGTATTAATTTTTAGATTCTTCCTATAAGTGAAAGCGCTTGGTCTTTCCCTTTCTGTGACGTTTGTCGTCCACTATGACTCTACCTAGGTCCATCCTAGTGCTGCAAATGGGCTCACTTCCTTCGTTTCATGGTTGAGTAATATTCCGTTGTTCATATGTACCGCAACTTCTTTATCCATTCCTCTTTCCCAGGACAATCAGTTTGCTTGCAAGTCTACGCTCTTGAAAAGAGGGCTGCACTAAATATCGGGGTGCATGTGTCCTTCGATTACTGGCTTTCCCAGGGTATCTGCCCCAGCGTGGCACTTCCGGATCCTCTGTAGCCCTAGATTTTAGATGTTCAGGAAGCTCCAAACTGTTCTCCAGAGTGGCTGTTAGCAATTTACCTTCCCACCATCAGCTGGGCAGGGTTAGCTTTTTTCCACGCCTCCTCCAGCATTTCTTTCTGTTAGACTTGGTGATGAAGGTCATTCTGAATGCTGAGAGATGACTCCTCTCTGTCGAGTTGATTTGCATTGCCGGAATAGTCGATTCCCAAAAAGGGCCTTCGGTGTTTTCCGTAATACACCACGGAAAAATCCGAACGCCCCCTTGGTCCAACCGGGTCACTGGTTCTATTTAGCCGCTTTTTACGTGCTTCAATGTGCCAGGAAAACCTACCTGTTGTAATGCATTTGCTGCAGTTCCGCCTTGTTTTCACGTGTTTTTCGATCACCTGCCCCAAGCCATTGAGCGAGGTCAGGTGTCATTTACAGCACGGCAGGCCATGTAATTTGCAGTGTCCCTGAAGGCCGGTTTTCAGGTTGTTGTTACGGGAAGCGGCCACAAGGCGGCAGGATTTCTTTAAGCCCCACTCGTGTACCTGGGGCAACCAGGCCCTCTGGGGAAGTCCTCTTCCTGCTTGGAAATTGGATGGCCTGTGCCTGTGCGAACACCCTAGGGCTTGTGTCTGGGTCCTACCCCGATTAAGCTTCACGCAGCGGACAAATTCTAAGCTGTGCAAAACGGGATATGTGGGTGTTGTCTTCCCCCCGTGGGGAGACCTTAAGGAAAGAGGCTGCAGGTGGGAATCACAGCATCAGGAAATGTGGAGATTAGGTGACGTTTCAAACATCTTCCCGCCCAGAGGTTCCACCATCCTTTGGGCGTCCCAGGCATGTTTAGTCGCAGGTTGGGTCCCCTGCCCCTGAAGATTTCGGCACCTGGAGTGGGGATCAGGCAGCACACCTCCAATGGGGCTGCATTAGGTGCTCATGCTCACCAGGCCCCTCAGCACCGTGAATGTCCAGCCTTGACACCCAAGCCTGCTCTGGCTGGAGGGATGTGACACCTGGTTGGGTCTCCGCCGCTGAACGAATTCAGTAATAATTCCCACCCCCCCTTTCATTTTTGACTCTCATAATGGGATATAGCAGATCTGCACTATTGTTTTCCTTTCTGGTGAACTCGTATTTGCTTCCCTCATGCAGAGAAGTTTCTGTGTTTTCGTGTGGATTCCTCCCAAGCTTACATATTCTTTTGCATCTATTACAGCGTGCTGAGTCAAGTTCTATGTGCTAAAAGCAGATACTTGTTCATTAATGATTTTCTGTATGTAAGGATAGGTATGCCAATTTCAAACTCCACGTTGATGCCTCTCCCGCTGACTTTCCACTGTGGTAGCCATAAGTTTGCTTTCTAAATCCGTGACTGAGTTGCTGTTATGGAAGTTGGTTCATATGTATTCATTTTTACGTTTTTCCTGTAAGTGAAAACGTATGGTATTTCCCTTTCTGTGACGTTTGTCGTCCACTATGACTCTACCTAGGTCCATCCTAGTGCTGCAAAAGGGCTCACTTCCTTCATTTCATGGCTGAGTAATATTCCGTTGTTCACATGTAGCGCAACTTCTTTATCCATTCTTCTTTCCCAAGACGATCGGTTTGCTTGCAAGTCTACGCTCTTGAAAAGAGGCCTGCACGAAAGTCGGGGTCGTGTGTCCGTCGATTACTGGCTTTCCCTGGATGCACGCCCCAGAATGGAGCTCTAGATTTTAGGTGTTTAGGGAGCTCCAAACTGTTCTCCAGAGTGGCTGTTAGCAATTTACCTTCCCACCATCAGCTGGGCAGGGTTGGCTTTTTTTTCCACACCCCCTCCAGCATTTCTTGCTGTGACAGTTGGTGATGATGGTCATTCTGAATGGTGAGAGATGCTACCTCTCTATCGAGTTGATTTGTATTACTAGAATATTTGATTGGCCGAAAACGGCCTTCGGTGTTTTCCATAATACATCAGGTGAAAACCCGAGCCCCCTTTTCTCCAACCCAGGCACTGGTGCTATTAGCAGCTTTTGATGTGCTTTAACGTGCCAGTGACTCATACCTGATGATACGCGTTTCCTGCAATCCTGCCTTGTTTTCACATCCTTTTCCAAAACTTACCCCAAGATATTTAGCGAGGGCAGGTGACCTTTACAGCCTCGCAGGCCCTGTGAATTGCAGTGCCCCTGGGCACCGCTTTTCAGGTTGTTGTTACGGGAAGCGGCCACAAGGCGGCAGCATTTCTTTAAGCCCCACTCGGGTCCCTGGGGCAACCTCGGCCTTTGCCAATGTCCTGTCCCTGCTTGGAAATTAGATGGCCTGTGCCTGTGCAAACACCCTAGGGCTTGTGTCTGAGTTCTCCCCCAGTCAACCTTCATCCAGGGCAGAAATTCCAAGCTGTGGAAAACTGGGTTTTGAGGGTATTGTCTTCCCCAGGTGGGGAGAGCTTAAGGAAAGAGCCTCGAGGTGGGAACCACACCTCCGGTAAATGTGGAGATTAGGGGACTTTTCAAACATCTTCCCGCCCAGAGGGTCTACCATCCTTTGGGTGTCCCAGGCATGTTTACTTGTACGTTGGTTCCCCAGCCCCTGGAGACTTCGGCACCTGGAGTGGGGATCAGGCAGCACATCTCCAGTGGGGCTGCATTAGGCGAACATCCTCACCAGGTCCCTCAGGCCCCCGAAAGCCCAGCCTTGAGATCCAAGCCGGCTCGCGCTGCAGGGATGTGACACCTGGTTGGGTCTCCGCCGCTGAACAAAGTTAGTAACAATTCCCACCCCCCCACCCCCCCACCCACCCCCTTTTGTTTTTTATTTTCATAATGGCATACAGCAGGTTTGCAATGTTGTGTTCCTTTCTGGTGAACTCGTATTTGCTTCCCTTATGCAGAGACTTTTCTATACTTTTGTGCTGATTACTGCCAACCTTACATATTCTTTTTCATCTGTTACAGTGTGTTGGGTCAAGTTCTATGTGCTAAAAGTAGGTCTTTGTTCATTAATCATTTTCTGTACGTAAGGGTATGTGCCAATCTCAAAGTGCAGATTGATGCCTCTCCCGCTGACTCTCCCCACTGGTAGCCGTACGTTTCCTTCCAAATTTGTGACTGTGTTTCTGTTAAGGAAGCTGGTTCATATGTATTAAGTTTTAGATTTTTCCTATAAGTGAAAGCGCATGGTATTTCCCTTTCTGTGACGTTTGTCGTCCACTATGACTCTACCTAGGTCCATCCTAGTGCTGCAAATGGGCTCACTTCCTTCGTTTCATGGTTGAGTAATATTCCGTTGTTCATATGTACCGCAACTTCTTTATCCATTCCTCTTTCCCAGGACAATCAGTTTGCTTGCAAGTCTACGCTCTTGAAAAGAGGGCTGCACTAAATATCGGGGTGCATGTGTCCTTCGATTACTGGCTTTCCCAGGGTATCTGCCCCAGCGTGGCACTTCCGGATCCTCTGTAGCCCTAGATTTTAGATGTTTAGGAAGCTCCAAACTGTTCTCCAGAGTGGCTGTTAGCAATTTACCTTCCCACCATCAGCTGGGCAGGGTTAGCTTTTTTCCACGCCTCCTCCAGCATTTCTTTCTGTTAGACTTGGTGATGAAGGTCATTCTGAATGCTGAGAGATGACTCCTCTCTGTCGAGTTGATTTGCATTGCCGGAATAGTCGATTCCCAAAAAGGGCCTTCGGTGTTTTCCGTAATACACCACGGAAAAATCCGAACGCCCCCTTGGTCCAACCGGGTCACTGGTGCTATTTAGCCGCTTTTTACGTGCTTCAATGTGCCAGGAAAACCTACCTGTTGTAATGCATTTGCTGCAGTTCCGCCTTGTTTTCACGTGTTTTTCGATCACCTGCCCCAAGCCATTGAGCGAGGTCAGGTGTCATTTACAGCACGGCAGGCCATGTAATTTGCAGTGTCCCTGAAGGCCGGTTTTCAGGTTGTTGTTACAGGAAGCGGCCACAAGGCGGCAGGATTTCTTTAAGCCCCACTCGTGTACCTGGGGCAACCAGGCCCTCTGGGGAAGTCCTCTTCCTGCTTGGAAATTGGATGGCCTGTGCCTGTGCGAACACCCTAGGGCTTGTGTCTGGGTCCTACCCCGATTAAGCTTCACGCAGCGGACAAATTCTAAGCTGTGCAAAACGGGATATGTGGGTGTTGTCTTCCCCCCGTGGGGAGACCTTAAGGAAAGAGGCTGCAGGTGGGAATCACAGCATCAGGAAATGTGGAGATTAGGTGACGTTTCAAACATCTTCCCGCCCAGAGGTTCCACCATCCTTTGGGCGTCCCAGGCATGTTTAGTCGTAGGTTGGGTCCCCTGCCCCTGAAGATTTCGGCACCTGGAGTGGGGATCAGGCAGCACACCTCCAATGGGGCTGCATTAGGTGCTCATGCTCACCAGGCCCCTCAGCACCGTGAATGTCCAGCCTTGACACCCAAGCCTGCTCTGGCTGGAGGGATGTGACACCTGGTTGGGTCTCCGCCGCTGAACGAGTTCAGTAATAATTCCCACCCCCCCTTTCATTTTTGACTCTCATAATGGGATATAGCAGATCTGCACTATTGTTTTCCTTTCTGGTGAACTCGTATTTGCTTCCCTCATGCAGAGAAGTTTCTGTGTTTTCGTGTGGATTCCTCCCAAGCTTACATATTCTTTTGCATCTATTACAGCGTGCTGAGTCAAGTTCTATGTGCTAAAAGCAGATACTTGTTCATTAATGATTTTCTGTATGTAAGGATAGGTATGCCAATTTCAAACTCCACGTTGATGCCTCTCCCGCTGACTTTCCACTGTGGTAGCCATAAGTTTGCTTTCTAAATCCGTGACTGAGTTGCTGTTATGGAAGTTGGTTCATATGTATTCATTTTTACGTTTTTCCTGTAAGTGAAAACGTATGGTATTTCCCTTTCTGTGACGTTTGTCGTCCACTATGACTCTACCTAGGTCCATCCTAGTGCTGCAAAAGGGCTCACTTCCTTCATTTCATGGCTGAGTAATATTCCGTTGTTCACATGTAGCGCAACTTCTTTATCCATTCTTCTTTCCCAAGACGATTGGTTTGCTTGCAAGTCTACGCTCTTGAAAAGAGGCCTGCACGAAAGTCGGGGTCGTGTGTCCGTCGATTACTGGCTTTCCCTGGATGCACGCCCCAGAATGGAGCTCTAGATTTTAGGTGTTTAGGGAGCTCCAAACTGTTCTCCAGAGTGGCTGTTAGCAATTTACCTTCCCACCATCAGCTGGGCAGGGTTGGCTTTTTTTTCCACACCCCCTCCAGCATTTCTTGCTGTGACAGTTGGTGATGATGGTCATTCTGAATGGTGAGAGATGCTACCTCTCTATCGAGTTGATTTGTATTACTAGAATATTTGATTGGCCGAAAACGGCCTTCGGTGTTTTCCATAATACATCAGGTGAAAACCCGAGCCCCCTTTTCTCCAACCCAGGCACTGGTGCTATTAGCAGCTTTTGATGTGCTTTAACGTGCCAGTGACTCATACCTGATGATACGCGTTTCCTGCAATCCTGCCTTGTTTTCACATCCTTTTCCAAAACTTACCCCAAGATATTTAGCGAGGGCAGGTGACCTTTACAGCCTCGCAGGCCCTGTGAATTGCAGTGCCCCTGGGCACCGCTTTTCAGGTTGTTGTTACGGGAAGCGGCCACAAGGCGGCAGCATTTCTTTAAGCCCCACTCGGGTCCCTGGGGCAACCTCGGCCTTTGCCAATGTCCTGTCCCTGCTTGGAAATTAGATGGCCTGTGCCTGTGCAAACACCCTAGGGCTTGTGTCTGAGTTCTCCCCCAGTCAACCTTCATCCAGGGCAGAAATTCCAAGCTGTGGAAAACTGGGTTTTGAGGGTATTGTCTTCCCCAGGTGGGGAGAGCTTAAGGAAAGAGCCTCGAGGTGGGAACCACACCTCCGGTAAATGTGGAGATTAGGGGACTTTTCAAACATCTTCCCGCCCAGAGGGTCTACCATCCTTTGGGTGTCCCAGGCATGTTTACTTGTACGTTGGTTCCCCAGCCCCTGGAGACTTCGGCACCTGGAGTGGGGATCAGGCAGCACATCTCCAGTGGGGCTGCATTAGGCGAACATCCTCACCAGGTCCCTCAGGCCCCCGAAAGCCCAGCCTTGAGATCCAAGCCGGCTCGCGCTGCAGGGATGTGACACCTGGTTGGGTCTCCGCCGCTGAACAAAGTTAGTAACAATTCCCACCCCCCCACCCCCCCACCCACCCCCTTTTGTTTTTTATTTTCATAATGGCATACAGCAGGTTTGCAATGTTGTGTTCCTTTCTGGTGAACTCGTATTTGCTTCCCTTATGCAGAGACTTTTCTATACTTTTGTGCTGATTACTGCCAACCTTACATATTCTTTTTCATCTGTTACAGTGTGTTGGGTCAAGTTCTATGTGCTAAAAGTAGGTCTTTGTTCATTAATCATTTTCTGTACGTAAGGGTATGTGCCAATCTCAAAGTGCAGATTGATGCCTCTCCCGCTGACTCTCCCCACTGGTAGCCGTACGTTTCCTTCCAAATTTGTGACTGTGTTTCTGTTAAGGAAGCTGGTTCATATGTATTAAGTTTTAGATTTTTCCTATAAGTGAAAGCGCATGGTCTTTCCCTTTCTGTGACGTTTGTCGTCCACTATGACTCTACCTAGGTCCATCCTAGTGCTGCAAATGGGCTCACTTCCTTCGTTTCATGGTTGAGTAATATTCCGTTGTTCATATGTACCGCAACTTCTTTATCCATTCCTCTTTCCCAGGACAATCAGTTTGCTTGCAAGTCTACGCTCTTGAAAAGAGGGCTGCACTAAATATCGGGGTGCATGTGTCCTTCGATTACTGGCTTTCCCAGGGTATCTGCCCCAGCGTGGCACTTCCGGATCCTCTGTAGCCCTAGATTTTAGATGTTTAGGAAGCTCCAAACTGTTCTCCAGAGTGGCTGTTAGCAATTTACCTTCCCACCATCAGCTGGGCAGGGTTAGCTTTTTTCCACGCCTCCTCCAGCATTTCTTTCTGTTAGACTTGGTGATGAAGGTCATTCTGAATGCTGAGAGATGACTCCTCTCTGTCGAGTTGATTTGCATTGCCGGAATAGTCGATTCCCAAAAAGGGCCTTCGGTGTTTTCCGTAATACACCACGGAAAAATCCGAACGCCCCCTTGGTCCAACCGGGTCACTGGTGCTATTTAGCCGCTTTTTACGTGCTTCAATGTGCCAGGAAAACCTACCTGTTGTAATGCATTTGCTGCAGTTCCGCCTTGTTTTCACGTGTTTTTCGATCACCTGCCCCAAGCCATTGAGCGAGGTCAGGTGTCATTTACAGCACGGCAGGCCATGTAATTTGCAGTGTCCCTGAAGGCCGGTTTTCAGGTTGTTGTTACGGGAAGCGGCCACAAGGCGGCAGGATTTCTTTAAGCCCCACTCGTGTACCTGGGGCAACGAGGCCCTCTGGGGAAGTCCTCTTCCTGCTTGGAAATTGGATGGCCTGTGCCTGTGCGAACACCCTAGGGCTTGTGTCTGGGTCCTACCCCGATTAAGCTTCACGCAGCGGACAAATTCTAAGCTGTGCAAAACGGGATATGTGGGTGTTGTCTTCCCCCCGTGGGGAGACCTTAAGGAAAGAGGCTGCAGGTGGGAATCACAGCATCAGGAAATGTGGAGATTAGGTGACGTTTCAAACATCTTCCCGCCCAGAGGTTCCACCATCCTTTGGGCGTCCCAGGCATGTTTAGTCGCAGGTTGGGTCCCCTGCCCCTGAAGATTTCGGCACCTGGAGTGGGGATCAGGCAGCACACCTCCAATGGGGCTGCATTAGGTGCTCATGCTCACCAGGCCCCTCAGCACCGTGAATGTCCAGCCTTGACACCCAAGCCTGCTCTGGCTGCAGGGATGTGACACCTGGTTGGGTCTCCGCCGCTGAACGAATTCAGTAATAATTCCCACCCCCCCTTTCATTTTTGACTCTCATAATGGGATATAGCAGATCTGCACTATTGTTTTCCTTTCTGGTGAACTCGTATTTGCTTCCCTCATGCAGAGAAGTTTCTGTGTTTTCGTGTGGATTCCTCCCAAGCTTACATATTCTTTTGCATCTATTACAGCGTGCTGAGTCAAGTTCTATGTGCTAAAAGCAGGTACTTGTTCATTAATGATTTTCTGTATGTAAGGATAGGTATGCCAATTTCAAACTCCACGTTGATGCCTCTCCCGCTGACTTTCCACTGTGGTAGCCATAAGTTTGCTTTCTAAATCCGTGACTGAGTTGCTGTTATGGAAGTTGGTTCATATGTATTCATTTTTACGTTTTTCCTGTAAGTGAAAACGTATGGTATTTCCCTTTCTGTGACGTTTGTCGTCCACTATGACTCTACCTAGGTCCATCCTAGTGCTGCAAAAGGGCTCACTTCCTTCATTTCATGGCTGAGTAATATTCCGTTGTTCACATGTAGCGCAACTTCTTTATCCATTCTTCTTTCCCAAGACGATCGGTTTGCTTGCAAGTCTACGCTCTTGAAAAGAGGCCTGCACGAAAGTCGGGGTCGTGTGTCCGTCGATTACTGGCTTTCCCTGGATGCACGCCCCAGGATGGAGCTCTAGATTTTAGGTGTTTAGGGAGCTCCAAACTGTTCTCCAGAGTGGCTGTTAGCAATTTACCTTCCCACCATCAGCTGGGCAGGGTTGGCTTTTTTTTCCACACCCCCTCCAGCATTTCTTGCTGTGACAGTTGGTGATGATGGTCATTCTGAATGGTGAGAGATGCTACCTCTCTATCGAGTTGATTTGTATTACTAGAATATTTGATTGGCCGAAAACGGCCTTCGGTGTTTTCCATAATACATCAGGTGAAAACCCGAGCCCCCTTTTCTCCAACCCAGGCACTGGTGCTATTAGCAGCTTTTGATGTGCTTTAACGTGCCAGTGACTCATACCTGATGATACGCGTTTCCTGCAATCCTGCCTTGTTTTCACATCCTTTTCCAAAACTTACCCCAAGATATTTAGCGAGGGCAGGTGACCTTTACAGCCTCGCAGGCCCTGTGAATTGCAGTGCCCCTGGGCACCGCTTTTCAGGTTGTTGTTACGGGAAGCGGCCACAAGGCGGCAGCATTTCTTTAAGCCCCACTCGGGTCCCTGGGGCAACCTCGGCCTTTGCCAATGTCCTGTCCCTGCTTGGAAATTAGATGGCCTGTGCCTGTGCAAACACCCTAGGGCTTGTGTCTGAGTTCTCCCCCAGTCAACCTTCATCCAGGGCAGAAATTCCAAGCTGTGGAAAACTGGGTTTTGAGGGTATTGTCTTCCCCAGGTGGGGAGAGCTTAAGGAAAGAGCCTCGAGGTGGGAACCACACCTCCGGTAAATGTGGAGATTAGGGGACTTTTCAAACATCTTCCCGCCCAGAGGGTCTACCATCCTTTGGGTGTCCCAGGCATGTTTACTTGTACGTTGGTTCCCCAGCCCCTGGAGACTTCGGCACCTGGAGTGGGGATCAGGCAGCACATCTCCAGTGGGGCTGCATTAGGCGAACATCCTCACCAGGTCCCTCAGGCCCCCGAAAGCCCAGCCTTGAGATCCAAGCCGGCTCGCGCTGCAGGGATGTGACACCTGGTTGGGTCTCCGCCGCTGAACAAAGTTAGTAACAATTCCCACCCCCCCACCCCCCCACCCACCCCCTTTTGTTTTTTATTTTCATAATGGCATACAGCAGGTTTGCAATGTTGTGTTCCTTTCTGGTGAACTCGTATTTGCTTCCCTTATGCAGAGACTTTTCTATACTTTTGTGCTGATTACTGCCAACCTTACATATTCTTTTTCATCTGTTACAGTGTGTTGGGTCAAGTTCTATGTGCTAAAAGTAGGTCTTTGTTCATTAATCATTTTCTGTACGTAAGGGTATGTGCCAATCTCAAAGTGCAGATTGATGCCTCTCCCGCTGACTCTCCCCACTGGTAGCCGTACGTTTCCTTCCAAATTTGTGACTGTGTTTCTGTTAAGGAAGCTGGTTCATATGTATTAAGTTTTAGATTTTTCCTATAAGTGAAAGCGCATGGTCTTTCCCTTTCTGTGACGTTTGTCGTCCACTATGACTCTACCTAGGTCCATCCTAGTGCTGCAAATGGGCTCACTTCCTTCGTTTCATGGTTGAGTAATATTCCGTTGTTCATATGTACCGCAACTTCTTTATCCATTCCTCTTTCCCAGGACAATCAGTTTGCTTGCAAGTCTACGCTCTTGAAAAGAGGGCTGCACTAAATATCGGGGTGCATGTGTCCTTCGATTACTGGCTTTCCCAGGGTATCTGCCCCAGCGTGGCACTTCCGGATCCTCTGTAGCCCTAGATTTTAGATGTTTAGGAAGCTCCAAACTGTTCTCCAGAGTGGCTGTTAGCAATTTACCTTCCCACCATCAGCTGGGCAGGGTTAGCTTTTTTCCACGCCTCCTCCAGCATTTCTTTCTGTTAGACTTGGTGATGAAGGTCATTCTGAATGCTGAGAGATGACTCCTCTCTGTCGAGTTGATTTGCATTGCCGGAATAGTCGATTCCCAAAAAGGGCCTTCGGTGTTTTCCGTAATACACCACGGAAAAATCCGAACGCCCCCTTGGTCCAACCGGGTCACTGGTGCTATTTAGCCGCTTTTTACGTGCTTCAATGTGCCAGGAAAACCTACCTGTTGTAATGCATTTGCTGCAGTTCCGCCTTGTTTTCACGTGTTTTTCGATCACCTGCCCCAAGCCATTGAGCGAGGTCAGGTGTCATTTACAGCACGGCAGGCCATGTAATTTGCAGTGTCCCTGAAGGCCGGTTTTCAGGTTGTTGTTACGGGAAGCGGCCACAAGGCGGCAGGATTTCTTTAAGCCCCACTCGTGTACCTGGGGCAACGAGGCCCTCTGGGGAAGTCCTCTTCCTGCTTGGAAATTGGATGGCCTGTGCCTGTGCGAACACCCTAGGGCTTGTGTCTGGGTCCTACCCCGATTAAGCTTCACGCAGCGGACAAATTCTAAGCTGTGCAAAACGGGATATGTGGGTGTTGTCTTCCCCCCGTGGGGAGACCTTAAGGAAAGAGGCTGCAGGTGGGAATCACAGCATCAGGAAATGTGGAGATTAGGTGACGTTTCAAACATCTTCCCGCCCAGAGGTTCCACCATCCTTTGGGCGTCCCAGGCATGTTTAGTCGCAGGTTGGGTCCCCTGCCCCTGAAGATTTCGGCACCTGGAGTGGGGATCAGGCAGCACACCTCCAATGGGGCTGCATTAGGTGCTCATGCTCACCAGGCCCCTCAGCACCGTGAATGTCCAGCCTTGACACCCAAGCCTGCTCTGGCTGCAGGGATGTGACACCTGGTTGGGTCTCCGCCGCTGAACGAATTCAGTAATAATTCCCACCCCCCCTTTCATTTTTGACTCTCATAATGGGATATAGCAGATCTGCACTATTGTTTTCCTTTCTGGTGAACTCGTATTTGCTTCCCTCATGCAGAGAAGTTTCTGTGTTTTCGTGTGGATTCCTCCCAAGCTTACATATTCTTTTGCATCTATTACAGCGTGCTGAGTCAAGTTCTATGTGCTAAAAGCAGGTACTTGTTCATTAATGATTTTCTGTATGTAAGGATAGGTATGCCAATTTCAAACTCCACGTTGATGCCTCTCCCGCTGACTTTCCACTGTGGTAGCCATAAGTTTGCTTTCTAAATCCGTGACTGAGTTGCTGTTATGGAAGTTGGTTCATATGTATTCATTTTTACGTTTTTCCTGTAAGTGAAAACGTATGGTATTTCCCTTTCTGTGACGTTTGTCGTCCACTATGACTCTACCTAGGTCCATCCTAGTGCTGCAAAAGGGCTCACTTCCTTCATTTCATGGCTGAGTAATATTCCGTTGTTCACATGTAGCGCAACTTCTTTATCCATTCTTCTTTCCCAAGACGATCGGTTTGCTTGCAAGTCTACGCTCTTGAAAAGAGGCCTGCACGAAAGTCGGGGTCGTGTGTCCGTCGATTACTGGCTTTCCCTGGATGCACGCCCCAGGATGGAGCTCTAGATTTTAGGTGTTTAGGGAGCTCCAAACTGTTCTCCAGAGTGGCTGTTAGCAATTTACCTTCCCACCATCAGCTGGGCAGGGTTGGCTTTTTTTTCCACACCCCCTCCAGCATTTCTTGCTGTGACAGTTGGTGATGATGGTCATTCTGAATGGTGAGAGATGCTACCTCTCTATCGAGTTGATTTGTATTACTAGAATATTTGATTGGCCGAAAACGGCCTTCGGTGTTTTCCATAATACATCAGGTGAAAACCCGAGCCCCCTTTTCTCCAACCCAGGCACTGGTGCTATTAGCAGCTTTTGATGTGCTTTAACGTGCCAGTGACTCATACCTGATGATACGCGTTTCCTGCAATCCTGCCTTGTTTTCACATCCTTTTCCAAAACTTACCCCAAGATATTTAGCGAGGGCAGGTGACCTTTACAGCCTCGCAGGCCCTGTGAATTGCAGTGCCCCTGGGCACCGCTTTTCAGGTTGTTGTTACGGGAAGCGGCCACAAGGCGGCAGCATTTCTTTAAGCCCCACTCGGGTCCCTGGGGCAACCTCGGCCTTTGCCAATGTCCTGTCCCTGCTTGGAAATTAGATGGCCTGTGCCTGTGCAAACACCCTAGGGCTTGTGTCTGAGTTCTCCCCCAGTCAACCTTCATCCAGGGCAGAAATTCCAAGCTGTGGAAAACTGGGTTTTGAGGGTATTGTCTTCCCCAGGTGGGGAGAGCTTAAGGAAAGAGCCTCGAGGTGGGAACCACACCTCCGGTAAATGTGGAGATTAGGGGACTTTTCAAACATCTTCCCGCCCAGAGGGTCTACCATCCTTTGGGTGTCCCAGGCATGTTTACTTGTACGTTGGTTCCCCAGCCCCTGGAGACTTCGGCACCTGGAGTGGGGATCAGGCAGCACATCTCCAGTGGGGCTGCATTAGGCGAACATCCTCACCAGGTCCCTCAGGCCCCCGAAAGCCCAGCCTTGAGATCCAAGCCGGCTCGCGCTGCAGGGATGTGACACCTGGTTGGGTCTCCGCCGCTGAACAAAGTTAGTAACAATTCCCACCCCCCCACCCCCCCACCCACCCCCTTTTGTTTTTTATTTTCATAATGGCATACAGCAGGTTTGCAATGTTGTGTTCCTTTCTGGTGAACTCGTATTTGCTTCCCTTATGCAGAGACTTTTCTATACTTTTGTGCTGATTACTGCCAACCTTACATATTCTTTTTCATCTGTTACAGTGTGTTGGGTCAAGTTCTATGTGCTAAAAGTAGGTCTTTGTTCATTAATCATTTTCTGTACGTAAGGGTATGTGCCAATCTCAAAGTGCAGATTGATGCCTCTCCCGCTGACTCTCCCCACTGGTAGCCGTACGTTTCCTTCCAAATTTGTGACTGTGTTTCTGTTAAGGAAGCTGGTTCATATGTATTAAGTTTTAGATTTTTCCTATAAGTGAAAGCGCATGGTATTTCCCTTTCTGTGACGTTTGTCGTCCACTATGACTCTACCTAGGTCCATCCTAGTGCTGCAAATGGGCTCACTTCCTTCGTTTCATGGTTGAGTAATATTCCGTTGTTCATATGTACCGCAACTTCTTTATCCATTCCTCTTTCCCAGGACAATCAGTTTGCTTGCAAGTCTACGCTCTTGAAAAGAGGGCTGCACTAAATATCGGGGTGCATGTGTCCTTCGATTACTGGCTTTCCCAGGGTATCTGCCCCAGCGTGGCACTTCCGGATCCTCTGTAGCCCTAGATTTTAGATGTTTAGGAAGCTCCAAACTGTTCTCCAGAGTGGCTGTTAGCAATTTACCTTCCCACCATCAGCTGGGCAGGGTTAGCTTTTTTCCACGCCTCCTCCAGCATTTCTTTCTGTTAGACTTGGTGATGAAGGTCATTCTGAATGCTGAGAGATGACTCCTCTCTGTCGAGTTGATTTGCATTGCCGGAATAGTCGATTCCCAAAAAGGGCCTTCGGTGTTTTCCGTAATACACCACGGAAAAATCCGAACGCCCCCTTGGTCCAACCGGGTCACTGGTGCTATTTAGCCGCTTTTTACGTGCTTCAATGTGCCAGGAAAACCTACCTGTTGTAATGCATTTGCTGCAGTTCCGCCTTGTTTTCACGTGTTTTTCGATCACCTGCCCCAAGCCATTGAGCGAGGTCAGGTGTCATTTACAGCACGGCAGGCCATGTAATTTGCAGTGTCCCTGAAGGCCGGTTTTCAGGTTGTTGTTACGGGAAGCGGCCACAAGGCGGCAGGATTTCTTTAAGCCCCACTCGTGTACCTGGGGCAACGAGGCCCTCTGGGGAAGTCCTCTTCCTGCTTGGAAATTGGATGGCCTGTGCCTGTGCGAACACCCTAGGGCTTGTGTCTGGGTCCTACCCCGATTAAGCTTCACGCAGCGGACAAATTCTAAGCTGTGCAAAACGGGATATGTGGGTGTTGTCTTCCCCCCGTGGGGAGACCTTAAGGAAAGAGGCTGCAGGTGGGAATCACAGCATCAGGAAATGTGGAGATTAGGTGACGTTTCAAACATCTTCCCGCCCAGAGGTTCCACCATCCTTTGGGCGTCCCAGGCATGTTTAGTCGCAGGTTGGGTCCCCTGCCCCTGAAGATTTCGGCACCTGGAGTGGGGATCAGGCAGCACACCTCCAATGGGGCTGCATTAGGTGCTCATGCTCACCAGGCCCCTCAGCACCGTGAATGTCCAGCCTTGACACCCAAGCCTGCTCTGGCTGCAGGGATGTGACACCTGGTTGGGTCTCCGCCGCTGAACGAATTCAGTAATAATTCCCACCCCCCCTTTCATTTTTGACTCTCATAATGGGATATAGCAGATCTGCACTATTGTTTTCCTTTCTGGTGAACTCGTATTTGCTTCCCTCATGCAGAGAAGTTTCTGTGTTTTCGTGTGGATTCCTCCCAAGCTTACATATTCTTTTGCATCTATTACAGCGTGCTGAGTCAAGTTCTATGTGCTAAAAGCAGGTACTTGTTCATTAATGATTTTCTGTATGTAAGGATAGGTATGCCAATTTCAAACTCCACGTTGATGCCTCTCCCGCTGACTTTCCACTGTGGTAGCCATAAGTTTGCTTTCTAAATCCGTGACTGAGTTGCTGTTATGGAAGTTGGTTCATATGTATTCATTTTTACGTTTTTCCTGTAAGTGAAAACGTATGGTATTTCCCTTTCTGTGACGTTTGTCGTCCACTATGACTCTACCTAGGTCCATCCTAGTGCTGCAAAAGGGCTCACTTCCTTCATTTCATGGCTGAGTAATATTCCGTTGTTCACATGTAGCGCAACTTCTTTATCCATTCTTCTTTCCCAAGACGATCGGTTTGCTTGCAAGTCTACGCTCTTGAAAAGAGGCCTGCACGAAAGTCGGGGTCGTGTGTCCGTCGATTACTGGCTTTCCCTGGATGCACGCCCCAGGATGGAGCTCTAGATTTTAGGTGTTTAGGGAGCTCCAAACTGTTCTCCAGAGTGGCTGTTAGCAATTTACCTTCCCACCATCAGCTGGGCAGGGTTGGCTTTTTTTTCCACACCCCCTCCAGCATTTCTTGCTGTGACAGTTGGTGATGATGGTCATTCTGAATGGTGAGAGATGCTACCTCTCTATCGAGTTGATTTGTATTACTAGAATATTTGATTGGCCGAAAACGGCCTTCGGTGTTTTCCATAATACATCAGGTGAAAACCCGAGCCCCCTTTTCTCCAACCCAGGCACTGGTGCTATTAGCAGCTTTTGATGTGCTTTAACGTGCCAGTGACCCATACCTGACGATACGCGTTTCCTGCAATCCTGCCTTGTTTTCACATCCTTTTCCAAAACTTACCCCAAGATATTTAGCGAGGGCAGGTGACCTTTACAGCCTCGCAGGCCCTGTGAATTGCAGTGCCCCTGGGCACCGCTTTTCAGGTTGTTGTTACGGGAAGCGGCCACAAGGCGGCAGCATTTCTTTAAGCCCCACTCGGGTCCCTGGGGCAACCTCGGCCTTTGCCAATGTCCTGTCCCTGCTTGGAAATTAGATGGCCTGTGCCTGTGCAAACACCCTAGGGCTTGTGTCTGAGTTCTCCCCCAGTCAACCTTCATCCAGGGCAGAAATTCCAAGCTGTGGAAAACTGGGTTTTGAGGGTATTGTCTTCCCCAGGTGGGGAGAGCTTAAGGAAAGAGCCTCGAGGTGGGAACCACACCTCCGGTAAATGTGGAGATTAGGGGACTTTTCAAACATCTTCCCGCCCAGAGGGTCTACCATCCTTTGGGTGTCCCAGGCATGTTTACTTGTACGTTGGTTCCCCAGCCCCTGGAGACTTCGGCACCTGGAGTGGGGATCAGGCAGCACATCTCCAGTGGGGCTGCATTAGGCGAACATCCTCACCAGGTCCCTCAGGCCCCCGAAAGCCCAGCCTTGAGATCCAAGCCGGCTCGCGCTGCAGGGATGTGACACCTGGTTGGGTCTCCGCCGCTGAACAAAGTTAGTAACAATTCCCACCCCCCCACCCCCCCACCCACCCCCTTTTGTTTTTTATTTTCATAATGGCATACAGCAGGTTTGCAATGTTGTGTTCCTTTCTGGTGAACTCGTATTTGCTTCCCTTATGCAGAGACTTTTCTATACTTTTGTGCTGATTACTGCCAACCTTACATATTCTTTTTCATCTGTTACAGTGTGTTGGGTCAAGTTCTATGTGCTAAAAGTAGGTCTTTGTTCATTAATCATTTTCTGTACGTAAGGGTATGTGCCAATCTCAAAGTGCAGATTGATGCCTCTCCCGCTGACTCTCCCCACTGGTAGCCGTACGTTTCCTTCCAAATTTGTGACTGTGTTTCTGTTAAGGAAGCTGGTTCATATGTATTAAGTTTTAGATTTTTCCTATAAGTGAAAGCGCATGGTCTTTCCCTTTCTGTGACGTTTGTCGTCCACTATGACTCTACCTAGGTCCATCCTAGTGCTGCAAATGGGCTCACTTCCTTCGTTTCATGGTTGAGTAATATTCCGTTGTTCATATGTACCGCAACTTCTTTATCCATTCCTCTTTCCCAGGACAATCAGTTTGCTTGCAAGTCTACGCTCTTGAAAAGAGGGCTGCACTAAATATCGGGGTGCATGTGTCCTTCGATTACTGGCTTTCCCAGGGTATCTGCCCCAGCGTGGCACTTCCGGATCCTCTGTAGCCCTAGATTTTAGATGTTTAGGAAGCTCCAAACTGTTCTCCAGAGTGGCTGTTAGCAATTTACCTTCCCACCATCAGCTGGGCAGGGTTAGCTTTTTTCCACGCCTCCTCCAGCATTTCTTTCTGTTAGACTTGGTGATGAAGGTCATTCTGAATGCTGAGAGATGACTCCTCTCTGTCGAGTTGATTTGCATTGCCGGAATAGTCGATTCCCAAAAAGGGCCTTCGGTGTTTTCCGTAATACACCACGGAAAAATCCGAACGCCCCCTTGGTCCAACCGGGTCACTGGTGCTATTTAGCCGCTTTTTACGTGCTTCAATGTGCCAGGAAAACCTACCTGTTGTAATGCATTTGCTGCAGTTCCGCCTTGTTTTCACGTGTTTTTCGATCACCTGCCCCAAGCCATTGAGCGAGGTCAGGTGTCATTTACAGCACGGCAGGCCATGTAATTTGCAGTGTCCCTGAAGGCCGGTTTTCAGGTTGTTGTTACGGGAAGCGGCCACAAGGCGGCAGGATTTCTTTAAGCCCCACTCGTGTACCTGGGGCAACCAGGCCCTCTGGGGAAGTCCTCTTCCTGCTTGGAAATTGGATGGCCTGTGCCTGTGCGAACACCCTAGGGCTTGTGTCTGGGTCCTACCCCGATTAAGCTTCACGCAGCGGACAAATTCTAAGCTGTGCAAAACGGGATATGTGGGTGTTGTCTTCCCCCCGTGGGGAGACCTTAAGGAAAGAGGCTGCAGGTGGGAATCACAGCATCAGGAAATGTGGAGATTAGGTGACGTTTCAGACATCTTCCCGAGCAGAGGTTCCACCATCCTTTGGGCGTCCCAGGCATGTTTAGTCGTAGGTTGGGTCCCCTGCCCCTGAAGATTTCGGCACCTGGAGTGGGGATCAGGCAGCACACCTCCAATGGGGCTGCATTAGGTGCACATGCTCACCAGGCCCCTCAGCACCGTGAATGTCCAGCCTTGACACCCAAGCCTGCTCTGGCTGGAGGGATGTGACACCTGGTTGGGTCTCCGCCGCTGAACGAGTTCAGTAATAATTCCCACCCCCCCTTTCATTTTTGACTCTCATAATGGGATATAGCAGATCTGCACTATTGTTTTCCTTTCTGGTGAACTCGTATTTGCTTCCCTCATGCAGAGAAGTTTCTGTGTTTTCGTGTGGATTCCTCCCAAGCTTACATATTCTTTTGCATCTATTACAGCGTGCTGAGTCAAGTTCTATGTGCTAAAAGCAGATACTTGTTCATTAATGATTTTCTGTATGTAAGGATAGGTATGCCAATTTCAAACTCCACGTTGATGCCTCTCCCGCTGACTTTCCACTGTGGTAGCCATAAGTTTGCTTTCTAAATCCGTGACTGAGTTGCTGTTATGGAAGTTGGTTCATATGTATTCATTTTTACGTTTTTCCTGTAAGTGAAAACGTATGGTATTTCCCTTTCTGTGACGTTTGTCATCCACTATGACTCTACCTAGGTCCATCCTAGTGCTGCAAAAGGGCTCACTTCCTTCATTTCATGGCTGAGTAATATTCCGTTGTTCACATGTAGCGCAACTTCTTTATCCATTCTTCTTTCCCAAGACGATCGGTTTGCTTGCAAGTCTACGCTCTTGCAAAGAGGCCTGCACGAAAGTCGGGGTCGTGTGTCCGTCGATTACTGGCTTTCCCTGGATGCACGCCCCAGAATGGAGCTCTAGATTTCAGGTGTTTAGGGAGCTCCGAACTGTTCTCCAGAGTGGCTGTTAGCAATTTACCTTCCCACCATCAGCTGGGCAGGGTTGGCTTTTTTTTCCACACCCCCTCCAGCATTTCTTGCTGTGACAGTTGGTGATGATGGTCATTCTGAATGGTGAGAGATGCTACCTCTCTATCGAGTTGATTTGTATTACTAGAATATTTGATTGGCCGAAAACGGCCTTCGGTGTTTTCCATAATACATCAGGTGAAAACCCGAGCCCCCTTTTCTCCAACCCAGGCACTGGTGCTATTAGCAGCTTTTGATGTGCTTTAACGTGCCAGTGACCCATACCTGACGATACGCGTTTCCTGCAATCCTGCCTTGTTTTCACATCCTTTTCCAAAACTTACCCCAAGATATTTAGCGAGGGCAGGTGACCTTTACAGCCTCGCAGGCCCTGTGAATTGCAGTGCCCCTGGGCACCGCTTTTCAGGTTGTTGTTACGGGAAGCGGCCACAAGGCGGCAGCATTTCTTTAAGCCCCACTCGGGTCCCTGGGGCAACCTCGGCCTTTGCCAATGTCCTGTCCCTGCTTGGAAATTAGATGGCCTGTGCCTGTGCAAACACCCTAGGGCTTGTGTCTGAGTTCTCCCCCAGTCAACCTTCATCCAGGGCAGAAATTCCAAGCTGTGGAAAACTGGGTTTTGAGGGTATTGTCTTCCCCAGGTGGGGAGAGCTTAAGGAAAGAGCCTCGAGGTGGGAACCACACCTCCGGTAAATGTGGAGATTAGGGGACTTTTCAAACATCTTCCCGCCCAGAGGGTCTACCATCCTTTGGGTGTCCCAGGCATGTTTACTTGTACGTTGGTTCCCCAGCCCCTGGAGACTTCGGCACCTGGAGTGGGGATCAGGCAGCACATCTCCAGTGGGGCTGCATTAGGCGAACATCCTCACCAGGTCCCTCAGGCCCCCGAAAGCCCAGCCTTGAGATCCAAGCCGGCTCGCGCTGCAGGGATGTGACACCTGGTTGGGTCTCCGCCGCTGAACAAAGTTAGTAACAATTCCCACCCCCCCACCCCCCCACCCACCCCCTTTTGTTTTTTATTTTCATAATGGCATACAGCAGGTTTGCAATGTTGTGTTCCTTTCTGGTGAACTCGTATTTGCTTCCCTTATGCAGAGACTTTTCTATACTTTTGTGCTGATTACTGCCAACCTTACATATTCTTTTTCATCTGTTACAGTGTGTTGGGTCAAGTTCTATGTGCTAAAAGTAGGTCTTTGTTCATTAATCATTTTCTGTACGTAAGGGTATGTGCCAATCTCAAAGTGCAGATTGATGCCTCTCCCGCTGACTCTCCCCACTGGTAGCCGTACGTTTCCTTCCAAATTTGTGACTGTGTTTCTGTTAAGGAAGCTGGTTCATATGTATTAAGTTTTAGATTTTTCCTATAAGTGAAAGCGCATGGTCTTTCCCTTTCTGTGACGTTTGTCGTCCACTATGACTCTACCTAGGTCCATCCTAGTGCTGCAAATGGGCTCACTTCCTTCGTTTCATGGTTGAGTAATATTCCGTTGTTCATATGTACCGCAACTTCTTTATCCATTCCTCTTTCCCAGGACAATCAGTTTGCTTGCAAGTCTACGCTCTTGAAAAGAGGGCTGCACTAAATATCGGGGTGCATGTGTCCTTCGATTACTGGCTTTCCCAGGGTATCTGCCCCAGCGTGGCACTTCCGGATCCTCTGTAGCCCTAGATTTTAGATGTTTAGGAAGCTCCAAACTGTTCTCCAGAGTGGCTGTTAGCAATTTACCTTCCCACCATCAGCTGGGCAGGGTTAGCTTTTTTCCACGCCTCCTCCAGCATTTCTTTCTGTTAGACTTGGTGATGAAGGTCATTCTGAATGCTGAGAGATGACTCCTCTCTGTCGAGTTGATTTGCATTGCCGGAATAGTCGATTCCCAAAAAGGGCCTTCGGTGTTTTCCGTAATACACCACGGAAAAATCCGAACGCCCCCTTGGTCCAACCGGGTCACTGGTGCTATTTAGCCGCTTTTTACGTGCTTCAATGTGCCAGGAAAACCTACCTGTTGTAATGCATTTGCTGCAGTTCCGCCTTGTTTTCACGTGTTTTTCGATCACCTGCCCCAAGCCATTGAGCGAGGTCAGGTGTCATTTACAGCACGGCAGGCCATGTAATTTGCAGTGTCCCTGAAGGCCGGTTTTCAGGTTGTTGTTACGGGAAGCGGCCACAAGGCGGCAGGATTTCTTTAAGCCCCACTCGTGTACCTGGGGCAACCAGGCCCTCTGGGGAAGTCCTCTTCCTGCTTGGAAATTGGATGGCCTGTGCCTGTGCGAACACCCTAGGGCTTGTGTCTGGGTCCTACCCCGATTAAGCTTCACGCAGCGGACAAATTCTAAGCTGTGCAAAACGGGATATGTGGGTGTTGTCTTCCCCCCGTGGGGAGACCTTAAGGAAAGAGGCTGCAGGTGGGAATCACAGCATCAGGAAATGTGGAGATTAGGTGACGTTTCAGACATCTTCCCGAGCAGAGGTTCCACCATCCTTTGGGCGTCCCAGGCATGTTTAGTCGTAGGTTGGGTCCCCTGCCCCTGAAGATTTCGGCACCTGGAGTGGGGATCAGGCAGCACACCTCCAATGGGGCTGCATTAGGTGCACATGCTCACCAGGCCCCTCAGCACCGTGAATGTCCAGCCTTGACACCCAAGCCTGCTCTGGCTGGAGGGATGTGACACCTGGTTGGGTCTCCGCCGCTGAACGAGTTCAGTAATAATTCCCACCCCCCCTTTCATTTTTGACTCTCATAATGGGATATAGCAGATCTGCACTATTGTTTTCCTTTCTGGTGAACTCGTATTTGCTTCCCTCATGCAGAGAAGTTTCTGTGTTTTCGTGTGGATTCCTCCCAAGCTTACATATTCTTTTGCATCTATTACAGCGTGCTGAGTCAAGTTCTATGTGCTAAAAGCAGATACTTGTTCATTAATGATTTTCTGTATGTAAGGATAGGTATGCCAATTTCAAACTCCACGTTGATGCCTCTCCCGCTGACTTTCCACTGTGGTAGCCATAAGTTTGCTTTCTAAATCCGTGACTGAGTTGCTGTTATGGAAGTTGGTTCATATGTATTCATTTTTACGTTTTTCCTGTAAGTGAAAACGTATGGTATTTCCCTTTCTGTGACGTTTGTCATCCACTATGACTCTACCTAGGTCCATCCTAGTGCTGCAAAAGGGCTCACTTCCTTCATTTCATGGCTGAGTAATATTCCGTTGTTCACATGTAGCGCAACTTCTTTATCCATTCTTCTTTCCCAAGACGATCGGTTTGCTTGCAAGTCTACGCTCTTGCAAAGAGGCCTGCACGAAAGTCGGGGTCGTGTGTCCGTCGATTACTGGCTTTCCCTGGATGCACGCCCCAGAATGGAGCTCTAGATTTCAGGTGTTTAGGGAGCTCCGAACTGTTCTCCAGAGTGGCTGTTAGCAATTTACCTTCCCACCATCAGCTGGGCAGGGTTGGCTTTTTTTTCCACACCCCCTCCAGCATTTCTTGCTGTGACAGTTGGTGATGATGGTCATTCTGAATGGTGAGAGATGCTACCTCTCTATCGAGTTGATTTGTATTACTAGAATATTTGATTGGCCGAAAACGGCCTTCGGTGTTTTCCATAATACATCAGGTGAAAACCCGAGCCCCCTTTTCTCCAACCCAGGCACTGGTGCTATTAGCAGCTTTTGATGTGCTTTAACGTGCCAGTGACCCATACCTGATGATACGCGTTTCCTGCAATCCTGCCTTGTTTTCACATCCTTTTCCAAAACTTACCCCAAGATATTTAGCGAGGGCAGGTGTCCTTTACAACCTCGCAGGCCCTGTGAATTGCAGTGCCCCTGGGCACCGCTTTTCAGGTTGTTGTTACGGGAAGCGGCCACAAGGCGGCAGCATTTCTTTAAGCCCCACTCGGGTCCCTGGGGCAACCTCGGCCTTTGCCAATGTCCTGTCCCTGCTTGGAAATTAGATGGCCTGTGCCTGTGCAAACACCCTAGGGCTTGTGTCTGAGTTCTCCCCCAGTTAACCTTCATCCAGGGAACAAGTTCCAAGCCGTGAAAAACTGGGTTTTGAGGGTATTGTCTTCCCCAGGTGGGGAGAGCTTAAGGAAAGAGCCTCGAGGTGGGAACCACACCTCCGGTAAATGTGGAGATTAGGGGACTTTTCAAACATCTTCCCGCCCAGAGGGTCTACCATCCTTTGGGTGTCCCAGGCATGTTTACTTGTACGTTGGTTCCCCAGCCCCTGGAGACTTCGGCACCTGGAGTGGGGATCAGGCAGCACATCTCCAGTGGGGCTGTATTAGGTGCACATGCTCAACAGGTCCCTGAGTCCCATGAAAGTGCAGGTTTTAGACCAAAGCCCGCTCTGGCTGCAGGGATGTGACAGTATATTGGGTGTTGACACTGAACAAATTTCATAACAATTCGCTGCCCGTCTTTTTTTTTTTTTAGTTTATTTTTGTAATGGAATAAAGCAGCTTTTCAATGTTGTGTTTCTTTCTGGTGAACTCCCACCTGATTCCTTTATGCAGAGACATTTATATATTCTTCTTGTGATTATTACCAATCTTACATATTCTTTTTCGTGTATTGCAGGGTATTGAGTTCTGTGTGCTATTCAGTAGGTCCTTACTGAATACCTATTTTCTGTATGTAAGGGTGTTTATTGTAATTTAAACTTCCTGATTTGTGTTTCCCACCCAGCCTTTCACCTTTGATAGCCATAAGTTTTTTCCCTAAATCTGTGACTCCGTTTCATGTTAGTTAATTTGTATCAATTTTTGATTCCACTTAGAAGTGACTTTATATGATATTCTCTGTGTGACTTATTTCACTTTTTATGATCGTGTCTATGTTCATCCATGCTTTTGCAAAAAGTGTCATTATAGTACACTTTTGACTGTGTTTTTCTCAGTTTACTTAAATACTATAATGACACTGTAAGTAAATATTATCAACTCAATCAACCAAAGATGCTCAAATTAGCATTTTGGTATAGTTTTGTTGTTGTTTAAGCATCATCTAAGAAAATGAAAATTTTCAGGAACAAAGGAAACGATTAGGACATAAAGTACAGTTATTCCCTCCGTAATGAGCAGGATTCTGTGAGGCTCCTGGGCACAAAAGTATTTCTGTGTCCCCTGTTTCTTGCTTGTAGGAAGTAGTTTTCATTCAGCCTCGACGACCTTCCCTGAGTTCCAAAGGCAGGTTCAAACAGTTGCTAATCAGACATGGAGACAAGGGAGGAGCAGTCAAGAAGCAATAGTGAAGGGCTTCCCTGGTGGCGCAGCGGTTGAGACTCCGCCTGCCGATGCAGGCAACACGGGTTCGTGCCCCGACCCGGGAAGATCCCACATGCCGCGGAGCGGCTGGGCCCGTGAGCCATGGCCGCTGAGCCTGCGCGTCTGGAGCCTGTGCTCTGCAACAGGAGAGGCCACAGCAGTGAGAGGCTCGCATACTGCAAAAAAATAAAAAGAAAAGAACCTGCCTGCCAGTGCAGGGGACAGGGGTTCGAGCCCTGGTCCAGGAAGATCCCACATGTCGGGGAGCAACTAAGCTGGGGTGCCACAACTACTGAACCCTCGTGTTGCAAGTACTGAATCCCAGGCGCTTAGAGCCCGTGCGCCGCAGTAAGAGAAGCCACCGCAATGAGAAGCCCGCGCACCGTGATGATAGAGCAGCCCCTGCTCACTGCAATTAGAGAAAGCCTGCGCTGCAGCAATGAAGACCCAACGCAGGCAAAAATAAATAAAATAAATAGCTTTTTTTAAAAGAAAGATACAATAGTGAAGCCTGGGGGCAGGGTCCTTGTTCCCCTCAAGGGATACGTATAATATCTTTGAGCTGTTTTGCAGATGCTAAAATCCGCACCAAGTGAAAGAAGTTGATTGCATGCTGCCCATAAGCACATTGACCCTAGACCGGTAGGAACCAGAATGTTGATGATGTTGACTCCCAATTACCTCACCACCAACCATTCAGAAGAATGTCCACGTGTTGACCACGCCCTCCTCTTTGAAGCATTACTGTAAAACTCCTCTCTATCCCCTCTGGGTAGGGACACACGGTGGTTTTGTTTTGTTTTGTTTTTTGCGGTAGGCGGGCCTCTCACTGTTGTGGCCTCTCCCGCTGCGGAGCACAGGCTCCGGACGCGCAGGCTCAGCGGCCATGGCTCACGGGCCCAGCCGCTCCGCAGCATGTGGGATCTTCCCGGCCTGGGGCACGAACCCGTGTCTCATGCATCAGCAGGCGGACTCTCAACCGCTGCGCCACCAGAGAAGCCCCCGGCACACACGGTTTTGAGGGCCTTAGCCTTCTGTGGTCCCCTTTACCTGGCAAGGCAATAACTATTCTTTTCTACTTCACACAAAACTCTGTCTCCGAGATTCAATTCGGTACTGATGTACAGAGGCGGAATTTTGGCTACAGTAAAAGCACGAACTACCCAGGAGAGAGGGCTTTATGGGCAGTACACCTGAGACCATGTGGGCTGTTTGTTTCCTAATAGATGGAGAAATTCAACCCCACCAAACCTGAGTTAATCAATCAAGGCCGACCAGTGCCAGAGATGAGGACTTGCCCCACAAGAGAACAAGGTAGTAGAAAGAAAGCCAAGGAATTCTCTTCTTCACTGGTTAGTGCTGTGTCCAGCAGGAATAGGTGGAGCACAGAATTGTGCAAGAGGCAGGGGCACACTGTGGTTTGCTGCTGATTGAGTGCATGAGCTTAGGTGTGTTATTTAAACTCTCTGAGCCTGTTTCCTTTACTTAAAAACCGGATTAATGATACCTATCTTGCAATCTTATGAGATTTCTTTAAAGTTCATTTAAGGTGTGTGGTACACAGCAGCTTTTTAATAAATGGTAGTGTACTAGTCGTGTTTCTGGATTGCAAGTAATCTCTGAGAAATCATCTCTGGTTCAGCTTGGCAAAAAGGAATTTATTGGCAAGCTGTCTGATAGCGAAAGAACCGATGTGAAGTTTCGAGAAGCAGGCAGGAAGATAGGCGGCCCCAGCTGAGATCTTCCACAGGTAGGGTTTGAATGGAGCACTGCCATTGTCACCACTGGCCACCGAGCAGCTGCTAGTGGCATGAATTCTAAGCTGTCAGTTTCTTTGTGCCACTCCTGACTTTGGTCCTGGGAAGAGCATCTGATTGGCTTAGGTTCTGTGCCTGTTCTACCTCTTGGGAGTCAGGAGAGCCAGGGAGGGCCACCTGGGCTTCCTAGTGGAGTGTGATCTCACACTGTGACAGATCCGTCAAACATGGAGTGAGGTTTCCACTAGATGACAGCGCCAAAGTAACGAACCTCTACTACAGATGTGACTTATGTGGTTCTCTGGAAGCCAACTCTATACACCTCAGTAGAATAGCTTTATAGCTGAAAGGGAGCTTGTAGCCCCTCATTTGAAAATTTGGGCAACCAAGGTCCCAAGATATGACTTATACTAGATTACACAGAAAGTGAAGAGCATTCAGGTCTAGAACTTTGGTCTCCTAATTGTCATTCCAGTTCTCCTCACTGCATTCTTTCCCATCTGTAAAATGGGTATGATAATAATGCTTACTGCCTGGAGCCCTCCTACAAATTGCTTGGATTTTAGCTCGAGCATCGCTTTCTTAGGGGAGCCTTCTGTCTCCAACTTATCTTCTCCCCAAAGCTGTTCTTTTTCCTATTTTTGTATTGACTGCCTATTTCTGTATTGCTTTCACTACCCACCCTGCCATCTAAGGTAGAAAGTTTGGAGCCATCCTCATTGTTTCCTTCACTCTTATTCTCACTTTCAGAATTGACAGAACTTGGTGATTGTTGCCAACCTTACTGGTGTCTCACCTGTATCCTTTTAGCGCTCACTTTTTCTTTTCATGTTCACCCAAACCCTTCTTATTGGAAGCACCAGGGTCTCTTTGCCTGAAAGATTTCTCCCGCTGTTGGTGCTCACTCAGCCCACTTACAGGGCAGGCCAGATGTGCCAGGGAGTTAAAATCCCTACGAGCAGTCCTCAACCAAAGCCTGATGGAAGTTGATGGATATATTTTGGGTAGGACAACTCTGAAGCATGCTGTATGCTGTCTTCCAGAGGTGACCAATGAGTCTGAGACACAATTGCCCACAGTGGGAATCTAGTCATTAATGTAACTGAAATCGTTTCCATCTCTTTTCCATCCCCTACTGATGCTTTCTTGGTCCATCTCTCCAACAGACTTGTTGCACTCAAATGCTTGTCTCCAGGTCTGCTTCTAGATGTAGTCAAGTAAAACAGTGACTAATTAGATATTGGGATAAAGGGAAGAATTGAGAATGGCTACGATATTTTTTCCTATGGTTGACTGGCTATATGGAGGTATCATGAATTATAAATATAAAGGAGACAATATGTATTTAACATTTTAGATATTAGATAATTGCCATTGAGGTGCTGGCAGAACCGCCCAGTTGGATGTGTTCAGTAGACAGCTGAAAATATGGAATTGGAGTCCAGGAGAGAAGTAGAAACAGGAGCTAAGGATCTAGGAGTTATCATTATCAGTGTATGCAGGTGGGTGCTAAAGCCAGGAAAATGGTTAAGATGGCCAAAATGCTTATCTACAGAGGAAAGAAGAGGGAGAATGGATATTGAGTACAAAGTGGTAGCCTCTATAACAAACAGTAAATATCATTCATATCTTCTCTCCTGAAACAGCTTACCTCAGCAAGGAGTAATTTCTTTTTTTCTTTTCTTTTCTTTTTTTTTTTTTTGGCCATGCTGCACGGCTTAGGCTTATGGGATCTCAGTTTCCCAACCAGGGATGAACCTGGGCCCTTGGTAGTGAGAATGCGGAGTCTTAACCACTGGACGGCCAGGGAACTCCCATTAATTTCTAATTAGTATCTAAATCCACAGTGCGTGGGCAGTAAACTTTCAAGAAATGTAGAATTAAGTTTTATCCACGCTATACAGAGTTATTGCAAAGCCAAGGATCAGACCTTAGATCTCCGTGCTCAGTTCTGAAGACAATGGTTTTCAGTGTCTCTTAAAAAAGTATGATATCAACCCCCACCCCCCACCCATTCTAATTTGCTTCAACAGGCAGGTGTGTTTCCCGTCTGAGGAGATAGAAGATAGTGTGTTTTCTAAACATTGCCAGTTAGCTTAGTTACTCAGAGCAGGATGCCGGTGATACCACAGTCTTTGACCCCATCTCTTACATGGCATTTGAACTGAGGGAGAGATTATAAAGCAGTAATTAAGACTAAAGGCTTTGACTTCAGGGCTGCAGCTATCTGTCCTTGGTGAGACTTTGGGGGTGTTGTTTAACCTCTCAGGGCCTCATCCAAGAAGTAGAAATACTCGGAATCCTTCCTATAGTTAGGGATAAAGTGAGGTAGTGCCCGGAAAGTGCTGAGATTCCTCAGCCTAGCAGCATCAAGAACTGGTGAAACTTTACTTTTTGTAGTGTGCTTTAAGCAAACGATAGCTTTACGATAGCAAACGCCTTTCAAGTATTCTATAAGATCACACTGCAACTCCGGACACTTTCATTCCCCTAGAACGGCTACTCATTCCCCGCTGCCCCAAAGCACTCAGCTCCTTACGACACTGTACGACGCCGAGCCTGTCTGGTCCGCACGGCGCGGGCCAATCGCGCGGCGCCCGACCGATGACGTAGGCCGCGCTCGTGCATGCGCAGCGCGGGGAGACCTTGGCGAGGCGGCGGCGACGCTTAGTGGAGGTGAAAGCTTTTGGCGGAAAGGAAAGTCCAGCGGCAAGATGCAGAGCTGGAGTCGTGTGTACTGTTCTTTGGCTAAGGTGAGGGCCGACTGGGTGGGGTCGTGCTGAGCCCGAGGCACAGAGAGGTCCGGTGACGGGGTCCGGGACGCGGCCTAAGTGGTGGGGGTGGGAGACGCCGGCGGCCAGGCCGGGACCAGCTGAGGCTCCACCCCTGAACCGGCTCAGACCGGGCAGCGGTTCGGAGGCAGAGGCCTGGGCGGTGGAGAGGCCCCGCCGGTTGTATGACGGCCAGCAGTCACACACAGTTCCCTCCCAAGCCTGGGCCGTGGGGCCTGGCGGTCGCACGTAGGCCTTGCCCCCTTGGCGGAGGAAGTATGAGTCTACCTTGCCCCATATGGTCGACTCTTTTTCATAACTTTTGCTCATCCTCGGCCCGGCCCTGAGTGGCCTTTCTGTAGTGGACAGGTAACCTTGGGCCACCGCTTGAAAGACCCAGACCGAGTCAGCCCTAACACGTAGCCCTAGGAATTCCCTTCAGTGTTTGCAGTTTTAAGCTAGTGTGCATTGACTTCCCTCTTAGAAGTTCGTATTTTTAATTGTAACAGGTTATTCTCAGGAAAGCTTTCCTTTTTCATTTATGTACCGAATACAGCCAAAGTGTATATATGTGGGATCGTGCCTGGTTACAATATTGATGCAGACCTTAAAAGTAATACAGTAGTCAGACTCCTTTGTTTCAAAGATGAGTAGCTTATGTTTTCCGAAGTTAATGTAACATGCTAGGAGTTGTACTTTTAGTGAAAGGCAGAGCTGGGACTAAAACTCAGGACTGATATTTATTCTGCTGTTCCTTGGACCACTGTCCTGACCTCAGGTGCAAGAATTGCCTTGAAATAGACAACGTTACTAGCTCAGTGTAGGTTTTGTCACTGCTTCCCATTTGCCTTCTGTGATAGGAGCTATTTGCTTTGTTCCTTTGTGTCTCACTGTTCTTAGGAAATAGTAGCCATCCACATTTAGAGGTTGTTGTGGAGATTATGATGCAGTTTGTAAAACCGTAGTAGTTCTTGAATATGAGTACATTACTTGGTGCATTTTTCTAAGGTATTTTGTCTCATTTTCTATTCCTGTTGGACGGTTCAGGTACATCTTCATAGGTTGTACATGGATCACGTGTAAAAGGATTGCATAATGAAATTATCCAAGTACTTAAGCTAGAACTTGGAACGCTTTAGTTATGACATTAAAATGATCCCTGGCACCAAAAGTTAGCCATGTTTCCTGAAAATTTAATAAAACTTAACACCATTTAGTAACATGTTTTAGTTAGGTTAAATGTGAAATGGGATGTTGACTGTTCATAATGAAAAGTGTGGTAAGCTGACTGTTTTTACAGAAGAGGAGAAATTGATGTGTAACCTCTGTGGCAATGGAAGATACATTAATAATCATTGCTTGATACATTTGCCTTAACTCATTGTTTTCAAGGACGTTCAGGAGTTCTATATTTTGAAATTATACTTTACATAATAGGAACATTTCTTTTCTTTGTTTCAGAGAGGCCATTTCAATCGAATATCTCATGGTCTGCAAGGAGTTTCTGCAGTGCCACTGAGAACTTATGCAGATCAACCAAGTAAGTACTTAGTAAAACAGGTTTTCCTTATATTAAGTCATATTTCCTTTGTGTTTAAATGTAAAAGCAAGTGAATGGTAGAGTAACTAATAATAAAGTAATCGGTCATAGAATTCATTTGTTCATATGTTTAGTCACTTAAATGTTTATTGAGCATCTAGTGTGTTCTGGGTGGTGAATGAGGCAAAGCCCTACTGTTATGGAACTTATAGTCTGGGGGTAAAAGACAAACAGTACACAAGTAACAGGGAAATATTTGGGGAGGTCTTTGAAAACGAAAGCTGGTAATTGGGAGGTAAGGAGGCTATTTTAGATAGGGCGTCAGGGCTTTTCTGTGTAAGGGCCTGAATAAAGTGAGGGAGTGAGAAGTTTATTTCAGGCAGAGGGAAACAGCAGTGAGAAGGGTCTGAGGTGAGAATTCAGTTGTGAGGTTTAAGGAATTGCAAGAAGGCTGGTGTGGGTAGAGCAGAGACCCATAGAGTATAAAATCAGAGAGTTAGGCAGGGATCAGATATGGAGGGTTTTATAAGGCCCGCCAGGATTTTACTCCCAAGTGTGAGGGGAAACCACTGAAGGGTGTTGGGCAGAGGAGCGATTTTATATGTTTACACTTAAAAAGTTAGGCACTTCCACTGCAGGGAGCATGGGTTTTGATCCCTGGTAGGGGAACTAAGATCCTGCCTGCTGTGCTGTGTGGTCAAAAAAAACCCCAAAAAACTTAATTCTGTCCACTGGGTAAGATTGAGTGTGTTAGTCGCTTAACACTGTTTAGAATTGTGAGAAATCTTTTTCCATGCTGAATGAAAATCTTGGTGGGCTTATCAAAAGCACGTTTTAAAGACTAGAAGAATGTACCCTGAAAGGAAGCTATGGACTATGAATACTTTTTTCTTTATACTTTTCTATATTTTTGAAGTTTCTGTAAAGGATATGTATTTTATCTTTTAAAGTATTTAAAACAGGGAGTTAATGGGTTTATAGTAAGATACTTTGGCCTCCCATTACCAAGACTGTGGAGTATTTGAAATTGTCTGTTTTTTTTTTTTTTGCGGTACGCGGGCCTCTCACTGTTGTGACCTCTCCCGTTGCGGAGCACAGGCTCCGGACGCGCAGGCTCAGTGGCCATGGCTCACGGGCGCAGCCACTCCGCGGCATGTGGGATCTTCCCGGACCGGGGCACGAACCCGTGTCCCCTGCATCGGCAGGCAGACTCTCAACCACTGCGCCACCAGGGAAGCCCCTCTTTGTCTCTTTTGTTAAATGGGGTTATTACTTATTCTTCTCAGCTCAGCAGGAGAAATATTAGATTTTCTCTTCCAGAGCATGCAAGTAAGGACTTTTCATGGTTCATTCTGCACCTTTGGTATTACATATTCAAGGAGGATTTATTCAGTACCTTCTATTTGCCAGGCAGTCCCTGGGCAGGAACTTAGACTGTAATGTTACGGGGATAACTGAGCACTCATGAATCCAATAATTTACTGATCCCTTGACATCGAGTAAATTATAAATCCCTTAGTACCCATGTAGATTCCGTGCATAAAGTCTTTGGTTGCATGAAGTAAGAAGTGTTTTATGTACATATTTATATTTGTCTGAGGTGTTTATTTAATGTCTGTACTTTCCTCAAGAGTGCACACTTCATTAGGGCAAGGACTGATTTGTGACTGTTCGGCACCAAAAATGGTACAGTAGGTACTCAGTGCATGTTTACTGAATAAACTCTGGGGCCATGTCTGTTTTAGTTATGCTCCATCACAAGCATCCAGTGTGATGCCTGGTACACAGTACCCAGCAGCAACAGTGATATTAACTGATGCATTGAGGGCTTACTCTGTCTCAGGCACAGTCTTTAATCCTTGTGGCTCTCCTACCAGGTGTGTGCTGCTATTTTCCCCATTTAGTGAATGCAGGAGCTGAGTCGAGAGAGCTTAGCTAGGAAATGACAGAGCTGGGAAAATTCTTCTGACTCTAGAGCTTACGCTCTTTATCCTTGTTTTGTTTGGCTTGCCTCGTTACATGAGTATTGCTTGACCAACTTGAGGAGTTCAAGCGTATTATGATACAGTCCCTGTTACAGCATCTGGGAGGTGTTTGAATATGAACCAAATTCATCAAGATTTGAAAAGTATTGTGTGTTGTTGTTGATATGACCTGTTTCGTAACAGGAATAGACTTACAGCCCTTCATCAGTCACATTTGCTACGTTAATTTATTCATTCGTTATTTCAACAGATATGGAGTATCTGCTGTGTGCTAGTTATTGGACTAGTTGCTGGGATACAACAGTGAACAGGACAGACAAGATGCAGCTGTATAGTTTACAGTCCACTGGGGAATATAAACATTCAACAAATAATTGTGATAAGGACTCCACTGAGTCCCAGTGCTCCCAACTGAGCATTGGGAGTTATGATATCTGTATATGGATCAGGAATGGCCACAGTTATTTTCTAAGGAAATGATGATATCTGAAAAGGGTTGGGGTGGGAGTGGGTATGGGAGGAGGTGTTCCAGGCAGAAAGACGTGTATGTGGGAATATTTCGATGCGAGAAGGAGCATAGTGCATTTGAGGAGCCCGAAAAGGACCAGTGTGGCTGAAATGTGTTGACGGTTGACTTCTCCAGGTTACAGAAGACCCTAACTCTTTATTTTAAGGGCAATTGGAGGTCATTGAAGTGTTTTAAGCAGGGACATGATATAATCAGAGTTGTTTTTAAAGCTCGTTTTGGTTGCAGATCAGAGTTTTTATTGTAATAACTTTTTCTCTCGTTAGACTGTAAGAACCAGGGCTCTGTCGTTCATTGGTAGCCCAAGAGCTTAGAATTGTGTCTGTAATGTGAAATACTTGCTGTCAGTATTTATTTCTAGGTAGATGGGCCAGAATGTATGTGGGTGGACCAGCCCAATTCTGTGCGTGTAAGGTACCAGTAATTCATTATTGCTGAAGCTTAAACTGCATGATATTGGTTGATAAGCAGAATGTGGTGGAAGATGAGGCTGGAGAAATAGCTATCTAAGAGATTTAGATGTGTATATAGGAACTTGGATTTTATCTACCAAGAGGCAGGGAAACCAACGAGGAGCAAGAGAATAAAGTCCTAGTTGGGTTTTGGCAGGAGGTAACATCGTGGTAGCTGAGGAGGGTGGGGATGGGGACTGGAGGCTGCAGGACCAAAATTGGGAGGAGGATCTGAGAAGGGAAGAAACGTGTTGAGTGCCCAGTGTGCACCTGGCATTCTCCCAGGATCTTGACATACCTTATCTCTCACCTCTCTACCAGGGATGTAGATATTACTGTCACTGTTATGCCTATGTTGCATCGAAGCGCAGAGAGATTAAATAATTTTCTCAAGAATTGAAGAGATGGTAGAGCTCATATTTGAACTCAGGTTTGTTTAACTTCAAATCCTCTTCTTTTCCTGTGTTTCTCTTTCGTTATGGACTAGAGGGTTGTAGGTTTATCATCAGAAAGTAAAAGTATTAGAATTCAAGAATTTCTTTGAAGC
Source organism: Pseudorca crassidens (assembly GCF_039906515.1). Classification (NCBI taxonomy): domain Eukaryota; kingdom Metazoa; phylum Chordata; class Mammalia; order Artiodactyla; family Delphinidae; genus Pseudorca; species Pseudorca crassidens. The sequence goes on along the minus strand of NC_090303.1, from coordinate 17,311,438 downwards.
TGAACTGTTTAGGGTGATCACAGGTAGAGGATGTGACTATGGAAATAGACTGAAGATTAAGGCTATTGATTATTTTATTGTAGTTTTTGTTTTGTTTTTTGGGTGTGGTTTTTTTTTTTTTTGGCTGCACCACGCAACATGTGGGATCTTAGTTCTCCGACCAGGGATTGAACCAGTGCCCCCTGCAGTGGAAGTGCAGAGTCTTAACCACTGGACCGCCAGGGAAGTCCCAGGCTATTGATGATTTTAAAACAGACCCCCCACCCCCCATCAACAAAACAACAAATAAACATTACAACAAGTAGCTCTTATACTCATTTAGTGAAATTGGTAATTAATAATTACTGCCTTATATTTCTTTTCCTATTCTTTTTTTTGTTTGTTTTAAAAATAATCTTGATTTATCTACATTTTGATATGTGCCTATTTCCCCTAACTATAACATAAAGTTTTTGAAGGTAGTGATGATTTCCTCATAGGGTAGGCATTCATGAAATTTGATTTCATTCTGATAATGAAGAGCTTCGTGTCATTTTAGTTGGAGTTCCTGATTGACCTGGAGATTATGGGATCATCTGAGTGTTTGAGAGGCATAATGGTGTAGGAGCATAGGCTTCAGAATCTAAAGAATATGGCTTGAATCCTGGCTGGATCAGTTACTAATTGTGCAACCTTATATAGGTTGTTTCGTTACCCTCAAGCCTTATTTTCTCCCTGTTAAATGGCAATAATAACTGTGTAACAGATATGTGCCGAGGCTTAAATAAGACAACAGGAAGCATTTAGCTCACTGCCTGGCATGTAAATTATCCAAGTGGCAGATATTATTGCCGACTGACTTCCTAAAACATGTGTTGTAATTTGTTGATGATTACAGTTGGTTTGTAACTGGACACCTTTATTTCAGTGGTAGCCTTGATAATGTGGTATCCTTAGTTTCCTCATAATGATATAATAAGTAACATTTGTAGAGTAACTTGTAGAGCAGTTCTTCCTGCTTTTTCTTTCGGTTCATTTCATGGCTTTGACTAATTAAGTCAGTCACCTCTTATTGTACCCCAGTATTTCTTAAAGTATCAACCCGATAGCTTTCTCCTGGCATTTTACTGCCACCTGAAATGAAGATTGCTATCCAGCTGTCTTTTGCCATTTTGGCTTAGTCATCGTTCTCTTATGCTATCAATTTGTATATCCTTTTCAGTTTTTCTTTTTCACTTTTAAAGGCTGATGCTAGTTTTGTAAAATTATATATTAAGTGTTCCCTAAATTAATGTATTTGGTTTAACTACTTTTCTATACCCTGATTTTTAAAACTACTTTAAAATTGAGAAATGCTTCTTGACAAGGAGATGGTGAGTCAGAATCAGGTATTGTAAACTGTTACTTACAAGCAGCCTTTGGTAAAGGTGAAAGCTAGCTGGTTTGTTTTTCCAGTATTTTATTATGAAAAATTTCAAACATTTAGAAAAGTTGCAAGAATTTTACAGTGAATACCCATGGATTCTTCACATTTTACTATACTTACATTATCACATATCTGTTCATCCATATACGTATCCATTCATTCTTCTTACTTTTCTGATGCGTTTCAAGGTAAATTGCAGACATTGGTGTACTTCCCCTAAATAATAGCTTATTTTTGAACCTTTGCATTGGATCATACCCTTCTATACTTCCAGTTGACAAATCTTCAGATGAAGACTTCCTTTTCCCTTCATCTTTGTGCTTCCTAGCACTTTAGTGGGATTCTGATGGAATGGTGCACTTAGTATCTTCAGTGCAAGGCGAACTATTTCTTGGTATTTTCTACGGTTTTTAAAAAGACCTAAGATGACACAGTAAATTGGGAAATAAAATGCAGGTATTTTGGCTTTTTTTGTGTTTAATCAACAAACATGTATATTATAACCAAAAAATGTTTAAAAAATCAGCAAAGAAGCATGTTTTGGAGCTTGTATTTAGATTACTGTGAAATTAAAAATTAGGACCCAAACTAAGGGATATTGTTTAGGTCCTGATTTGGTTCAAGATTTGAAAATAGAAATACATTTTATTACATACTTAATTCTGAACGTGAATGAGTGAACCAAGCATTGTGGCCAAAAAGCATAAATGGATCAGTAGAAATTGAAGCAATACTTTTATCATGTATTGGACCAGCTATATTTTTTTCATGTATTGAGTAATCCTAATTATCATCTGACATAACCAAGGAGAATCAGTACTATGATTTATTCAGTAGGACGATCCTTAGATTTTGTGGATAACTGGGTTGGCTAACTTGTTAGTTGTCGTCCAACATAGAGGTTATTTGATTCTGTTAGGCCAGCAAAGGTCTTTTGAATGATACTACACTCCCATCCCCTAGGAGGTGTGGGTTTTGTGGGGGAGGGATGATGATAAATTAAAATTGCTGTCTTTGTAGGTCAGAATATAGTTACTATACAGTGAATACTTACTATGTACGTTCCAGGTACTATGCTAAGGTATTTGCATACATTATTTATTCTGTATTACAGCCCTATGAGGTAGATTTTCTTGTACTGTTTATTTTGCAGATGAGTAAACTGAGGCTGAAGCAGGTTAAATTACTCATCTAAGGTCAGATAGCTAGTTATTATAAAGCTTGATTATTGCCCTTGGGGATGGGTGAAACGGAGGAATGGAGTAGTTTGAATAATGGAAATACCACTGGAAGGAGAGACAGAAAACTTAATTTTGTCTCTGCCACACGATTGCTAGATGACCTTGGGCAAGTTAATTGACCTCTCTGAACCTAGTGTTTTTTGTCTGTGATATATCGGATATATGCCATCCTCATCTTCCTCCTAGGAAGTTCTGGGAAAAACATGATAATATATGTGAAAGTGTGTTAAAAACTGCTAAATGCTAGGTTGCAATGACAGTTGGGGGGGTGGAGAAGGGAGACTGTCTCTAACTCTTAACAGTTATTGTTGATTTATTTGATGTTGGATTGAGGAGAATGGGAATAATTGGACTTAATTTGACATTTGTATCATAATTATTATATTCCTCAGGCTGCTGATCAAAGTTAATTTTCAGTTTCTTATCTTTATATGATAAATGTCCAGAATAGTTCATTGAGTTCTGTTTAGCCTATTATCTTAAACTATACAAAATGTATCGTTATTCAAATAAAGTTCAAAACGTATTTGCCATGCATTATAGGGAAGCAGAGTTTTCCCCTTGATATCTTAGAAGTTAAGTACCTGAAAAGGATATAATCAGTCTTAAATTTATTGAAAGAACTAAAGTATTATAGAAAATTATCTTATTTAATCCAAACATCAATCATTTAAGACAGTGTTATTGTTCCTATATGACAGAAAAATGAGGTCACTTAGTCACACAACTAATAAGTGACAGGAGCTGAGATTTGAAGCCAGCTATGTCAGAATCCAAAGCTCAGGCTCTTTCCTTCATACAGATGTGTTAGTAAATGCCTGTCTGTTATGAAACTATGGAATTTAACAAGGTCAGTGGGTACAAAACTCAGTTATATTTTTGTATGCTGTAATGAATAAATAGAAAACAAAATTTAAAAATCTGTGCCATTTTCAGTTATGTCAAAGAACATCAGGTACCTAGGAATGAATAGTACTGTGTAGAAAATGCTGATTATTTGTACTTTCTTGGAGGTATAAAATGTAAGATTTTTTTTAATGTACTGTTTTTGGTCAATATTAAGCAATTTATTGTTTTGTATCAATTTGCTTTTATTGTAGTTGATGCTGATGTAACAGTGATAGGTTCTGGTCCTGGAGGATATGTTGCTGCTATTAAAGCTGCCCAGTTAGGCTTCAAGGTAAGGTTTAGGCTCAGACTACGTGTTGATTCCTTTTCATTTGGCAAGAGTTGATCACATTCACAAAGTACTTTGCAGGTAATTAATAATGGTAAATACTTTCTTAATTCTATAAATTATATTTAGGCCTGAGACTAATGAAGAGAGAGAGTTTATTCGATTGTAGTATTTTCATGAAATGCAAAGTGAAGTCATTATTTTTCCCCTCCCCCCAATACTTTTTTGTTTTGGCTTCTAATCACACTTTGGAAGATATAGTAATAGAGCCAAAAACATGTATTTGGTTGTTAAACAAAAATATCTTTTAGAATAATTTGCTTTTGGGTTAGTATTATTCAAATAATAAATTATAAAGGAGTCTATTTCATTCTCACAAACACAGCTTCAGTAGCATGTTTTGTAGAAGAATTAAGACAGATACATTTGGAATTTTAGTGAACCGAAACATTGCAGGTTATGTGCAGTAAATGTTTTCTTTGGTTGTAGGCCGTCTGCGTTGAGAAAAATGAGACACTCGGTGGAACATGCTTGAACGTTGGTTGTATTCCTTCTAAGGTGAGCATATGTTTTGTGCAGTGCAGAAATTTTTTCATTAGCCACCAGCTAGAAGGATATATTGAGATTAGAATATTAAACTAATACAGTTATTAAAAAATAAACCAGGGATGATAAAAACACGTTTTTCCCTTGTTAAAACTTAAGAGTACTGTCATCAGTCTGCCATACGTTCCTGAAATACCTTCCTTGTCTCAGAATGCCTAGCCTTTGAGCTAGGCTCTGATGACAGATTCTGATGTTCCACCTTTTTTCTTTTTAGCTTTCCTTTACAGTGAAACAGATAATAGGTAGTAAATTCTTCTTTTAGGCCCTTTATATATGAAAATATGACTGCTTTTTTAACCTGCCTTTCTGAAGTGTGTATTTAATTCATTGCTTTTAAAGAAAGTAGTTTTTTTCATTCTTGTTTGTTGAACGTTTAAGTCGTTATTGTTTGTCTTAGATTAATTATGTAAGAACAGAAACTGAATTGGTGTAGTCCTATATGCTATTTCACGTAGAGAATGTCATTTTGTAAGTGGTTTTTGATTATATATAGTTTGTGAAATTTGATAATTGAGTCTATTTCCTTTAGGCTTTATTGAATAACTCTCATTATTACCATATGGCCCACGGAAAAGATTTTGCATCTAGAGGAATTGAAAGTATGTATACCTTTCATATTTAGCAATATTATCAGTTAACTTGACTCTTTTGGCTTAACTTGACTTGTGTCTCATGAGTGTGTAATATATGTTCAGTGAGGGAAGAGTAAGAAAAAGATCTTAATATGAGAAGATTTATTTAAGAAAGAAGGCTTAAATTCATATTCCTACTATGACATCTTGTGTTCCTTTGCTAACGTGTGTGTGTGTGTGTGTGTGTGTGTGTGTGTGTGTGTGTGTGAGAGAGAGAGAGGGAGGGAGGGAGGGAGGGAGAGAGGAGTCAGTTTTTATTTCCCTGAAACCTAGAGATCATTGGGAGGTGCTGGATTCCTGAGTGCCATGGGCAAATAATGGTGAAGGAAGCAAAGTCTCCTTAAGTTGTTGGTAGTGGAAAGAGATGCAGGGAGAGGGGGAAGGATGCAGCATAGTGGAAAAGAAGGACATTTCATAACGTTTTAATTTGTTATGTCATATCTCCTGCCATTCTTTTTGGACTGTTTTCATTTCATCCTTCTTCTCCAGTTATTGTTGTTTACAGATATATATAATATATAGATATAGATATAGAAATATATAGAGATATAGATATATCTTCCTTCTAGGAGGGGCCAAAACACACCTTGGTTGAAGGGGGAGTGTGTTAATTGATTTTCCTTCATTTATTTCTTTGTAGCGGTAGGTTTCTGAAAGATTGGGCTGTAGTGTAGGCAGGCAGGAAGGTATAGGAGTGATGTATATACATTAAAGCAAATATATTAAGCTAGATGAAAAGTAAAATCAAAACTCACTTTCTGTACCCACAAAGGAAAGAAGAGACAGGGTTAGTCAAAGACGTGCATTGTAGGTAAAGCTTCAGGTTCTAGCTCTGTGACTTTAGGTAAATCAAATCTCTCAGGGCCTCTCTTTCCTCATCTTTAAGATAATGTGTTGGTTGCATGAGCTGATTTCTGAGGTATTACATGTAATGTTCTGTTGAGTTTGAGTTTCTTTATCTTCTGAGTTGCTTCAGAGTTTTCTTCTGAATTAAATGAGTGAGTAAAATCTAGTTTATTAAATTCTTTTATATTAAGCTTCTGTATTTGAAGTTTTCAAATGTGTATTTTTAGTAGTTTCATGAAATTTACCCTTTTGTTTGCAATTTCCAGTGATGTTTTACTTTGTCATTTTTATCAATACTTAAATTTAAATCTCTTCCAGATTTATAGTTATCATAAGGTCTTTGGAGAATATATTGTCATAATGGGTATAATGTTTTATTTTGGACTTGGTTTTTCCTGAAGATGGACTCTTCACAGTGTGTAATAGGTTCTGTTATTGTGATAGGATGCTGTTTGCCTTTTGCCAGCTACGATTATTGTATCAGTTATTAGATTAAATATTTTTAATACTGCCTTTTATACAGTTCTGTAAGTATTAGGCTGCAGTTTTTTAGACCTTGATTAGTGAAAAATGTCACACATTGCTCCAGGAATTTAGCTATGGACTAAAGATTTATTTAACAAATTACAGTGTCTGAAGTTCGCTTGAATTTAGAGAAGATGATGGAGCAGAAGAGTAATGCAGTAAAAGCTTTAACGGGTGGAATTGCCCACTTATTCAAACAGAATAAGGTCAGTGTGTTTAATGTTCAAATTTTTGCTTTATTTTATATACACCTTAACATTGCTTTATGCTCACAGTGATGTTATTAGAACTTGGCTGCTGGAGAATATTTAATTTAAAACAGTATGTTAACCTGAAATAGATTTCCCTGATACATATAACAAAACGTTTGCTGTTCCATACGTAGCATTACTAAGTAGGGAAGTATTTTGTATTGGATAAATTATTTAATAGTTTTTTCTTATTAATCATATTTACTCCAAAAATTATTTTAAACTTTGTGAATTTATAAACATTATTTTATAAAGGTTGCTCATGTAAATGGATATGGAAAGATAACTGGAAAGAATCAGGTCACCGCTACGAAAGCCGATGGCAGCACTCAAGTTATTGATACAAAGAACATTCTTATAGCCACAGGTTCAGAAGTCACTCCTTTTCCTGGAATTACGGTATTTACATGTTTTACAACTGTCACAACCTTCCTACAGAAATATGTTTTATAAACGACTTTATGCTCTTTATGAACTTTGAATGACAGGTCTCTGACTGAAGTACTATATGTTGACAGTCATTCAGCTTTGGAAAATTGCCTGTCTTTATTCTCCAGTGATCGTGACCAGAAATAGAACACTGTATATTAAGATATATTTCAATTCAATATGAAGTTGAAATTGACCATTTTGTTTTGAAATGCTGAATGATAAATTTTTAAGTGAGCATTTTTTTTAAGTGAGCATTTTTTTTTTTTTTTTTTTTTTTTTTTTGCGTTACACGGGCCTCTCACTGTCGTGGCCTCTCCCACTGCAGAGCACAGGCTCCGGACGCACAGGCTCAGCGGCCATGGCTCACGGGCCCAGCCGCTCCGTGGCATGTGGGATCTTCCCGGATCGGGGCACGAACCCGTGTCCCCTGCCTCGGCAGGCGGACTCTCAACCACTGCGCCACCAGGGAAGCCCTTAAGTGAGCATTTTTAATGGGTTTTGTTAAAATTGAGTCTATGGATAAAAGTTGTAAGTAGCTCAAAGCAAATAAATGACTTAGTATTTTTAGTGATTATACTGAGTGAGATCACAGTTTATAATCAGTAGGTTTTTCCAAATAATTTTGATTGTATCTTTTTTTAAAATTACAGATTGATGAAGATACAGTAGTGTCATCTACAGGTGCTTTGTCTTTAAAAAAAGTTCCAGAAAAGATGGTTGTCATTGGTGCAGGAGTAATAGGTGTAGAATTGGTGAGTGATGTTTATTTATTTATTTATTTTTTACATCTTTATTGGAGTATAATAGCTTTACAATGGTGTGTTAGTTTCTGCTTTATTACAAAGTGAATCAGTTATACATATACATATGTTCCCATATGTCTTCCCTCTTGCTTCTCCCTCCCACCCTCCCTATCCCACCCCTCCAGGCGGTCACAAAGCACCGAGCTGATCTCCCTGTGCTATGCGGCTGCTTCCCACTAGCTATCTACCTTACGTTTGGTAGTGTATATATGTCCATGCCTCTCTCTCGCTTTGTCACAGCTTACCCTTCCCGCTTCCCATATCCTCAAGTCCATTCTCTAGTAGGTCTGTGTCTTTATTCCTGTCTTACCCCTAGGTTTTTCATGACTTTTTTTTCCTTAAATTCCATATATATGTGTTAGCATACGGTATTTGTCTTTCTCTTTCTGACTTACTTCACTCCGTATGACAGACTCTAGGTCTATCCACCTCAGTACAAATAGCTCAATATTGTTTCTTTTTATGGCTGAGTAATACTCCATTGTATATATGGCCACATCTTTATCCATTCATCCGTTGATAGACACTTAGGTTGTTTCCATCTCCGGGCTATTGTAAATAGAGCTGCAATGAACATTTTGGTACATGACTCTTTTTGAATTATGGTTTTCTCAGGGTATATGCCCAGTAGTGGGATTGCTGGGTCATATGGTAGTTCTATTTGTAGTTTTTTAAGGAACCTCCATACTGTTCTCCATAGTGGCTGTACCAATTCACATTCCCACCAGCAGTGCAAGAGTGTTCCCTTTTCTCCACACCCTCTCCAGCATTTATTGTTTCTAGATTTTTTGATGATGGCCATTCTGACTGGTGTGAGATGATATTTCATTGTAGTTTTGATTTGCATTACTCTAATGATTAATGATGTTGAGCATTCTTTCATCTGTTTGTTGGCAGTCTGTATATCTTCTTTGGAGAAATGTCTATTTAGGTCTTCTGCCCAGTTGGATTGGGTTGTTTGTTTTTTTGTTACTGAGGTGAGTGATGTTTTTTTCTGCCCCTTATTTCTTGGAGTTGGACAGGACTTAGTGGTGCTGTGTTTGATTCTTTGTATAACATCACAGGTAGATCAGCATTGAGGGTTTTTTTTGTTTCTTTTTTAAATATTTATGTACGTCCATTAGTTTTTTATTTTTGTAATTTTTTTAGAAAAATTTTTGGCTGCTTTGGGTCTTCATAGTTGCATGCGGGCTTTCTCTAGATGTGGCAAGCAGGGGCTACTCTGGCAGTGCACAGGCTTCTCATTACGGTGGCTTCTCTTCTTGCGGAGCACGGGCTCTAGGTGCGCGGGCTTCAGTAGTTGCGGCACGCGAGCTCAGTAGTTGTGGCTCACGGGCTCTAGAGCGCAGGCTCAGTAGTTGTGGTGCATGGACTTAGTTGCTCCCCGGCATGTGGGATCTTCCCGGACCAGGGATCAAACCCGTGTTCCCTGCATTGTCAGGAGGATTCTTAACCACTGCACCACCAAGGAAGTCCCAGCATGGAGTTTTGCTTAGACACTTATCTAGTAGTAAAGAATTTTCAAGGCAACCTATTTAAGTAATCATTAGTCATTAGGACATTCTCTTTTGTTTTGAAATCTGCTTCCCTGTATCTTTCACATTTCCTATTCCCTAGAACTGGACTAATTTTAAAAAATCTACCAGCCCTTCAGGTATTTAAATCTGCCAGCCCTTCGACCCTTCAGCAGACAGCTCTCATTCTTAGTGAATTACATTTCAGATAAAGACATGACTTATGTGACCTGACTCTTCCCTCCTCCTCCATCCTCATCTCGATCCCTCTTAACTCAGGTTTTAGAAATGTCAGACTACTTGAAGTTCTCTGAATACTGTGCTGTCTCCTACCTTTTCGCTGCCTGGTTCTCCCTTCTTGTCCATCTGGCAGATTTCATGTTTGTCCAGTGACCTCTATGTATTTCAGGAGTCCTTTCCCAGGGCCGTTTTACCTTGTAATCGCCAAGAATGGCTCTACTTCTGAAATCACAAATCCAGACATTTTATTCTGTAACCATAAGCTCCTTTCCTCTTATTAAGTTATTCCTCAGGTAGACAGGTTCTGTAACTTAATCAAGTTTTCTAGTCCCTAGATCCCTCTTATGATTTTGCTCTCTGCCTTTTATCCAGTCTTGACTGCTTTCCCGAGCAGGTTAGATTCTATAATGTGTCTTTTGTCTTTCCACAGAATATTCTCTTTCCTCTTACCTCAGTTACACAAGGACTCATAAATATGTGCAGCCTAATCCTTTCTCCTTGCCTCTGAATTTTTATATCTGAATACTTACCAGCATCTCTGTAGGTCTCACAGGCACTCAGTTCAGTAAGTGCCTCTTAACCTTTCTCTCCCTCTTTCACTCCCCAAAATAAAACAAAGCCTGTTTCTTTTCTAACATTTCCTATTTCTGAGTGGTACTGCCATCTATGTGGAGGCCTAAAGAAGTTTGGAAACTATATGTGACCTCTCCCATGCTTTTGTGTCGCATATTGAGTCAGTCCCTGCATTGTAATGTGATACTACCTGTTAGGTGGCTCATGAATATATCCTCTTATTTTTTTTTTTTTTTTTTTTTTTTTTGTGGTACGCGGGCCTCTCACTGTTGTGGTCTCTCCCGTTGTGGAGCACAGGCTCCGGATGCGCAGGCTCAGCGGCCATGGCTCATGGGCCCAGCCGCTGTGTGGCATGTGGGATCTTCCCAGACGAGGGCACGAACCCGTGTTCCCTGCATCGGCAGGTGCACTCTCAACCACTGTGCCACCAGGGAAGCCCCTCTTCTTTTCATGTATCTACTTAGATCCCAGTTCATGCCAAGATCATGTCTTACCCTGGGTTTCTCTTCTTTAACTTTTTCTAATCTGTTTTCCCCAGAGTGGCTGAAGTGATTTTTCTCTAACACAAATGTAATTATGTCTCTTCCCTGCTGAAAACGCCTCAATGACTCATTATAGCTGTTAGGATAAGTACAAACTCTTAAATGTTGGTTGGTGCTGGCTCAAATCTCCAGCCTCATTTCTAACCACTTTCCCTCTCAAACTATGTTCAAGGTATAGTGAAATATCAGTTCCTGAACAAGCTGCATTCTTTATCTGTAGGTAGACCTTCCTTCTGTTTGGAACATTTCATCCCTCTACGAGTTACTGCACTTTCTGAGCCCTTCCCTGCCTACCTAGATGGCCTTAGGTACTCTTGCTGAGTGTTCCATTGCAGCCTATACTTCTTGTTCTAGCATTTATCTTGCTTTCTTGATGTTACTTGTTCACTTGTCTCTCTTTCATTAAATCATAAACTCCATGAGGGTAGAGATGCTGGCTGTTTCATTTACTGTGTGTCTTTAGGATCTAGCATAGTGGCTGATCTGTAATAAGTACTCATGTATTAGCTTTTATTATTGCTCTATAAACATTTGTTGATATAATAAATACCTTTCAAATGTCACCTTAGAAGTTACGTTTTTAGTGGAGACTTCTGTTTAAGAAAGCTCAGGTCTTTCCTTCTTCGAGTCTTCAGTATAATGTGTCTGCATCTTTGCATCATCTACTAATAATAGTATATTGAATCTATTTGTTTATGTCTGTCTTTTTTATAGGACTATAAGCTCCTTAAAGGCAGAGATTGAGTTTTATTCATATTTAAATCTCCATTGCTTTTCTTTTTTTGTTGTTGTTTTTTGTTTTGTTTTGTTTTCTTGTCTGCACCACACCGCATGCAGGATCTTAGTTCCCCGACCAGGGATTGATCCCGTGCCCCCTAGAGTGGAAGCACGGAGTCTTAACCACTGGACCACCATGGAAGTCCCTGATACTACAGTCTTTAACCAGTTATAAACATAACTGAATACCTTGCTGATACCAAAATATGCTACATTAACCAGCCCAGAAAAACTTTTAGAAAATAAAGTGTGGGTTGTTTAAATGACCTGTTTGAAACACTTGTGGTAGTGTCTAATGATTGTCAAAGCAGCTGTTTAAAAATCTCTTATAGTATTTAGCAGAGATTGACCTCTGCTCCACATTTCAGAGTCTATTCTTTTTTCTTTTATTTTTTAACTTTTTATTTTATATTGGAGTATAGTTGATTAACAATGTTGTGTTAGTTTCAGGTGTACAGCATAGTGATTAAGTTATATGTATATATGTATTTATTCTTTTTCAAATTTTTCTCCATTTAGGTTGTTATTATATTGATATATATTGATCAGAGTTCCCTGTGCTATACAGTAGGTCCTTATTGGTTATCCATTTTAAATATACTAGTATGTACATATCAATCCCAAATTTCCTAACTTCATTTGTATATTTCTTTTTTCGACCTCACATATAAGCGATATCATATGATATTTGTCTTTCTCTGTCTGACTTCATTCAGTATGACAATCTCTAGGTCTATCCATGTTGCTGCAAATTGCATTATTTCATTCTTTTTATTGGCTGAGTAATAACACCTTTGTATATATGTACCACATGTTCTTTATCCATTCATCTGTCAGTGGACATTTAGGTTGCTTCCATGTCTTGGCTATTGTAAACAGTGCTGCAGTGAACGTTGGGGTGCACGTATTCTTTTGGACCATGTTTTTCTCTGGATATATGCCCAGGAATGGGATTGCAGGATCATATGGTAGCTTTATTTTCAGTTTTTTAAGGAACCTCCATACTGTTCTCCACAGTGGCTATACCAATTTACATTCCCACCAACAGTGTAGGAGGGGTCCCTTCTCTACACGCCCTCTCCAGCATTTATTGTTTGTGGATTTTTTGATGATAGTCATTTTGACTGGTTTAAGGTGATATCTCATTGTAGTTTTTTTTTTAAGACTTTTTTTTTTTTGATTTGGACCATTTAAAAATCTTTATTGAATTTGTTACAGTATTGCTTCTGTTTTATGTTTTGGTTTTTTTGGCTGCGAGGAGTGTGGGATCTTAGCTCCCCCACCAGGGATTGAACCTGTACCTCCTGCATTGGACTGCCAGGGAAGTCCCCTCATTGTAGTTTTGATTTGCATTTCTCTAATAATTAGCGATGTTGAGCATCTTTTCATGTGCCTCTTGGCCTTCTGTATATCTTCTTTGGAGAAATGTCTGTTTAGGTCTTCTGTCCATTTTTTGATTGGGTTGTTTGTTTTTATGATATTAAGCCCTATGAGCTGTTTGTAAAGTTTGGAGACTAACCTCTTGTCGGTTGCATCATTTGTAAATATTTTCTCCCATTCTGTGGGTTGCCTTTTCATTTTGTTTGTGGTTTCCTTTGCTGTGCAAAAGCTTTTGAGTTTAATTAGGTCCCATTTGTTTTTGTTTTTATTTCAATTAGTCTGGGAGATGGATTGAGAAAGATATGACTGTGATTTATGTCAGGGAGTGTTCTGCCTATGTTTTCCTCTAAAAGTTTTATGGTGTTCAGTCTTATATTTAGGTCTTTAATCCATTTTGAGTTTATTTTCGTGTATGGTGTTAGAGTATTTTAATTTCATTTTTTTTTACATGTAGTTGTCCAGTTTTCCCAGCACCATTTATTGAAGAGACTGTCTTTCCTCCATCGTATAGTCTTGCCTCCTTTATTGTAGATTAATTGACCATAGGTGCATGGATTTATTTCTGGGCTTTCTATCCTGTTCCATTAATCTGTATGTCTGTTTTTGTGCCAGTACCATACTGTTTTGATAACTATAGCTTTGTAGTATAGTCTGAAGTCAGGGAGCCTGATTCCTCCAGCTCCATTTTTCTTTCTCAAGATTGCTTTGGCTATTTGGGGTCTTCTGTTTCTCCATACAAACTTGAAGATTTTTTGTTCTAGTTCTGTGAACAGTGCCGTTGGTACTTTGTTAGGGATTGCATTGAATCTGTAGATTGCCTTTGGTAGGATAGTCATTTTGACAATATTGATTCTATCCAAGAACATGGTATATCTCTCCATCTGTTGTGTTGTCTTCGATTTCTTTCATCAGTGTAGTATAGTTTTCAGAGTACAGGTGTTTTATCTCCTTAGGTAGGTTTATTCCTAGGTATTTTATTCTTTTTGCTGTGATGGTAAATGGGATTGTTTCTTTAATTTCTCTCTCTGATCTTTTGTTGTTAGTGTATAGAAATGCAACAGATTTCTGTGTATTAATTTTGTAACCTGCAACTTTACCGAATTCATGATTATGGGCTCTAGTAGTTTTCTGATACAGTCTTCAGCATTTTCTATGTATAGTATCATGTCATCTGCAGACAGTGACAGTTTAACTTCTTCTTTTCCAGTTTGGATTCCTTTTATTTCTTTTTTTTTTTTTCTTTGATTGCTGTAGCTAAGACTTCCAAAACTATGTTGAATAAAAGTGGTGAGAGTGGACATCCTTGTTTTGTTGAGTATGATGTTAGCTGTACGTTTGTCATATATAGCCTTTATTATGTTGAGGTATGTTCGCTCTATGCCCACTCTCTGTAGAGTTTTTATCATAAATGGGTGTTGAATTTTGTCAAAAGCTTTTTCTCCATCTATTGAGATGATCACATGGTTTTTATTTCTCAGTTTGTTGATGTGGTGTATCACACTGATTGATTTGTGGATACTGAAAAATCCTTGCATCCCTGGGATAAATCCCCCTTGATTGTGGTGTATGATCCTTTTAATGTATCATTGGATTCAGATTTGCTAGTATTTTGTTGAGGATTTTTGCATCTATGTTCATCAGTGATATTGGCCTGTAATTTTCTTTTTTTGTGGTATCTTTGTCTGGTTTTGGTATAAGGGTCATCACCCTCATAGAATGAGTTTCAGAGTTTTCCTTCCTCTGCAGTTTTTTGGAACAGTTTCAGAAGTGTAGGTGTCACCTCTTCTCTAAATGTTTGATAGAATTTGTCTGTGAAGCCATCTGGTCCTGGATGTTTGTTTTTGGGTAGTTTTTAAGTCACAGTTTCAATTTCGGTGCTTGTGATTGGTCTGTTCATATTTTCTATTTCTTCCTGGTTCAGTCTTGGGAGATTGTACCTTTTGAAGAATTTGTCCATTTCTTCCACGTTGTCCATTTTACTGGCATATAGTTGCTTGTAGTAGTGTCTTATGATCCTTTGTATTTCTGTGGTATCAGTTGTAACTTCTCCAGTTTCATTTCAAATTTTATTGATTTGAGTCCTCTCCCTTTTTTTTCTTGACAAGTCTGGCTAAAGGTTTATCAGTTTTACCTTTTCAAAGAACCAGCTTTTAGTTTCATTGATCTTTGCTGTTGTCTCTGTTTCATTCATTTCTGCTCTGATCTTTATTTCTTTCCTTCTACTAACTTTAGCTTTTGTTTGTTCTTTCTCTAGTTGCTTTAGGTGTAAAGTTAGGTTGTTAGGGATTTTTCTTACTTCCTGCGGTAAGATTGTATTGCTGTAAACTTCTGTCTTAGAACTGCTTTTGCTGCATCCCATAGGTTTTGGATTGTTGTGCTTTTGTTTTCATTTGTCTCTAGGTTTTGTTGTTATTTTGTTTTGTTTTGTTTTTGCCAAGCCGGGCGGCATGTGAGATCCTAGTTTCCTGACCAGGGATCCATCCATTGGTTGTTCAGTAGCATATTGTTTACCCTCCATGTGTTTGTGTTTTTTAGCTTTTTTCTTGTAGTTGATTTCTAATCTCATAGTGATGTGGTTGGAAAAGATGCTTGGTATGATTTCAGTTTTCTTAAATTTACCGAGGCTCATTTTGTGACCCAGCACATGGTCAGTTCTGGAGAATATTCCACGTGCCCTTGAGAAGAATGTGTATTCTGCTGCTTTTGCTTTTTTTTTTTTTTAATAAATTTATTTATTTTTGGCTGTGTTAGATCTTCGTTGCTGCACATGGGCTTTCTCTAGTTGTGGCGAGTGGGGGCTACTCTTTGTTGTGGTGCACAGGCTTCTCATGGAGCTGGCTTCTCTTTATTGCGGAGCACGGGCTCTAGGCGCGCGGGCTTTGTAGTTGTGGCTCGCGGGCTTAGTTGCTCCGCGGCATGTGGGATCTTCCCGGACCAGGGCTTAAACCCATGTTCCCTGCATTGGCAGGTGATTCTCAACCACTGCACCACCAGGGAAGTCCCCTATTCTGCTGCTTTTGGATGGAATGCTCTCTAATTATCAATTAAGTCCATCCGGTCTAATGTGTCATTTAAGGCCTGTGTTTCTTTGCTGATTTTCTGTCTGGATGATCTGTCCATTATGAAAATGGGGTGTTAAAAGTCCTCCACTATTATTGTGTTAGTGTCGATTTCTCCCTTTATGGCTGTTAGTATTTGCTTTATGTATTGAGGTGCACCTATGTTAGGTGCATATATATTTACAATTGTTATATCTTTTTCTTGGACTGATCCCTTGATCATTATGTAGTGTCCTTCTTTGTCTCTTAAAACAGTCTTTATTTTAAGGTCTATTTTGTCTGATACAAGTATTGCTACCCCAGCTTTCTTTTGATTTCCATTTGTGTGGAATACCTTTTTCCATCCCCTCACTTTCAGTCTGTATGTGTCCCTAGGTCTGAAGTGGGTCTCTTATAGACAGCATATACACAGGTCTTGTTTTTGTATCCATTCAGCAAGCCTGTGTCTTTTGGTTGGAGCATTTAATCCATTTACGTTTAAGGTAATTACCGGTATGTATGTTCCTATTGCCATTTTCTTAATTGTTTTGGCTTTGTTTTTCTAGGTGTTTTTTCTTCCCTTTCTCTTTTGTTTTCTTCTCTTGTGGTTTGATGACCATCTTTAGTGTTGTGTTTGGGTTGCTTTTTCTCTTTTGTGTTTGTACGTATTGTAGGTTTTGGGTTTGCTCTGCCCATAAGATTTTGATATAGCTGTCTATATATGTATAAGGTTGTTTTAAGTTACTGGTCTCTTTCTTGCCTAGAGAAGTTCCTTTAGGATTTTTTGGTAAGCTGGTCTGGTTTTGCTGAGTTCTAGCTTTTGTTTGTCTGTAAAGCTTTTGATTTCTCCATCAAATCTGAATGAGAGCCTTGCTGGGTAGAGTATTCTTGGTTGTAGGTTCTTCCCTATCATCACTTTAAATATATCGTGTGACTTTATTCTGGCCTGCAGAGTTTCTGCTGAGAAATCAGCTGATAACCTTATGGGAGTTCCCTTGTATTTGTCATTTTTCCCTTGTTGCTTTTAATATTTTTTCTTTGTGTTTAATTTTTGTCAGTTTGATTGTGTGTCTTGGCGTGTTCCTCCTTCAGTTTATTCTGCCTGGGACTCCCTGCGCTTCCTGGACTTGGGTGACTGTTTCCTTTCCCATGTTAGGGAAGTTTTCAGCTATTATCTCTTCAAATATTTTCTCAGGTCCTTTCTGTCTCTCTTCTCCTTTTGGGACCCCTATAATGCGAATGTTGGTGCGTTTAATGATGTCCCAGAGGTCTCTTAGACTGTTTTCATTTCTTTTCATTCTTTTTTATTTATTCTGTTCACACTGTGATTTCCACCATTCTGTCTTCCAGGTCAGTTATCCGTTCTTCTGCCTCACTTATTCTGCTTTTGATTCCTTTTAGTGTATTTTTCATTTCAGTTATTGTTCATCTGTTTGTTCTTTAGTTTTCTAGGTCTTTGTTAAACATTTCTTGCATCTTCTTGATCCTTGCCTCCATTCTTTTTCTGAGATCTTAGATCGTCTTCACTATCATTACTCTGAATTATTTTTCTGGTAGGTTGGCTATCTCCACTTCTCTTTGTTGTTCTTCTGGGATTTCATCTTTTTCCTTCATCTGGGACAAATTCCTCTGCCATCTCCTTTTGACTGACTGTCTGTGATTGCAGTTTCCATTCCATAGGGTGCAGTATTGTGGTTCTTGTTTCTGTTGGCTGCCCTCTGGTGGATGAGGCTGTCTAAGAGGCTGGCAGGCTTCCTGATGGGTAGGGATGTGTTCCCGTCCTGTTGGTTATTTGGCCTGAGGTGACCCAGCACTGAAGCCTATAGGATGTTTGGTGGGGCTGATGGCTGCCTCCGGGAGGGCTCGTGCCGATGGGTACTCCCCAGAACTGTTGCTGCCAGTGTCCTTGTCCCTGCAGTGAGCCACAGCCACCCCCTGCCTCTGCAGGTGACCCTCCAATACTAGCAGGAAGGTCTGGCCCAGTCTCTTATGGAGTCACTGCTTTTTTCCCCTTGGTCCTGGTGTGCATGAGATTTTGTGTGTGCCCTCCAGGAGTGGAGTTTCTCTTTTCCCCAGTTCTGTGGAAGTCCTGTGATCAAACCCCACTGGCCCTCAAAGCCAGATTCTCAGGGGACGAGTCCTCCCGCTCCCAGACTCCCAGGCTGGGAAGCCTGTCATGGGGCTCAGAACTTTTACTCCTGTGGGAGAACTTCTGTGGTATGATTGTTTTCCAGTTGTGGGTCACCCACCAGTGGGTATGGGATTTGATTTTATCTCAATTGTGCCCCTCCTACTGTCTTGTGGCTTCTTCGTCTTTTGATGTAGGGTATCCTTTTTGGTAGGTTCCAGCATTTTTTAGTTGATGGTCATTCAGCAATTAGTTGTGATTTTGGTGTTTCCATAAGAAAGGGGTGATCTCACGTCCTTCTACTCCACCATCTTGAGCTAATCTCCAGAATCTATTCTTCTTTAGAATCTATTCTTTTCCACCTTTGGCTGTACTCTTATGCTAATTAAGTTCCCAGAGTTTACAGATGGACTGTCTCTGCTATCCAAACTCTGTGATCTAATTTGTTTGATTAGGGAGTTAATTCATCCAAAATCATTTGTTGTTGTCTTGGGCTTCACTTCTTGCTTAATGATATTTCTTCAGTTCACTCCACTTTGAAAATTGTTCTCACAGATGGATAAGAAAAGCAAGAAAAAAGGAATAATAATAGATTTACTTTCTTTTGTTAAACAGTATAATAATATCCCAAGCAGTAATTCTATTTCCTCCATCTCTGCACTTTTGCTTTAGGTTTTTTACAAGCCTTGGGTCATTCCAGATATCTTGCCACAATGTTTTAGGTGTCTGTTACCATATTGAATTAGTTTTTACGTGTCATTTTGAAAATTTAGGCTTATCAGAGAATTTACTGTGTAGTCATACATATCTCTTTACTTCCTCATGAAGTTAGTCATATGACTTCTATTTTTTATTTATACTTGTTCCTTCTTCCATTACAGTTTAATGTAGTTCTTTCAAGAACATAGGTTTTGGAATCAGATATAAATTTGAATTTTAGCTTTGCCTCTTCCTTCTTAAATTTATAACCCTCTCTGAACTAGTTGATTCGTCATAAAAAGGAGGAAAAGAATAATTGCCTTATAAGATTTTGTTGGGATTTTATAAAGTTAATACTTTTAAGAAACTTAACATAGTGCCTGGCATTTAACAAGCTGTAAATAAATTGTAGATCTTATTGGAGTTTTCCTGTCTCTAAGGATTTTGAAATCAGCTTTCCTAAAGAGTAGGGCACTTGGCTATGGTCATTGTTCCTTACTTTGAATTATAGACTTCGAGATGCTGCTTCTCATCGTTACTACTCTTACTATTTCGATTTAGGTTCAGAAGAGTGATTCCTTTCTTTTAAACACCTTTATTGAGATAAAATTCACATATATAGTTCACCCATTTAAAGTGTACAATTCAGTGATTTTTAGTATATGCACAGTTATGCATCTGTCATCAGTATCTAATTCCAGAACATTTTCATCACCCCAGAAAGAAACCCCGTGACTATTAGTAGTCATTCTATATTCCTCCCTTCTTCCAGCCCTTGGAAATCTAATCTACTTCCTGTGTCTATGGATTTGCCTATCCTGAACATTACATATAAATGGAATTCATGCAATATGTGGCATTTTGTGTCTGGCTTCTTTCACTTAGCATAATGTTCTCAATGTTCAGGTATACTTCATTTCTCCTTATGGCCAAATAATATTCCATTCTATGGATATAGCATATTTTTCAAATTAATTGATCAGTTGATGAACAATTGGGTTGTTTCTACTTTGGGGCTAGTATGAATAATGCTGCTGTGAACATTTGTGTAGAAGTTTTTGTGTAGACATCTGTTTTCATTTATTTTGAGTATATACTTAGGAGTAATTCTGTTTTTAACCTTTCAAGGAACTGTACAGCAATTGGGAGATTGGGATTGACATATATACACTAATATGTATAAGGTAGATAACTAATAAGAAACTACTGTATAAAATAAATAATTAAATTAAATTTTTTTAAAAAAAAGGAGTTGGGAGGCTAGAAGGAGGAGCTCTCTCGCCCTACTACTAGTAGTCAGTTGCAGATCTAACAGGAGGAGACATACCTTGCATCTCCAACAGGAAGAAGGTTACTACTGTACTACCGCAGCAGAAGGAAGGAAGATTCTCCTTGCAATAACCTTGCCAATGGGAGACTGTCATTACTCAGCCAATAAAAAACCCCTACAACTTCCAATTTGCAGGACTCCAGTGGACTTTTTATTTGTAACAGCCTTCCCAACTCCACCTTCTCCTCTATAAGAGAAACATTCATCTTCTTTGTTCTCTGGACTTGCCTGTGGTTCACCATGGATTGTATGCCCCAAATTGCAATTCTTTGATATTCCCGAATAAACCAGTTTTACTGGTTTTTTTAAAAAAAGGAACTGTACAGCAAAGTGAATCAGCTATATATATACATATAGCCCCTCTTTTTCAGATTTCCTTCCAGGTTCGTTTTCTTATTGAGTTTTGAGACTTCTTTATGTAATCTGGATTTAGATTCTTTATTTAAATCCTTTATATGTTTTTTTTTTAATTTTATTTTTGCCTGCGTTGGGTCTTTGCTGCATGCAAGCTTTCTCTAGTTGCAGTGAGCTGGGGCTGCTCTTCATTGTGGTGTGTGGGCTTTTCATTGCTGTGGCTTCTCTTGTTGCAGAGCATGGGCTCTAGGCGTGTGGGCTTCAGTAGCTGTGGCACACGGGCTCAGTAGCTGTAGCTCGCGGGCTCTAGAGCGCAGGCTCAGCAGTTGTGGTGCACGGGCTTAGTTGCTCTGCCACATGTGGGATCTTCGTGGACCAGGGCTTGAACCTGTGTCCCCTGCCTTGGCAGGTGGATTCTTAACCACTGTGCCACCAGGGAAGCCCCCAGTAGATGGTTTGCAAACATTTCTTCACAGCCTGTGGTTTCTCTTTTTGGGTTCATGATACTATCTTTTGAAGAGAAGTTTTTACTTTTGTTGAAGTCTAATTTATCTTTTTTCTTTTATGGATTGTGCGTTTGGTATTGTAGCTAAGAAATCTTTGCCTACTCAAGGTCACAAAGATTCTCTCCTATATTTCCTTCTAGAAGTTTTATAGCCTTGGGTTTTACATTTAGGTCCATGATTTTGAGTTACCTTTTCATGTATGCTTGTTATTGGATTTTTAGTGTCATTGTATTGCCTCTAGTTAACTCAGCTCTCACCCCAAAAATTCATGAAATTTTAAAAATTAATACATGAACTTAATTTAGTTGGTAAGGTAAACTCTTAAGGTGAATTTTAAATTATGAGATGAATTTAATACAGATTCTTGCAAAGGATATATTCATAGCTTTTCATAGTTTATTTAATGCTGTAAAATTATCTTCATATTGCCAGTTTCATATATAAGTATTCACAAGTTATAACTGATAAAATGTTGTTAAAATATAAAGCCAGCATTTACTTTAAATTATAATTTGAATGAAAATATAAACATTTCTCTGTTGAGAAAATAGAATACGAAATCAGTTTAATATTTTGCAAGCATCAGTAATTAGCAATAAGAGGTTACTTCTTCCCTGTCAAGACCTTCCTTCCCACTGCTGTTCCTCTTTCTGGACCAGTTACCAGCGTATTTCATTCCTTCTCCAAGTCTTTGTGCAAATGGCACTCGCAGTGAGGCCTTCCCCTGGCCACACTGTTTAAAATGACAGTCCCTCTCCTTTCAGTAGTCCTGGTTGTACTTCCTGCTTTATTTTTCTCATAGCTCTTTTACTGTCCTCTGCATGAATTTTACTTATTTGTCTCCCCTGTCGGAATTTAAGGTCCCTGAGGGCAGTGTTTTGTTCACTGACGTATGTCTATCACCTAAAATGGTGCCCTAGCATATAGTACGTGCTCAGTACATGTTGAGTTAGTGAATATTAAGTTATATATGTTTGTCACAGTGTTAATTTTAAACCTCAGAGTTTCTAATAGGAACATATTAACACAAGAAAATATCTTACAATAAACTGTTTAAGATCATTTTTTTAAACATTTGCTATAGAAGCCTTTATTTTTATGATTATTGTTTTTTTATTATGTGCAGGGCTCAGTTTGGCAAAGACTTGGTGCAGACGTGACAGCAGTTGAGTTTTTGGGTCATGTTGGTGGAATTGGAATTG
Source organism: Pseudorca crassidens (assembly GCF_039906515.1). NCBI lineage: Eukaryota > Metazoa > Chordata > Mammalia > Artiodactyla > Delphinidae > Pseudorca > Pseudorca crassidens. The sequence goes on along the minus strand of NC_090303.1, from coordinate 17,289,237 downwards.
ATATGGAGATATCTAAAAACTTTCAGCGCATCCTTCAAAAACAAGGATTTAAATTTAAATTGAATACCAAAGTTACTGGTGCTACTAGGAAGCCAGATGGAAAAATTGATGTTTCGTAAGTATGCTACATTTGTTTTTGTTATGATACCCTTCTGTGCGTTTCTTTAAGAAAAACATTCAGTTTTTAGAATCAGATTCTTCTATAACTTAATACCATTTTACTGTGTAGTATAACTCAGTATTGCTTATCAAGTCAGTCCACTGAAATTCACGATTGCATTGATAGAAAAATGTAGCCAGTGTTCTCATTTGTAATGTACTTTTTCATAGTATACATTCAGAAAACTTTAAACTCTCAACGTTCAGTAAAATTAATTCAGTATTTTTAGACAGATACATGGGGAAATCAGTAATATTACTGATTCAGTTGCTTACTGTGTGCTTGGCATTCTGTTTGTTTAACACTGAAATAACTTGCCTAAGGTCACATAGCTGGTGGGGGCAGAAGCAGTGCTTGAACTTGGATCTGTCGGACTCTAAGACTTAATGTTCTTAAACTGTGTTATACAGCCTGTTGTTGCGAGGTTCTGATGATCGACCTCTAGAGGATATGTACATTTTTCTTTGCCTGACCCTTATGTTTACTTATAATAAAATAAACTTACACTGTTAGAGGTGTCATTGATACTTGAAAATGTCTGGTCTTAAATTTCCAAGTCTATCAGCTATTCATGTAGATGCGTGTTTAACAGTTATACACTGTTCATTATCTAGTATTGAAGCTGCTTCTGGTGGTAAAGCTGAAGTTATCACTTGTGATGTACTCCTGGTTTGCATTGGCCGACGACCCTTTACTAAGAATTTGGGACTAGAGGAGCTTGGAATTGAGCTGGATCCTAGAGGTAGAATTCCAGTAAATACCAGATTCCAAACTAAAATTCCAAAGTAAGTTGGATACTTACTGCATTTTCAATAATTTTAAGCAACCACTATTTTGAAAATACGCTTTTGTCATGCTTAAAAAGTACCTTGGCTTTGGGGAAGAACAGTAAACTTATAACATGTAAAAGCAAAAGTAATTAATTGAATTTTTTCACTACCCAGAGATTAGAACCTGAACTCACAGATATTTGAAGAGCTGTATTTGATTTATTTTCTTGGTGACTTTATAACTAGAAACGTGTATTTTGTTACCCTGGTATAACTGTAGATGAGTGTCTGTGATTTCAGAAGTTGACTGTTTCTTTTGATCTCCGTGTCAGTATCTATGCAATCGGCGATGTGGTTGCTGGTCCAATGCTGGCTCACAAAGCAGAGGATGAAGGCATTATCTGTGTTGAAGGGATGGCTGGTGGCGCTGTGCACATTGACTACAATTGTGTACCATCGGTGATTTACACACACCCTGAAGTTGCTTGGGTTGGCAAATCAGAAGAGCAGTTGAAAGAAGAGGTAATTCAGAGTAGTTTTCCTCTAATGTGTGATTTGAGTTGACACCAGTGGTTGAGAATCCTTTCATTATTGCATTAATGCATTTTAATAACTATGTAGAACATTATAGGTAAGTTTGTATAATTTTTACTTTGTGAGTATCTTAAAGGAGATCATTTGGTTGCCTCTATTCAAAAACTAGTAATTCCAGAGCTCTTACATTTCGCTTTGAAATATATCCAGGTGGGCTGACATTTGTATTTGCTTGTGTTTGTACCCAAACTGTATTTCAGTAACAAGCCTTTTGGTCTTTCCTTCTATATGCTTTGTGAAGAATTGCCTTCTTGGGATTTATTTTCTGAAGAAATGGTAGACGCTTTCACCAAATGGGAATGAATGTTTTGATACCTATGTACGTTCTCATTTTCTGCTTCTCACAGGGTACTGAGTACAAAGTTGGGAAATTCCCATTTGCTGCTAACAGCAGAGCTAAGACAAACGCTGACACAGATGGTATGGTGAAGATACTTGGGCAGAAATCAACAGACAGAGTATTGGGAGCACATATTCTAGGACCAGTGAGTACTGTAAAACCAGAAACCCCACTAGGATTTCTGGAAAGCATTGTTATTTAGTAGATTAATTTAAAACCACCTGATGTTTACATTCTGCGGTTATTATTTACTAGCCAAAGTTTGAATATGGCTTCTTCATGCATCGTTTCTAGCACTGACATTCTTGCCCATCATATCATCTGCATTCCATGCTGCAACTAAGTTTATCCCTTTAAAACATACACCAGGCCATTTGCCTGCTTAAAACTCTCTAGTGGTCCTTTCTGCTATAGACTTACATGAAAGGCTCCGCTGAATTTGGCCCTGGTTACTTTTCTGACCTCATCTCTTTCCACTCGTCCCCTTTGCTCATTAATTCTCTGTCTTATGGGCCTTCTCTCAATTTCTTCATAGGCTGAGCTTGTTCCCATTTTAAAGCCTTTGTTCTGGAATCCTCTGCCTTCATATCGTTGCATGACTGGCTTATTATTCAGGTCTTAGCTTAGATGTTACCTTCTAAGAGAAGCCTTTCCTGCCACTGCACATGAGGTATGCCCTCCCCTAGGTATCTGGTGCATCAGTAATGATACTAGAACATTTGAGTGCTTCCTCTGTAACAGTTTTTCCTAGATGCATGCATCAGCTTTAGTTTCCATGACCCTGTGAGGTAGGTGGTGGTGTTCCCATTTTTGAGGTGAATAAATGGGCCAAAGCACAGAGTCAGTGAGTGGTTAGGGCAGTAAGTGGTAGGAGTTGAATCCTGGCCATCTCGCTTCAGAGCCCAGGCTCTTAACTTCTGAACTGCTTTTTTTTCTGTTAAGGTTTTTCTGACTGGAGGTAATTAACTGTTCTAATCTCTCGTATTAGAAGGTAGTTGTTTTTGCCATAGAAACAAAATTACTTCTTGGTTTATTATTTTAAAGGGTGCTGGTGAAATGATAAATGAAGCTGCTCTTGCACTGGAATATGGAGCATCCTGTGAAGATATAGCTAGAGTCTGTCATGCACATCCGGTAACAACATACGCAATTAATGGCTATCTCAAGTTTCTTCTGATTCACAAATACTTGGTTTTTAATTCTAAATTTCTTCCCTTTGCAGACCTTATCAGAAGCTTTTAGAGAAGCAAACCTGGCTGCATCATTTGGGAAATCGATCAACTTTTAAATTAGATGATTATATTTTTCTGCAATTTCCTGGGAGCTTTTGTAGAGGTAACATTTCTGAACAGGAAATGCTCACAGCTCCAAGAATTTCTAGGACTGAATTATGAAACTTCTGGAAGGTATTTAATAGGTTTGGACAGAATGGAATAATCTCATATCTATATTTTGAATAAATTTAATATTTTATTTCACTGCGTTAATACTGCAGAAAAAAGCTACTTATAGTAGCATCCTGGAAAATTTTCTTCAACCCATATTTTCATGCTGTTTATGAAAGGCTCAACCTCACTGAATGTATGCTAAGTAGCTTTTATCTCGGATACAGGATTTACTTACATGGATGGAGCTGGAGTATGGTATGTGAACAGCTGTGTTTGAAACAAGGTGATCAAGTTATTTTAAACTTGGTTTTCACATTGGAAACAGTCATTAGAATAAGTTAAACATGTATAAACTGAACTGATGTAAATAAAAAATGATGGTCTATCAGGTATTTTAATCCCCAAAGTCTTGGCCGTTAGAGGTAGAATTTGTGTTTAGATTTTTAAGGTTCTAGTGAGGTCTGCAGTCTGAAGTATAGTTATATAGTTGACCAAAGTAAGGCAGTATATATACGAAATTCATATATTAAGTGGAGAAGCAATGTATTCCAGTGGGAAATTAAGATATGGAAATAAACATGTCTTAAATATTCATAGTGGTTATTCTGAGTGGATGTCAAGATGGTCCTAGATTTTTTATGACTACCTCTACCATACATTCTTGTTTATTACTCTTTATTATTGCTTTTATAGGCCTGGATAGATCTTTTTTTCCCACACTGTAGGACAGTATTAAGGTATTTAAAAGGTCATTATCCTTTTATCTGTTCTAGTGATACCTACTAAATGTTTAGCATTTATTTTTAGAGAAACAACATAAGGGAATCTTTAATCTCTTGTCTTTTCTGAAGTGGATTGCCAGTGTATCCTGGCTGGGTAAAATCGACTGTTTCTTTAAAGAGTGCTATAAAATTATATTTATTGATAAATATTTAAAATGGCTGTTTCTTAAAACACTTAAATAACAAGGTGTTGAATACTAAATAGACTTTATTATAACTAAATTTAAGAATCATTTCAGATTCATTCATCGTATTTGATATAGCATAAATTTCTAAAGAAAGTAAATGAAGGAACTGAAATATGCAAACCAGATATTCACTTGATTGCAATTTAAAGGTTATATATCGTCTTAAGGAAAGTTTGGAGAATGTAATTTATGAGCAGAAAGCTGTATGGAATAAGAAATCATCAGCTGATCCATAGATAAAAGGAAAATGTTTTGTAGCCTTCAGGTTTTTATTGATTTACATGTAGGTCACATTTTCCTTTTACTTCACACGTCCAGTGCTCTTGAATTGTATTATGGTCATTATAAATGGATACATTGTAAAGACTGGATTCTGTTACATACCTCTGAAAAATTCAGAATTTTTTAGTGGGCAGTTAACTTGGTTAAACTCCAAACTCTTGTCTTTGTGCGTGCGTGTGTGTGTAGGGGGAGGGCGGGTGGACTGCTGAAATCTCTACGCAGTTGTTTTAGCTTTACCTGGGCTATCTGAAGTTTGTGCCATGCACATAAAGTTCACAGGTCAGCTAGAGATTGGACAAGGGATATGCAGAATTTATACCTCTTTTCTGGGGTTCCTCCCCTCATATTTCAGTTGCTCTTGGTTACCCCAAACTCTGTCCTCTGATTCCTTAACCAGTAAAACTTGGCTTCTCTTCAAGTTGCCACTTGGGACCTCCCCTCAGTGAAAAGCTATTAAAAATGGAAATCTCACGCAAGGCTGTTATTTGAGTGCAACGTGCACCCCCCTCTTCTGCCTACTTCTGGTTGTTGTCCAGTACCTTTACTTTTGAAAAATATATTTTATTCAGAGTTTTCAGTTGTTATCTGTAGGAGTGGTGGTCTGATATGTGCTATTTGCCATTATTGGTAATGAACTCTGCATCTTTTTAAAATCTGAAATCCCAATATTATGTGAAGTGCTAATTTATTTAAACCTCAAACATGTCCTCTACTCTAGGTACAAAGATTCTGATGAGGGAATAGTGAAATGTAATTTAATACAAAGTCCTAGCTATAGAGACACAAAAGAATAGTTAAGTGCAACTTTAAGGATTCTCTTTCACTGTGAGAATGGAAATATATGTGGTTGGGAATGAAGTCCTAGGTATAAGACAAATTTTTAATGTTCGCTTATTGTTATTGAGTTCTGAGTATTCCTTGGCTTGTGAAGGGTGGGGCTATTAGTTGTCCAATTCATTGAGCTGATTGAAATTACTAATTTTAAAGTGCGACTTTTAGTTGTTTAGCTGAAAAGCAATGAGGGGTAGTGAAGGTTTCTACCTCTGCTTAATTGTAAGTAAAATACTTATAATCAAGGGGAAAAAAAAAGACTTAGTTGCCCTGGTAGATGAGGAGGTACAACCACCTTGCTAGTTATTAGAACTCCTATCTAAATAAAAGTGACAACTGTGTGGAACCAGAGGGAAGTTGCCTTATTATTGAGATTACAGCCATTAACGTAACTTTTGTTCAGGCCCAGCTTCAAATGCAGCTGTGTTGTATGTGTGGGTTGTTGTTACATGGTACAGAGTAGCCTTTTCTATAAGAAGAATGTGTGCAAAAACCACTTAAGACCTGGCCTGTTTCCAGCCAACTCAGCTATAAAGTCGACAAAGGCTTGGCAGTTGTATTCCAGCTATATCCTGTGGAGTAACAGTTATCTGATTGTGAAATCAAATAAAATTCAATGTAAAATCTGAGAAATTATAGCATCCTTCTGTACTTTGAGTAGCACTGCTCACTGTGCACAAGCAGTAATATCCCCAAACTTTGGCTTAATTTAAACGTTCCCCTCAGCAACCCTAGCCCTGTTTTATGTGGCAATACTCGTATTTTTTTTAATTTTATTGGAATATAGTTGATACACAGTGTTGTTAATTTCTTCTGTACAGCAAAGTGACTGAGTTCTACATATATATATATATTCCTTTTTTATACTCTTTTCCATTATGGTTTGTCACAGAATATTGAATATAGTTCCCTGTGCTATACAGTATGACCTTGTTAATCCATCCTGTATATAATAGTTTGCCTCTGCTAATCTCAGACTTCCATTCCTTCCCTCCCATACGCCCCCTCCCCCTTGTAGTTGTAAAGGCAACTACAAGTCTGTTCTCCTTATCTGTGAGTCTGTTTATGTTTCGGCGATAAGTTCGTTTGTGTCATATTTTAGATTCCACGTGTAAGTGGTATCATATGGTACTTGTCTTTCTGATTTATTTCAGTTAGTATGATAATCTTTAGGTCCATCCATGTTGCTACAAATGGCATTATTTCGTTATTATTTATGGCTGAGTAGTATTCCATTGTACATATGTACCACATCTTTATCCATTCATCTATCAGTGGATGTTTAGGTTGCTTGCATGTCTTGGCTATTATGAATAGTGCTGCTGTGAACATTGAGGTGCATGTATCTTTTCAAATTATAGTTTTGTCTGGGTATATACCCAGGAGTGGGATTGCTGGATCACACGGTAATTCTATTTTTAGTTGTTTGGGGAACCTCCATACCGTTTTCCATAGTGGCTGCACCAGCTTACACTCCCACCAACAGTGTAAGAGGGTTCCCCTTTCTCCACAGTCTATCCAGAATTTGTTATTTATAAACTTTTTAATGATGGCCATTCTGACTGGTGTGAGGTGGTACCTCATTGTACTTTTGAGTTGCGTTTCTCTAATAATTAGTGATGTTGAGCATCTTTTCATTTGCCCATTGGCTATCTGTATGTCTTCTTTGGAGAAATGTCTATTTGGGTCTTCCCATTTTTCGATTGGGTTGTTTTTTGTCATTGAGTTATATGAGCTGTTTGTATATTTTGGAAATTAAGCCCTTGTCAGTCACATGGTTTGCAAGTATTTTCTCCTGTTCTGTAGCTTGTCTTTTCGTTTTGTTTATGGTTTCCTTTGCTGTGCAAAAGCTTGTAAGTTTGATTGGGTCCATTTGTTTATTTTTGTTTTTATTTGTATTGGCTTGGGAGACTGACCTAAGAAAACATTGGTACGATTTATGTCAGAGAACGTTTTGCCTCTGATCTCTTCTAGGAGTTTTATGGCCTTAAGCTATTTTGAGTTTATTTTTGTGCATAGTGTGAGGGCGTGTTCTAACTTCATTGATTTTTCTTCTTCAGGATTGCTTTGGCAATTCTGGGCCTTTTATGGTTCCACATAAATTTTAGGAGTATTTGTTCTAGGATCACACTAAATCTGTAGATTGCTTTGGGTAGTATTGCCATTTTAACAATATTCTTACAGTCCAAGAGCATGGGATATCTTTCCATTTCTTTGAATCATCTTTAATTTCCTTTATTAATGTTTTGTAGTTCTCAGCATATGTCTTTTCACTTCCTTGGTGAGGTTTATTCCTAGGTGGGTTTTTTGTGGTTTTTTTTTTTTTTGATGATTTTATAAGGATAGTTTGTTTACATTCCTTTTCTGATATTTCATTGTTAGTGTAAAGAAATACAACTGATTTCTATATGTTAATCTTGTATCTGCCTACTTTACTGAATTCATTTATCAGTTCTACTAGTTTTTGTGTGAAGTCTTTAGGGTTTTCTGTTGGGTTGGCCAAAACGTTCGTTTGGGTTTTTCTGTAAGATCTTACGGAAAACCTGAACAAACATTTTGGCCAACCCAATATATATAGTATCATGTCACCTGCATATAAAACAATTTTACCTCTTCCCTACCAATTTGGATACCTTTTATTTTTTTCTTGTCCAATTGATGTGGCTAGGATTTCAATACTATGTTGAAGAAAATTGGTGAGAGTGGGCATCTTGTCTTCTTCCAGATTTCAGTCGGAAACCTTTCAGCTTTTCACAGTTGAGTATTATATTGGCTGTGGGTTTGTCATCAATAGCTTTTATTATGTTGAGATATGTTCCCTCTGTGCCCAGTTTTATAAGGGTTTTTTAATCATGAATGGATGTTGAATTTTATGAAGTGCTTTTTCTGAACCTATTGAATGATCATGTGGTTTTTGACCTTTCTTTTGTTGATGTGGTGTCACACTGATTGATTTGCATATGTTTAACCATCCTTGTGACCCTGTGATGAATCCAACTTGGTTGTGTTGTATGACCTTTTTGTGTGTTGTTGGATTTGGTTTGCTAATATTTGGTTGAGGATTTTGATGTCATAATCAAAGATACTGGCCTGTAACTTTATTTTTTGGTAGTTTCTTTGGTTTTGGTATCAGGGTGGTGGTGGCTTCATAGAAAGTCTTTAAGAGTGTTCCTTCCTCTTCAGTCTTTTTGGAAGTGTTTGAGAAGGATCAGTATAAGTTCTTCTTTGTATGTTTGGTAGAATTTCCCAGTGAAGCCATCTGCTCCTGGACTTTTGTTTGTAGGGAGGTTTTTTTTTTAAAATTACAGATTCTACTTCGTTTCCAGTGATTGGTCTTTTTTTTTGGTGTATGTTGACTTACAGTGTTGTTAGTTTCTGCTGTACAGCAAAGTGAATCAGTTACACATATATCCACTCTATTTTAGATTCTTTTCCCATATAGGTCATTACAGAGTTATAGGTAGAGTTCCCTGTGCTATACAGTAGGTCCTTATTAGTTATCTATCTCATATATAGTAATGTGTATATGTCAATCCCAGTCTCCCAATTTATCCTCCCCCCATCCCCCCTAGTAACCATAAATTTGTTTTTTATATCTGTGACTCTGTTTCTGTTTTGTAGATAAGTTCATTTGTACCTTTTTTTTTAGATTCCCCATATATCATATGATATTTTTCTCTAACTTACTTCCCTCAGTATGACAATCTCTAGGTCCATCCATGTTGCTGCAGATATTATTATTTCATTTTTTTATGGCTGAGTAATATTCCATTGTATGTATGTACCACATCTTCTTTATCCATTCCTCTGTCAGTGGGCATTTAGGTTGCTTCCATGCTCTGCAGTGCACACTGGGGTGCATATATCTTTTCTAAGTATGGTTTTGTCCTCTATTCCTTCTTGATTCAGTTTTGGTGGGCTGTTTCTAGAAGTTGTCCATTTCTCTAGGTTGTCAAATTTGTTGGCATATAATTGTTCATAGTATTCTCTTATGGTTTTTTGTGGTATCAGTTGTGATTTCTCCTCTTTCATTTCTTATTATTTCTTGCGTCTTGTCTTCTTGGTGAGCCTGGCCAGAGGTTTGTCAATTTTGTTTAATTACCCTTTCCAAGAACCTGCTCTTGGTTTTTTTTTTTTTTTTCTTTTAATCTCTATTTCCTTCCTGGTCTTTATTATCTCCTTCCTTCTGCTGACTTTGGTTGTTCTTCTCTTCCTAATTGTTTTAGGTGGTGGGTTGAGTTTTGTTTCTTAGATAGAAAGACCTGGGTTGCTATGATCCCTGTAAGAACTGCCTTTGGTGCATCCCATAGATTTTGTATGGTTGTTTTCTCATTGTCATTTGCCATGAGGTATTTTTCAATTTTTTCTTTGATTTTATTGTTGACCCATTGGTTTGTCAGTAGCAAGGTGCTTAATCTCCCTGTAATTTTTTTTCCTGTGGTTGATTTCGAGTTTCATGCCATTGTGGTCAGAAAAGATACTTGAAATAATTTCTATACTCTTAAATTTGTTGAGGCTTGTTTTGTGCCCTAGTACGTGGTCAATCATAGAGAATGTTCCATGTGCACTTGAATGTGTAGTTTGCTTTTTGGGGGGATGTAATGTCCTGAAGATATCAATTAAGTCTAACTGTTCTCTTGTTAGGTGGCAATACTTTAAAGTCACAATGCCCTAAAAGTTGCTTTTGTTGTTCTCTTGCCTAGAGCAAGGAATACTTAGAGGAGTTTTTGGAGATTGGAGCAACTGAGCAGTCGGAAATGGTGAACGTAGCTCAGGCTACTGCCTTCCTCTTTAATCTCCACCTGGGAATCCAACTGGGAGGTGATTTTAGGGGTGGATTTGTAGAGGATATTGACCCAAACAGATGACTGATATTTGTTTATAGACATAAGAAAAATTAGCATCTCTATGAAGGCAATCAGCTTGCTTTTAAATCCATCTTTACAGTGAAAATAAATTCTTTGTTAAAGGGATTCATGAATGCTTAAATCAGGAAAAGTAACAATGAGTTTAAGAATTATTCCGAATATATATTTATATAAAAGCACTGTACTTTATTTAGCTCCATACAAAAAATGTGATTAAAAACATTAAGAGTCAGTTTTTACCATGTAGTGATTCTGCTTTGGTCACAACACCGTAGCCATCTTTTACTTACAGCCCCTCCTCCTCTGTTACAAGCAGGTGCTGTAAACAGCCACTTTCTGGCTTATATCTTTTAGGAGTGAACGGACTTCTCCTTCCAGTCTTACTAATTCTTGAGCTTTGTCTTCTAGATATTTTTGATTGTCCTCATATTTTCTTTCTAAATCTGTGGGAGATGAAAAGGTCTGAGCAGTTACACTACTATGATGATCTCAAAATCAAATACTGATCCTTTTTGCCTATAAGGCTCTATTTAAGTACCTAAGACAGAATGAATAGATGTTTACCATTTAAATAAACTAAAAAATCATGAGTCTTAAGTGAAAGAAAAAAAAATCTATACCTTTCAGGAGTTGCAGCTTGCTGTTTGCTTGAGCCAAAAGTGTTTTTGCTTCGTTTTGTAGCAGTTCAGCTTTCCTTCTGGCATCAGCTGACTCTTCAGTTTTTTGGGCAATTATATTTTCCACTTTCTTGTACTTTTCATCAAGTTCACCGTCCAGAGTCTGCAGTTCCACATTTCAGCACAAAGAGGTAATAGCATCAGCAGTTATATTTAAGACTGGTAAACGGTGGCAAGCTTGGATGAGATTAACTTGCATGGCAAGCAGTCTGAATTAAAGGCCATGACCAAGGGTACTCAGGCTTCAAGCTCCCCAGTAGTAAATAACTGAAAACATTAACTTGAAACAGTGGAATTAGATACAACGTTTGACGTGAGTTTTTTAAATGAAAGATCTTAAAGACATGTTGTGGTAGGTCTTTGCAGATTAGTACTTTTCTACGGAGATGTCGTAGGAGAATGCATGGAGGGAGAGTTTGAGAAATAGGGTTTCTCAGAGGTAGGTTTGCCGAGATCCAAATTTAGAGATCAAAAGAAGCCAAAAAAAAAAAAATGGTAAGACCATCTTGATTGTGACTAATTTAGGGTTGATAGAGACTTGCTATCAGGAAATCAGAGGGAAAAGGCAGATTTAAAAAGGAAGGGAGGGCAAGATTATAGCACAAGTGGGTTTGTAAAGATGGTTGTGAGGAATTTCATGTCAAGGGGTTTTCTTATTTCTAGTGAAATTTAATATTGATGCAAAGTGTTCTATAAGAAGACTACTTGGGAGATTTACGCTCTCAGACCTGTAGGAACCTAGACCAGAATGAAAAAAGACAGATGGGGCAGTAAACTTACTGTTCTCTTCCCCAAACCACAGGTGTAGGGAAGTCACCTGTATGTAATGCCTAAAAGCTAGTCGCTTCTAGGAAAATCTCGACTTCATGTCAGTTTATAGCACCCTACTATTCGTTTCAACACTGCTCTGAAAAGTTTCTGAAAAGTTTCTTTAAATATTTGCTTACAGAAATTTAGAAATTAAATGTCTCAATAATTAGTTGGCTTGTAGTGAGAAATTTAAGCTTGAGACTTTCCTCTGCAAAATATAGTATCGTCCACTGAGAAGCTATAGTATCGTCCACTGAGAAGCAAGAGGTGGTTAATTCCCGATGAGCACAGAAGAGGTGAGATAAGGGTTCTCTACTAGCTGTTGTCTGTTAGGAATTCTTTAAGCAGTTTCTACGCTGCTTTGAAAGATTTCTCAAAGGGCCAGGTAATTTGCCATAAAGGTCTTCCTAATTGAAATACAAGCTCAATAATAACCCTTATCCAAGTTTGGATTTGAGGGCCTACACGTGTATGGATACATTTATATCCACTCCCATTCTTTTCCATCTGTGTCTCTGAAGACTGCTCTTTCAAAACAGGTCACTTGGAGGAGACTAGTTGCTCCTTTATCCACATAGCTGTGAAGTTCCAAAGATTTACTTACCTTCTTAACATCTTCTGCACTTTGTTTCACAGTATATACTACTTTTTCAATATATTCTGCCTCCCCAGAGTTCTGGGCAGCTTTCCGCTTAAGTTCTTCCACGTTTCTCTCTAGCTCGCTGAGGCGCTGGGAGGCATTCAACAAGGTTTCCTCGGAAGCTGCTGTTTCAGACTCGATCTAAAAGCATCATCATTCAGCAAGCCATTAATTCAAGAAGTGGTAGCAAGTGCTATGACTACAGTGTAGAGGAAGATTTAAAAAGCTGCTATGACATTGCTCTAGAACAAAAGAAATTTCAAGAAAGCTTATATAAAGTGCCCAAGTTTAAAATAGTCTCTGTTCTTTCACTACTTCTGCTGGTCTAGGCTGAAATTTTTGTAAAATTTTTCGTTACTGAACCACCTCCAGGCAGCTTGATGTGTTGGGAAAGCACTTTAAGAACTTGCCTAGTGTTCACAAAGCAGCAGATGTGAGTAGAGGGATATCCACACAACTTTGTAACTTCCAGTCAATTTTAATTTTTTTCTATCAACTGTAAATGTTAAACTCTAGTAGCATAGTACTTCAGAAACGACATGGAAATCAGGAATGTTAAAACTCTGAAAAGTTACTATAGGATTGTGAGATGGCATAGGTCTGGGAATGTTATAACTGGACGCTGTAAGTGCTCAAAATTATTTAGGGAAAAAGTATCTTATCTGTGCAACTGGTGAGGGTCCACATTGGCTCTCATTTCAAAGTAATTAGTAACCATTGTTTTTAAAGCTAGCCAAAGTAAGCCTGAACCATAACAGAAGAACCAGTTTCACTGAGCACCTAATTTTTCTGAAAAATGATCTTCAAGGCTGGGTCCGTTCCACAGAATTACTCTGAAATAACAATGTCGTAACTAATGGGTCAGTATATGCATATTAGTTAACTTAGAAAACAATTCTTAGGGACTATTCTTACAAGATAACCCTTACAGTTTTAAGTAGGCGAATAGTTCGTGACAAGCTTTCGTTAGTGTGGTTTAGGTAAAGGCTCTACTTTTTTTTACTGTTAACCTGAAACACTTCTGCCCACCATTATTAACTTGCAACAACAAGCCAGGTATCGCACCTACAGTTTGATTAATAGTTTCCATTTTGCTTTTCAAAACAGTCATTTTTTTAAAAAGTCACTTATTAACATGTTAACAACACACTGACAAATTTGAAAATCCTACAGGTAGAAAAAACAGTAATTGAAAGGGTTAGAATGTAGTCTGGTGGGAAAACATAATTTTTCTAAACTTGAACACGTAGCCTGAAGAAAGGGCCTTAAATTGCTCATAATGTAAGAAAGTGGCTTGGGAACGGTCCGGCTTCATTCTACTGAGAGTAATGGAATACGGGAAGATGGGCTTTTATCAACTACTGGTAGGGAAAGCAGGCTGAAAAGGCATTTCCCAAGATTTTAAACATTAGGGGTCGTTGGCTTGAGAAGGGGGATAGCAGCAAGTAATAAGAGCATCTAACTTCAAAGTGTATTCTGAGAACATAAGGAGGAGTTAAACGAGTCATCCGTTTTCTTTACCCAGTTTCATAAAAAATGAACTTTCCTAAGATTGGAAGGAAAAATTTGCCTCTAGAACTCATTTTTGAAAAGTGAAAGAATAAAACAGAATTAGTTTGCAGTACTTTTAAGAGAGAAGTGTTTAGAATAAAGCACTAAATCCATGTGAAAAGTTCTTAGTGTCTCTAGGGTATTTTGCTTATAGATGTCCCATGCATTCTGAACAAAACAGATTGTTTAGCTGTAAGAGCTCTATTAGGTTCCTCTAAAGCTGGGTGTTAGAAGCAGACATTTTGTGAATGATCACCTCATAAATCTTGAGACACCGGTCTTACATGCAGTTGCTTTTGGGCTGCAAAACCTTGCTCTGTTCGTCCTCTCTCTCCAGCCAGAGATGGTCTAAAACTGGATAAGAGTAAGAGTGTGCTTCATACTAAATAAAATCTGTGTGATTCCTTGAAGGAACAGGAAACTCTTTTTATCTTTCTTAGGCTTTCTGTGGGGATGAAAATGAGAGGGGGTTTAATGTTTCTCTTTAGAGACCTTTTTCTTCCTTGAAAATGACACTTTAGTACCTTGTGCGATGGGAATAATTTAGATTTACTGAAAGGACTCCTTTAGTGTTCAATTGTAAGAATTTTCATAGATAACTGTCAAATGCGCTTCTTTTCTGATAAGAGTATATGCGCCTGCATTTTCTCCCACGTGTAATAATGATTGCAATGTCTTACTGAAGTTAGCAGGTTCTGGGTTCCTTGGATGTCTTCATCTGCTTGTTTAATTGCCTTCTCTGCTGCAATCTGGGCCTTTTCTGCTTCTTCCAGAGCTTCCTTTACCATGTCTGCAGTGACTTTAACATCTGTTGCACTGTTGCTGAGTAAAAGAATGAGACAATGTATTATATATGTGAACATGAAAAAAGTACTTCCTCGCAGAAGAGAGCATTTCTTTTAAAGAAAAGCCTTCCTGAAATGACCCTGAGAGACTCACGTGGAGAAATACTTTATTCAATGCTAGATACACAAAGCCCCCCCTAAATGCCATAATACTGTCTTCAGATACCTGGCTCTTTGAGCTTCTTCTAGCAACATCTCAGCTCTGGCAATGTCAGCAGCACTCTGCTGTAGAATAACCTCTACTTGAGAAAGGCTTTCAACTCGTTCACGAATATCTTCTGTCAAGTTCTGTAACTGCTGTGGGGTGCTAGGCATTTCCATTTTCAGTACTTCATTAGCAACTGCTTCAATGCTGTCCAGGTCAGCACTATCCTCTGTTAAAAGCAAAAATATTCCCGTGAAGAGGTGAAAAATCATACATGGTTCACTCATTCAACCACTTACTGGTCATCTACTATGTCATCAGCATGGTGGGGTTACACCAAGACAAAGGTACTTCCTATTTAAGAGTTTTTAATCTAGGTTGGGGAGATGAGACCTACACACAGGAACAGTATTGCAGACAGTGTGTACTACTGGAGTTGGTTGTAGGCTGGGGTCGTTGGGTAAAACTGTGGAGGGTGAGGAACTGATCAGGTTTTGAAGGATAACAGGATTTGAGAGAAGAAAGAACATCTCTGGCTGGAGAGGCAGGATGGGCAGAGCAAGTTACGTGGAAGTTGAGTGAAGCGACTGGTTTCTGATTGTAGAAAACGATACAGGCCAGGGTAAAAAAGCTGGGTCTTGATCCTAAAGGGCAATGAAAACTTTCAGTTGAGGTTGAAAAATTAGGTAGGATACTACTGTGAATGCAGATGTAAGTGTTGAAATTCCTAATAAATTATCTGGATTCAGGAAACTACAGAAAGGGAGAAAATCCAGTCAGAAGCAAGAGAATCAGGATAGTTGCGCCTTATCAAAGAAGGCCAGGGAGTTTCAAATGTCAAATGTGAAAAGAGGTCAAAAAAATACTGGAGTTTAAACTTTAAATATGTCATTGATATTTAAGGCTTTTTTTTTCTTCTTATAAACTGTGAAAGAACAGAACATAAAAATGGAGCCCTAAGGGTTTAAAGCACAGGATAATATGTGAATATTCCATAAGATATCCTTAGCAAACTGAGAACAAAGCTGATATGCTTAAAATGACAGTACAGAAAGATGAGAAGTGCATGGATCCTAGAACGATGGAGCTATTCTACTATTGAACTTACTGTGTGTTATAATATACATCCCTTTTTTGATTAAGTCCATTTCAGTTGAGAGTTTTCTTTAACTTGCAGCCAAAACTATCCTGAGTGGTAACTAACACTCAAACTGTGACCTGCAACATTTGTGAGCTGGACCACAAATCCCAGAGATTTTCTGTTTCTGTACAGAACACTTAAGGTATAGAGCTCTGTAACTAACTATAATATCCTATAAATAATAGGATTACAAAGCTTTAGGGACAATGTCAAAAAAGCTCTACTTTGAATTAAGGTTCTTATGACACATTATATGTAATCTCTAACACAAATTTCAAATTTAGTTCTCATAGTGTATGTTTGACTTCTTGATTTGTTACGTGGGTATCACATCGGGGGTGTCTGTTTCAGCATAAGTTAGAGGTTATTAACATATACATTTAAAAATTTGGAAGTATTTTATTCCCTGCAAGAATTTTTTATCTACAAGGCAGATTTGAATTATGGCCTCTCAAACACTCTTAAAAAATTGTTGGACAGGAAGAAATGTCTAAAAGTAGAATGAAAAAGTTCCTTACGGGTCAAAAAGTTCCTGATTTGCTTGATCAGATTTCTCAGATCCTCATTGCTCTTGTCCACTTTTTCTTTGGTAGCATTGGTTTTCAACAGAACAGCTTGAGCATTCTGTTTTGCCTCATCTGCCCTCAGTTTTGCTTCAGAGACCTATGTATGGGGAATAAAATAAATGGTCCAGAAAATGATGTCGAAAAACTTTTTAGAAACAAACATCTCCCCTTCAACCATATTATATTCTTGTATAGACAAAGTATTCACTATACCAGTTCCTATACAACAGTCTTACATAGCTAGGGCTAGCATATAAAATTTTTTTCTAGTTGTTTTTAATTCCTCCAAAACATTTGGTGATGTAGAAGATGTTCATTAGTCTTGTTCTCAGGTACCAACCTACATACTTCAGTTAACAGGAAGTTAATACTTCATGTCACTTCAGAAGAATAAAGTCTCAATTGAAATAACAGCTGGAGGTATTCATAACCCTGGACCCATAGTTAATACATGGTTATTTCAGTTTATTGTGAGAAGCAAGTAGATTCTTAAACCATCTATGAATAAAAACTTCCTCCTCTCTTTCCCTGACCTCACAAAAACTTAGGCCTTTTCGTTTTAGTCAGCATTTGGAATTGACTTGGCCCATTCAGATCCTCCAGTCCATAACAGAAAGGAAACAAACAAAAACAGCCCATCCGTTGAATTACCATCTTGGAGAGCCTTTCCACCTCAGCCAGGGCACTCAGGACATCTTGGTCAAAGTCCATGGCTTTCTGCCAGGCGCCGTGTGCGACAGCGACCAGCCCGCCACAGCCGGGCCCCCCACACTGCTTCTGTCCTTCGTCAGTTCTGCAGTTTGGGCCGCCACATTCCGTCTCGAAACAGGAAGCTCCCGGAGGTGTTCCACACGTCTGCAGCGAGCCAAGGAACAAGCACGGGGTGCAGAGTGAGTCCGCTGCAGCCAACAGCTGTGCAGAGCCTGGGTGGCCCCAGAGAGCGTGTAGGTGGTCCTCAGTGAGGGTGCTTGAAAACAGTATTCAGGATAGAGCGGAGCAAAGAGCTCAGGGCTGAGCTAACCTGCTTAGTTCCAAGGAGACGATGATTTACAGCCCTGCATCAGTACCTTCTGCCCTAATGAACCTGCAATGCTATATGGGTGCAGGGTTATCAAATGTTATCTGCTCCATCAGGCTGAAGTCAGCCCATATGAAAGCCAAAGAATGTGTCCCGTCCCCTTTCTCCTAACTGGTAGGATTTACCAAAAAAAAAAAAGTATTGAGAACCTTCTTTAGACTTAGCATCCTGTTAACTGTTCTGGTGAAAAGGGTGATATAAAAGGCCCATTATCGGGCCTTTTAGTAATTTCCCATCTAGTAAGGAAGACAGATCTTTCTAGGTAAAACGGCCAAGAATAGCTCAGATGCTGCAAGTGCGAAGGAAAGCAGGCAAAGCAGAGACCACTGAGTATTACTGTAGTTTGGGAAGGAGTATTGGCTGGTGGGATCTGTGCAGGGGAAGTGGGGGAACATTCCACAGGGGAGAGGAACAGAGAAGACAAAGGTACGGGTATAACTTTCCAAATAACCTCCCAATGGCCCTGCCAGACTCCTCCAGACTCCTCCTTTCTTATCTACCAGAAACTTCCAAAGACCAGGGCTTGGTTGTAGAATATACACAGCAAATTACAAGATTGTTATATGATGGAAAAGGCTGAGCAGGAAGAAAAATTACATTTAGAGCTATCTATCCTTTTGTGGAAAATGGTCACGTTGAAAAGAGGCAAAGGCTATATATACTACAGTGAAAAACAGTTAACAGGATACTCCCAAACAAGTACTCCTTTTAATAAGTAAAAGAGTAGTTTCGAATAAATACAGTCAACTGTTTAACCTAATAGTTTTGTAATAATTATAATCCCATTATATCTCAAAATAATAGTCATTAATGTGTCTGGTTTACAGCACATAAAAAGCTTCAGAAAATAACATTTATTCCGCATGCTGTACAAGAACATGAGCCTTAATCAAGAAGAGATGCTTTCTAAAAACTATCTGGCAGCACACTAGAAGATCTGTTTTGTTTTAGCAGCCTGGCAGGCTTAAAAAAAAAACCCAGCATGGGTCTAACTAAATATACACAAAGACAAGAACCAAAGGTACTTGAAAAACACAAAGGAGCAAAAATTTTTCTACACGATAAGTGGTGGTATGGACTCTATAAAGGGAACTCTCGCAGGATCATTAACACTCGCACAGAGTGGGAGATGGAAGGAGCGTAGGCTGTTCCTAGGCCAGGCCCCTGACGGAAAGCAGGCCCAGGGCAGGGCTCCCGCTCCTGTGGCCAGAGGCACCCACTGCAGCCCCCCCTCCCCCCCCCCCCGCGACACCCTCTGCTGCAGAGCAAACATTCTTTAGCATGCTTATCTGCTTTTCATTTTAGTTTGGAGAGATTCTGTTTGTGATGACTAGTTTTTAATTAGAATTTATACAGAAAGAGCCAATATACCGAAGGAAGGAAGGAAGATTTGGCATTTCACGCTCGCCTGTGATGGCTTTGTCTCAGGTGCGATTACACATTGATCTAGGCCTCTTTCTCTATTAGAGAAATGGTGACAGGAGATCTCCTAACTCCCTATTTCCATTAGATGCCATCAAGTTTCCTAAGATAATGAAAATATAACCTTGTAGGCATTAATTAGAAAGCACAGTGTGTTTTTGTCTATTTCGGAGAGGGGGTGGGGGGGGAGAAGGCTGGGGGTGGTGGGAGAAGGCTGGGGGGGGGGAGAAGGCTGAGAGGGCGGGGGACTGTTACTAAGACAAAATTGTAGCGAAGCCTGAACTCAGCTTCCTAGGAACCCACCTTCCCCCTTGTACTGATCCTCTGTTCTAAGCTAAGAGAGCAGAAGCCTTATAAAATAAAGGTACAGTATATAAAAACATCCTCCAGAGTCTCTCGGACGGGTGCTCTTCCATGAAAAACAATGGGGGAGCAAGAGGAAGAAACAGGCTTAGTTTGGCTTTTGTTTTTGGCTTTCTGCCTGATTTTCATTGAACTCGCTACTCAGTTTCATTTGGCTTCAGAATTACTTTTTAAAAGCTTCCGGGAAATGAATCCACTTCCTAGGCTGGTCTTCACTAGGTGAAGTTACTGGGACAAGAGAGCATTTTAACACCCACCCACCCATGAAAAAAAATTCTTTAGCGCCCTTTAATTTTTTTAAGAAGTCTCTCCCAGAATGATTCTCAATTGTTCCCCTGAGATGGAGTTTGCACTTCAAATCAGAACAAAGTAAAAAATGTCCACAGTATAAAAAGGATCCAGTTTAGATAAGAAGGCAGTGACTCAATTCAGCAGCCTTGGGATAGTAGTCCTGATTCTTGGTTGTACCACAGAGAAACCTCTAGGAGAGAGGAAGGTTGGAAACCCACACACTGTTGTGTTTAATCTGGCTTGGTCACTGGATACCCCAGACTGGGGGCCAGAGACTGAGCCGCGGAGTTTCCCTCCTGCTGACTCATTTGCAAAGTGGACAATGTTAAAGACAAAGCAGGGTGTTTTTTCTCCTGAAGCATGGCAGCCTTGAGGCCAAACCCTCAAACCTTACCATTTCGGCAGCAGCTGAAAGGTCAAGACTTTGTAGTTTGCCTGCCAGTTCATCCAGAAGGCGGGCCTGCTCCTCCTGTTTTTCCCTGAACTGGGACTCTCGCTCCAACATCAAGTCTTCCACTCTGTCCCGAGTGCGGGCCGACTGCTCCACGGGGCCACTGGAATCTGTGGTGGAGGCGTTCACACGCTCCTCTGCCTCGAGAGACATCTGGAAATACTTGGTGATGCTGTCCAAGGCGCCTAGGGCATGAAATGAAATTGCCCATAGTTAATCCCCTTGTACTCCATCTCCCCGTCAAGCAACGGCTGTATTTCGCGTCTAAACTGACCTTATGTGGTTTTGTTTTAAAATTCAAGGAATAAAATCTTTATGAAGAAATGTAACTTTCCTCTCATGATCAATGAATACACTTTGTCCCGTTAGCACCTAACTCTGGCTCTGGAGGATGCCAAACATCTGGATTAGAAAATTAAGTCGATCATGCAGATGTTGTTCCTACACACAGGCAAGCGTCCAGTTCTCTCTAAATAGCTGGTGTCAGGCAGCCTGTAGATTACATGTCCAGATGATTTTTCCCTTTTCTCACTTAACTATTTAGATCCACTCAAATGGCTAATATTATATACATAAAACAGCTTGACGTGTTTTGGCTTTAAGGATCTAGCCAAAAAAATAAGCAATCACGCATAAAGCAGGATGGATAGGGTGATCTGACACATTTTTAACTTTCTTTTGCTTTGCGGAGGGAAGGTCCTATAATACGGCCTTCGATACCAATAAACGATTTGAAAATGTGATTTCCTGACCAAGTAACATTCTTGAATATAAAACGATATGCAGAAGTATCAACTTAATTTCTTAACTTTTTACAAGAGCCCGTTTCCAAGAGAAGCCAAGGAGGTAAACCACTAACTGGAGAAAAAATTTAAAAATCAGAAAACGCATGCCATTCTAATGCAACAACCACTGCTCGCTCCGTGCAACCCCTTCTGTGCCCCATGTCCCAAGTTTGTAAAATGGGGACTTTAATCCTCATTTGTGCCAGAGTCTCAATGAGAAAAAGCTTAAAACTGATTACAAAGCACTTAATTTTCTTCTGAAAGTGCTCTATTAAAAGGTTAGACAGGTGGTAAAATCCATTGCCCAGGATTAAGTATTTGCACAAAAAAGTGCTCACCCCGAATATCTGAATTTTTGATAAATTCCAGTTGTTCAGCAAGCTCCTTCACTGTGTTATCCAGGTTTTCTGCTTCTGTCTGTAGAGCATCTAGTTCTCTGGCCGTGCTGTTGTTTTGCGTAGCTGTGTCGGATAAATTTACTTCTACTTGAGCCATCTTTTCTGTAACATCTTTGGTTAGTTTCCTGTAAGGAGGAGGACACATTTACCGAAGGAAAATAAACCAAAGGGAAAACTCGAAGCCTCAATTTTACATTTTCTACTAATACTTTATCTATTACTCTGTAATTTCAGACCGATTCAGTAGTCTGTAGTTATCTTTAAGTACTGATTTTATTCTTATCATTAAGAGACTCTGTTAAATCTAATAATTTTTCTTTCTTCAAGACTTTGAAGAAAAACACAGCAGCACCACTCAGCTGTGTTGTGGCGGATGGACTACAAGAGTGATTCCGAATGTCTGATGTAACATGAGCACAGTTCCAGAGCGTGGAGCACCAGCTCTGTACATAAGCAGCTTCAAGCCCATACAATCCCACAAACTCAAAAGATGTAAGTGACTCCAGTGTACAATTATGCCTCCCAGCCACCCACCAAAAATGCTCTCACGTGAACCTCAGGGATCTCCTTCAAGATGGGACATTCAGAAAGCAAGCCCCACCGCCACCAGGAAGACAGCAGGAGCAACCCAAAGGAGCTTTTCATACCCAACCCCCTTCAAGCCACGTCTCATCAAAGGAGCCTCCTCCTTCCACCAACAAAGCAACCCTTTCGTTTTTCCTGAGAAAGAAGGTAGTACCAGTAAGAATGGAGTATTTCATTTGGAATCTAAACCCAACTGCATTTTGTTCTGTATCTTCCTGTCTCCAAAGCTGTACTTTAGGCATCTATTTGTAAATTACTCGTATATACAGTGGGCATGTGTGTATGTATCTCAAAGAAAGGAATATTTGGGAAGACCTTACTCCTGGGTATCACCTAACTCAGTATTATTGTCTTCTCAGGAATATAATTGTACAAAAAACGGGGAAAATGCAGAGATGCTGAAAGGTTGGGGGCCAGTCGAAAAATGATGTTTAAGGCTGAGAGAATACCATGACCCAACTCAAAGAAAAAGTGCTTAAAAGGATTTGCGGGTTAAATTACATTTAGTAAACCTGATGGCTCTTTTCCTGAGGCTAGTTTCTTTTTTTTCAGTGCTTTGCTTTTATTAATCGGTTGATTCACAGAAGGCTTTCATTTTTCCTCAGGTCTCGTACAATGTTATACTTTTACAAAGTCAAATCTCACATTGTATATTTGTAAATAATGCCCCTTTGGATTCTAGACCATGCGTCCTTGGATACTGTGTTGAAAAAAGATTGATGAAATTGGTGTTCCTGAGGTGATTACAATCTGTCTGATTAGGTGAAGAGTGAAGGTAGGACCAGGGCTGTCTGAGGAGTGTAGCCGCTCTTGTTTTCCCTTAAGGTGCATGGCACCCAGGTCAAGACATCATTTCCTAAATGGGCTTGCACTCAGACCAGGGCCTTCCACAGGGCCTTCCACAGCTCATTATCGCTACATGTAAGAAGGCTGAGTTGTACCACAGTCTTTTTAATGAGGTTGAGTTCCTCACTAAGTGCATTATGGCCCCACATCAGACATCACCTAACACCCTGGTCAACCGCATGATCTTGGCCATGAGATCTGAGGCTTGAAATCAAGGGACTAGTTACTTTAAATCTAGGTCTAGGAAGGTACTTGAGCTCATGTCAGCAGTTAGCTTCCTGCTTCTCATACACAGTGCTGAGACGAAAAGGCCATCTCACTTCTTAGAGATGCTGATTAAAAGTCCCATCACACAAAAATGTTACCGTAGTTCTGTCACGATATAATATCGCCTTAATGTATAGGACTTAGCCATGAAACAGCCCCCTTGCTCATGCCAAATGGTGAGTCTACAATAAAAACCACAGCATTTGGGGAAACACAAATGCTTCATACCCTTTCCTGTTTTGTCCTTTAGCCTAGACCTTATGCTGTTTTGGGCCGGGGCCGGGGCGGGGGGTCCTTTTTGGCAAAGGGAGTTGGAATGTTTGAGAGCAGGAAAGATGACTGGCTGGGAGAAATGGGAGAAAAAAATGGGAGAAGGTTCAGCATCACTTTGCTCAATTCTCTCTGCTTCCACTGGCAAAATACACACTTTCCAATTAGAGAGATGATTACCCAGAGAAGGGCTAAGAGGAGGAATTTTCATCACAGAGAACTTGTTATAATTGGATGAATGAAGCACTGCTCTAGTGGACCAACAGCTGAGCAGTGGAAATAACCTAGAAATAGGAGTCTCATTTGTGGTAATGGACTTTTCCTGGTAGTAGCAAAACATATAACAATTCGTACTGTTTTCTGCAATTACCTTACCATTTCATAGATCAGTCCTTTTGTCACTCTGTCAGGGAAAGGTAAATACTATCCTCCCCTCCGCAGGAGAGAAGAGAGAGGCTTAGAAATGAGTGAGTCATTCAAGTTCACAA
The DNA here is from genome assembly GCF_039906515.1 of Pseudorca crassidens. Lineage (NCBI taxonomy): Eukaryota > Metazoa > Chordata > Mammalia > Artiodactyla > Delphinidae > Pseudorca > Pseudorca crassidens. Next base: position 17,265,415 of record NC_090303.1, on the reverse strand, counting down.
GCCTAGCAAGTAACCCAGCTGTGACTCCGTTACGGATCCTTTGTCTCTGAATCCAGCATCCTTACCATTCTACTGCCCGAGAATACTGTTTGCAGAGAAGAGTGCTGAATATAACGTTCACACATTTTGCACTGCAACTCTGGTCCCCAACAATGAGCCATCGTCCACTCACCCCCATGCCCAGAGCAGCGACTGCTGGGAAAACAAATGGCCCAGTTACCTGTTTTCACTCACAGCACTAACCACGCCTCCTGGTGGAAGGGCCACGCTGTGGATTCATCGAGTGGAAACAGCATCGTGAGCTGTTACTCTGGTCCATCAGCTACTTACTCTGCTTCCTCAAAGAGGTTCCCGATGTTCTTCAGCGGCTCGGCGGCTGGGCTCTGGGCCAGGATGTCTCTGATCTCGTTGACTTTCTTCTCCACCGAGTCCACAGTCTCCCGGTAAGGCCCAATCACGCCACTGATCTTCAAGGCCTTGGCTTTCTCCAGGAACTTCCGTGTCCTGTTGGTCAGCTCGGCGATGATCACGTCCCAAAGGGCAAAGCACTGGTGGCAGGGCATGCAGTCGGGGAAGACGCCCGAGTACCCCCGAGTGCACTTGTCACAGCGTGGACCCTCCACACCCTCGACGCAGACACACTGGCCGGTGGACTGGTCACACTGCAGTGTCTCGATGCCCCTGGGGTCGCAGTCACAGGCTAGAAGGGAGACGGCAGTGCTGGCTGAGCTACTAGAGCCCCAACCTCAGCGACTTGGCAGTTAGAATCCTCAGTCACCGTTACAATGGGAAGGTTTGTAAATGGTCCAAGACAGTTTACCAACGGTTTGCAAAGAGACTGCAGCTGCTTCCTCCGGAACACACGTTATCTCAACCCTGGCTAATCACGTCTTAACTATAATAGTGATGATAGTTTTTTTTTTAAGTGAACACCACTGTACACCATTGTGCCTGCCATTGTACAGATGGTTTACATGCATCATCTCATTTAATCCTCAACATAACCCTACAGGAACCAGGTGTTACAATCATCAGTTTTATGGATGTGGAAACTGAGGTTTAGAGAGGTTACATGACTGCCAAGTCTTCCAGCAAGGAAATGGCCAAGCCAGGATTCTATCTCAGCACTTGGCAGGCTCCAGAGCCTGTGCTCTTAAGCTCTGTCCTGCCTTTGCCTCCCTCTTTTTTTGACCCGTCTGTAGATCCTCCCAGGACAGACAATTCAGGTGACGGCCTGGTGACATGAGGCCTCTGGCCTGAGATACAGCAGTAATGAGCAACACACCAACATCCCTCTATCCGGTCACAAAGCACAACAGTGAATGCTTGATGAAATGCAATAAAGTTGATAAAAAGAAAACGAAATCAGGCAGAAGTCTCAGGAATTCCAAGTATCCCGATTTAAAAGGCTTTCAACTCAGTATCCTCTAACTCAGGCTTTCAACTCAGTATCATCTAACTCGTGGGTGGGTGTCTGCCATTGTGATAACCACCCCTAGCCCTAAGAGCAGAGGCTCATAAAACATCTGAAGTGATAGGAAAGGCCTTGGGAGCCATTCAGTCCCAACCTCTCACTGGCCCAACAGGGTGGGCACCTTAGGCAGAACCAAATGGTACAGGGTGAAATCTGCATTCTTGGCCAACGGCCTGTGGCTGAGATTACCCATCACGATGCCTATGCCTTTGAACCCTGGCTCAGAGTCCCAAAGCTCAGGTGACTAACTTGGTTTTATATCAACACTTGACATTTCACAGTATCTGTACAGTGTTTGAATAACAAAAGGCCTGTACACACGTCTTATTGCTGGCCTTAAATCCTTTCTGGGAAAAGGTGGGGATAAAAAAAACAAAAAGATCCTATTTCCCTAACTAGATTGTGGACTCCAAGGGCAAAGGTACACCTGTAACCATTTCTCCATTCTCAGCTCTGAGTACAAGGTCAACTTGCAAACTGGAGTTCAACCGTCTTTGCCAAACGAGCCTTTAACCTCGCTTTTGATACAGGTATGCAAGAGACATCCATACACCCCTACAAAAGAAAATAATCCTCCTAAGACGCAATGTCAACTGTGGCAAAGCATAACAGAATCATCCTCTCTGAGGTAGCTTTGCACCCCCGTGCTCACAGCAGCACTATTTACAATAGCCAAGACACGGAAGCAACCTAGTGTCCATCAACAGAGGAATGGATAAAGATATGGTGTATAACACACACACACACACACACACACAAAATATTACCCAGCCATCAAAAAAGAATGAAATAATGCCATTTGCAGCAACATGGATGGACCTACAGATTATCATTCTAAGTGAAGAAAGTCAAAGACAAATATATGATATTGCTTATATGTGGAATCTAAAAAAAAAAATGATACAGATGAACTTACTTACAGAACACATAAACCCTGAGACATAGAAAACAAACTTCTGGTCACCAAAGGAGAAAGGTGAGGGAAGGGAGGGATAACTTAGGAGTTTGGGGTTAACATATATACACTACTATGTATAAAATAGATAAACAACAAGGACCTACTGTGCAGCACAGGGACCTATACAATATTTTGTAATACCCTATAGGGGGAAAGAATCTGAAAAAGAATATATAACAATCACTGTGCTGTACATCTGAAACACAACATTGTAATTCAAAAACAAATTAAAAACAAACAAAAAACCCCTTCTTGAGTCAATAGGGACGATTGCCTCTGAAAGACTTTCTAATAAAACATATTCTAGAACCAGTTTCACCGATGGTCCTGAGAAACAAAACGCCTTTATCCTCCAAAGCCAGAAAGACGTGTTTGTGGCTTGGACCGTTCACCTGAACATCCTCACACCTTGCCTTGTATTGTTTAGCTTTTCCTGGCCTTTGTTTGCCAACTACACTCCACGAACTCAAGCGGCAAGTTTGAGTAGCACAGCGTTGTAATAAGAGCACAGGCTGCCTGGTGGTGAATCCTGCCTTCCCCACACCCAGCTATGCGGCCCTGGGGAGGACAGAAACTGAGTCATGGCTTTTCGCATAAAAGGGGTAATGATTATACCTAGCTCCTCCTAGGATTGCTTTCAGGATGAAAGTGTCTGGTCCAGAGTAAGCACTCAATAAATGTTTTTATTCTTATCATTCTATGTCCAAGTGTCTGGTGGTTCCTGCCCAGAGTGTTGCTTGATCATATTTCCATGGGAAAAAAGCTGTCATGGCCTTACGTTTGTCTTTGCATATTTGCCAATAACATGATTATTAAACAATTTGAAGTTTGGAATACTCCAGTCTTTAACCTTTAGAATTTAAAATCTGTAGGTACCTTAGGTTTTCAAAACAAAACTTCTTTTTCCTTAAGCATTTTGTTTCTTTCGAGGCATGTTTCATTTTCCTGTGTTCTTTGGGGCATTCTCATGAATCGGGAAGCAGCTTAGGTGAGCTGTGGATAACTGTCTTCCCTAGACCATTAATTAGTTCTAGGAGATGTTCCCAGAAATGAGAGTTCCATGATCAAGCAGGTTCGGGAAATTCTACATCCTCCTCTTGAAGGTTCAAAACAAACAGCATATTAAACTCATAGGAGTTCTGCAGGAAAAACCCTGTTTCACTTTTTTTTTTTTTTTTTTACCCAGTCATATCCCAGACTCATTGGACTGTGGGATCTTTCTCTAGTGGAATACCTAATGACACTCCAGAAAAAGAATGGGAAAGGCTTGGGGGAAACCACGGCCTTCATCAGTTTCTACAATCAGGAGAATGGGAAGAACTTCAGACTTTAGGAATGAATTTCCATATCATCTTATAAAATTCAGTCATCGTCCAAAAAGCTGTGAGTTACCTGGGTCATCTAGGTCCTAGCCTCTCAAACTCCGGCACGCATCAGAATCACGTGCAGGACTCATTTAACACATTTCCACCCCACCCCCAGATCTGGAACCAGTGAGGTCTGAGAATTTGTATTTCTAGCAGTTGCCAGGAGATGCTGATGCTGAGGGCTGCTACACCCCATTTTGGGGAGTACTGACTGTTATCTTCCCAGCTGTTCTCCTCCCTTTTGCCTGTTAAGTGTGTATGTGTGTGTGGAGTGGAGCAGTCATGAGCCTCAAGTCAAGCCATGTAAGTTGATGCACAGACCTCAGGACCTGTGCAAGTGGGGGGCCTTCATGATGCCACGTTAAATGAATCAGACTGTCAGTCGCTCCTGTCCCGCAGGCCCCAGCAGGTAGCCCTGTTTGGGGCCTCAGTGGCCCAGCAGATCTGTCCTACTTTACCATCCCCCTTGGGCTTGGGACAACGGTAGCAGATGCTGCACATGCTTAGAAAGCCTTTCTTTCCCCTAGATAATGCAAAGGCACGGTGCAGTTCAGTCCTAAAGAGGTTTTCACTAGATGCATGCTGGGGGCAAGGGCTGTGTGCATATGTTAAATTTATTTTTAATTTCTCTAACAATTTTTATTTAGGTCATTGGTAAAGACATGTCTTGCTCTCATTCTGTCATGGGAATATTTGAGGGGGAAAATGTTGGCCCCAAACTGGGATTTAGAAGGCAGGTGCCCTCCCATTAAGGCTTTGTTTGTCTTTCACACAGCTACATTTTTTATCCATAAGGAGAATACTTAGCTATGACTCAAGTCTTTCCAGAAGCATATAGGTGGTCCCAGAAAGTCTAAACCTGTGCCCTCCAACAAACCACTTCAACTGAAAGATGAGCAATGGAAAGCATATTTGGCAATTAATTACATAATTTGAGAAGAACGGTCATGTTCTTTTCCCATAGTCCACCTAATTCTCGTCCCAGCTGATCTCTGGACCCTTACCCTCAAGACCAGCATCACAGAGGCGGGGCAGAGCTTCGGCGCCCTCCAGAGACCAGGACCCACTCAGCTGACAACATTCCTCCATTTGAAAAGTAGAGTCAAATTTCATAGATGGCTGGATTGCAGTTTCATCACTGAAAAAGTCAATCCTGACCTTTCTCTGGAAGGGTACCAAATGACTACCTAAAACGCGTCAGGTTTTCATTTCAAACTGAAGCTGGGAAACTGCTGAAGTGCCAGTGGGCACGTGCTTCTTTCCCTCATTGAGTTTGCAGAACTGCTTCTCTAATGGGGTCACCTGGGAGGCAAGAACTAGAAGGCCCACACTTAGGACCTTGTAAAAAGACCTCCCCTAAGAGTAAAGGTTGGTTCTCACCTGACAATTTAAAACTTCAAGGACACTAAAATTGTGAAGGAGACTCTCCAATCAATCATCTCTCACATTCACTGGGATGGGAAAAATTATCAGCTAACTGTGCAGGCTGTCTCTGACGGAGGCCAGTGGGTTTTCTCCTCTCTTCAGAGAAAGGCATAGGTCCAGGGGGACCTGGAACTCAGTGTGGCTTTAAGGAATGGGATTATCTGGCAGAGGATCAAAAACTTTCTCTTGGGAAGAAGAGTGTATATAGCAAAAGTTGTTCCCTGATTTTTAAGCTGAACAAATTGTGAAGATGACGAACAGCATTCTAAAAATGAGACAGTCATCATTTTTACGAGCCATGAGAATTCTACCTTCACCTATAAATATATTCTTGGTTATGTGGGCAGCGGGTTCTGTCAATTTTTACTAAGTTTTCTCATCATTTAAAACAAGAGGTGCAAATTATTAGGTATAAAATAAGCTACAAGGATATCTTGTACAACACAGGGAATATAGCCAATACTTTATAATAACTATAAATGGAGTATAACCTTTAAAAATTGTGAATCGTTATATTGGACACCTCTAACATATAATATCGTACAGCAACGATACTTCAATTAAAAAATAAGTAAATAAAACATGTTCTCTAAGAGGTAGGCAGATGAAAAATATTGTACCCATTTTAGAGATACTGAGATCTAGAGGAAAGCGTTAGCAAGTGAATGCCAGAATGGGAAACGACAGCCCGTGTGCCTCTATCAGCAGGTTTAACTTTTCTGCTCTCTTTGTATCCTCCCCTCCCTGTCTGCAGACCTCCCCTGCCCATTGAAGAAAATCCATCCCCAATGGTGAAACCAAAGCTCCTCGTTAGTCTCCACGAAGACAGTTTCCATGACACCTGCCAAGCGACTCCAGTTCCTACCGGGCTTCCCTCCTCTGATGCTGCAAAGGACAGCACCACTTACCTCCAGCCATCCTGCTACTTTATCTACCCTTTCCCACAGCCTACAAGCTCCGCCCCCCCAGCCCCCCTCTCAGGCAGTGGCTCTTCTCTGCTGCATCCACTCCCCACTGGGCACCAGTGGGCAGTTACTCAGGGTTGTGTTGGTCCCCCCTCTTCCCTTTTGAAACTTGAACCTGCCTGGGGAGCGAGAGAGTGCTATATCCTAAAATCAGGTGACTGGGTTTATTGGCTTTTGCCGTGGACCTTGCCTCACAGCAATAAGGGACCCCAGGATGTGCTATCATGCCCAAAGCTTTACTCTTACTTTACTTAGGCTTTTCTATTTTACTTTAATGCGGGAAATTTAAATGCTTTTTCATCTCTGAAATGCGATTTTCTTTTCCTTTAAATTCTCTACCTCCTCCAGCCCCACCTTTCTTTTTTTTTGGCCTCAGTACTGTAACTTCAGTTTTGAAATGAAAATTGGGGGAATGACTATGACTTCACCGGCAGAAATGAGCTGGCTGTCTGGCCCAGGAGTTGGCAAATGTTTGCTATAAAAGATACTGCGGGGCTTCCCTGGTGCCGCAGTGGTTGGGAGTCCGCCTGCCGATGCAGGGGACACGGGTTTGTGCCCCGGTCCGGGAAGATCCCACATGCCGCGGAGCGGCTAGGCCCGTGAGCCATGGCTGCTGAGCCTGTGCGTCCGGAGCCTGTGCTCTGCAACGGGAGAGGCCACGACAGTGAGAGGCCCGCGTACCGCAAAAAAAAAAAAAAAAAAAAAAGATAGTGCGTATTTAGGCTTTGCAGGCCCTATGGGCTCTGTCACAACCGCTCAACTCGGGCACTGCAGCACGAAGGCAGCCCCAGACAATATGTAAACAAATGGGCATGGCTGTGTTCCATTAAAACTTTATTCACCAGCCCAGGCTATGAGCTGGATTTGGCACATGGCCGTAGACAAGCCTTCCCTCTACTAACAAAAGTATCTGTGGTTCTCTAAAGAATCAAATTAAATCTGATTTCCCGAGCCACCCTGGAAATAAAAAGGTGGGTGATTGTAAATGAATCCTAGCCTGAGAAAAGATGACAAGCATTTAAAAAAAAAAAAAAAATTATGTCTGACAAAAAATGTACTTCGATTTTCTACAAAAAAGTTTGAAATGAGAAACGAGCAGGATGAAAAAAAAATGGCCACTCCCCAGAGCCTCTCACCTATGGCCCACATTTCCAATCAGCCTGGGTTTAAGAAACACTGGCCTTTTCCAAGAGCCAGGATCCCTGCTTCTGCTATCCACCAGTCAACAGGAAGATTCCTCCTGTGACCCCTTCAGTCCTCAGGGCACAAGGCAGGGCTCCGGGCCGAGGCTTTCTCGGGCACGTTCAGGACTGGGTAGGCTAGATCCTCTCCATCCAGCACAGTGATGGGCTTGTTTGGACTTGGCACCATCGGCCAAGAGCCCCAACCCACCAGGACAATGGGAACATTCAACAATTCATGAGCTGGAGGCTCAACTCGTTTGTCCTTGACATAACTCCATTTTTTTCCATAAGAAGACTACTTAGCTCTGACCTAAGCCTTTCTATAAGCATATTGTTAGCAAGGTGGCCCCAGAAAGTCTAAACTTGTGCCCTGTTCAACTAAATGATTTGAATCTGAAGACTCTTGGGCAATGAATGATGTAATTTGAGAAAAGTGGTCACATTTTTCCCCCCATAGTTCCGCCTAATTTCAGATGACACCTATTCTTGTCCCTGCTGGTCGCTGAACCCTGTCCCTTCAAGTTCTTATCCTCCCGTTTTCACTGGTGCCTCTGTTCCACTCCTGAATTTTTGTCCCTGCCCTCATCATATTATACTGGTCCTGCTTCGACTGCCATCCTGTGTGCACAAGGCCCGCAGCTGGCCAGGATTCCCCCATCGTTAACTCAGTTCTCACCCTCTCTGAGTGCCTTGTCAGTTACGAGCTGCCTCCACAGGGTGTCGAAAGCATTTGGGTCCCCATAGTTTCTTATGTAACAGGCTGACCTTTCTTCTAGATGAAACGAACAGAGAAGCTGGCGAACACGGATGCCGTGGATCTTTCTCTCTGCAAACTTTCTAAAACATGATCTAACTTTTGACCTGAACAAGTTGATACTGTTCCTATAAGCCACAATGTCTCTGGCAGATTTAGAGGCGAAAGTTTAAAGATTAAAGGGTAAGGGGTAACGTTCTGAGTATTAAATGAACAATCCTCTGATTGACTCTGACTCCAGAAAACAGGTTTTTCATGCTAATAAAGCTTAGATGGAGCAAAAGGTCAGAAAGCTCTGGCAGCCAAAGCTATTTTGCCAATGACACATGCTGACAGAATCAGGCTATAAGCAATGATAGAACTATTATCTGGAGAAAATCAAGCCCTTGGGGCAGTACAAGATTGAGGAATTTAACAGAATTGTGGTTAGAGCTCTGGAGAAGCCAGATTTTAAGCAGGATCTTACTTGCAGGAGACATCTCAAATCAAGTGGTCCACTGAATGTCACGGACCTTCTAAAGGAAGTGAGAAAATCAGATCCCGTTAAGAACCAACGTCGGGACTGAAGGATGATGAATTAAAGCACGCTTATCAACACAGCCTTCATACCTCCTCTGTGGAGCAAACCTTCATCTCATCTAAGATGTTAGTACAGACCCTTCTGGCTACACCTCGAATGAAAAAAAACAAATCATATGCCATTGGGTCTGGTCGTGTCCACTGTCTGAAGTCTTCTGGCTGTTAAGGAACAGATGAGTTGACTCTGAAAGAACACATAGTATCTAGGTTTGGGACTTTCGACAGAATATTCTGAATGAACCGCTAACGTGCAGATCTGTAGTATTTCTCACTACAGTTGTATCCAAAAAAGATGTATTTTTTTTTTAATGTAGAGTCCAACAGGGACCTAGAATTTCAGATGTGTGACGAAGAAAATGGATCAAAGAGCAAATAAGGAACTACAGAAGATGTTTATCCATTGTTATAAACTTAAAACACAGGGAAGAAAACCCAAGTAGGAAAGAAAGAAGAGGAATACAGAATGGCAACAGTCTATTAAAAATCTTTCCCATAAATGCTTTTACTTGAAGATCTTAAAAATAACCTGGCAGGTCAAAAAAAACTGCAACAGCCTAAAAAATTAAGCAATCCTTCTGATTCACATGATTGTAACAAGTTTTGTTCTTAAGAAAACATCGTTTTCCCTCACAGTCCTAGTTAATCATGAGCCTAAGTGGGACGTGGTGCTCCTGTCACCTGTTCCTTTGTTGTCCCCGCTGATGAGGACGGTACGCTCCTGCCGAGGGCTTTAACTGTCAGCACCACCTGCTTGTTACACTGGGATCAAACAATCTTACCAGAACATTTAGCTCTGCTTGTGCAGACAAGAAAGCTGGCCCCAAAATACTGTTCAGAGGGGGAGAAAGTCAATTTGCAGAACTCGATGGTGAATATGAGCACATTTTGGTTGAACGCATTTTTAAAAGCCATTCTGGTTACTCAACCATAAAAAAGAATGAAATAATGCCATTTGCAGCAACATGGATGGACCTAGAGATGATTATACTAAGTGAAGGAAGTCAGATAGAAAAAGACAAATATCATATGATATCCCTTTATAGGTGGAATCTAAAAAATAGTACAAATGAACTTATTTATGAAACAGAAACAGACTTGCAGACATAGAAAACAAACTTGTGGTTACCAAGGGGGGAAAGAGTGGGGGAGGGATAAATTAGGAGGTTGGGATTCACATTTATACACACTACTATATGTAAAATAGATAACCAACAAGGACCTACTGTATAGCACGGGGAACTCTACTCAATATCTTGTCATAACGTATAAGGAAAAGAATCTGAAAAAGTATGTTTATATACACACACACACATATATATAACTGAATCACTCTGATGTACACCTGATGCACTGTAAATCAAGTATACTTCCACTTAAAAAATAATAAAAAAAAATAAAGCCATTCTGTGTGTATTTGGGGTACGTACGTATGCTTGTCTGTGCTGAGACAAACCTCACCCCTGGGGAACAGAGCTGGAAGCCAGCAGGTCCACTTTTTACCACTTACATGCCTCCAGGATTTTTTGTGTTTAAACCATGAGCATGCATTTCTTTCGTAATCAAACCTCGTTTTTATAGACAAGTTCATTTGTGCTGTACTGGACAGAAGGCTCCCTCAGACACCCGGCCCCCCCACTCCACCCGAGAGCCCGGTGCCCGCGCCTCACCTCGGCACTCCACGCTGGGGTCCCCCCAGAAAAGCTCCTGGCACTCGCTGCACGTGCGGCCTCCGAAGCCAGGCATGCACTGGCACTGCCCCGTGAACTGCGGCCAGAAGACAGAGCCGGGTCAGACAGGCTGCCAGGCCCAGGCCAGGCTGCACTGCCTTTGCCGGCTGCCAGTTACGGGAAGGGGGACCCATCTGTCTGCCTGAGAAGGCCTCACACCTGACCAGGAACAGGGCATCTTACACTGATCCCAGGTGCTGAGGGCCCCAGGCCGGGGTCTCCTAACTGCTCTTCTGCAACTGGGGCTCGGAAGGCCCAGGGCACGTCTCCCTTTACTGACATGTTTCCTCATATCGCTCACAAGCCTGGACCACCTGTGACTCACTCACCATTCTGTGTGTGTCAGGGAACAGGAGAACTCTCTACAATGTTGGGTATGACTATGTGGCTCATTTCAGGCTGTGTGGTTAAGGAAAAAAAAGCCTGATTCGGCAGCCAGGTATTGAAAAAAAACGGCCCCCCTCGTCCATTCTAAAGCGAGTCTGTACCCCTTCAGCTGGGGTGCTAGGCTGCGGTGCTACAGGTGCATCCGATGGGGCCTCTGGGCACAGTTACACAGCCCCAGCCAAGGGGGACCGGGGATGGTGGATATCCAGTCTGTGCCGTGTTTGCCAAGCTGTGTGCCCTGGTGCAAGGCTGTGACAAGGAGGGGTGCCTTTCTCTAACTGGGGCCCGGCCACCAAATAGCTGTCACCCGCACTCAAAGTCATCTTTCCATATGCCATGACGGCCTCCGCTGGCCACACCACCTCACCTCGTTACAAGACGGCCCAAAGGAATGAGCAGCGTCGCAGTTGCACGGGTCACACCCTGTCCCGCTGGCCAGCTGCCAGGTGTTGGGTGCACAGCGGTCACAGTTCTGGCCCATCACATTAGGGAGACACAAGCACTGCCCGGTGATTTTGTCGCACTGGCAGTCAGAGCCATTACAGCGCTCCTGCACGGTGCCCAGGTAATTGCAGACACACTCTGAAAAAAGAACCACCGGTCAGATATACTTACAGTCACACTCGGAAAACATACAGATCACGCAAAAGTCAGCTACATCAAATGACTACCATCTTCCCTCTCCAGATTTTGATTTGGAAATGCAAACAAGTACAGAAAGGAACAGAGGGGATTAAAAAAAATCTAAAACTGTGGTCTTCATCTTCTTATGATGTTCCATGCAGTTCTGACATTTCCCAGGCAGACCTGCAAAGTGACACATTCTGCCCGGCGGTATTTTCACAACGCTTGATTGAATAAGCGGCTGGTGACTCACTGTAAAGTTGAAGATTTAACTGGAAATAAAACCTATGCTGTGGGAACGGAGATACCTAATGATTTCAAACTCTTGGCAGGGAAGAACAGTCATGGCTGTGTGAGCCGTGGCAGGGACAAGCCCTTTAAGCTAGGAAGGCTTAAAGCAATCAGGTCCTGCTGGTCCTCAACATTCCGCACGTGTTTGTATCAACAAAGACAGGGGCCTGGGGCCCTGCAGACACAGCAGGAAATGCTGGCTGATCTTGTGATGAGAGAGAAATAATGTGTTCCAAAACAGAGACTTCAGAGATGTTACTTCTTTCTTTTCCTTAAGCTGGAAGGCTCTATCCATCAATGACGTAAGAAAAGGTACAGACCAAAGTGCGTATTTAGGACGCAGAAGTCCCAGCCCATCAACAAGTTCATGGGCAGAACATAAACATCAGTATACTCTATGGGATGGCATTTATCATGGGGACAGTGACACAGCTTTTGGTTCCCTTTCAGGCACTGAGCCACAGCTCGACACTTCAGCTCTGCCAGGAAATGAGGATGTAAAGAAAAAAAAAATCATCCTCATCTTTCTTTTGTCACCAGTGAAATCTTACCCTCTGAACAAGCATTTTCCCGGATGAGACAAACCCCTGAAGAATAAAATCCCCCAAGGAGGAGGAAGAGGAAGAGAGTGGAAGTCATCCAAAAGAGCGGGCAAAGGGAACAGGCATCTTACTGCGACAATCCTGCTGGAGGGCGTCGCCATAGTAACCGAAGCGGCAGAGCTGGCAGTGCTCGCCCTCCGTGTGGTACAGGCACTTGAGGCACCTCCCGGTCTCCTTGTCACAGGCTTCTGGGTCCGTCGTGTCGATGTTGTGGTGACACCGGCAAGGCTGACACGTGCCCCCCACGTCCGAGGGATTGCCAAAGAAGCCCGAGGCACAGTCGTCGCATCTGGAGCCTGTTGTCCAATAAAACCGGCATGGGACCTTCGGCTTGCCCCCTGAAAGGTCTGGTCCCCGACATTCCCGCCAACCAGAGGTGCCACCCAGGCAGCGCCTGGGCCCCCAGTGTGCTAGCTACCGAGCCGGGTGACTGAGCCTTCAGGGGAAATGGGGCGTTAGTCGTGAGGGGAAGCAGCGTCTTTGCAGCGATGCTGCTGCAGCCTGGCTCCGCGGCCACGGCGGGGAGGGGCAGGGAGAGTTTGGAGGTTCCAGCACACAGGAGGTTAGCTCCTCATTACACAGGGATGGACACATCAGGAGTGAAACAGTGGTCTCACAGCGGAAAGCTTAGCTTGATGTTACATCCTAACCCAAGGCGTATGTTCACTGAAAAATCCCTACTCCTCCATGAGCAACCGAAAAATGGGGCCCCTCGGGATGACCGATTTCCCTTCTTAAGGAATCCCGAAGGATGAACAAGGTCCTACTGTACAGCACAGGGAACAATATTCAGTATCCTGGGATAAACCATAACGGAAAAGAATATGAAAAAGCATGTGTGTGTGTGTATATATATATATGTATAATTGAATCACTTTGCTGTATAGAATTTAAAACATTGTAAGTCAACTATACTTCAGTAAAATAAATTATTTGAGAAAATCCTGAAACATGCAAATTGGCTGAGCCATGGATAAGCATAACGAGTATTTGAAACGGCGGCATCAAGGATGAAATAATGTTTGTATGCACAACTAGCCACACTCAGAGTGTTGACAGATAATGTGAGTATAGTAAACAATGAAGAATATCTCTAGCTTTGACTGGTTGTGTTGTCTGGGGCTCCCAGATGATATTCTTTTCTTCCTTCTGCCCCCTATTTGGCCAGTTCACTACTCTGAGACTCTTCCACTAGGAGTTGGAAAAGGAAACGAAAAAGTAAAATGTAAATTAACTTTTCTACTGGTTAAGACCAGAAAAGTGTCAGCAGGGACTTATGGATTAAATGAGCTTGCTATTGTGCCCTGTATTGTAACATGATTATCAGAGACACAAAAACTGACTCTACCCCACATGCCGAACAGGAAAAGAACATCTTCTACATTTCAGATTCCCTTCACTTTTTTTTTTTTTTTTTTGCGGTACGCGGGCCTCTCACTGTTGTGGTCTCTCCCATTGTGGAGCACAGGCTCCGGACGCGCAGGCTCAGCGGCCATGGCTCACGGGCCCAGCTGCTCCGCAGCATGTGGGATCCTCCCGGACCGGGGCACGAACCCACGTCCCCTGCATCGGCAGGCAGACTCTCAACCACTGCGCCACCAGGGAAGCCCTCCCTTCACTTTTAATTAAGGATTGTAAAAAAAAAAAAAAAAGCAACTAAATTGGCTCACTCTTCATCATTTTTCTTCCTTAACAACTAACCTCGTGAAGACGCATCTTTTCCTCCGAAAGTCTGCAAATCACTTACCGATGTATCCAGGATTACAGACACAGGCAAGCTGTAAAGTAACAGGGTCTTGATAACAGCTACTGGCAAACTGGCGTCCGCTGTCGGGACCATCTGGACACGGACAAGGACGGCAGTGATCTCCTGACCCAATGATGGCGTCTCCATAGTAACCAGCCGAGCACCTACATCAGTTGCCGAAGAGAGAAGGTCACGAACCACAGTTATATGAAATCTGTTACAAGAAGGAGTCTAAGAAACCACGTTCTCCGTTTAGGAACATCATTCCTCATTCCTCACGTTTCCACACGAAGCACTTTCCAGTAGAGCAGTGGCTCAAACACTAGTTCTAATCAGAAATCCCTGGAGGGCTTTTGAAACACAGATTGCTGGGCTCCCTCTCCCCGTTTCTGATTTAGGGGCTGATGCTGCTCCTAGCCTGAGGATCCCATGGCAGGACCCCTGCATTAGGGTGACACCTCTGGCCTCACCCGGACCCTCGTTCACTCCTCCCCAGAGGAAGAGGTACACCTCCCCAAGTGCGCCCTACTGCCTGCCCTGAGCATTCTGGTAGCTCCCCTCCTTGCATTAAGGAGTCTGGGGGCGGGGTCTGGGGGGAAGAGAGCCCGTGGTTGTCAGTCTCTGCCTATGCCTGGGAGGGACGTTGTGTCAGCAAGCCCATGGTGCCTTGTTCTGCAATCCAGCCTTTACCAGTAATAAAGCCAATAGGGATGCTCTCCAGATGCCTGACCCTTGTGTCTGCCTCTCAAGGATGAGAGATGTTATTTATCAGTTCTCAAACCCAACAGGTTCTATCTCCTCTCCTTACAGGTAAGGCAGCCATGGAGCTTAAACGACTGGCAAGGCTTACACAACTAGTGAATAAATGAGCCATGATTTGAATTCAGCCTCCTGACTTTTAGCAAGGAATTCTTTTAGTATGTCATGCTGCTTTTCAACATGACTGGTAATTAGGTTACTTTTTTACTTCCTATAACGTGAGAGCTTGAAGGAAGTTTGGATATCATCTAATCCAACATATTCTACTATCAGAAAGTTGGATACTTGGAGAGGTGAGCTAACTCACCCAAGATAAGCCGGTTACAAGCACAACTGGGCCTGGAACTTCTAATTCAGGTTTGTTTTTTTTTGTTTTTTTTTTGAGGCAGAGGTAATTTTTTTTAAATGGGGAGCGGGGAAGGATGAAGAAATAGAAGGGGAAAGTTGTTCAGAGGACATTAACCTTCTATTTAATTAGACATAGACACAATACAAGAACATGTGCCCCAATTATGTGCTGGGAAAATCAGCAGTGATGAAGCAATTTTGTGCAACAGTTTGTGAGAAAGTTTTCTATGAGGCTTTTCTAGGTGAAGTAAGTCCAAATACATCATGGTAAGAACTGAGTGTTCATTTCCTGTCTCCTCCCTTCTCTAACCCCTTCGGCAATCATCTGAGCCTAGAGCTTCTTTTTAAATTCACAGGATTAAAAACTGATCATCTCGGAAAGAGGAAAAGAATGAGAAATCAGCTCAGACTAGACAGCAGCATCTGAAATACTTTAATGCACTTTTGTCATCCAAACTAGGGCTGAAAATCTTTTCTCTTCCTATACCCTTTTGAGTTCTGCAAGAAATCAAAAAATGCTTTACAAACAAAATTCACAGTGGGCCTGATTTCAGGTTGGTCTTGTGGACAACCACCACTATTGACCTGTGTTCCCCACCCATCTCTTCCCCTTTTTCATCTGATGTTATCTGTTTGTCTCTCTCTCTCGAATATATTCTCCATCTCTCAATGAAAGAACAGTAATGGAAAACTTAAGGGAGAAAACAAAAGATGACGCTAATATATTAATTTCTTCCTTTTAATCTTGTGTAACTGTTTCCTTGTTATCTTTTCACAACACCATTTGTGGTTGGAAGGACTGACTTTTACTCCAAGGAGTAGTCACTGAAATCGCTGAATTCTTGAATACTATCCAGCAGTATTTGCTGCCTTGCGTATCTTCAAGCCCTAAGGTAATCACAAATGCAGTTTTCACTAACAGCTTCTTTCATCTGATGAGCAACTTTTGCACTGACTGAAGCACTTGCTGAAATTTTTTTGACAACAAAAATCCCATATAATGTGGATGGATACTAGAAGAGAGAAGATTTACTGACTTGAAAGGTGGAGACTAGTAATCCAAAAAAAGCAGGTTCTAAGAGCACGTCTGCCTTTCTTAATTAGTAATGAACGCTGTAGGTCAGGATGTAATTTTTTCATAAGGACTGTTCCTTATCTACTGAGCTGGGCTGTAATGTTGTTAGAGGCACATTTTATGTCCAATTTTTACTATCCCTTAGTGCAGTGCACTACATCCATAATAATTATGCAATTAACATCTGCTAACTGGAGAAAGATCTGCTTGTGCACATTTTATGTGGGCTGTAGCTGCATAACATGTTTCCAAAAAACAAAACCATCTAAAATGACTAATCCTCATTTGCATTTGGTTTCTACTTTGACCTAAATTAGGCATTAACATTTCACAACTCTCATCCTAGGTCAGGATCTGCTGAGACAGAGAGATGATTTCTGTACAGCCTTAAGGTGACCTCTAGAAAGACTCTCCAAAGAGGGCAGATTCACATCAGTTCTGTTCTCTGCTGTATCCACCCCCCCGAGCCCTTGAACAATGCCTGGCACGCAGAGGGTGCAAGCTAAATCTGTTCTGTATAAATGAATGAGTTCCTAGAAAATAAATACCGAGGTGATCGGAAATGAAAGAGCCATCTGGAGACTGGTAGAGACTCATTCTGTGGTTTGTCTAAGATGCTGTTTGCTCAGCCAGAAACAATCTCATTCTCTTTACTTTCAAAAGGCTGCGTGTACCTTTCACAGTTATGCCCCGTGGTGTAGTCCTGGCAGCTCAGGCATTCCCCTGTCACTGAGTCGCAGTCATCTGCATGGCCGTTGCACTGGCAGGGCTGGCAGCTTGGAAAGCCCCAGTACCCGGGTAAGCAGCGGTCACACTGCCGCGTGTACACCCCCTGGAAACAGTGGCACTGGCCAGTGATGGGGTCACAGAAAGCATTGACAGATCCTTGCAGGTGGCACTCACAAGCTGAGGAAATAGGCAACCAAGGGACCAGCTGAAAAACGCATTAAATGCAAACACACCCCTTACACAGGCCAGTCCCCCCCTGCCCAGTGCAGAATGCTCATGGGCCCCTGTGGTCAATTTCCAGAGTGCAGCATGCCTTCTGAAGCTATGGAACCCATGCTAGTACGACTCATGATCTGAAAGAATACGTTACAATTCTGATCAACTTACATTTGCACCCACTGGGGCCAAAGCCAAAGGTGCCGGGCGCACATCTGTCACACCTTCTTCCAACCACATTTGGCCGGCACTGACACTGGCCTCCGCTGGGGTCGCAGACGGAACTTAAGGAGCCCTGAGGGTCACACTCACAAGCTGCAGAGAAGAGAGGCAAGAGCCCATGACCCTATATACAAGAGAATATTACTTAGCCATAAAAAGGAACAAAATGATGCCATTTGCGGCAACATGGATGGACCTAGAGATTGTCATACTGGGTGAAGTTAAGCCAGACACAGAAATACAAATATCATATGGTATCACTTATAGGTGGAATCTAAAAAAAAAGGTACAAATGAACTTATTTACAAAACAGAAGTAGAGTCACAGATGTGACTCTGGTTACAAACAAATTTCTGGTTACCAGGGGATAGCGGGGGAGGGATAAACTGGGAGGTTGGGATTGACATATACACACTACTAAATATAAAATAGATAACTAATAAAAACCTGCTGTATAGCACAGGGAACGCTACTCAACACTCTGCAATGGCCTATATGGGAAAAGAATCTTAAAAAAATAAAAGAGTGGATATGTATAACTGATTCACTTTGCTGTACACTAATGTTGTATTAGTTTCAACTATACTCCAATAAAAATTTTTTAAAAATTAAAAAAAAAAAAAAGCCTGTGACCCAGGGTGGCCGTGCTCTCCACAGCGATGAGCCCAGTGAGGACCACTTGGCTCTGCACTGGTCTGTCCTTTTGCTGGGGCCCTTCCCAATCCTCCCCCCAAGAGCACCTTAGCTTGTTCAGAATTCCCATTTAAAGCGGTATCCTCCCTCGGCTGGGTGCCAGGGAAGTGGCAGGAGCCGGAGTTGACAGATAAAAGCGGTTTTTCTAGGAAGGAGGTCATTAAGGTTTTCTCTCCTTGCCTTCAAAGCTCAAATATCACAAGACCTTCAACAAAAGCCCAGTGACCTTTCAAAGAGCAAAATATCAATTTCAGTTACGGGGTGCTGTCATTCCATCCCAACTCCCCACCCTGCGTATGGAAAGTCTCCGGGACCTTTCCCTAGTCCCCTATTCTTTGTGTGTTACTTGATGACTGAGTCCATTGTCAGTGGTGCTCTATCACTAACATGCTCTTAAAGAAACAAACACCAACTGTAGTTGAGACACTATTTCCTTTGGGCTGACTGCCTAACACAGAACTATAGGACATGCCTGCCAACGTACCTCGTGATGTCAAGCGTCCTCACGCCTCTTGAGAAAGAAGGGGCAGAAGCAGCAGCAGTAATACCTACCCAGGCCTGTCTGGTGTAACAGGGCGGAAATGCTAAAGATGATGTTTCTGCAAACATCGGTCATCGGAGTCTTCACGACGCTTCTGCTGTTCTCCAGACATCGGTATCTCTGAAAGGTTTCCCAGGCACTGTTGGTGACGACCCCATCTCCTGAGCCTCCCACAGTGAAGATGTCCAGCGACTTACAGAATGGCATGAGAACAAGCTAGGAAGAAAACAGAACAATACACTGTTCTTACGGGGGTTGTCCCAGGTCATCAATTAACGCAAGCAAACACATAAAAAACCCCAAGTGCTTCTTTGACTCTTGAAAAAAAAAAAAAACAGACTCATGGAGTCAAGTGAAAACCTTTTCTTGCCAGCAAAAGTTTAGAGACCTCTTACAAAGTTTGATGGGTTTTGAAATGTCATTGTTAAGACACTTCCTATTTTCAGGAAGGATCGTCTTGAGTAGATCCTTTCCAGAGGGTGGAGTTTTATTAAAATAAATAAGCAAAGTGGCCTCGGAGGCAGAAGGAATGACTCTGCCTCACCTCTCAGCATTACCCTCCACAAAACCCTCTGGGGAAGGTGATGCACGCTTTCTGCCCAGTCCTCCCTGCTCGTCAGAAACGACCTCCACTTACAGAATCGATCAGCGTGTAGGGGCTGTCCACATTGCTGTCCGAGGAGGTATACTGGGGCAGCTCTAACCTCACTGTGTAGTTCACACCCTTCTCCAAGCACACGGGGCGGGGGAGGACCACATACCTGCCCCGAAACAAAAGAGAAAAATAACAACCAAAGGTGCGCCTTTAAGTATCTAAGCCATCAAAGCTCCACGTAGATCATCCCAAAGGAAGGAACAGTCCATGTTTGGCTCATGGCCCCAAAATGGTAACTGTGCAACTCACCAGGCGAGACATGAGAAAAAGAATTAATTTGCATGCAGGTTCTGTTGAGCTGCAAACCACTGTCACACTGACCTGGAGCCAGGCGATAGGGACACCACCTGGTTGTCATCATCAGGAACAGTGTTTCCACATCGGCTGCTGGATGGAATCTTCCCAGGTCGCTGCACTGTGATGACAGCTTTCTCCCAGTGGTCGGGGAGCTACAGTAAGAAACAGATGATCGGAAAGACCAACCGAGCTGGCCCACTGCTGCCTGTCTGTTTGGATGGATCCAACCATCCATCCATCTTTTGCCAAGTTTAAATGGGAAACACTCGCTTGCGTTTCCCTTCCCTCTTGACCATTCCCTCGGCTATTACCGCAGTTCCAGCCCGAGCCCCTTCCCACGTGGACACTCAAACAGCCTCCCACTGCTCTCCCTGCCTCTCCCAACGTCCCTTTTCATCCACCTTAAAACACAGCTTATTATTATTATCTTTTATTGGAGTAGAGTTGACTTACAACGTTGTGTTAGTTTCAGGTGTACAGCAAAGTGATTCAGTTATACATATGTATCTATCTATTCTTCTTCAGATTCTTTTCCGTTATAGGTTATTACAAGATACTGAATATAGTTCCCTGCGCTATACAGGAGGTCCTTGTTGGTTATCTATTTTATATACAGTAGTGTGCATCCATTAATCCCAAACTCTTAATGCATCCCCCTCCCCCACTTTCCCTTTAGTAACCGTAGATTTGTTTTCTATGTCTGCGAGTCTACTTCTGTTTTGTAGATAAGTTCATTTCTATCGTATTTTAGATTCCACATGTAAGTGATATATATTCGTCTTTCTCTGACTTAAAAGCAAAAAAGAAGATAAAAAAAGAAAAACCCAAAGCCCCACAGCTTAGATAATGACAATCCCTTGCCCAAAACCCTTGGACAGCTTCCTGTTAGTATAGAGTCCAAGTTCATTTACTGATCCCAGCATTTCTCCTAACAGCATCTCCAACCATATCCCTTACCTGGCTATGTGGAAGGATGCTCAAAACACCCCCTTCTCCACTGCTTATACTATTCCTTACTTCCTCTTGGGGCAAAATTCCACCTCTGTTTTAAGGCCTCCAACTGACTCTTTAGTAAACATTTCGGCAGCCCCTGGCCAGTCCGGCTGGTATGAACCTCTCATCTTGCAGCACTGTTTGTGTCTCTGCTCTTAGACTTCCCACCTTTGATAGCAGTTAGGGACATGTGTCCATCCCTGGGCAGGGCCGGCCATCGAGGCAAGGAGAGAACCTGGCACATTCTCATCACCACCTCAGTTCTCAGCAAGGCTAAGTGCCTAACAAGGAGATCACTACATGTTTGTGAAACTGAAGAAAAATGTACATTTTTTACTTCCAAGGAGCAGAGAAAGTCAGAGAGAGTTCCCTCTGTTACAACGCGCCCACCACAATTCACAAACACATAGTGTCCATTAGAAGAAAGATTCTTCTACCAATAACCCCCCCGCATTAGTCTACCAAGGGGTTACCTGTGGCTCATAGCGAATTAGGATGTCATACTCCATAGAATATGGTATGTTGTCGATGAAGAACTCCAAATAAGCCCCTTCAGGCACTCGGACGAAGCCTGCTCCAGTCCAGGAAGGAATACGGTCCTGGATATACTGCCGCTCCACTATGCTGACCCCCTGAGGACAAGGGGACAGGACTGATGCTTTACTTGAGATGGAATTCAAGGTAACAGTCAAAGAAATCTGGAGTCACCCAAAGGTCCCAAACTGTAGATACTAAACCCATTTTTTGCAGTCAAATTTTCCAGTAGACTGTATCATTTTTCGCTTTATAAACAGGTAATTGGTTTCTTTTCAGTTTTTAGGTTGAGGTAGTCTTGGGACATTGGAGATGGGCTTAAGGCTTAGGATATATCTTCTATGATATAACCAGGAAAATGAGCACGACGGAAGGAAAGAGAACATCCCAAATGCTGTTACTAGCAAGCCTAGGAGTGACCAGGTATGTCCCAGATTTCCACAAGGCTAGCCCGATATCTAGAGGATGTATTTCTGTCATTCTCATTGGTATTTGTTTCAGGCGCCACGTACAAGTGAGGAAACCTGTTACGACCATGAATGTTCACTACCGATGAGTGAATTCTGATCGTAAGGCTGACAATGGATCAGTTTGAGTTGCTTAACTCGTGCATTTGAGTTTGTTCACAGGATTACATACAGTAACCGTGATCAGCTACCTCCAGAGATGAAGTCCTTCATTCCCTGTAATGCATGTGTGTGCGGCCTTACCCATCATGAGGTGGGACCTATGTTCCCCTGCCCTCGAATCTGGTCTGGCCTTGTGCCTTGTGACCAGCGAAGTGTGAGAAAACAACATTCTGGTACTTCTCAGCCCAGACCTTGAGAGACCTGGCAGTTTGTTTCCTCCTCCAGATGCCAGGTAAGAATTCTCACTGTCCAGACACCTCCATGCTGTGAGGAAGCTCAAGACAGCTGCTTGGAGAACAGCACCCAGCTGGCCTCCAGCTGTTTCCGCCGTCCCAGCTGACGTGCCAGACATATATCTGAAGCCGCTAACTTCTGGCACGGCTTGTTACACAGCATTAGGAAACTGAAGCAATATCCTCTCTGAATATTTACTATACCAGCTAACTCTGGCGCTAACCCGTAGAGAAAAGAATGGAAAAAGAAAAAAAAAAAAACAACAACCCACCTGCCTAAAAACACCAAAAGCCTTACTAGTGAATATTCCAAAGTCTCCTTCTGCGTTACGGATTTACTTACACTTTAAATACGACTGTTCTCAAGAAGGCCTGCTCCTGGCCCTTATCTTGTGCTCACTGACGAGATGCTTCTTACTTGGTCTCTTTACAAAATGTGTATTGCCATTACTGCCCGCCCCCCATACTCTGCTTTACCCACCTGGCCAGCACCCCCCTACTTACAGGCCCCAAGTTGGCTTCTTCTGCTTCGTAGAGGTAGTGATCCAAGGTGGGGAAGTAGTAACCAGATTCCACTCCGTTGCACTGGCGTCCGATCATGTGGGGTTTGCAGACGCACTGGCCTGACTCTGCAGAGCAACTGGAAAGGAAGGAGAGCTGGTCAGTTGTGCTCACCACATTCATAGTGAACCCACTGGAAGCAGATCCACGTTTGCCATTAAATAGTAAGTGGGGTGAAACATTCAGGTAGGGTTTTCTTACTTCCTTCAAAAAATAAGTACATGGAAGGAAACACTGCCTACAAATTAATCCCAGTCTCCTGAGGTTGAAAGCTCTCAGTGGCCTGGTCTTTCGGTTTTATCTCCCTTGCTCTCTTGACTATGCCCCATCTGTGCCACGTTAAGGTTTTCTGTAGTTATCACATAGGTTCTTGCGTTGATATATCTTTTGCAAATGCAACCCCTTTTCCTGGGCCTCACATCTAAATACCCAGCTCCCAGAAGGACAGCTCCAACTTAGCTGTCCCAGAGGCTCATCAGAGATCCCAGAAAGCAGCACCCAGTCCCTCCCACGTTCTCTGCTGGGAGAAGACTCCACCACCCAGAGTCGACCACATCAGAACCCAGAGGTTCTTCTCTAGCTCCCTTCTGCATAGTCCATCAGGAACCAAATTTGGTTATTTCCCCTCCTAGCATCTTTTTTTTTTTTTTTTTGCGGTACGCGGGCCTCTCATTGTTGTGGCCTCTCCCGTTGCGGAGCACAGGCTCCGGACGCGCAGGCTCAGCAGCCATGGCTCATGGGCCCAGCCGCTCCGTGGCATGTGGGATCTTCCCAGACCGGGGCATGAACCCGTGTCCCCTGCATCGGCAGGCGGACTCTCAACCACTGCGCCACCAGGGAAGCCCCCTCCTAGCATCTTGTGTATCCTCTCCCCGCTTTGCACTGACTAGGCTATGCCTTTCTTCTCTCTCTCGCTCACAGTAAAAGCAGTTACAGTCCTCTAATTGGTATCCTTATTGCCAATCTTCCAACTTCTCAACCTGAACTTCCACCTCCCCCAGAGCTACCTGAATGACGCTTATGAGATGCATTAACCACATCACTTCCAGGCACGATGGCCTTGGGGAGGCACACCAGGCCCCCACCAGCTTCCCTACCTTCCTAGCCTCGCCTCTGCCCTCGCCTCTCCAACCACACTGAACTACTTGAGAGTTTTTCCAATGCACTGGGGGACTCATGACCCCTTGCCTTTGCTTGTGTTGTTCCTGCAGCCCGGAACGACCTGATCCCTTATTTACCCAGCAAAGGTCTACCCACTGTTCTTTCAAGACTCAGCTCACAAATCCCTCCCGCTGGGGTGTTTCCTGACCATCACTCCCCAACCCACAGAAGGAACCGCCTTCTCCGTCGTGCCACCGCCTCCTTGCAAGAGAAATGATGTACGCGACACATCAACAACTAAGCTGATCACAAAGTAGGTGTTCATTAAAGTTGACGCGCTGTGTCTTCAAATCCTCCTGATTTTTCAACTGTCATCCCTTCATGAAGGCTTGTGTGGTTCCCTCCCTCTCCTCCTCTCAAATGGTGCCTTCTGAGGCCTCAGTTGTTTGCTATCTTTATTGTTAAGACATTGATCACTTCCTCTCTTGTTGGACAATTATTGACAACTTTGCTCTATACCTGAAACATTGTAAATCAACTATACTTCCAACAACAAAAAAGAAAAAGCCCCGAATTACATGCATCCATTTTTACTTCATTAAAGTCAAGATGTGATTTGGAATTGTTACTTTAAACCTATTCCCAGAGTTCTTTTTTTTTTTCTCATCCCAAAGTTCATTTTAAACCAAATATCTAAGGCAAGTTACAACTCACAGGAAGACTGAACACTCAGAGCTTTATCAGAAACACCCCAAACAGCCCTGTCACGGTCCAGCTGAAGTCTTCCTTTATGTCATGTAAATAGTTTTCATCCTACAGGGGTAAGAACACACTCGACATCCTGTAGACAATTCCCAGAGGAGGCAAGCTTGTTCCAATTAGGACCTAGACCTCTTTCGAGCTAATCCACCAAAAGCCATTTCCCAAAATTCAGGCGTCACACATGACATCACAGGGACAAAAGAAAATCCCTTTCCTCCCCAGCAGATGTTTACTGAGGGAACAGATGTCTCAAACGTAAGCCACCGAAGAAGAAAACACCCAGATTCTTCCCGATGCCATCCAATACCAGAGAACAAGCCAAGGAAGGCAAGGATAGAGGCAGCGGGCAGACTCCCAAGAGGCTTTTACCCGCAACACAGTTGGAAAGAAGAAACAACTCACGAGGACCTGACCCTGTGCGGGGAATTCCCCTCATGTCAGCTCCACAGCCACACGCCTGTGTCCACACACTTGAACGCTTGTCACCCGTAGGCGTGGCCCCCACTCAACACCTGCTCCCCTTTGGTGAACTCGTTCTTGGGGCTTTACCTGCCTCCATGCAGGTGGCCCTCACCTACAGCTCTTACTTCTGACTCACAACTGTGCTCTGGTTGTACCCCTCCAGCCGTGAATGGGACGTTTCCATGGTTTGCCCAGCCATCACCTCTAATTCATCCTGTCCCAAACTGTTCGCCACCTCACACAGACTTATCTTCAGCTCTGCTATTTCCGTCAGCAGATGTAAAATTACTCTGATGTAGAACAGACTTGTGCTTGCCAAGGGGGAGAGGGGGAAGGGATGGATTGGGAGGTTGGCATTAGCAGATGCAAACTATTATATAGAGAATGGATAAACAACAGGTCCTGCTGTAGAGCACAGGGAACTCTATGCAATCTCCTGTGATAAACCATGACAGAAAAGAATATAAAAAAGAATGTGTGTGTGTGTGTGTGTGTGTGTGTGTGTGTGTGTATATAAAACACATTGTAAATCAACTATACTTCAATTTAAAAAAAATTCCTCTGATGTAGGTGAGACGTTATCTTCCCTTTATCCTCAATATAACACGTGTTATTTCAAGACGGTTCTCGACTCGGCTTTTTCCTCTCATTGTCACTGCGGCTACCCTAGAACCACGTGTCATCGTTCTACACCTCCCGAGCTGATCTCTCCAGTTCCTCTCTCTCCCCGCTGCCCAGATCATCCAGCTACACGGCCAAACCAACCTTCCCAAAGCCCCGCCTTCCCCCAAACCCACAACTGTTTCTTCTTCTATCAAGTCACGAAGCCTCTGCCTGGTTTCCCGCAGCCTCTAGAGCCCCTCCTCTGAAAACAACTGCTTCTCTTTCGGGTGTCCACCCTTGGCTTTAGCTGAGCCACACTCATACTCTTCCACAAATATTTACTGAGCAGATATTAGCCCTGGCAGCTGTGCTTCCTGGCGTCCAGACTCTCCCATTTCAGTCCACGTCAGCTCTTTATTTCTTTTTCTGGCTGCACCTCGCGGCATGCGGGATCTTAGTTCCCCAACCAGGGATCAAACCTGTGACCCCGGCAGTGGAAGTGCAGAGTTTTAACCCCTGGACTGCCAGGGAAGTCCCTGTCAACTCTCTTCTGAACCAATCCTACCTTCCTTGTTAAATCTAATATTTCCAGTGAAATGATATGGAGAAAGAAAAATGGGAGAAAAATATAGTTCCTGCCCTAAAGCACTTCCAATCTAACCAAGGGGGATAAACAGTAAAGCAACTGACCAGTACAACCAATCAAAATGCAGGTAGTGCCCACACAGAGCTAAGAGCAAAGAACGGCAGGTGAGATGAAGACACTGCTCACCTGAGGAGATGAGGGGACACCAGATAGAAATGGTACATCTGACGATGCTGTATGTTCCCCCCCACCAATTTCCCTGTAACTAGATACAGATGCAATTCATTGGATCAGTTAGGTAGAATAAAGACATAAAACACAATATATCAGGGCCCGTGGCAGGCAGCATAATGACTCCCAAAGATGTCCACATCCTCAGCCGTGGAATCTGTGGATGTTACCTCATGTGGCACGAAGGACTTTCCTAATGAGATCAAGGTTAAGGACCTTGAGATGGGGAATTATCCTGGGTTACCCAGGTGGGCCCAAGCGAATCACACGAATCTTCAGAAGCAGCAGAGGAAAGCAGAGGAGTGGGTCAGAGCTGTGGCACGAGGATGATCTGACCCACCGTTGTTGGTTGTGAAGGTGAAAGAAAGAGGCAAGGAACGTGGGCAGTTTCTAGAAGCTGGGAACAGCCCTCAGCTGACAGCCAGCAGGAAGACAGGAACTGCATCCTACAACCAAACTGAAAAAGTCCCCAGAATCTTCAGGTGGAAACGTGGCCCTACCGACACCTTGATTTTAGTCCCCGAGATGGTGTCTGACATACAGGACTGTTAAGATAATAAATTTATGTTGTTTTAGGCCACTAAGTGGTGGTAATTTGTTATGGCAGCAACAGAAACCTAACACAGGCCCTATTTTTTTCCTCAAAGGGTAAAGGCCAAGATTATTTCTCGAAGGAGACCCCTCCTACACTGTTGGTGGGAATGTAAGTTGGTGCAGCCACTGTGGAGAAAAGTATGGAGGTTCCTTAAAAAACTAAAAATAGAGTTGCTATATGATCAAGCAATCCCACTCCTGGGCATATATCCAGAGAAAACCATAATTCAAAAAGATCCATGCGGACTTCCCTGGTGATGCAGTGGTAAAGAATCCGCCTGCCAATGCAGGAAACACGAGTTCGAACGCTGGTCCGGGAAGATTCCACATGCTGTGGAGCAGCTAAGCCTGTGCGCCACAACTACTGAGCCTGCGCTCTAGAGCCCGCGAGCCACAACTACTGAAGCCCGCACGCCTAGAGCCCGTGCTCCGCAACAAGAGAAGCCACCGCAGTGAGAAGCCCGTGCACCACAACAAAGAGTAGCCCCTGCTCGTCACAACTAGAGAAAGCCCGCGTGCAGCAACACAGACCCAACGCAGCCAAAAAATAAAATTGATTCTTAAAAAGAAAAAAGAGAAAAGATACATGCACCCCCACGTTCACAGCAGCACTATTTACAATAGCCAAAACATGGAAACAACCTAAATGTCCACTGGCAGATGAATGAATAAAGAAGATGTGGTACATGTATACACAATGGAATACTACTCAGCCATTAAAAAAGAATGAAATAATGCCATATACAGCAACATGGATGGACCTAGAGATTATCATACTAAGTGAAGTAAGTCAGACAGAGAAAGACAAAAATCATATGATGTCACTTATATGTGGAATCTAAAATATTACACAAATAAACTTATCTACAAAACAGAAAGAGACACACAGACAGAGAACAGACTTGTGGTTGCCAGGGGCGGGGAGGGGGAGTGATGGATTAGAAGTTTAGGTTGAGCAGATGCAAACTATTATGTATAGGATGGATAAACAACAATGTTTTACTGTATAGCACAGGGAATTATATTCAATCTACTGTGATAAACCATAATGGAAAAGAACATGAATGTATAGAAATGTATAACTCAATCACTTTGCTGTACGTCAGAAATACAACATTGTAATTCAACTACATGTCAATAAAATAAATTTTATAAAAAGATTGTTTCTCAAAAGCACAGTTTTCTCATAAAGGTAGCAACTGGCAACTCTTGGAAGGAAAACCCTTTCATTTAAACAGTGATGAGCAGGGAGAATACTGTACAATCTCAACTTTACTACTAAGAAATAAAGCAAAAGAAAAACATTAAAGGATAAAAATCATCATTCATAAGGACCACTACTCTGTTCAACGCTGAAATCTCCTCCAAAATACTGATTACAAATAAGAGCTGGTTCCCCAGTGATGAGCAGGCAGCACCATCCCTTCTATCCAGAGCAGCTTTCCCACCACCCCTCTACCCAACCCCCACCGCCAATTCCCCTACAACTAGAATAGGTTCTTAAAGGGTAGGAGCTATGTTCGATAATCTCTTTATGTCCAGCTGCCACAGCAATTAACAAAGAGTTCGATACACCACAGTTATCCCATACATTGATGAAAATATCTATTAAGTTCTGCTCTGGTTTCGAAGTACAATAAATTTCAGCTCATTTACTGAGCACCTATCAATGGGCTGGGGACAAAAGAATATGCAAAAACAGCTAAGACAAAATCCCTGTCCAAAGAGACCTTTCAAAGACAAACAGCTATAACACAAAGCAGAATGAGTGCTAACAAAGATGCAGAAGTAATGTGTTTTCACATTTAAGGGAGGATTGGGGCCTTCAGTCTAAGAAGGAGAAAGGAGAGATCTTCAGAAGAAAGTGATGAGCTTCAAGCCAGATAGCGAAGTCTCAGAAGAAAGTGGTGGGCTTCAAGCCAGATAGCAAAGTCCTAAATTTAACTGATGAAATAATTTTGAAGGATGCTGTAAGACTGCTTCTATTTTTCAACGTTTTAAACAGTTGCAAGCAGCATTTACTTAGCAACCACTCTTATTCATTAAAGCAGGTTAGGGGACTTCCCCACTGGTCCAGCGGTAAACGCCTTGCAATGCAGGGGATGCGGGTTTGATCCCTGGTCGGAGAACTAAGATCCCACATGCCATGACCACAACTACTGAGCTCGCACACCTGAACTAGAGAGCCTGCGTGCCGCACACTACAGAGCCTAAGCATTCTGGAACCCTCGTGCCACAACCAGAGAAGAGAAAACCCGCACGCCACAACTAGAGAGAAGCCCGTGCGCCTCAACAAAAGATCCCGCCTGCCTCAACGAAGATCTCGCATGCCGCAACTAAGACCCGATGAGCCAAAATAAATAATTAAAAAAAAAAAAAGCAGGTTATCTACTAGGCCAAACGTTATTAACCTGGTTTGAGTCACATTATTTAAATCAATTAGTTCTTACTTTAAAATATTCCGAAGTTCAGACTAGCTGTCAATATAACAGGCATGGATTACACACTTTAATTGTTCTACCAAAAGCCACTCAGCTCATTAAACAAAACATTTAAAAACTTTTTCCACTTAATGACTTTACACTTAATCTAGCCCTAGCCAAGGTAAATAAGGAATGTTTTGGGATTGATTTAGAGATTGCCTCTCCCGAGGGGGCATGTTTAATTTTTGTATCATAAAAATCTTTTTTTTGTCAAATTCTTTTACTCGGTCAACATTTATTCAACATGTGTCTGAGGCAAAGCAAAGTACAATAATACTGTCAGGTGGAAGATATTTATGACTGTCTGCAACAGATCAATCATTCAGCAAGGACGATCCTGAGCATCTGCTATGCACCGAGCATTCCAGAAGAACTGGTGCTTTAGAAGACACAGCCTCTGTCACCTCTTTGGGACTCTTAAAGTCCTGTGGGGAAAAACAACCTTCAAAAGGATGACTATAAAACACTGAAGAGTCCCAACACTAGAGGCATCTTGAAAGTTTCTTTTCTTCCTCCACCAATGATGCCAACAGATAAGGCATCTATTTCATCCATCATGCTAGAAAGAACAAATTACCCACTTTAAAATCTTCACTAAAGGATATACATATACACGTATAACTGATTCACTTTGCTGTACAGCAGAAGCTAACAAAACATTGTAAAGCAGCTCTACTCCAATCAAAATTGAAAAAAAAAAGCTTCACTAAAATGTTTTGTTTCACAAACTCTCTTGACTAGCACATTCTGGTTTTTGCACATTTTTTGCAGGAGAGATTAGGGGCAGGCCAGGGGCTGTGCGTGGGTGCACTGAGAGACAGGAAGCACGTGTGGACGAGCGAGAGAGAGTAAGGGAGTGTAAGCAACAAAAAACCGTTTAGTGTAAAGGAACACAGGACATTCTTGAGTTTAGGACATAATTTGGAGAGTTACGTATGCCACTTTCCTCTAATCGAGAAGCATTTTCGGAGTGCCCAGAGCTTTGAATTGAGGAATCAGTTACTAAAGGAATCATCAGCGTGTGTTCTGGGGGTCAGCAAGGGAAGTCAGGGAAGTGATTTCATCAGCAGAGAGAGCAGTTGGTCTTGCTTTCCTCCTTTATGGAACTATCCTTGCATCCTCCCCTCTGGAGGTTTTCTAAGAACAGGCATTCACCCTGGAGTTCCGGAGGCGACATGCTGTCCCAAGTTTACTGCACGATCTGGAACAGAACAAACCCAAATACGGAGGCCAAAAAGAACATGTTCTTGCTGCCTAAATCTCATTCCTGCCCAAGCAGACTACTACAGTGTTGGGAAATCTTCCTGTGAGAGAGTCAGTTTTTGAACCCATGAGGCTTACTCAATGAATTCAGCACGTTCTCCCGGGGAAGATCCTGGGCCACGAGGAAACATCTGTCTACCCTCCCAACAGTCACTTATGCTATTTTTACCAGATGTTCTGAATCTCATCCAGTAACACACAGAGACGACTCAAAGGTAATTAATCCAACTCCCACAAACTGAACATCTTGCCGAAATGTGTACTTTGATCATTTTGAGGAGAGGGTCGTGTCTCACCAATTCAAGGAATACCAACATATTTAATTAAGTCACTAAAATTATTGTATGTAATTTTCATTAATGTACCCGCAAGCTGGAAAAAATGAAATAGTGAAGAATAAAGTGAAGAGCCTTTACACAAATGAAAATGGGACTGCATTTTCCATCTTTTAAACTGGTGAAAATAACAGTTTTGATGATACCAGCTGCTGGTGGGGGGTTGGGGAAGAAGGTATTTGTAACTGGTTGGGAGGAAAATAGACTAGCACCATATGTCTGGAGAACACTCTGACATTCTCTAGTAAAATAGAAAATGCACATGTACTTTGACTTGGCACTTCCATCGCTGGGAACCCAATCTACAGATATGTCTACAAACATTCATCGAGATTACCAATAAGGATATTCACTGCAACATTTTTGAAAAGAAAAAAACCCAAAAAACGGAAATCAATCAATCATGGCACTATCACATGATGGAACACACAAAAAGAGGTAGATGAATAGATGCTGATATAAAATAAAACTCTAGATTAAAAAAACCAGTTGCAGAGTAATGTACATACATACATTACTTTGATTTATAAAAAATGTCTGTTAAGCTAAGTAGGAAATCATGGACTACATTCCTTTGTACTTGTCTTGTTTAAAAAGTAACACCTAAGACGATTTCAAAAGAAATGAGAGGAAGAAAAAAAACTGTCATTTTTACAGGTATTTTGAGCACTATTATTAATTTCTAGAGAGACACAAGAAACTTAACAGTGGTACTTCAAGGCAATGGAACTTGGTGGGGAAAAAAGGCAGGATACCTGTCTGAACTGTTTGAATTTTTTTTTTAAAACCACGGGCATACACTGTTTCCATAATTTAAAAAATACTGAAAAGTAAAATACAAAACAAATAACACTATTAAAAACCAAGAAACAATAACCAACAAGGACCAACTATATAACACATGGAACTATACTCAATATTTTATAATAAACTATAAGGGAAGAGAATCTGAAGAACATATATATACAACTGAATATACACATATATAACTGAATATATACATATATAACTGAAACATTGTGCTGAACACCTGAAAATAACACAGTATTGTAACTCAACTACACTTCAATTAAAAAAAAAGACAAAAACTAAAGAAACATGAAAAAACAAAATAAAAAACCCAAGAAACATAAAGCCTAGAGAAGGCTTCAAAGCTAACTCTTGGAATGAACAAACCTTTGAAAACTTTGAGAGCGCAGGTAAAAGTGATTATCGGGCATTCAAAGCAAAGGTGAATGCACTCTGCCTATCTTCTTAGGAGACACCAAAAGTCACCCTCGTCCTAGAGGTCGCAAGGACCCTAGGGGTGACTGAGCGCAAGAGAGTCAGAGCAGCTCCACTCACCTATTGTTTAAGGCTCCCCCAAGGTCACAGTCACAAGGTCGACATCCATCCAAGTCATTGCTTAAGCCCCAGTGCTCTGGCTGCAGAACAAAAGGTTAAACATCTAAAGGGGGGTTCCTGTAATTACACAATAGACTCAGCAAGAGACAAGTTATGGCGTGTTTTGGACGTTCCACCAAACGTTTATCTGCACCGTGGAAGGAGAAAGCCTACAATAGGTGTGAGTAGGAGTATTCTAGCATAAAGAACCCAAGCTGTGGGTCACTGGGGTCAGAGAGGGTTGCACATACCCACATGGTAACCCCAGATCACAGCAGTTTCTTTGCCCTGCAAATAGCCTTCATCCAAGAATTAACATGAGCTAGCAGCAAACATGCCAATTTTCTTCACTGGAATTACTCTGGCAGTGAGACAGTAATATGAAAGCAATCACAAAAATGTTTTAAAAGATATAAAATATAATGTTTAAAAATTACACTCATAATTACTCTACCCATAATCACTACAGTCAACTTTTTGGTCTATTTCCTTCCAGATTTTGTTTTTCTTGATGAACTTTTTCCCTAGGCAAGAAACTACTCACATCCTGTGTTCTTTTATATACTTTTTTTACACCAGCATAAGCATTTCCTCATGTTATCATCATTTTCAATGGCAACCAAATATCACACTGCACAGAAACATCCAAATTTATTTAACTATTTTCCCTACTGTTGCTTCCAAGTTATTTTTGTTATGATTAATAAAAGATGCAATGAGTCTTCTGGTGAATACATCTTTGTCCAACCTTCTGATTATTTCATTAGGATAGATTCCCAGAAGTGGGATTACTGGGTCAAAGGGGATGCACATTTCTACAGCCTATGGATACACATCTGCAAAACACTTTTCACAAAGTATGAATTAGTCTGTATTTCCATCAGTAGCACACGAGTACCCGGCCCTCACTATGTCCTCACTTAACAGTCAGCATTCCTTTTTTTTAAAAAACTTTTGTTAATTTTGTCTGTAAAGATGGTACTTCACTGTGGTTTTATTCTGCAACTCTAACAGCAATGGTGAATATCTTGTCAAAATTAGTAATTCCTCTTTTGTGAATGGTCTACTCGTGTCTTTTAATATTAATATTTACATAAAAGCGTGATGGTAGAACCTACAACTGTGAAAATCGTTCTCTATTGAAACGTCATATTCACAAACCCCCCATCCCATGTAATTACGATTTACCTACCAGACACTGGTCACAATGCTGTCCTGTCACCAGACGCTTACAGTAGCAGTAACCAGTCTCAGAATCACAAGGATTCCTGCCAGGAATCGTTCCCAGAGGACTGCAAGTACAAGCTTCATTAAAGGTAAAATGAAGTAAAGAAACACAAACCAAGTGAGTCTGTAGTAGTGGAATGGATTAAGAATTGCAAAGTAAAATGGGAATTACGTGCACATGAGAACTCCCAAACTTTTTGAACACATATACTTACATTTACAACCAAATGGATCTTCAGTGCTTAAACCATAGAAGCCTTCTTTGCAGATATCACAATGTTCTCCTTCCACGTGTAATTTACACCGACACTGACCAGCAATAAGACCGGCAGAAAAATCCGTGTAACTGTCACAGACTCCCTTGTTCTGAGAACCAGCTGGGTCACAGGTACATTCTAAGGAGAATCAGAAGCATGAGGTAACACAATGTGTGTGTTTATGTAGAAATACACGTATTCCCTTCATCCCTCCAAATGTCACAAAAATAGACTCAAAAAGGCTGGACTACTAAGTAAATTCTACCCCCGGCATCCTATACAGCAGCTAAAATAAGGCTGGGTCTGAGTCCCAAGAGAAGGACTGTGACCACCAGACTACTCAAGCTGAAAGCTGACCTAAACAGGTCCCCCTCGTGACCTCTCCCCACATACGTTCACAGAGATTAGGATCCCGGATGTCTCTCTCCGGGTGCTGGTAGTAAAACGGTTTGCACTGCTCGCAGTTGCGCCCCATCGTGTTGTGCTGACACTCGTCACACACCCCTCCGCTGACGTTGCCAGTGGCCAAGTAGACCGCCATGTCGAAGTGGCAAGAGCTGGAATGTTCGTTGCAGTTACATTCTGCAAGACAAGACCGACGGCAGGAAAAGCCTTTTCAATCTACTTACCGGGGGAGGATGGGGTTGGTGGGAAGGAAGCTCATTTTGGAAACTGGGGACGAAGTTCAGGTGAAATGGCAATTAACAAGAAGGTGCTGGCGGTGAAAAGGACACATCTGCTTACGACATCAGTTTAAATCCTAAGCCATGCTGGAAACCTTCCGAGTGTGACCTTTATGAAATAACCTCACTTGCCCTCTTTGGAAGAGAATGGGCTATAAAAAGCTGAAAAGTGCTGGGGGAAGTCCCCTTGGAGGCTCACTCACAGGAAGGCCGCGCTGCATGGAGAAGCGCTTGGGCCATGCTCAGGGTGGGACGGGAATACGTCCCTCCAGAGGGTTTTCTAGGCGGCATATGTTCCTGGGGAAGACTGTCTGGGCTGCCGGCTTTGAGGAACATGGTAAGAAGGCCGGATTCTCTTGCTCGTCATTCCCACCACCACACCGGGCCAGGTTCTGTTAATCAGACCCTTAACAGCCATCCAGCCGGCCTTCTTGGGTCATTCTGTCCCTCCTCTAGCCCATTCGGCGGAGTTCTCTTGGTCCAACCCAGCTTTAACCATCGCTCTCTCACGCTCAACAACCCCCATCGACAACTCTTGTCTTCTCACAGTGAAGCTTCTCTCACTGGGGCCCTCACGGGGCTCTACACACTGGCCTTATCCGTCCTGTAGGGAGGGACTGTGTCGTGTGCCCTGGATACGTTGGTTCAATTAAAGCCCAGAATCATGAATTAAACCCTGGTGTCGTGAGAATGCCCTTAGAGCCTTGTGTTTTGTGTTCTCCTTATCTGAACTCCCTTCCACCTCCCCCCCTCCCCGCCCCCTGCACTTTCTTCTCTTTACCTAAACAATCCTAACTATCTGTTAAGGGCCAGCTGGTCGTCCTTACTAACAAAACCTTGACCACTCCAGCCCTCGCTGTTTTCTGAGCTCCTAGAACAGTCCTCAGTGGGGGCAGAGACAGCACGCCTGGCAGGGATGATAGTCTATCAGAATCACTGTGTGTGGGGGGCAGGGTGGTGGTGTTTCAAACTACCCCTCTGCCCAGAGAATAGCACCGGGAGGGATGGGTGGATGGAAAGATGCCACAGGCTGCAGCTGGGCTGGCACAGAAACAAGGCTGACAAATACTCCATCTCTTTTAGACCTTATTGATCCACCACACGACTGTTTTCATTCACTGTTCGCTCATGGTCATTTGCCTTAAAAACAGGTACAGTGTCAGGGATGGCATCTGTCTTCTACTAAATCTGCCAAACACATAGGTGCTGCTCAAATACTAATTGATTAATTTAACAGACTGGATAGTGGCTTCCTGGGATTATCAGGGTGACGCTGAGAAAAGGGTAGTAACTTTTCTTCCTTTTGCAGACCAGTGTACTGTTACAGCATCTCTACTCCAAAAATGGACACCGGGCTCTGAACTGATTCAGAACGTAAGCCTGAGACTTACTTTTACAGGCATTGCTGTTTCGACCTTCGGCGGGTCTCCAAGGTAAATCATGGTAGAAATCCATGCACTGTTCACAGTTTAAGCCCTTGGTGTTATGCCTGCACATGCAGTGTCCGTGAACCTTGAAAGTTACAAAAACAGAGAAAAGCGAAGGAAGAGATATACTAACGGCCAGACCTTTCCCACAATCAATGGAAAATATCAACCCCTTCGGATACTAATCCTCATCTGTAGCGCACCACAATGAGGGCTTCTTTGTTTTTATTTTGCCCCTTCCCCCCGGTGAGTCCTGTCTTATTGATGGCCGTAATTCCCAACTCTAGGAACAGTTCCTGCTATATAATGGGTACTCGATAAATATTCTTATTGAAGTATTGATGAGAAAAAACACAGAAGAACAAAATTAGTCACTTAAAAATTTTTTAAAAAAACAAACTAGTTACTTAACAGTTTAAAAAAATCTATTATAATAGAAACCAACAAAAGTTATAATGGAGAGCTAAATGTGTACACACCACCGGGAACCAACTCAATTTACTGCAAGCTTTACCCCATGCCATACAAAAGACAGGTTTTCTCTGCTTGCTTTGTCTGGCTTTTGACTTCCGGCTCAGCACTTAAAAATGTTTTTTCAACCCAAAATGAAATTTTAAGAATTAATCAGTTACCACATTTACATTTTTAAGGAAAGAAATATAAAATGCCAGAAAAAGATACAGATTATTTCGCTTCAGGAAGGGACCACGATGTGCTCTCTTACACCATACCACCAGTCACACTGGAGCCCCTGAGGCACATAAATGATAAATCACTTCTTTCCGTCGAGCAAATATGCACGTTCACGGATCCCTCACCGTAACACTAGTTTCTACAGGATGGAATTCAGAAACAGGACAGACAGGTCCACCCTGAACCCACCTTGACAAGAGTGCAGTTAGCAGAAGACCAAATTCCTCCCATTATAAGGTGGTTTTCATAGACTTAAACCAGTCCCAAAGCCCATACCACAGGATCCTATGGCATCCGAATCAACAGTACAACACACTGTGAGACGCATGGTAGTGACGTGACTACATGAGGTTAGCTACACGCAGGATCTGTTACTCTGAGAAGTAAATACCATCTACCTGGCACTCTCTGAAAGACGGAGCAAAAAGACTAGAAGGACATATTCTCCCTTCAGGCTCTGTTAAAAATTCAACTTTATCTGTGCAATAAAGGTTCTAAATAGAGTAAAGGGAAGGCAGAAGTTTTAGACTGTTGAATACAAGTCAGTCCTGCCCCTTCACCTTCTTAGATGAGGACTAACAATTTTTGAAAAGGCCAACATCAACTAAGCAAGGCACACCTTTCGTCAAGAAGCAAGGCCCACAGCCCAGTGGAGGCGCCAGTGCAGAGTCAAGTGGGATTTATCCCAGGGATGCAAGGATTCATCAATATATGCAAATCAATCAATGTGATACACCATATTAACAAACTGAAGAATAAAAACCATACGATCATCTCAATAGATGCAGAAAAAGCTTTTGACAAAATTCAACACCCATTTATGATAAAAACTCTCCAGAAAGTGGGCATAGAGGGAACCTACCTCAACATAATAAAGGCCATATACGACAAACCCATAGCAAACATCATTCTCAATGGTGAAAAACTGAAAGCGTTTCTTCTAAGATCAGGAACAAGACAAGGTTGCCCACTCTCACCACTATTATTCAACATAGTTTTGGAAGTCCTAGCCACGGCAATCAGAGAAGAAAAATAAAAGGAATACAAATTGGAAAAGAAGAAGTAAATTTGTCACTGTTTGCACATGACATGATACTATACATAGAGAATCCTAAAGATGCCACCAGAAAACTACTAGAGCTAATCAATGAATTTGGTAAAGTTGCAGGTTAAAAAAATTAATGCACAGAAATCTCTTGCATTCCTATATACTAATGATGAAAAATCTGAAACAGAAATTAAGGAAACACTGCCATTTACCACTGCAACAAAAAGAATAAAATACCTAGGAATAAACCTACCTAGGGAGACAAAAGACCTATATGAAGAAAACTGTAAGACACTGATGAAAGAAATTAAAGACAATACCAACAGATAGAGAGATACACCATGTTCTTGGATTGGAAGAATCAATATTGTGAAAATAACTCTACTACCCAAAGCAATCTACAGATTCAATGCAATCCCTATCAAATTACCAATGGCATTTTTTAAGGAACTAGAACAAAAAATCTTAAAATTTGTATGGAGACACAAAAGACACTGAATAGCCAAAGCAGTCTTGAGGGAAAAAAAGGGAGCTGTAGGAATCAGGCTCTCTGACTTCAGACTATACTACAAAGCTACAGTAATCAAGACAATATGGTACTGGCACAAAAACAGAAATACAGATCAACGGAACAGGATAGAGAGCCCAGAAATAAACCCACGTACCTATGGTCAATTAATCTATGACAAAGGAGGCAAGGATATACGATGGAGAAAAGACAGCCTCTTCAATAATGGTGCTGGGAAAACTGGACAGCTACATGTAAAAGAATGAAATTAGAATACTCCCTAACATCATACACAAAAATAAATCTCAAAATGGATTACAGACCTAAATGTAACACTGGACACTCTAAAACTCTTAGAGGAAAACAGGAATAACACTCTTTGACATAAATCACACCAAGATCTTTTTTGATCCACCTCTTAGAGTAATGGAAATAAAAACAAATAAACAAATGGGACCTAATGAAACTTAAAAGCGTTTGCAAAGCAAAGGAAACTACCAACAAGACGAAAAGACAACCCTCAGAATGGGAGAAAACATTTGCAAGTGAATCAACGGACAAAGGATTAATCTCCAAAATATATAAACAGCTCATGCAGCTCAATATTAAAAAACAAGCCAATCAAACAATGGGCAGAAGACCTAAATAGACAGTTCTCCAAAGCATACAGATGGCCAAGAAGCACATGAAAAGCTGCTCAACATCACTAATTATTAGAGAAATGCAAATCAAAACTACAATGAGGTATCACCTCACACCAGTTAGAATGGGCATCATCAGAAAATCTACAAACAACAAATGATGGAGAGGGTGTGGAGGAAAGGGAACCCTCTTGCACTGTTTGTGGGAATGTAAATGGATACAGCCACTAGGGAGAAGAGTATGGAGGTTCCTTAAAAAACTAAAAATAGAATTACCATATGACCCAGCAATCCCATGACTGGGCATATACCCAGAGAAAACCATAATTCAAAAAGACACATGCACCCCAATGTTCATTGCAGCACTATTTACAATAGCCAGTCATGGAAGCAACCTAAATGCCCATCGACAGACGAATGGATAAAGAAGATGTGGTACATACATACGATGGAATATTACTCAGCCATAAAAAGGAACGAAACTGAGTCATTTGTAGAGACATGGATGGATCTAGAGACTGTCATACAGAGCGAAGTAAATCAGAAAGAGAAAAACAAATATCGTATATGAACGCATATATGTGGAACCTAGAAAAATGGTACAGATGAACCGGTTTGCAGGGCAGAAAGAGACACAGATGCAGAGAACAAATGTATGGACACCAAGGGGGGAAACTGGCAGGGGGGTGAGCTGGTGGTGTGATGAATTGGGAGATTGGGATTGACATGTATACACTAATATGTATAAAATGGATAACTAGTAAGAACCTGCTGTATAAAAAAATAAATACAATAAAATTCAAAAAAAATAAATAAAAATATTTATTTAATTAAAAAAAAAGGAAGCGAGGCCCACAGTCCAGCGGAGGCCCTGGTGCAGTCAGGAGAGCAAGATTTCAACTCGCATCTGCCATGTACTTACATAGGGCCCTTTGGCAAATTACTTACACTCTGGTCTCTTCTAACAAGAATCGACAATTCACTTAGAAACTGGTAAAATATCCTAACGTTACCCATTTGGCAAGTTACCCAAGTCCCCTATTTTTAAAATTACATAATTTGAAAACACAGCATAAAAGTAGGAAAAGAATGAAACTAGAAGATCAAGAAACAAAGTCCAGTTTACTCCTAAAGGGTGTCCATGGTTCTAGGTTCAAATTTCCAGGTTCTCTGGGCTGAGGTCAATTTATGCCTTCTGGCATGCAGGCTGGAATGCTTGTGGTTTTTAATATTCCCTCAAGTAAAGGAAGATGTGACTGTCACGTAGAAAACTTTTTAATCCTTACTGACTAAAATATCTACTGTGGCAGCAGCCCACAGGGACAATTTCCAAAAATTCGGTGTCTGTGAAATGAGTATTCTTTACATTCTCGTAGTCCAAGAAAATCAGCAAACAGAAAAGGAAAAGAAAAAAAAAAATCAACCACTGGAATGGTACAAAGGACTAAATAGCGGTCTGGAAAAATAAGACACCAAATAAAAAGGTAATACTAGCTTTCATCTGCTTTTTAGAATCACCCGTACGAAGGAGGAAGCTGCCTGGAACGTGTACTTACCATTCCTTCTCCTTCTGTGTGGAATCCATCCACCGGGGCACACTCGCTGGCGTGGCCATAGCAGAAGCAGTTTCCTCGAATCACCATATCGTAAACCGCGTAATAGTACTTTTCTCTGATTTCCATTCTGGAATCCAAAAGGTTATCTCCCAAAGTATGTAGTTTCACAAACTTGATCCTCAAGTTGGTGATTTTTAAGAGATCTACGAAGGTCACCAAGAATATGAAAAGTGTGATCAAAGAAGCAAGGCTTCCTTTGCAATTAGACAACTTGTTTTTTTCCTCTTTATAGAAACGCATGACAAATAAAAATGGCTTAAGCTTACCCCCGCTGCATGATCTAGATGCACGTAATAATAAAGGTTAACATAATGTGACAGTCTCTCGAAGAAAGGTTATTCCCTTCTCATCAGTTTAACAAGAACATCTGTTTTGTGATGGATTTGTTGGCAGACTGATGCCTCAGGAAGAAGTGTGGAGGCGGAGAAATTTAAAAATGCGGTTGCATGATTGCCGGAAGCCACTGAACACACAGTAATCTAAACTACTGCAATACCATCTGGTTCCCACAGCAATTAGTCTCAAAATCAGAAAATTCCATTCAGGTGGGAAAGAGCTTATCCAAGCACTCCAATTCTCATTATCATTATAAGACAATTAGAGACATGTGTTTATCTTTGGAGAGGAAAATGCTATCTGAAATTTCCCACCATTTAGGTGAAATCCAAGTTACTAAAATCGATTTAACATGATAGAATAACCACAATCCAGGGCCTGACTTTTCACCCAAGTTTGGAAGCACAGTTACAATCTACAACTTTCTGGGTCTTAGTTTTACAGTTTACCAATATAATTACTAATATTATACAGTGGTGTGAAGATAAAGGAGCTTAGTATTGGGATGCTGAGGCAAATTATTCTTTCCTAAATAGAAGTTACTTCTAGACCAATGTCTCTTATTTGATCTTTTCTTCCTTTTTCTGGGTCTATAGGCCTATGCTTATTACAGAAGCGGGGCTGTCAATTACATTCTCTAATAACTTGATAAACCAAGAGTCATTTAATCTTCTCTATCAGTGTTTTCATTAATCACTAAGTGGGCTCTTGCTGAAGTGGACCCCAAAAGATTCATTAGTCCACCTGTCCTCCCCTTTTAGCTCTGTAGCCTAAAATTGCTCCTAAGCTTTACTTTCATTTCTGCTCATAGATTCTTAAAATTTACAACACGGGACAACGGGGCATTGGCCCAATGCATCAGATACTTTCAAAGCCCAGATACAATTTTAAATACTTATAATATATGCATAGCTTACAATGAAGACTACAGAAATAGCTGTGGGTTGAAAGAGAAAGCCCATGAGTCCATGCATTCAACTTAGGCTCTTTGTAAAATCAAAAACCAAACAGAGAAACTGTGGTACTACTTCACCGAACGGAACTTCTGAATGCCAACATTTCCTCCTGCACAATACGAGCACAAGCGCCTATTGACAAGAGGCCAAACAACAAACGTGAAGAGCAGCTGGAGTATTTAGAAGCCCTTGAGTGATCTCTGTGGAAGCCCTCAGCAGAGCAAATAAGCTCCCTCGCTCTCTCCTGCCATATTTAACAACAGCTAAGCCTCGTATTTACTGCTGTTATAAGAGGCACAATCACTTTTGAAGTGAGTTTCGGAGGCCTCAACAATAGGGACAACTAAAGAGATATTGTTCCCTTGATTACAAAGTAAATCCAAAGCACGATCTGTTACAGTGGATGCTTCTTTAATATAGGAATAGGTTTTCTGATGCCATTTAACAGCCGAAGACAACAGAATTATAATGGCAGCACATTCTCCAAGTCCCACAAATTTCACCCTAAAGGAACAGACCGTGAGTCCTTTTACGGACCCAGGAGGTGCTGGTCATGGAGCCTGTGTGGACATTTCTCGCAACTGGATTTTGAGAGTGGGGAGGGCAGGCCTCCCAGAGCTCACTCAGAAATGGCACAGGGCTGCATGTACCATTAAATATTTGTTTGATATCACACTAAGTGAAGGAAGTCAGACAGAGAAAGGCAAATGTCACATAATATCGCTTATATGTGGGATCTGATTTTAAAAAATGATACAGATGAACTTATTTACGAAACAGAAAGACTTACAGATAACCAAAACAAACTTATGCTCACCAAAGGGGAAACATGGTGGCGGGTGGGGGAGGGATAAATCAGGAGCTTGGGATGAACACACACACATTACTATAGGCAAGACAGATAACCAGCAAGGACCTACTGGATAGCACAGGGAACTCTACTCAACATTCTGGGATAACCCATATGAGAAAACAGTCTGAAAAATAATATATGTACATGTGTAACTGAATCACTTTGCTGTACACCTAAAAGTAACACAACATTATAAATCAACTATACTCCAATAAAATTAAAAAAATAAAAACTTTAAAATAAATATTTGACAATAGAATGTACATTCTATGTACATTCTATGACTTTAATAAATTACAGACCAGACACGGTCTGGGCCATATGTAAAATTAAGTGGGGAAACAGCACTTTTCTGGCAATATTCCCTGGACTCCTTCCATTCTACTCTCCCCTGCTGTGAGCCAGGAAGCGTCACGGGGCTTTGGTACAAAGGAGGGCCATGCCCCACTGAGAAAAACCAGCAAGACCTCACCCCACCTCTGCTCAACTGACTGCACCTCAGTAGCTGGAGAGGGGGCCTTATCCTCACTCTGAGGTGCAGAACCGGGTCTACAGAAGGCCTGAGTGACAGCTGATGGCAGTGACGACACCAACAGCGGCAGCAGCTTCACGGGCCCAACGTTTTCTATGCGTTGGGCACCTTGGTGAGTCATTTATATACATTACTCATTTTCCGTCCACAACAACCAGAGGTCAATATGACTCTCCATTCACAGATGAAAAAGTAGAAGCTAAAAAAAAGTTGTTAAGTAAATGACTTGCCCAAGGTCACAGAGCTCTAATATGCTGGAGCTGGGACTTAAACCCAGCTGTGCCAGACTCCAAAGCCCATTCTGCCTACCAAGATCACAATGTATTTCTGTAAAGACATGAGCCTGGTTGCTGGAAAGCACTCTGCTCTAAGAATCATAACACATGCGTTCAGGATCTCTCATTAAATAGCCACGTCACTTTATACGTGTAAGTCCAACTCTGAGCCTCAGTTGACTCATCTGTGAAATGCAACTGCAACCCTCACCTTAATGAGCACATTGAATATGGCTGAGACCTCAAAATTTCCCCCAGGATTCTTTCTTCTCTTCTTCTTTTGACAGTAAGAGCTCTAGCCAAGAGTTAGAGAGCGCACACAGCCACTAGCTAGAGCATCTCACATCTCCTGCGGTGTAGCCAGGGGACTAATTTTGGCCAATGGGGTGTGAACGGATGTGATGTTCGGCTTCAGGTCGCTTGCCCTTTACTTGTCCCCTCCCACAGGTTGGGACAAGGACAGGGTGGGGTTGATGCAGGTCTAACCATGTGGATACAGACTACAAGACAGAGGGAACCTGGGAACCTGGGTGACCTAATGGCTACAGTTGCCAGATTTGGCAATAATAATACAAGGTGCTCAGTAAATTTGAATTTCAGATAAACAATTAATCATTGCAGTAGCAATATGTCCCAAATATCACATGGTTATACTAACCACAAATATTGCATGAAATAGGCTCGTACCAGTCACAAATATCACATGGGATATAGTTATCCTAAAAAAATGACTTGTTATTTATCTGAAAGTTCATACTGAACCGGTATCATCCTGTATTTTAACTGGTAAGCCTGCTTGCGGCAAGCGAATGGTACTTTATCTGTAAATCTCCCTCGGTGATTTCGTGAGAGAGAAGTCAACTTTTTTGAGACACTGCATTTTTGGGGACACCTTGTTACAATGGCCTAATCTGTACCTGTATATACATAATTATATATGTGTATGCATTATATGATATATATCATATACGTGATATATATATATATACACACACGTCATATATACATGATACTGAGCAATAAATAAGGTATTATGACCAGCATAATGGTTTGGGGTCTTATGACACAAACCTGTTACTCTTATCAAAACGTGTTCCCCTTCAGTGAGGACTGATAACTGCCAATTTCAAGAGCATTGCAAAGAAAGAAGGAAATGGAGAGGGTGGAATTAGCACTTCATATTTAGATTCTGGGTAGCAGTGCTCTGGGTAAGCATTCTCCCATGATTGCTGTTCCTCATTAAAGCTTTTATTTGAAAACAAGCTTACTCTGTATCCTTGGACTGTAAGGATCTTCTATTCTGAAAGCAGGATCTAAAGCACGAAAAATCACCTAAAAATAGATATAAGAGTAATTGGTATTTTTGCAATGATCAAAAACCAGATTTGTAAGTAGAATGGAAAACAAAAAGAACAAACAAACCTCTCCTTCCGTTGAGGGTTCAATGTCAGA
The DNA here is from genome assembly GCF_039906515.1 of Pseudorca crassidens. NCBI lineage: Eukaryota > Metazoa > Chordata > Mammalia > Artiodactyla > Delphinidae > Pseudorca > Pseudorca crassidens. The sequence goes on along the minus strand of NC_090303.1, from coordinate 17,220,539 downwards.
ATATCGGGAATCACAAATTATATCATCGACTTTTTTCATGGGGCCGGTGGAAATGCCGGGAAACGAGCTCTCACAATCATAGGCAAAGTATCTGTATACACCCCAGGTTTTTCCAAAGTCGGACGATCGTTCTATCAGCATAGCGGCTGGTCGGAATGTCTAAAGGCAGGGTGGAAGAGGCTCACTGGACGCTTTTATCGGTAATCTGTATTTTAAAATCTCAGAGGAAAATGTCATTCAATTGTGTGCCACAAACCCTGACTGCATGTGGTTGGTATTTCAGACTGTGGCTGGATTTCAAATATTTCCAGCTGTTCCATGGAGCCTCTTTTCACAGCGAAGTGTCTCGCCTCTAAATTTTGCGCTTCCTCCCACCCTACCGGAGACTAGCAAGCTGCTCCTCTTTATTTACTTATTTATTTATAAGCTGCTCCTCTTTATAAGCTGATTATAAACAGGCCTTAATAGCATACAAGTTTTGGTGCATTTAGCCACCATTCCCATGACATGACTGCTATAGCTTGAGTGTTCCTTCTTTCATTCATTCGTTTAATCATTCAGTAGATGTGTAATGACAGCTACTCGGTACCAGACAAGGGGTCTACATGCTGTAACTAATGCTGTCCAGTGAGGTACAGGAAGGGGCAGAAATTATTTACAAAACAATTCGTCAAACACTATAATAGAGTCACATGTGGTGTGCTTTGGGAAAACAAGAGGAAGGAATTACTAACTCAAGAAGCTAGAGAATCCTGCAATTCCAGCTACACACCCCAAAGAACTGAAAACAGGCACTCAGATGGAGACTTGCACATGAACAGTCAGAGCAGCATCACTCACAATCGCCAACAAGCGGAAACCACTCAAGTGTCCATCAGTGGATAAACAGACACACAAAAGCTGATATACACATGCAATGGACTATTATTCGGCAATAAAAAAGAATGAAATTCTGATACTTCCTACAACATGGATGAACCTCAGAAACATTACTCTAAGTGAAATAAGCCAGACACAGAAGAATAACGTGTGATTCCACTTATATGAAACATATGGAATAGGCAAGTACATAGAGACAGAAAGTAGGTTAGATGTTAAGAGAGGCTGGGAAGGGGCTTCCCTGGCACAGTGGTTGAGAGTCCGCCTGCCGATGCAGGGGACACAGGTTCGTGCCCCGGTCCGGGAAGATCCCACATGCCACGGAGCGGCTGGGCCCGTGAGCCATGGCTGCTGAGCCTGCGCATCCGGAGCCTGTACTCCACAACGGGAGAGGCCACAGCAGTGAGAGGCCAGCGTACCGCAAAAAAAAAAAAAAAAAAAGAGGGGCTGGGAAGAGGGAGTGATGAGGAGCTATTGCTTAATGGGTACAGGGTGTCTACCTGGGTGATGAAAAAGTGCTGCAGACAGTGGTGTTGGTCGCACAACATTGTGAATATACCTACGGCCATCAGAAATGCACATTTAAAAATCGTTAAAAAAGCAAATTCTGTGCTACATATATTTTAGCATGCGCGCACACGCACGCATACACACACACACACACACACAACTAGGGAATGCTTCAGAGAGAAGATGACATCAAACTTATCTTAAAACGGTAACTGGGTGTTTTCCAGACAGTGGGTAGAGATGGTTACAGGTGGCAGGAGGGGATGGTTGGGAAGGAATCTGTTACCATGCTAAGGGGTTTACTTTATCTTTATGCAATGAAGGGGAATACTGAAACATTTAAGTGAACAGAATGAAATGCTTAGATTGCACTTCAGAAAAACAACTCCGGCAGTTACTGGACATGGACGAAACAAGAGACAAGGGAACCAAGTGAACAGAAAAAAGATGAAGGTCTTAACTCAAGCATTACAGTGTGGACTGCGATAAAGGGATGGGATTGACTGCTCTGAAAATTTACTGGAAGTAAAATATGCTGAATTGCACTTGGTGATCAGTTTGATTCCAGTGGAAAGGGAGGGAGAAGAAAGAAACAGGAACCCCTGAGCTTAGGTAGGTGGGCGTGTGTGCTACTACTAACAAAGATACAGAAGAGAAGCAAAGGCATGTAGTTTGGGTCTAGTTACATGCAAGGTCTCAAAATCGAGACGCCCACTGGACAACTGGAAACAGTGGTCTTGGACTCAGCTATGAAAATGGAACTTGAAACATGGATTTGGGAGGCACTGTATACATAATTTGAAACCTCCAAATATTTAATTTCCCCTCAAAAAGAAAAGGACAAGATAAAAGAGAGCCAAGTCAGTGCTCCAACATCAACAAAGCGCTAACAGAAGACAAGAGAGGGGTGCTGGGAACTTTAATCACATTATTTCATTTAACCTTTCATTACGGGCTGAACTGTGTCCTTCCCAAATTCTGATGTTCAAGACCTAATCCCTAGTACCTCAGACTATAACTGTATTTGGAGATAGGGTCTTTAAAAGGGTAATTAAAGTAAAGTGAGGCCACTGGAGTGGACCCTAATCACATAAGACTGGTGTCCTTCTGAGAAGACGACATCAGGATAGACAGGTCCAGACAGAAGACCAGGTGAAGAGAGTCATCTAAAAGTCAAGGAGAGAAAGAGGCCACAGAAGAAACCAACTCTGCCGACACCTTGATCTCAAACTTTGTCCCTTGAGAACCCTAGAAAATACATTTCTGTTGTTCAAGCCACCCAGTCTGTGCTACTGTGTTATGGCAGCCCTGGCAAACTAATATACCTTAACAACACATCTGTCCAACAGATGAGGAAATCGAGGCTCAGGGACATTAGTTAACTCGCCAGGTATTGGCAGAGAGATTTCAGTCCAGATTGAACGAAGACCTTTCAAATCCAGGCTGAATGAAGATCTTTTCTGCCTCACTGGCTAATGGTGTAATAGAAGCCTGAAAAATGGATGTCAGAGAGGAAGGAGGAAAAAGACAAGAATTCTGGAAACTGAGGCAGGATGGAGCTTTAGGAGGGTGTGGTGAACAGGGGCAATGGGGAAAAAGAGATGAAGCAGAATGAGCACTAAAAATAGGCAAAAGCTTCAACAGTGATGAACAGGATAAGTGCCTTTCGGGAAGTGGCAGTCAGATGACGATGGAGGAAGATCAAGAAAGTTAAGGCAACTCAGCAAACGGAAGCTCAACAGAGACACTCACTTCTGAATTCAAACCAGTGCTTGACTCACAGATACAGAGAACAAACTAGTGGTTACCAGTGGGGGTCGGGGGAGGGGCGATGGAGGGGTGGGGAAGTGGGAGGCACAAGCTACTTGGTAGAAGACAGGCTCCAGGATGTTTTGTGTTGTACAACACAGGGAGTACGGCCAATATTTTCTAATAACTGTAAATGGAAAGTAACCTTTAAAAATACATAAAAATAGGGCTTCCCTAGTGGCGCAGTGGTTGAGAGTCTGCCTGTCGATGCAGGGGACACGGGTTCGTGCCCCGGTCCGGGAAGATCCCACATCCCGTGGAGCGGCTGGGGCTGTGAGCCATGGCCGCTGAGCCTGCGCGTCCGGAGCCTGTGCTCCACGGCGGGAGAGGCCGCAGCAGTGAGTGGCCCGCGTACCGCAAAAATAAATAAATAAATAAATAAAAATTTAAAGATTTTTTAAAGAGAGTAAATGTTGGGGGCCAAGACGACCAATACAAGAACTTGAACAGGACCATAAAAAAAAAAAATAAAACAAATGCTTGACAGAAATCTGGGTGACAACTAAGGGTGAAAACTAGTAACTGCCCAGCTCTCCTTGCACCATCCTTCATAATCCTGATGGTATTTCTCACGGATAAAAGGAGACAAGGGTATGGAAATGGAAAGCCACATTTCGACAGATTCCTTGACTTATACATTTACTAGTTGCTCAGGTTTTTTTTTTTTTTAACCTATTCAGAAATATGAGAAAATTATACTTTATTAAACCCAAGAGAGTATTAGACTAAAAATTTTAAACAAAGGGGGGAAAAACCCAATAACTGAACCAAGGCAAACTCCCCAGGGGACCTGCCTCGTGGGTGGCAACAGTTTGGAGAGAGACTAGCCTGATGTCTCTGTGGCACAAGACAGCAGAGAGGAAAAGCCTTATAGCCAGTCCTGGTTATGCTTCCTTCTCTCTCCCTTCTGGAACCTTCTGAGTCCCAAAAGGCCATTGACGAGTTATCCAATTTTCTGTGAAGTTAGGAAACTGCTGGAAACTGGGACAACACATTTTACCTACAGAAGGGAAGCCTTTCCATGTTCATTGCTGAGTCACTGACCTTCTCAGGCCTCACACTGCTGCACAGCTGCCTCTGAATTTATACTAAACAAAAGGGCTGTGAGTTTGGAAACCTTTGGCTATGAACAAAAACAGACTGTGGATATGCTAACTGGTTTTGCTACCCTAAGAAAATCTAATCCACTTAGTAAACAGCCATGTCCACGCAAACACGAGTTAGAACAAACACACTCTCAATGATCCAGCAATCCCACTCCTGGGCATACACCCAGACAAAACTATAATTCAAAGATACACGCACCCCTGTGTTCATAACAGCACTGTTCACAAAAGCCAAGACGTGGAAGCAACCTCAACGTCCATCAACAAATGAATGGATAAAGAAGATGTGGTATATATACACAATGGAATACTACTCAGCCATAAAAATGAATGAAATAATGCCATTTGCAACAGCACAGATGGACCTAGAGATTATCACACTAAGTCAGAAACAGAAAGACAAATACCGTATACTATCACCTATTATGTGGAATCTAAAATATGACTCAAATGAACTTATATCTATGAAACAGACTCACAGACGTAGAGAACAGACTTGTGACTGCCAAGGGGGAGGGGGTTGGGATGGACTGCGAGTTTGGGATTAGTAGATGCAAACTATTATATACAGAACGGATAAACAACAAGGTCCTACTGTATAGCACAGGGAAGTATATTCAATATCCTGTGATAAACCATAATGGAAAAGAATACATATATACATTTCGTTTTCATAATGGAATCACTTTGCTATACAGCAGAACTTAACAGAACATTGTAAACCAACTATACTTCAATAAAATAAATTTAAAAAAAAAGGAATAATCACACTCTTCATCCTCGACCCCTACCTGTCCTCACCACTCAATGGTATCACCACCCTCCTAGTTCCCCAGCTTGGACATCTCAGTAATTTTTGATTCATCCCTGCCTTCTGCTGTCTGCTTCTACTCCTTCTCCAATTCATGGCTGAGTCTTTGATTCTAAAGGGTCCGACTGACTCCCTTAGAAAACAAGGGCTCTCCTCTCGGCAATGACTCTCCAAGGCAACAGTAGCAGAGGGTAGCAGAGAGGGTAGCAAGGGGCGACGTGGGACTGGGAAAAGCTCTCCAAGTCACACTGTCAGGACTCCGGGTTGCAGCAGGAGGCTTCCTCCTACTTGACAGCCACAGGCAGCCTTTGCGTTAACACCACCCCTGCCTAAGTCAGTTCCAGCTCCCCCTTACCGCTGACCTTGAGAGCCCCCTGCCTCTGTGCCCTCTCATCTCCATGCCCCAGGCCCTCCTCTGTATTTCCTCTTGGCTCCCTTCCTGAAACGCAGGTCTCATTTCCTGTCGATGGCTCCCCATTTTCTATAAAGTTCACACCCCTCAGCAAGGAAGCAAAGTCCTTCTGGCTGTAACCTTACTTCCCGCTCCTCCCTTCACTAGCCCAAGTTCAAGGTACATCTACATAGTACGTGTTGAACAAACTCTGCCCGAACTGTCCCACCACTAGAGCTTTGCTCTCACACTGCCAAGAAGGGTTTTTCTTCTACCTGCTCTCCCTAAAGTCATGCTCACTCTTCCTGGCCCAGGTCAAGTGCAATCTCAGTCCCCTCTTCGTAAAGCTTTCTCCTTTATCCCAGGCAAAAATGAATCTCACCCTCCTCCCTGCCCACGTACTTTATCAGAACTTCTGCTATAGCAGTGAGCACATCCTACCTTGTATTGTAAGTTATTTGCAAGTACGTATTTCTCCCCTAGAAGACTGGAGCTTCCGGACAGCGCAGAGCAGGAACATGCTATCTTTAAAATCTAAGGCAGTTTCTTACAAACAGAAGATGACTGAATTCATTTATCCACTTATTTAGGCCGTCTTTGTAAAGCAATTACTACATGCCAAGCATCAGCATATATAAAACCATTCAGGCTCCCACTATATGCCAGGGTGGTAAGATCATCCCTATAATGCAGGCGTTATTTTTCTTCCCATTTTACCAAAGAGGAAGGAGAAGCTCTGGCCACACACGCCAGTAAGGGACAGAATGGGGAGTCACACCCAAATCTGTGCAATCCTGTAGATGTTGCTTTTCACACGTGAACTAGGGGCCCAAAGGATGAGTTGTGCCAACTTGTACCCATTCTTTAGGTCTCAGTTTAATCACCACCTCCTCTGTCTGACTTTCAGCACTTCTGCACAGAATTTCATCTTTGGCCCATTGTACTCACTTGAATGAGTATTCAACTACAGGATATGTGCCCACCCGACTTTTGGATATAAACGAACTACCCATAAAAGGTAGTTTTACCTTTTAAAAGGAGAAAACGAACAAAGTAAAAGACAGGACCATAAACATTCATAAAGACGATTTTGAGTATTTTTAGGTGTCCCATAACGTGGAGGCAACATCCGAAGCTGAGTCTCACTTCTAACTGCCAGGTTGAGCACGTGGCCAATGAAGGGACAAGGCGTGGTTTAGGAAAAGTCTTCCCTAATCCCTCGCGGGACCAGGTGCCACCGTGTAAACCTTCCCCCCGCCCACCCCAACCAGCAACAGCAGGTTCCCGTGGAGGAGCAAGGGGATGAAGAGCTCAGGCCTGGGGACCAGCAGCCCAGCAACCTTCCTAGTCACGCTGTGACTTCCACGCCCACCCCTGGTCCTTGGCCGCCCAGGCTTAGGCAGAGGACACAAGCAAGACTTTCATGGCTACCCGCCCACACTGTAAACCTACCCCTGGCACCTTTTCCAAACCTGAGAAGGTGTAGATAAGGCCCCCAACTGAAAACGATTCAAAAGTGATTTTAATCTGAGAAGCAATAAGTAAATTATAGGTTTTGTGTGCACCAACATGTATTTTAAGCCATGTGAAGCCTGTCATTTCCAGGCAGCTGCTTAAGAAGAAACAAAGGGACTTTGTACACAGACATTCCCTAGTCCTGGAGTCATTTTACATCTCTCAAAGAAAAAGGATGGGAAAAATCCACGTTGAAGAAGGCAAGCACATTTCTTAAGGAACTCAAAAACCGTTCCCACATATTTTGCAAAACCTTGAAAACTAAAGATAATACACTTCCTTTTCAGTTACCAAAGTCAGCATTAAAACATCAACCCAAGGGAGCAGGGACTGATTCTCCAGATGTCTTACTATGATTTGGGAGCAGGTCAAAGCTGCCTGTCTCCATGGGGAAATAAACAGATATATAATTAAAAGTTTACAGTCGAATCATCTTAGAACAGTGACTCTCTCTACTTACGGCCATGAAGAGAGAGTATCTGTTAGGCATAGTTCTTCATGCCCATGTTGAAAAGCTGTTCAATTATCCCAATTTATAGCAATAATAATGTTTAGGTTCCCACTGAGGCCAAGCCGCAACAGCCATCCATTTTGAAAGGGGAATTTGTGAGAAAGTTAGACCTTACCTTGAAGGTCATGATGAGATGAGTGAAATGGAATTCTGCTTCCAAATCCAGTTGGATGGTTACATTTTCCACGCCTATAGGAGATTTTTTTGAAAAGACAAAAGGAAACAGCAAGGTAAACGGGAAATCTGTGAACAACTGAGACAATTCTCTTCAAGTATCCTTAGGCTCTGCATAGGAGTTCTCTCTGCGGTCCATCTTAAGCTGAAGGTAAGATAAATAATGATAAAACCCTGGCTTGATTCAGGCGATGGAGCACATCTCAGAATGATTCTTCAGTTGTTCATCAATCATTCTGGAGTTCAACGTATTGAATGTATTCCCTGGAACAAGACATCTGGCAGAATGTCAGAATGACAGCCTTTAGTTGCTGTCAAGAAAGACATCTTTTGCTTAGGAAAAAAATGAAAAGTCTTCCCAACCCACTTAGCCAAGGGACTTTCTCAAAGGCGAAACAAGAGGGGGCACTTCCTGTGCACAGTAGGGGTTCAGCTTTGCTGTCTGAAGCCCAGGAACACAATCCTCTTCCAGTCGACACAAACATATTCCTTTTGTTCTGTGCAGCAGCAAAGAAAACAAATAAGAGTCCACCACATTTTGTGAGTTACACTCCAATTTAGAAAAACCTATCCCTGATGGAGAAGGCTTTGGGTGCATTTCCACAACCCAGAAACAATGCCAAAGAGACAAAGAATGGGTCAAATAAATAAACTGGCCCAGAACAAATACTAACATCTTCCCTTTCAGGGGAAAGCCTGAACAAACAAATGAGCCTCTGCACTATGCCCTGGAGGTCAATCCACTGGAATTCCAGGGAGGGAAAGCACCTCCTCCCCAATCCCTTGGGCCCTCAAGCCTGCCTGTTTAGCGAAGGAGACCTTTCCACATTTCCTGTGCTCGAGAGAGCTTTTGGGGGTCCATCTTCTGAAGCAAAAGAAGTCTTAAATGCAGGAAGACAGGAATGTGTCGGGATGAATGATGTCACAGGCTGGTGTATTTTCGGGAAATCAGTAGGACTTTTGAAATAAACTCTCCCACTGGACAACTGCCAAGTCAATTGGGGATGGGGGTGGGGGGGAAGTGGTCACTGGAACGGATATGAGTTAGTTGGAATGTTAAAGAAAAACATAGCCGTGCTAACTAACCTTATCTAACTTATTAGAAAGAAACTGTACTACAAACCTACTCTCCACAACAAGGTTAGCTAAGCAACTATCTGTCTCTCCTTTCCCAGGCTTTTAAAAACCTGCACTATTTGTTTAAAATGAAGAGATAACGAAATAGCGTAAAGTACAAGAAAGACTAGGACCAGTTCTGTAACATAAGAACATATCCGGCAATGTGGGCTTGAAAAGCGCATTCCATTTTAGATTCCTAACCTGATAAAGCACTGCAGGTTTTTTTTTTGTTTTTGTTTTTTTTTAAATATGGGAAGAAAAATCTACGGAGAAAAGAAATGAGATCACTCTTCTATGGTGTACTTGATTTCTGTCGGACCTAGTAGTAAAGCATCAGGAGGGGTAAGTTAAAAGTAGGTGCACATTCCAAGACTGTTTCTGGGCCTGAGCACTGATAATTTAACACGTCACATCACGTAAAGCTCATCTTGGACAAAACATAAATAGATAAAATCACATTCCTAAACAAAGTCTTCACTTGTGACCTATCAGACAGCAGAGAGATGAGAGGGGACAGTAACATTCAGTCTGACTTTCTAAAACTAAGTTCCATCCATCTAATCTCATCTGATCTCTTGTGACAGAGTGACAGCGCCCTCAAACCCCTCTATTTGAAAATCCCTTCTTTCTGGCATTTGGCCTCTTTTGTCCCACAAACTCAAAGTTGTAGAGACTGATTAAGTCCTGATGTAACCAAGAAAAACCCTCCTCTAGAACAATAGCACGTGATGAACTATTTTACTGTCTATCAACTTGATACTGATGTTGAGGCATCCTTCTTCTAATTGTCTTTCGGTCTCACTGGAAAAAGGTGGACAGTCAGAGACATCCCACATTTGTCATAAGCTCTATGTGGTTCAGAAGTCCCAGGCTTTCTCTGCCCAGGCTTAGAATCACTTCTTTGAGAGTCCTTTCTCATAAATGTTTTGTAAAAAAGATCTAGTGGTCGGGACTTCCCTGGTGGCGCAGTGGTTAAGAATCCGCCTGCAAATGCACGGGACATGGGTTCGATCCCTGACCTGGGAAGATCCCACATGCCGTGAAGCAACTAAGCCCGTATGCCACAACTACTGAGCCTGCGCTCTAGAGCCCTCGAGCCACAACTACTGAGCCCTCGAGCCACAACTACTGAGCCCACATGCCGCAAGTACTGAGGCCCGCACGCCTAGAGCCCGTGCTCCACAAAAAGAGAAGCCACCGCAATGAGAAGCCTGCACACCGCAATGAAGAGTAACCCCTGCTCGTTGCAACTAGAGAAAGGTCACGCGCACCGACATAGACCCAACGCAGCCAAAAATAAATTAATCAAAAACAAAAGCTCTAATGGTAACACTGTTAATGACAAACACATTAACTCTACCTTTAATCCTCAAATTTCAGAATTCAAGTTTGAAACAAATGCAAAACTAATTTGGGCTTAGTTGTACCGCAACAGTATCATATTTGATGAATTTATTAAACCAAAACCCAAGAGGCAAAGAAAGGAAAAACGGTGGGATTCACACACTCACTGGAAAAGCTGACTTGGGGTCATTATCCACGTTGAGTCTGAAAAACTACATCTAATGTATACTCAGAGTACTATGATTAAATGTTCTCTAGATGGAAAGAAGATGGTGGGCGTTGATTCTGCCCTTTCCTTTGGGGTTGATGAAAATGAAAGATGCTGTTTTGTGGAGGAATAAGGGCCTGAGATGATACAGGGCCTTCCCACGCCCTCCCCAGACTGCCCCCGGCCCATGCCCACGCTCCCCAAGGCCCCCTCAGTATGAAGACTATGAAATACTCCTTTGGTCTCGCATGAAAGACCTCTTTCTTATAGGAAGTGCATACTTCAGGAAGAAAGATCGGATTTTATCAAGAGAAGTTAGTGCTTCAGGCAGTAAATCTGTCAAACGCCATAATTCCAGGATAGAGAAACCAATCGTAATTACAAACACCCAGTAGCCCGTAAACCCCTTCCAGGTGACCCATCACACTCTTTGGAACTTATCCCCATACCAACCACATACCATTTTCGGATTGCCACCAGATCTTAAGACGGTTTGGAGCAAATGTCGTGACCACATTTTCAATGAGATGACTGTCAGGGTTCAGGGTTTCATGATAAGGATCTTGTGAATTGCATATGAAGCATTTTTTGTCCTCCTGAAAGCAAAGTCAGTTCTATGAGTCTAGGAAGCAATCGCGCGTGCACACCCACCAAAATCAAGCCCACGATACAAAAACCCAACCTACTTGCTTCAAGAAAAATGCATGTGCCAAAATTACTTAAATGACCTGTCATACGTCTTTCACTTTTTAACTTAACTGAGTATGAAATACTCCTGAAATTTTCCTCTTCTCTTGCAACTTCAAGGTCAAAAGCAGAAGGCGGCATTGTTTCCACAAGCTATTAATTTAATCAAAATGAAAGTTCTAGGCTTAAGTCTTAATCTCAGTGAATAACTGGAGAAGCTTACTCTTGAAGCAAACTGCTGAGGAGCTTTTAGAGAATTTTTGCTGACATAAAGGAAACTGAAAATAAAAAGAGAACAGTTCAATTGGTCTGATTTTCAAAAACCTATATAAAGCAGAAACCAGTTATTAGGCAGACGTATTTAAGCAGCTTTGGGAACTACAGATAAAGATTTCTTAGCTTCTCCTCTGCCCCAGCAGTGAATTCGCAGTGGCAGCGAGCAGGCTAGCCTACAAACTGCTCAGAATATCCAGGAAGAGGACACCAGACTCTCATGTTGGGAGCACTGAAAACTGGGACCAATTCAAAGAACGCCAAATTGGACCCGAACTAAAAATATACTTTAGGTTTTAGAGTAGCTTTGAACTTCTCTCTTCTCACTTTCCTTTTCCTTAAAATGAGGGTCACAGCCAAAAGAGCCCTCATTGCACTGCATCACTGTGAATTATAAACAGCATCACTTAAAGTTTCCTTTTCCACATAAGGCTTTGCTCTCTAAGATTTTCTGAAATGCATATTACTCTTAGGTCTGAAAGTGACACTGAGATGGAAATCTATAGAGACCCACACACATCTTACAAACAACATTTAAGCAAGGGTGGTAATCTTATAAGGACAGTATCAACTGACTGTACTTTTTATGTTTGTATTTATTTAGCTAGCTATTACTTATCACCCTCCTCCCAAAAGGATTTAGAGACTGGCAAGATGTACCAACTAGAAGTCAGGAATACAATGGGACCCTAGACAAAATACTTACGGCTTCCTGCCTCAATTTTTCACCTGTTCAACATCTGAGAGAAGTACACACCCAGGGCCTTTCTCTAGTCTCTAATATCTGTGAAGAGTCCTCCACAATTTCATGGCTAATCACATAAACCAGAGAGTCTGGCTCTACTTGCTTTTAAGGCAAATAATCCAATTCTCATTCTGGTCAAAGCTGGTTTCAGGATCTGGTGACTCATTTACAGGATGCCCTGGCCTCGGAGGTAAATGTTAGCATAATATTTTGGGTAAAATTTACATGCTAATATTAGAAAAGGTAACATCAACTGCCTTCAGTAACTTGCAGCCAAGGAAACTAATACTGGAGAACAATTACCAGAACTTAAAAAAAGTTTAATTACAGCCTCCCTTCTAATCAGGAGGAAGCAGTCTAGACATCTCCGTATAAACCTGGAAGCAAGTAAGTGGAATCCACTTTACCACATTCCTTTGGTTTAATTTATCAGGTCTCCAGAATAGGCTCTCCTCCTGCTTTGTAAACGTGACTCCATTTGAAGGCATCTGCCTGCAAACCACACGGTATTCTGTCCCACTCCTGAAGGGCAGATCTGCAGGCGGGTGCAGTGACCAAGTTTCGAGCAAGTGGCTTGGCACTTGCCCTGCGCAGGAGATTAAGCCCTTATGCTGGCTTTAGAGGCCAGAGATACCTGCCTCCCTTTTCAAAATCAAGGAAAGGGATTTTGATTCTCGGTGGTTTATACTTTGAGCCTTCTTTTAAAATTACGTTTTATTAAAAACGTGACTTTTGGGGCTTCCCTGGTGGCGCAGTGGTTGAGAGTCCGCCTGCCGATGCAGGGTACACGGGTTCGCGCCCCGGTCCGGGAAGATCCCACATGCCGCGGAGCGGCTGGGGCCGTGAGCCATGGCCGCTGAGCCTGCGCGTCCAGAGCCTGTGCTCCACAACGGGAGAGGCCACAACAGTGAGAGGCCGGTGTACCACCAAAAAAACAAAACAACAACAAAAAACGTGACCTTTGAAAGCTAGGATCTGGGTCTACTTTTAGAAACAGATAACACTCGGAAATTTCATTTGGGTCCTCCTCTATCGGGTACCATGGCAACCAGGGCATTCTGAAAAAGCAAGCATCTGATTCTGCTATCTAATGGAAGTAGATGGGAACAACACCAAATGAGGAGACAAAAACATTGGAGTGTTTTTCTCCATGACGGGAGTGACCTTGCAAGGTGTCTGTCAGTGCTGGAATACTCTTTATCCAAGTGAAAGATTTGGGAAAAGGCCAAGATCACCACTCAGTATATAAAAAAGAAGAGGTTAAACCACCTTTTATATACATTTCCAGAAAGAAAAGGATTAAAAAAACAAACCAAACCAACCAACAAAAAAAAAGACACGGGTCTTTTAGACGCCCGGGTCTTTTAGAGGTCAGGGCTTGGGGGCAGGGCCACCAGATCTGTCTGCAGCCCTGCCTTTCCACATTGACTGTGGCCGCGGCAGGAAATGTTTGGCGGATGCAACTGTGCAAACTGTGAGCCACCACAGTGCAAAAGGGTGAGAGCTACCAGCCTAATCCCGGGACTCCCTGGCTGCGGCGCTTCCTATCTGGATCGCTGGCAGGATGCGGAGTCCCCTGGGCCTTCCCCTTCGGTCTGGACTGGAGGAGGCTCGCGCGCGCAGAGCCTGGAGCCATCTCTCCCCTCACCTGGAGGTGGCTGACGATACAGTAAGGCTCGGGTTTGTACAGCCCACAGGTCGAGGTCACCGAGAGCTTCTGGGCTCGGCCGATGAGAAGGTCGCCGGTGGCCGGGTAGCAGCTGCCCTCCGCGCAGCCGTAGCTGAACTCGGGTTCTTGAGCACTCACTTGGGCTCCGCACAGGGCTGTGGAAGGGTCAGGCAACAGGGTAGGGCACAAGCAGGGAGCGGGCCCCAGCAAAGGGAATAAGCAGGGGCGGGGAGAGAGTAGATTCAGAAAAAAAGCAGGATACACAGAAAAGAGACACAATGGGGAGATGATCGAGGCCGGGAAGGAAGGACGCGGAGAGGAGGATTCAGACAGAAACAGAGACGTCAAGTTGGTCCAGCAGCCAAGAGCATCACTCCCAGGAAACCCACCTACACTCGCGCCCACCCTAATCTGCCCGGGAAGCAGCTCCGGGCACTTCGACACGCCTGGACCTGGGCGCAGGGAGGCAGGTGGCCAAACGCCGCACACCCGTACTCGCGCACGTGTGTGTCTGTGAACCCGCGCGCACGCGGCAGCCTGTATATCCTCAGCGTGACAGCGCGTGTGTGTGCGCGGAAATCTGTGAGCGTGCGGGCGCGTGAGTGTGTGTGCATGCACGCTCGGAGGACGCGGGCGCTTCGCCCGGCGACGGGGGATGGTGGGGCTCGCGGGGGACGCCACTCTCCCGAGCGAGGGGCCGGTGGACAGTCCCTGCGGCTTTGGATTGGCTTCAACAATTCGTCATTCCCGGGACGCTCCCGGTCCAGCTGTTTCTGGCGCCATCCGGGGGCAAACAGCGATGCTTAATTAAAGCCACATGGCCCCAATCTGTTCCCAGGACGAAGCCTGCGCTCAGCTCGGGGCACTTTCCCGGAAAATGGGCTCCTAGCGAGCCCTCCACCCCATGAAGCCTGACCCCAGCGACGGAGAGACCCACCAAGAAAGGGCCGGAGATGCCAAGCCCAGAAAGGCAGCCGCGGGAGCACCCGGAGCTCTGGCACAGCCCCCCGCGATGCAGTCGCCTGCGGTCCTCGCACACCGTCCCCGGCTACCACCCAGGGCGCTGGCGTTTAATCCCAGCGCAGAATTTCCACCGGGCCCCTCTCCCGATGCCCCCTCCCGATCCCCCAGGCTCCCCCGAAGCTGGGACCAACAGCTTGGTTTATTCTTTCCCCGCGTCCAAGCCCACGCCCTTCCCCCCACCGTTTCCTCGTAATTACCTAAGAAACTGAACGCGAACATCTGGAGCCGCCCCATGGCCAGTCCCTGCAGCCGAGGGGACACAGCAGAGGAGGGGAGGACACGGCCGCCGAGCCGCCGGCTCTTTTCCGCCGTCTTCCTTTCTGGAGAGGGGGAGAAAAAAATAAGGCAAATATTCAGGGAGAAGAGAGGGGCCCTCGCATTTCCTGCCGCTCCCACGGAAGCGGGGGGATGGGGAGGGAAAAATCGCGCCGCCACTTTGTTCTCCTCACCCGGCGGGGCGAGCGCTCTCCCGGCTCCTGGCAGCCCCGGAGCCCAAAGAAGGGAATTAGAAAGTTTCGCCCTGGGAGGAACCGAGGGTGGCGCCTCTGCTCATGCGCACACGGGGAGCCGGGGCGGAGGGGGCGGGCGGCCCCGACTTGGCGGGGAGGGGGTGAGGGCCAGGTCCAACCCTCCCCCGGCGCCTCTTTTGTTTTAAGGCCGCATCTATGGACGCGGCGGGGCTGTGGCTCTTAACGTTCCCTGCGCAGAGCTGCGGGGCGGCCGCGGGGTGCGCGTCCCCAGCGGTGCGCAGGGCAGGGGCAGGAGGTGCTCGGATCGCAGGCGAGGAGGCGGGTCGGGACCTACGGGCGCACTGGCTCGTGCATTTACATTTGTAAGGAGTGAGTCATGAAGAGGTGCCCAAGGCTATAAACTCTGGCACCCAGCGCTCCGGGAGGGCTGGTTAAACCCTTTAGAAAGAGGGTCGACCTGGCAGGTTTGCTCCTGAGAAAGCAGGGAAGCCCCCATGTATTGCTGAGCCCGGGCTGGGCGCCACCTCTGATGTCTTCATTCGAACGAAGGAAAGTGCTCTTCGCTCCGCTGCCTTTGCGGACCTGCCTGGAGTCCCTGCTACCCAGGTGGCCACAGCATTGAATTACGCATCTAATTCTGTTTTTTGTTTTTCAATCTACTTTTTACCTAAATCCAGACGTATGGCTCAAATTCAGGTAACTTCTCGAACGCCGCTCTTGGTAGTGACGCTTTTTTCCCATCTTACCGTGAAAGGGTCGACTCAGCCACGAAGCTGGAAGTCTCTCATGAGACACACTTGTCCACAACCTCCACAAAGCACAACCTCGCAAATTCTAGACAGGAATTCCATGGTGTACAAATGGTGAGACGTGCGAGCAAGCCTCTAACGTCGGGTCTCCAGCAGCATTGCGTGTGACCTGTCTGGTTAAATAAGGGGTAAATACACGCTCACCCTTCTAGGGGTTGGAGAGGGAAGAGAGGCTGGTGGTGTGACTCTGCCACCCCTTCTGTGAATTAACCCAATTCTGCTGCCTTAGCAATGGCTGGAATCAGAGCTTGAGCTTTCTTTAGTCCTCTGGGCAGAAGTGCTCCCTGGAATGAGGGGAGTAGAGTTAGTTGTTAGTCCAGTCAGGAGATTTGGTTTCCCAATTAATCACCCCAGGGAGAAGCGGTTAAGTGGCCAGTTGGTCAGCTTTTAACTTAGTTGCAATGAAATAGGGGCCCAGGGAAGTTTAATCATTAGACCATAGAGTAAGCTGCTTTGTGAGTTTATCTACATCCTTTCCACGGAGGGAGGCCTTAGGTCTCGTCTCGGTGATACATTAATTATTCACCAAATCAAGACTTGCCCTGCTGCAGCCTCTGGAGATTTTTGCCTCTACGCGGTGCTCAGGATCTACAGGTGCTACCTGGGCAGCCCTGAACGCCGAGAGAGCGGGTGCCCTTGCGACGGTCTTAATATTGTGATGGAGGGTCTTCAGAACTTAAGATTCACAAGCAAATGTCTTCTCCCTTTGTGGAACTTCCGACACCCTGGGCCAAAGGTGATTACAGTTTTTCATCCATACAAATTGCAGGCAGCGTTCGGTTCTGCCTCTTTGGGGGAAACCGGCCTCTGCTCTCACAGCAGCTGAACCCTCCCTGCTACTCGGCAGTTCTGTCTGTCGCAGGTCAGTGTCCTTTCCCAGAGGGCAAGCACCTTCAACACTCTCTGAAAGTCCCCGGTGTGCCTTAACACTTCACCTACAGTGGTAAACTTACCATTACTGAAAGAATTAGATTTGTTGGGTTTTGCATGCATCTATTCTGACCACTCCATCTATGAATGTGTCCGTCTCCGTTCCCACCTTTATCTTTTGTACTTCTGCCCTGGAAAGTGTGCCCCCATCTCATCTCCTGAGAGCAATGCTCTCACACGCACAAACCTGCTCGATTCCCCCGTGTTAAGAGGAAAAAAAAAAAAAATCAAAAAGCTTTATTCTCCACACCCCTCTACTCCTTTCCTCCCTTTGACTTCACAGCCCAGGTTCTTAAAAGGATAGTTTGCACTCGCTTTTGTTTCCTCCTGGTTCCTCCTCCATCCCATTGGAATGTGGCTTCCATCTCCACCACTGGTCTCCGTAATGACCACCAACCCTCTAATTGCCAAATGCAATGGACAGTGTCCCTATTTGATAATTCTGTGGCATGTGTTTCTCACGATTCTTCCCTTCTTAAGACTTTTCCTTGGCTTCCAGGACACAGTTCCCTCTAAAAATTTCCCAAAGGACTGACTCCGCCCCCCACCCCCATTTTCTCTCTCCCTCTCTGATCTCTTACACATTAATGCTCCCGAAGGTTCCGTTTCCAGCTTCTTTCTCCTCTACACCCTTTCATCCACATCCCAGGGCTCTACCACCCTGGCCTTGGTACGCCCCACATGGATGACTCTAGCATGTACCTGGCTTGCGATTTACATCTAATTTCTAACAGCCTATTGACCATCACTACTTTGATGACCCATAGGCACATGGGCTGCAAAACTGAACTCATCACTCCACCCATCTCTTCTGCTTCCAGTTGCAGCTGCTAGTACCATGATCCCCCCACCCTTAGCTGAACGCAGAAACCTGGGAACAGGACAGACCATACGATTCACAGGACCCAGTACAAAAGGAAAATGAGCACGTGGGGCCCCTCATTCAAAAATTATCAGTGATTTCAGGATGGTGCCAGTAGGGACTCTTCTGAGTGGGAGGCCCTGTGAGGCTGCATGGGTCACATACCCTGGAAGCCAGCTCAGCCTGGGAATCACACTGGACATTTCTGTCTCCTTCACCTCCTCCCTTCATCAGGTCCCGTCACTTCTACACTAGTGGCAACTAGCCATCCTGCCCCCATCACTCCAACCTCATCACGCTGCCTTAGTTCAGTCTCTGCTCACATCTGGTCTGAAAGCCAGCAGGAGCCTCCTGGCTCGTGTTCCTACTGCTAAACTCTTCCCTTGTCCAGCCTAACCCTCTACAACATTGCCGGAAGGATTTTCTAGAGGCACAACTTTGATCACATCACTCCTTCGTTCAAAAGCTTTCAATGGTTTCCCCCTGCCTACGTTAGCCTCCTGAAGTTCCCTAGACATACTCCTCATATTATACCTTCATTTCTCTGCTACATGGACCCTCCTTGACCTTATCAACTTAGTGAGCTACCTCACATCTTCAACGCTTCTACTTAAACATGACTTTCTCTCCTCCCTCTTCTCCACTCCCAGCTCTGTCTACCAACACCTTGTAAAAGCCTGTTACAGCATACATGACATAATCTTGTAACTATTTGTTTATGCCCTTATCTCCCCCAATAGACAGTGAGACAAATACCATCATCGTGTAACATTCCTTTGTGCATAAACATTGTCTCATGTGACATGGGGCACATCTTAGGTGCTCAATAAATGCTTTTGGAAACAACGTAAATCAAGACTTGTCTCCATGTTTTAAAAACCTTCTTAAATCTTAAATATCTACTTTCGCCTAACAAATTTCCAGTCCAAGACAAAAGACTATCACCACCGGACTTGAGTTCACTTTAGGAATGCTTCCCAATTTCACTCCTGAACAAATTCTTTCTCTCTGTTATATTTCATTCAACTTCCTCTGATTTCTGAAGATGTTACAGTTTAGGAGGAATGAATCCCTTTTGCTAGTGAAGCCTAACAATGCTTCACTCCTGCTGACAGGGGCCTCTCGTCCCTGAACTTACTTACTTGGCACTACATGCTTCAGCGTAAGGCAGTCTTCACTGGAGAGTTCTACAGCAGTTCTGAATGGCAGATGGGATTGCCAGCTGTTGGCCGTTCCATCTCAAAAGAATGTATGACAGTTGTTGCCCTGAGGCATTGTTTTTGTTCAAAAAAAAATCCAAGACGTGCTTTCAAGATCACCTTTCTCAGGACTTCCCTAGTGGTGCAGTGGTTAAGAATCTGCCTGCCAATGCAGGGGACATGGGTTTGACCCCTGGTCTGGGAAGATGCCACAGAGCAACTAAGTCCGTGAGCCTAGAGCCCATGCTCCACAACAAAGAGAAGCCACTGCAATGAGAAGCCCACGCACCACAACGAAGAGCAGCCCCTGCTCTCTACAACTAGAGAAAGCCCGCATTACAGCAACAAAGACCCAATGCAGCCAAAAATAAATAATTTTTTAAAAAAGATCACCTTTATCATCTTAGAATGCCACCTATGTGTCTCACTTTAAATTCTTGGGTTGACAGTGAAACAAAGACATCACATTCTAGACTTTGATCATTAGGTCCTAAAACCTGGCTATTTACTTAACACTGTTCTCATGAAAATTACTAGGTTTTTGCTGTTTTGAAAATTAGATTTAAGTGTACTTTGCAAGCTTCAGAATTCATCTAGAAAAGTAGGTTCGATGACTAGTAAATTTCAGGACAAAGGTCACAGTACCATCTACATACTTATAATATGCAGGATACTCATGTGTAGTTTTGAGTGTCCTCCCCCCACCCCAATCCCCGGGAGCTCTTTGAGGGTGAGGACTGTATTTTAGTGGAATTTGTATTCCCATAAGGTGGCACAGTTTCTGGTATACTGTACACTCAATATCTACTTGTTGGATGAATAACTAAAATTCAATAACCCTTACTTATAGCCATTTAGAAAGCATACAGGATTATTACTGTCACCAGTAATATAATATGGAAAACATCAGGGGCTGAGTCAGGCAGTTTCAGTCTGGGACCCATACAATAGAAACTGCTGCTTGGGCTTGCATTAACATCCCTTTATCAGGAAACAGCTCCTAGATTTTTTTTTTTTTTTTTTTTTTTTTTGCGGTATGCGGGCCTCTCACTGTTGTGGCCTCTCCCGTTGCGGAGCACAGGCTCCGGAAGCGCAGGCTCAGCGGCCATGGCTCATGGGCCTAGCCGCCCCGTGGCATGTGGGATCTTCCCAGACCGGGGCACGAACCCGTGTCCCCTGCATTGGCAGGCGGACTCTCAACCACTGCGCCACCAGGGAAGCCCCAGCTCCTAGATTTGAGGTGACTAGTCCTTCCACATTTTCAACCCACATCACTGAATGAGGCTCATCCCTCCATGGGCTCCAGGCTAATCATTGCATTTCCATCTCCCTCTTCCCAGTAATGGGTTCAGGGATGGGCATGCAACTTAAGATTTCCAGTTAGCGTGACTTGTGGGACTTTTTTTTAAATAAAATTATTATTATTATTTATTTATTTATTCATTTTGGCTGTGTTGGGTCTTTCTTGCTGTGCGCGGGCTTTCTCTAGTTGCAGTGAGCCGGGGCTACTCTTCGTTGAGGTGCACGGGCTTCTCATTGTCGTGGCTTCTCTTGTTGTGGAGCACGGGCTCTAGGTGTGCAGGTTTCACTAGTTGTGGCACGTGGGTTCAGTAGTTGCGGCTTGCGGGCTCCAGAGCTCAGGCTCAATAGTTGTGGCGCACGGCCTTGGTTCCTCCACAGCATGTGGGATCTTCCCAGGCCAGGGCTCAAACCCGTTTCCCTTGCACTGGCAGATTCTTAACCACTGCGCGACAAGGGAAGCCTGACCTGCGGGATTTTTGTGGGAATTACTGGAATTTTCATGGGAGAGAAGAATACCTCTCTCCCTAGACTTCGAGTTATATGGATGTCTGCCTGGAACTAGTAGAGGCTGCTTGAGATTGGGGCCAACACAGAGGAAAGCAGAACTACGGGATGCAATAGGACAAATCCTTAAGGATCACCTTGGATTATCTTGATCCAGCTATGCCTGAAGCCAGCAGATATTACCTTAGCCAATCAATTTTTCTGTATATGTAGTATAAGAGAGTTAAAAACCTTTCCTGTTTTTAGCCTGAGACTGGGAGGTTTTTGTCTTCTGTTTTAACTGCAACATAATTTATCCTGTTTCCGGCACTTTTTTATCAACATGGTCTTAAAAATAGTCACCTGTCTATTCTTAGATATCTCAAAAGAAATGTCACAAGTGAGAGAGTACCCAAGTCAATATTTGAGTGTTTTAAGATAGTCACTAAAATAGGTGTGGGCAGGCCTCATCCACGCTCTTTACAGGTTTTCTGCAAGGCTGCACACACATTGCATTTCACCTCCCCGTAAGTAGCAAGATGATAGTTTAGATCCAACAGGAGATGGGTAGAAACAAAGTGCCTCCCTACCTATGCCCATGAATTCCAAGGTTTCTTTTTTTTTTTAATTTCTAACCTATATTTAACATGAAGGCCATAGAAACACCCTAATTGGGGCAAGCCCTCTCAGTTCATTGTTTGTGGAGTTTTAACTTCTGGTTGCTAACCTCATTTAAAAATGAGTAGGAGAGATTAATGTCTGAGGTTGGGCTAGGGAGCCTCAGGAAAGCTCTGACAATTAAAAAAAAAATCAGATTTATAGCAGGATTAACTTAAATGTAGTCAGTTAAACACCTTAAGACTTGAATACTAGTCATGAGCCCAAGTTTCATTTTTCTGGCGTATCCTATCTTTACCTTCATTCATGAGTGCCCTAACTGAAGGGCAGTAAGAATTTTAAAAAATACAAATACTTGCCAATTCACAGGTAAGGTTTAAGGCCTTCAAAAGTAAAGGCTTTTGTTTCTCTGGTTAGCTTTTGTCACCTATAATAGTTACATTCAAACATTTTTATTTGTATAACTGGAAGTTTAAGAAATGACTACAACTATTTACTATAGAAATACTTACGATGTTTTATACAAGATACTTAGAGAAAAACACACTGGCATGTAAAACTTGAAGTGTAGGACTTCCCTGGTGGCACAGTGGTTAAGAATCCACCTGCCAATGCAGGGGACACGGGTTCGAGCCCTGGCCCGGGAAGATCCCACATGCTGTGGAGGAACTAAGCCCGTGAGCCACAACTACTGAGCCTGCGCTCTAGAGCCCACAAGCCACAACTACTGAGCCCATGTGCCACAACTACTGAACCCCACGCGGTGGAGCCTATGCTCCACAACAAGAGAAGCCACCACAACGAGAAGCCCGTGCACTGCAACGAAGACTAGTCCCCGCTGGCTGCAACTAGAGAAAAGCCCCAATGCAGCAATGAAGACCCAATGCAGCCAAAAATAAATAAATTAAAAAAATTTTTTTTTAAATGAAGTGTATTAAGACTGCTTTTTTTTTTAATGTTTCTTGAAAGTCACCAATGTCAAATTGAGTAGGCAACTAACACTCAATGGTTGATGGTTACTAAGTTTTAGAAAAACTTTCCTTAATTAAAAGGAAGTTCATCTCTTATAGCAATCCACCTAAAATTGTATTTTCAAGATTATCTTGAAAATTTTATCTTAGCTGGTAGTGTTACGTCCTCAGCTTTTTAAGGATGCTGAAATTCAGCACTAGCGAGGAGGAAAAAAAGGACTTTCTGTATACCAATATTTTAATTTTTTAAATCCTCCTTTACTCTTTTAAAAAAATCCAGCGTCTGTCTTTCTCCATTTGAAAGGTCAAGTTCCGCTCCTAGGGAGCCTCTGAAGTCCTTGCTGCACCTCCCTGTGAGTTCCCATACTTGGCACTTAGTGGGTCCTTATTGAATGAAAAAGCGCTTCTTGTTTAGTCTATATTTTGAACCTAGCAAGGTTCAGGCAATATCTTTGTACCAGAGGCTTGAAGCGATAGTCTAATCTACTCGCTGGCTGCAAACCTCTCTCATAGTTCTGGGTTGTTAATTATTACATAGAGTGATCCAGGAAACTGGATTTGATTAGCAAGTTAAATGTTCCAGGAATATTCATGGCTTGTACTAGGAACAGTTTCTAGTTCTCAATCCAGTAATGTTACCTTGGGAAAATGGGATCTTTGCTCTGAGCACAACTCAGAAGTGATGGAAATGCTAGTAAACGCCATCTCCACTCTCAGAGATGCAGTGTTGCCCCAACCACTATGCCCTTGGCTTTCTAGACGCATTAACGCCACCACTGCAGTTCCTCTAAAAGAATAAGCCTGCTCTTCTGGAAAGAGAGCATTTATTTCATTATGGTTGTTGTACTGCTGCCGCCAAGGCTGCTAATCAGATTAGGGAAGGCCAGCCCACCCAGAGCACAGTGGCTGTGTTTTTATCACATCAGAGACAAGTCAGCACTAGGTCTCACTCCAGGATATATTGGGCTGTTTGCCAGACAAAGAAGTTGTAGCATGTGTCTGCCCTTTTCAAGATGGCTAGTAAAATGCTGCCATCAACCTCGAGGACTGCATGATTTCTCAGGGATTCTATTTGGAAATCATGGAACATGGAGCTGACAATCGAGTCATCTACTCTGAGGACGTTTTAATCCAGGTGGTGATAATCCCCACTACTTTGTTGACCTTTGACTCTGGCAACTCCCCCATCTGCCTCATTAGTACCTTAAGCCTTAGCAGTGACATATATCTCTTATTCTTTAAGATTTCTTGAGCATCTACTATGTGCCAAGCTCTGCTATGTACTAATAGTGTATATTCTACATTTTGAGGAGGCCAGGATTGTCTTAGTTTTACACGCTATTAGTAAAGATCAGCAAGGGATAAAGTCTAAGATGAAGGAAGAATATTACAGTTCTCTATTTTTGTAAACATACATACATGAGTAGACAATGATAAAGTTCTAGATGGAGGCAGAGCAAACAGACAATAGTGGGTAACTTGAAGGAAAGTACAGGGATTGTATTTGGGATGGGAGTTAAAGGGAACTTATGCCTTATCTGTAATGTTTCAACTTTTTTTTAAGTAAGGAGACTATTTGTGTACAGCTGGTATAATTAAAAACAAAAAACTGAACCAAAAGTCTTTTTTGAAGTACAAAATGTTATAATTTGAATGAAGTGTGCTCTAAATGTTGATGAAATCAGGGTTCTTAACTTGAAATATAAATTCAAAGACCTACAGAATTAAAATTCATTGTTTCTAGTCACTAATGAGTTTACTGAATTACATTACAAGGCTCTTAAGTTGCGACCATGTTAGTCACATTTCTGTGTGCCTCAGTTTCCTTACCTGTAAAAGGAGTACAAAGTTCAGGTTCCTTAACTGGGAGTTTGGGATTAGCAGATGCAAATTAGTATATATAGGATGGATAAACAACAAGGTCCTACTGTATACTATATTCAATATCTTAGAATAAACCATAATGGAAAAGAATATGAAAAAGAATATATGTAACTGAATCACTTTGCTGTACAGCAGAAATTAACACACTGTAAATCAAAAATACTTCAATAAAATATTTTTTTAAAGTTCAGGTGCCTTAGCACACCATACAGGCTCTTTCTAATCTGCCTCCAATACAATCTCTCTCATGTCCGCATTCTCAGGGTTATCAGTCTCCCACCCCCACCAAGCCTCCGTATACTCGCCAGTCCCCAAACCCAGACCCTGTTTTATGGCTCAGACTGGTCCTTCTGCCTGGAATGGCTCTCTCTCTTCTCTGCCAAGCCAGCTTTTACTTATGTTCAAAGTCTACCTCTGATGATACCTCGCCTGTGGAAGCTTCTCAATGCCACTGCCCAGGTACAATACTTGCACATACCCCTATTGGAAAAGGCCTTGCTAGATTGTTCTAGAACAGATGTGCCACTCATGAGGTCATGCACAGCCTCTCTCCCACTCGCTGCTGTACCCCCAACACCAGCACGGCACAGAGCACATTGTCGGTATATAATGAGTATTAAGGAAATAAATGGTTAGTGCACGAATAGATTCTGTGTGGGCTGAATTCCAAGTGCCTTCAGAGCATCCTAATTTCCCCAGCACTGAGCACAAACCTCATCAGGTATCTGTTGCATGCATTTGTTCAGGAAACACCTGGCACTATGTCCACTGTGCTTTTTGGGGAGAAATCATTCCCAGGTAGTGCTTTAGTCAAAATGAGTTGTACTCAATACATATTAGTACTTTAAAAGAGCATATAGTACATTTCATTTTATACCATGGGAAATAAACAAAAGGGAACAGTTTCTAATTTAGATACATGAAGGATTAATCAATATACAGTATTAACATACACTTGCTCTGTACTATTGTGTGGAGAATGTAAACCTACACAAGGATGACCAAGAAGTGACTACACTTTCACAAACACGTGAGAAGCTGCGAGGTGGTGATGATATGGTTAAGTCAATGTCCCCAAGCCTTACCTGTAATCAAACTCACGAGGGCACTAGTATAAGTGATTATGGGGAAGGTAAAATTGTGCCTTTCTGGAGGGCAATCTGAACAATGTATTAAAATTTAATACATACATCAAATTGACTCTGGAAAAATATGTCAAATTAGGCATATAAAGATGTTTACACTATTGTAATGAGAAAAACTGGAAATAACCTAAAAGGTCCTCATTAGGGGATAAGTTAAATAATCATGCTAGATCCCTGTAATGGGATACTCTGTTGCCTAAAAAGATTGGACCTATTTCTATGATACAACTGAAGGAAAAAGTAGGCTCCAATTATGAAAAAAGTATACGTATCATAGTTCTTGAGATTAAAAAGAGGTGTCACCCAGGAATTATCTGTGTGTACAACCCCAAATATTAGACGATAGTTCTCCTCTTTCTTCTCCATAATGAACATGTATAGCCCTTGTTCTAAAAAATCAAAATTAAGATAGCTTCCAGTATTTGCATTCCTGTGGCTGCATAAAAGACTGATTCTCCTTGTTTAGAAGTGAAGGTCATGTTAATAGACTTTACAACCTAGATGGAGATATTGGACAATGTTCATATCTCCAAGAAAAGGGTCCATCTTCTGGCCAGCCGAGACTGAGGAAAAACAAATCAATCTTGCAGATATCCCTTAAAATATGCAGGTACTCCATAAAAACTTGAGTTTGAGTTCTGTAGGAAGTGTCATGGTCTACCTGGGTTTGAATGCAGTGTTACAACAGCCATGATTAATTTCTTAACCACTTCCTTTGCTCCTATGTTCTTATCAAAATATGGTAAGCTGTGTTCACAGTTAAAAGTAGATTTTTCTTAGAGAGTGTGTTTATGTCAAAATTTAAATCTTGAAGATTATCTATTAAATGTGCCTCCCATAGTGGGTTGAAAGAAAATTGAGTTTAAGTAGAAAATTTCGTATACATATTTTTCTGTATCTGCTGTTTAGCATGTATGATGGTGGTCTAGACAGTTGAGGAACAGAACTGGGATTTTTTTTTTTGGCCATGTGGCATGTGGAATCTTAGCTCCCTGACCAAGGATAAAACCTGTGCCCCCTTCAGTGCAAGTGTGGAGTCTTAACCACTGCACTGCCAGGGAACTGGGATTTTAAAAAGAAGAAGTTGTAATTTAACATATCAGTCATCTCTAAATAGACTGACGTTTTTACATTTATTCATAAGACATATTATACTTCCTCTTTCCAAATGAAAGCGATTGTTCCCTTAATCCTGAATATTTGGTTTTTCCCATTCATATCTTGCCTTTCCTAGATGAGTCATAATGGCCAACAAAAAGCTAAACCTGAAGGTCATAAGATCCTAAGTGTTTATCTTTAGATATGGAATGTTTATACAACTTCTCCAAGATTTGAGCTTCTTCCCATGGTATGAATCCCTGGAATCCTCAAACACTAGTTCGGTTGCTAAATTTTTTGGGCTCCATTTAACTTCCATTTCTACTCCTTTTATGAATGTTCACAGTATGGTGGTAACTTTAATAGGCTCAATTAACTGAGAATCAAGAAACAAAGACATTGAATAGTAAAAGGATATGAACATGTAAAAGAGGACATCAGGAGAGCAAGAAAATGCAGTTTTTTTTTTTCCCCTAGAATGTGTTTGATCCTATATGACTACCAGTTGAAGGCAAGATAGGAAGGGGTTAATATACTTGAAAAACAGGGTAATCACAAATCAGAAACATACAACAGATTCACAAAAATGAAAAAGATGACAACATAAATATAAAAGAAAATCAAACCAAAAAAGGAAAAAGAAGAAGAAAAAGGGACAAAGAAGAAATATAATAAAATCAATGGGAAGACAAAGTTTAAAATGGCAATACGTATCTATCAATAATTACCTTAAGCGTCAATGGACTGAATGCTCCAATCAAAAGGCAGAGTGGTGGATTGTATTTAAAAAAAAGAGCCCACAATATGCTGCCTACAAGAGACCCACCTTAGGGCAAAGGACACACATGGATTGAAAATGAGGGGATGGAAAAGGATATTTCATGCTAATGGAAATGACAAGAAAGCAGGGGTCACAATACTTATATCAGGCAAAACAGACTTTAAAACAAAGGCCATAAAGAAAAAGAAGGACACTATATAATAAAAGGATCAATACAAGAAACGGATTTTACACTCATCAACATATATGCACCTAATATAGGAGAACCCAAATACATAAAACAAATACTAACAGATGTAAAGGGAGAAATTGATGGGAATGCAATAATAGTAGGAGACTTTAAAATACCACTGACATAAATGGACAGATCTTCCAGACAGAGAATCAATAAGGCAACAGAGATCCTAAATAATACAATAGAACAGTTAGGCTTAATTGGTATTTTCAGAGCATTACATACAGAATACACATTCTTTTCAAGTGCACATGGACCATTCTCTAGGATTGACCATGCACTAGGGCACAAAACAAGGCTCAACAGATTTAAGAGTATAGAAATTATCTCAAGCATCTTTTCTGACCACAACGGCATGAAACTAGAAATCAACCACAAAAAAAAAGAAATGAGAATAAAATGATTATATGGAGACTAAACAAAATGCTACTAAAAAACCAATGGGTCAACAATGAAATCCAAGAGGAAATTACAAAATACCTTGAGACAAATGACAATGAAAACACAACCATACAAAATCTATGGGATGCAGTAAAAGCAGTCCTTAGAGGGAAGTTCACAGCAATACAGACCTTCCTCAAAAATAAGAAAAATCTCAAATAAATATAACCTTCCACCTAAAAGAATTAGAAAAAGAACAAACAAAACTTAAAGTCAGCCAAAGGAAGGAAATAAAGATCAGAGAGGAAATAAGTAAAATAGAGATTAAAAAAAAATAGGAAAAAATCAAAACCAAGAGCTGGTTCTTTGAAAGGGTAAACACAGTTAGCAAACCTCTGGCCAGGCTCACCAAGAAAACAGAGAACCCAAATAAAATAAGAAATGAAAAAGGAAACATAACAACTGATACTACAGAAATACAAAAAACCATAAGGGAATACTATGAACAATCATATGCCAACAAATTTGACCACCTAGAAGAAACAGATAACTTTCCAGAAACATACAGCCCACCAAAACTGAATCAAAAAGAAATAATTTGAACAGACTGATCACTAGAGGTGAAATAGAATCTGTAACTTAAAAGCTCACTACAAAAAAGTCCAGTACCAGATGGCTTCACAGGTGAATACTACCAAACATACAAAGAAGAACTTATACCGATTCTTCTCAAACTTTTCCAAAAAATTAAAGAGGGAACACTCTCAAAGACATTCTATGAAAGCCACCATCATCCTGATACCAAAACCAGAGAAAGGCACCACCAAAAAAGACAAAGGCAAATATTTCTGATGAATAAAGATGCAAAAATTCAGCAAAATTTTAGCACACCGAATCCGACGACCCATAAAAAAGATCCTACACCACGACCAAGTGGGATTCATCCCGAGTTCACAAGCATGCTTCAACATATGCAAAATCAATGTGATACATCACATAAGCAAAACAAAAGACAAAAACCACATGATCATCTCAATAGATGCAGAAAAAGTATTTGACAAAATTCAACATTGATTCGTGATAAAAAAAAAAAAAAAAACTCTTACCAAAGTGGGTATAGAGGGAACATATCTCAACATAATAAAAGCTATTTATCACAAACCCACAGCCAATATAATACTCAATGGGGAGAAGCTGATAGCCCTCCTGCTAAAATCTGGAACAAGACAAGGATGCCCACTCTCACCTCTCCTATTCAACATAGTATTGGAAGTCCTAGTCACAGCAATCAGAGAAGAAAAAGAAATAAAGCTATCCAAATTGGAAGTGAAGAGGTAAAATTGTCATTATATGCAAATGACATGATTCTATATATAGCAATCCTAAAAACTCCACACAAAAACTACTAGAAGTGATCACCGAATTCAGCAAGGTAGCAAAATACAGGATTAACATACAGAAATCATTTGCATTTCTTTACACCAACAATGAAATATCAGAAAAGTAATGTTAAAAATACAATATCTTTCAAAATCACACCTCGCAAAATACAATACTTAGGAATAAACCTGACCAAGGAGGTGAAAGACTTATACACTGAGAACTACAAAACATTAATAAAGGAAACTGAAGATGATTCAAAGAAATGGAAAGCTATCCCATGCTCTTGGATTGGAAGAATTAATATTGTTACAATGGCCATACTACCCAAAGCAATCTACAGATTTAATGTAATCCCTACCAAATCATCCATGACATTTTTCACAGAACTAGAATAATCCTAAAATTTATATGGAAGCATAAAAGAACCAGAATTGCCAAAGCAATCCTGAAGAAAAAGAACAAAGAAGGAGGCATAACCCTCCTAGACTTCAGACAATACTACAAAGCCACAGTAACCAAAACAGTGTGGTACTGGCACAAAAACAAACATATGGATCAACAGGACAGAAAAGAGACCCTATGAATAAACCCACACCCCTACAGTCAATTAATCTTCGACAAAGGAGGCAAGAATATACAATGGGAAAATAACAGTCTCTTCAGCAAGCAGTGTTGGGACAGTTGGACAGCTTCATGTAAATCAATGACGTTAGAACACACCCTCTCACCGTACAAAACAAATGAAATCACGATGGCTTAAAGACTTAAGACATGACACCATAAAACTCCTAGAAGAAAACATAGGCAAAACATTCTCTGACATAAATCATACCAATGTTTTCTTAGGTCAGTCTCCCAAGGCTATAGAAATAAAAACAAAAATAAACAAATGGGACCTAATCAAACTTACAAGCTTTTGCACAGCAAAGGAAATCATAAACAAAACGAGAAGACAAGCTACAGATTGAGAGAAAATATATGGAAACAATGTGACCGACAAGGGTTTAATTTCCAAAATACACAATAAGCTCATACAACTTAACAACAAAACAACCCAACTGAAAAATGGGCACAAGACCTAAATAGACATTTCTCTGAAGAAGACATACACAGGGCCAGTAGGCACGTGAAAAGATGCTCAAGGAACTTCCCTGGTGGTGCAGTGGTTAAGAATCCACCTGCCAACGCAGGGGACATGGGTTTGATCCCTGGTCCAGGAAGATCCCACATACCGCAGAGCAACTAAGCCCATGTGCCACAACTACTAAGCCTGCGCTCTAGAGCCTGTGAGCCATAACTACTGAGCCCATGTGCCACAACTACTGAAGCCCATGTGCCTACAGCCTGTGCTCTGCAACAAGAGAAGCCACCACAATAAGAAGCCTGCACTGCAACAAAGAGTAGCCCCACTACCCACAACTAGAGAAAGTCTGCACACAGCAACGAAGACCCAACGCAGCCATCAATCAATCAATCAATCAATCAATGTATTTAAAAAAAGACAAGATGCTCAACATCCCTCATTAGAGAAATGCAAATCAAAATTACAATGAGGTACCACCTCACACCAGTCAGAACGGCCATCATTAAAAAGTCTACAAATAACAAATGCTGGAGAGCGTGTGGAGAAAGGGGAACCCTCCAACACTGCTGGTGGGAATGTAAGTTGGTACAGTCATTATGGAAAACAGTACAGAGATTCCTCAGAAAACTAAAAATAGAGTTGCCATATGATCCAGCAATCCCACCCCTGGGCATATATCCAGACAAAACCGTAATTTGAAAAGATACATGCACACCTACGCTCATACAACACTATTCACAATAGCCAAGACATGCGAACAACCTAAATGTCCATTGACGGAGGAAAAGATAAATAAGATATGGTACATATACACAATGGAATACTACTCAGCCATAAAAAAGAATAAAATAATGCCATTTACAGCAACATGGATAGACATGATCATACTAAGTAAAACAGAAAGAGAAAGCCAAATACTGTATGATATCACTTATATGTGGAATCTAAAATATGACACAAACGAACCTATCTATGAAACAGAAACACAGACGTAGGGAACAGACTGGTAGTTGCCAACAGAGAGGGGGTTGGGGGAGGGATGGATTGGGAGGTTGGGGTGAGCAGATATAAGCTTTTATATACAAAATGGATAAACAACAAGGTCCTACTGTATAGCACAGGAACTACATTCAATATCCTATGATAAACCATAATGGAAAAAATAAAAGTATATATATGTATAACTGAATCACTTTGCTGTACAGCAGTAATTAACACAACAATTATATATCAACTATACTTTAAGCAAAAAAACGTGCACTGGTTTAGATATGCACTTTCATGGAAGTAATAATCTGGATGGCTGTTATTACAGAGTCCAAGAAATTTTTATATCATATAGAACTAATACTCCCAAACAAGTAGTTCTTTTAGTAGTTAGGTTTATTTTCTTTTCCTACATGATCAAATGAATTTGTTAAATATATATTGTAGTAAATTTTAGATAAAGCTTCATACCTAAAATTTGGCCTATCTTGTACTTATGTTACATTGTAGTCCTTTTTTTTTAAACTACATGAAGAGTTTTGAGCACTGAAAATAATTCAGTTGAATGTGTTTAATAACTACAATGTATGCTCATGGAGTTGGATATTCTCTCAAAAGACATACTAGTTTGAAAAGAGTATACTTTATTGTTCATACATTAAGGATAAAGTATTTCTATTTGGTTAGCTACTGTGACCTTTTTTTTTTCCAAGCAGAAAGGAAGACTTTCTGTGAAATATTAACGTTAAAAATATTTAACTTTTAAGACAAACCACTTAGGTAAAGAAATGGGTTACTCAACTTTAAGAAAATGGTTTTGCTGGATTTGATGGCCCATTAAGTAGAGCCTAAGACCGGTTAAAAGAGCAAGTGGTCTTGAAAGAGAGGGCGAGACAAAGGGGTGTATTTCCTATCACACCTGCCTTGGCCTTTCTGCCGACTAGCTGTGTGACCCTGGCTAAATTAACGTCGGTGCGCTACACACAATGAGGGGACGGGACTAGGCAATTGTTTAGATCTCTTGCATTTGGGATTTCTTCAACCTCTTTCCTGAGCAAGAGGCAGGGTCAGGGAGCACATTATGTGTGAGAGCTCCGGAGATGCCTGCATCTAGTGTCTAAGGGTTTGCCCAGCTGCATCTAATACTTCTGATAGTCATTTTATATCTTTTCCCTTGAGAGGTAACCTCTTCCACTGGTAGATTTTATTATTTGGGTTTTTTGTTTGGTTTTTTACACTACCGGGAACGTTTTGTGGGCTAAATATTTCAAAGTCTTCGCTGCAGGAAAGTAGCAGCACTATTAAGATTAGATTTTAATTCTTCGTGCCACGCTGGGATGACTAGAGAGAGCTCTGAAATGCAGTATCCTTTAACTATTACTACCTAGTGAATATAAGATAAAACGCAACCAACCATCTAACCCTAGCCTCTGGTGCCTGTCATCAACAGAGCTATGGTTGCATGTGGAACTATGTCAGATATCGCTGTAAATCAAACACTTGAGTGTTAAAAAAAAAAATCACAAATTCCATGACAGTAAAGAAGACACTGTGTGTCTCTGTTCAAAAACCCTGTATGTTCTGATTAATGTTTAATATAGATGGTAGTAAGCTTGCTTGGTGTAACAAAGTTCATTCAGGTGGTAGGCTGAATGAGAGACATGTAGGCAGAGCAGGAAAAGCCTTCTGCCACGGCACCCAGAATTTCATGAGTAAAGTTAAAGATTATATGTAGGTTCGAATGAACTTACAAAACAGAAATAGACTCGCAGACACTGAAGACAAACTTCTGGTTACCAAAGGGTAAAGGCGGGCAGGGACAAATCAGCAATTTGGGATTAACAGATACATGCTACTATATATAAAACAGGTCAACAACAAGGACCTACTATATAGCACAGGGAGCTGTAATAATCTATAAGGGAAAAGAATCTGAAAAAGAATACATATATACATATAACTGAATCACTTGGCTGTATACCTGAAACTTTGTAAAATCAACTATACTTCAACTAAAAAAAAGATTATATGTAGGTTCAAGTTATTCCCCAGAAGAGACAAAGCTAGGTGCTGACGGATGAGGTGTTAAGAGAAGGTCTGCTTTGGCTGCTTTATGTTGGAGAGGGAAAAAAAATCCTCCTTCTGCCACTCTCACAAGAGAAGCGGCTGAGGGCACGGAACATGAAAGAAGAAACAGGGGACTCCTTCTGAGAAATTGTAAGCAGGCAGCTCGTTACTAAAAGCCTTAAAGCTTATAATGGAAAAAGGCAGTGAGAACTTCGATCCACGTTTCAAAACTGTTCCCTTTTCTGAAGCACGAGAATCAGGGCTGGGAAAGAACTTTTAGTTACAAGCATAAAGTGAGTCAAAAAAAAAAAAACCCAAGAAAGTTCTAGTCAAGCTTGCTTGGGGAGGGGTGTGGCATGTTTGTGATGGGTGGGCGAGGTTGGGGGCAAGGGGTAGTGAGGGCAGCGCGAGGGTTCCTACACAGGAGGGTTTGATTAAACTGGTTTGTTTAATGACTAAAGGTTACTGAGAAGCCTACTGATTCTAGTTGCATTTATATAAATTTTACATATATCTTGAAAGGTATACATAACTATAGAAACCTTTATATATCTAATATTTATAAAAGTAGGTTTTCAAACGTGTCCTTTAGCGTCGTATGCTTAGTCACTTAAGCGCAGTCACTTTTTCTAGACAAAGGCTGACTGAGTGAAGAGGAAAGGCTGCGCTTCCCCCTGGCTCAGTGGGCTCTGCCTAGGAAGTGCGCTGTCACCTGTCGGTGAGGCCACGACCTGGGCTGGGGAGTGACTCACCCTCGTTTATGCTGTGTGACTTGGAAAACGTCAACGGTCCTGTAAACACACATACGTGGTGGGGGAAAAGCAAGCGCGAGCAAGGGCAAAGCGAAGACGCTAGATCTCAGAAGCAGAGGCGGCCACACAAGAGTGAAGAGCTTGGCCCGGGGGGAGTTCTTAGCAGGGGCGGAGTTTCCAGAGAGACAGAGACAGAGGGGACAGGATTTGCAATAGCTGCTCCGGAGGGGGTTAGTCACCGAGGGGGACAGAGATGCGGATGAGGATTTCTTTTGTCTTACGTATTCTCCCCAAGTGGCATTGTTTCCTCCAAATATGGAAGTAGAGACTTGAATGATTCTCGAATACGTGTTGAGAGAGTTGACCCATAGGGTGAGCTGGGTTCATATTACAGCGAAGAACGTCTAATTCAGCAGTGGTCCGGAGCATGCCCGACCTCCAACACGTTGGAGTCCATTTACAGAACCAATGTGTAAGCGAACAAATACTGAGCGTGTTCTGCATTGTGCCGAGTTCTAACAGGGACACTGATGTGGCCGAGGACATTGTGTCTTCAGGGAACTTACCCTCTGGTTAGACGGGTAACGTTTATCAGCCAATTGGCAACAGAAGAGAGAGCTTCAGAGAAAGGGCTTTGAAGCAGGCCAGAGAGAGGGGACTGCAGGGTAAAGTGAGCTTTCCCTTAAGGAAAGGGCAGGTTTGGAGGAGCGGTAACAATTGGGGTTTCAAGGAGGACAGCAATACAGGAGCGACAGCGGAAGGGAAATACAGATGTACCACATACAACAGGATAGTAATTATGTCTTAAAGGACTGCAGTAACACCGCACTCTGCTCAAAGCCCTTGCAGTCGATTTGGCTCCGTGATCCTGGTGGGGAGGCCAGGTCTATTTACTGGCATGTTACAGCTGAAGGAAATGAGGACTTCAGATTCAGAGAGACTGTGAATCACCTGAGATCGCGGAGGGAAGGAACCAGGGTTTGCGCTTATCACCTGACCCTTGGTGCCCTGTCCCCCTAATACGGGGCAGAGAGGGGACTGCTGTAGCCGTCTGCAGAGGGTTTAGCGTCCTCTTAGCACCGCAAAGATACTGATGAGAACGTTGGTTCAGCTGCTTTGACGGAGCCCCAAATCAATAGTGACATAAATAGGAGGGGTTGGCTTTTCTACCTTATACAAGTTCAGACTGGCAGGTAGTCCAGGGGAGTCAGGCACAGACAGCTTTAATCCACAAGGTCACTGGACCCCTGCAGATCAATGTGCCCCCGCGCCCCCTGCACCCAGAGGCGGAGCTACTTGGACACAGCAACCCAGTTCCTTGGTTCAGCTAATGGGAAGTACTAGCAAGACATTAGACTTGGGGAGGGGGAGCAAGACCGCAGGGTGTTTACGCCCCTAGACTCTCTGCAGGGTGGTCACAGTTGGCTGCATCCCTCAACCAGAGATCACAGGTTGCTGTTTTTTTTTTGGCCGTCCCCTCGGTTTGCGGTATCTTAGTTCCCCGACCAAGGATTGAACCCGGACCACCGTAGTGAAAGCACCAAGTCCTAACCACTGCACCACCGGGGAAGTCCCTACAGGTCCTGTTGAATGCCCCTTCTACGCACTCCATCTTTAGTCTGTTGTTTTCACCCTCTGTCCATACCCCTGTCCAACGGTGGCAAGAGGCCCCCGCCTGCTGCTGGATCTGGGGTGCTGTCCTTTATGGCTTTCCTTCTCCCTGTCCACATCTTTGTCAACAGTTCTTTATTAAACCGTCCAGCTCATGCCCTTGTCTCCTGCCGGAACCCTCACCAGTACAGTCCTCCAGGGACCCGTACTGCTTTTACCTTGTTTCACCAGTGTTATCCCCCTCTACATGGTCACATCGGACTCACCATATTGTGGCCCAGCTGAAGGGTGAAAAAACAAATGGAAGGTGTATTCGTCTCCTATAGCTGCTATAACTAATCACCGCAAACACAGGCCTTAAAACAACATGACTTTACCTTACAGTTCTGTGGGATCAACGTCTGACACGGGTCTCCCGGGGCTGAAGTCAAGGTGTCCATGGCTGTCCTCTCTGTTTGGAACCAGTGGAGGAGAATCCTTTTCCTTGCTTCTTCCAGCTTCTAGGGTCCTCTTCTTCCAGCTCCAAAACCACCAGCAGCCGCCAAGCCCTTCCCAGCCTGGCGTCTCTCTCTGCCGCCTCCTTCCTCCTTTATAAACCTTTATGATTACATTGGGCCCACCTGGGTAATCCAGGCTGACTGCCCTGCATCAAGGTCAGCTGATTAGTAGATCAGCACCATAATTCCACCTGTAATCCTAATTTCTCTTTACCATGTAATATAACCTCTTCTTACAGGTTACAGAGATGACAAAGACATCTTTTGGAGGCCATTATTCTGCCTACAGCAGAGGGCAAACAGTGTCCCTTTTTTTTAATTGACGTACAGTTGATGTACAATGTTGTGTTAATTTCAGGTGTACAGCACAGTGATTCAGTTATACATATATGTATATATATATATTCCTTTTCAGATTCTTTTCCATTATAGGTTATTACAAGACACTGAGTACAGTTCCCTGTGCTATACAGTAGGTCCTTGTTGTTTACCTATTCTATATATAGTAGTTTGCATGTGTTAACCCTAAACTCCTGACTTAGCCCTCCCCCTCCTCCCTTTTCCCTGTGGTAACCGTAAGTTTCTTTTCTGTGTCTGAGTCTATTTCTAAACAGGTTACTTTTAAGGTTGTGCCCTTGTAGTTACACTCAACACTCTCACGACCATCCTGTTGGTCAGAATTTAGTCCCGTGGTCATACTGAACCGCAAGGGAGGTTGAGAAATATAGTCTAAGTAGGCAGCCGTGTGTCTGGTTCAACCATGGAGGAGTTCTAGTACCAAAAGAAAGAAGAGGGATATCGAACAGCACTTTCTAGCCTGTGCCCCATCAGGCTCCTTTGCTCTTGCCGGGATCTGCTTTCTGTTTCCCTTCACTTCATTTTGCCCCCTTGGGGCTTTGCTAATTGCACTCACCTACTGCCCCTGAGCTGCCCTTCACCTGGGATTGGTTTCTAATTTAGGAGAAGACATAGAATATCGCTGTAAATCAAACACTTGAGTGTTAAAAAAAAAAAAAAATCACAAATTCCATGACAGTAAAGAAGACACTTTGTGTCTCTGTTCAAAAACCCTGTATGTTCTGATTAATGTTTAATATAGATGGTAGTAAGCTTGCTTGGTGTAACAAACTTCGTTCAGGTGGTAGGCTGAAAGAGACATGTAGGCAGAGCAGGAAAAGCCTTCTGCCACGGCACCCAGAATTTCATGAGTAAAGTTAAAGATTATACGTAGGTTCGAATGAACTTACAAAACAGAAATAGACTCGCAGACACTGAAGACAAACTTCTGGTTACCAAAGGGCAAAGGCGGGCAGGGACAAATCAGCAATTTGGGATTAACAGATACGTGCTACTATATATAAAATAGGTCAACAACAAGGACCTACTATATAGCACAGGCAACTGTATTCAATATGCTGTAATAATCTGTAAGGGAAAAGAATCTGAAAAAGAATACATATATACATATAACTGAATCACTTGGCTGTATACCTGAAACTTTGTAAAATCAACTATACTTCAACTAAAAAAAAGATTATATGTAGGTTCAAGTTATTCCCCAGAAGAGACAAAGCTAGGTGCTGACGGATGAGGTGTTAAGAGAAGGTCTGCTTTGGCTGCTTTATGTTGGAGAGGGAAAAACATATCCTCCTTCTGCCACTCTCACAAGAGAAGCAGCAGAGGGCTGAGGGCACGGAACATGAAAGAAGAAACAGGGGACTCCTTCTGAGAAATTGTAAGCAGGCAGCTCGTTACTAAAAGCCTTAAAGCTTATAATGGAAAAAGGCAGTGAGAACTTCGATCCACGTTTCAAAACTGTTCCCTTTTCTGAAGCACGAGAATCAGGGCTGGGAAAGAACTTTTAGTTACAAGCATAAAGTGAGTCAAAAAAAAAAAAACCCAAGAAAGTTCTAGTCAAGCTTGCTTGGGGAGGGGTGTGGCATGTTTGTGATGGGTGGGCGAGGTTGGGGGCAAGGGGTAGTGAGGGCAGCGCGAGGGTTCCTACACAGGAGGTTTGATTAAACTGGTTTAATGACTAAGGGTTACTGAGAAGCCTACTGATTCTAGCTGCATTAATATAAATTTTGCATGTATCTTGAAGGGTATACATAACTATAAAAACCTTTATATATCTAATATTTATAAAAGTAGGTTTTCAAACGTGTCCTTTAGCGTCGTATGCTTAGTCACTTAAGCACAGTCACTTTTTCTAGACAAAGGCTGACTGAGTGAAGAGGAAAGGCTGCGCTTCCCCCTGGCTCAGTGGGCTCTGCCTAGGAAGTGCGCTGTCACCTGTCGGTGAGGCCACGACCTGGGCTGGGGAGTGACTCACCCTCGTTTATGCTGTGTGACTTGGAAAACGTCAACGGTCCTGTAAACACACATACGTGGTGGGGGAAAAGCAAGCGCGAGCAAGGGCAAAGCGAAGACGCTAGATCTCAGAAGCAGAGGCGGCTACACAACAGAGTGAAGAGCTTGGCCCGGGGGGAGTTCTTAGCAGGGGCGGAGTTTCCAGAGAGACAGAGACAGAGGGGACAGGATTTGCAATAGCTGCTCCGGAGGGGGTTAGTCACCGAGGGGGACAGAGATGCGGATGAGGATTTCTTTTGTCTTACGTATTCTCCCCAAGTGGCATTGTTTCCTCCAAATATGGAAGTAGAGACTTGAATGATTCTCGAATACGTGTTGAGAGAGTTGACCCATAGGGTGAGCTGGGTTCATATTACAGCGAAGAACGTCTAATTCAGCAGTGGTCCGGAGCATGCCTGACCTCCAACACTTTGGAGTCCATTTACAGAACTAACGCATAAGCGAACAAATACTGAGCGTGTTCTGCATTGTGCCGAGTTCTAACAGGGACACTGA
Organism: Pseudorca crassidens; assembly: GCF_039906515.1. Classification (NCBI taxonomy): domain Eukaryota; kingdom Metazoa; phylum Chordata; class Mammalia; order Artiodactyla; family Delphinidae; genus Pseudorca; species Pseudorca crassidens. The sequence continues at coordinate 17,181,351 of NC_090303.1, read as the reverse complement.
TGTGGCCGAGGACATTGTGTCTTCAGGGAACTTACCCTCTGGTTAGACGGGTAACGTTTATCAGCCAGTTGGCAACAGGAGAGAGAGCTTCAGAGAAAGGGCTTTGAAGCAGGCCAGAGAGAGGGGACTGCAGGGTAAAGTGAGCTTTCCCTTAAGGAACGGGCAGGTTTGGAGGAGCGGTAACAATTGGGGTTTCAAGGAGGACAGCACTACAGGAGCGACAGCGGAAGGGAAATACAGATGTACCACATACAACGGGATAGTAATTATGTCTTAAAGGATTTCAGTAACACCGCACTCTGCTCAAAGCCCTTGCACTCGAATTGGCTCTGTGATCCTGGTGGGTTGGCCAGGTCCATTTACTGGCATGTTACAGCTGAAGGAAATGAGGACTTCAGATTCAGAGAGACTGTGAATCACCTGAGATCGCGGAGGGAACGAACCAGGATTTGCCCTTATCACCTGACCCTTGGTGCTCTGTCCCCCTAATACAGGGCAGAGAGGGGACTGCTGTAGCCGTCTGCAGAGGGTTTAGCGTCCCCTTAGCACCGCAAAGATACTGATGAGAACGCTGGTTCAGCTGCTTTGACGGAGCCCCAAATCAATAGTGACATAAATAGGAGGGGTTTGCTTTTCTACCTTATACAAGTTCAGACTGGCAGGTAGTCCAGGGGAGTCAGGCACAGACAGCTTTAATCCACAAGGTCACTGGACCCCTGCAGATCAATGTGCCCCCGCGCCCCCTGCACCCAGAGGCGGAGCTACTTGGACACAGCAACCCAGTTCCTTGGTTCAGCTAATGGGAAGTACTAGCAAGACATTAGACTTGGGGAGGGGGAGCAAGACCGCAGGGTGTTTACGCCCCTAGACTCTCTGCAGGGTGGTCACAGTTGGCTGCATCCCTCAACCAGAGATCACAGGTTGCTGTTTTTTTTTTGGCCGTCCCCTCGGTTTGCGGTATCTTAGTTCCCCGACCAAGGATTGAACCCGGACCACCGTAGTGAAAGCACCAAGTCCTAACCACTGCACCACCGGGGAAGTCCCTACAGGTCCTGTTGAATGCCCCTTCTACGCACTCCATCTTTAGTCTGTTGTTTTCACCCTCTGTCCACACCCCTGTCCAACGGTGGCAAGAGCCCCCGCCTGCTGCTGGATCTGGGGTGCTGTCCTTTATAGCTTTCCTTCTCCCTGTCCACATCTTTGTCAACAGTTCCTTATTAAACCGTCCAGCTCATGCCCTTGTCTCCTGCCGGAACCCTCACCAGTACAGTCCTCCAGGGACCCGTACTGCTTTTACCTTGTTTCACCAGTGTTATCCCCCTCTACATGGTCACATCGGACTCACCATATTGTGGCCCAGCTGAAGGGTGAAAAAACAAATGGAAGGTGTATTCGTCTCCTATAGCTGCTATAACTAATCACCGCAAACACAGGCCTTAAAACAACATGACTTTACCTTACAGTTCTGTGGGTTCAACGTCTGACACGGGTCTCCCGGGGCTGAAGTCAAGGTGTCCATGGCTGTCCTCTCTGTTTGGAACCAGCGGAGGAGAATCCTTTTCCTTGCTTCTTCCAGCTTCTAGGGTCCTCTTCTTCCAGCTCCAAAACCACCAGCAGCCGCCAAGCCCTTCCCAGCCTGGCGTCTACTCTCTGCCGCCTCCTTCCTCGTTTATAAACCTTTATGATTACATTGGGCCCACCTGGGTAATCCAGGCTGATTGCCCTGCGTCAAGGTCAGCTGATTAGTAGATCAGCACCATAATTCCACCTGTAATCCTAATTTCTCTTTACCATGTAATATAACCTCTTCTTACAGGTTACAGAGATGACAAAGACATCTTTTGGAGGCCATTATTCTGCCTACAGCAGAGGGCAAACAGTTTCCCTTTTTTTTAATTGACGTACAGTTGATGTACAATGTTGTGTTAATTTCAGGTGTACAGCACAGTGATTCAGTTATACACATATGTATATATATATATTCCTTTTCAGATTCTTTTCCATTATAGGTTATTACAAGACACTGAGTACAGTTCCCTGTGCTATACAGTAGGTCCTTGTTGTTTACCTATTCTATATATAGTAGTTTGCATGTGTTAACCCTAAACTCCTGACTTAGCCCTCCCCCTCCTCCCTTTTCCCCGTGGTAACCGTAAGTTTCTTTTCTGTGTCTGAGTCTATTTCTAAACAGGTTACTTTTAAGGTTGTGCCCTTGTAGTTACACTCAACACTCTCACGACCATCCTGTTGGTCAGAATTTAGTCCCGTGGTCATACTGAACCGCAAGGGAGGTTGAGAAATATAGTCTAAGTAGGCAGCCGTGTGTCTGGTTCAACCATGGAGGAGTTCTAGTACCAAAAGAAAGAAGAGGGATATCGAACAGCACTTTCTAGCCTGTGCCCCATCAGGCTCCTTTGCTCTTGCCGGGATCTACTTTCTGTTTCCCTTCACTTCATTTTGCCCCTTGGGGCTTTGGCTAATTGCACTCACCTGCTGCCCCTGAGCCACCCTTCACCTGGGATTGGTTTCTAATTTAGGAGAAGACATAGAATTGTTTCCTAAATGGACCACACCAGCTACCTCATCATCAGTTGTCCCGATACTCATAATTTCTCTAATGATTATCCCGATCTTCATAGTGAACTCAGGGGTGAGTTGCAAATGTTTCTAGCTGGTCTCTGGTAACAGGGTTTCCTCACACTTACTGGCCCGCACACCTGCTGTGGGGCCTACCCAGCCCGTGGTCCACCATCTTGCTCTGCCTTCCACATGCAGTGTCTTAGGTTCTATCTGCCCACCCCCACTATCGAATCTTCCAGTCTCAGTCTCTACCAGCCTGGTCACTACTCCCAGTGACCTTGGCTCCTGGCCCCTACCCTTCCCTCAACCCCTGCTCTGGGATGTCAGAATTCAGTCTAACCTTCTCTGTGTTGGTCTCTCATGCCTCAGCAGACCTCCCAGTGCTGGGTAGTTGATGTAGCGTTCACTCAGCTCATATTTAGCAAACTATTAGAATAATTATAATAGAGGCAAAGGAAATGGATGCATGTTGATGCGTGTAATATTTATAGGAAGAAATAAAATTATCTTCTAATCACATTATTTGTTGACTATCCTATATAGGTGCTTTACATACTCTAATTCATTTAATTCTTCTTCGTTTTTAGCTACTTACATCAAATTATCTTCCTTAGATGGGAGGCAGAGCCATGCCTTCTACCAGGAAAGTTGATGAAGCGTCGTATAGGCAGAATACACGGATCTAAAACGAAGAGTGGAAATATGTGTGAGGCTGCTCACACTTAGATCCAAATGACTCACAGGCAAAATGTTACTTCCTGCACCGATGACTTTGGGCTCTTGTCTCTAAGGAAGTCTCTTGTCACCTGACAACACAACACTTGTTCCACTGACTGGAATACATACCATTTCCCAGTTTTTCAGGCTTCTCATGCTAAAGGATAAACAAGACAAAATAACGGGGGGGGGGGGGGGGAATTGTAATTTTGACTGGGGTCATTGATCTCGATTTTTAAAGGGAAATAGAGCTGCTGGTGCACAGTGGCTAGAACCTGGACAGTCTACTCTTGCCACGTCCCAGGGAAAAATATGAGAGCAATCTCCTTCATTTGTGCAGGGCCTTGCAAGGCTCAGAATCCTCAGGAAAGAAGGTTTGGGTCTCTCTACCTGGCAAAGAGATGCTTGCTGAAGACAGAATATAAAGATCAGAAATCCAGACTACAGCTTCTTGAGTAGTTTCAGACGTCTGCGACCTCAATCTGTGTTTCTCAATATGTGATATTTTATAGGTACTTATAGTTTTATTATGAAATAGAAAATATACTTAACTTTTTAATCCCTTTCCCCACTGCTATTCTGTACTTAGCATATGTTGGTAGTGAACTTTATCATTTTGATTTATGAATTCAGTACATCAAGACAGACTTGTAACACAGGTAGAAAAGGAACAGAGTTCAGCTGGAGACACCGCCTGAGAGCTGGATGCACTGAGTGAGTGATGGGATCTTAGGTTGGTTCCCCTGAAGACCGGGGATATGCTTTCAGATGGCTGAGTGAATGCAACACTGTGTTTGGTGGAAACATTTGTTTTTGTTTTAGAAGAAAAGATGGAATGAAGAATGTATTATGATATTAGGAAGTCAAAGAGGTGGGCTAGAATGGAAATTTGTAATTCATTGATGCCTGGAAGCAAAATCCTTCCTACCTTGGAAGAGTCCAAATTAGGTAGAGGCAAAATTCCCCTCCCACTACCAGAGCCCAAGCGGGCAGACATTCTCTCTTCTCACTCCCTGGCAGCCAGGGCACATGAGAAGGCTCAGCCCACTGGGCACTTCTACTAGGGATGTTGAGTCATGAGAAAGTGACACAAGAGGGACTTCCCTGGTGGCTTAGTGGTTAAGAATCCGCCTGCCAATGCCAGGGGACATGGGTTCGATCCCTGACCTGGGATGATCCCACATGCCACAGAGCAAGTAAGCCCATGCGCCACAACTACTGAAAACGCGCTCTGGAGCCCGTGCGCCACAACTACTGAGCCCCCGCATCACAACTACTGAAACCTGTGCACCCTAGAACCCATGCTCCGCAATAAGAAGCCACTGCAATAAGCCCACACACCGCAACGAAGAGTAGCTCGCGCTCGCAGCAGCTAGAGAAAGCCCGCATAGCAACAAAGATCCAACACAGCCAATAAATAAATTAATCAAAAAAAAGTGACACTAGCGGCAGGGACGGCTGGAAATTAACAGGATGGTGGAGAGTGTCTATCAGGGCCAGCATGAGCATCCTTACCTGAGTGTCCCTGAGGAGTGATCTTGAATATACGCCCAGATGCATAATTGTCCTTGGTTACATTTTCTCCAGCCATTTCTTCAATTTTATGTGCTTTCAGATATCCTTCTTGTAAATTCCCTTCCTGCTTGATAAGCTCTCCTCGGTTTTCAGTGTTTGCAGTCAAGAACTCAGACTGGGAAAACCATAATATTTAGTTGGTTTTTTATGTTCAGTTATTTGGATTCTTTTCATTTTACCATAAGTAGTGTGGCAATGAATTATCCCCAAAGCTCCTCTCTCCAGACCCCCGTGTTTAAGATTTTTTTTCTTAATGTACAGGTTTAACTGGTCTCAGGATAGATCATGCTATACATTGTCAAATTACTTCACAGTGAATAGGAGATACTGTTTTCACTGAATCTTTGTGTTGGTCACATCAAACTGATACAGCAAGTAATATAAGTTAAGATGATTTATCTGACATAACCGAGGAATGAGATTTTCCACCTATGTACATTTTAAAAAGGATAACCAAAGCTTACTATTTTCAACACCAAAGTCTAGAAACCATAATCACTTTTTAGTTACAGTCTTTCCAAAGTACATCACATATTTCCAACCTCATCAAACTGCAATCCCTGGAGGCCCACAGAGATGATGGGTTTACCTTTGCCCTTGCACTTGATTCCCCAGATCACTGTGCTTTCCTCATGACTGGGGAATTTTCGGTCTCTCTGGAACTCAACAGCCTCCCTAGATAGAGGACAGAAACTCTTCCCTCTTTAACCCTTTCCTCACTCTCTGGCCTATTACTTGTAGAGTCTGCCCACTGTAGAGGTAGAACTACTGAACGTAGCTATTTCAAACAGATCACCATGCTTGCAAAACTAAGTCTATCATCTGTACCAAGTTGAAAGTCATCATCCTAGTGGGAAAGTTGGAGTGTGTTCCACTCTCTACATTGGCGCAAACAATCATGTTTGTGATAGTCGTGTTCTTCGTCTGGTTCATTCTGGGGGCTGTTCGTTGGTGGAAGTTTCCAAAAGTCCAAGTGCTGGATGCATGGAGGATTACAACCATGTATTTCAAGAGAGACTTCTGGGGTGGTCCTTCCTGTAGAAAAGTTTCATCCTATTCTTTAGAATCACCAGGGAAACTGCGATTTTCCTTAGTAACCTACATCTAAAGAAATTCCATACTTACATGGAATCCTAAAGCTCCTTTGTTGCATTTTTAAATCCATCTGTTATGAGTCAGCCCTTAATGGAAATGGTTCCAGCTGCTTTCTCTCTTTTATACATCAGTGTTGATGTATATGATTTCTCATTCACAAACGTGAATTGAGACGTTCAAATTCCCTTAAAATAATCCCTCCAAAGGAGAGCGTTCAGTGTGCTCTGTCATACAACATACACGCAAGAAAAGTTAATACGAAATCACAGATCCATTTTGAAATGAAACAATCTGATCTTTTATACTAAACAATAGCAACATGATTGCTAGTCTTTTAAAAATGAGCAGATCTTACAGCAAAAATGCTTGCAGACAAATTATGAAAAGTAGCTCAATATTTATCTTCTTGTATATTGTTCTAGTGCCATTTGGGAAAAACAGAATCCTTTGCTTGAGAGAATGAATATGTAGGAGAGTGGGTGTAAAAATGAGTTATATTTTGAACTGTATGCATTTTATTCAGAACAGAATAAGAGTTTTACAGACAAAGCAAATCCAGATAGAAACTACAGAACAGTCTAGTATATCCCATCCATATTTCTGCCATCCTAGTATTAGAAATATTGATTTATTTAAATTTGTTTAAATTTATTTTATTGTGGTAAGAACATTTAATGAGATTTACACTCAACGCTTAAGTGTACAATACATTAGCATTGACTATATGTATAACGTAAGGCAGATCTCTAGAACTTACTCATCTTGCTTAACTGAAACTTTACTCCCATTGATGAGAACTCCCTACTCCCCCCACCCCAGCTGCTAGCAACTTATTTAACACTTAGGTTCACTGGACTGAAATGAGTTTGAATACATACTTATTTGTAGATTTGTACTTGTTATATGTACATATGTCTATATCTATTGTATGTCACATTTAGGCTATGAAAGGAAAGGAAGGCAAAAGGAAAGGTTTCCGAAACCAGAGACGATCCCTTTACTACTCCCTTTCTATTCCATATAAAGTGGCATTGCCTTAGCCAAGCTTCACTCCCCAGCTACAATGGGCAAGGAGAGGGCTCAGGGATGGAGGCAGAAGAGGCTGACCATCTGTGCATCCCAACTTCAGCACTGCACCTCAGGTTTGCTCATGAGAAGCCAGAAACGAAGGCACAGGTGATTTTGCACTTTAACTCCGCCTAACTGTAGCAGGTAGCATATTTATTTTCTTGCTCAATAATTTCTTTTTTAATGGCAATGACTTGATCTTCCAACTGTTTCAGCTGATCAGCTTTTTCTTGTCTACTTAGATTCAAAGCTTGGATCTTTGTTTCTAAATCTTAAAGAAGAAAATGGAGTAAATGTTTAATTAGGTCCCATTTGTTTATTTTTATTTTCATTACTCTAGGAGGTGGATCAAAAGAGATCCTGCTGCGATTTATGTCAGAGTGTTCTGCCTATGTTTTCCTCTAAGAGTTTTATAGTATTCAGTCTTACATTTAGGTCTTTAATCCATTTTGAGTTTATTTTTGTGTATAGTGTTAGAGAATGTTCTAATTTCATTCTTTTACATGTAGCTGTCCAGTTTTCCCAGCACCACTTATTGGAGAGTCTCTTTTCTCCATTGTATATTCTTGCCAACTTTGCCACAAATTAGGTGACCATAGGTGCGTGGGTTTATCTCTGGAGTTTCTATCCTGTTCCACTGATCTATATTTCTGGTTTTGTACCAGTACCATATTGTTTTGATTACTGTAGCTTTATAGTATAGTCTGAAGTCAGGGAACCTGATTCCTCCAGCTCCATTTCTCTTTCTCAAGATAGCTTTGGCTATTTGGGGTCTTCTGTGTGTCCATACAAATTAAAAACAGAGCTACCATATGATCCAGCAATTCCACTCCCAGGCATATATCCAGAGAAAACCATAACTTGAAAAGATACATGTACCCCAATATTCATTGCAGCACTATTTACAATAGCCAGGACATGGAAGCAACCTAAATGTCAATTGATGGATGAATGGATAAAGAAGATGTGGTACATATATATAATGGAATATTATTCAGCCATAAAAAGAACAAAATAATGCCATTTGCAGCAACGTGGATGGACCTAGAGATTGTCATGCTGAGTCAAGTAAGTCAGACAGAGAAAGACAAATAACATATGACATTGCTTATATGTGGAACTAAAAAATAGTACAAATGAACTTATTTACAAAACAGAAATAGAGTCACCGATGTGGAAAACAAACTTACGGTTACCAAGGGGGGAAGGGGAGAAGGGATACACTGGGAGATTGGGATGCACATACACACACTACTAGGTATAAAATAGATAACTAATAAGGACCTACTGTATAGCACAGGAAACTCTACTCAATACTTTGTAATGACTTACAAGGGAAAAGAATCTACAAAAGAATGGTATATGTATATGTGTAACTGATTCACTTTGCTATACAGCAGAAACTAACATAACATTGTAAATCAACTGTACTCCAATAAAAATTAATTTAAAAAAAGGGGAGTAAATGATATCTATTTGATAGATTCCTCCTGGATACCCATGTTATACCAAACACAGGGATTTATATGTCAATTAAGGACATATTTAGTTTTCTGTTTTGATTCAATGGATAAAGCACTTATTTTCACCAGATTTCTCAAGGTTTTCACCTAAATCAGCAAATTGATATTTTTGTCTAAAGCTAGTTAGAATTCATTAGAAATGAAAAGACAGAGGACAAGGCTTGATTGGATTTGGTGAAGTGCTGTATTTTCAAAGATTTGTTCCTATATTCACTTTTTTTTAACATCTTTATTGGAGTATAATTGCTTTACAATGGTGTGTTAGTTTCTGCTTTATAACAAAGTGAATCAGTTATACATACACATATGTTCCCATATCTCTTCCCTCTTGCATCTCCCTCCCTCCCACCCTCCCTATCCCACCCCTCTAGGTGGTCACAAAGCACCAAGCTCATCTCCCTGTGCCATGTGGCTGCTTCCCACTAGCTAGCTATTTTATGTTTGGTAGTGTATATATGTCCATGCCACTCTCTCACTTTGTCACAGCTTACCCTTCCTCCTCCCCATATCCTCGAGTCCATTCTCTAGTAGGTCTGTGTCTTTATTCCTGTCTTGCCCCTAGGTTTTTTATGACCATTTTTTTTCTTAGATTCCATATATATGTGTTAGCATACGGTATTTGTTTTACTTTTTCTGACTTACTTCACTCTGTATGACGGACTCTGGGTCCATCCACCTCACTACAAATATCTCAATTTTGTTTCTTTTTATGGTTGAATAATATTCCATTGTATATATGTGCCACATCTTCTTTATCCATTCATCCGATGATGGACACTTAGGTTGCTTCCATGTCCTGGCTATTGTAAATAGAGCTGCAGTGAACATTTTGGTACATGAGTCTTTTTGAATTATGGTTTTCTCAGGGTATATGCCCAGTAGTGGGATTGCTGGGTCATATGGTAGTTCTAGTTTTAGTTTTTTAAGGAACCTCCATACTGTTCTCCATAGTGGCTGTATCAATTTACATTCCCACCGACAGTGCAAGAGTGTTCCCTTTCCTCCACAACCCCTCCAGCATTTATTGTTTCTAGATTTTTTGATGATGGCCATTCTGACTGGTGTGAGGTGATATCTCATTGTAGTTTTGATTTGCATTTCTCTAATGATTAATGATGTTGACCATTCTTTCATGTGTTTGTTGGCAATCTGTATATCTTCTTTGGAGAAATGTCTGTTTAGGTCTTCTGCCCATTTCTGGATTGGGTTGTTTGTTATTTTGTTATTGAGCTGCACGAGCTGCTTGTAAATCTTGGAGATTAATCCTTTGTCAGTTGCTTCATTTGCAAATATTTTCTCCCATTCTGAGGGTTGTCTTTTGGTCTTGTTTATGGTTTCCTTTGCTGTGCAAAAGCTCTGAAGTTTCATTAGGTCCCATTTGTTTATTTTTGTTTTTATTTCCATTTCTCTAGGAGGTGGATCAAAAAGGATCTTGCTGTGATTTATGTCATAGAGTGTTCTGCCTGTTTTCCTCTAAGAGTTTGATAGTGTCTGGCCTTACATTTAGGTCTTTAATCCATTTTGAGTTTATTTTTGTGTATGGTGTTAGGGAGTGTTCTAATTTCATACTTTTACACGTACCTGTCCAGTTTTCCCAGCACCACTTACTGAAGAGGCCATCTTTTCTCCACTGTATAGTCTTGCCTCCTTTATCAAAGATAAGGCGACCATATGTGCATGGGTTTATCTCTGGGCTTTCTATCCTGTAAGTGTCCATCACTTTAGGGCTTCCCAATCTTTCAGGAAATAGACTGAAGACACTTTTTTTAAAAGACATGTTCATTTCTTCATTCTTCTCTGCTGATATGGAAGTCCCTGAACAGTAAAAGCAAAGTGATGCTTTTCACTCTTATCCAACCATGCATCTGTCTATGAATCCATCCATGCATTTATCCATGAATCCATCCATGCATACATCCATGTGTCTATCCATGCATCCATCCACTCACTTATCCATTCTTCATCCAACAAATACCTGAGAATTATAGTAAACCCTAACCAGGAGCCCATAGAGTAGTGGATAGAAGAGGCACAGAGAGCTATAGTTAACAGTGTGAAGTGGCCTTTAGAAAAGAAACTGACCTTAGGTTGAAGTGGAACTTCTAAAGGAAGGAAGGTAAATGTTCCACTTCACTCGGTCATGTCACACCTGGATACTCAGTTGGTTTGGAATAACTGTCAGAATAGCATGTAGCATGTGTTTAGAGGAACAAGCTAGATTGCTGGAGAAATATGAAATTGTCTTGTGAACAAAAGTTGAATTAACTTTTGTGTTTACATTTCATACAGAGAAAGAAGATTCAGGGTGTGTGCTATAGCTATTTTCAAGTATTTGTGGCCAGAAAAGCAGAGTAAATGTGTTTTTGGTCATCCTGAGGACACAGAATAGAACACAGCAGGTGAAAGCTCCATGAAGGAGGATTTTTGTCTGAATACAGAGAACTTTCTAGTAGTCACAGCAGTTCAAAGACTAAGGAGCTGCTCTGGAAGGTGGTGAGCATTCTATCACCAGAAACTTTCAAATACGGGCTATCTGGGATTGAACAGGGGAGTCAGCATTGGAAGGGTATTTGTACGAAAAGAAAAATAGATCCTTGGGTTTCTACCAAGGAACTTAACAAGATCGTGCTGGATACTTTCCATTTGCCCCACCAGATCCTTGACCCATCCTGCTCTGTGTCCTGGAGAGAAAGGCAGCCTCCACAGATGACATCACCTGGCTCCCTTGACCTCTGGGTTTTGTTCACACTTGGCCACTGGCCAGTTCTGAGAAGTGATCAGAGGGTGGCAAGAGCGAGCAGAATGCACCCTTGGTGAGCAGCAGGGTTCTGGCAGTCCTGCCCTCTCTCAAGTCCAGCTCCTGCAGGGTGGCCTCCTCCCTTCTGTCCTCGTACTCACAGTGCTGCTTCCCAGCACGCACACTCCTCCTTCCCATGGCTCATTCAGGTCCAGGGATGCTAATGGCTTCTCTGCTGGTCACCCAGGGCCTCCAAACCCTTGGTTGATTCCCTTAATTCCTGTGTTTTTTTTTTTTTTTCTAGTTCCTTCCACCAAGAAATAGAGTCTATTTACCCTCTCTCCCCAAACCAGGTCCAGCTTTGCAAGTTGTTTTGACCAATATAAAGTGGAAGAAATGATGTTGCTGGACCTCAATCAAGAGCCTCGCGCCTTCTGCCCATTCTTACGGAACCCTGTAACCACCAGGCTCTAAAGCAGCCTGGAATGAAAGACCCTGTGGAGAGAGGCCCAGCAACTCTGCCAAGCCTGGGCCCTGGCAGACCTGCCAGCTGACCCATCAGACAATGCGGCTGCTTGATTAACAGCCCAGGAGAGACCTGCACCACCCGGACAACCCCCCCACACACAGTGCACGCTTGTTGTTCTAAGCCATTACATTGGGGGAACAGTTTGTGATGCAGTAAATAGATAAGTGAGACAACTCCGCTTATAAACACACAATCCAGAATTACATCCAAGTGTGCTTTTTGTTTCTTGCTGGGATGCTGACTGACACAAAGCTCCACAGAGGGACCCTGGCTGCAGACTGGGGCCCACTCCCCACTCTCTCCGCTTTGACCTTGTCAAGTTAAGTCAGGGCTCCTTTCTGGAATCCCATGGGCATCTCTTCCTAACCACAGACCCTGTGGTTCAGCCTCTTCTTAAGTGGCAGAGTTGGGAAGATGGCCAAACCACTGTCTTAGTTTCCTATCTTGTTGAGTTGTGAAAACAGCCTTATGGTGAGAAGAAAAAAAAAGTACTAGAATGCATTAGTTTTGACCTGAGAAGTCGCCTGACTCAAACTTCTCTTCCAACCTAATTTTAAGAACTGTGAAAGTTTTAGTCTATGGGGAAAAGTGGCAACAATGCAGACCCTGACATAAAATATAAGACAGAAAAGGTCCTCCCGGTGTTTTTGTTCTCACAGGAAGGATCAAGGTCTGGGAATAATAGAAACTGATTTTTCATGGTATCGCCTATGGAGTGCAAGGTAAAAACAACATTTGTCTTTTTGAATCTCTCCTAGTATTTCCTTCTTTAAATTATTAAGAAAATACTGAAAGTGAAAAAAACTCACTACTTTTTACAACAATTCTGTAAATGTAAAAAGTAGTGTTTTCCTCTTCACCCCCCTTGCCCCCACAGATATCTAATGGTAACAGTTTGGTATGTATTTTTCCTGACTTTGGCCCACACTAATGTTGCGTTCTCATTTTTTTCATTTCATAACAATGATATAAATAGTTGTAGGGCCAATGACTCATTTTATAATAAAGTAGCATTTGTAAGTGAGAGTTGGTTTTTTTTGGCCCCGTCCTGCGGCATGTGGGATCTTACTTCCCCTACCAGGGATCGAACCCGTGCCTTCTGCATTGGGAGTGCAGAGTCTTAACTCCTGGACTGCCAGGGAAGTCCCTGGGTTATTTTAGCATTTTGAGAGTTACTTATATTCGAAATGAATATGGTTAATTTTAAAGTTGTGGGAGACAATAAATAAAACTAGAAGTAAAACTAGACCACTTATCATTCAATATTTCTTGATGATTTAGAGGTGGTTCAGGACATGATGATTGCCCAGAACAATCATGAGTATCAGCTGCGGAAAAAAACACTGATTACCTTTCTGATTGCATGTGTTCTATGTTTGCTACACTTTTAGTGCATCAAAATTTCCATTTTTTTCAAGAGTATGTTTCCTTTCTGGATTGCTACCTACAGACCCATGATAAATGACTTAGCACCCTAGAGTCTAGATCGTAACTCCAAAAAAGTAACTTGCAGGAGCGGAGAAAATGAGCAGCACAGCTTAGGACAGGGTTTTCCAACCTCGGCACCATTGATACTTCGGGCAGAATAATTGTTCATTATCAGGGGGATGTCCTGTGCGTTACAGGACATTTAGCAACATCCCTGGCCTCCGTCCACTAGAATGTTAGTTGCACCACTAGTTGTGACACGCAGAAATGTATTCAGACATTTTTATCCCCAGGGGAGGGGATAAAATCACCCCTGGTTGAGAAGTACCAAGTTAGGACAAGGGCATTTCAAAGTGACCATAGGCAATCTCCGTGTGTTCCAATTAATGCAGACAGAGCTCATCAGTACTTGTTGACATAAAATCAGGCACGAGGCATATTCCCTTACAGTCACAAACCCACCTCCTACTTCTCTCTCCTCGGTGGACTCAGAAGTGGTTAAACTGTGTCAACGATAAATTGAAATTGGTATATGTTCTACCAGAAAGGTGGAGTATTACGATGTTATTGTCCAACTGCGGGAGTGGGTAAAAGGACAGAGAGAACTACCACATGGTCCAGGAATCCCGGACTTGTGTATATATCTGAGAAAACCAAATCTGTTATCTCAAAGAGATATCTGTACTCCTGTGTTCACTGCAGCACTATTCACAAGAGCCAAGACGTGGAAACAACCTGAGCGTCTGTCAGTGGATGACTGGATAAGGAAAGTGTGAGAGGCATATATACACACATCAGATATATACACATGTATGTATAAATATAATTCATCATTACAAACAAGGAAATCCTGCCATTTGCAACAACATGAACGAACCTAGAGGACATTACGCTAAATGAAAGTAAGCCAGAGAAAGACAAATCTGTATGATATCACTTATATATGGAATCTAAAAAAAAAAAAGTTGAACTCATAGAATGAGTAGAATGGTGGTTGCCAGGGGTTGGGGGATGGGGAAATGGGGGGAGATGTTGGTCAGAGTACAGACTTCCAGTTATAAGATGAATGGGTTCTGGGGATCAATCAGATTGTATTGTATATGTGGGTAGATCTAAAGCATTCTCACCACATACACACAAAAAGTAAACATGTGAGGTGGTGGACGTGTTAACTGTGGTAGTCATTTCACAATGTACACGTCCATCAAATCATCACGGGGTACACTTTAAATACATACAATTCTATTTGTCAATTATACCTCAATAAAGCTGGGAACGTCTAAAGAATAGATACCTGTTATTCTTCTTATCTTGTCCTCTGTATCTGCAGCCAGTTTGCTGCATCTCTTAGCTGTTTCACTTTCCCTAAGGTTTCCTTTGTCAGTCCTGGCGCGCTTGTCTTATGCTGAAGAATAGCTTATTGACATTGTAGCTCAACAAGCTCCTGTAACAAAGCAACACTCCCGTCATCAGAAAATATTTATAAAGCATGCACACGTGCGTGATGTTTGCCTGATAATGTTCATAAAAGGGATAAGCGGCGAACATCATCCAGTCAGTGACGCTTGAGTCACTCTGATATTTCCGACAGGGCTTTTATTTGCATGGTTTGGGTCATTTTTTTCAGGTTAAAAAAATGCTCAGCTTTAGTTAGTCACAAATAAAATGTTTCTGTTACAAAATATCAAGGCTTTTTTCACGTTAAGGCAATGATTTGTCCTGAACTATGTTAAGGTCAGAGATAATAGAGGACAGAACTGAGCCAGTTCTGCCCGTGACAAACGTTTGGTTCAGTTGGGTCGAACAGCTGCAAGTGCAAGGTGAAGGTCAGAGAGAGTGGTGAAGGTTCAGAAGCAGCAAGGACACAGTATTTGGTTGGCACAAAGGTGAAAGGGGCATGAGGAAGGAAGGGAGGCAGGGAGGCAGGAGGGTATGAAGGGCTCCTCGCGTTTAGAAGGGAAATCTTCAGGGTCAGCCTGGGTGGTTGACAACTTGGAACGTTACATAGATGAATAACCACCAGACCCAGGAATGCACTATGGAAGTGGTAGAGGGTGGGCAGGAATCACCTTTCTCAACCTCTGTTCCATAGAAAATGCCCTCAACTCCCAAGTCAGTGGAAAATGTACCCAGCACGTTAGGAATTAAGAGCAAGAGAATACACCAGTTACAAGAACACTTCAACCTCTTTCTTTTGCTTAAGCTGCTATATTAATGTGACCAACCAAAGATTTCCTGCTAAGAAAATGAGTTGATAGCTTCTTTCAGCAACCGAAATGAACAGGCCATTTTCCACAACTGTTTCATGAACTCACTCTGATTTTTGTAACTTGATCTATTCTCTTTGGTAGATGACTTTCACTTCTTTGTTTTGTGATTTAATTAGGGTAAAGGGATCAATCAGATTGTATTGTATATGTGGGCAGATCTGAATACATACAGTATAGACCCATGACATAAATTGTGAATGGTTGGAAGTTCAGGAAAAATTTGCCTAACATGTCACTAGTAATACGGGATGCGTAGATGGGGCTAAACACTCTAACGTAATCTGGCCAAAAACCTGTCTTCTTTGGAGACAGCACTCCACTTACAGAAGCATCTCCATGCCCAGCGGGGTCCCTACAAACATGCACTGCTGAGCATGGGCCAGCACTAAAGGAAATGCTGACCAATGGCACAAAAATCTGGGGTGAAGGGATTATCCTTCAAAGAAGCACGGTTGTCTGCTCTTAGTGGCAGGGGTAGGACCAGCGACCTCCTCAAGGCCCCCAGCCTGGCGCTGGGCCGATTCAGCCTGAGCTCCCACACGGACGGCCTCGTTCCTTTGCAACTTGGTCTGCAGCCCGGCAAGTCCACCCTCCAGCGCTGACTGTTGCTTTGCTAAAGCCAGCTCAGTCTCCCGGGCCTGATTTTCAGCCTGTTGTTGATTGAAAGACCAGGAAGGAGACAGTCTTTCTAAACAACAAACAAGAAAATACATGATGTAATGAGCCCTCTGAAGACAAGCTAGGTGTGAAGGGAAAGGAGATCATTCCTTTGCTTTTTCTGTTCCTTAAAAAAATGTTATAAAAAAATACTTCAGACAGACAAGAGGTTCTAGGAGAAGATGTGGCACGTATCCGTGTGCCCACCAGCTGGCTTAAGAATAAGTATTGCCAGTGAGCCAAGACCCTGGGTGTACCACCATCATACCCCCTCCCCCGCAAAGGTCACCACTACTCTGAATCTAATATTTCTCATTCCATATACTTCTACATGCTTTGAACTCTATCGTATTTGGTATTTCTAACAATATACAGTATTTTCTACTTTTAAACTTTATGCAAATACATCATCCTGTGTATTTCTGCAGCTTGAATTTTTTAATTCAAAATTATTCTGGTACAGGTCACCTAAGTTAATTTGCATAACTCTTTTTATTCTTTATCCTTTATTTTTTAAATTCTTTACTCACTTTTACCAATTGAAAGTGTTCCATTGTTTGAATATACAAAAATTTATTCTTCTATTTTCCGATGGATGCGGGTGGCTTCTAATTTTTTTCTCCCTTATAAACAATAACGAACACCTTATACTTGTTTCTTATTTTGGCGACTATACTTGTCACGTCTAGAAGTCTGACAGGTCATTTGTTATCTCTTGTTCTTTGGTCAAACTTTCATGCCTTCTTTGATTTTTCTTAAGCGTAATAAACATTCTTATTTTGTACTGGATATCCAATAAAGGTAATACCCAAAGTCTCCTGCATTCTGACTCTGTTTACTGTTACTGATGGCCTCTTGCTTAAGGCAATTTGTTTCTTTATTGTGTGTTTTAAGGGAATCCTTTGAGGCTTGGTTTTAAGGTACATTCCTTTGGAAAGGATTTCTTATTGCCTCTGTCAGGCATCTGAGGGCCCTGACAACCCAGGAGCACTTTAAATGACATTTTCAGCTTGGTTTACCAGGGCCACACAGGTAGTACGAATTCTGGCCTCATCTCACCTGAGAGCCAGCTTGTTAATAATTCTTAGTGAAGACTCTCCCCTTCCATGCACAGGCTAATATCTTTACGGCCTCTTCCTCTCTCTGAAATAGTTTAACATTTCCTTGAGGGTTTGCCTTTTGGGGTCTCCTCTCTATGCGGGGGTCTCATCCCCTCCTTGCATGG
This sequence comes from Pseudorca crassidens, assembly GCF_039906515.1. Lineage (NCBI taxonomy): Eukaryota > Metazoa > Chordata > Mammalia > Artiodactyla > Delphinidae > Pseudorca > Pseudorca crassidens. Next base: position 17,163,947 of record NC_090303.1, on the reverse strand, counting down.
GTTTCATTTTCTATTACTCATGGCAGCCAGGGAAACCAACAGCTTTAATACACCAGGGACTGACAGCTACCCTCCGCCTGCCATCAGGTTCATGCTTCATTATCTGTCTGGATCATGTTTTCCGGTCATTATTGGCCTCTGAAGATTTCCTCCATTTTTTTACCAATGCAGCTATGCATTTAACAAATTGTTAAAACATCTAACCTTTTCAGGTTTTTTCCTACTAGATGGCTCCTTGATATACTGGTCCACCATGCTGTTAGAAATCGAAGCCCCTTCCTAGGCCCTTGGGCATAGGTGGGAGTTTTTCTAGAGCAGGAATCTTGAAGCTTTTTCTGTAAAGGGGCTGCTAGTAAATATTTTACACTTTGTGGTCCATAAAATCTCTGTTGCAACTATTCAACTCTGTGCCATTGTAGTGCAAAAGCATCCATGGACAATATGTGGCTGAATTCCAATAAAACGGTGTGACTTTGGATGCAACAGTTGGTGGGTCCCTGTGGCCCTTGGGCTGTATTTTGCCAACCCCTGTTCTAGAGTAGATGCCTAGAAGGGGAAAACCTGGAGACCGTCTTTATTTTTTGCTCCTGTATATATGCAACCTCTTCATATCTGAGCTTTTTATTTCCAGGTACATGACTTCCTGTGCTGGTGCCTTCTGCTTTTCTTTTCAGGATGCATGTACTTAGATATCTAAGACTCAGGGGAAGAACAGAGACTGAGAAGCTTGCAATCTGCTGGGAAGAGGATGTGCTGGAGAGAGATACATCACAGACTCTCAGTCTAGGTCCTGTTCTGTCCTCCAGCTGCCAGGCTTCCTCTTCTGGATCCATCCCCTGGGTTAAACCGTGGCTTTATTCCTGCCAAACAGTGGATGGAACCCTTTCTTTCAGGTAAGATAGTCTTTCAGTCTTAGGATACGCTGATGAGATTTCACGTATATTTTGTTATAAAAATCTGGCAACAATTAACTTAATTTCTTTGGTTGGTGAGCTCTCAGAAGTCCGTTACTTTCCCTGGTATCAGAAGGGATAAATACTGGCCTCACATCTACCATTAATTAGCTGCGAGACGTTAGGTAAGTGACTTAACCTCCGCGAGTCTTAGTTTCTTCATCTACAAGCTGATGGTAACAACACCTGCTTTGTCCCCCAGGCTTGGTCAACAGTGAGATGAAATAATGCCGGGATAACTCTGTAGAACGTTAATTAAACGCATAATACTATCATAATCTTATTTATCATCATAATAATTCCATCAGACAGGTAAGATGAGATATAAAAACTGTGCTGTCTTCACACTCAGTCTATTTCAGGTTAGTTTCAAGGAAGATAGAGAAATACCTGCAGTGTGTTCTTTTTTATTTTTGTCGTCTGGGCAGTCAGCTGTGTGATGGTAGAATCTGCCCGTACTTGAGTGATTTGAACTTGTTGCAACTTATTCAACATTTTGTCGAGATTTAATAGAACATTTGCTGCTTTTCTAAGATACTAACATATCAGATTAGATAAATATACAATTATTCATTTATTTCACCTTGAGAGTTCATTCGACTCAACAAAAACTTTACTGAATTATTCATAAAGTCAATTGAAATCACTCTTAAGCAAGGCAAAGTGCTGAAGTCTTCCTCTTGAGACATAGGTACATTTAGATGCCAGTAAAAGCACATACATATGCATGCACAGATACAGATTTTGCCAGATATGGAAATCAAGGATACAGGTCTCGTTTCTTCTTAACTTGTCATAAGCAGAGAGGTTTGGGGGATAAAACTGCCAAGCTTGGAACAGAAAAAACTATCTTCGGCCAATTCCAGTTCTCTGATTTCTCAAACTTAAGTAAGTAACGCTCTTGAAATCCTGATTGGAGTAGGGGGCGGGGTAGTCAAGAGGCTCCAGAGGGAGCAGAAGAGAACGAAAGGCCCTGCGTTTTCAGGCTGTGTTTATTCAGGTTTATTTAAGCTTCGCTGACATTCCAGCTGCCCAGGGGCCCAGTCAGAGGTTACCATCACAAGCTTTCCAGGTGGTAGTCTATTTTACAGAAGTGAGCACACCTCAAGTCAACATTCACCAGATACTTAGGTCTGTGGGCTCAGAGGCACCTTTGCAAGGAGGTACAAAGTCAGGGAACTAGATCTTAGCAGAGGCATCATTAGAAATGCTTGTGTGAGAGCAAAAATAGCTAAATGGCAAAACCCCTTCCCCATCCAACCCAGCCTCTCCCCTTCCAGTGATAATCTTTCTCTCCGTTGAAAAGAAAAAAAAAAAAAAAACACAAAACTTTTTTTTTTTAAGAGCAGTTTAAGTTCACAGCACAATTGAGAGGAAGGTACAGGGATTTCCCACACACTCCCTGCCCTCACACATGCATAACCTGCCCAATTATCAACATCCTGCACCAGAGGGCCCATTTGTTACAAACGATGAACCTATACTGACACATCGTAAACACCCAAAGTCCAGTTTACTTTAAGGCTCACTCTTGGTGTTGTCCATTCTATGGGTCTGGACAAACATATAATGACATGTATTTATCATTATAGTATCAAACTGAGTATTTCCACTGTCTTAAAATTCCTGTGCTTGCCTATTCATCCTTCCCCTCAACCCCTGATCTTATTTTTACTGTGTCTCCATAGTTTTGCCTTTTCCAGAATGTCCTATAGTTGGAATCATACGGTATATTGCTCTCCCTTTCTATACTTTTTTTTCTCTACAATTACAGTGAGGGTTCTGGAGGCTTTCCTTCTCATAACTCCCCCCTCCCCCATATCTTTTTACTGAATTCTTTTTTTCCTTTAGATTTTCAATGTACTGCTCATTATAGTAAATTTAGAAAGTACCCCAATAAAAGAAGAAAGAAGAAAAAAATATCAGGGAGGGAAAATTTACCAGTAATCCTACCACCTGTTAAGATATTGGCACATGCTAGCATTTTTGTCCTACCAGTTTTTTTCTTTTCATGATTGAGATCCCCTTCTACATATAATCTGTTATATTCTTTTTTTTAATGAAGATTTCTTTTAACATCTTTATTGGGGTATAATTGCTTTACAATGGTGTGTTAGTTTCTGCTTTATAACAAAGTGAATCAGTTATACATATACATATGTTCCCATATCTCTTCCCTCTTGCGTCTCTCTCCCTCCCACCCTCCCTATCCCACCCCTCCAGGCAGTCACAAAGCACCGAGCTGATATCCCTGTGCTCTTTTTACAAGCATTAACATTACACTGTAAGAATCTCTGCATGTTACTAAAAATCCTTCGTCAACATCATTTTTAATTGCTGCATGATTGTGTCCAGTTGCTTAATCTTCCTAGTTTGAAATATTAAAACCAGGAGGGGCTGGGCTTTCAGTGGAGTCTGATGCACTTCACTTGTAGAGGTGGATGATGAGACAGTGAAGGCAGCTCAGGTATCAACTCTGCTTCTGGGGGTCCAAAATGGTGATGGGTGTTGATGATGGTACCATCATCCACTGACCCTATGACCTGGACTCACAGCACCCTATGATCATAAAAACATCAAGGTGGCTTTTCCTCTTTGCTTGGCTAAGTCGACAAGGGCAAAAGGAAGCAAGAGCTGTTGACTTTGTGTACCGTATGTATCATTCTACTCCTGTATTACTCCTGGGGCACTCGTGTTCATTTCTTCTCTGTCTCACCGTCATATTTTTAATGTGATATACTTTCTTTAATCTAGATTTTCGGAGTACTGATATTGTAGTAAATACAGAAAGAAACAAAAATAGGTATGCAAGACGTAGAGAATGGACTTGAGGACACGGGGAGGGGGAAGGGTAAGCTGGGACGAAGTGAGAGAGTGGCATGGACATATATACACTACCAAATGTCAAATAGACAGCTAGTGGGAAGCAGCCGCATGGCACAGGGAGATCATCTCGGTGCTTTGTGACCACCTAAAGGGGTGGGAGGGAGACACAAGAGGGAGGAGGTATGGGGATACACATATATGTATAGCTGATTCACTCTGTAATACAGCAGAAACTAACACACCACTGTAAAGCAATTATACTCCAATAAAGATTTTTAAAAAAATAAATAGGTATGCAAGAAAGGAAGAATACACAGACAGTCCCAGCACTTGTTAAGATATTGGCATATAATTAATACATGGCATTTATTGGTGTATATTGGTATAAGGAGGTAACAGACACTGGAAGGGCATTCAGAGACTAAGGAAAACGGGAAACCAGCATCTCTGCACAATGCCTCCCAGCTTCCCAGCTTTCTGGGGCACCTCCACAGACAGCTTAGCCCTCATTTTGGGCAATGAACTATCAGAGGGTCATTTCATTTGAACGTTATAGCTCCTTAGGCAAATATTTTTCAGATGGCCTTTTGGCAGATGGCCTGTTAAGACAAGGAGGAGAATATTAATACTGTACTTACTCAGCTGCTTTTGCCTTCACCAAAACCTTTCGGGCTCCATCTGCTGCTTTTGCCTTCACCAAAACCTTTCGGGCTCCATCTGCTGCTTTATGTAGCCTGTTCTCCTCTGTCCTGTAGTCCTCACAGAGTTGCAAAAGTTTCCGTATTTTGTCAAATTCATGGGTCAGATTTTGCGATGTTACTGGTAGGTGGATGTCAAGTACACGATTTGCAACCCTCTCTATGTCCTCTGGAGGCGTGTTATCCTCCTAAATAAGAAGATGGGTTTTAGGTAATTGTGTCTCCTTATCATTCTACCTTGTAAATATCACCACAATGAATTCTAAGTTAATTTGCATTTGATGATGTGTCCCTAGACTACAGGGATTATTGTATATGTCTCACAGATGCTTCTTCATCCTCAATTTTCCCTTCTCTCTGAAAGAAATGCTGCGCATGTAAAGCTGAATTCATTCAATGCTTGTTGGAAAAACGAAAAATGACAGATTTGGAATACTGCGTGTGCTACAAAATGTCCTCACAAGAATCGCTTACTATGAGTACAGATTCAAAAGCAATTAAAATGTTTAGATGCCATTAAGATTCAAACACAACGGCAAACTGTCATACACAGGATGGTTAAACGACAAGGTCCTACTGTATAGCACAGGGAACTATCTTCAATACCCTGTGATAAACCAGAGCGGAAAATACAAAAGAGAATGTACATATGTATAACTGAATCACTTTGCTCTACAGCAGAAATTAACAACATTATAAATCAACTAGACTTCAATTTAAAAAAAGAGATTCGGTCTTCCCTGGTGGCGCAGTGGTTGAGAGTCCGCCTGCCGATGCAGGGAACGCGGGTTCGTGCCCCGGTCCGGGAAGATCCCACATGCCGTGGAGTGGCTGGGCCCGTGAGCCATGGCCGCTGAGCCTGCGCGTCTGGAGCCTGTGCTCCGCAACGGGAGAGGCCACAACAGTGAGAGGCCCGCGTACCACAATAAAAAAAAGAAAAGAAAAAAGAGATTCAAATACCATGAATGAGACAATGGGGAAGCACTGGGTTTGGACTCAACAAAACTCTTCTCTAATCCTCCATGACATTAAAAAGGCTCACAGTTTTTGCTCACCAGCATAATTGGGTAATTATAACTGATGCTACTGCTCAAGGGCCTATTTTGAGAAGGGGATGCAACAAAACAGAGTAATTTACAGTATGATTAACGTATTATAAAGAAACTTTTAGGGAACTCCCTGGTGGTCCAGTGGTTGGCACTCTGTGCTTCCCCGGCAGGGGTCATGGGTTCGATCTCTGATTGGGGAACTAGGAGCCCGCATGCCGCCAAGTGCAGCCCGGGGACGGGGGCGGGGGCGAAGAAACCTTTAAATACATCTATGTCCTGCTTTTCAGAAGAATAAAATTGGCCCCCTTTGAGAACTAAAGTGCGTAAGATGGACTCTTGGTATGTGGGGTAATAGCTCTTTGTCTCTCTCTGGCTCCTTATCGAGGCACAGATGCTGAGTGCCACGGGGGAAGTTAGAGATGAATCAGACACAGATCTGATCCTCAAGGGGTTCACCACCAAGTGGGGAATTATGAGTCACTTTAGATGATTACTGATCCCTTAAGAACAGAAGTGATAAACATAAGCCAGAATGATGTGGGGTTCAGAGGCAGGAGAAAATACTTCAGGAAGAACTTCAAGACAGCATTTAAACCCGGTCTTGGAGGCCCGCACAGATTACATTTGTGGAGACGTGCAGTGAGAAGAGGGGTAAGGGCATTCTCCGCCGAGGACAAGCTCAGGGTGGAACAGGTAACAGTGCGTGGATCACTCCCGGCTGGCCAGTGGGGGGCGGGGGGGGTCTAAAAAAGTAACTAAAAAAGCAAAAAAGTGTCTAAAAAAGTTAAAAAAAAAAAAAAAAGGAGTGGAAGTTCAGGAAGGCTGGGAGCAGATCACACATGCCCCTATATGTGAGGCTAAGGAAACTGGACTTCATTCAAGAGACAATGTGGGGACTTCCCTGGTGGTTCGGTGGTTAAGACTCCACGCTCCCAATGCAGGAGGCTGCGGTTTGATCCCTGGTCAGGAAACTAGATTCCGCATGCATGCCACAACTAAAACCCGGCACAGCTAAATAAATAAGTAAATAAATATTAAAAAAAAAAAAAAGGACAATGGGAGGCCTGGATAGCTGTTAGTATTTGAGTGACATGACCCCAGTATACATCTCCTTTGCACTCATTTCTGCCTTAGCTATTCTTGTTTAATATATAAAAGGAATATTTAACTTCCTTTTTTTTTGGCCACACCCTGCGGCTTGTGGGATCTTAGCTCCCCGACCAGGGATTGAACCCAGGCCCTGGCAGTGAAAGCACAGAGTCCTAACCACTGGACCGCCAGGGAAGTCCCAAAAGGAATACTTTACTTCCTATAATGTTTTTGAAAAAAATGTGATGAGAATTTTTCATGAATAAATTAACACCATATTTTAAACAGAATCACGGAGTTGGCTCCTTCTAGAAATAGTAACTTTTGTTAAAAAAAAAAGTTCTAATAAAAAGTGAATTGAATTTAACCCCGTATTCAGTCATGAAACATTTCTTGGCATTTATTATGAGATTAAAAATTCATATTCAAGTGATTATAAATTCACTTTCAGGAGAAGTGACACATAACTCTGTTAATAAGGAATTCAGACCGTAAGGAAAATATTAAGATGGTAAAAGAAGACCTGAATAGCGTGGCCACCATAAATGTAATGATCATTTTATTTGGGCTTTATACCCAAGAAAAACAAAGAACTGGGTGGGTGAAGGGCACTGCTTCCCGGTGACCAAGAGTCTTGGACCCTGACCAGGAAAGTTCTTCTTATGGAATAGGATTTTTCTTGATGTCTAGTCTAATTTTTATTGTAATAATCTGAGTTTTTTTCCCCTAATTCCTTAGGCTAATTAAAGTGACATTTTTATTAGAAACTTATTTAGTAGCAATGAGAACTAGTATAGGAGTAGGCTCTGTGACCGTTGCTGGAACTGAGGACGCTGTGGCAGCTCTGATTTCATCTTAGTTTTGGCATCTGAATTGACTTGTATCTGCAGAAAGAGCTACCGTGTTCCTCATACAGTTCCTGGATCTGTGTCTAGTTAATATCAGTCCGTCTAGCTCGCTCACTGAAAACTTGCTTTTGAACAAACAAAATGCCCAGTTGACTGATCCCACACCCAATCATTTTTACTGCTTATTTTGGTCATTTTTACTGATCATTTTTACTCTCTATTCTTTTCTAATTTTGAAAATCAGGACTAAAGCTGCTAATACAATTTCTAGAAACAGTGAGATGGAAAGAATACTTGGCCACAGGGGTCTCTTATAAATAAACAGGTTTAATAAAGTGATTGCAAAGATTGTAACCGACATCTCTACTGTCTATTAATTCATGTGGAGAATATTAAATTATTGAATTTGGAAGGTGGCTATAGGAAAGAAAGCCTCCTCAGATCAATTCCACGTAGTGTTGTACCCAAACGACATTAATATATTTACCGAGAGCGAGATTTCCCGTCAATTTCCAGCTGTACTATTTGATTTTTATCTTTAACTAATAGTTCTCTGGAGTTTAAAACAAACCTCTCCGAAAATAAGGCACAATGAAGGACACTAAGTTCATAATTATAATAATAATTCATAATAATAATGAATCCAATAGTTCCCCCTTTGGTCAGTCACAGAAAGCCAACATGAGTCTTGGAAAACAGTCAATAATATTTATCTAAAATAACCAATATTTTAGATGCCACCTCACTACAGTATTTGATACACTAACAAACAGCTGGCGTATCTTGATCTCACACACTCTGTCGGCAGAGAAAGTTGTGGAATCTGACAGAGTCTTCATGTTAGATTTTCCTTGTTTAAAAAAAAATAACTTTAAAGACCAAGTTCACTTCTTTGGAATTCTAACTAAATTCTAGGATGTATTACTAAACTAATCTTATACAGAGAGCCATATTATTTTTGATACACAGTTAATATTTTGGAATTGTTTCCATGAAGAAATTTAAAATCAAGGAGTATATCATGATTCTGATTTAGCCATGTCATTTCCACTTAACGTAATATGGAGTTGGTTGTGATGTTTGAGTATAAATTAAAAAAGGAAGAAAAAGGAGGAGGATGGGGAGAGAGAAGAGGAGGAAGAGTGTGGGAGGGACAGAAACTAGTCCTAATTTTTTTTTTTTTTTTTGCAGTATGCGGGCCTCTCACTGTTGTGGCCATTCCCGCTGCGGAGCACAGGCTCCAGACGCGCAGGCTCAGCGGCCATGGCTCACGGGCCTAGCCGCTCCGCGGCATGTGGGATCTTCCCGGACCGGGGCATGAACCTGTGTCCCCTGCATCGGCAGGCAGACTCACAACCACTGCGCCACCAGGGAAGCCCCAGTCCTAATATTAAAAAAAAAAATTACCTAACAAGAACATTTTCAGTTTCTTGATTAAAAGATTCATTTTTTCTTCTTCAGATTCACTTTGGTTTTTCATATTCCTCAGTTTCTCACTTAGCTGTAAGGCATTGTTTTTGGAGACTTCTGCCAGTTTACTTATATTTTTGATCTGGAATAAGAAAAAAACAACAATGAAGCAAACATAACAATTAGGCACATTCTGTGACGTTTCCTTACTTAGCTGGACCAAATAGAGGTCACTAAAAATATAACAGAAGTCTACATAATTAAACAATAGATTCATGTTAAAGGATTCTTTTAAAAGTTGATATTATCTGTTTTCATTACCATGTTTTCTTAATAATGTGAACTTATCTCTTAAAACATCATTAGTGATCAAAATTGTTATTTGAAAACAATTATTGGTGTAGGACTAATGACTTTTCCTGATACAAATCGAAAACACAAATTCTGTTTTAATGACATGTTAGCATTCTATCATATCAACAAATGTCACAGAAATTACTTACAGTGATCATTATGTTTAGTAAGTTGAGAACATACTCTTTAATATAAGTTAAAATATTAAGTTTAAATAATAAGTTTAATATAAGTTAAAATACTCTTTTAAACATTCTTCTGATTCAGATAATGTACTTTCTTTGAGAGTAAAAACAAAGCATTCTTCCTTTTAATAAACGAGTTTGAACTCAGAGAAGGCTACAAAGATAAATTCCAGATACTGTGTACACTTGGTGGAGGAATGATAGAACTAAAATGTTTACAACCTAGAAGTGCAAATTCTTAACTGTGTGCTTTGAGATAGGTCACGGACTTTTTCTTGGAATTCCAACAAATGAGAGAAAGAGAAAAAACAAAGAGAAATAGGACAATATCATCTGCAAGTTGAGCTGTATTTAATAAATTAACTGTGACAGAAGCAGGGCTAATTAGGATCAAACATAGTTAAGGAAAAAAGAAAATCTCACTTTATTTCCCCACAAAAATAGGCAGCCTAATTTAAGCAACACAGATTTTGTGGAGGATTTAATGGTAGTCACTGGCAAATGATGAAACAAAAAGAAATATTTACATGATTAAAAATATGTAATTTAATTTTTTGGAGTTGTTCCTTAATTCTCTAGAACTTTTTAAACTTTAAAATGGATAACGGTTGCTAAGAAAGATCTTAAAACTTCTCATCACAGGAAACAAAATGTAACTATGTGTGGTGATGAATGTTAACTAAATTTATTGTGCTAATCATTTTGCAATACATACATATATCAAATCATTATGTTGTATACCTAAAACGAATATAACATTCTATGTCAATTATATTTCAATAAAAAAATAAAAGGGAGAAGCAGTGAGTAAGAAGGCATAGAAGATGAGAATTCCAGAAATAAATACTCTGGACAGGAAGCACCAAATTATACACATGAAATCTCAGTGTACATTAGTCGATGCCATATTCAGAAAGAAAGAGATTGCTAAATTACTTCACTCTTAAAACATCTCTCTGCAATCCATCCTCTGTCATGACTCCTGAGAATTCTCTCATAATCTCTTCTGGCATGTTTCCCCCTTCTAATCAAGAGGAAAATAGCACATCATTTTATCAACATGACAACCCCCATTCTTTTCCAGTTCTCCATTTATGTGCTGATTAAGCCAAATTCTGCTATTATACACTTCAGGGATTATCTTTTAAAAGTAATAGCTTAACACGGGTCTTATTTAAATGGTGTGAGATTTCTGGTTTTTGAGAAGGGGCAATATAGTAGTTTAAAATTACATTAAACCATTAAGGATTGTTTTAACCACAGGGATGCAGGACCAGGATTTGCGTTTGTTCACTGCTGTATTCCCAGCATCTAGATACATGTCCAGCACGCAGTAGGTACTCAATGAATATTTGTTAAAGCAATGAAGAATAACATACAAGTGAAAAACTAGGTGGCAATATAGAACTATGACTATGTGAAAAAAATTTTTCAACATTTAGGATGTGTGGGGATGTTCTCTAACTTAATCAGAGACTTGCTCTGGAACTTGGATCCGGAGCCTGTGGAGCAAGCACGTAGTACCAGCCGGGGTTCGGATGCATGGAGGCGAGGCTCACGGAGCAAACTGGTGCTCTGCGTGTGCGCATGCGCAGGAGTGTGTCTCATCGCTGTGGTTCTCACGCCATTCCCAAGGCTGGCTCTCTATTCTCCTCTCACTTCTGAGACTCAGATGTCTTCCTTTTTGGTGAGGGGTTGGTTTCTCTTGCTTGAAAACAACAATGCTAACTGATATAATATTTACCTTATATTGGTAAAAAATTCAGCTCTTTTTTCTTCATCAAAGGCTCTATGTATACGTCCAAAAAAAAAAAGCAAACTAGGGAGCACATCATCATCTTGTTTTTAAGCTGAACACAATGTATTCACAAAACACCTGAAATTGTATTCATCCTTTCCAGATAAATATAATGTATTCACCAAAAAACCCTAAAGAAAGATAGGTAATTAAAAATTATACTGATTTATTAATATGACCAGAAAGTAAATGAAACCATTTAAAATTATTAGAGATTCCATTATCGAGTACTTAAATATTAAAGCAACTTTAGCATGTCTATCAACATAGGAAAGAGTTCAAGGCATTAAGAGTATATTCCCCTTAAAATATTTTCTAATATTAAATTAAACTCTAACATCAAAATTTGTCTATTTAGTAGAATTTCAAACACACCCTTGAATTTATGAAAAATATTCTTTACTTTGACAGCTCTATAGTTTGAAACCTTCAAGGCTAGGAGTTTACACATTTCTATGCAGTGTTTGCTATAAAGGAAACCTATCCACACAAGTCTGTATATGTCCTACAAACATATACTTTGAGGTTTTTCTCTTCTTTCTCACCATATACACACATACACACTATACATATATATGAGAAAATATATGAGAAAATATATCAATATTCACAGCTACTTCTAAATCACCATTCATATCCACATCTATATTTTTATTCTATATTGTCAGGCACAAGAACATCTAACATCTAGAATCTACCCTTATCACTTAGGAGTTAAATGGAAATTTAAAAAATTCCAAATAGTTTGCTTTTTTAATTGCTACTAATTTTACAAATAAAGCATGAGAAGACATCGTTTACCTGATTTTTCAACCCTTGAACTTGGCTGTTCAAATTGCGAATCACGAACTCTGCTTCCTGAGCTTTGTGGAGGGTGTTCCTCGAGAGGGTCAGGAGCCGGGACAGGTCGGGCCACCACAGGACAAGAGCACACAGGGCATGTTCCCTCCTCCATACCCCTGACAGGAGAAAGTATCTATGCTAAAAAGCAACTTGTTGGGGCTTCCCTGGTGGTGCAGTGGTTAAGAATCCATCTGTCAACAGTGCAGGGGACACAGGTTCGATCCCTGGTCCGGGAAGATCCCACATGCTGCGGAGCAACTAAGCCCGCGTGCCACAACTACTGAGCCTGTGCTCTAGAGCCCGCGAGCCACAACTACTGACTCCCGCGTGCCACAACTACTGAAGCCCGTGCGCCTAGAGCCTGAGCTCTGCAACAAGAGAAGCCATGCAATGAGAAGCCCATGCACTGCAAAGAAGAGTAGCCCCTGCTCGCCACGACTAGAGGAGGCCTGCATGCAACAATGAACACCCAATGCAGGCAAAAATTTTTTAAAAATTAAAAAGAAAAAGCAACTTGTTGGCAGAGCTTTTTCTAACATCCTCCAGGCTCACCAAGGCAAGGCACTGCTCTATTCATATGTGTTTCTTCAATAGCTGTTCACACTCAGTACATGGATATGAGTGATTAAGTATTTCCTAGTTAACTGAATAAATATCTAACTTATTTGTTATCAGCATTTGGGCCAATCAATGTTGCTTTTACACTTATAGTTTTGGGGGAAATAGTCACATGTCTAGCATTTCCATGTTAATTTCATTATTTTTTAAAAATAAAAAGTACCTTTTACTTATGAGGCAGGAGGAGTAAATGTCCATAATCTGTACCGGTTGAGAAAAAGTAAATAGCATAAGATAATAAAATCAAGCCACAATCTTTACTCTTTGATTTTTCTCAAACTTTGACTTAAGAAATAAAAAATAAAATATAAATATTTATATTATTTTTAGATTAAATATATATTATTTATAGATACTTTCTACACTTATAAAATATAAATTAAAAAATAAAATGTAAGACAGGGAAATACAATCGAAGAGGTCTGTATATCAAGTAGAAACCACAAACACTTTGACTATACTGTCATGAATATTTACCTTTTCATGCAATGTTTGAATATCTGGTATCTGGATCTGCTTTAATTTCTCCAATGACAAGTTTTCTTTTGAGGTTAGTGTATCTAAGATGGTAAGTAAGTCATTTCTGTTTTTTTCAGTTATCTATGATGGAAGTAGTTTCATTAGTTTTCTTTTCAGCAGATAGAGCTCTGATAATACTTCTTGATGTTCTTTGAGGAATCTACATCAACACAAATTGAGGTAAGATAAATTTTGTGAAAACAAATGAAATTATACATGGGTTATCGAGATAATCATTCCCCAATTTGACTAGACTGTCTTGGTCTCAATGATCAATACAAAAATTCAACATCCTCTCCCTTGAATTTGCACTTAACAGGGAAGTAAAGAGTAAGGAATTGGGCTTCCCCGGTGGCGCAGTGGTTGAGAGTCCACCTGCCGATGCAGGGGACACGGGTTTGTGTCCCGGTCCGGGAAGATCCCACATGCCGTGGAGCGGCTAGGCCCATGAGCCATGGCCGCTGAGCCTGCACGTCCAGAGCCTGTGCTCTGCAACGGGCCACAGCAGTGAGAGGCCCACGTACCGCAAAAAAATAAATAAATAAAATAAATAAAGAGTAAGGAATTTGTTCTCATTCCTAATCTGGAAGAAGGTGCCCACTGAAAGAACTGAAAATCTGTCAGCAGTCACCCAAGACAGGCAGAAGAAAGCAAAAGTGCCCCTATGCTGATTTTCTCAAACTTGCAGATGTCGCGTCATAGATATACATGTAATAGCTACAGAGCACTGAGGCTTAAGTTTGCAGACATGGGTTTGAATGCTGGCTTCTCCCTTTACTGTCTGGGTATGGCCTTGAGCAAATCCATTAAGTCTCTTAGATTGTGTTTCCTTATCTGTAAACTGATGATGATAATCTGTGGAGATTAAGTGAGATAATATAAAGACCCTCTGTGAAGTTCCCCAAATGTTATGTATTAATTTTGACCACCCATATGAATCCAATATGATGAAACAACTAAGTTCACCTCACTGTATAGAGCAGGAGTTGACAAAGTCATTCTACAGAAGGCCAGAGAATAAATGTTTTAGGCTTACCTGCCATCACATTGCTGTCACAACTACTCAGTGCTGCCACTGTAGAGTGACAGTAGCCACAGACACCACATAAATAAATAGGTGAGGTGCTGGTCTCCTGGTGAAACTTCATTTACAAAAACAGGCTGTGGGTAGGATTTGCGGGCAGACTGTAGTTTGCTGACCTCTGATGTTGAGGCTGATGACAACAGCTAACATGCTGAGTGCTTTCTATATGCCTGGCCTTCTCATCAGTTCTCATCCTTGACCTCCACAAAACACTGTCAGGCGGTTAGCACGACCACCACCATTTTACCAGTGAGAAATGGTGGCTCTGAGGATAGCAAGGTCTCACTGATAGTATGATGTGAAGCCAGGATTTGAAGCCAGGTAGTTGGACTCTAGAACCTGTGTTCTTAAACACTTCTCTGTATTTTCCATATTGTAATGAAAACACAAATCCCTGAAAGTAATGTGGGATGTTTTAATGTAAATGAGAGTATCTTAGGGCTTTAAACTGTTCTAGGAACCAAAGGCCCAGGGTTCTGATCTTTACTCTCATGTAGTCATAATCCAGGCATGACAACCACACTTTATCTTTTCAACATTCCTGGTTTTTACACTAACGGACTCACTATATTGTGATTTTCATTTATCATGAACCGCCTACCCCCCCCCCCGCCATCTCACACACACACACAAACGAACAAAAAGCCATGTTTCTATTGCTTGGAATGATTTTCTGCCTTGATTTATCTGGCAAATTTATCTTTATTCTGAGAGGCCTTTTCTAACAGACCCAGGAAGAACTCATTCTCTCTACTCTGCTCCCGAAGTAGCTTGAAAACGTTCTGATAGAGTCTTTTCATTGTTTGGGGATTGTTTATATGTCTGTCTTCCCCCCACAAGACTGGGATGACTTCAGGGTGAGACTTACTGCCTGTCTCTGCTGTTCAGCACAGTGTCGGGCATCAACAAAAAGCCCAGTAATTGCTGTTGGACTGCAAGTTTGAGAGAATCAGCATGGGGCAGTTTTGCTCTCTTCTACCTGGCCTGGGTGACTGCTGACGGATTTTCAGTTCTTTCAGTGGGCACCTTCTTCCAGATTAGGAATCGGAACAAATTCCTTACTCTTTATGTAGCATTTATTGAGCGTCATCAACAGTGATTTCATCAAATTTAGGCTTTCCTTTAGGGTCATTAATTGCCATCTATTTTTTTCTCTTTTAGCTCAAGATCAGATGACAAACAGGACCATAGACATAGGATGAGGAAAAGCAGACAATGTTTGTGCCTTGAGATAGGTTTCACGTATATTTTCCCTTATACCGCTCAACTAGATGGGTTTGGTGTGAATAAGTTCGGTGCTGCCTCTCCTGGTACTAACAAGCTGTCTGTCCATTTCCAAACATAACAAGGATCTCATGGGAGATCAGCAGATGAGCTAATTCAAGTTCTGCTTCAGAGTTCCATTTCTCCTCCAAGTTGATTTTGGCATAATTCCCGTTCATTTTTAAGAATTATGCAATATGAATTACAGGCTTCTAGTATGTTACATGCCTCCAAATTCCTACAAAGTTCTTAAGAGAAATTGTTTAGGTCCCTTTTGCCTCATATTCCTTTGCATTTGTGGTTGCTGGAAATGGAGTGGCTTGTACTCAGGAAGGCACAGAAACATGTCTCTCTCATTTCCTTACGGCCACAATAGAATTTCCAAGCTGCTGATTAAACGAGATCCTAGCATGGTTTGGCATCACAATACTTTGGGTTTCAGTATTTGTTTAGTATCGCAGATTGTTAGCGTTATTTTGTGCAAATGCTATCCGTCTCTGCAATGTTTTAAAAAGTTGAAATATTCATGCACAAATAATACCTTTAAAGGGTGTGTTTTCACGTTCTAAAGTGCTCAGGTGCTGTGGCAATAAGCACAGGGAGATTCACTAATGGAATGCACTATGGATTTCATCAACTCCTGTCCAGAAACAGACATCTGAGGTGCATTTCCTCTCTTACCCATGATGCTTGCATTACGGGCACGGGAGTGCAAATCAATTTCTTCTTGAAGATCTTCAAGTAAGAGGTTCACTTTATTCCTCGTTCTTCCTCTTCTTTCTTTCAGATCTTGAAATTCATACACTGTTTTCCTCTGGTCACTTAGTTGAATGATTTCTTTCCTGTAGGAGAAAATGAGAGAAAATGTAGCTAAGCTTATATTACATTCGACAGATTGTGAAAAAAACACAAGTAAAGAAATTGCCCTCAGACTTCCCTTGGTGGTGCAATGGTTAAGAATCCGCCTGCGGGGATTCCCTGGTGGCGCAGTGGTTGAGAGTCCGCCTGACGATGCAGGGGACATGGGTTCGTGCCCCGGTCCGGGAGGATCCCACGTGCCGCGGAGCGGCTGGGTCTGTGAGCCATGGCCGTTGAGCCTGCGCGTCCGGAGCCTGTGCTCCGCAAGGGGAGAAGCCACAACAGTGAGAGGCCCGCGTACCGCAAAAAAAAAAAAAAAAAGAATCCGGCTGCCAACGCATTGGACACTGGTTCGATCCTTGGTCTGGGAAGATCCCACATGCCACAGAGCAACTAAGCCTGTGCGCCACGACTACTGAGTCCATGCGCCACAACTACTGAGCCCACGTGCCACAACTGCTGAAGCCCTCACGCCTAGAGCCCGTACTCTGCAACGAGAAGCCACCGCAATGAGAAGCCCACGCACCGCACCAAAGAGTAGCCACTGCTCGCAGCAACTAGAGAAAGCCCACACGCAGCAACAAAGACCCAACACAGCCAAAAATAAATAAATAAATAAATAAAATAATAATAAAAAAAAGACTGCCCTCATTATTAGGTATCCTCATACTTAGGATGGATTTTTCCCCCCCAAATTTTCATTTGACAGTTTATGATTGTTTATGGCTTATCTCTTTCTTGTTAATTCCACTTCCTAGAGTAGTATTTCAGCGCTCATTTAAAATGGTTTCATAGCATAAAGGTTTTTGAATCTTTCAATTTCAGCTGTTTATACTCTGTCTCCCTTTACTTTGGTTTTCAAAAACACGTATTCAGACGTGGTTCATTTAAATCAGTCTAAGGGAGCCAACCTATATTAGGCTTTTAACAGAATCCCTCACACAGACAAGGATAAAAATCAGTACCTCATTTAGAATAAATCTGCTTCCAGCAAGGTTCCTTTTACTGTTACTTCTTACAGTGTCTTAAACTTTGAATTTCCACAAGTGACAGGTTTCCTTGCTGGCGAGTGTACATTTGGGTGTGTTCTTTCTACATCACCTTTGATGGTGTCACCTTTGTCCCACTTCAGTTGGCTGGGTTCAGCAAACACAGTTGGTTCAGGTGAATAATTAGAATATCCCTCATGAAGGGGAACTTGGGTACAAATCTTGAAGAGTACAGTTCAGGGAAGCTACAATACAAATTTATGGGACTAATTTATCTTGGTATGACTGCAAAGTATTAACCAATGCTTCCTAGCATTCTCTGCTCTCACTTTCCCTTCTAATCTACAGACTTTTCCTTCAAGCTCCAACTGTCAGCACTGTAATTCTTCTGGCTAATAACAATAACAGTACATACTATTATTATAGCTGGTACTCTTAAAGCACTTACTATGTGCCAGACACCATGCAAAGTGGCTTGTCTTGAGTGATTCTCACAAGAATCCCATGAAATAGAGACTTTAACCCTGCTTTTGATGAACTGAAGCTTGGAGAAGCTAAGTAACTTCTGAGGCCACACAGCAGCAGGTGGATTTGAACCACAGTAGTTTGACTTCTCAATCTATGCTTATGATATATCTTGGTTTCTCTGTCCTCCCCTTCCCCTTTGATTTGTAATTTACCCAACAAACATTTATTACTTAACTAAACCACGCCTGAAGAAAGGTACAGAGAAGGCAGCTTTGCCCAGAGGAGTCCCTCAGTGAGGCAATGGCTGAGCCGAAAAGACGTGGGAAGATGCAGAAGGAAACACATCCTCTCTCAGGAGGTCAGGGAAGGCTTCAGTGAGGGGGCGGTGTCTGGGTGCTTGTTGTAGAGAAATAGGAGTTTAGCAGGTGGACCAAGACGGGGCAGGCTTTCCTCACGGCTTCAGGCCTGGCCCCGGGACTCCGGCTCCTCCTGCTTTCTTCTCTCTGGTCCTGCTCGGGGCTCTTGCAGTATCTCTATCTACAGCATCTACTGTGGATTGGCTCCTTCTGCTTTCTCAGTTCCACTTCATCCGCCATATCCTATAACCACAAACCAGTGGTCCATGAGCCAAAACTCATTCTCAGACAAGTTTCTTTGGCCTCTACAGTGGTTTTTGAAAGCACTATTGGATTACCTGCCTCTATTTTAAAGTGGGGACATTTCCATAAAAATCTGGATGTCTGACATTGTTTAAAAAATGAGGAGATCTGGGAACCCGGGGCCACAGTCTTTACCAGGGCATAGCAGTGCCTGTCCTCACCTGCCAACTTGACTTGGCTATGTGACATCTCTGGGCCCTATAGCTTCATTTATGATGCAGGTGGCCCTTCCTCTGAAGTATCCAGGTGAGTTGTATCATCTTCCTTGTGTAACTTTTAAGCAGTTGCCATATACTTCAGGATTTTTTGTCTGGTGATAACGAACGGCCTTATATTTATGCTTGTGGGTTTTTGTATGTTTGTTTGTTTTTGGCTGCGTTGGGTCTTCGTTGCTGCGCTCAGGCTTTCTCTAGTTGCGGCGAGCCGGGTCTACCCTTTGTTGCGGTGCGTGGGCTTCTCATTGCAGTGGATTTTCTTGTTGTGGAGCACAGGCTCTAGCTGCGCAGTCTTCAGTAGTTGCAGCATGTGGGTTCAGTAGTCGTGGTGCACAGGCTTCAGTAGTTGTGGCTCGTGGGCTGTAGAGTGCAGGCTCAGTAGCTGTGGCGCAAGGGCTTAGTTGCTCCACGGCATGTGGGATCTTCCCGGACCAGGGCTTAAACACGTGTCCCCTGCATTGGCAGGTGGATTCTTAACCACTGCACCACCAGGGAAGCCCTGACAGGCAGATTCTTAATGACTGCACCACCAGGGAAGTCCCTACACTTGTGTTTCATGTAACGTAAAACTCTGCAGCTTCAACTATTCTTTAATCCAGGAGCTTTTCTGGGGGAGGAGGGATATTTTTCTATAGAACTATAATCTTTTTGGTTTCTTAGTAGACTATGTACTCCTAGAGGGGTGGAAACTATACCCCGCTCATCCTCATTTTGCCCACAGCAGGTCAGCAAACTTTTTCTTTAAAGGGCCAGAGAGTAAATATTTTAGGCCTTGGGGGCACCATAGTGGCCCTGTCACAATCGCTCAACTCTGTCATTGTAGAGAGAAAGCAGCCACAGAGGATGTAAATAATGGGTGTGGCTGTGTTCCAATAAAACTTTATTTACAAAAAAATGTGATGGGTCAGATACTGCCTGTGGGCTACGGTTTCCTGACTCCTGGTCCAGAGCAATCACCATAATCTCTAGAAATATTTGATGAATGAAAAGAAGGACTGAATAATATATAATAAAAATGATACTGCATTTTGAAAGAATTACTGTACTCATTATATGACTCCACAGTAATGTGTGGGCTTATAAACAACTGAAGAATTTGGGAACATTTAGCAAATTTCCCTGAGAGCATGGTCAAAAAAAAATTTTTGTATTAGAAACTTCCCCACTTCCAATTTTGTCTTTCAGCTCTGCTGGGTTTGGGTTTCTCAATTAACCTCATGATTGCCTTTTTGTTATAATCAATGACATCTCACAAAATCATGTCATTCTAAGTAGGTAAGAAAGAGACAACGATGATTCCCAGCCTGGTTATTAATGGAACAATGATTACTTCCCTAACATCAACAAAGGTTCATTTCTAAGTTGAAGGCTGCTAAAGTTCACAGGACTTAAGGTAAACCAGGAACTTGGCGATCTATTACTTGCACGCTAACCTTACCGAACAGAGTCATGATAATCCTTGACTTTTAAGAATTCCCCAGATGAGAAAACAGGATGTCTCCAAATCCTTTCTATTTCAGACATGTTCTCTCTGAGGCCTTTGAAGTCGGCCTCACAGATAGGCAGGGTCTCTCTTTTATCTTCCATGTTAGCAGCCAGCCTAATTAACCCTTGCACTGCTTTGGAGAGGGAAGAAATGGTGTGGTCCCATGGATCAAAGCACAAGTGACACCGAAGACAAGCAGGGAATTTCTGGCCGTGACCCTGGGTGCAGTGATAACATCGTGGGCCGCTAACACCCTCTCAGCAGTGACACGTGCCCGTGTCCTGGTCACAGATGTGCTTCTGGGAATCTTTCCTGTTGCAGTCACATGCTGAAAAGGATGGGAGAAGGAGCGGAGAATGTCAGTCACCTGGCCTTTGGCTCATGACCAGCTCAAGAATAAAGTCCTCCCCTCTCCCCTGAGAATCTTCCCAACTCTCATTTCTAAGGTGAATGTTAAAAAGCAGGATAGGGCTTCCCTGGTGGCGCAGTGGTTGAGAGTCCACCTGCCAATGCAGGGGACACGGGTTTGTGCCCCGGTCCGGGAAGATCCCACGTGCCGTGGAGCGGCTGGGCCCGTGAGCCATGGCCACTGAGCCTGCGTGTCCGGAGCCTGTGCTCCGCAATGGGAGAGGCCACAACAGTGAGAGGTCCGCCTACCGCAAATAAATAAATAAAAGCAGGATAATTTCAGAGATCTGTGCAATGGCCATTAAAACAGAGCATACCTCGTTTCATTCCACTGACCAATCAGCTCTCGGTTTTTTTGTTTTTTGTTTTTGGACACTCCACTGTGGCTTGCGGGATTAGTTCCCCGACCAGGGATCAAACCTGTCCCCCAGGCAGTGGAAGCGTGGAGTCCTAACCACTGGACAGCCAGGGAATTCCCAGCTCTTGTTTTTTATATGGACATTATTAGGTGTCACTTTTACTGCAAGTGTGAGTTGTTCCCATCTAGTTTCTTCACCTACGTGAGTGAAGAATATGGATCTAACGGATGACACACTTGTGACGGCTGCTACTGCCCCCCACCCCCACCCCAGGGTGGTTCAGGTGTGTCACAGATTCTCTAAGAAGGCCCATGATCACACTCTTTCTTGGTGAAACCCAGCCTGGGTGTGCTGTCTTCCATTACATAAGGAAAACTGTTCTGTTATCAAAAAAGGGGTGGGCGGGTGGATCGCTCTTTGGCATTTACCCAAAGGACTTCAAAACATGCCCACATAAAAACCTGCACATGGGTGTTTTTAGCGACTTTATTCATAATTGCCAACCTAGAAGTAACCAAGATGTCTATCAGTAGGTGAATGAATAAAGAAACCATGGTATATCCAGACAACTGAATATTATTCAGCACTAAAAAGAAATGAGTGTTGAGCCACAACAAGACGTGAAGGAACCTTAAATGCTTTTACTACTAAGTGAAAGAAGCCAGTCTGAAAAGGCTACATGTTGCATGATTCCTTTTCACATTCTGAAAAGGCAAAACTATGGAAACAATAAAAAATATCAGTTGTTGCCAGGGGTAGGGTGGTGGGTAAGGATGAATAGGCAAAGCACAGAGGATGTTTAGGACAGTGGAAATACTCTGCGTGATACTATAATTATGGATACATGTCATTATTCATCTGTCTAAACCCACAGAATGGACAACACCAAGTGTCAACCCTAATGTAATATGAACCTTGGTGATTATGATGTATCAATATAGTTTCATGAATTGTAACAAGTGTACCACTCTTCTGGGGATGTTGATAATGGGGGAGGCCATGGTGGGGTCTGGGGGTATATGGAAAATATCTGTATCTTCCTCTCAATTTTGCTGTGAACCTAAACTTGCTCTTTAAAAAAGTCTTTTAAAAAATAGAGAACATTAAATTCATTTTGTCTTAACTAAAAAAAAAAAAATCCGGATACTACATGCACTTCAAATGAATAGGTTTTTGATTAAGCCTGAAGATGAAGGATGGGAAGAGCTATTGAAGTTACAGCAATTTCCAAAAGGTCAGGGGATCACTACTAACCTATGCCATTGGCTTGACTACAAGGAACAAGTGATTTAAAAATGCATTTGGCCAGCTTGAGTGAAACTAACGCCAATTAGAAATAAAAACACACTTGCACTAACACTAGGCTCCTCCAATAGACGTCACCTGTCTGGCACATTCCCTTTGGTCCAAAGGCCTCTGCAGAAACCCCTGGGGGAGCTCTGTGCGCTTCACCAGCTGGAAGCCAAGGCTCCCCCTTATTACCTGCTCGTCCCCAGGAGCACTCGTGGGATCTGTGGCCTGAGTGGACTGTTTGCAAAGTTTCCTCTGTGAAAGATGAAAACATTTTTATAAAGTAAGATTATTAAAATATTAGAGGGGCACAGGAATAGAGGCTCTCTAAGACAGTTTTTCTAAGAGCCAACATTTCTCCCTGGTTTTTTTTTGTTTTGTTTTTTTGTGGTACGCGGGCCTCTCACTGCTGTGGCCTCTCCCATCGCGGAGCACAGGCTCTGGACTCGCAGGCTCAGCGGCCATGGCTCATGGGCCCAGCCGCTCCGCGGCATGTGGGATCCTCCCAGACCAGGGCACGAACCCGTGTCCCCTGCATCGGCAGGCGGACTCTCAACCACTGCGCCACCAGGGAAGCCCTCTCCCTGGTATTTAAAGTAGTAATTCCATTTGGAAAATTGAGTATTTGAATGGGGCAAAAATCCAAAGGCATTTTTTTTTTAAGCCACAGAAGCACATTTATAAAGGAATGGAGAGGAGGAAAGAGTTACCGTATGTGGCTACATTGAGGTGACCACAATCATAAATCCATTACATCTGACATTTCTTCAGATTGATTTCTTTTGGAAACCGATTTCAAACAGAGATTCAAAGATCCCTCCTCCTAGAACCAACCCAGATTCTAAATCTGCACTGTCCGATATGGTAGCTACTAACCACATGTGCTATTTAAACGTAAATGGATTAAATGAAATAAACAATTGTTTTGCTCACATGCACGAGCCACACTGCAAGTGCTCAGTGGCTACATATGGCTGGTGGCCCCCGAACTGGACAGTGCAGATGTAGAATGTTTCCATTTCTGCAGAAAGTATCGAACAGCCCTCCTCTAAATCCTGTAACTATTGCTGAGGCATGGAATGAAAGACACTAGAACACAAACTCCATAGGTTGGGGGCCTTGCCTTATTTGTTCACTACCTAGAGTACCCAGTAGACACTCTGTGAATATTTTTAAATAAATAAGTGAATCTGTGATGGACCCCAAGTTATGAGAGCCACATTGAAAAAACATCCACTCTGCTGACTTCCTATGATCCATCTCCCAGCATGTACCTTAATCGAAAGTAGTTATTTTTGTCAGCATGCTTCCAAATAGCAGAAAATTGGCTACAAGTTACGATCTCAGAAATCTGTTCCATTTTAATGACTCTGAGGAATTTCAATATAGGCTAACATTCAATATAGCGTAAAGTTTTAATATAAGAGAAAAAAATTTATAGGGCTAAAACATTTCTTTTCAAAACTAGGATTAAAGTTTGTGGACTTTCAAATATAAGACATGACACCATAGAACTCCTAGAAAAGAACATAGGCAAAACATTCTCTGACATAAATCATACCAACGTTGTCTTAGGTCAGTCTCCCAAGGTAATAGAAATAAAAGCAAAAATAAATGAATGGGACCTAATCAAACTTACAAGCTTTTGCACAGCAAAGGAAACCATAAACAAAATGAAAAGACAACCTACAGACTGGGAGAAAATATCTGCAAATGATTTGACGGACAAGGGCTTCATTTCCAAAATATACAAACATCTCATACAACTCAATAACAAAAAACCAAACAATCCAGTAAAAAAAACAGGCATATATATATACAATACCAAATGTAAAATAGATAGCTAGTGGGAAGCAGCCGCATAGCACAGGGAGATCAGCTCGGTGCTTTGTGACCACCTAGAGGGGTGGGATAGGGAGGGTGGGAGGGAGACACAAGAGGGAGGAGATATGGGGATATATGTATATGTATAGCTGATTCACTTTGTTATAAAGCAGAAACTAACACACCATTGTAAACCAATTATACTCCAATAAAGATGTTAAAATATATATATATATATATTAGGATTGGGAAAAAATAAAGAAAATGCGTAGATTTTTATGCATTTCTTGGAGCATTCTCATCAAATAAATTCTTGTGAAGGAAGAAAAAGAAAATGGGCAGAAGACCTAAATGGACATTTCTCCAAAGAAGACATACAGATGGCCAACAGGCACATGAAAAGATGCTCAACATCGCTAATTATTAGAGAAACACAAACCAAAACTACAATGAGGTACCACCTCACACTGGTCAGAATGGCCATCATTAAAAAGTCTACAAATAACAAATGCTGGAGAGGGTGTGGAGAAAAGGGAACCCTCCTACACTGTTGGTGGGAATGTAAGCTGGTGCAGCCACTGTGGAAAACAGTATGGAGGTTCCTCAAAAAACTGAAAGTAGAGTCGCCATATGATCCAGCAATCCCACTCCTGGGCACATATCCAGACAAAACTGTAATTCAAAAAAGAGGGGACTTCCCTGGCAGTCCAGCGGTTAAGACTTTGCCTTCCAATGCAGGGGGTGCGGGTTTGATCCCTGGTCAGGGAGCTAAGATCCCACATGCCTCGGGGCCAAAAATCCAAAACATAAAGCAGAAGCAATATTGTAAAAAATTCAATAAAGATTTTAAAAATGGTCCACATCAAAAAAATCTTTAAAAACAAAAAAACACAAAGATACACACACCCTTATGTTCACAGCAGCACTATTCACAATAGCCAAGACACTGAAACAGCCTAAATGTCCATCGACAGATGAATGGATAAACAAGATGTAGTGTATATATACAATGGAACACTACCAGCCATAAAAGAGAATGAAATAATGCCATCTGCAGCAAAATGGGTGGACCTAGAGATTATCATACTACGCGAAGTGAGTCAGAAAGACAAATACCATATGATATCACTTACATATGGCATCTAAAATATGACACAAATGAACTTATCTACAAAACAGACTCACAGACATGGAGAACAGACTTGTGGTTGCCAAGGGGTGGGGAAGGACGGATTGGGAGTTTGGGATTAGCAGATGCAAACTATTATATATAGGATGGATAAACAACAAGGTCCTACTGTATAGCAACAGGGAACTATATTCAATATCCTGTAACAGATCATAATGGAAAAGAAAAAAAACTAATTGGTTACACAGTTTTCATTTTATTAATATTTTGTGGAAAATTTATTTTAAAGTTTGTGATTTTTCGACCAAACAAAGGAATTGAAAACTCAGTTGGTTCATAGCAAGCCCGTGGTAGGACCAGGCTGACTGTACTCACGTTTTCAGAATTACCAATACTCATGAATGCATCGCCCCAGGGGATCCCCATAATAATTTTCCTCACACTCACTGCAGCGTTTCCCATCATAGCCTAATCTGCACGGACACTGGCCTGTAAGCTCAGTCATGGGTGAGAAACTGACAAGCTCTATGATCTAAAACAATAATGCATTTTAATACAAAACAGTTTTCCCTCCAGTGATTTAGAACATACAGCTGTGCAAAGGCCGAAGCAGGAGGATTCCCGCAGCCAGCAACCACCCCCGACAGCACCAAGGATCAGAAGTTAATGTTTTTTGCCTGAGGGCTCTTGAATATACCGCCTGCTTCCAGCTGTTCAGGGACAGGTGGCCCCAAATCAGGAAAGAGCCACAGACGCAAATGAAAACGGAACACATAATGGGAAATAGGCCACATTCACTCCCAGGTTCTGGGAGTTCTCCCCTACCAGAGGCAGACCCAAGACCTGGACTTAACCTCCATCAATTAATTTGGCAAATAATTGTTTCCATTATGCAATGTAAAGTGGAGTTTCTCCGAGTTGGGCTAATGTTTTTCTCCACAAAACATTTTTTGGAAATGAAGCTTAATCATTCAATGACAGTTATTTAACTGTGTTTTGGGGAGAGGGCTGAACTTTCCTGCATCCTCCCAACTGCACTTTTTTTTTTTTTTTTTTTTTGGCTGCGCTGCTTGTGGGATCTTAGTTCCCCGACCAGGGAGGGAACGAACCCATGCCCCCTGCAGTGTGGAAGTGAGGAGTCCTAACCACTGGATTACCAGGGAATTCCCCCAACTGGATTCTTGAAAAGCTTTTCTGAACACCAAGGAGACTGGAAAACTAACAGGAGAAAAATATAAAATCAAATCACTACTGTTGTGGTCCTAGGTTATACCTGACCAAAGCTGTTTACCCAACAACAACTCCAGAAGTAGCTGGATTCATACAGTGACTGGGTCTACTAAGCTTCTACCCATAACCACTGGCTTCTACTCAAATACAAGGAGTTATGGGAGCTTGCTGCCATATTGTCTTTGTTGGGCAATGCTGTCTTACACTGATGCAGAATCTGCTCCTTGTAACTTGTTCCCATTGT
Organism: Pseudorca crassidens; assembly: GCF_039906515.1. Classification (NCBI taxonomy): domain Eukaryota; kingdom Metazoa; phylum Chordata; class Mammalia; order Artiodactyla; family Delphinidae; genus Pseudorca; species Pseudorca crassidens. Next base: position 17,137,251 of record NC_090303.1, on the reverse strand, counting down.
TCTGAGTCCAGTATAAGGAAATTGCACAAAACAGGCAGCCTCCCTCTTCCCACTTACAGTCCATCTCCCAACTAGAGGTGGCCATCCTCAACTTGTATATGCTTCATTTCTTTAAGCCAAGCACCCCTAAGACTTCATCACGAAATACATGGTTCTATCCATTATCCTTGTTGTCTTCCTTTGGACACATACTAGTTTGTCAATACAATGTTTAAAATGTGATACTCAGAAATGAGAACAATGTTCCTGGAAGCCATCTGGCCCCATAGAAGACAATAGGACAACAGCCGCCCTGAAGCTGGGCACGGCACACCCAATCCCCTCTTTGGCAGCCCAGCCACACCACTGGCTCACTTGAAGCATGCAACCAAAATCCCCCAGATGTTTTTCTCACAAGCTAGCACCAACTTATTACTCCCATCCTGTATTTATGCAATGGATTTAAAAAACCCAATTGCAAAACTTTATTTTTAACCCATGGACACATCATCTTCTTGTTGCCAGCCAACAAGATAGGCTGTTAAAATATCTTGTCTCTTGTTTTGTCTTGATCACATTAACTTATAACTTTATAATATCTGCAAATTTGATAAGCATGTTTCCCCAACTCCATCTAAACTGTTGATGCAAATATTGGCCAGCACATTCGGATCTCTCTGTGAGAATGCACTAGGGACCACCTACTGGCTGACAGAGACATTTATCAGTACTTGTTTAAACAGCTGGCAATCTAAATGTCCACATGTCTCTTCTATACTCCAATGAAAGTGTTTCCTGATTGTAAAGAGCAAACTTTCCCAAGGAATCCCCTATGGACCAGATGACCCCAAATACCCTTGTCATAAGGGGGTCTTTGGTTAAACCAACACCATCTGCTTTTCAGTTTTGTAGATTTCCCTTAGCCTCCATGACTGAACTGTTGTCTCTGTCAAGTCCTGCTACAAATATGCTTCCCCAAAGGTCTAAGAAGTATGCCAGACAGTGATGTCATGAGCATTAGGAGTTCCTCATGAATGAAGAAGCCATGCAGTGTGTAGAGATCTACCAATTTGTTCCATGGTTGGTGGCTGCAGGTGTGAGGAGTGAAGAGAAGCATATAAATGAGGCACGGTCCTCTAGTGCCCAGATCTTGGTTTCTAATACCATTCTCCAATAAAAGGAACCAGCCCTCCTTAAAGAAATGGTTGATTCTAGGATGGGGCAGGAAATACACAAGATGAGCTTAGAGCACCTTGCAGTGCAGAAAGTAAGGAAGTACTTAAAAACAAACAAACAAAAAATAATATGTCAAATGCACACAGAAGCCAACTGAAAGAGCTCCCCATGACCAAAGCTGGAAAAACTTGAATAACAAAATTAAGGAGTGCTGGATTATAACTCAAAACACAGTACAAATATCCTGAGTCCACTGATATTAAAAAATGATTGAGGGACTTCCCTGGTGGCACAGTGGTTAAGAATCCGCCTGCCAATGCAGGGGACATGGGTTCGATCCCTGGTCCGGGAAGATCCCACATACCCATGTGCCACAACTACTGAGCCTGCGCTCTAGAGCCCACGAATCACAACTACTGAGCCCCTGCGCCACAACTACCAAAGCCCACACGCCTACAGCTCAAGCTCCACAGCAAGAGAAGCCACTGCAAAGAGAAGCCTGCGCACCACAAAGAAGAGTAGCCACCACTCACGGCAACTAGAGAAAGCCCACGTGCGGCAATGAAGACCCAAAGCAGCCAAAAATAAATAAGTTCATTAAAAAAATGATTGAAAAAAATGAAGAGATGGGGGACAACAGACAAAACTCCAGTGCAGAAGAATTCCAAATAATTTACGGAGATACTCTGCCCTCAAAGAGACAGAGCATAACTGTCCATTCCTTAAATGTGGACTGTGTTTAGTGACTTCCCCCCAAGGAGTACAGTATGAAAAGGAGAAGGGTTGCTTTACAGTAGAGAAATGACACACACTGCTTCAGCCAGTTGATCAAGATTCAGGTCAACAGTGATCAGTCGTGTAAATGGTAAGTATCCTTGATGTGATGTGATGAGAATAGCGCTTTACCTCTATGGTCTTCTTCTCAAAACCCAAAATCCAAGTCTCATCATGAGGAAAACATCAGATAAATTTGCATTGAGGGACATTTTACAAAATACTCCTCAAAACTGTTAAGGTCATCAAAAATAAGGAAAGTCTAAGAAACTGTCACAACCAAGAGGAACTTGAGGAATCATGATGACTAAATGTAATGTGGTGTACTGGATGAGGTCTTGGAACAGAAAAAGGATATTAGGTAAAAAAACTAAGGACATCTGAATAAATTATGGACATTAGTTACTGATAATGTAGCAACACTGGTTCATTAAGGACAAATGTTCCACACTAATGTAAACATGAATAACAGAGGAAACTGGGTGTGGGGTACCTCTTCTCTATGTTCACAACTTTTCTGTAAACCTAAGTCTATTCTAATATAAACATTTATGAAGGGAAAAAAGGCCATTGTGTGCATTTGTGTGGGTATGGGTTGGAGCAGGGAGGGTTGGAGAGAGAAAGAAAAAGAGAAGGGAAAACACATTCAACATATAAGAACTACCTTCAAAAGTTGACTTGTACAAAATTTGGCCTTTGAATAAGTTGAACAGTGGAGCTGAAATTGGAGGTGAGCCATACTTATTAGTCAGGAAGATTCCAGCTTCTGAAATGAGCATTTTGATTCCAATTAAACCCTAATCCCTGTATTGTGGATTGGACTCTAAAATTTCTTGTCATTTACCCTTCTTCCTGCATCTCTACTAATGTAAAAGTGTTTCAAAGAATACATTTATAAAACCAAAAAAGCCTAATAATGACACTGTTTTCTCCATAAATAATGTTAATATTCTTTTAAAAAAATTTCAAGCTCATTGTTTTGACTGAAAATCACATGTGCAGTTAAGTAGCGTTAACTGTAAATTAAACAATAAAGATTTGCTCCTAGGCTGCATTCTTTAGAAACAATTGCTGCTGGTCTGGTAACTATAAGATAAATAAGATAAATTAAATGAGAAGACATCTTATTTAACCACATGTAAAGCAATTGGTGAGCTGCAGGGAATAACAGCTTGATTTTTTTAAATGGAATTATGGATTCTGAAGGAACCCGTTAACTTTCATTCTGATTCATAATCAATTCCGATTCATGATGGATTTCTAGGGGCCTGCCTATGCTTATACATATGAAACAGTGAAAGAGAGGGTGCTCTGTGTTTCATTCCTTGATAAATGCAGACTCTATCCCCATGTAAGTCCAATCCTATCTAAAAACACTGATTAACAGCAGTATGTAAAGAAAACATTCTTTACATATTTACAAAGCATGTCTCCCCATCACATCTCACTTTGACACCACAGGAAACTGAAAGTCTCTTGCCTGGTCACAGTGTCTACTGAGTGAGGTCCAGGGCTCACAATCCCATGGCTGACATCCTCTGCCGGGGATGACATTCCAGCATCCATCAGCACGATGGTCACAGGCCCGGCCTGTGACGTTGGGCATACAAGGGCATGTGCCCGTGTCAGGGTCACAGAGACAAGCTCCTCCACCAGGGGGACACTCAGAGGGACTCACGCTGGAAGGATGACAGGAACACCCTGGGAGCACAGAGCCGTCGTTGGGGGGTAAATCCGTGATAACGCTGGCATCAACAACCCCTGCAAACACCTTTCAAAGGCTCAAGAAAGAAACATCTTACAATAGAACAAGGAATCTAAGTAGGTTGAACCCATTCAACTGGTTTTGATCTCCCCAAAATGCAATTTCCTATGGTTCTACCTACTACTACATTCCAAGAGCTCACAATTAGGATAAATGAAAGTCTCACTTTTTCCTCACGCCACTCACCAAAGTTCCACTTATGTCAACACTCCAGAAACAAATTGACTTGGGTGAACTGAAATAATTAAAATATCTCCTAAAAATGAGGAGTATATTCCTCCTCTTTATCATGGAATTAAACCCTTGTCCTCTTCTACATCAGTGACTCTCCTATTTATACATTAAAGTCACTTGATGAGCCGGTTACAAGGCAGATACCTGGGCCCGGCTCCCAGAGATTCAATTCTGTAGGTCTGAGGCACAGCCCAGGAATCTGCATATTGATACCACACGCCCCCATCCCCAGGCGGCTCTGGTACAGTGCATGGTAGTCCACACTCTGAGAAACAAGGCTCCGAACCCACTAAGGCACGTGTTGAAGAAAACACTCACAAAAGGCAAACTAACACCAGTGAGTACTCTGCAGCTGCATGTGCACTGCACCTGTTTCTGCTGCTGAGTTCAGGACATCAGCCCATCACCCCGTGGGCACTGGCACTACTGACCTAACTGAAATAAGTACGGGAGTTGCCACCACAGTTACGAGCTGCCACATCCTGCCCCCCGCCCCCCCGCCCCCCAGGGAGCTTTGCAGACTTCCTCCTACAGGTCTGATTGAGGGTCAAAGTAACCTGGCCTGCAGAGCTGGCAGCTGGGGCCTTGAGTGTTGTGCAGACATTTAAGGTCCTCCCCCGTGCCTGGGCTGCAGGACTCTGGATCAGTTACATCAATGCGCTGTTGCAGGCACAAGGTCTGCAGGGGGCTCCCGAAATTCTTGGATTTCCACAGAAACCAGCAGAGCATTCTCCACACTGCACACCAGAAAGAAGGGGAGAGGAAAAGGGAATGAGATGAGGGGTGTGTGTGCGTGTGTATGTGCTTGGGGAGGGATACGGAGAGTGATATGGATAACTGGACTCCTCCGGGGTTAATGAGAGGTCACACATTTGGGATGAATAAGGAAAAGTGCTCTAAATTAAAACAAAACATTCATTTAAATTTATTACCCATTCAGAGAATAAAAAGATGATTTGGATTTTAAAAGTCCTTGGTGAAGAATGGACTCTTTCTTAAAAACTACAGACTTGTGAGTGCAGGATTCCTGGGTCATCATATAACCAGGATCACCCCAAAATGCCTCCAGACCCAAAGCTAATCTCAGCCCGTTTTCTGAGGCGGGGGCACCCTAACCCTCATCTGGTCCTAGAGGTGAAACAGCAGCAGCCTGAGATAATGTGCCTGGAAGTGAAGAGGGGTAATTGTCTCGATGTGTGGGCCCTCGAGGGTATTTTTGTACTAACCTTTATTAAGACACCTTGAGGGTGTCTCCATTAAGGATGATGGAGAAACCATTCCCATCTCTCCTACACTCTACTCTTTCAATCACGGGGCAACTGCCATTGTTTAGGTGCCCAAATCACGGGTCCAACTTCCATGTTTTGGTTCATTCCATTTAGAAATGGTCTCATAGCCCAACTGTGGTCTCATTTCTTAACAACTGACCAACCAAGCCACAGTGCACATGGAGAAGAGGCTATAAGAATTAACTAGAGACACGTGTAACCTTAGAGGTAACAAATACGAAAAATAAATGGCCATGTAATTTATCATGATGTTAATTATCTCTGAAGAAAATAATAATGCCGTATTTTCTATTATGATTCAATCAAGTAGACTATAATTTTTTTCCTTGTTTGCACTACATGTTTATACTCATGCTTAAACTCTTCAAAATAAAATTTTTGATTGAGGGACAGACACAAATACTGAATTAATTTAGGCAGTATCTGTATAATGCCCAAACTGGTGTTTCAAAACATCTGAAAAAATCAATTATATCTGTGAAATACCAGTCAAATTGATTACTTGGAATTATATAAAGAAAGCATTTGACTGATTAATTCTTAACTTTTAAATTATGTTATATGTTTATATATACATATATCATTTAATCACATATGTATCTTACTTAATGAGCCATTATTTTATTTTAAAAAATTAATTTGATCTGAACTCATTTGGTCAGTTTTCTAGAACATTATTTAAAAACAATTATAGCTCAGTGAAATGATTTTTTGTCATTGGTTTTGAATCATCAAATTCTTTATTCAGTAAAGTAGCAATTTACCAGATTGTGTCTTCTTACCATTAACTTATATCCTGTACCACTCATTTGTCCAAGGCAGATAAACTATGAACATGTCATCATTTTTTAGATAGCAATGTGGGATAAGAAAAAAACATCATGAACTGTACTGCATACCTGCATAACCTTGAAGACAACTGCAGATTGCATCTGAGCTCCAAGGACTCTGATAACAGGAATGGGCAAAATACTGATTGCTTGGGGGAACATCTGGACACGGGCAAGGACGGCAGGACTGTCCTGAAGAAGGATTTCCATAGTAACCATCGATGCATCTGTCAAGGCAACTTTTTACTAAAATGTTACCAGGAACAGCTCACATTAGCCAATGTGGATTTGCTGTGCTTTAGGACAGCGCAACTCTCAAAATTCAGTATTTTTAGAAGATGCTCATTTGCTCTGTAAAAGGGTTTTTTTTGCTTCATGTTGAAAGTTCCATGGCTTAGTCATTAAACTCAATATAAAAGCACCTAATTTACATGCATATTTTAGGAATATAAAAAGCAAGGTGCCAGGCAAATGCCTGTTATTGATTACTTAGACACTGCTTGGCTCATAACAAGATTGTGAAGGATGATAAACTGATGCTCTATCTTTCTCGCCCATAGTCATCACTCTACACTTAAATACTGTTGCTTCTCTACTCAATGGTCCTTCAGATAATGTAGTGAAGTCAGAGCAAAAGAACAAAAAATAAGAGTGCATATGAATTCCGTACCTTTCACAGTTTCTCCCAGTTGTAAAACCTCTACAACTGAAGCACGACAGTGAACCCATTACAAAGGCAGGGGCGGCAGTTAGGAAATCCAAAATAGCCCTCAAGGCACCGATCACAGTAGCAGCCGGCTACCTCTCCATGGCAGGGGCATCATCCCGTTACCTGGTCACAGGACGTCCTGTTACAGTGTTCTCTGAGCCTTGAGGGTGGCAGTGACATGCTGGATAAAGCAAAGAGAAGCCTGTTGGGGTCGGAGTAGGGGCAGTGGTGTGCTGGTGAAAGAGTCACAGTTCTGATTTCACAATCTCTAATTTACTGTATCAACCCTATCAAGGTGAATAAACGGAATCTATACAGTGCTTAGAATAGAGCCTGGCATGTACAGAGAACCAGGTAAAAATATTTGTTAAATAAGAATCCACTGATTCAATCAACAGAATGTTGTGGACAACTGGTTTGTTTTTTTTTTTTTTTTTGAGGTATAACTGACATACGACATTACATTAGTTTCAAGTGTACCACATAATGATTCAATATTTGTATATATTGCAAAATGGTCACCACTGTAAGTCTAGTTAACATCCATCACCATAGTTATAATTTTTTTTCTTCTGATGAGAACTTTTAAAATCTATTCTCTTAGCAACTTTCAAATATACAATACAGTATTATTAACTATAATAGCCATGCTGTACATTACATCCCCATGACTTATTTATTCTGTAACTGGAAGTTTGTACCTTTTGACGCCCTTCACTCATTTCACTCACCGCCCCCCCCCCCACGCTTGCCCCCGGCATACACCAGTCTATTGGTGCTCTATACCTATGGGCTTGTTTTTTTGTTTTTTGTTCATTTTAGATTCCACATATAAGTGAGATTATCCAGTATTTGTCTTTCTCTGACTTATTCACTTAGCATACTGCACTCAAGGCTCATCCATGTTGGCAATATCCTCTTCATTTTTATGGCTGAATAGTACTCCACTGCATGTGTATACCACATTTTCTGTAATCATTCATCTGTTGGTGGAAACTTAGATTGTTTCCATATCTTGGCTATTGTAAATAATGCTGCAATGAACATGATAGTGCAAATATCTTTTCGTGTTAGTGTTTTCATTTTCTTCAGATAAATACCCAGAAGCAAAACTGCTGGATCATATGGTAGTTCTTTTACATTTTTTGAGGAACCTCCATACTGTTTTCCATAGTGGCTGCACCAATTTACATTCCCACCAACAGTGTAGGAGGGTCCCCTTTTCTTCACATCCCAATCTCACTGTTTTAGCCTTTCCAGCCACTGGGCTTAGGCACCAGATGTTAAAGCCGGGTTTATACAGCCAACTCCATGGTGTCCTCACATCCTCACTGGACTACCATCTGCCTGATACAAACTGAAAACTCCCTGAAACATGGACCATGTTTTTTTTTATCATCACTCATGTTTCCTAATAGAGCTCTGTACACAGTGCCCACTGAATGGAAGAATAAAGTATAGCGGAAAAACTTTCAGTATATTTTATCTACATAGACAAGACAATCTGAATAATGAAGCCAAATTCCTAATCCCTCCCCTTTCCAACTCCCCACAGTGATTTTCCTGCCTTTAAAACTCCAAGGTTGAGAACACGTGTGTTTCCCCCATCCGGCTTTTGCTACATACAGTGACAGCCGTGATGCCCCAAACTGTAGCTTCCTGTTGAGCACGTGTCACAGCAGTGGCCGGTCACACGAGGCTTACACTGGCACTGGCCTTCCAGTCAGCTGCAGTTGGGTCCCACTGAGCCCTGTGGGTGACAGTTGCAGGCTGCAGGGAACAAAACAAGTTAGAGGCAAAGGAAGTGACAGAGAAGCACTCCGTCCTATTAGTAGCGCTAGTTCATGTCTTTCTCATTAGTTACCTCTAATCGTTAACTCCCTCATCTGTTAACTGGGGATAACATATGATATACCTCCTGGGGATATAAGGATTGAAGACAGTCATGCCTGTGAAGTACTTAGAATAGTGTTTGGCACCTGTAAGTGCTCAATAAACACTACTTAACAAACATCACTTAGCAATGAACATTACTTAACAAGTTATTGAAAGGCTTAAAATAAATTGCTTCCATCATTAATTGTTCCAATGTAATTGTTATTTCTTCCATTCCTGATAATCCATGTTGGTGCTGAACTATACCTTTCATTTCCCTTGTTCCATATCTTTCATGAGATTGCAGGCATCCCAAAAGCCAGAGTCCTGCATGGAGAAAGCATCTGTCTGGAACTTGGGAAGCCCAGACTCTCATGGTGGCTGTCACGCTATAGCAGTGATTCTCAACTAGGGGGAGATTTTGCCCCCCAGGGGACATATGACAAAGTTTGGGGACATTTTTGGATGTCACAACTGAGGGGAGGGTGCTACTGGTATCAGGTGGGTAGAGGGGAGGGTTGGTGCTAAACATCCTACCATGCACAGGACAGCAACCCCTCCCCCAATGAACTATCACCCAGCCCTAAATTTTAAAAGTGCTGAGGGCGAGAAACCCACTCCATAGTTTAGCGAAATGGGCAAGTTACCTAATGTTTTGGACCCATCAGTCTCATTTATTAAATGAAGGTTTAGGGATGAAAGAAGGTGTTTAAAGTTCATTCCAGGTTTCCAAAGAAATATTTTAGGACCATTGTTCCAGGAATCTGGCATCCCCAAGCGACTGCCAGGCTCCTCTTTTATACGCTTCTTGTACTGCGAGTTATGATTCCAACACATGGACAGACTGCTCTGTGTACCTAATCATCGGGCAGCTGGTATCTACATTGGCTGGTAGGAGTAGATACTAAAATACATTAGATCATTTCACTCATGTTCCTAAAAGCCTTTGCACAGATAGTGGCGATTCGGTGGAGCCCGTTAAACAGATACTCAGGGACTTCCCTGGTGGCGCAGTGGTTAAGAATCCACCTGCCAATACAGGGACACGGGTTCGATCCCTGGTCCGGGAAGATCCCACATGCCGCGGAGCAACTAAGCCTGTGCGCCACAACTACTGAGCCCACGTGTTGCAACTACTGAAGCCCACACGCCCTAGAACCCATGCATCACAACTACTGAGCCTGCAAGCCACAACTACTGAAGCCCGCAGGCCTAGAGCCCGTGCTCCGCAACAACAGAAGTCACCACAATGAGAAGCCCGCGCACCGCAACAAAGGGTAGCCCCCGCTTGCCGCAACTAGAGAAAGCCCGCTCGCAGCAACGAAGACCCAACACAGCTAAATACATAAATACATACATACATACATGCATACTAAGGCAATTTCTATTTAAATAAAAAATACCAAACAGACACTCACCCACGGCCCTGTTGTGCAGCCTGGCAGACAAACTGGCTATAAGCCTTTCACATGCTCCAGGGAGCACCTGAGGTACCATTGCCGAGGCAATTTCAACACAGTTGTGCAGGTGACATTCATCTAAATCCTGCTTGCTGCAGAAATTCTCCAATGAGTTGATTTGGGGAATAAGACGAACCTTTTGAAATAATGAGAAAAGAAGACTTACGTTCAAAACTGTCCCCTATTCAAGATTCCAGTTATTAAAAAAAAAAAAAATTAGATCTGTGAGAATCGTGGTTGAAAAGAGACTCAATTCCATCCTTTCAATTGCATATGACCGAAGATTTTAAGATTTTCAATTTAGTTAAGAAATCTTTAAATATTTACATTTATTGACTTATGGCAAAGAAAATAAGGTTTTATCTTTTTATTACTATATTTTTTACTTGTTAATCAATTTGTCTTAGATTTGAAAGAGTTTTAACTAGGCTACTTGTGATAGATTAAGAAATTATGGCTTACACATAGCACAGGGAGATCAGCTTGGTGCTTTGTGACCCCCTACAGGGGTGGGATAGGGAGGGTGGGAGGGAGACGCAAGAGGGAGGAGACTATGGGGATATATGTATATGTATAGATAATTCACTTTGTTATAAAGCAGAAACTAACACCACTGTAAAGCAATTATACTCCAATAAAGAAAGAAATTATGGCTTAGACGTTGCATTCTGTAGTGTTACTGTGGAACTCTAAAACTCTCCTTTAGAAAGTTTTATCTTTTTCAATTACATATGAACAGTGCTGTTCTACATCAAACTATCTGCCTCCTGGAGATTCACAGTACAGATTAACATATTAAACCTCTGAGAAACACTGCAAGAAAGACACTGTTGTTACTGAAGCATAGTTGATTTACAATGTGTTAGTTTCAGGTGTACAGCCCAGTGATTCAGTTTCCATTCTGCTACCCCCCAACCTCTCAGCTCAGTGGTTCTCAATATGAGAGGTACTCACCCCCAGGGAGCATTTTAGAAATTCCAAGGGGTGTTTTTGGTTGTCATGGCTACTAGGTGAGGTGTGTTACTGGCATTTAGTGGGTGGGGATCAGACATGCTAGACATTCTCACAACAAGGAAAATCATCGCATGCCTCCGACAGCTTTTGAATATTTCACTGAACATCCATGAAGGAGGATTCCGTGCTTATGATGATGAGTTGAAAACCTTACTGTGTTTTTAAAACACGATAAACATGTTTACAACACACCTGCTTGCATGGCTATCTCGTATGTAGTGAATCTACGTGTTTGAGCATCTCTGTACTTCAGTATGACTCCCGGTGTGTTCATGTTGGTACACGTATGTATTGCAGTACATATTATTTCCTCATAAATTACTTCCCTTTTATTGTGTTTGCACATAACATTGATATTATTTGGAAGTTATGTGTGCAGGTAGGCTCTAATGCCTGTGAATTTCATTGCAGGGTAGGAAAGAGGGTTACAAACTAATCAATATTTGTAATAAAAAGGGAAGGTTGGGGCCGCTAGACTTCTGAGATGGCCCACAGTCTGTGGAGTGTTTCTCTCCCAGGGCCGCTCTCACTTTCCAAGACGACTCCATGCCCTGGGGCTGCTCTTGCCTTTTGAGATGGACTGCCTCCCGTCTATGGAATGTGTACCACTCTAAATAAATCTACTTCTAACCAATCACTTTGTCTCTCACTACATTCTTTCCGCAGAGACATGAAGAACCTGAGCTGCAGCAAGTCCTGAGACCAGACGTGTGATCTCAATTACAAGAGAGTGGGTTCAAGGGGGGAGAAAAAAAAGGAAGGTTGTGTCAGATGACATTGAGAGCCACTGTCCGAGCCACACCAAATGACCTGTCACAGTTTCCAGTATCTGTCACACTGTGTTGTCATTTCCTGTGTAACTGCCTGCATCTCCCCTTTAGAGCATCAGCCCTGGCGGGGCAGGGAAGGTGTTGGTCTCGTTTACCCTGTGCCTGCCCAAGTGGTTAATTTACAGTAAATGCTTACTAAAAATTGTGCAGTAGGGCTTCCCTGGTGGCGCAGTGGTTGAGAGTCCGTCTGCTGATGCAGGGGACACAGGTTCATGCCCCGGTCCGGGAAGATCCCACATGCCGCGGAGCGGCTGGGCTGGTGAGCCATGGCCGCTGAGCCTGTGCGTCCAGAGCCTGTGCTCCGCAACGGGAGAGGCCACAACAGTGAGAGGCCCGTGTACCACAAAAAAAAAAAAAAAAATTGTACAGTAAAGAAGTATACATACATTCCTAGTATTGTATCTTTGATACTAAAATGACTCTGCATTCTCCAAACACAAACCAAGCAGGGTGACATCTAGAAGGAAGCCAGATGGGCTAGGCTTGGTGGTGAGGGCAGGCAATCAGGGACAAATTGTTTACAGTTCTTGGTCTCAGCCGGTTTAGAGTTGGCCATTCCTGGCACCAAGACGACAGAGCAGATGACAAGAGTCCCTGTCTATCAGCGATAAGATTTTGTAATGCCATGACTCACTTCTAGAAACTTTTAGGGGCTTCATGTTTACCAAGTGTCATCCAACCCATGGTTTAAAAGAAGAGTGGCAGTTTTATGTTCTAGAATGCATAATTTATGTTTGACTCTCAGCACATTTTTATGGGCACACATATCATGTAATCAGGGCGACCGAAAAAAAACCCCAACCATCTCACTATGGCTGCCAAACAAAAGATACTTGTGCAGAAGGATGACAAAGCTTTCCTCTGGTCTTCTTGGTAATGCATCTCAGTCTCAGATGCAAATGTTAATCTGGCTGCAGAGAAGAATGAACTTTGAAAGGGTCAGTTCCAAACAATCGAGTATCTTCCCAAAGCAGCAAAACTGCTTTAGGCTGGAATCATAAAATGTGTAACGACTTTCTCCTACTGCCATCCTGGGTCAGGGACTCTAGGGTTCACTGCAGGTGCCCTGCCTGGATCCTCCCACCCACCAGCTGCTGTGGCATTGGCTGCTAAAAGCTCACAGCTGTCCCCTTCTCCAGAAAACTGGACCTAGCCAAGTGAGTGCGCACTCTGGGGGGTTGGGGAGTTGGGTAGCTGATGATGACGTGGGCACACAAGGCCCCACCCCTTCGCCTCCAGGTGGAACCAACCCTGTGGTGCAATTCATGCTCCAGGGCCCCCTGGAGACCACATTCTTGCCGGGCTCCCCCCCCCCACCGCAAGCATGCCCTCAATAACCCAGGCCAACCTGAGTCCCTGCTTGTAGGAAATCTGACCTCAACTGCGGAGCTAGGGCCTCTTCTGGGAGTTTGGACAGTTTGCCAAGATTGGGGTGCTCTCTTAATTTCTATTTTGGTTTCAGGGTTTTCATGGCTATATATAAGGAGAACGATTGCTTGATAATTGACCAAATGGACATATTTTAAGTTCATTTCAAATTATCCATTTATATTCTGCAGCAAACATCATTGCAATGATTTTGTTTACATGCCTGTCTTCTGTGTCAGGCTGAGGACGCCTTGAGGGCAAGAACCAGATTTTACCCCCAATCCCCAGGAACCAGCACAGTGCCCGGCCCACATACCCTCAGAGAAGGGGTGATGAATGGACAATTTGGATGGATGCATCTAACACAGCATCCAGTGATTATCTCTGGAATTTACAAAGTTTAGAAATATTTAGGACATGGATTTAAAAAGAGGAGTACTTGGCTCTCATAAATTTGAGTTTCATGACTGTTATGATACAATAATAACATCCCTTGGTGATTAGGAATCCTTATTTTCTTCCTTTCCCTTTCTTTACTCTGCCTGGGTTTAGCTTTTTTTCCTGAATTAAACCTGTTGGATTTGAGTCTCGTTCTTTGGAACTCACACGTTGGTCATGAGCACAGTTCTATTTAAAGCTCCTCGGTAGAGAACATGAGTTATATGGACAGGGAAATCATGAGCGTTTACATTTCCCACTTTACATTTCTACTTTCCACTTCAATTCTATTGAATTTCAGAGAAACAATGAATAATTTTTTAGTATGTATAAGGTAATATTTTAGGGCAATATTTGGGACATATTTTTATGATATTCAAATTTAACTGGGTACCCTGTATCTTTCTTTCCTCCCTCCCTCCCTCTCTTTCCTTCCTTCCTTTCCTATATCTTGCAACCTCACCTTTGGTAAAATCATCTTAAAACAATGGCTTTTTTTCATGTTATAAAAGCTGAACTTATTGAATAAAATCTAAGATATACCTGCCTCATACTAAATTCTATAGTAGATGTTGAAATTAAAAAGTTCTAGGGTATAAATTAAAAAGGTTCAATAGTTAAAAACTGAACTTTAAAGACACAATACACAAAATGTGGATATAGTTCATTAAATCAGGGGTTGACAAACTTCCTATAAAAGGCCAGAGAAGAAATATTTTGAGCTTTGCGGTCATAGGTCTCTTGCAAATAGGTGTCTTTGCAGCTTGAAAGCAGTGTAGATAATACATAAATGTATGGGCGTGGCTGTGTTCCAATAAAACTTCATAGGGCCGTAGTTTGCTGATTAAATCACAGTATTAGAAGATTGTTACAAATGTTTAAAAATGCAATTTTAACAAAGCAATTCCATTTTATCCACAAAAGTACTTTAGAAAAGTCCCACACAATTCTCTACAATTCTGCTAAAGGTGGAATGAGACCGGCACTTTCATAAATCATTGATGATCCTGAAAATTAACTGACATATAAATTAATTATACCTTCCAGAAATTAATATGACACATTATTTCAAGAACCATAAAACCCTGGGTAAAGTAGGACTGTATTTTCCAATGTTTAAAAAATATACCAACTACACAGAGTAGAAAAAATAGAAGCAAATTAAATGACCACAAGTAGGGGAATAGATAAGTACATTAAGTAAATTTATTCAATGTCCAAACTCTGCCCAGGGACAGGCCTGGGCCTGAAGTTGTGCACAGAGTGAGAGTTTAGAAGGAATGCCTGTGGCCCAAATTTGTGAGCCACAACTACTGAGCCTGCGTGCCACAACTACTGATACCCACGTGCCTAGAGCCAGTGCTCTGCAACAAGAGAAGCCACCGCAATGAGAAGCCCACGCACTGCAACGAAGAGTAGCCCCCGCTCACTGCAACTAGAGAAAGCCCGAGCACAGCAACAAAGACCCAACACAGCCAAAAATAAATAAATAAATGAATTTTTAAAAAAGAAGCCACTTAAGGAAATACTATGCATGCTTCCTAAGAATGGTAAGATTACATAAGCATAATAAGAAAACACTGATGATATAATAGGAAGTGAAAAAAAGCCATGTACAATCTTGTCTAAGCACTCTGATTACAATGATATGAAAACATAATATGCAAAAAATGGGAATTTGTAAGCTGATGATAATTAATGATTGGTGGAATTTCTCCCCAGACTTTCTGCAGTGCCAGTGCACAGCAGTGGCTCCAGGCAGGGATGTGTGAATCAGGCCTTCTGGCTCTGATTTCTCACTCCTCATTCACTAGCTTTGTGACTCTGTGCCTCAGTTCTGTCGTCTGTAAAATGGGAATAATGACAGCACTTAACTCAGAGAGTAGTTGTGAAGTCTAACTAACAGAATATGGAAAACACTTCAAACCATGGCTGGCACATACTATTCTGGACGATTTGCCATTGTTATTAGATGACCTTTATATAGAGTAGGTGATTTTTATAATGAAACAAATACTTTTCTATTTCTCATGAAACACTTCAAAGTACAAGCCTACTTTTAGAATTAGAATGGAGCTCATTTCAGAAGGAAGCACACCCAAGAGTCTGTTATACTTACAGAATCAATTCAATGTGTGCATGAGCCTGGAATTCTCCTTCCAAAGGCTGGGGAAAATAGACATCTATGGAATATTGTACATCTGGTTCTAAACAGATGGGTGTGGGAAGCAGCATGATTCTGTATTAAGAGAAATAAAGCAAAAATTCAGTGACAAAAGTACAGTTATATAAGCTAAGCGGCCATCATATTTGGTGTGTTTCACATATGCCGTGAAGTGGGTGCCACTGTGGGATGGAGACCGGGTTGAGGTCCAGACCACCTCAGGTGCGTTGGGTGGACAGTCAGTTCACACTCAGATTCTCTGTGGCTCTTCCGTAGCGTTGTGCCAAACAGCAAAGCTTTGGAAACTGGCCGT
Source organism: Pseudorca crassidens (assembly GCF_039906515.1). Taxonomy (NCBI): domain Eukaryota; kingdom Metazoa; phylum Chordata; class Mammalia; order Artiodactyla; family Delphinidae; genus Pseudorca; species Pseudorca crassidens. The sequence goes on along the minus strand of NC_090303.1, from coordinate 17,121,033 downwards.
GATTTGTCATGACTGCTCTGGGAAAAGGATGGAGCAAAGGTCCTTCATCCCAACTATCAGGCTAATATCAAAAGGGTCTCTGTTCTAGTCAGCCACAAATCTCCAATGCAAAATTAGTGGCCTCAAAACTAGACTCTCAGCTGTTGAGATAACTCAAGCTGAATACTGTCCTCTTATTCTCATAGCATTTCATTTTCTCACATCTCCAGGCATCTGGGGAATGGGAAACAAACATTCAAGATCTAGGGTCAGGATATCTGGGCTGGAGCCCTGGTACTTCTACACATTAGCTGTAAGACTTGGGCAAATCCTCAGAGTGTTCTCGTTCTCAATTTCCTCCTCATCTGATGAAGACAAAACTACCTCCTTGAGTTGTTACCAAGATTCAACGCGGTATGAATGTAAAGCAGAGCATAGCACATAGTAAACACTTAATAAACATTGTGTCTCCTTTGATACATCTCTACTCTCAGTTCCTGGATACAAATTCCTGATAGATGAACAACATTCTAAGAAACGTTCAACGTTTGAGGACACGCCTCCCGCATACCTGGAAGCTGCTGGTAAAGGCTGAGGCTTTGGCTGTGGGGTCTCACGTGCACTGTGATCGCTCCCTCCGGCCAGGTTAACCACCATCTGGACAGTCCAGTCATCCGCAGACTAGACAGGCATCACGTAAGAGCACGTCCCTGCGAGGATGCATGCACCAACATATTCCTAATGGAGAGTGCATGGGATAAATTTGCAACCCCCGGCCCGCTCAGAAAACAGAATTTTGGAGTTGAGAGAAGAGGTTCGTTCTCAGGCTCAACTCTCTGGTGTTTGAATTGTGATCCAGATAGAAAGAATGTTGTTTCTGGCCATAGATGTAATTCCTGGGTCTAGAGAAAAACCCTGGCACTCCGACAGGTCTAATCTTTAACCTCTGTCTCCCAAAGAGTCGATTAAATCATCATGTTCCTGACTTCCTAACACCATACACAAAAATAAACTCAAAATGGATTAAAGACCTAAATGTAAGGCTAGACACTATAAAACTCTTAGAGGAAAACATAGGAAAAAACACTCTGACATAAATCACAGCAAGATCTTTGGGAACCACCTCCTAGAGTCATGGAAATAAAATAAAAAATGAACAAATGAGACCTAATGACACTTAAAAGCTTTTGCACAGCAAAGGAAACCGTAAACAAGATGAAAAGACAACCCTCAGAATGAGAGAAAACACTTGCAAATGAAGCAACTGACAAAGGATTAATCTCCAAAATGTATAACCAGATCATGTAGCTGCATATCAAAAAAACAACCCAATCCAAAACTGGGCAGAAGACCTAAATAGACATTTCTCCAAAGAAGACATACAGACTGCCAATAAACACATGAAAGGATGCTCAACATCACTGATCACTGGAGAAATGCAAATCAAATCTTCAATGAGGTATCACCTCACACCAGTCAGAATGGCCGTCATCGAAAAATCTACAAACAATAAATGCTGGAGAGGGTGTGGAGAAAAGGGAACCCTCTTGCATTGTTGGTGGGAATGCAAATTGATACAGCCACTATGGAGAATGGTATGGAGGTTCCTTAAAAAACTACAAAAAGAACTATCATATGACCCAGCAATCCCACTACTGGGCATATACCCTGAGAAAACCATAATTCAGAAAGAGTCATGAACCACAAGGTTCATTGCAGCTCTATTTACAATAGGCAGGACATGGAAGCAACCTAAATGCCCATCAACAGATGAGTGGATAAATAAGATGTGGCACATATATACAATGGAATATTACTCAGCCATAAAAAAGAATGAAATTGAGTTATTTGTAATGAGGTGGATGGACCTAGAGTCTGTCATACAGAGTGAAGTAAAGTCAGAAAGAGAAAAACAAATACTGTATGCCAATGCACATATATGGAATCTAAAAAAACGGTACTGATGAACCTAGTAGCAGGGTAGGAATAAAGACGCAGATGTAGAGAATGGACTTGAGGACACAGGGAGGGGGAAGGGTAAGCTGGGACGAAGTGAGAGAGTGGCATCGACATATATACACTACCAAATGTAAAATAGATAGCTAGTGGGAAGCTGCCACATAGCACAGGGAGATCAGCTCGGTGCTTTGTGACCACCTAGAGGGGTGGGATAGGAAGGATGGGAGGGAGGCTCAAGAGGGAGGGAATATGGGGATATATGTATACTTATAGCTGATTCACTTTGTTGTACAACGGAAACTAACACAACTTTATAATGCAATTATACTCCAATAAAGATATTTTTAAAAAAATCATGTTCCTGGATCACAGAAACAAAAAAATCCTTCACAAAAAGATATATTTCTTTCATATTAGTTGCATATACATTATTATGTAAGTTTATATTATTTATTATATTATTAGATCTATTTATACGTATCTGTATAAATATATACATATATAGAGAGACATACACACACACATATATATAGATAGCGAGCGAGCGAGAGAGAGCATATGCTAATTACCTAAACTCTGGAAGCCTTACAATTAGGAAAAGCTTTTTAAAGCTATCAGAGATGTGTTCTCTCTATACAAAAATTAAATACATTTATGTGTATATACACATATGTAAAAAAAAAAAATGACTGTCATACTCACCAGGTCAAAGTTCCCTGAAGTCCTTTGCCTTTCACGTGTAAGTGAGAAATTGAGAACAATGTCATGTTAAGAGTTTCAAGGCAGATCATCACTCTGGTCATACCATAGAAAGTGAGCCCTTCCAGAATGTGGTCCCTGGAGAGACTCTGGGGGCTCTGAGGCCACCCCCAGCCATATAAAATATTTTCCAGGGCAGATGGTCTGTGGGGTTTCAGATCATCAAAGAAAAGGTTATACAAAGAAAGGGTTAGGAGCCACTGCTCTAGGTCAAGTGTTTTTCTAATTTGGTTTCTCTTCCTCTTAGATATTTCTCAAAGGGGGGGAAGGCTAGAAAGGTAGCAGGCAAGAAGCGCAGGCTGCTTTTAGCTTTTCTCGTTTCCTGGTAAAATCCAAGTGCAAATAAATGCCTGTACTGCATCCCTGAGTCTGAATCTCTACACAGGTTTATTACATTTTTAGGAAAAAAAGTCCCAGGAGGGCAGGATTTGCATTATTTTAGTTACTTATTGTCCTTATACAAACATTCCATCACCACTTCCCTAGAACTAGCATCTTAAATCTATAGCCCCAGCTTTAGCTTCTCTCCACAGAATAAGGCGTGTGTGCGTATGGCTGTGTTGCTTTAATATCTTTAGGAAACCCTTTGGTTTATAACGCTCTCCAGATGTTCGACTTTTTGCAAATCCTGTTAAGATGAACACAGGCAAGACTGGAATGGAAACACTTAGCTCGAGAATGTATTTCAGTCAGCTCGGAACCACCACCGTGGAAGTGGAGTAAAGGGTACCTGAGCTTCATAGCGAATGGCAACAGCAAAATCCATGGGAATGGGGATGTTCCCCGCAGCAAATCTCAAGCCGGGCCCAGCGAGAACCCTGGCAAATACAGGTCCCATCCACGTAACAGGCACCCCAGGAACTGGCCCTCGGAGAACGACAGAAACAGCAGGCAGCTGGCCAGAGAGGAATAAACACAACTTTGCCTAGAGTGAAAGGCTGGAAGAGTTCACGGGGAAAAAAAACAAAAACAAAAACAAAACCCACGGGTTTCTTTTTTTTTTCCCCCACGGGTTTCTTGATGCGTGTATGATCCATCTGAGTCCCGAATAAATTATTCCAACAAGGATACAGTCCAGCACACAGCGGAGAAAAACGTGCTGAATCTGCAGCTTTGGAACCTATGTTACTGTATAGAATAATCACTTGGAAAGCACTGCCACTGGCCAGTACATTATGTACTCCACGTGTCATGTACTGAGTGATTCCACATTGGTGACCTTGGCTTTTCTCAGATCTGACTGTGGAGTTCTGGCTAAAATACGGAGGGCAAGAAAATATTCCCATGCCTACACTTCATGGATTTTGCCTAATTGTGCATGACAATGATAAAACCCACCCAGATTTTTTTTTTTAGATGTTTCTTCCATGCAAATATGAGAAATGATCTTCTCCCATCTGCTTGGGGGCACATAAGTACAAAACTGCTCACACACTTGATCGATTAGCAGCCCTGCCGGTCTCATGCTGGATGTCAGCCTGGGGCCATCTGGACCCTATAGATAATACTTCCTTGATGACTTTTGCATCTGCCTCTCGACACTTCCAGCCTCCACCGGAACGCTGCCTCTTGTTACTTTCTGCCTGTATTGCTGCAACAGTCTCTTGGCTGTTCTCTCCGTGCTCGCTAGTCCAATACATACCGCACACTGCTGCCAACAAGCATTTCAAACGCTCTCTCACTGCCAAGAGCATCATGCCCAAATTACTTAGCCTGGAGTTCAAGTTGCTCTGTGATCTACCACAAACTGCTGTTCATTTGACAAATGTTCATTTAGTAACAATTCAACCCCCGCCTCTGAATCAGGAATGCATACACGAATAGGACAGATTCTCAGCCACAGAGGGGTTTAGAATCTTGCATGGGAGACAGAAAGGTAAATAAGAAATGAGACGGAGGTGTATGTAAACTCATCTCTATGCAACATTTTTCAAACTTTAAAAAAAGTACTCTGGAATTTGAGCCACTGTAGGTACCCACCCCCCGGGATCCCCCTTTCTTTGGTTGGTATACCCATCTCCCAGTTGCGTGTGTGCGGTTTCTAACAGCTCACAATTGCCCCCCTTCTCCGGAGAACTGCCCTCTCACACCCCAACTGCCTACTCCTACCCCTGGGGTAGCTCACAAAGACTACCTGATAGGAGGTTATGAAAGGCTGGCCCTGTCGTCTCAAGGGGCAGGACAAATTTATCTGCAGTTTATGTTTCTGACTTTCTCTGTGGATCAATCCAAGTTTTGTTTTACCTGAGACCACCTCTGACTCTTTCCTCTTCTCATGTTTCCTTCACTCTCTTAAAGAGTTTTCCCGAAGAACACTGCCTTCGTAAATTACATGCACCTGAATCCGGTCTTAGGCTCTGTTTCTAGGGCCGCTGACCTGAGACAGTTGGTAGCAGACAGTGTAGACTCTAAGATGCCTTCCTGGATGTAGATCATTTACTGTTCGGCTGGCAATGAGGAACCCAGTGGGTAACGTGTTGATGACCCTTGTGTAGCAGCAGAGCCGTTGCTAAAACAGTCATCTGTGGCCACCTGGGACAGGATAGAGGGCGAAGGGGAGGCACTGACTTGAGCAAGATTTCTGATACAGGGGAAAGAGTAGTTATAAGGACTGTGGACGTGGGTGGCTATTGTTGTACACCACTGACGCATTTGATGAAAGATGATGGCAGGCTCAGGGCAATCGATCAGCAACTTAGAGTCAAGGGTGAGAATCAGAAGGGCTCCCTGGCAGCATTTAAAGAAACTCATCTCCTTTAGTGAGAGGGCAGGAAGAGCTAGAGACCAGGCACAAGACTTAATTGGAAGAGCTGCGGAACTTCAGGGAAGGCTGAGTTCTCAGCCTGGGTAAGTCACCTATGCCCAAGTCAGGCCCTCCCTTCACAGGGAAGCAGGGGCATCATGAGGCATGGGTGATGCACATAAGAATCGTGAACCTTGAGGTTCTCCTGAGCACTCCTGGACTATAGAAGTAATCCACTCACACTTATTAGAAAATAGAGGCCCCCCCTCCATCCTCGCCCCCCTCCATCCCTGCCACATTTGGAGACGAGGCAGAAATCTCAAATGATGCAGGTAACTTAAAAGAAAACGTGTGCATTCCTGAGGATCTGCCCCTCCTGACCACTTGCCTGATAATTAGGGTCACGTTGCAGCATGATCTGATGGGAAAGGGCTGCATCTCCGAGAAGGACCTGGTTAACACGAACAAGTAGCAACTGGGAGTGGATGGCTGGGCATGGATCGTGAGGGGTGCCAGATCAAGGGGACAGAATATGAAATCAGGTAAGGAGAGTTTGTTGGTTTGGGGTCACCGGTGATAAAGGATTTAGCAGCCTGGCAAGGGCCCTGGAGCCCTGCGAGATGCTTGGCGAAAGCTGTGGTCCAGAGTAATGAAGCAGAGCTGCCAGAACTGCTGTAGCAGGCTGGGGAGGATGGGTTATAAGGCTCAAACAACTAGGCATGCTTGAATGGGTGTAAGACGCAAGGCTGGAAAAACCATCAGCTGACTATATTCCTTGTCCATTTTTCAAGACAGTGAGGAATGAACTGGTGAGGGGCCACCAGCATCACAGAGGATAGGGTACCCTCTGTAGGCTGGTAGCCTAAACCGTTACAAAATTGAGCTCCTCAGTATCAATGCAGTGGACAGGATCGCAGACTATCAAGGGTTGGGGAGCATTTAACTCTCAAAAGCAAGATGGGTATAATTATAATGGTCAGCGAGGTTGGAATAGGAGACAAGGGGGCCTGACCTACAGGAATCTTCTGTGGAGACGACTAATAGAACATGATGCTCCTAGTCGACAAAATATTGCCTAACACGTGTACTCCAAAGTGATCAAGTATGAACTGGCAAAGGCTGAGTTCAGCCACCTCAACAGAAAGACATAATCCTTTCCCAAATTTATAGAGCTGAGCAAATTCTCAGACTCAGACGCCAGTGACTGAATGAGAGGCTGGGTCCCAAGGAGGAAAGACTCTTCAACACCACAGCAAGTGTTAATTCTCTCACTTCTCTCTCAAAGAGATCTATGTTTATTTACTAGTCTATTGGGGAAGCAGAAATGCCTAGATCTTTCGAGGGCTAATGGATACAGGATCTGAGTTGATACTGAGAACCATGTACCCAAGGTGTCATCATGGTCCCCGTTAGAACAGGGCATATGAGGGTCAGGTAGTAAATGGAGATCTGACTTAGGTTCTTTTCACGGTCAGTTCTCTGGGTTTACTGAACCACTGATTGTTTCCTCTAATTCTTGTATATGTATTGGAATGGACCTGCTTAGCAGTTGGCATTGATGTTAGTGCTCCTATAGTAGAAAAGGCCGAGTAAAACCTTGTGAAATGCCCACCCTCCAGTGCCCTCCCCACCACCACCAAGCCAAGATAGTAAATAAAAAGCAATATTGCAAATCAGAGGCATTCTCTAAGTGCCACTCTCAAGACTTGGTGGTGGGTCTCATATCATATCCCCATTACAAATTTTATACGAATATAACTAAGTTGTAGCCCCAGTTGGCAGCTGTCCTGCTGGAAGGAGTATCACGACCAGAGCCGGTTACCACCACCCTGGTGCATGATACGCAGCTATTGAAATGCAAAATGTGTTTTCTTCCATCTCCATGAGGAAGAAGAAACAGAAGCAATTTGTATTCGCTTGGGATGGGCGGTCGTGTATATGTCGTCTTGCCCCAAGGCTATTAATTCTCCTGCTCTCTGTAACAGTATAGCCCCAAAGAATCTGGACCATCCAGATGTTCTACAAAATATGACACTGACTCCCTATACTGAAGGAGAGTGAATTGGATCCCTTGGTCTCAGGCGATGTCATGTGGTGTCCCACAGTGAGAATCGGACACTCTATGGCCTTGGTCAGCACCACTCTGACAGCTCAAAGAGTGTCTAATTCGCCAATGTCGTACAACACAGCTTCCTCAGCCAAGGGATCCACTTTACAGTAAAAGAAGTGTATCAGTGGTCACGTGACTTTGGGATCCACTGTTCCTACACAAACCACGGCATCCAGAAGATGCTGACCTGAGATGGCAGTGGGATGGGGCCCCTAAAAGATGCATTAGTTTCACGAGCTTGGAAATGACACCCTGTGAGATGGGGCAGTTTTCTTCTAGATGTTATTTACTCCTTAAACCAATGGTCTTTATGTGATGCTGTGTCCCCAGCAGGGAAAAAGCATGGGTTTGGGAACCAAGTAGGAGTAGACAAGCTCATTGTCACTCCCAGTGACCGTGAATTTCTTAGGTTTGCAGTTAAAATTGGCACTGCATGCTATAGAGATAAACAGTATAGTTCAGGTTAATAATTTAAATTTTTAATATTTCTTTAGAGTGACATTAAATAGCACATAAAAATATTTTGACAAGTTGAGAGAGACTATGGAGGAAAGTAAAAAGCTTTATACTTTACTATCTTCAAGGGCCCTTTCCCTAATTTCTGAATAAGGGGACCTGCATTTTAATTTTTATTTTGCCCTGGCCCTGCACATGGGTCCGAGCATGCCAGGAGTGAACTTGGGTCTGTGCTGTTAGTGTACTGCCTGGTCCCCTTGACTGGGCCACTCTATCACGCCACCAGCTCCTGGGATTGCTGGTCTCACCACTGCTCCCTTCTCTTGAGAACTGCCCTTGGCTGAGGTGAGCCACCTCACCTGGGCCGTGATCTCCATCTGCCCTGGCAGCCTACAGCCATGTCTGCCTGACATGAGAAGACAGCCCTAGGGCCTCAATGGGGGACAACTCTGTGGTGCAATTTCTGCTTCACAGCTTCCCCAGGGGATAAGGCAAGGCTAGACTCAGGCAAGGCCTAGCTGCCATCCTTGCCTCACTTTCCCCACTCCCCCAGCCTACTGCCCTCCTCCCTGACAGGTTTCTCCTGATGAGTGCTTCCTCAGTAAAACACATGCACCCAGATCTCTGTTGTAATCTCTGATTGTAGAGAATCCAACCAAAGACAGTGACCCAGTGCGCGCGCGCGCACACACACACACATTTATATAAAACTGAAATAAAAGTTTCACAAAAAAATGCTCGTTTTATATTCTTCTGTTGTACTAAACTGATCCAGTCAATTGATTTCATGACCTACTTACTAATAGGCATGACCTGTAGTATGAAAATTACTGACCTATGGGACTCCAGAGATAGAAACAATTAATTATATCCAGATGTCAGGGTAGGGAATGTCAGAGAAAGATAAATCTGAATTGGGTCTTAAGGGATGGCTAGAAGTTTTGCAAGTCAGTAATACAGAGGTGGTCATTTCAGGCAAGAGTCAGGAGAGGAGGCCGTGGATGCTCTGAGCAGTGTTTCTCCAAGTGCTGCCAGGGACCACTCGTATCACTTGGGGTGATCGGCAAACATGCAGATTTCTTTTCTCCCTCCAAATGATCCAAAATGTGTGGGTTTTTTTTTTTAAAGCATTGTGCCAAACACCTCAAATATTTAAATCCAAATGAAGATCACAAAATGTAGCCATGTTTTCCTAAGTCTTTGATGGTTCCAATTTGAACCTCATTGCTCTAGAGCAATACTGCCTAATTGAACTTTCTACAATAATAAAAATGTTCTATATTTGCATTGCACTATCCAATACAATAGTCCCGTGTATAGAGTTACCTGAAAACACTTGACTAGTCTCACATTCCCTGATTCAGCATCTCAAGTGGAAGGCCCTAGCATCTGCATTCTAAACAATCTCCCTGGGCAATACTTATGCACAGTAAAATTTAGAGGTTCACTGATCATTGCCACAGCAAGCAAGGGCACTCCCTACTTTTCTCTTGCAGGTCGACTTCAGATTGAGATGCCTAGAGTCAGAGAAGGCTTCACGGGCATGTGGCATGGGAACAGAAACAAGTAGAATAAAGAGCAAAGCCTCTGTGACTTGGTGTACATGGGCCTGGAAGGAAGAACGCCATCTATGAAGCCTTCTCTTATCCTCTCAGTTGGAGGTGTTTCTCCTTAAGTGGAATCCGCATCACATTATGTACACCTCTTTATGATACCTACCCCACCCTGCCATGCATTCATTGTTTGTATACGTGGCTCATTTCCCCCACCATAATCTTAAGGGCAGGCTCTATGTCTAGGTATTTCCATTTTCATTCAATCAATCATTTCATCCACTCGAGAAAGTCTCTTATGAATAAGGAACTGCTTCAGCTGCTGGGTTTATGAACAAGACAGCTAACGTCAGCTTTCCTTTGCTTTTCCAACATGCCCCTTCGTGCATATGCACACAGGAGTGCTCAGTAAAGACCCCGGCATAACAAATGAACAAACAAACAAACAGGCCTAAAGTGGCCCTGACTTCAAGTGAATACTAGTTGGCTAGCTACAAGGTCTTCAGGTCTCCTCTGGCCTTCTGAAGCCATCGGAGGGAGGGCCCTGTGGAGGCGGCGTCACCCTGGCACTCACGCCGGCAATGACCAACTACATCCATCTCAGATTCAAGGGCACAGTCACACACCACCCCCAGGGACATTAGCATGTCCTTTCTTCTCCAACTGGGAAGACAGCCATTCCTCAATACTGTATCTCTCCTTTCTAACATGATAAGAAAGTGTACATTCAGAGTCTGACTCTTCAACTCTCCAAAATCTTATTTTCCAGAAATTTTCATTTTGTAGAGAAATAAAGCTATTGAAGTTTTCCCCAGAGCCTCGAATTACTTTGAGCTGGCTTCTTCCTTTCCTTCATTCTATTCTTCAGGATAATAGGGCTTACACTGGCTGATCACTTACATGGGCCACGCATGGTTCTAAGTGCATTACCCGGGTTATTTGCTTATAGTACAACAGACAACGACCCTGAAGGAATGATTTACCTTACTCTGCTCATCTGCTCGAATGCTTTGCTTCTGATTTCTCTTCAGTATTATGCTTCCTTTGTCAGTTACGAAATCATCTCCTTGTTGCTGGAAATACACATCACATGTAGGCAGAGCTGTTGCTAGTACCTTAAAAAGAAACGGCTGTTTAAGTAACCAACAAAAGTTCCAATTTTACCAGAGTTCAAGAGTTTCAGACTATACTGTACTTTAAAAGGTAATCATGATTCTCACTTAATAGCTTCAGGAAGAACACACAGAGGCAGCTTATAATTTTTTGTTTCTCTATGAAAAGGGGAAATTTTTAGTGATCCTAAAACTATGTGTTGGGTTTTCTTTTTAAGGGCTGCTCAACTAGTGCAATTCTAAACTTTGAAAACACTTCTTATTTTCTACTGGTTTTGTGGTGTTTCGAAAATTAACAATATGCATGATATACAGATTCAAAGATTATTAGATGTTGTAATTTTAACACTCTCCAGACCAATTTCTTTTAATTCTCATGGTTTGCAGAATCTGGTCTTAAACGTCCCCATGAGAGATTATACCGGGATAGCGAGATTCCACCAACCAAACTATTAAAACAGCAGAGTAGCATTCATGCAACTCCAGTTTCCTTAAAATCCTGGGTTTTATAGGACTCTGTTTTATATCATCTCCTTAGTCATTCAGCTGCCGACCCAGCTAGAATCTCCAATTGCTCGTTTCCAAATTCTCACTATACCCTAGACATCGATGTTTGCTTGATGTTTCATTGTTGGTTTTACAGTTAAGGTTTTTAATTTCACAGGTGCCCTGGTTGTTCATCGTGAGCAGGCAGCCTTGAGGTCAGCTGTAGTCAACTTCAGGAACCCTCATACTCTGTGGTCACTATTCAGACTCTCAGCCATGCTCTCCGACCAGCTCCTCAACCTGTGTGATGAGGACCCTTTGGACAGGCCACACTGGATTACGTTTATTTGTCCTCTTCATTTTTTTCCTCTCACCTATTGTGTTCATCTTGTAACACAAAATTATAAGCTATTTACCACTTTTATACAGAAAACATATTATGGAATTAACTTTATATTATACTACATTAAATGCCGTACCATGTTAAATTCAATCAATATTAACTTTTGTGACCACAGTTAGTTTCTATAACAAGCCAGTGTTTCCCAAACTGTGTACAAATCACCTGGGGATCTTGCTAACATGTAGACTGGATTCAATAGGTGTGGGTGGGGCCTGAGAGCCTCCAAGTCTAATGAACCCACAAGTGATGACACTATTGTTGGTCTACACACCACATTTTGAGTAGCAAGGATATTGCCATAGACTGAAGGTTTGTATCCCACTCCCCCTCTCCCCAATTCATATGTTGAAACAGAATCCGCAGTTGATGGTATTAGGAAGTGGGGTTTGGGGGAGGTGATTAGGATTAGTACCCTTATAAAAGAGGCCCAGAGAGCTCCCTTGTCATGTGAGGACTCAGTCATCTAAGAACCTGGAAGTGGGTCTCAGACATTGAATCTGCAGGCACCTTGACCTTAGACTTTCCAGTCTGCAGAACTGTGAGAAATAAGTTTATGTTGTTTATAAGCTACCCAGTCTATGGTATTTTTAGCAGCCCAGACTAAGAAAGATTAGATACATAGATAGGTAGGTAAATGATAGGTGAACAGATGGATGATAGATGACAGATAATAGGTAAACAGGTGATTGAGAGATGATAGATAGGTAGATGTAGATACAAATATAGATATCTTTCTGAAGACCCATCAAGAAAGTTAACCGTCATTCTTCTTAGCTCTCCTATTTGAGTATTAAAACAATTATTTGAAAGCTAGGGTCTTGGATTCATGTCCTTTCATGTCTCCATCCCCATCTTCTCTCTTCTCCCTGAACCTTGCCCCTTTCTCCATCCCTGTCTGGACTGCACCCTGAGCCCCTCCACCCCAGGCTCCACTTCTGCTGGATGGTGTCCGTAAGGGCACAGAGGACAATCTTCATCACGTCATGCCTTTGCTCAGAAGGTTTCAACGAGTTCTCATTGCCCCAAGAAGAAAATTTAGCCTCTTTAATAGGAGAATCTCATTTTCTCTTCCAGTACCTCTTTCCTATATAAACTTTCTGTTCTACCTGCAAATACACCTGCGTTGTTTCTCCTCTGAGCTGTTACTTAGAACTTTGCTGGTTGGACTGTCTTCTCCCCTCATCCACCAATGGAAACGCTCATGGCTTTCTAGTCTCAGGCAAATGATTCTACCCGCGTGTTAAGCCCGTTCGTAAAGGATCAGTCGCGGCTCCAAAATCCTAACGCACTTATGGACTCTCCCCTTGTTGCGTGGCACTGCTCCCATCCTGAGCTACCTAGGAAAAATATCAGTTATGGTTAAAAACTTCTAGAGCGCAGAGACGCTAACTAATCCCTCTGTACGCCAGTCTTAGCCTGGAGCTCAGCATTATGCACCCGGCTATAAACTGGGGTTCCTGTGACCCCCTCCTTGAGTTCGATCATTTGCTAGAATGGCTCAGAGAACTCAGGGAAGCACTTATTTATATTTACTGGTTTGTTATATAATAAAGGATATGATGAAGGAGACAGATAAACACTCAGACGAAGATGTACATAGGACCGGAAGGATCCCACACACAGGAGCTTCTGTCCCTTTGTGGCTGGGATGCACCACCCTCCCAGAACACAGATACGGTCACCAACCTCGAAACTCTCTGAACCCAGTACTTTCGGGAATTGGATGGAGTCTTCAACCCACACGCAAGATGGATCATTACCTCAGCCTCCCTCACCTCTCCCCTTCCTGGACGCTGGTGGGTGGAAGCAGAAGTTTCAAGCTTCTAATCATGGCTTGGTCTTTCTGGTGACCAGCCACCATCCTGAAGCCATCCAAGAGCCCACCCAGAGTCACCTCATCAGAACAAATGACACTCTTATCACCCAGGAAAGTCCAAAGGATTTGGGAGCTCTGTGTCAGGAGCCAGGGGCCAAGATCACTATGTATATGCATATATTTTTTTCCTATTATTTCATGATAGTTTTAGCCTAAATATAAATATCAATATTCTTTTCCCAAAGCTTTTTTTTTTTTTCAGTTACCATCATAAACCTGCAATACGAAAAGCAATGAAGAAGAATCTAGACATAGGATTGCTTTATCTTGACTCCACCCACCGCAGTTGTGAGTCTAGGTCAGGATAGTGCAAGCCTCCTTTTCTTGCCCTAATCTCAGTCAGTAAAAGAGCAAATTCCGGGCTTCCCTGGTGGCGCAGTGGTTGAGAGTCCGCCTGCCGATGCAGGGGACATGGGTTCGTGCCCCGGTCCGGGAAGATCCCACATGCCGCGGAGCGGCTGGGCCCGTGAGCCATGGCCGCTGAGCCTGTGCGTCCGGAGCCTGTGCTCCGCAACGGGAGAGGCCACAAGAGTGAGAGGCCCGTGTACCACAAAAAAAAAAAAGCAAATTCCAAGCCTCTTAAGGGGTATTTTCATCCCTCCCACCAGTCGTGTCCAGATAAGGAAGAGACCTCAGGAATAGACTTAGTCAATGCCTTCTCCCCTTGAAGTCGTTTGCCTCACATTGCCTTTTCCTTTGTCACATTCCTGCTTGTGGCTGGAGTGAAAGGCGTAAGAGTGTTATGGGAGGCTAACCTGTATTTTCTCTGATGGGTTCATATGCCTGGGTTTGCCCCCCTCATAAGACTTTGGGATAAATATTTTTAGGGAGCATCTCCCGCAGGACTGCTGACTTGTAGAGAATGAAGCAGACCAAGCGACATTTCCAATCACACACTGCTATGAACAGAACTGAGGACTGCTAATCCGAGACGAGCTTCAGGAGGCCAGTGAGCACATCTTACACTTAGCTCAGTACCGTATTCATTCATTCATTAGCAGAGATCCATGGCTTCCTACTATGCACCAGTCATAGGACTTGTCACTAGAGCAACAGTCACTAGAGCGATGGGGTACACATCCTCCCTTCCCTCTTATGGTTTACAGTATTGTCAGGAAGACAGACCAGGAAATGCTCAATAAACACATTGATGGGTGTTTATCTGATGGGTACCTTGAAAGAGCAAAACTCAAGTCCATTTCATCACAACTTAATGCAATTCACACTTCTGTGCCAGGCTCTGTGCCAGAACAGGGATACAAAGATGAACAAAATACAGACTCTGCCCTCAAGACTTCATAGAATCTGCAGTTCCATGATAGAATCGACTCTGCTGTGTTTGTGGGCAAAACCACTCTCTTCCGGGTAACTTACCCACGATCTCAAGGGTGTGTGTATTTACCCACACCGCTTCAAATGAAGTCTGTAAAGAGAGTCAATGAAATACGAACCAAAGGAGCCAGTCCCTGGAGTGGCGTGGCTTCCTCTGTCTCGCAGACGTAGAAATTCAAAGGAGCAAAGAAATAGCTGGGTGCTGGCTCAGTGTAGCTGCCACCTGTGACATGCGGACGACAATCACACTGCCCATCCTCGGGTGAGCACCTGAGGGAAAACAAACCCACCTCCTAAAAAAAGCATGGAGGAGGGACGGGTGTAAGATAAGCCTTGGGGGTGCTGGGCTAACTGCCCCTTGGGTTTGGGCCCATTCTTTGAAACCATGAATCAACCATTCTGGGGAGGATGTGGAGAAACAACGGATCTACAGGTCTGGTTTTTTGTTTGTTTTTTAAACTTTTTATTTTATATTGGAGTAGAGTTGATTAACAATGATGTGTTGGTTTCAGGTGTACAGCAAAGTGATTCAGTTATACACATACATGTATCTATTCTTTTTCAAATTCTTTTCCGATTTAGGTTGTTATGTAATATTGAGCAGAGTTCCCTGTGCTATACAGTAGGTCCTTGCTGGTTATCCATTTTAAATACAGCAGTGTGTCCATGCCAGTCCCAAACTCCCTAACTATCCGTACCCCTGACCGCACCACCACCACCTTCCCCCGCTAGTAACCATAAGTTTGTTCCCTCCATTCTACAGGTCTAGTCTCGACAAGCAAATCCAGATCAATGAAACCTTGGTTGCCACTTCTCTCCTCAGAGGCTCTCTGATTCTGCTCTAAAAACCGGGCAAAGGAGAGTGCAGGACCTCTCTTTACAGGCTGACAAAAAGTTGGAGTTTTAGGCGGGTCAGATCACACATTTGCAGGCATCTTTCATACCACCTCAGGATGACAGTTCTACTGCCTGGGTATCTCACCCGTGGAAATATCTGAAGTGAAAGAAATCAGTTGGGCTACCGTTAATGTCTCAAGATCATAGCTTTTCAATGCCCTTTGCTTGTCTTGGAAGGAACTCCTTCACCTATGACTATAAGCAGGTCCAAATGAAATGTGCTTTTGTTTATTTGATAGAAATGAAAGTGAGGAATAATGCCACAAAACTTATTCATTTTACTGACTTACACGTTGGAATAAGCACTTCAAATATCACAGTCACAGGGAGAACATCTGTGGAGGTGATTTTCCAGTCCCCAGTATCCAACCTACAAAGAGAAAATGCTCAGTTGATTCCAGCCTTCAAGACATCTGCTGCTCTGAAGGGTAATGTTAAAAGCACTACAGTTCCATCGACGCACAGCAAACAGCCATGCGGCCTGAACAATCACACAGTAGCTTGCTTGCCTACGCACTTGGTCATGATCTTCTAAAAACACACACCTCCCGTTTCTAGGACTTTAAATGAAGGGGACGGGGGTTTGTCTATGTATTGCTTTGAATGGAAATGCGATGGATAATCAAAAAGGACCTACCATATAGCACAGGGAACTCTACTTAGTATTCTGCAATAACCTAAATGAGAAAAAAATCTGAAAAAGAATAGATATATGTATATGTGTGACTGAATCACTTTGCTGTACACCTGATACTAACGCAACATTGTAAATTAACTATACTCCAATAAAAAAAAGAGAAAGAAATGCAGTGGAAATCTCACAGCTCCTCTGACAGCGTCAATGTTAGCTTCAAGCTGGGTTGTCTAAGGTCAGCCAGGAGAAATTCTTTGACTAGCAACTCTCTTCTTTGACTTGCAACTGCTTTCAGTCCCTTACCATGAAATCCCTAGGGATTTTTACTTACACACTATGGCAACGTTTGGGGCTAAAAAGAAAAATCATTCAGGCTGATTTTGACATCTTATACGAATATCACAGTTTAGTAGAATCACGTGCTTATAAATAATTGTTTTGGCTAACATACTCTCCCTGTGTGAGAGACTCAACTCTATTCAAGACTTTTGTCATCATTGCAACATCTTGACCTTTATTTGATATAAACAGCTGGTGAGATATAAACAGCTACTTCTTAAGTCTGACATTCACTGTAAATACTCAGAAAAAGACTTCCGCCTCAAATCTCCATTTAACAAACTCAGATAGAATTAACATCTTAGTAGGCACGGAACTCTCATTTGAAATTGGTTAAGCATCTGTATGCTTTTGGTTGTCATCTTGGAAAAATTTTATGTCCACTTTACTCAAAAAGATTTATTTTAAATATCAAAAGTTGACATAATTTGTTACAAAACGCAGCAAAGGGCCTTTGATATTTTTCCCAAAACCAAACTTTAGTTTAGGCAAAAACAACGTGAACTGAGCTGCCTTATCCAGGATGGGGTTGTGAAAACCCCCTCTAGGCAGGGTACGCTGTCATGTTGGCCCCCCAGTGGACCATCCAGGGCACCATTGACACATGTGCGGTACCAAGCAGATGCCTCGGCTCAGCCATGATGGACAAGTTCCCCCATCACTGGCCCCTGCTCAGTTATTTTCCTTTTGCAGACACAATTAAGTACACAGTGGCAGTTCACAAGCCAACGAAAAAAGTTAGGCCGTGTCTAAGGTTTGTCTGGAATGATCTGACCTGGTGTCTCCGTTGGTCTGTTCACCAGCTCTGCACTCTTTTTTTGTGGTGTCCACTCACGGTCATGGAGCTCGGCATGGCGCACCTTCCAACGTGAAACTTCTAGATTACTTGTCCCGTCGTACACAGAGTTCCCTCTACATATTTACTTCCTTGTTTTCTTTCCCCACCTCCTCTGCCCCATCCCCCATGTGTTTTCAGTAAAGCAACTTACAATATTAGCACAAAACTATGTCGTAACAGACATATGTTTCTTATTTATCAGCTACATTTCTTCAGACACATCAAGGTCACTGTTCTTTTATTAGGTTAAATTTTTGTTTTTTCTTCCTAAAATGTCATGGTGGGCTGCCAAGATCAGAGGACAAAGAAAAGAGCTGGGTTTTTAACTCCCTAAATGCGTGACACATTTCTTATGGAGTGAAAAATGTTTTATTTTGCTAATTTGAGACATACATGCTCATGTGGGTAGTGGAGTCTGTCAAAAATCCAAGGGTTTATTTCCCACAGGAATCTACAATACATTTAAACCTAAGGGTTGTTTTTTTTTTTTTTTTTTAATGAGCTCATCCAAAATATTTTTAGGCATGGAGTGGTAAAGGTGGGAAAGAGACTGTGTATAAGAGACAGAAGAAAAGGCCCCATGATCTGGTGGGTTTAACAAGGGGGCCAGATAAATGCTCTTATATTCTACTGCTTGGTACTTCCAAGAGAACAGAGGATAAAACTATTGCTGTTGGTGCCTGGGTCGATTCAGTCCCAACTGGTACAAGTCACGGTGCTGGTAAATGTTTAACAACTAGCTCTCTGCAGAAACATGGGGGTTTATTTCCAGTGTTCGCTGATTCCTGTAGTGTAAATACTTTTACCACGGGAGTACCGAAATACAATAGGACAAGGAAAGCAATCAACAGGACCAAGTCTCTTCTAGGCAATGCCAGTAGAAGACTGCATCACTCCCTAAAGGCGAAATCAGAGACAAATACGTATAGTGCATTCCTCACAGTGTGGTCCAGTAGCAAGAGACTGACACAGGCATTGGCCTGTTTCCACATCACAGGTCAAGAGTGGCATAATCCTTAGGGGGTTACAGTCACAGGCTGAAAGCACAGCATACACAATTATTCTCATTTTGATTTCTCCACACTGGTAAATGTCCTTAACAGCTTACACTGAGCAAAACACGTGTCCACAAGAACACAGAGCAGCCCGCCCTGCCAAGTTCATTGTCTGCCTGGCCGCACCATTACTGGACTGCATTTAACCCCACACGGGAAATGCAGTGCCAGACACTTTTGCAGCCCTCGTGTGGTTCTACTGGATGGCAATTAGGAGGAGACAAGAGGTCATGCATGCTGCGGAGGTGGGCACAGCTCTGAATGATGCTGGCTGGGTCGGGCGGCTAGGGGAAGGGTTTCTGAGTGCTGCGGAGCTGGGCACAGCTCTGAATGATGCTGGCTGGGTCGGGCGACTAGGGGAAGGGTTTCTGAGTATCACCGTTACTACCGACAGCTCCCTCTCTGGCAGATGCACCTATGATAACCCTTTCTCTCCTCTCTCTTTCTTAGCACCTCGTTACTTTTTTTTTTCCATTCCCTCTCTCCTCTTTCTCTCCCACCCACTGGCAATGCTAATCCTGCTTATGTTGTAAAGGCTAAGAAATTGTGCAACCAGAGCAAGATGTGTATTTCCCCTGCAGGAAAAGCCAATGTGCCTGGAAACAGCCCAAATGTCCGTCAACTGACGAGTAGATGAATTGTGGTATACCCATACAATGGAATATTATTCAGCACTAAAAAGAAATGAAATACTGATATGTGCTACAACATGGATGAACCTTGAAAACATTATGGTAAGCAAAAGAAGTCAGACACAAAAGACCACATATTACATGACTCCACTTGTATGAAATGTCCAAGATAGGCAAATCTATAGAAACAGAAGCATATTAGTGCTTGCCTAGGGCTGGGGGGATAGGGAGGTGGCGGCTAAAGCATGGGGTTTCCTTTCCTTTCTTTTTTATGGTAAAATACCTATAACATAAAATTTACCATCTTCACCATTTTTAAGTGTACAGGTCAACACTGTTAAGTACACTCACACTGTTGTGCAGTCAATCTCCAGAACTCTCTTCCTCTTGCAAAACTGAAACTCTGTACCCATTAAATACCATCTCTCCCCATTCTTCCTCCCTCCCCCCAGCCCTTGGCCACCACCATTCTACATTCTGTTAATATGGATTTGAGGGCTTCCCTGGTGACGCAGTGGTTGAGAGTCCGCCTGCCGATGCAGGGGACGCGGGTTTTTGCCCCGATACGGGAAGATCCCACATGCCGCGGAGCGGCTGGGCCCGTGAGCCATGGCCGCTGAGCCTGTGCGTCCGGAGCCTGTGCTCCGCAACGGGAGAGGCCACAACAGTGAGAGGCCCACGTACCACAAAAAAAAAAAAAAAAAAAAACACACAAAAAATATGGATTTGACTACTCTGGATACTTCATATTAGTGGAATCATACAATACTTTTCCTTTGGGGTCTGGCTTATTTCACTTAGCATAATGTTTTCAAGGTCCATCCATATTACAGACTGGATCAGGATTTCCTTCCTTTTTTAAGGCTGAATAATATTCCATTGTGTTTACCTACCACACTTTGTTTATCCATCCATTCACTGATGGATACTTGGGGTGCTTCCACCTTTTGACTGTTGTGAATAATGCTTCTTCACATTTCTTTCTGGGGTAATGAAAATATTCTAAAATTGACTGTAGTGATGGTTATACACTCTGAATATACTAAAAAATCACTGAATTGTACACTTCAAAAAGTGAACTGTGTGTGAATTATGTGTAACTGAAGCTCTTACAAAAGAAAAAACAAAGCAAAACAAAAAACCAACGTTTGGTCCATTTGCCGGAGGGCATAAGGTTAGTGAACCAGGGGAAATGCCAGGAGCACTGAAAGGTATAATAGGAAATTACATAATTCATTATGCTGAAATTTAATTTTGCATCAAGTCCAAAAAGAAGACTTTTTTTTTTTTTTTTTAACAGAATGATTCATCTTGCTGCTTTCTAAACATGCAAATAATCCAGTTCCTTATATGGGCAAAACCATAGAGCATGACACTATGACCAAAGGGAAATAATTAACCCAGATGCTCTGTGGAATTAGCAGCTCTGTGAGACCCCAGGCAGTCCTGAGTTTCTGTGATCCTAGAGCCAATGACCTCCCCATTTGGCCCCAGAAAACTCTGAGGTTATTTCTATTTTCCCACAGCCACTTCCCTTGCTTCTTTCTTTCCTTTTCTTTGACAGAGAACATAAGACAATACTAAAAGCAGTGTGAGAAGGAGAAAATAATTTAAAAAAATAAAAAGAAACCCCCCCACTTGAAAATTGCCTAAGAAGTCATCAACCTATGCAAAAACGTATAATGCAATTTAACAAATTTGTAGAGTAGACTCCTAGTGGAGGATTTTTTTTTTTTAAGTTTTCATAACTTGGCATTAAATTTCTTGGCATTTCCCCCTGTTTGCTCCAGCAGCGAAAATGTGAGCACCCCCTGTTGGTTCTTCATGATAAACTCAGCAAACCACCTAAAAAAGTTCTCCACTAACTTACTAAAATTTGTGGGAGGTTTGGTACACTTAAAAAAAAAAAATCCAGAGGCTGGTAGGACTCAGGTACTTACAATGACCAAATTTTAGACGTGACAGAGGCAGCTCCAAGCCTTAAATGCATTCAGGTTGGCGGCCCAGGCCCTGTTGACTTAACGCTGACAGCCCAGGGGGTCGGTGACTGTCAGTCCGTAGTGGTTGGTCTTGCATTGGTCGCACTCGGCTCCTTACACAGGCACTGGCCGGCCAAAGACCCCAAGTCAGGATCAGAGCGGCTCACACAAAGGCCACCCGAAATGGTCCCATCAGTGTCACATTCACAAGCTGGGGAGACAGACATGCATTATCTTAGTTAACTGCAAATGTGGGAACCTTGAAATATAAGCGTACCATTTTACCTTCACTATAACTATTTTAGTTTATTTAAATCAATAAATATGTTTAAATAATTAGACCGGAGAGCAAGGGCTGCTCAGAAATATCTCCCACATCTCTGGACTTGGAAAATATTGAATAATTCTGGGGAGACATATATATGTATAAAGTGACGGTAAAGGAAGAGGACCAGAAACAGTGTGCTATTATGAAAACAGCATGTTAAGAATAGATTGATGAAATAAAACAAGCAACCCTAAAATATGTATGGACCACAAACAACCTCAAATATCCAAAGCAATCTTAAGAAGAAAAAAGCTGGAGCCATCATGCTTCTTCATTTCAAACCATGTTATAGAGCTACAGTAATCAAAGGAGTACGGTACTGGCATAAAAACGTACATAACTCAGTGGAATAGAATAGAGAGCCCAGAGATAAACCCACACATGTATGGTCAATTAATTTATGACAAAGGAACCAAGAGTATAAAATGGAGAAAGGACAGTCTCTTCTATAAATGGTACTGGGAAAACTGGACAGCCACATGCAAAAGACTGAAACTGAACCATTATCTTACACCATATACAAAAATTAACTCAAAATGGTTAAAGACTTGCTTGTAAGATCTGAAACTATACAATTCCTAGAAGAAAACATATGCAGTAAACTACGTGACATTGGTCCTGGCAATGATTTTTAGATTTGACACCAAATGCAAAGGCAACAAAAGCAAAACTAACTGGGACTGAACTAAAAAGCTTCTGCACAGCAAAGGAAACCATCAACAAAATGAAAAGGCAACCTACCAAATATGATAAAATATTTGCAAATCATATATCTGGAAAGAGATTAATATCCAAGATATATAAAAAATTCATACAATTCAATAGCAAGACTCCAGCGTGGCTAACAGCACAGACCCCAGAGACGGACATGAGATGCTAAGGCTGCTGCTGCTGCCAAGAAGCCTGTGTGCGAGCACAGGTCACTATCCACACCCCCCTTCCGGGGAGTCTGTGCAGCCCGCCACCGCCAGGGTCCCGGGATCCAGGGACAACTTCCCCAGGAGAATGCATGGCGCGCCTCAGGCCGGTGCAACATCATGCCAGCCTCTGCCGCCGCAGGCTCGCCCTGCACTCCGTACCCCTCCCTCCCCGCGTACTGAGTGAGACAGAGTCCCTGAATCAGCGGCTCCTTTAACCCCGTCCTGTCTGAGCGAAGAACAGACGCCTCAGGCGACCTACACACAGAGGCGGTGCCAAATCCAAAGCTGAACCCTGGGAGCTGTGCAAACAAAGAAGAGAAACGGAAATCTCTCCCAGCAGCCTCAGGAGCAGCGGATTAAAGCTCCACAATCAACTTGATGTGCCCTGCATCTGTGGAATACATGAATAGACAACCAATCATCCCAAATTGAGGAGGTGGACTTTCAGAGCAAGATTTATTATTTTTTCCCTTTTTCCTCTTTCTCTGAGTGTGTATGTGTATGCGTCTGTGTGAGATTTTGTCTGTATAGCTTTGCTTTTACCATTTGTCCTAGGGTTCTATCCGTCCGGTTTTTTTTGTTTTGTTTGTTAACTTTTTTAAAAAAATATTTCTTAATAATTATTTTTTTATTTTAATAACTTTATTTTATTTTACCTTACTTTATTTTCTTTTATCCTCTTTCTTTCTACTTATTCTCCCTTTTATTCTGAACCGTGTGGATGAAAGGCTCTTGGTGCTGCAGCCAGGAGTCAGTGCTGTGCCTCTGAGGTGGGAGAGCCAACGTCAGGACACTGGTCCACAACAGACCTCCCAGCTCCACGTAATATCAAACGGCGAAAATCTCCCAGAGATCTCCATCTCAACACCAACACCCAGCTTCACTCAATGACCAGCAAGCTACAGTGCTGGACACCCTATGCCAAACAACTAGCAAGACAGGAACACAACCCCACCCATTAGCAGAGAGGCTGCCTAAAATCATAATAAGGCCACAGACACCCCAAAACACACCACCAGATGTGGACCTGCCCACCAGAAAGACAAGATCCAGCCTCATCCACCAGAACACAGGCACTAGTCCCCTCCACCAGGAAGCCTACACAACCCACTGAACCAACTTTAGCCACTGGGGACAGACACCAAAAACAATGGGAACTACAAACCTGCAGCCTGCAAAAAGGAGACCCCAAACATAGTAAGATAAGCAAAATGAGAAGACAGAGAAACACATAGCAGATGAAGGAGCAAGGTAAAAACCCACCAGACCTAACAAATGAAGAGGAAATAGGCAGTCTACCTGAAAAGAATTCAGAATAATGATAGTAAAGATGATCCAAAATCTTGGAAATAGAATAGAGAAAATGCAAGAAACATTTAACAAGGAACTAGAAGAACTAAAGATGAAACAAGCAATGATGAACAACACAATAAATGAAATTAAAAAAACTCTAGATGGGATCAATACCAGAATAACTGAGGCAGAAGAACGGATAAGTGACCTGGAAGATAAAATAGTGGAAATAACTACTGCAGAGCAGAGTAAAGAAAAAAGAATGAAAAGAATTGAGGACACTCTCAGAGACCTCTGGGACAACATTAAATGCACCAACATTCGAATTATAAGGGTTCCAGAAGAAGAGGAGGAAAAGAAAGGGACTGAGAAAATAGTTGAAGAGATTATAGTTGAAAACTTCCCTAATATGGGAAAGGAAATAGTTAATCAAGTCCAAGAAGCACAGAGAGTCCCATACAGGATAAATCCAAGGAAAAGACGCCAAGACACATGTTAATCAAACTTTCAAAAATTAAATACAAAGAAAACATATTAAAAGCAGCAAGGGAAAAACAACAAAAAACACACAGGGGAATCCTGATAAGGTTAACAGCTGATCTTTCAGCACAAACTCTGCAAGCCAGAAGGGATTGGCAGAACATATTTAAAGTGCTGAAGGAGAAATACCTACAACCAAGATTACTCTACCCAGCAAGGTTATCAATCAGATTTGATGGAGAAATTAAAACCTTTACAGACAAGCAAAAGCTGAGAGAGTTCAGCACCACCAAACCAGCTTTAAAACAAATGCTAAAGTATCTTCTCCAGGCAAGAAACATAAGAGAAGGAAAAGATCTATAATAACAAACCCAAAACAATTAAAAAAATGGGAATAGGAACATACATATCGATAATTACCTTAAATGTAAATGGATTAAATGCCCCCACCAAAAGACACAGACTGGCTGAATGGACACAAAAACAAGACCCATATATATGCTGTCTACAAGAACCCACTTCAGACCTAGAGACACATACAGACCGAAAGTGAGAGGATGGAAAAAGATATTCCATGAAAATGGAAACCAAAACAAAGCTGGAGTAGCAATTCTCATATCAGACAAAATAGACTTTAAACTAAAGACTATTAGAAGAGACAAAGAAGGACACTTCATAATGATCAAGGGATCAATCCAACAAGAAGATATAACAATTGTAAATATTTATGCATCCAACAAAGGAGCACCTCAGTACATAAGGCAACTACTAACAGCCATAAAAGGGGAAATCGACAGTAACACATTCATAGTAGGGGACTTTAGCCCCCCACTTTCACCAATGGACAGATCAGCCAAAATGAAAATAAAGAAGGAAACACAAGCTTTAAATGATACATTAAACAAGATGGACTTAATTGATATTTATAAGACATTCCATCTAAAAACAACAGAATCCACATTTTTCTCAAGTGCTCATGGAACATTCTCCAGGATAGATCATATCTTGGGTCACAAGTCAAGCCTTGGTAAATTTAAGAAAACTGAAATTGTATCAAGTATCTTTTCTGACCACAATGCTATCAGACTAGATATCAATTACAGTAAAAGATCTGTAAAAAATACAAACACATGGAGGCTAAACAATACACTACTTAAAAATGGTTATCACTGAAGAAATCAAAGAGGAAATAAAAAAATACCTAGAAACAAATTACAATGCAGACACAATGACCCGAAACCTATGGGATGCAGCAAAAGCAGTTCTAAGAGGGAAGTTTATAGCAATACAATCCTACCTTAAGAAACAGGAAACATCTCGAATAAACAACCTAACCTTGCACCTAAAGCAATTAGAGAACGAAGAACAAAAAAACCCCAAAGTTAGCAGAAGGAAAGAAATCATAAAGATCAGATCAGAAATAAATGAAAAAGAAATGAATGAAATGATAGCAAAGATAAATAAAACTAAAAGCTGGTTCTTTGAGAAGATAAACAAAATTGATAAAGCATTAGCCAGACTCATCAAGAAAAAAAGGGAGAAGACTCAAATCAATAGAATTAGAAATGAAAAAGGAGAAGTAACGACTGACACTGCAGAAATACAAAGGATCATGAGAGATTACTACAAGCAACTCTATGCCAATAAAATGGACAACATGGAAGAAATGGACAAATTCTTAGAAAAGCACAACCTGCCAAGACTGAATCAGGAAGAAACAGAAAATATGAACAGACCAATCACAAGCACTGAAATGAAACTGTGATTAAAAATCTTGCAACAAACAAAAGCCCAGGACCAGATGGCTTCATAGGCGGATTCTATCAAACATTTAGAGAAGCGCTAACACCTATCCTTCTCAAACTCTTCTAAAATATAGCAGAGGGAGGAAAACTCCCAAACTCATTCTACGAGGCCACCATCACCATGATACCACAACCATACAAGGATGTCACAAAGAAAGAAAACTACAGGCCAATATCACTGATGAACATAGATGCAAAAATCCTCAACAAAATACTAGGAAACAGAATCCAACAACACATTAAAAGGATCATACACCATGATCAAGTGGGGTTTATTCCGGGAATGCAAGGATTCTTCAATATACACAAATCAATCAATGTGATAAACCATATCAACAAATTCAAGGAGAAAAACCATATGATCATCTCAATAGATGCAGAAAAAGCTTTTGACAAAATTCAACACCCATTTATGATAAAAACCCTTCAGAAAGTAGGCATAGAGGGAACTTTCCTCAACATAATAAAGGCCATATATGACAAACCCACAGCCAACATCGTCCTCAATGGTGAAAAACTGAAAGCATTTCCACTAAGATCAGGAACAAGACAAGGTTACCCACTCTCACCACTCTTTTTTTTTTTTTTTTTTTTTGTGGTACGCGGGCCTCTCACTGTTGTGGCCTCTCCTGCCGCGGAGCACAGGCTCCGGACGCGCAGGCTCAGCGGCCATGGCTCACGGGCCCAGCCGCTCCGCGGCATGTGGGATCTTCCCGGACCGGGGCATGAACCCGTGTCCCCTGCATCGGCAGGTGGACTCTCAACCACTGTGCCACCAGGGAAGCCCCATGATTCACTTTGTTATAAAGCAGAAACTAACACACCATTGTAAAGCAATTATACTCCAATAAAGATGTTAAATAAATAAATAAATAGCAAAACCCCACAAACAACGCAATTGAAAAAACGGGCAGAGGATCTGAACAGATATTTTTCCAAAGATGACATACAGATGGCCAACAGGTACACGAAAAGATGTTCAACATCACTCATCATCAGGGAAATGCAAATCAAAACCACAAGGATATACCACCTCACACCTGTTAGAATGGGTGTTATCAAAAAAACAAAAAATAACAAGTGTTGTCAAAGATGTAGGAAAAAGGGAACGCTTCGGCACTGGTGGTGGGAATGTAAACTGGTGCAGCCACTTTGGAAAACAGTATGGAGGTTTCTCAAAAAATTAAAAATAGAGCTACCACATGATCCAGCAATTTCACTTCTGGGTATTTATCAGAAGGGAATGAAAATACTAATTCAAAAAGACACATGCACCCCAACGTTCACCTCAGCACTATTTACAATAGCCAGGGCATGGCAGCAACCTAAGTGTCCATCAACAGATGAATGGATACAGAAATGTGGTACATATACAAGGGAATATTACTCAGCCTAAAAGGAACAAAATCTTACCTTTTGCAACAACATGGATGAAACTTGAGGGCATTACGCTACACGAAATAAATCAGAGAAAGACAAATATTGGTACCGTATGATCTCACTTATATGTAGAATCTTAAGAAACCCTCCAAACCAAACTCATAAATGCAGAGAAAAGATTGCTGGTTTCCAGGGGTGGGGATGGGTGAAATGGGTCAACGGGGTCAAAAGGTACAAACTTCCAGTTATCAAATAAGTCACGGATGTAATATACAGCACAGTGATTACAGTTAATAACACTGTATTGTTTATTTGAAAGCTGCTAAGAAAATAGTTCTTAAAAGTTCTCATCACAAGGGAAAAAACTGTAACTATGTGTGATGATGGATGTTAACTAGCTTACCGTGGTGATTGTTTTGCAATGCATACAAATATGAATCATGTGGAATTCCCTGGCGGCACAGTGGTTAAGAACCCACGGCAAATGCCCTGGCCTGGGAAGACTCCACATACCACAGAACAACAAAGCCAGTGTGCCACAACTACTGAGCCTGCTCTCTAGAGCCACAACTACTAAGCCCACGTGCCACAACTACTGAAGCCCGTGCGCCTAGAGCCCATGCTCCATAACAAAGAGAAGCCACCACAATGAGAAGCCCGCACATCGCAACGAAAATTAAACCCTGCTCGCCCCAGCTAGAGAAAGCCCGCGCGCAGCAGCAAAGACCCAACGCAGCCGAAAATAAATTTATTTTAAAAATTAAAAAAGAGAAAAAATATGAATCATGTGAGACACCTGAAACTAATATAATGTGATATGTCAATTATATCTCAGTTTAAAAATTAGATTATTTGGGGGGTGATGAAAATGTTATGGAGCTAAGTCCATGTGGTGGGTGCAAAACACTGTGCCGGTGAATTGCTGTTCACTTTAAATGGTTAATTTTATGTTATGTGAATTTCACCTCCATTTTTAAAAGTCTCTAAAAAGTGAAAATAAGGTCAAGAGATAAGAGTGGGATGCTGTAATGAAATATATATCATATATATTTGATCTCATTCACTATAAAGGCATCAACGAACATGACATAGAGGGAAAAA
Source organism: Pseudorca crassidens (assembly GCF_039906515.1). Classification (NCBI taxonomy): domain Eukaryota; kingdom Metazoa; phylum Chordata; class Mammalia; order Artiodactyla; family Delphinidae; genus Pseudorca; species Pseudorca crassidens. Next base: position 17,092,584 of record NC_090303.1, on the reverse strand, counting down.
CATCACATAAAATGTCGACCAAATCCCTGAAACATGGTTAATAAAGTAAAACTGTCCTTCCCCAGCACAGAAAAATATGTTGCAAGGGTAAGTGCTATCATTTTTTTTGATTCGTCTTGGAAGGAGCACCTACAAGAAAGAAAAAGGAATAAGAAATGTTCAAATCTTTATTTTTGGAAATCTGTTGGTGGGGCAAAAGCTTGGATGAAGAGATTCTGGAAAATGAGATAAACAGCCATCTGTAGCTAAGGTGTAACCAAAAGTAACCACCTTCCCCACTTTTTTTTTTTCCAGTAGAAACTCAAACACCTAAAAGAAGGAACGTCATATGAAAAAGGATGCTGATAGTACAAACAACTCCAGAGAGTAGAAGTTAGAAAAGGTAGAGCTTGACTGAGTATAAGGAAGGAATCTCTAACAGTTAAGGCTTCCCAATAGAGCAGTGACCCTCTCATCATTGGAGGCGTCCAGGCAGGGGCTGGCACAGCACTAGTTGTGGCTTTGGTATACAGGACAAGCGCATTGGTAGACGTTAGATGACCATCAAGGTCTCTTGTATCTTTTTGGTGCTGTGTTTCCAAGGGATTCCACTTTTAAGGAAAGAAATAAAGATGAAAAAAATAAATATCCTGATTCTAAGAAACAATTATGTAAGATTTATACATGTTTGCTTTGGACTAATAAAAACAAAACCCTCAAGTCTAAAGCAATGTTTACATAACCACCATTTAGGTTATTAGTGAGTTTAGTGGAAAAAATCCAGTCTGGAAACACTGAAGCAAACAGTTGTCTGACAGAATCTTTTAATTTTCTTTCTTTATATATTTATTTTTGCTGCGTTAGGTCTTCACTGTTGCGCGCAGGCTTTCTCTAGTTGTGCTGAGCGGGGGCTACTCTTCATTGCAGTGTGCGTGGTTCTCATTGTGGTGGCTTCTCATCGTGGAGCATGGGCTGTAGGCATGCAGGCTTCAGTAATTGTGGCACGTGGGCTCAGTAGTGTGGCTCGCTGGTTCTAGAGTGCAGGCTCAGTAGTTGTGGCGCACGGGCTTAGTTGCTCTGTGGCATATGGGATCTTCCCGGACCAGGGTTCGAACCCATGTCCTCTGCATTGGCAGGTGGATTCTTAACCACTGAGCCACCAGGGAAGTCCTCTTTTGGTTTTCAATTGTTTGTTATTGGATTGTGACTGGTGACAAAAATCTTACTGTGGAAAACCAACACTGGGTTCTGTTAAGTTTGGGAAAAAAGCCCACAATTTTCTTCTAATCAAAGCCAGTTGCTTCTAGGAAGGAGCAACAAACTGAGTTTATTTTATAAGTAGCCAAAAGGGAAAAAGCTCAGCTTTATTTGGGAGACACTCCAAAGGGTCAGCAGTGAGTTCCAGAGTATAATTTAATTATACACAGAAATGTTCTTTGGGACATTTACTTTGAAATAACCCTATGTATGGACTTTAGAGTAGAAGTCCAATAATATGTCTTGGCGTCACGCAATTTAATTCCAGCAAACTTATACTATCAGTGGTGGAGTCTAACAAATATTTGTTTTTTCTGTGTCACATCTGACTGTGTCTTAAATCATAGAAGACTTAAAATTTGTCATCTCTTAGGCCTGGAATCTGATCATGTAAACATTTAGGCTCAAACTAGGACAATTTAGAGAAAATTTATATGAGAACACTGGTCAGTCTTAACACACGTCATTTGTATACACACACACACACACACACACACACACATGTGTTTAGGTAAACTGGGAGAAACTGGGAAGTCTCATAATGGTCATTTTTACAAGCTCCTCATTTGCCTTTCCTCAAGAAATTCCTTACTTACAAAGGATGGTTTCTTAATTTCATATCAGAGGTACTAGTTTTCTTTCCTTGTTTTCCTCCAAAAGCACCATCAAGTTAATACTAAGTGGTTCTTAACGAACAAGACTCTGGTTGATGCATGTGAAATATTTGGTTTAGTTATTTCCAATCTCTTTCCAGACTCCTAAATTATCTGTTTCAAAACTGTATTTCCCTCGGACTTCTCTGGTGGTGCAGTGGTTAAGAATCCGCCTGCCAGTGCGAGGACACGGGTTCGAGCCTTGGTCTAGTCTAGAAAGATCCCACATGCCGTGGAGCAACTAAGCCCGTGCACCACAACTACTGAGCCTGTGCTCTAGAGCCCGCGTGCCTAGAGCCCATGCTCTGCAACAAGAGAAGCCACCGCAATGAGAAACCCAGGCACCGCAACTAGAGAAAGCCCGCACGCAGCAACGAAGAACCAACACAGCCAAAAATAAATTAATTTTAAAAACACCTATTTTCCTGATTCCATCTAAGAGAGAAATTTCATCTTCTTTTACAAATGCAGAGCTTTATAAACATTAATAAAGGTTGTAATGTATATGTGTGTGTGTGAGAGAGAGACAGAGTGAGAAACAGAGACACAGGGAGAGCCAGAGGGAGTTTGATCACAGATTCTGGCAAAAAAAAAAAAATGACACTTAGGACACTGATTTAAAGAAATATATTTTCTGAGGATCCTGTATTATTTCAAACAGGTCACGTAAGGTAAACTTTTATACAATCAGCTACCTACTGAGTGATCTGAGCAAAAAAACCTTCATTTATGCTTATTCCACATCATGAATATTGAACGTTTGAAATCTAGGACACTGCATGTATTTGGGTATCTACTGATTTACTTTTGCTCAAGACTTCAATTTATGTATTATGATTATATAAAGTTTGAAATTGGAGTCTCATAGCAAGTTCCACCTGCCACCAATATAAAATAACATTATATTGATGATACAGCCTAAGAAGCAGGATTTCTGGATATCGGGAGAGGCCATCTACCATGGGTCCTGGGCATGTGAACACTGTTGCTGAGTGTGTTAACAATGCAAGGCCCTGACGGCTCTTTGCTCAGGCCGTTTCTCCAGGTTGTGGTTGTAGTAAGCTACCTTGAGGGATGAGGTAACATTTTCCCCCAGAAAAAGAACGGGCTTGCTTCCACTTGCTATAAAAGCAATGAATTCTCCAAACTCAGTGCTCCTGGGCTGTGACGTAAGCTCATTAGCTGTGCAGGATCCAGATGGTATCCTCTGAGTTGCTCCATGGGCCGTGGGGACATGGGAACTCACACAGATACAAACATCTTGTTGCTTACTGTGTCATCAGCAATAAAGTCCTTTGTCTTTGATCCAGGAGTTTCATGTCTTCGCCCAGCATCCATGAAACAGTAACAAGCTAACCTGTTAGTTTGCCAGTAGGGTTAAGATCTCGGACCCAGTAACTCACACTGGGCATCTGAAGTCAGGTTGGAGTATATTTCTAAGCAACAATCTACAGCACTACTGGGGCGAGACTGAGGCAAGCGGGGTGCCCAGGGCACACAATGTAAGGAGGCACTCGCTGTCAGCCGTGTACTCACATGACTCAGAGTGACAGTGTCCTGAAATTTGGGGACCTAGGTGTTTTCTTGCCTCTCCCTAGTCTCAGTCCTGTAGGGAAAGGCAAATTAATGATGAGATACTATTTCGTTAGCAAAAATTAAGTGTGGAGGAGCTTCAGGATGGCGGAAGAGTAGACATGGAGATCACCTTCTTCCCCACAGATACACCAGAAATACATCTACACGTGGAACAACTCCTACAGAACACCTACTGAACGCTGGCAGAAGACCTCAGACCTCCCAAAAGGCAAGAAACTCCCCACGCACCTGGGTAGGGCAAAAGAAAAAAGAATAAACAGAGACAAAAGAACAGGGACAGGGCCTGCACCAGTGGGAGGGAGCCGTGAAGGAGGAAAGGTTTCCACACACTAGGAAGCCCCTTCGCGGGCGGAGACTGCGGGTGGCGGTGGGGGCAGCTTCGGGGCCGCGGAGGAGAGAACAGCAACACGGGTGCGGAAGGCAAAGCGGAGAGATTCCCGCACAGAGGATCAGGGCCGACCAGCACTCACCAGCCCGAGAAGCTTGTCTGCTCACCCGCCGGGCGAGCGGGGCTGGGAGCTGAGGCTCGGGCTTCGGTCGGAGCGCAGGGAGAGGACTGGGGTTGGCGGCGTGAACACTGCCTGCAGGGGGTTAGTGCGCCGCGGCTAGCCGGGAGGGAGTCCGGGAAAAAGTCTGGACCTGCCGAAGAGGCAAGAGACATTTTCTTCCCTCTTTGTTTCCTGGTGCGCAAGGACAGGGGATTAAGAGCGCTGCTTTAAGGAGCTCCAAAGATGGGCGCAAGCCGCGGCTAAAAGCACGGACCCCAGAGACGGGCATGAGACGCTGAGGCTGCTGCTGCTGCTGCCACCAAGAAGCCTGTGTGCGAGCACAGGTCACTATCTACACCTCCCCTCCCAGGAGCCTGTGCAGCCCGTCACGGCCAGGGCCCCGGGATCCAGGAACAGCTTCCCCAGGAGAAAGCACGCCGGCCTCTGCTGTCGCAGGCTCGCCCCGCACTCCGTGCCCCTCCCTCCCTGCGGCCTGAGTGAGCCAGAGCCCCCGAATCAGCGGCTCCTTTAACCCCGCTCTGTCTGAGCGAACAACAGACGCCCTCAGGCGACCTACACGCAGAGGCGGGGCCAAATCCAAAGCTGAACCCTGGGAGTTGTGTGAACAAAGAAGAGAGAGGGAAATCTCTCCCAGCAGCTTCAGGAGCAGCGGATTAAATCTCCACAATCAACTTGATGTACCCTGCATCTGTGGAATACCTGAATAGACAACGAATCATCCCAAATTGAGGAGGTGGACTTTGGGAGCAAAGCAATATATATATTTTTTGCCCTTTTTCTCTTTTTGTGAGTGTGTATGTGTATCCTTCTGTGTGTGATTTTGTCTGTATAGCTTTGCTTTTACCATTTGAACTAGGGTTTTGTCTGTCCATTTTGGTTTTTTTTTACTTCTAAAATTTTTTTTCTTAAAAATTATTTTTTATTTTAATAACTTTATTTTACTTTATTTCATTTTATTTTATCTTCTTTCTTTCTCTCGCTCTCCCTCTCTCTCTCTCTCTCTTCCTATTTTTTCTCCCTTTTATTCTGAGCCATGTGGATGACAGGCTCTTGGTGCTCCAGCCAGGTGTCAGGGCTGTGCTTCTGAGGTGGGAGAGCCCAGTTCAGGACACTGGTCCACAAGAGACCTCCCAGCTCCACGTAATATCAAATGGCGAAAATCTCCCAGAGACCTCCATCTCAACACCAGCACCCAGCTTCACTCAACGACCAGCAAGCTACAGTGCTGGACACCCTATGCCAAACAACTAGCAAGACAGGAACACAACCCCACCCAATAGCAGAGAGGCTGCCTAAAATCATAATAAGTCCACAGACACCCCAAAACACACCACCAGACGTGGACCTGCCCACCAGAAAGACAAGCTCCAGCCTCATCCACCAGAACACAGGCACTAGTCCCCTCCACCAGGAAGCCTACACAACCCACTGAACCAAGCTTAGCCACTGGGCACAGACACCAAAAGCAACGGGAACTATGTGTTTGGTGACCCCAAACACAGTAAAATAAGCAAAATGAGAAGACAGAAAAACACAGAGCAAATGAACGAGCAAGGCAAACACCCACCAGACCTAACAAATGAACAGGAAATAGGCAGTCTACGTGAAAAAGAATTCAGAATAATGATAGTAAAGATGATCCAAAATCTCGGAAATAGACAAAATGCAAGAAACGTTTAACAAGGACCTAGAAGAACTAAGAGCAAACAAACAGAGATGAACAACACAATAAATGAAATTAAAAATTCTCTAGGAGGGATCAACAGCAGAATAACTGAGGCAGAAGAACGGAGAAGTGACCTGCAAGATAAAATAGTGGAAATAACTGCTGCAGAGCAGAATAAAGAGAAAAGAATGAAAAGAACTGAGGACGGTCTCAGAGGCCTCTGGGACAACACTAAATGCACCAACATTTGAATTACAGGGGTTCCAGAAGAAGAAGAGAAAAAGAAAGGGACTGAGAATATATTTGAAGAGATTAAAGTTGAAAACTTCCCTAATACAGGAAAGGAAATAGTCAATCAAGTCTAGGAAGTGCAGAGTCCCATACAGGATAAATCCAAGAAGAAACACACCAAGGCACATATTAGTCAAACTCTCAAAAATTAAATACAAAGAAAAAATATTAAAAGCAGCAAGGGAAAAACAACGAACAACATACAAGGGAATCCCCATAAGGTTAACAGCTGATCTTTCAGCACAAACTCTGCAAGCCAGAAGGGAGTGGCAAGACATATTTAAAGTGATGGAAGGGAAAAACCTACAACCAAGATTACTCTACCCAGCAAGGATCTCATTCAGATTTGACGGAGAAATTAAAACCTTTACAGACAAGCAAAAGCTAAGAGAATTCAGCACCACCAAACCAGCTTTACAATAAATGCTAAAGGAACTTCTCTAGACAGGAAACACAAGAGAAGGAAAAGACCTACAATAACAAACCCAAAACAATTAAGAAAATGGTAATAGGGACATACATGTCGATAATTACCTTAAATATAAATGGATTAAATGCTCCAACCAAAAGACATAGACTGGCTGAATGGATACAAAAACAAGACCCGTATATATGCTGTCTACAAGAGACCCACTTCAGACCTAGGGACACATACGGACTGAAAGTAAGGGGACAGAAAAAGATATTCCATGAAAATGGAAGTCAAAAGCAAGATGGAGTAGCAATTCTCATTATCAGACAAAATAGACTTTTAAATAAAGACTATTACAGGAGACAAAGAAGGACACTACATAATGATCAAGGGATCGATCCAAGAAGATATAACAATTGTAAATATTTATGCACCCAACATAGGAGCACCTCAATACATAAGGCAAATACTAACAGCCATAAAAGGGGAAATCGACAGTAACACAGTCACAGTAGGGGACTTTAACACCCCACTTTCACCAATGGACAGATCAGCCAAAATGAAAATAAAGAAGGAAACACAAGCTTTAAATGATACATTAAACAAGATGGACTTAATTGATATTTATAGGACATTCCATCCAAAAACAACAGAATGCACTTTCTTCTCAAGTGGTCATGGAACATTCTCCAGGATAGATCATATCTTGGGTCACAAATCAAGCCTTGGTAAATTTAAGAAAATTGAAATTGTATCAAGTATCTTTTCCGACCACAACACTATGAGAATAGATATCAATTACAGGAAAATATCTGAAAAAATACAAACACATGGAGGCTAAACAATACAGGACTAAATAACCAAGAGATCACTGAAGAAATCAAACAGGAAATCAGAAAATACCTAGAAACAAATGACAATGAAAACACGACGACCCAAAACCTATGGGATGCAGCAAAAGCAGTTCTAAGAGTGAAGCTCATAGCAATACAATCCTACCTTAAGAAACAAGAAACATCTCAAACAACCTAAACTTACACCTAAAGCAATGAGAGAAAGAAGAACAAAAAACCCTCAAAGTTAGCAGAAGGAAAGAAATCATAAAGATCAGATCAGAAATAAATGAAAAAGAAATAAGGAAACGACAGCAAAGGTCAATAAAAGTAAAAGCTGGTTCTTTGAGAAGATAAACAAAATTGATAAACCATTAGCCAGACTCATCAAGAAAAAAAGGGGGAAGACTCAAATCAATAGAATTAGAAATGAGAAAGGAGAAGTAACAACTGACACTGCAGAAATACAAAGGATCATGAGAGATTACTACAAGCAACTCTATGCCAACAAAATGGACAACTTGGAAGAAATGACAAATTCTTAGAAATGCACAACTTTCTGAGTCTGAACCAGGAAGGAATAGAAAATACGAACAGACCAATCACAAGCACTGAAATGAAACTGTGATTTAAAATCTTGCAACAAACAAAAGCCCAGGACCAGATGGCTTCACAGGCAAATTCTATCAAACATTTAGAGAAGAGCTAACACCTATCCTTCTCAAACGCTTCCAAAATATACCAGAGGGAGGGACACTCCCAAACTCACTCATTCTATGAGGCCACCATCACCCTGATACCAAAACCAGAGAAAGATGTCAGTGAGAAAGAAAACTACAGGCCAATATCACTGATGAAGATAGATGCAAAAATCCTCAACAAAATACTAGCAAACAGAATCCAACAGCACATGAAATGGATCACACACCATGATCAAGTGTGGTTTATTCCAGGAATGCAAGGATTCTTCATTATACACAAATCAATCAATGTGATACATCATATTAACAAATTGAAGGAAAAAAACCATATGATCATCCCAATAGATGCAGAAAAAGCTTCTGAGAAAATTCAACACCCATTTATGATAAAAACCCTGCAGAAAGTACGCATAGAGGGAACTTTCCTCAACATAATAAAGGCCATATATGACAAACCCACAGCCAACATCATCCTCAATGGTGAAAAACTGAAAGCATTTCCACTAAGATCAGGAACAAGACAAGGTTGCCCACTCTCACCACTCTTATTCAACATAGTTTTGGAAGTTTTAGCCACAGCAATCAGAGAAGAAAAAGAAATAAAAGCAATACAAATTGGAAAAGAAGAAGTAAACCTGTCACTTTTCAGATGACATGATACTATACATAGAGAATCCTAAAGAGGCTACCAGAAGACTACTAGAGCTAATCAATGAATTTGGTAAAGTAGCAGGATACAAAATTTATGCACAGAAATCTCTAGCATTCCTATACACTAATGATGAAAAATCTGAAAGTGAAATTAAGAAAACACTCCCATTTACCACTGCAACAAAAAGAATAAAATATCTAGGAATAAACCTACCTAAGGAGACAAAAGACCTTTATGCAGAAAATTATAAGACAATGATGAAAGAAATTAAAGATGATACAAATAGATGGAGAGATATACCATGTTCTTGGATTGGAAGAATCAACATTGTGAAAATGACTCTACTACCCAAAGCAATCTACAGATTCAATGCAATGCCTATCAAACTACCACTGGCATTTTCCACAGAACCAGAACAAAAATTTCACAATTTGTATGGAAACACAAAAGACCCCAAGTAGCCAAAGCAATCTCGAGAAAGAAAAATGGAGCTGGAGGAATCAGGCTCCCTGACTTCAGACTATACTACAAAGCTACAGTAATCAAGACAGCATGGTACTGGCACAAAAGCAGAAATATAGATCAATGAAACAGGATAGTAAGCCCAGAGATAACCCCACGCACATATGGTCACCTTATCTTTGATAAAGGAGGCAAGAATATACAGTGGAGAAATGATAGCCTCTTCAATAAGTGGTGCTGGGAAAACTGGACAGTTACATGTCAAAGTATGAAATTAGAACACTCCCTAACACCATACTCAAAAATAAACTCAAAATGGATTAAAGACCTAAATGTAAGGCCAGACACTATCAAACTCTTAGAGGAAAACATAGGCAGAACACTATGACATAAATCACAGCAAGATCCTTTTTGACCCACCTCCTAGAGAAATAGAAATAAAAACAAAAATAAACAAATGGGACCTAATGAAACTTCAAAGCTTTTGCACAGCAAAGGAAACCATAAACAATATGAAAAGACAACCCCCAGAATGGGAGAAAATATTTGCAAATGAAGCAACTGATGAAGCATTAATCTCCAAAATTTACAAGCAGCTCATTCAGCTCAATATCAAAAAACAAACAACCCAATCCAACAATGGGCAGAAGACCTAAACAGACATTTCTCCAAAGGAGATATACAGATTGCCAACACATGAAAGAATGCTCAACATCATCAATTATTAGAGAAATGCAAATCAAAACAATGAGATATCATCTCACACTGGTCAGAATGGCCATCATCAAAAAATCTACAAACAACAAATGCTGGAGAGGGTGTGGAGAAAAGGGAATCCTCTTGCACTGTTGGTGGGAATGTAAATTGATACAGCCACTATGGGAAACAGTATGGAGGTTCCTTAAAAAGCTAAAAATAGAACTACCAGGGCTTCCCTGGTGGCACAGTGGTTAAGAGTCCGCCTGCAGATGCAGGGGACACGGGTTCGTGCCCCGGTCCAGGAAGATCCCGCATGCCGCGGGGCGGCTGGGCCCGTGGGCCATGGCTGCTGGACCTGCGCGTCCGGAGCCTGTGCTCCGCAACGGTAGAGGCCACAGCAGTGAGAGGTCGGCTTTCTGCAAAAAAAATAAATAAATAAAATAAAATAATAAAAAAAGAACTACCATACGACTCAGCAATCCCACTACTGGGCATATACCCTGAGAAAACCATAATTCAAAAAGACTCATGTACCAAAATGTTCATTGCAGCTCTATTTACAATAGCCAGGACATGGAAGCAACCTAAGTGTCCATCGACAGATGAATGGATAAAGATGTGGCACATATATACAATGGAATATTATTCAGCCATAAAAAGGAACGAAATTGAGTTATTTGTAGTGAGGTGGATAGACTCAGAGTCTGTCATACAGAGTGAACTAAGTCAGAAAGAGAAAAACCGTATGCTAACACATATGTATAGAATCTAAGGAAAAAAAGGTCATGAAAAACCTAGGGGCAAGACAGGAGTAAAGACACAGACATACTAGAGAATGGACTTGAGGATATGGGGAGGGGGAAGGGTAAGCTGTGACAAAGTGAGAGAGTGGCATGAACATGTATACACTACCAAAGATAAAATAGCTAGCTAGTGGGAAGCAGCTGCATAGCACAGGGAGACCAGCTCGGTGCTTTGTGACCACCTAGAGGGGTGGGATAGGGAGGGTGAGAGGGAGGGAGACGCAAGAGGGAAGAGATATGGGGATATATGTATATGTATAACTGATTCACTTTGTTATAAAGCAGAAACTAACACACCATTGTAAAGCAATTATACTCCAATAAAGATGTTAAAAAAAAAATTAAGTGTGACAAAACCCACATTACCAAGAGTTAAAGTGTGACAAAACCCAGTGTTGGTCAGGAAATAAAGTAACAGGAACTCTCATACACTGTTGGTGTGGCTGTTAATTGTTATACCCACTTAAGGGACAGTTCACTATTATCTAATCAACTTGGAAAGGTTAACAGTCTATGGCCCAGTCATTCCACTCCTAGGTATGACTCTTAGGGACAGTCTCTGCATGTGCACAAGGCCACATGTACAAGAATGTTTACTGAAGCATCAAAAGAGAAATGGACAAATAGATTTTGTTACATATATAGGAAGGAAGAATTCTATGTAGAAATTAAAATGGGAGAACTAGGGGCTACATGATATGGACAAATCTAAAAAATACAATGTTGAATGAAATACTCAAGGGTACATACAGCATATCATCTATCTCAAGTTTGAAAACATGTCAACATGTATTGTTTGTGGATGAAGACATGTGAAAGTCTAAACACAAGCATGCTAATGATGATTGCCAAATATATGAGAGTTTATCCCTAGGAAGGAGGGTAGACCAAGGGGACAGGTGTGCAGCTGGGACATCCCATCCACAATGCTGTAGTGTTCTAGTAATAGCCTGAAGGTGAGAGGGTAAGATATTACATTTTCACAAAGCTAGTGGTGGCTCTGTTTTATTTATATTTATATATATATATATATATATTATTCTGTATTATTTTGTCTATGAGTGAAATATTCCCTTTGAAAAAGTTGACATTAAAGATAAAAGGAAAGATTTTTAAAGGTTAAAAAAAGAAAAATGAAACGAGGTAATAGCTTAGCAAAGTTGAATCATCTACAGCCAAATGCTGTAGCCAGTTTCTCTAGTTACTTCCTTGAGCTGACACTGCAGGTGCATGCGGCCTCTTCTGAAACCATCACCCCATCCTGGTTGAATTCAGAACAGTTTCCCGAATCATCAGTATCAGCCCCGGCCGCAAGACCACCAGGACGGACCTGGATTACCTGGCCCAACTTGTTCAGAGAGAAAAGCTCTCAGAGCCGAAGCGATTTTGCAGTTCCCACCCCCAAGAGGGCAGTTTGGAGACGCCGCTGAACCCAGGGTGGGCTGACGGCCCCAGGGACACCAGCTCTGCTCAGATGAGGGGAGAGGATGGGTCAGAGGCTGGGAACTCACGAATGCACGCGTACGGATCCGAGATGGCCTTGAGGGGGTCCCTGGAGAAAAGGGGCCTGAAGCGATCGCAGTGCTGGCCCTCGGTGTTGTGCCGGCAGCCGTCACACACGTACCCTCTGCGACTCCCGCTCGCCAGGTACACCGTCTTGTCGAAGTGACAGCGGTCAGAGTGTCCGTTCCAGCGACAAGCTGAGAACCGAGTGGAGTTACGAGAGATTCGCCAAGGCCTCAGGGATGAGCACCCTCAGGATGGTGGCTCCACGCCCCATCACCCATTCTCCCCTCCTCCGCTTTCTTCAGCCACCCCGCCTTCTTTCACCAAATATACAAAGGCTTAAAATAGGTGCTTTCAAGGATCTTTCTAGTACTCCGATTCTGCTCATACACTCTCTGTAAAATGTGTTCCCGAAATGTTTAATATTTAGTTTTTTTTTTTAAATCAAGCGAACAAATCTAAATCATGTGGGTGACCTAGAAGCCCTAGCGTGCAGTATGTTTGTTGTCCTTCGGTAAAGAATACTTTGACTGACTCGGGCTTTGTAAATCTGAATTTTTTACATCATATACTCTGCAGTATGGTACTACTGCATTCTCCAGATCGGATGCTAGAGCTGGGCCCAGCCAGCCTCTGCTTCTCTAGGGCAGAATTGCTGGAAGCGGGGCTGCAGGCTGTTTTCCTCCCATCAGGGGCTCAGCCAGAGTGTCGGAAGGAAAGGCAGTCTGTTTAGAGGGATTTGTGTGTCTTTGTGGTAATGTCTATGCTGTTCATCCTGTTGGGTTTTTCCCTGTAAAGAGCATAACCTCTGGCTACGTTTTGCTGGGTCTTATCCACTGTGACACTCACGGATGGGGCTTTCCATAAAAGCTCATCTGACAACCTCTCCTTCGAATCCTGTTTTCCCCATATCTGGGAAAAGAAACTGGATAACAGGTTTATTTGGAAGTTCATCAAAATTCGGAGGCAGCAAACACATGACAAAACGCCCTATCTTATCAGCCTCAATAGTTTATAAAAAATACAATAGCCTGTCCAACTCCATTCTGGACCTCGTTTCTCATCTTAGCTGACATATGGTTCAAGGTCACCTTCATTTGAGTGTGTGATAATTCAGGAAAACAGTGGGGATCTTTGTACCCATTCTAGGGGTCACCACATTCCTGGAGTGGCACTGTCCTCACAGATATTACCATTTCATGGCTATGCCCCCCCTCTGCAAAGGGGCCACACAACATGCATATTGTCTCGTTCTTCAAATTAATGTGAATTTTTGGTGTGAAGGTTTGAGAAGCTGGTGATTCTTCTATGTGAGATACTGGGAGACATGAGGCTATCACACATTTGGAGCTGTAAGCCACAGGGGTTCACCACCTGTGCTGCCTGCAGCTCCACAGACACAAACTAAATGTTCTCCAAAAGAAGGAAAAGCAGAGATCGTGTAAGGAGCTCACATAAGGAAACTCGGTGTATGCTGAGAGTGGAGGTCCACCCACCTCGGCAAGTGCTGTCCAGGGGGCCCACGGCTAGCCTCCAAGGAATGTCCTGGAAGAAGTCCTTGCACCTCTCACAGTTCGGGCCATCTGTACTGTGCTGACAGATGCACCGACCATGAACCTGCATGTGTGAGGAACATAAACACAGGGCTTATCTTAGAGCTTTGAGGACGCTGGGGTTCTTTAAATGGAAAATGACATACCAGGCCACAGGGTCCCTCTGGGTCTTAGTTTCCCATCTGTTAGTTACAATACCAGCCTTGACTATCTTTTATTATTTGCTTAACTAGCTATTAAATTTTAAAAGAATTTAAGATGTTTAGTGAACACCTAAAATAAATGTTTTTGCATTTCTGAATTCTAATTTCAGGGAACACAGAACACACATTTTGCAGCCTTTGGCAAAATGAGGGCCAGGATGGGGAGTATGCGTGTGCACATGCGTGTGCACGTGCGTGTGCGTGTATGGGGTGATTTAGGAGCATCAAGGAAAAGAGGGAACTAGAAACCAGAAAGCACTAGAGAAAGGTATGTGATTCTCTTGTTTTTTTCACAAAATGCCCTCCGTGTCCACGTTCCCAGGGAAAAGTTCCATTTCCAGTGAAACACAGAGGTGTCTAGGTGGGAAGATGCAATAGCCTCAATCCAGCCTTGTCTGTTATGACCAATAGTTCAAAACTATTGAGTTAGACACACCCCCAGGACCCTGCAAAAAATACCATTCTTCGGGGCTTCCCTGGTGGCGCAGTGGTTGAGAGTCCGCCTGCCGAGTCAGGGGACACGGGTTCGTGCTCCGGTCCGGGAAGATCCCACATGCCGCGGAGCGGCTGGGCCCGTGAGCCATGGCCGCTGAGCCTGCGCGTCCAGAGCCTGTGCTCCGCAACGGGAGAGGCCACAACAGTGAGAGGCCCACGTACGGCAAAAAAACAAAAAAACAAAAAAAACCCATTCTTCTACTACATTACTCTTTTACGATTAGTCCCAGGAATGGAGAAGATCTGCACTGCTTAAGATAGTCATTTGTAGTGTAAGTGTTACTTGGGGTGACCATCTTCAGAGCATCAGATGTCACTCAGACACCTTGGCACTGAGCACAGGCTCTCACATGATAGACCTTCAGTATGTTTTTGTGAGACAATGATGTGAACTTACAGGTCATCCCTAGCAAATCTCCATTCCCTAAAAAACCAATAAACAAAAGACAGCAAAACGGACTATCTTGAAATCATAAATTATAAATTCTGCCCATTAGCTGAATGATGCCCACATGTGGCAGAATCCACAAGAACCTCTGTCCAGAGAAACGAAGGCCCCCAGAATGGCCTGACGGGCCAGGTTGAATGAAACAACATTGTTGATCCCCACATACAGAATCTGATCTACATTCAGCACCAAGACAGTGAAGGAAAGATGGGAGACCAACCACGCTTTCAGGTTTGTAACTCACCATTCCGGGAGGGCTGAAAACGTCTCCGCGCAGCTTCTGTGTTGGGCCACATTAGCTAGCATGGCCACTGCAAAAACATCTTCCCGAGCCACCATCTCATAAAGAGCATAGTAGTATTTATCAAGGGAATCATTTTGCCTCCTTCCAAGCAAAGTATCCCCGAGGGTATGGAGTTTGGTAAAGTTCATCCTCAGGTTTGTTAATGTCACAAGGTCTAGAGAAAGGAAAATAATGAAATTAACGAATCTAAGTGCATTTAGGTTGGATGGGTTCAATGCACCCTGCTTGACTGACATCTCCTTAATGTCCCTGAGACATGCAATAACAAGGAATTTCCCTAACGTGAAATTCTAGAAAAGGAGTTGGTGTGAAAAATATAAAGCAATTCATACCCTGGACGTAGGGGCTGTAAGGGTTTTCTATTTCAAAGTTGGGATCCAAAACTTCTAAAACAATCTGTAAAACAAAGGTAGGTTAATTTAGAGTATTTTACCCCAAAAACATAATTGTTAAATATACCCTTAAAGAAGAGATTCTGACCTTACAAGAAGGCTGAGCCATTGCTTCCCACCTGATGTAAAACGCAGATTATCATTTGGGTTTGAGACAAGCTGGGACCTGGGACCGTTTGCTGCAGTGCTTGCACCTGAACACACCTCTCCTCCAGCAACAAAATACAGAGAAACTGCATGGGACTAAAAATAACTGCATGCATTCACAGTTGGGGCAAATTCTGGACCCGAAAGATACAAAGAGACCAAAAAACCCAACTGCCACTTTTGAAGAGCCTGGAGCACAAACAGGGTGTCAGGAGCAAAAGCAGGGTATTGTGCGTGCCCCCTGCACGCAACACTACCTAAGAGGTGGGCAAAACACCTAAGCCACCCCTCTGGCCCGACCCCTGGACACAGCCTACCCTCACCCCCTATAAGAAACAAGCTTGTCCCTCCCTCGGGGAGCGAGCAAGCAGGGGAAACTGTTGTTTGTTCTCGTTCCCCCCTGCTGCAGCAGGGGCCCCAATAAAGTCTTGCCTGAATTTCTTGTCTGGCCTCTAGTCAATTTTTATTGATTGGGGAAGGCCAAGAACCCTGGTCAGTAACAGGTTCTCATATGAATAAAAATACCAAGAATGAAAATGAAGGAAGGTTGTTAAACGGTCATTCTGGCTCTTTACGCACAAGTGGTCCATGTAGACGGAAGTGCTGATACCACTGGTGAAAGGGCTCCTCTGCTGGGTTGGGGTGGAGTGATGGGGTCACTATTCGGCAAGTCATCGTCAATTTAGATCTGGCGGGGGATTCTGGACCTGCCTTCTGCCACTCTTCCTTCTAGTCTAGCTGATAAGGTCATATCTCCCAAGCACACTCCTACCCCCTGACCCTTTGCCCATCACCAGCTTTGCTCTGAGGAAATTCCTGGCAGATTCCACGTGGGTGGGGACTTACAGAGCACGGAGCTGAGACAACTAATCCAAGGCTGCCGCCAGCCTCTGTGGTTCCTTTACAAGGGTTAGAAAAAGATGTTCCTTCCTCTGGTGCCCAGGCTGCATTTTAGCCCTTGCTTACCTTCAGCACAGCACTCCTCTACAGGATGATTTCTTATAAGGTATTTATAATTCATCTGAATATAAGATGAATTCAGGACTCATTTCAATCCAGACACATTCATTCTGAAACAACCAGCAGCTCAAGTTCAATTTCAGTAGACATTATCTAAATTGTTTGCATCTCAATTAACCACATTAACAAAAATATGTTTCATTTATGGCAAAGAAATCCAAGGAAGGAAATGCTACCTCACCACCAGTGGAGGGTTCAATATCCGAGTATTTGGAGTCACAAACAAGGTCTCCCACTCCGTGGGCCTGGCCAGATGTGATGTTGGGGAAGGAAGTAGCACAGTCTTTGGCAAAATATTTGAACACTCTCCAGGTGTGTCCACAGTCTGTGGAGCATTCAATTCACATTGCAGCAGGCCAAAAGGTCTAGGAGAAAAATGAGTTAAACTTGTCATACCTCACAAAAGTTGATTTTATTACTCACTCCAGATTGAATGTTTCCATTTTCAAATTCCATTTTTTAAAACTTTATTTGTATCTTTAAAAATCTATTCTACCGGGCTTCCCTGATGGCGCAGTGGTTAAGAATCCGCCTGCCAATGCGGTGAACACGGGTTCGAGCCCTGGTCCGGGAAGATCCCATATGCCATGGGGCAACTAAGCCTGTGCGCCACAACTACTGAGCCTGCTCTCTAGATCCCGCGAGCCACAACTAGGGAGCCTGCGACCCACAACTACTGAAGCCCGCGCACCTAGAGCCCGTGCTCCGCAACAAAAGAAGCCACCACAGTGAGAAGCCCGCGCACCGCAATGAAGAGTAGCCCCCGCTCACCGCAACCAGAGAAAGCCCGCGCACAGCAACGAAGACCCAACGCAGCCAAAAATAAATAAGTAAATAAAATACATTTACAAGACAAACAAACAAAAATATCTATTCTACCATGAAAACACCGAAATCTCTTTCTAACAAGCGGGCGAGTATTTATGAGCACATGCTTTGCCCCAGAATCGAATTCCACTTTTAAATTGTTTATGGTTCTGTGAATTATTAATTGAAGCAAAATAGCATACTCATTTTTAAAAAAGGCAGTGTAGCAGATATTTTACAGCAATTTGCATGTGGTTTTTCTTTGCCTAGAATGCTTTTCCTCTGGCAAACTCCTACACATCCTTCAAAATCCACCATGAAGTTTACCAACTCCCCAGAGCCATCTTAGCCATGTCAATGAACCCCCCCAGCATTCTAATCATATATCTATTTCTGCACTTGTCACTTGGCATTATAATTTCAAATTTATATATGTATGTGCGTGTGTGTATATATATAATATATATATAATATATATATTATATGTATGTTTGTATACATGACTAGACTGTGAGCTCTTTGAAGGCAAAGACTGGGTTCTTTTTAAAATTTTTAAAACATTTAGTTTTATGTTCCTTTTTTTTTTTTTTTTTTTTTGCGGTACACGGGCCTCTCACTGTTGCGGCCTCTCCCGTTGCGGAGCACAGGCTCCGGACGCGCAGGCTCAGCGGCCATGGCTCACGGGCCCAGCCGCTCCGCGGCATGTGGGATCTCCCCGGACCGGGGCACGAACCCGCGTCCCCTGCTTCGGCAGGCGGACTCTCAACCACTGCTCCACCAGGGAAGCCCCTTATTTTCCTTTTTTATTACCAAAACCTAGCTCCAGGCTTGACATCAAAATTAGAATTTTGATGAATGATTAAAGAATGACAATAGTACAGGATTTTCTCTGGCATCTACCTAATCTCAGTAAAGAGCCTTTAAATTTTCTCCCTCTTTTGATCACAATTTTTCCCTAAATAATTTCCAGTTCCTGCCCTCTTATGTCAAAAATTATCTTTCTAGTTCTTGTAACCTCTATCAACCCAGGGCTTGGAGGTTTCCTTTTTGCTATATCTTCCAAGATTTTATTTTTATGTTTAATCTATATAAGTTATTAATGAGCAGAGGGATTTTTTTTGTTTTTCATTCAAGAATAAAAACCCAGATGACAAAGCTTCAGTTGGATTTAAACAGCTTTTTGTTCTCTGTAGGGAAGCAAGGAAGCAAAATTGTAGGTATGCCAAGCATTTGGTAAACAGATAAGGGGACAGCAGCCTACACATCTGTACCTTAAAGGTCAGAATAAGTTGACTGAACTGAAGTAATGCCTCTAGATCCAGTCTGATGCTGACATGATCAAGACCTAAAGGAAAAACCAGAAAGAAGAAAATCAGTGATTTTGAGAGACCCGTTTATCACGTTAATCCCTCACTGTGGCTTGTCTGTAACGAAACCCTTTGAAATCTCAGGGCTGGTGATCAACACTCTTGCCTAGTCTGCTGGAGTGGTTTCCCAAGCCACCCATGCCCAGGAGAAGGTCCACGTGAGGGTAATACCCATTTTCCCCTGACTGTGCCCACATCCACCTTTTGGTGGCAATGCACACGGCCACTGTGTGGCAGCATTATGTACCACCAAGGGAGTTCCCGGACATTCCCCAGAGGTGGAAAGAGAAGGATCATTTCCATGACCTCAAATCTTGACTCAACATAAGCTAGCAGGCACAGCATGGCAAACACCCTTTTCTTCCAACAGCTGCAAAAAAGCATTTGAACTAGTTGTATTGTCACTTAGCAGAAAACCCAGCTTGGATTATTTCCCTGGGACTGAGGGTCTGTGGGCTCCTCTGTGGCCACCAATCATGTCCTTGTTCAATGGATGACATAGAAAGACAACCTCATATTATGCTTGCCCTAAATGAGCTTATATATTATGACGATTCCCACACTCCCTTCTCATGATCTAGGATCTCCTAAGGGAGATATATTTAGGTGTCCAAAGAGAACACATGGATTGTAGCCCAAAGCATCCTGGCCAGGACTTTGCACTGAGATAGCTGCCATCCAGCTCTAGCACAGACACAGAGGATCAACTCCAATCCAGACGTGATAGAAGCCACTCTCGAGTGGAACTGTCCAATGGGAATATGAGCCCCACGTGTCATTTAAAATTTTCTAGCAGCCACATTTTAAAGTAAAAAGAAGCAGGAGAAATTATTTATCTGTATTAATAATAAATATAATAAACAATACTTTATTATATTATAATTTATAATATATGATATATTGAATATTACTTATATATGTCATACGTGATATAATGTATTATTTATCATATATATTTATAATGTCATATATGATCTATATAATATACTTAATCCAATATATGAAAAATATTCTCATTTCAATATATAATCAACATTTTAAAAATTAGTAGTGCTTTATTACACATATTTTTCTCTAAATCAAGTCTTAGAAATCCAGGATGTTTTTACACTCACAGTGCATCTCAGTTGGGTTTTGCCGTGTTTTGCATGCTCAGGAGCCATGTGTGGAGCCACAGTATTGGACAGTCGAGTTCCAGAGAGCAGTGGCTGCACCGTGGTGAATTGGGGAGCAGCTTAGCATTCTAGGCTGAATGGCTTGGAGAAGGATTTGCTGCCGAGAGAGCAGCCACACTCCAGGCTCTGTGTCGAGGGCTCCTAGCTCTTTCTGGAAAGGACATCTCCTGTCCCCTGTCTAAAGTTCTTGGTTGAGAACCCATCTTCTGTGTAGTCAGCTTTGACCGAAGGGCATTCCTTCTGTAAGGAGACGCGGAACGAATGCTGGACGTGTGGGTCAAAGCAGCTGTGAAGCAAAAATGGCCGCATCCGTCAGTGTGGCAAAACCCACCAACATTCACTAAGGAGAGTCCAATGACAGACCAATCATTAGGATCCAAAATGAACCAGCATTTAATAGACACCAATCATGGCCCTGTCCAATGGGTGACATAAAAAAATAGCCTCATGTGATGCTTGCCCTAAATGATCTTACCTATTATGATTATTCCCACACTCCCCTCTCACGGTCTAGGATCCCCGAAGGGAAATATGTTTAGGCATCTGAACACAAGAGAGGAATTGTAGTCCAAGGTGCAACATACAGAGATGTGGCAATGGAATCCTTTTCTGGGTTAAGGGCTCCAGACCAGTGTTGAAGAGGGCCCATCATTTAATATAGCCCAACCAGCTGCATTAAACACATAAGGCCCAAGGCTGGGGTGGGGAACAAGAAATCCCCGATCAGGTCCAAACTTACAGTGGTGTCTAGGAAATAAGGACGGTCAGGGCCGGTGTGAGGTTCAGTATCACAGTTATTCATGAACAGGGAAGGGCATCAATCCAGGAAAGAAAGAACTGCAGTGAGTAGCCAACTCTCCTCTCAATTCAATTTTTACATTAAAATCTTTGGCTTACCGTAAGAAATAAAATGTCCTTTCTCTTTTTCCCTTCAGGAGTTGAAAAAGGAAAAAGCACAAGGTATTAACTCTCAGACTTCCCCTGGGTTATTATTTCTGTTTACAGCAGTGTGTTTTTATATATGGCTTAATTTACCAACACCTCATAACTTTTTTTTTTTTAACAAAGAACAAGAGGATGCAGAGCTATGTTCCTTCCCACCACAGAAAAAGTGAAACATTCTGAGTTATGTGCTTAAAAAATACTTCGATTTCTCAAGAGGAAAATAATCTTTCTTAAAATAAAAATTAAATTTTGTTTTTTTACAGGGTTTTACATTCTCAGTGGATACTATTCCATTTCAGTATAACTCCTTGTTGTGTTAGTGCCAAAATCATAGAGTGAAAGGTGCCTTACAAAAAATTTGAAGGAATAAAAAATTGGAATGGAACTTAATCATACCGTTTTCTGATTGCCACCATTTCTTTTCTCCATCTGGTTC
The DNA here is from genome assembly GCF_039906515.1 of Pseudorca crassidens. Classification (NCBI taxonomy): domain Eukaryota; kingdom Metazoa; phylum Chordata; class Mammalia; order Artiodactyla; family Delphinidae; genus Pseudorca; species Pseudorca crassidens. Next base: position 17,071,273 of record NC_090303.1, on the reverse strand, counting down.
AAAATTTGGGATTACATTCTCAGTGGTGTGGCTGTTGGGTTGGGCGTGCGGATCATATGGAAATCTGGAGTCACAGATGAGGCATTTTTGTTCCCCCTGGAAAACACATCATTAAAATTAAAAATAAAGAATCATCATTACTTATTGTTGATATGAATTTAAAAACAAGCTGTACTTACTATATTTTTCATTCAGTCTGGCTAAAAATACAAAGTAGGGGAAGTAACAAGACATCAATTTTTCCATCAATAGGCATTTAACTACAAAAATAAACAAAATTAAGATGTGACCTAGAAATTTTATAAATTTATACATTTGGGACAAAAATGCAGATTTATGTAGAACTAATAATTTTTCTCATACAAGGGGCAGAGGAACTGGAGGTTATTTTAAACTATAGAAAAATAATTAGGATATACTATTGAGTTGGAATGACTCTCTTTAGCCAAAAAAAAGAATAATTAGGGACTCCCCTGGTGGCACAAGGGTTAAGAACCCACCTGCCAATGCAGGGGACACGGGTTCGAGCCCTGGTACGGGAAGATCCCACATGCTGCGGAGCAACTAAACCTGTGTCCCACAACTACTGAGCCTGCTCTCTAGAGCCCGCAAACCACAACTACTGAGCCCGCATGCCACAACTACTGAAGCCCTCGTGCCTAGAGCCTGAGCTCTGCAACAAGAGAAGCCACCACAATGAGAAGCCCACACACCGCAATGAAGAGTAGCCCCTGCTCACTGCAACTAGAGAAAGCCCATGTGTAGCAATGAAGACCCAACGCAGCCAACAATACATTAAAAAAAAAAATTCAAATAGCTATATAAAAAGAATTAGGAAGAAATTAATGAAATAATTGGCCATTAGTTTATCTGCACCCATCATCCTTTCCCTCTCAGACATTATTTTTGGCATAAAAGCTTCCAGGGCCAAAATCTTTACATCACACATGTGGATTTTATAAAAGATTTTCATTAAACTCATAACAGAGAGACCCACCCTCTTGTCTTGCAGACTAGAAGGTTTTAGTTAATTGGAACTAGTTTTGCTTGGGATGGATTTTCAAAGGTTATAACAGTCAAGATTGGCCTTTGAGTTTGCTTAATTTAATGCATCCACTTGTAGCTCTACTTACTTAAAACTCCTGGGGAAATCTCCCAAGATTTCCAAAGGACTGCCAATGGTCTGCACAGATGTTCCTGGCTAATATTTGCGGGACTCTGGAGGATCATTTTTGCAAAGCTTCCAGGAAGCAGGAGCTACTTCTTACATTTCCATATTGGAAATTGCCCACAACAGCAAATGTGCTGGTAGGTATTCAGCGAGTGTTTGATTTTATGTTTGATCATGGCTTACAAGGGCCTACACGATCTGACCGGGCCCACCTCTTTTGTTGAACAAATGCATGATGATTTTAATGACTATTTCAGCTAGAGTCTGTCAAAGTAAACCAGCCTTTCAAGAGATCTATAAAATCTTTTTAGAAGCATGGGCCACCATAAGCCTTATACTTGAAGAAAACCAAAATGCCCTTTGGAAATTAAGGACTCATACAAGCAACATCAGTTCTGCCTACAGGGAGGTTTGCCCCAGATCTGTCCTAAAAGGGCAGCAGGAACCCTGTGATTCCACTAAAAGGTGTCAAGACTTCATTTCAGTAATACTATGAAAATTATTGGGGAAAATGTCTAACTTCAAGGGCCATTTTGATTGTGGGTCATTTTTTTTTTTTCTGTAAACATTTTCGAAGCACAATCTTTGATGGAAATGGCTACAGAGGATGCTTAGTTGTGGCAACTACATATGGGAGGTCCAACTTGGGTAGCACTCTGAGTCAATGTTGACTTGAAGATTCGGAAGAGAATGTTTCACTTGATAGCTCTTTGCTAGACTATGGATGAAAAAAAATTATCTTCCATGCCAGGCAAATGTTTACGTAACCAGTACTTGTAGTCCCACCCGTAATACTTTGTCAGCCAGAAGCTATCTTGAGGTTTTTTTCCAGTTTGAAGATGAAGATTTCTGTGATTACCTAGACCAAAGAAGCTCTGCAGTTTGATTTATTTCTATTTTTGGTGTAACTTTGCAATCCAGGAACATCAATTTCTAATTACCATCAGAGTATATTGGCTCATGACAACTTAAGCAAATGCCAATGGTGGAAGGACAAGAGGGGTGATGCCAGTGTTGGAAAGTTTCTAGTATTACAGTTGGGAGCTACTTCTTTGTCCAGAGGACCTGGACTTCGGGAAGTTACCTGAAGGGCCTTCCATCCCACCTGACCTAAAACTGAGCAAAACTATAGTGTCATTTCCTTGCACATGTAGAGGATTTGCCTTCTTATACAAGTACTTCCCAACCTTAGGCCAGGGCTCAACATTCAGGTATTGTCTCCACTTATTTATAATCATCTTCTTTTTACTAGAAACCAATGAGAATACAAAGCCTTTCCCAGAGCCTCCGGGAGTTGCCTTAAACGAACAATACGTGGAAAAGCCTGGGCCACTAACATTAGGCTTACATCCAACTTCCTTCCTGAACATCCTCTCAGTTAAGGGGTTGACGTGATTGCCTTGGGCTTTTCAGCAGGTATGATACTCAGATGACCTTGCATGCTTGTTTCAGAGCCCAGGGAAGAAAAAAAAAGCAACTGGTCTTTTAATAAAATGGGTCTTTAAGAAAAAAAGCCACAAAAATATGTTCACTTCAGGATTTGATAGTCTCTAGGCAAGACAATTTCCAAGTAGCATGGAACTATAGACAATTCCAAGTCTGCCCCAGCTCCATCTCCACCTGAAGCAGGGCAGTGAGAACTCACGTTCAGCATAATAGCCTTGCGGCCCTGAGGGATCTTCCATCTTCACCCAACTAGTCAATTAAGTCCACTCCATGAGAGTCACTAAGGCAGTCAAGCAGAACAGTATATTGTACAGTATTCCCTTCAAAGACTGAATCAAAAAAGGCTTTTCTGTCTAACTCTAAAGGTAACAAGAAATAGATGAAGCCCATTTTCCTTTTTCTCCGATCAGGGAAGGTTTCCCGGATGTTGAATTAAATCACTTGTGTCTCTGATGTTTGGGAAAGCGTGCTGTCTCCTCTTTACTGTTGTCTCGACGGCCCTATATGTACTTGGAAAAACCTACATCACTGACTAAATCATGTCCCCGCAAGTAAAGAATCAACCCACCTCAAGGTAGCTGAGGATGCAGTATTTCTGGGTCCCGCCCAGCCCACAGGTAGAAGCAGAGAGCTGCGCGCTGCAACCCACCAGGAGATTGCTGGTGGAGGGGTGACAACCACCTCCGTTGCATTCATCCTGAGCTTCCATGTAACTGAGCAACCCTTGATCATGACAGAAACAGGACAGAGGAGGCAGTCTAAGGGTAGCAGAAGGCTTAGAGAAGCAACTGGTTAAGTGGGAGAGTTAACAGTCTGTGTATTTTTAATACTAGTTCTGTGATTATTAAGATCCTGGTGGTGGATGCTGTTGGTGCCCTCAGCCTGATGGAAATCTCTTAGCCTGGGAGGTTAAGCCACCTGTGCTCATGTCCCCACCTGGCCCAGCCGGTAGCCAATGACTGATGGATACATATTTCCCAGCCATTGCCTCAGGCTGGGATCCACTGTGTGGTGCAAGTTATGCTCAGAAGCTCTCCTGGGCGGAGGTTGAAGCCAGACTCCTGCTGGGACCCCATCCTGCCTCCACCCCCCGCACTCTCCCTCCTCAGAGCACTCCCTCAATAAATCACTTGAGTCTCAGGTTCTGCTTCTGGGAGACCTGATCTGAGACAGCCTCCATTCGCTGGGAGTTCTCTATGTGTTATTTTAGGGCAAATAACAAAGATGAATGCATAGACACGAGGAAGGAGAATCCTCATCCTGCCTCTTATACCTGTTGTCCAAACGTGGAGAAAATCAACTGGAGAATTTAAGAATTTCTTGGGAAATAACTTTCTCTTAAAATATATACATTCAACTGACCCCTTTATAACCTGAATTGCTGGGTTCAGATACACCATGGACCAAATCATACCCCTTTGGGATAAAGGATGGGACAGGTGGGAGTTTCAGCCTGTATAGTACACTTAGCCATCGGTACCTGCCGTCCAACAGATCTGTCATGAAGGTTTCAGTCACAGGTGAGCTAGAGCATTAAAGGGCAGCTCTATCTCAACTGTCACCTCAGCTCTTTACTTTTCACGTGTAGCCTCTGAAATAGTATCTTTAAAGCTTGGTTTAAAAATGATTTTTAATGTTCTGCTTGTTTTAAAATGTTAAATTCTGAGTTAAGATCACTGTTAAATCTTTATACGTGAATGCGGGGTGGGTAAGGTAATCCAAACTATTTCTTGCCTGCGTGGATCGCCTGCAGGGTTTACTCCGTTATGTTAAAGTCACACACTTGCACTGACAACAAGCTCATGATCCATAAAAAGAAAAATTGGTAAATTGGACCTCATCAAAATTAAAAACTTTGTGAAGAGGTAAAAAGGCAAGCTATACACTGGGAGAATATAATTACGAATCACGTATCTGACAAAGCACTTGATCTAGAATATATAAAGGGCTCTCAAAACTCGACATTAAAAAACCAATCCAAGTAGAAAATGGCAAGCAGCATGAATAGACATTTCACTGTAGGAGACAGACAGATAGCCAGTAAGCACCTGAGAAGATGGTCAACATCATTAGCCATTAGGGAGACGCCAATCAAAACCACAATAGCACTACATACCTAACAGAATGGCTAAATAGAAAACAGTAATAACTCCAGCTGCTGGAGAGGATGGGGAAAACTGGATTACTCATACACGGCTGGTAGGAATGTAAAATGGAACAGCCACTCTGGGAAGACGTACGGTAGTTTCTTATAAAGCTAAGAATGCGCTTATCATACAACCTAGCAATTACACTCCTAGGTAATTATCCCAGAGAGATTAAAATATCTATTCATAAAAAATCTGTATAGCATCTTTATAATGGCCCCAAACTGGCAACAACCCAGATGTCCTTCAGTGGGTGAATGGTTAGGTAAAGTGTGGTCTATCCATACCATGGGATACTACTCAGCAATAGAAAGGAGGGAGTCGTTGATACATGCAACACTATGGATGGATCTTCAAGGAATGATGCTGAGTAAACAACACCAATCTCAAAAGGTTATATACTACATAATTCCATTTCTTGAATGACACAATTCTAGAGCTGGAAAACAGATTCGTGGTGGCCATGGGTGAGGGAGGGGGAGAGGTGGGTGTGGATATAAAAGAGTATTACTAGGGATCCTGGAAGTGATGGAACTGTTCTGTATCTTAACTGTGGTACGGTCTCATGAATCTATACACGTGATGAAATCACACAGAATTAAATACACACACACACAAACAAGAGCATGTAAAACTGCAGAAATCTGAATAAGGTTAATGGATTATTTCAATGTCAGTTTCCTGGCTGTAATATTGTATTGTAGTTACACAAGATGCTACCATTGGGTGAAATGGGATTTCTCTCTTTTTTTTTTTTTTTTTGCGGTACGCGGGCCTCTCACTGTTGTGGCCTCTCCTGTTGCGGAGCACAGGCTCCGGATGCGCAGACTCAGCAGCCTTGGCTCACGGGCCCAGCCGCTCCGCGGCATGTGGGATCTTCCCAGAGCAGGGCACGAACCCGTGTCCCCTGCATCGGCAGGCGGACTCTCACCCACTGCGCCACCAGGGAAGCTCTCTGTATTATTTCTTACAACTGCATGGGAACTTGCAATTATCTCAAAACAAAAAATTAAAAAAAAAAATCCCAAACAACTCCCTCTCCCTTCAAAATCACCCCATCAGCCTCTGGATGGTGAATCATGTAAATCCCACACTCTAAAATAATACACACAGGACAGGTTCCAGCTGCTCCTATATACTTTTCCCTTGAGACATGAAAATTTATGCCAAGCCCTGATTTCAGCAGACAGGGGTGCGAGGGATGGGCCTAAAAGGAAAAATAATTACCATACTGTGGAATAAGCTTGGTTTCTCCTCAGTTTTTTCAGCGATAAAAATATAAAGAATCTTCTATCATGGACTTGTTTTGAATGGATTTGATGGATTGCTTTCCTTCAAGCTGTCCTCCAAAAATACAGCCTATTGAAAAATAATGTTCTTTCCCTTGTGTACACATTACCCACATCTATTCTGCTAATATGGTCATTTTGTGATTATTAGGTGTTAAACATATATACAGATCACATTTCTATAGCTAAAAATATGATTCATAATGTCTCCTTCCCCACAGATTACCAAAAGTCAGTTTGAATGGGGAATTTTCCACCTTCCATCTCATTGCAAAGATTATTATACTAAAACAGAGCATAATATTTCTTTCTCTTTCTCTGAGATGTGGTTAGGCCCCTCACACACTTTATTTCACTATAGAATAGATGATCCTAGCTTGGTTAACCTGGATGTTTCTTTTTATTCACCCAACAATCCAAATCCAGATCTCCTTTTGCTTCCTAGAATTGGCATCTAGGATAAATAACTAAACTAAAGTTTGGACTTCAACAGACAGAGGCTTTTTCGAAAAGGGCAGGTATAAAATCTCTGCTAATGCTACGTGTGGATTAGCTAAGATTCCCCTTCCAGGGCTTTATTCTTTTAGACAGGTTCCATCCTGAATTCTCTTATTGGAACTGTTGCCTTAGACATTGAATATGTTTTTAGAACCTGACTTGGCCAAACATGTTTTAATCAAACATGTACTTTTCAGAAATAAAAGTATTCCAGGACTTTGGGAAATTGAACTATTATTCATGTGATATTCTACCAACAAATACGAACTTCTGGTCTAAAATACTTGGCAGAAAGTGGTGAAAAACCTTAAGCAGTTAAACCTTCTTGCCTGAACGTAGATAGACGTAGCAATATCCTTCCTGGATTAAAGCTTTCAACTGCTGAGTTATTACATGAGCAATAGGTTGGAATTGATTTCGAGAATAATGTTTCTGTCTATAGAAAATCAATGTATTGCTCAAAAATGACATAAAACTTGATGACAGGATCTTATTAAAAATGAATTTAGGGGCTTCCCTGGTGGCGCAGTGGTTGGGAGTCCGCCTGCCGATGCGGGGGACGCGGGTTCGTGCCCTGGTCCGGGAGGATCCCACGTGCTGCGGAGCGGCTGGGCCCATGGGCCATGGCTGCTGGGGCTGCGCGTCCGGAGCTGCTCCGCAATGGGAGAGGCCACAGCGGTGAGAGGCCCGCGTACCGCAAAAAAAAAAAAAAAAAAAAAAAAAATGAATTTAGGAAAGCTGGTCATTTAAAGAAAATATACAGTAAATTTTCGATAAAGTCAGTCATTTATAGATACAACCATTATTATATGATCTCAGTAATTTTGGATATTGTTATAATTTTCTTAAACACATGTGATGTTTTCATCTAGTTTAGACTTCATTTCAGAGTTTAGAGGCTATAAACACACACATCCATTTATGTGGTCACACACATTATTTACTATGAGTGAGCAAACGTGCAAAGGATGCACGTTGGATAAGATTTGCATTTTGTATACAGTTCCCCAAACCTGGGGCCAATTTTATGATCCTTTCTCCTTATCTTCCTTAGTTAGAATACAAGACAGAGGGTTTAAATAGGCTTCAGTATTTATATAAATGCCTATGGTCGAACTATAAACCAGAAAATGCCCATGCAGATGAGGTGGGGCTAACCTGGTTAGCAGTTTGACCACAGGCTACCCTAGCGATTTGGGTTAGAGCAGGTCAAGCTTAGGTTTAGAAACCCAGGATCTGTTGCAGGGAGGCCTTTTCCACCCAAGCTAATTTAGTTTTGAAGGTTTTCCCTCCAGAGAAGGGTCTCCTGATTGAGGAGGCCTCTCTGAGGTTCTGTGGCGTGGTTTAGAACTTTGGCAAGGTGTAAGTTATCCTATGGAGAGGCCGGGAAAAGATGCCATGACTGGTTGCTTCTGATTTTGAATACTGTTTTAGTCCCAAAGAGAACATCCAAAGAAGATATAGATGGGGACTTCCCTGGCCGTCCTGTGGTCAGGACTCCATGCTTCCACTTCAGGAGGTGTGGGTTCGATCCCCAATCAGGGAACTAAGATCCCACATGCTGCGCAGTGTGGCCAAAACAAACAAACAAAACAAAAAACAAAGCAGATGTAAACAAGACCAACTCTTCTCTGACTCTTTGAGACCAGATCTAAGCTTCCTAGTCCTGGGGGGGAAGCGCAGTTCAGTGAGTCTCCGCTTCCGTTGGCTGGCTTGTGGCTTGCCTCTGAGGCAGAAATTTTTCAACAAAGAACAAATGAGCCTTTACCACCTAGAGCGGTTCTTCTTTGTTCCATGACCAGCCAAGCTAACTGAGAATTTGCCTCAGGGTTTGGGAGTTGCCAAATTAAAAGAGGAGATTCTTAAAGTCTACTGCCATGAAGAAATTCAGCAGGAATATTTGAAGAGAAGGTTCTAAGCAATTTAGTTAGTAGTCACCCAAAGCAGAGCTGTTATAGATACAGAAAAGCAGGATCAAAGAGAGTAATTTTTGGAAACATCTTCTCTGTGACTAATATAAATGATTCTCAGCTTATTAAAGACAGCCCGGTCATGGAGAGTCTGGCCGTTTAGTTCTGAGCTGCAGCTTACTCAGAAGAGGGAATTTTGCCTATAAATTCTTTATGAGACCTCATCACTGGGATAAGGGCTACATTCAAAGCAGAGCTATTTTTAAAAAATTAAAATGCATTGTATGTGTAAATTAAGAATCTGAAAGTAGTTTGCTTTTTTTTAGTGTCTTATTTACCTGCTGCTGCTAATACTCCATTAAAGAGTGACAGAAATAGCTATGGGTGGATAGTGGCCATGTTTGAATGGAACTTTCTAGTTGTTGACACAATTATACAACAGAAGAGTCATGCAAATATGTGTTAGTATAGAAAAAAGAGGTGGATATGTTTAAAACCTATCTCCACTAAATATTTTAGAACAATTCAATACAAGCAGAAAATGGATTTTGATAATACTCACCAAGGTGCAAAAAATAGGTCAGTTGAAATTGCATTCCTTGCAAGGATTCTTCAATATACACAAATTAATCAATGTGATACACCATATTAACAAATTGAAGGAGAAAAACCATATGATCATCTCAATAGATGCAGAGAAAGCTTTCGACAAACTTCAACACCCATTTATGATAAAAACCCTCCAGAAAGTAGGCACAGAGGGAACTTTCCTCAACAAAATAAAGGCCATATGTGGCAAAACCACAGCCAACATCGTCCTCAATGGTGAAAAACTGGAACCATTTCCACTAAGATCAGGAACAAGACAAGGTTGCCCACTCTCACCACTATTATTCAGCATAGTTTTGGAAGCTTCAGCCACAGCAATCAGAGAAGAAGAAGAAATAAAAGAAATCCAAATCAGAAAAGAAGAAGTAAAGCTGTCACTGTTTGCAGATGACATGATCCTATACATAGAGAATCCTAAAGATGCTACCATAAAACTACTAGAGCTACTCAATGAATTTGGGAAAGTAGCAGGATACAAAATTAATGCACAGAAATCTCTTGCATTCCTATACACTAATGATAAAAAATGTGAAAGTGAAACTGAGAAAACACTCCCATTTACCACTGCAACAAAAAGAATAAAATACCTAGGAATAAACCTACCTAAGGAGACAAAAGACCTGTATGCAGAAAATTATAAGACACTGAAGAAAGAATTTAAAGATGATACAAATAGATGGAGAGATATACCATGTTCTTGGATTGGAAGAATCAACATTGTGAAAATGACTCTACTACCCAAAGCAATCTACAGATTCAATGCAAGCCCTATCAAACTACCACTGGCATTTTTCTCAGAATCAGAACAAAAATTTTCACAATTTGTATAAAAACAAAAAAGACCCCGAATAGCCAAAGCAATCTTGAGAATGAAAAACGGAGCTGGAGGACTCAGGCTCCCTGACTTCACACTATACTACAAAGCTACAGTATTCAAGACAGTATGGTAATGGCACAAAAACAGAAATATAGATCAATGGAACAGGATACAAAGCCCAGAGATAAACCCACGCACATATGGTCACCTTATCTTTGATAAAGGAGGTAAGAATATACAATGGAGAAAAGACAGCCTCTTCAATAAGTGGTGCTGGGAAAACTGGACAGCTACATGTAAAAGAATTAAATTAGAACACTCCCTAACACCATATACAAAAATAAACTCAAAATGGATTAAAAACCTAAATGTAAGGCCAGACACTATCAAACTCTTAGAGGAAAACATAGGCAGAACACTCTATGACATAAATCACAGCAAGATCCCTTTTGACCCACCTCCTAGAGAAATGGAAATAAAAACAAAAAGAAACAAATGGGACCTAATGAAACTTAAAAGCTTTTGCACAGCAAAGGAAACCATAAAGAAGAGTTTATGGTTTCCTTTGCTGACAACCCTCTGACAACCCTCAGAATGGAAGAAAATATTTGCAAATGAAGCAACTGACAAAGGATTAATCTCCAAAATTTACAAGCAGCTCATACAGCTCAATATCAAAAAACAAACAACCCAATATAAAGATGGGCAGAAGACCTAAATAGACATTTCTCCAAAGAAGATATATAGATTGCCAACAAACACATGAAAGAATGCTCAACATCACTAATCATTAGAGAAATGCAAATCAAAACTACAATGAGATATCATCTCAGACCGGTCAGAATGGCCATAACCAAAAAATCTACAAACAATAAATGCTGGAGAGGGTGTCAAGAAAAGGGAACCCTCTTGCTCTGTTGGTGGGAATGTAAATTGATACAGCCACTATGGAGAACAGTACGGAGGGTCCTTAAAAAACTAAAAATAGAACTACCATCCGACCCAGCAATCCCACTACTGGGCATATACCCTGAGAAAACCATAATTCAAAAAGAGTCATGTACTACAATGTTTATCGCAGCTCTACTTACAACAGCCAGGACATGGAAGCAACCTAAGTGTCCATCGACAGATGAATGGAAAAGGAAGATGTGGCGCATATATACAATGGCATATTACTCAGCCATAAAAAGAAACGAAATTGAGTTATTTGTAGTGAGGTGGATGGACCTAGAGTGTGTCATTCAGAGTGAAGTTAGTCAGAAAGAGAAAAACAAATACCGTATGCTAACACATATATAGGGAATCCAAAAAAAAAAAAAGGTCATGAAGAGCCTACGGGCAAGACGGGAATAAAGATACAGACCTACTAGAGAATGGAGTTGAGGACACGGGGAGGGGGAACGGTAAGCTGGGACAAAGTGAGAGAGTGGTAGCGTATATATGGACATATATACACTACCAAATGTAAAATAGATAGCTAGTGGGAAGCAGTCGCATAGCACAGGGAGATCAGCTCGGTGCTTTGTGACCAGCTAGAAGGGTGGGATAGGGAGGACGGGAGGGAGGGAGACGCGAGAGAGAAGAGATATGGGGATATATGTATATGTATAACGGATTCACTTTGTTATAAAGCAGAAACTAACACACCATTGTAAAGCAATTATACTCCAATAAAAATGTTAAAAAGTGGTCACATGATAATGACAGGGTTCAAGGTTCTAAATTCAAAAAAAAGAAAAAGAACCTAGGGGCAAGATGGGAATAAAGACGCAGACCTACTAGAGAACGGACTTGAGGACACGGGGAGGGGGAAGGTAAGCTGGGATGAAGTGAGAGAGTGACATGGACATATATACACTACCAAATGTAAAATAGCTAGTGGGAAGCAGCCGCATAGCACAGGGAGATCAGCTCCGTGCTTTGTGTCTACCTAGAGGGGTGGGATAGGGAGGGTGGGAGGTAGATGCAAGAGGGAGGAGATATATGTTTATGTATAGCTGATTCACTTTGTTATAAAGCAGAAACTAACACACCATTGTAAAGCAATTATACTCCAATAAAGACGTTAAAAAAGAAGAAGAAAAGCTTGTTAAACTCAAAAGCTTTTGCACAGCAAAGGAAACCATAAACAAAACAAAAAGACAACCCACGGATTGGGAGAAAATATTTGCAGATGATGTGACTGATGAGGGATTAGTGTCCAAAATTTACCAACAGCTCATGAGGCTTAATATCATCAAAACAAACAGCCCAATCAAAAAATGGGCAGAAGACCTAAATAGACATTTCTCCAAAGAAGATATACAGATGGGCAAGAGGCACATGAAAAGATTTTCAACATCGCTAATTATTAGAGAAATGCAAATCAAAACTACAATGAGGTATCACCTCACACCAGTCAGAATGGCCATCGTCAAACAATCCACAAACAATAAATGCTGGAGAGGATGTGGAGAGAAGGGAACCCTCATGACTGTTGGTGGGAATGTAAATTGATGCAGCCACTATGAAGAACAGTATGGAGGTTCCTTAAAAATCTAAAAATAGAGCTACCATCTGATCCAGCAATCCCACTCCTGGGCATATACCCTGAGAAAAACATGGTCCAAAAGGATACTTGCACCCCAGTGTTCACTGCAGCACTGTTTATAATAGTCGAGACCTGGAAGCAACCTAAATGTCCATCAACAGAGGAATGGATAAAGAAGATGTGATACATATATACAACGGAATATTGCTCACTCATTATAAAGAATGAAATAATGCCATTTGCAAAAACATGGATGGACCTACAGATTGTCATACAGAGTGAAGTAAATCAGAGAAAGTGAAATATCATATGATATCCCTTATATGCAGAATCTCAAAAGAAATGATACAAATGAACTTATTTACAAAACAGAAACAGACTCACAGACTTACAGAATGAGCTTATGGTTACCGGGGGAAGGACTGGGGAAAGGGATAGTCAGGGAGTTTGGGATTGACATGTACACACTGCTATATTCAAAACGGATAACCAACAAGGACCTACTATATAGCACAGGGAACTCTGCTCAATGTTATGTGGCAGCCTGGATGGGAGGGGAGTTTGAGGGAGAATGGATACATGTATATGTACGGCTGAGTCCCTTTGCCTTGCACCTGAAACTATCACAACGTTGTTAATCGACTATACTCCAATATAAAATAAAAAGTTTAAAAAAAAAAGAAATTGCATTCTTTCGTCAGGAAATGATTAAATTCAATTCTGCTAGGTTTAAAAAAAGAAGGAGGTTAAAGTCAGTCACTGATAAAATCAATAACTGTCAACAATTATAAGTGACTGATGCTTTTTTTTTTGGTACTTATTCTTCTATAGTCTTTCTTCTCTCTTTTTAAAATTGTAGTTCATTTACGATGTTGTTTTAGTTTCAAGTGTGTCTGAAGGCTCTTATACTTTTGAGACACAAAACACCCACAGTGCCCAATTCCTTAAAAAATGAGCGTATACAAGTTTTACAAATATTTGTTTTCTATTTTTTGAAGAAACAGAAGGCAATAATCTATTTTGTCCATTTTTATTTAGAAAACAATTTTAATTATATGATTAACATGTACTCATTGAAAAAATAGAAGTATCAGGAAAAAAATGAAGGAATTATTATCTGCTGAACTACCGCCCAGAGAAAAGTGGTTAATATCTTGCTATATGTTCTTCCATGCTTTTTTCCTTGCATATAAATATTTTCCAAAAATGATACCGTACTGTATGCTTGTTTCAGTCTATACAACCCAGGCATCTTTCTGTACCAACAATAACATTTTTACATCAGGGAATTTCCACCCAGTGAAGGCCATTAGGACCACCTGGGGGCTTTCACAAATCCAAGCTGTGTCCCCCTGGTAGATCCAGCTATTCCTCTCTTGGTAGAGGGCCGCCCCCAAGTCACTGTTGTAAGGGACCTTGATATAAATGGCAGTATACACACACCTCAGTGGTTTAGGAGGAGAGGAGGTGAGATGCTCTCCTGCACTAGTATTTATTCATTTTTTTAAGACTACAATTTTTCTTTTTAATTTTTATTTTACATTGGAGTACAGTTAACAATGTTGTATTAGTTTCAGGTGTACAGCACAGTGGCAGCAGTATTTTAAACGAGTGTATCGTATTCCTCTGAATGCCGGGACGAGAATCTATTTAATGAAGGCCCTGTTGGTTGATGTGGACTTCCTTTCTTATATTTTCCTGTTATAAATATTTTTGCTAAATCTTTGTTCATATCCTTAATTATTCCCCAGGATATATTAAGGGGAGAGGAAATATTGGATCAAAGAGCATACGTATGCTTGTGTGTATATAAAATTTTGATGTTACTATCAACAGCCGTATGGAAAGTTTGTCCCAATTTACACTCTCACCAACAGCCTATGGGAACAATCATTTAAAACTCTGTCAAGTTAAAAAGCAAAAAATTATACCTCATCATTATTATTTTAGTGTTTTTGTTTGAAGAGCAGTGAATGTAAAATATTTTTCATGTATTTACAGATGAGAATTTTTTTCCAGTATGGTTTATTACGGTATATTGGATATAGCTCCCTGCGCTATGAATTTTTTTTTTTTTTACATTCTCACCTCCAGGGTTTTTCCGAGTTTTTGGTTTCTCCTACTAACCCCACATTCTCAATCCCTCTAATCTTTCATTCCCTGCCCTCTAGCATCAGTACACCATTTCCTGCTTTCTGAACCCCCTTCTCATGCTGTTTCCTTTGCCTTGAATGCCACCCTCCTAAACTTCAATGCCAGCTTCTTTATGAAGTCTTTTTAGGGTGTTTTGAAAAGCCTGATATAGGCAAATTTCCCATTCTGTCATCCAAGCTCTTTGCATCTCAAATGTCATAAGGAAATCACTCACTGAGAAATGGTCCCCCCTGCAGCATCGCCATCTGGAAATGAGCTCTATCTGTTATAAAAGTCCACAATTTGGGACTAATGACTTTACACAAAACCTTGCCAAGTCCTATAGGAGAATCCAGGATGGAGCCTTAGGAAGGTCCGTCACTAAACATTGCCCGAACCTGAGCACTGTTTCTAGGTGGTGCTTTCTTGTTGCCTTTTCCTCAGTCAGAGCATGTGGCTTCGGTCAATTACCCAGCTACACTTTAGATAACATGAAATTTCCAATCCTGATGTCCTCCTGGATTCAGAACTCCTGGCTGCATGCTCTTTCTGTCCAGAAACGCAGAATCATTAACCATGTGATTATCCTTTTCAGAAGAACAGGCAATATAAGCAAAGTTTGAAAATATTATCCTCTATAACCAAAGAAACCAAATTCAGTGAGATTATAACCTGTGTAAATAGCCTACTATTCAGGGCTTGAAATGATCTAGGCTCTGAATGGCTGAAAGTAATTAAAGTGCTGCATAGAAAATATAATGGCATTCCTGTTTCTTCCCCAATGGGGAATCCACTCACAGGGCAGATTCCAAACTGAAAGACTGCTTCCATCTACAGACCATGGGATAAAATCTCCCTCCTTTGGAAAGATGGGAGGGAGGCAGATTGCAGAATTCTACAGACTCAGATTTAGAGAGAAAGGAGGCAGAACTGTAGTGGCGACGGCAGGAGGAAAAGAAAGCATGAAATAATACCTTTTGCAGAGCATCTGGGAGGAACAAAGTTGCCTTCGTATCACAGTTTATCACATTTCTGCGATGAAAATGAACGTCTGGGAATTTTCTCAGTCCAAGGGTTATCTTCAAGCAATGATCAAGTCATGAGACGAAGAAATACACTTCCCAGCCTAAATCAGCTGGGTTCAAGAATGACTTGCCCAAATGAAGAGGAGGAGCTAGAAGATCCAGACTGGACCAGAATAGGTGCCCTATTAATAACTGCTTACGGATTATCACCAGTTACTCAGTGAGGAAATAAATGACAGAGTCACAGGGCTTACCCATCATTCCCCTGCCTGCTGAGTGCCTCCACTTAGATCAGTGGGGCACAGCCCTGGCTACACCTTAGCAACACCTGGAGACATTACTTTTTAATGACTTCTCTTAAAGATACTTATTTTATAATAAAATACCCATAACGTAAAATTTACCATCTCAACCATTTTAAAGTTTACAGTTCAGTAGTCCTAAGAAGATCTAAATAGATATTTCTCCAAAGAAGACATACAGATGGCCAAAAAGCACATAAAAAGATGCTCAACATCGCTCATTCATAGAGAAATGCAAATCAAAAGTAACGAGGTTATCACCTAGTACCCGACAGAATAACCATCATCAAAAAGTCTATAAACAATAAATGCTGGAGAGGGTGTGGAGAAAAGGGAACCCTCCTACACTGTTGGTGGGAATGTAAATTGATACAGCTACTACGGAGAACAGTATGGAGGTTCCTTAAACAACTAAAAATAGAGCTACCATATGATCCAGCAATCCCACTCCTGGACATGTATCTGGAGAAAACCATAATTCGCAAATATATATGCACCGCAACGTTCATTGAAGCACTTGTTACAATAGCCAAGACATGGAAGCAACCTAAATGTCCATTGACAGATGAATGGATAAAGAAGATGTGGTACATATATACAAGGGAATATTACTCAGCCATAAAAAGAATGAAATAATGCCATTTGCAGCAACATGAATGGACCTAGAGATTATCATACTAACTGAAATAAGTCAGATAAAGATAAAAATCATGTATCATTTATACGTGGAATCTAAAGAAAAAATGATACAAATGAACTTATCCACAAAACAGAAATAGACTTTGAAAACAAACTTATGATTAACAAAGGAGAAACGGGGTGGCAGGGGGAGGGTTGAATTAGAAGTCTAGAATTAACATGTATATACCGCTATACATAAAATAGATTATCAACAAGGACCTACAGGGAACTCCACTCAATATTCTATAATAACCTATATGGGAAAAGGATCTGAAAAAGAATGGATATATGCATATGTACAACTGAATCACTTAGTTGTACACCTGAAACTGACACAACACTATAAATCAACTACACTCCAATATAAAATAAAAATTAAATTTAAAATAACTTTAAAAAATCAGAATTATCTGGGGGGGAATATTGGCATCAGTTTTGTTTTTGTTTTGTAAGATTCCAGGTGATTCCAATATGCAGCAAAGTTTGGGACCCTCCCACTCAGCATTACCAGGGCCAATTTGCTTTAGACTAGAAACTTGAGGGTCATCCTTGATTCCTCCATGTCTCACCCTTCAAATCTAAACTGATCTTATCTGCTTAAACGGTGCTTCTCAAAGTGTGGTCCATGGATTTAATAAGGCGACCAATTCATCCCGGTTGTCCTGGGCTTTTTTGGTTTTAACATTGTAAGTCCCCAAATCCAGGGAATCCCCCTGAGTCCTGGGCCAACCCGGATGTTGGTCACCTACTGGATCAGCTGCGTCAGCATCACCTGGGGACTTGCTGCAAATGCGAATTATCAGGCCCCAGCCCAGGATCTACTGACTCAAATTCTCGAGACAGAGCCCAGCACTCTTGGCTTCTACAAGGCCTGCAGGTGAGTCTTATGTGTGCTCAGGCATGAGAACCACTGCCCTACGTAACTCCCAGGTCCACGCAGTGAAGATCAGAACTGCTGGTGCTCCTGGGGATGGCAGCTAACACTGAATGGGAATCTCAATGGAGGGTGTGTTCGTAGCTATCTGTGTGGTCTGGGCAGGTCCTGGCTGCGGTGTTGGGGTGAGCAGAGCTATCTTACCTGGATCTGGCCCTGTCTGAATGTGCATGGTCTTCTCAGAGCTTGCTCAGTGAAGGGCTTCTTTTTCTAGCCCCTCAATATCACGAAATGATTTTCCCATTAGAACAGAAGCTTTGTAAGCCGCTTTTGGCAGCAAAGAGCTCCCTGCAGGAGGCCCCTTTTGTCTTGCCACTAACCTTAAACCAGGCACCCACCATGTTCTACTCATCTCCGGCCCAAGCACACGTTTCAGATCTTTGGGTCACACAATACCTTGCCTAATCTGCTGGGTTTTTCCATAGATCAAAGAAGTAGAAATGAAGAATAATTAACAGATGACCAGATCTCTTCCCTAGCTTGTGAACAAACTGTGTGAACAAGATAGCATCTAGAGAAAGATCACAAGAAATCAACAAGCCTGCACACAGTAGGGGATGACTCTGACCCCCTATATCTCCATGGTTAACTGAGATTACTTCCCTTTTTCCCTTTAAAAATTTTCATGGCCAAGCGGAATCTTTTTTTTTTTTTTTTTTTTCCTGTACATGGGCCTCTCACTGTTGTGGCCTCTCCTGTTGCGGAGCACAGGCTCCGGACGCGCAGGCTCAGCGGCCATGGCTCACGGGCCCAGCCGCTCCGCGGCATGTGGGATCTTCCCGGACCGGGGCACGAACCCATGTCCCCTGCATTGGCAGGCGGACTCTCAACCACTGCACCACCAGGGAAGCCCCCCAAGCGGAATCTTTAGAGGCCGTTTTGGGGGGACACTAAGTCCACTGTCTTCCCAGACTGCCAGCATTCTCATTAAAAGCAACTTCCCTTTCTACCAACATTTGCAAGTATTGATTTTTGAGCGGCAAGCAGCCTGACCTGAGTCAGTAACAGCTTCTTATATTTTTAACACGCTTCTAGGGAGAAAACAGAAAAAAGTTTTCTTTCTTATATAAGGTCTCTCCTATGAAACGTCTTGTTTCTCTAAGTGGAGGTACCTTATCTCCATACCTCTTATTACCTCTTTTAAAGCATAAAGTGTATTTGGTTTTTTTTTTGGTGGCAGCTTTGCTGAGATAATACACATACCATAAAATTCACCCTTAAAGTGCTTTTTAAAGTATATTCACAGGGTTGTGCAACCATCACCAACCATCTACCTTTAAACATTGCAAGACCCCCAAAAGAAATCCCATACCCTTGGGCAGTCATCCCCTATCTGTCTCTTCCTGCAGCCCCTGGGAACTACGAATCTCTACTAATCTCTCTTTCTGTACATGTGCCTATTCTGCATTCTTCAAATAAATAAAATCATACAATTTGTGGTCCTTTGTGACTGGTTTCTTTCAATTAGCATGATATGTTCAAGGTCTATCCACGTTGTAGCATGAAACAGTATTGCATTCTTTTATGCTGAATATTCCATTATATGGATATACCATATTCTGTTTATCAGTTTGTAGACATTTGGGTTTTTTTCTACTTCTTGGCTATCACGAATAACGCTGCTATGAACACTTACCTACAAATTTTTGTATGGATGTGTATTTTCATTTCTCTTGGGTAGATACCTGGTAATGGAAACATTTTTTTTTTAAATTATGACCTTATCTAAACATTCCTAATAGACTGTAAGCCCTTGAAGGCAAACATTCATCTTTCAACCTCTCGAAGTACTTAGAAAAATATCAAAAACATTTGTTGACTTGAATTCATTGCAGCTTGCATTTCTTGGGTTAAAATATGTCAGTCTCTGACCTTGGCACTAAGTGACACATGGCATTTCTAGCTTTTAATTTACTGGCTATTCCACCAACTTCAGCTCCTCTGCCCTCACTTGAAGGCCTCAGCTGTGCCCTGGAGGTGCCCCTCCTGCTGGGGCTGCATTAGCCTCGGTTTCAAGATCTTTGTGTAAATTGCCAATCCTGGGTGTTCCCTGGCGCTGACCTTTTTCCTCCCTCTTCCTCCACAACCTCATTCTGTGGCTTCTAGCTCCTGCTTTTCTCCATATATATATATATACATTGTTTTCCAGAGCCCCAGTGTGAAACTGGGGCTGTCTTTTAATCTGACGATTTAAATAGTGTAATAGGAAGCACGTGGAAGGTAAAAAGGCTATAGATGTATTACTCAGCAGTAGTGCTACCTGTTTTTATGTCATAGCTGGAAGACAGTCCTCGTCTTCATTTAGAACTGATCTTACAAGTGTACTTTGTGAAACAATCCTGAACCACATCCTGTGAAGGATTTAGAGCTTACAGGTCAGAAGAACTGGCCTGGGGCCTGAAGCATTCACCCTGTGGGGTTCTCCAGGGCCCAGTGGAATGATGGGTGGAAATGGGCTGGGGTTTCTGGCTTCCTTTCCTCCACCCAGATAATGGGACTGGCCCCAAAGGACTACCAACATTGGGGTTTAAAATCCTTCAGCTATCTCAGAAATCCCTGAGGCAGAGGTGAGTTAGTTCTGGTTAATTCAGGCTACTGAATATATTCTCCCTGAAATGGGCCAATAAAATGTGATAAAGGGACTGAAATCATCCCTGATTCTCTTACTTCTCTGTGTCATCTATCAAGTGGACCCTGGACTTCCTGTTACCAACTGATTCCTTGTATTTCCCCCTCACTCAAGTTTACCTCCTAAAATTGAATCTCCTTACTTCTCAGTGAACATGGATGATGGCTGATCCTGTAATTACACTGAAATGCTTAGGCCCATAGCAGCTTGCCTGCTTCTCACGTGTGCAGTGGTTCTCACCACATTGGGTTTGCCCCGCAGAGAACATCTGGCAAGGTCTGCAGACACTTCCTTAGGTCACAGTAGGGGAGGGGGCTGCTACTGACATTTAGTGGGTAGAGGCCGGAGATGCTGCTAAATGAATATCCCAGAATGCAGTGGGCACCACCCCCAACTTCCCCTAACAAACAATTATCAGCCTCAGACACCAACAGCACTGAGCTCTGAACCCCTGTAGTTGTCCCTAGTCAGAGCCCATCACCCCACCTTCGTTTCCCTAAGTGACTCAGCCCTGGTCTTACCCCCAGTTTCCTGTTTCCCATTTTAGGTGACTGGCCTCAAACTAGAAGAGCGTTATAGTAAGTCCGGCAGCTGTTAGAAATTCTGTTATCTGCAATCACCTATGCAGTCATTATAAACCCCCAGCTTCACATACAGCCCAGTTCCAGGCACTGTGGTCATCTCCTCCATACCTTCCTTCATCAAGCTACACATCTAATTGGTGCTGCTTTTCTGGTCGGTTTAATCAGTGCTGATATTTACGAAGCCTCATGGTGGCCGAGTGAAATTTTTTCTCTTGCTAAATTCATCGGTGAGTTTAAGTGATCTATGTACAAGTAATCAGGATGAATCAACATAATGTTACCCCTTCTTTGGATAAAAAGCATGTCAGTATATTTACAAAGGAACTGGATGCATCCTGGTAATTGTTTCAGGAAAGCTGATAGATGATGCCCGGTCTTAAAATAAGGAAGTGCTGCGATAAACAGTAAAACACATGAAACTGACAAGAACTAATTTTCTGGATGGCTGGTTGGTTTTCATTTACTGATTGTTCACTAACTTTACCTCATATGCCTTCCCTTGAAGGTTGTGCTCAGGCCCACATCTTGTCCAAGAGTTTCCTCTTTTTTGTCAAAAGAGTTTGGATAAATTAGATGAAGACACAGAAGGGCTTATCATGTCAAACTGCCCAGACTTAGGACCCACAGGTGCAAACAGTGTTCGGTAAGCAGCCTCTCCACAGAAAGGCCTGCATTCCACTCCTGCTTCTACTACTGTTCGTTTCTTTTGCAAATGGTACAGTAATATCTAACACAAATTGGGATAATTGCTATAAATTTATAACACTGTTATAATATTTTAACATTTATGTTAGTCCTTAATTCCTTGTCTGGCTCACCTCAGATAGGTTATTTTATACATTTAAAAATGACAGTTCCCATAGAAGTCTTATGCTTAACTTCCCCTTATTTGTGTAACACTTTTTTTTCACATTACATCAGGAATCATTAGCTATTTCAACTGTATTGCCTAAATGGCATCACCATGAGAAGTGCAATGCTCTAAAGCTTTTCTTTCAATGACAGCAGACACCATGTTTTCCTTAAAACTTATCATTTACACATACCTAGGATATTAACGTATTTTGAAGGACAGTTCTACAGAATTTGAAGTTTTCCTAAATTGTCACAAGTTAGATCGCCATGATAAAATAAATATTCCCCAAATACACAATTTAAAATTATGCAGTTCAACACTACATCGTTTGAAGCTTTCTTCAAGGAACAGAAAAGCTCAGATCATTGGCTGCACCCCACTCTGCACTAGGCATCAACCACTCCACTGGATACTGCATTATGTCTACATGTCTTACATATAAATGTCGTCGGATTAATTATCGTTCTGAAAAAGGAATGATTATCCTCTATGCTGGTCCCCCACGTACCCAACAACTTCTAAACTTGCTGCTGCCTTCCCTTAATCCAAAAAAGGCCAACTTGCTAGGGAGACCCAAGGTGAGACTTAACCGGTTTGAGAGTGTGCGTTGAGAGGCACAGGCAGCACACAGGCGTGTAGAGCTCCCCCTGAAAGTGAGACGCAATTTAAATAGAAAATGCTTTTCCCAAGGCACCTGAGGAAAAAAAGATGCGAGGTATTCCGAAACCTGCCAAAAAAGGTGATTTGCGAAGCTACTTGCCTTAGGTTTTCGAACACACACACACATCCCGTATACAGAGGGAAACAGAAATCGATTTTATGGCAAATGTTCATCTTCATTTAGGTGCCAAACTGCGGAAAGCAATAACTAGGAGTTGATACCAGGGCTACAGCAACAAACTGCAACATTCCTGCCAAATTTATAACTAAGTTCTTAGGTTACTTGTAGCTGCTGTGAAATTGAGGAACATTCACCAAGAATCAGAGGCTTACACGTGCTCACAAAAGCAACTGAGTTGCCACGCCCTCTAGAGGAATAAATTGTTTGGGGGTGAGGGGATGCTCTAAATTTACTTGGATGAAAGGTAGGAGCCTATTCAAATAATTTTTATTTACTACTCGCAATAATAATGGTTTACAAAGTAAACTGTGAACCTGGAAGAGAGCGGTTGATAAACGCAGATGTTTTCACCATTCACTAACTTGTGGTGTCTTTTACTTAAGTGTCCAACTTTGCCTTCAGAAACCAAGATTTTGGTGGCCTGGAGAAAAGAAGCTGTGTCTGATGAAACTTACAAAGAAACAGTGACACAATCCACAGAATATTTTGGCTCCTAGAATTTGAGTAGTAAAGTTATCCTCTACAAATTAGACGTTAAGACAACATTACCTAACCCATTTCACTGATTTATAGTGACGTGTGTCAAAAAGAAGACTCGGCTCATTCTGAACAACAACAAAAAATTAAATTAAAACTCCAGAAGGCTAGCGCATAGCTGGGCCATGGTCTCTGCCGTCCTTGCCTGTAACTGCTGCCCCCAGCATAACGCGTGTTCATCCTCAGGGAACAAAACGTCAGTCTTTCAGGATTTACTCAGCCTTGAAAGACTTCTCTCCATTTTTACCCTTGCGCAGAGGCTTTGGTAGTGCATGCCGTAATACAAAAGTTCTGGCAGTGACACTATTCAGTGCCTCTTAGATTGGGAGTGATGGGTTTATGGCCCCATTATTTAACTGAATTTGAGTATATCAACGTCACCAAGCAAACAATGTTGTTGATATTTTCAGATACCAAAGAGGTGAAACAACCTTTTTTTTTTAACATCTTTATTGGAGTATAATTGCTTTACAATGGTGTGTTAGTTTCTCCTTTATAACAAAGTGAATCAGCTATACATATATCCCCATATCTCCTCCCTCTTGCGTCTCCCTCCCGCCCTCCCTGTCCCATCCCTCTAGGTGGTCACAAAGCACGGAGCTGATCTCCCTGTGCTAGGCGACTGCTTCCCACTAGCTATTTTACATTTGGTAGTGTATATATGTCCATGCCACTCTCTTTGTCCCAGCTTACCCTTCCCTCTCCCCGTGTCCTCAAGTCCATTCTCTAGTAGGTCTGCATCTTTATTCCCATCTTGCCCCAGGTTCTTCATGACCTTTTTTTTTTTTGGATTCCATATATATGTGTTAGCATATGGTGTTTGTTTTTCTCTTTCTGACTTACTTCACTCTGTATGAGACTCTAGGTCCATCCACCTCACTACAAATAACTCAATTTCGTTTCTTTTTATGGCTGAGTAATATTCCATTGTATATATGTGCCACATCTTCTTTATCCATTCATCTGTCGATGGACACTTAGGTTGCTTCCATGTCCTGGCTACTGTAAATAGAGCTGCAATGAACATTGTAATATTCTCTTTTTCTACCTTCCCCATCAATGTTGGTGTTTCCCCTGGGCTTTATCATCTGAGCATCTCCTTTCTCTTCCTGTGTGTATTCTTCAGACAGACTCACCGGGACAGTTTAATGGCTGAATCCACTTCTTTCTCTTCTCTAACCCACCTACTTCCTGAGTTTAGCTCCATGTTTTCAACCACCGTGGACGTCTCTATCTGGACGACCCACCAGCACCTCAATCCCACAATACTCGCAGTTGAAGTCTTTTGTTCAAATCTATCCATCTTCTTCACTTCCATTTCAGTTAATGGCATCTTTCTCCACCCATTTGTTCAAGCCAGGAACCTCAGCTGTGCTTAATTTCTTCCTTTCCCTTCCATTCTCCTGAGACACAGAGTCAAAATCTCTGAGCAGGGACTCCCTGAACGATGGATGGGGTCCATTGACAAACAAGAAAGCGGCCTTAGTTATTCCTCTGCTGTTTTTCCCCTTAGCCCAGCGTTATGGCTGCCCTGGGGCCTTGGCTTGCTGGCACTGGGATACTGCTCATGTCCTTTCAGAGGGAAGCTGTGGGGCTCAGACTGGGTCCCAGAGCATCACCCAACTGGAAGACTTAAAGGCACAGTCCATAGAGTGCTTCCTCCCTTGTTCTTGTCTGTTTGATCCTCACCATTTGTACACCCCCAAGATCGTTAGTTAGAAAGTCTTACCTTTCACTGGCTCGTTTACTCAGAAGATCCTTTCACGAACGTTGTGGGGAGGGGCAAGGGGAGCTGGTTGTAGGGGGAGGCTAACTTATTGACTGAACTCTTTTATTTTGCTTAGAAAGACCAAATTTAGTATTTTGTTGGCCAGGTCTTGATGACAAAACAAAGTTATGTGTACCTCAGCAACTCAAAGCAGAAATTTTAAAACATTACATTGTCAGTATGACTCTTAGCTTTTCCCGAGAGGACATCATCAAATAATATTATGAAGGAAATTCCTTGATTTCCAAATGCTGTCAAGTCAGATTTTTTTTTCCTGCATTTTTTTCTTTCTTCTACAGACTTACATCAATACGTTAGCTGGGGGCTGTCCTCACACTTGTAACCCAGACTCCAGTTGCTTCCTAAATCTTATCCTTGGCCCCTTCTGGGCCATCATCCTCATCGTCACTAGAGAACAGACTTATACTCGTCACTTCTTGGCTTACAAAGCTTCATCGGTTTCCTTTTGCCATCAAGACCCGAGTTTCTTAGTGTGGCATAACAAAACATGTTTCCAAGCTGGTCCCAATGTCTCTTTCCACGTTCCCTGCAGGAGAGCTATGTTCCACTCAGTCTGTCCCCAATGTCAGGCACTTTTGACTCAGGCCTTTGCACGGGACACCATTCTGCCATCTCCATTTGTCCTTTAGCTTTCACCCTTTGCAAAGCCTTTTTGTCCCCTCCAGGCAGAGGTGGCTACTCCATCTCCTTCACGAGAAATGACAGCCTTTCTATGGCGATGAAGTGTTGCTGTCTGTCTCCCCCTAATTACTCTAAGCAATGTGATGGCAAGGACCACAGCGAAGTCCTATCCTTGCTGCTCTTCCTCTGACTCCAGTAACTGAGCCGTTCACGTTTCCTGTGCCCAGAAGCCAAAGGCTCAGTTCTGGCAGGTAAACTCCTGTGTATCCTCTGATCATCATCCCCAGACTCATGGTCCAGGGCCCGAGGATCTAGTGCTAGGTGTTCTAGTGCCCACCAGGGGGCAGCACTCCTCACCCACCGAGCCGACTTTCTCTTCCCTTCCCATCCTGCAGGGTTGGGTTTCTGCCTAGGGTCCATTTCTTTCTAGCAGGTAGCCTGGCCCAATATTAGGAGTCTGTTTACCTTGAGTCCCCTCTCCTTTGACTGGGAACCTGGCACTTTGTTTTCTTGTTTGGGGTGAGTCCCCCTTTACGTCAGCCTCTTCCCATGGCTCTGCCACAGGGGACTGACCTTCAATATATATATATTTTTTAATTTATTTTTTTGGCTGCGTTGGGTCTTCCTTGCAGCACGCCGGCTTTCTCTAGTTGCAGTGAGCAGGGGCTACTCTTCATTGTGGCATGGTTTCTCATTGCAGTGGCTTCTCTTATTGCGGAGCACGGGCTCTAGGCACATAGGCTTCAGTAGTTGTGGCTCGCTGGCTCTAGAGCACAGGCTCAGTAGTTGTGGCGCACAGGCTTAGTTGCTCTGCGGCATGTGGGATCTTCCCAGACCAGGGATCGAACCCATGTCCCCTGCATATTGGCAGGAGGATTCTTAACCACTGTACCACAAGGGAAGTCGCCAGATCTTCAATATTTTAACTCTCATGTATTCTCCACTGCTGGGTCTTGCCTAATCTCCACTGAGCTGACCATCAGCAGAATTTAGACGAATCTGGCCTATTCCTCTCCCCCATTCTCTAGTCCTGGAATGAACTGATTCTCCTTAAGAAGCTGCTCTCTTGGCCAGTTTTTGTAACTAAGACAGCTTGTCATCTACCCTTCTGTGATGAATTCACCTGGCCATGATCTTCTACCCCACGAGGTCTTTGGCCAAGGATATAACATATATCACACTGTATTCCCACACGCCAAGCTTAGTGCAGTGCACACAGGAGGCATTTTATTTTTGAATGGACTGATATTAAATTGCAGAAACCACCAAAAAAAATCATATGGAGAAATATGTATCAGAAAAATCTCAATTGCTAAATTTAGGTTTAGAACTTAGATTTTAAAATTTGGGGAGTGGGACTTGCCTGGTGTTGCAGTGATTAAGAATCCGCCTGCCAACGCAGGGGACACGGATTCGAGCCCTGGTCTGGGAAGATCCCACATGCTGCGGAGCAACTAAGCCCGTGCGCCACAACTACTGAGCCTGCATGCTACAACTACTGAAGCCTGTGTGCCTAGAGCCCTGCTCCGCAACGAGAAGCCACCAAAATGAGAAGCCTGTGCACCGCAATGAAGAGTAGCCCCCACTCACCACAACTAGAGAAAGCCCGCGTGCAGCAAAGACCCAGTGCAGCCAAAAATAAATAATAAATCAATTTACTAAAAAAAATTGAGGGTCATGTGATTTGGCCTGCTTTGGGTTGGCTTTCATCAGGCCTAAGTTACCAAACAGAGTGAATGGACCTGGAAAGTAATCAAACGGAATTTCCAGGGAGTAAAGCATTCAAGACAAGAGGGACAATTTTCTTTAGTGTCACTAATTTACAACAGCTGGAAAATTCTCCATGTCCTAATAAGGCCCTGTGGTAATTTAAGCCAACTGTTATTTCCCTGTCAGTCACTGTCTTGCCTTTCTTCACAAAATGTAGTTTCTTTTTTTTTCCACCTCCATCTCTTAGACCTTCTTTGTTTTCTTCTCTTAGACCTTCTCATTTTCTCTTCTCGTTTCCCCTAAAGCCAATTTTAATTGACAGGATAATGCAGGGATTTTTTTTTCCCTGTTTTACTCATTCATTTTTTTCTGGTTCATGCTTCAGTAATCATTTTCAGGTGGCTTGACGTTTATCACCTATAAAACGTGCTTAACTAGAGGAGCTTGTTTCATAGAAACAGGAGACCCTCAACCTACTTCCAGGGGGACAAAGTGGAATATTTTCTTCTTAGTTCTCAATACTCTGTCAAGTCCCAGCTGACTCGGTGTCATCTTAAATGTCTCACACATCTTCTGTTTGCCTTGTGATTCACCAAATATAACCAGTGCAGGAACTGTAGATTTAAGGGGTTTGGGACTCCATGTGGTTTGGAATTCCATTGTCCTCCAAAGACGATTTATAGGATAGGAATGAAACTAAGGCAGATCTTAAATTTCACTCACCTGTCAGTATCTTACATTATCCATTTCAAACATCCTATGCAGTTTCAGTGGGTAAGTTTGTTGGTTTGTTGAAAGAACATATCTGGGATTCCTACAAGCTCATGGAGAATATCCTCATGGGAGAATAATGGTTGTGAACTAAACCAAAACTAGATGTTCATTTTTTCTACAACAGTGACAGATTAGAGAATAGATTCAACAAACGTTCCTCAAATACTTCTGTAGATCTTTAAGCTCTTTTCAGAAATGTTTTTCAAAGGTTCTTGTTATTTGTGTGTTTTTGTTTATTGCTATATTTTAAGTTGATTCCATTGTTGTCTTTAATTTTGTTCCCTAAAACAGGCCAGATGCACATGTTGACTTCTGAAATACTGGAAAGAAAACTCCAAACACTGAAATTACATCTTTTCCATTTCAGGACTGAACAGAGAGGAAACTTGAAGTCAGTATCCACTGAACTAACTTGTTTCATTTCTTTTTACAAACCAACAACTCCCACAAAGCACCAGGGGGTAGGAGACTAGAGAGTAGCATTTGATTTTTAGGTAGAAACTGCCACAGGGGGTTTGAGTGAAATAAAAGGACTTTTCAGTTTGCTCATTTGATCGGTCTGTGATCTGTTTTATTAATCGAATACTATTTTTTCCCTTTAGTCTTTTAAATTTTTGTACAAAATATGAAACCCTAGACACTAAATATTGGTGTATATTTAAAAGTTATTCCAAACATTGGTATTCCATAAAAAGTGTTTCCTTTTGAAATATGTAAATTTAAAAGGTTTGCTTCATTCTCGGGTGATTTTACTGTATTTTGAAGGTTGTCGCCTGATATGCGTATCTCCAGTTTTAGAATGAAAATTGAAGTGACAGCACTGTTTACATTTCATAAATTTACCTTCAAATAACCACGCATAGGTGACTGTGGGCTGTTTTCCTGTAAATTGATGCCACGTTCTTAGAATATCTGCCTTCAGAATGGCTGAACTATTCACCTTTTAGGATTAAGGTTAGGGTTAGAGTGTTGTCAGACAGAAGGTATTTTCCAAAAAATAACTTGCCCAGGGGACAAAAAGGTCAGTCTATCAGGTAATCAAAAGCAGCCTCTCAGTATAGCGCTTCTTAATCAAAGGTCTTGGCTTCTCTCATTTTCTTTTCCACAAAGAAAACAGCTTTATTGCTTTTCCTGAAATATAATATATGCTCATTTACCCCACATCACATAATATAAAGAAGTAGGAAGATGAAAATAAAAATCTTCTGGAAGCCCACAACCTTTCGGTGAAGATCCTTCCAGATTTCTCCCCTCTCTCACTTTTTTTTTTTTTTTTTGCGGTACGCGGGCCTCTCACTGTCGTGGCCTCTCTCGTTGCAGAACACAGGCTCCGGACGCGCAGGCTCAGCGGCCACGGCTCACGGGCCCAGCCGCTCTGCAGCATGTGGGATCTTCCCGGACCAGGGCACGAACCCGTGTCCCCTGCATCGGCAGGCGGACTCTCAACCACTGGGCCACCAGGGAAGCGCCCCGCCCCCTCACTCTCGTTCTGGCTCTGTCATCTCCCAGAAGCAGAGGGCGGGCGGGCTGCAGGGCAGGAGCAAGTGCCACACGCAACAGTGTGGGATCCTAGGCTCTACTGCTCTACGTTGCAAGACCTTCAAAGCAGGCAAATTCCATTAGGTATAACTTACATACCATAAAACCCACTTGTTTTAGGCACACAGTTCAATGCATTCAGTTGTACTCAAATGTGGGAAAGCGGACGTTTCATACCCCTGGGACAGGGTATTTCCTTGGAAGGCAGCGTGGGAGGAAACTCCCTGATGCAGCCTCATCTCAGCCAGAAACACTTGATGGGCCTCGTCGTCCGGCGGTGGCTTGGCCTGCCTTTGCTCCTTGGTGACCCACCTCACCGCAGGGCTGAGGAGGCAGCACTTACTGAGACTTGCCGAGACTCCAGGGGATTTCTCGAGGGCTCAGGAGTCTTCACTGGGCACAAGGAGGCTTGCAAGTCCTGAGACGGGATGTGTGGACAATTACAAAGTCTCAGGAGACACTGAGACGGCTAATCAGCCTTTCAGAAGTTTCTGTGAACCCCAATGAAGCTAAGATCACTATGTGCCCTAGAGCTGACACAGGCTGCTGGAACTCTGAAAGGACAGATGCGCCTGCCTACAGTCTTCAGGCAGAGAGGAAGCTGCCAAACCCTCGCTGACAGGACTGACGTCAACCGCCCCGTGTTACCTCAGAGTCAGTCATCCCAGGCAGAGCCCATTGGCACCTGGGGAGAGCCCTGGCAAATTTATCCTTTGGTTTCTTTTATAACCAACTTTCCCAGTTCCTCTCCTTATAGAGGAAGAAGGGAAAATGCATGCAGTCTACAGTGACCTGGGCCTGAAGTAATCCTGGCACCTCCCACCTCAGAACCTGCCTTGGAATGTTCTAGTTACCAGACTAAGGTAGATGGAGCTCACCGGGCATTTAAGAGTGAGCCAGGCATGAACGTTTATACTTCCTATCAGAAATTTTTTAAATGCATTTCTGTACTTATAGGAAAGGGTTAAAATGTACCAAGTTTTAAGTTGCTGATAAATGTGTAAAAGCTGTGTCATTTCTATGCAAAAATGGTTAACACAGAGTCATAGATCATTACAGTCCTCACTCTTTGCCCTCAAGATGAGGAAACCGAGATCTACAGTGTGAAATGACTCCGCTAAAGCCACGCGCCGGTCCACAGTCATCCTCCATCCTCTCTACACTAACAGCCCTGGTGGATGGCCATGCTGCTTTTATTTCATTCCTTGGTGTGCTGGCTTCGTGGCACAGTGTCACTCTCGCACACTTTAGGGTTTCAGTGAATCCACAGCAGTGGAAGTAGGAGAATAAAGCATACTAAGTTATTGAATTCCCATATCCACCCTGTGCAGTAAATACTAAGTTATCCTCATTTTTCACATGAGGAAACTGAGGCACAAAGAAGTAACTTGCCCTTGGTTACAAAGGTATCAACATTTCCTTTGATTCCCCTGAAATGAACTGATATAACAAGGAAGCAGAGGAAGAAATAGTAATAAAGACCAGGATGTCGGGGACAGTCATGGGTCACGAGGGACAGAACCAATCCTCTTAGAGCCCTTCCCTCCAATCACACCGAACTGTGCCAGGAAAAACTGAAAATCTTTGAAATGAGGAAAAAATTACTAGAGTTCCCATGTAGTGCATCCTTCCTGGTTATCTATGTCTTTGAGCTGCTTTACCACTCTGTAGGTCTTAGAGTACTACTGATAGTCATGCAAATAATTCTTGTCTATAGAGTTGCAAAATGTGTCCTAAGGAGATGCAACTGATAAGATGCCTTATAGATATTGACCAATTGATTTCAGCATTTCTGATGGCTTATATACATGTGTTTTTGAAAAAATTCTCTTTGCACTAGTAATAACATTTTACCGGTTCCCTCATTAATTAAAATCTTTGGCACATGTTTGTATGAGTCATCATTTTACCTTTTTAAAAAATTAATCATTAACAACTACTTGTAGTTTCTGAATGTGCCTATGCCTTCTCATGAGCTATTTCCTCTTCTCGTATGCTCTTCCCACTTCTTCATCTAGCTCAGGGGTCTGCAATCTCCAAGCCACAGACCCAGTCTGTCCTGCCACCTGCGTTTGTGATGACCTACAAGTTAAGACTGGCTTTTACAGGGGATTGGATCAAGATGGTGAAGGAGTAGGACATGGAGCTCACCTTCTCCCACAAATACATCAAAAATACATCTACACGTGGAAGGATTCTCATACAGCATCTAATGAATGCTGGCACAAGACCTCAGACTTCCAAAAGGGCAACAAAATCTCCATGTAACTGGGTAGGACAAGGGGGAAAAAAAGAGAGAGAGAGAGAGAGAAAGGAATTGGGATGGGACCTGTGCCCCTGGGAGGGAGCTGTCAAAGAGGAAAGGTTTCAGCACCCTGGGAAGTCCCCTCACTGGTGGGAAGATCAGCTGGGACAGAGGGGGAGCTTCAGAGCCTGGGAGGAGAGCACAGCAACCTGTTTGCAGAGGGCAAAGCAGAGACAGACCTGCACAGGCGGTCAGTGTCACCGCCCAGCACTCCCCAGCCTGAGATGCTGGTCCGCAGGGGTGCTGGCAAGAATCAGGCAAGAAATAAAAGGTATCCAAATTGGAAGGGGAGAGGTAAAATTGTCCCTATATGCAGATGACATGATACTATATATAGAAAACCCTAAGAACTCCACACAAAAACTACTAGATCTGATAAATAAATTCAGCAAAGTAGCAGGAGACAAGGTTAACATTCAGAAATCAGTTCAATTTCTTTACACAAACAATGAAATATCAGAAAGGGAATGTAAAAAAAACAAAACCCTTGAAATAAACCTGACCAAGGGATGAAACACTTATATGCCGAGAACTATAAATCATTAATAAGGAAAATTAGAGAAGATTCAAAGAAATGGAAAGATAGCCCATGCTCTTGGATTGGAAGGATATTGTTAAAATGGCAGTACTACACAAAACAATCTGTAGATTTAATGTAATCCTTATCAAATTACCCATGACGTTTTTCACAGAACTAGAATTCAAAAATTTATATGGAACCATAAAAGACCCCAAATCGCCAAAGCAATCCTGAGGGAAAAAAACAAAGCAGGAAGCGTAACCCTCCCTGACTTTAGACCATACTACAAAGCTGGACTTCCCTGGTGGCACAGTGGTTAAGAGTCCACCTGCCAATGCAGCGGACATGGGTTTGAGCCCTGGTCCGGGAGATCCCACATGCCATGGAGCAACTAATCCCATGCACCACAGCTACTGAGGCTGCTGCGCTCTAGAGCCTGCGAGCCACAACTACTGAACCCACATGCCATAACTACTGAAGCCTACATGCCTAGAGCCTGTGCTCCACAATAAGAGGTATCACTGCAATGAAAAGCCCATGCACCACAACGAAGAGTAGCCCCCACTCACAACTAGAGAAAGCCTGCATGCAACAACAAAGACCCAATGCAGCCAAAAAAAATTAAATTAAAAAAAAATCAGATTAGCTTTAAAAAAATACTACAAAGCTACAGTAGTCAAAGCAGTGTAGTATTGGTACAAAAACAGACTTACAGATCAATGGAACAGAATAAATAGCCCAGAAATAAACCCACACACCTATGGTCAATTAAACTTCGACAAAGGAAGAAAATACAATGCGAAAAAGTCTCTTCAGCAAGTCGTGCTGAGAAAGTTGGACAGCTGCATGTAATTCAATAAAGTTAGAACACACTCTCACCATACAAAAAAATAAACTCAAAATGGCTTAAAGATGTAAACATAAGACACAACACCATAAAACTCCTAGAACAGAGCATAAGCAAAACATTCTTTGACATAAATCGTACAAATGTTTTCTTAGGTCTGTCTCCCAAGGCAAGAGAAATAAAAGCAAAAATAAACAAATGGGACCTAATCAAAATTATAAGCATTTGAACAGCAAAGGAAGCCATAAAAAAACAATGAAAAGACAACCTACAGGATGGGAGAATATTTGCAAATGATGCTACCCACAAGTGCTTAATCTCCAGCATATACAAACAGCTCATACAACTCAACAACAAAAAAACAGACAACCCAGTTGAAAAGTGGGCAGAAAACCCAAATAGACATTTCTCCAAAGACATACAGATGGCCAGTAGGCATGTGAAAAAATGCTAAACATCACTAATTATTAGAGAAATGCAAATCAAACTTAAAATGAAGTACCACCTCCCACTGGTCAGAATGGCCATCATTAAAAACTCTACAAATAACAAATGCTGGAGAGGGTGCAGAGAAAAGGGAACCCTCCCACCCTGTTGGTGGCAATGTAAGTTGGTGCAGCCACTATGAAAAACAGTATGGAGGTTCCTTAAAAAACTAAAAGAATTACCAAATGATCCAGCAATCCCACTCCTGGGCATATATCCAGACAAAACTATAACTCAAAAAGATACATGCACCCCTGTGTTCATAGCAGCACTATTCACAATAGCCAAGACATAGAAACAACCTAAATGTCCATCGACAGATGAATGGATAAAGAAGATGTGGTACATATATACAATGGAATATTACTCAGCCATTAAAAAGAACGAAGTAATGCCATTTGCAGCAACACAGATGGACCTAGAAATTATCATACTAAGTGAAGTAAGTCAGAAAGAGAAAGACAAATACCATATATCACTTATACGTGAAATCTAAATATGGCACAAATGAACCTAGCTACAAAACAGAAACAGACTCACTGACATAGAGATCAGACTTGTGGGTGCCAAGGGAGGGGGGAGGGAAAGGGATGGACTGGGAGTTTGGGGTTAGTAGACGCAAACTATTACATTTAGGATGGATAAAGAACAAGGTCCTACTGTATAGCACAGGGAACTATATCCAATCTCCTGGAATAAACCAGAACGGAAAAGAATATAAAAAAGAATGTATATATGTGTATAACTGAGTCATTTTGTTGTACAGCAGCATTGTAAATCAACTATACTTCAATTTAAAAAAAGTGATAATTTCAGTAGATCTTAAAAAAAGACTGCCTTTTTTTTTTTTTTTTTTTTTTGTGGTACGCAGGCCTCTCACTGTTGTGGCCTCTCCCGTTGCGGAGCACAGGCTCCGGACGCACAGGCTCAGTGGCCATGGCTCACGGGCCCAGCCGCTCTGCGGCATGTGGGATCTTCCCGGACTGGGGCATGAACCCATGTCCCCTGCATCGGCAGGCGGACTCTCAACCACTGCGCCACCAGGGAAGCCCTGGCTTTTACATTTTAAGGTTAAAAAATAAAAATAATATTTTGTGGCACATGACAACGATATGAAATACATATTTTAGTGTTCATAAATACAGTTTAGTTGCAACTAAATACAGTCTAGTTGAAACAGCCATGTTGACGATAGTTGATACCATCTACAGCTTCAGTGTCTACAATGACAGAGTTGAAGAGCTGTGGAAGAGAACATACCACCTGCAAAGCCAAAAATATTTACTACCCGGCTCTTTTCAGAAAAAGTTTGTCACCCATTGTTACGGTTACAATGGGTTCCCCCGAAATTCTTATGTGTATATCCTAAGCCCAAAGATGATGGTATTAGGAGGTGGGGCCTTTGGGAGGTGCTCGTGAGAGTGGAGCCCTTGTCAAGGGGATTAGTGCCTTTGTAAGAGAGACCCCACAGAGATCCC
Source organism: Pseudorca crassidens (assembly GCF_039906515.1). Lineage (NCBI taxonomy): Eukaryota > Metazoa > Chordata > Mammalia > Artiodactyla > Delphinidae > Pseudorca > Pseudorca crassidens. The sequence continues at coordinate 17,036,262 of NC_090303.1, read as the reverse complement.
TTGCCCCTTCTATCAGGTGAGGACATGGCAGGAAGTCAGCAGTGTGGAACTGGGAAGAGGGTTTTCACCAGAACCCAATCATGCTGGCACTCTGATCTTGAACTTCCAGCCTCCAGAATTATGAAAAATAAATTTCTGTTCTCGGTAAGCCACCCAGTCTCTGGTACTCTGTGATAGCAGCCTGAATGGACTAAGACACCCATGATCTACTCTATGCCATGAATGTCTCAGCATCTCCTCCAGAACACATGCTAACTCTCCAGTCTGGGCTGGGCTGCCCCGCTGGGTGCATGTAACACCTGTACGTGTGTCTCCTGTAGCTGCTGTCATCTGTGTTGTGATAAGTGAGTCTCTCTTGCTGTCATTCCTCACCTGCAAACCCCTTGAGGACATGGACTGGATAACAAGTGTATTTGAATATCAGAGAACTCTGAGTATTTAATTATCAACCTGCTTTTATTTTTGGGGGGTTGTTGAAGGAACAATAAGACCCAAAATATTTTTAAAATAAAATGATGGGGGGAGGGATAAATTAGGAGTTTGGGATTCAAATATACACACTAGTATATGTAAAATACATCACCAACAAGGACCTACTGTATAGCACAGGGAACTCTACTCAATATCTTGTAATAAACTATCATGAAACAGTACATATATATACATACTGAATCACTTTGCTGTCTACCTGAAACAGTACTGTAAATTAACTATATTTCAATAAAAATTGTAAAAATATAAAATGACAGAAACCATTTATTTTAATCCCCCCCTGAAATGAAATGACATAGCAAGGAAGGTAGAAAGAGTGAAGACCAGCCTGTCATGGCCAAACACAGCGACTGAACTCTGAATGTGGGATGTGTCAGATGAGAGCACAGGCTTAGAAAGTCTTTGGAGGACTGACCAGCTTTAACCGACATCCCAATCTGGGCAGGTTGCACAATTTCTGGGAATACCCTTCTCATCGTTTGCCACTTATGTCCTTATCCATGGGTTTCAGGCCTCTCCAGCTTGTCTTTCCATCTCCATTCATTGGTTGGTTTTTCTGCCTTCCCCTTGCCCCATCAAGGAGCTTTCCCCAAACTCCTGGGACATCCTGTGTCACTCAGTGTGTTTGAGTTAAACACTTCACAGAGTCCAATCTTGTTTTTATCTTGGCGACTCTTTCTACTCCTCTGAACTTTCACTTTCAGAAGGCACCATTGGTGATAAGAGCCCAGGGGTCAATGAAAATATGGTTAGGAACGAGAGTTGCAGGAAACTCTAGGTACTTTGAAGGAGTTAAGCACTGCACAGTTGCAAGTGCCCCCAACACTGGCATAAATTCCTTCTTCAATCAGCTGATTCCCTTTCTCAGCTTCTGGCATGGATTTCTCACCTTGTCCTGTGACAGGATTTGTCATCTCTTGGAGTACCTAAAAATTCTGAAACCATGAGGAGTTCGATGCCACCTTAGGCTACTACAAGCCATGGCACAAATGTCAATTTCAAGAAGCCAGTGATTTTCTGTTCCCTTTGCAACTCTCATCCATCTAGCATGTTGTGGAAGCTACAGGAGGCGTTGACACTGGCAGGATTCAATTCCTATTCATCGTGTTATGGGTTGAATTGTGTCCTCTCTCTTCCCCCAAATCCATTTTTGAAGTTCTAGCCCCCAGTACATCAGAATGTGGCCTTATTTGGGAACAGTGTCATTGCAGATATAATTAGTTAAGATGAGGTCATGCTGGAGTAGGGCGGGCCCCTAATCCAATATGACTGGTGTCCTTATAAAAAGGAGAAATTTCGACATACAGAAGCATGCACAAAGGGAGAAAACTGGAGTTACGTTGCCACAAGCCAAAGAACTACCAGAAGTTGGGAGAGAGGCCTGGAGTGGATCCTTCTCTACTGCTTTCGAAGGAAGCATCATCTTGCCTACACCTTGATCTTGGACCTCTATCTCTTCTCGGGTCTCTACCTCTCAGAACTGTGAGTCAATACACTTCTGTTGTTTAAGGTGCCCTGTTTGTGGTCCCTTGTTATGGCAACCTTAACAAATACATCCCGGCATCACGCTTTGCACACTACTTCTCCCTGACCCCAATACTGGGGCTGGGGGTTTATGATCACCTAGAAGTCACTGTCTTCCGGGTTTGTTGATCTTGCTGCTTTTCCAGATTGAATGCTCCCCTGTATTAGTTTCCAGTTGCTGCTGTAACAAATCAGCACAAACTTAGTGGCTTAAAAAACCCCACAATTTCCTATTTTACATTTCTGGAGGTCAGAAATTCAGAATTAGTCTAATTGGGCCCAAGTCAAGGTGTCAGTCTGTCCGGTTCCTCCTTGTGGTTCAGTGGGGAAAATCCATTTCCTTGAGTTCAGCTTCTAGAGGTGGCTCGCTGCCGGTGGCCCGTTGCATCACTCGAATCTCATGCTTCCACTGTCACATCTCCTACTCCTCACTCTGACCCTCCTGCCTCCCTCTGTAAGGACCAAGGATTACATTGGGCTTACCCAGATAATCCAGAATTATCTCAAGATACTCAACTGAATCACATTTGCAAAGTCATTTTTACCATGTAACGTGACACATTCACCAGTTTCAGGGATTAGGACATGGACCTCTTCGGGGGCCATTATTCTCTTTCCATCCTTATCCTTTCCATTCATCTTTCAAGGTCCTCTCCTCTTCCTCAGCCCATGGTGACATCTGTCTTTGTATCGATAATTATAGCTTATATACCACTACAGGGCCTGGTCCTAGATCCCTAATTGTTGGACATGAGGTCACTCAACTTCTCTAATTGCTCTGAAGATGCCATGAGTACAGACTATTGTTTACACTCCTCTGGCTCTCCTGCAACACTGGATATTGGCCATGCACCCGCAGATGTAAAAACTGCTCGATAGAAGGATCCATTCTTCTTTGGAGTAACGAGATGCAGAGCAGCACATCCAGACCTCCAAGTTTGCTCTCTTCTTCCTCCCTTCGCTCACTCAAGACAGAGGTAGGACTAAGCTCAGCTGAGCAGAGAGCTGAGACCAGCAAATCATCATCTGCCCATGAACTTACTCCCCAGAGTAGAGCTGGTAAGCAGTTAGCATGACCTTTGTATTCTCACTGTGTCCTTCCCACCTCTGTGGAAATAATAACCACGACACAGCCGACAACCTCGAACAAGTCACCACAGTGTTTAAAGGACCTTATGAAGCACTTATAAGCGTGGGGAAAATCGAGGAGGCTTTGGTTCTGCCTTGGAACATCCGGCAGCTTCACAACCAGCGGAGCCTGACGGTTCTTAAAAACCGGCTGTCCTGAGGTTGTGCTCTATGTGCTAAAATTAGAAAAGAGTACCATGTGGGTCTCTGTTCTTACATGAATGTGGGTTCAAGCCTGGGTATCCAGACATCACGTCCTTCCCTTTCACAGCCTTTGGACCGAGCGCCTACTGATTTTGTAAAAAAAAAAAAAAAAAAAAACCAAGCTCTCCTTATATTTTAATATATTAGTTTTCCACAACTGAACAGACGTTTGTTTTTGGACTATTCTCCTCCCATTTGGAACATCAGAGTTTTGTTGAATGTAGTTTGGGTTTAAGGAGAAATAATTCAAAGGCGGACAGAGCTAGTATTTTGGAGTCAGATACATTTGAGTTCACATGCTAGATCTCTTGTATGGATGTGTGATCTCTGGAAAGAAAAGCGGTGCTACCTCACAGGATTGATGAACTATTCAGTAGGAATGGACACTGCTTCCTAGAGCACCTGGCATTTCAAAGGCACTAAAGGCGGGTTACTTTTCTTCTCCAACCTCGCTCCAACGCAACAAATTCTTGCTAACTAAAGAGGATTAAATGCTCATATATAACGTAGGAAAACACCACAAAGAATGTTTGCATTTGGGGGACAGAACGTGAAAAAATATAAAGTAATTTGCAAAGGATTACGTCTTCGTCTGTTCAGCCTGCCGTAACAAAATACCCTAGAATGGGTGGCTTAAACAACATAAATTGATTTTTCACAGTTCTGGAGGCTGGAAGTCCCAGATCAAGGTGCCAGCCAACACCGTTCCTGGTGAGACGCTGCTTCCTGCCTTTAAGGGGTTGTGTTCTCTCCGTATCCTAATGTGGGTTTGGGGCTTTAACAAAACAGTTTTGGGGCGACACCTTCAGTCCATAACAGATTGTATGATCACGCCTATACCTGACATTTCCTTTCATTTCAGGTTTTACCCTGGGGAGTTTCGGTTGTGTTAAGACCTATACAACTGCTTCCTCCCCTACTTCTCCATTTCTACCCTTGGCCGGGAAGGAGACCAGAAGCCGTGTCAACATGGCCATGCTTCCGCATTTTCCCGCAGTTCTGGGGATAAGTGGGGTCTTCTTGCAGGTCTCCGGACGCACCTGCTCTGGGAGTTGAAACTCTATGACTCATTACGGATGAAATGGGACTTCTAGTGTTACCTCCATGACTGCATGAACCAGGACTCAGCCCTTCCAAGTTTGGAGACAGAGATGCAGGGCAGGAAGGAGCGAGAGAGACAACAGCCCTTGAATCCCATATCCCCTCCCCTTCAAAGACTGCGTGGTCTCTCCCCATGTAACCCTCCCCATCTCCCTTCCTAGTTGGTTATCAACGGGAAGCATCAAGATGCCAATTGATTTTTTTTTTTTTTGCGGTACGCAGGCCTCTCACTGTTGTGGCCTCTCCCGTTGCGGAGCACAGGCTCCGGACGCACAGGCTCAGCAGCCATGGCTCACGGGCCCAGCCGCTCTGCAGCATATGGGATCTTCCCGGACCAGGGCACGAACCCGTGTCCCCTGCATCGGCAGGCGGACTCTCAACCACTGCGCCACCAGGGAAGCCCAGTTGATGCTAACTTTATTTTCATCGTGATATCCCCGTATCTCCACTCAGTAAGGCGATGCCTTATTCTGAAAATGCCTTTGATCACTGTGCTGTGAAAAGCTGTCCCATGCCCGTTTTCTTGTACTTAGTATCCAGCAGTATTATTTAAAAATGTATCTTTTCTTTTTAGGGCATTGTAACCTTTTCTCCCCTTCCCTTTTAGCCAGAGAAGACAGAAAAGAGGTGTGAAGGGAAAGCCACACCGGAGCCAGGAAACGGATGCCTGTGCTGAAGGAAACACATCTAGGTCTGCCCTGGTGGTCTGGGGAGTCATTTTCATTACTAATGCCCACGGAATGCAGAGTGGTTCCCTGGGCTGACAGCTCCACTGTCTGGGAGACGGGGAAAGGAGAAGAGCAGTCATTTGAAAGGTCAAGGGTTCCCTGGTTAGCTGAGGACCAGCCTCACACCCCCAGAGACTTTCCAGTCCTCGCGTGGTCAGAGTTAAACTTGCTCACGTGGCTCCCCAGGGCTTCCGGAGCCGAGTGGGAAGGTGGTCGTTTGTGCAGGCAAGTCTCCACTAGGAGTCTCGGCAACTGGGGTTCCTGGCCACTTAATCTCTGGACGGCCAACCTCCGACTCCACGCCCTGAAACTGCCATTCTCCCAGCTACAGCCCCCTTCTGCCAGCCACCCTCTTGCCACCCAGCTGCCCTCAGACCGCTCTCCCCCCTTCCCTAACCTCCAGGACTGGCAGCCACCTCGGGCCCCTATCCTAGGGAACTGGCAGCTCTCCGGGCTTTTTCTCACCTCTGGGAACAATCCCCCCTGGTCGCTCTGGTGGTCCACTGTGACAGTAAACAAGCAGTCCTTTTGGGCCCTGTTAGACCCCAGGGCCCAAATCACTGTCATTCCAGGCAATCCCTCTAAATTCCCCAAATGGGAGCCTTCTCTTACACGGCACTGCTGGTTAAACCATCAAACGTACACAAACCCATTCGGACGTCATGATTGGGCTGTTCACCTCAAAGGGCTTCCTCTGGGGCTGCCCTCCCCCGTTCCCGCCGGCTCCTCTTCTCCTCCTGTGGGCATGGATGTCCCGACATGACACCATGACACCCGGAACAAGCCCAGGTTCTTGACCTCCTGGTGGGACTCGCCAAACGGATGGCAGGGACTCCTCCGGTCAGGACGGTACAGTCCCCAGTACCGACTTACACAGAGCACTGAAGGCTTACACCCTGTCATTAATGACATGCTTGAGACAGGAGTTATCAGGCCCTTTCAATACCCATGTGGCCAGTACTTAAGCCACCACTAATGCACGGAACCTCACCATGGACTGTCAGAACCACAGTGCTCAGGCAATTCCTAATAGTTTAGGATTGAGTGAGGTCATACAACAGTCCCAGGGAGAGGGCTTCAAGGACACTGACCTAGCTCATATGTTCTGTTCTTACCATGGAAAAGTCCCAGGCCCAATTTGGTTTCACTTTGGAAGGGGCTCCATGTATATTTCGAGGCTCCCAATGGGATATCTGAACAGTCCTGCAAGGCTACATAACCTCTGCTGCCAGGATTGAAACACCGTACAGTTGGAAAGTGCCGGTCTTGGCATCATTTTGATGACCTTAGGCTGAGGCTCCCTCTGAGGAAGCAGTGTGGGCAAATTTGCAAAGACCAGCTAAAGCAACAGGTGGGAGTTAAATCAACCCTCTCAGACCCAAGGCCCAGCCTCACCTGTCAAGTTTCAGGGCATCATCTGGTCTTCTAAGGGCGAAGAAATCCGAACAGTCAAACATCGATTACTCACGTTCCCCACCCCCGTCCTCACACGCAGGCAGAACACGTACTAGGTCTTTTCATGTTCTGCAGGCAACACACCCCTCCTCTCCCACTAAGGCTTTGCCCCAGATGTGCAATCACACGCGAGATCCTGCCACCTTCCATCGGGATGAAGCCCACCAGTGGGTTTGAGAAGCGGCCCAGCGGACAGTCCAGCAAGCCTCACCTTTAGTCCCCTCTGGCCTCGCGCTCCGAGTCAAGTCATCAGCCACACCTGACTATGCCTCCTGGGGTCTCTGGACCAAACACGAGGCCACCCGGCTTCCTATGCGGTTTTGGACTAAGCACCTATGCGCAGTAGCAGCCCCAAATACTCCCCCTGAGTTCCAGTTTTGGGCATCCTCTTGGACTCTTATAGAAACGGAGGCACTAACAAGCCCCACCTGACTACCCCAGACCCACATTCCTATAACGTCCTGGGTTTGAGATGCCACCCAGCGGAAGCTCGGCACGGCTACTCATGCCTCCTTGGTAAAATGGAAATGGTACCTTCAGGAGAGGGCGATACCTGAGGTCAAAGGCCTTTCCAAATTACAGAAGGATGTGGCTTCCCCCATGCTCAGCCCCTTGCCTGGGATACCTGAGGAAGTAACAGTGCCCCACCTCCCCAGCTCTGGCTATTTGGGGAGCCCCTTGGGAACAACCGTCTGGGATGGATGGGGAGTCAGTGATCTTCAGGGATAGCAGCGCCACCATCGTACGGGATACAGCTGGAGGACGCGGCTCCACCTTCCTCGCCTTGGGCGCCGCGCTAGTGGAGGAGACCATCCAGCGCAGCCCAGGCGATGGAACTCAGCCCTCGGGAGGCCACACCAAGGGGCCTTTCACAGATCCACGTTTTCAGACTCTTGGGTGGTTGCTAATGGCCTTGTGGTCTGGTCTGGCTGCTGGCTAAGGGGCAGTTTTCTCACAGGAGGCAAACCCACCTGGGGGGCCAGATATGCAAGGAACTAGCCGAGTCCCCAGTTCCTATCATTTCCGCTCACACTAATGGCGCCATATCAAAAGCCATTGTTAACAATCCGGCAGACCCCGCCCCCCACCCCCACGCTCCACCCAGTACAGACGCCTCAGGGTTCTGGATTGTTCCATCAACTCGAGAAATGGGCCACACAACTTTGGGTCACTGGGGAGCTGTGCCTCAAGGGAGGGGACTCCCCTCTCCAGCAGGAGCCGCCAAGCTTGGGACAAACAAGTGCCTTTTCTGCTCCCAAACCAGAGGCCATCCAGACGGGGACATACTCCCAGCGAGACAGACCACACTCCCGCTAGCAGACTGATTTCCTTGGCCCAATGCCCCCTTCTGCTGGGGCTTCCAGATAGGGTGTCACAATCACCAATACTTACAAGGGACTCCTTGGCGACCCGTACCCAGAATTCCTCTTCTAGACAGGTCATCCCTTTCCTGTTTATTCCTGCTCCTTTTGGATGGACAGACATCACTGACTCTGACCAGGGCACCCGCTTTACCTCTCAGGAGACTCCACAGCGGCCTCTCCAACCTAATATTCTTCGCGTCTTCCATCCACGTTAAAGCCGCAGGCAGCTGGCCTCAGGGAGCGTTTTAATGACCTCCTTAAAGAGGCACTCCTTAAATTACTTTCAGGTAAGTGGTCCCCGAGAGGGCTCAAACTCTTGCCTCGGGCATTTCTAGCCAATAACATGGCTATTGATAACCTGAGACCAGTACAAAACACACCTATATTGTAAATAAGGTTTTATTGGGACTCAGCCACACCCACTTGAATTATCTTCCACACCTGTGGCTGATTCCCCTGCAAAGCCGAGTAGTTGGCGGCCTCAAAAGCCTCAGCTGTTTGCTATCCGGTCCTTTACAGAAAAGGTTTACCAACCCTGCTCTACTGTGTGGTGTTTGGCTTGCAGGAGGGCAAGAAGGGTAGGCACTATGGTTGGGAGACGAGAGATAAAGAGCGGTTACGTGTATTCAACACACATTTTGGAAAAAACGTCATGAATTGGCTGTTGGGTTTGCTGGGTGGGGAAAGAAAAAACAATGACACCTGAGAGTTTTGCCTTAATTGAGCCCACGTGAGGCTGATTACTGAGATTGGGTGCATCGGGCAGGGAAGAGTTAGCGCATACAACAGCTCAAGACTTAAATTTTGAACAGATTAATTCTGAGATGTCAATGCCGCCTCATTTGGATGGAGAATTGAGAGCTAGGAAACAGACGCTATTAAGGCCCAGGAGAGCAAATATGAGAGACAGCAGGAAGGAAGAAGGACGGTAGTGAAAAGCCTGGGAGAGAAAAATAAAAGAGAAGAGGGATGCCATGAAGCACTGAGCTGAAGATGTCAACAAGCCAGGGCTTTGGAAAAGCCTCACAAGTGGCCTTGCCACACGGAGACGCAAATTAGAGGGGGACTGCCTCCCAGGCCTTGCGAGGTCTGGTGTGTATTAGAGCCGACATGCATCCTCAGATGCCTGACGAGACAGCCGTCCACCCCACGGCCGGGTAGAGCGGGAGAGATGGCTTCTGGAAGACTCTAGAAGGCAGGCTGCGTCCTGACCCCTGCATTTACCACATGGAGGTGGGAGCAGAGGCAAAGGCCCTCCACCTCCCCACTGCCTCCTTGGGCAGGCCATTCAGAGAAAAAGAGAGAACCAAGAGAGGGGTCACTTAGGCCCAGTTCCTTTTTTCTTTGAAAACCAGTGTTATAGTACATCAAAGCTCAATAAAACTGTAGAAAAATGAAATAAAGTAATTTAGAAAAACAGCAATATTGATATAACTTACATTTTGTTGTCCCCGAACGAACAGACTATCAGTTACTTCCCCAGCAAAGATGGGTTTCTTCGGGATCAGAAAAGAATTGCGTTCCTGTACCCACAACCATGAGGAGCCATGAGCAAATGCCCCCGAGCACGGGAAGCAGCAGGCTTTTATAGAGGGAGTTGGGAGGGTGTGAGTAAACAAGGAGCCTTGGCTTCTCATTGGCTGAGTCGTTGCCAGGAAAGAAGAGGAGTCTTTCCTGTTTGGCTCTGCTATCAGCCCAGGGCATGAGAGCTCCCCCTTCTGGTCTCCCAGTTCAGTCTGAGGTTTCTGTTTTATAGTTTTTTACAATACGATAAAACATACCCATTTTAAGTATACAGTTTTGAGTCCTGACAAATAAACACACCCCTGTAAACACCACCATAATCAAAATATAGACCATTTCCATCGTCCCTAAAAGCATCCTCAGCCCCTTTGTAGTAAATCCCTCCCCACTCCTGGCCCCAGGTAACCGCTGAGAGTCTTTCCATCAGTGTAGATTCGTTTTGCCTGTTTCTGGGTTTCATATAAATAAAACTTGCTTGGCTTCTTGCAGCAGAATGAGTTACCTGTATCAGTAGTTTATTCCTCTTTATTGTGGATTAGTATTTCACTGCTATGAATTTTGGTATGATATAACAGAATTTGTTTTTTACTTGATGATAGACATTTCGGTTATTTCAAGTTTTTTGCTATTATGAAAAGAGCCTAGTTTCTTCTTTTAATCTCAGAAGGTAAATCACTCCTATACCTACAGGTGGGAGAGGAGAGAGGCTGGCACGTAGGTTGAGTGCTGTATTTCCCACACGTTAGGATGCATTAGAATCACCCAGAGTGCTTGCTAAAGCACAGATGCTGATATCCACCCCCAGAACTTCTGACTCAGTAGACTTGGGGTGGGTCAAGAATCTGCATTTCTATCCAGTAGTGCTGACGCTGCTGTTCCAGAGACCACACTTTGAGAACCACTGATCTTGTGGGGTCTCCTAGAAAAAAACAGGAGGACAGGGAGGGGAAGTGACCTGTAAGGGGGTACTGTACTCGCCACAAGCCTCATTTATACACAGACCCCATCACTCTCAGATACACGTAAGCCTAGGGATGCTTTATCTTAACAGCTTTATTGAGGTATAACTTACCACAAATTCACTTGTTTTAAGTATATACAATTCAATACTTTTTAGTAAGTTTATCAAACTGTGACATCATCAACACTGATCCAGTTTTAGAACATTTCCATCACTCCAGTAAAATCCCTCCTGCCAATTTACAGCAATCCCCGTTCCCATTCCCAGACAAACATTAATCTACTTTCTTTCTTTGTAGTTTAGCTTTTTTGGACATTTCAGTAAATGGAATCACATAGTATGAAGTCTTTTGTGTCTGGCTTCTTAATTTAGCATAATGTTATGGAGGGTCCTCTATGTTGTTGCAGGTATTAGTACTTAAATTACCAAACAGTAGTCCATTGAATTGTATGGATTTATTGCTTAATTGCACAGATAGACCACATTGTGTTTATGCATTCATCAGTTCACGGACGTCTGGGTTATCCTTTGGCTATTACGATGAATGCTGTGAACTGTTGCATACAAGTCTCTGCATGGACGATTTTTTCATTTCTTTTCCGTATATACCAGGAGTGGAATTTCTGGGTCGGAAGGTAAATTTATATGTAACATTTTAAGAAATGGCCAAACTTTTTCAAAGTGGCTGAACCACTTTATAATCCCACCGACAATGCGGGGTCCATTTTCCCTACATATATTGTTGTTTTTCATGGGAGGAATACAGGAGAATTTGAGATCAACCTGTATGAAGAAATATATTCAAAACGCTGTTCATTAAACGTTTTAAGTGCACACACAAGTGTGCGGAAACGTGTTGTTTCTCCACGCTGGTTTCAGTCTTGGCTGCGCATTAGAATCATCTGGGGAGCTTCGAAAAACCCTGATGCCAAGCTAGCTCTCAGAGAATTAGAACAGAGACACGATGGGGGTTGGTGGGCAGGCATAGGACGGTTAAAGCTCCCAGGTGAGTCCAATATGCAGGCTGAGTCTGCGTGCACATGCATACACACATGCACAAAGTTTGTTGATTAAAAAGTTTGCTGAGTCATTCAGTGAGATAATTGCTGAAGAGTTACAGCTGAAGCAAGACAGTGTCTCTAGGACACACCGAATGAGACTGGAGAGATTTGATGGCTACGGAAAGAAAAAGAATACACTGCCTGGCAACTAGTGGCTTTTGTGATGATCATCATTTACTTTTCCTGGGACTAGTTCAACTTTTTCAACCTTTTTGACCATGAAGTGGAGGAGAGAAAATGATAATGGAAGGGAGTGAATGGGGAGGGGAATCAGGTTTTGACTGTCTGTTAGTTTGCGAAGGGAGAGACTTGGTGGTTAAATGTCAATAGACAGTCCAGTTGAGCAGAAGAAGGGATAAGATAGGTAAGAATCCACAAAGGAGGAGAAGTTCCCAGATGCAGGTAGAAGGACTGATCCCCTATTTTAACGGGAGGCGTATTGCAGCAGGCATTGTGGTCTGCTAGCAGGAAGGTGAGGGAATTCCCATCTCTATTTTCTTTTCTTTCTGTAGTGAATTGTGATATAAGGTCATTTTGTAGAGTGATGTGTTGCGAGGCTGCGTGGGGAGAGGGGTTAGGGCTGAATGTCTGAGGAGAGTAGAGAAGGTTTGAAAGAGCCATTGCTGAGCGTGAGAATATAAGTTCACCTGAGAAAAAGAAGCAGGGCCGTGCGGAGAGTAGAACCATTTGAAAATTTTATGATTTTATAATGACACCGACCTCTGTTCTATTTCTCAGCTCCTAGGGGCAGGCGGGAGAAAGCAGACAGTAGATCGATCCTTAGGGACACGATACCTCCACAGGGCAAAGGGCTTTGGGGTAAAGCAGGAGTGTTTCAAAAATAATGGACCATAAAATCCATGCTGGAAAAGGGATGGAGAAAAAAATACAACCAACTTACTTAAATATAAAGAAAGACTCACAAAGTAGTGGTTCCCAGTGGGGAGAGGCAAGGGGGAGGGGCGAGACAGGGGAGGGGAGGGGGACAAAAAGAAAAGGAATAAGCTTAAGGGGACAGTGGGTTGGAGGGGAGGTTGTGGGCAGAGAGCGGGAGGCTTAGATTTTATCATTATGGAGGCACAGACGCGAAGGAGCGAGCCCGGGGCTGGATGGGTTGTCCACGTGGGTGATGGCAAATCTCACTGTCTCCACTTGCTCACCTTGTACTCACTCCTCAGCTGTCTTCAGTCTGTCACTACACTCCACCCAACGGCTTTTCCTAAGGTCTCAGATGACCTCCGTATCTTCAAATCCAAACATCTTCTGATCCTCATTTTGCTTGACTTTTCGGCAACAAGTGACACTGTAAACCACTCCCTGCTCTTGAAGTGGTCTCGCTCACTGGCTTCCAAGACAACGCACTCTCCTTATTTCTTCCCAGCTTCTCCGCCTCCTGTTTACTGGTCTCCTTCAGAGGTCCATCTGCCTCTTCCTATCCACTCCCTAAGGGAGTTTCTTAATAGGAGGTAATCCCCAGCCCTCTTGTCTATATTTTCTCCCTAGGCAATCTCATCCTGTGCCTCTTGGCTTCAATCACTATCCATCACCTTAGAAGTTTCTTTTGAGCACCAAGCCCATATATCCAATTGCTACTAGTGACTTCCACTTGGATGTCTCGGACGCTTTTCAAACTGCTTCATTTATTAACCTGAACTCATAACTTACCCCAGATCTGGTTCTCTCTTCGTGTTCCCAGCTAAGTGACCCTCACGTCAGGTTAGACAAGTCAGAAATCTAAGTGCCATCTTTGATCTCTCCCTTTCCCTCGACCTCCCTTATCTGACCTATCACTCCCGTCAATTTCCTTCCTAAATATCTTTAGAATCCACCCGCTTCGCTCCATCTCCAGTGATACGATCTGGATCCAACCTCTATCATTTCTTATCTAAACGACTGTGAAGCTTCCCAGTGGCTTTTATCAACCCCTCTGGCTCTTTTCCAGCCCATTGTGTGCACTAAATCCTATGAATTCCGCCTCCTCCCCAAACAGATCTGGTCATGTAACGCTTTACTTCAACTCCTTCAATTACTCCCCTCTTTCCACTGCCCCTTGAATAAATACAAAAACCTATCCTTTGGTGCCCAGGATCTCTGGCCCCTGCATCTGCTCTGGGCACACGGGCCTCTGCTGGGCAGCCGCTTTGTCCTGACATCTCCCCTGGGTCCTAATGTCCCCCAGATCCCAGCTCCTCAGGGAAGCCTCCCACCGCTCTGAACATCACTTGCTCTCATGGACCGGCGTTCCTTCCCCTTGCAGCGCTTATCTTGGTGGAATTAATTACACAGTCATTCAGGTGGTTATCTGATTAACGTCTGTCTTCTCACACCAGACTCCAGGCACCGTGAGAGCAGGAACCACATCTGGTTTTGCTCATCTGTACCCTCCCCACTCGGCAAAATGCCTGGTAGTCGTAGGTGCTCAAACATTTTTTTTTGTTTGGCGACGGCGATGACTGAGAATCACAGGATTTAAGCAGAAAGGGATGTTAGAAGTCATCTGCCTTCTGTCATTTCAAAGTTGAAGAAACGGAGGCCTGGAGAGGTGGGAGATGGGGGCTCACTTGTTCCACAGCTGGTTGATGGCAGAGCTGGAAGGTAAACGCTGGTCTCTTTCTACCTCAACCTGGGAACTGTTTGCTTGTTTCTTTCTTTAATATAAATCCTCTGCGAGTATTCCTTCCCTCTGCTGCTTTTTCTAAAGTGAAAAAGAAAAGCTGTCTGTGCTTAAACTGTGCTTCTTGTGCTAACCAACCACAGGACATCAACCACTGGTGGCAGACAAGATGGCACGATCGGGAGAAACGGGGGACCACTTTCGGGACCGGCCCCTCCTTCAGCCCCACCACCTGGCAGGCGAGGGGGTATCTAGGGGGAGCCAGGAGGCCCACTACTCCTCCTTCTGTCCCTGCTGATGGGCTGTCAGCCACCCAGCCACAATCAATACGAGGGAGGAGATTAACAAGGCTCGAGGTGACACAGACGTACTCCCTGGAGGTCGTGAACTCGTCAGAGGAAGCTGCTAACTGCATTTTCCCGGGTTACAGCAGGCAATCATTTTCTGCATGATCAGACCCAGTCTGACTATCAAAGGTGGTCGGCCTTGTTTCTCCAGAGGCTTCGTTTTCCTGCAGTTTCTTTTGCATTGAATAAAGTACGGGAGCCCTCTGGTGGTAATTTGTAGAAAAAGCTCATGAGCAGGAGAGATTTGCTCAGTTCAGGTGAAACTTCGCAGTTCTCTGCATTTCTTTCCTTTGCCTCCACGAGCTACTTCCAATTATTTTATCAGACACTAAAAGTAAACGAGGTTACACTGGGTTATATCAATTGTCTAATTTCTTCGTCACCCTGCAAAGTCAACTGTATAAATACAGATCTTAAGGAACTGAATGATAAGAGTTTGCTAAAATTACTTAAATTATGAAAGTAAAATTAATCATTATGCTTTAAAATACAGAAATATCAATTACATTTTTTGGGAGAATTTTCACATCATAGGTCCTCAATAAAATTTGAAATTTACGAAAAAGAAAAAGGAAACCAGGGCCATTATAAATCATCTGAACAAGAAGGCATCCACAGACCAATGCTTTTTGTAGTCAGGGTTTACAACTGGCCAGCCCCCTTGCTAAACAGAGCTGTGACTGATGACGTGGCCTGAGGATGTAGATTGTGAATCTGGCCCGCGGTGTAGACTGGAGACCCTGACTTGCTGTCAGAAGTGAATGCTCTCCACGGTAAAAAGACTAATAACAAGGTCTACATAGGGTCTATTAGCATCTTACGTTGATGTATATATCATGTTGTTATCCAAGTAACTGTATAGCGAGAGGGAGCTCTGTGCCAGCGGAAGGTCTTGTGGATGGAAAGCTGGGACCAGGGGACCAAGGGCAGGTGGAGGAACAGAGGAACAAGCCAGGTCTTGGCTGTTTGCAGAGCTGGACAGGTGTGAGACACGTGAAGAATTGGGCTGTTGAGAAGCGGGTGGATGACA
The DNA here is from genome assembly GCF_039906515.1 of Pseudorca crassidens. NCBI lineage: Eukaryota > Metazoa > Chordata > Mammalia > Artiodactyla > Delphinidae > Pseudorca > Pseudorca crassidens. Next base: position 17,020,729 of record NC_090303.1, on the reverse strand, counting down.
CACCCGAGAGTGATACTCGTCAACGCCCAAACTGTGTCATCAAGCAGGAGAGGTTAAGGAATCCAGTTGCCGTGGCCGGGGACAGTGGAGGTCCAGGAGGGCAGAAGAGAGGGTGACCAAAGGCACCAGCAAACAGGCCTGCAGAGGTCAGGCTTCAGGAAAGGAAGCATTACCTGACTTCTCAGACTGTTTCTCTAAAGGCTGGTAATATCTACTTCGCCTTTGCATTACAATGTTTGATATGCCCTTCTTTTATTAGCTCTCTTTTATATTGCGTCCAGTTTTGCATTTAATTTCCTCTGCCTTTTAAAAGCAAAAAGCAAAATTTGCGCTATTTTAAAACATTAGGAGGGACTTCCCTGGCTGTCCAGTGGTTAGGACTCTGCACTTCCACTGCCAGGGGCCCAGGTTCGATCCCTGGTCGGGGAACTAAGATCCCGATCCCTGGTCGAGGAACTAAGATTCCGCAAGCCGTGCAGCATGGCCAATAGAAAAATAAAATAAAATAAAACATTAGGAAATCTAGGTTTGAAGAAGTTAAAAATCACAAAGAGATCATGACTGTTTAATAGTCACTTTTTTTTTTTCTTTGCGGTACGCGGGCCTCTCACTGTTGTGGCCTCTCCTGTTGCGGAGCACAAGCCATGGCTCACGGGCCCAGCCGCTCTGCGGCATGTGGGATCCTCCCGGACCGGGGCACGAACCCGCGTCCCCTGCATCGCCAGGCGGACTCCCAACCACTGCACCACCAGGGAAGCCCTAATAGTCACTCTTTTGACGGAAATCCAGTCACATCTGCCTATACCGTTACATATACCATTACTTGGACATTCACACTCCACTAGGAACATGATATATTACAAAAGAGAGAGGGACTTTTAAAACCACATTTAATTTTTAATACAAACTCTGTTGCACAAGTACAGAAATGACCCTTCATGCACAAATTTAGCATCTACCATTATGGAAGAGGAAACACTGTACTTTTCTTGTCCCCGCACACACTGGCAAATTTTAAGTAACTTATCTTTGTGCTCTCGGATGCCAAGGCAGCCTGTTTTGTCTTTCTGGATTTCCACTAGAAAGGTTGATCTGTGAAAAGTGCATATTGGAGATATGAAACTAGGTAGGGCCATCTTTACCTGGGATTACTTCAAACTGTGCTTAGGCAAAGCTCTGAAGATTTCTTCTAGAAACCTGCTGTCAATGTGGAAAATAGTTCACTCTTTCAGTTTCACAGCAAAAAGGGAAAATAAAAACCCAAAAGGCATTTAATTAAATGCTTTCCAATCCCATGCACTGTATTAATTAGCTAACATCTTATACAGTACAACATAAACATCGTTGGCCTATTTGTACGTAACACCTATAAGCATATAGCATCTACACTTTAAGTGTATTTACAGATTCAACAAAATATCTACATATAAAAAGCTTTACTTAAAATTAAACTTGATGCAAGTTATGAGAAACCAATTTATTGGCAAATGAAACTGAGCATTCCTTCAACCATAGGTTGTTATAGATTTTCATATTTGGAAGGAAACCATTTGATAGATATTATTTATGAATATGATAGAATATATATGCTTCTTTTTGAAACTGGAGATGTAATCCCTTTGACTGTTGGCCTTGTTAGCACTTGTCAGACTTCTTAGATTCTGCAAGGCATCCATGCAATTTGATACACATTGTTTAATGCTGCAGAGTTTCAAAAGCTGCCACATACATAGAGACTTAGAGGAAAATATATTCCTGTTGGTGTGCTGTTGTATCCTGTTAGTTTTGGAATAACTTGTTTTTGTAAAAATTTTCTACCTACCAAGTTGACATCTTTCTTACTGAATGTGACTTGTATTAATAGGACCCATAAAAGACCACAAAATCATCACTTGCTCCAGTTGGTGATAAAGCTTTCCTTTTTATACCTATGGGGGAAATCATGCCCCTTAAAATAAACTATCTTCCTAATTTTATTTTCACAGTTCCTTTTTTTTTTTTTCAGTGTTGCAGTTTTCATGAACTATGCTTTTTCAAAGTTACTTTTAGACAATGATAGTAATCTAGGACTCCGAGTCGACTGTACCGAATGATACAGAAGGCGGTACGTTGTGGAATGCTTATCGTCTGAAGGCACTGCATGTGTCTTGCCCTGTGCTTTCTGGAATAATTTTTGACACTGAATTGGAGTGATCTGTTTGGTATTCTCTCGGTCTGCCACAAATGCCAAGATGCATTGCAATACGCATTGTTTATGCCTAAAAAGCACTGAAAGGAGAGAGGATGTAAAAGGTAGAACACTGTGCCGCTGTAATACCTGGACGATTAAGAAGTCTGTGGAGTAACAGGATCAAAGAGCAGGTAAGAGCGTCTCATAAGCATGAGCAAATGCACCTGTCATAATTAACGCATTTAGCAAGTAGAGACTGTACACACTGTGCCTAACAGTCTCCCCAAAAGACTAATGACAGCTAGACATAGAGTCACCAATTTCACGACAATGTCCACAAAGACACTGAAGTTCTAGAGAATACTACAGTAACACTCTTGACAATGAAAACGGAATTCATATTTAGGGGTTCAGCGGAGGAGAGTATAAACAAAGTACCAACCCATGTTTGAATAACGTACACAGGTATATTCTTTAAAGGTGAAGCATTTTTCATGCATCCTAGTGAACTGTATCCCGAAGAGGGAAGAACATGATCTGTTGATGACACTGTGTTATTTTTTATCAGTTCTCAGGAAATCAAGATAACCTATGTCGAATGAAAAAGTATGCACTTTGCACTGCAGTTCCCATTAAGATATCATTTGACTGAGTTAGGTTCTTGCTTTGATGGTTCTCATCATATGAACACACAGCAGAACACAGACTTTCTGCCTCAATGTTCAAAGTATGAGAAGGCGGACCGACAAATACTTAAGATAAACATTTGAGAAAAGTGGGATATTGGCAAAGAGCTCACAGATTAAACAAAGGAATTCATGGCGTTGACGGGAGACGGTGCCTCTGAGCTTTCGTTTCCTTCGGCTGGTTCTTTCTCTTTCTTACCACTGTACTGTCCAATAAAGGAGCCGTCCTCATTGAACTGGCCATTCACCCCCTCTCCATAGTCAACTAGGCTGTCATCGCTATCTTCCTTTTTCACAGTCCTGTCTGAAGGTGTTCGACTGCCTTTTTTTAAAGGCTTGTGGTCTTCTGCATCACTGGAAAAAAGAGAAAACATTTTCATCAAGACTGGCATTTAGGGAAAAGGCTTGGTTCCCAAAGATCATGCGTGCAAATGATGAGAAAGCGTTTGGAGCCCTGAGCTCCTCTAGCCCAATCTAATCGTCAGGTGGCCTCCAAAGACCGGGACACGGTTGGAATGAAAGGCAAGTGCACAAATGGTTTAATCATGAAGTCTCCGGTAGGTGGATGGCTTTGTAGGGTGCATGTCAATATCAATGACAGATTTCTGGCTACTGATTCGGAAGCAATTCAGAAATCATCACAAGCATTACAAAAGGAAGAACTGAGAAAAGCTGAAAATCATCACTACTTTCATAGAATTAGAAAGGGGGTAAAAGCTTATGACAAGTTGAGAAGTTAGTACGTTAAACTTCATAATATCTCTGATTCCTTGGGTATGAATGGAGAATGATTTTGGTTAAGTGTGAAGTATGGATTTTTGTTTTTCTGAGCAAGAAGCAAAATCCTGCATCTCAAATCTTTTTGTTACTGAGTACAGGCCAGACTTGTAAACTTGAACCTTACCTTTCAAGAGACCTAGACATTCCATTAAAAGGATGCAGAAGAAACAAATGAAAATAGCCTAAGAAGAAAAGCCAAATCCTCATACTGATCGTATACAGTATTTTTTTTTCTGTAAGAATTTTAGTTAATGGGTAAAGATTTATTAATTTGGAAAGAGACATGCTTTAACTTCAGAGCGCTACATTTGTACTATTAATGGCACGTCAAATGCAAAAGCGAAGATTTCCTGCCCTCACTTTTACCTTACTACTCCCTCCTCCGCAGTGTGGAATCTGAGGAGTGTAATTTTATAAAAATGTGTAGGACTCTCTCTCTCTATTTGCTTATGTCTCTTTTGAACCCCTAAGCACAATATCTGGAAGTAGCAGAGTAATCACTATGTTTAAGGACATTCACTCACATGGTCAAGTAACTAGGTACGCATACTTAGTCCCTAACAAGTAACATTTGGTTTAAAAAAAAAAAAAGGAAAAAAAGGCAATGACATCTTTTGTATTCTTTCAAAGAACAAATGCAAAATGGGAAACATAAACAACATTAGTAAAAAAAAAAAAGATTTCATGTAAAAGACAGGTCCCATGAGCTGCAGTATCTCACCTAGGAATTTGTGTCAGGATTTAACTGCTCCCTCTTCTTTGAAGAGTAACTCTTTTTTTTTTTTTTTTTTTTTTTTAGCCAAGATACAAATATTTCATGATGCACAAACATTCTGGCTCTTTGGCCAATAATTTCTACTAGGGTCTCCAGTTTTTCACCAAGGAGAACATTTCAAGACTGAAAATAATACTGGCTTCACATGACATTGGCATACGCTCTTGAAAATTACCTGTTTTAGCAATACACAAGTGCTTGTCACAAATTAAATAAATGATATTATCGTTTTAATAAACAGCTGGGGACGTATCACAGAGCCTTGGGGTGGCCTGTGTTTGGGGCACTGTAGGGAACATAGCACCCAGTCTCCAACCCACTGTAAGAATAACTTGCACATTTTTGGAATTTAATCATTAGTTTCTAGGCTGTGCTTGAATACTTCCTGTGAAATACTGCCCATGACTTGGTGAGACACTTAATTCTACTGAGGAGTTCAATAGTGAGCAGAATTTTGTCACCTGGATTCCAACTATTAGTATTATTCTGCTTTGTAGAACTAGTGTTCCAAGGTGTACACTCCAGGAAATTCTAGTCTATGGCATTTCTTTGATTCATCCATCCATCCATCCATCCATCATACATCTAATAAATGTTTACTGCGTGCCTACTCTAAGACATAATGTTCTAGTCGTTCGGGATAGAGCAGGAAAACAAAACAGACTAAAGCCCTGACTTCACTGAGCTTACTTCTAGTAGGGGAAAATACAGACAATCAACATATTTAAAAAATTAGTTACAGAGTGTGTCAGAAGGTGATTAGTGCTATGGAAAATATAGGGCTGAGTAAAGACAACGGAAGGTGTCAGGGGAGGGGATGGAAGACTGACATTCAAATAGGATGTCCAAAAAAGGCCCTGTTAAGAAGTGACATCTGATCAAAGACTTAAAAGGGTTGAGTTAGCCAGGTGGATAGCTGGAGGGAGAGCCATTATGACAGGAGTAACAGCAGTGCAAATACCCTGAGGTGGGGCAAGCCTGTTCTAGGAATGGCAAAGGAGCTCACAGGGAGGTGGGGGGCAGAGTGGGGGAGAGGGAGGGAGAGAGAGAGATTAAAGTAAAAGAGGTAATAGAGCTAGATCAGAGCCTTGTAGGACATTGTAAGGATTCTGTCTTTAATTCTGGATGAGATGGGAAGTCACTGGAGAGTTTTCAATGGATGACTGACATGATCTGATTTACATTTTAAAAGGATTACTGTGGGGGGGGAGGGGCACAGTGGTTAAGAATCCGCCTGCCAATGCAGGGGACACGGGTTTGAGCCCTGGTCTGGAGATCCGACATGCCACGGAGCAACTAAGCCCATGCTCCACAACTACTGAGGCTGCGCTCTAGAGCCTGCGAGTCACAACTACTGAAACCCGCACGCCTACAGCCCGTGCTCCACAACAAGAGAAGCCACCACAACGAGAAGCCCATGAACCGCATCGAAGAGTAGCCCCCGCTTACCGCAACCAGAGAGAGCCCGTGCACAGCAACGAAGACATAACGCAGCCAAAAATAAATAAATAAAATAAATAAATTTATAGGAAAAAAAAAAGGATTACTGTCATCAGTGTTACGAATAGCCTACCCTAGAGGGAGGAGTTGGCAAACTACAGCAAAACTGGGCCGTGACCATTTATTATGTGTTGTCTCTGCCTGCTTCCGCACTGCAGCAGAATTGTAGAGTTGCAGCAGAAACTGTGCGGCCTGTAAAGTCGAAAATACTTATTATCGGGCCTTTTACAGAAAAAGTTTGCCAACCCCTGCTCTAGGGGGCTGGGGGAATTACAGCAATAATCCAGGAGTGAGAGGGCTATGACTTGGGCCAGAGTGGAACACTGGGCGTGGTACAAAGTGGTCATTATAGACATATTGTGAAGGTGGCACCAACAGGATTTTCTGATGGTGGTTTGAGTAGCAGGAAGGATGGAATTACGCTTACTCAGGAGCACAGCGTATTTTGGCTGAAAGATCAGTGGTTCAGCTTTGGACATGTTCAAGTTTGACACATCAGAGGAACCACTCCTTTAATCATTTTGTGAGTCTAGTATAACACTGATATCTAAAACCAACAAGAACACTCTGAGAAAGTAAAATTACACGCTCATCTCATTTATGAACACAAATGATGAAAAAAATCCCAAAGAAATCATGAGCAAATAGAATTTAGCAATCTGCTAAAAAGATAATATATCGTGACCAGGTTGGGTTGCATTCCAGGAATGCAGGCTGGTTTTAGCATTTAAACACCAATCCATATAATTCACCATTTTAGCAGAAGAAAAGAAAAATATTTTATGATCATCTCAGTAGATTTAGAAAAAAAGTATATGGTAAAATCCAACACACATTCACAAAAAAACTTTCATACACTGGGAACAGAAGTATCTTCATTAATCTGATTAAGTGTGTCCATAAGAAACTTTGAGTTAATGTCATCCTTGATGGTGAACGTTGAAAGTTTTCTGTTTGACATCAGAAATAATAATGAGGACTTCTAATCAAAACTGCATTGGAGGGACTTCCCTGGTGGTGCAGTGGTTAAGAATCTGCCTGCCAATGCAGGGGACACGGGTTCAAGCTCTGGTCCAGGAAGATCCCACGTGCCATGGAGCAACTAAGCCCATGTGCCACAACTACTGAGCCTGTGCTCTAGAGCCCACAAGCCACAACTACTGAGCCCATGTGCTGCAACTACTGAAGCCCACATGCCTGAAGTCTGTGCCCCACAATAAGAGAAGCCACCACAATGAGAAGCCCGTGCACTGCAACGAAGAGTAGCCCCCGCTCGCTGAAACTAGAGCAAGCCCGCGTGCAGCAATGAAGACCCAATGCAGCCACCCAAAAACAAACAAACAAACTGCACTGGAAGTACTAAGCAATATGATAAGGAAAAGAAATAGAAGACGTGTATTAAGAAGAAAAGAACTGTCATTATTCATAAACGATATGATTATGTATGTAAAAAATCCAAAAGAACCTACAGGCAAACATCAGAATAAAAAGAGAGTTTAGTAATATTGCTTATATTAGCATAAAAGTAAATTTTATTTAAGTACTTGCAAACAATTGGAAAATGAAATTTTAAAAATAATTCCATTTTGGCTACCGTAAAAATATGAAGTAGATAAGAACAAATTGAACAAAAATATGTGTAAGACCCCCATGAAAATGAAACTCGTGTTCAGAGCTATTAAATAAGAGGTAAATAAAAAGGAGGGATATACCATAACTATGGACAGGAAGACCCATGGTAAATATGTCAACTTTCTTTATATTGCTCTTTAGATTCAATTTATTTCCAATAAAAACACAGTAGGTTTTTATGTGGATCTTGGCAAGCTGATTCTAAGATGTATATGTACATGAAAAGGGCCAAGAATATCTTAAAACGTCTGTAGGAAGAATCACAAAGTTGGAGGACTTGACCTACCAGCTATCAAGACTCACTCAGAGCTAGTGTATTAAGACAGTGTAGTTTTGGGGCAGAGGTAGACAAATTGATCAGTGGAATAGAATACAAGGACATCTTTTTTTGGTTTTATTCCTACATCAAATTTTCATGTCATCATAACTGGAATCATTTTTAAAATCCTATTTTCCAATCATTTGCTAGTACAAAGAAATAGAATTGACTTTTATGTTAATTTTGTGTCAGGCAACATCACTAAACTCTCTTATGAATTCTAATATTTTCCTTCAGATTCATTTGGATTTTTATACACACAATCACACCAGTCATGAATAATGGCCAGGGAAGGGGCTCCCTGGAAACATCCTTTCCAGCTTAATGGCCATAGTGAATGAGAATCTACAGCAACATGGGCTGTGCTTGAAAGAAGAGAAGAAAAGGGATGCTCTACCCACAAACAGAGTCTTTCCAGAAAAAGCTGTTCAAAGGCATCTCAAGATCTTTTTAAGACTTTTTAGAAAGTGGTGTGATGTAATGTCCTAATTCAGGAATTACAATCTGGTTAAATGAGAAAAATGTATATAAGGCACCAGCACAGTGCCTGGCACGTGATTTGTACCTAAAAAATCACCACCTGCCATCACGCCTCTTCTCTCCACTCCAGACCCCACCTCAGAGAGATATTTTTTCTAAGAAATCGCTTGTATAACACACACACTTAGAACTTTCCAGATGTGATGAGCAGTGACAAGTCTCTGCTGAAGTCTGGATGAGTGCTTGCCTCTTTTCAACTCAAAGGTGAATTTCCAAATGAAAGAGAATTTTCAAATGAAAGAGTAAGTCAACTACTTTTGACATTGTGCCAAGGGAAGTTGCTTGGTCAAGTTTAAGTGTGAAAGGATAGTTTCCCAAATGAGAGGAATTTAGAAGTTACAGAAGATGATTGAATAGTCACATCCCTATTTAGCTACACAGTATTCAAAGCTTAAAAAAATTAATCTACATTTTTATAAGAATTTTTTAAGGACAGGAGGTGTCAGATGTTCTTAGCCTAGAATGTCAAAGATAGAACAAATTTCAAAATAAGTAATAAAAGTCATAAAATAGTATATACAGCCATAAAATATATTTTTTGATACTTACATCCACGATTATCTTTAGTCGTTGCTATAAGTTGTGCCATGAAAGGAATGTTCAAAGCTCAGCTCCTGCATTACTGCCTCTGGGAAGATTTCTTGTGCCACCTCCTTCAAGGCCATGCACTTGGCTTTGGCTTCCTGCCCCTGCCCCCTTGGTGCCGCAGCAGTATCCCTTCCCTTTCCTAGCACTCTTCACACTACGCTCAGATTGTTCTTTCACCTCCCTGCATCCCTCACTAGACTATAAACTAGTGAGATAACATTCTATTGGTTTTAATATCCCCATAGCCTAGCATACAGTAGGCACTCAATAAATACTGGCTGAATGAATTCATTGTAAAATAACAATAAAATAGACTGTGGGCATTTTGGAAATTCTTCAAAATTCTAACTTTAACATGTTTTTCATTTCTTCTTCATCAATTTTTTTTTTTTTTTTTTTTTTTGCGGTACGCGGGCCTCTCACTGTTGTGGCCTCTCCCGTTGCGGAGCACAGGCTCCAGACGCACAGGCTCAGCGGCCACGGCTCACGGGCCCAGCCGCTCCGCGGCATGTGGGATCCTCCCGAACCGGGGCATGAACCCGTGTCCCCTGCATCGGCAGGCGGACTCTCAACCACTGCACCACTAGGGAAGCCCTTCATCAATTTTATGATGTGAGACAAAGCATCGGAACATACTCTTTCCTTTCCCTTACCCTAAAGAATGAATTTTCGGGAGTTCACTTTTTCTCAGCAGCACTTTGTTCAGGATTGTGCACACAGAAGGTATCCACTGAATGTCTGCTGAGTAAAATGCGGCAACGATGGATACATCTGTGATCGTTGGGTCTGATTTTCCTGTAGTCACCATCTTACCATGGCCAAACCATACTGCAGGGGTTTTTTTTGACATTGACGACCCAAACACTCCCTGTAAAAGTCTGTCACTATTTATACTGCTCACATATCAGCTTATGTCCGTGAGCAGAATAAATCTGAAGTATATAACAAATGCATCACATCTTCACAGCATCCAAGCCTTACGAGCACGGGTTAACATGCTTGCAGCGGGGTCAAGTTCATGTGACAAGCTTCCCACGCCAAGAGCCTCCATTTATGGTATGAATTCAAGTACCATGGTCATATGGCTTATGACCTATGTTCATTCTGGTTTTTAAAGGAATGGATCTGAAGAATAAAAAAATACTTACACGGTTGGCTGCATTGTTTCTCTGATTTTTCTATATGCTAGTAAGGGTGCAGATCCTACTCTCTGTATAATTAAAGAAGCAAACAAAGAAAGCTGAAGGCTTCCACCAGAGGGTGACTGCTTGGGGGTGGGTGTTGGAGTGAGGGTACAAGATTAGAGCACATGAAAAAAACGTCAAATTTGGCCACTGAAGTTCCATCCCTCTTTGCACTAGGAAATACCTGCTGGCTCAGAGCCAACCATGTAGAAATGGTTTCATCTTCAAGCCTGAGAACGAGCAAATCATCAACAGAATTCATTTACATTTAGGCGATAGCCCTGATTTTGTGTGTGTCTGTGTGTGATCAGCATATTAATTTATTTTCAGAATGAAAAAGAATAAGAATCAATAAATAATACAGAACTCAACATTTCTAGAAGGTACAAAGCGGAGAAGGGACTCTTGTGACTGAGGGAGAAGAGTGACATTTAAATGTATTATTAAAAAAATTCTGTAATAAACAGTTGGAACCATTTTCGTTCATTATGACATCTATGAAATGAAAGGTCTTTTCGTTTTTTTCAGTAGAAAAGAAGCCAAAGGGAAAAAATTCTGAGGTCATGTCAGGAAGTCACAGGACGAAGCCACCTCTGTAGCAAAGGGTGGCTGGGTGTTTTCAGAAGTGATTTCACTTGTGACACTGTCCTTATGAATTTTCAGCTTCAGTGAAAAGAAGTCACTGAGTTGTGTTTCAGGTTTAAGACACCCGTTAGAACCTTATTTCCTTTGGCAACTCCCAGATCAATGGAATAACATGGTTTTTTTTTCTTCATACATGAACCAATGTGTGTGTACTCAGTAAGCCCAAGGAAAAATCTTTCTCTTCTGAGAAACTCAAGGCATAAGCTAAAGACAGCCATTTGAAAATGCTTCACAAACGTCTCACATATGAATTAACACCAAGAGAAATAAATATGACCAAATAAATGTAAACACAGTAACAATGAGGCCAGTAACAACATATTTGCCGTGTACTGCTCTGAAACCCCAAATCACATTAAAACTCATTAGCAGATAGTTTGCAAAGGAGCACAGAAATCATAGAGCTAGAACTCTTTGGAGATCATCTCGTACTTCAACAACTCTGTCGTTTTATAGATGAAAAAAATGAGACAGATTAAACGCCAAATCTAAAGAAATCAAGGGTAGTGGCTGAGTTGCCAGTAAAACTAAGTCTCTTGATTGCAGATGAGTTCACAGTCAACTTCAATTTCAATCACGTTTTAATGGAGTAGGCAGCAGAGGGACTCTGAGAAAGTCATATCACATCAGATCATGGTTTCACATCACTCTAAGAGCAAGCTGACATTTGAGATGCATGGAGTAAGCAGTACATTGCCAGATTCACTTGGGCATGATAATGCAGAAGAGAAACCCATCACCATGTTTCTGTATGGAGTGCAATGGTTTGTTTTCAGTTCATGCAAATACGTGATATTTTCAGGTTATATTAAAGATCCAGCTTTAGCACTACAAATGAGGGAGTGGTGTGCATATCCTGGGTAGAATTCTAGTCACAGGAACACTAAAAATAACAAGTTATTTAGTAATTATGAGCTCCCCTGCTTTACAGGAGAAACCGTGTAGAAGAGTGAATGAAATCAGCAAAGGTTTCAACTCACCCAACCTAAGGCCTGGCAACCCTAGGCTGTGGCCATCTGCAGGCTGCTTTAATGCGCTATAAAACCTTGTGGGTGGACAGGTGGGGATGCTGATGAGGTTTTCATACCCTTTCAGTCTCAGAGTCAACATCTGACATCAAGACAACCCTCACTAGATGTTTTTCTGTATCCTAAGATACAGAATTCTGAAGAGTTTAAAAAATCAGTCATCTCCTCTGAAAAGGGGATCAGAATGAAAGCTGAGGTGCCGAGATATATAGGAAAAACACTTGTATCTGCGTGGAGACTGGCGTGAATCTAATTTTGTCAAAAAATACACAGCTTTTCTCAATCAGTTCTCATATTTCTTATCCTTGGCATTATTTTGCCCCTTGTGATATTGACATGGAAACACCAAAAATGAGCTCTAGAGACAGGTGAAAATTAAGACACATATCTTATTTGTAAATGTCATCTGGCAATCACAATAGTGACATATTTTATTTTACCTAACAGCCTTTTCTTCCAGCAAAAAATTTTTATGATCTTTTCAAAGTACCAGCAGCTAACATTATTAATAAACTCTTGCATCTGTCATCAATTTCATTCATTTCTGCTCTTGTTTTGATTACTTATTTCTTTGGATATAATGAATATCATTAGGGTTTATTTTACAAGTTGATCACTGAATAATGGATATGAAAAAAAGCCTCAGTACCGGCTCAGCGCATATTTAAAAGATTATACTTTATATAAACAAGAGGCTTATAGAAAGAAAGAACACTGTGCAAAGGCATTGATTAATAGATGTATGCTTTTGGAACACCAAGATCCCAATCTTTTAAATGAATAAATATATTTTTTGTTTTTGTTTTTGAACATATCTAAAGTAACCACTTATCTCTCTTTAAAAAGACCTATACCCCCTAGGCAAGAATATCTTTGTTTAAACAGTTTCTTTCTTCCTTTTTTTTTTTTTTAAAAGTATTTAGCACACAGGTTACATTAAATTTGTCCTTAAAGACAGAGCCAAGCCAGGAATGTTTTAGCAAAACCCTGTGAGTTAATACACTGCCTCCAGGGCTGTGATATTTCTTAATAATTAACGGCTTCTAAAACAGCCTGGTCATCATTTCATGATTAATAGGAGGGGGTACAGGTACCTGTTTTGGAAAAAAGGCTTCAAATCCAAGATGAAAAAGAGTAACATAAATTTTACAAAAGCACTGCTTAGAGAATGACAAGGATAGTTTGTTTGCTTTACAATGCAGGTTTGTAGGGTCTTTATTGTTGTTTTAACTCTTATTATCCCACACCAGCTTGTCTATGTTGATCAATTACAGCAAGGGTCTCTGGAAAAGAGGACAGAGTGGAAGATATTCCATCTCCAAACCTACCACTAAGATGGAAATTTATTTTTTAATGAAAGTGAGATTATTTTAACTGTGCGGGGTGTGTAAACATTTAGACACGCAAGTGTTTCTAAACTAATTTTTGAGATAAATAGGAAATCCCAGGCAGAGTGCATTCCTGGCTGAATCCCATTCTAAGGAGACTGAGTGTGGTGTCTGTTCAAGGCAGGGAGGATGAAGGGTGGCTGAGAAGCACGGGCTCACCTGTATTCTCCAAAAGTGCCGTCATCTTCCTTCATAGGTTGGATTTCAGGATCCGCATGGGCATCTTCCTTTTCTTTAACTAAAAAAAATTCCAAAATGACATTATTATCTATTGATCCTGTGTTTCCTTATTCAACGTTCTCAGGAGTGCACTCTATGAGATATACAGCAGTGGGAAATAATTCTATACACCATAGAGTTATACAACCAGATGTATCATGTGGCTATTTATTTATTTACTTGCCACGTGGCTTGCAGATCTTAGTTCCCTGACCAGGGATTGAACCCGGGCCACGGCAGTGAAAGCCCGGAATCCTAACCACTAGGCAACCAGGGAACCCCCTATGCATATATTTTGATGTTCTAGTCTCTTGGAGGTAAATTTGTAGAATGAACATCTAATTAACATACAAAGTTGACTTCATATAAAAAGCATTTTGCGGGCTTCCCTGGTGGCGCAGTGGTTGAGAGTCCGCCTGCCGATGCAGGGGACACGGGTTCGTGCCCTGGTCCGGGAAGATCCCACATGCCGCGGAGCGGCTGGGCCCGTGAGCCATGGCCACTGAGCCTGCGCGTCTGGAGCCTGTGCTCCGCAACGGGAGAGGCCACAGCCGTGAGAGGCCCGCGTACCGCAGAAAAAAAAAAAAAGCATTTTGGCACAAGTCTCTTACCTGCTAAAGGAATAAGTCTGAAGCTTCTAAGATTTCCCTCTATTTTACCAGTCTATCTATTAACTATATCCATGGTTACAAATTGTTTTTGTAAATCTAATTTCTTGTAGATTTTTTCTCTGCCACTGGAGGGGAAATGGCCAGGTAAAGAAAATAGAAATTCACTGGATCCACTAAATTGAACAAAACATTAACCATATAGGGAAAGCAACAGTACACAACATGATATCAAGATCCAGTTCATGCATCACTTCCTCTGGAAAACTTGAGGTACCTTCTCCCTCTGCCTGTTGGTTTTAGGTGCTATTTCAGCACCTATGACTCGTGTAAAGCCTAAGGAAGCAGAGTCACTAAGACCGTCAGAGGACTGACTCATCTGCTCTCCCAAGTGTCTTCTGATCCTTGGCAATGTTGAGTCTTCCATTACGTACAAAGGGATCAAAAATTGTTTGAACAGAAAGTCCAAATGTATGGCTCTCGGGAGGATACACTTACTGCAATCTCTGTGATTACTCTCATGATTTCTTTTTAGTTTAATGGCTCATCATGCAGCATTATACGGCAATTTCAATCTTTCTTTCTTACCTGGATATTTACCACCTTTGTTTCTTCTGATGAAGCAAACAATCAGCAAAATTAAGATCAGGAGAGCGACAGCACACATTAGACCAATGAACCAGCCCTGCGTCGCTATATCCACCTGCCGGCTTGCCATCGCTGGAAAACAAAGCAATGGCGTCAGTGTGAATGGGTTAAGGGAGCGGTGACAACTGTTGTAGTCACTTGTAGTAAAAAAAACTGTCATAGTACATAAGCTTTTCTATATTTTACATGTGGCCCCGCCTTGGAATCTGTCAGTTATCAATCAGGAGTTACATAAATACTTAACTCTGAAAAATCTTCAATAATGAAAACAATTCAAATAGAGAAATCCGACTGCTAACACCATTCAATGCTAACAAACCCTGCTGAGCATTGTGTTCATAGTTATTTTCACTATATATTTTCAACAGAAACACAGTCCCAAATCAATTAAAATTTTTATTGTTTTTGGGATAAATTGTACATTAAGTACAATGATAAGACTAGAAAACCATTTTAAACAGAACAGAAAGTATACATCTAATTGAGTATTTTTCTTTCAAAGGAACCACTCTGGGAGGCTAAAATATCATCGCAATGATGTTGCAACTTTTCCAACTGTGTTGGAAACCTTCTGTTTAAAAAGGAAACTTTCCACACGTGAAACCTGTCCACATAAGATAACCAACCTTATTATTTTCTATAACATCTCGACTTGCACCCAAAATATTACTTAGATTTGTTTTTCATCTCATTTGTTATTCATCTCATTTATAAGAGTTGGTTCTGAAAGATCTGGGGAAATTTCTGAAAAATCCTATTTACCCTCAAAGGATCAGTAAGCAATATTCAATATCGTTCAGAATCCAATCAAAAGACTCTGAGATATATCTTGATCAGTGGTATCATTATCGGAATAAGTGGCCAGTTTAGAAAGAAAATACTCATTCACATGTATACATGTACTTTAAGTCTTCCTCTATTCTGTTTTGAGTCAAATAACGTGAAGCCCCTTATTCAACCAATCACAGTATGCAAATCTCCTAAGAAAAACACAGAATAATTAGCATTACCAGCATTATTCAAAAGTGTCAATCAAATGGGACAAAGTGCAGCATCAATGGCTATTCAGACAAGCCCATGAGAATTTGTTGAAAACACTGGTACGAATCTTTTTAAAAAAGGTCTTGATTTTTTTCTCTTTTGACCATAATCAAGGTAAAAGGTTTTCGTTTTTTTTAATTCAGAAGAATGCCTATATCATTTTTTTTGATTCAATTTCTTCTGAATCCATTTAACATGGTTGGGTTAGATGTATGTGACTGCTGGATGCAGAAAGAAGCATGGCGACACCTATCCCAGGTTCTGCTCTATGCTGCAAAAATAGCACCTCATTGCCTTTTTTCTCCACCCAAAGGATAGGGAGAAAAATGAAATGCTTAAAATCAAGTGTGAAGAGAAATGTGAAAAATATGTGGATGTGTGTTGAAGAAATAAAATGAGAAGTGGAAATACATTCTCTGGAATATAAATCAAATTGCCAGTAGCCTTTCCCCAATAGCCCCTTGTGTCTCATTGGTTATCGGGGTTTTGAGTTGTATCATCATTAGATACAACTGAAACATAAGGATGGGCAGGGCTCCCCTACCATACACGTACCATAACCATCATCGGGATGAAGATGAAAACAATGATAACGAGAGCTAGCATTTTGGAACTTATTCTACACTAGGCACTGTGATGAGGGCAAAATCTCATTCAGCCTTCACAAAAATCCTGTGAGGTAGGCATGAGGAATAAACCCATGCTCAGAACGGGTAAAGACCGTGCCTGAGAGTTGGAGCTTCACCCAAGACTGCGGACTCCAAAGAACATGGTACCAGCCATTATGCGCTACTGCTATAATGCACTGATGTCCAGGCATCAACTCCGCAGAAGTCTTTACAGAGAATAAAATGTTGTAGCGACTTTCTACCTTTGAAATATTTTAAAAGTCCATCAGTACATACTCTCTGGGAACACAGTTCTGTCGATTCACACATGGTCTCTGATATGTACATTTTCTTTGAAACTGAACCAAAAATCAACTGGTGTAAGTCTATGGAGCATTTGATTGAAGTTACAGAGTCCTTGTTCTTAATATGCTTAATGATTTACAGCCCTTTAATAAATAGTATCTACATTTACATTTTTCATCTAATTGAATGCAACTGATAAGGGCAAACGGCAATAAGATCCTCAAGTATTAGCACAGACACTGTCTTAATAGACATGGTAACTGTCAAAATTGAACTGCCGGCTGGCAGTCTGCAGCTATGCAACTACGAACAAAGTAGAAATGTGTCTTGACAGCTGATAAAGGAACATCCAAGTTGACTTTGAATTTTTGCCCCTACGTCTAAAGGAAAAAGTTTCAAATACGCCACTATCCCATTTATTGAAGACTGGGCAGACACAGTATGTTAAGAGGTGCACGTGTATGCATGCTCACACACGTATACATACACACACACAAACGCACCAGAAGTTGATATAAAACAAAAATTATGTAAGTGAAAATAGCTTCTATTGATTTCCCATCCATATAAAAAGGGATCTGAAGCCCAGAATGACTATAAGAGGCTCCAAGTGTTCCCAGGACATTCCAAAATCATCTTAACTAGAGATACATATACAAACCCAAGTCATGGCCACCACTGTGCATCTCACACTCACACACATACATAATGAAGCCTGTGAGGCTTTCTCTTCTTGAATCTGAGTTTCAATGGGTGGGTAATATAGTAGGATTGGGTAGGAAAGCGACAGAGGATTGTCCCTTTATTTAAAACTTTTACAGGGCTTCCCTGGTGGCTCAGTGGTTGGGGGTCTGCCTGCCGATGCAGGGGACACGGGTTCGTGCCCCGGTCCGGGAAGATCCCACATGCCGTGGAGCAGCTGGGCCCATGAGCCATGGCCGCTGAGCCTGCGCGTCCGGAGCCTGTGCTCCGCAACAGGAGAGGCCACAACAGTGAGAGGCCCGTGTACCGCAAAACAACAACAACAACAACAAAAAACTTTTACAGTAAAATTATATTCATGTATTACTTGAATAAGCCATAGAGCAACACATTAAACAAACAGACAAATATAAAGAATCCGAAAACAGAAAAGAAGCCAGGGGCATGAAATTGATTTTGTTTCCTAGAGGTTAGTCTTAACAACAATCTTCTCCATCACATTGCTTGTTGTCTCATGTTTAACCTGTGCTGTGTGGGAGTAGGTCTCTGAGGAAAACGTCCTTGAGTACTTAGAATAACAGAACACAGAAGACAACAGACTCACAGACTTAGAAAACAAAGTTAAGGTTACCAAAGGGGAAAGGTGGGGAGAGGGATAAACTGGGAGACTGGGATTGATGTATACCCACTACTATATTTAAAATAGATAACCAACAAGGGCCTACTGTATAGCACAGGGAACTCTGCTCAATATTCTGGGATAACCTAAATGGGAAAAGAATCCAAAAAAGAATGAATATATGTATAACTGAATCACTCTGCTGTACACCTGAAACTAACACAACATTGTTAAACAACTATACTCCAATGTAAAATGAAAACTAAAAAGAATTTTAAAAACATGGAAGAAAAAGAGTGAGATAAATGGCTATTTTTGAAGAACCCATTATGTATAAAAGTGTCCCATTAAAGTAGTTAGAAATGTTTAGAAAGGGGAAACAAGGACCTTGGCCAAAGTTTGGAGGCAGTTGACCAAAAAAACACAATCCACTAAAAAAAACACCCCAACTGTTGGGCCCAGTGAAAGCAAATCTGCTCTAAATCTTTTGTGAAAGGAGAGAAGAGACACAATGATTTAGGGAAGGAGGGGAGAAAGCAAGAAGAGGAGGTGGGGTCTTAACAAAAGTGTGGGTGAGAAGCATGACACCAGGACACCGCCTCTAGTCCCCTTTGTTTTCCAGTGTGCGCCACAGGAAAAGAAATTAAGAAATAGACCTTAAAAATCCAGACTGTCAAAGGCAGAGACGGTGTCACGCTAAGAAGATTCATAAAACAAGCACAGATGAAAGTCCAGTCTAGGTTCCTGAAATACGCAACTCAGAGAGAAGGAGATCATTCACGCAAAGAGTTAAAAAATCAGCCAGGATGGTATGTTTCCACGCCAAGTACTGGCATTCACACCTCAAAACCTAGCTGGAGGAGCGAAAAGCAAGAGCAGCAGAAGACAGTACTGTCGCCCTGGAGTTCATCCTTACAGGACAGACATGGAAACCGGAAGCACACGGAAGTTGGATTAACAGTACTTGCTCCTGGAGGTAATATGTTAACTAAAGTCACTAGGGTTTAATGGATATTCATTCTCTCACGTCAAAGGTGACGAGAAGTGGCTGTGGCCTTGTCCTATTTCTCCTTCACTGGCACACAAGAATGGCCCACCCATGATGGTTGTTCATCTTGAACTTCCTTGCCAGCTGCAGCTGTTACTTTAGGTATAATAACACCGAAGACAAAATGTTTTTCTAAAGGGTTTGCCCTCTGTGCTAGAAGAGGACCAAAAAAATATGCCACAACTTGATTTTGTGGGTGGAATCCAATTCTAGCTAGATCTGCAAGGTGGGGAGTACACGGGGGCCATGAAGGGTGCTGGAAAGATGCCCCAAGTGCGGAACAGAGTGGTCATTTTTGAGACAACCTGTTCCCCTTGGGATGTGGGCCTCTGTGGCCCTGAACAGGGGGTGTAGTGAGAGCCTCTCCTCAGTGTTGAAAGGCTGAGCTCTCTGCGTTCTAGCTGGGTGACAGGGTAGGCCCTCTACCTCTCATTACTGGTCGTTGACGTGAGGTGTGAGTGGGTAACAACACTGTCTCCTTCAAAGGATTGTTGTAAGGACCAAATGAGAAAAGCCAAGAAAACCATTCACCTAGTACAGATTAGCTCTGAATAAATGCTAGGGCTGTTATTATTAGCATTCTAGCTGTAAATGTGGGCAGAATATCTACTTGAGTTTTTAGTATTTTGAAATTAAAATCTCTCGATAATAACAAACACCTCATCACACTAGCTGTGAATGGATATTCCTCTTTTAAGTTTAGAACAGTATTTTCCTAGAACTCTGTACGCAAGTGGATATGAAAATCAAAAAAAAAAAGGAAAAAAAGGGCTTCCCTGGTGGCGCAGTGGTTGAGAGTCCGCCTGCTGATGCAGGGGACACGGGTTCGTGCCCCGGGCCGGGAAGATCCCACATGCCGCGGAGCAGTTGGGCCCGTGAGCCATGGCCGCTGAGCCTGCGCGTCCGGAGCCTGTGCTGCGCAACGGGAGAGGCCACAACAGTGAGAGGCCCGCGTACCGCAAAGAAAAAAAAAAAAAGGAAAAAAATTTTTTTCCTTAAGCATTATGATTTTAGCACATGAATATTTTTATAAGGTATTTTAATATTACCTTTATTTAATAAGTTATTGACTATTACCTTTGGTTTCTTTCTGTTTTAAAAAACCACTCATATTTGTATCTTTTCTAAATTAGAAGAAATGATATTAAAAATCATAATGCTTGGGTAAGGAAAGACACAAAAAAATACATTTTTGCCTAAAGCTTCTACAGGAAATTCAACATGCCCCCAAGAATGCATGAAGTGACTGAAGATAACATGATTTTGTGAATCACAAAATGGACACACACCACGCAACCCTTCTTAAAACTGAAGCAAGTGTGGACTGTTTTCCCTCTTATGAGTAAATAGGAATATTCTTGCATCTTACAAGAACATTTTTCTTTATTTTAGAAACTTTTTTCTTTATTTTAGAAACTGTAATGTCCTTGTGTATTGTGATAATGTTCACATAACTAAAATATATACAGGCAGTCAAATATGGTACGATAATGGAATACACGCACTGAACAATTTCTTGCTCTATACCAGTTTAACGTTCTTTGCATCAGTTGTCTAACCCAAACTGCAGGGTTCTGCTGGAGTACAGTCCATTCTGGCATAAAAAATTGTGACTTTATCAGTGAGTTATTTCAGCTCTAAAGCGTTTCAAAAATTCCATCCTAACTCCGAGGGAAAGTTTAGACATGTAAATGATGTGAAAAATTAAATCACCCAAATCATGTAGGTTAAGAATCATATTTCCTTCTGCTTTTGTAATGGTTTTGGCAATCGTGTGATTAGAAGATGACGTGCTCAATTCTGGAATTCATTTGATATAAAGAGCCAAAGACAATTAAGAACCCAACTCCCCACCCAACTGGGCCGCACAGTTGACATCCCTACCCAAAACACAGCTCCACCAGCACTCCCGCCTCCAGCTGGAGCGGTGGGTGGCTTCACCTCTGACTG
Source organism: Pseudorca crassidens (assembly GCF_039906515.1). Classification (NCBI taxonomy): domain Eukaryota; kingdom Metazoa; phylum Chordata; class Mammalia; order Artiodactyla; family Delphinidae; genus Pseudorca; species Pseudorca crassidens. The sequence goes on along the minus strand of NC_090303.1, from coordinate 16,999,745 downwards.
GGAGCCAGAACGGGCGTGGTGTGTGCCTCACCTGGGCCTGTCTCAAACATACCCTCTGAACCCACAAAGCCAGAGTCCCCGTCAGCACCAACTTGAATTTGGTATGCTGTTCCTGGCATTAGACCCTATAACCCAAAGAAGCTCCAAGAACCATTTACAGTTTCTCTCCTCCATTCTTCTTTGCCTATGGAAATTTTGCAAAAACAACACATTTGAATATTTTAAGGGAACAGAAGTTACTTAATGCTTCCAGAAAGGAAAATACACTTTATAAGTTAAAGACAAAATCTAGGGTGCTTCAGTTTACCATTTTCGATGATTATAAGTTGGGTCATGTCAAATAAATCAGTGAAAATGAAGAACTAATGAAAATGTCCTCAAAGAAAAATCGACTGGATATCAGATTGCATTTTAATTGCATATATTCCCATTGAGTTAAATCTTTTTGATACAAAGGAAGCTTCTTGATCTCAACCTTGCCTTGTGAAATTATTGAGTTTCTCTAATGATATTTCTAAAAAGAACTGTTATACATTAAATAGCTGGATCGAACTATGGAAAGGATTGTTTTTTTAAGGTTCACAAGATGAATCTTTCGGTAAACTTAAATACCTTAAAATTTATCCAAGTTATAGATTCAACCTTTCCCAAGTATTGGTTTTTCTAAACCCACAGTTTGTTTTTGTTTTTTTTTAATATTTATTTGCATGATAAAGGCCTAAACAGAAAGTTGGACTATATTCAACATTTTGTCACAAACGTTCACTGGCCACCCAGCTCATAACGTGCAGAGCACACTTCATTAGGGAGGGGGCACTGGGTTCTCATAAACTGCTGAAAACTAAAGCTGCGCCATGTCCTAGTAGATGTGGCGAGGATGTAGTAGAGCGCCTGACTTGGGAATCCATTAAACACTGGAATATAATTATTCATTATCACTCTTGTTTACGAGTCGTGGGTAAAGAACAGTTTTAGGTACCACAACCTGAAAATAACATATGCAATGGAACTTACTATGTCCCTTGTATTTAATAACACGAACCAAAGAGATTCCTAGTTACGTATAAAATATATAGGTTGATGGTTCGCTCTGATTTTTTCAGATACATCTGATCCATTTATTTGGGTCAAGTTATTTTCCAAGATGATCCATAGTACATCCTGAAAATGTTCTCAATCTCCTCAAATGCAGCCCCCAAATTAAAAACCGGGTAACAAAGTCATTTCTTACTGCCAGCTATACCATATTCAACAGAAACGTTCACATGCTCTGGTCCCTCATATTCACATACTCTGGTCCCTCATAAACGTTCACATGCTCTGGTCCCTCAGCTTATTTTTAAAGACACCCAGAGAAGACAGTGCAATTTCTAAGGTTATGTGGCTTGGCCCCTTTTATTATGGAGAATTCTAACCTTCCTTGCTTTTAATACCCACTCATGCAGTTACTGAACTAACTCTCACTGAGCACCTATGACAGGCCAGGCAATGTTTCCTTGGATGTGCTAGTGTCTTTTCTCCTCTAGGCTTTCTTAAATCTGTATCTAATCTCTCTTCCTACTCTAAGTCTTTCTTTGTACAGCCCACCAGCGTGGTTACCTACGTTTTAGCTTCTGAAACTACATCTCTGATCCTGTCACTTCCCTGTTTCAAACGTGGATGGCTTACCTCTGCTCGCAGGTGGACCGCTGGGTATAACCCAAACATCCTGTGGATTTTTAAACCCCATGCCTTGGCTTATTCCCTCTCCTAAGAATTTATACACCCCACCCCCCTGACTCATCTGCCAAAATTCTATCCGTCCTTCAAGTTCTATATTACTTTCTTTGGGAAGCTTTTCCTGATCCTGTTTGGCAAAATAAATGGCTCACTCCTCTAAGCTCAGGTAACATTTTGTTCAAATTCCATCTCTTTTCACTCTTTTTTTATCTGTTGTCTTACCTGCCAGACTGTAAGCACATCAAAGGCAGAGTCTGCCTTACTGTGCTAACACACAGTGCCTTAAAAAGGCTGATGGTTTTTATGGGCCAGGTAGACATGAGCTGTTGATTGACTGAAACTTCTATATAGTTGGAGATTTTTGTTTTGTTTGTTTGTTCGGTTTGGTTTGGTTCAGGCCAAATAAAGTTGTGAACTTTAAACTTGAGTTTTACTCACTGGCCTTTTTTCTTGACCTAAGTGGTAGCTGTGCAGTGGACTCTGGTATAATGATACAGTGAGAGTCTGACCACAGAGAGGATTCGTCACCAGCGCCTCAGTGCCCTCCTGTGCTCTGTCCTGTTCGACCACAGTCGGCTGCTAATTAGGTCAAGAGCCAGGTTCAGTTCCTGACTTTCCAGTTAGTTTCTCCCTATTCCTGTGCCCCAACTAGTCACCTGACAAAAGTGTCCTGATGACTGGTCCCAAGGTGAGAAAGCAGATAATAACCCACAGATAAAGCAGTGTCCATCCATCAGCAATACTGGGACCATAAGTCAAATCCATTATCTGCGTGTTTTCAATTCATTTCTATAGATGCATTCACAGGTCTATTTCCTAGAACCCCAGACCCTGAAGTTATTTAAAGGGACAAAGAAATTGAACAAAAGGAGCCAAACATCTACTGTTTCTTACACCGATATTGAGAGTTTTGACCAAACAAAGACACAGACCAAAGGAAGTGACTCCTGAAGATTTCGAGTACCTATTTCCATGCTCAAACTGAGGATAACGGTAAGGAAAAGCGTAAGCCTGGCACAATACAGCTAACTGGACTCTCCCGGCTTCTACTTCATGGTTTAGATAATCATTTTGTAATTGTATACAAAATGTACACAATGTAATTGTATATTTGGAAGCTTGGGTTTCATTCACCTCTCTTAAAATCTGTAAGAAAATTTAAAAATGTAAACTCCAAGCCATCTCTTTTCCTCTCTTCAGAAGTGAGTGAAAATCCCTAGAGGCTGATGCTTCTATAGCCAAGGATATCACACCTCTTTTCTCTCAATGGTTCATCTCTTACTTACTCTCTTTCGTGTTGCTTCAAATTAAAATATAAAAGATTAAAAATATATATATATAAGATATATTAAAAATACTAAAATTGGGAAGGATTGTGGAGAACTTTTATCTTTCTTGTCTCCCAGAGAGTCCCTACACTCTACACAAAGAAGGAAAACAGAGAAGAGGACAGAATTCATTCCTAGATTGAAAAAAGAAATATTCTTAAGGAAGGGAAACCCAGGGAAAAATTATTCTCAAGCAGTTTAAAGTCTCATCATGGTAAAATATTATCATTTTATGTAAGCAATGTTCACTTACTGATGCACTATGAAATGAAACAATATAGAAAAGAAGGTTAGATTTAGCTTTAAAAAAAAAAATTGAAACACCATTTCTCTTTTTATCTGAGTCCCACCAGATTTCAACACTGGGGGCTTAGGAACCTTCGGAGACTCTCTTTTTGCTTGTCTCTATAATCAGAAGTAATTCACAATTCAATTTAGTAACATCAAACAGTAAAACCTCAACTATATTAACTGACATTTGTTTTAGTTAGTCTGAATTCGTTAAAATCAGCGGGTGATGTTTTTTTCCAGGGGCATGCACGTCCTCTTCCAATATGACAAGTCAACGGAAAACACAAACCGCCCTGCTGCAGCTCAAGTAATCGGCTACTGCCTCTAGGCTGAGCCCCAGCGACATGGCCGCTGCACAGGGAAAGAGGCGACGCTTTCTCTGGAACGCTTCCATGAAAGGGTCTAAGGGGAACCCAGCAGTAAGTTATTGTAAGACCACCACGGATTTTAATGGATATCTAATCATCTGCAGAAAGAAGCACACTTATAAAAGAGAGGTTCCATCCTTCCACGACCTAAACATTTTGAATGTTTACAACTTTGTTCTTTCAAGGGTAAAAACATCTATAAAACATTATGAAGATGATTGAAAATGGTTACAGTTCTTATTTAATCATTCCCAAATCTACCTGATCTACATTTTAAAATTTACCAAGACTCTGAATGTAAGATTTGTACGAAAAGAGAAGATACGACCAGGCCTAAGCTCCCAAGATTTGAACAACTTAGGGCAAAGCCCTTATTTCTTTTGGTCGACTTTTTCTTCATTCCAATTTGTACTTGTTTAGTCTGTCAAAGCCCAAGAAAATCCCTGGCCAGGGGTGCTCTATATGAGAACAGTGCCATGTGAGGCAGGGCGGCCTCCACTGCTCCCTAAAAAGCTGACAAATCTACCAATAGCCAAGAGTCTAAGACTGGGGGATCTTTGGGTGGAAGAAATACTACACTTCATTCCGGCACCATTCTCCCAACCAGTCCTCCTCATCCAGAGAGCTGTGAGCAATACAGGAGAACAAGAGTAATTCACTGTGATTGTCGGCTCTGCCCCAGGAGGAGACTTAAGCAGTCTGGCGAAGACAGAAATGGAATAACACAGCTGAGCAGAGCATGCGGGCTGCCTGAACACTTGGTCAGAGGGGATCCCACTGGGGAGGTTTTCAGTCCCAGGGCAGCTGGAGTACGGCTAAGCTGAAATTCCAGGTGGACAGTGTAGTGTGATGCCAGCAACGTGTGCACTGTGTCTAGCAGGAGTACAGGTAAATCAGATTAGAACAGGAAGCTCGGTTGGTCTGATTTCTGACTGGCTGTTTTTATCACAGGACTAACATTTCTGAACCCTTCATAGACGGTATGACCATCATGAGGGTCTGTGGCAAAGGTACAGTTTGGGTCCTGTCTGGTCTAGCCACGGACATAGCACTAAAAGCCAAGATTAGGATTTGGACCTGGGATAAGTCTTGAGAAAAGGTGAATTCAATGGGTGGCTTTCTCCTTGTAAAAAGGACTAGACATGAATTTTAAAGTCAAGATCTTGCAGGATCTCATCTTCCTTTTGGTGCTTCAAAGCTTATTTTAAATATGTTCTCTTTTAACCCATGCTGCACTTCCCCACGGTTAACATGGCAAATTTCACACATGTAGAAAGTCATGCAGTTGAATGATTTTACCTTTGCCTGCACCTACATCAGGTGGGAGAATACCAGCTTTCATGAAGGGAAACAGAAATAGGACACTATATAGTTAGCATGTAAAGCTACATAAAAACACTTCTTAGAATGCTAAAGCATGCAAGAAGAATGGAGTGTGCCACATCAGGTACAGGGGACAAAGGTACGTTTTTGTTCCCAAACTTACCAGCAATCAAATCCCCACATTACTTAAAGTGCTTTATTCATACTTGCCTATTATGTAAGAAGGCTTAGGAGATTTCAAACCAATTTTGGGGTAAAAATGTCAATTTCTTATGCTATGGAAGATAATCAGATAAATGATCCTTAAGCAATTCTACAATTTAGAGACATGCAAAATCTTTTACAATGCTTTTGATCATTTTCATCGAATCTCAAGTTTTTCAAAATCATTTTTAAAAGTAGTAAAGGAAGTGTTCATTCTTTTTCTAAATACATTTAATGGGGCTCTTTTGCTTTCTGTACCAGATGGCATAGCAAACTATGAAGTCCCATGCTCAAACACAAAGTAAATGCTTTATTTAATAACTGTTTTGATATCCTTGCTAGAAAACCTAAATTAGTATGTAGACTAGCAAATTACTTTCTGGTGAATCAAGATCAGAACCACAGTTACATATATTTATTTGTGTATACGTATGCATGTCTGTGTGTGCGTGTGTGTATTACACAGATGTGTATGTGTGTATATATGTAAAGTTGTAGATAGGAAAAAACATTGCCGTGAACTCTGAATTTAAGTGTGGCAAAATACTGTAATTTCCCACTCTCACCTCAATATTTTACTGTAAGTTTAAAAATTTCATAGGGACTTAAAAAACAAACATCAAATCATTATTCCAGTATGAATTAAATAGCTGCTTATATATATGTATCAGAATGAGAGGTTACAAATAAGCGTTTCTATTAATTGGGTAACATGGATACTTCCATGGTAAGAAGGAAAGAAAAAGCATAAACTTAAAGATTTTTGTCTCACGATACGTCTAGTTATATGGATTTTATACATACCCATCTTACCTTCATCCACAGTTGTTATTGCTTCCTCTGTTATTTGATTTCCTGATCCTGCTGCTGTTTGTGCATAGAAATAAAATTTATACCGAGTGCTGAAATTTAAATTTTTTAAAGTCCAGCGGGTCTTGTTGGCAGGAATTTTCAAATCCACCAGAGGGCCTAATTCATGGGTGCTGTTAACTGTCAATAAGAATATAAACAAAATAAAGTAATAAAATAAATGAACAAACCAAACGAAAACAAACACACTGACACAGAGAACAGAACAATGGTCACCAGAAGGGAAGGGGAATGGGAGGAGGTTGAAATGGGTAAAGGGGTCAACTGGATGGAAACTAAACATTTAGTGGTAGGCACGCTGTAGTGCATATGGAAGTCAAAATACAGTGTTGTACACATGAAACTTACATAATTTTATAAACCAATGTTACCTCCATTAAAAAAAAAGGACAAAGTGCATTCCCCATTCATTGCTGTAGGAATACTACCGTAAATAAATGTGTCAACCAAAAATGTTAAACCTGGACTACACTGACTTTTGTAATCCTACTCACTCTTTGTCCGACATAGTTGATAACCTTACATAGTCCTCTAATTGGGGGATTGGGACTGACATACACACACTACTACATATAAAATAGATAACTAACAAGGGCCTACTGTATAGCACAGGGAACATTATTCAACACTCTGTAATGGCCTACATGGGAAAAGAATCTAAAAAGAGAGTGGATATATGTATATGTATAACTGATTCACTTTGCTGTACACCTGAAACTAACACAGCATTATAAATCAACTATACTCCAATAAAACTTTTTTAAAAAGATAATCTCAAGGTCCACACTGCGATTCTAATTCAAATACATATATTAATATATGTATGTATATATGTAAATATATATACATAGATATTTAATTTTGTTTTTGCATACGTTTTAAATATAAAAAAATCAACTATGGGATAAACCATAAAAAAAAATCCTATAATATGGTGTAACAAGGGGAAATACATTTTCCATGGGCTTCTAAGCTGGGAAAATTTTCTGGTGGAATCGCAATAGCATTTCTCATGTCTTTGTTTTTGCAGGTGGAGTCATGGGTTGTTAGATAACCCTAAATCTCATCTTCAGAGGCCTTGTGCCAAAGAAACCCCTCTTCTTACCATTCGCTGGTTATACAATACATGACGCCTACATACATAATGACAGCACGCACCTAAACCCCGTGCTCAAGGTCTGTATTATTCTACACGTTATTTAATTTTCAAAAGCACATGTCATTTTTCTTTAAAAAGTATGATTTGAAGTTCCTTCTAGAATGACACTTGAAGGTATATGTATATATCCTACATCTGTAAAGAAATACCCCGTTTGTATTTTAAGATAACAGTTTCTTTCCTTCGTAAACCATATTTCCCTGTTACCTTCTCCCCGTAACTTACTTGGCTGATATTTTAAGGTGTACTCTGTCAAAACGCCATTCGGGTGGCTCGGTGGCTCCCATTCCAAAGTAAGAGAATCTAGCGTTGGATTAACAATCTTCAAAGAGGATGGAGCGCTGGGGACTTCAAATGAGACATACAGTCAACACAAAGGTTTCTGAATGTTTCAAACTGTATTAAAGTGAAATATTTCACCAGGTCCACACAACTCATCAAGATTTTTTTTTTGTTGGCTGCACCAGACGGCATGCGGGATATTAGATCCCTGACCCGGGTTCGAACCCGTGCCCCCTGCAGAAGTGTGGAGCCCTAACCACTGGACTGCCAGGGAATTCCCCAAGATTTTTGTCCTCTGTAACTCAGTTTTGTTCCTGATTCAGCTGAAAATACGTTAATAGAAACCTGTTGCGCTTTTCCTCACCATTTCCATTTAGATTCATTAAAACCATCCTCTCCAAATACATAAGGGCTTTGCCTTTATATGGACCCAAACCAATGGTTTAAAAAGAGATGGTACTTGTTTGTTTCGTGAATGGGGTCTTAATAAAAGTGAACTAGTGACTGAGTGGAACTATTCTAACCAGACTGTTGAGTAGAAGCAGCTATGTTCTTTCTGGGCTATTAAAGACTGTTTTCTCCAACAAATCAGGTGTCTCCAAACTGTCAGAACACCCTGGCTGCCGGGCTCTGGGCCTGAGCCAGCCCCCGCCCCAAGCGCAGAGAAGCTTTTATCCGGACAGCTGAGAGACGCCCGGCAGCTCGTAGTGATGGACAACAGCCCGGGTGCTGGCACACCCCTGGCTCTGGGAAAGGAGTGCAGGGTGTCAGGTTGTCCGTGGCAGAGGCTGGCAAATTACCAGCGGAAACATGCCTGGTCTTTTATCCACCTCCTCAGAGCATGATGGATGATGGCAGCCCTCCCTCACGACCGTGACCTTCTCTACCCAACCTACCATGTTCCCTAAACCCTCCTGTCCCTCTAGCCAGAAACCAGGCAGTCGAGCTGAATTTCCCCCTCTGCCTCATTTCCACCATCACCTGGGACACTAAATCCTGCTGCACCCACCCTGCTATGCCACTGCCCCCCTTCAGACCCTCGATGGCCTTTGCCTAGAACAGTCCTGGCCCATAGTTCTAAGCTTCCGCAAATCACCCCTTTGAGAATCTGATGACAGCCACAAACTCTCCCCAGAAAAATATACGCACCTTGTATATAATATTAGGGGGTTCATGGAGCTCCTTAAACCCATTCATCGACACCTGAAGAGACTACCATCCTCAGGTTAAGAGCTTCTGGCTTGAGGGTTAATATCCACAGCATTTAACACCATCCATCATTCTGGTCCTCCCTAGCTGACCTTCCTCCCTTTTCTCACCGTTCTCGGCTGCCTGACTTACTGTTCCCTGAAGGAGCCATGCTGTTTCTTACCTTTGGACAGACTACTCTTCTCCTGTCTGTTCTTTAATCCCCTGGTTCTCTTTTCTATGGCACCTTCCCCTGAGCCACGTAAAGGGCCAGTGCAGGGTCTCACTAGCGAAAGCCTCTAGTGGAAGGAGCCCTAAGCCTCCAAGGAGCAACGAGGCTGAGGACAAGGCATTGTAATGAGACGGGAGGTGGACACAGACGATTCTCAGAGGCTGTTGGGTAGCTGCCAACACCATGAGCCCTTCAACCAGGAGGCAGGACAGGGTTTGTCTGTGACCTGCTTTTAACCACACCTGGGTATATATCCGGAAAAAACAAAAACACTAATTCAAAAAGATACATGCGCCCCAACGTTCACAGCAGCATTATTTACAATAGCCCAAGCATGGAAGCAACCTAAGTGTTCATCAATAGATGAATGGATAAAGAAGATGTGGTACATATCTGCAGTGGAATACTACTCAGTCATAAAAAAGACTGTAACTTACATAATATTGTATAGCAACTATACTTTAATAAAAAAGAATTGTCCTCTAAAATAAAATTGTAACCAAAATGTTTATTTAAAAAAAAAAGACCAGGGCTTCCCTGGTGGCGCAGTGGTTGAGTCCGTCTGCCAATGCAGGGGACGTGGGTTTGTGCCCCGGTCCAGGAAGATCCCACACGCTGCGAAGCGGCTAGGCCCGTGAGCCATGGCTGCTGGGCCTGCACGTCCGGAGCCTGTGCTCTGCAACGGGAGAGGCCGCAGCAGTGAGAGGGCTGTGTACCACAAAAAAAAAAAAAAAAAAAAAAAAGACCTAAGCAATCCACAGCAGCTATCTGGATCATTTTCAATACTGGCTTGAGGCAAAATTCAAGATAAGCAAAGGCCATGCTGGTGCCTTTCTTACTACATGGTCCTCTCTCCTCATCCACTAGGCTCCCAGGTGTCCGTGTCCTGACCCCTCCGGCCCCCGCTCCCACATCAGCTGTGTGTGGTTCTCCCTTCCTCCACCCCTTGCATGGCCCACACTTGCAATGACGCTTCCATTCTCTTCCCAACACATTCTGTCAAGACGGCCAACCTTCTAACTCAGTTCCATGCTAGCATGAACTGCAAAGGTGCACTGAGAAAGAAGTAAACTACAACCTAGAGGATTCTCTTCCTTTCCAGATGTTTTTCTTAGGTGATCACATCTAGTTCTCATGCTTTCTGGCTAAGGTAACTGAGGTTTAGAGAAATTGTATGACTCGCTTCAGGTCAGAAAGCTAATGACCCAAGTCAGCATCAAATTAGCAAGATTCTACAACCTAAGTGTCCATCAACAGATAAATGGATAAAAAAGCTGTGGTATATCTATCTATCTATCTATCTATCTATCTATCTATCTATCTATCTATACATACATACACACACACACACACACACAATGGAATACTACTCAGCCATAAAAAAGAATGGAATTTTGCCATTTGTAGCAACATGGATGGACTTGGAGAGTATTATACTAAGTAAAATAAGCCAGACAGCGAAAGATAAATACTGTATGATAGTGCTTATATGTGGGATCTAAAAAATACAATAAAGTAGTGATTACAACATAAAAGAAGCAGATTCACAAATGCAGAGAATGAACTAGTGGTTACCAGTGGGAGGGACTGGGAGGTACAGACTATTGGAGGTAAGACAGGTGCAAGGGGGAATCGGGAAGATGGCGGAAGAGTAAGACACGGAGATCACCTTCCTCCCCACAGATACACCAGAAATATATCTACACATGGAACAACTCCTACAGAACACCTACTGAATACTGGCAGAAGACCTCAGACCTCCCAAAAGGCAAGAAACTCCCCCACGTACCCGGGTAGAGCAAAAGAAAAAAGAATAAACAGAGACAAAAGGATAGGGACAAGACCTGCACCAGTGGGAAGGAGCCGTGAAGGAGGAAAGGTTTCCACACAGCAGGAAGCCCCTTCGCGGGCGGAGACTGCGGGTGGCGGAGTGGGGAAGCTTTGGAGCCACGGAGGAGAGCACAGCAACATGGGTGCGGAGGGCAAAGCGGAGAGATTCCCGCACAGAGGATCGGTGCCAACCGGCACTCACCAGCACGAGAGGCTTGTCTGCTCGGGCGGGTGGGGCTGGGAGCTGAGGCTCGGGCTTCGGTCGGAGCACAGGGAGAGGACTGGGGCTGGCGTCGGGAACACAGCCTGCAGGGGATTAGTGCGCCGCGGCTAGCCGGGAGGGACTGCGGGGAAAAGTCTGGCCCTGCCGAAGAGGCAAGAGACTTTTTCTTCCCTCTTTGTTTCCTGGTGCACGAGGAGTGGGGATTAAGAGCGCTGCGTAAAGGAGCTCCAGAGACGGGCGCAAGCTGGGGCTAAAAGCGCGGACCCCAGAGACGGGCATGAGACGCTAAAGCTGCTGCTGCCGCCACCAAGAAGCCTGTGTGCGAGCACAGGTCGCTATCCACACGCCCCTTCTGGGGAGCCTGTGCAGCCAGCCACTGTCAGGGTCCCGGGATCCAGGGACAACTTCCCCGGGAGAACACACGGCGCGCCTCAGGCTGGTGCAACATCACGCCGGCCTCTGCCACTGCAGGCTCGCCCCGCACTCCGTGCCCCTCCCTCCCCCCACCTGAGTGAGCCAGAGCCCCCGAATCAGCGGCTCCTTTAACCCCGTCCTGTCTGAGTGAAGAACAGACGCCCTCTGGCGACCTACACGCAGAGGCAGGGCCAAATCCAAAGCTGAGCCCCGGGAGCTGTGTGAACAAAGAAGAGAAAGGGAAATCTCTCCCAGCAGCTTCAGGAGCAGCGGATTAAATCTCCACAATCAACTTGATGTACCCTGCATCTGTGGAATACATGAATAGACAACCAATCATCCCAAATTGAGGAGGTGGACTTTGAGAGCAAGATTTATTATTTTTTCCCCTTTTCCTCTTTTTGTGTGTATGTGTATGCTTCTTCGTGAGATTTTGTCTGTATAGCTTTGCTTTCAACATTTGTCCTAGGGTTCTATCCGTCCGTTTCTTTTTTTCCTTAAAAAATGTTTTTTCTTAATAATAGTAATAATTATTATTATTTTTTGCGGTACGTGGGCTTCTCACTGTTGTGGTCTGTCCCGTTGCGGAGCACAGGCTCCGGACGTGCAGGCTCAGCGGCCATGGCTCACGGGCCCAACTGCTCCGCGGCATGTGGGATCTTCCCGGACCGGGGCACGAACCCGTGTCCCCTGCATCGGCAAGCGGACTCTCAACCACTGCGCCACCAGGGAAGCCCTATTTTTTATTTTAATAACTTTATTTTATTTTATCTTACTTTATTTTATGCTCTTTCCTCTTTCTTTTCTTTCTTTCTTCCTTCCTTCCCTCCTTCCTTCCTTCCTCCCTCTCTCTCTCTCCCTCTTTCTTTCTTTCTACTTTTTCTCCCTTTTATTCTGAGCCGTGTGGATGAAAGGCTCTTGGTGCAGCAGCCAGGAGTCAGTGCTGTGCCTCTGAGGTGGGAGAGCCAACTTCAGGACACTGGTCCACAAGAGACCTCCCAGCTCCACATAATATCAAACAGCGAAAATCTCCCAGAGATCTCCATCTCAACACCAGCACCCAGCTTCACTCAACGACCAGCAAGCTACAGTGCTGGACACCCTATGCCAAACAACTAGCAAGACAGGAACACAACCCCACCCATTAGCAGAGAGGCTGCCTAAAATCATAATAAGGCCACAGACACCCCAAAACACACCACCAGACGTGGACGTGCCCACCAGAAAGACAAGATCCAGCCTCATCCACCAGAACACAGGCACTAGTCCCCTCCACCAGGAAGCCTACACAACCCATTGAACCAACTTTAGCCACTGGGGACAGACACCAAAAACAACGGGAACTATGAACCTGCAGCCTGCAAAAAGGAGACCCCAAACACAGTAAGATAAGCAAAATGACAAGACAGAGAAACACACAGCAGATGAAGGAGCAAGATAAAAACCCCCAGACCTAACAAATGAAGAGGAAATAGGCAGTCTACCTGAAAAAGAATTCAGAATAATGATAGTAAAGATGATCCAAAATCTTGGAAATAGAACAGAGAAAATGCAAGAAACATTTAACAAGGAACTAGAAGAACTAAAGATGAAACAAGCAACGATGAACAACACAATAAATGAAATTAAAAATACTCTAGATGGGATCAATAGCAGAATAACTGAGGCAGAAGAACAGATAAGTGACCTGGAAAGTGACCTGGAAGATAAAATCGTGGAAATAACTACTGCAGAGCAGAATAAAGAAAAAAGAATGAAAAGAACTGAGGACAGTCTCAGAGACCCCTGGGACAACATTAAACGCACCAACATTCGAAATTAGAGGGGTTCCAGAAGAAGAAGAGAAAAAGAAAGGGACTGAGAAAATATTTGAAGAGACTATAGTTGAAACCTTCCCTAATATGGGAAAGGAAACAGTTAATCAAGTCCAGGAAGCACAGCAAGTCCCATACAGGATAAATCCAAGGAGAAACACGCCAAGACACATATTAATCTAACTGTCAAAAATTAAATACAAAGAAAACATATTAAAAGCAGCAAGGGAAAAACAACAAATAACACACAAGGGAATCCCCATAAGGTTAACAGCTGATCTTTCAGCAGAAACTCTGCAAGCCAGAAGGGACTGGCAGGACATATTTAAAGTGATGAAGGAGAAAAACCTACAACCAAGATTACTCTACCCAGCAAGGATCTCATTCAGATTTGATGGAGAAATTAAAACCTTTACAGACAAGCAAAAGCTGAGAGAGTTCAGCACCACCAAACCAGCTTTACAACAAACGCTAAAGGACCTTCTCTAGGCAAGAAACACAAGAGAAGGAAAAGACCTACAATAACAAACCCAAAACAATTAAGAAAATGGGAATAGGAACATACATATCAATAATTACCTTAAATGTAAATGGATTAAATGCTCCCACCAAAAGACACAGACTGGCTGAATGGATACAAAAACAAGACCCATCTATATGCTGCCTACAAGAGACCCACTTCAGACCTAGAGACACATACAGACTGAAAGTGAGGGGTTGGAAAAAGATATTCCATGAAAATGGAAACCAAAAGAAAGCTGGAGTAGCAATTCTCATATCAGACAAAATAGACTTTAAAATAAAGACTATTACAGGAGACAAAGAAGGACACTACGTAATGATCAAGGGATCGATCCAAGAAGATATAACAATTGTAAATATTTATGCACCCAACATAGGAGCACTTCAATACATAAGGCAAATACTAACAGCCATAAAAGGGGGAATCGACAGTAACACATTCATAGTAGGGGACTTTAGCCCCCCACTTCCACCAATGGACAGATCATCCAAAATGAAAATAAAGAAGGAAACACAAGCTTTAAATGATACATTAAACAAGATGGACTTAATGGATATTTATAGGACATTCCATCCAAAAACAACAGAATATACATTTTTCTCAGGTGCTCATGGAACATTCTCCAGGAGAGATCATATCTTGGGTCACAAATCAAGCCTTGGTAAATTTAAGAAAACTGAAATTGTATCAAGTATCTTTTCTGACCACAGCACTATGAGACTAGATATCAATTACAGGAAAAGATCTGTAAAAAATACAAACACATGGAGGCTAAACAATACACTACTTAATAACCAGGAGATCACTGAAGAAATCAAGAGGAAATCAAAAAATACCTAGAAACAAATTACAATGGAGACATGATGACCCGAAACCTATGGGATGCAGCAAAAGCAGTTCTAGGAGGGAAGTTTATAGCAATACAATCCTACCTTACGAACAGGAAACATCTCGAATAAACAACCTAACCTTGCACCTAAAGCAGTTAGAGAACGAAGAACAGAAAAAACCTCAAAGTTAGCAGAAGGAAAGAAATCATAAAGATCAGATCAGAAATAAATGAAAAAGAAATGAATGAAATGATAGCAAAGATCAATAAAACTAAAAGCTGGTTCTTTGAGAAGATAAACAAAATTGATAAAGCATTAGCCAGACTCATCAAGAAAAAAAGGGAGAAGACTCAAATCAATAGAATTAGAAATGAAAAAGGAGAAGTAACAACTGACACTGCAGAAATACAAAGGATCATGAGAGATTACTACAAGCAACTCTATGCCAATAAAATGGACAACATGGAAGAAATGGACAAATTCTTAGAAAAGCACAACCTGCCAAGACTGAATCAGGAAGAAACAGAAAATATGAACAGACCAATCACAAGCACTGAAATGAAACTGTGATTAAAAATCTTCCAACAAACAAAAGCCCAGGACCAGATGGCTTCACAGGCGAATTCTATCAAACATTTAGAGAACAGCTAACTTCTATCCTTCTCAAACTCCTCCAAAATATAGCAGAGGGAGGAACACTCCCAAACTCATTCTACGAGGCCACCATCACCCTGACACCAAAACCAGACAAGGATGTCACAAAGAAAGAAAACTACAGGCCAATATCACTGATGAACATAGATGCAAAAATCCTCAACAAAATACTAGCAAACAGAATCCAACAGCATATTAAAAGGATCATACACCATGATCATGGGGTTTATTCCAGGAATGCAAGGATTCTTCAATATATGCAAATCAATCAATGTGATACACCATATTAACAAATTGAAGGAGAAAAACCATATGATCGTCTCAATAGATGCAGAGAAAGCTTTTGACAAAATTCAACACCCATTTATGATAAAAACCCTGCAGAAAGTACGCATAGAGGGAACTTTCCTCAACATAATAAAGGCCATATATGACAAACCCAGAGCCAACATCGTCCTCAATGGTGAAAAACTGAAAGCATTTCCACTAAGATCAGGAACAAGACAAGGTTGCCCACTCTCACCACTCTTATTCAACATAGTTTTGGAAGTTTTAGCCACAGCAATCAAAGAAGAAAAGGAAATAAAAGGAATCCAAATCGGAAAAGAAGAAGTAAAGCTGTCACTGTTTGCAGATGACATGATACTATACATAGAGAATCCTAAAGATGCTACCAGAAAACTACTAGAGCTAATCAATGCATTTGGTAAAGTAGCAGGATACAAAATTAATGCACAGAAATCTCTGGCATTCCTATACACTAATGATGAAAAATCTGAAAATGAAAT
Organism: Pseudorca crassidens; assembly: GCF_039906515.1. Classification (NCBI taxonomy): domain Eukaryota; kingdom Metazoa; phylum Chordata; class Mammalia; order Artiodactyla; family Delphinidae; genus Pseudorca; species Pseudorca crassidens. The sequence continues at coordinate 16,983,705 of NC_090303.1, read as the reverse complement.
CAGGAAAACACTCCCATTTACCATTGCACCAAAAAGAATAAAATATCTAGGAATAAACCTACCTAAGGAGACAAAAGACCTGTATGCAGAAAATTATAAGACATTGATGAAAGAAATTAAAGATGATACAAATAGATGGAGAGATATACCATGTTCTTGGATTGGAAGAATCAACATTGTGAAAATGACTCTACTACCCAAAGCAATCTACAGATTCAATGCAATCCCTATCAAACTACCAATGGCATTTTTCACAGAACTAGAACAAAAAATTTCACAAGTTGTATGGAAACACAAAAGACCCTGAATAGCCAAAGCAATCTTGAGAACAAAAAACGGAGCTGGAGGAATCAGGCTCCCTGACTTCAGACTATACTACAAAGCTACAGTAATCAAGACAGTATGGTACTGGCACAAAAACAGAAAGATAGATGAATGGAACAGGATAGAAAGTCCAGAGATAAACCCACACACATATGGTCACCTTATCTTTGATAAAGGAGGCAGGAATGTAGAGTGGAGAAAGGACAGCCTCTTCAATAAGTGGTGCTGGGAAAACTGGACACATGTAAAAGTATGAAATTAGATCACTCCCTAACACCGTACACAAAAATAAACTCAAAATGGATTAAAGACCTAAATGTAAGGTCAGAAATTATCAAACTCTTAGAGGAAAACATAGGCAGAACACTCTATGACATAAATCACAGCAAGATCCTTTTTGACCCACCTCCCAGAGAAATGGAAATAAAAACAAAATAAACAAATGGGACCTAATGAAACTAGAGGGGTGGGATAGGGAGGGCGGGAGAGAGGGAAACGCCAAGAGGGAAGAGATATGGGAACATATGTATATGTATAACTGATTCACTTTGTTATAAAGCAGAAACTGGCACACCACTGTAAAGTAATTATACTCCAATAAAGATGTTAAAAAAAACAAAGACAGGCTCAAGGATGTATTTTACTACATGGGGAATATAAGCAATATTTTGTAATAACTGGAAATGGAAAGTAACATTTAAAAATTGTATAAAAATAGCGAATTCCCTGGTGGTTCAATGGTTAGGACTTGGAGTTTTCACTGTCAGGGCCCAGGTTCAATCCCTGGTCGGGGAACTAAGATTCTGCAAGCCATGCAGCTCAGCCAAAAAAAAAAAGTTGTATAAAAATTTTAAAAGTTTAAAAAAAATTAGCAAGGTTTTTGACCGTGTGATTAACTGTGGAGAAAAATTTTAAGTGAAGTGAAAGGGGGTTTTAGGGAATCCTCTGAAGCCTTCCCCACACCCTCAGGCCCTAGATGAGCTGACACTCTGTCAGCTCTGTGTGTGCTGTGTTCATCTGTGGGAAAATCACACTTGGCTTCCAGAATATACTTTCTTTGGGGGCCCATCGGTCACGCAAAGTCTCTCAGGATGCACCACACGCTGCTAGGATCTCAGTGACACGCCCACCCTACCTCCTTCCGGGGTATTGAAGACCCTGTCGGGGCTGGCTGGGCCCTCCCCTTTCCCATTGACCACGCGGACATTCAGTGTGTAGTGGCTAAAGGGCTCCAGCCCAGGCAACATGCCATGAGTCTTGCTGCCCTGGAAAGTGAGGATCTTTTTCTCAATATGGCGTCTGTTTCTGGTTGATAAACTCTGTGCCTTCCAGTAGTAAATCTGAAACAGCAAGAGTAAAAGTCAGGGATGGACAACGGAGCCAACAGAATCCTCATGCTCACAAAATTAAAGTTTTATTATTATTTTTTTTCCCAGAAGGTTCCCTTGGTACACTTTAGACTAGTGGAACAACTGACAGATATCAATTCTGAGGCAAGTGAGTAGAAGGCATAGGTAATGAGGGAAATTAAGAAATTGTGATGAAGCTCGGTTATGCTATGTTGTTGGAGAAGTCTAAGTGAAATAAACCGAAGAAGTGAAACAGCATGAGACCCATACAGAAGGATTTAAGCGTCCTTCACTTGTGTAAAATATTCTAACGGCAAAAATTACTGCCCAATATTTATGTACTTTTCCAGAGTTAATACAACTTCATGTACAATATATCATTTAGTTTAATACTAAAAACCACAGTGAAGCTTTTATTATTACTATTCCTACAGTACAGAAGCGCCCCTGGGCTATCAAGAGGTAAGAAGACCCTCCACTTCAAGTCTAGGGCTTTCTCACTATGCCAAACTGCATCACTTAATTAAAAATACTTATTTTTTGGTATGAAATTGGAGACACAGATTTTGAAGAGATAAAGTGTTGATTAACTTCGGATAGAAATCCAGAACTATTGTTTACTAAGTCCTCTTAAAGTCATCTTAGGAGTTTAAAGGCACCTTCAAGAGAAATCAACATAAATACAGAATCTGGCAATCTTGGAGGAAGAAAAACCAAAAACCCCAAGTTGAACATGATGCAGTGCAAAATCCGACCTCTAGAGGTCAGGGTTTGACCAATCAAAGCCTTGACTGCCTTGGTAGGTGTGCAAGTTCTTTGACCACCTCTCAAATCAAAACTATGAATTGGTCTTTCTGTGCTTCCCAAGAACACAGATAACTGATGTTTATAAGAATAACTGAGTTGGAACTCTATGATCTTGAACTATAAACTATTTAAAACAAAAGTCTACATTGTTTTCTGGATAGTTTTGTTTGTTCAACACATGGTTTTGTTCGTTTAAAACCACAGTCAGTGTGCTTTTAAAGCTAGGTGCATTTCATTACATCCTAGTTTTTTGAACATTAGTTTCCCCCATTTCGTGCATGCGGTAACTGTTGAGTTGGCAGAATGCAGACTATCTGTGGGAAAAATGGGGAAAGAATTTTTTTCTCCCTTTGTGTGCAGTGAGATTTCGATCCAGCTCTAGAGGGGATGCTTCAGAGGTAGGCTTCCTGAGGCAGTACACCTCATGAACTCTCAAGGCCTCCTCCGGCCAAGCAAAGGGCGTCTGGCATTGGCCGACGGACTGTTTCTGAGAAAAGAACACGAAAGGTCTCTTTCACTTGCCCGATAGCCCTGCAGGTGTCCTCGGATACTTTTCAGAGGTACCGGGTCCCAGTGCACCTCGGCTAAGGTGCTGTTTACCACGTTTACGTGCACATTCCCGGGAGCCACCATTGGGACTAGGGAAAGATGAGAAAGGGGGGTAGAAGTATCAATGTCATTTTGAATTTCATGCAAAAACTGTCACCATCTCCTAATTTTGGCTTGAAACATGCCCCAGCCTGATTCTATGTATAATCAAGGATGGAGAATAGATGGATTTTTTTTTTTTGAGCACTGTTCATTTGACTTTGTGAGAACAACATATCTTTTTAAAAAGTAATAACTTTTAACATGCTGAACCTATTTTCTATGTAGCAGGCTGTTTAGATGCAGAAATGTTGAGCGAAATCATGGCTGCCTCCCATCCTCCCTCCCAATCTCAGCACCTCTGGACATGGCCTTGACTTGCACTTTGGTAAGTCTGTTTTGCTGGGGAAAAATAGACATGAAGTAGCATCAGGCACTTACGGTCTTCTCCCGAATGTCCCAGGACCACAGCTGGCTCTGGAGCAAAGCCCGCGTCGTTCAGGGCCTGAACTTTGATCAGGTATGGGACAAAGGTCGGGGTGCCCGAGACAATGTATTTGGATACGTCTGCCACAACCATAGACGTCCATTCATCATCACCATCCTTCTGGCGCCAGCTAACTTTGTACTGAAGGCCTGGCCCATTAGATTCGAAACCATTCAAGGGCTACAAGAAAAGCCAGACCATCAGAGCTTATAAAACAGATCGGCGGTGCCATCTCTTACTGGAACGGCAAATTCAATTCCCAGACTTAAGACGGTGAGCACTGCGCCACCCAAGTACAAGCTATGAACAATTTTCTCCAGGGACCTTTTGTCCGTTTTTTTCACCTGTGATGAGATCCACAGCTTGTTTGGGATCAACATTTCAAAGGTGGTTAATCTCTATCTTGAAGTAGTAAAAACCACCTAGGCCTCTCAGATTCTGGCTCCACAGTCATGGGTAGGTGACATAAAACTTTCCAGGTATATAGTTTCCTTTATGTGCTCCTGGTTGTGTGACAGCACCTCACTGTCTATTTTACTTGGCGACTGAAATTGTGAACTACTTCTTTCTTTAAAAAAAAATACAGAGATTGGCTTGTCATTCTATCCTGTTTCTACACGCATGTACGTATCTAAGTATATACAAACATGTATGTATCTAAGTATGGATGTATGGATCGATCTAAAATAAGTTTTAAAATCACACAAGTAAATATATATTAATTTTCCAAGTCCAGAAAATAGAGACAGGCCAAAAAGAAAAAAGTAGAAGAAGTTGACTACTGGTACCTGTCTTCTAGATGGTTCTCTATGATGGTGACAACACAAGCTAGAATTTATTGAGCGCATTCTATGTGATAGGCACCATTCTAAGTGCGTTATAAGTGCATTAACTCCTTTAATCTTACGAGGTTGGTTCACTGTTATTCCCATCACACAGATACACAGTAGAGATGGTAAAGAAATGCCTTAAAGTCACACAGTTACTAAGTGGCAAAGCTGGAATTTGTACCGTTCATTTTGGCTCCAAGGATCAAGCTTTTACCTACTACACGATTAATAAATATATGATATATGTATATATTCCAAAAAATGTGTGAAAGGGGATTTTAATACAGGTATTATTTAAAAACAACTTTTCTTTCCACTCTAAAATATAGTTGAATATTTCAGACATAGCTCACCTTCCACGTAATCACCAAATTATCCGGCTCTGATCCCAGCCCTTCCACAGCCGTGGGATTTTTATCTGGTTCTAGAAGTTAAACAGCCACATACTCGTAAACTTTGGTCTCTTGCAAACAGTGGAAAACCCTTCTATTTTATTTCATATCACAGAAGTCGTGCTTTACCTGCAGCTTTAGTCAAATACTGCTCAGATGCCTCGCTGGGCAAGCTCCTTCCCAGGCTGTTTACTGCCATCACTCGGAAGGAATAGTTGACATAGGGCGACAACTTCAGCTGGGCTGTGGTCTGAGCTCCAGGGACTTCAGTTTGGTGATGCCACAGCCCCGGCTCATGCATTGCATCTTCATATTCAATGATGAATTCTGGCCACAGCACACACACACAACAAATCCAAGACATGAATTCAGTCACCCAATGGTAGGTTGCGAGGATAACGAACAGGACAATCTTAACAAGAGCAGCTGAACATGAATTATCTCACTTTCAAGAAAAATTCACTAGAATATTTTGATTTCAGAAGCCTAGTGTCCTCAACACTTAAGCAAATCCAATAAGAGTATGCTTTCTCTAGCATGCTGAGTTTAGCTCCTTAAGATTGTTTAGAAGTGACCCACATATTCCTAGGAAAGTTTAAACATACGAAAAGATGATTGATTTTTTCATAACAGGAGATGTTACGTGAAATACAGAGAGATACCTTCTCCCACCAAAAAGACTGGCAAAATCAAATGTTTAACACATTTTGCGAACTATGACAAAGGGAAACAATCATTCTCATACTTTGTGGGAAGTGTAAATTGGTACAACTTCTATAGGGGACAATTTAGAACATCTAACAATATTTAGATATTTAGATAACTCAGAGACCCTTTGACTCAGAAATTGTGCTTCCAGCGATTTATTTTGAATAAATGTGCTCATGAATATGTTCGAAGGCACATGAAAAAGAATCCACATGGCAGCATTGTTTGCAACTGAAACAACCTAATTGCAAACAATTGTTCATCAATAGGACACTGATGAACCTAAATGTTCATCAATAGGACACTGATTAAATAAATTATGATGCATCCACACAATGGAACATTCTGCAGCTGTAAAAAATGAATAGGGCTGCTCCACATGTACTGAAACAGAATGATTTCTAAAATATATTGTTAAGTGAAACCAAGTAGGGTTTAGAACATAATCCAGTGTGTGCTGGATACTACAGTTGTATAAAAATAAAAAGATTTACTATAACATGTACATATACACATACGCTTGAAAGTACATGTGTTACCTCTTGGAGGATACACACTGTAACACTGGTGTCACCGGAGGAATTGAGAATCAGGGGTGGGAGGAAGACTTACTTTCCAGTGCATACCTACCCTCTTGTCTCTCTTAAAATTTTGTAGTATGTACATGTTTTACCCTTGTAAAAAATAAGTATTTATTTGAAACGATATATGCACCCCAATGTTCACTGCAGCACTATGTACAATAAGCCAAGATATGGAAGCAACCTAAATGTCCATCGACAGATGAATGGATAAAGATGTTGCACATACATACAATGGAATGTTACTCAGCCATAAAAAGAATGAAATAATGCCACCTGCAGCAACATGGATGGACTAGAGATGATCATATTAAGTGAATTAAGCCAGGCAGAGAAAGACAAATATCATACGATATTGCATATATGTGGAATCTAAAAGAAAATGATACAAATGAACTTATATACAAAACAGAAATAGAGGGCTTCCCTGGTGGCGCAGTGGTTGAGAGTCCGCCTGCCGATGCAGGGGACACAGGTTCGTGCCCCGGTGCTGCGGAGTGGCTAGGCCCGTGAGCCATGGCCGCTGAGCCTGCGCGTCCGGAGCCTGTGCTCCGCAACGGGAGAGGCCACAACAGTGAGAGGCCCGCGTACCGCAAAACAACAACAACAAAAAACACCGAAATAGACCCCCAGACATAGAAAACAAACTTGCGGTTACCAGAGGGGAAAGGTAGGGGGAGGGATAAATGAGGAGCTTGGGATTAACATATACACACTACTGTATATAAAAGAGATAACCAACAAGGACCTACTGTATAGCAGAGGGAACTATGCTCAATATTTTGTAATAACCTATAAAGAAGAAGAATGTCAAAAAAATATATGTATAACTGAATCACTTTGTTGTAAACCTGAAACTAATACAACATTGTAAATCAACTATACTTCAATAAAAAAAAAGAAATGCAAAAAATAGGTATTTAGATATTCATTATCTAAATTGCCTACTACATGCCATGTACCATGATATGAATTAAAGGTACAAAGATGAACTAGAAATACGTGTTGCAATGCTCGGAAGCTCAGCACTTAGAGTTCTCCTTCTAATCTATGTTAATTTGCTGGTGATCTCCAGTTTCATAAACTGATGACCTTCACATTTATATCTTCAGCCCCTATCTCTCCCCAGAACTGCAGACTTGGATACTTAATTGCCTACTCAAGAATTCCACTTGTTTGTCTAGTACAGCATCTCAAATTGGATGTGACCAAGACTCATTCTGCTCTTCACCCCAACTGGTAGTGACAACTCAGGTCAAAACCTTGAAGTCCTTCTTGGCTTTCCCCTTCTCTTACTCTCAATAGACCTGTTGGCTGTACCTTTAAAATATATTCAAAATCTCAGCTTACCATTTCTCAGCTCCTCCATCCCTATAAGCCTATTCCAGGTCACCAAGATCTCTTGTGAGAATTATTGCATAACCTCCTAGCTCACAAGTTCCCAAACTTTCTTAGTTCATGGTGTGCTTAGTGTCTCAGTAATTTTTTTCATGGCTCCCTTAGGTCAAAAGAAATACCTAACATCTCTGTGTATTAAGGAGTTAGGTCTATATAATCTAATAAGTGTTTATGTCTTAAAATCTACTGGGCACCGCATAACTTGTCCAACCTTGTAAACAGATTTGACACCACCTTCCTCATTTCCTGTTTCACACTTATTTTCACATGGTACTTGCTTTTTATCACCACAAAGGCTTTGCGGAGATATGACACTGTCACAGTGTGATGTAGCACTATCAATACTGAAACTGTGAACTGCCTCCAGCTAGTATTTCATGGGGTGTCTGAGAGATGTCCCTGTGTTTTTTAAAAACCAAAATTTTGGGGCTTCCCTGGTGGCTCAGCGGTTAAGAATCCGCCTGCCGATGCAGGGGACAGGGTTCGAGCCCTGGGCCAGGAAGATCCCACATGCCGTGGAGCAACTAAGCCCGTGTGCCACAACTACTGAGCCTGCGCTCTAGAGCCCATGAGCCACAACTACTGAGCCCATGTTCCACAACTACTGAAGCCTGCATGCCTAGAGCCCGTGCTCCGTAACAAGAGAAGCCACCGCAATGAGAAGCCTGCGCACCACAAGGAAGAGTAGCCCCTGCTCGCCACAACTAGAGAAAGCCTGTGCGCAGCAACGAAGACCCAACTCAGCCAAAAAATAAAATTAAATTAAAAAAATAAAACCCAACATTTAAAAATCAAAAACTTAATATCCGGAGGCACCTCTGAGGTTTGCTGACGTTCTGTATGGTATTTCAACGCATGGTTTGAGAACTGTAGTCCTGCCGGGTCTCCCCACTCTCCCTCTTGTTCCTCTCTAGACCATTTTCAATAGAACAGCCAGTGTGATCCATTCCTCTACTTCAGGGGTCCCCAACCCCTGGGCTGTGGACCGATACTGGTCCATGGCTTGTTAGGCTTGTTAGGCGGGCAAGTGAAGCTTCATCTGCCCCTCCCCATTGCTTGCATTACCACCTGAGCCATCGCTTGCATTACTGCCCGAACCATGGCTCACATTACCGCCTGAACCATCCCCCCTCTCCCCCTCCGTGGAAAAACGCTTCCACGAAGCTAGTCCCTGGTGCCAAAAAGACTGGGGACTGCTGCTCTACTTAAATCCCTCCAATTCCTTCCCAACCCCTACAAGGGCCTACAAGGCCCTGCACAGTGCACATCCCACTCCACCCACCAACTCTTTGCCTCTTTGACCTTCTCTCCTACTTCACTTCTTCTTGTTCATTTCACTCCAGCCAGCCACAGTGGCTTCCGAGAGACATGCTCCTGTCTCAGGGGCTTTGCTGTTTTTCTTGCTCTCCCTGGAAAGGTCTTCCTTCAGTTAACTGCATAGTGCGTTCACTACCTCTCTCCTCATGTCTTTATTGACATACTCAAACGTTACCTTCTTTTTAAAAATTTATTATTTTTTTAACTGGAGTATAGTTGATTCACAGTATTGTGTTAGTTTCAGGCGTATAGCAAAGTGATTTGGTTATACATAAATAAATGTATATAACTATATTCTTTTTCCCCATTCTTTTCTTTTATAGTTTATTACAATACATTGAATATAGCTCCCTGTGCTATACAGTAAATCCTTGTTTGGCAGTGCACATCTGTTAATCCCAAATTCCTAATTTATTCCTCCCCCATTCCCCTTTGGTAACCATAAGTTTGTTTTCTATGTCTATGAGTCTATTTTTATTTTATAAATTAGTTCATTTGCACTATTTATTAGATTCCACATATAAGGGATATCATATAATATTTGTCTTTCTCCATCTTACTTCACTTAGTATGATACTTTCTAGGTCCATCCATGTTGCTGCAAATGGCATGATTTCATTCTTTTTTATGGCTGAGTAGTATTCCACTGTATATATGTACCACATCTTCTTTATCCATTCATGTGTTGATGGACACTTAGGTTGCGCCTGTGTCTCGGCTATTGTAAACAGTGCCACTGTGAACTTCGGGATGCATGTATCTTTTTGAATTACAGCTTTCATTTTTCCTGGATATATGCCCAGGGGTTGGATTGCTGGATCATCTGGTAACTCTATTTTCAGTTTTTTAAGGAACCTCCATACTGTTTTGCATACGAATGTTACCTGCTTAAGGTAGCCTTTCCTGACCACCCTGTTTGCAATTATACCCCTGACCCTCATATTCTTTACTCTCCTTCTCCTGCTTTGTTCTTTGCATGGCCTGAACATGGACACACACATAACCATGTGTATAGACATATGTGTGTTTGACTCCTCTTGGAAGCAGATGCAGAGATAGAACTAAATGTGTAGGAGATTTATTTGGGAAAGAGTCCATGGAAGACAAAAGGGGCAGAAAGCAGGAGACGGCAGGGAAGATCTTCAGACCGTAATGCAGGTCTGACGTCTGGGAAAGGAGAGGGGAAGGAGGTGTGTGTGGAAAAAGCCTCAGACTCTAATACAGATAGATTCAGCCAGGTCAGCAAGGAGCCCCAGAGTGGAGTTCTGCAGGAGGCATGGCTGAATCTAGGACCCTCGCTGTGCTCAGTCCCTGGACTAGCTCAGGAACAGAGGGGCCTCATGGGAATGCTGCAGCTGATCCCTAGGGAGAGGGCAGCAGATGGAGCCTGTTGTTGACATTCCTTGTAGTGGGTTCTCTCTTAAAAGGAGATCTGAGTAGTGTGTGTGTGTGTGTGTGTGTGTATATGTGTATATATATATATATATATATATATATACACACATATACACACACACACACATATATACATATATATAATGACATTATACACAATAACGTAACACGTATTAATTTTATCTTATTTGTGTCCTCAATTAAAATATAAACTTCATATGGGCAGAGAGTTTTGACTGTTTTGTTTTAGAAGAATGCCTGGTACATAATAGGTCCTCAATAAATGTCTGTTGAATGAATGAACGAACAAAAGAGTAGAAATGCCTCGAAATCTAATGGTATCATTTTAACATGGGTAAAAATTAGAGTCTCCAAGCATCCTCACCAGCTAAATCTGGCTAATGTACTGAATGAACTGGAAGATTCAGCATGAATGAATACATGTTCTGATCAAGGACCAAAAACTCCACTGAGAAAGGAACACCACCAAAGAACACAAGATAGAGAGGACGCTTTTGTTTACTTTCATTGGATCTAGTCTGCTTTACCAGCAGGTGCAACAAATCAATACGCACATCACTTCAGCAGTATCTTAGGTCATCACTGGAAAGGAATTTAGTCTTCCTGCAGTATACACCTGAAGGTAGTAATACATTACAGACTTGTGTCTACTCTCTTAAGTACCTTTTTGGTTTTAAAACTTATAAGCTTATCTATAGTCTAATTTTACTAAGCTCTTCCAGTACCTTTATAGCATGGCCCCTCACCTGATTTTATTCTCTAAGCTGATGTCATCAAGGTGAGGAGGTGACACTGGTGACTGTGCCACTTTATAGCCAGGGCTAATGGGAAGAAAGAGACCTGATGTCTACCCCCAGTTCTGTTAACAACTGTGGCTTTGAAAAGTCACTTTACTCACCAAGTCTCAATTTCCTAATAGCTAGACTGGTCCTTCTATTGTTTTCTCCTATATTAATGGGCAAAATGAATAACTTGCAATACATCTTCCTACTGTGGTAGAAATTGAAAGTGATTCTTATGGATCTTAAACACAAAATGATAGTGTACTTGCTTAATTAACATCTTCAGCAACTAATTAGTGTCCCAAACCAGAAGTCGTAACCAGGAATAACTCCAGCGCTGAATAACAGAACATAAATAACTGTTTTGATTCTATTAGCAATGAAGAAGAGAATGCCAGCAAGTATCTTTTGCAAGGAATTTCAATTACATGGGATACAGTGCTTTGAAAATAATCATTAAGTTTATCAGTGAAAAAGCAAATGACACCACATACTTGAAATAGGGCTATTGTTGTCATCGCCTGGGGTCCATGACAGCTGAACACTCCTGTCTAGTTGATCCGTCAATTCTAAGTCAAAGGGAGGATTTGGGACATCTGTAGACCAAACACACACATCATAGTTAACCGCCCGACCTTAGGAGGTTCTCCTTTACTCATGATACTATTCTTGGAGGGGACATTTAAAGACACAGCACACGTAATGGCCAGTGAGCATGCAACTGAAAGGAAATGAAAACAGCTGAGGCTGCTGGGAACACACACGCACACCCAAGAGAACCCCTCAATGAGCTCTGCTTGTTTCTCTTTGAAATGAAACTAAATCCCTTGTCACCAAAGCCAGGGGAGGACATGTATGGTTCTCCAGCACTCTCAGTGCGTGTCTTCTCATAAACATAGAGGAACACAAACAGGAAAAATAATACGGAAGCTGAATTTCTAATAAATGGGAAACAGAGAATGGGAAATGCTGAAAAACAAATACAGGCAGATGTACATACTATTAAAAGAAGATGCAAGTGTTCTTTCTGAAACATGCTGAATTACAGATTTGGGGGCACCTGAAGAATATTTGTATTTTTAAGGGAATTCTAAAATTGATGCCATGCAGGTAGCCCTCGGCATGCAACCTTATGTGGATGTTCAGTATAAGTCAGTCAGGCATACGGGGAGGTGTGTTTAGTCTCAGAGGACACCAGGGTACAGATGCTTGTTGGGACGAAGGTGTCTGAGGAGCATATCTGCCTCTTCTAATGGTGCTTCTGAGATCTAGAGAGTTAAAGTTCCCCCTGGGTCTTTTCCTGACCTTGCTCTTGGCAGTAACTCTGGTTCTTGGGGGAACCAGAGGCCATAGAAAAATATAAGCACTTCTTTCCTACCATAAAGAAGCAGTAAATGTCTACAAAGGACAGGTCTTCTACAGCATAATCCATAATACTATGTAACATCCAGTTGAGTTTTCACCACAAAATTAATTTTTGTATTTATATGTTGAATAAACATGAGGGTTCTTTAATTAAAAAGATTTCGGGAAAAAAACTGATTTAACTTCCCGACTCAGAAAAATCATGCTACGTGAAAGTGTCCTCCTTTTTGTCTTTCTTTAGTGATTTATCTTCTGTGAACACAGTGAGTTGGTGGTTTTCTTTGATAGAAAGGTCAAATGTTGTATTAAGCATCCATTGTTTTCCTATGTAAATTTCTTGAAAATGGAATCCCCAAACAACATTTAGTTTTCCAGAACAATTTTTTTTTTTTTTTTGCCGTACGCAGGCCTCTCACTGTCGTGGCCTCTCCCGTTGCGGAGCACAGGCTCCGGACGCGCAGGCTCAGCGGCCATGGCTCACGGGCCCAGCCGCTCTGCGGCATGTGGGATCTTCCCGGACCGGGGCAGGAACCCGCGTCCCCTGCATCGGCAGGCGGACTCTCAACCACTGCGCCACCAGGGAAGCTCCACAACAACTTTTAATCGATTGAAATGAAAACCTAAGTTGTGGAATGATATTTGAAATTGCTTTTTCAGTCTGTAAAATATGGACGATAGCTTTTGAAAAAGCACTATGCTGCTTTACAAGGAAATGCTGTCCAAGAGGGACTTTCAGCAAATGAAATGACTTTGCAATAACACATGAAATACTTGGAAGCGAGTGGCAATATATTCAGTGAAAAGTTCCCGAATTATAATGAAGAGATGATTTATAGCAGTAAATGGACAACACGGCAGAACACCTGACAGAGCCCTTTTCCTTAAAGAAACACAATGACATGATAGAGAAAAGAAAGTAACGGACTTCTTCTGTACGTGTGAAATTGTTTGAAAGAAAACAGAGAAAAGGACTCATATTAGTTTACCGTAAATGGGAGCTGGAGTTGGAGTGGGAGCTAGAAAGGACAGTAATATAAAGGAGTTTAATCAAAATTAGTAGTGGACAGATATAATACAGCACAAGAAGACAAAGACTGAGCATGATTAAGATTATAAAACTGAGCCTTATGCTTAGCTGTGAGACACAGCATCGATAAACATGCAGTAACAACATAGGGGGAAAACCCCTTCGATTTTAAATAAAGGTAGATCATTTCCCCCCAGTTTTCTCATAAAAATATCACTAATGTGCTTAACCACCGGTTTATTGCAGTGTTGCTACAGAGTACATTTATACTGAAATTACTGCCTCAAAGGCATCTTTCAAAGAAGAAAGATGTGCGTATTTAACTCACCTATAAAATGCTAAAACTGTAACAAGCAAACAGTTACTACTGACAATTTTTCCTTTCAACCTAAAACAGGGCAGCCAGTTGTGCTGTATGTGTTCTAGCTCTTACCGACAACGCGGAGCACAGCACTGGCCGAAACGTTGTCCAGAGTTGTGTTGGCCACACATGTGTAGGTCCCACCATCATCATCATTGACATCAGCGACCACCAAATGGTCCTTGTCAACAGTGAACCTGTAATTATCACATGCTCAAAGCGGCTGGAATGACGGTTTTACTGGCATGAAAGCAACTGTGAACTTGGTAAAAGGGAAAGATGATAAAGATTTGCAGCACATTAGAGCTAAAATCCTATACGATACATGCCACTTTGATAATGAGTAAAGTTGGCAAACATTTTGAATGAGGGAGAAGCTTGGGTTAGAAATGATGTCACGTCATTTAGTCTGATGGCTTTCAACCATGCCTCTGGAGTTATAGGAGCTTCCTTAAGACCAGAGGCATCTAGAGCTGAGCTGGGGGCAGCTCCAGTTACCCTGAACAGAGGGCTTTCCTAGGCTTCTGCTGCTACCACTCATCTGGCTCAATTTCTAACAAAGTGTGTATTTTAAAATAATTTGATATTAATTATTGTTTTTTTTAAATTGAACTATAGTTGATTTACAATGTTTCAGGTATACAGCAAAGCGATTCAGTTTTTTATATATATATATATATATATATATATATATATATATATATATATAAAATACTCTTTTTCAGATTCTTTTCCATTATAGGTTATTACTGGCTATTGAATATAGTTCCCTGTGCTATACAGTAGGCCCCTGTTGTTTATTTCATATACAGTAGTGTGTATCGTTAATCCCAAATTCCCACATAGTTCTTTTAAGGGCCATTTACAAGCAACAGGGCACCATTTGGGCACAGCTGAAAGAAGCCACAGAAACCAGCAGACAACACTCCTTCCCATCGGGGTGATGCCTGTGCCCCTGTGCATCAGCTAAAATTCTCGTCTTTGACTCTGTGTACTTTGTCAAATCGAGAGTCTCACCTGGAAAATGTGCATGACCTTTCTTTCATACCAAGCTAAAGGAATGCAATGTGCTCAGGCTCTTTCAAATTCTTTACCTGCTTTTTTTTCTTCTCCTTCTACTCGTTTTAGGTAAAATGAAAACTCCCCATCCAAATAAAAACTAGTGTCCTGTAAAATACTGACGAAGATTCAGGCTCACTCTGATGATTAAAGAGATCGTATTTCTGCTTATTTGTAAAATGGGAACGAAAACATCTGTTGAGAGTGCACCGTACAAGTTAGAAAACAATGGATGTTGTTCAAGACCTGAAAGGTTTTTCACATCCTAAATTACGCAGGAGACCAACACAAAGACAGACAAACACTGTCAGGGTCTTATTTCTATAACTTGATACCTTTTTAGGTCCAAATATTCTATAGCACGAAGAGAAAACGTATATCTCCTTTGGAGAGAGAGCAGACTTCAGAAACTTTAAAAACATAACCATCAAGTTACTGTACAATAAACCTTTCGTTCAAGAGCAGCTTAAAGAGAGAAGGAAGAGAAAGGAAAGAAATTGTCTTCAAATACCTTCCGTCACTGGGCAGCTCCCTGTGGTCCTTTAGCCACATGACGGTGGGGATTAAAGTGTGATCGTGCTTCACTATGCATTCAAAGGACACCGTGCTCCCTCTTTGCACAACTGCATATTCAGGCTGTTTAATGATCCTCGTTGGATCTGAAATGGAAAGTTACCGTTATCCATTGCCAAAGCTGGAGAATTTAACAGAATCAAGACATAGAGAACAGACTTGTGGTTGCCAAGGGGGAAGGAGGGTGGGGGAGGGAAGGATTGGGAGTTTGGGGTTATCAGATGCAAACTGTTACATATAGAATGGATAAACAACAAGGTCCTACTGCACAGAACAGGGAACTATACTCTATAACCTGTGATAAACCATAATGGAAAAGAATATGAAAAAGAATGCATATATGTATAACTGAGTCACTTTGCTGTACAGCAGAAATTAACACAACAATGTAAATCAACTATACTTCAATAAAGTAAATTTTTTTTAAAAAAAAGCTGGAGAATTTGCTCAAAGTCTCATAATACTGAAAAAATGTTTGTCACCTCTGCCTCACCTTTGATCTCTAAGTGAATGTCATTCTTCGCCATTCCTAACTTATTCCTTGCAACACATGTATAAGTTCCCGTACTGTCCTTCTGGGCCACAGGAATTTCCAAAGTTCCATTTTCATGTAAAACATAGATATCTTCACGAAGGGCACTCCCTTTAGCGCCTTTAAACCTTCATTATGAAAATGATCACAAACAGGAATAAAAATATTACCATTTGAAGTCAGACATGAAATGCCCTGTTCAAGGTCCAACACACCACACAATCTGCACTACAGTATCAAGGTCAGAGACGTCTGGAAGCTGCACAACCATATTGCATGCCTGTAAATCAGAGGGGTTAATGCAAAGACAGATGTCAAACTGGAGAATTCAGCGATAAATGGTGCTTGAAGAATTAGGATGACAATACAAAACACTTAATTTGTAATTTTCATTATAAGAGATTCATAACTTAATAAACACATTATTAACCTATTTTATCTCTAATAAGTAATAAAATAGACACAGTGAAGACTGCTCTTTTTGACCTTTCCCCCCTACTGTGATGTCTTTGTAACTCCATCTACACGTTACAATTCTAAAGAGATTTTGACTTCAGGGTTACAAGGGTTGTACTTCTGGGAGTATAAATAGGAAAATATTCAGGGAAGGAGAAAAAGAAAGCATGCATGTAAAGTATGTCCACATTGAGCTTCCAGGTTAGTGTCAGACGGGAGAAGTGAGGATGGATGAAAAGCCGTGTGAAACTAAGCGTTAATCCGTCTCCTTTGCTAGGAAATTTTCTGCACGAGCATCCGTGTTTGGGCTTTCATCCTACACCTGGCTTTGATCTCACACCAGGAAGTGGAGCCCCACATAGTGTCTGGCATCTGATAGACAACCCATAAATGAATGTTCCAATTTTCTTTCACTCATTCTTTCTGAGCTGCTGTCTCCCCTGGCCTTGTCTCTTTCAGCTCATGCTAAAGCAAGCTGGGAGGGTGGCAGGACTTGTACCACGAGTGGTACGTGAAAAGGGATGGTCGGAAGAGGGAGTGAAAGGATACAGGGGCGCTTGGCTGGATCCAAGCCAGGACACTCAGTGGGAGAGGAACACTGGTAATAGCAATTCTGTTTTTTAAGCTTATGGACCCTGCGTCCGCCCCAAATGATATTTTATTATCAAGGAATGTCCCCCAACCCGTCCCTCTAGACACCATTCATGACGTCCCGGGTGATGTCCGTAGCACTGCAAAATACAGCCGCTTTAATTTTTTTCAAAAACATTCACATATCCCTCTGGGATGGACAAAGCGTGCTGCCAAAGAGGTCATCCATGTGACAGTATTTACCACAGAGTGAGTCGTTAATAAATATTTGTGAACACATTTAATAATTAATAGGATGATGGCTTCTGCCTTGCCTTTTCCCTGTCTGTTCTCTGACTAAAACCCCACATATTGAGAAATTTGAAGGCTTTGGCAAATGTAAATATGACAAACAGGTATGGCCACTACTTACCACTCGATGGTAGGCAGAGGAGACCCAAAGAAGGCACAGTCTAGTAAAGCCGGCCTGTTTGCAATGACTTGATAGAGTGTGTCTGCAGACGTAAGGATTCGTGGTGGCTCAGCTAAAAACGTTTTGGAAAGGTAAAGTAAATATTAAAATAAAATAAACACTTAGGCCCACCTGTATTTTATTGTATTTTTTTTCAGGCCATGACAATTCATGTTAAGGCACAGCCAATGTATCTCTCCCCTTAGCACAGTATTTTAATAACTGATTTCTTTATCTATCTCTCCAACTACACTGTGAGTTCCTTGCAGGCAGGGAATGGGACTTTTTATTGTTTCCTCCCCATAAACCAGCACAGTGTCTGGCACAAAAAATAATGGCCAAACACATTTTTGTTGGACGACTGGCCCATCAGAACCTTGGGGTAATAACCGAGGTGGGTGTGGGGGCGTGGTGGCGAACATCCAAGCCGGCAGAAAAAAAGCAGAGTGCTGATGACTCAAAACAGCACCAGAATCAAAACTGCTTCCTGTCCCTCCATCAACGTCTTAACGGCTCAGCTCTTCCTGTGATTTACTGACCTTCATTTCAAGCACGAAGGAAAAAATACCACATATTGGTTGGCTTCCTGACCCTAATTTTGTTTGAAAGGGAACCTACTCCACTTACAGAGGTGAAAGATAATTCCCCGGCATCATGAAAACAATTCTCACATAAATTCTTAACAAATTTGGTATTTTAGTAGTTTTGTCCCATATGAGAAATACAATGTTCACATAAACCCAACCCTTTCAGAATATGTTTATGTCACCGTTTTCTAAACATATTGTTATGAATTGATAAATAAATGTACATCGTGACTTAGGTCACGGCCAAACATTACGATTAATGACTTACTTTCAAAAATCAGGATCATGAAATTGTCATTCAACTTGTCAGTTTCTAAGGATGGAACAAGCAATCACATTCAGTTAGGAACAGCAGACCTATGCTGTTTTCCTTTTGAGGGGTTGGACACAATGTAACCGTCTATGAACAGAGCAGCCTCTTTGATTACCTCTACAATGAGGAATTTGCCATTGTCAAAACCATGTTATGAAAGAAAGTTAAGGCCAGACTGTAATTTCCTTTAGGGCAAGGTCTGTATCTTATCCATCTTTGTATATCCCTTACAGCTCCAAGTTCTGTGCCACTGCCTAGTAGATGCTTAATATATTTCTGCTGAATGAATGAAAAACAACAGTGGTCATTAATTTAATTTGTCATGTCTTTAATGAAGGGAGAGCTTACCCAGGACATTTACAAATGCGTTTGCCAGTAAATATCCATATTCGTTAGAGGCATTACACTGATACACCGCACTTGATCTTTCTTGAACATTTGAAAAAATAATGGTATCGCCATCTATTTTTCTGCTGGGGTCATCAGGGGCAACTGTTTGGGTGTAAAAATAAAAAGTATATATTCATTCCTCTTTGCTTAAAAGATGTAAAGCTTGAACTCTAATTTACAGGAAGTGGAAGACTGATCTAGGTATATGCAGTAAGAAAGAGAAGACCAACAACCCAACAGAAACCACAGTTTTCCTTCCTATAATTTAGTTATCACTTATCATCATGGGTATATGCTTGATAACCATTTAGTTTTAAATGGATTGATTCTTTTCAATATTATTTTGAGAGCCTCAGGGAAAAAAAGCAACACGTTAGGTGTAAACTGCAATACAAATTCAGAAAAACATTACCTTGTTCACGAAGAAATTATGGTTATTTTTGAGAAGGCAAATTATCAAGAGGAGACAGCAAAATCTACTCCAAAAATCGAGAAATCCTTTAGATCATCCAAACCTGTGTCTTTTAAGAGTCTCTTATTGAAACAGATTGATAAATAAATATGTAAGCAAGTATAGGGCTAATAATCAAATGTGAAAGTATGTATTTTCTTGTTTTGACAATTCCTGAGGCTGAAGTAGAAATAAATTATGTGAGATTTCCCTTAAAGGCAGCAGTTTCAGCTAAATCTCTCAAATACTTAAAAAAATGTGAAGACCAGGACTGATCCTTACTGAAGCAGAATGGAACAGGTTGGTAATATAATATATGAGAATTCAGTCCAAGGCATGCCCAACAATTTGGAAGTGCTGTGCTATTGGACAATATTTTCCTTTTTGTGAACACTAAATCTTAGGCTGTGACATTACATGGCTTTAAAAGTAAACTAAGGACTTCCCTGGTGGCGCCATGGTTGGGAATCCGCCTGCCAATGCGGGGACACGGGTTCGAGCCCCGTTCCAGGAAGATCCCACATGCTGCGGAGCGACTAAGCCCGTGCGCCACAACTACTGAGCCTGCGCTCTAGAGCCCGCGAGCCACAACTACCGAAGCCCATGCGCCTAGAGCCCGCGTTCAGCAACAGGAGAGGCCACCGCAATGAGAAGCCCGCGCACCACAACAAAGAGTAGCCCCTGCTCACTGCAACTAGAGAAAGCCTGCGTGCAGCAATGAAGATCCAACGCAGCCAAAAATAAATTAAAAAAAAAAAGTACACTGAAAGGGGTAGTGGGTGTCTGTCTCGGCATGCTGATCAAACTCAAATCTAAATAACAGCACCCATATATTCAGTATCCTGTGATAAATCATAATGGAAAAGAATATGAAAAAGAATGTATATATGTTAAAACTGAATCACTTTGCTGTACAGAAGTTAACGCAACATGGTAAATCAACTATACTTCAATAAAGTAAATTAAAAAAATAAATAACAGCACCATTCCTTTTAAACTGCTCTTGCACCCTGAACCACTTAATAGCCTTTACTTTCATTCTAAACATGCTTTTTCCTTTTTTTTTTTAAAGATTTTTTTGATGTGGACTATTTTTAAAGTCTTTATTGAATTTGTTACAATATTGCTTTTTTTTTTTTTTTTTTAATGTCTTGGTTTTTCAGCCACAAGGCATGTGGGATCTTAGCTCCCCCAACCAGGGATCGAACCCACATTCCCTGCATTGGCGAAGTCTTAAGCAGTGGACTGCCAGAGAAGTCCCCATTTTTCCTCTTTGATGGCAGGAAAAGGATGGGCACCTAAGACATATTTATCACTGCCTTTAGACTCCTTTATCACTTTAAAAAGCTTCAAATAGCGGGTTCGTCTGTGGTTTATTAATGAAAATAAATAATAAAAATAAATCAAACTATAGTTATTTATCCTTGTTTTATCACACATATTCAAAGTATCACGCCTACTTGTACTGCATTAGCTTCTACTGATGTTGAACAAGTTACTCCAAACTTACTGGCTTAAAATCACACAAATTTACTATCACACAGTTCTGTATGTAGTTGTATGTCTGACACTCTGACCACAATCAGTAGCTAATTTAGGAAATCATCTTAGATGCTCCAACTAGTTCAACTAGTGATAGGTGAGCCAAGATGCTTTGAGTTGGCATTTTAGCTCACATCCGCTGTTTATGACTCTAATGATTTCAAAATGGCCTTAAGGAACATGTTCTTTCTAACCAGAAGAAAAATACAAGTTGCAATTCCTTTGACAGAGAATAGATTTCCTCAGTAAATGACAGCTGAGGACTGACACGCCACACTAGCCTAGGAAGTGGACTAGTGCTGCAGCCGGCAGCCAGGTACCCTGAGAATGTAGCATCCCTCAGGGCAGCCCGTGTTCCTTGTCCCACATCCCAAGTCTAGGACCATCGGGGGCCTTTCTGACACATAGTCTCAGCAATGTCTTTCCGCTATCTCAGCAAGGCGTGCTGGCACAGAGCAGCATTTCGGGAATCCCTTTCTCTGTCAGTTATTCTTAGCACATTTGGACCCAGCAGTTGAGCACTCAGTGCTGGGCCTCCTCAGGGGACTCCCAGTGCCCACGTCATGTCCATTCTGACTGTACCTCTGTGGAACCAGCAGGCAGTGGAGGGCCAGGAGTCCCTCCAAATTTCTTGAATACTAAGCTCTTCAAAATTACATCACCAGGGCTTCCCTGGTGGCGCAGTGGTTGAGAGTCCGCCTGCCGATGCAGGGGACGCGGGTTCGTGCCCCGGTCTGGGAAGATCTCACATGCCACAGAGCGGCTGGGCCCGTGAGCCATGGCCGCTGGGTCTGCGTGTCCGGAGCCTGTGCTCCTCAATGGGAGAGGCCACAGCAGTGAGAGGCCCGCGTACCACAAAGAAAACAAAAACAAAACAAAACAAACAAACAAAAAAATTATATCACCATGTGTTTAATGGGTATAGAGTTCTAGTTTTGCAAGATGAGAAAGTTCTGGAGATCTATTTCAAAATAGTGTGAATGTACTGTAACACTACTGAACGATATGCTTAAAAATGGTTAAGATGGTAAATTTTCTGTTATGCATGATTTTTTTTAAATTGAAGTATAGCTGATTTACAGTGTTGTGTCAGTCTCTACTGTACAGCAAAGTGACTCAGTTTTACACATATATACATTCTTTTTTCAATAATCTGTTTTTATGTGTGTGTTAGTTTCTGTTGTACACCAAAGTGAATCAGCCATATGCATACATATGTCCCCATATCCCCTCCCTCTCGAGCCTCCCTCCCACCCTCCCTATCCCACCCCTCTAGGTCGTCACAAAGCACCAAGCCAATCTCCCTGTGCTATGCGGCTGCTTCCCACTAGCTAACTACTTTACATTCCATTATCGTTTATCCGAGGAGATTGGATATAGTTCCCTGTGCTACACAGTAGGACCTGTTATGTGTTTTTTTTAACCACAATAAAAAGTTACCTCACCATGAACATGGAAGACTAGTTCAGTTCACAAAGCCAGTAGGACGATCTTCCCCTAGAAGGGATTCATCAAGCACAATATACACCATTTAAAAGAGCTTTTATGTAGCCCACGGTTGCATTTTTTTGTTTTGTTTTGCTATCAACTCTTTCCAGTGTTATTCTTTGCTTGAGAGGCATCTGAGTGTATCTGCCTTATTTCTGCTAAATGGTGCAGCCTCCAAATCTCTGGGGGAAGAGAAGACTTTTCTTCTCCATCTAGGCATTCTATCCCCTATAAGCGATGTCACTGAGCCCTTTCCTTTAAAAAAATATTATTAATTAATTAATTTATTTTTGGCTACATCGGGTCTTGGTTGCTGTGCACAGGCTTTCTCTAGTTGCGGCGAGCGGGGGCTACTCTTCATTGCAGCGCGGGCTTCTCACTGCGGTGGCTTCTCTTGTTGTGGAGCGGGTTCCTGCCCTGGTCCGGGAAGATCTCACATGCCGCGGAGTGGCTGGGCCCGTGAGCCATGGCCGGTGAGCCTGTGCGTCCGGAGCCTGTGCTCCGCAACGGGAGAGGCCACAACAGTGAGAGGCCCACGTACCGCAAAAAAAAAAAAAAAATTAGGTGGTTTTGGACAAATTCCGTATTTAATAAGTCTGTTTTTTGCTTCAAGGAAAGTTAAAAGTAACCTGGCCAGTCCTGGAGGGACAGAGCTTTGGAAGATACTGAGATTAGGTCCCAGGCTCTTTTTGAATGAATTCTTCCGGCTGTGTAAAACGGTAGGTGCCAGGTCTGAAATGCACAGTCACAAATCAGTAACACTGTATTTTGCTGGCAGTTCCCTGGTGGTCCAGTGGGTAGACTCTGCACTCCCAATGCAGGGGGCCGGGGTTCGATCCCTGTTCAGGGAACTAGACCTCGCATGCATGCCATAACTAAAGACACAGACCTACTAGAGCATGGACTTGAGGATATGGGGAGGGGGAGGGGGAGGCTGTGACGAGGTGAGAGAGTGGCACGGACATATACACACTACCAAGCGTAAAGTGGATGGCTAGTGGGAAGCAGCCGCATAGCACAGGGAGATCAGCTCGGTGCTTTGTGACCACCCAGAGGGGTGGGATAGGAAGGGTGGGAGGGAGGGAGACGCAGGAGGGAAGAGATACGAGAATATGTGTGTATGTATAACTGATTCACTTTGTTATAAAGCAGAAACTAACACACCGTGGTAAAGCAATTATACTCCAATAAAGATGTTAATAAATAAATAAATAAGAACCATCAACTACTAAAAAAAAAACTGAATTGTGAAGATCTGAGAATGTGCTACCACATGCAAGGAATTTGGAGGTTTGGTGTGAATATAATTAATGAAGATTTAAAAAAAAAAAAGATCCCGCATGCTGCAACTAAGACCCAGCACAGCCAAAATAAATAAATAAAATACATATTGAAAAAAACCACTGTATTTTGCTAACAGAACCCAAGTCTGACCCCTCCCCCTCCTGATCTAGCTTCTCCTTTTACAGTCCTCATGCGCTCTTGGCAGCCAGAGCCCGCAGAGGTGGGAGGAGAGAGTGGCAATGTCCTTAGGTGATTGCCCACAAGTCAGGAGCGGGGAGGCTGTGTATCTGGTACTGTGGTGCCCTGATAATGTCTCTGTTGTGTTGAAGCTGGCGGCAATGTCAGGCACCTGGTGGGGATGCTGCACGATGATACTGCAGAAGCACAGCTATTCCCTGTTCCCGCCCCTTGGCAACTGGTCCACCCAAGGTTTCTGCAGCCGCTTAAGTAGAGGGTGTCAGCAAGCCAGCCTGTGCTCCCAGCTAACTTCTGGGGTCTACTCTAGTCTCCCCTTGAATCCTCACCATGCCAATCCTGTGCCACTATAAATTTTGCTCTTTCCTGCTACCCCTGCCTCTCTGCCACCCTTCCTCCTTGCCCTGTCATTGCTGAATGCATCTGTGGGCTGCAAACTCAGCCCCAGTCTCTTGTTTCCAGAATGGTACCCAAACCTCAAAGGCAGTTCTGTTCAGAGGCATCCGAATTCATGGGCAGGGTGGACAGGGGAGAAGCACGAGGCTCTTTGAATTCTACCTACTAGGGGACAGTTTTCTTCTTCATTTACTCCTTTTCCTGGATCAAGAGAGGTACACACAGGGTGGGACAGGTAGCGTTCACTTGGAACGTAGCTGTTTAAGACTTAGTATCTACAAATGAACTTATCTATGAAACAGACTCACAGACATAGAAAACAGACTTGTGGTTGCCAAGGGAGACGGAAGTGTGGGGGAGGGAGGGATTGGGAGTTTGTGATTAGCAGATGCAAACTATTATATAGTGAATGGATAGACAACAAGGTCCTGCTGTATAACAAAGGGAACTATATTCAACATCCTATGATAAACCATAATGGAAAAGAACATGAAAAATAATGTATATGTACAACTGAATCACTTTGCTGTACAACAGAAATTAACACAACAAAGAGACTTCCCTGGTGGCGCAGTGGTTAAGAATCCGCCTGCCAATGCAGGGGACATGGGTTCAAGCCCTGGTCCAAGAAGATCCCACATGCCGCGGAGCAACTAAGCCCATGCACCACAACTATTGAGCCTGCACTCTAGAGCCCACGAGCCACAACTACGGAGCCCACGCACCACAGCTACTGAAGCCCACGTGCCTAGAGCCAGTGCTCCACAACAAGAGAAGCCGCCGCAATGAGAAGCCTGCGCACTGCAACGGAGAGTAGCCCCCGCTCGCCGCAACTAGAGAAAGCCCGCGCGCAGCAACGAAGACCCAGCGCACCCAAAAGTAAAAAATATTAAAAAAAAAAGAAATGACCACAACATGGTAAATCAACTATACTTGAATACAATTTAAAACTTTTTTATATTAAACATTACAAAAATTTTTCATTAAAAATTAAAAAAAAAAGACAGTGTCTAGCCAAGAAGTCATTCAGCAGAAGCTGTAGGTGGACTATAGTGGCTGAGGGTGGGGATGGGTAACAGCGGTGGCCCTGCAGTACCATCGTGCAGACAGCTGTGAGGGTCCCCCCCAAGCCCAATGTCACCTTTCAGTTCTGAGATTCCGAACAGTAATCCATGCACTTTTAGCTTGGCTACCAGATGTGGAGAAAGACACCTTCCAGGGACACTTCTCATCACCTCGGTATAAATACACAGCACCTGCTCCCAGCACTGTGGGGCAGCCTGGCGGCCAGGGCCCCTGGCTCTGCTGCCAGGCTGCACGGTGTTTCTCTTGTTGCTCGTCCACCAGAATGACTGCTGTGAGGCACACCAGAGGCCAAGGGGCCCTGGATCTGTAGGCACCGTGGAACTCTGATCCTACTCTGCTGAGCCTCCTGTTTTCCTTCCAGCGTGGACTTAACATGTACTTTGGGGATGGAAGAAATGAACTGATTTGGAACCTGATTTGAAAGATTTTGTTCTGGACCCAATCAGATGATTCGGGGTTACAGCAGACAGCTTCCACTTGTCTCCAGGGACCGCTGTCCTGCACCCCCCCCGTCCCCAAAATGTAGGCTTTTCACTTTTGATCCTCCCCCCGATATTTCATTTAAAGGGGAGTGTCTATGAGTATAATTTCAAAGCTGACTTTTTAAAGTCTAGTTGACTTACAATATGATATTAGTTTCAGGTGTAGAACATCGTGATTTGATATTCCATATAAAGTTATAAAATACTGGCTATAGTACCTGTGCTGAACATTACACCCTTGAATCTTATTTTACACCTAGAAGTTCAAAACTCATTACAGCTGCAGTTACAGGGTTCCCTGAGAGGCACCACCTGTGCCCAGTTTGGAAGGCTCACAAGCTGAGCCAATCAGGAGGAAAGATCAGCTTCCTTATTTTATCTCCCCTCGTCCTTGTGTCACTGACCCACCTACATCTCCATTTTCCCCTGCTTACGATTGCATGCTGGCTGCGGAGCTTGAGGATTTATCTTTCCAACGTTCCCTGGCTCCCTGGCTTTCCTGCTCAGAAATGATGGATGTCCCCTCCCACCTGTCAGTTTCCCTGACCTCAGGGGCCCATTTACCCTTCCATAAATTGGCACAGAGCCTCTGAGATGCAAAACACAGCGCCAACGTGCTGAGCACGCTCCAGCCTCTATTGCCATTCTGAACACATTCCTAAGAAAATCAGATACTCTACCAAAAAACTTATTTTTCAGTTCTGGGCTTTCTTCCACTTTTTCTCAGTTTTCACCTATTTGTCTCTGAGAGTGGCAACAGCTTCCCAATGCACAGTCCCAAAATACTCTCTGCAGTTTTTCGTGATCCTCATCCTAGTTAAAATTGGGAATGGAAATATCCAAACCCGATTTGCTGGCCTCCTTAGTGTCGGTGTTCTCCCAGGAACACATTTCCTTTTACGGTAAACACAGGCTGTCTGTTTCTGAGGATCCGATAAGGACTGTGTTGTGTGACACAGACTCCTAATAAACACTCATGGAACCGGGTCTCTCACCCCCTCTAGACCTGCAGTGGTAAGACCTTGATGGTGAGAAGAAGGGATGTGTCTCATTTAAAATCTGCCAGCAGCTTTCAGGTCCATCTTAGGGTGAAGACTTGCAGGAAAGCCAGTTTAATGGACCTTGTGGGTATGTAAAAGTGGAACCAATTTTTGATTCTGGCTTGGAGGCAAAATGTGGAGCTAAGCTGCTCTGCGTCATAATCCTAAAGGTTCTCTTTATTGGGGGTAAAGAATATCTTTGCAGATTATTATGCTACTGACTGGGAGAGTGAACCTGAGGCTCGGTTTGAAACAGAAACCGGTTTTCTCTCTCTCTCTCTCTCTCTCTCTGGGTCTAAGAGAAGGTCTGAACTTCAAGAAGGGGAAAATGTCCAAAAATTCACCTCTTAGTAGCAGCTGGTGGTAAGCGGGGTCAAGAAAAAGGAAAGGCAGTAGGCTCCCTGTGAATGGCCATGGGCCTAGGAATCCGGGAGCAGGAAGACGCATTATCCATTTTAAGTTTTCTTTGCTATAATTCCCTTATATTATGCTCAAGCCTTTAACCAAGTTTTGTAAAACTGGTCTTTGTTGTGATTTAGAAGATTGATGGAAAGCCTGTGGTCACACTTTGGGGAACTGTTCCTGGCAGCAGGGGGGCAGCCTGGACAAGCTGGCTGAGAGACAGCTGGAGTGGTCCAGGGAAGGTGGCAGAAGAGGTGACACTTGGCAGCTAGGACCATATAGGTATCGCTCAAGGATGATCTCAGCAATACGGAGGGAGGGAAAACTGGTCAAAGATGGAGCACCCGGCAGAGGACTGGGGTCAGAGGATGTGTTCTTCTTTGGGTATTAAATGGGATGGTGACCTTTCAAGACTGGAGAACGTGGGAACATCTGGGCTCTACTTAGGAATGAAAACCTCTTTACATTAAGACAGTTGTATTTCTTATTCTTGTCATATCCACTGTCTCTATTCCTAGCCTCCCCACCCATCCCCTCCGACTCCTGCGATGTTTCCACAAATCACTTGACATTTTGAACAAAGAAGATAATCTGAACTTTTCAGTGATGTTTATTTCTCACCCTGTCATTCTTCCTATGATCCATGTAAAAAACAGAGGAAATATTGCCAAGTTCCAACCAGCACATACCGTTATGTTAATAGCATAAATGGGACTTCACTGGTGGCGCAGTAGTTAAGAATCCGCCTGCCAATGCAGGGGACACGGGTTTGAGCCCTGGTCCGGGAAGATCCCACATGCCACAGAGCAACTAAGCCTGTGTGCCACAACTACTTAGCCCACGTGCCACAACTACTGAAGCCCACATGCCTAGAGCCCGTGCCTCGTAACAAAGAGAAGCCGCCACTTGCCACAACTAGAGAAAGGCTGCGCGCAGCAATGAAGACCCAACGCAGCCAAAAAAGAAAAAAAAATAGCTTAAACGATGCGTCATAATAAATTATATCTAAAGGCAGTAAAATTAAAATCTAAAGGTAATTTCGTGCCTCTGTTTAACTTATATATGGCTTCCTCCCTTAAGCCAAGTTATTTTATCACCATTTGTACCCTGTGGAGATGTCACTACGCTCCGAAAATATACTGCAATTGAAGCCACTCAAGGAAACTTACTTTCTATGGGGACTCCATTCAATAACCAGCTAATTCTGGGTTTGGGGTTGCCATTAGCTCTGCAGATCAGGGTTCCATCCTCTCCTGGGGACAGCACAAGATTTTGAGGTGCTATGATCCAGTACGGAGCCGCTTTGTGAGGAAAGGAAAAAAAACCCACAAAAAATTGAATCAAATAAGTTATTCTAGCAAACTGAACTATCTTAATAAAAAGAAGTATTTTGCAAAACATTTGTTAGTTTCATTTTTTTTAGAGTGAATCGATTTATGCTTCAAAGAACACTTCAGATTTTCAGAAGAATGTTGAAGAAGACTCAGTGACATCTATGTATTATTTCTAGAGCCTTTGATTCAAATATCGTCATCTTGTTTTACATTACGTTAATCAGACATCGAAGAGGTAACAGATTTCTCTAACGGTGTAGAGGAATTTACAGGTACAGATAGGGCTAAGAAACGTGAATTTAAAATCTGAGCCCTGTAGAATACATACAATTATAAAATTGGGAAGCAGTTTTTAAAGCTTTGCAGTTTTGGAAAGCTGCCAAGTTAGTATAGCGTGTTCTTAGAAGCCCTTCATCAGCTTTCTCTTACAAAACCACGGAACAGATACCAAAACAAGAAATTAACATTGGATACCATCAGCTCAACTACACACTGTATGAGGAGTTCCCCAATTTTTCCCCTAATGTCTTATTTCTGTCTCAGGACCCTGTCCTGGACACCACATTGCATTTAATTGTCACATCTTCTTACTTAGTTTCCTCCGATCTGGAAGTTTCTTGCTCTTTCCTTGTTTTTCATGAACCCGAGACTTTTAAAGACAACTAGTCAGTTATTTTGTAGAACATCTTTTTTTTTTTTCTCTAAATAATCAAGAGCTTTTTGGTTATTTTTTGTAATAAGGAACATCCTCTTTTCATCATTCTCAGGACAGAAATGGAGAAAAGTGAATATATGTCAGTGTTAGTCATAAGGGTTACATATCAATGTTAATTACCAGCCCAACACTATAAGTTCTCCATCATCTCTCTTTTTCTCATGAAGAGTTTCTTCCTTGAACATCCTTCCAGACTTACAAAGGAGAACTAGTCAACTGAATTCTTTCAGGGATAAATCAAGCTTACTAAATTGATTAATCTTTGTACTTCTCCTAAGGTATGTTCTCTACTTCTTATCTGTAACTAAAATATTTTGTGAAACATTTTCAACATGCACTCATTCCTAGAGAATGTTTCTACCAGTGACTACTGAATTCTCCTACAGATCAATGGGAAAGTTTTAAGTGAACAAAAGCTCTTCCATCTAAGGTCAAATTTGGTGATTTCTGAGTGAAGAACTCCTGAATTTTTAGATTATAATCACCAACCAACCACCGCCATCAGTATCATCATAATGACTTCTTTTTATTAAAAAAAGGTTATACTCCATTTACAGTTATTATCAAATATTGGCTATATCTCCCGTGTTGTACAATAGATCCTTGTAGCTTATTTTAAACATCATAGTTTGTACCTCTTAACCCTCTACCCCTTTACTGCCTCTCCCCACTGGTAACCGCTGTTGTAGACGTCCATCATATCTGGGAGTACATGATACTGACATGGCTTATGAGTGGTTATATTAACCTTGATCACTTGGTTAGAGTGATGTCTGCCAGGTTTCTCCACTGTAAAGTTATGATTTTCCTGCTTTCCATGTTCTATTCGTTAGAAGCAAGCAAGTCCAGCCCTCACTCAAGGGGAGGACAGTTAAGCTCCATCTCCTTAAGGCACGAGGAGCAAAGAATTTGTGGACATATATTAAACCTGCCTCAGTAATTAATTTTTGGGGGGTGAGGGGAGAGGAAACACTTTGAGGCTATGCAAATATCCTGTTTCTCCTTAAAGTTCCGTCCCGTAATTTTAGCATTCATCACTAGCTCTTGCCTACAGCAGTTATAACTGTGGGATTCTAACTGTGATTTCCCATTTCCTTCATTCTTTCTACACTTATTAATTGGAATCCTCTACAAGGAAGATCCGAGGGAGTGAATTTTTAACCTGATTTAGATGCACTATAAATAGCAACGAGAAGAGATTCAAGGTGCCATGTATGTTGATATAAATTACATTATTATCGAATATAATCAAAGGCATTTGATTGAAGACTCAGGGATTCTCAATGGAGGCAAGAGCCATGTATTTTAGACAATGATATACCTTTAACTGTGACAGAAATGACATGATGGATGGCTCCTAGTGCATTTTTGGCTATACACTGGTAATTCCCAGAGTCTGCTTCTGTAACCTGAACAATCTGCAGAGTTTTCTTAAAGTTCCTATAAAATGTCCGGTTGATGGGGAGTGTTCCATCTTCTTTTATCCAGTAAATAATTGGGGTAGGCCTGATAAGATGAATAAACGATAACATTACAAGAAAAGAAGTTCACCTAGCTGCTTTTGAGGGTGATTTTCATGCGAGCTTGTCACAAACATAAAGATCATGAGGAATATATAGAGATTTTACCTAGCACCACACTTTCCTGCGTCATGCTCAAAACCTTACACTTCAGTCTGTAAGTTACCATTTTCACACAAGCAGAACTGTCCTAATTTACGGCACACTGTGAACTTGGACTTCAGGGATCTGGTGAGAATGGCAGCAAGACTTACTTGACTGAAGGGACCTAATTATTTTCTTCAAAGTTCTGATCGGTGAGGCACTCTTGGAAAATTCTGCATGCAGAGACTAGAGGCACTCTTGGAAAATTCTGCATGAAGGGACTATGTCAATCAAAAGAATGACCATGAAATTAATGACACCGAGTTATCCTTTTTTTATCAGCTAGAGCTAAAAATGCCAGAGAAAGAGCTGATATACATATTTGTGCCCATGAACTTTTCACACATTTCCATTTCAAATGGAAGCACCTCCCTATCTTATAACAGGCTATCTGATGAAGTGATTAGAGGAATCGTGCTCTTACTTTAGTTTCATTATTAGTGATATTTTAAAATACCAATTGACAGAAGCAGGCCCAACTCATGTGTTACTCATACCATTTCTCACCTATGTTTCTTATTAAATCATGAACTATAGAGGCAGATGAAAAGCCAGACATAGGCTTAGAGTTAAAAGGTCTGCTTCAAAATCCCAGCCTTATCCCTAAATTGCTCTCTGATCTTGGATCCCTGACCCTTTTGGGCCTCAGGTTTCTCAGTTGCCTTAATGCGCAGAATGATGCTTGTTTTGATCTGGTGACTTGAGAAGGTTTTCATGAGGCTAAAATAAAAATCCATTCAATACATTTACTGAGACTAAATTATAGACCAAGCACCGAGTTGTGTGTTGGGAAGATAAAGATAAAAAACAGAATGGTCCACGCCCTCAGGAAGATCACAATGTATTTATCATTAGAAATGCAAGTGGAATTAATGGATTGTAGGATTTTTTTCATTTGTTTTGTCGAATAAAAATAATTGAACAGATATATTTGAGGAACTGAATTGTGAGTAGTGTGATTTCCCGACACGGCCAGCAGAGGCCTCCATGTGCCTCCGGAGGTAAAATTATTCCTGGAGGCCAATTCTGGGATTCTAGGAAGGAATGTGGACTTGGAGTCACCAGGCCAAAGACAGCACAGATCCTAACACGTGATCACAACATGTTTCCGAGATTCCAATCAATGTTTTCAGCAAATGTGCCTTATCAGTAGTACTTGCTCTGTGTCCGGCATAAGAGGGAACTACATAGAGAAGCTTGCCTTAAACGTTTTCCTAATATGGGACTCCTGTCAAGGGCACGTGTGTTCTGGGGGTGGCGTCAGTTTTGAGGTCTGCACAGATGAGACATCTGCAAAGAAGCTGGGCTGGTGACTGGTCACTAGGAAGCAGGGGTTGGGACAGTGTGCCAGGTAGGTTAGGTCCTGTGAGGCCATGTTTGCCTCTGCTGTTAGGAGAACAAGCCAGGGCGAGATTGCTAGAGGGATGTGAGAAACTCATGGTAAAGAGCTCCGTTGCCCTGCTCATAGCCAGCAGACCCAGAGCTGTGAACCCAGAGCCGAGCCGCCCAGCAGATGCACAAACAGGGTCAACTGAAATCAGTCAGATCTAGCCTGTTACAGCACAGCTGCCCTGCAGACCTGCAGACAAACGATCAGTGATAAACAGCTATGGGTTTTAAGGCACTAATTTTTGAGATGCTTTGTTAGACAACAGTAGCAAAATAATAACCTGAATTACATAATCAGAGCAGTCAGAAGGTGATTACTGATACTTATCTCAAAAGGAACACTATTAACAAAATATTTTAATAACATGAAATTTATATGGCCTGTTTTGGAAGGAATTATCACATTTTTCTTGATGCTTAATGGAATCAACATAAAACAATGACTCTTGTTATGATATTAACGCCTCTCTACCAATCTACTATGTTTACGTAAGAAGTGGACATCAAGACAGACAGAGTTAACTCACAGCCCTTCTGCAATGCACTCAAGTGAAAGGACATTTCCTCGTAATTCCTCTTTGCGGCTTGCATTGCCTTCTGGAGTTAAAAATGTTGGTGGCCTCTCTCTATGTGATTTAGCTGCAAATGAGGAAATCAATATGCATTCAGAGTTATGAACACGGATTTCTAGAAGCCCCGTTCACTGTCTAAGAACCTAATCCCTTTGCAAATCCATTTAGCATTTGATTGGGAAATCTGGTAAACAGACACACTCTTTGCCTTGCAAATAGCCATCATTCACTCAGCCGGAAGCAGAAAGTATTCTGGTTGCACCACAAGCACTAATAATAAGAACTTTTTTCCTCTTGTACATTTCCCTAATTTGGGTTAGGGTCCTATGAATTTCTGGTGAGTTGGCAAATTTTCAAAATGTAGACATAGAGAGGAAAATCATGTTATCAAACTATCCATCTCTTAAGATGAGTGTGCACGTCAAATGGAAAATGAGCTGTCTGGAAGATAAGGTGATGGAAGGGGTATTTTGCTTTACCCTAGGGACAACATTATAGTCAATTCCATTGACCAATCGTGAAGATAAATCGTGATGGACATCTAACATATCAAAACTGCAAAGTTTATGGAAAACAAAACAAAACACAACTAGAAAGTGACTGCAGAGGTATGGCAAATTGTGTGTCATAAATTAAGGGTGGACTTAAAGCAATTGAAATGGGTTTCCTCGACAAAAACGTAAAAAAAGGGCTCAAGTCAGAAATCTCAGGAAGATACCTACAGACTACCTTCATGTTTTATGTAGTCCTTGCCTAAATGTGGCCTTATCTCCTGATGGCCTCTCAGAAAAACTTAAAGTCGAAATCATACCGTCTTGAGGTTCTAAGAGCCCTTTACAGTGTTCAACACTTTAATGTATTATCTACTTGATGCTCATAAAAACTGAAAAGGTAACATATGAATTCTTCTCATTTCTCAGAAGAAAAGACTGAACACCAGAGAAGGTATTACTGGAGATAAATTAGAGTTTTCCTTAGATTTTACTGCTCTGAAATCACTTTGGGAATGATTTTGAGACCCATATTTTTCAGGAGGATTTTAACATAAAATAAAATAAGGTAAGATAAAATAAAATAAGGCAGGAGTTGTGATCTGTTTACTCTGGTCATTGATAGTACCTTAATGTTTTTTACTTCATATCTCAAAGGTAAAAAATTAATACAGCAGAAATTCTGCCTTATAGATAATTAAGAGGACCCCATATCCAGAACCCATAATTTTCAGGTATAGACTCTATACCTGAGAGCCATATTTCCGTTAAGGAAATCAAATTCTTTTCTTTTTAAAAGAATGAAGTTAAATCCTCTATTTTTAAAAAGATTACTTCCACTGAAGACAGTCACTCGATTTTAAACAAAACTAAGAGAAATACTATTGCTAATTATATGACGTTGATAAGGTCATGTGAAAACAGATGGAAATACGATGATTTACTATCAAAATCCACTTAATATTAATTGCAGAAAGTTTACTAAGACTTTGACGTTAGTATTTTAGCAAGTTAACGCACCTTGCCAACTCTTATTTAATTCATGAGAAAAGCTTATGAGCCAGACAAAATATGAAAAATGTAATTCTGAACATACACGAAAGATTTTTTTTCCAAATCTCGTGGAATGGTTCTTTACATGAAAACAGTTATAGTAACTTTCATTATTATACATACAACATGGAACACGTTTTAGTGACATGTTTGAAAGCTCAGAGCTAAACTTCATATGAAACATACATTGATTTTAGTGGTATTAAACATGGAACTAGGAATTTCATAAAGAAATAAGGTTAAACAGCCATGGAGGTGAAGTTAGTGAACTAAATTCTACAATGAAGGAGACATATCAGTTACAATCACCATAACTCACCACCATAAAACTCAGTGTCACTCAAATTAGCAGCTATAGTGTCATTCAATTCATCCACTGAAATAAACAGAATATTATGAAGAATGCAAAAAGTAGGGGACAGGGGATTGTAAAAAAATGTATTGGGCAACAAAAGCAAACATATATACCTATGCTGACCGAGTACCATCCCTACCAAGTAAAAACAGTGCTTTACATTGTATAGAACTATTTCATTAATTCACTCAGCCACCCCCCAACCAGTAATATGTGAATATATAACCGAAGCAGCAGGACTCCCAATTAAAGGCATAGTGGAGCATAAAGCACTCACAAATGCTCAGAACACTAAGTAGATTCAGGAAGTTACCATGGCAACAGTAATGGTATGACAGCAAAAACTGTAAAATACAGTATTTAAGGTAGGCAAGCTCCTTATAATATTGATACATATGCCAACACTTTAGCGACTATTCACAGGTACTTTCCTGATCAGTGAACCTGTTTACTTCAAAGCTAGTAGGATTTAATAATTCATACATTTGCACACATTTGTAAACATCATGGCAAGAGAGTTTCTGGAAACTGAACTCTTACCTGAAATCACCTTCACAGAAATAGGTTGCTTCTGCTGTATGGTTTGAGTGTGATTAAATCGTGCGTAACAGATGTAGTCTTCCCGGGTATCCTCTGGGAGCACATTGGAAAAATAAAGGTCTCCATTCAGACCCTGGGAAACTCTCTCACTCTGTGGAAGTCTTTGAAAGGCTGGAGAAAGGCGGAGAGACATCTAGATCATTCCATCACAAAGTAGCCACTTTCCAAATTAGTGAGATAAATGTATCTACTAATAACTAGTTCTGTGAACTTCACTTGAATGTTTTTTTTTTCTCTATAAAGATCTTTGAGTAAAAGCAAATAACTGTAAAAAAAAAAAAAAAAAAAGACACATGTATTAAAACTCCAATTGTACCTGCCAGACCCTCATTTCTCTGGAGTGGGTGTAGAGGTGAGATTAGAGTTGTCCAGTGAAGGGTTTCATGAGGCAAGCATAAACCAAAAAATGTTTTACAGAGTTTGCATGACTTTTCCTAACATTTAAGTTAATCCCTAATTGTTAATCATAGATACACACGTATCTCAGAAAGTGCATTATGGAAGCTTGTAAGGATGTTAACACGGGTTGCATCTATTGCAGTACATACACAGTCAGACACCTTATACTGTGACAGCACCTAACTGTGATGAACTAGGTCCTGGGCAAGGTGTCAGGTGGACCCGGTTCCCTGCCCTGAGCTTGGGATCTAACTGGAGAATCAGGCAGCAAACAGGCAATTAACAACAGGGTGTAATGCTGCAGACGTGCCACTCAGAGGCCCCCCACACCCAGCCTCCCTCACCTCCTCTACTTTTTCTTTTTAGTGTTACCTATCACCTTCTAACAGACAATGTACTTTACCTGTCATGCGTATGGCTTATAGCCCGTCTCCCCGCACTAGAATTTAAGTTCCAGAAGGACGGAGACCGTCATCTGCTTTGTCTACTGTTGTAGCCCTAAAAATGCACCTGGCCCCTCACAGAAGCTCCAAAATGAAATGAATAACCATCAGCATTCTGACTTTCCAGTTTCACATTTAACAACCGACTTCTCCTCAGGCCCAAGGAACAGTCTAGCCTCAGGCGTGGAGGGGGGATTTTCTAAGGCGATGAGGAACTCAGGGAGATGGGACCAATGATCTATGTGTGAACTGACACTTGGCTGGCTAGCATGACTCAGGAAGCATCTGACTCAGTTCACTGGGAGAGTTCTTCAGCTCTGAAGTGAGAGAACCAGGAAAAATTGTACCTCCTAGTTGCCTGGGGCCAGGTGTCATGTCTCCTGGAGGATTTCTCGAGTCTGAGTCAAGCAGATATGCTCCTACAGCAGCAGGTGCCCTATCTAAAATGTCAAGAAATGCAAAATTATGGGGAAAAGCCTGCAGCTCCCTTGGGCAGGAAAAGGTAGGGAAATGTGGAGCCAGACCTTGAAAGGATGCTGGTTAGCCATGTTAGTCAAGTTCTAGGTCAAGACGGGGGTTTGGATGGTGGTTGTAAATTCATGGTTTGAAGCCATTAACCAGGGAAAAGGTTGTTTTAAAAAATAACTCCGAAAAATAATGTACATTTATTTCATGAATACAAAGAGCTAAAGATAGGGACACATTTCTTCTCTTCCATTTCTCCTGCTGTATTTTATTATGGACCGGTGTTGGGAGATCAAATGAAAGGGAATGCCATTTTATGAGGATGGTAGCACTTTGCCCAAGGAGTTCCTTGGCATTACATTGGGGACAAAAATGTATGCAGATAGGAATACCATGATAAGGTCATCTTCCCAGAAGAATGCTACACAGATCTGAATTTTTTCTCATATCCAGATGAAATTTCACTTGAAAGGTCCAGACGCTTTGCCTACAGCCTAAAATGTATGTAAATGACATGGCCAGCAGTGCAATGTGAAAAAAATAAGTTACATATTCAGATGATTCTGAGACTCTACATGTATATGCCTCTTTATTAAGTGGAAAAGTCATCAATTCTGAGTAAGAACCAATAACCAAATATTGGGTCTCATTTTGGCAGTACATTTGGATACTGTTATCCTCGACCACGTAACCCACTCATTTCCGTTTGATTTGTTACTTATTCTTTCAAAATCTGTAAAAGCTGTTACGTGATCATAGGAAAAATATCTTCGCCCGTTTATTCATTTATATATTGATTTTCCATTTCTTTGTGATACTTTCTCTGAGTGCTTTGATACAGAACAGTCAAAACTGGAAATGAAATGTGAGAGCTGAACTTTATCTTCAGTAATGTGCACAGCTGGTGATTTCAAAGGAAATCATGTCACTGAGAACAGAATGTATTCCCTACACGTATTTTGCAACCATTCCCACCATTCTACCCAAAGGACCCTTGTCAAGGTCAACAGCGACCGCCGTGTTGCCAAATGTAATGCTCATCTCTCAGTCAGATTGGAAATTGATCTCGCAGCAGTATTTGAACCGGCTGATATTCTGTCTTCCCGACACTTTTTCTTCCCCTCGTCCCGGGGACACCCTCTCTTTTTGTTTTCTTCTTACCTAAGTGACTGCTTCTTCTCATCTACTTTCCTTTGCTCCCTAAGTTCTTGGCCCCTGGAGGCTCCTGGTCTCAGTCCCCAGGCTTTGCTCTTCACCACCTGCACCCCCTCCCTTCATCCTCCCCTCCAGTCCCCGGCTCTACAGAACATCTCTGCAGCACTAACATTCACACATTGTCGGCAAGAGCCCTGAGTCTTCCTTGGATTCATGTCGCTGTAGCTCTGATTCCTGCTGGAGACCTCCACAAGGATGCCTCACAAGCCTCTCATCCCAAACCCTGGTTCCTAGTCTCCCGGCAGAACCTCCACAAGGATGCCTCACAAACCTCTCATCCCAAACCCTGGTGCCTAGTCTCCCGGCAGAACCTCCACAAGGATGCCTCACAAGCCTCTCATCCCAAACCCTGGTCCCTAGTCTCCAACGTAACATGCTAAGGGGAGGTGTGGAAGGATGGGAGAGCAGAGCAACAAACAATTCCCTAAGGATAGGGATGGGGTGAACAGATGTTAAACTGCCTAATGAATGACTTCAATTCTCTGTGCCTCAGTTTCCTCATCTAAAAAGTGGTAAGAGTCTAGGCTTCTCTGGTGGCGCAGTGGTTGAGAGTCCGCCTGCCGATGCAGGGGACACGAGTTCGTGCCCCGCTCCGGGAAGATCCCACATGCCACGGAGCGGCTGGGCCCGTGAGCCATGGCCGCTGAGCCTGCGCGTCCGGAGCCTGTGCTCCGCAACGGGAGAGGCCACAACAGTGAGAGGCCCACGTACCGCAAAAAAAAAAAAAAAAAAGTGGTAAGAGTCATCCGAAATGCTTCCTGGGACTGCTGTAGAAAATGGATGAGATAACTTATGTAAAGTCTTTAGCAAAGGGACAGGCACTTAGTAAATGTCCAATCGATATTAGCTGTTGTTACTACTATATATAAAATAGATAATCAATAAGCATCTACTGTATGGTGCAAGGAACTGTGCTCAATATTCTGTAATAACCTATATGGGAAAAGAATCTGAAAAAGAATGGATATATGTATATGTATAACTGAATCACTTTTGCTGTACACCTGAAACTAACACAGCATTGTGAAACAACTGTACTCCAATATAAAGTAAAAAATTAAATTAAAAGAAAATTAGCTGTTGTTGGGGATAAAAGAACGAAACTGAAAGAAGAGACATAACACATCCTGAACAGCTTGATTTCCTTCCCTTGATGGGCTTCTGGTGTTTCAGGAAATGGCAATTCCATTTTACTAGTTGTTCAGTCTTAGACTTTGGAGTTACCTTTGATTAGACTTTGGGGTTACCTTTGATTCCTCTGTCTCATGCCTCCACCCTGACCCCAATAAATCCTGGAGGATCTACCTTCAAATTATATCTGGAATCTGACCATTTCTTCCTTCCTCCCTCCCTGCCTCCCTTCCTTTCTTTCTTTTTTTTTTTTTAATGGCCTCGTGGCACGTGGGATCTTAGTTCCCTGACCAGAGGTCAAAGCCACGCCCCCTGCATTGGAAGTGTGCAATCTTAACCACTGGACCACCAGGGAAGTCCCTGGAATCTGACCATTTCTTACTTACTTGACTGCCACTACCCAAGTCCGAGTCCCCGTCAACTCTTGCCCAGATCACAGCACTGGCCTCCTAACAGAACGCCCTTCTCCCCCTTTCGTCCTCTCTGTTCTCCACACATGAACCAAAGTGAGGCTCTTACTATTTGTTTTGATTCAGGTGAAGCCACTCCTTCAATGTCTCCCTACTTCACTGAAAGCAAAAGCCAAAGCCCTTCGCACTGGAGCCCCTGGACTTTCTTGACCTTTTCTCTCACTGTCGCCCTTGGGTCAGTCAGCCCGGGCACACTGGCCTCCCTGCTGATTTTACACACACCAGGGATGCTCCTGCCCTTGGGGCTTAAACTGGTTTTTCTCTTTCCACCCAGATATTTAAGGGCCTGCTTGCTCTTTCACTCCTGTAAGTTTCTGCTCAAAACTCTGCTTATTTTTCTTCACAGCACTTACTGCCAACTGACACATGTTTTCTAAATGCATTTATTCTCCGCTTCCTTCTCTCCCCGCTTTTATTCCCATTGCATAGAATATAAATTCAGTGAGAGCAGGACCTTTGTTTGGTTTATTCAGAGAGGTGCCTGGTACATAGTAGGTGCTCAATAAAATAAAGTGACTGAATGAAAGGATATGTGATTTATTTTCCTGAGAATCTCTAAGACATTTTATAAACATCTTATGAATCACAAGAGGTAATAATTGATTGGGACAGCCAATAATCATAAGACTCTTGAAGAAAGAAAGTTCTTATTTTTAAAACTTACAATTATCCATCCAGAATATTATAGGTGGTGGTAACCCAACTGGGGGTCTGCAGGGCAGTACCAAAGACTGGCCATTTCTAAGTGTTATTCGTTCAAGTTTTTCTTTGGTCCACAACGGTGACCCTAATGAAATAAAACAATAACTTCTAAGTTATTTCTGCATTGGAAAATAAAAAGAGCACTAGAAAGAAATATAAACCAAACTTTTGGAGAAATAGTAACTCGAAATTTATATACATTAACGACAAAATAATTTTAAATACGGTGTTAAAAAATGACATTAGTAGTATGAATTCTGAGTCAGCAATTCCATGTCTAAGAATTTATATTAAATAAATCCTTAAGAAGATACAAACTAATTTTTCTACAAGCGTGCCCTTCATGAAAGAATGAAAAACATTTCTATGTCAAAAGATTTGTTAAACAAATAACTGTACATGTACACCTTTGAATATCATACAGTGTTAGACATTGTATACTTATTTATAAGATTGATATAAAATATACATGATATCTAGATAAGGCAGAAACGGTTATAAAATAGTACTTCAGAATGAGCTTGTTTTCGACATGTACATACATATATGCCTGGGTAAAAATAGAAAGAATAGTAATTTCCTTGAATGAAAGGATTTGCGAGTAATTTTGAACTTTCTTTTTTGTTCATTTGTAATTGGTTTATTCTATAATGCACACATATTATATACATAATAAACATTTTAAAAAATGACAAGAACTTCAAATGGTTGCTATTCTTTAAATACATGCTCTTGGGTTGTTGAGAGCATGTGGGTACTGACTATTGCAAAAAGAGCCACAATAATATCAAGATAGTGAGGTCACTCTATTTCCAGTGAAATTTTGAAATAAAAATGTTTAAAGAAATGCATGCATCCCAATGTTCACAGCAGCATTATTTACAATAGCCAAGACATAGAAGCAACAACCTAAGTGTCCATCGGGCAGATGCATGGATAAAGAAGATGTGGTACATATATACAATGGAAAATATTACTCAGCCATAAAAAAGAATGAAATTTTGCCATTTGCAGCAACATGGATGGACTTGGACGGCATATGATAAGTGAAATAAGTTTCTGTACAGAGAAAGACAAATACTGTATGATATCACTTATATGTGGAATCTAAAAAATACAACAAACTAGTGAATATAACAAAAAAGCAGCAGACTCACAGATACTAGTAGTTACCAGTGGGGAGAGGGATGGGGGAAGGGCAGTATAGGGGTAGGGAGTCAAGAACTACAAACTCTTATGTATAAAATAAGCTACAAGGATAGGCCCCAGTGTGGCTTCCGTGCCATCCATCTCGCGGTTGCTGCCGTAGGAGAGCTTGGCGGTGGCCCAGGCCACACATGCCCGCAGGCCCCCACTTGTCTCCTGTGGCAGCCTCCATGCAGTCACCCAGGCCCAGCCAGCTTGCCGGGGCTCTCAGTCTGCCCGTTCTCTAGTCACCGCTTACTTCGGGGTCCAGCAGATGCCGGAGACCAGGGAGACCTCGTGGAGGACCTCGCAGGGGCCGCTAGCTGCCTCCTGAGCCCACCGGGTCTTCAGAGACTCTCCGGAGAAGCTGTGTGGCTGACAGGATCTTGGTGCTCCAGCAGGGTGTCAGGCCTGTGCCTCTGAGGTGGGAGAGCTGAGTTCAGGACATTAGTCCACCAGAGACTTCCCGGCTCCACGTAATATCAGATGGCGAAAGCTCTCCCGGAGATCTCCATCTCAACGCTAAGACCCAGCTCCATTCAACAACCAGCAAGTTACAGTGCTGGACACCCTATGCCAAACAGTCGTGCCTGACAGAAAGACAAG
Source organism: Pseudorca crassidens (assembly GCF_039906515.1). Taxonomy (NCBI): domain Eukaryota; kingdom Metazoa; phylum Chordata; class Mammalia; order Artiodactyla; family Delphinidae; genus Pseudorca; species Pseudorca crassidens. Next base: position 16,941,866 of record NC_090303.1, on the reverse strand, counting down.
ATCCAGCCTCATCCAACAGAACACCGGCACCAGTCCCCTCCACCAGGAAGCCCACACAACCCACTGAACCAACCTTAGCCACTGGGGGCAGACACCAAAACCAACAGGAACTACGAACCTGCAACCAGCGAAAAGGAGACCCCCAATACAGTAAGTTAAGCAAAATGAGAAGACAGAGAGACACACAGCAGATGAAGAAGCAAGGTAGAAACCCACCAGACCAAACAAAGGAAGAGGAAATAGGCAGTCGACCTGAAAAAGAATTCAGAGTAATGACAGTAAAGATGATCCAAAATCTTGGAAACAGAATAGAGAAAATACAAGAAATGTTTAACAAGGACCTAGAAGAACTAAGAGCAAACAAACAATGATGAACAACACAATAAATGAAATTAAAAATTCTCTAGATGGGTTCAATAGCAGAATAACTGAGGCAGAAGAACGGATAAGTGACCTGGAAGATAAAATAGTGGAAATAACCACTGCAGAGCAGAATAAAGAGAAAAGAATGAAAAGAATTGAGAACAGTCTTAGAGACCTCTGGGAAAACATTAAACCCAGCACCATTCGAATTATAGGGGTCCAAGAAGAAGAAGAGAAAAAGAAAGGGAGTGAGAAAAGATTTGAAGAGATTAAAGTTGAAAACTTCCCTAATATGGGAAAGGAAATAGTCATTCAAGTCTAGGAAGTGCAGAGTCCCATACAGGATAAATCCAAGAAGAAACACGCCAAGGCACATATTAATCAAACTCTCAAAAATTAAATACAAAGAAAAAATATTAAAAGCAGCAAGGGAAAAACAACTAATAACATACAAGGGAATCCCCATAAGGTTAACAGCTGATCTTTCAGCAGAAACTCTTTAAGCCAGAAGGGAGTGGCAAGACATATTTAAAGTGATGGAAGGGAAAAAACTACAACCAAGATTACTCTACCCAGCAAGGATCTCATTCAGATTTGACGGAGAAATTAAAACCTTTACAGACAAGCAAAAGCTGAGAGAATTCAGCACCACCAAACCAGCTTTACAACAAATGCTAAAGGAACTTCTCTAGGCAGGAAATACAAGAGAAGGAAGAGACCTACAATAACAAACGCCAAACAATTAACAAAATGGTAATAGGAACATACATATCGATAATTACCTTAAATGTAAATGGATTAAATGCTCCAACCAAAAGACATAGACTAGCTGAATGGATACAAAAACAAGACCCGTATATATGCTGTCTACAAGAGACCCACTTCAGACCTAGGGACACATACAGACTGAAAGTGAGGAGATGGAAAAAGATATTCCACGCAAATGGAAATCAAAAGAAAGCTGGAGCAGCAATTCTCGTATCAGACAAACTAGACTTAAAAATAAAGACTATCATAAGAGACAAAGAATGACACTACATAATGATCATGGGATCAATCCAAGAAGAAGATGTAACAATTGTAAATATTTATGTACCCAACATAGGAGCACCTCAATACATAAGGGAAATGCTAACAGCCATAAAAGGGGAAATTGACAGTAATACAATCATAGTAGGGGACTTTAACAACCCACTTTCACCTTGGCCAGATCATCCAAAATGAAAATAAATAAGGAAACACAAGCTTTAAATGATACATTAAATAAGATGGACTTAATTGATATTTATAGGACATTCCATCCAAAAACAACAGAATGCACTTTCTTCTCAAGTGGTCATGGAACATTCTCCAGGATAGATCATATCTTAAGTCACAAATCAAGTCCTGGTAAATTTAAGAAAATTGAAATCGTACCAACTATCCTTTCCGACCACAATGCTATGAGACTAGATATCAACTACAGGAAAAAAATCTGTAAAAAATACAAACACATGGAGGCTAAACAATACACTACTTAATAACCAAGAGATCACTGAAGAAATAAAAGAGGAAATCAAAAAATACCTAGAAACAAATGACAATGAAAACATGACAACCCAAAATCTATGGGATGCAGTAAAAGCAATTCTAAGAGGGAAGTTTATAGCAATACAATCCTACCTCAAGAAACAAGAAGCATCTCAAATAAACAACCTAAACTTACACCTAAAGCAATTAGAGAAAGAAGAACAAAAATACCCCAAAGTTAGCACAAGGAAAGAAATCATAAAGGTCAGATCAGAAATAAATGAAAAAGAAATGAAGGAAATGATAGCAAAGATCAATAAAACTAAAAGCTGGCTGTTTGAGAAGATAAACAAAATTGATAAACCATTAGCCAGACTCATCAAGAAAAAAAGGGAGAAGACTCAAATCAATAGAATTAGAAATGAAAAAGGAGAAGTAACAACTGACACTGTAGAAATACAAAGGATCATGAGAGATTACTATAAACAACTCTAGGCCAATAAAATGGACAACCTGGAAGAAATGGACAAATTCTTAGAAAAGCACAACCTTCGAGGACTGAACCAGGAAGAAATAGAAAATACAAACAGACGAATCACATGCACTGAAATTGACACTGTGATTTAAAATCTTCTAACAAACAAAAGCCCAGGACCAGATGGCTTCACAGGCGAATACTATCAAACATTTAGAGAAGAACTAACACCTATCCTTCTCAAACTCTTCCAAAATATAGCAGAGGGAGGAACACTCCCAAACTCATTCTACGAGGCCACCATCACCCTGATACCAAAACCAGAAAAGACACTACAAAAAAAGAAAACTAAAGGCCAATATCACTAATGAACATAGATGCAAAGATCCTCAACAAAATACTAGCAAACAGAATCCAACAGCACATTAAAAGGATCATACACCACGATCAAGTGGAGTTTATCCCAGGAATGCAAGGATTCTTCAATATATGCAAATCAATCAATGTAATAAACCATATTAACAAACTGAAGGAGAAAAACCATATGATCATCTCAATAGATGCAGAAAAAGCTTTTGACAAATTTCATCACCCGTGTATGATAAAAACCCTCCAGTAAGTAGGCATAGAGGGAACTTACCTCAACATAATAAAGGCCATATATGACAAACCCACAGCCAGCATCATTCTCAATGATGAAAAACTGAAACCATTTCCTCTAAGATCAGGAACAAGACAATTTTGTCCGCTCTCACCACTATTATTCAACGTTTTGGAACTTTTAGCCACAACAATCAGAAAAGAAAAAGAAATAAAAGGAATCCAAATCAGAAAAGAAGAAGTAAAGCTGTCACTGTTTGCAGATGACATGATTCTATATACAGAGAATCCTAAAGAGGCTACCAGAAAACTACTAGAGCTAATCAATAAATTTGGTAAAGTAGCAGGATACAAAGTTAACATACAGAAACCTCTTGCATTCCTATACACTAATGATGAAAAATCTGAAAGAGAAATTAAGGAAACACTCCCATTTACCACTGCAACAAAAAGAATAAAATACCTAGGAATAAACCTACCTAAGGAGGTAAAAGACCTATACTCAGACACTGATGAAAGAAATCAAAGATGACACAAACAGATAGAGAGATATACCATGTTCTTGGATTGGAAGAATCAATATTGTGAAAATGACTCCACTACCCAAAGCAATCTACAGATTCAATGCAATCCCTATCAAACTACCAATGGCATTTTCCACAGAACTAGAACAAAAAAATCTCACAATTTGTATGGAAAGACCCCGAATAGCCAAAGCAATTTGAGAAAGAAAAATGGAGTTGGTGGAATCAGGCTACCTGACTTCAGACTGTATTACAAAGCTACAGTAATCCAAACAGTATGGTACTGGCACAAAAATAGAAATATAGATCAATGGAACAGGATACAAAGCCCAGAGATAAAGCCATGCACATATGGTCACCTCATTTTTGATAAAGGAGGCAAGAATATACAATGGAGAAAAGACAGCCTCTTCAATAAGTGGTCCTGGAAAACTGTACAGCTACATGTAAAAGAATGAAATTAGAACACTCCCTAACACCATAAATAAAAATAAGATCAAAATGGATTACAGACCTAAATGTAAGGCCAGACACTATAAAACTCTTAGAGGAAAACATAGGCAGAACACTCCATGACGTAAATCACAGCAAGATCCTTTTTGACCCACCTCCTAGAGAAATGGAAGTAAAACCAAAAAGAAACAAATGGGACCTAATGAAACTTAAAAGCTTTTGCACAGCAAAGGAAACCATAAACAAGATGAAAAGACAACCCTCAGAATGGGAGAAAATATTTGCAAATGAAGCAACTGACAAAGGATTAATCTCCAAAATTTATGCAGCTCCATATTAAAAAAACAAACAACCCAATCCAAAAATGGCCAGAAGACCTAAGTAGACATTTCTCCAAAGAAGATAAACAGATTGCCAACAAACACATGAAAGGATGCTCAACATCACTAATCATTAGAGATATGTAAATCAAAACTATAATGAGGTATCACCTTACACCAGTCAGAACGGTATCATCAAAATATCTACAAACAATAAATGCTGGAAAGGGTGTGGAGAAAAGGGAACCCTCTTGCACTGTTGGTGGGAATGTAAATTGATACAGCCACTATGGAGAACGGTATTGAGGTTCCTTAAAAAACTAAAAATAGAACTACCATATGACCCAGCAATCCCACTACGGGGTATATACCGTGAGAAAACCATAATTCAAAAAGAGTCATGTACCATAATGTTCATTGCACCACTATTTACAATAGCCAGGACACGGAAGCAACCTAAGTGTCCATCGACAGATGAATGGGTAAAGAAGATGTGACACATATATACAATGGAATATTACTCAGTCATAAATGGAAATGAAATTGAGTTATTTGTAGTGAGGTGGATGGACCTAGAGTCTGTCCTACAGAGTGAAGTAAGTCAGAAAGAGAAAAACAAATACCGTATGCTGACACATATATATGGAATCAAAAAAAAAAAAAAAAAAAGGTCATGAAGAACCTAGGGGCAAGATGGGAATAAAGATGCAGACCTACTAGAGAATGGACTTGAGGACACGGGGAGGGGGAAGGGTAAGCTGGGACGAAGTGAGAGAGTGGTAGTGTATATATGGACATATATACACTACCAAATGTAAAATAGATAGCTAGCGGGAAGCAGTCGCATAGCACAGGGAGATCAGCCCGGTGCTTTGTGACCACCTAGAGGGGTGGGATAAGGAGGGTGGGACGGACACGCAAGAGGGAGGAGATATGGGGATATGTGTATATGTATAGCTGATTCAGTTTGTTATAAAGTAGAAACACACCAGTGTAAAGCAATTATACTCCGATAAAGATGTTAAAAAACAATAAGCTACAGGGATATATTGTACAACATGGGGGATATAGCCAATATTTTACAATATCTATGAATGGAGTATAATATTTAAAAATTGTACACCTGTAACTTTTAAAATATTGTACATCAACCGTACTTCAATTAAAAAACATTTAAAGAAATAACACTTAGACCTCAATTACCCATTTCATACTTAATTTATTTCCATCTGGCTGTTTGGAGTATGCTTAAATATAAGATTCATGAGAAATTAATGATTAGATCAATTTGAGGAAAAATACACTTTCCTTACCCCTGGTGTTTTATTCTGGACTTGTACAAAAGACACATTGGATTGGCAAAGCATTAGGCTGAGGAATTGAGGTCAAGTGGAAAGGGGTGATGATTTTCAGAGTACTGGAATCAATTCCATTGCTTTCTTGTAATGGTATTTAGATGGTGTAACAGATGCTGGGGTTGGAGCTATACTTTAAAAAGGGTCCTGTTTGGTGAACAGGTCCGACTTACTGGATGGACGGATGACAATGTTATTAGAAATTGCAGCCCCGCGTTCGTTCCTGGCTGTACACTGATAAACTCCTTCATAGGTCTCTGCTTTCCCCTCGCTCATGATGTTGACTGTGAGGGTTCCCGAGCCAGACTTCATGGTGACAAGAGGGTCTTTATCTATGTCGAAATGAGTCCCATTTCGGGTCCAGGAGAAACTGCCCAACGCATAAAGGATTAAGCTTGTTTACAGCCCAGAAAAACAGGATTATTTCCTCTCTAACAAATTCCTGGCAATTTTATGGATTTCTAAATAACGATTAGATTTTAGTATTCAGTAAAAGAACAATAGGCTCCACACCTAAAATGTTTCATTGAATTATGACTTAGAAAAAAGTGCCGGCCATACATACTAAGGTACATGTCTTCATTAGAACTAACCAAAATCTGACTCAATAAAGAAATCATGCATACAGATTGCCTGTCATCTTTCAAAGAAAACATGAAGTAGGTCTCCGAGGCATACTCTCTTAGAGCTTTATTAGCATTTGAATTGTAAACTCCATTGTTCATAGAATTGATAACCTGCCTATAAAGATTTGCTCTGGGCTGAAGTGTAAGAAGAAAGGCCTTCACAAGTACTAATATATGTGTGTGTTTAAAAGTGATCAGACCAGTGTCAAGTTACCAAAATGCAAAGTATGAGTTGGGAGGAGAGGAAACATGAGCTCAATGGTGTTTTAAGTGTCGGTTATTAAAAGTGATCATTGTATATCAAATATATTTTGAGAATTTTTAATTCTAGAGATGATTTTTGTAAATTTCTTAGGAAGTATTTCAAATTGTCAACTGAAAGTCTTCTTTTTCAGTTTTATTTATGTAAAAGACTGCCTTATATAAAAGTCCCAGTGCCCAAGTAATCAAATACTTGATAACTGGTCACAAATCAACAATGGCCACGCTCTTAACAAAAGCATGAATCTCTGAACTTTCCCATGATTTCCAAGCCCTCCTGGATTTCCCTTCCCACTGCTTATCCTTATAGCAGGAGTTGTCACAACTCCTAGGGTAGGGGACAGGGGTGTTGGCTGCTGCTGGCTTATTGTAGGTAGAGGCCAGGGATGCTGCAAAGTATCCCACAATGCACAGAAAAGCTCTTGTCTCCACAGCAAAAAAATTGCCCAGCCCAAAATATCAATAGAGCTGAGATGGAGAAATCCTGCCTAACAGTTACAGGAGGTAGTAATTAAATGTTAAACTAAAAGGGGTGTCATCAAAGGACATCACATTAGGGCCTGAGTGCTCAAGGGTTTCTAATAATATGACAGAAGAGATTGCTTTGAAGCCATCCTTTGATGGAAGTTTTTGGTATACTTTGGTAATTTTTTTCTCCGGTGCCAGTCTGTGATAGATGAATAAGGCTCGTCATAGACAAACTTGGAAATAAAATATTGAGAAAATTTCCCTTCTTTATAACTTAAAAAAATACACATTATCTCTCAAAAATAATTATCTAACCCTCCAGAATTTCCAGATACTACTGGACAAGTTATGGATCATCCACTAAGGAGCTGTGGGACCTTGGATAGGTTAACCTAGCATTACTGGGCATCAGTTCCCCATCTATAAGATATACTGGTTGGACCAGATAATGTCTGCTGTCTCTCCCAACTCTAAAAGGCTGTACAGTGCGCATGCCAAGGTGCATATGGAGAATCCTGAGTGCTGAACACTGCCATGTTTGGAAAACCACTTGGGGCTATTTTATAGACTTGTAGAGAGCTAGGAGAGATCTTCGAAGTTGTCAAGTTCAACTTCTTTATTTTACATTTATCTGTAAACTGAGGCCCATAGAGAAGGAATCTACCCATGTCATAAAGCCATCAGAAGGCTCTTTCCACGCCTTCCCACAATGTTTTAGCGTATCACAGAAAGGTATCAGTATGGAAATGCAACCATCTGGGTTTTTAAGAAGGACCAACAGAATTTAATTAAGCAGAGAGACAAAACAATGAACCTACCAATGATACTTTAATAATACGCAGGACCTGAAATTAACTTCAACATGAATATCAATGCTTATTATCAATATTATAACAGCACAAAGCACACCCACCTTGGAGGAGGTTTCCCTTTGGCCTCACACTGGATTACAATATTCTCCCGTGGGTCAATAATGTAATCTTTTGGAGACTGTTGAGTAATGGTTGGAGGTTGTACCACTTAATGGTAGAAAGAAGAACAATGTAAAGAAATAAATCATTTAATATCATAATAGCAATCACTTTTTTCTATATCAAAATCACTTACCCTAGACTAAATATTCTCCAAATGTTTCTAGTAATTTCCACTGTGGTAACACACCCCCTCAGCAGATTTTTAGCTAGCTAAAAGACTCCTAAAATTTTGGAGTCAAGGCATAACTCCCTTTTGGTAACTTTATATGTGCTCATAAAGCCCATTTCCCCACTCTGAAAGTATGGGAAAATAATTACCAATATAAGCTTAATATTAAGATGTTTCATTTCTGATGTAACAATGAGAAATTTCTCTGATAGTTTTGATTCAAATGATGCCTTTCAATGAAATTTAAGTTATGAGGTAAATTTGCATCTTTCTTGGGAAAGAGTTACGGACTTGTAGTTCATTACTGGGCTGATGTAAATTAATACATTGGTAACAAATATATTTGAGAAGCTAACGTGAAAAAGATGGTTAAAATTAGAGACTTGACATGTCTTATTAGAGCCAGGAGGTAGGTGGCTACTAGGAGCAAAGATAAAACAAACTTCTTTAGAAGAGAAATTGAATTGGGAAGCTCTCTGTTTTAGGAAACAATATTCTCATTTCACTCTTCAAAGTGTTATCTGATCATTTATTATCAAATTGTAGGGAGAAACTGTTCTGATCTGGAGCAACTGAATCTGAAAAAAGCTGGTACGTGGACATTTGATGTTCAGGTCACTCTAAGATTACCACGTCTTCCTTCTTGTGAAATCAGAACCACAGAGTGTAGAACAGGAAGGGACTGGAGAAATAATCCATTTCAACTTCTTTTGTTGCTCAGAGCAGCAAAACAGCTTGACTAGGAAGGCACAAAGCAGAGAAGAGAAGCGAACTCTCCTGGTGGAAGCCACTGCCTTGCACAACTCGAAGGAGAGCTGTTTACACAGACTAGTGGTTCTCAACCAGGGGCCATTTGCCCCCAGTCCTTGGGGGACATCTGACCACATCCAGAGTCCATTTTGGTTGTCACCACTGGGATGGGGGTGGTCCTGGCATCTGGTGGGTAGAGGCCAGGGATGCTGCTAAACATCTTACAATGTACAGGACATCTTTACCATGTAAAGACTTATCTGGATCATTTTTCATATTCTGGATCGTCCCTTTCCTCTCCACCTATGCTCTGTGCTTCCTTTGTGAAACTTCTTCCACCTGTCAATCAAGTATTTCCCAAAGCTTAATAATCGTCCTCAGCTTTTGTCTTTCTTTCCTGTGGTGAATTGTTGCCAGGGCTAAATTGATCATTTCCATGTTCAATGCCTTATAAATCTGTAAACATGGATCTCTTCTCTTGCTTTGTCTGCAGTCTCGGGGCTGTTCACCAGACGTCTCTTACTAAACATCCAAATAACACCTAAAATATAGATAAAAAATGAAACTCATAATTGCCATCATTTATTGTGCACCTATTAACTGCGGGATACTACTGCACAGCGTCAATTTCAACTCCTTTAGCAAGATCCATCCCTTCCTCGTCCTCCTTAGCCAGCTGCTCTTCCCAGCCCCTAGCACTGTTCACAGGACACTCATGCTTCTAGCCGGCAGTTACCAAAGCTGGTTAACAGTTTGGGCTAGTGGTTAAGAACTAGTCTATTTCTTACCAGCTGTGAGACTTCAAGCAAGTTTCTTAACTTCTGTAAGCCCTCGTTTCCACAGAGGAAAAACAGGGTTTAAAAGTAGTATCTATCTCCTAGGGTTGCTGGGAAAATTAAATAAAATAATTTGTGTAAAATTCTTAGTACATTCCAGTCCTATAATGGTTCAGTGATGTTAGCTATAAACATTTTTAATTAGACCAGCTTCACTTTGGAGTGATCCTTCAGGCTTTGGGAGTAGAGAGTTTGGGATGATGGAAAGAAGCCTAGAATTTCCCACTCAGGGACTGGTGGGGATAGGTGGTGGGTAGGGGGATTTTTAGGAGTGACTCAGTCCAATTTTTTGTGCTTTTCTGTAAGTGACAGAGGTGCAAGGGTAATGGTTGCAGACCCAGAACTTCTATTCATGTGACTGTAACAGAGCTGGCTTAGCTGCCACGCATAACTACTAAGAGTTTAGCACCTAGATGTACCTCTTTGAAGCGTGCTTAGGTCAACTGGCAACTAACAAGGGCTTTGAAGTAATAAGGGGAAAAGGTGGTTTTATATAATTTTCCTGGCTAATCTAATATCAAAGAATTTTTCAAATGCCTGAAAACTACTTTTTTAGGTAGATGACAGATGTTGCCCTACTGTCAGAGGCAGCAGTTATAGATTAGAGCACGCCACTCAGAGATGATGTGAATGGGGGTGCCTGTCTTTTGCACACATCAAAACAGTTCTCAAATTCTCTGGGCCATTATACTGATGACACTTAGAAACACTAGTCTACCCAGTCCTACAGGTTGAAGAAGTTTGACAGCGAACTCGGGTGAAGCATTTTCATGCACCCACCTCCTATATATACCCAAAGACATGTTTTTATTCCAGCAAGCCTTTAACAGCATTTAGAACCAGACATTCTCTTCAAATTTAGTGAATTTTCTCACTGAGTTACATCAGATGTGAACAAAGCTCAGAAGTTAGTAGCCCAGAATACTGGTAAAAGAAAGACAGTAATACCTGAGTCTTCAGAATTCATGCAAGGAATAGATTAAACCTGCTTCTTGGAATTTAAATGCAATGATTAGCCACAGTAAACACACACACTTAAAAAGACGTTAGTCACGAAAACAAAATCGTGCGTTTTAATTCACAGCATTCATTCAAAAACAAAGACACAGTCAAATTTTCACACTGCCTGGTAATGACGGAAAGACACTTACAGTCTTCAAGAAGTTTTGCTTTTTCCCCAGCAATATCAGCAGGTGAGTGGGCAAACAGGATTAAAGAAAACCAGGTGTTAGTAATAAGAACGTTAGCACCCTGAAGATAAAAGGGGCATCTTGCCTATTTTATTTGACCTAAAAAACCAGTAGAGCAAAGACGGAGGTTGTGAAGTAGCAAGAGAAAGAAACTCCCATTAAAGGTTTTGTTTATTCCTGAAGCAGACCTTTCTACATCCACATATGGAAGAACAAAAGGGATCCTGTAGGCCAAAAAATGATTCTCCCAGGAATAGGAATGGCTAATTCCATTCCATACGTGTTGTGCTGGACAAGTAATTACATTCAATTTGAAAAACAGCTGAAATCTACAATTAATCTGAGTTGTCACAGACTGTGTTGTGTCTGATCCTATTACCCCAGACATCACTACGCACATGGTGACAATACCTAACAATGGGACATTGCTACAATGACAGCGCTCCATCCAAGCTAAATCCAACACTGATCTGAGGTTTTTAGATTTCTACGGTTAATTGCCAAGTAGGTAATTGCAATTTTCAGACTGCTAGCATGTTTCTGCTTCAGAATTCCTCAGTCACCCAGGGTTTGCTAGTACCCACCCCAAGGAGCGGCTCATGGAAAGGGGGGATAAGGAAGAGGGGCAGGGAAGAAATGACATTAGCATGCAATTCACATGACTCTGCTGTGCTGCCTGTCATTACTACTTGCAAAGGTTAATGCAGGAGCACCTGGGTTGCCTGTGACTTTCTTTTCATCATGGTTCTGCTGTTCTCCATTAGCAGCGATAATTGAGTTAGCCGTAGGTGACTGTTTGCCTCTGATTGTAAGACTGAGCAGTCAGATTAAAGGGGAACATATTTAACAGAAGAGAGAACAAAAGCATTTCTCTCAAATGCTCTTTCTTCTACACATCCATTAGGGCAAATGCTTACTTAGGCATTCCAACTCCAATGGGCTTAACCAATCATATCTCTTTTTTTTTTTTAACTGAAATTAAGGTCACTGAATGAATATCTTTTGAAAAGAAGGAGAACGTTGCATTTTCTTACACTTTAGACTAAAGATGCACAGAAAAGGGAGTCAACAAAGTATGGGGCCAATCACATCTCTTCTTAATTGTCTCCCCACTGGCAGTTGCAACCTCATTGGCAAAAAAAAAAAAAAAAAAAAAACCTGACATCCCAACAATAGAATCGCCCCGGGAAAGTGTACCTTCCTTGTACCTTGGAAAGCTCGCCAAACAGATGTTCTATTCAAGAAGCTAATGGATTTAAAGAGGTCATGCTGATTAGGGATGAAGAATAAACCAATTCTGAAGTACAGTAATAGTCCAGATTTCAAATTCTGCTTTCCGTTGCAGGAAAAGTGACCCGTTGGCCCCTAGCATTATCTTTATTTCTTACAAACAGGCCACCCAGCCCAGGGAGAGTGCAGTATATACAGTACTTTATTCAGGAAAGGGTGGGCTCCTATAGTAGCTGTTACTTGCTCCACTTTTTTTTTTTTTTTTTTTTGTGGTATGTGAGCCTCTCACTGTTGTGGCCTCTCCCGTTTCGGAGCACAGGCTCCGGACGTGCAGGCTCAGCAGCCATGGCTCATGGGCCCAGCCGCTCCGCGGCATGTGGGATCTTCCCGGACCAGGGCACGAACCCGTGTCCCCTGCATCGGCAGGCGGACTCACAACCACTGTGCCACCAGGGAAGCCCACTTGCTCCATTTTAAATAGTAATTTTGCCGAAGACTTGTTTCATTCTCAACATTGACATCTTGGTTTTTTATCACCGTTTGAAAAACAAAGACCTCTCACTAGGCTTTAGATAAGATATAGTTCCTAGCTCTAAACTCATATTAAGATCCAAAACTCAAAAGTGAATTGTGCCTTGTCTGAATCCAGAGAAACGAGCCGTGGGTAGTTTGGGGATACAGAGGGGCGTGGGGTTGGCTGAGAGATGATCTTTTCACTCTTAGCATATGAAGAAAGAAGGTGGAGATGCGGGGACAGGATAAACGGGGTGTGTGGGGGGTCTCTGTGATCATTTTAAAGCGATTTCTATAGTTTTCTTGCGGGACTGCTTCTATAAAGAGTTGCCTGCTGGGAGGATCAGGGTAGCTCACAATTCACTCCTTCTCTGGTCAGCCCCCCCCATGGTACACCAAAAGCACCTGAGGGGAGGGAAAGATAATGACAGGGAAGGGACAATGTGTCTGCGATTCAATGGCCATTTCTAGGGTCTGATTCTTTATAAACACAGGGTGCTGAAGGTAAAAGCCAGATTAGTTTTGATTCACTTTTCAGGATCACACGGACATCTCCTCCATCCACACGGCTCAGAGTGATGGTAAATGCCGGGGAGGGTCTGACTCCCGGGCCTAAGAGCTTTCCAACGTTAATACTTACGATCAAGAGGGACTTCCAGTGCACTAATCATCTGGCACAGGAAGAGGATCAGGGGTGCTCTGCTTGCAGATAAGTGCTTCTTTTTCGGCATCATTATTTTAAGCTGCATTAGCTGAACTCCCGCTGAGCCCCACAAGCTGAATTTCCTTTTCTTCTTTCACAAAAGATGTGTGTGCAACGTTTAAATAAGTCTCATGCAGGAAACTGAAAAAGGATAGGAGAAGAATTATAGTGCACTTTTGAAAAAAGGAGGAAACGAAGAGAGGAAGTCGGCAGCACAGAAAATCAGTTCTGTATTATACATGAACTCTAAATGGAACTCTAACTTTTAAATATTTCACTCTGAAGACTGAGAGACTCATTTATTCATAAATCAGCTAAAATTAGGTCAGAAATATTTGTAGGGATGTCAAGCAAAATCTGTCAACTTTGCCACCCTTCTGGTTTTCCCATTTTAAATATCTGCTTTATATTAGAGGCTACCATGTTCCTAATAGATCAGGAAAACTTGGCTTATAAATCAGTTAGAAGGTGTGCCTTTGAAGGGGAGGCCTAATGGCTTCTCCTTTCTAGAGATTACCACTGGGAAGGTTCAGGGCATGGTTGCCAATTTGCTTCAAACCCCAAACACTGATTTACCGGTTCAACCACCAAGAATTCTGGCCTTCTCCATCTCCTACCTAGACGGTGGCAACAGCTATGCCTGGGCTCTGAGTTCCAGGTCTTCCTCACTGCAGTCACCCTCCTAAACAGTGCTGATTAGTTTTCCTAAGGGTCTTTGGTTAAATACTGGGAGTAGCCCCATGGGACCTACCCAATTAAAGTTCAATATATCCTTAAATAAGTAATACAAAAACTTGAACGACCTGGTCTCAATTCATCCCACCAACCTCATTTCCCTCTATCGTCACGTAAGTATTCTTTTTTGCCTGATTGTCTGACTCTGCTTTGCTTTCTTGGGTCAATCCTTCAGTACGCTTTGAATTTTCCTAACTTCTTGCCTTGGTTTATTCTATTCCTTTTACCTGGAATGCCCTCTCCACCCTATGTCCTCAACAATGTCCAATGGGTTTCTTTATAGAGCGTTTACTGGGTTGGCCAAAAAGTTCGTTTGGGTTTCTGTAACATCTTATGGCAAAACCTGAACGAACTTTTTGGCCAACCCAACATGAGCTGATCACTCAAACTAGAAGGCATTTCACTCTCTGAGAATCTCTGAAATTACGTTTTATTCATCACATATAGTATACAGGTAGATACAGTGATAGACTTTTTTGGGGGTATGCATACTCTCTCCCCTACTCCTTCAGGCAAAGGTTGAGCCTCTCCCATCTTTGTATTCCTCTCCTATCACCTAAGGTAGTATGCCCTGCACGTGAAAGTACCAAGAGAACATGAGCACACGGAATACAGACCTCTGTCCTACAACAGACCTCTACCTGGAATGACGGGTTTAATCACAGCTTCTCATCAATAAAGAGAAGTGTGAGTGACCAATGGCTCTCTTGCGAAGGTAGGGGTGTCATTATTATAAACTAAGATTGTTCTTACAGCTTAATTACTGGTGTAATCGTGTATTTTTAAAATGTCCATCTTTCCCACTGAACTGAAAGCCTCGAAGGGTAGGGACAACATCTTTCCTGTTCCCCATTGTGTCCCCAGAGCTCATCACAGTGCCTGGCACGTGGTAGGGAGTAAATAAATATTGGTAGAAAAAAAGTGAAGGAGGGAAAGGGGAAAGGTGAGGTTGTATTCAGATAGGCACTCTGACCACAGTCTGCCTGTGGCTATATTTATATTTACGCTACTTGGTTTAAAAACCAAACTCTTGTCAATATGATCAAATTAGTTGGCATATCATGTCTGTGTATGGAAGAGAGCTTAAATGTATAAAAGAAAAATGAAACAATGCTGACAACATGTGTTTTGCTAGCAGCTGAGTTCTGATTTGAACCGGATTATAATTATAGTTGGACATTTCTTGCTAAACAAATACAAAAAAATATGCTAAACATAGACATGATACATATATAAATATTATTTTGTGAATGAAACATCCATACTGTGTGGTTTCATTTAAGATCCAGGAAATTTGTCTTCCCATATTATAATATATAAACAATCATGACCATTAAACAGCGAGAGGCCGGTAGAAAAGCTCGCCCAACCATTTCTAACCAAAATATAATCCAGACTGTCTTTCTGTGCATGCAAAGCAGATCTATACCATTTAATCGAATTGACTTAGGTCTCTCATGATTTTTTTTGGGGTTGAAACGCTAACTGTGAATTTACACATAAGCTTCAAGGAAAATTAACATAAATGGCACAAATGGCACTAAAACAAGTCCATGGTACATACTACACATACTGAGAGAAAAGGACAGAACCAAGCACCAAGAAAACAAAAGGCATACCCGCTTGATTTGTGTGTCAAGCTAACTGAGTTTATTCAATTTAAGTGCCTAGCTTTCTGAAGAGACGCCAGAGAACTAAAACACTTTCTAAAAGATGTACTAAGAAATTGTAATGCCCGTAAGATCGTAAGCAACTACATACAATTTCCAAGTTTTTCATTCATTATTTATTTTCCTTGGATGCCTTAACGACTCATCCTTCAGAACAGAGAAAACAATGACACAACGTCGTGTAAAAGAAAGTATCATTCAACTGCTTTGCCTTTTCAGAATATAGATGGAATAAAATATTCCACATTATATCACAGTGTTATATAAAGAAAAAAATAAAAATCTTAAGAAAAACTGAAACAACACTTACTTAAAGAGACATGAGTCAATCTTCACAGTGAGAGGAGCTCATGAACTACAGGGAATGAAGATGTGGTCTCTCTTCAGAAGCTGTAAGTTCATTTAAACCAATAGCCACAAAATCATCTCCAGTGTAGATTCTGTTTGGGGAGGACAAAGCAATGGCCCAGCCCACCCTCCAAATCCTGCCCATGGAAAATCACCGACTTCTCCTATGAATGCCATCACAGGTGAATAACCCAATACCCAAGGACAGCATTAGGTCCCCGGCACTCAGTCACAGTGAAAATCAAATACAGCTACAGAAAACTGAGCTTTCTCTCTTGAAGAGCGATGGGCTTTGCAAGTCTTACAAAGAAAAACCACTGCTTCTGCCCTCGGAGTACCGATGTCAGCACCCTGCCCTGCCAGGAGCCCACCTGTCTTTTACTTTGCCTTGGAAAAAGGATGGTCATTCTCTCATACATGAGAAGCGTGAACTAAAACTAAATGGTTAATGCAATTACATTAGCATGAATGAAACCCCCATTTGAAATAGCAGCGTCTTGTTTAGTCAAGGCTAGAGGGCATGTTAGCACAATATAGCTTATAATTTTCAAACAATATTTGCCACAGACATTTTAAAGCATGCTTGAATGAGGCAAATGATAGGTTCATCTTCAGAATATAAATCATCCTGATACTGAAAACCACATATATTGTTAAAACAACCCAGAGTAATGATAAACAGGAAAGCCTTTTACTATTTCACTGCATTTCACTCCGTTCAAAGCAACTTTGCATGTATTACCTACAGAATCTCTTAACAGAAGGAAAAAAAAATCTCCCTCTTTTAGTAAACTTTTTATCATGAGGAAAGAAACACAATTCAAGATTTCCTTACTTCTTTTGCCTAAAATTCATATGAAACCATACAGCACATGTTGCCTCACATTTTTACCATATATTTTAAAAGAAAAACCTAAGGTTTTGACAAAGGATTCATATTAAGCCCAGGAAACACAGCTCTCTTGTTGCTTAAGAAGTCCTGTCATTAAGAAAGAAAAGAAAATCTTTGTTTTTCTCAAGTGAAAACTGAAATTATTTGAATAAAAAAAATATAGCAGCTCTCCACTAGAACCAGAAGGCCATGCACTACTTACCACTTCATTCTAGCCTGTCTGTACTTTTCAGCTTCCCAACATGGGTGGTTCAATGTTGATTGCACAGTGTAACACAATCTACTCTCTAAGCCAGTAAACAAAGATGCTTATGTGACTGGATGCCCTTTGGCACACTAATTATCGCTCTGGTGAGCCCTCAGCGGCTGGCCTCACTGAGTGGATAGCTAACTGGAAGTGGCATCATCTTGACTGTGAAAGGCGTTTTTCAGCAATCAACTCGGGATGGTTACTTGTTTTTTTAATTGAGGTATAGTTGATTTACAATCTTGTGTTAGTTTCTGACGTACAGCAAACTGATTGTTATATATCAATATACATGTATGTGTGTATATATATATTCTTTTCCATTATGGTTTATTACAGGACGTTAAATATAGTTCCCTGTGCTATACAGTAGGACCCTGTTATTTATCTATTTTATACATAGTAGTTTGTATCTGCTAATCCCAAACTCCTAATTTATCCCTCCCCCAACCCCTTTCCCCTCTGGTAACCGCAAGTCTGTTCTCTATGTCTATGAATCTGTTTCTGTTTTGTAAATAAGTTCATTTGTGTCATATTTTAGATTCCACATATAAGTGATGTTATATATTTGTCTTTCTCTGTCTGACTTACTTCTCTCAGTATGACAGTCTCTGGGTCCATCCATGTTGCTGCAAATGGCATTATTTCACTCTTTTTTACGGCTGAGTAGTATTGGGAGGGTTACTTTTTATATTTTGTTAAACATTTACCAAAAGGAATAAGCACACTAATGCCCATTCCTAGCCCGTGCTTGTGCTGGTCAATCACTGGTTTTGAGTCTAAGACTACGGAAGGAGGATTAGAGAGAAATGGACAAACACTTTGTATAATTAACACATGAACAAAGTCACACAAATCTACACAACTCCACTACCAGGAATGCGCCTTAGAAAAAAGGAGTTTGGGATTATGTGACTCTAGAGAGTGTAACGATCTCTTCAAATAACAAGGCAAACTTTGTGAAGCAGAGGAACATGTTTCTAATTCCCTCCCAGACCAAAGGGATGTCCCATAATAGAGATTCTGCAAGGAATCTGGTAGCTAGAACCTGGAATAGTACTGAAGGAAAGGTGAATAATTAATAGATGTTTTTTAACCAAGTAATAGATGACAGAATACATCTTGATAATAGCTCAAATCTCCAATACTCAGAGCACTCTAACTGATTATGTTACTTGGTATTCATAAAAATCACAGAAAATAGAAAAGCAGGTATTATACCCATTAAACAGATGAGGAAAAAACCAATCATGGTGGCCGTTATTCACTGAGACCTTCTATGTGCCAGGAATCACTCTGAGTTTGTTCCATGTATTAATTTATCTCATCTTGCCAATAACCCCAAAAGGGAAACTCTATTTCATTTCCCAGTTTACTGGTAAGGAACCTGAGATGCGGGATGGTAAAGTCATTTGCTTAAGGACACACACAAGGTATGTGAAGTGACAGACCCAGAGCTCCAGTTCTTCCGAAAAGTTCTAGAGCTTTCAGCCTGTCACATTGCCCTTCTTCTCATATCCTCTTATTTTGCATTTAGCCAATAAGCAAACAGAATTACCAAGTTTAGTCACTGATGTTAAAAAACAAAGTGCTAATGGTTTGTGAATATCTACAGAAGATCTTCCCCGTGTGGCCCAGAGCACAACTTCAGGGGCCCCTTCACACTGGATGGCATGTGAGCAGGGCCTGCTGGAACTGTACCACATGTTGACCCTGGCCTTTGAAAGGAACCACAAGCTAGGACACTGTAGGCAAGACACACTTTCAGAAAGTTAATTTTAAAAGCAGGCAATGTAGTTATGGAGAACAATACGGAGGTTTCTTAAAACAATAAAAATAGAGTCATCATATGATCCAGTAATCCTACTCCTGGGCATATATTTGGAAAAGACAAAAACTGTAATTCGAAAAGATACATGTACCCCAATGTTCACAGCAGAACTGTTCACAGTAGCCAAGACGTGGAAGCAACCTAAATGTCCACTGAAAGACTAATGGATAAAGAAGATGTGGTACATATATACAAGGGAATATTACTCAGCCATAAAAAAGAATGAAATTATGCCATTTGCAGCAACATGGATGGACTAGAGATTATCATACTAAGTGAAGTAAGTCAGATAGAAACAGACAAATATCATATGATATCACTTCTATGTGGAATCTAAAAAAATGGTACAAATGGACTTATTTACAAAACAGAAATTGACTCACAGACATAGAAAACAAACTTACGGCTACCAAAGGGGAAAGGGGAGGAGGGATAAATTGGGAATTTGTGATTGACAAGTAAACACGACTATATATAAAATAGATAACTAATAAGGACCTACTGTATAGCATAGGGAACTATATTCAATATCTTATAATAACGTATAATGGAAAAGAATCTGAAAAAGAATATATATCTATATTTATCTGAATCACTTTGCTGTATACCTGAAACATTGTAAATCAACTATTCATCAATTTAAAACAAAAAGGGAACCACAAAAATTTTAAAAACTAAAACTAAAAATATTTAAAATGCCTCAAAGAAAGTAGGCAATATACATGCACATGGTACAACATTCATAAGGTACAAAAGACCACATAATTCAAAGTAAGCAGCACAACAACCCAGTTTCTCCCTTGGAAGGGTTACTAACACCAAGTTTTGTGAATTATTCTAGGGATATTTCATGCATGAAGAGGTCTAAAAACACACATCACACAATATTTTAAGGACCGCTTGGATATAGAAAACAATTTTAAAGCCCTTTTGCCACTGAAGTTAGATCATCAAAAACAGCCAAGTCTTTCAATAAAATCTAGTTATTTGCAACACACGAAATTATTTGGATACGGGCTTTTTCACACCTCCTTAATTTAACACAGCAATTACAAGAAAGGAAACAGTAAAGGATGATTAACTGAGAGATCTAAAACAAAGGATAAAGCATGCTTAATGAAAAGTGCATATGGGTGAGGCTAATGGCGACCATGACCAAGGGTGGCACCTGTCCCACACTTGTCCAGCCAATTATCTGATGACAGCTGTCAGGATCGGCTTCAGGGGTGAGAGAGCTGACGAGAAAAGGAAGACTGGGCGGAGTAAGAGAGAAAGGGACTAGGGCCTCTCAAAGGAAGCCTTCCTCACCCCCACTTCTGAATCCAATCACAATTAGCTAAACAGATCAGAGAGGAGACTATTCCCTCAATGCTTGCCATGTTCACAGTCTGTCTTTCTGCGCTGACGCCATCATCCTGACCGGGGCTAGAAGAATCCGGCGTGGGTGTCTGACCAAAGGCCATGTAGAGCCTGTGAGATGACTTGGCTATTTTAGAGGGCTGGAGAGTGACCAACGAAGTGGTAGTAAATTCCTTTCTCATGGGGAGCATGAATATGAGGCGGAAAGAGAGAATGAGTCAACAGTTTGGAGCAGGAACAAAGGCCAAAGATGACACACAGGCAAGGCAGCATGAGAAACCATGAGTAAGCAGGGCATGGGAGGTGTCCCGAGCAGAATGCGGCCGTGGGCAGCAACAGGGTCAGTAGAAGCAGACAGTCACTGAGTGCCCACGGCATTGGTGGAATGCCTGGCAGGTGATGACAAGGACTTGCTCCATTTGCACTGTGATCACCAGGTCTCTCAAACTCTTGGCATCCCAAACAACGTTCCAAATCTCTGTGAGGTTCGCCAGAATAGTGCTTGCGGTTGAAAGGTCTTCTTGTCTTTCTTCCAGCGTGTGAACGCTAAAACGAGCCTTCACTAACGTGGTAGGTAGACTGTTACATCAGTGGTCCACAGGAAGCGCTCCTCCAGCATGTGTCCCTTTGTGTACTCCCTTCTCACTATGACTCCGGGCTTGGCCATGGGACATGCTTTGGCCAATGGGATTTTAGCAAGGATTATGCGAGCAGAGGTATGATGAGCATTTGCACACTGGGCTTTCCTCTTGTAATGTTCCCTCTAGGAAGCTTAGCTAGACTATGTATGGTGAGAGGAAAGAGTAGAAAGAGACTTTGGGGAGATGAAAGATCATCTTGGACTTTTTGGGCCCTACTGAGCTCCCAGCTAAAATGAGCTGAGCAAGTGACCTGCTGAACTATACGCAACAGAAGAACCATCTGAGAACAGAACAATCAGATGCCAGTCATCTGAGGGTTAACAAACGCTTAGAATTACAAAAAATAATTGTTTCAAGCCACAAAATTTGGAGGTGATTTGTTATGTAGCCACAGATACCTGAAACAATTAATTAAGATAAACTCAGATCGGCTATTTCTTGCAACCAGAAAGATGCTAATTTGCCCATTTAAGAGTTCTGATGGGGCTTCCCTGGTGGCGCAGTGGTTGACAATCTGCCTGCTAATGCAGGGGACACGGGTTCGAGCCCTGGTCTGGGAGGATCCCACATGCCGCGGAGCAGCTAGGCCCGTGAGCCACAACTACTGAGCCTGCGCGTCTGGAGCCTGTGCCCCGCAACAAGAGAGGCCGCGATACTGAGAGGCCCGCGCACCACGATGAAGAGTGGCCCCCGCTTGTCACAGCTAGAGAAAGCCCTCTAAATAAATTAATAAACTCCTACCCCCAACAAAAAAAAAAGAGTTCTGATGATTTAGATGCACAGATCTTCTTACAAGGTCATGGCTGGGACCACAGCAATCCTAAATGAATAGTCTGGTGATGTCGGTTTTCCCTCTAAAATGATGTCATTTTGTTTTTTCCTAGATATACTTCCTTGTATATATGTTGGTCCAGCCAAAGGACACAGACTTAAGTTATATTTCTCATACAAAACTTGTACTCAATAAACAGAAAACAGTTACTACTGACATCCAAGAAAACTTTTTACGCTAAAATAATTGTGGATCATGTCTAATTAAGAGTCTTAGGGATTATATCAATCTATTTCTAATGCAGAAAAGCAAAAATTAAGCTAGAGGACAGGGTGAGAGGGAGCCCTGTGTAGCTCTACCTTCCCATCTTCATGAATCAGACCAGAATTTGCCGCTGCTCAATCTCGGCTTCTACCTGCACCTGCGCACTCACCTACTAAACAGGGGGTTGAAGGAAAAGGGGAGGAGAAGGGGAAAGGCAGGCCTTAGAGACAGGTCTCTTACTTTATCACAAGGTCCGCTTCCCAGGTGATTTCCTTCAGATTACGAAACAGAAACAAAGTTCCAATTTTTAAAAATGGAAAGTAGGGAACTGCTCTAAAGGTGAAGTCTGAGAAATGGAAATTTCATTCTGAATATGAGCCTCGATCGTTAAATATTCGGAAACATTTGTCAAGTCACCGAAACAAGCTCTGGCTCGACTT
Source organism: Pseudorca crassidens (assembly GCF_039906515.1). Taxonomy (NCBI): domain Eukaryota; kingdom Metazoa; phylum Chordata; class Mammalia; order Artiodactyla; family Delphinidae; genus Pseudorca; species Pseudorca crassidens. The sequence goes on along the minus strand of NC_090303.1, from coordinate 16,919,348 downwards.
ATCTTCTTGTAAATGGAGATTTCTATAAATATCACCGAAAAGATGTAAGGATCAGAAACACTTTATTAAAACCTCCAGCAGAAAAGGCCACGCAGGATATTAATATTCTCCATGGGCTCTACCTTACCTACTTGTCAAGTAAACAACACATGGCAACATGGCAGCCACTTAATAGTAGATAACAGCATTCTGGAATGCCTTGGCAGGCTAGTCACTCTAGAAACATTATGTCATATGTCAAAGATAAGAAGCCGGCATTTGCAAACTGTTATTCTTGTGAAATGGTATGAGCCATTCAGGGTGGAGACGCATGGCAGGGGTCAAGATCTCAATGGCCTGAGTTGGGGGGATGGGGAGAAGAAAGAGCTGGAGAGAGAATTATCCTAAACCGCTGGCAGAAATCACCCCGAGGTCTCAGCACAGTACAGTTTATATACCCCACTCCTGCAAATGTCCAGTGTGGGTGGGCAAGAGGCTCTGTTCTAGGCTGACAGAGGCTCCACCATTTTGTGAGGCAGCCATCTCAATACGTGGCTTCCAGAGTCCCCGTGTTCTCCTGCTCTTAACTGCCGCCACCCAGAGGTGACGTCACATCTTTTGCTCACCACCCATGGACCGGAGGGAGTCAATGACTCCAACCACAAGGGATTCTGGGAAATATCCAGTGCCTGTGAATATCTCTGGGGCACCACTATCTCTGCCACAGAGGGCATGCTTGGTTCACAGTAAATCTGAAGGTGCCTTTCTGGAAAGAGTTTCAGAAGTCACATGCTACAGGAGGGCCATTGCACTGTTTCCTCTCAGTGATCAGCCAGGGGGCGGGATGATGGTGGTGCGCAAGGGCTGTGTGGGCGCTGGCTGGCTGCAACCATCTCCTCTGCCTTCCGTTCAGCTGCATGTCTGAACCACTCTTTCCTGTAACTTGGGTTTCCCCCAGACATGGGCCTGGGCATGGGGGCGAGCAGGCAGAATGCCCAGATTGATCAAATCCAAAGGCTGTCCCTCCTGCCATGTCACAAATGACTATAATCTTCACAGTAACATTTCCAGATGCATTTTGCTAAGGTATCCAGGCTCTGTATAATCACAACGGGACTGTGAAAATGAGAAATGGAGTCTGACATGACATGAAGAATTGTGTTTTCCACTTGGTATCAGTGCTGGGGAAGGTGTATTATCATAAACTAAATAGCTGGAAATCCTTCATTCCAGCTAGAGGCTATTTTATATAAAGAACAAATCCCAGTCACTCGCTGATATGCATTTTCTACTACAAAGGATTTACCAGCCAAACAGGGGAGTAATTCATATTTAATTCCTGGAACATTTAATTTTCTTAAACAGGCTACGTGAAAATCTGCATTTATAAAAAAAATCAGGAAGTGATCCTTTGCTTCGAAGAGAATTTGTCAGATTTACTTCAAAGAGCATATCCTCCTCCTGGTATTTAGAATAGAATTCAGTCTCCAGGAAGTTAAATATTAGCTCCTCAGAAGTCCTCAGGAGTCCATATTCTCCATAGAAGCAAAGCACACAAAAGCGTGAATGTTAGAAACACTGTTCTCTGCAATGTGAGATTCAATCAAGCCAACAGTCAAAGCTCTAGAATATTCTGTTTGTGTGCCTTCTCAGGAACCACCTTTTCTATAAAAAGGTCATATTCTATTTCTATCACTACCTAAAGGGACTTCATAGAAGAAATATGGAATTTCATTGCTATGGTGTGGAAGAAATAACAACTCAAAGAGCAGGTTAGAAGCATCAACCAGAGGAAAGCATTCTTGGTCCAAGTTTCCAGCTCCCTGGAAGAATCAGAAGAGAAAAGCCTCTGGTTTTCATCAAAGTTGGTTAATAGGAACATTAAACCTAGAATTACAGCCTCTTTGCAGCTCTTCAGTTGAGTAATTCATGAACAAAATTTTTGTGGGTCAACTGAGTTCCTAAAGACAAATATTTGTGGCTTTCCAGAAAGAGAGTTGGGAAGTAAGAAGAAAAAGTGAGACAGGAGGACGAAGACATAGCAATGAAAGAAGAAATGCTGCACCTGTGAGAAATTTCCAAGTTACATTATTATTATCATCACTTTTTTGCTTGGAAATTGTGGTAATTCATAAAGAAGGTGGTCAGAAAAATACCTATGAAAAATAAAAGTTTTAAGCACATGTAAGGAATCATAACTATTTTAAGGAAAACACTTACACAGAAGCCCCTCTTCAAGGGCTCATGCTTTGACTACCTCTAAGGTCTCTTTCAGCCCTACTCGGAATTACGAGAGCTGCACCTGCTATAATGTAAGTGGAATCTAATAAAGTAGCCACCAGCAGTACAGCCGTTGAGATACCACAGCAGAAGGGAAAAAAAAAAAATGGAAAAAAAGAGAGCTAAGCGTCAGATTCCACAAGGCTGCTGGTTATGGATCTGATAAAGGTAGGCAAGGCAGGAATGCAGAAATGAGTAATCTCTCAAAGGGCAGTAGGACGGAAGCAGGTAAGGTACGTCTGTGCCCAGTGCTTTCTCAGAGAGGAGTGGGCTTGGGGGCCCTCGGCTGACGCTGGGCAGTGGCTTCTGGGTCTGGGCGTCACTGGCTGTATCCCTGTGTCCAGGGGAGCCAAGCTGAACATCTTTTGGAGAAGGGAATTCAAAAGGCTGGCAGAGTGGCCGACAGACTGTAGGAGTGAAAGGGCTGGGTAAAGGATGCAATCAGGAAAGAGGTAACAGACAGGATACCAAGGGAGACCACCAAGAATAAGGCTGGAGACCAAGGGACCCCAGAGACATTCCCAGAGCAGAAGAGAACAGCTGGATATGGCTTTCACTGGGTATTGGGTGTGAGTGTAGGGGCTACCCAGTCATGGGCAGAAGAAACTTAAAAGTCCTTTCTCTCCCTGCCTGCTCAGCGGGCTCAGGATTAAGTTGGTAAACATCGGCCCCCCACCTTGCCCAACCTCACTAGGCCAAGGGCAGCACCTTAAATATGTCCAATTAGCCTGTCTGAGGAACGCTTTCAAAGTTTAGGTTTTCGTCTACTTCAAGAATTTCTGAAAAGGGTGTTCTAGGCCTTTGCTGGAGTACAAAACTTTAATTGTTGGCCTCCAACGTCTCTGCTAAGTTTTGCAGAGAAAAATAAGATTTTGTTTTTGTTTTCAGAAGGCCTAACTACCCTTCTAGAAACTGCTCCAGCAGATCTGTCAGTACGCAATAGCAGCTCCGGGGTAACTTCTGAGTTTTATCCAAGTTGGTTATAAGCGCAGGATATATATATTCGCATTTTTTCCCTCTGTCCCTACATTTAACTAGTTCGAGAGACCTAGTTCTTATGTACAGACTTGGCAAACTGGATTAAGCTGTCAGACAGACAAATAAGAACCAGAAAACAATAGCCATGTTTGAAAGGTGTATTTTTGGTTTGCATTGAGAGGGAGGGTTTGAATGGAGACAAGTGATCCTGTATGCATTGCTGAGTATGCTAAAGGCTGGGGGAAGAGGGGAACGGGGAGTGACTGTTCAATGGGCACAGAGGTTCAGTTGTGCAAGATGAAAAAGGTTCTGGAGATGGGTGGTGCTAATGGTTGCATAACAACGTGAATGCACTTAATTCCACTGAACTGTACAAGTGGTTAAGATGGTACCTTCTATCTTATGTCTGTTTTAATACAATTTAAGAAAAAAAGAAAAAAAATTCATTGCATACCTATTAAGTTTCAGATACTCTGGGCGGGGGACAATTCAAAAGCAAATTCGACATAATTCATGTCGCTGATGTGCTCAGATCTGGGCTTGGGAGAGGGAAGTATGCTTTAGGAGAACGTAACCAAATGTAAAACAACGTGGTATGTTCTTCACTAGCAGCAGGAAGCAGGATGCAACCAATTCTGCTCAAGAGGGAAGAAGAAAGACTTCAGTATGAAGAGCTGAACGCTGCCTTGGAAGAATAACAAGAATGCTCCAGGCAGAGAAGGGAACCCTCTACGCTGTTGGTGGGAATGTAAGCTGGTATAGCCACTATGGAAAACAGTATGGAGGTTCCTCAAAAAACTAAAAATAGAGCTTGTATATGATCCTGCAATCCCACTCCTGGGCATATATCTGGAAAAGACAGAAACTCTAATTCAGAAAAAATACATGCACCTCTATATTCGTAGCAGCACTATTCACAATAGCAAAGACACGGAAACAACCAAATGTCCACTGACAGATGAATGGATAAAGAAGATGTGGTATATATATATATATATATATATATACACACACACACACACAATGGAATACTACTCAGCCATAAAAAAAAGAATGAAATAATGCCATTTGCAGCAACATGGATGGACCCAGAAATGATCATACTAAGTGAAGTAAGTCAGAAAGAGAAAGACAAATACCATACGATATCACTTACATGCGGAATGTAAAACGTGACACAAATGAACTTATTCATGAAACAGAAACAGACCCAGAGACATGGAGAACAGACTTGTGGTTGCCAAGGAGGAGGTGGATGGGGTAGGGATGGATTGCAAGTTTGGGATTAGTAGATGCAAACTATTATATACAGAATGGATAAACAAGGTCCTACTGTACATCACAGGGGACTATGTTCAGTGTCCTGTAATGAACCATAACGGTAAAGAATATGAAATATATATATATGTATAACTGAATCACTCTGCTGTACACCAGAAATGACCACAACATTGTAAATAAAATAAAATAAATTCAATAAAATAAATGTTTAAAAAAAGAGTGCCATCTTCTCATGCAAAGAATAAAATGTGCAGGAAATTTTAGAGGATTCAATTAAGTTTAACTCAATAATCTGAGAATCAGTTATGTCCAGCTCAACGGCTGCCTGACGCTGGGGTGGTCAGAGGAGATGGATGGCAAACGGGCAGGAAGGAGCCTTTTGAGGGCTGTGCTCAGCAGAATGGAAAATATAAGGCTTCTGGGGCCAAGTTATAATTATTTAAAATGACAACAGTATACCTGGCCTCTTGATCCCTATCATCAGCCCAACCACTAAGGCATAAAACTAACAAACAGAGATGGCCAAGGCACGGTTGTGGCATCCAGATGGTTCTTTTTTTTTTTTTTAATTTTTGGCCAAGTTGCGCGGGGAACTTAGTTCCCCGACCGGGGATTGAACCCGAGCCCCCTGCAGGGGAAGCGCAGAGTCTTAACCACTGGACTGCCAGGGAAGTCCCCAGATGATTCCTGATACTTTATAAAGGAATGAAATTCAATAATTTTAATACAAATAAGAGAACAGCTTTGTGACCTTGGATTAGATTTCTTAGATATGATACTAAAAGTATAATCCATAAAAGGAAAAAACATGATAGATAAAAAATGACAGATTGAACATGATCAAAATTAAAAACACGTGTGTTCCAAAAGACACCGATAAGGAAATGCGAAAAGAAGCCACAGACTAGGAGAAAAATATTTACAAATCATAAAGCTAATAAAGGACTTGTATCCACTACATATAGAAAAACTCTTACAACTCAAAAGTAAGACAAACAATAAAAAAAAAATAGGCAAAAGATTTGGATAGATACTTTCCCAAAGAAAATGTACAAATGGCTAATAAACACATGAAAAGATGTTCAGTATAATTTATCATTAGGGAAATGCAACTTAGATACCAGCACACCCATTTGAATAGCTATTTTTAAAAAGACTGATCATATCAAGTGTTGGTGAGCATGTGGAGAAACTGGAATTCTCCTACGTTGCTATGAAAATGTAAAAAAGGTAACCACTTGGGAAGAGTTTGTCAATTTCTTAAAAGTTAAAATACACTTGTTATAAACCCGGCAATTCCACTCCTAGGTATTTACGTAAGAGTAATGAAAACATATGTTCTCAAAAAGACTTGTATGCAAAGGTCCCAGCAGCATTTTTGATAATAAACAAAAATCGGAAATAATCCAAATGTCCATCAATTGGTGAAAAGATAAACAAAATGAGGGATAGTCATATAATGGAAAACTACTCTGCAGTAACAAAGAATGAACTACTGATGTGTGCAGCAACATGGGTAAAAGGTCAAAATTATGCTAAGTGAAAGAAACCAGACATAAAAGACTCTATGATTCCATTCATCTGATAAAACTATAAAATCAGAACTAGATTAGTGGCTGCTGGGGGTGGGAAATGAGATCGACTGGAAACAGGCAGGAAGGAATTTTGGGGTGATGGTAGTGTTCTAAAACTAGATTTGAGTGAAGCTAGCACAACGGTATAAACTTACTAAAACTCATCAAACTGCACTTAAAATGCGTAAATTTGGTGGTATGTAAACTCTACCTCAATAAAGCTATAAAAAAGAAAAATAACTTGAATACCCCGTGTTTTGCAAATCAAGACACACTTCAGAGGACACACTCATGGCTTTATTTCCCCTGGTACGTGCTCTCACATATAATGCTCATTCTAGTTCCAGTATAAGTTAAATATATCTATTTCTTTTTAAAACTTTATCATCCTAGAGTTTTATTTTCGCAACTATAAGAAAGGACGTAATACTATTACTGTGTTTTTATATCATATAATGAATTGATTTCTTTTCTTTTTTTTAAAATTGAAGTATAGTTGATTTACCATATTGTGTTAGTTTCAGGTATACAGCAAAGTGATTCAGATATACACATTCTTTTTCAGATTCTTTTCCATTATAGGTTATTACAAGATATTGAATCTAGTTCCTTGTGCTATACAGTAAATTCTTTATTGTTTCCTCACATCGGTCAGAATGGTCATAATTAAAAAGTTTACAAATAATGAATGCTGGAGAGGGTGTGGAGAAAAGGAAACTTTCCTACACTGTTGGTGGGAATACAAATTAGTGCAGCCACTATGGAAAACAGTATGGAGGTTCCTCAAAAAACTGAAAATAGAGTTGTCATATGATCCAGCAATCCCACTCCTGGGCATGTATCTGGACAAAACTATAATTCAAAAAGATACATGCACCCCTATGTTCATAGCAGCACTGTTCACAATAGACAAGACATGGAAACAACCTAAATGTCCATTGACAGATGAATGAATAAAGAAGATGCCGTATATATATACAATAGAATATTACTCAGCCACAAAAAGAATAAAATAATGCCAGTTGCAGCAACATGGATGGACTTAGAGACTATCATTCTACATGAAAGAAGTCAGAAAGAGAAAGACAAATACCGTAAGATACCACTTATATGTGGAATCTAAAATATGACACAAATGAACTTATTTACAAAACAGAAACAGACTCACAGACATAGAAAACAAACTCATGGTTACCAAAGGGGGAAGGGGAGAAGGAGGGATAAATTGGGAGTTTGGGATTAGCAGATACAAGCTACTACATATAAAAGAGATAAACCCCAATGTCCTACTGTAGAGCACAGGGAACTATATTCAGTATCTCATAATAAACTATAAGGGAAAAGAATCTGAAAAAAAAAAAAAAACCGAGTGGGGAAAAGTGATAAAGTGGAAAGAAGATGGGCTATGAGTCAGACCCTCCTTCAAATCCTGACTTTGCCACTTAGAAGCTATGTTGCATTGGTTATGGTAAATCAACTCTGTGTCTTAGTTTCCTCCCTGTAAAATGAGGTCAATTTACCTGGCTCCAGGGCTGGAGGGAGGATACGTGAGATGAATGTGGTATTTTCCAGCAACACACGCAGAGCTTAACGCACCCTGAGTAAAAGGGGACTTCGTCAACGTGACAAGGCCTGTCACACACAGCCCGTGCGTCCCTTTCTAGCCCCCTTTCTTGCCCCTTGTTCTATCACAAGCTAACGAACAGACACACTGATCTCCATGCTTTGCCCTGACTGTTCCTTCTGGCTGGAACACTTTTCCCACTCTCTACTTGATACCTACCCTCCTCCTGGCCTAGATAACACCTCCTCTCCCCTGGACATTCAGTAAAGATGCCATCTTCTCGAACTGTGCTATCCCTCACCCTAAACCCTAACCTTAAACCCTAACCCCTAATCCTAAACCCTAACCCTAAACAGTAGCCACTGATCACATGAGGCTACTTAGATTTAAATTAATTAAAATGAGCTCCAATTAAAAAGTCAATTCCTCAGTCACACGAACCGCATTTCAAGTGACCCACAGCTACCTGTGGCTGCCTAGAGCAGAAGAGAACATTTTCATCATCACAGACAGTTCTGTTGGACAGAGCAGCTCTAGAGGAAAACGTCTCTGCTAACCTTCTCCCAAAGAACCCATGCATACGTTTACAAGGGTATTCATGGCTTCATGTTTTTTTGTTTGTTTGTTTTTGTTTTTGCGGTACGCGGGCCTCACTGTCGTGGCCTCTCCCGTTGCGGAGCACAGGCTCCGGACGCGCAGGCTCAGCGGCCATGGCTCACGGGCCCAGCCGCTCCGCGGCATGTGGGATCTTCCCGGACCGGGGCACAAACCCGTGTCCCCTGCATCGGCAGGCGGACTCCCAACCACTGCGCCACCAGGGAAGCCCCGGCTTCATGTTTTGATTGTCGATTACTTGTTTTTCTCTGTGAGCTGTGAACTTTCTGAACTACCACCCCATCAGTTTGCTAAATGGGTTCGTCTTCTGGAGGGCCCAGACCCACAAGGAAGGAACTCCTGATATCCCTGCTTTCCGGAGTTAGTCCTGAATGGTTTTGCCTTGTTCTGCCCCCCTACTCCACTTCTCAATCCAGTCCTATCCTTCTTAATTCAGTTCCTGACCTCCTTGACCTCTGACCTCTTGCCTCTTCCCACGTGTGTCTTCCCAGATGGGCTCTGGCTTGCTTCCCTCCTTTGCCTCTCTGTTGTTCTTTTGTGGGATTACATTTCTTTCTGGCCCCTCTGGGTTCCTAACCCATACAGGCAAGCCCAGCTCTAGGCCATGTGGCCAGGATTTCTTGGCCTCCAAGAAAGGGAATTAAATGATATGGCTCCCGGGTACTTATCTGATGGCAGATAAGTACTCTGTATAAAATATCTCTGTATTCACAGTGCCTTAGGCAGTGTCTGGCCCATAGTATGCACCTTACAAATATTTGCAGGAGTGAATGAGCTCTTCTTTTATCGGGGAATACACTCTTGGAGAGGAATGAGATCCAAGGGGAGAGATGCTGAGACGGAAGGAGAGGCAGTGTGGAGAAGTTTACTGAGCCGCAGAGCATGACTCGCTTTCAATTCACAGACCACACCTCCAAGAAGCCGTATAAACTGCAGTTCAGAACCTGCCCTAGGATGGCGTGGGGAAAGGAGGAAGTTACCCCAGGCTCCACCCAAAGGTTCGCCCCCTGCGTTCTGGGTTGTGCGTTCCCAGGCATGGACACCTAGTGGGTCCTGCAGTGGTACTGACACAGGAACGTTGGGTGGGAGATGAGACATAGCCTGGTGTCAAGTTGCTCAGAGGCCATGCAGAGCTGGAACAAGGGATGGAGAGGCTGAGAGGCTCTGAAGGGGAGCATGAAAGATGTCTGGCACGATGTGTATAAGTTAATCTTGCAAATGATCTAGCCATCACGGCCAGGACTTGGGCACCAGAGGATGACATCAGGGGTAGACTTACAATGTGGGGTGTTGTCACACTTGATTCCTCCTGGCAAGGTTCTTGGTCCATGGTAAGCATCAATTAAAAACTGACTGGTTGACAGCGTAGAGGCATCTGAGAGTCTAGTGGGGATGCTAGGTTCCCACAGGGTGAATGTGATGCAGGCAAAGTAGGTGTCGGGGTGTTAGCCCTTCAGCAGAGGAGGGCTGAAAACAAACCTGATCTACTTTATAATTTTGCCTGGAGCCAAGTCTCTTTGAAAGACTCCCCATGTCCTCTTTTGGGTTCTAAATCTCAGACTAAGAAAACCATTCTGGCATCCCTTCCAAAGTTTCATCTTGAATAAGATTTCCTATATCATTACAAAAACCACTTAAGGCCCAGCTGATGGTCATGGTACTAAGGATCAATAAACTTGGCTTCTCACCAGCTTTTCCTTGGAGCCCAAACACCGATGCCTTTGCTTTCTGGGTTGATCACAACTGCCTACACTGGGTCTGCTGTTCTCTAAGTAGACACTGGCTGTAGCTCTCTTCTGCTCCGTATCTTGTCTACACTATAAATGCCATTGCTCTGATTTGCTCTGTTCATTCACATTTTACTAACCAAGTCATTTTCAGTTAAGTTTTGGTTTTTATCTTTGGGACTCATAGAGTTGAAAGGCCCAAGGGCGGGCGGGCTTGTTTGTTTATTTATTTATTCATGCCCCTCTTTCCAGGCAGAAGGACAAAGAAGACATTCCTGTGAGAGTTGGTATATTCACCCATCTTCTGCAGGACTCTGAAACCCTCTCAATGGCTCCTCAAATTTCAGCCCCAGCTGTTTGGGGTCTTCTTTCCCTGCAGGCCTGGAGCAGCTCCGCACAGGGGCACCTGGACAGCGGCCTCATCCTGTCCCTCATAAGGGACCCCTTGCTGCCTGCCTTGGGCATCTCCGGCTCAACAGTCCCAGGAGTCCACCCTGCATTCAGGACGCATGACCCAGCAGGGCCAGAGACTTAGTGTTGTGGGCCGCCCCCCTGAGCAATGGGAATCTCCAGCCAGTGAGTAAATGCATCCGCCTTTCATCCCCTGGCGGCCAGTTCTGACGGGCATCTTGTAAACCCCCTCACAGGTCCCTGGGGGGTCCAAGAGCCAATATAATCATGCATCCTTGTGTTGGCTTTTCCCATTTCTCTGCTTCACTTCCCCTCTTCTGCATTTCTACTCCCTGAGATGACATTTCCAAACAAACAAGTTCTGGTCTCTGACTCAGCTTCTAGGGGACCCTAGGCTAAGACAAGTGGGTGGTGGTCTTAGATTGGAGGTGCAAAGCCTCACACTCTAGATTCGTGCTCCAGGAGGACAACTGGCCCCTTGGGGTCCCCACCACCCCTACTCTAGGGCTCCTTTGTGTCTCTTATTCCAAAGGCCAACAGGGGAAACAGGAACACCTCTGCCCTGGGCACTGCTACGGCCTGCCTTGTTTCAGCGACCACATTATCCTCTTTATGCAGTGAGGAAACAGGTTCAGAGAGGCCAAATGACTCATCTGTGATCTCACAGTGAGAGTTCAAGCTAGGATTTGAACCCAGTCCTGTGGCTTCAAAGCCCATAATCTTCCTATGGCAGCTCAGAGTGGACAAGTCCTTATGACTACAAGTCTTGGGCATCCTTTTTCTTCCCTGTTTATTCCCTGAAGATCTACAGGACAAGCTTTATACAAGACACACCTCTCTAGATGTGCAGCTTCGCTCTTTTGCTGCGTCACGTCTCCTGGAGACTCTGCATTGGCCTGTCCTCCGTCACCTCAGGGAGCACACGGCATCGCAGTGGCTTATTCTGACCCACACAGGGTGAAAATATTTCTGCTTCATTGCCTAGAACTGTTTTCCCTTTTCTCTTTCTCTGGGTCACATTCTTTCACCGTGAAGCCCCGTGGCTTAGCTCTTGATTCTCCTTTCACTGGAAACATAACTACGAACTCCCTTGGTGCAAATCCCTTCTCTAAGTCACAGCTGAAGACGCATTTCTCAGACATCTTCAGCTTCTCAAGCTTGGCTCCCAGCTTGACTTGGGGGCACACGCTGGAAGGAAGGTGAACATAACACAGCCCATGGGGACCCCGAAACAACTCATCTTCCAAGGCGCTCAGGGCAACTGGCTCTTTTCTATGGCCCCCTCGGGGAGCACCTTGATGCCCTGGGGCAGCGACCCCCAAATTTCCTGACTCCAGACTCCAGGAGGAATAATCAAATCATATTATTTTGTTTGTTTGCCTCATTTCACTCTGTTTATTCAACATATTCACAGAAAAGAATTTCATGACTTTCTTTGCCTCTTTTTTTTTTTTTTTTTTTGGCGGGAATGAGAATTGATGTCCTTTCTCCCCAAGTGTGAGGATGAGAATAACACTAACTCCAAAGGTGACAAAGAAAGAAATCCTCTGCGTGTGAACGACACAGCGGTCTGGCCCCTTTCCTAACAGGTGCAAACTGGCCGTGGAGCCAATAGCAGTCCGTTGCCCTGACTCTGAGCTTCCCCAGCAGGCACCGCCCGGCTCCCGCTTCCTGCTAGCACCATCTGGCAGGTGCTGGCGTTTCCCAGCCATGCACCTCGCTGGGTAATTGCCTCAAATCATGGGGTGTTTCTCTGAAGCCCTTACCCCCGCCACGAGCACAACTGTCACACGGAAACCACTTAGGGCATGAGAAGTCATTCATCTCCACGAATGACTCACTCCGCAGAGCTGGGCTCACAGGCCTAGAGGATGACTTAATCAGAAACGCTCGTCTTCGTGTTGGGTGGATGCCATCCGCCAGGAACACATGTTAGGCAGCTGAAAGTGACCTGAGCCAGGCTTCATAGCAGCCTGGCAGCCTAAAGAGCTTCTGAACATCATTCACCTTACAATACACTCAGGCCTTCCCCTGTGCAGTCTTTCCACATTGCATCACGTGCTGTTTCCAAAACATACCCTAATGTTACCACTAAGTTTAGTGCTATGTCCGTGAAAATATAATATGGCCTAGCATCTTCTTTTCTACTTCCTGTGTAAAGCTCTCTTTTCATTTACCTAGGAAGATATATTTGATGCTGCATTATTCTATTTCTAATTATGCTGAAATTCTACACAAACTAAATTATGTGTTTTTTTTGTTTTGGGGTTTTCTGTTTTTTTTTTTTTTTTGGTTTAATTAAAAAGATCACGCACAACTAGGACTCTTGGGGAAATCACAATGAACTTCAGGTCACTAGCTCTCACCCAAACCAGAATTATTCTACCTTTATTTGAAATGGTCTTTCCAAAAATGGTCCAACCGTTGTAACAAACTGATGTTTCAGAGACATATCCATGCTCCATACTGAAGGATCCAGGGCTTCACTGTACCTGGCGCCAGTTGTTTAGACAGTAGCCACCTTTATTAGTCTCCTTGGCAACCCACTGCTTCTTACTGTCTCCAGAGTTAGGGCTAAAAATAAAGACCATTTCTCTGTTCCTGTAACAAACACACACAATTCTCTTTCCCTGGGTTGTCATGTTTAATCAGAAATCAGAGTCTGTTTCCAGTCTGATTCATTGGATTAAGCCCTCATTCAGCCTCTAGCTTTCTAATTCTAAGGGTCTTTAGGGAAAGAAAAAGTTATTCTCTGTCCCCAGGCAAGGCATCGTGAAAAAGCAGCAATCTCAACACCTCTCCTCCCTCCAAAAGCAAACAGTGTAAGGAACAGTACCAGACAGGTAATGAATGTTGACCTTACATTTGCTCAAGAAGTGCTGAGATATCCAGGCTGGAAGCTCCATCAGGTGCTCCCAGGGGCCACGGTGGCACCTGTGTAACCTCCGACCACCGACTGCTCATCTCAGCCCCACCTCCTGAAAGATGCTCAGACCTGAATGGGCTGTAGCCAAGGCTCACCCAGGGCTCCAGGGGATTCAGCTGTGTATAGCAGGTAAACCTATGTGACATCGCTCAGGGCACACTCCCAACCGTCCCTTCCCTTATCATCTGTAGAACCCTGTTCCTTTCCCCAGTTCTCCTGGATCCTGCAGGAAACCTTGGAGCTTTGGGATACAGGCTAATGGAATAGCCCTGAACCTGGTCGAAGGTCTCACCAGTGCCCTCACCCTTGATGCAGTGGTGAGGGCAGGTCACATTGTAGCTGGATCTCACTGTCCCTCTGTGAGACATGGATGATTCCACAGCACAGCTTGGTGGAGACCTAGCCCCAGTTTGACCTGGTTTAGCAACTAGGTGGAGTCCCCCTAATCGCTCCCCATCACCTCTTAGGAAACAGGTTCACATATGACCTCTGTTTTACACTTTCCAAATTACACAGCAGAATTTGGCTTCCTTCCTGAAATTCCTCATGTTCAAAATGGTCAGGTTTTAAACTGTTCCTTTTGTATAATAATAGTCAACATTTACTTAATGCTATTTGCAGCAACATGGATGGACCTAGAGTTGATCATACTGAGTGAGGCAAGTCAGATAGAGAAAGACAAATATCATATGACATCACTATAGGTGGAATCTAAAAATTGATACAAATGAACTAATTTACAAAACAGAAACAGACTCACAGACTTAGAAAACAAACTTATGGTGACCAAAGGGGAAAGGTAGAAGGGAGGGATAAATTAAGAGGTTGGGATTAACATATACACACTACTATATATAAAATAGATAAACAACACGGACCTACTGTATAGCACAGGAAACTATACTCAGTATTTTGTAATAACCTATAAGGGAAAATAATCTAAAAAAGAATACATATATTCTCTCTCTCTCTGTATATGCGTGTGTGTGTGTGTGTGTGTGTATACGTGTGTGTGTATATATATATATATATATACACACACACACATACATACATATATGGAAACTGAATCACTGTGCTGTACACCTGAAACTAACACAACATTGTACTTGGCAACCACAAGTCTATTCTCTTATGTATAAGAAGTACCAGAGTGTTCTTTATAAAGTTTCCTCACATTGTTGTTTTCAATGGGGCTTAATGATTCTCAAACCAAAGGGACCATCATAAACGTTTACAGAGAGGGAGCAAATACGTTTAGACTCCTAGGCCATCCTGAATCAATTGGCAATGACCTCATGGTGGACTGTGGGAGGAGCCAGCGGCTGCAATCTGGCGTTACAAGGCCAGGACTGATCTGCCATAGTCGCCATTGGCATGGATGGGGGGAGGGGCAGCACAAGTTGGTCAACCTCATGTTGGCCAATCTCAACAAAGAAAAATCTCTTTAGCTGCTTGTGAAGAAGAAAATCATGAAGACTCCCGTATATTATTTTAAATTTATTAGTTAATTTATTTATTTTAATCTTTTTGGCTGCTTTGGGTCTTTGTTGCTGCGTGCGGGCTTTCTCTAGTTGCGGCGAGCGGGGGCTACTCTTTGCTGCGGGGCGCAGGCTTCTCATTTGCGGTGTCTTCTTTGTTGGACTCTAGGTGTGAAGGCTTCAGTAGCTGCAGCACGCAGGCTCAGTAGTTGTGGCACTCGGGTCCTCTAGCGCCTGGGCTTCAGTAGTTGCGGCTCGTGGGCTCAGTAGTTGTGGCTCACGGGCTTAGGTGCTCCACGGCATGTGGGATCTTCCTGGACCAGGGATCAAACCTGTGTCCCTCACATCAGCAGGTGGATTCTTAACTGCTATGCCACCAGGGAAGTCCCTGTATATTTTTTTAATTAATATCTCTCTTAGGTGAGGTCCTTTTATCTCTTTCATCATGTGTTATGCCAAAACACACAGAAATTGACCACTTGGGCCTTCACCTAGGGAATGGCATATAAAAATCCTGCAGTGTTCTTTCTGGTGAAATAACAGGTCACAGAAAGGCTGCATGCTGGCTCCCCTATTCAGGATGGCGTGGCCTCAACTTAACCATTTGGGGTGAAGTATAAGACATTTCCTTCTAGTCTGGTAGGACCATTTCTTTTCTTTTTATTTTAAAAATTTATTTTATTGAAGTATAGTTGATTTACAATGTTGTGTTAATTTCTACTGTACAACAAAATGATTTGGTCATACATATATATATTCTTTTTCATATTATTTTCCACTAGGTTTATTACAGGATATTGAATATAGTTCCCTGTGCTATACAGTAGGACCTTGTTGTTTATCCATCTTCTATATAATAATAGTATATATAATAATATATATATAATCGTTTGCATCTGCTAATCCCAAACTCCCAATCCTTCCCTCCCCCACGGCAACCACAAGTCATCCTCTATGTCTGTGATTCTGTTTCTGTTTCATAGATAAGTTCATTTGTGTCACATTTTAGATCCCACATATAAGTGATATCATATGATATTTGTCTTTCTCTTTCTGACTTACTTCACTTAGTATGATCATCTCTAGGTCCATCCATGTTGCTGCAAATGGCATTATTTCATTCTTTTTTTATGGCTGAGTAATATTCCATTTTATATATATACCACATCTTCTTTACCTATTCATCTGTCGATGGACATTTAGGTTGTCTCCATGTCTTGGCTATTGTGAATAATGCTGTTATGAACACAGGGGTGCATGTATCTTTTCGAATTATAGTTTGGGGTAGGTCCATTTCTTAAAGGTGTGTCCATGCTAGGAAGGTAGACACGAAGAAGTGCTGCTACCGTATCACTCATAGATGTAGACTTGGGTGTCGTGAAATGGTAAGGCTTGGGTATGATGGTTAAAATGAGCTGTTATAGGATTATTATGATTATCCACCACCTCCAAAAGTAAGCCAGTCATTGCATGTGGTAAATTAGTCATTGCTCTACGTAAATTTAGATAATGTTTTTCTTGAGAATCTGAGCCAAAAGAGAAAAATTCCAAATCATCCAGCAACCTCTTTGTCCCTGGGTGCACAAAGTCTTCATGAAAAGGCAACCTCCTTCACCCGCTGAGAAATACCAATTATTGTCTGCAACTCACACCGCCTTATATATTGAGAATTGATGTCCTGTCATCCCATGCATATTCATACACTACACTCCAGGCCGTGTTATCCCTAAACCCACCACCATCCCCTTGGGATCCCATACAGAGAAAAAATTGGTGATCATCTTTGTCTGTTTTTGAACGGACATTCCTGCCAATAAGTGCAAAGGATCTGAGATTTTCCCTCATTCACAAGCTAACAAGTTAGCCTGCTACAGTTTTGAGATGTCCATAAAGGACACGAGACTCCTGGGTCAAAGACCAAGACTTTATTAGGTTCAGCAATTGTAACAGCCAGAGTATCCAGGGTATCAGCATTTCTTGCCCTGGCTCCCAAGGTTCCAGTTACTACAGGGTGATATGTACGGGGCCAGGTGACACTTGTACACTCAGCAGATTCATTACAGGAGAGGAACTCTGAGCGTAGGGAACCTGAAACTTTTATAATGGGCTGTAAGCGTGCCTGCTCTTTGCTTTAGAGGGAAACACTTTCTCTGCCTCTTCAGGGGGTTCATATACAAACATCACCAAAAAGAGAGTCTGGAACAAAGGGTAACCAGTGCCTCTGCTTCCAAGATGTGCAAGAAACCTATGGAGAATTTTCTCCCAGCAATCCTTTAATTTTGCTGTGGCAGAGAGGCACACTGTGTAGCCACAGCAATTCTCTTCCAATTGGCAACCACATGCTTTCAGTCAAGGCTACTGGCCCTGGGGCCTGAGAATCCCACAGTTTCCAAAGAGAATGTAGATGTAAATAAGGACTTTTGATTACATTTGTTCGTATAAAGGTATTCTTTTTTTTTGCGGTACGCTGGCCTCTCACTGTTGTGGCCTCTTCCGTTGCGGATCACAGGCTCTGGACACGCAGGCTCAGCGGCCATGGCTCACGGGCCTAGCCGCTCCGCGGCATGTGGGATCTTCCCAGACCGCGGCACAAACCCGTGTCCCCTGCATTGGCAGGCGGACTCTCAACCACTGCGCCACCAGGGAAGCCCAAAGGTATTCTTTAAATAACCATGAAAGGTTATTTAGGTCAAATACCATATGATATCAGTTATATGTGGAATCTAAAATATAATACAAATGAACTTACTTACAAAAACAGACTCACAGACACAGAAAACAAATTTACTGTTACCAAAAGGGAAAGGGGGTGGGGGAGGGAGAAATTAGGAGTCTGGGATTAGCAGACACAAAATACTGTATATAAAATAAACAATAAGGACCTACTGTATAGCACAGGGAACTAGATTCAATATCCTGTAATAAACCAATGGAAAAGAATATGAAAAAGAATATATATATATGTGTGTGTGTGTGTATATATATATAACTGAATCACTTTGCCCTACACCAGAAACTAACACAACATTGTAAAACAATGTTCAATTTAAAAAAGATTTTTTAATTATTGAGGGTTTCGTTACAAATACTCTAACTACATTTTAATAAGTGTGACCACTAAACATATATCCTTAAAGGGAAACATTTTCATTTTTAATGCTTTATTATTTCAATTGGAACAATGCATTTAAAGTTTAGCTTATTTGGGTTCTTTACATAAGTGACAGAAAGAGCCTTACATATAATCTCAGACAGAATGTGAATAAAGCTCATCAATGGGGAATACTAGTTCCAGTCCAGTGGCCCTCTAGCTAGAAACTGTTAATTAAAAGCTTGAGAGTAAAATAGGAAAGAACCCATTTATTCACTATGAGATAAAGTTCGTTTCATCAATGGTATAACATTATTTTCCTTAGGGCAGTTATTATACAGAATCTACTGTAGCAAAAATATAACCTGGTTAGCCGGAAATCTGTACAGATCATTAAATTCCTGCTTATAGTTGTCCCCAGTCGTATGGAATAAATTAGTGCACATCAAAATTTTTTAAAAATTGAAACTGTATATAGCCACTTTCACATTAATATTTTGAAGAAGTAAAATTAATTTATACTACATTTCTCCACTTTTTAAATTAGGAATTTTTTTCCATTTACTTTTTGAACTACTAAAGTATAAACACAACAGCCTTGCCATAAAAGATAAGGGGATGATATTGTCTTCAAAAAAGTGCTTTTGCATGAATAAAAAAAGAAGCACATTAGTCTTTGTAGAATCACCATGAGTGGAATGTAAAATGGCACTAAAAATAAATGCTAGCAGAAAGCCATGAGTTTCCCCAAAGACATGGAAAGAAGCAGTGGATTGCTGTGGCTAAATCCACTGCTTCTTCTCCTGTCTTTGGGGAAACTCATGGCTTTCTGCTAGCATTTATTTTTAGTGCCATTTTAGCCACAGCAATCAGAGAAGAAAAAGAAATAAAAGGAATCCAAATCGGAAAAGAAGAAGTAAAGCTGTCACTGTTTGCAGATGACGATGATACTATACATAGAGGATCCTAAAGATGCTACCAGAAAACTACTAGACCTAATCAATGAATTTGGTGAAGTAGCAGGATACAAAATTAATGCACAGAAATCTCTTGCATTCCTATACACTAATGATGAAAAATCTGAAAGTGAAATTAAGAAAACACTCTCAATTACCACTGCAACAAAAAGAATAAAATGTCTAGGAATAAACCTACCTAAGGAGACAAAAGACCTGTATGCAGAAAATTATAAGACACTGATGAAAGAAATTAAAGATGATACAAATAGATGGAGAGATATACCATGTTCTTGGATTGGAAGAATCAACATTGTGAAAATGACTCTACTACCCAAAGTAATCTACAGATTCAATGCAATCCCTATCAAACTACCACTGGCATTTTTCACAGAACTAGAACAAAAAATTTCACAATTTGTATGGAAACACAAAAGACCCTGAATAGCCAAAGCAATCTTGAGAACGAAAACTGGAGCCAGAGGAATCAGGCTCCCTGACTTCAGACTATACTACAAAGCTACAGTAATCAAGACAGTATGGTACTGGCACAAAAACAGAAATATAGATCAATGGAACAGGATAGAAAGCCCAGAGATAAACCCACACACATATGGTCACCTTATCTTTGATAAAGGAGGCAAGAATATACAGTGGAGAAAAGACAGCCTCTTCAATAAGTGGTGCTGAGAAAACTGGACAGGTACACGCAAAAGTATGAAATTAGAACACTCCCTAACATCATACACAAAAATAAACTCAAAATGGATTAAAGACCTAAATGTAAGGCCAGACACTAGAAAGTCTTAGAGGAAAACATAGGCAGAACATTCTATGACATAAATCACAGCAAGATCCTTTTTGACCTACCTCCTAGAGAAATAGAAATAAAAACAAAAATAAACAAATGGGACCTAAAGAAACTTAAAAGCTTTTGCACAGCAAAGGAAATCATAAACAAGACCAAAAGACAACCCTCAGAATAGGAGAAAATATTTGCAAATGAAGCAACTGACAAAGGATTAATCTCCAAGATTTACAAGCAGCTCATGCAGCTCAATATCAAAACAACAAACAACTCAATCCAAAAATGGGCAGAAGACCTAAATAGACATTTCTCCAAAGAAGATATACAGATTGCCAACAAACAGATGAAAGAATGCTCAACATCATTAATCATTAGAGAAATGCATATCAAAACTACAATGAGATATTATCTCACACCAGTCAGAATGACCATCATCAAAAAATCTAGAAACAATAAATGCTGGAGAGGGTGTGGTGAAAAGGGAACCCTCTTGCACTGTTGGTGGGAATGTAAATTGATACAGCCACTATGGAGAACAGTATGGAGGTTCCTTAAAAAACTAAAAATAGAACTACCATATGATCCAGCAATCCCACTACTGGGCATATACCCTGAGAAAATCATAATTCAAAAAGAGTCATGTACCAAAATGTTCATTGCAGCTCTATTTACAATAGCCAGGACATGGAAGCAACCTACGTGTCCACCATCAGATAAATGGATAAAGAAGACGTAGCACATATATACAATGGAGTATTACTCGCCATAAAAAGAAACGAAATTGAGATATTTGTGGTGAGGTGGATGGACCTAGAGTCTGTCATACAGAGTGAAGTAAGTCAGAAAGAGAAAAACAAATACCGTATTTTAACACATATATATGGAATCTAATAAAAAAAAAAAGGTCATGAAGAACCTAGGAGTAAGACGGGAATAAAGACACAGACCTACTAGAGAATGGACTTGAGGCTATGGGGAGGGGGAAAGGTAAGCTGTGACAAAGTGAGAGAGTGGCCTGGACATATATACACTACCAAACGTAAAATAGATAGCTAGTGGGAAGCATCCGCATAGCACAGGGAGGTCAGCCTGGTGGTTTGTGACCACCTAGAGGGGTGGGATAGGAAGGGTGGGATGGAGGGAGACGCAAGAGGGAAGAGATATGGGAACATATGTATAACTGATTCACTTTGTTATAAAGCAGAAACTAACACACCACTGTAAAGCAGTTATACTCCAATAAAGATGTTAAAAAATAAATAAAAATTACATCACAGAAAAAATAAAAAAATAATAATAATTAAAAAAAAAGAAGCAGTGGATTTTGTAAGTGGGGATCCTGACAAGGGGCTGGTCTGTTTATCTATTTAAATTTTATTGAAGTAGCGTTGATCTACAATGTTGTGTTAATTCCTGATGTACAGCAGAGTGATTCAGTTATACATATTTATATTCTTTTTCATATTCTTTTCCATTATGGTTTATCACAGGATACTGAGTGTAGTTCCCTGTGCTAGTTCCCTGTGCTGTACAGTAGGACCTGTTGTTTATCCATCCTATATACACTAGTTTGCACCTGCTAATCCCAAACTCCCAGTCCTTCCCTCCCAATCACCTGTCCCCCTTTTATTTGTGTTTATTTATAAGTGGGGCTTGTTTATCTGTGTGCAGTGCTCTGCAAAGACTATCCAAAAAATCTGTGAGTAAGCAAGGGTAAGAATCGAACGTTGGGCTTGTCAGTAGCCCATAAACCAACACTGCAATCATGCAGAGATGGCTGAAATTGCCTCAGTGGGAGAAAAAAACACAAGTCCAGGAAGTGTTCCATGTCTCTGAAAGGGTCCAAAAGAGGCACTTGCCTGTGGGTGATGGTGGACTAGAATTCCCACCATCTCCCTGCTTATTTTAGAGTAAAAAATAATAAGAGGGGCAAAGAGGAAATGCAATGAGTAAGTCCTTCATTTTTAAAACATATAACCACGTTAGCTATGAGACTGTCCTGAGCATATGAGTAAATTTAGCAAAAATTGGGGTGGCAGGGGGAACCTGCCTGGTGAATGCAGACATATGGGATCCAGTTCATAATCACTCATTCAGTATCTGAAACAGTCTAGAGGCATCTTCTTTTACTACACTTTTTTTTTTTTTCGGCTGCACCACACATCTTTGGGGATCTTAGTTTCCCGAACAGGGCTTGAACCCAGGCCCTCAGCAGTGAAAGTGCGGCATCTTAACCATTGGACTGTCGGGAAATTCCCTACTACACTTCTTTTTTTTTTTTTTTTTGCGGTACGCGGGCCTCTCACTGTTGTGGCCTCTCCCGTCGCGGAGCATAGGCTCCGGACGCGCAGGCTCAGCGGCCATGGCTCACGGGGCCCAGCCGCTCCACGGCATGTGGGATCTTCCCAGACAGGGGCACGAACCCACGTCTCCTGCATCGGCAGGCGGACTCTCAACCACTGCGCCACCAGGGAAGCCTCCCTACTACACTTCTTAAATACACTTTGTGCCAGGAACTGCTCTATTGCTTTACAAATATTAACTTATTTTAATCCTCCTAATGACCCTATGAAGTACTGTTATTATCCCCATTTACAGATGAGGAAACTAAGGCACACAGTATAAGCAACTTGCCCAATGTCACACAGCCAGTCAGTGGAAAAACCAGGACTTGAACTCAGGTAGTTTGGCTTCAGAGCAGGGCTCTGAAGGACGAGGGTGAGGTAAGGCACTGGCCTTAGGTACAAAATTTCAGGGTGCGCCAAAAAACTCAGTAATCAAGATAAATCATATCTTAAAGCAGTACTTGAAAAACTAATTAATGCAAAACACCCATTTGAAGAAATATCAGAAGTTTAAATAAAGACAAGACAGTATTACTGATTTGCTCCTTTTTGCTTCAGCCTCCAATATGGCCCGGCCATGGCTTTGCTTTAGAGTCTGTGTTTATAACGACTATGGTCTACAACCTCCTTCTGAAACATCTCTCTTTTCTTCACAGCTCTGATTTCAGTTTGTAATTGAACAAATGTAGTGTGCTTATTTTGCTAATGTCCCTCTGCCCTTTAGAAGGCAGTAAACTCTCTGAGAGCAGGGGCTTGTCTGTCTTGGGTCACTGTTTTATTCCAGACAGGCTGAAGGAGGGAGCTGATGGGGAGGGTAGGAGTGTGTGATGGGGGAGGTGGTCTGGATGTCATTAAGAAGGATGGACATGCCTCCTACAGGTTATACACTCAAACATGACACAGTTACGTATCTGAAAGGATAATGAATGCAAAGCTAAACAAAAGTGTAATGAGTAATAATACACTTCATTAGGTAAATAATCAAAGGCCTATATGCCCAAATCATAAAAGAAATTGAGCGAAAGATAAAAGAAACTGGGCTGAAAGCAAATTCGAATTTGTACCAAAATTGAAAATAGGACCCTGATGCTATTTCATCCCATAGCTACAAGATCCAGCCTTTATCACCACAGCACTTTAGGATTAGGAAAGAATAAATAAAATTTTGTAGCCATATAAAAGGGTTTGAATGTGCTAGAAATCTTAGCAAGCTTTCCCAGCATAGCAATCAACCACACTCTACTTGCTGCATTCTCTGACTTTACAACTGAAAGAGACATTGGTTCTTCACTCTGTGTTTGTCAGGATTCAAAACGTTTTAGCAGACACAGCCTCTCTTATTTTCACAACGTATCATGAGCTTGGCAAATAACAGTCTTCCCTATTTTGTAAATCTTCATTATTCCCATTTTGGAAGGAGATGATTTGGTGGTTACTTGAGGGACTGTCATATGGGAAAAGGCAGCAAGATAAGAAGAGCGACACTTTGACACTCAAAAATAATTCAACAGGAAAACCAACCATTTTCCTTTCTGGTATGTTCTAGATTCTGAGGTTAGAACTGGACTTCAGGCCCTGACATGAGAAAACTATCTGGTGATGCTCTTGTTTGGTCCTTAGTCAGAAAAGCCCAAGCACCCCCTTTCCAAAGCCCTATTCATACAGAGGTTGGCACCTTAATAATTCACAGGTAGGCAACAGG
This sequence comes from Pseudorca crassidens, assembly GCF_039906515.1. Taxonomy (NCBI): domain Eukaryota; kingdom Metazoa; phylum Chordata; class Mammalia; order Artiodactyla; family Delphinidae; genus Pseudorca; species Pseudorca crassidens. The sequence continues at coordinate 16,895,630 of NC_090303.1, read as the reverse complement.
TTAAATATCAGGGTTTCACAGTTAAAGCTTAAATTTAAAATTGCCATTTATTCCGAATTTCTGACATTGAGGTTTTAAATAGCCAAGTTAGCATTTTAACAGGCATATTTTTAAGATGATATGAGCATCTCTGAACACACAAGTAATAACTATACTAGTTCAAGACAGTTATCTCCACCCATGCCCAGACACTACTCACAACAGCCAGAAGGGGAAGTAAGGCAAGTGTCCATCGATGGATGAATGGATAAACAACATGGGTATATATATACATACCATGGAGAATTATTCAGTCTTAAAAAGGAAGGAAAAAAAAAAAAAAAGGAAGGAAATCCTGACAGACGCTACAAAGTGGATGCATCTTGAAGACATTCTGCTAAGTGAAGTACGCCAGTCACAAAAGGACAAATGCTGCGCGATTCTACTCACGTGAGGTACTGAGAGGAGTCAAATTCTTAGAGACAGAAAGTAGAATGGTGGTTTCTAGGAGCTGGAGAGAGTGGGGAATGGGGAGTTAAGTGTTTGATGGGCACAGAGTTTCAGCTGGGAAAGCTGCAAAAGTTCTGGTGATGGATGGTGACGGTGACTGTACCACAATGTGAAGGTACTTATGCCACAAAACTATACACTTAAAAATGGTTAAAATGGTAAATGTAATACTATGTCTATTTTACCACAAAAAGATGAAGCAATTGGCAGTAAGAATTTTTTTAAGTTACTCTTTCAAAGGGAACCCTTCCACACTGTTGCTGGGAATGTAAATTGGTGCAGCCACTATGGAAAACAGTATGGAGGTTCCTCAAAAAACTAAAAATAGAGTTGCCATATGATCCAGCAATCCCACTCCTGGGCACGTATCCAGGCAAAACTATAATGCAAAAAACTACATGCACCCCAATGTACATAGCAGCGCTACTTACACTAGCCAAGACATGGAAACAACCTAAATGTCCATCGACAGATGAATGGATAAAGATGTGGTGTATATATGTAATGGAATACTACTCAGCCATAAAAAAGAATGAAATAATGCCGTCTGCAGCAACATGGACAGACCCTGAGACTATTATAGTAACACTAAATGAAGTAAGTCAGAAAGAGAAAGACAAATGCCACATGATATCACTTATATGTGGAATCTAAGATATGATACAAATGAACCTATTTATGAAACAGAAACAGACTCACAGACATAGAGAACAGACTTGTGGTTGCCAAGGGGGAAAGGGGGGGTGGGGGAGGGAAGGATTGGGAGTTTGGAATTAGCAGATGCAATCTACTGTATATAGAAGGGATAAACAATAAGTTTCTATTGTATAGCACAGGGAACTATATTCAATATCCTGTGATAAACCATGATGGAAAAGAATATGAGAAAGAATATATATATGTATAACTGAATCACTTTGCTGTACAGCAGAAATGAACACAATATTGTAAATCAACCATACTTCAAGAAAAGAAATTTTTTAAAAATTACTCTTTCAAATGTAACATAAAACACATACTTAAAAAAGATTAGAATCTACATACTTTGATTAACAGGCAGATATGCCAGAAGAGAGGTTCCCAAAAGAAAATTCTCCTGCCAGGACATGAGGAATGACATTCATTCAAGACACACTCCTGCACAACTCCCTCCCTTTCTCTTCCATTTAAGAAAGTATATTAGAACCTAAGAAAGTGAGAGGGATATTATCTGCGGGTACCCTGAAAGAATCACCCATTTATTTTTTAAGTGATTTACAAACTCTGATACTTTATTACGGGTAAAACTGCTTGTGAGACACCTCACGTGGACCCTGGCGCACCAGTGAGCTGAAAACTCCTGGACTCAGGTCCCATCCAGCATAAGCTAGCAAGCAAAATTTAGCACACACCCCATCAATCCCTTTAGAGCATTCAGACAGTAGCTGAACTAGTAAAGTGATTGATTTTTATCCCCTCAAGTAAGAATTAAGGCAAAAAAAAAAAAAGAGAAAGCTAAAAATTTCTTGGTACTAATTTTAACTGTAGGTAATGGAAAACTCATTTACTGCTCTGAATCTGTAATTCTAAATTATCCATCATCTCTGAGCAGAGTAACATATGAGGGTCTAAAATTACTTGAGGAGGCACTGCTGCCCTCTTGTGAATATCATCTTGAAGAGCGACGTTCATCACCATTTTTAGAAGTACGGTGATGGCCTTTTAAAAAACTCCCATGGGAATCAGAGGGGTATGTTGAGTAGAATTCCTTTATTCACATTCCAATTTGTATAAGAGATGAAGTCTACATTATCTGCCATTAATTGAAATAAAAACAACAGCTACCATTGTTGGAGAAATTGCTATTTGCTGAACAAAGACATCCTCAAAGTAGGGGTTGGCGCAGGTTCATTTACCCAAAAGTTCTGAAAAACGCAAGTTCTAGTAACGAATCTGACATGCTTATACACTTCATCCCATAAGTGTGACTGTGCACGTTATACTGCAGAATTACTAATGTGTTTGATTACAGAATGCTGCTCCAGACGCTGCTGGCGCCTTTATGTAACACTTGTATATGCACTGTTATCTTTCTAAAATAAATATCCTTTAACAATCCTGAATTCTAAAACTCATCTGGCCCCAAGATTCCAGAAAAGGAATCATGAAATTGCATTCTCAGTTCAACAGATGAAGAAACTGAGGCTCAGAGCGTGGCAGTTATCTTGCCAAGGTCATACGGTGAGTAAGAGGCAGAGGCCATGAAAGAGAGTGTGTGCTTATAACGGCTGTGCGCTGTGCTTTCCATTATACCGACTACAGGGAAATAACCATCTGAATAAAGAATGGAAGGTAAAGAGATTAGATATTTGGTGTTCATCTGGGTGGGCTTCCTGGCATAAGTATAGTATGGCTTAAAAAGTTGGACACATTATTTGGGTGTGGCAATGGATTTTCCTCGTGATCATAGTTTTTAATCAATTTTATTTTGTTTTTAGTTCCTATCTTCATGAAAAAATATGAAAGTTTTCCATGCTCACACATCAAACTGGCTTAGGTTTCACAACTGTTGCAGTTTGTTTCATATGCTTTGAAACACTTATATTCTTCAAATATAAAATACATCTGTGTATATATATGGAAATATATAAAATATTTGTCCGGGAATTTGGGGTGTGGGAGATTTGTGTCCTCCCCTACAGGGAGACTGATGCACCACCATTTTTATGCTTCCTAAAGGAGATGAGTTTTATTTGTAATTTAGCAGCAGGATCAGTATGGGCAGAGGGTGTTTTAAAGTCAGGTCATTTGAGCCCCGACGCGGAAGAGAACACGGGCAGTTCACGTGATCAGCTGCACGCTCTGTCGGCTTCAGCAGCGAGAGCGCCAACACTTACTATCAAAAACAAAAGTCTTAGGTGTCATCAGGTAATTTTTATATCTATACGACTTAATAGTAAATACGATAAAATTAAGACCAGAATGAAAAGACGTCAATGGCACCCCCTGGGCTATGTGCGGGCTGGCATCCTCTCCACTGCGGTAGAGTCCCGCGTCATCCTTCCTTTGGTAACCCCCAAATAAATTGATTCTTCCTGTTGCAGCCTGAAGCTACAGCAATTCTGGCTCCTTTCACCGGAATGAAGGCCAGTCTGCAAAAGGCAGGAAGAGGCCAGGACTTCAGACGTGGGGGAGAAAGGAGACATTTAGTGTGTGGTATAAAAGCCTCTCTTTTTTGCCGAGGAGAATTAGTGGGATGCCCACGAGCCACCACCTGAGTGTATCCTGTCAGCCCATCCTATTCAGTTGTGCCACAACTTCCTTTTTTTTACCAAAGTGAATCACTATACATATACATATATCCCCATGTCTCCTCCCTCTTGCGTCTCCCCCCGACCCTCCCTATCCCACCCCTCTAGGTGGTCACAAAGCACCGAGCTGATCTCCCTGTGCTATGCGGCTGCTTCCCACTAGCTATCTATTTTACGTTTGGTAGTGTATATATGTCCATGCCACTCTCTCACTTTGTCCCAGCTTACCCTTCCCCCTCCCCGTGTCCTCAAGTCCATTCTCTATGTCTGCGTCATTATTCCTGTCCTGCCCCTAGGTGCTTCAGAACCATTTTTTTTAGATTCCATATATATGTGTTAGCATACGGTATTTTTCTCTTTCTGACTTACTTCACTCTGTATGACAGACTCTAGGTCCATCCGCCTCACTACAAATAACTCAATTTCGTTTCTTTTTATGGCGGAGTAATATTCCATTGTATATATGTACCACGTCTTCTTTATCCATTCATCTGTCAACATCACTAATCATTAGAGAAATGCGACTTCCTTTTAAAAAGAACTATTGAAGAGTTGTCGTATGATCCAGCAATCCCACTCCTGGGCATATATCCTGACAAAACAATAAGTTAAAAAGATACATGCACCCCTGTGTTCACAGCAGCACTATTTGCAATAGCCAGGACATGGAACCAACCTAAATGTCCATCGACAGAGGAATGGATAAAGAAGATGTGGTACATATATACAATGGAATATTACTCAGCCATAAAAAGGAATGAAATAATGCCATTTGCAGCAACACAGATGAACCTAGAGATTACCCTACTAAGCAAAGTAAGTCAGAAAGAGAAAGACAAATACCATACGATACCACTTATATGTGGAATCTAAAACATGACACAAATGAACCTATCTACAAAACACAGGCTCACAGACATAGAGAACAGACTTGTGGTTGCTAAGGGAGAGGGGAGGTGGGGGAGGGATGGAGTGGGAGGTTGGGATTAGCAGATGCAAACTAGCATATACAGAATGGATAAACAACAAGGTCCCACTGTACAGCACAGGGAACTATATTCAATATCCTGTGATAAACCATAATGGAAAAGAAATAATAAATAGATAAAAAGAACTGAAATCTCAGAATGGTAAGAGTTGGAAAAGAGCTCTCTCACAGAACAATAATGAATGCACACAACTCTGTGTCTCAATTTAATATTTTCTATTGAACTGTCTCAAAAATCACGAAGAGGTTAATCTAGAACTCCTACACTTAGTCCCTATGGTGCTCCTGGAAATAGTTTGACCCTTTTTTTTTTTTTTTTTTTTTTTGCGGTACGCGGGCCTCTCACTGTTGTGGCCTCTCCCGTTGCGGAGCACAGGCTCCGGACGCGCAGGCTCAGCGGCCATGGTTCACGGGCCCAGCCGCTCCGCGGCATGTGGGATCCTCCCAGACCGGGGCACGAACCCGCATCCTCTGCATCGGCAGGCGGACTCTCAACCACTGCGCCACCAGGTAAGCCCGACTCTTGCCTATTTTTAACTGGACTGATGGCGATAACGATGTCTATGTATTTTATGTAATGAAATAAAGGATCTAGTGATACAGCTAGCAGCTATTATAGAGAAGACACAAATGCCACCTTAATATGATTTCTTAAATATTTAATAAGCTGTGTTTTAGTGTGGTCTGTCTGCTAACACTAGGTCAAACAAAGATAATAAAATAATGAATTAGCTTCCTTGGGAAGACAGGGAAGCAATGGGCCTATTATGCTAAAAGCTCTTAAAATGGAAGAATTAAATATACTTAAAAATTAAATGATAAAAAACGTGTCCTTCTAAAATCCCAACAGTCTTTAAAAATGGGTTCCTTGCTGAAGGGAATAAGTAATTTGCTGCCTGCTCTTTGGTATAACACAATAGATATGATAATAACTTCATGGAACCACTTAAATTATTTTTGATAAACTGCTTTAAGTGACTGCATGTTTCCATTTAAAAATATGTGAAAAACTATAAAAACACCAGTCTACATTTTCCCCTTAACCTGATGAAATCAACAAAATCAAACAAACACTTGAGCAATTTCCCTATGTCTTCAATGACAACGCGTTTAAGTATACAGTACATGGGATAATAACATAACTACGCATTTTATAAATGCCTTGATTTTTTAAAAATATTTTCACCATTTTTTTATCCTGTACATCGTGAGCAATAAAGAAAAAAGAACAATGAGAGTTCTTACAGAGCTCTGAGTACAGCAGGCGAGATAAGACTGGAGACTGTACCATAAATAAATCAGTGGTCCAGGAACGGCACAGCATGCCATGAGAGTTCAGAGAAAAGCCAGTTATCTTGGGATTATGAATAAGAAAAGATTCTGGGGTAAGAGATATTTGAATTGGATCTCGGCAAGGATTTAGAAGGATGCTGGGGGGGGGGGTCCAGCTGGCTGCCCAGGGGCTAAGGGAGGGCTTATTATCTGCCCATCAGAAAATGCAGGTGAAAGAGCCCCTGTGGCAAATGTGAGGTGAGAGAGAGGGTATCTCTAGGGCACTTGCGAAAGATCAGTCGGGAGTGGCTGCCCAGCTTGAGGGCTGCTCTGCCCACACCAGCTATTGCTTTGATAAAGTTGGCAGTTTTGATGAATAAACTAACCTCGACATGATAATGACAGAACTGAGTTTCAGGGATTCAAGTGTCTGGAAGACTTTGTTGTGGTTTTTTTTTTCCACATCTTTATTGGAGTATAATTGCTTTACAATGCTGTGTTAGTTTCTGCTGTATAACAAAGTGAATCAGTTATACATATACATGTGTTCCCATATCTCTTCCCTCTTGCGTCTCCCTCCCTCCCACCCTCCCTATCCCACCCCTCCAGGCAGTCACAAAGCACCGAGCTGATCTCCCTGTGCAACGAAACACCAGTAAGGGGACAAATCTGGAGATTTCTTCCAGGAGCTGGAGAACTGGCCCTACAGAACAGGGAGTACCAGGGCCACCGTGGGAAAAACTAAAGTTGTGATGTCACTGCAGTCCTGCTTCTTCGACAGAACTGTTAGATAATAAGTATCTTAAATAACAAGCAGCCCTGTGTGATGATTTACTTAGTACTTTTGAGTACACCTAGCTTTTTCTAAAGAGTGGATATGCACAAACTCAGTATAACAAGAACAAAAGATATTACTATACTGTTTCTAAGGAAATGACCAAAATTAAGAGTTTTAACAGAGAAGGAAATAATTTGTTCCATGGGGCACAAGCCGGAGGACCTTACTAATGTCTGGGGTGAACGGATTGATACCTGTGTGCTTCTGTCTTATTCTCTTTCCTTTCTCTTTAAAGAAAGAAACCTTTTTTATACATTTATTTCTGGAGACATGATTACTAGAAAAAATCAGATAGTTGGTTACCTAGATAGTAACCAACCTATTTTCATTAGGAATTTTTGTTTAGCTGGAACTTATTAAGAACAAAGCTACTCTGGGGCCTTCATACCATGAATGGCATTACTGCATCTCCAAATTTCAGTATGAAATCAAATGCATTTTCTATCAAGTCACACATGGAAATTTTTCTGTACTCAAGGTTTTGTTGTTTGTTGGTAACTAGCCAAAGCAGGACATTTAGGAAAGAGATGGGTATTTTTCTTCTGCCAGAGATAAGAGCCCTATCAGTCAAAACCTTTGAAGATTGTTCTCTTGGAGTGGAGAAGAAAGAGAGGGAGAGAATATATTACAGGTAAAGACAAATTTCTGCTTCATAACTACACAGATTCCAATGTAGGAACAATAAGTCATCCCCAGGAACAGATGCGATCTTCAACGCCAATCAGTGTGAAAAACAGTGGTTCTCGAACTCCGCTGCTCATTGGAACCACCTGAGATGATCTGAAGCTTCCCAATGCCCAGGCCACACTCCTAACCAATTACGGCAGAAGCTCTGGGGGTGGAATCTGGCAACAGAGTCAGTGTTTTTAAAACTCCCCATGTGATTCCAACCGTGCAGCCAAGTTTGAGAACCAGTGTTTTAAAATGCTCATCTGTTCTCGACTCTCTAAGTATAGACTGGCCTTTTGTAATCAAATTTAAAATTGTCTGTGGAAAATGAACACAGAACAGGAGAATATTCTAAGAAAGTCAGCTTTCATAATTTCATATTACAAGTCATTACATTTCCAGTAAGAGCTAAACTTTAGTGGTGGAGGAGGTTGGCTTTAGCATTCTTTAAATCATCAGTAAAAGACGATTACATGTCTTTAATATGACCTAATACTTGAAACCCTAGGTATTACGTGAATACAATTTGGGAGAAGGTGACTAGTAACACAGAGAGGTACAGATAAAGTGCTGGGATTGCAGAGAGACGCGAGAGATCAATGCCAGTTCAGTCAAAATGCAAGGTGGTATTTGATGTGGACTTTACAGCGTTCCCTCCAGGAAGGAAAAGGAGCAGGAAGTGGAAACTGAGGGCTACACACAGGAAACAGAACAGCTCGATTTGGCAGAGGTAAAAAGAAAAAAAGGCAATGCATTTGGAAAAGGAGGTTGGGGCCAGTTCTGGGAGGATCCTGCAGGTCTAAGCTTGAAGTCCTTGGTATCTGGAATGACAGTTTCTACCACGGTCTCACTTGACCTTTCCGCAGTGTGTGGCGCTGTTGTCCGCTCGCCGCTCCCCTCTCTGTGCTCCCCTCCCTCGGCATCCACAGGGTCCTTCACTTTCTAGCTCTCTGATGAGCTTTCCCAGCCCCCTTTAGACTTCTCTTCCTCCATTCATCCTATATGTGTCTCTCATTCCCCAAATTCTACCACGTTTCTTAAAGATCTCTTGTCCCAGAATTCTCCTCCAGCCTTCTCATCCCACAAAAGTGCAGTGTTTGAATGACCTTCATGTGCTTGGACTCCAAGCTGGTTGCTGGATGCTGGATGCCATCTGCTCTTCTCTCTCCTTTCCCCCACCGCCTTAAGAAGCCATCAGGTTCAGCTGAATCTCTCTCCCGCCTCTCTCTAATTTTCACCTTCTCTAGGTGGTACCACCCGCCCGGGTACCCGAAGAGCTCTAATGTCGCTTCCTGCCTCTGGAGTCAGGACCCTCCAATCCGTTCTCCACATGGCTTCCACAGCATCATTCCAAAATTCTGGTCATGTGACTCCCCTGCCCAGGTGCCTAGGGACCTCAGAGTCATGTTCAGACTCTCCACTTAGCACCTATAGCCCTTAGGATCCCACACTAGCTCAGCCAACTCATGGTTTATACGGAACTGCAACGGTTAGTTTCCTGGTCTGTCCCCAGCAGAAGCTTTTCACTTGCACAGACGGGCATCTATTAGAAGGCCACCGGACTCCATGACACTCGTTTCCAAGTCTGTCTCCATGGGGAGCCTGTTAGCACCTCCCAGGGGAGGGCAGGAAACACTTCTTTTTCTGCTTTGTGTCTCATGCACTTAGCACGGCGCCTGGCACATAATTAGCACTCAGCTGAGTAAGTGAGTGGCTAATCAGGGTCGTGTGGTAGAAGGGCTCATTCATCTGTTCAATGAGTGGCTGAAGCAGCGATGTGAACAGGAGGCTGGGGTGAGACTTTGAGAGAAGAGAGAAATAGGTGCTCCTAGGAAGAGTCAGGAGTGCCGATGCAACTGACAGATGGTGTTCATTAACCTATTAAATTCGTGGGCTTGTCTGGCTCGACCATCTGAGCTTTAAGTCCACCTAATGGCTCTGTTCCTCTGTCTCCTGCCTCGGTTCAGTCATCGGAGACCAGGTTACATGGTGCCTTCCACATGGCTGCAGAACACCACCCACCTCCCACCCCTTCCTAGTCAGGTCATTTGTTCCTTTAAAGCAACACACTCTATCACTAATCCTCCCAGGAATAGCTGTTTGCATTGAATTGAAAACCAATAGGCAGTTATTCACAAATGCCAGGACTGACTCCATCGGGGGGACTATCAAGGAATATGTGATCACTTTCAATCTGTTTCTAAAAAAGGCTTTATAATGGGTTTCAAGGTGGATATTTGATCTGGTCAGTTCTTCTCCAAAAGAGATACAATGGATTCTCAGCTTGCTCAGAAAAGACAACGGATTTCCCAGGGATAACAGAGTAATTGGGAGAAGGGGAGGAGTTTACATTGTTATTAGATATCTTCTGAAATGTAGGTCTAAACTGTTCATAGGGATTGTTTGAGTGAAACCTTATTGTCCTGGTCTCCCCCAGACCAGCGCCCTGGATGCTTCATAGATAAAACTGTCTGAAAGATCAGGGGAGCTGATAACAAAACTCCTTTGTATATAGTCATCACTCACGAAATTTTGTCAGGAGTTAGTGGTATCATGAGAAGAGCAGAGAGAAAGATTTTTGTCTGTGTGTAGGCAATTCTACCAGAAACTTCATCATCCATCTCCTGGAATGCTCTCCACACAGCCACCTTAGGAAGCTCGAAACTCATTCTAATCCTGCTACAGCGGCTCCTCCCATGAAGCTCCCCTTTCAGAACTGGCTTCAGAACCAAATTAAAATCCACACATGTTCTGTTCCTTTAGAACAGGGGTCTGCAAACTTTTTCTGTAAAGGGGTCAGATAAATATTTTAGGTTTGGCGGCCACACCCTCTCTGTTGCAACAACTCGACTCTGGCCTAACTGTGTAAAAGCAGCTACAGATGATACTCAACAAATGGGCGTGGCTGAGAGCCAACAAAATGTTATTTCTCATGGACCCTGAAATTCGAATTTCATGTAATTTTCACATGTCATGAAATTTCATCCTTCTTTTGATCTTCTCCAAACATTTAAAAATGTAAAAACGCCTTTAAACTCGCAGGCCATACAAAACAGACAGAGGGCTGGATTTGCAGAAGCAGTAGTTACAGACCACTGCTTTAGAGCAATGTTCACCAGCCTTACCCACAGGTACAGTGTCGGTTCTGAATGACACTGGACCACTTCAGAGATCAAATTCAATCTCAGGAGGTGAAAAGGATGCTAGAGATTCAATGAGGTAGTTCCTCTGAGCAGGACAGTACTCACTGAGACAAAGCAATAGGGATAAAACAAGAAGAGTAAAGGAGCAGGGGGCAGAGGAGGAGGGAGAAGTGGAGGAAAAAGGAAAGAAAGAAAAAGAGGAGCAGGAAATGGAGGAAAAAAACAAAAGAAAGGAGGTGGAAGAGAAAGCACTTCTTAAGTGATGAGTATATATCAAACGTTCTTCTAAAGACTTTATGTGCTTTATTTTATTTAATCCTCCCAAATCCTGTGAAGTAGGCATTACTCCCTTTTTACAAACAGCCATTCAGGGGCAGGACTGCAATTCAAAGTCAGATGTATGTCCCTCCATGACCCACACTCTTTCCACTCCACTGTGGTATCTAGACAATCAGATCTGTCATTTTTATTATTTTTAGGCACAACTTATTTAGTGAGGTTCCAGTACACTGTTTTTAAATCTTCAGAAATCCTAAATAGGAAATTTTTGTAGCCACATAAAACAGGTTTTTCTTTTATTCAAAATCTTTACTAAGTACATTTTCTCACCTTAAGATGCATGTATTAGCAATGGTTACTCAATGGCACATGGAAAATGTACATCAGTATAGTATTTGGAGAACCATAAATAAACTAATAGAAATGTGTCTCTATATGCCAATGAGTTTAGATTCAATAAGAAATGTTTACTTTTGTCTCACTTTACCTGGATTCAAACATTTATTGTATTCCCTTATCTTTGCTTAAGAGTATAATTTATTGGAGACATGAAGCCTTTATCAGGTTGGTGAGCCGTTTAAATTACATTAGAACCTGTCCACACTGCTACCACTGCTTCTCAGGGTAAACTAGCCATTAGCTGGAGCTGGGGGGAGTTCTCCATTACTCTTTCCAAGAACAGCTGGGAAAGTGTTTTCCTTCACCAAAAAAGACACCACATAACTAACCATATGGGCCATCACTACTGACTCAGATGCAGGTGTAACTTGCCTTCTTTGGGAGGGAAGGGTTATGATTCAGATCTTGGGTCTCTGTTATTGCTTGTAATGACATTTCTCCATTTCTGTCTGGGGTGGAGGCATGATGGGAGGTGGTGCAGATCAGCCTGCTTGGAACGAAATGCAGCAGGACCCTGCAGGGCCTTCCTGGGGAGAGACACCTCCACCTCCGTGGCCTCTGCCTTTTGTTTGTAGAAAAGCTTTAGCTTCCTAGGCCTTCTCTGAGTTCTAAAGAGTAAATGCAATCAGAGAAGCGAGAGCATGAAACAAAGGAAAACAGTCAGGCAAGACAAATGAATAATAGTTTAGCCATAAAACAAAGTCAAGGACCTTTATTTCCTCCTCAAGGGCCATAGATAACATCCCAAGGAGACGTATCCTTGAGTTGTTTTGCAGATACTTAAAACCCCCCACCAAGTAGAAGAAGTTGACTACATGATGGCCATAAGCCTGTAGCCTCCCCAGACCGGCTGGAGCCTGAGGATTGATAATGCTGACCCCTGTGAATCACTCTGTGACCTCACCATCAACCAATCACAGAATTGTGCTTGAGCTGATCAGGCACCCCCCACCCCCCACCCCCGGCAACACACACCCCTAACCTTTCCTTTTAAGCCCCCTCCCTAAAAGCCACTTGGGAGGTTGGGGATTTTGAGCATAAGCTGCCCATTCTCCTTGCTTGGCTCCACCTTGGGTGCCTTCCAATATACGCTGTATTTCCCTCACCACAAGCCGGTGTCAGGAAATTGGCTTTGCTGTGTGTCTGGTAAGTTTGGTTTGGTAACAGGAATAGCACATGTGGTGAATTGGGCTGGGACTTCCCTGTAACAAAAGTTATCTAGGACTCAGGGTGGTTACAGGACATAATCTCCTATTTGAAATAAAAATGCAGAAGAACCATTGGAATAATTGGAATAGTACGATGAAAGAAATTTGGCTTTCCATTAAAAATCCTACATATATTGCCAACAGCATAAATAGAAAAAGTATAGATTCTCTGCCTCTTGGTTGAGTTATATAGGTACTTGACATATGTTTGTAAGCTTCTGAAGTCTTTGTCTGACTTATCTTTGTTTCTCGTTTCAGGGCTAGCAGTGTCGCTCAGGGCTGAGCACGAAGCAGGCACTCAAGAAACGATTGCTGAATTAATTCGAGTCAACAGCTAAGTCACAGCAGTTAAGGCTTCAGAGCCTTATCTGGGAATTCCATACTAGCAGGGACTTTGACCTGTTGTAATAAAATTCTTCTGAGTGGTTTTCAAAGTGTGGTATCCAGACCACCAGTATCAGCGTCAGCTGGGAACTTGTTAGAAAAGCAAATTCTTGGGACCTACCCCCAGCTCCACCTAACCAGAAACTCTGAAGGGGGGATTAGAATCTGTATAGCAAGAAACGCTTGGTGATCCTGATATGTACTGAAGTTTGAGAACCACTGTAATAATCTAAACTAAACTAAAAATGGTATTGTGGGGTCCCTTCTTTCCTGAAGGAAGAGATGCATTTCCCACGTATGGGGCAAACGTATGATGTTAATAAACTTGGAAGGTTTAGATAACAAGTAGGGTAATACATTAAACTTGTCGAACTTTGAAGACTCCATTTCATGCCAAAGTCTCAAAGGTCAACATGCAAAGGTTATCTAAGCCACAAACCACCAGACGTCTCTGTTCCAAGTGAAAATACTACTTCATTTAACCCACTCTTTTTCAGGTTTCTGTCAGTGGAACACCATTCCTATCTGATCCCAAAGCTAAAAACCGCCTCCCTCAAACATTTAAAAAGGAATCATTTATATCCTTACAAAGTTGAATCAGCAACCATCAGTGTAGGACAAAGCAGGGTCAACAGTAGAGAACAAAGCAGACATTTTGGCTCTTTGTGATGACAACTGTCTAAACATTTCTGATGGATTTCGTGGTGATGTTTTTCGGAACGGCATCTTCCAGAAGTTACACAATAAAGAATTAAAGTCAGAACTTGAAAAAGCTAATTAAAGAAAATGAACTGTAATCGTTTTGGGGACGCTGAATTGCATCAACATTATCCCTTTAGTCATTTCAGCACTGTGCACTATCATTATCTATTCTTTCAGGGTTCTGAAAAGGCTTTAGAATCTGCTGACTGTCACCCACTAGCTACGGATGCCACAAAGCTCTGCAACACCACTGGACCATGGCAAATGTAAAAAAGATAGTTAACTACCGCAAACAGCACTTCTGTTGCCAAATAAACAGTATTACAAAGCTGGACTTACAGTGCTCACATCTGGGTACTTTCCGAGAGCAATCTGTACATAAGCAAGAACAAAAACTCCTGGGATTAGTCACATTTCCAATGGTTCCACAAAGAAAACTGGCAAATCCAGGATCTAGTCGCTTAGCTGTTGGCAGATGAAATACACAAGATCAAAAGAAAAGAGCTGTGTTTCTGGGCAACCCCTTCTTCTATATACCTCTAATGCAACACCAAATTAATTGGTATACATGAGTGTTTTGAATTAAACCTGCCATGGAAATATTTTATTATCTCCTACATTTACTTTGGGTAAATGCTTCTTAATTTGATTCCCTTCTGAGCAATTAAAAATGCATTATCTCAAGGGAAAATAGAATTAATTTCATTATACAATTTATTTTTGAATTAGAATAGCCAGGGAGCAAGCAAATGCTCAGAAGTCATAAGTCTGATGATACATAATTAGAAAGCCAGAAATTAATACGAGTTAATGATTGGCATAGAAATGCAGAGAAAGATAAGTTGATTCCAAATAGTTCGTTATTTCTCAAACGTGTCTTTCTTGACAGTTAAACGTGGGTCACAAGGACTGGCTAGTGACAGAATCAACAGTGTTTTGGTTTAAAAAAATTTTTTTAAGCCTTTACTTTTTTTTAGAGCACTTTTAGGTTCATGACAAAATTGAAATGAAGGTACAGAGATTCCCCATGTACCCTCTGTCCCCACACGTGTACAGCCTCCCCAATTATCAGCATCCCCCGCTAAGATGATACATTTGTTACCCTTGATGTACCTGCATTGCCACATCATAGTCTCCCAAAGTCCATAGTTTATTTTAGGGTTCAACTTTTGGTGTTGTATATGATATGGGTTTGGATAAATGTACAATGACATGTATCCATTATTATAATATACAGAGTATTTTCACTGCCCTCAAAATCCTCTGTGCTCTGTCTATTCATCTCTCCCCGCCAAACCCAACCCCTGGCAACCACAGATCTTTTTACTTTCTCCGTAGTTCTGCCTTTTCCAGAATACTTGGAATCATAGTACGTAGCCTTTCCAGATTGGCTTCTTTCACTTAGTAATATGAATTTAAGGTTTCTTCATATCTTTTCATGATTTGATAGCTCATTTCTTTTTAGCCTTGAATCGTATTCCATTGACTGGATGTACCACAGTTTATTTATCCATTCACCCACTGAAGGACATCTTGGTTGCTTCCAAGTTTTGGCAGTCATGAATAAAGATTCTATAAACATCCGTGTGCAGGTTTTCGCATGGACACGTTTACAACTCCATTGGATAAATACCAAGGAGCATGACTGCTGGATCGTATGGTAAGAGTATGTTTAGTTTTGTAAGAAGCCACCAAACTGTCTTCCAAAGTGGCTGTACCATTTTGCGTTCCCACCAGCAATATATAAGAGTTTCTGTTGCTCCACAACCTCATTTGCGTTGGATGCTGTCAGTGTTCCAGAGTTCGGCCATTCTCATAGATATGTAGTGGTGTCTTATTGCTGTTGGTGGGTGTTTTTGTTTGTTTCTTTGTTTCTTTTTTCAACTGAGGTATAATTGACATACATTATATTCGTTTTAGGTGTACAACATAATGATTCGATATACGTATATATTACAAAATAAACACCACAATAAGTCTAGTTAACATCCATGACCATATATAGTTACAGAAATTTTTTCTTATAATGAAAACTTTTAATATCTACTCTCAGCAACTTACAGATATGCAAGACAGTATTATTAACTATAGTTGCCACATTGTACCTTACATTCCCACGACTTATTTATTTTTAACTGGAATTTTGTACCTTTGATTCTCTTTACCTATTTCACTCACCCTCTACCCCTACCTCTGGCAACCAACAATCTGTTCTCTGTAACCTGTAGCTTTTAAAATTTCATTTATTTATTTTTTTAAGATTCCACATGTGAGATCATACAGTATTCGTCTTTCTCTGTCTGACTTATGTCACTTAACATAACAGAGTCAGGGTCCACCCATGTTGTTGCAAATGGCAAAATCTCATTCTTTTTATGGGTGAGTAATATTCCATTGTGTGTGTGTGTGTGTGTGTATTTTCTTTATCCATTCATCCACTGAAGGACACATAGGTTGTTCCCATACCTTTGCTATTGTACATAATGCGTCAATGAATGGGGGGGCACAGATATATTTTTGAGTTAGTGTTTTCTTTTTCTTCAGATGAATAACCAGAACTGGAATTGCTGGACTGTACGGTAGTTCTATTTGTAATTTTTTGAGGAACCCCCATACTGTTTTCCATAGTGGCTGCACCAATTTACAGTCTCACCAATAGTGCAAGGGCTCCCCTCTCTCCACCTCCCTGCCACCACTTGTTATTTCTTGTCCTTTACATAACAGCCGTTCTGACAGGTGTGAGGTGATATCTCCTGATTTTGATTTGCATTTGCCTGATGATGAGTGATGTTGAGCATCTTTTCATGTACCTGTTTGGCTATCTGAATGTCTTCTGTGGAAAAATGTCTATTCAGATCCTCTGCCTGTTTTTCAATTGAATTGTTTGGGGCTTTTGCTATTGAGTTGTACAAGTTCTTTATGTATTTTGGATAAACTCCCGATAAGACACATGATTTGCAAATATTTTCTCGCATTCAGTAGGCTGACTTTTCATTTTGTTGATGCTTTGTTTTGCTGTTCAGAAGGTTTTTAATTTGATGTATTCCCACTTGTTTACTTTTGCTTTTGTTTCCTTTGCTTTCATATCCAAAACACCATTGCCGAGACCAATGTCAAAGAGCTTACCACCTATATTTTCTCCTACAAGTTTTATGGTTTCATATTCATATTCATATTCGGTCATATTCAAGTATTTAATCCATTCTGGGTTAATTTTTGTGTATGGTATAAGATAGTGGTCCAGTTTCATTCGTCTGCATGTGGCTGTCCAGTTTTCCCAACACCATTTATTGAAGAAACTGTCCTTTCCCCTTTGTATATTCTTGGCCCCTCTGTTGTACATTAATTGACCATACATATATGGGTTTACTTCTGGGCTTTCTATTCTGTTCCATTGATCTATATGTCTGTTTTTATGCCAATACCATACTGTTTGATTCCTATAGCTTTGTAATATAGTTTGAAATCAGGGAGCATGACGCCTCCAGCTTTGTTCTTCTTTCTCAAGATTGCTTTGGCTATTTGGGGTCTTTTGTGGTTCCATAAAATCATTTTGTTTTAATTTGCATTTTCCTGATGACAAGATATGAAGCATCTTTTCATATATTTGCCATTTGTATATCTTCTTTGGTGTATCAGCAGTTTTTAAATATATTTGTTATACATGTATCTATTTATTGCACGTAAATGAGGAGAATGATCAATGTTTCTTTTGACCTTGCATGAAACTAATGCATCATCACACATTCTTAAGAGGAAAGGAGGGGAGGGGAGGAAATGAAGAGACACAACTTTATCACCCCATAAGAGGAGCTGAAACCTGATTATAATCTTTAACTAAAACATTATTTAAAAAGTATCTGAACTGTAAATAGCTGTAATTTTCTGAATGATCAATGTGGTCCTGTAAAAAGACTTGATTGGAATCAGGACATCTTTGTTCTGAACTAATGGTCTCAAACTAAAATGCTTAATGGGGCCAAGTAGTTAATGAATGAATCCACCCAGTGGAAGAATAGAGACTCAGGCACTGCCTTCTGGGCAGCGGCAGGCCTACTGCTAACAATTCCAGCACGCTGTTGTCAGGGAAATACACACCCAGTGTTGTAAGACCACCTGATTCTTTTTAAAAGGCAGAAATACAAATTTTTATATAAAATCAACTGTTTTAAAAGTGGTAGCAACTAATTTAAAAGTGCTGTGTGGTTAGAAGTCTGGGGCTGGTGTCCAAGGCCAGATGCTGTCTAGACCTTGGGCTGCTACTAAGTAGCTACGGGTCTCCTTGGGACTGGTTCCTTACCTGAAAAACACATGTCCAAGTTTCTCTTGTCACCAGGTGTCTATTCTGGTACTTTCATGTAATAAATTTCTTTAATTGTGAAGAAAATGTATCAAAAGTTAATTCTCAGTAAGTTAGAGTACTGAAATAATATCAACATCAGAAAAGACGATCTCAAAACACTGATGCAATCTGAGTCTTGGAGAACTGATTGCTAATTCAGGAGTGTGATCTCTCTACAGAAATTAGTGTCGTTAAATATGCCACATTTACTTAAGTGAACAATGGCCAAGCAATTAGGGACATGAAAGAAGTTTCCATTTTCGAGAGACAGTGCCTCCTAGTGGTCGAGAAAACACACTGGAACCAGCCTGCTCTGGGTTCAAAGCAGGTTCCCCACTTCCTAACTGTGACTTATTCAAGGTACTTCAGGTCTGTGTGCTTCAACTTCCTCATCTGTAAAAATAGGGAATCACAGTTCCTACCTCATAGGGTTATTCGGAAGGTTAAACGAGTTAGCATAGTACTTAGAACAGTGTTTGACACAGAAAGCATCAAGAAAGAATCAGCTGTTGTCACTACTACTGGTGTAAAACATATTAACAGCTAAAACCACTAATCTCCTACACTGGTTGAACTAGCATTTTACTCTAAAATATCCTAAAGAAATTAAACCCAATCTTCATCCTATCAAGGCCAGAATCAATGGACTGCCTAAACAACTCCACTGGCAACTTGTAAATGAAGCCCTAACACGCCACAATTCACAGAAATCTAACAGGGGTCAATATAGGCACTGCGGGTTAATGCAGTGGAACAGGGGCCATTCAAAATCAAAGGATGTAAATGCCTCATCCTCGGTTTCCACCCCCTTGTGATTAATTACAGCCTTACTGTCTCCACCCGCCAGCTGTATCCTAGCTCACAGGTCTGACCCCAACCGAGGACTACAACAGTCTAATGAAAACTGTGCTTCTAATTGTCCAGCGGGTGATCCTGGCTTGGCTAAGAAAGGCTCTTTTCACTCCCCTCCTTTCTGATTAACTAGATGGCTTTATAAATCCCCTTAATAAGTTCATTTGTGTAACCCAAGGCTTGCTGCCCTTCCTTCCTGCTGCTAAGAGGGCTCAGCTGCTTATCTTTGAATGTGACCCATCAAAAGAGAATTGTTAAATTTTTTTTTAATCTGCTAAATTCACAAGTACCAGTGGTCTCACATCTCCCCCAATTTAGTAATTTTTCGGTATCATAAAGGAAGTCTAAGTGCGTGCAGCAAATCACGACACTGGCAGAAGTCTTTTCTAGTTTATTAAAAAGGCCTTTTTTAAAAAACATTTTTATTGGAGTATAATTGCTTTACAATGGTGTGTTAGTTTCTGCTGTATAACAAAGTGAATCAGCTATACATATACATATATCCCCATATCCCCACCCTCTTGCGTCTCCCTCCCACCCTCCCTATCCCACCCCTCTAGGTGGCCGCAAAGCGCTGAGCTGATCTCCCTATGCTATGCAGCTGCTTCCCACTAGCTATCTATTTTACGTTTGGTAGTGTATGTATGTCCATGCCACGCTCTCACTTCGTCCCAGCTTACCCTTCCCCCTCCCCGTGTCCTCAAGTCCATTCTCTACGTCTGCATCTTTATTCCTGTCCTGCCCCTAGGTTCTTCAGAACCATTTTTTTTTTAAGATTCCATATATATGTGTTAGCATATGGTATTTGATTTTCTCTTTCTGACTTACTTCACTCTGTATGACAGACTCTAGGTCCATCCCCCTCACTACAGATAACTTAATTTCATTCCTTTTTATAACTGAGTAATATTCCATTGTATATATGTGCCACATCTTCTTTATCCATTCATCTGTTGATGGACACTTAGGTTGCTTCCATGTCCTGGCTATTGTAAATAGAGGTGTAATGAACATTGTGGTACATGACTCTTTCTGAATTATGGTTTTCTCAGGGTATATGACCAGTAGTGGGATTGCTGGGTCATAGGGTAGTTCTATTTTTAGTTTTTTAAGGAACCTCCATACTGTTCTCCATAGTGGCTGTATCAATTTACATTCCCACCTACAGCGCAAGAGGGTTCCCTTTTCTCCACACCCTCTCCAGCATTTATCGTTTGTAGATTTTTTGATGATGGCCATTCTGACTGGTGTGAGGTGATACGTCACTGTAGTTTTGATTTGCATTTCTCTAATGATTAGTGATGTTGAGCATCCTTTCATGTGTTTGTTGGCAATCTGCATATCTTCTTTGGAGAAATGTCTATTTAGGTCTTCTGCCCATTTTTGGATTGGGTTGAAAAAGCCCTTTTTTAAAAAAAAATTTTTAGTTTATTTTTGGCTGTGTTGGGTCTTTGTTGCTGCATGTGGGCTTTCTCTAGTTGTGGTGAGCAGGGGCTACTCTTCGTTGAGGTGCTTGGGCTTCTCACTGCTGTGGCTTCTCTTCTTGTGGAGCATGGGCTCTAGGCGTGCAGGCTTCAGTAGTTGCAGCATGTGGGCTCATTAGTTGCGGCACGCGGGCCCTAGAGCATGCAGGCTTCAGTAGTTGCAGCCCACAGGCTCGGTAGCTGTGGCTCACGGGCTGTAGAGTGCAGGCTCAGTAGTTGTGGTGCACGGGCTTAGGTGCCCTGCAGCATGTGGGAACCTTCCCAGACCAGGGATTGAACCGTTGTCACCTGCATTGGCAGGCGGATTCTTAACCACTGCGCCACCAGGGAAGTCCACATTAAAAAGCCCTTATGATTGTCTCATCAGCAGTGAATTTGGTAATTGCTAACAGGTCCAGTAACTAACATTCACATAGGTCTTTATCGTTTCTAAATGCTTTCCATATGCATTATCTCATTTAGTCCTCCCAACCACTCTGTGAGGTAGTACTATTATTATTCTCATTTTACAAGCGAGAAAGCTGAGGCTCAGAGAGGTTAAGTAGCACAAGATCACATGACCATTGAGTGTTAGATATGGGCTTGATTCCAGATCTTCAGATATTAAATCGAGTACTCTTTCCATTATGACATGTGTGTCAATCATCGATTGGTTGCCTTTCAGCCCCACACCTGTCCCACTACACTTCATCCTACTGGGGCTAGGAGTTTGCAAACAGTATTTCCATGCTCCTTGACCAACTGTCTCTTCATTCGGTTTTGCTTATTGGAGGTCCTGGTGGGCAATACCAAAGCATGATAAAGACAGAAGATTATTTCTTCTGGTTCAAAATGAGGCAGTTGATGGCAGCTGCTGTAGTAGCAGTAGGGCTGCTATGATTCTGGACTGCAGCAGGCCAGAAAGGCCCAGCACTTTTTTATTGGTTCCAACCCTGTTAGAGACAATACCTCTTGAGCAGAACCAGGATCAAATGTAAGCATCTCCAACCCACTTGCAGCAGCTAGAGTGGGTTCATGGGCTCCAGCCCAGGCATGTTAGCTGCTTCTCATCTAGGTATCACCTCTTCTTCCTTTTTGCTCCTCCAACCCCTCTCCCTCTCTTTTTGGAGCTCCAGCCTTTCCAACACATTCCCTTGTTTAAAATACCTAAAGTGGCTTCCATATTCCCCTGTACTTGGCCTTATACAAATATACCTGCTAAGTGGCAACCCTTCGGGAGTGGGATGTAAAGCAGAAGACATGATGCCCACCCTGCAGAAATCTATAATCTCTCTGGGTAACAGAACATTTAAACTAAGAGTCAACAGGACAAAATACATATATTCAAGGGCTCACAATAAATGGCACGCAGACCATTGTGTGATGGGAAAGCACCTGCGTACTTCGTCACAAACCTGATTTGCTGGGGTAAGGAGAGGGATGGGTACTTGGGTACTTCCTTCAGCATGCAGTCAGGTCTGCTCTCAGCCAGTCCAGAAGCAGCCCCATGTCCAGCCCACCCTTCTGGTCTTCTGAATCACTTCCCCTTTTCTGGACTTCCTGCCCCGAAGCCATCTCTGGTGCCAAGTGGCCTGCCCCATTCCTGTTCAGTTTCCTGTTCATTAACTTCCGGCTCATTACATTAGCATCCCTGAAATCCACATCTGCATAATCATACAGAAGAATCTTTTTGTCTATAGCAAACCAGGGCCACAATCACTACCCATATATAAACTGGGACAGAATGAGCCATTACAACAGAGATTGAGAGGGAGAAAAGGGATTAAATGATTGCTAGACACTCACATTTTTCATCCCTTTTTTTTTTTAACATCTTTATTGGAGTATAATTGCTTTACAAAGTTGGGTTAGTTTCTGCTGTATAACAAAGAGAATCAGCTATACATATATCCCCATATCTCCTCCCTCTTGTGTCTCCCTCCCACCCTCCCTATCCCACCCCTCTAGGTCTTAAATCTACTAATTTCGCTTTTCTCTCCCCAAACATTAAAGAATTCTATATCATTTGGGACTGAGGTATTTTTTTTTCAATTGAAGTATAGTTAATTTACAATGTTGTGTTATTTTCAAGTACACAGCAAAGTGATTCAGTTATATATATATTTTTCAGATTCTTTTCCATTATAGGTAATTATAAAATACTGAGTATAGCTCCCTGTGCTATACTATATATATATAGTATATATATATATGTAGGTCCTTGTTGTTTATCTATTTTATATATAACAGTGTGTATACGTTGATCCCAAACTCCTAATTTGGGATTGAGTTTTGTTTATTTTTAAAACAATAACTACTCTCTGCTGAGGGCTTACTCTGAACCTGGTACTTCTTTCCTAAACTGTGGGATGTTTTCTCACTTTGCAGATGAGTAAAGTAAGGCCCATAGCAGTTAAGTTCTTCTCCGTTTTCCTTACTTGATACTGACACAGCCAGGACTCACAGTGTCTGATTAGGTTGTCTGACTTCTGAGTCTGTGCACTTGAAAACAACCCTAAACTGCCCATTTCCATGGATGGAGAACAGCACTTGACAACCGCCCAAGTGCCACTATGGTCGTGTCCTGCGCCAGGGGATAGCATCACGGGACAGAGCCTCTTCAGGGCACTGAGGAGAGGCTCACGGGAGGGGATCTGGAGCAGCTTAGCTCTTTTTTTATGTCCTGGGATTCTGCACATCACTCTGTTTGAACAGGGCTCCACTGAACCCGCTGAAGGAAAGCATGGAGCTAGTGCAGCCTTCCTGGAGGTGGTTTGCAAGAAGCAACAGTTACTTCTGTTTCACAGTTATTGGTGGAAATTAGCAGTTCTTCTGATAGTCTCTGACACACTTCAAGGTTTAGAGAGGATGGAAAAAACGAGATGACTCCTCAGGGAACCATGGGTTTTCAAGTAACTGGCATCCTTTTACCCCTGTAACCAATGGGTAAGGCTGGGCCTCTGTAAAATCTTAGAGCTGTGAAAGTTTCTCTCTTGTACCTTCCAGTTATGTACCTTTTCTTACACAGGTGCTAACCTTTCTCTCTCCTTTCAGGTATTCAGTATCCTGATATCTTTCCCAAGAAAGAGCTAAAACGTGGAACCACTAAAGTATTGCATACAGATGAGACCTCAGAGGTTTCATTTCGGCAGAGATCAAAGCTTAAAGTCCCCAGCTTATGCGAGAGTATACAGGTGACTCAGGACACTAATCCTGTGTCTGATACGTGACTGAAGCAGTAGCAGCTCAATAAATATAGCGGTGAATTAAGGAAACCCAACTCTAGCAGGAGAAGTTTAAGTATTAGCCAGTAGGCTGGGAAATGCTTTTAAGAGAGAGGGGGATTATGGGAGACTCCTAGCATCCTGAAATCACTCCATCAATGCAGCATCCAGGGCAGGCCTGGGAGGTGAGGAAGATTTTTTATTGCATTGATAGGAGACACAGTGACTTCAATGTTTGTACCACAAATCACAGAAACAGCAATTGGGAGACCATTAGGAACACTGTTCTGATTCTTATGGTGTTTTTACAACTAGCAAATTAAATGAATTATTGAAAAAAGAACACTAAAAAGTAAATAATGATAATCCCTCTCCCCAAGTAATCTGTTTCCCTCTACCATTAGAGAAACTGCTGTGACTTTGGCACAATTCTTAATGTTATTTATATCTCAAGCAATGCATTACTTTAATCCAAAAGAGAACACTAGGCAAAAAAAAAGAATCACATTTCTTTGAGGACAAGGGTCTTTACTTAAAATATATGTGGCTGGGCCAGTGAAGGGCCTCCTCTGTGTCTCTGCCAGGCATTAGTCACAAGCCAAGTGCCCAATCAGTTTTTGTAAACTTATGATTCGCTTTCATCCCAACAAAGCCCATGTTTGTCACTAGGAGACTTGCTTCTTCGGCTACTGGCTAAAGCATCACTGACATACTTCAAAGATTTGGGGAACAGTTTCTATTCTTTGCGAAGAACATTTGTTCTCTCAAAAACAAATGCTAGATTTGTTCATGTGCTCCAAATAAATGAGAGGAACATTTCTTTTGATTGTTTTCCAACTCCACCTCCGCGTTGAACAATGGAAAGCCACAACACCCTCTCCTCTTGCGAGCAGAATTTGTGAGTGAGCCGAGTACTAAACCGTGACACTATGGAACCTTGGGAAATCAGAGTGTGACACAAAAATGAGGTGGAATTTCTTTAGCTAATGACATTATCTGACAAAGGGCTGGAACTTTAAACTTTCATAAGACTGCATTCATTAATTCATTCACTGAGCAAATTAAGCACCTACTACATGCCAGGCAGTATTCTTGGTGCTGGGGTATATTAATGAGCCCAACAGACAAAAGGTTTTGCTCTCACGGACCTTATGTTCTAGTGAAGGGAGACAGATAATAACAAAATAAACAGTAAATTATACAGTTTATAAGGTAAGTACTATGGAGGAAAAAATAAAACTAGACAGGGAGATAGGGGTTCCCAGGTATGTGTGTGTGTGCATGTGTGTGTGTGTGCATGTGTGTGCATATGTGTATGCGTGTGTGTGCATGTGTGTGTGTGCATACACACAGGTACACTTGCTTACCAGAGGATCAGGAAATGGCTCTCCGGAAAGTGATATTTAAGCAAAGACCTGAAGGAGGGAGCAAGCTATGGGCACACATGCAGGAAGAGTGTTCTAGACTGAGGAACTACTGTGCAAAGGCCCTGAGGTGGCCTTTGTTCAAGGCTGGCTTGTTGAAGCAACAGCAAAGGGGCCAATGTACGGAGAGCAGAGGCGGGGGAGAGGAATAAAAGTGAAGTCAGGGTAAGAGTCTGGGCTTTGCACAAACTTAATTAGGATAAAAAAAACTGAGTATTCTCTAGAATGAAACATTTGACAATGAGATCACTTTAAAAACTAAATACAAATTTAAATAAAATGCAGGTTGCAAAGCCATACTTTATTACTTTTTCAAAAATCTTTTTCTTTTTTGATTGAAGTGTAGTTGATTTTCAATGTTGTGTTAGTTTCAGGTGTACAAAGTGATTCAGTTATACATATATATATTCTTTCCCCTTATAGGTTATTACAAAATATTGAGTAAGTTCCCTGCGCTATACAGTAGGTCATCAATGATTATCTATTTTATATACAGTAGTGTGTATATGTTAATCCCAGACTTGCCATAGTTTATTACTAATGGTCATATTTAAACAAAAAAGTATGCATTTATCATGATCATTCTCTAAAAGGCACCACTGAAATAACTATAATCTAAGTGGGTGGGAGATTTATGAGTAGATAGTTTTACTGTGTGTTGATTTCAGAATTTGTGGGGCAGGGCTCTTCTGGCCAAAAAGGATAAACCCTCTGCCTGGAATTTTACTACTTGAGTCTAATGATAAGATTTAATTGTTCCTTCTTCTATATCTTCAAGCTATTTTCCAGATCCTTCTATTAAAACACAAACACTGGGTTAGGATGGGAAGGGGGCAGGGAAAAGAGTGGGAAATCACATCTAAAGCACTGGCCAGGTCATTTCGGAGAAGCGGTAGAACTAGGTGCCTTCAAAATCCTGTGTGGATAAGACACGGCTTGGGTTCCTGTGGAAGAGCTCTGGGAGGGAAGAGGCTGGATGGGGAGTGGTGACAAGGTACAAAGAACAAGTGTTAATTGTGACTATTTTTATTCATGTGGACAAATGTCATAGCTGTGAGCAAAGCACACTGACACTAAAATTCCAAGAACTTCTTTTTCAGATAGAATCAGCCTCACAAGAGATAAGAATGGCCAAAACTACTGTAGTACTACCTTGAGGCAGGCAAGCATCCCTAACCATATTATATTGTTTGGCCTAGAATTTTTCTCTTTCTGTAGCACCCACTTATTCTACACAACATGCATGAACATGGGAGAGATATTTAGCACCGCAGGTGCAGTGTAACAACCTTGACAGCCTTTAGATTTATTATTTGATGGAATGGGCAGAAGGGTAATAGCTTTGACTCCCCTATGAGGCCTTATTTGTCAATGAACACACAGTACCGTGACCAGAACTCCCAAGGCCAAGGGCGTCCCTTATTAACTAATCGAGCATTCTGGTGGGCACCTCTCTTGCCCAAGCAGAGGTGTGGTGGTGAAGCACACAGGCTCTGGAATTAGACTCACTTGGGTTCTGAACCCCTGTTCTACCATTTACTAGCTGTGTGTCCATGGGCAATGTATTTAACTTTGTACCTCAGTTTTTTTAATCTATAAAATGAGGATAATAACAGGTTACTGTGAGGATAACATGAGATAAAACATGTAAAGTGCTTAGAACATGTCTAGCACTGAATAAGCTTCCTAAATGGTGACTATTATTAAAAGTAGGACATAATGGTTTCTAGAATAGGTATCACTGGGAATATTCAATTCCACTATTAAGTTGTTACTGTCTACATACAAATTTAATCCTTCCCAAAACTTCTGTTGGCTTTTTTATAGGCATGAACAGAAAGAAAAAAAAGAAAGAAAGAAAAGGAAGGGAGGGAGGGAAGGAGGGAGGAAGGAAGAAAGAAAATTGATATAAAAAATACTGCTTAGGGCATATTCTGATTATTCTCAGTTGTTACTATAACATTGGTAATTTTACCTTATTAAATATTGAAGAAGTACCATCACCATTGGGAAGACATTAAAATATATAATATGAAATTAAACTTGTCTTTATGGAATACAGCCAGAGAGGCTCCCAGATGTTATTTTTACAGTAAACAGCTATTTTCCATAAAGGCCCTCATATCGTACATATATGCCAACAAAACCCAGAAGCAAAGGACAATTGCAGTCCTGGGTAAGATGAGATCCTTGGAGAACATGACTTAGCTCCATGTTGCGCTAAACAAGGAGCAGCAGTAAAACAGGAAGGGGGCAAATGAATGGCAAGAGTCTTCCTTGGTTGAGGCACACAGGCCAGGACGAAATAGAAGTTAAATAAACGGACCAGGCAAAATTTGCATCAGGTCTGGCTTTACAACCTAGAATTTCTTCATTTTCTTTTCTGATTTATTAGAACTAGGGAAGAATTGGTACCAGGCACCTGGGAGGTTATTAGCAACAAAAGGACCGGACCAGTTGAGCTACAGAAGGAAACAAGCAGGGTGCCCCCGTGGCATGAACACATGGCCACTCACTAGCCCATCCCATGTGTCTGGGATAAATGAAAGGAGTACCAAGTCAGATCTGGGATTTTTTTTCTGCTTATCCTATGCACATGAAAAGTAGAAGGGAAATTAGATAATTTTTCTATTTTTAAAAAAACTACAGTTCTTTTCCATTTGATTGGCTGAATGGACGATCAATGGACAGTGGTATGAGTTTTGATTAAGAAATACCTAGAAGTTCAAAATGAAAAATGTATGAATATAAATTATGATTTGGGCATTTAAAATTATGATTCGGGGCATTAATTATGCCAGAATGTGTCCAAAAGTACACATGAATTCCCTCTGCAGCCAACGCATCACTTTCTGAGACGTGTGATTCATCTTAGCATATGCCCCAGGGTTAAACTGTCTTTCATCTAGAAATCTGAAAGAATTATTAAAATGGAAACGTTTCATGGAAATACCACCTCAGTCATTTGGCATGTATCTAACTGGTCACCCTTTCCAAATAGTTATCACAGGACAAAAAAAAAAAAAAAAAACCCCACCATGAACGTAACAACAGAAACAAAACAATGGAGCTCTTTTCCCTGACACTGGACTCAAATTTGTGTGTTAGTAATAATGACAAATTGTCCCATGTTATTGCTTCAAGAACTGTTTCCAGTGACCCTGGGGAATGCTGTGTACTTGCTTTCCTTTATATTTGCCCTTGGCAAAATTTTCTTTATTCAGATCATTCTCTGAGAAAGTCATTTCAGTCTGAGTTGTATACATTCTAGGCCGCTCGGTTAATAAGAGTTTTTGGCCTTGTGGTTTCTACAGGCAGTTATTCTCTTGAAGATGATTGATGGCGTTAATTCTCCTCACACGTGGTCCACGGGTAACCGGTCCCCTTCTTCAAACAAAGTGTACTCATTCTGAGGACAGCCTGGGAGGACCAGGTATCACTGCTGCCAACCCAGTTCTCTGAGTTCCAGGGATAGGACTCACCTAAGGCAGAGATGGCTCAGCTAGGATTGTACTCATGGAATCATGCGACAGAAGCTCCAAACCATGAAAGGCAAGGGGCTGCTGTTCTCTGGCATCTCTACTCACCAGGCCTGCAGCCTCTCTCCTTGTTTGGGGATCTCGGTTCTCTTGCATCTATACAGAGAGTTTCCTAACAGCTTTCCTCATCTTCAATGTGCTTTCATTTTCCTAAAACACCAATGCCGAATTAACTTTCTCGAAACAATGGTGGGCACACCTTACTTCTCACTCGGGAACTTAACAGGTTCATAACTGAACCTAAGTCAGACTCAGTACAGTATATTCACCATCAGACGTATTTCAGATGCAATAAAATCATGACGGAATCTTCCCTCTTCACCTCAAAAGCAGCCCTTCTGCATTTTCTATTCCGGTCAGTAGCACCACCATCCACCCAGTCTCTAAAGCCAAAGGTCAGGACTTGCTTTCCCTCATTCTTTGTTCCTTTGCTGAGTGGCATATAGGTCCACTCAAATACACTGTAAACGGTCCCCTCTGCTAGGATCCTAGGTCAGGCTCTCTTGCTTCTTCTCATTTCTCACCTCTTACTGGTTTCCGGCTTCCAGTTTCACCCATCTATTCTACATACAGCTGACAGAGTACTTGTTCTAAACTCAGATCTAATCATGTGACTCCCTTACTCAAAATCCTGAAGTGGAATCCCACAACCTACCCCAGACTCCTGGCTCCAACCCGCCTTCACGGCACCTCCAGCTTCTCCACCTTCAACCGTACCAAGCTCTCCAAGTGTACCCACCGCCAGGCTTCTAGTGGTATCTGCTCTCCCTGGAATGTCCCTCTCTACATCTGCCAGAAGATGCCTACTCGCGTCTCATGTTCCTTCTCAAGGATTTTCCTGATGCCACCACGCAGAGCTGTCACATTTGCCTCTGTATCACCATATCCCTTTATACGCACATATACACACACATAAATATATATATATGTATTATTTTTACCTTTTTGGGACTAATTACACCATATTGCAATAACTGTGCTATATACCTGTCATGTATAGTATAGCCTGCCTGTTACTCTTTTTTTTTTTTTTTTTGGTGGTACGCGGGCCTCTCACTGCTGTGGCCTCTCCCGTTGTGGAGCACAGGCTCCGGATGCGCAGGCTCAGCGGCCATGGCTCACGGGCCCAGCCGCTCCGTGGCATGTGGGATCTTCCCAGACCGGGGCACGAACCCGCGTCCCCTGCATCGGCAGGCGGACTCTCAACCACTGCGCCACCAGGGAAGCCCTGCCTGTTACTCTTTGAGGGTGTCTGAAACATAGTAGCTCATGGACAAGTGAATAAATGTTTATTCATTCATGAAAAAAGGAAGAAAGGAACAAACAGCTCTCCAAAGCCACTTTCAACCACATCTTAGGTCTACCTTCTGCTTTAAATTGGTTTACTTATTTTGTCCTTTGGCGATGCAAACACCATGGTTATCTCCCATCCCCCTCAAGGCTGCCATTCCCCCACTGTAACATCTACTCTTTTCAATTTAGTTTTTCTGAACTAGTCTTAGAACTATTCTTCCT